>NC_091797.1:4747500-7247500 GCF_041296235.1 Equus asinus | reverse complement strand
CAAAATTGCCTGAAAAAATATATTTACTTAATGTAAGCTAGTCCCTAACATCTACAGAGTCTGAAAACTTGGCATGTGATGTTTTCTGGGGATAGCAAGTTCCCACTATTGGTAATATTTGGTTAATACTATCAAAGTTGCAGATGGCAGTAAATGAGAACCCACATGCATGGGAATTGGACTAGAGACTTGTCCGTAGAGTCTATAAGATCTGTGATCCTTTGTTAGTCAAGATCACAGATTTTTACCTATGATGACCAGAGAAATGAGCATGATTGTTCCCATAAGAAGAAGTGCTTCATGACAGGTTTGGAAGCAAGGAGTCATTTGATTTGGACTTCTTGATCCTTTCACAAAGGAGAGGGCAAAGGTTTTGATAGAAGGGGTGGAGCAAAATGGCAGGGTGAGCTGACCCAGGATTCTCTCCCCTCCAAAATACAACAAATGATTGGAAAAACTGAATTTCAGAGAATAAATCTAATGCCAACATGTTAGAGACCTACAATACCAAGAAGGCGGAGATCATAAACCTTGCTCATGGCCTTGGAGGCACTGGAACGGTAGGAGAGAACGTCGCTCCCTCCCCTAGAGTCTGCCATTGCTGCTGCGCGGGTCCAGAAAGGAGCAGGGGAGGGGCCACATGACTGGGGTATCATCCAGGACTCCTGATGCTGGTTCAGTGGAAACTCGCTGACTGGGGAAAGATTCCGTGCGTGGGGACCCCATAAACCCAGGGCCTTGGGAGCCCAGAGAACAGAACTGATCTGAATCCAGATCGGTGCGAGAATAGCAGCCCCTCCCTTCCGGCAAAGCCACTGGGCGCAGCCATCTTGCCTGAAGGCGGAGAGCTCATAACACGTGGCTCTCAACTCCCATCTAGTGGCGCAGGCTGTAACTGCAACCGAATTCTACCACCATGCAAAAAAAACCGCTCCCCTACCATCCAGCAATTTATAAAAGCCCCAGACCATAAGGAAAACAATAAAAACACAGAATTAAGTCCTGAGGACTTGGAATTAGGTAAACTAAGTGATAATGAACTCAGAGAAGATATAATCAAAAAACTCAATGAGGTAGAGAGAAAGATAGAGAAACAAGCTGATGAGTTCTGGAGTTACTTCACAAAAGAGATTGAAATCATAAAGAAGAATCAAACAGAATTACTAGAGATGAAAAACACAATGGGCCAGATAAAACAGAATACGGAGTCACTGAATGCCCGTGTAGACATCATAGAAGAGCAAATTAACATAATTGAAGATAGACAGGCTGAATGGCTCCAGACAGAGGAAGAAAGAGAACTGAGAATTAAAAAAAAATGAGGAAAATCTCTGAGAGACAGTGGATTCAATGAGGAGTCAGAACTTAAGGATCATAGGAATTCCCGAGAATGTGGAAAAGGAAAATGGAGCAGAAAGTGTGCTTAACGAAATTATTAAAGAGAACTTCCCAAATCTAGGGATTGATGGAGAAATGTGTGTGGAGGAAGCTTTCAGATCTCCTAGATTTGTCAATGTAAAAAGACCTACTGCAAGGCACATGGTAGTACAATTGGCAAGAAGGAAAGATAAAGAAACAATACTCAGGGAAGTAAGAAAAAAGCAGAGAATAACCTATAAAGGAGCCCCATCAGACTTTCAGCGGATTTCTCTACAGAAACCTTACAAGCTAGGAGAGAATGGAGTGACATATTCAAAGCTTTAAAAGATAAGAATCTTCAGCCAAGAATACTCTATCCAGCAAGAATTTCCTTCAGATATGAGGGAGAAATTAAATCTTTTCCAGACAAACAAAAGTTAAGGGAATTTGTAACTAAAAGCCCTCCACTACAAGAAATCCTCAAGAAGGCTCTCATACCTGAAAAAAGAAAAAAGGGAGAAAGGGGTCACAAGCCGCAGACTAGGGAGACCGATGGATAGAACCAGAACAGGATAGCAAATATTCAACTATAGCATTAGGGTAAAGGGAAGGAAACTACCAAAGCAAGGATGATCTTATCACTCTAACTACAAATTCATAACATGAGTTGGAATAAGAAATAAAAATAATTATTCAGGAGGGGAAGAGCAAAGGGTCTAAATCAGTATTGGCCAAGTAAGTAAGAGACCACAGGAGAATAGACTATATTATACACAAGATTCTAAATACAAACTTCAGGGTAGACACTAAAATAAAATACAGAACAGAGTCACAAATCATAAATAAGGAAAAATCTAAGAAACCCAGCATAAGAAATTGCAGTATTAAATGGGTAGGCTAAAGCACACAGGAAAAGAAACACAGGAAAACAAGATAATGAGCGACAGATTGACAGCATTAAGTCCACATGCATCAATAATCACTCTCAATGTAAACGGATTGAACTCTCCAATAAAAAGACACAGAGTGGCAAAATGGATTAAAGAATAAGATCCAACAATTTGTTGCCTCCAAGAAACACACCTCAGCCCCAAGGACAAACACAGGCTCAGGGTGAAGGGGTGGAGGACAATACTTCAAGTTAATAGCAAGAAAAAAAGGCAGGTGTTGCAATTCTTATATCATACAAAGTGGATTTCAAAATAAGACAGGTAAAGAGAGACACAGAGGGACAATATATAATGATCAAAGGGACACTTCATCAAGAAGAAATAACGCTTATAAATATCTATGCACCCAACACAGGAGCACCAAGATTCATAAAGCAACTATTAACAGACCTAAAGGAAGATGTTAAAAACAACACAATAGTAGTAGGGGACCTCAACACCCCACTCACATCCATTGACAGATCATCCAGACAGAAAATCAACAAGGAAATAGTGGAGCTAAATGAAAAACTAAAACAATTGGACTTAATAGACATATATAGATCACTTCACCCTAAAAGAGCTGAATACACATTCTTCTCAAGTGCACATGGAACATTCTCAAGGATAGACCATATGTTGGGAAACAAGGCAAGCCTCTACAAATTTAAAAAAATTGAAATAATAACAAGCATCTTCTCAGATCATAATGCTATAAGGCTAGAAATTAATTACAAGAAAAAAGCTGAGAAAGGCACAAAGATGTGGAGACTAAACAACACACTACTGAACAAACAATGGATCATTGAAGAAATTAAAGAAGAAATCAAAAAATACCTGGAAACAAATGAAAATGATAGCATGCCATACCAACTCATATGGGACACAGCAAAAGCTGTATTAAGAGGAATATTCATCGCAATACAGGCACATCTTAACAAACAAGAAAAATCCCAAATAAGTAATCTTAAACTACACCTAACTGAACTAGAGAAAAAAGAACAAATAAAGCCCAAAGTCAGCAGAAGGAGAGAAATAATAAAAATCAGAGCAGAAATAAATACCATTGAAACAAAAAAGGCAGTAGAAAGGATTAATGAAACAAAGAGCTGGTTTTTTGAGAAGATAAATAAAATTGACAAACCCCTAGCCAGACTTACAAAGAAAAAAAGGGAGAAAGCTCAAATAAACAAAATCAGAAATGAAAGAGGAGAAATAACAACAGACTCTGCAGAAATACAACGGATTATAAGAGAACACTATGAAAAACTATATGCCAACAGAATGGATAACCTAGAGGAAATGGATGACTTCTTGGACTCCTACAATCTCCCAAAGCTCACTCAAGAAGAGGCAGACAATTTGAACAGACCAATCACAAGGAAAGAGATTGAAAAGCAATCAAAAACATCCCAAAGAATAAAACCCAGGACCAGATGGCTTTCCTGGGGAATTCTACCAAACTTTCAGAGAGGATTTAATACCTATCCTTTTCAAGCTATTCCAAAAAATTAGGGAAGATGGAACACTTCCTAACACATTCTATGAGGCCAACATCATGCTGATGCCAAAATCTGACAAGGACACCACGAAAAAAGAGAACTACAGGCCAATATCACTGATGAACATAGATGCAAAAATTCTAAACAAAATTTTGGCAACCAGAATTCAGCAATTCATCAAAAGGATCATACATCAGGATCAGGTGGGATTCATACCAGGGACACAGGGATGGTTCAACATCCTCAAATCAATCAACGTGATACACCACATCAACAAACTGAGGAATAAAAACCACATGATCATCTCAATAGATGCAGAGAAGGCATTTGACAAGATCCAACAGCCATTTATGATAGAAACTGAACAAAATGGGCGTAGAAGGAAACTACCTCAACATAATAAAGGCCATATACGACAAACCCATAGCCAACATCATACTCAATGGGCAGAAACTGAATGCCATCCCCCTGAAAACAGGAACGAGATAAGTATGCCCTCTATCACCACTCTTATTCAACATAGTACTGGAGGTCTTAGCCAGAGCAATCAGGCAAGAAAAAGGAATAAAAGGAATCCAAATAGGGAGGGAAGAAGTGAAACTGTCGCTGTTTGCAGACAACATGATCTTATATATAGAAAACCCCAAAGAATCCATTGGAAAACTGTTAGAAGTAATCAACAACTACAGCAAAGTTGCAGGGTATAAAATCAGTTTGCACAAATCAGTAGCATTTCTATATTCTAATAACGAACTAACAGAAAAAGAACTCAAGAACACAATACCATTCACAATGGCAACAAAAAGAATAAAATACCTTGGAGTAAATTTAACTAAGGAAGTGAAGGACCTACATAATGAAAATTACAAGGCCTTTCTGAGAGAATTGGATGACGACATAAGGAGATGGAAAGACATTCCATGTACATGGATTAGAAGAATAAACATAATTAAAATGTCCATTCTACCTAAAGCAATCTACAGATTCAACGCCATCCCAATCAGAATCCCAATGACATTCTTTACAGAATTGGAACAAAGAATCCTAAAATTCATATGGGGCAACAAAAGACCCCGAATTTCTAAAGCAATCCTGAGAAAAAAGAACAAAACGGGAGGCATCACTATCCCTGACTTCAAAACATACTACAAAGCTAGAGTAATCAAAACAGCATGGTACTGGTACAAAAACAGGCGCACAGATCAATGGAACAGAATTGAAAGCCCAGAAATAAAACCACACATCTATGGAGAGCTTATCTTCGACAAAGGAGCTGAGGGCATACAATGGAGAAAAGAAAGTCTTTTCAACAAATGGTACTGGGAAAACTGGAAAGCCACATGTAAAAGAATGAAAATTGACCATTCTTTTTCACCATTCACCAAAATAAACTCAAAATGGATCAAAGACCGAAAGGTGAGACCTGAAACCATAAGCCTTCTAGAAGAAAATGTGGGCAGTACACTCTTTGACATCAGTATTAAAAGGATCTTTTTGGACACCATGCCTTCTCAGAGAAGGTAAAAAATAGAAAGAATAAACAAATGGGACTTCATCAGACTAAAGAGCTTCTTCAAGGCAAATGAAAACAGGATTGAAACAAAAAAACAACCCACTAACTGGGAAAAAATATTTGCAAGTCATATATCTGACAAAGGCTCAATATCCATAATATATAAAGAACTCTCACAACTCAACAACAAAAAATCAAACAACCCAATCAAAAAATGGGCTGGAGACATGAACAGACATTTCTCCATAGAAGATATATGGATGGCCAATAGGCACATGAAAAGATGCTCATCATCGCTGATCATCAGGGAAATGCAAATCAAAACTACACTAAGATATCACCTTACACCCATTAGAATGACAAAAATATCTAAAACTAATAGTAACAAATGTTGGAGAAGTTGTGGAGAAAAAGGAACCCTCATACACTGCTGGTGGGAATGCAAACTGGTGCAGCCACTATGAAAAACAGTATGGAGATTTCTCAAAAAATTAAAAATAGAACTACCATACGATCCAGCCATCCCACTGCTGGGTATCTATCCAAAGAGCTTGAAGTCAGCAATCCCAAAAGTCCTGTGTACCCCAATGTTCATTGCAGCATTATTTACAATAGCCAAGACATGGAAGCAACCTAAGTGCCCATCAACAGACGAATGGATAAAGAAGATGTGGTACATATATACAATGGAATACTACTCAGCTGTAAAACAGAACAAAATCATTCCATTTGCAATAACATGGATGGACCTTGAGGGAATTATGTTAAGTGAAATATGCCAGCTAGAGAAGGATAATCTGTGTATGACTCCACTCATATGAGGAATTTAAAAATGTGGGCTAAGAACAGTTTAGTGGCTACCAGGGGAAAGGTGGGGTCGGGGGTGGGCACAAAGGGTGAAGTGGTGCACCTACAACACGAATGACAAACATTAATGTACAATTGAAATTTCACAAGATTGTAACCTATCATTAACTGAACAAAAAAAAAAAAACAGCAGAGGGTGAAGTGTTCCAAAGGTGTGGCACAATGAACAAACAACTGATAACTCCCTTCTCTGTTGTAGCAGGAAGTAAAACATAGGCCACACAAAGTGGAGAGGTGAAGGCAGCAGCATGTCCCCTAAAAAGCAGACAAGGGGTGGGTGTGGGAGAAAGAGTGAGTGCCGAAAGTGCCTCGGATCCTTTCTTTCCTGTCTTTCCTTTAGTCACGTGTTTCCAGGCAAGTCCATTTTCCTCTCTGGCATGAAGTTTCCTCAGCAGAAACGTGAAGGATTGGATTAGTTTATCTTTAATCTAACTTTTAGGGCTTACGTTGAAATATTTCAGAAAGCACTAAATATATATTTTGTGAGGATGGTTAATTAAGTATTTTGGACCATTAAGGTAACATTTTAGAAATAAAATTTACCGTCTTCTCAGTGGATCAATTAGAATGATCACATGCAATAAAATTATCACTCTTCTGATTCCTGAATCTAGCAATAAATACAGCAATGAAAACTCCTTAAAGAAGTACTTAGACATGTTTTTGAACAACTCATATGTGATATTTTAAAGCCACTACTCTCACAAATAATAAATATTATTGTAGCTCATATTCCTCTGTCCTATTCTGTGAATTGAATGTTTAAATCCATTTAAGCAAAATTGGTGATTCCAGAGGCAATGCAAATCTAAAAGAATACAATATTCTTGCTAGAGAAAAATATGAAAAATAATGTTAGTTTATGTCAACCTTTTAATTAGAAATACTCATTTTAGGATAACATCCTTCCTTTTAGTAGACAGAAGGAGATTGTATAGAACTTTCCTGCTTTTCTGGACTTTTAAAAAAGTATGTCTATGATAGAATATAATTGACCTATGTAATTTTCAAGGATGAGAAATATCTTTTCTAAAAGCTCTTTGTACAGTACCCAACAATTATAGCCTACTGAACTTCAAGTAGCAGAATTCCATGACTTTTTCAGAATAGCAAGTACATTAAAAATTTGATTTGCAATAAGTACAACAGCATAGGATAACTCATAACCATCTTTAACACATCTTTAAACTTACCACACCTACATATTTTGTGGACTAAGTAAAAATAATTCTATCTACCCCTTTTGTTAATTCCAGAATTGACAGATGGTATACTGATTCCATTTCTCTTTCAATATGTCATCATAATTAAATGTAGTTTTCACTAAATTTTATTTTGTGAAATTCTCTAAGAGAGAATATGTCAATTCTGTGAGCAAGGTTGAAAATAGAAAATGTTTTAGATTTTGTATACTTTTTATATTTATAATAATCAGTTGAATTTTCAAAATTATGTTCGCTAATTTGATAAAGCATATTTTGGAATTAAAAAGTTAGAGAATTTTGCATGTTTCTTAAGGGTTTCATGAAACGTGCATAGTGCGGAACGTTTTACCTGCATGCATTGCCTATGCTATAGTACATGGTATATTGGGTAGTGGTTACAGCTGGACTCTGGACTCGGACCTCCCGGCTTTGAAAACTTCTGTGTGATTTCTCAGTGTCTTCAGGCTCTAAGTACCTTGGTGTCCTCCTCTTTAAAACAAGTAGACGTTGTGCGTCACTTAACAAAGAGGATACGATCTGAGAGATACATAGCTAGGCAAGTTCATTGTTGTATGAACGTCACAGGCACACTTACACAAAACTAGATAGTATAGCCTACTACAAACCTAGGCTATATGGTACTAATCTTACAGGACCACCGTCGTATATGTGGTCCACTGTTGACCCAAATGTCTTTATGTGCTGAATGATTGTAATGGTATCTCACTGGGTGGATATTAGGAATAAATAATTAAGTCCAGGTAAAGAGCTTAAAAATGTGCTTGTAAAGCAGTAAGAGTTTAACTGGTGGTAGCTATTTTATTATTAATCTCATCATTTAAACATATTTTTAAGAAAAAAATTAGAATCAATAACTTCTCTGTCTAATCTTGAGAGGTCTCTATGAATGCCACTCCTTTTTTTGCAACACGACTTCTGGAGCTCTCGTTAGGCTTAAGTCAATTTTCTAATTTCTTATATGAACATTTTATTATTTATGTATTTGCATATGCCAACCTACTGTCTTAAATGATCTCTCTAAGAAGCTGGATTTCCATGACCTTCATCTACTTAACTGATCTCCTTTAGTAAGATTTCCATGATGAAGTCTACCTAATTGTTTTTCTTCTACTTGTCACATGCTCAACCCTTACATGCTTATTTATACTGGATTAATTCAGTTTCACATGTGGTTTTGGGGGCCATGTACTTGTATTATGTACTTATTGTCTTCCTAGCATTTTTATAGTAGTTTAAGTGTGACAAAGGAAAGAGATATTCACACCATTTATTGTTTGTTTTTGGAGATGCAATAACTGTTCATCCAAAAGACCAAAGAGAATCTCACAAGACAAGAGCATGGTGGGAATTGAGAGTCAGGAAGAGGAGTATGAGTTGGGACTAGTGTAGGCTGGTTTTTAGAAGGAGGTGGGCTTGCAGTAAGGACTGTGTGCAATTCAAGAGAAAAGAGCAGTGAGAGCATTTCGGGAGAAGAATTGTAGCATTGGCTAGGATGAATGTTGTAGGAAAAGGTAGCACTGTGTTTGGGACAGTAAGGACTGGGCAAAATGGAATGGGAGAGTCCATGTTGGGTCACAGAGGAGGACAGAGATGGATGTGTAGGAAGCTGACAAAAGGCTTTGAATATCAGCCACAGTTTTCTCCTTGAAATGATACACGATGAGGGAGGAACTCTGTATAAAGGCTTTGATTTGAGATTCTCTCTCTTCAGGTGTATTTTAGGAAAGAAAATTTGAACAGCAACAAGCTGTGTAGCATGGCTGCTAAGTATAAGGGATCCAGAGTCAAACAGTCTAGCTGGGAACCCTGCTTCAGTTTCTAGTTTCATAACCTTAGATAAATTATTTAATCTCTTTAAGCTCCAGTCTCCTCATCTCTTAAATGGGTATCATAAAAGTAACTACCTCCTAAAGATATTGTAAGGCTAAATGAGATTGTGTGTCAAACTATTTATCATCGTGCCTGTCCTGTAAGTGCAAAATAACTACTATGATTATATAGCTGTTAATGGGCATGACTAAATAACTAGATTGAGACTGTTATGCAGGCGAAATTTCTAGCCCATCCTTATAAATAAAATCCTGTTTGCTGGATCTGCTCAAAATTTACCTGCTATGTCCACCTCACAATCATCTGGACAGACTTCTCCCCTGCTGTCATGGAAACAAGTCTGCTTTTTGTAGCACAGATTTTTTTGTGCCCACTCCATGATCCTACTCATCTGCTTTTTCTACCATTTACCAGAGCCTGCCTCTTATAGCTCCAGGCCTGTCACTTTCTCATCTATGAAACTACAAAAGGAGGCAAGCTTAACAAGCAAGGAACTTCAAGAACATTTCCAACAGAGGGTAGA
Organism: Equus asinus; assembly: GCF_041296235.1. NCBI lineage: Eukaryota > Metazoa > Chordata > Mammalia > Perissodactyla > Equidae > Equus > Equus asinus. Next base: position 7,237,751 of record NC_091797.1, on the reverse strand, counting down.
AGATTAATCACCCATCTGCCCAATTAGCACTGGAAAGGACAGTGGCTTTCAGAATAAGCCACTGGGAGCATCTCATACTTCACCCAAACTATGTGTTAGTTGTCCCCACACCTCATTTAGCAGATTTTTAAAGACGCATTGGAGTATATGTTGTGTAATCATATAGCTCTCTCAACAGCCTTTGTCTGGCATCTTTCCATGAAACAGACAAACTGACAGTGTCTGCACCATGAATGCAAAGGAGAAATGTATGAAGAGAGGTGAAATGATGGAGAGAAGATTTTCTTTCACCAAACATATTGTATCTCCCTCAAATATATTCCTTGAACAATATCCTTCATGGACATTTAATAAATGTGAACTGATATATATGATTTTTGAGACCTGGCTATACATTGAAAGATATACTGCTAATAATCTATAGGAAAATTCCATAGGAAGAAGAAATGTATGTGATGTCTTTGACCTTCCTGTCCATTAAAAAACGGAATCAACATATAAAATTCAACTGATAGAGCTGTGGAAAACTTTGGAGGACATCCAGAAGATAGTGCGTAAAATAATTAAACGCTTAGGGAACGAAACCATGAGGAAGTAAGTTTATTTAATTGGAAGAAGAAATATCTGTAGAAAACTTCATTAAAGTTTTTATGAAGTGTTTTTAATAAGATGCTATAAAATAAAAAGTAGTGAGCAATTTTTCCAGTCCTAGGGCAGCAATGGAAGAAATAGACTTACATGGATGATAAACCATAATAATAATACTATACATTTGAGGGGCACTTGATGCTTTTCAAAGAGCTTTCATGTAGATGATACTCACAGAAGCCTGAATAGCAGAAAACGGGTGTTATCATCTTGATGTTTCAAAGAAGGGAACAGACATGTAAAGACTTCTTCTGAGTCACACAGGGAACGCTTTGCTCCCTCCTTTCCCATCCCCAAGCGTGCTTTCTGTGTCTGTGCCTTCATTCTGAATCACAATGAACATATAAAGATTTATCTTTTTGCTGCACCCTCAGGTAAACCCTCCTTGGGCAGTGCTCTATGTTCCAGTGATACATCATTGATGCCATTATTTTTGGTTATCTGTGTGCATGCAGACACATCTACAAAACTGGCATTTTGGGTTTTGATGTGATTGGTATTTAGCTATTTTCCTAAGAGTCACTATTTCTTTAGGTCACTCCTGACAAGAGAGAGCGGAATCATGTCATTAACATGGAGAATTCAGTCCTCTAGTTACTGTGCTGGGGGTTACAGTGGGTGTGGCGACCTGTGTCTAGTTTATCTAAAAACAACATTGGCTTGCTTGGGTGTAAGTCAAACTCAAGTGGCTTGGGCTTTATCAGCCATTAAATGCTGACGTAGCCATCAGCCTCACAAGCTGTAGAGGATGCTGTGGCGTGCTGCCCTGAGTCGCCTGGGGATGGGAGAGGGCACCAAGGCCAGGTGCCCTTGACTCAATTCAGTAAACTATGAACATCCTACCCTAGAGCCCCATTAGGGCAAGCTGAGGCCTCTGTTGTAACCACTTTACAATTCAGCTCCCTCCTCTCCTTGCTGCTTCTCTCAGCACCTTACAGAGGTTCTTCCCAAGAGCACCCATTAATAAACTTCCTGCATGCAAGTCTCCCCTGTCTGTTTCCAAGGAACCTGAGCTAACATACTAGCTATTAAGTCTCAGTGGCCGAGAACCAACTCTCTTAACTGCAGGAATCGCAATCTGTTATAATCTCCCCCTCCAAATATTTTTAGGAATCCTCAGGTCTGCTTGCGCATATGTGTCCAAGCATCAGACTCGCTCACGGTGATTTCCGTGCATCAGCAATCCAAGACCTTACTTTTTCTTCTTCCAAGAATCCTCCACAGAGGCCAGGCTAAGCTGGGACTGTGTTTCCGTAACTTCCTTTGAGGCCTACGTACTAGAGGAGTTGGAGTTCTCCTTCAGCACAATCTCTGCGACGGCACCCTAGTGGCGAGGATGAGTGTCATTGCTAAGACAGTGCAAGAGGAGAATGTTCCTTTGCATTAAGGGATTGCCAGGGCGTGGTTGAGTTCATCCCAGTCCATCACGTATTTTAGGAAATTTCTGTCCTCCAAATGGTGGGAGCTTCACTGAGGTGTCCAATAAGACCCTATGTAAATTTTCATGTTATTTGATGGGGTGTTCTCCTGGAATCTCCTTCTTTTTATCTTTTTAACATTTTGTCTTTGAAGACAGGATTGGGGTTCAGATATCACTGACAATTAGAATTAAGTCAACTATTAAATAGCAGGAGGGAAAAGGGCAGAATTCTATATAAATACTATAAAATCGGAATTTACTGTCTCATGATGACATTTGAATAAATTATCTAAAGAAATATTAAAAGTCTTTGTTCTGTATTTATTGAATTCAAACACATTGGCTATGAAACCAGCATTCAATTTAAAAAATTTAATAACTGTTTTGAAAAGCCTTAACTATTCTTAAATGAGTCTGTGTTAGGTGTAACAGAGTTCACAGATGTTGAATTGTGAAACAATTCATCTCAGTATACATATTCTCTTTATTCAGTGTATTGATGAAGTCATAGCAATTTGTTGAGGAGGAAGCTGGCATAGCTTCTTTTAGCTTCGTTTAGAAAGTTAGATGGCTGGACTTTTTTTTTTTTAAATGAATAAGATTGTCTATATTTTGAGTCTACTCTGTGAGAATTGTTCTAAAGGAGTTAATTAAGATAAATATGTTGTCAAGTATTGAGGCCTACCACTAAGAACAGGATTTAAAGAACTTTCACAGTAAAATATCTTTCCTGGTAGTGGTTTTAAGGCAGTTATCAAATACCCTCTAAGCACAGTGATGGATCCCAATTAGGGAGAGCTGTGGGGCCCACAGAAGCTGGTTGGAAAATACACGGAATATAAATCTATATCACTAAATCACCACTCCTTCACTTAAGAAACAAATAATCCCCTGACATTTCCTCATAAATCTTATTTTTCAACACGTTAAATCCCTTTATTTAAATGCCCTATGGCAAAGTGTTCTCTGACTCTATCAATTATTGCTTTTCTGCTCAAATTCCTATATATTCCGTTTGCCCGAAGTCTTCATTTGCTTTCTGTTACTTTCTTATATAATCTTGTCTTAAAGAAGATAGAGTACATGCATTTTAGAACTAGAGAGAGCAGCCTATTAGGGACTGAATTCATTTTGCCGTACACTCCGCCATCACACGAGAATAATTCAAACTTCCTCAATAGTCCTCTCTGACAGTGTAGAAATCTACCACCCACCATAAAGCATGAAGAGAATGTGAAGCCTTCCTCAGCATACATTGCTAATTTTCAAGAGAATTTCTTGCCTTTTGTTTTAATTTGTTGGAATTCTCTGCATTAGAAATTACGATGTTTGATAACGATTTGCTGAAAAGCTTGAACTTTGTGTTCCCATCATACCCAATTTACTGCCTGAGCCATGGTATTATTCTACACTGTGATGTCTGCTGATCCCCTTCCATCTGCTGGTCCCCTGATAAATTCCTACTCTTCCTTCAAAGGCCACTGCCTTGCCCACTCCATGTTACAGATGTCCTTGCCAACTGCTGTCTCCTTTTGCTCACAGTCAACCAGCTCTCTGGTCTGTCTCGGCATCTGAGAACACCAGATGAGGAGTTGTGGGCTGTGTCTTCACTTTGGTGACTTTGATAATAGCCATTTCATTTGAACTGAACTGCACAATTAAGAGGAGCAAACACGTGATCACATAGTCAAACAGTCACTTGAAATTTTTTTTTTTGTATCAAACTGGCTGATCGAGTCCACTGACATATTATTCAGTGAACATGCTGTGTAGACTCAGGTTCACATTCCGATTATGATGTCTTTGCTCAGAAAGATCCATTCTATTTCTGCAACACTAAGCACCAAACTGATACTTAGCTTTCTTGTTTCTCAAGATACATGCACATTTTAGACACAGCTATATGTGCTAGCAGAAGACTCTATCCAATAATCCTAAACAATACTAAAATCACCAGCTTCTAGACCCATAGACGTTCTTCAAGGATTTTCTTAAGCTTATTTAATGAAAGAAATTTTAGTTTTACACTGGAAATTCATGATTAAATACAAATACACTGCATTACAACTTGCTATCCAGCTAGTATTGATACATGTTATAGGGACATGTTATGTGTGATTACGGTGTTATGTGTGGATAAAGGAGCAGAGGTAATGTTTAGATTCATGTGTTTATGGACAGGACAAGGGAATCATAAAGTCTTCTGCTGTATTTCCCATTCTAAGCTCTAGTTTTCCGACGGTTCCTCTAAGAAATACCAGATGGAAGAGTTGATGGAAAAGATACAGAAATTAATATTGAAGTGATGCAGTTTGACCTTTTTAAGATGAAACGCTTGCCAAACTTTCCATATTGACATGGCAACGTTTTATGAATAAATCTAATATCTTATAGATTTAGCACAGTTCAAAAGTCACCATCTGTTTCAAGAGCGAAGGTTCTCACTATTACACACTTTCTTGGCTCTAAGACTAAAGGCATGAAATCCATAACTTATAGAATATTAACTATCAGGAATGGGTGAAAAACTTTTATGTATTTTAGAAAATCAGAAACATAAAGGACATTTTGAATTGTTCTCAAAATTATAGCTGATAATATATTATGGATATTCTTTCTTCTTACATGAACTTGGGTAGTCTCCTGTGCATTCTCTGTACGGAGTTATAGGTCTATACCAGCTGGGCAGTAAGTTGTAATACAGAGAATTTATGTGGGAAAACGGCAATGCACTGGAATCTGATTTTGAGCAGAATTGTCTGAAAGGCCTTTGAGAAATTAAATATGGTTATTATAAGAAGTTGTTGCTCCTTCTTATTTTTTATAAATTATTTACTAGTAAATCTCTTTCGTTTGGCATAGCCCAAATCAGTCCTACTCAGAATCCTTTTTATTTCCCATTCTTTTGATGCTAATGTTGGTTTGCATTATAATAAACTTTTTCCCTACCTTCTTAAACAATTGTAGGAAATAAGCTAATTAAAATAAATAAAAAGTAATCTGTGCTGATATACACACACACACATACACTTCTATCTGTGTGCAGTTTTTGTCTCATGGAAATTAATAAGTTCAAACAGGAGGTAAAAATCACTCCATTTACAAAACTCAACAGCAGCTTGTGTTAGTTCATTTTGTCTCCTTGACCAAGAAGTTAATGTGACAAAAATGCTTGCAGTGGTTTTACTTGATACTTGTTTGAGTTTTCTCAAGTACTAGTGTTCTTCCTGCCCAACTAGAAACTTTCCCAGCGTCTATTCAATGGGTCTTAAACCAAGCATGCATTTCTTTACACAGACCTGCTACTAAAAAGTAGCTGAGATGGAGGTGTAGTCCTGGCTGTCATGAAATCCTTGACTAACATCCACTTGGCTTTGGCTACCTGGAGTTTGTTAACCAACATGAGCTATTAGATATTAGAATATGCCTTAGCTCTACATGCGTAACTTAGCACCTCTGGATAAATCTTTGAGAAAATGTTGCCAGGTGTTTGGGAGGGTGGGCTCTAAGGAAGGCAGAATAGGCTATGTAGCTTTAAAACATGCAGATGACACAGTAGATTATCTAGAGGAAAGGATGCAGGACTTCTTTAGAGAACAGAATACTGAATTAAAGAGTCAGCTTTTGTGTAGGACAGATTCAAAAGGTGCCAGAAAACTTCAGAAACTTGAAAAAGTATATATATGGTAAGACAATGTTTCTGAACTTCCCCAAAGGAGAATAACCCTTGTGAAAACCAAGGCTCTCTCTATGTGATCCCTTTCAAAATTTGTTGAAAGGAAAGACAAATGGTGCATGAGTATGAATTACAATGTAGCTCTAGAGCTATGATCTCAGCTCCATTTCATTTAAGAAGAACTGCTGTCTTGATACTGAATTGACCTCGATCACTACAAGCGGCTTATTCAAGTTTGTTCTACTTCTGCCATCCACCCTTCAGAAACAATGCAGATCTAGTAGGAGGAAATACTGGCATGTTTATTCTCAGTAGCGAATAACAAAATAAAAATCAAAGCCATCTTTTACATGTTTACCTTAGAGCTTGTTCCGTTTATTTTTTAAAATAAATTCTTATCAATCATGGTATGGTATTTTACTGTCAAGAACTCTTAAATATGGAAGAACTTCCATCAACATTTATATAAGTAAAAATTAACCTAATTCACAATGTTTTTAGGAAGAAACTTGTTCTGAGTTTGCATAGTGAGTGCTATTGGTAAGAATTAAGATAGTTAGGAAGAGATGAACAAACAGACCCTTTTAATTCTAAATAATGCCCAGTTAAGGATGAAGAGTGGGGAACACAAGACAAAGAGAGAAGGTGACATAATCAACTAGACAGACAGAGATAAAGCAGAAGGCGGTCATAGATCGAAGGATGGACACAGAGGCACAGGATGTACACAGAAGCCTCAATGTGTGTGTCTTTCTCCATTTTCCCACCTGTCTGGCAGGAATCTTTGCTCGTGTATATTGTATCTCATTGCCCCAACCTTCTAAGAAACTTTATGCTCTCAATTCTTCTTTATTTTTCTATGTATTAACACCTTCCGCTCAACTAACAATTCCAATCCACAAACATGCTCAAATCTCTCATCTTACATTTTTTTCCTCTTCACTCCTCACCTCCCTCTAGACATCACTTTTTACACTTTCGCAGTAAAACTTTGTGAAAGAATTGTCTATATTTGCTACTTCAATTTCCTCCAATCTGACTTCCTACTCTATTCCCCTACAATGAAGTCTTTGGCACATGGAATCATGTGGACAGTCCAAAGGACTATCAGAGCATTTGAAGAACATTCCTGTGGCCTTTCCTGACACCCACTCCGGTTTGTCTCCCACTCCTCTGGCTACTTCTCCTCAGACTCTTTTACAGCTTCGTCTTCCTCTGCTCAGTAATTAAAAGTTAGCTCCTCAAGACTTAGTCCCAGGCAATTCTTTTTACTCACTCCATATGCCCATCCATACCCATGCACACTGGTGACTCATAACTTTCTATTTCAATTATCATCTGCAATCTGACGACTCATAACTTCATATTTCCCATCAAGACCTCTCCTGTGAGCTCTATGTCCACGTGTTCAACTTGAAAACTCCACTTTGATGTTTCAAAGTCACCTTAATCTCATCAGGCTGAAGCCTGAACTCACTCACAATCTTCTCTATCAAAGATGCTCTTCTTGCATTGTTTCTATCTCAATGAATAATCTTCCAACCAATGCACAACAGAAAATGAGTATTCATTTTTGACACCTCTCTCTCTTTTAACTTCTGGTATTAATGAGTACAGTTTTACTCCTAATTGTATTTTAAATCTGTCAGTTTCTCTAGGACACCAGTCTAGCCCAAGCCACCATATGTCTTACTTGGATGGACAGTAGCCATCTAATTGGCTCCCCCTTCATTCACTCAACATGGCTATAAGGCCCTGTAAGTGTTTCCATATGCTGAACTCTTAATCTTTATCTTCCAGTACTCAGCCGCCCTCCTCTGCTTCTCTGTTCCATGTACATTGGGCTATTGGACCTCTTAATATGACATGGCTTTTTCCACGAGAGGGTCTTTCCTCATGCTCTTCCCTCTGTCTGGAAGACAGAGACCTCTGCTTTAATTATTTTTGTTTGTTTTTCTCAAGTTCACGTCTACTCATTCTTCAGAGGGCTTCCTTGGACTCTCTAGGATAGGCCAGGCTACTCTGTGACTTATTCTTATATCATGTCTCTTTTATTTCCTACACATCTCAAATTTTAGTTATTCCCTCATTAATGTGATTTTTTTGTCAATCTCCTTCACTACATTTTATACATATAGGAATCAGGATTTTGTCTGTTTTGGCTTACCATTGAATTCCAGGAGCTTAGTATAGTACTACAATTATAATAAGAACTATTTGTTATGTAAATAAATAAAATTAAACACAGAATTAAAAAAAAGCAGAAGAAACAGAAAGAAATGAGAAACAAAAATTAAGACATGTCGAGAGAGTGCTTAGCAGATGGGCACTCAAAAATTCTAAAATTAATTTTTAGTGAATTTATTTTAATTAATTTATTTAAATTTACTATATAAATTTAAATAATTTAACCCATATGTAATATACAATATATAATATAGTTTTAGGTTCAGACTTTAATGAAACCTATTGTCACTTTGAATTCTTGTAGGATATTGCCTATAAGACAAAGCAGATTTTCATTTTTGTGTCACTAGAAATATCTCCTTTTTACTTTCTCAGTTTCAGATACAATTAATTGAAAGACTCGGAAAGTCTTTGCTTTTCAATTTTACTAGAAACGTCCATATTTTTCTACAAGATGCTTTCAACTTCAGGCTACCTGATGATCTGAATGGTTTATCTGAGGACTGCCCAATTAGGTCATCATTATTTAAAGGCAAAAGATGAAATCACTCCTTTAAGAAAGTTTGACCAAAAAATAAAAATTACTTCATGTGTAACTGAATGTGCCACCGTTTGTATAAACTGTTACACTGTGTAAAATAATGATGTTATCAATAGAAATGCCTTTTAAATTGGTTTCTAAGTTATTCATCTTCTCATCAGGCTCTTTTTCTGTGATCAACTGCAAAGCTTTGTAAGAGTAATGATGGAAATGGGAGTTAAGTCTATTGCTCTGAAAGTTTGTTCTGTAATGAACTCAGTGTTCCAAAAGAGTACGCCTAATTTACAAATAGTAATTTCATTACTTTAGGATAATTTCATTGCTTCTTGTCATAACCAACTGAATTTCCCAGCCCAGACACCCTCATTCCTTCATTCATTCGGACATTGACTGAGCATCTTGCTGTCAGATGCCCTGCTAAATGCATTAAAAATGAGTAAGATACTGTCCTTGCCTATAAGGAGTTTCCATTTTCAGATTGGTGTCAATTTCCTTGATTTTATTTTCAGATTGATGCAGACTCTGGCAAAGTTTATTTGATTTATATAACCTTCATAGGTTAGCCAAGATTCCTGTGGATCAGATCAACTTATCCAATTGTCACCTAACACATAAACTCAGACACAAAGTGTTATTTTTAACTGACATAGAGTAACTTTAGAGACCCTTATCACCGGAATGCTATACTGATACAGAATTTTAAATTCTTGGCTGCTACATGTAAATTTTGTTCAGTAACCCCCTTGGGATGTGACCATCATTTTTAGCAATTTCTCTGTTCTGAGATTTCCTAATTCTGAAGCATGAACTAATTTATAGACTGCCTTCCAAAAGTTTATAAGCTCCAGAAAGACATCTCCCTTTAATATTCAATTGGTTTTTACTTTCTATCGGATTTTCCTTTTTCTCTGCAAAGTCAATGGCTTTTTTTCCCCCAAACTAGTAGGAACAACTAGTAGGAACTAGTTGTACTTTTTCCACTCAGTGGATATTTTGTTGAACAATTGAACTAGATCTTAATTTCAACTGAACGACCTGACTCTTCAATCTATTTCTTTGCTCCATGATATTTTCAAAGAAACTGATTCATTTTGTGCACACTTTGATCGCCACTGGATGGTATCAAATTACACCTTGGTTTAATTTATAGTTTACTCCCCCAAACTGAAAAAAATTATTGGCAAAACAATTTTCAGATGGACCTTCTTGCCTTTCTTTTCACATTTGGGTGACTATTACACATATAAATAACATTTAAGGAATAAGGCTCAGCACTATGGTTCAAAGAACGACTGTGGAGTACTTACCGTATTGTGATGGGGATGAACACATTTGTGTTAATGCTGTAATTAGCAGAAAGAGTCAAGATATTTTGAGAATTTCCACATCCATATTTAACTGTAGGCCTTCCTTCCAAAAGAAATAAATGAAGAAACTGTTGTCCAAAATTCTTCTCACTACCTTTAAGAACAAACATTACATTAAATTAATGATTAATGTAGATTTATATTTTATGCAATAACAATCATTCATTCAACAAACATAATCTTTGCTCTCAAGGAGTAATGATTTGGTGAGATGGTAGCAGTTTTATTAGATAATTATTCAATGTAATAAGTACTATATTAGAAATAAACATTATTTCCCACAGGCTGTGAATAACATGATATTAACAGTATTAACTTGACTGAGATTAACTTCTGACTGTTTCCTAATAGCTAAATGAACTTAACTGTTTTGAGCCTCAGTTTCCTCATATATTATAATGGGATAAAAAAATACTAATTGTTAGAACCTCTATGATAAGTAAATAAAATAATAAATGAAATGTATTTGTTACTACCTATAGAGTACTGGATAACTTGATTTCGTATTATTATTAATTATTTATATTTTAATTTTAATGTGTGTCTTTCATAAAAATTGAAATGATAAAGAAATATATAATGGAAAAAAAGAAACATTTCCCCTTCCTCCAGCCCATCCTGCACCCCACTTTGAGGTATTCTTTGCTGTCATTGATCTATCTACATACAAATATTTATATAGCCCTAATTTTATTTTTAAAAATGAAATAATGTTACAAACAGCTTTATTCATCTTTCTCTTTTCACTTAACAATAAATGGTAGACATCTGTCCATGTAAGTACATAGATTTCTATCTCTTTAAAACATTAATTGAAGTAAAACTCAAACAGAAAATAACACAAATTTCAAGTGTATAGCTCAGTGAATTATCACAACGTGAACCCTCTCACACAACACCACCAACTTAAGAAAACAAACATCATCTGCATTTTCAGAAGCCCTGTGAATCACAAGTCCTTTCTTCCAGCTACCAAAAGGAGCCACAATCCTGATGTTTAACAGTTGGGATTCATTTTGCTTGATTGTAAATCATGTTAGTGGGATTGTTCTGTACACTTTCTTCTGTGTCTGTTTACTTTTGCTCAATATTTCGTTTGCGAGATAGCATCCATGCTACAGTCCATTCCTTTTCATTGCTTTCAAATGTCCCATTAAATGAATACATACATTTCAGTTCTTCTTTCCTCTACAGATGGACAGCCCCTCCACCCCCGCAATTTTTTGTTATTATGACTAACGCTGCTATGACAATCTTGCATGTGTCTTTTGTGATGAAGCGCATGCCTTTCTGTTGTGTATATAACTAGGAGTTGAATTGTACTGTCAGAAAATATGAATATGACTTATTTAGTAGCTATTGCCAGTTTTCCAAAATGACGTTTTGGTTTAACTCCTTACCAGCAGTATATAAGAGTCCCAGCTCTTATATGGGACCATAATCCATAATCTCACCATCACTTGGTATGGTCACCTTGTAGATTTTAACTATTCTGTGTTTATTATTGTCGCTTTAATTTTTATTTTCCTCCTATTAGTGAAGTTGAGCATATTTTGATATCCTCTTTTGTAAAGTGCGAGTTTGTTTTTCTTGTTCATGCTTCTATTTAGCTGTTTGCTTTTTCCTTGTTGAATACAGAGGTATGTCTGTGTATATATCTAATATCTACATCTATATACATATATACGTATGTAGGCACATAGCATCCAAGCTCTTTGTCAGCCACATGTATTGAAAATATCTTCTCCAATTCTGTGGACTGTCTTGCCAATCTCTTAATGGTGAGTTTTGATGAACATACGTTCTTATGTTAGTGTAGGTCAATTTATCAATTATTTCCTGTGTGGTTATGATTAGTACTTTTTACGTCATCTTTAAGATATCTTTGCCAGCCTCAAAGTCATGAAGTTATTCCCTATTATCTTCTGTAAGCTTTATTTAAGATAGTCCTTCCATCTACGGTTGACTTTTGTACATCATGTGCAGCAGAAGGTTGTGCTCTGTTGAACAATGGTCCCTAAAGATATTCATGTCCTAACTGTTGGAACCTGTTAACGTTTACCTTATATGGCAAAAGAGATTTCTCAGATGTGATTAAATTAAAGATGTTGAGATGGGAAGATTATCTTGAATTACTTGGTTGAGTAATAAAATTAGTCTAAAGTCCTAAGAGGGATAACGGAAGAGGATAGGCTATGTGACTATAGAAACAGAGACAGGAGTGATGCAGCCACAGCCAAGGAGCGCAAGCAGCTGCCAGAAGCTGCCAGAGGCCAGGAATAGGTTCTCCTCTGGAGCCTCCAGAAGGAACCGGCACTGCTGACAAGCTGATTTTAGCCCCATAAGACAGATGTTGTACTTGTGGCCTGCAGAACTGTAAGAGAATGCATTTCTGCTGTTTGAAGCCACTAAGCTTGTGGTAATTCGCTACAGAAGCAATAGGAAGTTAATACAGGGGTCAATTTTTATTCTTTCTCACTTGATTTCCAATTGATCCAAAATCATCAAAGTAAATAATTCTCATCATGTATTTACTGAATTCTCAGATATTTGTGGAATATATATTTTTAATATTCCCCACAGTTTTCTTTATTCTTGTGAATATATGTATTTAAGATAATGATCATTGTTTTTATACTCAAGCCATATAAAAAATACCCACAAAGGTCTCCCAAACCAAGCTGCGACATTACCACCCTCAGGAATGTCCAGCATTAACATCTGGTGAACACTTCCATAGACACAAATGCTGACAACTGGATAGACAGAAATGGAGAGAAAGAGAGAGATTTATTTTATTAGAGAAAAATCATACTGTACATGTATTTAAAAATGAAAATTTTATTAAATCAGTAGTTCTCAAACTTTTAGGTTTAAAGTCTTTAACATACTTAAATCTATTGAGAAACCCCCAAGAAGTTTTGTTTACATAGTTTGCATCTTTTCATATTTACTATATTAGAATTTAAAACTGAGAAATTTTTCAAATATTTGTTGATTAGTTTGCTTAAAAACAACAGTAATAAAAATTGTTGCTGATTAACCTAAATAACATATTTTGTGAAAAGTAATTATATTTTTCAAAACAAAAATAAAATAGTGAGAAGAGTAGTATTGTTCTATACTTTTGCAAACATCTGTAATGTCAAGCTTAACAAAAGAGAGCTGGATTCTCATATCTACTTCTGTGCTCAGTCTGTTGTGAATTGTTGCTTTAGTTGAAGTATATGAATTCCGGCCTCACACAGGATGTTGCTGGAAAGGGAGGATTATTTTAATAACCTTTTAAAATACGCACAAATTGGACAAACGGTAGTTCATTAAAGTTTACTTGCAATGTGGAATCTGAAACTATATTAATGATCTTTACATACTCTGTTACATTAAAATTCCATTGATCTTTCTTGTACTTTGAATGGATATTTCACCTGTGCATGATTTTGTAACATCATGCGCTGATCATTTGAAAAATGTTGGTTCGCTGAGTTATGGAGATATTTCATATGTCCACACATTTTATTACACAATATTAAAAAATCTCATTCATTAATATTACTACTGAACTCATCGGAAAGTATTGGGAAGTTCTAAAGCTCATTGTGGAGAATGCAAGTTTTCTAAAATTCTAATTTTTCTTAGAAAGTTTGAGTTTTGTCATTGGGAACAAATATTGTTAGGTGATTTCATAGAAATAATGGGCTTACTTTGCTAAGTTTTGAGAAAATATCTGCAAAATACTCAAGTCTGAATAAGTATTGGTTATCTTTTAGTCATTTTTCAAGTCATGTTTTGATAGTGGCTACGTCAACTAACAACTTAAAATATTGCATAGGTGCCTTTCGTCAAGGCAGCTGTTACACTTCAGTATGGAGCAGACTCACTTTAGGTGTACTCCTTTACACGCAGAACATTAAAAGTTGTATATACAAAGATTGAGACTTTTAAAAATTAATACATTGTACTGCACCATTAAGGACACTTTTGTGTACATTTTTACTTGATTGCATAGGGGAAGAGAATACAATGACTGAGGACAATTTGGAGTCACTGCCATGACACTAGGTGGCAAAAGTTTCATGCACTGTGACTTTTGTACCATGAGTAAAAATCCCAACACAAAAGTCTTAGTCTTATTAAAAAAATAATTTTGATATTATGGACACCTGAAATGGTCTTGGAGATACTCAGGGATCTGGATAAACTTGAAATATCTCTATAATAGAGCTCACATTAACATAAAAGCAAAAAAAAAAAAAAAAAGAGGAAAGAAACCAGAGTGAAACTAAAGGCATTGCTGAACCTCAGATAAATATTTCTTTAACATGTCAGCAAGAATGTCAGAAAACCTAGGTCACCTCTCCCCCACACTACAGGCTCTAGAGAATGGAATAAAAGCAATATTGAGGTCTCAGAGAATGGTTCAGAAAAAACAGTGAAAGAATTTGAAATAGGAAAAAAGAATCTAGCTCACCCATTCAGGTTCTCATCACAATTCTTTGTCTTTGAGCTATTTTGCAACGCTGTAAGTTGGAGAACACTAATAATAATTCAAATGGTTCTTGTCTATAAAAATGCAAACTATGTCTGGTGAAACGCAACTGATTGTTACCCTCTGGGTAGACCTGCTTTCCATCTGTTTGTAAGTTTGCTTCAGAATTCCTTGCCTTCATACGTGCCTCTGCTCCTTCAATTCTCCTTTGAACTGGTTGTAGTATCTTACCAGTTCCCTCATTAATTAGCAGGTTGAATAAAATCTTTGACATGTATTCATTTTATAGACCTTTCTGAAAATTATCCTTTGACAAAGGAAAATAAGCAGATTTTGAAATTATGAGGTATATCAGGAGAAATGATTCACATTATATTAGACCAAATAAAACCAACTCCAGGGAGAAAAATCTACCCAGAATACAACATGAATGGGGTCTCCTGGTGTTAAGCAACATAGTGGCCTCTGACTGGACAGAGATGCCCACATCATGGATGGCCAAGACTGGGAAGAAAGGAAGGATTCAAAATACAAGTGAAGAAGCAGATAAGAATCGGACGTATAAAACCTAAGAAATAGAAACAGATTTTCCACGAGTGCTTCAAGCTATAGAACTTTTTGAGAATATAAATTCAGCAAGAGAATAACACAAAGTGAAATAAAATACAAAATAGTCAGATTAAATCAATATTGCAGAAGTAAGGAAACAAATTGGACAAAGCGACAGCATTAAAGATGTAATGACAAAATGCGAGTAGCAAAGGACTGAACAAACATGGTTGAAAATCCCTCTTTTGAGATCCTCACCCGTCAGGTGTTTACCACACTGCTGGGACTTCAGCTGCACGACTCCCAGATTAGTCTGGTGCCTGGCCCAGGGCAGCACAGTGTCCTCTCTTCTTCCTCTCCCGAGATCTGTTCACAGTTTTGGGGGGTTCTACTCTTTAGTGTTTTCCCTTATCTTTCTCATGACTTCCTATTCAATTTCTCAGCCTGCTTTTCTCCGAATTTAAGAGTTAATTAAGAATTTTTAGTATTATTTTTGACTCCTCTTTTTACTGGGCAGAGGGAGCTGGGGACAGTGGGAGCACATTTAGCCACACACAAGTCTGTACCAGCATCTCATGTTTTCTCTCTGGGGATACATAAAACGTTATGTCATAAAACAGCGTAAGCTTGTTGTTCTTTCTTGAATGGCTGCCTTGTTCTCTGCCCTCATACCTTTGGGCTCACAGAGGGTGGTTATTTGGTTATGCCTTGATGGACAGTCTCTTATCCTGCTCCATGATGCCATTTTTACTCACAAGTTTCTATTACTTACTGTTTTTATAAATTGTTTTGTGTTACCATTTCAGGCTCATATTTTTGAGATAAGACTTAGAAATATGATATATGGAGCAGAGTAGAACAGAGCTGAACATTTAGGTCAAGCTGTTTTGCCATATGTACAAGGCTTGTTTTTCAAAGCTTCAAAAATGGAATTTTAAAGATTGATTATACACATTGAACAAGATGTATGTAGTACAATACAAGAATGAATTATTTTTAAAGGAAGCACAGTCACTACAACCAATGACGGGGATGAACAGCCTTATCCAGGTGTACCAACATCCCATTATGTACCACAGGTACTCTGTAACACGGGACATGCCAGGGCTGCTTTCAGAAATGTAATGGGAATGAAAGTAAACAAGATTAGCTCTCTCTATAGCTGCTATGTAGCAACAGTTTCTGATTCATCACACTGATGTATTCTGTTAATAAGCAATTTCTTGTTTTATAATATAATACTTTTAAAGAATTCAAAGTGTTCTGCTGATAACATTTGACAGTAGGTGGGGAAATGGAAGAGCTGCGGCTACTGATGTATTTAGATGATGAAGCAGCAAATTATTCACTTCAGACTGTGGGTCATAGTCTGACTGATTGAGTTTTTCACTTTTGAATCAACTGAATCTGTATCACAAAACCTAGATTTTGTAGATAGAGAAAAGCTATGAATAAACATTCAGGAGAAATTCTTTGGTTTTTCACAAACAGTACTAAAGACATTATATTTTGTCACACAATTCTTATGAATATTATTTGATTCTAGAAATGAAAAGTTAATGGCAATTAGTAAGAGAGAAGGAATATACAAAATTTTCAAAATAGAACTACTAAAAATTATAAATAGTGACTACTATTAAATGGATGTATATTTTTGATATTAAACTTTATGTGTTGAGTGGTTCATATGCCGCAGTAAATTTAGTTCATTTAAGAGACGCTTGATGATCCATTATTGGAGAAATGTTAACCTCTCCTTTTTTTGAAAGAAGTTTTTATGCTTTTAGGCTGTGTGGTAATTTTTTCAACAAATCATTTACGTCTTGATTTTTTCCTGAATATTTATCCAGAAGATATTTTTAAACTTGAGAAAATCTATAATTCTCAGATTTTATTTATTCTAAAGAAATCGTTGATTGTATCTCCTGATTTAAGATTTATTAAATATAAAAAATTCTGCTTAGAATAATAAACGGTAATCATTACTTGCAAAACCATGGACACTAGTTTCTAGTATCATAGATGTTTAGAGAGATAATTATAATAATTTTGAGTCTAAAATTTATATTCAGTATATATTTACATATATAGTGCAGTATATATATTATATATATTATTCTTCTCATAAAAAAGAAATAATGAAATAATGTGGAGAGAAAGAATGATATCCTAGTCCAACTTTTTAAAAATATTGGTTTGCTTGGGTATTGCTTTGGGTTCTAGATCTGAAATTTTCTAAGCATGGATAATTCATCACTTCACTGAAATATTGAACATAAAATATTTGTGGTTTACATAGTTATATAGTTTACAACTTTCATTAAAAATGGGTATTTTTCTCTGTTTGAATTATCATAATTAATGTTCCCCAACATCCATGACAGTTTTGACTTGAGATCATGTATAAATAAACATTCAGAAAAGATTAATTGGTCTTCAATTTAAATTAAAATAAAATTCAGCATCATTCCTTGAAGAATTGATAGTGATGCATATAGGTAATATGTTTATTAAAGCAGGTACATAGATGGTCAAATTGGAAATTTCCATAAAGCGACACGGATTTCTACCATCTCCCATAAAAGAAATATCACCATATATTTGTACGGCACTTTGTATTTTTTAAAACACTTTTATATACCTTATGAACTTGATAATAAAAATTACATCTGCACCCTTTTTAGTCAAACTATAAAGAACAGAAAAGTTAATTGATTTATCCTATGTTGTACAGTTAGCTCACAACTGACTTGGGTTCGAGTCTACCCTCGGCCACCTTGTGACATTTCCATCAGGACTGCTTATGGCAACAGCCGGATTGTCTCTGTGTCCCTGCTGCCACCTTCATGGCGTGTGATGGAGACGGTTCTCTGAGCGTGCATCGAGGTCTCCATCGAACACACATGCTTTGGCTGCAGATTTAGAACTCCTCTGTCCCGGCTCTCCCTAAAGGTCTGTATTTGTATATAACAGCAGCAACCCTGGCAGCAGTTGCTCACGGTTTGAGGACATCTTAGAGCAATAGTGGCAGCACGGGCCGTCACATGTATTTAGGACGTGGCTAGGGTGAGCTAGTTCATCAGTGGAAGGACAGCATGGAGAGAAGCCCTGGGGAGAACTGGAGGTCACGGCAGCAGCCTGGCCTGCATAATTGATTATTAACACGTGTTTATAACATGCAGCTGCAGAACAGCTTCCGGGCCAGTTTGTGAAATTTATAGAGAATCTATTTTAATGTTTCCTAGCCTGCTAGTTGTGGTTAACCAGCAAAACAAAACCTTGTAAGACAAGACTCTTAGAGGAAATGAATCCTCTTCATTTGGATGAAATGGATAAAAATGAAAACCAAAAATTGCACCAGTTGTCTATCTCACTATTATCTCCTTCCTGATTCCAGGATTTTTTATAATCTAATTATTCTTTCCCAAGATAAATAGGTTTATCAAATGGATGTAACATTAATATGACACCTATTAGACAAAAATATAGTATCCTGGGCCTCTAATTCCCAAGTGTCCTTACCAGGCAAGTTATGACGGATTAAAGCATTATCCGAATAAGATAGTTAGCACTTACTTTATGTTGCCGTGCGCCAAACACTATTTCAAGCACATTAAATGTGTTAACTCTCTCACAGAGATCTTACAACAACTTTTTGGTATCTTTGATATTATTATTATTAATATTATTCCATCTTACAGAAACTGAGGCACAGAGATCTTTAGTAACTTGCTCAAATGGCAGAGTCAGGTAGTCCAGCTCCAGGGTAATTTTCTTAATCTCTAGATTATACTGTTCTTGCCATGCGCATGGCAGCAATTTCAGTCCTTGCCTGGGCTCATTTGTCTGTTTTTGTCCCTACCTCTGTCCACCCGAAGCAAGCTTGTTCCTCCTTGGTCCATTCCCTGAGGTAATTACCACAGAAGCAGAGTTGTATCTCTCCCTGATGTATTTCTTCATAAATTTCGATCACAGAAATAGAATCTAATTGTTCTTAACACAATTGTTCTATTTCAAGAAAAGATTAATGAACCACATCATTCCAGGTCAAGTCAGTAAACTGCGGTCCGGACAGAATCCTGCCATTGTTTAGTTTTGGAGGTAAAGTTATTTTGGAACACAGCCACATTCATTTATTTACTTTTGGTCCACAGCTGCTTTCACACTACACTGGCGGAGTCGAAAAGTTGTGACAGACTGGATGGCCTGCAAAAATATTTGCTTTCTGGCTGTTACAGAAAATTTGCCAACCCCTGTTCTGCTCCTGACTGTTCAAGTAGACCCAGGAAAAAATTATATTTGATTCAGCTACATTTTGACTAAACCCTTGAAATCTGCACCCTGTTGTTTCTACTTATCAGAGGAACAAAGTATAATATTTAACAAAATAATTTCTGAAAATAAAGTTTTAATACCTACTAACTTTTCATCACAACCATCAAAGTTGAGTAACTCACAAACAGAACTTTAAGAACCATTCTGATCAAGCGCTTACTCTCTGCAAGGCACTGAGGGAGTCCTGAGGAGGGGGGCCGAGGAGAGATGGAAAACATAATTCTAGATCACGAGGTGTTCCCTATTTAGAGAAGAGATAGAAGCACAGATTCCTGGTGTAATGAATCTCCCTACTCAGCTGCAGTTCTTAATTCATACTCTTATTATAAGACCTATCACAGTCAGCTCTCATAGAATTGTGTATATAGTATCTCTCCACTAAATGGTGAAAAATGGTATACAGATCATCTCTTATTCATCTTTGTTCCTGTCACAGTGCCTAAGAGTGTGTGGTGTCCTTTCTAGGCACTCAGTTACAATTTGTTGAATTTGACTTTGTTCTCATAAAAAAGGTACGATACAATCAACAGCAATCTCTACAGACCTTATGAGTGGCAATGTATGAATTCATCCATTCATGCTTTCAACCCCACTCCCTCCCACATCTGTCTGGAGTAAGCTCCATTGGGAGCTATTAAGGAGGCACAAAGATATTCAAAGAATTTTATGGTGCACATTGTAAAATTGATTAAAACAACTGAGCAAACTTTTTTCTATAAGAGAGAAGATGCTTTTTAGTATGCTGTCAGGAAATACTGTGGGATTTCATTGGCCTTTGCATAGTAAGAATCTAATGAAGATATTGTGTATTCTGCTGGGAATCATCTTATAGAGAAAGACAGATGTTATGATTCTTCAGATTTAATTTGTTTTCTTCAGCAATATCAGAATTCTCTTCCTTTAGCCCTCTCTACATGCACAAAACAGAAGGCCCCAATAATGCTGTTTGTTCCGTCAATTCCTTCCTGGAATAAATACCTAAGACTAGTCCTTCTTTTGCTTTCTTTCTTAAATACAGACATTAAGTAATACAAAGATTGCTTCTGAATCCTGTTCTCCCAATGGAGTTGCTCATGTAATTTGCCTCCTGCAACCTGGTCAGATGTGTGCTCCTGGTTCTCAGAGATCACACACTTACAAAGGGCACGCTTATTTCTTTTCAAAGCAGCAGCACAGAATGGATTCAGCTGCATAGTACTATATCCCATGACGAAAGCATCGAATTGGTACTGCTTGCGGAATAGAGCTCATTTTCTGAAAGTGTACGGAAAGAGTTTCGTGTGGTCTCATCTCTTCTCCCGTGACCTATTCGTAGCTCCTTTGACTGGGTTCCAGAATTCTGAATTGGTTCAGTGGCAGATTCAAAGAGCCTTCTTTTCATCTTGACTGCTGTTCTCAGAGCTGTCTCTCTCCCACAGAGTTCTTTTTAAACTATCCTTTCTAGGAATTTTTACTGCAAGCCCGTAAGGATTCAAGTTTTATCTTCCTTTTGTTCCTTTTCAACATCAATTAGTGGGTGAGGCAAACTGAGAAAAGATAAATCTACAGTTTTGAACTAGGAATATAATTCAAAGCTGACATTGGCTTATCAACCTGGTATTTCTCTCTTTTTCCCTTTAATATGTGATGATACAAAATACAAATGTTCAATAAATGTTTGTAGATTAGATTTGAGTTTTTACTGAAATATTCAGAAATGGAAAAAATGGTAAAACTAAAAAACAAAACAAACTAAAAAAAAACCCAACGAGACAATAATCAACCCTTAGACTCTAGACTCTAAAGTGAAACATCTGTTTTAATTTCCTCACGACTTTGAATTGCTCCTACATATAATATACTGATTTCAAAGGAAACAAAATTAGTTCTGAAGTCACATTAAGGGACACCTTTCAAACAACGGATGTCTAAGCGAATCACAGAGAGCTCAGTGTTCATCTGTCGTGAGGCTTTTATGAGGTTGACAAATCCCAAGAGAAGGAAAGCAGCCAGTCCACGATGCGTTCCACTGAGGAACTCCCCACAGGACAGGAGGAAATTCCCACTTTACAAATGAACCAAAAGAAAACTTTACAGACGAAAATTTTTTCTCTATCCATAGGCTGTGAAAGTGGCTTGAGCAAACAGCTTCGATGTATCCAGTGCTGTGACAACACTCACGTGAGACAAAGACAGACTGATGATCACCACCAGGGCGCTGTTTTCCTGCTAATAAGTTCCAGTTTGTTTTTTTTGGTAGGTCATTGATATGAAAGGCAAAAATATTCCTATGGCAGTAACATCAGCTTGGGCTTTATTGGTTTAAATTATACAACCGATCTGAACACGGTGTATGGATGCTTGGCATGTGTTTCTGTGGCCTTCAAACAGAACACATTGAGTGACAGGTGGGAGGCAAGCCCGAAGCACGGGCCCAGAGCAGAATTCCCAGAGGTTGGCTGCTTCTTTGGCTACAAGCTGTTTTTAGTTGGTAAAAACACACTTTCCACAAGGAAACACCTTCCAATTCTGTATAACTTAAAAAATTGCTAAGACACTTTGCTTTGTGGCTTTAAATTGTTGTTTGTGTCTTTGTTCTGAGTTTTGCTTTGTTTTGTGTCCCCTGCAATGCTCTATTACCTCCAAATTTCATGGACCACCACTGAAGTTTCATATATAAATACAAATTTTCCTTTTTTTGTTTTCTTCTCTCTCTCTCTGTTTTCATAGAAATAAATCAGACATTCTAAAGCCATCATTTAAATATGGGTGCTTACGCTGCTGGAAAATGAATAATGCTGGCCTAGTTCTGACAAGTTAGTTTCTTTTAAAAATATAACATAAATTCTCTGTTTTCACCTAATTTCCAAAATTTTTAACTGTGCCCAGTTTTCCAAAAATGCTTCTTTTAGGCATTTTACTCATAGTCACATAACATGACGGTTTAAATTTTGTTTAGAAAATATAGAATGATGAATCAATTTTGCAAAATATTTCAAACTAGAGGAGAAAATCATTTGGGAAATAGTGAGTTGCCCTACTGTGGGTAACCATTCAAATACTGAAGATGTTACACCTCCAGTAGAGGGAACAGTTGAAACTACTGTGTACTCATTTCAAAAGAGATAAACCAATTGTCGCATTTGGAATATAAGAAGTAATATACAGTAGTGATGTTCAGCCAAGGAAGAAAGAGACCTGTGAATTCCTCTGTAGAGATCTTTGTGCAGGTATTGCGTGATGCAGAGTGTGGCACGTAGAGGTATTTCCCTAAACTGCTAATATTGCTCTTTTTCAAACCAGCTAACTTTAAGATAATGCTAAAAGCATGATAGGAATTTTCCCAGTTGTCAAATGAATCAATCCTAGCTTTGGAATTCTCTTTTCCAAGTCAGCAAGTATTGAATGCTATTCATATTTAATGATTTATATTGTAAAAATATGCTCTGAAACATGGGCAGCAATGATGTTTTCCTGCTGTAGCCAGATGCCGTCAAATCCATAGTTGGCCGTATCCTTCCGTGCTGGTGCAGAGCTGTTTGTAAGTCATGTTCCAGTGAATGACTCGGAAATTATAGAAACTTCTAAGGGAAACTAGAAAGAACTAAGATTTCCATTTGGTAATGTCTCATGCACTCAGTTAGAAAAGTTTTCCCACGATATTTAAATGAATAATTCATTGATTCAGTAGGTTAACATTTGAGAAGAAAACATGACATAGAGGAGGTCAGACATTTAATACTCACTGTAGAGGATAGTTCCATTCAAAGTGTTTGTTTTTATAGTCAAGTAGATGGTAACCATTCGGTTATGTTCCTTCTCCAGGACAGATTTCAATTCATCCAGGGTTTTAAAAAAAGGCAGCTCTAAATAGGAATTCCCGTTGAAAGATGGAAAAAATAAACCTGCATCTAAAAAAAAGTCATATTAATAGCATTATGTTGCTAAGCAAGTAGATAAGAATGTAGTGTTTATAGTTAGCATTCACGAAAGTAACAGTGATGTTTCTAAATATTAGCCCCACCTTTAAGAAATTTAGATATATAATATAACACATTTGTAAAATCACTGTCTCATTTAATTAACCACCAGTCAAGAGGAAAATACTCAAAGCAAGAATTTTTATTTATTGTTCATGGATGGGCTTTAAGGGTGAATAAACACTCTGAAATTGTATGAAAAAGTCTGTGTCCCTGCATCTGTGAATAATAGTTTTCATCAGATTCTTAAACTATTCTGTGATACAAATGGCTGTACATCAAATTATATACTTAAAATCAATAAATTTTATTTGATGTAATTACACCTTAATAAAACAGTAAAAAAAAAATCTGTGACACAAAAAGATTAGAAAATAGTCATATACAGGAGTTTTATTAATATTCATTAATATTTAGTGCTTTTCAAAATACTTAGATAAAATATTTTATAAGTAGTATTACTGTAATATGCAAGGTTATTAATTTTTTAGAGTTGTCCTTTGAGAATTATTAATCTTTTAAATGATTAATCTCATAAAATCTTGAGGCACATAGAATTAGAAAAGTATTTTATTGTCAGATATTTATATTCAGATCTATAGGCTTGGCACATTGAACAAGCGTAACACATGGGATGTTGGAAATGCAACTTTAGTGTTTGTCTTTCTCATGAGGGTGGAAATTTTCTCTTCCTCTGGATGAAAACATGGCAGTCCCTATGAGTCCTACCCTCTCTCTAAGTTATCCAACGATTCAAAGACTAATCCCCACTCTTGGAAATGCATCAACATTTCTACCTTCCTACAGAGCCATGACTTCCCCTGCCTGCTCCACCAGCCAGGACCTATAGGGCTCCTGACACCTCTTATGTGTCTTGAGGGGCTAGAGGAAGCTGGCTTCTCTTTTTCTCTTCTACCACCTGCCCTTCAGGCTGGCTGCTGTTTCTGCCGCTTCCAGCTTTGAAAGGGGAGAAGGCAAGGCGAGGTGGAAAAGCAGAGGAGAGTGTTCGAGCTGGCGATGGATACTATCACAGGCAGTCCTCTTGCTCTCTAGGAACAGTGGGTGTTTAAAACTGACTGTTTCTCTCATGGTAGGAATATCAGATAAGATACAGGATGCTCAGGGAAATTTCCATTTCAGATAAACAACAAATAATTTTTGAGTATAAGTATGTCCCAAATACTGCATGAGATATACTGAAAATTATTCATTGTATATTTGAAATTCAAATTTAACTGAGTAGCCTGTATTTTCAGTTGTTAAATCTGGAAATGCTATGACTCATGAGAATTTGTGCACTATTTAGAAACCCTCTGACAACTGCAATTCCTAGGATTTGTGCTATAGACTGCCTCGGGCTTGTCATCTCTAACTTGGTTCCACTCTGATTTTTCATGTTATACACAGACTCTTGCTGTTGACCACTACTTGTCTGTGTCAAAGCAAAAGTTGCACTGGACAAAGTTAAGCAGGCAAGGAAGACTTATTCAAGGCTGTTGCCAAAGGGGAGAGAGGCCAGATCTCAGTCTTTCTCAGCTCCTCTGAAACAAAGGGCAGCAGAGTTTTTAAGAGCTGAGGTGGGGGGATCAGAGGCTACCTGTGTTTGCTAATTGGCCTTACCTTCCAAAAAACATAAGCTTTCGCATATCTCCATGACAGGAGGTAGTTTACAACCTAAAGCAGGACACCCACTGAAGTTAGGCTCCTGCCCTCCCACAGAGACTGGGAGACAGGGCACAGTGTTTCCTGATGGGTACGTTTCAAAGAGATGGCTCCAGGTCCTGGAGAAAGACAGTCCTGGGTTGTAAAATAGGCAAGAAGCTTTTTAAAAGATTTATATCTCAAAGGGGGCAAAGGAAGAATTTACAATGGAAAGCTTTCTAAAGTCAATGCTTTGAGAAAAGTGAGGTCAGGGGCCTAGCGTCAGAAAGAAGTCTGTCTAAACTTCAGTCAAGCTGAGGGGAATGTTAAGGCCATCTTGGCCACCTGACTAGAAAAACCACCTGGGCAGAACAGAAAATGACTCCAGGCCAAATCTCTTTCCTGAGGGGTCCATATGTAGTCCATGGTAAGCACTCCTGCCTTCTCTGCCCTACTGTCTGTTGGGGTGTAGTTAATTTTCAAACACTCTTTTTTCTCTCTCTTTCTCTCACTACACACACACACACACACACACACACACACACACACACACACCCCGAGGCTGTTTGCCCACAAACGCTGTCAGATGTGAAGAGGGGAGAGGGTGAGCTTGACATAGCTCTCTACAAAACTATTAGCAAACTGCTTGGTTTAAGTGAAATGGTATCACATATTTTACCATTCCTTGGCCATCTGCACACAATTTTTTTACTCCTTGAAACTTACCTTCCTGGCTCTATATTTTACTGGATGGTTTTTTCAAAGGTTTTTAAGCCTAGTTAGCATATCCTTCATCAGTGCTTGTATGCCTAGAAATCTCTAGAATATTTGACACTTATTTTTATTAAAACTTTCTCCTTCTTTGTCTCTCATGACGCAGTACTACACTTTGTCTCTTTACCTGCCTGAGAGCTCCTTTTCAGACTGTTCTGTCAACCATTCCATAATGCACACAGTTTCCAAGGCTCTGTCCAGGCTCGTCTAGCTCATCTGTGTCTTTTCTAAATCTGCTCCTCCTTCATTTTCTTACTCAGAGCACTTACTCTCCCAGGCTTAGAAAGTCAGCATCATTATCCACCCATCTCTTCTCAGACTACTTGCTGGTTCTTGTCACCTCTTTCTTAAATCAAACCTTGTAACTTTCCTTCTGCTACCACTACCCTTATTTAAGATCACATTGCATTTTGACTCAGCTGTTGGCAACAGTTTCTTTCTAATGGGCCTCCCTTCCTATGGTGTCTATTTGCTGTCATTTCTGTTACGGCAACTTAACTCAATTGTAATCATCTAAGATCTTGGGTCAATACCTTCAGTAACACTGAATAACTCATCTGTTTATGGAGCAAACCTGGTCCTCCACGATCTTGTGTTTTGGTGCTTTCACACACACACACATCTACAGGTAAGGTTGAACCACACTTTCTTCTGTGGTTCTACTTGTGTTCACACTGTTCTGTTTGTGTGGAAAGCCCTTCTCATAATCCTAGGTACACAAATCTTCCCTTAACTCAAGGCTCACCTTGAATATTCCCTCAGATTTGAACTCCCTATCATATTGTATCTAGAGCTCTTTTAACGCTTGCATTGTTTGCGTTGTTTTCTACCTTACATTACAGATGTTGTTATAAATGTTGGGTAGATTGATAAAAGAGTAAATCTGTTATTTTGGATGAGGGAGGTAAATCAACTCTAATTAGTAGAAGTAGAATATTCTAAATAAGGTAATTCTAAGAAGACACTGGGGGAAATATGAGTTAAGGAGATGTTTGCTTTCTGATGGCCAGAAAAGCCCATAACACAGTTGGAGTTTCACCAGATGGAGCAGAATGTTTAGCAGATACTGAACTGCACATTCACCACTTTTTAACATATTATTAGGGGAAAAACCACATGCCAATCAAGTTAAAATGCAATGTAGCTAGCTGTACACTGGAGGAAGTTTGTATGAGAAATTTGGATACGGCTATGGAAGAGGAAAATGGTTAAGATGACAAAGAGATGGACTTCGGTTTTAAATAAATAGAATCTTTAGTATAAACTTGGCAACTATTTGAATGTTGCATATCTGTTGATTCTACTGTGATATGGTTTTAGACACTGTTTCTTCATATTACTTTTACCTGGACTACTTAGAGTCACTGATGTGTTCATTCATTCAACAAATATTTATTGAGTGACTATTACATGCCAGGTACTGGCCAAGGAATTCAGTGGTAAGCAAAATAGATAAAGACCTCATCCTCACGGAGTTTGCATTCTAGCTTCATGGAAGAAAACCGCAAGCTAGAAGTTGGAATTTGTTCTTCTGATGTGGGAGATTTTTTCATGGGTCCCAGGAAGATATGCCACCCTGTTTCCTTGACCATTTTTCCCTGACATTTGCTGTCACCAAGGAGCATTGAGCCTAAAGGGAGACTAGATGAAAGAGAGAGTTTAACAGAACCCATCCCATCTACCCTTCCACACTCTGCTTTCTCTAGTGGAAAGATCTGTGTTCAATTCATCTTTGCATCCCCCGTGGCATGATCAGTTTTTCACATTGCAGGCAAATACATTCTTAGGCAAATACAAATATAGATAAAATTATCATTGGTGGTAGTCTTGAAAAACAAAAAGGACATAAAAATATTCTTATAATTAAAATGGAATGAGGAAAGACTACAGAGGTGGGGTTCTAGCATTTTTCTTGTGGTTAAGCTTTTCACATTATTGATAAATCCACAAGAAAAATCTCTGGAAGAGGATAGTCTTTATTTAAGGGTTCATATATGACTTATTTGGATCCATAATCAGGTTTACTTATTCTGAGAAGTAGTGAACTCACCAAAAGCAATAAAAATATAATTCAATTTGCTTAAAAAATGACTTCCATGTTACTTTGTAAGAGCATGTCTGTTGTATAATTCAGGCACACCTGCCTGTTTCCCAGCTCACACACTCCTGGAACGTTTTTTCAGAGCTGACAGGTTTTATGAAAATCATGACAGGGAACAACAATTACGAACAATAAACATTTGCTATTGAATTGCTTTCTAACCATATTAATTTTCATTATCATCATGCTTAGTGGATATGTTGAGAAACAGAACTGCCCTGAATGTGGAAAACAAGACTAATTGGGGTTAGGCGGAGTGTTTCCTGCTGCTTCCCAAAGCCTCTTCAGGCGATGCTATTTGAACACACTCCAAATTCATGTTTTTCCAATTATAACTGGAAAAAAACTCCAGCATCTTTATATGCAGATATGTACTAAACAGCTTACAAAATATGTCATATAGCAGTTAATTAGTGGCTTCTGATTGCAACAGAGACATCAGTAATGTTTAAATGTCTTAAAAGATCATATTGGCTAATTTAACTAATTCTATTAACTTTTATATGGTTAACAAAATTTAAAATCAGTTCTGAGTCATGGGAAAATCCAATAAATTAACCCAGAAGGAGAATCTTTTAAATCCTTAAATTACATTATATTAAAAAATAAAACTCTCAAATTGTCAAAAGAACATCTGAAAGCATAGTACTGATTTTAAAACCCCTTTGTTAAAAATATGAATGAATTTAATTTTTTAAACCAAATATATTTCTATAGTATGAATCAGAACCACAGTCAATTAATAACAAATCACTGAAATTTTATCCAGGAGAACACCATGGATGTTTTATTATAACTTTATGATAAAGAAAACACGGAAGAGATTAATATCTTTACTCTGAATATGAGGCTACTGAGCCACATAAATGTTATTTATTTTGAATAGAAATGGAACTCCTCTGTCTACAGTATGAGTTATGATCCTCTTAGCCTCGTATAAGGGTCTTCTATGATCTAATCTCAGAAACTGACATACTAACATACAAATAAAGCTACAAATGCAATAAGGCACAAATTATTCACATACAACTTTATCTTAAGTCTTTGTACTAGAAGAAATACAATACTGTTTGCTATTCCTCCTTTATAATGGAAATAGATTTGACTTACTCAATAGAAATTAAAAATTAATACTTTTGAAAAGTTTTTGTTATTTCTCTTACTTTCCCCAGAGAGAACATTATACAAATTCTGACTAAGTTTATAAAAAGGAATAGACTGATGCAATGCAATTATTAATAAATATTTTGTTTTTCGTTTAAAAATATTACATTGCTCATTTTATAATTCTAGTTTTATTAAACTCTGTGATTGAAAGGAATATCACCAGTTAATAAGTCCATATATCTCTTCCGAAGAAAGATTCATCACTAAAAGTAATACATTTAAGCAATGATATTCAAAGATTCAAAAGCTATAATCACCTATATTATCCCCAAATTATAAAATCAAGTTCCAAGACCCACGAAATAGACTTAAACACTATTCATATTAATTATGAGAAACTTCAATGTCTTAAAGATTTATATATAGAGTACATATACTATTATACTATTTTTATATATAATATCATGTATAGTACTATAGTGTATTATATATGTTACACTAAACGTTTTTATCACATTATACATTTTTCCTTATTTTAGAATTAAAAAATTATTTTAGATTTGGATGGTCCAAGTCTCCTGGACTAAGTTATTACCTTGACTTAAATAGTTTCCCCCTACTAGACATTCACATTTATATTAATCCACAAATATTGATTAATTTATTAAGTCCCTGTTAAGAATGATCAAATACTCTTTTGTTGCTGCTAGTATGGCTGCTATTTTTGCTGCATCTACTTTTCTCTCCCATAGGAATGCACTTGCCAAAATGAGGGCAGAACTAACATTTCTCCTTTTGACCACAACCATTGCATTCCTCCATTTAAAGCTTCAAGAGAGTTGCTCTGGATCTGACCAAGGCAATGCACGAGGAAACAATACGTGTTAAAAAAAATTTTTTCTCATCCTTCATTGTCACAGCCAATCTGGCAATAGTTTCTTATCCCTTGGTTTCTCTCTCAAAGAATGGTTGATCATCATGATCTGCCCTTTGACCCTCTCAAAAATCTGAAGCTTTAAAGCTCTGACCCTACCTCCTTCTTCTTACAAAATGAAACTAAGTAAAACATTGTTTAGGACACCAAAAATATCTTTCATGCAGTAAAAATAAAGCTAGGACAAGAAATATACAAGGAACCATCAATTTCTCACAGCCCGTACTTGACATGTTGTCATAATAGCTACCAATCTCTCTCTAGTCTATTTCTATACCGTCTTCTTCACTTACCTTAGAAATTTTCCCTGAATGATCTCATCTGTTCCCATAACTTTAGCTACTTTTTAGCTTCTGAAAACTCTCAAATTTTTATCTTTAGCACAGATAGCTTCTGACCTTATATATCTAGCTTTCCTCTAGTCAGATCTACTTGAAAGGAATATACGTTACCTAAACTCAATATATAGAAACCAGTTTGTTGCTTTTGAAATTTCACCTTCCTTCTCAACATCAAGTTGATAACATCTTCCTTGTTATTAGTACAAATACTTGCTTTATACTCCTATTAAAGCTCTTATTAAACTGTACGATGATATTTCCCTGTACGACTTACTATATAACATCTATGAGTTCCTTAAATGTAGGCATGATGGTTTAATCTTTTTGTGGGCCAGAAAATAGCACAGTTTTGGCAGATACTCAATAAATGCTTGATGAATGAATGAATATGCCTCTAACGTTTTGTTTTCCATTTTAATTTTAGAATTTCCATCTACCATGTCGTTCAAATAGCAATCTTGGCATGGTCGTCAAGTGTTCCACTTTTGTTCTCTGCCTCCCAGCCTCCACATCGTTCACTTGATCAGTTATTTATTTCTATTGGTTCTTCTTCCCTTGTAATGCCTTCTTCCTCTCTTGCCTGTACTCTTCCAAATGCTTCCTGATGAGTCCTTGCAGCTTCAGTTTATCCTCTGTTCAATTTCTGTCGAATTTCTTTTATTTAAACATAAATTTGGTTGCTATTTTCCTGTTAGAGTCTTCAGTGGTTTCTCACTACCAACAAGATGGTAACCTTTTAATTTGGCCTAAAAGATCATTCCCACCTTACCTTCCAAGACCTCATAATTCTCCAAATACCCTATATGCTATTCACACTATACTACACTGTATTTTGAACATTCATTGTTTAGTTTCACTGCTTCCATTAATGCCTCTGCTTATTGGTCTTTGTCTCTTCTTGCATCATTTTGGTAATTTTCTTTTTTTCAAAAAAATCATCTCTTTCAGAGAAGTTTTCCAACACATTGCCATTGATTTATATATAGTACCATAAAACTTTTAATGTACACTTCATCTATGGTTATGTCCTTATTTTATTTCTAATGTATATTTTCTTCCTCCAACCCCAGATTTACCTTGCCCAGTTTTTGATGGCCGAGCAGGTCAGCCAGAGTCTGGGCTTCTGTGAGGCTTCAATTAGAGTGCTTCCACTCTGTTCTGCTTTCTATATAAGGTTTATGAGTACTAGTTTGCTAATTATGTTTGAAAATCATTAATTAGGCAATATACACAGGACCTCAATTTTAGTATATGTGCTGCCGAAGCGAGCACACACAGGACTTCAAAAGTAAAGGTACAAATAAGCTGCCAGGTCCCAGCCTTGTACTTTGGTGGTCCCCAAACTTGCTCCCATCATGGTTGGAGTGATCAGGCACAAGAAACAACTCATGCTGTTTAAATATGACCATGTGATGGACAGCAGAATGTTAATTTATTAATTTAAAAAATATAACTATCATATGGATGAGGATGCTGACATTTCTATGATTGTCATATTTTTTCCTACAGTAATACTACATTGGAAGAAAATTATAATCAGTAAGTCATTGATGACCATGGAAATCAGAACCCAGAGAATTAGAGAAATCTTCTCAAAATAAGAAATTTTGGCAAAAGATATTTGCAGAAAATGAAATACATTTAAAAATGCCTCACCTCATTAGTACTCAGGAAATACAAATTTCAATCACTATTACACACACAATTTTACAGCTTTCGGATTGATAGAAATTAAAAAGTCTGATCATGGCAAGTGTTGGTGCAGATGTGGAGTAACTGGAACTGTTACATACTACTAGGGTGAGTAAAAATTTGGTACAAACACACTGGAAAGCTATTTAGCAGTATCTGGTAGTAATTAAGAAGTGCATAAACTAACAACCAATTGCTTGCCTAGATCTGTCAAGAACCTGTTGCATATGTATTGAAGAAGGTATATACAAGAATATTCAGAAGAGTATAATTTATAGGATACAATAATTACAAAGAAAGTCTAAATTTTTATTAATAGAATGTTGGAGTATAAATTGTGATGGAGTCATATAAATGAATACTATACAACAGTGAAATAAGTTACTCCTACAAATATTAACATGGATCAACTTCTAGAGCATAATATTGAGCAAAAGGAGCAAACTGCAAAAGACTATATAGATACAGTTGGTATTATTTATATAAAGTGTTTAAAACAATACTATCTGTTATTTAGTGATGCACGCTAAGTACAAATAAATACGTGGGGATGATAGGGACAAATTCAATACAGTGCTTACTCCTGAGATGGGTTACACAAGGGTTTCAAATGTGTTAGAACCTTTCACTTCTTACACTCAGCAGTGGGTACATAAATGATTGTGATGCTATTCTTCACATCTGTTTAGAAGACAAATTATAATCTTAAAGTTGTTGGTAATCGTGGGAAATAGAACACAGAAAACCAGAGAAATAGCACTTGTAAGGGCACAATGATGAGGTCTTTGCAATGCCTCAGTCCTTTCTAATTTGTCTTCTCTCCTCATCTCTCTACCAAAGCAGCTCTGACTAAAAGTGTTCAATGTCTCCATTAAGATTTAAAAGAACAGGCAGGGTGATTTGTACTATATGCCCGTTATTTTTCTCTTCAGGTTCGGCTGGTTCAGAATGTCTTTGAGAATAACAGTGTAAATAGTAAGCTTAATCCATCACGATTGCAATCTTAGCCGCTGTTTCAGGTGCGATCACGTTATTGGACCAGATGAACACAGTCTCCTGGCCTCTGGTATGTAAGTATCAATTCAGCAAAGCCTCTACTCTATTCTAACAAGCAGAGAACTCTAGAATTAGTTTGCCTTTACCTGGCAGGGATAACATTATATCTTCGCAGTCTTACCTCAAGGTTACATCAATTCTCCAACACTGTATCACAATTTAATCCATGAGGACCTCGTTTGCTTTAGTAAATCTCCCACAAAATACTCTATTGAATGATTTACTATGTTGATGGTATCTTGCTGATAATAGCCATTTATAGTATCTAAAAATAGAGAGTATCTAGATGTCTTGGTAAAATACATGAGTGCTTAAGGATGGAGAATGAATTCCCGTGAAAATTAAGGGCCCTGACATGAAATTTTTGTGGGTCCTTTCATCTAGAACATATAGCATATCCCTAATCAAAGCAAAAAACAGGCTACAGCTGGTGGCAGATAGCTCGCAACGGTAAAGAAGAAAGCTGAGGACCAGTGTGACTCGCTAAAAATAACATCATGGAGAAACTGGAAGAATTTCATCCGTTTATATATTGTTTTGTTTTGATCCAAGTGATATATTCAAATTATTGTTTTATATAAACAATTTTTTCCTTTTTAATTTTCTAACTTTAATTCTGAAATAATTTCCTTGTTCTGGAAGTACTTCCTTTTCAAGTTGTTTTAGTGAGTATCTGTTGCTGGTAAAGTCTCTCAGTTGTTTTTTTTTCTGAAGATATATTTATTTGGGCTATATTTTTCAGTAAAAGTTTAGTTGTGCAAACACTTGTAGACAGACATTTAGTTTCTCTCTGCAATTTGAAGATTTTATTTCTCTCTTGGTTGGATTCTATTGTTGACATTTTAAAATAATTTAGAAATATGCTAGAATAATTAGGCATCTGCACTTTCTCTTTCAGTCCACCACATTTTCAACTCTTCTTACATATTCGCTTTGTTTCTCTGCATTAAAATATTCAGATCTCACTTCCTGTACTCAAGTCTTTTCTCAGCTCTATCCAATCTGCTATTTAATTCATCTGTGACATTTTCAATGATTATATATTTCATTTCATTGCCTGGAATTTTGTGATATTCTCTTTTTGCCTTGCTTATTTTTTAATTCCCTCTTGTATTTTCTTCAGCATTTTAAATTGGGTAATTTTGTTTCTGAATGTAATGACTCTAACACCAAAAATCCTCGGGGGTGTAATGCTATTATTCATTTTCTCTGACGCATTTTGCTCGAGGTCATCTTTCTTAGCTGGTAGTCTGTCTTTTTTGCTATGTAGTTATTTTTGATTGATGTTTATTGGTGAGAATCTATAGACGCCTGACTTGTGGAATTTGGATTTACAAAAGTGGATTTGCTTTTGCTTCTTCCAAATATCCTGAGGCTTTCAGATTGAGACTGTTTTATAGTACTTCCTAGTTTGGAATTTCTTTAACCAAATTTGTAATATAAATTAGAACCGGAGATGTGCGTGAGGTCAGGGCTGTAGAGGACTTCTGGGGAGGGGGTCACGTGTACACCTGTGGTCAAGGTGGCTGAACACCAACAGTTTTCTCGTTGCCCTTGTTTGCTGGTAGGGTCTTCTTTCCCCTCACCGTTTCACTGACTGAAGTCCCTCAGAGGACTAAACTGTGAAAAGTTTGCTGTTTCAACTCTTGACTTTGTCCACACACAAAGATCTTTCTTTGCGTCTCATGCTGTCCTTAAAACCCTTATCTCTAGGTACCTGAAACCAGCAACTGTTGTGGTTTCACTGTTTGTCTCCATTCTTTTGTAGATCGTCTCTTGTTTTTGGTCCTCAGCGCTTTCCTTTATTTTCTGAACTCTGGGAATGATCATCTGGACTCACCTCTGCTTTTAAAAGGATGCTCATTTTATTTTGCCCCACATCTTAATTGATTTTTAGTGGGAATGTTTTTCAGAATAGCTCATGTACCTACTGTTAGAGGTAGAAGCTTAGCGCCATCATCTTTGCTATGGAGTGGATTATATGGAACCTCAAGGATGGTACTATCTTTCTCAATTAGACTTGTTTAGAGACCAATGGTAAAACTTCCTTAGGACCACAGAAGAATCAAAAAGCCTATTGATTTATAGAACGTATACAGTTTTTTCCCCCAGTATTTCTCATGCATATTTATTCATGAATGCATGCACATAAAAGCAAAGCAAAAACAAACAAAAAAACAGAACAAAAGAGAAGCCACAAGTTTGATCATAAGAAAAAATGATTTTGTTTGTTTCATCTGTTATATCTTTTCTGTATCCAAGGATAGGAGAAACATTGATAATTTATACCATTTCTAGATAATTTTACACTTAAATGTTTAGTATAATATTCTTCTTTATACTTTTCAAATAATGACTGTTTGAATTGAATATTAAATTCCCAAGGATTTCAAAAGTATGGATACAGTACTTACAGATTTGCTAGAATAACAACATTTTAACACACTTAAGCAAAAGCTGAGAAGCAAATTGCAAATTATTGAAAAGTAATCATTGAAAAGTAGCTATCATTTTAAGTGTGAATTTTAGTAGACTTCGCCTACTATTAAAACAATGAATTTCATAATAACACTGTTAATTCATAGAAATAGCTTAAATTATAGTTTAAAAAACTTTTTCTATGTGGGAAAACCAAGGCGATTGACTTGCCAATCAGAAAGTATTGATTATATCAACTACTTTTTAATTTGTTCATTAAATAATAGCCATTTCAGGGCCCACTATGTGGCTGAGTGGTTGTTGGCGCACTCTGCTTCAGCAGCCTGGGGTTTCACCGGTTTGAATCCTGGGTGTGGACCTAGCATTGCTCAACGAGCCATGCTGAAGTCGCGTCCCACATAGCACAACCAGAAGGACCTACAACTAGAATATACAACTATGTACTGGGGAGCTTTGAGGAGAAGAAGAAAGAAAAAAAAGAATAAGATTGGCAACAGATGTTAGCTCAGGTGCAAATCTTTAAAAAAAAAAGCCATTGTTTATGATAAACTGTGATCTCATGAAGAATATATTTTCAAACTTATTCATTACATCAAGTACTAATAATAGCATGGATTTAATGTGTTTTAGTTTTAGAATAGCCAGACTATAAGCAAAGAAAAATCTAAAGTTCTACATAATGATTTTTAAAATGTCACAAAAATTCCTGCACATTTGAATCATGTTATTATGATTATCATAAAGATTACTTGGGGGACTATAAAAAAGACGTTACCAAATGAAACAATGTTATATTTAATATTATAATGTAATTTGATGTTGATTTAAGTGGACTCACATAATTAGAGATGTCTTTTTTTTAGTCATCAAAATAACTCTCAGAAATAAATATACCTGTTTTTGTCATAGATTTCAAATCTTCATAGTGATTTTTTTTTCCAACCTACAATTGCCAGGTTGGTAGAGGGTGGGACATTCACATGTAATAATAATAAAAAAAAAAACCCTGTCAGATAAAATTTGAAATATGGTGTAGAAGAAAGAGAATATGGTCGTCAGAGAAAAAAATGACCTAGATGATGCCATGTCAGTAGGAACAGCCTGAAGCCTGAATGGCGACAGAACAGGGTGGTTTGGGTCAGTCTCCTGGAAGCAGAATACACTGAAAGATGGTGGTCATGGGAGAAAAATCTTTCCTCCTTTGTGGGAAAATTGTAAACTAGATGAATAATTTATCAGCCAACAGAAACACAAGGCTCTACTCTACCATGAATATTATTGTTAAAAGACAAGCAGTTAAGTGATTTTAAAATCCTTAACTGAGATAAGGAAGCTTAAATACTAATTAATTTAAAAAATATTTCAAAGCAACTTTGCTCAAGGCACCTTAGGATCCAAAATGCATCACATGTAGATCCTTAATTCAATGAGTTTCCACTCTAACGGAGAAAATTAGTCAATTAATTAGTTGATAGTTTCAGTCAGCAAACAATGAGCTTATTATATCAGCATGAGTAAGGGGAGCAGTGGAACAACCTGGTGAGTAAACAGGAAAGCTGCGAGTTCAGTTGACCAGGAGCACAGACCATGTGAAGAGGAGTCATAGAAAACAGATTTAGGGAGGAGGAGGATCAGAGAGGGCTGGCATGAGAGAAAAAAGAAATCGAACTTCATTCCGCAGCCAGAGACGTTAACGTTTATGAGCAGAAGAGTAGCAAAATTAGAAGTGTCCTTCCAGAATCCTAAACTGCCAGCAATGTACAGATAACTTGAATTAGGAAGAGTAAGAAGATTAGTTCAGGTTAGAAAGCTGTGACGACAGTTCATGTGGTGGAGTGAGGGTCAAATCAAGGATGCTGGACATAGCGAAAGAGAGGAAGGAATAGATGGGAAGGACTTCCTGAAGCAGGAGGGACTGGACTTGGCAATGAGTAGATGGTGGGGTAAGGTGAAAGGAGATCTCAAGATGAAACAGTAATGTTTGCAAGTCTGAGTGACCCACATAAGAGAGGGGACAGAAGCTGAAACAGGAAACTCAGGAGGAAGAGGAGTTTAGCAGTGGAGGGTGATAAGTCAGTTTTATGTTTGATCTTGTGATGCAAACAGGATACTCGTGTAGAAATAAGCAGCGGATGATTAAAAATATATGTGTGCACCTACCCACATGGACACGTGTATGTGCAATAATACAAGGAAGAAAAGACAATATTCTTATTTTCTGCTTTACTGCTTTAGCATTTAACTGGAAGCTTTCCTCACGTTGTAGGTGCATTTTATATGGGGATGAATTGAACTTAGTGATAACCAGTGGCTTTTGTTGGACCTCTTTGGGATCTCTTACTGTTGTAGGTAACTCAAAGCCTCTGAGTTTTACAGGAGCTTAATAGCTAGCCATCAATTTCCACTCTTTCAAAAAATGGTGATAATACACCTCCAAGAAAGTGTAGATGTTCTGGGTAAAACTCAGTCATCTCTCTTCCATGAAGTTTTTTGTGTTTTTGTGGTTTTTTTTTAAAGAAAAATACAGTAGTTTCCAAACTGTTGCTAGTCTACAACACTTTCGCTGGTCTCCTTCAGTCTTAACATTGTCACAATTTGTTTTCGTAGCCACGACCATCAACAATTTAATTTTTCAGTCAGTCCTTTGTATAAGCTGTATACATTGCCTATTATTTGTGTGTCCCAGGCTTAGATAGGAAGATATGATCAACATCTATATTCAGCTCACCAATACAGATGATTTGACATATCTGAGACAGGCATGAGTGGAAGAAGGGGGAGGGGAAGGAATGGAGAGGGAGGGGATGGATGAGGAGACGAGAGGAGAGGAGAGGGGAAAAATACAAAGAATCAGAATCATCCCCTTACAGTGGCTAGCTTTTATTGAGCACTACTATGTGCCAGGCAATGCTCTCAGAAGTACTATTATTATCTGTATTTTTTTTAACGAAAAGACAGCTGAGACCTTTAAGCCTCTTTAAAAGGAAAGCAATTTTCTGAATGTTGCACAGTTAGAAACATCTGCCTTTGAGGACTGACTCTGCCGCTTATTAATTCTAGAACTGGGGCTCTTAAACATATTGCCTGACTCTCAAAAGGTTATGGAAGACTGATTGCCACACAGGGTTCCATCCCTGACTGCAACATTTCCCATTTTCCACCTGATTTCTCCTCTTCCTCCCCCTGTAGCCTTAAGACCCTGTCCCTTGAACCCATCATCCCTAAGACGTCCCTTCAGCACTGCTCTGGCAGGAATGTCTAACATGTCTCGGGCTCTCATTTGGTGTGAGAACTGTGCTAAGAACTATTTTTACATGGATAATCTATTTTAATCCTCAGTACAACCCTGTAATTACGTATCCCCTTTTACAAATGAGGCATCAGCGGCTTGGAAAGGTTAAGTAACTTGTGCAAGGTCACACAGCTCGGAAATGTCAACCTAGAAACTGTAACTTCAGAGGCCCTCTTCTCCAACTCTAAAACATACACAACACGTATTATTGCCATTGCATTCAGCACAGCTTTAGGTTGGCCCTTTTATCTATGTGGGTAATAAAATGTGTTTTTTACTTTCTCAGTTTTAAATACGAAGTAGCTACCTCTGTAAACAGTGCCCGTTAGCCTAGCATTATTACATCTTTTCTCCTCAACGTTGAGTGTGTGATCCTCTTTTACTAATAGATCACAGGCAGAAAGCATTCTTTTCTCCTGACCCTACTACCACCTGACACTAAATGTTACTCTAAGTCTCTGACTTTCTTCAACTCTCCTTTATTCTTCATCATTCAATCCTTTGTCCCATTCATTGGTCCCTTCTACTATTCTTTTCATCTCTTCAATAACTTGCAAAAGCATTTTCAAGAATTAGACATCTACATAATATGAAAAGAATTTCTAGTCTATTGTAGTCATTTGGAGATCACTAATGCAATATCAGTGAAATAATTAGGAAGTTATCTCAAGCATTGAAAATAATCACATATTCTGAAAAAGTGAAGAAATAAATTACTACAAACAGTAAGGAATTATGACTGTAACCACATGAGCATACTTTTCAGCAGTTAAAATGCTTCAAATGCAATAAGAACTTGGACAAATGAAGGTCAAAATCCAGAGACAAACCTAAAAAGGTTCAGCAGTTTAGTTCAATAAGCTCAAAAGTGGAAAAAACTACATTAGAAAGTGCCTGAATTGCCGCCACTTATGTGCCTGGTCTTTTTATCTGTGGCCTGTATGACAGCACAGACTCATTCAGCTAAACTGCTTTGATTCTGGCTAAGAACTATGAGTACAAAAGCACTTGAATATATGGGAAATTGTTGGGTTCAGGCGCAGGGCAAGCAATTGGTATGAAAATAAGGGAAAGTTTAAAAGTTCATATTGTAAA
This sequence comes from Equus asinus, assembly GCF_041296235.1. Lineage (NCBI taxonomy): Eukaryota > Metazoa > Chordata > Mammalia > Perissodactyla > Equidae > Equus > Equus asinus. The sequence continues at coordinate 7,198,108 of NC_091797.1, read as the reverse complement.
CCAATTTTCCCTCTCCTATTAAAAACTAGTGGGATAGAAAACTGCTTCCAAAGAAACCTCTTTGAAATCACAGCTAGAGACTGTGAGCACAGTGTTTCGCTGGTGGCTCACTTTGTCTTCCTTCTCTGGCTGGATACAGACTTCTGTTGGATTAAGGATAAAAATACATCGTAAAGTGCTACACAGTATGAACAGGTGATTAATGGTATTTGTGCACGTAGAATCTAAAGAATCTTTCAAAAAAAGAAAAGTAAGCATAGAGGAAATATAAAGGCTTTCATACTCCCTCCTCTCTCTATTCTTCACCTCACAGCAATAATAGACATCAGGGGCAAAGAATGAAGTAGAATATATATATTACTTAGACATACTCTTAGAAGACTCCACATTGACCCTTGGTGATAGTCAGATTTCTTGTATTAGGCACTGGGTGAGTAAATGCATCAGGTATAAAAACCACCAGCAGATGAGTGACTGTGTGAGTGTGGTGTGTGTGAGTGGTGTGTAGGTAGATCAGGAATCAGTTTGAATATTTGACTCTGATCCCTAATGAGACATCCAAGTGAAAATGTCTGTATGGTATTTGTTGACTATATGGGCCTGAAGTTCAGAGGTATGGTCTATTCTGAAGACAGAAATTTTGGAATCAAAGGAATATTGCTAGCTGAAGCCGAGCAATGGGGAGTGGAGAAGATTTCTTAGGGAAAGTGAGTAGATTAAGAAGAGAATGAAGTTTAAGATCAAGACCTAAGGAACTGTGAGGAAGGAGAGTAAATAGCAAAGGATCCTGAAAAAAGGACAGTGGAAGAGGCAGGCGTCGCAGGGAGGCTGCATGACAGAAGCCGAGAAAAGAGGGGCTTTTAGTAAGAGAGAGCCCTCAACTGTGTGAAAGCTGCTAGAGCAGCCTGGGTTATGGCAGGACAAAGCAGTAAGGAATTAGAAGTACTAAATTAGAGCCAATAAATGAATTTTTTCTTCGAGAAAGGGAGAAAGTCATAGGGCAGTAGCTGCCCGATCATGGGATTCGAGGGAGGGTTTTATTAAACCGGAAAGACTACAGTAGTTTAGATTCTGCAGAGAGGGCCTAGCAGAACAGAGGAACTGAAGATACAGCAGAGCGAATATTCTATAGCTTCTGCAAAAGAGAGAGGGAATACCATCTGTATTTCGTAGGGTTCTTAGGTGCAAAAAGCAAAATTCATTCTCATTGGTTTAAGCAGAATAAAAGACTTGCACCTGATGGGTACAGCCTCTGTCATATGTTTGCATCCTACTGACAAGGCAGCTGGAAAGCTGAGTCACGTGTTATGTCATAGAGGCAAGTCTTAGGACACGGGATTTTATGAAATTAGAGAGTGTTAAAAAAAACGATGCCCACCCACTGTAGGAGAAATATCTGCTACAAGAGTCAATGCCCGGGTGGAAGAAGTGACCTTTTAATAGTTTAGAAATTTCCTCTATGGGAATGGAAAGAAGAAAGGACAAATGGCTGACGATCCGGAAGTCAGTTTTCAGAGATGTCATCTAAGGGTAATAATTTTTCTCCGAAGAGCAGGACACAAATTCCTCTTCTGAAACTGATGGGAACAATGAAGCTCTGAAGTTTGAGGATGCGGAGAAGAGTTAAAATAGTCATCGTGGAGACTGGGAAAGAAGGCTGAAAAAACAGACATAACATTTGTGAGCTGCGTAGAAGGTTCAATGTAGGTTGGTGGCCATGAATTTATAGTGGCACCAATTTTCCCAACTAGATGACTTTATTTGTGGAGAATAAACAGAGGCCTGGGTGACGACACGGAGAAGACAGACCCCCAAGCTTATCCAGGTTTTAATACTGTTCGGAAGTCCTATGAAATGATAGAGAAGAACAACGGGAGGTTAAAGCTATTAGAAAGACATCTATTGTAGCTCTACAAATGTCCAATAGGTTCTCACAGCCATACACTGCCGGTGGCTAATGTTATTGTGGAACACCTGAAGTGTGCTTGAGCCATTAGTATCTGCACCTAGGGGCAGATATTTACCTCTGGTATATATTCCGTGTGATTTGAGCTGGCCTATTATTCCAGCCTGTCAGGGTTTTTGGCTTTGGCTCTGTCATCTTTCGCATTCACTTTTCTTCCAGGCTTTGTTTTATCTGAAAATTTGATAAACAGACTACATCCCCCTCCAAGTAACTGATGAAAAAGATGAACAGAACAGGGCTAATTATATGGCCCTGTAATAGATGATGAAGAGATTAACCCCAATGCTTAGATATGAGGATTTTACTAATCCTTTTGTCAGAGATAGAATCATAGAATTTTAGAACTATTTCACTCTCTTCCCCTACACACTTCTTTCACAGCTGAGCAAGCTGACGCTTGAGGAGGTTAAGTGGTTTTTCCAAAGTTACCAACTAGGTAGTAAAAACTCAAAATCAGAACTGAGTTTTCTGACAACCAACCCTGGAATGAGTGGGTCACACAGTCTTCTCTTTTCTCTTACATGAATCAAATTCTTTTCCAATTCAAAGGTTTTCTACATAGTAAGTAAATTTGTATTTTCCATTAATGAACATAGAATAAGATTATTATGTGTTCAGGCGAATTGATTCTCTACCCTTTAGCAATTCTTTTGATACAACTGTTACTGTGAATGAGGTCCCAGGGAGAGGGTTACATTCACATCATCTGTCTGTCCCCCAAGATTATAGTCAGGAGATGAATAGTGCTTTGGCAACATGACAATGCAAATGCAAATTAAACTGAGTTTTGAGTTCTGTAATTATAAAGTAAATTTAGAGTCTGTCTGTTCCTTAAGGCTATGTTGATTGGAAACTGCAAACTGTTTTGTAGCTATTGGCTGATAAACAAAAAAAGTATTCACTCACAGTCAACATCCAAACTGTAATGTAATATACAAAGTACATTTGAAAATATTTTCCAATATGTAAATTTAATTATAGTGGTATACTAAGCTATCAACTTTTATAAGAGTAAATCTCTCTCTCTGTTTTTTTTTTTTTTTCCAACTGGGAACAAATTAGAATTTAGATTTAAGAATGTTTGCACACTCATTTCATTGTTGCAGTACTAAGCAGAGGCTTTGAAAACCATATTGATCTGAATTTCAGCTCCGTCACTTAATAGCTGTGGAAGTCAGAGAGAGTTACATAGTCTTTTTAGCTTCAGTTTATTCACATGTAAAATGGGCAATGTACTACTCGCCTTTGAGGCTGTGAGAAGTAAATAACTATATGATATTTGTAATGTGAAGAGAACAATCCCCACTTTGTGATCTTCACTCAGTAAATGGGAGATATAAGCTTTTAGTTCCTACAATAACAAAGAATGGAGGAAAACTCCTACACATGAAATCTGTTCCCTTTCTCTGGACGGTTCAATGATACATTTCAATGATGCATCTAGAAATGCATCAGATAGAACTTTGGTATTGTTACTTGTATTGTAAATGTTATAATGACTATATCCTTTTATATATCTACTACTAACTGTGAAGATAGTTTCTTATAGTCTTGTTTAAAAATGGCTATAAAAATGCTAACATTAATCTATATCAGGAGTTGGCAAGCAGGTCAATTGGGCATGCCTCCTGTTTGTGTAAGTAAAGTTTGACTGCCATGCCTGTTCATTTACATAGTGTCTGTGGCTGCTTTCACACCACAGGGCAGGGTTGAGTAGTTATGACAGAGCCCGCCTGGCCTGCAAAGCCTGAAATATTTACTATCTGGCCCTTTGCATAAAACATTTTCCAACCCGTGTTCTACTTCAACAAAACCAGGATGGCTGTGAGGAAGGAAGGTGTAAATCCTTCAGAAATTTCTCTAGAAGATGCCATGAGCTAGATTTGGAAAAATACTGGCACCATGTGTAGAATTCTGGACTTTATTAAAGGGGCTTTTATGATTACTAAAATTTTTCCTAGCCTACATTTTCTTAACTTGTGCTATTACACCTTTTTTCTAAAAAAAATTATTTCTAATGTTTATTGTGACTTTCATTAGCTTCATTTTCCATAATGCCTTTCTAAATTTAAAAACATACCACCCTGTATTTAAACCCTCACTTTTTCCCTGTAAAATACTATGCTTCTGATAAATATGAAAACATTTGTAGATTTATCATAAAAGGGATCTTAAATAATTAGAAAATAAGCAATGGGATAAAAATCACTTGTTTAACAAACCCTTAATATGCATATATCACTCAGTGACAGAATTATCCCAATTGAGATTTAAGACGTTTTAAATAATCATCACACCACGTGCATATTCTATGAATCGAATTTCATTTTTTAATATGACTTACAGAATTTATTTTTATGTTACTGCACTGGTTTTCCTAAATTACTTAATTTTATCCTCACATCTAGAAGAAATGTGAAAGGAATATAATGACTTGGGCTTTTCATCCACACAATGCCAAAATCTTATTTAAAGACTGTTTCCCCTGAAGTAACTAGTTTATTGGGTGTGTTTACATAATATCAGATTTAATGAGTGCAATCAGAAAACTTTGTCAAGAAAATTAGAATAATTTGGGGGCTGGCTTGGTGGTGCAGCAGTTAAGTTCACACATTCCGCTTCAGCAGCCTGGGGTTCGCTGGTTCAGATCCCGGGTGCAGACATGGCACTGCTTGTCAAGCCATGCTGTGGTAGGCGTCTCACATGAAATAGAGGAAGGTGGGCATGGATGTTAGCTCAGAGCCGGTCTTCCTCAGCAAAAAGAGGAGGATTGGCAGTAGTTAGCTGAGGGCTAATCTTCCTCAAAAAAAAAAAAAATTATAATAATTTTGGCTTGTGATAGATGTACTACTTGATTGATTGAATTTTCTGCATTTTCCTGATGGCCATGTTGATACTTATAATCATTAAAAGTCACTCACACAATGCTACCAAGATTATAAACTTGCTAGGTCACATTCCTTTTAACTAACAGAAGAGTGTGGAGATAATACAATAAATTAACTTGACCTAGTTTTGCCAAGCAAATACTTAAGCATGCTAATTTGTGAGTAATGTTTCATTAATTAAATTGTGTTTAGTAAGCATTTATTGGGTTCATACCCATGCTAGTAACCAGAAATGCAAAAATATCTTTCCTGTGAAGAAACTCATAACATAGCAAAGCTTATAATATAGCAAACGATGTAGACATGGGGATAATTTGTTCCCCATCATTTTGTTTTTAAGGGAAAGAGTTGCACAGAAGTAAATTGATTTTAAAGGGCAGTCTGGGCAGAGGGCAGAGCAGAAGCAAAGCCACACAGGTGTGGAGACGCGCGCATGGGATCACGACCCCACAGTCCTGCACGTCAACCAGCTCAGAGGGAAAAGGGGATCTGATTTTCCATGGTAGTGTTACAGCTTTTCTTTTTGGACCATTACAAAATTAACCTTTTTCCAGAATTAACCTTTTATGCCTAAATTTACTTTGAACTTGGTTTCCATAAAACACTTAACAAAACAAAAATCTCATTAGTACTTTAACGTTATATTTGGACCTAAGCAAATTTACATTATTAATGTGTTCAGTCATTTTTTAACTAATCCTTTTAGACAACAAAGCAGATAACAACCCAAACAACAAAAATTGAAATCTTAATAGTCTAATAATGGCCTTTTCAGATAATTTTTTGAGATTTTCCTCTAGTTAAATTTTAATGAAATCAAATAAAAAGGTAGAGAAGAAAAAATCCACATGGATCAAAATTTTATAGAAATGCTACACAGTTGTCAATAAAACACTGCTTCCTGATGGATTTCTTTGAGCCTTTGTATGTAAATTGGTATTTATTTTCAAAGCTAGAAATGGAAATAGAATTCAGGACCATACATAACAATGCCACCAAGGTAGCAATTATTTGATATTATTATATGGAAGGTACCATAATAGACATTTTATAATAATTATTATTATATTTAGTCATCTAAGTCTGTGAGCATATTCGTTTTCTATTGTTGCATGACAAATTGCCACAGACTTTGTGACTTAAAACAAGAGAAATTTATTCTTTCACAGTTTCCATTAGCTGGGTCCTCTGCTCAGGGTTTCGCTGAGATGAAGCCAAAGTATTGGTGGGGGCTGGCATCTCACAAAAAGCTCAGGGTCCTCTTCCAAGATAACTGGCTATTGGCAAATTCATTTCCCTTCGGATGTAGTGTGAGATCCTTTTTCTCTTGCTGGCAGTCAATGGCCCTCAGCTCCTAGAGGCCACCTGCAGTTCCTGGCCACGTGGCTGCTGTAAACAGACTGCAGCACGAATGTTCGCTTTCCTCCAGACCTGCAGGAGTGCATCTCTCCAGCTTCTCCTTCTAGCCAATTACAACCCCGTCTGATAAAATTTACCAGAATCTTGGGGGTGACCTGCCATCACCTTTTGCCTTATAACATCACCTAATCAAGGAATGACTAGCTTCTATTTACAGGTTCCACCTACACTCAAGGGGGTCGGTTTATACAGGGCAGGAAGACCAAGGGTGGGCATCTTGAGGACCTTTTCAGAGTTGTGTCCACCACAGTGACGTACATATTACTTGCATGTTACAGATTAGGGAATTAGGACTTAGAAAGGTTTAGTGATTTGCCTAAAGTTATACTGCTAACATGTGGCAGGGCTCACAGCTGTCTAATTTAAAAGATAGGGCTCATAACCATTATGTTTAACATCCTCCCTAGGCCTAATGGTACAGTAATCAAATTTTCCCTAATGCAGTATAGTGAATCCACTTGCTTAGTTTCGGTTCTCAAGTCTGTACAGGAGACGCTCAAATTTCTACTCTAATCCTGATGCCCTGCTTGAGCTGTTGGCCCCTAGCTCTTAGCATCTTCGGCAACTTTATAATTTCATGACACAGTTCAAATTCAACTCATCCAAAACAATTTCAAGAAATTACCCCTCCTAAAGCTCCAATTCCCATTAAGTGCGTCACCATTTTTCTTGCTCCTATTGCCATCTTTGTACCTCTCACTACTTGGCTGCCCTGTGGACTAATCGAAGGCTGACGTCCCCATACCTCTCATGAGCTCATCAGTGGACAGGGCTCGAGCAATGCCTGCTTTTGTTTGGCACCCAGAGCTGGTGAGTAGCCAATTCTTTCATTTCTTAATCTGAAATGTGTCTGACATCCATCTGTTTTGCTCCATTCCCACTGGCGTTGTGTTTAGTAATGATAATGTGCAATTTGCCCTTTTTTTGGGCAAGCATCCTTTTGTAGTCATTTAGTAAAGTAAATATATTAGCTGCTTTCTAAATACTGTAAACATGCATAACTTTTACCTTGCCCAAGGCAGCATTTCAAATGCATTTAATTTACTTAAAGAAGTAGAATCCAATAGTAAAAAATTAGTGAATAAAAATGAATTATAGAAATGTTGCCAACAATCCAAGATTAGAAAATATATTTTAAGTATTAAATTACTGTTAAATATATAGGACCCACTTTCATAGCACAAGCATTTTTTCGCCAGAAGAATGTTACTTTTTTTTAATTGCTTATGGATATGAATCAGTAAAGTACCAGTTTAGATATGCCATATAGGTCAAGATTTCTGAGGACCTACAAGGACTTTCTGAGTTGAGTGTTAGCTGGTATGAATAAGTATACCTAACATGAACAAGCAGTTTATGATATTAAGGAAGAGCATTGAGGATGGAGTGGCTAAGACTGTGGAGCCCAGAGTCAGAAGCCAGTGTTCATCCCTCTGCCTCCAGCGGCTAGTTGTGTGACCTGGGGTAAGACACAACTTCTTGGTGTCTAGGTTTTCTTTTTTTCTAAAAACGAATAATAGTAATAGCATCTATCTCACAGATGTCTTAGAGTAATGAAAGGAACTAATATTTAAAGACTTTAGGACCTTGTTTGGTATTTGTAATCACCATATAAACAAATAAGTTAGTAGAATATTTTGGGTATCTTAAAGATTAATTCTTCCTAGACTATGCAAATATAGTTCTAGTTTAGAGGTCTTTAAAAATATGCATTTAAAAGCATTCCATCTATGATACAAAAAATAATGTAGAAAATGTTATCAATAATTAATTAGCCAGGACAGATATTGAGATGTTTACAAAGCATTTTCTAGAAATAGGGAAAATAAGATTGCATACTATTATCAATATCATATTCAAATCACTATTTTATCTCTTATTATTTTATATTATTAATATTAATTTTCCCATACCAGGTTCAATTTTTCATATGGGAACAAATTTCTTGAATTGCTTTCTTTTAGTAGATATATATTAAAAACATTATTTTTTATTGAGGTCACATTGGTTTATAACATTATGTAAGTTTTAGGTGCACATGATTATATTTTGACTTCTGTATAGACTGCATCGTGTTCACCACCGGATATCTAGCTGCCATCCATCACCACACACATGTGCCCCTTTACCCCTTCAGCCTCCCCTGCCCCTTCCTCTCTGGTAATCCCCAATCTGTTCTCCATATCTAGTGTAGGGGATCAGAATTGGCCACTCCAAAATGTGTTTCTTTGGCTTGATTATTTTTAAGAACAAAAGACTCTGAAAACCACTTTGACCTCCCCTCCAACTGCCTATCAGAATTTAAAACAGAAGGGCCTGTTCCAGGAAGGAGCTAATACCATAAGATAACTTTAATGTAATGTAAAATGTGTCTCTCAGGTCATATTGTCTATAGTTGGCCCATTTGCATTTCCATCTCCATGTAAGTTGCCTTCCTCCCCTCTGAAATCCCAAATCACTACCCCCAACATCCTCCTTTGTCTTTAGCTGAAGATAATATTTAAAGTGGCAGCTTTGGCCATTCTGGCGAGTTGCTCAGTTTTCCTGGCTTTTTCCCATGTATACATGTTATAAAGCTTTGTTAATTTAATTCTTAGGCCAGCCAGAAGGCCCTAGAGAGGGTAGAGGAATTGTCTTCCTCCCCTACACTAGTAAATATATTTTTGATGAATTTTGTTATGGTAGTTAAATTTCTCTAAACCACAAGTGTAGTTAAATAAACACAGCAGCAGAAATCAAATCTATGTGTAGGAAGAGAGACTGTGGCACAGGAAGTACAAGAGGCAGACTCTGAACCTTTTAGCAAACTTGCATTGGCAGAGGGACAGCTTTATCGTTCCTAACTGCCAGCTGTGTGCTTGATGTGAGTTGGATGTTTCTCAGATTAAATCAAAAGGCAAAAATTGGGTCATAAATCCTATGGAGTTCTGCTCTGGGAAATATACTGGGAAAGAAAGTGAGACGGTAGCCATGAGTGTGGCCTCCGGGGCCTGGCAAAAACAAACAACAAGATATAAACGCAAAATTAAAATTGATACATCTAAGTTACAGAGTGATTTCAGTCTCAAGATCCTCATTCAAAGACTATGCGTTTGGTTTAAAAGTTAGCCACAGCAAAATTTCTTTGCAGAGCTTCCATTTCCAGGATCCACTGAAAATTCTTTCCTTGGGCTCAGCAAGGCCATAAGGGATTTGTCAGAGCTTTCAAATTTTACAACTATTAGATAAAATGATAAGGCAGCTGGGTCACTGGAAGGCAAAGCATCCAAACCAGGATTTTGCTGGCTTAAAGAAAATAAAAGAGATGTATAAAATAGCAAGCCCCATGGAACAATATAAAGAAAAGTCAGGGGAAAGTGTACGGCTATAAAAGATGTTTAAAGCAAGCATCTCAGAGTGTCTTATTTTCATTTGAAAGCTGTAGCCAGGGGCAAAGATTCACTTTGTTTTGGCAGGTTAGAAATATCTCACTAGTTTTTATTTTACTCAAAATAAGTATAAGAAACATATTGCTAATATGAGGTCCTTGCTCCTCCCTTCACCCCACATTCCAGCCTTTCTCTTACCCCTGAATCCTCCTACTCTCATCTACTTCGTCTTCTCTCGAGGGGAAAGTTTTGAAAGCTGGGCTAGAAACAAATGAAATGTAAGCTGTCCTCGACAAGTGTTAAATGTATTGCTCTGAGTATCCAGGGCAACATAGATATTTGCCCCTTGTGGAGTGTGAACCAATATTTGTTGACTGAGTGATCATTGCCACAGGCCTGAATTTTAACACAACACTTGATTCTTCAGTAGAAAACAAATATTCATGCCATATATAATTTCAAAATGTTCTAGGCTCCCCCTAGGCCATGCTTTATGAATTATTTAAACAGTTTATCATAGGGCATGACCAGCTATTTTCTTAATAAGGTGTTTTTAGAAGCTGTGTCAATGACAGCAAGTTTCTCGATTAGTGGTGTGTTGAAAGAATCCTACTCATTTTATCATGTAAATAAAACTATTCATATATTCAAGTATAAGCAGAAATTCAAGTCAACATGACATTATTAAAAAGGGAGATGGGAGAGGTGAAGTCATAAAAAATGAGAGAAAGAGATGAGGAAAGAGAGGTAAGGCCACCAATTCTGATTTAACCTCCGACCTTGGTGGTATTGGATCTGAGCCCTAGTGGGTGAAAACAACGTTGTGCGAGGAAGGCTGAGGCAGTCCTGTATAAAAATTCCTTTCTTCAAGAAAGTGCTTAATATTGTCTCATATTGAAGAGAGACAAAAATTCTGGTGTAAATTCAAATGTGTTTTGGAATACATTATTTGTAGCCACTCTACATAAGCTGAATGGACCCTGACTCCAAATTTGTCTCCCATGTAGACTGACGATAGTACACATTACGAGGGGGTAAGAAGGAAAGGTTTATTACTCACACAACATGGCTGTCTGGGGATAACGAAGCTGGCCTCCCAAGCTGGAAGGAAAGGTCTCGAGAGAGCAGAGAAAGGAGACTGGCTTGGCTTTCATGGTGGTAAGTGGGTGGGCCTGGGCTGAAGGGTCCTGTGTGTGGATCAGAGCTTGTATGGTTTGAATTTCCCTCTGTTACAAAAGAAAGGAGCACCCAGGCTTTCTTATCAGCTTGCCAGATACAGGGCAGAAGGAGAAGAGAGAAGAGTGAGGTTTAAAAGTTGTCAGCAAAGGGACTGGCCCCGTGGCCGAGTGGTTAAGTTCACGCACTTCGCTGCAGGCGGCCCAGTGTTTCATTAGTTCGAATCCTGGGCGCGGACATGGCACTGCTCGTCAGACCACGCTGGGGCAGCGTCCCACATGCCACAACTAGAAGGACCCACAACGAAGAATATACAACTCTGTACCGGGGGGCTTTGGGGAGAAAAAGGAAAAAATAAAATCTTTAAAAAAAAAAATATTAAAAAAAATAAAAAAAAAAAGTTGTCAGCAAACATCAGAAAATGGAGTCAGACTCTTTATTACAGTCTCCAGAATACGCTGTATCCACCAAGTGGTGTGTGCATATTTGCATTATTCTCTTCTATGTCAGCTTACTTCTTAAGTCTCCTCAGTTTTCGGGCACTGCCCATCACTCTAGCATATCCTCTCACAATATCCAACTATTTAAGCTTGTTTCACAGTATGACCACCAAAACATCATGTTTTACACTTCCAGTGCTTTTAAGGTCTTCTTTTCTCTGCTTGGTCAACTCTTTCCTCACAGTTCCACTCTCCACCAGCTCCTTCACTAACTATTTACTTTTCAAAAAGCAGTTCAGGCCCCTTCTTCTGTAAAGACTTCCTGTAAGCATTTATGTCTTAGTCAGTTTCTATATGTAGTTTCATTTCTAAATCCCAAAAACAAACGATGGCGATAATTTATGTTTATGAATTTATACAAATATGTAATTGAGTGTCTAGAATATGCCAGATGCAGTTCTAAGTTGTGAATAAGACAAATATTCTGTATCATAGATAGATATGATGACTGTGATATGTACACATAGGCAACCTTTCCTAATAGAGGGACAACTTCATGGAAGTCCTCTTAAAAGGGATATACTGGAGTTTAATTTTGAAAGACACATATTTATCTAAAATATTTAAGCTATCTTTCACTATGAACACACAACTTTGTACATTAAAATATTACGTAGTTTACAACTACATAACCTGAATAATATATTATTTGTCTTGTTTGTATTTAGATTTCTATAAAGCTTAAACACAGATTCAACATCAGTTACACGGAAGGAAAAAAATCCCACTAATTTACCCAAACAGCATTTTACGTGTATAATTCTTAGACTAAAAGACTAAGACTTTTCAAATAGTAACTGCCACAGAATAACTACAATTACAATCATCTAAACAATTATGAGAAGGTAAGCTGTGAAAATTACTTTTCCCTGTGAGATGCTTTTAACCAAAAGGCTTTAATATTTCATATTAATACAAATTAGATAACTTCTTTTCTCTACAGATTTGTTTCATATTGTGTTCAAAATAAGTTCTTGATATTTATATTTCTTTAGAGAGAATAAAACTTGTAAAAATTTTCAAGTTCACTTTTCTTTATAGATCACATAAAGTAAATGTTTCTATTGAAAATGTAATTTACAAGCTTTTGAAACTAGTGTAAGCTGTATGTATGGATCAATATATATATAAATTAGTTTAAAAAAATCAATAGACTGAAAAGCAAGTGAATCTGAGGCAGCACACCCAAATGAACTGCACTGAGAGAAGAGTGGGCATTTCAACAAACCTTCACCAGCACCAAGAGCATGGAGATTGCTGTAATTTAGGTCGAATATGGAAAAATAATTAGAAAGTTCAAATTCATCAAAGAATTGCGTCTCAAAAAAAACTGATCTTGACATCGTGATATAATCTTAACAAACGATATGAAATGTAACAAGTCGGAGATTAAACAGATGAATTTAACTATGAAAATCGGTATCTAAACATTATTTGACAACGTTATTCAGAATCTTGACGCTCCTGAGTGTGAGATCTATCCATCTAGGTCAAAGGCACTTGAATTTGGAACATTTGAAGAGCTTCACTGAGGACAACTTTCTCTGATGTAACAGTAACTTCTGCTATACAGAGCTTACTACATTGCTACAGGTTCTCACCTGAGCAGCATGATCTTTTATGTTTAGCTCCTTTCGGATGTTTCAATTGCATTTCTAAAAATAATATTTTCTTTGAACATGCAATTTTGTGCATCATTGCCCCTAATTGCATCTTTAAAATGCACGCTGTGAATATTTAGCCCTAAAGCATATCATGAACTTTTAAAAATGGAGCATGCTTTGATTGCTGTGACTTCTTAATTTTCTCCATGAAATGAATATCCCTCTTGCATCTATACTGTGAAATGAACGATGCTAGATGAAGAATCTATCCCCTAGATGGCCTGTTTGGTTCTAATTCTCATAACATGCATGTTCAACAAAAATGAGGTCATGCTTATCTCTAATCTCTAGGCAACCCTAAGGCAGCAGAAACATGAGGGCTATCAACATTCCATGATCTGCGAGCTCAGGACTGCAAGAGGGGGATTTTCTACATTCTTCAATAAAGCTTATTTCAAAAATTCTTTATAAAGGATGGATTCCTCCAATTGGTAATCCATATAGTTCTTTCAGCAATGTTCTACTGATTTGTTTTTCTTGACTTTTAAAGTCAAATTAAGACGGTATTTATTTACCCATTCAAAAAGTATTTACTGAGTACCTTCCCAGTCACAGGCATGATGATAAACGCTTACAGTTGAGTATATGAGGAGGGTCTCACAAAGAACAGTAAACAAGTAAATAAATCAAATGCTTATACATTGCGATATGTGCTATGAGCAAAACAAGCACAAGGCTGAGATGCTGAATAACGTGGAATCAGTACAGTCGTCTCTGAGGGGTAGGTTTAAATTAGGCAGAGAGGAATTAGATGATAGTGGTTAGGCCAACACAGCCCCTGGCCAAATACTGCCCAAGGCCTGATGTTGTAAATAAATTCTGTTGGGACCTCACCACACTCACCTTTTCGGTATTATCTATGGCTGCCTTTGCACTACACCAGCAGAGATGAGTAGTTGCACAGAGACTGTATGGCCTACCAATTTAAAAATCTTTACTCTCTGGCCCTTTACAGAAAAAATTTTCTGATCCCTGATAGAAGGTGTCATCCATTCAAAGAATGGAGAAGAAGATGTTCATGCAGAAGGAATTACAGGGGTAAAGACACTGAAATGTAAAAAAAACAAAATCATGCCACATTAAAGGAAGTGAAAGAAAGCCAGGCAGCCAGAAGAGAAGCAGGAGAGAACAGTGGGATCCTAGTCCTCCTGAGCTTCGGAGGCTAGCAGAGTTCTGGGTTTTATCATCACTATTCCAGAAAGCCAATGGAAGGGTTGAAAGAGGAGTGACACGATCTGACTTATGTCCTTCAGAGATTTTACAGCTAATTCTTGTAGGGTGCTTCTATGTGCACATTGTAAGCCATTTACATGCCTTGATTTAGTTAATTCTTGCCTATTATTCAGTAAGTGCTATTATTTTCTCTGTTTTACAAAGAAAAGCTGGGTAGCTTGCTTAACATGATGTACTTGCAAATGGTGGAGCCAGGATGTGAACCCAGACATCCCTGATCCAGAGTCTGTGCTACCGCTGGGCTGCCCGGCCTTGCTTGTCTAGAGTACCTGCAATGTCTCAAGTGGATCACGTGACTTTTGTAAATGTGTGTGTGTGTGTGTGTGTGTGTGCAGAACAGAGGTAGAGAGATGAGTCTTAGGAGTCTGTGCACATGGTAAAGGTACAATAAATGGTAGTGGCCTGGGCTATGGGACTGAACAGTAAATGAAAAATGTTGAATGACTTAGAGGCGTGACTTACAGGGAGAAAGGTTTTGAGAAAGAAATGGTCACTTGTGTTCTGTGCTGAGGAACAGTGAAGAGGTAGGTGGGTTGAGAAGTGTACTCTCGATTTTTCAGGCTGGAGACTATTGTTACGGACAGACAGTTTAAATAGTAACAGACTACTTTTCAGAAACCGTAAATGGTGCCACAGACAAATAAGGACAATTGTATTTAACCTCTACTTGTTTTTCCAGAAAAGTAACATGAAAATGACTAAACTGTGGTGGAAGACTTTCCTTCTGAGTCTTCAATGAATTTTTTTCTCTCTGATTTACCCAAAATGCCAGCTACAGTATTATGCCTATTTCTAGATTAAAACTTTTCAGAAGATTAATTTTACATCGCATAATAAATTCCTTTTTATATTTAATTAATCATAGTTGTCTTTTTCTGAGTAAAATATCTGCCAAAGAATACATTATCACATAAAGTTATAATTTCTGTTCTTGGAACCAGACAACTTGCTTTCACAGAGAGGTCAAAGAAACCATTTCGATAGCATTAAAAGTAAGGTTAAATAGGTTATATGTATTTTTTCCTTAAATATAGATGGCCTGTCTTAGGATATATTGAGTTAGATAAACAAATAAGAATCGAATATACTAAGTTATTAGCTATTCTGGTGAAGTAATAGCAGATGAAATTCTCTTATTTAGGAAATAACTATCTTCAATAATATTAATAAGGTCAAATTTTAATAAGGTTAAAAAAATTAATGGGGATAGTGGAATGATCTTTAGAGAGCATAAATGAAAAAAATCAAGACTCATTTCTTTCAAGAGTTTATGTGTGTTTTTTTATCTTTGAAATGAGAGACAGGGTATCTTAATACAATTATTCATCACTATAAATGAAAGTTTAATTACAGGATGAGATACAGTTTTTCTCTTGTAAAAAGACAATTACATTTGAGTTATGAACATTAAAATTATCTCCAACTCAATGTTGGCCTCCTTTTCTTTTTTCCACATCTAGATATACAGGGTTCTTAAAATTACATAAATATTTAAAAATGTTCAGCATATTCAATACTATTTGTCTAGATTTTTTAATTTTACACTTTGTAATAAATTTGACCAAAGAAACAAGCACAATACAAATTAATTTTAATGTATTTGCTGCTTGAAGATTAGTAAACTGGACACACTAGGCAGAAAAAATGAACTATTACAGGTTTTTCATATAAAATTACGCTGAGGTGTACATGCCACAGACTCAGATTTTTGCTACAGCATACCATCCTATTGTTACGCACGTTTACATGCAAGCAAAGTTGAATGTACTGTGTAGTTTAGTAGATATTACTTTACACATCGTATTAGATTAGATGTTTTGCATTTTAATTCTGTATTTTAATTTTAAATCCTATAAATGTTGTATATTATGACAAAGGGCAGATAAAATATTATTATTTTAAAGTCAATCTTGAAAGGAAATATTTAATATTTTTTGTAACGAAAAAACCAAAAAGATGAAAATTTATTTTGATTTTCCAATAGGTGCTACATATTAATATTATTCCTGATAAATTTTAGACTATTATTTAGATGAGCAGTTTTACCTGAAGATTTTTGCATAATTTTTAGTTTTATTGAGTTTAACAATAAAATAAAATTATAATAAAACGATGTCTTGAATGAAAATGATCATGTTTCTTTTATCTAGGTGTACTTACCTTCATACACACACACACACACGCACACGCAAGTTCATTTATGATTTTTCAGTCTCACCAATAGCAGGGCTGTAATAAAGAATATAAAGTCTAAGGTTATTTATTCAAATGGGTACACTCTTAAAACCCCTACCTCAGAAATAATACTGAGACGGTATTTGGGAAGATTTTATGGTCTTTTAAAAATTTTTTGTCTGTATTTTAGAGGCATCAAAATTTTCTTTGCCATTCCCAAGCCACTTGTGGGTATTGAATCTACTTTAAAAGAGTGTTTGAAGGGAAAGAGTCAACACAAATCCTTCCAAACAGTCATAAAGTAATCAATTGAAAGTAAATTATGAACAGAAAGAATGTTTTCCCCACACAAATCATGTTTCTACGAAGGTGAAATAAATGGCCTTGGATTTATTCCACTACTCATCTAAAAAAGATGAGTGAATTGGGTTTAGAGGTATGGCTTAGAGTGAGTAGCTTGCAAGCTAAATCTTTTATAAATTCACCTTAACATCACTTTGTTATATATATATATGTCTATATATGTGTACATCTCTATATATACATATTTGTTTATATACTGAACTCCAGAATTTGCGCTTTTGCCATATAATTTTGCCAAAATATAATAATGCCAGAAACCTTTCTAAGCATGTAAAATAACTTTGACAATTTCCTGACTGGAAAATCCTCTCACCATCCCAAATCTTATTCTAGTTATGTGCCATTGGGGAGATAATATTCTTTCACTACTTTCATTTAAGAGAGGAGATGATTTATATCTGGTGCTGTAGGTATATTTTCTGAATATATGAAAGATTCTGATAATATTTGGAAATAACAAACTTTATCTGTTTTTAATTTATCACTCTCATTTTTATCTCATTTATTTATGAGCTAATGAATTTCTCATTTCCACTATTTTCATTTTGTTTCTTGGATCATTGTTTTCTCATTTTTTAGCTGTTGAATAACGAATATCTTCCCTTAATATTGTTAACAAATGCCATAGTTTCATTTTAATAACCCTTTAATCATTGTAATCTTGCGTTATATTCTTTGAAAAATTTTTCTACTTAATTATAGGCTGTGACTTTTGAATTCTTTTATGAAAAACTGTTATAGAGTAGTTTTATATATGTCATACATGTATATGACAAATTACTTATTAAGGGAAACTGAAAATGTCACTACCTAAAGTTTGGCTTGAAGCAAGACTGTGTTAGGACTGTAGGGACTATGAGAGTGTTTCCTTCTATTTCGATTTGGTCTTGGAGACCTAAGAAACTCAAAACAATGATGACGCCAGTGTTTTGGTCAAGTGTGCAGCGTTTTGATTCTCCTCTGCGAAGTTCTGGCAGAGTCCCGTGTCATAGCTTACAAATTTTTTAACCTTCTTTGGAAAACTGAGCAAGAGGGCTCCACGACCACTCTACTTCTTTACTCTGCTGCTGAGAAATTTCGCTTTGCTCATATGATCCTGGGCAACATGGAAGAAGCACTTTGCAAATTGGGTAGCTTCTTAGCTTACATTGACTGCGATTTTAACTGTAGCCCTATGGCAGAAATCCCTCATATTCATTTATCATTCTTACTTATTCTTGTTCATATTTCTTTATTTCAATTAAAAAATTCAAGCAAAGTTATGCATGTAAATTTTTTTAAGTCCGGTGGGACCAGAGCGCTTATCATAAAGACGAGCAGATGGAGTAGTGGAGTTGCCCACATCTCAGGCTCATTCCCAGAGACAATTAAAATAACACTTTCAGCTCTTTCATCTGGTAGCTTCCTCCATATCTCTAAAAATGTATCTTTACTGATGTTTTTTGATTGACCAAGTTTAGGCCTGTTTGTTGATTCGTTAAGATAGAAGAGCACTTGGCTTTTGTTGACATCACCTCATGCACCACAGCTACCTACATATTTACATATCTGTGTCTAGATACATAGATATCACAATTTTAAACAATTTTTGATAAATCTATTTGTATTCTTTTAACTATGTCAACAGTGCTCATTGCAGAGACAGATATTGATTTATAATATTTAAGTTCATATACACATTTTTAATTGTTGTTTTAAACGCTCTTTTCGCCATATCCTGCAATTTTTTTTATCATTACAAACCCTCAGCACTCCTCCATCATATCAGTCTGTCCATACGCCTGTCCTACTTTTCCCCAGAGCCCTTTCTCCTGGAGCTTTTCATCTGCTGCCCTCCTGTGCCCTGTTGATCTCTGGGCCTAGCTGACCAGCTGCTAGGACAGGACCTGCCTTCACTGCTCTCCTATGGTTACCCCACTTCCCTGGACCATGTCTTGCTTTTCCTTTGTTTACTATCTCTCTCTTTCCTGAGCTTTATCTCCTTGTATCTCATAGAAAATGACTGGAGTTGGAGAGGGTTCCTGTATACAGATGGCCAGAAACACTTCTCTGAAGAGGTGATCTCTGAGCTGAAGCTTGAGCCCTGCAAAGATCTAGAAAGAGTGAATAGTTACATAGAAATCTCCTAAGGACGTAGTGTGCTGTGGGTGTTAGTAACAGAGGGAAGGGTAGGGCCTCGTGTTGTGGGGAAATTAAGAATGTACCTTACAAAGTCCAAGATTTATTCAAATAGGATACAAGTCATTTAGGGTCTTATAGTCCATGATAAGTGTTTTGGAATTTATTTTCACTTCAGTGAGATGCCACTGGCTAGTCTTATACCAAGGAAGGATAAGAAATATTCTTATAATAATATAGAAATGATGAGTGCAGCCTTTTTCGATGAACTGAATTTCTTCATCTGGAGAAGGAGAAAGTGGGTGAAGTAGATAGAAAAATGATTAGATAGATTTCAATGCTCTGAACTAAGGGGGTAGGGATTTCTAGTAAAAATTTATTTTTTAATAATAGAAAATGTTAAAATGTTATGTAGGATGACAGCTCTAAAAAATATGTTTAGTGAAAATATATGCCCATATTAAGAAATATGCAGATGGTGAAATAATGAATGGAACTGCAGAAAACAATTTAACAATTTTGACAATGAATTAGAAGAAAACAATCAGCATGATGGGAAAGTACTTTTAAGGAAGGGTTTGGAAATGTAGATGCCAAGAAGGTTGGTACAGCAGATAGAGAGGAAGCAAGCAGTAGAGAGAGGCTGAAGATGAAAGTAGCAAATCTGAGAAAGTGGAGACTCAGATAGGTGTCTGGACAAGATGCTGAGTAAGGATGGAGGATTCAGCCAATCGGAGAGTGCGGACCCCTGCACATTGGTCTAGAGAGATTCTGAGAGAGGAAAGACAGAGGAGAGAACAGACGGCCATCAGGTAAGGAGTGAAGTCGACTAATGCCTCTTATCCATTTAACAAATATACATACATTGAGCATCTATTTTCTAGGCAGATGCTAGGTATTTGGATATAATGAGAAGACACAATCTCTGTTTTCAAAATGTTCACAATTACCAAGAAAGGCAAAAAATTAAATAAATTTTTCATTGCACTGGAAGTAACTACATGACAACATGGGTACCCAGGGGTGGAGTAACTCTTTGAGTTAGGGTGGGAAGCTAAGGGAGGGTTTCACAGAGTAGGTGGCGCTTTGCTGTTTTCCTGAAGAATCAGTACGTACTCAGTAGTAGTCACAGAGAGAGGCAGAAGAACTCCTGACAGAAGTAATACTTTTTGACAGAAAAAAACAAAGTTAGACTTCAGAAAGTGCAAGTTGTTCAGTATGGAAGGCCCTCAAGCAGTTCGGAAGGTGAGGGTAGGAAGCAAGGACTAGATTAAGAACCACCATGAGCAGCATGCTGTAGCACGTAGGTATTATCATAGATGTCTTAATAAAATGATCAGGTTTTGATTTAGAAATATTCCTGTGGTCAAAGTAGTGTGGTGATTTTCAGGGCTGGGTGGGAAGAGATTGAGATTGGAGGCAAACAAACACTGTGACACTCTAGGGTTATTTTAAAATAGAATAATTAAACAAGAGCAGTGGGAACGGAAGGAAAGTTCTTGAGTAAGATTTAAACAAAATTAGATAATAGGACTTGGGATTGATTGAGTGGGTGGAGCTGACCTGCAGACAGAGGATAGGATGCAAACTCCCAGATTTCTTGTGTAAGCAATTGAGAGAATATTGACTCCATTAAGCTAGACTGGGGATATAAGAGAAAAATCTGGTTTGGTGGTCCAAATGATGGAACTTGGATTCAAGAGAGGTATTTGGGTAGGAGAAAGGGGAAGAAGAGTTAGAAAGAAGAGAGAAAAATGAGGTATCTTTCTTGAGTACCTACTCTGTGCTAGGCACTGTGCTAGTACCTTCAGATGCCCTGGTTCATCATATATGGCCTGTGTGGCTGGGATTACTTCTTACTTCTACATTTGAGGAGTCCAAGGCTCAGAGAAGGTTTCATCCAATTTACCCTGGGAATTAGGTACCAGAACTAGCATTCAGTTACACGTCTGATTCATTACTACTACATTCCCGTTTTATTGCATAAAATTTTGGGGAATGTTAGTGTGTAGTCATTATTTGGAGGCATGGGAGTGTATGAGGCCAGATGGAGATAAAGGGAAAAGCATTTAGAAGGAAGAAAAAAGAAGGCTTAGGAATAACAACATTGAAGAGCAACTGGAAATGACTGAGGAAATGGCTGGAGGGCAAGAAGAAATATACAAGAAGCCAAGAAAGAAGAACATTTAAAAGAAGGAATATAATTAGTGTCAAATACCACAGAAAAGTGAAGCAAAAAGGACTGAGGAGTGCCCACTGAATTTGACAATTCCTAAACTCGAGCACGATTTATGTGCTGGTGGGACAGACTCCAACTGTAAACAGTAGATGAGCTATATAAATAGTTGATGAGCAAGAGGAGACATTTAGTTTAAGCAACTCTTTAAAGTTTTTTGTAGAGAGAAAGAGAAAAATGGCTACAAGGGAACATAGTACTCAAGATGTCTCTGGGGTAGTTATTTTATAAAGATGGGGAAATCTTGGGCATTTATGAAATAAAAAAGAGGGAAAATATGAGAGAGAGAGGGTACATGATACAGCAAAGTCTTGGAGGAGCAGAGAAGGAGGAGATAGGACCAAGACCCAGGCAGAAGGTAGGGATACAGTTGAGTGAGAGTCAGAACATTTCATTTTCAAGGCATCAGAAAAGAGGGTGAGTAAGAGAATAGATATAAATAAAGTGTAGGTGGTGTGCATTATGTCAAGAGAGTATTCTCTTTATGGCTCCTATTTTAATCATGAATTTAGAGGAAAGGTGTTCTTCTGGCAGTGAGGAGATGGATGTGAAATAGGACACTTCAAGAGAATGTTGCTGGTTTGGGACAGCTGTTCTGAGAAAAAGATAAAAAACAGTGGACTAGAGAAAATAAATGGTGTCCTCACAACTGTGCCATTTCGCCAGGAGCTCTCAGCAGCCTGCTTGTGCAAGTGGAGAAATCACATAAGGACACAAATGCATAAAGTGAAGGATTTGACCAGCTATAAAGAAAGTACTTGATTACATATCATGTAGTTTAAGTTGGCTGTTAAGGAATTTAAATCAGAGGAAAGTTAATAGATTAGGTTATCAACCCTAGGTGAAGGGTTAGGCCAGAGGATGGGAGTTTCAGGAAACAAAACAGGTGCAGCATAGGTAAGTTGTCAACACCAACTTTGAGAGGGAAAGAACTGTAGGTAAGACTATGTTTGAGAAGACTAGTAATTTTGGAAGTATAACATAAGGAGATGTATGGAAAATCAAGAGGAGATGAATAAAAGACTTCAGAACATAAAAACTCAGTTGAAATCTTGAATTCGTGTTTACCCAATGAGTGCATTTTCATGTGACTTTCCCAAGGAAAATTTGGCCACTGGGAAGTGGTCAGAGAGTGGACCCTGAGTTGAAGACTTCAGAGACGAGTCAAAGCAGAACTATATTCTAATGGCAGCAAGGGCTTTCCTGAGATGGCTGACCACCATGTTCAGTAGGAGAAGGTAGGTGGCTAAGCAATCACAATAAGAACTAAAAACAATTTTTTGGTTTTAAAAAAGGAGAATATGAAAGACTAATTGCTGGTAAGTTATGCTCAGAAAGAGTAACTTCATAGTTTGAAATTTTAGTTTTGTAAAGTTTCAAACGTTTAAAGAGCTAAGATTTGGTAATTGAAGTGTAATGTGTTAGAAGGACCAACCATATGGGCATTGAAGGGTTT
Organism: Equus asinus; assembly: GCF_041296235.1. NCBI lineage: Eukaryota > Metazoa > Chordata > Mammalia > Perissodactyla > Equidae > Equus > Equus asinus. Next base: position 7,175,546 of record NC_091797.1, on the reverse strand, counting down.
GAGCGGAGATGGCGCAGAATTAGACTCATTAAATATTTGATAAATGAATAAAAAAATAAATGAACAGATGGATAAGTGGGTGAGTAAATAGACAAATAGATGGATAAATGAAAATACAGGTAGTTGATATGAACACCAGGACATCTGGACCATATATATTCCATTCCTAGGGTGACCCTCAGTCTATTTTTTATGACTCTCAGTCTATTTTGTCTGGATGTTTATATTGGTTAATCAACCTGAATCACAAAATTATATTTTGCCAATATCTGTAAATGTTTAACAAGGAGACATTCTATGTTATATTTTTAAATTTTGAGGCTTTAGATGATACTGACAATTTCTTGCTTCATATATTATTGATGTTAAAAATTCCCAGAATGTGGCTTATTTCAGAGCATATAATGTTTAATATTAGTAGCTCTGCTGGATATTTTCTGTTTGTCTCTCAAGACATATTCTCCACCCATTTCCAATTTGCTCTCAGCCCAGGGAGGCTGACCTACATTGACTTCACCAATGGGCTGCTATGCCTTCTGGTGTCCTATTGGGTTCAGTTGATGGGGAGTCCTAGCAAGAGATCAGTGGGAGAGGAGCAGAGTGAGTGTGAGCTGTGTATTCCTCTAGCTTCACTCCTGCACAGTGTCCTCTGCAAGGCTGGGTTCCTGGACTGAAGGTCATAGGTTCTCTCAAAGCAGCCATCTCTACATAGCTCTCAGCTTCCAGGTGTTGGTAACTGCTAGCTCGCTTCTCCCTCTTAGGACCCAGGAGTGATAAAACCTCCTCCAGTACGAGCCCCAGACAACCCACTGTCCTTTATGGTTTCTCTATACCTTGACCATTCAGTCCTACAAATTCATGATGAACCCATCCTCAAATTGGTTTGATTTGAGTGTGCCATCGTTTTCCTACTGGGATCTTGACTGAGACAGATTCAAAAACACTACTGTCAACAACAGTTTTATTAAACTGTTTAAAAATGTTCCTTTATGACCTTGTAGTATTTTCTCATATCCTACTTTTACAGTGTATTGTAATATTTTTAAAGATGTATTTTATCAAATTTTAATTTTATAATTTCCATTCTCATTTTTTTTTAAGATTGGCCCTTAGCTAATATCTGTTGCCAATCTTCCTCTTCTTTTTTTTCTTCTTCTCCCTAAAGCCCCCCAGTACATATTTGTATATCCTAGTTGTAGGTCCTTCTTGTTTTGCTATGTGCGACGCCACCTCAGCATGGCTTGATGAATGGTACTAGGTCCGCACCCAAGATACAAACTGGTGGAACCCTGGGCCGCCGAAGTAGAGCAGTGAACTGAACCACTCCGCCACCAGGCCAGCCCTCATTCTCCTTTTAATTTCATTTAGTAGAAGGCAAAATTCCAGATGTAAATGTTTCTGTTTCTTAATTAGTTTCTACTAAGTAAGATTCTCAGTAGCACAATACATTCTTCACTTTTCAACTTGTGAGATACCCAGAGATTTCTAGGGAAGTTCTTTAGGCATAGACATATATGTCCATCTTTAAAAACATTTTAGTCACTGATGTTGGTTGGATGGTTATGTTGAATTGCTAAAAAGCCAGGCGGCTTTTGTCCTTGCAAGATGGAGTGAAATTTCAACAGGGATATGGTTGTTATTATAAAAGAAAGAAATCACTCCTCAAAAACTTTGTTAAATGGAAAGCAGGTTGATCATTTTAATACTGCACATGATTAACTGGAAACAAAGACCACACGTCACAACAAAAGTGTTAATACTTGAAATAGCCTCTTTTTCTTATTTTTGGCAACAACTAAATGACTACTTGGAAGATCACAAAAAGCAATGAAAACAAGTCTTTTAACAGAATATCTTTATTCTGAGCTGGAATCCATTGACTTTGGGACATATTGTATTTAAATTCATAAGCTATAACCATACAAGAACTGTACTTTTAGTTCATTCCTAATTGAGTTTAATCACTTAGAGTGATCTACAATCTAATGTTAAAATTTGTTTAAAAAAATGGGCAATTTTTTTCTTCAATGTAAAAATAAGGTTAAACATTTAAATCTCTAAAACCGATATTGAATGTAGGGCAGTGTTTTATATCTGGAATTTAGTTTGTGTGTTTTTGTGTATTTATACTCTCCACTACACTCTCTCCCCACCCCATGCTGTCACTGGCACCCCGAAAGCAATTTTTCCCTTTTTGATCCTATGCCAAAAGCAGAAATACAATGTCAATGAAGCTACCAACATAGATTTGAATCAGACATATTCAGATTCGAGCTTGAAGTATAATGTTTTCTACCAGCTAAGACTGGTCTTAAGGGAAGAATGAGCAAAGTGGACTGGACAATAAGTGGTGAATGACTCGGAGTCCTTAAAGTGAGAAGGAGAAAAAAGAACTTCCATCAAGAAGGCTGCTGAATAGAGTGGAGAGATCCTGCCCTGACTGTTACCTGTGAACAGCCCCCCATTTGAGCTCCTGAATACTCGAAGTTCAATTCAGACAAATAAAGAGATGACTATTATGCAGTGTGACAAATGGTCTGGATGCTATGGAAACACATAGGAGGGGTCCTCAACACAGCGAGGTTGTGTCAGGAAAGCTTTGTAAGCAAAAATGAGCTCTGAGCTGAGTTCTGAAAGAAGGGTTTGATTTAGCTAGGAACATGCAGAGGCACAGGATGGAAAAAACATGGCCAATTGAGTGAGCCATAAATAGTACAGTGCATCTGCAGCATAAGGCAGAGTAGGCAAATCCAGCCAAGAGAAAGGAAGAGCGCTGAGGGATAGAACTGGCCAGGTATGTTGGGGCAGGTCACAACACACCTTGAACTTTCTCTTTATGGAAGGCCATTGAGGATTAAGAAAAGGAGGAGACATGGTCAGACTTACGATTCAGAATGATAATTCCCACATTAGTGTAAAGCACCCACTGGTTGATTGAAAAAGTAGAGAGTAGGATAGGAAGTGAGCAGAACTGTGAAGTGCCTTTCTTCAAGTAGGAAATTATGAGGCCTAAACTGGTGCGGTGTTGTGTTAGGGGCTGGAGGAACAGGTGAGACAAATTTGAGAAACATTCACGAGATAGTCAAATGGAATGTCTAGGGAGAATCATGGAGAAGGGAGGGAAGAAATTTGGCTGCCTACCATGTTTCTGTGGATTGGTATTCACTGTAGTAATAAAAAATATAGCACAGATTCTGGGAAAGATCTTAGGTTCATATTTAAGATGCCTCTGAGACATTCAGATGGAGCTATCTAAGGAAGGGGATGTGGTGTCTATATCACACGACAGAGAACTGGGCAGCTCTTTCCCCAACCTCGGTGCCCAGTTCCATTCTAGTTCACCAGCCAGACATGCCAGCACTCCTTCAACTGCAGACATGTGGACACAAGTCCAGGACCACAGTTGCTCCATGCCACGAAATATTTCTGACCCTAGCCAATAATTCGTTAAACCAAAGTGAGATTCTGGTATATATTCAGTCAATTATTCTTAGTTATCTGCCATCCTATAGGGAGCATGCAAATTCAAGCGGTGGATATTTCCTTGTGATCTTTTTCCTTTTTCCCCAGCTTTATTGAGATATAATCGACATATAATGTTATGTAAGTTTAAGGTATAAATCCTGTCGATTTGATACACTTACATATTGAAAAGTGATTATCACCAGAGCACTAGCTAACGTCTCCATCACATCACATAATTACCATTTCTTTTTTGTAGTGAGAACATTTAAGATCTATTCGCTTAGCAACTTTGAAGTAAATAATACAGCGTTATTAACTAGAATAACTATGTTGTACATTAAATTCCCAGAACTTGTTCATTCCATAACTGGAAGTTTCATGTGATCCAACAATCCCACTTCTGGGTATTTTTCCAGGAAATGAAAATAAGATATCGAAGAGATATCTGCACCCCCATGTTCACTGCAGCATTATTCACAACAGCCAAGACATGGAAACAAGGTAAGCGTCCTCCAGTGGATGAGGATAAAGATGTGGTGTATGTATAGACAGTGGAGTATGATTTGACCATGAGAAAGGACATCCTGCCATTTGCCACAACATTGGATGGACCTTGAAGGCATTATGTTAAGTGAAATAAATCAGACAGAGAAAGACAACATTACATGGTACGCTTATACGTGGAATCTAAAAAAGTTGACCTCATAGAAACAGACTAGAATGGTGCTTACCGGGGCCTGGAGGGATGTGGGGCAAATGGGAAGTAGGTCAAAGAGTACAGACTTCCACGTGGTCTTTTTCTTTTGCAATCCATTGAATGTCTCATTTTGAAGCAGATTAACTTTCTGAAATATATTTTGCTTGGGATACTGTAAGGTCACATTATCTGATCAAACATCAAAGGCAAGGAAAAAAAAGGGTTTCATAGCATGTTAGATTCAGTTAAGAATTTCTGGGATCTTTTTAGCTTGGGAAATGAAATTCACAGGCTCGTGTAATAACTCATTAAGCAAAATGAATTGCCAATGCTGGAGTTTGCCATGGTCCCAGCTTTGACTGACTCTGTCTAGTTTCTCTGACATAGCTTCCCTTCACTGAAAAGCATCATATGAATTATGCCCTAGTGTGCTAGAAAAGTAGATATCATGATATAAATTATGTTATTTCTTATAATTATTTCGTTCATGCCCCATACTACCATATGGTTTTACTCTTTGGGATCAAAGACATTTCTTTAAGGATAGGCATCTCTTCCTGGGAACCAAGGATTAGTTACCGACCTGCTGTGCTCACCTTGTGACCACGGACCTGCTGACCACTGATCTGCTGTGCCAGCTAAGCATCTCTCACTATTGTCAAGGGGACATTCCTATCATATGTGATGTATGCTCTTTGTTCTAAGATGGTATATAACCCCTCTGTACACCCTTCTTTGGTGCCTTTCCTTCCTCAGGGAAGGAAGGCCCTTGCTAGACCTCAGATCTGGCTTATAATTAACTCACCCCAATTTTGATTTATAGATTGGTTATGGATTATTTGTGTCCACAAAGGGATTCTTGTGTCTGACACTTGCTGAAGCTCTGCCCCGTCCCCAAACCCCACTCTCTCTGCCTCTCTTCCTCTTCCTTTCTCCCTAGTCGCCAACTTTGCCTTCTCAACATCCTGGATTCTCCAACTAGTTCCTGGGAGGGCTGGGAGGAAGTGATAACTTGGAATTGCCTGGCAATTTCTCTTTGGGGCTGTGAAACATCAGGGGCCCCAAGATCCTGTGGTGTGAGCAGGCCACATGCATAACAGCAGGGCTCGCCACCTCTTGGGAATGGGGAGGAGGAACCACCCTTTCCTCCAAACTTTCTACAAGATTGAGAGCAAGATGCCAGTCAGCTTCTCAATAAATGGTCCTCTGGTACAAATATGTTTGTGTATCTGCAGCTAGCTAGCTAACTGTTTCATTCTGAAAACCTCACAGCTAAAAAGTTGGTTTTACTTTTTCTTCTGGTGACTGAATACATCAGTTTTGTATAATTTTATTTGGGAAACTGCTTTTTTCAAACAAAATTATTCTTTAACCACAAAAGGATGATAAAGTTGAGGGGATGAAAATTTGACAGCTTCTGTTCAATAAAAAATGTGATTACTTTACAAAATGGATAAAGTTCTTAATTACCTCTAGACCAGAATACAATAATTCCTTTCCTTTTAATTTTTGCCTTGTTTCCCTATGCTTTTGCTTTAGGATTATACATTAAGCAGCTGTATCATCAGTCTTAAGTATACATAATCTAATCACGAACTGACAAATATTCAGTAAAAATCACTATTTAGGATAATTAAAGAAAAGATCAATCTGTAATGCATGCATACAGACAGATAGACAGACACACACACACACACACACACACACACACACACGATGCACTGAAGGAAATAACACTTTGTTTCTTTGATTGCGAGCAATGCTTTAATGGGCCAACAATAGCATTACTAAAGAGTGGCTCTAGCATGACACTTAGAGATAAAACATAAAACTGTAATTAGCCTGAAAATTATATGTAGAATGTTTGAAAAGACTTTGTCATTTTAAGTTATTTCTTTCCTGAAATCCTTTATTTGTCAAATTCTTTCTTTAGTTCTCACGTCTACACATGAAAAATCACAAGTGCCAAATGAATAGAGCTTTACTCTTTCACTTGTTCATTTCCAATTCATTCCCCAGAATAAGTACATGCTTAAATTTTAAAACCTTACCTTTTTTCTTTACTCTTAAAAGAAAGTTCTTCATGCATTTTTAAATTAAGATTTTAATAATTGAGGGAAAAAATAAAAGGCTTACTATATGACTCCAGCCTATATTTTCTACATGGAATGTGAAATGGTATCATAAGAGGATAATGCTCTTCCTCATTCCTCTTTCTCGCTGAGTCCTTCTATCATCTGATAGTAATTTATTAATAGCCACGACTGGAGGTGAATTTATCACAAACTTAACGAAGCTTAAGCTTCAGGGCCCCTTTCTTGTGCGGATCCCTTCCAAGGTCCTGAGAAGAGCCCTCTCAATGTGTTGAGATGACTTCAATATATTTTCATTAAGTCTCCTAAAGTAAGACAGTATGACTACAAGATAAGCTACACCGTTCTCTTTTTCCATTCTGAAATTCTCTCTGTCACGCTTCTTGTGTTGTATAATTTTGGAGTGACCAGGGGCATTTTGGAGATCTAGTTAAGGGCAGTTGAGTTGGGAATACATTTAGTTTGGGTTTTATTAGGCATATTTATGAGGTTCACAGTCACTTGTGAGTATAATTAGCTTATCTCTAGCTGTCCTGGTGTCAGAATGGATTTCAGGAGTCCTCCTACCGTCCCCTGTGCTGACTCACCTGGCACCAGGACAAGGAATTAAATGTCCAAGGATCATATAAAATAGGAATGTATCACAAGAACTTTGTGAGTTTATTTAAAATTAATCAACACACAGGAAAACTTGAAATGCCCTAAAATTTATGAAGTATAAAATGCCCTGAAAATACATAAAATGCAAAAGAAACATTATAAATGTTTCCCAAAATTTGCTAATGTCTAAGTTTGGTTTGTCTCAAAGTAGAATGGGAGGCAAGGATTTGAGTGTAGACAGTTTATATGGGAGGGGATCCATAGACACAGGACTGAGGTGGCAGAGGGAAAAAGGAGGAAGGCAAAGCCCATAAGAGATATGTTATTGTGGATTCTGCTGTGGGCAATACAAGCATGAATGCACCAGGCCTTTGGGCAGTACAGGAAATGCCTCTCAGAATCATCAGTCTGAAGGATGGGAGGCTGGGGCATTAATGGAGGATTTCTGCCCCCAGCAGGTTTTAACTCCCCTCCACTCCAACCGAGCACCTATGTGAGCTGAGCAGGCACCAGGGGATAAGCCCCAAGAGCAGAAAAGCAGAGATGTACCCATGAGGTAAACACTAAAAGCTGTACCTAGTTGCTCACCAAAATCGCAACTGAAATCAGAGGTGGGTCTATGAGATGTGACGTGGGAGATCAAAAGCATCTGCTACAGGTAAATACTCTTATCTCCATTTTTCTGACGAGGAAATTGAAGTTCAGTGAGGCAAGGTCAGTTTCCTGAGATTGCACGGCACACAGGTGACAGAGATAAGATTTCAAAGTGCACTTGTCTGATACCAAAGATCATTCATTTTCCATCACATCACATGCCTCCTTCGTGAGTGATATACATACCAATGAGTGATGTACACTTGGCACTGTTCAGTAAAATGAAATTGCTGGCTTGGCCTGATGAGAGCAGATGAAGCTAGCACGATGGTTAAGTACTATGCTATTCTAGTGCCTGCTGTGGGGAGTGAATTATTAGTCACTCTTAGCTTGTAGAAAAGCATAATGAACTTTGTGAACAAATCACTGATTCATACGGACCCACGGGACAGCCTGGATTAGAAGAAGGTGTAATACAATATAAAATATTCTGTTGTTCAACCTTGTCAAAGAGACATGTCAGGACAGACAGCTCAAAGGCAGGAGATAACTTACAGTAAAGTTTTATATATTTGGCTCTAGCTGTAGTCCAAAGGAGCATACAATGAGCACTTACTACCTACTTACTCCATGTCAGGCACAAGGGTAACGACTTTGCACATGTTTTATAGTTTAAGTAGTCAAATGAGGCTATTACATGATCAAGGAAATCTGAGAGAAGTCCATGGCCCACTGGCATACAAGAGGCTAGCAGCTATATAGACAATACTAAGGTTTACCAAGACTTTATCTGTCTCTCTACTCACAGAACGAGGAGGACTACACTTTCCAAGTGTTGTGACTGATTCTGGCAATGAAATGGGAGCTGAAATAACGGGTGCCACTTCTGAACTCATGTACTTAATGGCTGATGCTCAACTCCCCAGCCTCATTTTCAATGCCATGCAGACCGTGGAAGTGTGTGTTTACGCACAGGAGCCAAAGGAGTAAATTAGCCTGGGACACTGAGCCACCCTATGGAGTACAGCTTCCTTGGAGCAGCAGGGGCCTTTGCATGTGTGAAAAATAAACTTTTACTTTATTAAGTCAATGAGACTATTGGGGCTGCTTGATACTGCGGCACGCCGCAGCCTAAACTGACTAACTGAGTGACAGGATCGCAGTTGAATCCAAGCCAATGTGACTTCAAAGGTCGCATGTTCTTTTAAGTGCAAAATACTGTCCCCAGCTTCTACATTTATTTTATTTTTATAATGTTTATCATATGTTTTGTTATAAACATAATTAATGAACTGTATGAACATTTTGTAAAAATATATAGAATGTGCTCAGAAAGAAATGAAAATCATCTCATGGTCCCAACACAAGTAAAATTTTGGTGTGCATACTTCCAGGCTCATTTTCTATAAATGCATACATACATATCTTTACATTGTTAAAATATCACTGCAAGGAATACTATGGCAAAATTACTGCTTTTTACATTAAATATCATCGCTAAGTTTTGTTGAATGTTATTAGACGTTCTTTGTAAACTTATTTTCTAAGGCAAATGGGTTGGTGGACACTCACTAGCTCTCTTTTTCCTGTTATATTGCACATATTCCTTATTACTTTTGCCTTGGAAAAAGAGATTAGATATTATATCTGTTACCCTGATCCAGGAGGCCAGGTCCATGTGATAAGAAACATTGTTCCTAAATCCCATCTTATACACTAATAGTTCAGCTGCTCACAATGAGTCAGTCAGATATTCAGGTAAGACAACAGTTGAGTGGTTGACTGAGTTGACCAACTGTTTGAGTCACTGACAGTCCTATAAAAACATAATATTGTATTCTTACGCTAAAATTTCTCTTAAATATTTTTCTTTGTTCTATTCTTTTATTTTTCTCACATACTTGAGATTTCTTAAAACTATTATAGCACTAAAACTCATGTTATAATGATCAGGTTAGACAAGAAATGATTAGAATATCTAGAAATATGAACTTTCCAACCATGGAACTGACGTATGTTACAAAAAAGAAGTCACGATAAATTTTAAATTGGAAAAAGAGCACAGCTTTATTCCATTTGGTGAAAAAACTAACCCAAAAGAGAATGAATATTTTATTTGTTAAGACATTTAAAAAGACTATGCTGCCCTAGCTTGGATGTTAATACTCATAAAAGGCAAAAAACATATTTAATGATTATTGAGACAATTTCATAAGTCGTATCCCACAGACTTATCAATATGGTACAGCCTTTTCTTTTGCTTTGCTTTTTTCCTCTGTCTGTCACTGACAGAGATGCCATTTTGCAGCTTTTCCTAGTGGCACTGCTCAGTTACTTTTGCAGAAAACATAAGTGGTGAAATCATCTGAAGCTCAGCCAAATATAATGGCTCACCAGCACCCCACCATCAGAAAAATAACTTCAAGAAAGCATGCATGGGTTTGCAGGCTTGTGAAAGGAGCCCTGGTGGAGACTCTGCAGGCAGAAATTCTTTATATACATAACAACACATCAATAGGCAGCTCCAGTGCAAGAGCTCCCACATAGCCAGCTAAACAGAGACACTGAAAAAAGGCTCCCTCCAAGTGTCTAGTCATGTCGGATTTTTCACGTAGAGCCCATGATGGTCAAGTGCTGCAGGGGTGTTAGATATTCCTTATGGGGAGCGGTAAGATTTTTTTTAGGATATGGGGTACCTGCAGAAATTCAGCAGAGTTCCAGGATAATAACGACGACAACACAACAAAACTAGCATTTATCTCGTGGTTACCATGTGATAGCCCCTTAGTCTAGCAACGTCAGAGGTTATTAAGCCTAACAAGACTATGAAATAGCATGTCCAGGTTATAAATGAGGAAACCAAAATAGAGAGGTTAAGTAACTTGAACAACGTCACAAATTAAGAAGTGAAAGAGACAATATTCAAAGATAGACAATATCCAAAGCCTGTGCTCTTAGCTATTTCATTATATTGTCTCCATATCTGAGTTAACCTCACAGATCACCTGGTCACTGATTGGATGTGTGACATTGAGTGAGAGAGTTAACTTTCCTTCAGTTTCTCTTCTGAATAATTAATGCCCTGCCTTCATCAGGGGGTTATTGTGAATATCAGGAGTTAACAAATGTCAGGGTGCTCTGTCAACTTGAAATACCACATAAATGTGAACTTTTTCATACTCACCATTATTGGTCATAGTAATTGTTTTCATAATTGGAACCATCCTGCAGTTTCTCTCATGTAAAGAATGAGTCTAAGGCCAGGGTCTCAGAGTGGGGTCCACAGAGCTGCAGTTTCATCATCTCCTGGGAATTTTTTTAGAAATGCAGAATCTTAGCAACCACCCTCTACACCTACTGAATTAGAATCTGCATTTTTATAAGATTTTTACAAGATGATTCTTAAGTACATCGAGTCTAGAAGCCCTGAAGAAGGAGGGTAGATTAAGGGTATTCATCGTTTAGAAGTTTGAGAGATTTTAATGCAGGTGGCAGATTGAGATGCTTATAAATTGGACAGTCAACATCTTTCATGATTTTCTAGATCAACAAGACGTTCCTACACGAATGGATTAGAACATAAGACCTGAGTACACCCATCCATCCCAAGCAGCTTCTGAGTAGCCCAAGTGGTACCAAGAGGTCCGAGTATGGCTTGTCTGACAAGCTGCCTACAGCAACATCTGCAGCCCTGGCAATCTATCAGATTGTGGGGACAGACAGACGTGTGCTTGACATGATTTCCATGCGATAATCCTCTTTTTTGGTTATTTTTGCTTTCTTATTCGTACGTTTTACTTTCTTTTACTAGAGGAGAAGTGGTATCCCCTACACTTCGGAGGATCTGGCAGATGTTAGGAGCTGATATGGGTTAGATACATCAAGGTTTAAAAATCTAAAAAGGGCTGTAAGAAAGAAGAGACGACTGATGTGACATCTTTGGACACATATAAGGAACATCATAGGAAGTTGTAAGAATTCTAACAAAGGAATAAAGAGAGTAATAATTCACTTTATAAGGCAGTAAAGAGAGTGAAATGAGAGGAATGTGCATAGAATAATGAAAATAGTCAATTTCAACAATGGACTTACTGAAGTTTGACTATGGGAAAGAAATAAGGGAAACTGATGGTAGTAACTAATCCTTAAAATTATTTACTTAAAGCAATTTTAGTTGATAAACTAGCAGGAAAATCCTAAAGACAAATTGAAGAAAGACAGGATTTTTAACAAAAACGAAATATGAAATATGAATGCAACAAAACTGAAGGCTAATGAGATGAGCTCAAATGTCATCCTTGTCAAACAGTACTTGTCATGATAACAGATTGTTTAGGAGGAGAAAAAAGGAGTATGAAACAGAAAATTCTCTACAATGTGTATTGTCTAACCAGCATCAAAGAGAGGCAAGGTCTGCGGTGGTTAAAGATCTCATAAAATGACACAACAGAATCCTTAGGACTAGAATTGCAGTCTTCTAACACGTTGGAGTATTCTTCCCAAGAATGTAGTAAAATATGTTTAGTAGGAAAACATTTACCAGGTAGATAAGATCAGATAAATTATGGCTGTACTGTAGAAAATAAGAGTCCCTAAGTTGTTTTCACCAAAATGATCTGAGATTTATAAAGGCCTGCAGGTTAATTCTAAAGTTGCATTGTTAATATTCAGTGAAGACACCAGCCAGGCACAATGCGGAGGCTTCACAGTTTGGATAGGAATGGAATCAGATTTATGGGTAAAAGATTTTGAGGAAGTCCAAGATATTTTTAAAATGATAGCGTGAAGGAAAGGGCTGAAAATTTATAAACTATCATATTACATACACTTGAAGTAAATAGGTAGGATTTATAGTCATTGAAAGTGTTGTATGTGCATATGAAACCAAAGACTAACTTGGGGAAGAACATGAAATTATTCATTCCAGCTGCACTGTCACAGCAAGCAAGCAAACAACAGTAAAGCAATATACTAGGGAAAGAAAGTAACTCAACAGAATATGTTTAGAAGAAAATATGATAGAGAGTGTGATGTCTACAGTGAAGTTCTTACTAATAATTACACAATACCCAAATATATTTGCATATTTGGTTACATAAGAACTGAAACTTCTATATGATAAAATGTACCATAAATAAGAGCCTATACCACATAACATATATCCATATTATATATACATATATGTCATAATATACAGAAAGGTGTATGTATAAGCATTACACATATTAAAAATTCTTAACTTCATTAGATGTCAAGAAAATGCAAATTGAAAAGCTCAATGGAATATAATTTTTCCATCTATCAGATTGGCCCAACATTAGAAAGACTTGATTGCTTCAAATGTGGACAGTTTCTGAGGGACTGGTCATTATCATCGACTGTTACAATTTGATACAATATATTTGGAAGTTTCTTTGGTAGAATCTCTTTATATTTAAAATGATTATATTTCATAATCAAGAAATTCTACTCCAAGCAAATATTCCTAATGCTATATGTATATCTTTGCTTAAATATACAAGTCTTTGTGTGTAATGATATTCATGCTTTGCAATAAGGAAAAAAGAGAGACAATCCAAGTGGCTATCAGTAGGGGACTAGGTATTTGCATTACAGTTCAACGACCTATCAGAACACTTTGCTGCATTTACAGAGAACGAGGTAGTTTACACAGAATGTTCACGTGAAAAATATCTACGATATATGGTTCATTGAAAATAGGTTACAGAGGATATATGTACATATATATATATATATATACACACACGCATATTTACATATGCATATATGCTATCATTTTAAAATATATGTATGATTATATACTTCTTCATATATTACAACAAGCTTGAAAATACAAAAGCAAAATTGTTGTAATTGTGATATGTGGAGATGGCTCTGGAAAGAGGTGGGAAACTGTCAGTTTTAACATTATAATTATTGCATTATTTGAATTTCTTATAGCAAGTATGTCAAAGATTTATAACATAAGAATGTAGATAAAAATAGTTGGCCCTTCTCTTTCTTGTCTTTATCTTTTTCATGAAGCAGACTGTGGCTTTGTGAGCATTGGCTCTCCCGTAGCCGGTCCGTTAACGCTCCTCGCCTATAACAGCCGTCGTGCAATTTGCAAGTTCATTATTAAAGAGTGTGCCCTATTTCAATTCTAAAATTATTTTTACTTTGATTACAACAAACTCAAGAAAAATTTTGAAACAAAATGAGAAGACAGTTAGCTCACTAAGATACAAATTCAACTTTAAAGTGTGGGAAATAAGGACTGGGAAGCGGACAGGAATTTGTGTAAGACAGATAGATTATAAAAATCACAGTTTCCAAATATGATGTTTAGACTACGAGGAAGAACAAAGTTGATGACAAACTGAAAGTCCATTGTCTTAACCACTCTGGATCGTTTCTCTTGACTGACAGCAAGAGAGACACATGAGCTGTGAATAGCTTACATGGGAGAATGTTGGCGACTTTTAAAAAAGAGATTGCATCTGCCTTGTTTTCAGTTTTGTGATTAGATTTCAGTGCTTTTAGGCGTCAACTATACTATGCTGGCCTATAATTTCCTGCCCCGATCCCTCAATTGTGGTACCTTAGGGGCCTTCCCAGTCATTTACCACAGATGTCTCTGGTTTTGAAGCTTTTAAACCAGTGTTTAGTGCTGGGGTCAAGGATATTGTTTTGTAGTATTGCAATCAAATGACTTTTCCAGTGATAGCCATATTCTAAGATTGTCATTTCTTGCTAAGATCTGGGAAAAGGCTATGATTCACCTTTCTGAGTCATCTGAAAATGAAAACCCATGACATTTTCACAAAATCTTTCACCAAAAACTTTCAAAGCATTTTTTTGGCATTCATTGAGGTTTACACAGCCATATAGGTAAATAAAGAGAAAATTTCTCTCTTAAACGGAGAATGAAAACAGCTTCATAGGACAAAGATAGACAATAAGAACCTATGGAGGGGGCGGCCTGGTGGTGCAGTGGTTAAGTGCGAATGTTCCGCTTCTCAGCGGCCTGGGGTTCGCCGGTTTGGATCCCGGGTGCGCACATGGCACCACCTGGCAAAAGCCATGCTGTGGTAGGCATCCCACATACAAAGTAGAGGAAGACGGACACGGATGTTAGCTCAGGGCCAGTCTTCCTCAGCAAAAAGAGGAGGATTGGCAGTAGTTAGCTCAAAGCTAATCTTCCTCAAAAAAAAATAAAACCTATGGAGATGAGAAAAAACACAATGGTTTAAAAACTAGTTAAATGCTGTATAGAAAGAAACAAATTACATAAACCAAAATGTGATTACTGAAGCCTTTTCTCACATCTCAATGGCTTAAGATGTGTGATTTAGAACAGAGTGTGTCCAACATAATAATAGTAGTAATTAATAATTATGAATGTGCCAGGCACTAGTCTTACTTTATATCAATTACTAGCTAGCATTATATCCTCCCAACAATCCTGTGGCATTTGGAGTCGGGGTTGGAGTTAATAACAGTATCTCATTTCTCGCTCTCAGATGAGGAAACTGAGACAATGAGATGTTAAGTTTCTCACTCAAAGTCACACACAAAAAGTGATAAATGAGGATTTGGAGCTAGGGAGGCTGGTGCTTATGTTTATACACTGAATCATAATTTGTAGATGACAACGAATGATGACGGGGATCATGAGAATTAGTCTTGGATATAGGCAAAGAAAGCAGCACTAGATGCATTCAAGGGAACTGCAAGGCCCTTAGCCCAGCAAGAAGACCTTCCTTACGAAAGCTCCATGTGACCTGCAGAGTCGTTGTTAGATATTTCTATTGGAATAAAGTATTTTTGTCATTACAAAGTACAGAATGTGATAGAAACAGGTAATTAACAGAAAAGGAAACCTAGATGGATAAATTCATATATGAAAAGATTTTTAACTTCACAAGTTATCAGGGAAATGCCAATTAAGACAACTATGAAGTACTTTTTCACATCCTTTAAACGGGCAGAAATTAAAAAGTCTGACAGTATCAACTGCTAGCTAAGATGTGGAGACACAAGTCGTCTCACCCTTCACAGGGTAGAATACAAACGACTTGTGGGGAGCAATCTGGAATTATCTGGTATGGTCACAGAGGTTGATAACTTTTAGTCATCAACTTTAGAGAAATCTTCACACATGTGCCCAAGGAGACATTTATAACATTTTACAATGTTTGCAGCATTAGCTGTACTGGGAAAGAGCAACAGCAATAGAAAAACATAAATAAAGTAAAGTGAATGGATAAGAGCTACTTGAATAGTTGACCTGAAAAAGCAGGTTGTTGACTGATATATACAGGATGATAGGATTTATACAATGTCTGAAAATTTCCAAAATAATATTTCTTATTGTTTGGGAGCATATATTTGTTTAAATGGTATACCAATTTATAAAGACCAAATTTATAATAATGGTTACCTTCAGGAAAAGCGAATCAAAAGTGGCCTTCCCAGAGGTTTCAACACTGTCTTTTATGTTATGTTTAACATACACTTTAAAGGAAGTATGGCAAAATGTGGAGATTTGCTAAAACCTTGGGTTGACTGCTTCATATCCATTATCTTCTATGCTTTGTTTGTGTGAAAAAAATATTTCACAGTAAACATAATATGTACTCATAAGAAAATGGAAAATGCAAAAAAGATAACACCTTATGTATCCCATTACTTAAGCACAACCTCTTAAGCACAATTTTTAAACTTCAGTGTATTTTCATAACCAAGGGATTAATTCACAGCTGAGGGTGTAACAAACGCACAATTGTGTGCCCCTAGAGAGGTACGCCATGATGTATTTTTTTTCTTGGCCTCTGTTAAAAAATATTCTGGCCATGAAAACACATTAAAATATTATTGGACATCACCCCTCAGGGCAACGTATTTTGAGTGTTTGTTTTGAGTGATCACAGCTACCTAAGTTGAGGTCCTGTGGTGTTACAAAGCTAGCGGGCATATTTCCATAATGGGAAATGGGCAGGTGTTTGTGGTGCTTCCTAGAAGACTGACAGGGCCCAGTGGGCAGGTCAGAAGGGCAGTTGGGTAACTGGTGAGGAGAATGGGCATCTGCAGTCTGTTGAGGATAAACTTAACCTGCTTTACAATTTTGCCCAGGGCTAGGCCTGGAGAGGATAATGAATAAATACACAGGAGTTAATGTTATGCTGTATCTAACATGCAAGCTGAAGCAGTACTTATTATTAGAAACATTGACCAGGACGTAATTTATCATCCGTATCTAAAAGGATTTCAGCATTTCCACCCAGCACAGACCTGTTTTTGTAGGACGTTCCTGGTGTGACCGACTGAGAGTGTGAGACTTCCTGGGCAGCCACGGGTGCATTCATAAAATCGGTTCCCGATTCTCAGCACAGGCTCTGGGAACACAGCTCTGCTTTCAGAAAAGGTTGAAGCCACGTTCATGGGGTCATTTAAGGGGTCGATAGAGAGGTTGAATTCCAAAGCGCTGGTCTGACCATATGCAATGAAATAGCACATACAAGAGCATCTCTCTTCTGCATACTTTTCTGTCACCAGCTCAGTCTTGCCCTTCACTACCTTACACTTGAACAACTGTTGCAGTCTCCAATTAATAATCTTTATCTACTGACTTACTCAACCCTTCACCCCTTTTTTACTTACTCACTCATGTATTCAGATCCATTAACAAACACACAATAATTATAGTCTTTTTGAGGGCCTTAATACCCCTTGCTAACCACAGAAAGATTACCCTACCTTTTAGGACTTTCTGCATCATGGTACTTGAAGAAGGGACCACGTGAGCACAGGGTAAATTCATTCATTAATTCAGTTCTTCATTCCCTTTATTCAGCAAACATTTAGTGAATGCCTACTAAGTACAAACACAGTGTTGGGTGTTGGGGACATAACAATGAGGAAAACATTGACCTTTGTGTCCTTGTGTAGATGTATTTAAAGCCATAGCTAATGATGGAAAATGAAGTAGTATGTATTTTAACTATCAATCAATATTATTTACCCCTATTTGAAAAATTCCTTTTTACCCTGTAGATCTTTAGCCTGGATTACAGAAAATCCATCTCCCCAGGAAAAGTTGATATGGCAGGAAATGAAGATGTGCCTAGTTAGAGGTCTGTAGGACCAAAAGAGAATCTTAATGCTAGATTGTTTTCCTTTTGTTCAGAATAATCACCTTTTTTTCAGCATTAAGTAATTTAATCCCGACTACAAAGAATATGAAGTGAGTACTATTATTCTTTGACTTTGAAAATGATGACACTGAGGCAGCTCACTTGGTCTAACACGTCTTGCCTGTTTGTGTACCCAAGTGAAAAATGATTTGAGGAATTTTAGCAATCCTTGTCCATTCAGCTATTGCAACCTCTAGTGAAGAAAGCTATTTAAAAAACAGATTTATACTTTTATTTTCTAATGACTTTTGAGGGGATGCGAGCAATCGTTTCAAACTGAGTAGCACCTAACATTCATAAGGACACTTCTCAGTTTACTATAGTCTATACACTATTATTTTCCTGAAAAATCGGACCATTGGATTCAATTGCATGAAATTCCCAAGTCAAATTATTCATTCCCACGAACTGAGTGCATCACTTGTCTAAAGAAATTATATTGACATCCTATTGAACATCAACTAGATTCTACTATTTAACAAGTTAAAGCATTCCCGGGAACATGGAGGACAAATGCATTTGCTATTAACTCTCTGTGTATGAATCCAGCTTGTTCTGTAGCAGGATGATTGTTTATCCAATATACAGTTAAAACCAACTTTTCTTTTTGTAACTATTTTACTGTCTGCCTGAATTTGAGGCCCTCTGCTGGATTCACTGAACTTGTTTAAATCTGAACTTAGTTTTTATCTTTTTAATGCAGGCATTTTCTGCTTTAATGTATTTTTTGCCTTTCTGGCCATGGGATATTTCAGAATGAAGGACAGAGTATGTGCAGCTGTTTGCTATAACATCCTTTTGACAAGGAGGTGTGTGTACCTGCCAGATAGTCAACCTATATACTGCTTGATGAAGGGATTCTCAGTAATGCATGCACTCTTGGGGTCCGCTCCCAGCTCTTAGTAACACACTTCTTTGGGAAGAACACTGACATGCTTTGGTGGATGCTGGACTGTTGTTCCACTGCCAAGACAGGCACATGCTAGTTTACAGCCCCTAGGTATCCTGGGGAATAAATAAACAAAGCTATGCAGGCCTTGGAGGATATCATTATGAATGATTTCACTCATTTCCTTTAAAAAATCCATAGAAGAGAGACTCATCAAAAATGTACTGTAGCTTTAATGAACTGGCCTAAAACGTGTTTCAAAATATCAAGTTTAGATCAACACTCCCCTACCCCTCTCAAAAGAACTGAAATAGAGGACAAATATTTTACAAAGTTCTCAGAAGATGTAAAGAAACAACACGTTGCTGTAGGGGAGACTGGCGTACTCTGGGTAACATGACAGACTATCTAAGAAAATACATAAATAATAGCTGCCTAGGATTTGACTGGCCAGATCTAATCAAGAAACTGTTGATAACTGACAATAAGCACTTAGGGATGGCCAACGCAAAGGGAAGCAAATGTCTGTCTCCCATCAGAAGGCTGTGGCTGGCAGGGAGGTAACACAACAATTAAGATCACCCACAGAAGAAAAAACAAGTGGTATATGTTGGGGGCAACGCCTTCGTAATAGCATTAATGCTAGGTCATTTTTAACACATGCATATTTCTCTTGGGAAACCATTTCTTTGAAGGAGCAGATAAAGCACATCTTATGTTCCCTTTGCAAGAGGGTAAAAGGTGTCTGCGATTCTGAGTACCCAGCAAACACTGGGGATAACATGAATCTCTGAAAGGATATTTTTCATGATATTTTGTTAAATACAAAATGGATGAATATTCCAAGAACTTCTTATTATAAAATGATTTAGAAGGGAAATTATACAAAGGGCTATGTAAGGGTCTG
This sequence comes from Equus asinus, assembly GCF_041296235.1. NCBI lineage: Eukaryota > Metazoa > Chordata > Mammalia > Perissodactyla > Equidae > Equus > Equus asinus. Next base: position 7,156,105 of record NC_091797.1, on the reverse strand, counting down.
TTCTTTATAACATAATTAAGGACTCAGATAACCTTCACATATTGGTGGAGAGCTGATAGTGGTAAAATACTGGCATTATTCAAGGATTTCTCCATTTACTGGAAGTTCTAGATCCAGTCTCAGGAAGATAGTTTATAATCTGTATTTATGTTAATATTACCTTTCTCTCTTCTACTTTTGTTCCTTTTAACTTTTGCTTGTTTGTTAAATCAAATATATCTTGGTTTGTGGCAATTTCCTAAAAGTGTTGACAGGATGGTTTTATGGAGAAAACTTCCCTTAAATCCTAGCCGGTCTTGCTCTACTGACAAATAGATTCCAGCCCTATAGAGAAAGGAAAGGAAATGTGTTTCTGTCACCCCTCGTCCCCTCCACCCACATAACGGGATGCATGAGGAACTACTCAGCAGCGAACATTGCTTTGTGATCCCTCTGAAGATTCAGATTCCACGCTGCCCTATAATCAGGGCACAGAAAGCTCTCATTTGCAAAATGTACCACAGTTGCAGCTTTACATTTATTTCTGTGATTGTTTGATTAATTTGTGCTGTCCCTGCTATGAAGGCTCTTGTTCACTCTTTCCATGTATCGCCAGCTCAGCTGGAGGAGTGAGTGATTCCGTAACTCAGGAGAGCCCAGGAGCCTGCATCCCTTGCTGCTCCTCTGTCAGTGGCCACTGGGGAGTCCCAGGAACCCTTGGGATCGCACCCCTCATCCCTGAGACAGGTGGAATCTAGGGCAACGGTCATCACTGCTCCCCTCCTAAAATCATGTTGGGAAAGCCACGTCCTCTGTTCGGAGATGTCTCTGATTTGGGACTGAGAACCAGAACTCAAATTCCTCACAACGCAATTCAGAGGCAGGAAAGGATCAGAGGCCCCAGAATCCACTTTACTCTTCATTCTCCCTGGTCCCTTTCTTTCTCCCGGTAATCCAAAGAAGCTGCAGCAAGGCTAGGCCAGAGTAACAGCTGCAGGCTGATTTACGTAAACTCTTCACCGTTTATAATTGATCAGCGTGTAACACAACAGTGATTAATTACGCTGTTAAATTATTAAGTAGAAATTAATTGCTTGTAATATTCATTATTGCTTCAACCTTTTGGTATGTTCAGTCTTCATAGTTTACTGCTCACAAATATTGTGAACGCAAGTATCCATTCATTCCGAAAACTCTAGTACAATCTATTGTTTTGAATTTTACTAAGAGGTTTCTAGGAGAAACAAAGAACCATGGCTATTCAATGATTGCATGAAGAATGCCAAATGTATATGGGAATGAATATTATTTGATAAAATGTGTAACACAATCATTATTTTTCCTCTGAGTGACTTAAGACTAACTTTTCTTTAAGACAAATACATGTTTTTCCTATTAAATCCAGCACTTTAAAAAAGAACACAAAGCAAGATTTGGGAAATTTCAATTGATATATAAATTTCCACCTTGAAACACATTTTAACTTTAGGGAAAAGCAAAGCACCTGTCAGTGGCTGGGGAGCTAGAGAAAAGCAGACATGAAAGCCAGATTTCAAGAAGGAATCTTGAATGTGTGCCAAAGATGCCGGTCACATCAGGGAAATAGAGTTTTTCTCAAAATGCTGAAGGAGGCTTTTTAAATTGTGGGGTTGGTTTTGCTTTCCAGTTTGGGAAAACGTATTCTTCCTGGGTGTCAATTCTCTGACCATCTTCTGAGCATGAGAACACGCATAAAGTAAGCTCTTAAATGGTGACCTGGTGTAGCTGCGGCAAACTCAGGTGTGGCGAGGGGAAGGAATTCTTTCTGATCATCCTACACAATAACCACTGCCTCCCCCCAACCTGTTAACTGCTGAAGGCAACACGTGACTCTAATTTTTGCCAGCACATAGTTGGTCCTCTTAATTGTTTAAAGGCGAGAATATAAGAATAAAATATGTACTTCACTAGTTTTGCTACAGCCCAAAATCTCTTTACCTGAACATGGAGTATTTCCTTAAAAAAAAAAAAAACATTGTGCAATGTGTTGGATTTAGAATTTGACCCTTGGTATCCATCTGGATTTTATAAGAGTATTCACTGAAAAAGAATATTACTTGTGTAATTGAGAAGAAATGCTAATACACACTTGAGTTTTACATCCTTAAATTATACTTATAATTTTACATCTGCTGGTGTTGTTAGCACCTTTCCTTTGCACCGGACTAAAATTTTTAAGAGAAGGCGATTTCTGATATTGCTAACCAGTGTGGCCCTGGCACCTTGGTTTTATTATTTTTTTTCAGGAATATTAGCCTACATCTACCACCAATCCTCCTTTTTTTGCTGAGGAAGATTGGCCCTGAGCTAATATCCATGCCCATCTTCCTCTACTTTATATTTGGGGCGCCTGCCACAGCATGGCTTGACAAGCAGTGCATAGGTCCACACCCGGGATCTGAACCTGGCAAACCCGGGACTGCCAAAGCAGAAAATGTGAACTTAACCACTGTGCCACTGGGCCAGCCCTCTGGCATGTTGGATTTTAAGTGAGTGACAAGGCTGTTAAGTTTATCAATGGGGAACTTGAACTCTGCCAAATTTACAAGCTGTTCAATGCTTTAAAGATGATGATTCCTCATCAGGGTGGCTCCATTAGACCAAGAAACACAACTTCCCTGAAGGCTCTTGCAGGACCTCAATTCGGTTAGATATTTAAGCACCCACTCAATACATTATATTTGATTGCTTGAGAATATGGATTTTGGAAGGCTGGAAAAAAAAGTTTATAAAGTAAAAATGTTGTCACAGCATAACTTGTGGAAACAATTCAGGAAACTAAATTTCTCTTAATTAAAGACTAATTCATATTTTTCCAATTATTGTTCTTGTGTTTTCTTAACTTTGCCTAAATTCTGAGCATATTAAATGGCACCAATGACAAATATTAAACCACCAGAGTTCATACAGCTTCTATCAAACAAGATGTTGTTTTCTCCTCCTTCTCTGCTTGTTCCGTCAACGGCTCTATTGGGCACTAACGCCGGCATTATTTGAGTGCATTATTTTTGCTGTTATGGGACTTGTGCTGAATCTTTCACAGCATCTTAGTGTCGAGAAGCAACTATAGCGGTCACCTATTCTAATCATTTCTTTTTTTTGTTTTTGTTTCTGGGTGCCTTAGACAACATTTATTTTCTCACAGTTCTGGAGGCTGGAAGTCTCAGGTCAAGGAGCCAGCACGGTCGGGGGCTGGTGAGGACTCTCTTCTTGGCTTGCAAGTGGCTGCCCTCTCTCTGTGGTCCCAGCAGAGCCCTTCCTCAATGCACACAGAGAGATAGAAAGAGATCTCCCTCTCTCTTCCTCTCCTTACAGGGTCAGCAATCCTATCTGATTAGGACTCCACCCTTGTGATTTCATTTAACCCAAACTCCCTCCTAAAAGCCCTGTCTTCAACTACAGTCACACTTGAGGGGGATGCTTCAGCCCATGAATTTCAGAGGAACACATTTCAGTCCACAGAAATTTGGATTATATATTTTTTGTCGCATTTTCTTGTTTCAGGTTTATTGAGGTATAACTGACAAGATTGTAAGATATTTAAAGTGTACATCACGGTGACTTGAAACGTGTATACATTGTGAAAGGCTAATCACTTCTTTTATCAGAAAAGCTTTGCTCTTGGAATAGTCAAGTTGCTGAAATGCTAACGAGCACTGATTGGATCAGGTGATGAATATAGATCAATAGTTAATATGCAATAATAAAAAAACAGGAATTATCCACCTGAAAACACCTTTTATGATAGGAACTACTGCTCACGTTGACAAACTACTCAACATATAGCATTTCTATAGCTTATGATTTTGACATCTTTTTTAAGGAGGTGCTCCCAACCTCCAGGGTTAGGTTTCAGTGATTTGCACAGGGTTTCCTCTAACAGGAAGAAATGTTTATGTCCCTGCAGCAGTCACACCTTTAATCAAATAGAGCTCGTAAATCACCTTCAACCTTCAGACTTCAATCAATAGGGGGTTTTATAGTCTGTGGCAGAATTATCTGGAGAGAAGTAGGAGAAATACAAGAAGGATGTAGCTGGGGCCTGCCAGGTCTGGATTCTGCACTACGTCATCCTGAAGGGATTAACCTGCTGATTTTAACTGAGGGATCTCTCCCGAGCAGCTGTGCGCAGGGCCGGGCAGAGCTGGAGCTCATGAGGTGTTCTGGGGAGACGTGACCAATGGCACCAAGGCAAGGAAATGTTTCTGCCCTTTCATCCCAGTCTGGGATGAATTACAAAAATTCTTCGGGGAACAGAGGACAATGCTCAATGTAACTGACTCTAATTTGCCTGTTTCTCTGTAAAGGTAGCCTGTTAATAATAACACACTTTAAAATCTCATAGTAGCACCATGTTCTGCTTTAATTTAGTGACACATCTCCTGGATACAACAATGAGCTATTTCTAACTCACATCATAACAATTTTGCTAAAGTTGTGGAATCACAGTTTATGAAATAATGGAGAGCTTCATTTAGATTCCCCAGCATGTGCACACAAATATGTTATTTCATAATTTTCTAAAATTATATGAGCAGTGGAAGATGTCCTGCTGGCTGATCCAAAGTACTTTGATAGGAGAAGTGAGAAAGATTTCATTTAGATAGTCTAAATGTTCCTATCCTTTCAGTTAATGGCTATGTAAATTTTGTAGCAAGTGATGATTCTAAATAAGAAAATCATAGTGTAAAGAATGATTACCATATATTTATTTAGTTGCTTCTGATGTGGAAAATGGTGCCTATGATGGAAAATTAAATTACACAGCAATGTGGAGAATGATGGACTTTTCATATCTTGAACAATCTTTTTTATTAAGATTGGCACCTGAGCTAACATCTGTTGCCAATCTTCCTTTTTTTTTCGTTCTTCTCCCTGAAGCCCCCCCAGTACATAGCTGTGTATTCTAATTGTAGGTCCCTCTGGTTGTGCTATGTGGGATGCCACCTCAGCATGGCCTGAGGAGTGGTTCTAGGTCCGTGTCCAGGATCCGAACCCGCCAAACCTTGGGCCGCCAAAGTGGAGCATGTGAACTTAACCACTTGGCCATGGGGCCAGCCCATTGAACAATCTTAATGTCAAACAGTAAGGATTGTGATGGTGATGATGGATTATCGATTTAGGTTTATGGTGGGAAAGTGATATGAAGATGAACTTTTCACAACACAAACATGACAATGCCAGTACTTAGAATAGTGGCAGCATTTGGATTTTTACTTTGAAATTTAGTGTGTAGGCTAATTTATGGGAGATAGGTATATATTCTGAGCCCCTTGAAGCCCCATAGTTCCAAGATTAGACTTTACAATCTCACACAAAGTCAGGGCAGATTAGAAGAAAAGGTACAGAACCTGACTTGAGCTGACTGAAAGACAAATAATGCACAAGGTCCAAAGACTATGGGCATGGCAAATTTTATATATACAAATATATATATTATTTATATATACATACTTGTACACATATATAAATATACATGTGCACACACATGCTTAGATACCTGTATATGTGCACACATATAAATACACACACATGCATATATGGTATAAAAGATTATTAAGAAAATGAAATGACAAGTGACAGCGTATGAGAAAATATTTACGAATCTTACATCTGATAAAGAACTTGTATCCAGAAAATGTAAAAACCATAGCACAATAATAATAAGACAAATAATCCAAATAAAAAATGAGGAAAATATTTGAACAGACGTTACAACAAGGAAGGTATATGAGTGGTCATTAGGTATATCAAAAGATGCTCAACATCCTTTGTCATTAGAAAAATGCAAATTAAATCCTTAATAAGATATCCCTTCATGCTCATTAAGGCGGCTACAATTGAAAAGGCAGACAATAACGAGTGTGGGTAAGAACGTGGAGAAATGGAGACACTCATAACGTTGTTTGCAGGAATGTAAAGTGATGCAGCCACTTTTTAAATAGTTAAACATGAGGTTACCAAAGAAGCCAGAATTTCTGCTCCTAGGTATCTACCCAAGTGAAGTGAAAACATGCCCACATAAAGACTCGTATGTGATTGTTCATAGCAGCATTATTCATGATAGCTAAAACCTGGAAACAACCACCCAAATGTCCACCAGTCAGCAAACAGATTTTAAAAAAATTGTTGGGGCCGGCCTGGTGGGGTAGTTGTTGAGTTCATGCACTCTACTTCTGCGGCCTGGGGTTCACAGTTTCGGATCCTTGGCATAGACATACACACTGCTCATCAAGCCATGCTGTCGTGGCATCCCATGTACAAATACAAAATAGGGGAAGATTGACACAGATGTTAGCTCAGAGACAATCTTCCTCAAGTGAAAAGAGAAAGATTGGCAACTGATGTTAGCTCAGGGCCAATCTACTTCACCAAAAAAAAAAAAGAAGAAGAAAGAAAGAAAAAAAGAAAAAAGTCACATCCATACAATAGAATACTACTCAGTAATAAAAAGGAATACAGTACTGAAACTAAATGCTAAAAAACATTATGTTATGTAAAAGAAGCCGGATGCAAAAGACCACATATTGTACAATTCCATTTTATGAAATGTACAGGAAAGGAAAATTTATAAACAAAGAGGTAGATTAGTGGTTACCCAGCACTGGGGGATGAGAATGGAGAGTGAATGCAAATGGACACGAAAAAACTTTTTGGGGTAATGGAAATGTTCTAAACTTAGATTTTGGTGATGGCTGCACAACTGTGTAAATTTACTTAAAATGGGTGAAATTTATGGTATGTCAATTAAACTTCAGTAATGTTCTTAAAAAGTAAATTATACTTTTAAATACTAATTAACAGTAAAATTTCAAAGTAGAATCAGAAAAAAAGAATACAATTCAGAGAATATGAGAAAATTCCATATTTATAGAATTCGTGAAAGGAATTTAAAAAAAATTTTGAATCCACTAAATTTTGTCTAAAATTTATGTCAGTGTCTTGTATCAGATGTTACTCTCCTTAGATTTGCAAGCTCCGTGAGAATAGAGATATTAATCTTCTTGTTCATTAGTTTATTGCTGACAGAACAGTTCTTGGCTTAGAGATGTTACTGAATAAATATCTGATAAATGAATGAATGACACGGTCCTCATCTGGCTGGTCAACCTCTAGAAGAGAAATTTCCCATCCACTCAGCTGGGGTTTACAATCAGGCATGTGGACACTGATAAGAATAAAATAGGAGGTAGGAGAGGACCCGTTCCATAAGTGGAGACACACGATGACCGGAAAGCTGAGACTGGGAGGGGGCTGTCAATCAATTCCACCAGGAAACAGATGACGTGCTCGAATTGGGCAATTTGAGGAAGATGTTTTACAAAAGGTTTATGGAAAACTCCTGCTCAGGACATAAGGAATTGCAGGGTTAGAGCAGCAACCTGGGGCTAGAAAACAGAGGAGCTGGAGCAGAGCGCTTGAGGTGTGAGAAGAGGGCGGGTTCCTGGAGCCCAGATGGAGAGAGCTGTACAGAGAAGCCCACCTCCAGATGAGGGGGCCTTAGGGTCTTAGCCGGCAGTGGCCTCTCATGGCGAAAGCCAAGAAAACAAAGACCCTGATCTCGTCTCCCCTCTCCCGACGTCCCATGGGGACTCTTCATTGTCCAACCCAAACAAGTCTGGGGCGACGGGAGCCTGCTGAAGTGTCCATATATCTCAGCCTTCTACAGAAACATGGTGGAGAAGGGTGGCGAGTGGATGCTGGGGCACAAATGGAAGCTATCCAGCACAGCAGCGAGCCTTGGACAGCTGGAGTCTGGGTCTGACTGTAAGGAAGAAGGAACTAGGGTATAATGGGGTATAACGAGGTATAATGCAGAAGCTGAAGATTGACACTGCTCATGTGAATTCCCAGCTTGGGTAAATAAGCAGGGACACCAAGGCAGACGGATGAGGATCTAATACTATCTGCCTTGTATCTGGTGTCCTTCAGGGGTGGCAGGCCTGAGCTTTCCGATAGGCGGTTAGCGGGCCAGAGTGGAGGAGCCGGGAGAGGTGAAAGAAGGAGGTGCTGATCTGGTCTGCACTGAACAGCACTATATTTGCATCTCTAAATTGCGCCGCTTTCAAAAAAGCCAAACCATTTACTGCCTTTGCCTGCAGTTAGAATAAGTGGCTACTGAGAGAAAATAACAGATCTTGATTTGGGAGCTTGGGGAGCTCAGGAAGCAGGGGCTGAGACGTGGTGTGCCTCCTGAGCAATCTGCTTCTCTTTAGCTTAATGTATCTGTCTCTTAGGGCTTCCGTTACAAATTGCCACGAATGGGGTGACTTGAAACAACAGTTGTTTATTCTCTCCTAGTTCTGGAGACTGAAAGTCTGAAATCAAGGCATCGGGAAGGCCACGCTCCCCCTGACGGCTCCAGGGAAGAATTCTTCCTTACTTCTTCCAGTTTCTGGCGGTTGCCAGCAAACCGTGGTGTTCACTGCGCTGTAGCTGCAGCACTCCAGTTTCTGCCTCATCTCCATGTGCCTTTCCTCTGTGTCTGTCTGAATCCAAATCTCTCCTTCCTTCTAAGGGCGCCACTCACTGGATTCAGGACCCCCCAATCCGGTATGGCTTCATCTCGACTTGGTTACATTACAAAGACCTTAATTCTAAATAAAGTCACATTCACAGGTACCAGGGATTAAGACTACAACACATCGTTGGGGAGTGCACCATCCAACCTACGACAATTAATGACAATAATAATAAAAAATGATAAAGAGGACCTCATTCTTATGAAGCATTTCACATACCACCTTCATACTCATTATGCCCCTTTTTATCTCAACTTTGTTTTGTTTTTTTTTTTTTTCCAAATCTTTACACCAAAAGGCAGGCTGGGCAGGCATGACACACTAAAACAGGGGGGGCAGAAAGCCCCTGTGTGTGCTGCCTGCAGCTCCAGCTGTCGATGGCCCTCTCACACCACTGGCCCTGAATCTACCGCTTTTTCTGCCCAATATGTAGCCAATGACTAAATTTATTCCTTTGCAGGATCAAAAGGGCAGGATAACCTACTAGCTACTGTATGATACAAAAGAAATTCCCTTTTTAATTGTAAATTTAAAGTTAAACATTGTTTTCTGATACTATTAGTTTAGTTATTGAATTGGTGAAAGCCACTCAAGTACTAATTTTAATAATATTGGTTTACACCCTTGCCCACTTCTCTGAATTTATATATCTCTACATATGGCAAATAAATAAATTGACTATAAAGACAGTAAGTACCTTAAATATTGGAGGGCTCCATGGTCTCTTAAGCACTGTTGGTTTAGAACAATGCCTGAGGTAGTCAACACAGAATGTGGATCTAATAACGTCATTTATGGCCCAGTGTTCAGGTTCTTTAAGCTGCCTGTTGCAGTCTAAACATTTCTTGAATGAGTGTGTGGATACGTTTCCATTGATAGTTATATTTGTCCTTTATTGCTAAACGATCAAACCTTTTACTGATTTAAAGCTGGAATGTACTTACTTTTAATGTATCATTGAGAAATAACTAGGTATAGCAGATTTTGAAAGGAAAGAAATCTGAAAACATAATTTTCATTAACGAGCATTGGCATGTCACTCAGGATTCTTCACTGTGAATAATGTAATTCCCACCTCAAACTGGCCTGTGAGAGCAGGAATTTGTTGTCTCAGGTAACCAAAATCTCCACAGACAGAAAAGTTTCTGATTGATTTCACTGGGGTCTTGGGTTTATTTCTGGGCTATTTTTTCAGCACCTTCCTTCTCTGTGAGTTGGCTTTTACTCTGGCTGACTTCCCCCACTGAAACAAGAAGGCTACTGACACTGCTGGCCTACACCATCCATCCTCCACTTGCAGAGAGCCAGGCCGTCACCTTTTCAGTGTTCTCATTGAAGATAAAAGGCTCACGCTGATTGGGGTCAGGGTGGCCACGTGCTTGCCCTGAGCCATTCCTTCTGGCAGGAGAATGGCATGTGCTGATTGCTTTAGGCGAATCAGGACCTACCCCTGCATCATTGGTGAGGGGTGGATGCCTCAATGAAAATTAGAATAAATCTTAAGAAGGACAGCAGCACAACCAGAGGCACTCACAACCAGAATATACAACTATGTACTGGGGGAGCTTTGGGGAGAAGAAGAAGAAAAAAAAAAGAAGAAGGGTGGCAGAATAATCTATAGATGTCCACAACAAATGCCCATCCTCCTTTTCAATAGTGTTTCTTGGCCTATTTTTGGTGTGGACATCTCCCCAGAAAAATGCACATAACCAAACTTCTACGCCATGTTTTTTCTTCTCCACCTACTTTTGATTTTTATTATTGTGGTTACGAACACAACCTTAGATCCACCCTCTTAAAAAATTTTTAAGTGCACAATACAGTATTGTTAAGTATAGGCACAATGTTGCAGAACAGAACTCTAGAACTTATTCATTTTATGTAACTCAAACTTTATACCCTTGGCCAGCAACTCCTCATTTCACCTCCCCTCCAGCCACTGGCCACCACCATTCTACTCTTTTGTTGTATGAGTCTGACTATTTTAGATGCCTCGCAGAAGTGGAATCAGCACCCTTGGTGAGAATGTAAATTGGTGCAGTCACTATGGAAAACAGTATGGATGCTCCTCCTAAGACTAAAAATAGAGCTACCATGTGATCCAGCGATTTCACTTTTGGGTATATATCCAAAAGAGCTGAAATCAGGATCTTGAAGCGATATCTGCACCCTCATGATCATTGCAGTATTATTCATAACAGCCAAGATGTGGAGACAACATAAATGTTCATCCGTGGATGAATGGATAAAGAATATGTGGTATATACATACAGTGGAATATTATTCAACCTTAAAAAAGAAGGAAATCCTGCCACATATAACAACATAGATGAATCCAGAAGATATTATGAAAAGTGAGATAAGCCAGTCACAGAAGGACAAATGTGATATGATTCCACCAATATGAGGTATCTAAAATAGTCAAACCCATCTATTTTTATTTATGTTTTTTACTGCGTTTGTATGTTTTCAGATAAAAGCCCTGGCCAATGAAGGCAGGAGTCTAATTTCTGCAACTGTAATGAAAAAAGTTCTCGCTCTCTAATGATAATTTTTAATTTCTTAAAAATGTAGATGTATTTCTTCTCTCCACTTTTGCTAAATTCCTAAGCTTATGCTAGAAGTAAAACGTAATTTAGAGGGATGTATTTCTTCCCAATTATGCATTTGCCTGTTGAATAAATATTTTTCTTAAATACCAAAGCTGCATTACTTTGGGAAATCTTACTTATTATGGTAATTATAAAATTTCAAAATGTAATAATATTATAATCTTATCATTACTAAAGTTCTTCATTACGCATTTTTCATCCAAAGCTCTAAAATTAAAAATTTTGAATTACATTGGTAGGAAAATCGTTTTATTCATATGTAGAGGCTTACCTTAGACGTAAATATTACAACCATCTTCGTGATGAAGGCATTCATTCTGTGCAAGAACTTAAGTTAGTGTGGAGAATAGAAAATATTGAAGACAATGAAATGTACTAGTGTGATGGGACATAGGTTTAACAAATCTCAGTCATTTATTTAGTGTAAAAGATATTTGCCTTAATATGAAGCTAATATCTCATTAGAATGCATGCAATAATTTATTCTAATATCTCAAGGCCTATTTTGAACATATTTATTTTTTTGAGGACAATAAAATGACAAGAAAAAAGTAAAATATCTAGTGAATAGGTAAGTCATATAATCATGAGTCAATAAGAACTTACGTTGAGTTTCAAGAGTTTTTCTGAAACCAGTGGACTAAAGATGGTTGTCAATGCAAGCTTGCTAGAAGCTCAAAATAAAAATATTGCCTATAAGGTACTGAGGATTTTGAGATGTCTTACACTGAGTATCTAAGGTTTCTTTTCTTGCCTTTATATCCAAGAATCAAATTGAGAAAATATAACACATTTATATCATTTATCTTGTTGTAAGTTGACTCGTGAATAAGTATGTCTTATTCTTTAGGCTTGACGTTATCTCTGCTTCCTTGAATATGCTAGCATAAATATAATTCAATCCATATTTCTATGGTTCTATTTGATATTATAAATTTACATTCATTTATTTAGTTAAATATTTATTTGATAACTACTGTCCTAAACTAGGTTCTTCAGAAAGCAGAGGCTGAGACAAAGCTAGTGTTCTGCAATTTTCTCAGGGACCACAATCTGGGGGCAGAAGTGAGGGGAGAGCAGGGAGGCAGGAAAGGGGAGAAAACCAGGGCTGGGGGTGCAACTAATCCAGGCACCATTCGCTGTCAAGGACAAATTATTGCTCAGTTTCGTACAACTACCTTCTGAGAGGTCATATAAATGATACCTCTGCAGACAATGTAAACAAGGGGAAATGTGTTCGCAGTCTTTGTCTTTTTGCTGCAGAGTTGTTCATTTCCCCACTTTTCTGGGTTGTGCCTGCATGGGCATGAAGGGTGCTGAGGCACGTCATGGTTCAGTGTCAACATGGAAGCCCTGGAACAGTAGGTGAGATGGGCGCAGGGTGCGCACGAGGTGAGGAGTTGTCAGGTTGTGCCCTGTGAAGTTTGCTGTGCAGAGTTGGCCACCTTAGTGGCAACTGTGGATAAAAGAAGGACCAAACCACACAGAGTAGATCCCTAAGAGGACTTAACATGGTACTCCGAGTTGTCTGATGTACATACTATGTCCTGTCCCTGGGGATATCAGGGAACAAAATAGAGAGAGAACTTGGCTGTCTTGGAGTTTATATTCTGGCTTGGGGAGATAGACAATAAAGAAAACCAATAAATAACATATTGTATATTAGAAGATAAGTGCCATGGGAAAAACTGAGCAGGTAAGGGGTAGTAAGGAATTTTGGGCCGGTGGGATTCAATTTTAAATATGATAGCAAGGATTGACCTCACTGGGAAGGTGACATTTGAGTACAGGCAGCCAGCACACAGGTCCCTGGATGTTCGAGAAGCAGGAAGGCAGCTAGGGTGGTGGGGTGACGTGACAGAGTGGGGCAGGAAGGATGGAGCGGAGAGATGAAGCCGATCCGGCAGGATCTTAGAGGGTGTTGCAAAGACTTCAGTTTTCACTCTGAGTGAAAAGGAAAACCCTAGCAGGGCTTTGAGCCAAAAAGCATCATATAAATTGTAAATGATATTAGGTTTTGGCTTCTGTGTTGAGAACAGACAATAACTAAAACAGGGAAGCAAGAAGACCAGACAGAAGGCAACTGAGTATTCTAACACATTTTATATAGTTGCATGGTTCCTTAAGACGAAAGATTCCGATGATAAAGTCTTTGATATTAAAACACTTTGTATGGCAGAAGAATATATTTTTAACAATCACGTCATCATAAACATGTGTATATAAGCCCTAAATATGTGAGAAGTTTTGTCTTGAAATTTGGAATCTGATTCGATCATTTGATTTTGAACAAACACGGAAAATATTTCTTTAATCAAAATTTTCAAATACAGTTTGTATTATGGAAAATAAGCTACTAAAATCTCTGAGAATGTGGGTGCTTTAAATATGATACTAAGTTTTATTTTAAAAAATCTTTGTTTCTGACAACTAATTTGATGATCAATTTTTTTTTTTTTTTTTTTTTTTTTGCTTTTTCTCCACAAATCCCCCTGGTACATAGTTGCATATTTTAGTTGTGGGTCCTTCTAGTTGTGACATGTGAGATGCTGCCTCAGCATGGCCTGATGAGCAATGCCATGTCTGCGCCTAGGATCTGAACTGGTGAAGTGCTGGGCCGCTGAAGTGAAGTGCCAGAACTTAACCACTCGGCGATGGGGCCAGCCCCAATGTTCAATTTTTAAAAGGATTTAAAATTGGGTTTGAGTCATATGTTGTGTGTTCACATAGAAATTTTAGCACCAAGACCATTAATGAAAGAGCATCAAGAAGTGAACTTAGGTTTAGAATTAAAAATGCAAATTCCTCATAATCTGACATAAAATAAAGGACGTCACGTAGATTTTGAAAATTCTCCCTCCCTTATTTATTGTTCTTGCTATACAAATCATTAATGATATCTTATTGAAAACATGTTGTTATAAAAGATGGATATTAATAATTTACTTTAAATTATACAGAATTTGCATTATTATGGTAATTTCAACTCTTTGAAAGCAAAGCAAAATTTATATTTTGCCCATAATCGAGGTTGCTTTTTAACAGTTGAATAGAAATTATTGACATCCTTCAACATCAAATTTCTATTCTCCTTATTCTGTTTCTGTGTTTTTAATTTTTCTATTTACTTACAGAAAAAAACTGATAATTTTTTTGAAATTAGACAATTTCATATACTACGTTTCTCTATTTTGTTCACTGACTTTTCCCATATCTTTAACTTACTATTTCTCATTTCCTTTCTTTAGACTATTGTAAAACTAATCAACAATAATGAGATTATATTTTAAATTATTCTTCTAATTAATCTTCCTTTTTGAACTGAAATGTCATTAATCCCTTGAATTAATTATTTTTGTATGAATATGCATGATGTATTTTTTTAGGAAGTCCATCTAATTTAGTTTGCTGATTGCACTGCTAATCACCTAGATAATTTTTGGTTATCCTCATCAAATAATGTTTATTGAGGCTTATGTTTATGAAATACTACTACGACAGGTGCTGTGAGAGTCTTCTGTGGCTTCACCTACTTTGACTCACACTAAATCTGTTTAATTTTCGACGCTTCATTCTCTCTCTGGTCCATAACGTGATACTTTAGATGCAATAAAAGAGCCTCTACTGGTCAGAAGTTTCACTTTAGAATTTGAGTGGTCATCTATGTTTTATCTCTTCAGAAACACCTCCTCTTCTTTTGGGATACGAACTCCCTAAGTTTAGGGGACTACGCCCTGCTCCTCCTACCGTGTCCCTCCATGACAACTCTCAAATCCATACTGTCGTTTGCAGCTTGTTAATTTTAGCACAGGCTCATAGGCTCATTCATTGGCTCTTCGTTGGTGAGCATGTGACCCAAATCTGGCTAATCAACATTCTTCTCCAGGTTTGTTTTTCCAATACTATGAAAGAAGAGCTACAAGAACCAGTCTTCCAGCTGGTAAATTTTTCTGAATTAGTTATTTTGATGTGAACGTGGATGCCACATATTTTACTAGGAAGCCCACCTAATTTAAGGTACTGCTTGTACTGCTATCCTTCCAGAAAAAGGAAGTTAACCAGCAGATAAAAACAGAATGAGAGACGTTGAACAAAAAATTCTTTTTTTTTTTTTTTTTGAGGAAGATTAGCCCTGAGCTAACTACTGCCAATCCTCCTCTTTTTGCTGAGGAAGACTGGCCCTGAGCTAACATCCATGCCCATCTTCCTCTCTTTTATACGTGGGATGCCTACCACAGCATGGCTTTTGCCAAGCAGTGCCATGTCTGCACCCCAGATCCGAACCTGCGAACCCCGGGCCACCGAGAAGCAGAACTTAACCGCTATGCCACCGGGCTGGCCCAAAAGGAGTTCTTATGGTGTTTCCAGCTCTGGTTCTACGTATCTTTGCATCCAACTGTACCAGGTTCTTTCCTTGGTTTAGTTACATAAGAAAACAAATTATTTATCTAAATTACTCCTGACTCTAATTCTCTACATGGTTGGAATTAGTTTAGGGTCCTTAAATACATGGAACTCCTCCTGACACGATAAATCACATTATGGGTTTACACACACCATGGCTGGAGTCTACGTGGTGACTGTGGATGAAACTGAGGTGGGATGACAGAGGGCTGCATTTTGCCTCAGCATCATCCCTTTACATTCAGTAGGAATCAGAGAAATGTGACCTTTGGAAAACGATATACTATTAATTCACTCTCCCCATCTGAAGGAAGGGACTGACATAACAAAAACAAAGGAATTTGCAGCATTGCCAGGAGGATATTTAAAAAGCACTTTATGTGCCATGGAAGAAAAGCACCAATAATAAAAAAGTTGTATAAATAATATATAACCCTTTATTCCTGACACTAGTGGCTCTTTGCTCACGCTCCTACAATAATATTAAATCATTATTACCAGGAGACCTAAATTTATAAACCAACTTTGGCCTCCAAGCAAGTTCACAATTGCCTTCCTAGGCAAGAATGTTGGCTTTTTTTCTTACTTTTCTGCTTGCCTTGTAATTTGAAATTATACTCTTATTGCGGCAATAAACTTGTGACAGCCAGCTTTTAGAATTGCTAGACACCTCTTTGGCATTAAAAAGTAGCCCAAAGCCTCAGGTACCTATTGATTCATTTTAAAACCAACCCAATAATTTCTCTAGTGAGAGAACGAAATTATTTTACTTAAAAACCAAAGAATGTATGTCCCAATAGTTTCAGATTGTACTTGAGAGATTGTTCCCTTGGGTACGGTTTCTAGTTTTTCAACTGTTTTGGAGTAGGAAATAAAAGAATAAAGGCAAAGTTCTAGCAGGTTTCTTCAATGAGACATCCCTAATTGCTATAAAACCACCTTGGGCTAATTCCACACTAAAACTGCCAGAGCATGAAATCTGAGAAATTACATTTTTAAAAAGACCTAAAATGCCAGCTCTAAATCCCAGCATAAACCAGCAAAGGAACTTTTAGAGTTTTGGAAATAACCAAAATACCAACTGTGTGATGAAACCTAAGATATAAAACTGTGAATTTGTTATTTCCCATGAAATCTTAGATCGACATCCACGGAACTACAATATATTACATATGCCAAGCACTAGTAAGGGGCCTGGCACTTTGTAGGTATTCTAAAGATGCTCAATTAATGAGCAAATGAATGAAAGGAAAGGTATTTTTCAAAGTTCATGAAGTCTTCTTGGTGCCAAGTGTAATTTTCATGAAATTTCGAATGATATGCTTCAAGGACACGCATCCTTACTAGTGAACTGTTCCTCGTTCCTTCTCTTCATCTTCACTTTGGCCTGTTTTTTATGCAAAATTTGGTCCTGGAGCTTATGACTTGATGCATAAGGCACCGGGGGCAGATTAGGAGGATAAAGGCTTTATGAGGGCAGGGATTTTTGTCCACTTAGCCCACTTCAGACAGTGAATCAAGCCTGTACAGACAGGGAGCTCAGCGTGCAGCTGATAAATATGTGAATCCAGTAGGATACGGGCAGAAGGAAATCATTTCCCAAGTTGTGTAGAGGTGACGCAATGCATTAGGAAGACATTACAAAATCTGGGGTTGGAGATAAAACAAAATGAATGAGGCAAAATCTTGCATCTACAGAGGCAATAAAGGCCTGGGGGGAGAAGACGTGAGCTAGAGTAGATCTCGACCAGTTCAAGGTTTGCTATTGTAACACTCCAGCTCTAGCAAAATAGTCAGCATACTATGAGCTTGATAAATATCTGGATTAACATTTTTCTTTTCAAAAATTTCAAATTGGCACATTAAAAGATTACTCCCCCACTTTGTTATGGCAATATACCTCAGAATTTGATACTTTGTAGGCAACTTGGTGAGAATGCTTACATTCCTTACATGTATAATCGTCCTGTGTATTGAAATGATCTGAAAATAATATGATTTTGTCTTCACATTTTCTAATAACGAGCATTATGTTACCGACAAAAATGGAGTCAATGAAGTTAGGTTTAAACCTCCTCTTAATAATAATTGAACTCAGCAAGTATTTACTGAAAGTGTCACATTGAGATGGGTATTGTAGGGATCAGAAAGACTCCAAGATTGACACTTGCCTTAACCCACCAGGTAGTCTTTTGAAGGAGACAGGGCATAACATATAAAACAAGTAGAGAGGAAAAAAGAAAATACTGCCAGAACACAGAGTGATGCTTTATAAAATGCTAAATTGACTATAATCAAAGACTATGCTTTATGGTACAGATGCCATCCTTCATTGGATAGTAAAGATTTTAGATTAAAAGCAATGGTACAACTATATAAATTTTATTATTAAATCATTAGATTGCAGTAAAGAATCCCTTTAGGTAAAGGTTGCAGATGCTGTTCTATGCAATGATTCATTTTTAAAAAGGTTTATCTTGGATGTATTCACTAATGTCAATAAAAATTTCTTCCAAAAGGATAAAGGCCAAAATTTATTCTTTATTTTTGTTTTCTGAAAGCACAGAAACCTCAATTATTATGTGTAAACACAGAGAGAATATTTATTAACTTTGCCTACTTTATTATATTTCTGGTGGAGTAATGCCAATGAATCACCTTTGAAAGCAGCATCCACGCTGCATTTCTGGAGCCTGAGGAGACATGTAACATTTCCCTAGATTACTTAATTATCAGAAAATTACCACAAACAGAATATATGGTAGCATTTCAATCCTACTGAAAAAGATGTCTTTTTATCTCTAAAATGCCATAGATGAGGTAAAAAAGGCAATTACTTGTCACTTCTACTGCAAAGGTTATAATATTCAACTTACTTTAAATGACAGGTTTTTCCAAGGGCTAGAAAATTAGCTGCTAAACAGGTCACAGCTTTTTCAAACAATCTATTTTTGTTACCAATATTCTCAATTAGTTCAAAAGCCTAAGGACTTCTATGACATGACTCTGATCTGTCAGAATTTAATTTTTGTCTGCCCATTTCTATCTATGCTTGTATTCACATGTGCCATTCACCCATTCTTTCTCTACCTGATCGAGAAAGACTTAACATTTTCTTGAGTATTAGATATTCATTCCCACTGACACCTTAGTTGAATCTTAATATGGAAAGTCATGAAGAAGTATAGTATAAAGTAAGATATTTGTCTTTAAAATGTTTCTAATTGTACCTGCCATGCTTTACGTATACAGCATTTTCCTGATTTTGTTGAAACTAGTTTCAAAGTTATTTCTATGTGAGATCATCGTATGGAACCGGCCCTGCGATCACACCGTGTTTCCCTAGTCCCTCCACTCCTACTGTCCCAAAGGGCTAGTTCACACCTTATCTGTCCTCAAAATCACACACCCTCCTCTTTCACCGCAGAAAGAGTAGCTCGGGCAAGAACTCCCATGACTCACCCCACAAGCTACTGTGGATGAAGCATCCATGCTCCTCCCTGAGGCCAATACACTAGAGGCCATTAGAGTCGATCACCCAACACACGCATGGACATCACCCTGCCATCCTCTGCTTTTCTTTACATATGAAGTCTTTTCATTTCTATTGCACCATTCCCATCAGCACACAAACATCCTGTTATTCTGCTCATCTTAGAAGAAACAAATGAGTGATCACGTCCTGTTAGCGTCACCTGAAAGCCAAGATGAATACAGCCCGTGGTTAACATAGGTTAGCATAAGGGAAGCCATGTTATAGAGGGGAACCATGTAAGGACTATAAGTGACCCTGATCCACAAGACACCTCTGCTCCTTGTCAGCAATACTCTAGTTTGCACGTGGCCTAGATATGGACACACCTGCTTGTAAGAAATACACATGCTCTGTTATTTTCATAGTCTTGGCTTATACTGAGCTCCCTATTTCGATAAGGCAATAACTTGTTCTCTAAGTTTTCCCAGCGATGTAATGACCTTGGGAGAAAGCCTTCTGCTGGTATCTGTCACTGTGACAAGAGGAAGGGATGATCTGGAGTCTTAAGGACTACAACACCAGATGGTAGACATCCCGAGACCCCACCGACCTGCCACCCTTCAGCTCATTTGCTCTCTATAACTGCTTCAAAATTTTGTAGATTTAAGATGGTTCTTTAGGACACTAGTCTGCCATCTTCCCCCTTGCTAGCAAGCTGTAATAAAAAGACCCTTTCTCACTTACCACCTTGCCTCCATACTGTTGGCTTGTCTCTGCCGCGAGTAGAAGGCACCTTTTGGCAGTTACAGTCCTACCTCCCTTAATGCCTCAGAAGCTTCCCTTATCCTCAGAACAAAGGCCAGACTTCTCACTGGCCTGCTGCTGCCCTCTTCAGCCTCAGCTCTTCCACTCTACGTTCTTGCCATTCTGAATTAACTTCCTTCCACACTCTGCTCCCAAGATTTCATACCAACTGTGCCACTGTCTGGGGCACACTTTACTGTGCTGCTTTCCACTCAATACCTCTCTGTCCTCTTGCCCACGGGCTGATTGCCTCCAGTGCATCCTTCAGGCTCTGGCTCACACCTCACTTTGGCAGGGCTCTGCTCCTTTGGCTAGGTTGTGCCCTGTTCAGTATGTGCACACTTCTCCATCACAGTGTGTCCCGAGCAAGGGCCATGACTTCATCTGTTTTATTACCACTATGTTTCTGGCACTCAAGACAGGGCATGACACCAGTAGGTAGTTGAGAAATCTTTGCATTTGAATGAATAATTGAAAGAAGAAAGGACTAAGGACACTCTGTACTTTTCAACAAATATTAACAGACTACCCATGTGAAGAAACAGTAATTTTGCAATAAAAATACAGCAATTTGGACGTGAAACATGACTTACAGATTCTTAGATTATACTGGTCAGCATAATTTTTAACATTCTCCTTGTTTAAATGTAAATATCTACTATAAAAAGCTTCTTTCTTAACCAAATGGAAATACAATGTTCCCTTTCCACCTCGTTTTACAAAATTATTTCATATGAATTGATTGAAATAGTGACAGGTCTTCAATATTAATAACAAAATTTCACAGCCTTCAAAACAGTTGTCTGATTTCCTAAAACTTTCTTTTTTATGGCAGGTCTCTTCTATTGACGAAACAGTTTTTAATCATAAGATTCATCTGTAAGAATTTCTCTCGCTTTACTTTGTGGTTAACAGTTGTTCTCAAATAGGATAAAATATGTGAAAAAGAAGGTAAGTGTCCCTCCCGTTGTGGTTGGCAGAAAGCTAGCTCTTTAGGTTCCCACTTCTGTAAGTGGAAAAAAGTCTGAGCTCTTCCAGAAGCCACTTAGCACTCTTGCTTCTGTGAATTCTGTTTTAACATAAAGTCATCATTATGCAAAAAAAAAAAAATGCCTTTGAACTACTGGCATCTTATACTTTTTTAGGGGCGGGGGAAACTGGCATTTGAAACTACATTAAGAGAAGTAGCTAAATTACCAAAAGACACTGAAAATATCTAGAAAATAGAAAATTTGCCTTTTGCTCCTTGTTCAGATTTCACAAATCCGAAGATTGAAGAGACTAATTTCATTTTTTAAGAAATCCACAAGATTTATGTGCACCCTATAAGCCTTCATTCATGTTCAGGCTATGTGTAAGTGTCTATAACTACTTTATATTATGAAATCATTGTTCATCAACACATTAAGACATTGTTTAACGCTCTGAAACAATTTAACATCTAACATACAAAGCCAGCTACATGTTGACTCTCACTATTATTCAATCAATAAAAAAGCTCTACCAGAGAGAAAATAACTTAGCCACTTAATAAGATTATTTTCCCATCTTGTTTTATTTAAACATATAATTCTCCTCTAAGTCACAATCATACTCCTGAAAATCTCAGGATTTCACAGCAGACTCTTTTTTACAACATCACAAGTGAATGACAAATTAATTATACTTAATTTTAGCTGAGCTTTATCATAGGCATTGAAAAGCCACTCCCTATGAACATGCTTTAAAAACAATCGAAGACTCAAAGGTTGTTTTCTAGAAATCTAAAATCAAAAGGATCAGGGTTTAATATCCTATGTTGGAGACATAAGTGCTACAGGGCTCTGTTGTGATCAAATTCACTTTTCTTTTCCATAGAGAAAACCGTGGTCTCAGAGCTTGAGTAACTTGATTGTCAATATCACATCGCCATCCTCTTTGTAATCATTGTCATCATCTTTGTCCTAACAACTACCTGTTGAAGAGCTACTATATGCCAGGTGTGTTATTCATTTAACACACATTTTATCTAATTCTTATCTTATCTGGAATGTCAATAGTTATGGCATCCTGATTTCAGACAACAAAGGTAAAAACTTGGGAGAGCTGGTCTCAGACTCATTTAATGGTTTTCTCACTACACCAGGCTAAAAAGCACCATTGTAGTTCCAGGTAATCTCCGTAGTATCCACCCGGGCAGGAAATTCATGAGTTTCCCAGGCCCAGGCTGGTCGCCTAAATGAGAGCGGCCAGGTGGGTGTGGGATTATGGTGAAGCAAGCACACAAGGGCGTTGTATAGGGGCGGTTCCCATTGAGGGCTGCCACATGTGAATATGCATGCAAGCTTACACATTTCCTGACTTTTCATGAAAGGCTGGAAACCTGCACGTTCATGTGTGTGTGCATGTATATGTTGTGTGTGCATGCATGCATGTGTGTGTCACACATACATGTATACTCTTCTGATCTTTGAAGGCAAAAAATACATGTTTAATAAAATAACATGGGAGCCAAATACAATAACTGAGGGTATTTGAGACCTCTGTGATATACTAGTGAGATTAGAGAATTCTGAATAAATCTGAACAAATTTAAATGAATTTGTTACCAGAGCAGATGTTTAAAACTTTCCAGCAATGTAAGAATGCAATTCAGCCTCTATCACCTAATTCATATTTTTGGATAAGCCTTTCTATGTATCTTTCCTTTTCTTTGTTTTATACTTTGTGGAAGTCTTAAAAGAACATCACCAGAAGAACAAAGAACGTACTAGAAAACCACTTGACGCATGCTGTCCACTGGGCCAGATCTGACATCCTCTCCTGGGGGAGAGCAACTGGAGAAGCCACGCTGAACAGGCCACCGTGCAGCATCATCCCTCCGTCACTTACAGAGCGTTCTCTCAGATGGAGAAAACTGAAAGCGGCGGACAGCACTCAGCCCAGCTTTGACTATTGTAAAATATAAGCACTTGGAAAGTAGGATATGTTTTGAAACTTGAACAGTAAGAGAGTAAACTCTCTCATGGAGATGATGACAAGTAGCATCTTTCTGTCCAGAGTGCTACTCGCCATTCAGCGCTCCCGCGCCTCAGTGGGCCGTCCACACTTCCTGTGAGCACGCTGTGGGATGAGTTATCAGAGTGGCTGCAGAGTGCTTTTTCTTCTCCCTGAAATTCTGCAAACAATCTTTCTGTGATCATGTAAAGAAAATTTGGTCTGAGGATGAACCAATTGACTAAACTTTGTGTAGATGTGGAAATATTTTCCCCACCTCTTACTGAGCTTCCCCTTTGCCAACTTTTACCTTATTGGATCAAAGTGTGCATTTTTACTTTGTGCTTTTTTTCTTCTTTACGATCTCTAAAGGTTTTATTCTTATTTTGTGCCTTGTTTCTGGTTCATCTGTGGTATGTAGGAATCCCACAGTGAAGAATAGCTTTTCTCAAATTTCATCCTTTTTGAATCTTCCAAGGATGTCTCAAGCAATATAAAGAAAATAAAACAACTTAATTCTCAAGCTACGGTGCTAAAATTAAATTGTAACTATTCTAGAGAAATCTTTGTAGTTACTAGTGAGATTCCATGTCTTTATGTTGGAAAGCATTTGAAATACAAACTTAAATGGTTTGTATTAACCATTTAGTAAATGGTTCGATGATTACGAATCCAATATTCTGTATGAGCGATGGCAGAGGTCTCTATAAGTTGTTCAGCTGTACAGTTTGGGGGAACGTAGTTTTCCAGCTACACAACAAGCTTTAATTCAAATTAAGAAATAATCACATATACATGTAATCAGAATTCATTTGTCAGCGTTAATTATCTTTTTCATCTAGAAAAGAGAAACCAGGAAGCAACAGATATTCTTGTTTCATCAATGATTCCATGTGTGACATAATTCTTTTAGCTCCTTAGTAAAGACCTCTGGCTCTCCTCTTTTGGTGTACCACAAACTCCTTATAAGACAAAGTAACTAGAGAGATTTTCTTCTCAAATTTCACTTGATTTCTGTGTTCAAAATAGAATTTATTTCTTCACAAATGATATAACAAGATTTGGAATTTTTTATGTTGATGATAATGGGAATTAGAATCTTAATAAATATTTGCCAATTCTGAAAAGAGCAAGAAATGTGATTACCTATTGGAAATATTCCTGTAACGTACAGAGTAATGAGTTGAGATGGTAATATTAAGTGCAAAGAGACTCTTGTAAAGGTAGACATTATTTTGTAAAGTGAGATAAGAATTAGTTAAACAGTTCAAATTTGTTGTGATTGATTGGTTGATTCTTACATTTTACTCACTTTCAGGCTTCACCTAAACTTTTGACCATATGAAGTTACACAGATGGAATTAGTTTCATCCTTTTTACCTCCCTAATACATGTATGGAGTACAACCATTTCTTTATAATCTGTCTCCATATAGGATTTTACCTTGGGGAAAATTTGCAGGAAATTTCAGATGTATGAATTTGAACAACTGCATTAATCTTGCTGAGCATCACTTGACTCTGATATAAACTGAATACAATAATTCCTAAATCTCATTGAGCTAGAGTTGCAAAATTTAGCAAATAAAAATATAAAAGCGTGAATTACAGATAAGTTTTAGCATAAGTATGACAATCATTTTTTAGCATAATTATGTCCCAAATATTGCATGGAGAACATTATACTAAAAAAATTATTAGCTGTTTGTGAAATCCAAATTCAAGTGGTCCTGTCTTTTATCTGGCATCCCTACATTGAACTGTTTTGGGGATTAAATCAGATGCTTTATCTAAAATGGCTGACAAATGGTAGATACCTAAGAACTTTTTCTTGCCTAACCCTGTGATCTATCAAAGAAATGTGACTTCAATTAGATCAACTCTTTGTATCCTGTATCTGGTGAGAAGCCTGACATATTGTGAGTATATTAGTAAATGTGTATAGTACAGAATAAATGAAGAGTGTGTGTGTGTGTACATGTTCAGGGGCTGGATTTGAGGACTGGTTAGTATGAAAAGGGGAGATTAATACATTAGGGAAAAGTTATGTTCTGCGTCCCTTTTATCAACATCTTTCATCACCATTTGACCACCATATTGTGGAATTAGAGACCTAGAAAGACCTTGGGAGATATTCTTGTCCATTCTTCTTCCCTCAGAGAACATTGCACCTAAACAGTGCTAGGGTAATAATAATCTTCAATATTGTTAAAAGACTCCAGAAACTGAATTCTTAGAATCTCCCTTGACATTTTCCCACTCTCAGGACTGCAATAACTTGAGCTACATTTAATATCTATTTGAAAGTAGCTGTCATTAATATAAGTTTTAAAGTTCTTTGTATATGTGTGTGTAAATGTATATGTAAATAAATATATTTATAATAAATATAGATAACATGTACAAAGAATTGTGTTGGAGCAGAGGGTCAGCAAACTATGGCCATTGGGCCAAATTTGGCCCACTACCTGGTTTTGTATAGCCCACCCATGGGCTAAGAATGGTTTCTACATTCTGTAGTGTTTGGGGAAAAAAAGTCAAAACAAAGATTATCATTGGTGCTGTGAAAAGCATATGAAATTCAAACGAGATAAAGTTTTATTGGAACACAGCAACATTTACATATCCATTTGTTTACATATTGTCTGTGGCTGCTTTAGCATTGGTGAGGGCTAGTTCCATGTGTTAACATTGCTAGGCTATCGTATTCAGTTATTTAGTCAAACATTGATCTAGGTATTTTGCAGATGTGGTTAACACCTTCTCTCATCCACACAATTTTATATTCAGCCAATATTTACTGATGCCTACGTACAAAGAATCGTGTGGGGAATTAGCAAAAGAATCAACGAGATATCCTGTAGCTAGGTGAATCTCACAGGCAAGAGTGGAGCTGGTCATTAAAGTGGTGATGCTGGGAAGGCGGTAAGCAGGCTGAACTGAGTGACCACACTAGGGAGGCATCTAATACAAAGGAGCCCTGCACGTTAAGGCTGTATGCAACTAAAACAGTCCCTGGGAAAACACTTATACACAGACCGAACATGTTACTTTGCCTTATCTATTTTAAGTTAATAGGTTTTTGGATATGGGTGTATTGTGTACATTTTTTAAGCTTCAGAAAGTAAATTTAGATGTTATCTAACAGAAGCCGCAAACTCAAATGCCTTCAATGGAGGGCAGGTAATAAAATCAGTTAGCACTGTATGGAATGATTGAGGCTGTGAAGTCTCAGAACACGCAGTCTCCACATATTGATATTTAAATCTAAAGAATTTAAAGACAAGTGCAAGCCAAACAAAACGTGTCTTCAGGCTTCAAGTGCTGCCTATTTGAAACCTACCTCTTCTCATTTCATGCATGGTGATTAAAACCCAAGATCTTAAGAAACTTGACTAAAATCTCTCTATTCACGGAAGAGACCGGACTGGAATCCAGGTCTTCTGGCTCCAATGGCAATTGCCTCACTTCTTTCTTTGGAGAGATCCCTGAGAAAATGTTAAGACAGGATTATAAGAGAAGAGACTGGAAGTCAACACCAGGCTGGAGAAAATTCTTGCATTTAAGAAAGAATTTATGTCCAAGAAATACGTTAATTATGCATTTACACATTTACATAGCACCTATGATGTTGCCAGCTAGAACTGAGATAGGTGCTGTGATGTCTGAAAGAAATGATAAAAACAATATCTCGTTGTTTTGTTTTGTGTTTCCCTAATTAATAATAAACACGCTTTCATATATTTACTGGCCATTTATTTCTGTTCCTGAGACATGTCTGTTAATGTGTTTTGTCTAGTTTTCCATAGGTTGTTTTGCTTTTTTCTTATAGATTTATAGGAATTTAAAAATATTCTGCATATAAATCCTTTGTGTATATCTTCTGTATATATCCTTTTCAAGGATCTTTTTCCATTTTTGGCTTATATTTCAACTTTCTTCATAATGTCTCTTGATGAGTTGAAGTTATTTTTTCACATTTATCTTTTCCTTTATTGTAAAACATTTTTTGTGTTTTGTCCAAGAAATCCCTTCCTACCCTCAGATCTTAAAGAAATTTTTTATATTCTATGCTCAAATTGTTTTTTCCCCACCTTTTATAATTTGTCTCTAATTCACTTGGAGTTGACTTTTGTACATGGCATGATGGAAAGATACAAGTTTACTTTTTCCCACAGGGATAACTAATCATCTGTGCACAAGCTGTTGAACAATTCATCCTTTTCCCATTGATCATCAATGACAATCATGCAATCAATCATGTTTCTCTGTGAATGTGGGTCTGTCTGTCGTCTATATAGTCTATTGCATTGGTCTCTTTTTTAAATCAATATGTCAATGCCATATTGTCTTAATTACTACAGATTTACAACAGTTCTTCATTTCTGGCAAGGGCACTCCCCTTACCTTGTTTTACTTCTTTAAATGTGTTTGGGTTTTTTGTAGAAACATAAAAATTTTCATACACATTTTTTAATCTAGATGTCAAGTTTTATAAAATATAATTGAAGTAATTTGGATTGGAATTGAATTAAAGCTACAGATCAATTGGGGCAGAATTTTGGCATCTTTCCAGTACAGTTTTCCAGTTCACCAACGTGGCTATATCTGTTTATATAGCCGTGTGCCTCAAAATAACTAGTTACTATAATTTCATACTGAAGCTCGGTACTAGCGGACTCCTCCCACCCAACACACGTGCTTTGCTCTTTATCATCAAAAAGGCTTGACTATTTTTATCTTATTACCTTCTAATTTATCTGAGTTTGCTCTGCTATTTTTCTACCTTCTTAAGTAGAATGCTTAGCTCATTATTTTTAAGGCTTTTATCTTTACTAATACAAGCATTTAGGGCTACAAGTTTTCTTGTAATTACTGCTTTATTTGCATCAAATAAGTTTCTATATGTAGAAATTTTATTATCATTTGAGTTATAAATACTTCATAGCTTCCACTGTGGTATCTTCTTTGACTTATTTGTTAATAGAACCATATTTCTTAACTACTTCAAAATACTTTATTATAGTTACTTTTTCGTCATTGATTTTTAATGTAATTACAGTTTAGTCAGAGACTATGACCTGTATTATATTAGGTTTGCTCTTTGGTCAATGCAATGTCAATTTTTATGGATATCTTTTGTGATTAGAAATAATGTGCATTCTATGGTATTTGGGTTTGCTCACTTATAAGAGCTTAGTTTTTGCTCATTTTTTTAGTCCATTTTTTCTTGTTTTTAAACATAACAGCCCACACTTATTTTACTTTATGTGTTTGATAATTTCAATGTCTGAGGTGATATGGATACGGTTGTACCTTTTGTGGTTTCTGCTTGTTTTCACTGGTGGTGGTGTTGCTTTGTAAGTTTTAAGGTTTGCTTTTGTTGTTGTCGTTGCTATTCTTTTTTGAAAATAATTTCCAAAGATAATATACACTTAGTTTCACCAGGGACTCAGGGCTTTACCAACCTGCAGAGATTTAATTAAAATTCTTGGCTTGAGATTTTTTTCAGACCATCTAGGTAATGTGAATTTAGGCTGAAAACCCATAAAGACTGGTAGATGGTTATGAATTTTGATGAAATATTTTGTTTTCCCGTTGATCCTGGGCTAAGGTTTGAGAGAGGCAATTTTCCTTGTCGTCTCGTGTGTGTGTGTGTGAGGGCTGGGATTTCTCGTTCACCTCGTGTGTGTATGTGTCTATGTGTGGGTGTGTGTGTGGGCTGGGATTTCTCGTTCACCCTTACACTCAGGGTGTAGCTTGGGCTTCCACCTTTGTCTGCAGAAGGGGAGATCTCCTGTTTGACTCTCCGCTGGAAACATGTCCTGAGCTTTGTCTTCTGTCTCCATGTGTACATCCTGCCAGTCTGAGAAACTCAGGTTCACTGGTTGAGCAAATTTCAGCATTTTAGTGCTCTGTTTATCTCCAGATTCTCAAGTCACTTAGCTTTTGGTTTCCGTGTGTTTCTTTCTTGTTCATCAAAATACTAAGAAATGTTTTTTTCCTATCGTCTTCTCCATTGTTAGTAGTTTTCTGTGAGAAAGTCAAAGTATCTAGCTTATCATATTGTCAAAAATTGATGTTTCTTTGAATGCCTAAAGATTTATGTGAATATGGCCAGCTGTTATTTATTTTTTAGTGGCTAGAGGTTTATGATGATCACATTTTAAAAAAATACATTGCATCCCTTATCGTGACATAGAATCACTTTTTAACCTATTTAGGGATTTTAACTTCAAATCCCATCTTGTCTAATATTGATTTGACACTTCCAGCTTTCAATTTTCCACATCCACCAGGTATTTCTTTGTCCCTACCTTTATTTAACTTTTACTTCTTATAAGTATCCAAAAAGTCTTAAAGCTTGGCTTTGACTCCCAACGAAAGAACTGAGTTCATACACATTTACCCTAAAGACTTAAATTTTTAAATATTATTCCTTCTATTGTGCTCCATCATTTATTTTATGGTATTTCTTTTTGTCCTTTTCTCTTTTTTTTTCTTTTTGCTGATTTTGTTAAGTTGCTAGTCATTTACATTTTCCCTGCTAATCTGTAAATTCTATTTTAATTTTCCATTTTAACTTTTTTTCGCTTTCCCTGATCTTTTAATAAGACACATATTTCTATACTGCTATCTGCAAACTCTCTTCCTAACCAAAAATGCATCATCTCCCATGAAGATACTTCTTTCAGACTCCTGCATATCGCAAATCTATAAGATGACACTTTCAAAGTACTTTTGCTTCTCTCCTTCGCTCTTCTTCTCCCAATCCTGGGTTTCATTAAAATTGTTTTTAATTTCTAGTTCCCTGCTCTAACTCTGTGGGCTGGCCGTACACTAGAGGGCAGATTGTCACTGTCTGAAGACCAACCTGCCCTCTCTCCCAGGTGTCGTTATCTTTTCTTCAGAGGATTGAGCATCCTTGTAGCCTCTGAAGCCAGGCAGACAGGTGCACCAACCCAGTGCCTGGTTGGTCCATTCTCATGGAAGTGGCCAGTCCCTTGCTGATCTAGATCTTTCTTTGGCTCAGAACCTTTGACTCAGGGCTCTTAATGCTGGTGTTGAGCCTCCACTCTGATTCTCATTGTTGGAGCCTCCACAGTGCTCAAGGTACTATTTGCAGCCCACCGTCTTTGAGCTGCAGGAAAGGCAGATTTAAAGGTCAAGAGGGAGCAAGTCTCCTTCAGTCCACCATCTTCCCAGAAACCTATCCTCGGCCGTCTATGGTGAAAGAGACATTTAAAACAAAAAGCTATGATAATATTAGGAGGATTATATTTCTAGCTTTCAAATAAAGGGTTAAACTAATCAGATATCTACAGGGTTATCAGTCAGAAACCAAACATGGTCAACAAGAATGAGAAATAGTGCTCTAACAGGCTTATTTCTTTCTAAACTTTAATTTTGATTAACTTGAACAGCTGGCCTTTCAAATGCTGGATTGGAACTTACAGTAAAATTCTCCCCCAACTCCCACCCACCCAGCAGAAGAGCTACCATCATCATCTACAGCATTTATTAGATGCCTAAAAATCTGAATGTAATGAAAGTTTAACTACCTGAAGAATAAAGAAGGCACTAGCTTACCTCCCTTACCAGGTGTTCAAATAACTCCCTCAAAAGCCACTGTAATGGGAAATAAATAATAAACTGAGGTTTAATTATTTGTTTAAAATCAGTACAGTTGACGTAAATTAAATTTATCCTATCTCTACGTTTTACTTTTGACATCACTTTATAATCCCTTGCTTTTTAATGCACATTTTATAAAGCATAAAGGAGAATTCACTCTTGAATGATTATAGAGGTTATAATTATGATATTTTATTTTATAGCATGTTTATTTCCATAGTTTATTTAATGAAGGGTAATATTCAAGATCTCCAATTCTCAACTGTCAAATTGTTACTGTAAGAAAATATCAATAAGCTTTTTATTCAGCAAAATGCCCTTACAATTTTTGGGAAAGGCAATAGCTAACTTTACTTTCTATTTTTACTGTCTCTTCTAGCTTAGTATTACCAACTATTCAAATAAACACAAAAGGTCTAACACAGGCATTCTAATACCAGAGAGGCAGAAATAGGGAAAGAAACAGAAGAAATATCTGAAATAGTACTGGTGAGAATTTCCCAAAATTGATGACAGAAACTGAACCATAGATCCCAGAAGCTCAAAGAACACCAACCAGGAAAATATATAAAATCTATACCTAGGTGTATCATATTCAAACTACAGAAAACCAGAGACAAAGAGAGAATCTTGAAAGAGGCTGGTTGGGGCAGGCATGGAGGAGGAGGAAAAGCCTTACTTACAGAGAAACAAGGACAAGAATTGCATTGGACGTCTCTTCAGAAACCATACAGACAGGAAGACAGTGGAGTGTGCCTCTTAGTGTTGGGGAAAAAAGACAACACACCAAACCAGAATTCTGTATGCAGCAAAATTATCCCTCAAAAGTGAATCAGAAATAAATACTTTTTAAGGCAAAAGAAAATTGAAGAAATATGTCATTTGTAGTCTTGCCTTACAAGAAATGTTAAAAGAAGTTCTTCAATAGAAGCAAAATAATATAGATCAGATACTTGTATTTACATAAAGAAAAGAAGACCATTAGAAAAGGAATAAATGAAGGCGAAATAAAATCTTTTACTTTTTATTCTTCATTGATCTAATAGATAACTGTTTGCTCAATATAATAGCAGCAACAATGTATTCTGTGATTATAGTTTATGGATAAGTGAAATCAATGATAGCAATGTTATAAGAGGTGGGAAGAAGAAATTAGACATGCTCTGTTATAAGATACCCGCGCTACTGAGGAATTAATATAGTATTATTTGAAAGTCGAGGGGAAATTCCCCAGTTTGGTAAAGAAGATCTATAGAAATCTATAGTTAATATCATAGTTAATGGTGAGAAACCGGATGTTTTCTCCCTGAGATTAGGAGCAAGGCAAGGATATATCCTCTCACCACTTCTGTTCAACATCATACTGGAAATTCTATCTAATGCAGGAAGACAAGAAAAGGAAACAAAGATATACACATTGTGGTGGAAGAAATTAAAGTGTGTCTATTTGAAGATGACATATGGTTTGCAGATGTCTGTATGGAAAATCCCAAAGAATGAACAAGAACAATAACAAAAACTCCTGGAACTAATAAGTGATTATAGCAAGGTTGCAGGATACAAGACTAGTATGCAAATTCAATTGCTTTCCTATATACCAGCAATGAACAAATGGAATTTGAAATTTAAAAATATCATTTATAGTAGCACCAAAAAAAAGAGAAAAATACTTATATATAAATATGACAAAATATGTACTAGATCTATAAGAGGGATTCTGCAAAACTCTAGTGGAAGAAATCTAAGAAGATCTAACTAAGTGAAGAAATATTCCATGTTTACAGATTGGTAGATTCAATTAAGATGTAAGTTCTTCCCAATTTAATGTATAGATTCAAGACAATCCCAGTCAAATTCTTAGTAAGTTATTTCATAGATATCAACAAACTGAATCTAAAGTTTATATGGAGAGGCAAAAGACCCAGAGTATCCAATAGAAAACTAAAGAGGAACAGAGATGGAGGACTGATCCACCTAGCATTAAGACTTGCTGTAAGTAATTAAGCAATTAATGCAATGTGCTCTGAGTGAAAACATAGACCAATCAATGGAATAGAGTAGAGAGTCAGAAACATACCCACACAAATTTAGTCAACTCATCTTTGACAAAGGCAAAAAAGCAGCTCAACAAAGGAAGATATTCTTCTTAAGAATGATGCTGGAACAATTGTATATCCACATGCAAAAATGTGAATCTAGACATAGACTGCTATGGACTGAGTGGTTTCCTCCCTAAATTCATATCTTGAAGCCTAACCCCAATGTGATTGTATTTGGAGATAGGGCCTGCCTTTAGTAAGTAAATAAGGTTACATTAGGTCATAGGATTGGAGTCTGATTGGACTGTGGCCTTAAAGAAGTGATCTCTCTCTGCACATAGCGAGAAGTTGGCTGCTTGCAATCCAGGAAGAGAGCCCTCACCAGAAACCAAATCCTGCCAGAATCTTGATCTTGGACTTTCCAGCCTCCAGAATTAAGAAAATAAATTCCTGCTGTTTCAGCTACCCAGTCTAAGGGGTTTCGTTATGGCAAGTCCAAGTGGGCTAATTACACTTCTATGCCTTACCCAAAAATAAACTCAAAATGGTTAATAGGCTTAAGTGTAATACTCAAAACTTTAAAACTTTTAGAAGATAACAGGAAATTTAAGTGACCTTGGGTTTGGTGACAAATTTTAGACAAAACACTAAAAAAACACAATCAATGAAAGAAAAGATTGGTAAATTGGACTTTGTTAAAATTAAAAACCTCTGCTCTGTAAAAGATACTATTAAGAGAATGAAAGGACAAGCTGCAGATTGGGAGAAAATTTTGTAAAACGCATATTTCATAAAGGATTTGTATCCAAAATATACAAAGTACTCTTAAAACTCGACAATAAGAAAACAAACAATCCAATTATAAAATGGTCAAAAGATCTGAACAGACATGACATCACAGAATATATACAATGATGAATAAGCACATGAAATGTCGCTCAACATCATATGTCATTAGGGAATTGCAAATTAAAACAACAATAAAATACCGCACCTATTAGAATGGCTAAAATCCAAAACCAAAGCCTCATAATTCCAAATGCTGGGTAGACTGTGGACCTCTCATTCACTGCTGAGAATAAAAAATGTGCCATCACTTTGGAAGACAGTCGGGCAGTATCTTACAAAGCTAAACGTAGTCTGATCATATGATTTAGTGCTCGTGCACCTAGGCATTCACCTGTAGGAGTTAAAAACTTATGTCCACACAAACATGTATGTGAATGTTTCTTACAGGTTTTTCATAATCACCAAAACTAGAAACAACCAAGATGCCTCTCAGTAGGTGAATGGGGAAACAAACTGTGTACACCCATAAAATGGAAAATTACTCAGTGATTAAAAAATGAGCTGTCAAGCGACAAAAAGACATAGAAGAAACTTAAATGCACGTTGGTAACTGAGAGAAGTCAGTCTGAAAAGGCCACATGCTGTATGACTCCAAGTATATAACAGTATGGAAAAGGAAAAACTATGGACAGTAAAAACAGAACAAAACAAATCAAAACAATGGCTGCCACAGGTTCATGGACATGGGCGAAGATATGATTAGGGAAAGCAGAGGGGATTTTTAGGGTGATGAAATTATTCTACATGATATTCTAAGGGTGGATACATGACATGACACATTTGCCAAAACCTGCAACACTGTACAGCACAGTGAGCGCCAATGTAAACTACCTACTTTGGTCAACAGTAATATATCAACATTGGTTCATTAGTTGTAGTAAACGTCCCATGCTAATGTTAACAAGAGGGGAAACTGTGTATAGGAGTTAAGGGTATATGGGAAGTCTGTACTAACTGCTTAATAAGAGCCAAAAAATTGAGAAAAAGTAGAAAAAGAAAAATGCAAGTATTGTATACTAGCCTATGGTAACTAAAGGAAAGGAACACCAAAAAGGAAGAAGCGGGTAGTGTGCCACCCTGCCCCCTCTCTCCCTGAGATCTGCTGGAGATGGCATCAGACGTGGAGTTGATGAGGACTCAGAATGTCTGGCAGTGCTTGGGTGTGGAGCATGAGGAAGGCAGAAAAACCAGGGCATCACGGTACAGGAAGAAAGACCCTTGTGGCTGGGAAAGTGAAGTTTCAAGGGTTCCTCATTTCTAAGAGCCTCTTTCATGACTGTGTTCCTAAACCAAAATTTGTAATTTTGTATTGTTTTTCTTAAAGAGCGCTTTCCTTCAAAATTATGTAAATTTTAGTCCATACAAAACCTGGAAAGGACATATAAAGGAAAGTAACATCCAAATGTGATCTTCCGGCTCCACATAAGAAAAGTATTGAGGCTCAGTGAGCACTTAGTTTATAATATGTTCATATAGGTCTCTTCTCTTGGTCTGCTAATCATAGCTTTTAATGTCTTGCTAAACTGAAATTGCCCAGATTGATCTAATTTTTTTAACAATTCACCAAACTCTGGAATTTCCTGGGATATGAAAGATGAAAACCCATATCATTCAGATTTAAATCAGATTATGAGCTTCTTGAACAAGAATTCACAATATTTTAGTACAGCTTTTGCCATATGAAGGAGAGTATTAATATTAATTATATTAATAGGTAACTTTACGGAATTATATACATTCAAGTCAGGACAGAATAGCATCTGAAAATAGGCAGTTGTCCCCTACCTTTTTGTTTGCCTCTTTCTTTTTTATTCCAGGTTAAAGTAATTAGAAAAACTTCCTATAGTATTAGAGAGAAACAGAAGGTCTATAAATATCAGTCAGTTATTTTTATGAGCTTTTCAGCTTCTCTAAATGAATCATATGTGGGGCAAAACGGTGAGCTATTATTCAATATGTTGGGGCTAATGGGGCTTTAAATAAAATGGTAACAGAGTCTTAGAAATGAAATGTTTCTAAATTCAAAGGAATGGTTTGTCTTTACCAAGGAAAATAGTACTTCCCTGCACAGGAGCAGAATTATCAGTATGTACCTTCGCCTCCCAAGAGAGCCATATAACAATGTCTTAACCATTAAAATTAATGACCTGGAATGCAAGAGGCCTAAATAGCCCTATTAAGTCGAAAAAAACCTATCAATTCTCAGAAAGAGTGAAATAGATGTTGCACTTATCTAAAAGGAACACTTAATGGAACAAAAAATTGCCAAGTTACAGAGAATCCAAATTTTTTAAACTATTTTTAATTCAAAAACATCTGAATCTCAGAAGACAGCTTCACGAGAACTTTAAAATTCCAGACATATCTTTTGAAGAACCTAATTTTGCTAGTGAATATTGATAGTGTTCAGCTATCCCAACGGTTCTCAACTGGGCGTGATTTTGCTCTCCAGGGGACATTTGGAGACGTCTGGAGACGTTTTTGGTTGTCAAAATTGTGAAGCGGTGCTACTGGTACAGGCTGCAAAACATCCTACAATGTACAAGACGGCCCCACAAGGAATGCCAAGGCTGTGCCAAGGCTGAGAAGCCCTGAGAGAGACAACCTGCTGCAAATAAATATCAAATTTATATAGTCAGGGTTTGGAGTGTATCAGGAAGGACCAAGGATTTTGGATTCCCTATGCATTCATTCATTGGCTATAGCCTCAGGAGTCCTTGCAGGCTACAGTCAGGTTGAGGACAGAGTCTCCTCCATGTGCTTTCCTTCACCGTGTTTCTTCCATAGGTGAACTGCTCAGTTAGTCCTGGAAGAGGCGGCCAAACGGAATTGGTCCTCAAAATCCTACCCCTGGACTGTTTTCCAGGAAGCATCTCTTAAAAACATGCTGTTGGAAGATGAAGGAAGATACATTATCTTTCCTTAACCTCTACCCATCACCACCAAATTAAAGAGTATAATGCTGCATGAAATTTCTTGTTTACTCATTGGGGGAAAAAAAGTAAGTAAGAAATAACTATTTCCTGCTTCAACAAGAATAGCTAAAACTGGTTTCAGAAAATAAGCATCTGCAACTTGGCAACAGTCTTTATTCAAACATGAAAATGCATTAGGCCTGTAAGAAGAAGAAGAAATAACAGAAAAGAATGTTGACAGACCTTGTTAGTGGGTTGAATTGTGGTCCACCAAAAGATATATCCACCCAGAACCTGAAAATGTGATCTTATCCTAAAAAAAACTTTTGCATATGTAATTAAGTAGGATCTTGAGAAGAGATCATCCTGGATGACGGTGGGCTTAAATCCAATGACATGTCCTTTTCGGAGCAGAGAAGGGCAAAAGACACATGGAGGCGTCAGTAATGTGAAGTTGGAGGCAAAGATTTGAGTTTATTTAGCCCAAAAATCAAGGAATGCCTGGAGCTACCAGGCATTGGTAAGAGACATGAAAGAGACAAAGAAGTCTTTGGGGGTTTTTTTTAAAGATTGAGCCTGAGCTAACATCTGTTGCCAATCTTTTTTTCTTCTTCTTCTTCTTCTTCTTCTCCCCAGAGCCTCCAGTACATAGTTGTATATTCTAGTTGTAGGTCTTTCTAGTTGTGCTGTGTGGGATGCCACCTCAGGATGGCCTGATGAATGGTGCTAGGTCCAGGCCCAGGATCCAAACTGGTGAAACTCTGGGCCACTGAACTGGAGTGGGATAACTTAACCACTCGGCCATGAGACTGGCCCAGAAATCTTTGAGTTTTTGTTCCTTTTAAAAGTGTATCTCATCAAATGAATTTTTATTTGGGGGGTGGGGGCATATACCAAATATTCCTTCAAAATAAGAACCTACGTTCACTCTGATCAATTTCTCAACAAGTATCAACTGAAATGCCTACTCATGAGATCCTTTCTCTGAGAAGCAGAGTATAATTTGAGTACCCAATTGGAAAGGCCACTTGCAGGTTCTTATTGACTAACAGTGAGTTATAAAAAAAACCCCAACAACTGTCTAAGCCAATTCCCTTTGAAAGCCTTTTTAAACTAATACAAAATGTTAACAATAATGTGAGATTGTTCCAAGTTGATCTTCAGTGTTTCAACATCCTATGGCACCTTCACATGATCCTAGGGAATATCAGCATCTCTATGCAGTTGTATGATTTACAGATTGGGTTGACTCTACAGTTACTTCAGAAAATACCTTGAAAGGAACTTTGTGGATTATATTTCTACACTCAATTACCATCATTACAAAAAGGGTAATTAATCTTTATATCTAAATCATTCCATGTTCTGGTTAGTGGAATTACAAGAGATAGAACTTTGACTTCCTGCAAATTTACCATTTCACCCTGGTTCCATATTAATTGCTTTCAGTGGCCTCAAGAAAGTGCTCAAATTGACATCTATCAGGCCATCATCATCTGGCTAATGAGTCAACTATTTATACCAAGGAATTCTGTAATGTAGTATGCATTCATAAAATCAACCATGATTATAAAGATCAAAACGTATTACCGATTGTAATTTAAAAACCGGAAAAGACAAAGGAATAGCAAAAATATGACCAATCTTAATAAACCCACAAACTAAATTGAGTAAAAGTTTGTAGTGAAATAGAATTATGCAAATCTCTTTGGTTTCTATGGAAATAAAATATTTTTAAAGGAATTTTTAAGCATTTCTGCTATGAATGTTAAACAGAAAATGGAAACGAGCTATGAAAAGTGTTTTTCATTTTTCTGTATGTTTTATTATGAAAATTTTCAAACTAGAGAAGAGAGGAAGTTTAATGCCTATATTAATACCATCTAGAT
This sequence comes from Equus asinus, assembly GCF_041296235.1. Taxonomy (NCBI): domain Eukaryota; kingdom Metazoa; phylum Chordata; class Mammalia; order Perissodactyla; family Equidae; genus Equus; species Equus asinus. Next base: position 7,117,968 of record NC_091797.1, on the reverse strand, counting down.
TCTATTATTATTTTACCAAATATGTTTTATTACACACTTATCCATTCCTCTGTCAGTCCATCAGTTCATTTTTGACACATCCCAAAGTTGGGGCTGTCAGTACACTATACCCCTCCATGCTGTAGCATGCATCACATTAGAGGTCAATACTTGCTTGCAGATCTTTTCTTTCTTTTGAGGTAAGAATCAGAGAGAATGAAATACTACTCAAATCTTAGAGGTACCATTAGAAGAATTATGACAAATGCATAACCCTATCAGACATAGAATATTATCCCCAAAACTTTGCTCACTCTCATTCACAATGAATCCTTTCCCCCAGGCCCTCCAGGAGAAATTACTGTTTTGACTTTTTTCCACCATAGATTAGTTTTACCTGTTGTTGAACTTCATATAAATGGCAACATACAGCACGTGCATGCTATTTTGTAAGGCCTTTTTCTCTCAGCACGTGTTTGAGAATCATCCATGTTTTTTACTGTGTCAGTAGTTCACTGCTTTTTATTCCAGAGTAATATTTCATTATATGTGCCCCCTTGCCTTTGATGGACACCTGGGTTGTTTCCATTATTTTTCTATCATGAATAAAACTACTATGATATTTCGTAAAAGACTTTTTGGAAACACGCATTTTTATTTCTCTTGGTAAATTCCCAAGAAGGAAATTTACATCACGGGATAAGTCTATGCTTGCCTCTATAATAAACTGCCAGATCTTCTTCCAAAGTGATAGTAAGTGCTTTTGTTTCTAAAATAAAATGAAATACTCAACATTGGTTTGAAGCAATAACTTTCAATATCAATAACATGAAACTTTAGTAGGAATAGTTAACACACTAATACATATGTTTCCATAGGAGATGCATAAATTGCTCTCTATCTTTGTCTCTTTTGATTATATATTATAGATTATTTGTGTACTTAAATCAAATATTTAATGACAGATGTTTTAGCTTAAAATGATTCATTTTTGTATATAGTCAAATGTGAATTAATTTTTAACTTAGAGAATAGCATTGGAATTCTTACAATTTATGTTGGATATTGATGGATTTTAAGAAAAATTGATAGTAATAATCATCGACATCATAGCTTCAATTTGGGATTTATAGGATAAAGAACTTTTCCCCCAAAGCATTTGTTCATTCATTCACAAATTTACTCATCCATTAAATAATTTATGGTGTGCTTGCTATATGTCAGGTATTGTTTTAGATCTTGAACAAGGCAAAGACATTTACAGTAGTTTTAATTGTTTCATCTTATCACTCCGTAGTTTTAACATGCACTCTTTTGTATTTTTACTGCCCTTCCCTGGCCTTTTCCATCTCTTATTAACTGCAGTTATAACGTTTTCAACCTTCCGGCTTTCAGAAAAACCTGGTCAAAGTCAGCAGTTTTGACATAATCCTGGAAAAGCCAGGCGTGCATGAGCTACACTGCCCTCCAGTGAGTCAAGTGGATGCTGGGCTTTGGGCGCCTGAATAATTCTCCAGAGACTAGAACTTTCCCTGGCCACCAGGCTGGTTTGCCAACACCCAGATGCCCCTGCACACTCATGCATCCTTCTGTCACTCCAGCTGGTGACTGCGGTCCTGCCTCAAGGGCCTTGATTCTCAGATTTACAGTGATGTTCTCCACCTGACAAAGAACATTACCATTGCCAGGGAACAAAAACTCAAAATGCTTTATTAATAATTTACCTTCTTGAAAGAAGCTAAAATTTATAAAAATAGGTTTATTTTATTTTTAACAAGTAGAGTTTATAGATTATAACTAGACACTAATATTTGGTGTAATTCTTCTTAAAATTTGTCTAATAGCACATAATAAGAGTAGTCACAACACATTTGATTTTTAACATGGTGTTCCAGAGTTATTTTTGTTAAGAATGTCTGTGGATCTCATTGGTTTTCCTAAAGGCCTCTCTGAAGACATTGTTCGTTCTTCAAATAATTTTTGCTTGAAGCACATCTCCTCTCATAAAACTTATTTTTTATTATCTAATTCTAATGGATTGTTGTGTGGTTGAAATCTGCCAGATATCACTGGACAGTGACTTCTAATGTAATAACTGACCTTATGGAATTCTGGGACTTGTGTCGTATTTGCAACTTCACTTCAAAATCAATTTTCTTGTCATTAATTTTAGGTTATACATCTGAAAATCAGAGGGAAAGATCACAATGTCCAGAGACGCAATCCTGATTGGCCATCATAGCCTTGTGCTCAGCAAGAAAGAATGAGTGTGCAATCCTGTTAACTAGTAATACTTTTATACCATGACAAACTTAACTGTCTTATGCTATACCGAATGTGGGAACTCAGATTACAGAGCACTTAAATAATGAATGTTTAAATAAGGAAGTATCTGTTGATATGCTTTACCATTAAATATAATTAATGCCACTGATGGTGGCTGGTTAGAATAGGGAGAATTTACACACCAGCGACTTAATCAATCATCTCCATCAACTATTTGAAGGAGATGGTATGGAGTTTGGAAGATGTGAGAAGGTAAAGGAAAGAAAATGGACTATTTCTAGAAAACAGGCAGAATTCATCAAAGTTTTTTTCAGATGTCAGATTTATGACAAATTTCAAATATTGTTTGTAAAGCTGATGAAAGCTTGTGGAGATCTGGAGATATTTCTGTCATTCTGATATAAAAACATGAGCCATGGAGCATCGTGGGATAAAGCCCAGTCATTAAAACACTTTCTCATCGACCAGCTCACGTTATCTGAAAGATGTTAGTTTCTTCTCAGCATTTTTGTTCATATGTTCCACACAGTCAAATCTCTGTGAGAATCTTCTGTCCTTCTTGTGTGTGAGGTTTTTCTGTTTGGTTTTATTTTATTTTACTTTTTTTCCAGTTGTTTTATTGAGGCCATAATGGTTTATAACATGGTGTAATTTCAGGTGTACATTATTATTTATCAGTTTCTGTGTAGACTGCATCATGTTCACCACCAATAGTGTAATTTTTATCAGTCACCATGTATGTGCCCCTTTATCCCTTATGCCCACCCCTAACCCCCTCCCGCTCTGGTTACCATTAATATGTTCTCTTTGTTTATGTGTTGTTTACCTTACAGAGTTTTATGCAGTCAGCATTTATAATAGGAAACTTTTCTGTCTTATTTCTTCCACTATTGGTTATATCATTATGTAGCCTTTTAAAACCATTTATGTATTTTGGACTATCTTAAAGCCATTTGTGGAGTATTAGATATGTATTTTATTACATTATTACATAGCTAAAAGAGCACATTATACTTTAGAGGTAGTAAATATTAGTACGTGAAATCAAACTCTCTCTAGACTCTCTTCTCTTATTCATTAAAACATCAGACTTTCCCTGGTTCTTCTCTGGGAGAGTTAGCCACAGAAAAGGAGCAACAGAGATGGCATATTATAGTAATTTTAAATAACTATTCAAATGAAATTTTGAATTTCAGATAATGGGATAATTTTAAGGCCACAATTACAAAAAATGGTGTAAAATATAAACATAAAAGAAAAGAAATCTAAAAGCAGTGATTGTGACGTGTGATAGTATTTTGGGTTACATTTGTGTTTACATTTAGTTTCTCTCAATGAGGTATTTTAATATGATTTAGTGAACATTTGAATGTAATGCTATTGTTAATTTAATTGAAATGTTCTAACTGTGACCATCATTATGGGAAAAAAAGGGAAAGGAAGTAGGAGTAAATGTGCACAAATTACATCACCGTCAGAGAAGGTCTATCTTCTGAGGTGCACTGCGCACTGTAACGGCTCATAGGAAGCATTCAGTAAACATTTTGAATAGACAAAAGCACCGCCATATTGATTAATACACACTAATGTCCTCTTACAAGGAAGTGGCTGGTCCACTTCATCTTCTTCTACTATCTTATTGCTCCTTCATTGTGCTACTCTATTTCCTGTTGACTTTCAGCTGAGGGAACATTTTTACTATCTAAAATTAACAAACTAATAAATAATGCAAATACCAAGAAAATCAAATTCTGCTTAACAACTACCATATCCATTTTCACTTTAAAAGCCACTCTTTAAGGTCATATTTCTTAAAATTTTTAAATTATAATGATATTGACAGATTGGAGGTTTAAGAGCAATTCTATCAGTCTATAAATACATACTTATTTCTAGTAATACATATGCTATATAAATAATGCAAGGTTTATATTTCAAATAGAGATTAATAAATGTGATATTATAGTGGTCATTTCTTGAAATTCTCTTTCCTTCTCTTTCATTCTTCAAATTAATCCCCTTCACTCCTATGGATCCTGAGAATTGATTAAGCTGAAATATTTGTCATAGTTGTATCTAACCATGAACTTGATTCTTCATATCAATACTGTATACACAATTCTCAATTCTTCAGATAACGTATATTCATGTTTGCAATAAATGACCATGCAATCTTAAATGTCATTCATGCTTTACCTCCATTTAATTTTCTGCTGGCAGGTTTTCTATCCTATTATCAGTTCTGTTCTTTCTTCCATACTTCTTCAGGATCTCACTTCTCCAATATTACATTTTTTTATATCAAAATCTTTCTCCTCATTAGCTCCTTCCTTTCTGCTTTTAAGAGCTGCAGCTCTTGTTCCTAAAATAGAAAAATCTTTTCCAGGTCCTCCTCCTGCCTTCAGCTCCTGCCCTAGTTCTTTCCTTTCTGCTTAACCACTGTCTCACCTTCTTTTCAATTCATCTCCTCAAATTCTAGCTGTGGCTCTGTTTTTAATGCCAAATGCAATGTTCTTTTTTAAACCCTTATTTTCCTTGATCTTTGTGTTTTACACAATTGAAATGTGTTGAGTCTTGGATCTCTCTCCTCCTTTGACTTCCTTATTCTAATTTACTTCCGTCCATTTGATAACTCAATCTTCTGTGTCTTTGATCACCCTTCCCTAATGTACTTCTATATTTTGGTGTTCCCATTGTGTATATTGCAACTCATTTTGTACGTATTCTAAATTTCAAGCTGATTAGCACTACTATCATTTATTTGTATTTATTTATCTTTTCAGATAAGCTAATTTATTTTAAAAAGGTAGCTTTATATTACTATGGTAAACAGATACATTAGCATTTTCAAAATTGGTTGAAAACTGTATTAGTTTGCTAGGGCTGCCATACAATACCAAAGACTGAGTAGCTTAGACAACGGAAATTTATTTTCTCACAGTTTTGGAGGCTGGAAGTCCAATATTAAGGTGTCAGTAGATTTGGTGTCTTCTGAGGGCTCTCTCGTTAACTTGCAGGTGGCCACCTTCTCACTGTGACCTCAAGCAGTCTCTGTGTTTGCCCACCCACCGTGCCTCCTTTTGTGTCTAAACTTCCCCTCTTTTCGATGACACCAGTCAGATAGGATTAGGCTCCACTGTATCAGCCTCATTTTAACTTAATCATCTCTTTCTCATTTAGAAATTGTTTTCAGTTTTAGTAAGGTATGATTGACAAATAAAAATGGTATTTATTTAAGGTGTACAATGTGATGTTTCGATATTTGTGTACATTGTGAAATGATTACCACAGTCAAACTAATTAACATATCCATCACTTCACATAGTTACTACATTTTTTTTGTGATGAGAACACTTGATATCTGTTCTCTTAGCAAATTTCAAGTTTACAATACATGATTATTAACTGTAGTCACCATACTGCACAAAGAAGACATACGAATGGCTGACAGGGATATGAAAAGATGCTCAACATCATTAATCATCAGGGAAACACAAACCAAAACCATAATGAGATAAAACTTCAAGGCTGTCAGCAAAAAGACAAGAGATAACAAGTGTTGGTGAGGAAGTGGAGAAAAGGGGGCCCTTGCGCCCTGTTGGGGATGTGACTTGTTACAGCCATTATTGCAAAGAGTATGATGGCTCCTCAAAAAGTTACAAATAGAATTACCATATGATCCAGCAATCCCACTTCCAGGTATATATTCAAAGGAAATAAAATTATGATCTCAAAGAGATATCTTCCCTCCCATGTTCATTGCAGCATTATTCACAGTAGCCGAGATACAGAAACAACCTGAGTGTCTGTTAACAGATGGATGGATAAAGAAAATATGATACACATGCACACACACACATACCCACACATGTACACAACACACTGGGAGTTGGGGATTCAACACATGAATTTTGAGTGGAGACAATTCAATCCATAACAGTAACTATAAAAATGATTACAACGATTAAAATCTAGATTGATATTTTATCTTCTCCCAAGGTTCTAAATCTGAGATCTGCACCTATTATTTATTTTTATTTTTTTTTTGAGGAAGATTAGCTCTGAGCTAACATCTGCCATCAATCCTCCTCTTTTTTGCTGAGGAAGATTGGCCCTGACCTAACATCCGTGCCCATCTTCCCTTACTTCGTATATGGAACGCCTGCCACAGCATGGCTTGATAAGTGGTGCGTAGGATCTGAAGCAGCAAACCATGGGCTTCTGAAGCAGAGGGCACAAACTTAACTGCTACACCACCGAGCCGGCCCCTGCACTTATTAGTTTTGAAAAAACAATGGCAAATGTAGACATTTTAAAGATATAGCAGCACCAAATTGAGACTTTAGTTAATGTGAAGGATCAAAAGACAATCGATAGGAGAATGGTTTTCTTCTTGGGTAATAAAATGTCACATCATGTCAGTTCAAGCAGCACCTAAAAGCATTTCCCACCCCACCAACAGAAGACCACCCTCACTCTCAGTTTCCATTGGTCAGTTGGTCAATTTCATGAAGCCTATTTTTATTCCATGTGGAAGACGTCCACCCTCTCTTCTCTTTAGCTGAGGTCTTGCTAAACTTATCTAATTTAATTTAGATATGTGCATATATATTTATAACCTTTTTAAATTTATAATTCATATAATATAAAATAGACATAATATTGTTTAATCCTCGCCAAAATAATACAGCCCAAAAAAAATAAAAAATTATTGAGTTAAATGGCCTCTGTGCATTTTCAAATAATCTCATCTAAAGAGAAAATCTGGAAGTACATAATTACACAAGCAGGACTATACAAATAATTTACTGATAAGCTCAGATGTGTAAAAGTCATGAATAAAAGATGTATGACAAGATATATAATCAAGAATCATTAGAAAAAAAATAGTACGAACACTGAAAAATAATTTCCAGAAGGCAAAATTTCAAAATAAATGTGACAAAAATACTAATATTTTAAATGATTAGAATTTACATTTGTTTTATGGATATGTTAAAAATACACATGTATATGTGCATATTAACACACACACATATATAATTAGTGCTATCTAACTCTCTATCCTTAGGCTTGGATAGATCACTGCTTAATGTCGTACTAGGAGATCACTTGGGAAACATGATATTTGTTTTGATTCTAATTCTTCTTCAGGGAGAACAGTTTTAAAATTGGAAAGAGTAGCTAAGGTGCCGTAAATAGAAAATTTGAGTTCAATCTGATAGTGTAGCAAGAGCTACTCATCAGTTTAAAGCAGTTTAAACTTGTAGGCTCAGACAAGGAGGAAAACACCAACGCGAAGATCAACACTAGCAATAATAATGATACATCTTATAAAGGTTATTAAATATCGATTGATGCCTATGTTCATTGATCAAACACGGTCCCTGAACTTGACATGTCTATGCAGCTCTCTTCCGCCTAAATCAGACTTTCTGGGATGATGTTGAAGAAAGGAAAAAGACTCACGTGAAGCAGAATATGTTTCCAAAATCAAAGGTGTTTAGGAAAACTGCTACTGAGGATGCTTAACGGAAGTTGGGAAGGTTGTGAAGTCAGCCTAAGATGGGGGTCTAAGTCTGAATGCTGATCTAAGAACTCAGAGGCTAAGAGATCAGAGGAAGGGCAAGTTAGCACAGACCAAATGGGGGTGGTGGAAAGAAAGGGATCCTAAGTAGATGACATTTTCTTTTTATTTTTACATTCATAAACTCTTATATTGGTACTTAGGAGACACCCAATAAACATTTCCAAAAAGAATGAATGATGAATGCTTATTTCATGTTTGGGAAAGGTATTAATAGTTTATCTGAAGTTACCCATCTGGACTAGAAACCAGTACTTTTTCAACCACCTTAAGAGATTTTTTCAAGTCTGTTCAGAACTAGTCAGTTTAACTCCCATATTTTTGTGAAGAAAGTAAGAGAGCACAGAGGACTGGAGATAAGAAATCCTTGCACCGTAAGGGAGAATGTATGCATTTCAGATATGTGGATAAGATTGATTTTCAGATTTGGACAAACGTGTTCAGCTGGATGATTTGTGAGAATATAGAAACTCGGAGCCAGCACTTTCCTTAACAACAACTTATGCTGATCTAAGGTTGCAAAGCAGATCAAGGGAAGCTATACAAATGCCAATTCCTGATTTGAGCAAAGCATTTGAGGGTCCTGTGTAAGACCAGAGGTGAGGACCTGAACCAGGAGTTGGCAAAGGATGGCTCTGGACCAAATCCAGGCCACAGCTTGCTTCTGTTCAACTTGTGAGTGATTTTTTGAGTGTATGAGTGTTTTTTACATCTTTAAAGAGTCGTTAAAAAAAACTGGAAGAAAAATACATGAAAGAAACCCTATGTAGCCCACTAAGCCTAAAATATTTACTATCTGGCCCTTTATAGAAAAAGTTTGCTGACCCCTGACCTAAACCATTTCTAAAGTTCCTTCCAGCTCTAATAAGCTGAATTTTTTCTTTCTTTCTTTCTTTTTTTTTTCCTGCTGAGGAAGATTAGCCCTGAGCTAACATCTGTGCTAATCTTCCTCCCCTTTATATTCAGGTTCCTGCCACAGTATGGATGACGAGTGGTGTAGGTCCTCATGCCCAGCATCCAAACCCATGTACCTGGCTGGGCTGCTGAAGTGGAATATCCTGAACTTAACTACTTAACTACTACACCACAGGGCTGGCCCTTCTACTAAGCTAATTTTTAAGGCATAATCTCCTGGAAATGATTGTAGTGTTGATTTATGAAATAAAATGCAAAACATCCATTTAAATTTGAATTGCAGATAAATAACAGATTATTTTGTAGATTAGCATGCCCCATGCAATATTTGGTACATACCTATACTAAAACATTATTATTTTTCTGAAATTTAAACTTCACTGGGAATCTTGTTTTATCTGGCAATGCTGATTGCACATATATGTGAATGCTCTGGCGATATTTTGTATTTACAGCAGGTTGAACAATTTAACCAAAGGGCTTTGATAGACTAAACTTAGGTCCAGAGAGAGTGTTCACTGAAAGGTCACAGGCTTTGTCTCGGGCCCATTTAATCTATGCTTATACCAAAGCACCGGATCAAAGATGCGCTTATGCTTATACAAACCACATGAGAAGGGGCATAAATCTTTAGAGACAGCAAAGGATCATTTTAAACTTCAGATGGTCTAATTAGTGTAATAATCAACAGTGACAGACAAGCAAAGACTATAGAGAGAAGGCCTTAACAATCAATGAGATACATCTTGGCCTGGAGGATGTTATTTTCTTCCCTAAACTGAGGGTGACTTGTGTTATCTACCCCATTACAACTAAGTAAAGAATCATTTCTTTATGTGGAATGTGTTTTGCTGAGTGTGTTTGCATTAGAGTCCCTTCTAAAGTTTGAAAATGTCACATAATTTTGGAAGAATAAATAAGAGCAGAACAAGCGAGGTCATAATAAGCTCAACTGAGAGAGTTTCTACTTTAAAGACAGATGGAAATATGCTCACTTTCAAAACTCACTTTCCAAGTGAATAGCAATGTGGAGCAAGATGGATCAGAATAGGAAACGGATGTGTTTGATACGTGCAAGACCAAATAAGTCTTATGTTTGTAAATTAATATAAATGATTATATTTACTGAATGTGACGAAAACCTGTATATGAATAGTGACTGGAATTTGCATGAGGGTCGCCATTATCACCAAAGTTCCTGGCTTTGAGTTAAAAGGCAGAAATATAATACTCTAATCCAGAGACTGATGAAGCATCAATGTGGGATGTCAATACCTTAAAATACATAAATAGTGAAACCTTAAAGCGCATTTTAAAAGACAGAATTTCAAATGATCTAAATGTAAATAAACCTGATATATGTGGATTCCTTTTTTTTAAATAATACAAATGGGTTTGAAATAAACAGAACGTTGTTCTACAACAGGGAACAATGTTATACAGATATGCTTTGGGCTTTCAAACATATGTTCAAACATCTGAACAATGGTATGGTTGATTTCACAAACTCTAATTGTGTCAAGAGTCACACATTCATCATTTTTAGCAATTCTCCATGTTGGCTATTTTCAAGTGATTACACAGTAATCCTTTTGGATATTCATATATAATACCTTTTTATCACCTTTGCAAAAAGTGAACTTTAAATCAATTTAACATGAAAATGTGCATAGTTCTCAAGTTTCTAGCTAGAAAAGAAACAGAAAAAATACAAACTCAATGCATACGAAAGCTCACTTTGATTTTTTGCCTTCTTTTCCTTTTGTTTTCATTCTTTGCATTTCTCCAAACATTAACTGTGTACAGGTTCTTTCCAGAGCACAGTTTTGGCACTGTATATGCTAATTTGAATATGAGAACTAATTTTAAGTGGTTCTTTTGCATTTTTTTGCCGAGAAAATGTCAGATGTGCTGCACATGGAAATTCACAGCAGAGAGGGCTGTTTGATGCCTTCTTAAACCAGGTGTTAGAAATTTGTGAAAAAGCAAAAATATTGTTACTAAAAAGCTCAAACTGTAGAAAACTTCCATAGTTGTTTTATGGTGTCATAAAATGCATCTAGTTATAGTCACCGTTTTCCATCCTTTTTTTACAGCAGTAGAGAGAAGTATGACTACACAACTCTGCATGAAATTGCACATTCCAAAGGATATACTTCCACGTATTCCAGAGTATGGACAGGGTAAATACATACTACTATTCACAGAAGTTAAAGATGTGGTTAAGTAAATATGTTAAAATGTCATAGAACACTCAAACATTGTGGATAGCTAGATGCACGACAGCAGAGCTGAAGCAATTTTCAGACCTCCTCTGTTGCTATCTGTGTGGAGACAGCTCTTGGGAGAACGTGACATGTGTCCCTGGCATTGGGAGGCATGGAATGGACGCTGGGGCCTGACTGTTGCTGGGAGAATCCAGAAGGCCTCCAGGGGGCTGGAGCAGCCTGCGAAGTTGATGAGGAGAAGGAGGATTCACCCATGAGTTTATTTGCACTTCTGCTGGTTGGTAGAAGCCTTTCTGAGATCCAACTGATGATAAGGAAGGTAACCATGCGCAAGCCATCTGGGGAGAACCTTGTCCAAGCAGATGTCCTCTGCATCAGGTGCACCAGCCAAAAAGGGTGGAAATGTATTCCCTGACAGTTGCCAGAGGGAATTTGCAAGAGATCAGCTGAGAGCACGGCAGGCAAATGTGTTGCAGGGAATCATCAACCAACTATGGATGCGCTGGAGACAGAATGCATTTGCTGCCATGCAGAATTACACCCAGTACCTGCTGAGGAATAAGATGCCCAATGCTTTTCCTGATTCCTTCTACCCTCATCTGACCCTGCAGACTCTAGTGTTAGGGAGGAGGTGGCTCAAGAGGAGGGACAGGAGGATGTGGATAGCTTCACCTCGGGTATGGGAGTGAAGTTTTAAATTGGATTAGACTTTTTAATACCTGCAAGTGATCTGAAAGCCATGAGAGATGTCCAAGTTGTCACAAAACAAAGGGAAGAGAAATCTGGTAGAAAATATCTTCAGTTGAAGCTCGGAGATATTAAATTATTCTTGAGAATAACCTGCCAAGTCAGGTCATTTAATAAACTAAATGCATTGCTATGTCACTATAGATGCATTGTCTCAATTCTTATACCCTGCTTTTTAAGGGAGATGTTCAAATGTTTAGTGGTTAAAAGAACAATTTTTGGCATCAAACACACCTTGGTTTGAGTTCTGGCTTTGCCGATCACTGCACGACTCAGCAAATTACTATGTCTGTGCCTCAGTTTCTCCATCAGTAGGATGGGGATATTAACAGTTGTAGCTCACCCATGTTGTGATGTATTACCAGCCTGCCATTGTGGGCAGCTGCTTTCTGATCTGCAGGGTGGCTCAGAGAGCTGCTCCTCCGGCAGTCAGGCTGGCACTTTTTTGTGCCAGATTTTTGGCAACAGTGATTGACCTAGGGATAGTCACCTTAGCCACTCATCTTTCCCCAGAGTCAATCCAAGAAAGACTCACCCTCCGATGGGGGGAAGGACTCTACCACATTGGCTCACATGCACTTGTCAGCTAGGAGAAGGTGCGAAGAATGAAACTGCCATGCCTCTGACAGAGAAAGCACCCATTGTGCTTTTGTTCCTACTTCTAGTTCCTTTCTGGAAACACCTTCAAATTCCCTTTCTGCGGTTCTGCGAGGTGCTGCTCTTATATTTTCACCATAATTGTTTCTATCTTTGCTTACGTTGGATCAGATAGGAAGGATAGTTTTAAGAACATAGATCTAAATCCCAATTCCAGAATTTACTGGCTGAGTAACCATGGGAAAGTTACTTCAACTGTCTGCTTCCATTTTCCTCCTGTATTATGGGGATAGAATATTATTTACTTCAAAATAATACTTATTCATGAAGATTAAATGAGTCACTCCAGGCTAAGATTAGGAACAATACCTAAGACATATTAAGCATCCAATAAATGTTAGCTATTATTTATTGAGTTGATGTCTATAACTTGGAAACAAAAATAACTTTGACTACTAAAGTATTATCTGACTCATAGTTGCTATGCTGACTGAAAGAGAAAATGCATGAAAAGAGCTTAGTATGGTACGTACCAAATGTGAAACGGAAATTATTAGCTCTTATCAGCTGTTGCTTTCTTATTTCTTAATTACTACACCTGATGTTAACCTAGAGAAACACCAAGATTATACAAAGCATCCATTCCTCATTTTTAATCCATATGCAACAAAGGAAACTGCAGGCAAATGGTGACACACATATGTGTGAGGATTGGTTTCAATTTCTGTATCTTTTCACATCTAGTCATATTTATTCATATCCATAGCTATGATCTTGGAATAGAAAATAAAGAGATATCTACAGAGACACCTTAACAAAATAGATCAAAGCAATTGAAATCAATGTAGTATTTCAAGGACAGACAGTTTAAGGGATAAATTCTTTTGCTCAGGTGGTTCCCAATTTCATTAATAAAATTATATTTATGAGTAAAGGCATAAAGTTGCCTCTTAAATACAAGTTCTATTAATTTTCTCCTGACACATCACATGTTAAAGAAAATACTTGCCTGAATATCAATTTCCAGAGACCACATGAGTCACTCTTTTTTTTTTTTTTTTGATGTTTGCAGTAAGGAAATCATTCTCCCCCCCACCTCCACCCTGACATGGGAAGATTTGCCCTAAGCTAACACTTGCCAATCTTGCTCTTTTTTTCATCCTCCCCCCCACCCACCTCAAAGCCCCAGTACAGAGGTGTACACAGTTGTAAGTTCTTCTGATTCTTCTATGTGAGCCACCACCACAGCATGGCTACTGACAGACAAGTGTGTGGTTCCAAGACTGGGAACTGCACCCAGGCACCAGAGTGGAGCACACCAAACTAACCACTAGGCCATCAGGCTGGCTCCACATAACTCACTCTTGATTAGCTCTGGCCATATAGTCCTTTGTGTTGTCACCATATAATAACATTTCAGGGCAGGTACATTAGCCTTTGTTTTTACTGTTGGTCTATTCTCATATCATCCAAGTTTACATCCTTCAATTCTTTGCACTAATGTTCTCTAGTTAACTAGGAAACAGATTTTTTTTTTTCAAAGTTTTACTATTTCTTTGCAAATGTTATAATATGAAAGTATCAGTGTAGTTTTTTACATTATTTAAAATGTTAAAATGACGAATAATGAGATAGAATTTAACTAAGCCTATTAATTTAATTATCTGGTAATATATTCTCCTATGGAAAAGCTTGATGTTTTCTTTGAAAGAGTATGGACTGTGGTAACTGAGAAAATAGCCTTTATATTTAGACTCTGACTATAAAACTTTACTAAGTTTCTTGAGACCAGGAACAATTGGCCCACTACAAATGTGAATAAATAAATAAATGAAATTAGTGAAATTGTTTTCCTCTTCTTTAATTTATTTCTGTCTCATCTTAGTCTAAGAAAATTATTAATACTTATAGTTTTCTCTTAGGAAGAATCTGGTAAAAAGTCATTCTTACATATTCATTTTCATGATAACACAATATTCTCTTTTTCTGGAACATTCTCTTCTCTGCTTTTCAAAAGACAGGCACCTTCTCATTTTTTAGTTTTGGATTAAATGGCATTTCCTCATAGTAGATTTGTAAATAGGTCTTTCTCTACTCCCACTGTAACCCACTCTGTTCTTCTTTTTTATAGTGCTCTGTTTCCAAGTTTGTATACCAGTTTTGGATTATATATTTGAGTATTTACTTCTTTATTGGCTTATGCTTCTTGTACATGACACGGGACAGGGAGTGTGTCCATCTTACTCGTCAATGTATGACCAGGGTTTGAGGTAGTGCTTAGCATATAGTAAGTATGCAAAGAATTTATGGTAGAAATGTGGATGAATGACTCCATCTAACTTAGTTTATAAATGAATTAATATACTACTGTAAGAATGAGAGAGAATTTCTGGAGAAGATTAATGGTCCATTTTTGTGTGAAAGGCCTTGTCTAATACACAAGTGTACCATGTAGCTCTGGCCTGCAGCAAAAGGTCAGGACTGTCCATAGATCTGGCAACTATCAGTGTATAGATTAAGGCTTCAGGATTCTATGGGTCATCTCATCTAACAACAGGCAGATCATATAAGTATAGATGGTTAAGAGAAGAGAGATCAAAATGAGTGCTCTAGACTTTGTTCTATAAATGAGTTTTTAAGGCTTACTATGTTAACAAATTGCATAATTGAGTCTTTTGACAGATTTTCTTTAACTTGAACTGCTTCCGTCTTCTCACATTCTACTCTAATCAAAGCTTTAAGTAGAAAAGTCTCTTCATTTTCTCCCCATCTCAATTCTTTGTACCAGC
Organism: Equus asinus; assembly: GCF_041296235.1. NCBI lineage: Eukaryota > Metazoa > Chordata > Mammalia > Perissodactyla > Equidae > Equus > Equus asinus. Next base: position 7,102,840 of record NC_091797.1, on the reverse strand, counting down.
AACACCATCACAACTGTAAGCCATTTTCCTTTAGTCAGATGGAACTGTGAGGTCCAAAACGGTATCTACCAGCCACATGTGGCTATTGAGCACTTGAAAAGTGACTAGTTCAAATTAAAATGTGCTCTAAGTGTAAAGTAACACACTAGATTTCAAAGACAGTATGAAAAAAAGAATTCAAAGTTTGTCAATAATATTTTTATATTGTTGAGATGATAACATTTTGGGTATACTAGGCTAACTAAAATACATTATTAACATTAATTTCTTCTGTCTCTTTTTCATTTTTTAACATGGCAACAAGAAAATATAAAAAATTGCATATGTGCCTTGCATTATATTATTGGACAGAGCTTCTATAGAACCATAAATAATTAAGTATTTTGTGATCACTGCATACTAACTTTTTTCTAATTATTACTTCTGTTTAAACATTATCACCTTAAAGTAATTACATAGGCAGCAGTATAAAGAATTCTAATCAACTTTTCTTCTTTTTATTTTCATAAGCAGATTTACATTAGGGAAGAAAATACTTTTATACATGCCTGTCATTTAAAAGGACCATTAGTAAACTCATCAAATGTCAGGTTTATTTGTCCACAGTCTGCATTTATCTATCATATAAAGAAAGAGAGAGAGAGAAGCTGGTACAATTGAAGTCATTATGTACTGTCTTAATTTATCTAAGTTAATACAATTGTCGATCTCAAGTAAAGGCCAATGAATATGTTTTTCTTGCAGTTCAACTTGGAATCTACATTGAAGAACTTTGGAGGACACTCGCTGTGGCAGATCAAATGCTGGATTTGGAACAGGGACATTGTATTCTAGTTCTAGATTTGCCGTTAACTAGTGGTTCCCGTGAGTCATTGTTCTTGAACTTTGTTTCAACCCCTGTAAAATGCTAGTTTCAACTAGTTTAATTTTAAAGTATTTTCCAATTGTAAATTATTTTGATAGCCCAAGAATGATCCTAAACATGCTTTAATAATCTTTCATGTTTTAAACGTCTGTGTGTGAGATAAATTTGTTAGAAACAAATCCGTTTGCATACAGTGAAGTCGTGGTTCTTGAGGAATTTAGCAGTGAAGTGAGAAAGATGAGATGAATCATACTTTCAGTGTGCACATATACATATGCTTATAAATGGTTAGCTAGCTGGTCACTAACCTCTTGTAGAATAAGCCCATATCATTTGCTTTATTATCCATGATGTTTGTGCCCTGATAACGTTTTACCGCATATGATTCAGCTTTTCCGTGGACAGATGAGACAGAAGCCAGTACAAGAATGGGGAGAAAAACGGATCTTTGGTGTGACTTGTCTCATATAATCACGTTTCATATCATACTTTTTCTTCTTCACAAAATAATACATTAAAAGATACAAGCCTTATTCAGCCTCTAAGTTTTTGATAAAAAATCTAAACTATATTCTGTTTAGGGAACACAAAGATCTGTTATATTTCCAGATTATTAGGAAACATTAGGGTTAAAAGAGTTTTCACCCTGTTTCCTAGCCCGTTGAAATTACGTTCCAATTTTCCTGCCCGCCTTACTCTCCTCCCCACTGTAATTCTTCCTAAATTCTTCTCTCAGATTCATCATTCTGAAGCAAGCTCTGATCATTAGGTCTTTTTCCCATTGAAAGCCATTGCTAATGAATTTAATATTTTTAATCTGCATTTAGGCCTCTCTGCAGTATGGGTCCCACACGAATTTCCAGCTTTAATTCTCAGCTGATCCTACATGTGCCCCACTTCCAAGCCAAACTAGACAACTCTCGTCCCCTTCATGTATTTGCTCATTCTAATTCCTTCAACTCATACTTTTAAGTACCATTTCAGACACCACTTTCTCCATGGAATAATTTTCTTAACTACCTAAATTAGATGTAAGAAGGGAACAATCTTTGTTTATGAAAACATTTTAATAAGCTCTTTGTGGTGTGTTTGCAGGAGGAATGGCAACAAAAAATTTCCCCAAACTAATCAGCAATATAAATGAATAAAACATCAGAAATATAAGGGGAAAACATAAAATACGAGAGTGATGAGAAGAGAGAAGGGAAATATCTGAAGACTTTTTAAGTAAAAAACTAGTGTTTGATTTTAAGCTGTGTGTACACACACGTGCATGTGTGCTGTGAAAGCTTTGTGTGAAGGACTACGTTTGTGCGGACTTTAAGAAGATGCCCATTGTTTGGGATCTTGGTAGATCATGTGGTCTGGTTACTATGCTAGAAGCCTAAAGTAAAAGATAACTCCTCTTGTCCCTCTACTTCCTCTCTGCTCAGGCAATGGATTAGCATATGGTTGAAGTTTTGCCAATTAGACAATTTCAAAGTATTTCTTGGGACCCTGAATCTTGAGCGAGTGACTTAGAACATGATAACGGTATGAGCCTCTCTTGAGTGATGGTGATGTCCCAACCTGTTCCTGGATGAGCCGCAGTCTGCTCCCTGTTGACTGGCCCTCCAGAGCCTCCTTCCTAGTACCTTTTTCAAGCACTTCCCTCAATTCTATGAGCACCAGATATCCATTTAATAAACTTCCTTTTCTATTATGTGACCACATAAATCCCCTGAGGAATGACTAGAGGTCCTGTGGCAGGAAGAGTAAGCTCCCCACCCAAAGATGTCCACATCCTAATTCCTAGAGTCTATGCATTAAAGTTGAAGTTGGAATTAAAGTTGCTGATCCGTCAACATTGTGATACAGAGATGACCCTCAATTATCCAAGCAGGCTCTGTGTAAACACAAGGGTCCTTAAATATAGAAAAAGGAGGTGGAGGCATAGATTGAGTGACGTGATATAGAAAAGATTAGACCCACTGTTATTTGCTTTGAAAATGAATGAAGGGAGCCATGAGGCGAGGAATACAGACAGACTCTAGAAGCCAGATGGCAAGGAAACAGATTCTACCCGGGAACCTCCAGGAAGGAACGCAGCCCTGCCCACACCTGGACTTTAGCTCAGTGAGCCTCGAGTCAGAATTCTGACCTGCAGAACTGTAAGATAATCAACTTATGCTGTTGAAGTCACTAAATTGTGTGATAAATCGTTAAGGAAGCAATATAAAACTAACACAGGTCCTAAGTAAAATAAACTGGGGAGGGGGTGATGCAGAGCTGAGATTACGGGCTTTAAAGAGGGAAATGGGAGATTCCAGCTGACCTTTGTGTTAAGCTCGTCTTCTCATCCTTGCATCCCCGACTCCACACCCCATGCTAACAGCTACTTGCAAACTTAAGGACAAAAATATGCTTTCTTCATCTTCATACTACCTCCAGTGACTAACTCCATGCCTTATTCATGCTAAGTATTCAACTCATGTTTATTTAACCGGGTGTGTTGAATTTTAGGGGAATAAAACAACGTTAGTCAAGGCAATAAATAAGACAAAATAAATATCTTTTTTTGATGTACAGAGGGGTATATATATTCCCTCCTCTTCCTAGATGGAAATTTCTGGAGTATTACCAATGCAAGCAGAGAGATGATGAACAACTAGTTTTACCTAATTTCAAGTGCCAGGCTAGGGGGAGCTGTCTTTTTCTGCCAACTGAACACAGTGCTCCCTGCTGGAGAGAGCAACAGCTGCTAGTGGAGAAGCAGGCAAGACTGGCGCCCTTCAGCCCGCCCCTTCCTCCAGAGCCGCAATGCTCCATCCTTGATGACAGGTAACCCTGTCCTCCTGCAGCCCCTGTCCTTGACTTCACTTTAACACCCATTTTCAATTTAACATCTTAACATTTTAGCTGTTGCCATTTACTAATAAATATGCAGCATTGCTCTCTGATTTGAAAGATAGATTTTCAGACACGGGTATCAGGTTTGAAAAGGCCAACACCCACTTCATGGCTCTTTTCTGATGCTGTAGACCATCAGTTCTTTGGAGAGGAGATAAATCATGGTGATAAGAAGCTGACTGATGCTCCATTTCCCTGCCTTCTTGGGTCTGGCATGTCTGACATTCAGCCACCTGATCTAAAGTTAATAAATAATTTCAGACTAATATGCCTTTAAAATATATTCCAGTTATGATAAAAACAAAGGCAGACATTAAAGCAGTCTTTTCTTTATATATATATAAATAACAAGTAAAACACCTAGTAAAACCTCTCAGTTTTATTTCTAGCTTTGCAATTTACTCAGTACAGTTGACCTTTAAGCATATATGGAATATACACAGACAGGATATCAAATAAAACAAAAGATTACTCTGTCTTAATGTATGGCATTTAAATATTCCTTTATTGCACTATTTATAAAACTGTTTTATAGAACACTAAAAAGTATGGGACCGTTTAAAAATGCTAATCCTATAATTAATAGTCAGAGGCACAGGCTTTCTCCTAGCACAAGTCACTGATATTCTAAATCTGTCACTCTGAACTTTACAGTGGGAGACAGCCATCTGCCTGCATGCAGCATCTCAAACAAAGCAAGAATATGCGCTCTTATGTTTCCCCTGGTGAGATGCGGGATCATTATGATACAGTGGGCACCAGGGTTCAGCTAATGTGAATAAGATAGCATGTGTCAAAAAAAACCCTACATGTTAAATTAAACTGATTCCATAAGTCAGTGTTATTAGGTGATTGGGTATGGATGATTTGATAAAGTAGAGCACATGATGTAATGCCAAGTAGACAGGAAATATGTGAGTGAGGGACCCATTACTAAGTCCCATAGTCCTGAAAATCCTTTCTCTGTGTTACTGAATCCAATGTTGTTTTTTTAAAGCCTATACTTAATTTACACCTCCGTTTTGCTGTGAAAAATCAAAGTTGTTAAAATAAAATACTTCAACATTCTCTCACAGGTTAAGAGTATTAATTGGAAGTAAAAAGGATCAAGACTGTGAAGAAAAGTCAATTTCCAACATATTTTTCTGTATAGATGCCTACGCGATTGTATGTTTTTTTATGTTCTTTCACCATCTATGTCTAAATTTTTCTGAAATTCAAATCTTCTCAATCTACTTTCTATATTTTAGTTTTACTGAAATCATTATGGAAAGATACTACCATACAAATATGATTCTTTTAAGGGCACAATATACTTTTCAGTTTAATTTTAAGTAGATCATGTTAATACCTTCTTCATTAAAAACTTATTAGATCAACATTGACTTCTTTGGTTTTCTGATTTTCAAAACGTCATTTTTAAAAGAAAACTCTCTTTTTCTACTGAAATAAAGATACCTTTTATAAACAGATGAAAGAGCGAGAAAATTTAGAAATTCATGTCATGCCATCCCATCATGTTTAATTGGATTTTCTAACTAGTGCAGCAAGAGAGTCTGTGGTTACATGTGAAGTCTGCGGTCAGCTGAGGCTGCTTCTAATCCCATCGCTGCCGTGTGCTAGCTGTGTGACCTGGAGCAAGGAATGTAACAACTCCGGGCCTTAGATTTCCCATTTGTAAATGGGGGTAATTTAGAGCATCTGCTTCAGCGGGGTTTTCCTGAGGGTCATGTGACACAAGATGCATGAAGCACTCAGCACCCTGTCTGGAAATCAGAACTCTGAACAATGTTACGCACATTTCACTCCGGAGCAGAAGTTCATATATTTTGATGTTGAATGTACTCAATAAGGAATTCATTTAAGAAAGTGTTTTCATAGCAATCTATCTGTAAAATCTAAGCATTTTTACACTGAGAACATTTCTAAGAAATTATATATTATATATAAGATATATTTTATATATATGTACATATATACATACATACATATATATATACAGAGAGAGAGAGAGAGATGTAAGGATTGTTTATACAAAGCAAGATTTTTACCAGGTAGTTGAAACATTTTGAAACTGGTATACAATACTATTTGCTGAACTGTACACTCAGAAATTGCGGCATCTGGCTAACCAGGATAATGCCATGAAAAGTCTTGTCATGGTACCAGACTCCTGAATCATGGGCCTCAGGCAGTAGTCATCATCTGTCAATCTGGATTCTAAGATGCATACCAGTGTGAATTATATTTAGAGCATTAGACTGAAAACACAGTCTTGGCTTTCTTTATAACTGAGAGCAGAAAGGTACTCTATTCAAATTTAAGGAGTAAATGGTTGAAAATAAATATTTATAATTTTTACACTTAGAAATAATGTTCCCAACTCTAAAAATGCACATTATACCACGTTCTAAGTATTATACTGGAATATCTCCAAAAAAAGGAGGCAGGAACAACAAAATTACAGGTATACTATGAAATCTGACAGTCTAAAAAGAGTTCTTCATGAATTTTGTTTAGTGTATCATACACATCAGCTATTACAGACTTGAAGTTTCTTTTAAACAAACAGTTCTGTAATTTGTAATAATTATTTCCTCACAGTTTCTGATTATTTTTCACTTAGAAATAAATGTTCTATAGTAGATTAATTAGTTTTAGCAACACCTTATCATCTAATTTATTAGTTTTTAAAATATTCTAAATTTGACAGCAAAAACAGTTAAAAATATAGAAGGTAGAAAGTGATTAAGAATGTTGGGAAAAGATAAAATCCTCCCAACAACAAATACAGAGCAGAAATTCCCAATTCTTTTTTTGATATCTGTTTCCTACAGTCCGCCACCCAAAACACCAAATGCAATTAAACCTTAGTCCAGCTTTGGGGTGAACTCCAAGGAAACCTGGACTTCTCTTTTTCTGGAGGAAAGTATAAGTCACCACATCAAGTGTTACAGCTACTGAGTAAGGAGTTAAAGGAAAGAGAATTGAGGATTCAGTGGGAGAGAGAGGAATTATGGCTAGAGGTTCATTTGTATCCAATTTGTGTGACCGACCAGGAGATGGACTCAATAACTAAGGACTCCTCCTTTTACAACATGGATTTCACTGATGTCAGTCAATTTGGATTACAAAAACATTAAAATGTCAAAGTGTATTTTAAGAAAGTTAAGGAAGGTATTATTCTAAGGCTCTACCCAGCATGAAATTAAAGAAAGAAAAAACCCTCTCAGAGTTTTAACTGGTTAAATGTGGATCTACAAAAGCGTTACAATCCAAGTTATGCCCCCAGAACTCTACGCACAGAATGTAATACAAATGGTCTCAGACTGTAGCAGAAGGCAAGTCTCATGACATTTTTCAAACATGTAAAATATTCACTCAAAAGTCAAGCAACATTGATGTGTCTTCAAAAGCATTTTACAGCTAAAAAATAGACTTTAAGGACACATAATGTCTTACAATAAACATGAAAATAGACAGTGTTTCCTTTTCTATGCTTTTTGCTATATTTACTTGCTTTCTTGGCTGAATATTAACACATGCACAGCAGTTGTGGGGGATCAGCATTTGTCACCCTAAGTGTGTCCCTTTGGCTTGATTATTTTTAAGAACAAAAGAACAAGGAAGAAACTTTGACCTTCCCCTTAACTGCCTAAAAGAATTGAAGAAAGAAGGCGTGTTCCAGGGAGGAGCTACCACCACAGGTAACTGCAGTATAATACCAACTAGATGTGGGAGACAGGGAGGAACCCAGCAAGGCTCGCTTGATCAAAGTCCTCCCCATGTCTTACTGTCTTTGCAAGGCATGGCAAATGTTTGTCCACCAAAGATTTGCTTTTCCATCTCCATATGAATTCCCTTCCTTCCCTTTGTAGTCCCAAACCACTACCCCTAACATCCTACTCTGTCTTTAGCTGAAGATGGTATTTAAGGTGGTGGCTTTGGCTATTTTGGAAAGTTACTCAGTTTTCTGGGGTTTCTCCAATGTATACGTGTTATTAATACATTTGTTTGATTTTCTTCTGTTATGCTGTCTCATGTAGATTTCATTCTTAGACTAGCCAGAAGAACCTAGAGGGTAAAGGAATATTCTTCCTCACCTACATAGTCACACAAGATCATTTGGGAAGAAGAGTTAAATAACATCTATGTACCTTTGAATTTGCTTTTGGAGGTCCCGCATTTTGCTGTTAAAAAAAGAAGTTATTTAACAGAATCTTGGATAAGCAATGAAATTCTCTTCCATCTGAACTATTATCCAATAGTAATCTCCATTCCCACCTCCCCAATTTAGAACCAGTGATTAATTTTACATAGAAAACAATGACATTTTTCAGCTATTGGTGTAGGGACGTGCAGTCTGCTGCATCAGGACCTAATGCCTTTGTAATCCCCTCGGGGTGGTTCTGGCTTTAGTTGCCCATCACTGCCTTAGTTAACCGAGAAACTCTTAGGAGACCATTAGATGTTGACAATAGGGGAATTTCCTTTAGATTCATAAATAGCTCCATTAATGGTAAAATCATATTCTTAAGCGTCAAAAAATAATGTAATCTTTTTACACACCAAAATGATTTTCAATATGGGGATCTGCTTATGAAATATAAAAAATAATGATTTGATTAATAATTAAGCAACAAAAATAGTATTAATTAGAACCTAATTGTTTCTATGGTGACAAAGGATGGATGCACTATGATTTTAGAAGAAACTATGTGAACAACACTACATTTGAATTTTAACTCTTATTTTGTGTGGCAGTTGAAATTATATTAAAAATATATTTTGAATCCTAATGAAAAAAAATCTTGGTTTGCTTCTACAATACTTAAGTAAAAGTGTTCTATCAGAACTCATTTTTAAGTAAAATTATACAGATGTTTCTTGTTTGTGCTAGTATCCATTAATGTGTTTACGGTAAGTTTCAATCCTCTTGCACCCTCTGGAGAAGTGCACAAAAGAAATACAGAAGGATGATGAAGATTGATTACCTTGTTCACAGAAACGGCCGGTGAAATGCAGTGGGCAGTCGCACTGGAAGGAGAATGCGCCACTTGAGAGGAAGACAGGATGGCAAGTGCCTCCGTTGCGGCACACCGCCCCCTGGCACACGGATGGCGCTGCAGGAGGGGCGCTGAGGGAAGTCCACGTGGAGGCAACTCCTTCTGTCACACCAGAAGGAGCAACAAAGGCAGATGCTGCAGACAGCGGAGAATCCTGGGATCTATATTTATAAACGGATAGGAAAATACAGTATTAGTAAAAGTATTAGGACCTTAAATAGAAATAATAGAAACTTTGGTTTAAAATAAGAGAATAAAAACCACAGTCATTCAAGGTTTAACTCAGGGCAAACAATTATGTTTGTTTCATAATGGTGGGATTTATAAATGTTGAAAATGCCTGAGCCACAGAATGTGACCCCAGGTGAACCCCGGGGCTACAGTCAATCTATGTGGTTCTGAGAGGCTAAATTAATTTCCGCAAAGTAGTAAGAAATCTGGATGTACTGGCCTCCGTAAGCCTAAGAGTCAGTTCTCGTAGGTAAAAGCATCAGAGTTTTGGCTAAATATATTTCTACTTTGGCTGTTGTAAACCTTATGAACCTAAAATCAAGAAATTGGGCCGTGTTACCTTTTAGAGGTAAAACTTCTCGAGTTTGAATTAATTCTAGGTTGATTGCTGGAAATATGTATTCCTCAAAGTGACTTGCACTCATTTCTAGCAGTTCTCTAAGGGGTGCCTTAATATGCCTACAAATGCTTCCCTAATTCTTTTTTTTTAATTGGCACCTGAGTTAACAACTGTTGCCAATCTTCTTTTTTTTTTTTTTTTTGCTTTTTTTCCCCCAAATACGCCCAGTACATAGTTGTATATTTTAGTTGTGGGTCCTTCTAGTTGTGGCATGTGGGATGCCGCCTCAGTATGGCCTGATGAGAGATGCTATGTCCACGCCCAGGATTCGAAGTAGTGAAAGCCTGGGCTGCTGAAGCAGAGCATGCGAACTTAACTATTCGGCCACAGGGCCAGCCCCCACCTTAATTTTTTTTTTTTACAAGTTTTACCACTAGTTTAATGTTTTCTTCCTTAATAAATAATGAGCAAAAAACAATTCCCTTTGAATTAAGTTGAAATTCCTCACTTTTACATTCATAGCCTCTTGACAACTGAATCCCTTTCTTCTTTCCAGCCTATTTTATGATTCCTAATAAGTACCTTATCTTTTCTCAAACCAAATGAGATTACTATTCCTTAAAGACCCTGAGCCTTCCCAATTTTGGAAGTTTGTTCAAATCATTTTCTATGTATTGTTCTTCCTCTCTTACTATCTAAATTTCACCTAAAGTGCCAAAGTCAAGATCTACATTATTTCCTCTACATAGCCTTCTTGGTTGCTCCTGGCCCACCAAGATGAAATTGATGTTTCTCTGATCTGTAAAATTCCATAACATGTCATTGTACCAGTGCTAGAATATTTCCCACCTGCTTACAGTATAGTTATTACTTTACATACAGCCACTCCTACTAAGCTGGCCATTGTTTTTCTACCTCCTTCCACACACAGATTTCTCATTTTGGCAGAATTCCTTATTCACGGTAAATAGTTTATAAATATTTCTTAAATTCAGTGTATTCCTGAGCATTACATATTGTTTGGGAAGGAGTGCTTTTGGAATTTTCATTTTAATATAATCATTAGAATTATTAATATTATTATCATTGTTATTATTATCATTTTTTTTTGGTGAGGAAGATTTGCTCAGAGCTAACATCTGTGCCAATCTTCCTCTACTTTGCATGTGGGGCACCTCCACAGCATGGCTTATGAATGGTGTAGGTCTGTGCCCAGGATCTGAATCTGCAAACCCAAGCTGCTGAAGTGGAGCATGCTTGGCTTAACTACTATACCATGGAGCTGGCTCAAAGGATTATTTTTTTAATGTAAAAACTCTTGCTGCAACAAAAATAATCAACACTTTAGCTATCTGAGTAAATTTTTGTTTTGTACGTTGTCATAAAGACAAAACTTTGGCAAAAGAAGTCAGTTCAAAGATATTCTCTAACTGACATTGGAGACTTAGTTATATCTGTGTCTACCATGTATTTTCATGCCAACTTATTGGTGTAAGAAAGTTAAATAATTTATGAAAACATTTTACCAAAGTAATGTGACTTTAAAGTAAAGGTGTAAGTTAAACCTTTTGTTTACAATCTTTTTACAACTTGAAATTCGTCTTTGGAGTTTATCACCGGCTGTAACCGTATATATATTTTTATGGTTGTTGAAGTCTGACTCTTCTATTTCTTTTGGACTGCAGTCTCCATGAAGGATGGATAGATCTTCCTGCTCTTTTCTTCATTTTCTCCTATCAACAATGCTTGACTCCAAGAAGGCTCTCCAGGAAATATTTTATAAATGAATTTGACTCATTTTTGTAACCATAAATGTACCACTACTAACAAGAAAAATAGTAAATGAAAATAATTTTGTTGTCTTTAGGGTCAATTTCATAACTCCATTATATAGTTCTTTAGTTTTACAGTTGCGTGTTGCATAACAATGTTTTGATCAACGATGGAGCACGCATCCAAGTGGTGCTGTAAGATTAGTATCACAGAGCCTAGGTGTGTGGTAGGCTATGCCATCTAGGTTTGTGTAAGTGCACTCTATGATGTTCGCACAATGACGAAATCCCCTAATGACACATTTCTCAGAACGTGTCCCCATTGCTCAGCGACACACAACTGTATAAATAACAAATTCTAACACTTTTGATTCAATCTTACAATCAACTTTCTCTGACTTCATTTTATTAAATTAGCATAGTTCTCCCCATAATAGAAGTTTGTCCTTTTAAGGTAACTTCCATCAAGTTAAATGGCAATGCTAATGTGAATTACATGGGATTTATTACTCAGTACTTCATAATCTAATTTCATGTTTAGTTTTAGTGTTTCTAAATGATTTCACTATTTGTCTAACTCTTGCCATGGACTTCATGAACTGCAGTCAATCATCTTTTTTATCAGGAATAAATTAGACAATTAAATGTCACTACTTCTTCCTCCTGTGGTAGCTGCTCAGGGAGCCTATGTCTTACCTGAAAAAATCAGTATGTTACACATTTCAGTTGCTAACTGATTACACAAAAATAATTACTATCAAATGATCCATCAATTAAAAATATCAGGTTCATAAATCAAATTTGGAAAACAGCATTAATCAGATATATTCTATGTTATTAGGATCAAATTTTATATCTGATATGTTATTAATAGTCCTTGACTTTCAGCATTTTTCTTAGGTTATAAATAATGTTATGAACTTACCTATTTAAGAATTTAGAATTAAAATAAATTTTATTTGACTTATTTAAAAAGATTTAAAAAGAAACAAAATTTATTCTGATAAAATTTTAACTTATTTTTACATAAAATGTTAAAAATATCCAATGAATGTAGACATTAACTAAACACAACTAGATGACGGTCATAGTATAATTAGCAATGCACAAAAGGAGCATTAGAGTTATAATTACTTTTAATTCTAAAAATCATGAATGTATGAGAGTTTAGAAATAAATCAAGGCTTTTTAAATAAACAATATTGTAAAAATTGAATTTCACTGATTTTCTTATCTAAATGCTTGATTTACTATCAGTCCAAAGTAATAAGCATGAAGAATCTGCTTGATTGCCTCTTGGATAACTGTGGGCAAGGATACATCCATGTTCACACTGCTTCAGCCGGGAGCAGTCTTAGTCCGGTGACATCCATATCAGACTTCTCACCTCCCAAACTGTAACAGAGTAACTTTGTATTGTTTTAAGACACTCAGTTTGTCATAATTTGTTACAACAAAAACAATATATCTGTAACTCTTTTCATAGGGTTATTTTCCATTTGTGTTTGCTAGAGTGAACTACCTGTTAAGGTCCTTTGACATTTTATTAATTGTGTAGAATATTTTTCCAGATTTGTAAAAGCTCTTTGTATACTGAAGAAACTGGCCCTTTGCCATATACGTAGCAAATATTTATTTTTCTCAATTTTATGTCTGAATTTGTTTCACCATATTACGTCGTAAGGAAAGTTGTATTTAAAGTAAAAATGATCAGTGTTTTCTTTCATAGTTACTGGGATTACATGAATAGTTACATACTTGAAAGATGTTTCCCATTTGTAGATTATTAAAATTTTACATGTTCAAAAGACTGCACTATAGAAGGCCCCGAAATTGTACTATTTCTATGGAGTATCTTAGTGGTCAGGCTTTCAATTCCCATGCAGGGTAACTGACAATACCTAGTGATGTTTTACTGGTGGTGGCTATCAGGAGTAAACCCAAGGAAGAATTTAATTTCCACTCTGTCAAAATCATGAGAACATCATAATATCAAATAGAACCTTAAACATATTGAAAAATGATTTCAAAGGTTTATTTAAATCATCATCATTCTCTACTAACTCTAAAATTTGGTGTTTCAGCTTCATCTAACAACTTTGAAAATAATTAATCATAGTGAATTTTATCTGAGAGCAAAGAAACACAGAAAAATGTCTGCTATTTAAAATGTATTTAATTGGCATGCTTATCTTAAAAGAGGAAATATGTAAAATTACTGTTAAGTGTAAAATTCTGATTTGCCATCCAAGATAAGAATTAGATATCAAAATAATAAAATATACATGGAAAAACCAATCTGAACAGACATAAGCCCAAGTGTTCCTCCTCTTTTTTTATTAATATAATATTATGCAAGGGGCTGGCCCCGTGGCCAAGTGGTTAAGTTCACGCGCTCCGCTGCAGATGGCCCAGTGTTTTGTTGGTTCGAATCCTGGGCGCGGACATGGCACTGCTCATCAAACCATGCTAAGGCAGCGTCCCACATGCCACAACTAGAAGGACCCACAACAAAGAATATACAACTATGTACCGGGGGGCTTTGGGGAGAAAAAGGAAAAAATGAAATCTTAAAAAAAATAATATTATGCAATAGAATAAGAATAATATCTTAATTTACGCAATAAGATTTAACATTTTAAAACATAAGTAAATTAATTCTCTATTAATATAATAGTGTGATTCTAATAGATCTTGCTTTCACATTGTCTAATTTTTCTCACTGAAGGAATGCAGCTCTCATTCTCACAATCTTGTAACTTTAGCTTCCATATTCATAGAGTTCCTTAGATCACAAGCATTCTCACATAATTGATTTTCACAGCATCGCTGTGTGTTAGGCAAAATTTGTAGCCCAGGGCATTCCAAACCACTGTTTTTCAGTATATATGGTGGGTATTCATGAAAAGCTGTACTCCCCTTGGTAGATTCTGATTCTCCTTTCCCACGCCAGCCCTACCGAGGGTTGTTGGTGATCACAGAGAACATGCAAGCTCTCCAGATCTTGACTCCAGAGCTCAGCGCTGGACAAGAGTTCGATTACAGCGTTCTGCCTATGTGCCAAGTCAGGAACTATCAGAACCCTGGATTTCTCTTTTTCTCCCTTCCACATCTCAAATTCTACCCTCCCCCTCTTTAAAAGAGATTAGTAAAATAGCTCTTCCTCCTCTTGTCAGTTCTATGCGCATATTTCCTTTTCAGTATCTGACTTTAGTTCCTATTTTTCTCTAATCCATCTTTCTCACGGCTCTTCTTATTACTCCCGCGTCAAAAATTATTCCAAGTGAAATCTACATTCTTCTATGAGTTGGTTCCATCTTACTTTTCAGTTTTATCTGCCTCCAGTGCCTCAATATATGTCCAATGTATGTTCCAACTAATCTTAGTCTAAGTTTTTCAATAGTCCATGCTGCATGCTTTTCATACGCTGGGGCTCCCCTGACACGCACTTTTACTGTATAATACCCCTTTCTCCCTTTAAGACACAAAGGAACTTCCTTTAAGTTTCAAACTTATTGTCTCCAAATTTCTTTTGAACTTCCCTTATACATGTGTCTAATATCTTATGAACATCCCTGAATATATTTGAAGAATAAATATCTAGAGGTAAACTTCTTGGGTCAAATAAATATGCCAAATATGTATTTTAATATATATGCCATAAATGTCTACACAAAATTAAGCTCTCTAGATTGTTTTTAGTTACTCAATTTCCTAAATCCCTAACCAAAATTAAATATCACCTTCATTTAATTGGTTATATATCTGATGAATGAGAATTGATAACCTCCCTGTTGTTTCAATTTCTATTACAATTTTTAAATATATCATTCATCATTCACAGTTTATCTATTTTAAATCACTAAAATATATACTGTCTTCACTTTTTCAATCAGGTTATTTGTTTTTACTTACCACTACACAGGGGATAATTATATACGATGGATATTGTTCTATTTTATATCTTTTCAAATAAGATTTATTGGTCTTTCTGAGCACTTTGGAATGTTTTCACTTTTCTGTTCTTCCTGTTATAAAGTAATTTAAATCCAATTATCTTTCTTTTGTAGTAGACTTGTCTTTCTTCTCTGGAAACTTTTAAGAAGTTTCCTTTGTCTTTGCTGACCAGCAGTTTTTCACTGTGATATGTTAAGGCATCAAATTAGTTTTCTTCATGTA
The DNA here is from genome assembly GCF_041296235.1 of Equus asinus. Classification (NCBI taxonomy): domain Eukaryota; kingdom Metazoa; phylum Chordata; class Mammalia; order Perissodactyla; family Equidae; genus Equus; species Equus asinus. The sequence continues at coordinate 7,087,498 of NC_091797.1, read as the reverse complement.
GCTTAACTTTTTTCCAGGGAGCACTTCTATTTGAAGAATTTGTCTTTTTAATATATTCTGGAAAAATTATAGTTCTCCCACATTCACTCTTTTGTTAAAAAATTTATTATATAAAATAAGATTTTCTTGGGACCAGCCCTGTGGTCGAGTGGCTAAGTTCGCGAGCTCTGCTTTGGCAGCCCAAGGTTTTGCCAGTTTGGATCCCGGGCACAGACACAGCATTGCTCATCAGGCCAGGCTGAGGTGGCGTCCCACATAGCACAACCAGAAGGACCTGCAACTAGAATATACAACTATGTACCGGGGGGCTTTCAGGAGAAAAACAAGAAGAAGAAAAAGAAGAAAAATAAGATTGGCAACAGTTATTAGCCCTGGTGCCAATCTATAAAAAGAAAAAGAAAAAAAAGATTTTCTCATCCTATCCTCTGTATCGTCAGCTCTTTTTGCAACATCTCTTTCTCTTTATTCACAGTAATTTCTTCAGATATATTATCCCATTTACTAATTCTCTTTACAACTCTAACTGCTGTTTAACCTGTCAATTTTTTAATTTTAATTATTACATTTTTATTTTTTTGAAGTTTTCTTTACTTATGTTTAAAACCATCTACTCAGTTTTCATGGTATCTTTTTCCTTACACAGACTTTAATTTCCCTCTTTTATTTCTTTAAAAAAAATCAAGCATAAAAGTTTTTGCTCTGTATCTGGCAATAACAAATCTGGTCTTTGCAGATCCTGCTCACCTCCTCTTCTTTCTGCTGACTCCTCTCCCACGGTGCTTTCAATTCCCTCTCAAGTGTCTTGTCATTTTTCACTGTAGGCTCATATTCTTTAGAACTCTATCTGTGAGAGTACTTTGAGGCGTGAGTGTAAGGCCTCCCCCTAAAAATGACATGTGTTTGTTTTGTCTATCTCATGAGGGCAATTTCAACCTGGGAATACTATAACATAATATTTTCTTTAAGAATTTTGAATATCATAGAAAGTGACACATTTGTATTATAATTGCTAGAACCAAGTCATTGCTCAATAAATATTTTGTATAAGTGAATGATATACCAGTTTGTGCCACAAACCTCCATGCTGGGTTAGTTTGCTGTTATAATATTATATGTAATTGGAGAAGATTTTTTCCTTCCCACCTAAAAGTGAAGTATAGTCAGGAAAATTTCGCTGAGGTTTGTTTTTTACGGCTTTTTTTCTTTTTCTTCACGTTTTCTTCCTTCTTTCCTTCCTTCACTCCTTCCTTCTTTTCTTTCTTCCTTTCTTTTTTTGGCTATAAGAATTTTTCTCATTATTTTGGCATTTTAGTAATTTATCTAAAACTTTTTTCTACTTAAGCCTATGTTTTATGTCTGTCTCATAGCTACCCAAAATGGAAGTCACCATGTTTTCTTCTTTAATCTTTCTGGAATTTCTCAAAATGCATGTCTGTTAAAGAAAGCTTTTATTGCTTTCAAACACTGATATACATGAATGTAGCATGTGTATGTCTATGCCTGTGTGCATCTTTATGTTTCTGTATTTTCCACAGATTCTAGATGGCAGTAGCCTTAGATATGCATGTACTGTGTGCAGTTTGTAAGCTTTAGAAAATGCTTAATATTGTTTTGTATGTACCATAAACACTTAATTGTTTTTCCATGATTATCTCCCCTTTTAGGACTTAAAACTTTAAAGGAACTTCATTTATTTATTAACTTACTTAAGCAATCAATACTTCACATAGTTCTGATAAATAGTAATTGCTAAACATCTATTTTTTGACTTTACAAATTTTCTAACCCAAAGACATATTCTGAGCAATGACATAAAAAGAAGCAAATCATTTTCAAACATAAAATGTAATGGGTTATTATGGAAACCAAACTCTGTGCCATGAATCCTTAAAGAAAGCTACAAATTCATATTCTAATGCTGTTATTATTTATAGTAAGAGGGGAAATCAAATTTAAAGTGACAAATTTATAAAAACAGTATTTTTGACTAGGAGCATATTTTTACCTAATGACTACATTTAGATTTAGAAATCATTGACGTTTAAATACCTTTCCATTATGGAAAGTAAGAAATATATAAATATGCAGCATTTCCAGTAAGTGTTTTATGTCCAAAGGGAACATTTATTATATTAATTAAATTTAATTTATTTCTCCCATTATGAAGATATACTATTCTGGAATACTTCCAATTTACCATAAAACTTACAGGAAAGAAGAATATTCCAAAATATCAGCAAGGATTAAAAATGCATGATTACTTATTACCTGGAAAGTGCATCCAAATTAGAGAAAGACGGGTCAATGACCAAGGTGTCATGATTAAAGTCACATACTTGACCTCAGCCATAAGAACATGTGAGCTGGCAAAAACAAATGCCAATTTGTCTTCTAGTCTTACAAGAAGAGACGCACTTTCCCAGGTTCCTAGGAACCCCAGAGTATTTATTTCACAGAAAGGACTCCTGTAAGGAATCTAGGTCTAGACATTACCAACCAGGATTTGAAACATGAAGATGAGCCAAGAGAGAAGGCATGTTAATCAATCTAGAATTCATCGCACATCATTCATTGTTATTTACTTAACCTAAAAGGACGTATGGAGTTCTCTCTATGCACCAGAAACTTACTAATCAAGACTATGTGATGATCAGTAGAAGCTAGGCCTTCCTTTTTACGACCTTTCATCTTGTGGGCAAGACTCATGGGCAATTGCAAAACTTCCTAATTCATTGAGTGCTAACTATAAACCTAACACTGCTCTAAATGTTTCAAATGTGCTAACATAATTTAATTTTCACAAGAATACAAAAACATGATTATTTTTGTTTTCCTAAATTTACAGACAAGAAAACAGAGGTACACAATTAACTTGCTCAAAATCACAAGGCAAATAGATGGTGGAAATGGATTTGAACCACATAGTTTGAACCTTGAACTAAAAGTTTTCAAAATTTTGACGCTCCTGGCAGGGGACGAGAAGGGACATACCAATGCAGGGTTGTGGGTAGATGCTATGGGAAGTTAGGAGTGCAAAAACCATCAGGAAAGGATTCCCCAAGAGGTCTGAACCTGAGTCTTAAAAGACTTCAAGGAGCTGGCTAGAGAAGGGTGGGCAAAGAAGACTATGGTGTTGGGAAGAGCACATGGAACCCTGTCAGAGCACGCTGCATCTTTAAAGACCCAAAGGAAAGAGACAACAGGTGAGGGGAATTTGCAAGTGGTTTGGCATTGGAGGAAACTACAGTGTGTGTGTGTGTGTGTGTGTGTGTGTGTGTTTGTGTGTGTCTGTATGTGTGCAAATATAGGTGAGTCTTGGGAGACAGGGAGTGGCTGGATTATGGGGAGACTTTTGGCCATCTTTTAAGGCAACATGAAGTCATCGAAGGCTTTTAAGGAGGAAATTAATAACCCATTAACTACCATTCTGGGTTTAGTATGGAGCACGGTTTGTAAAGGAGAAGTAGCTGGAAGTAGCTGAAGTATTATAGGAATAAAAATAATCAGATTGGGACTTGAACTAAGAGAATGTTATTGGGGATATAGAGAAGTGGAGAGATTTGAGAGAAATTTGGTGTTGAGAGTTTAGGTAAACTATACCATAATACCCCTGCCTTGGCATCCCTTTCGTGTGGCCAAGCAGCCTGCAGTTTCCTTGAACTTGCTCTAGCCCCTCCCTTGAGTGCACGCCCTAGACAACACCTGGCAGAGTCACAAGTAAAGTGAAGCTCCTGATATGACTCCCTGACTGCCCTTGGGTTAAACGGTCTCCCCGTCTCCCAGCAACTTCCCCATGTGCGCCCTTAGATAATACCCTTGGACCTTACCAAAACCCTGTTCTTTTTGGTTTGAATTGACAAATCTGGCCTTAGCCCAGGAACCCCAAAGCTTCCCCATAGACCCTAATAAAGGCATGTGCCCCAAGTCTCACCTCTCTCTCTGCCTGCACGCTGCCTTGACTTCCCTGTGTGGCCCCTCAAGGTATGCTGGGTACTTCCTCCAGAAGCTGTGATTTATAAACTTCTCTATTTCAGTTCCGTTGTGAGCTTTTGTTGAACCACAGCTCACCATCCAACACCCCAGGATCTCCTTGAGAAATGCTAATTTAACAAAGTCACAACATTGTGTTTCCAAAAGGACTTTGTGGTCAATTTCATATATCAGGTGTGTATAGGTCAGAGGCAGTCAGGAAACAGATGCATATTCAGAAAGGGCAAGACTATTTTCAAGTTGAAGAAGTTTAAGAGAATCAACAAGAGACAGAGACAGGAATAGAATCTGTTACTATCATTGGACCCGACTGGCCAAGCAAATGAAATCCTTTCTGCACTGTGGACAATAGAGGTACGGATAGGAGAAGGACCACCTGATAGGAGTCATGGTTTTGGAGAGAAGAATGCAGCCACTACAAATTCATATGCAGCTGAGAGAGAATGGAGAATAAATAACTTAACCTCTTCCTCTTTCTACTCCTTCAATGTCCTATCCCATTGGGCAGACACAACTGGAAGCCAGAGGCCAGGGGCAGCTGGGTACTTGCAGCCCAGAGAATTCAGCCTCCCAGGGTATCAAGCAGGGTGGAAAAAGACAGAGAGCAGATCTGGAAGTGAAGCAGAGAACGTCTAGGTTGGGGATAAAGGAAAAAGCGCAGGTAGATCTCAGTTTTTGGGTTTGGGTAACTGAGTGAACAATACCATTTAGTGATATGGAAGATATAAATTTCATACTGGGCACAAATTGTCTCAATCTTGATTTAACTGGATGGTATCTTACAGAAAACCTATGCCCTTTTCCTGGAACTGATTTATTTTTTTGACTTTAAAAAAATATTTCTTTGGCAATTTGGGAGACAAGAAACTTGAGTACATGAACTTATATCACCACTTTGCATGAAAAGACAGTAAAATATGTCTTTTACAAATAACAGTGATCCATTTCATTATATTCTTGCTCAGTTGGGTCGTGAAATCCCAACCCTCGATATCATCACTCACCCAGGGGCAGCCAGCAGAATTGTAGGCAATGTGGCCAAGGGGATATAATCATTTCTCTAAAGAGAAAACCATCTAGTTATTACAAATGCCTAGTGCATCATGGGAATGATTTAAGAGATTTATTTTAACATATTAGGCCTAAGAAAATAGAGCCACAAATAGCTAATGAAATGATGGAAAAAAAAATGTTCATCTCAAAATTCAAAAGGTTAAAGAAAAGTATGACAATAGTTTTACTTTCAAAACATGATAGCTTACCTTAAAAGGCAGTCATTGGTTTCTGACTACTATGAAGAACCTGATAAATTAGTTTTGGAATCTCAGAAAAGTATGCACACAAAAAACAAAAGTCGAATCCAAATGTGAAATCATTACTTAAAATCCCATCGTGTTACAGAGAACAGCTCAGGCACTTAGTGCCTTAAATCAATTTCCATTTAGGTTCCGAGGAAAGATCCAAATAGAACTATATGTTTCATTAATTTTAGAAACGTTTGGCATACTATTTTTCCTTTAAACAATACTTAGAATAGAACAGAATATTTAGTTATTTGTGTAGATTAATCTTTTTCAAAAATATTTTGGATGACCTAAGAAAATAAAGAAGAAGATGAAAAGGTAATGAAGCAAAGGATAGTCACGGATGCTAAAGCAGCATCGTCTGTCTCATCTTGTTCTTAAACACTCGCTAGTACGTTACAGAAGGAATGGATTTAGCCTTGTCTGACGTGAACTTCTGTTAATGGGTGTCTGTGAGAAGCTGGTCAATTGGTTTTAACCAGCAATATCCTCAAGATGGTAGACAGTCTAGGCCCCATCACTTCCTATACATTCAAAGGTGATGCCTTAAAATAGTCTTTATAACCTTCCAGCTTATCTCAAGGAAGGTAAATGTGTTTAATAATCTTTTCAGTGGCTCAGCTTCATAATCTCTACGAATTTTAACATCATATTTCAGAAAACTACCGGGACTATTTGAGGTAAGAATAAATGGGCCCCAGAGAATTACTGAATAGCAGTAGTCAATAACCAATAATAAACTAGGGTTGTAGCTGACGTCTATAGAGGCGATCTTATTTTACTGAGTGTATTAAAGGATCCTTCAGAATGCCACAGGGGAGTCACTTCAAAAGGAGAACAATGTGGCACCAACATTGAGGCACAATGTAAGAGAAATTATAAAGAACTAATTTCTTATAGTTGTTACTTCTATTCTAGACAAGAAAGCAAGCAGATAGGAAGTCTCCCCAAGTAAAACTCTATTTATGATTCATGTCCTCTCTTTGTTTTACTATAAAACAACAATTATGACCATGTTTGGCAAAAATAGTAGAGTGTGTTAATCTATTTCGTTTATTTCATAAATATTCTTTAGGGGCCTACTATGTGCCAGGTAGTGAGTGTGCACAGATTATCTGGTCAGAGACCATCAAGAAGCTTTCGTGGGGTGAGGCAAAGTGATGGACAAATTAAGGTAGGATAAGTTTCAGAATGGAAAAAGGTGCTATGACTACACGTGGAAGGAAGACAATAACTGACCTCAGAGAGGTCAATTGATCTAAAACCTGAAGAATAGGGAAGAGGTTCCCAGGTCACAAAGATTATCCTAGGCTGAAGAAAGAGCATGTGAAAAACGGTGAAATATTCCCGTTATTGGTATAGGAGGAAAATTTGATACATTATACAGAATGGATTTGGAAGTCAATATAAATTGTGATGGGATCATAGTTTGAATATTCTTAAATGCTAGGTTTTGAACCTGCCTCGTAGTTTTGAAAAGTCCCAGTTGCTCTTCAGAGCTTCAGATTAGCACCATGCATGCAGCTCTGCGACTCCCTTTGGAGGTCCGACAGGCACTGGCCTCTCACCGTCTCCATCCCCTAAACCTCAGCCTCTTGCTTGCATGGCTCTCCCATGTGGTTCCAACTGAAATCAGAAATCTGAGCAGAAGCCTTTTTCCTCAGCCACACATCCACACCATCACCAGCATCTATTCAATTCATCGGTATATATCTCTAGACTCAGTCTGCTTTTGACTATCACCACTTCTTACCTAGGTGATCACAAAAGCAATCCAGCTGGCTTCCTTGACTCCAGTTTTGATCCTGTTAATTTATTTGCCACAACGCAGTGAGGGGGATCATGTTAAAATGTGAAGCTGATCACGTTACTCCCCTTCTTAGAACATTCAGAGACTCCTGGTTCTGCCTTCTGAGGAATCTCATCTCTAATCTCTCAGCTTTCAAACAATCTGTCCTCTTTTGCTTGTCTCTACTTGCCTTGATTGGTGCCTATTGGTACTTTCAATTCCTCACTTCGAAGACAGTTCTTCTAGGAAGCTTTGCCTGACACTCAAGTCCAGTTTAGACACACATCTTATACGTTTAGCCCCTGTACTTCTATTAGAATTCTTACCACCCTGCACTGCAATAGCTTCTTTATTTGTGTATTTCCCCTAGAATCTAAGCTGTAATTTAAGGAGTTTTATGTATCTCTTCCCTCTTCAAGTTTTCCCTGTGCCTGCTCAGATCCTTGTCTGGCGAGGGCATTCAGTGTTTGTGAAATCGTTGAATATACGTGTAGGATCTTGATCAGAAAGGCCATCACATATCATGTTGAGATGCTTGGACTTTATTCTTTACGTCAATGCCTTTAACTATATGCCAGGAAGTCCTGGAACCCATAAGGTAAACATGGGGTAGTTTCCAGGAGTCCTCAAAGTTAATTAATGTATCATGTAAATATTTTAATTAATAATTAATATTTGCATGGCTAGAGATAAAACATAACATTTTAATGAAATGCTCTTTGCATTCTGCTCCTAGAGTAAGGCCGATCTCTGTGAGGATTTGTTGATTTTTCTTAGTCTTTAATTGCACACAGCGGAAACTCCCCAGAAACACTGTCATAGGTGTCGGGAGGTTTTATGCAAAGTGGAATGATATGCCCACTTAAATGTGAGTGGTTGAAAGTCACATTTTTGTTGTAAGTAATAAACAGGCATTATATTTTATACATCAGCTATCTTGTGAGAACGGCTAACAAAGGCTGGCAGTATTTACCTCACCATCCTCAGGGTCTCAGGTCACTGCTGATGCCACAACATCACCACAAATACTTTCCCAGTCTTAAGTATTTCCTTAGGATTTGTGACCACCATGGCCAGCGTCAGTGTCTTTCAGCTTTCTCATCACTAAAGAGGCAACAGGTCTGCACTCATTGGTCCCTCACGTGACACCATCTCCCCCAGAGGGACCACTGCACCCAGTCGGGCTCTCGCTTCCTCCAAGTCTGATGGAGTGGCCACCAAGGCAACTTGTAAGTGCAGAGGAGTTAATCCCAAGGGGACAGACTTTACCCAGAAGGAGTCAGGGGCAAAAAGGGGACTGGTGGATAAATTCATCTCCTTTCTCCCCTCAGAGGCTGTTCTGATGTCATGGCGTGTATAAGCCTCTCTTCAGATGTCCCGCATGGCTGAGCAACGAGCTGTGACTGTTGTGAAGCTGTGGTCCCCTCGGTAGTAGACCCCTTCCTTTTTTCCCTCACTCTTCTCTGCTCCACTCCTCCTCTCCCCTCATTCTGGGGACTGAACTCCACATCAACTTTTAGTTCAGATTCTGTTTCCTAGAGAATCTGGTACAAGAAAGCCAGATTTTAGAAAGTGATGACTGAACGTGGTTCCGCTCCCGGGAGGCCCAACTGAACAATTCTTTGAACTTCTCCACGTAGCTCCCTTTTGCATCACGTGGCCATGTTTCCAAACTACTATCCCATTATTTAAAAAGATGTATGACATCTCACAGGATACGTTACTTTGGAAAACAATGTAAGAGTGTGCGTTTGGTGTCTGTGTGAGTAGTTAAAAGGCAGCGATATAACGAAAAGGCACTTACTGTGTTCAGTCTTTCTCACTACAACAGATCTTTCAGTTTGCTCTTCCAGAATCCCTCTCCAGATTCTTCCACCAAGGTCTCTGTCCAGGAAACTGACCTATCTGACTACATCCTCGGGGATCCTATGCAATCTGGCTTTGGTTTATTTGGCCCAATGGGGAGCCCTAGCAGGAGCTGGGAGGGAAGCAGGAGACTGAGATTAGGGTACTATTTACTCCTGTGCATCCCCTCTCTGAGTTCACACCAGGGTGGCTGCCTCCCTTGATGGAAGCTGCTGCTCCTCCATATCCTCCCGTTCCCCTTGTCCCTTTGAGTGGTACTATCTTTTCAGCTGCTTGCCTGGGGTTTCTGTGCCATCAGAAACATAGTGGTTTCTACCATACCACATCCAACCCTGTATAATTGCCACCTTGTAAATAAATCCTGCTTGAATCGTTATAATCTGTTGTGCATCCATTTCTTGTTTGGACCGTGACTGACACACCTGTCAATACACCTGCCTTTGAGAAAATGACCTTGCAGAACTGACCGATGATATGAACATGAATGAAATTATGTATAAGAAGTAAAAGGAATCAAGGCTAAGGGCAAAGTTTTGGAGACCATCAGGTGTAAGGGAAATTGGGTGTAAATGATGACTTGATGAAGACAGAAAAGAAATAGTGTAAAGGCAAGAGTGAAACTTGAGGAGGATTACATGGAAAATCAAGTATAAAGTATGGAGAGATGGAAGGAATTGAGGTTTGAAACATGTTCACTTATTTTTAGCATTTAAGCCATCACTGTTGACCATGATGACAGCAATTTCAGCTGGCGCGGAAGGAGCAAAGACCAGCCAATCGTGAACTGTGTTGTGAGCAGGAGGTGTGGGAGTCCAAAGAAGTGAGATCTACCCTTGAAGAAACTCTAAAACCTAGAGAAGAAACAAGAGCTCCTGAAATGATTAGACGCTCACCTCCTCACCAGAAACTTCCTCAACTGAGATGATGCTTATCCAGTCTGTCCATTATCATATCTCTCTTTCTTCCCTCTGTCTAGTTTTCTCTTTATATTTTATTTTTTGTTAATATTTCAACGAAATAGATAAGTAAAATTCATTGTGCATGAATTACTTGTAGCAAAATATTTAGTCATGCAAATTAATGTTGTACAATATTCTTTTTGATTGTGCTTTTTAAGAATTATTCTGGACATTTTGATTTTTTCTAATTGGATTAAATAAACATTCACCATTTATATATCAAAGAGAAGTACTGCTGTTTCGCCTCCATTGTTTCACCTCAAGGAATGTTGCCTAATCTATTATGAGTTAATTCTATCATACCACTTTAATAGCTAAGTGTATGTGTGTGCACATGTGCTTGTGCATATGTTTGCGTCTGTATATGTGTGTGTGTGTGTACATAAAATTTCATAATGTATAGAATATAGCAAAGGTCACTTTGGTAGTATGTGTGTCCATTATATAAATTTATCATAACAATTTTATACTTTCTGACTTCATTTCTTCCTCTAACAAGTATCTACACTACTACCACACTATGATCTGAATCTTTGTGTCCCCCAAAGTCATATGTTGAAATGCTAACCCTCCAGGTGATGGTATTCGGAGGAGGGGCCATTGAGAGTTGGTTGTGTCATGAGAGTGGAGCCCTCATGAGGAGAGTAGTGCCCTTATCAAAGAGGCCCAGCAGAGATTCCTAGCCCCTTCCATCATGTGAGGACACAGTGAAAAGACAGTTGTCTGTGACCAGGAAGCCATCACTACCAAATGCTGAAGCTGCTGGTGCCATGATCCTGAACTTCCCCACCTCCGGAATGTGAGAAATGTTTGCTGTTTATAAGCTACCCAGTCTGTGGTGATTTTTTACAGCAGCCTGAGTGGACTAAGATGGATTTTTTCCAGAAGAGATTAGCATTTGAGTCAGTAGACCAAATAAAGAAGATCCACCCTCACCAATATAGCCAACATCATTCAATCTGCTGCGGGCCGTAATAGAACAAAAAGGGAGAGGAAGGGTGAATTCTCTCTTTTTCTTCTTGAAGTGGGACATCCATCTTCTCCCCGCCTTGGGCATTGGAGCTCCAGGTTCTCAGGCCTTCAGACTCCTGGACTTACGCCAGTGGACCCCCGGTTCTCAGGCCTTGGAACTCAGACCGAATTACACCATCAGCTTTCCAGGTTCTCCAGCTTGCAGATAACAGATCGTGCATATCTCAGCATCCATCATGGCTTGAACCAATTTCCGTTAATAAATCTCCTCTTGTATATCTACACATATCCCATTGGTTCTGCTTCTCTGGAGAACCCTGATTAATACATACCATGTAGTAATAAAAGCTCACTGGTCTCCCAGATAAATAGTAGCAATTCATGTTTTATATATTCCTTTGTGTGACTGTAAGAGTTACTAATTCAATAGTTGATATTCTTTTAATTTTTGTCGTATCAAAATCTGAGAATCACTTTCTATAAATGGCATACGCCTAAATACTTCCCTAAGCATCGTGAATATGATCTTTATACTCTTAATCTTGATAAAGACTTAAGTGCATTTAGAATTTGAAATTATATTTATTTGAGTATTAAATTCCCTCAGTTTTTGCAAAGACTCAGTTTTACAATTTCCTGCTGCATACTTCATCTGTCCTTCATATGTGTGTGATATATGTGATTTAAATCTTTCGTGGCAGTCAAACACAATTGGAAAGTGAAAATCTACTCATGCTTAAATGTGTTTGCTTTTAGGACCTTTCTCGTAGGGCTGATCTCAGACGGAGGGCTAAGCATGTCCAATCCCTGGGCCCTTTGGCTCAGCCCAGCAGGAGCTCACAGTGAAGGGCTATGTGGAAACCACTTATGCTGAGGAGCTAGTGCTTGATATTTTATTTAAGAGGCCCCTGTGGATTTGGCTTCAATTTCCTTCCAGCCCCACCAGTTTTCTTTTTATTGCTAAGCAGCAAAGGAAAAAAGACAAAGAAGCAGAAGAAAAGGGAAGCTCCATATAACCGGCCTGAGTAGTTTGAGTTCACCTGTCCTGTGGCCAAGTGATTAAGGAGCCTGTACGATGCCCATTCACAGAGGAGCACATGTGGCCACCAGTAGAAACAGTAGTAATTAGATTTGCCATTATGAACTGCCAAGCACAAAGGAATGAAAGGCAGCTAGGGAACGTAACCTACCATTTACGGGCTTAACAATAAATGCTGCCTTTGATGCATGTGCCCAATAGAGCCAGAGATCAAGATTGTGAGAGCCACGCAAATCATTGCTTCAGGGATGGGGTAAGAAATGAATCTCTCTCAGCAGAAAATTCCCAACTCCCTCTCTCCTTCATTGGCCCTCCAGACTTCAGTGCCATATGCTGTCCCTTGCAGGTCGTTTCCTTTCTAATACTTGTCAACACTCAAAATCTGCTATCTTTCAATGAAATACACTTTTTTTCTTTCATTCTCTCTGTTCTGATTCATTCAAAGTGAAAAACTTTGAGATATCTTTCGCTTGTCTTTCTTTCTCCTCATTTCTTTCCAAGCTCTTTATTCTCTGCCATTTAGGCCTATATCCCTCTGAATTTGGACTGTTGAAATTACTTCCTAACTGTTCTCACAATCTTTAGTTTTCTTTCCAACCGATACAACAAAACTTAGTAAATTCAATTTTTAAAACAGGCCAAGATCTTCCTCTGCTTCAAGCTCTCAGTGAATATCCTTAATTTCCTAGGGAATCAAGTGTTCTAAAGTTCAAACAGTTAGGAGTCACCTTTAAAAGCACAAAATCCAAAACAGGACTCTGAGCCCACAGATCACCTTGGCTTTACATCCTGACTTGAATTTTCTCATCTCTCATATATAGATATTACAACACATATTGTAAGCTATTCAATTTAATGATTTAAAACACAAAAATATCCAGAAAGGTAATGGACATCAAAACATTTTCTGCATTCTTTGCTCTGCTCTAATAAAACAGGTCCATTTATCATGTTGCGAACACATCCACACTCCGTCTCAGTGCTTTTGCTCAGGGGGTCCTGTTTTCCCAAGAGTTTCCTCCCTATAACTCTCCACATGTCCATCCCTGTGGTTGGAGATGCACCTATTCTCTGAGGCTTTCAAAATCTCTACCTACAGAATTTCTCTCTTTATTAAGGAGTTCATAATTGCTTTCTAGCAGGGTTGTTTCTCTTTTTTTATATATAGAAAGTAACTCCCTTTTTGCCCATTTTTATCTATTTATCCTTGCTCTGTAGTCAAAGATGAGCTTGATGTCAATTTCCAAGCTGACTGGAATCCTCTCCTCTGTGTCCCTCTAGTGCATGTCCTGATAGTGGAATTATCCCTTTGTATCTGTTTCTCTCGCTAAACCATAAATACGAAGGTGAGTCCCGTAACTTACGTACCTCTGCATCTCCAGCGTCAAGCAAACTACGTGTACCAGTAGGTACACAATACTTGTGAGTTCATTGGATAGGATTATGTAGACTATGTCCTTTCTCCAATTCTAAATTGAGAGGTGACATGTCATTTACTATCTAGTATAATTCCTATCCAGGAATATTCACACCCCAGGGCTGCAATGAATAACAATGATGATGATGACAGCAACGACAGCAGCAGTGATCACCATTCCAATTTTACACTGTGACAGTAGAGGAAAACCTCCATTCAGGTTCCTGAGACCTTATCAATTGTTGGTAACTGGAAGGATTCGGATTCTGTCATGTCGATGGAATCAGGGAAAATTTTGGAACTCAGTGTGAATTTTCAAACTGTCATCTTACCCTCTTGAAACTGGTACTGAATCTTGACACGACCCCCACTCAAGAAGCCCATTGGTATTAGACTGCAGAATGACGGGGAGCTTAAGAAGCTACATGTATTCATTCCTTCCTCCAGTCAATCTGCTTTCCCTGTGCAGCAGGAATTAGATGCAAATGCTCTATTTGAGTGAGTAAGCAAGAATTTAATAGCATGATGGGGCAGTATGAAATAGACTGCCCATTTCAAATTTCGAATTTTCAGGTGTTACAAGTCGATTTGTTGTAAAAGGGACTCTGATCCACACCAGATCCAAATCTCCGGCAGGGGCAAGAATCAGAGCTCTAAAACAGCTGGAGAGCGAACCCCCAGGCCTGCCTAATGAGAATGACGCGAAAACCAATTGGTTGCTAATTGGAGAGGAAATGTGTCACAGAAATTTCCTCTTTGCTTAATGCAAATGCAGAAAGGGCCTTCTGCTTTCTCTGTTGTTAAATAAAAACAAACACGAGGGAAAATGTAACTCTTGAATACAGGGTTACATAATTTAGACAAAACAGATCCTAACGGTAGCATATGCCAGATGGGATAATACGAGCGTTGTCCTTTTTCCAAGTCAGCACAATTGTCGCACAAAGGAAAAATAGTCTAATAGCATTTACCTCAAGATATTAAATCACTTGCATTAAGGTGTGTAGAGATCAACTTACGAAGCAGTGAGGAAATGTCTCACTAATTCTAGGCTGCTCACATTCTGGAATATTTTTTAATACAAAGCTCATTATAGTTACCGTTTGTGAGTGCTAGCTTCTAGACATTTGCCTGTACGATCCCCCTCACATCACACCCCCATAGGCACCGAACTCAACACCCAACACACCGCCTCAGCGATATACAACATCAGTACTTCTGTCAGTCAAATATCTGGCTAGAATTCTCTTAGATCAATACTCTGAGGCATTTGGACCTAGACTTTGTGCTTATGATAATAGCATTTTATGTAATAAATAAAAGTGATCCTTCTGTATGCCTGCATTCTGAGACCAGAGCCCACATTTTTTGTAGCTACTAGAAGTTAGCTGGGGCTTAATCTTATTTCTTTCTCAGGCCCCAAAAGTCACCAGGAGAGTCATTCACCACAGAGTCCTCTTTTTTTAGAGAGCTGCCCTTCTAGGTATGTCTGGGGAGCAAATACTGTAGCCAGAAATGATAAAAGCTAGAGTCTGGGGTAGCAATTTTCCTGTTCTATAATTAATTGCTCAACCATCTACCCTACTGCCTGCTCTTCTTGCTCCCAGTCCTGTTATATCTGGAATCCATATGACCAAGACGTCCTAATGTTCCCCTTAACTTGGCTAAACTTTAAACTGGCTTCTTGCTGACTCTGGGCCTCTGACTTCCATTTTCTTAGGGCATCTGTTTTAGAAAACTTTCTGTTGTAAATTCTTCCTCTGTCCTTTTGGGATGTAAATCTTCTCCCAGCCTCTTACCAGTTTTACATCCAAGAGCTTCCTTCTCAAGGACCTGGGAGCCATCCTTTGAAATGTAATCATCAAGGAAGTTGGTACTCCTGTCTCCCATTCTCTGTGGGATGTTGGGAGCCTAATATAAATAAGCACAATTAGCCAACATAGGCTAATCACACTGACCAATCAACCCATTAATATCCTCTAGTACTTTTCAACTAGCTCACTCCAGATCTTAAAACTTTTGCTTTTTGTCTCGGCAGAGTTGAGTTGACTCACTCTCCCCTATTGCAATAGTGTTGAATAAACTCTTCCTTGCCTGTATAAATCTGTCCCATGAAACTTTGACAGAGCAATTCCCTCTTTTGCACACATTTATATTTATCACCTCTATTGTTATTCCATCAAAAAACAAAACAAAACAACTCATCTGCTTTATATATTCCAGAAGCAATTCAATATTTTATCTACTTAATGTACCTGTTGAAAGGACTGCAGATTTCCTCTTAATATTCTTCTCTGATTTTTTCCCCTAAGTAACAGAAATCCCCAAATCTACTGGGACATTCAACCATCTAAAGTAAAGAAGGTGTTTCTCAGCCTTTCTGGATGTTACACATTCCAATGTGACTAAGTTCTGACCAATGACATGTAAGAAGGAAGAAGTGAAATACTGGGAGGCGTTCTTTAATGGAGCAGGCATTCTCTTCATCTCTTTCACCTTGCTACTTGCTGGAATGAAGCTGGAGTTGCTGGAGTTCAACTTGATCTCTTACAACACCAGGTGGAAGCAGTACCTGAGGATGATAGAGCACCAAGTTTGGAGCCTAGATCTGGGATGTCCATGATGCTGCCATACTAGCCAGGTGGTACTTATATTTACAGGTGAAACAGAATGCTATCTTTTTTTAGTCACCTGGTTTCATTTGTTTGACATCATTTACAGGTCAATTTGCTCCTGACTGCTATTGGTGCTCTTCGTAGTTTTCCAGCCATGTCATGGAGTCATTTTATGGACTTCTTTGGTAACTCCGATGGCATTTTAGGAGGAAGAAGAGATGCATACCTTTACTTAGTCTTAAGTTTTGAAATGGAGGTACTATTGTTATTTTGGCTAGACTAATGTAGCCATCTATACTGATTTAGGAAGATTTAAATATTTATGATATTAAATTTCCCTACCTATATTCCCTCCACGTATTCAAGTCTTCGCACAACTGTTAGCAATATCTTATGTTTTTTTTCAGATAGATGTTGCATGCTCCTTGAGAAGCTTATTCCTATGAACTTCATGCTTTTGGCTCTATAGTCAAATAGATCATCTTTTCTATAATATCCTTTAATTATTTAGAAATAATATACAAAAATTGCTACCTTGTAAGCCTTTTTTTTGGTAGATCACTGTTAAAAATGATTTTTTATTAATCCTGGTAGATTTTAGGTTCAAATATTTAATCTGAGACTTAGATGCTGTAACTAATAAAAACTCTATTTTGTATTTATTTACCATTCATATCTCTTATTTATGTTTTTGTCTTATTCCATTGGCCAAATTTCTGCAGCAATGGTAAAGGGTAATGGAAACAGAGTTTCTCTTCTTATTCTTGGCTCAATAGCACTTTTTTCATCTCATTAGCATCTCATCACTGACTACGATGTTCTCCATTTACTTGAAATATGGTCTTAATCATTAAGTATTCTTCCATTCCTATTTTTCTAGGAGGTTTGATCAAAAGAATATTAGTAATATGAACTGCATTGTTTTGGTATCCATTAAGACAATCCTGCCTGTTACAATTTTCTTTTCTCTCCTCTCTCTCTCTTTTTTTTTTTGCAGGGAAAGATTTGCCCTGAGCTAATATCTGATCTGTTGCCAATCTTCTTCTTTTTTTTCACTCCAAAGCCCCAATACATGGTTGTTCATCCTAGTTTTAAGTCCTTCTAGTTCTTCTGTGTGAGCCACTGCCACAGCATGGTAACTGACAGAGAAGTGGTGTGGTTCCGTGACCAGCAAACAAACTCAGGCCACCAAAGTGGTGAGCACCAAACTTTAACCACTAGGCATCAGGCCTGGCTCCTGCTATAATCTTCTTTTTGGGCATATGATGGTATAAAAACATACCTAATATTAAAACCATAGGCCCTTTAGGATCAGTTCAAACTGACCCCATCTTATCAACAGGAGGTTTCTTAGGGGTAAGCCAAAAGTTTCCAAGTCACGTAGCCAGAGCACATGCAGAGGAGAAAATCTTGACCTGAAATGACACTGGGACCAAAGATTCTCCCCACCATGGAACCTAAGGACCGGAACCTGACTGGAACTTGGAAGGCGGACTCTCATCACAGGTGACGGGTCCATTGCGTAGGAAGATTCACCATTGAAACCTCTTCCCCACCTCACCATAAATGTTTAAAGCCTTACCATGAATGCTTAAAGCCTTCCAATCAAAATTTGCTCCATCAGCATTTCTGCACACCAGCCTGTTTTCCTTAACCTCTTAAATTGCACCCCAAATCCTGAATTGGGGAGATGAAACTGAGAGCTTATGTCTCCTATCTTCTTGAATATTGATCTCACAATAAAATCTTTTGTTTTCTCAAAAGCTGATGCTATAATAATTGGCTTTTTATGTGCATTGGGTAGAAGAACCTTATCTTTGTACGGTAACAATTATAAATTAGTCTTGATTATCTTTGTAAATCTCATTTAGCTGAGAAGAAATTTGCAATGTCATTCTGATTTCAATTTTCTAACACTTTAAAAAAGATGTTTATATTTATTTCAAAAGTGATTTTGAATTTCACCATTTCTCTTCTTACAGTGTAAGCAACCTTACTACTTTCCCCCAACCCCAACCCAACACCCACGTACAGGACTCATTTCATTTCCTAGTATTTGTAAATATAACCTAGTCTTTGGAATCCTCAATATTCTTCATTTATTTTTATATTATGTGTACTCATTTTAAGATTATTTTTGTCATTTATATCCATTTTTATCATAATTGTAGTGTACTTTATATTTAAATGACTCAGCAGTAGCACGATTCCTTTGAAATCCTCATTTTTAGTTGATGGGCACACATCTTTGAGCATTTCCTTAACATGTGTTATATAAGTAGCATACTTTTTGAGATTACATTTCTATTTCATTAATGAAAATTTGCAGAGAAGTTTTGACACATTTTCCCCCTTGATTTGTTTGGTCTTCTTTTGGCATTTAATGTTGGTGAGAAAAACTCCAAGGCATACAGTATTTGTTGCATTGAAGGAAACCTCTTTTTGTTTGTTTTGTTTCCTACCTCAGTTTTTACAGCATTCTAAAATTATCCCTTCAATATGAACAATTTTTCTGAGACTACCCTAGTGTGACTCTCTTTTCATTAAATTTGCAAGAATCTGGTGAACTCTTTTGATCTGCATACACAAGCCTTTTTTTTAGCACCAGAAAGTTCTCCTTTGAATGTCTTAATTCTTCAGAAAAAAGGGAGCAACATTATTACATTGGTGCTAAGAGCAAGATTTCTAGAGTCGGACTGTCTCAGTTTAAATGCTAGTTAGGCTATTTACAAGTCCTACAGCAGAGGGAAACTTCCACGAGCTCCCCTTGCCTCAATTTCCTGTCTCTACGGTAATGATAGTACATGAGATTACAAACAGCATGGCATTGTTGTGAGGATAAAAAAGTAACCTAATAGTACAGATTAAAAAAGAACTGGCACAGGGTAATTTGTCAGTAAATGTTAACTGTTACAATCATCTCATTATGATTTCTCTTTTTCCTTTTCCCTCTTCATTATGGGAACACTTCTGAAGGTTTTTCTCTACTGATTCAATCTTCTCAAGTTACCGACTTTCTTAAGTAAATCCAATGTGTATTTTACTCAAACTTCTGTAGTTTCAGTTTTATTGCAATCCTTTCTGATCTCCCCTAGATCCCTCCTCATCTCAGCTTGTGGACTTGAAATCTCATCTTTTTGTCCTTTTAAGCCAGCTAGTTCTTTCCTTATGACACTATTGTCCTATTTCATAACTTTTTGAATTTGATTTAACATGATATTTTCCCTGGATCCTGTAATAGACCACATTTTAGAGGTGTTCTCCCCCTTTTAAATGATGTTTGCTTTCTCTAGCTTTTAATGTTTTTTCATAATATTTTTCACAAAAGCTATATTGTTATTATTGTTTTTACTTTATCTATATTCATCCCCCAATAGAGAAAGCTATTGGCCAGCCCAGAGGTCTAGTGGTTAAAGTTCAACATTCATTGCTTCAGCAGCCCAGGTTTGCGTCCTGGTCGCAGAACCATACCCACCCTGTCTGTCAGTTGCCATGCTGTGGCAGTGGCTCACTCAGAAGAACTAAAAGGACTTACAACTAGGATATACAACCATGCACTGGAGCTTTGGGGAGGGAAAAAAAGAGGAAGATTTGCAACAGATGTGAGCTCAGGGTGAATCTTTCTCTGCAAAGAAAAAGAAAAGAAAGCCATGGCTACATAGTATTTGCTAACCAACAGGACATGGCAATTTCCTACATCTCTGACCACTGCCCATGGACATGTTGGTTTGAAAAACAGTCTCTTCTGAAACATAGATCCATAAGGTAGTGTGATGCCTAAAAGTACAAGCCCAAAAGTGAGGACCTAAAAACTATTCTGCCAGTGTGGCTCTATGAAGAGTGAGATAGCATCCTTTTTGACTAAAAGTAGGACATTGTAAAAACCACAACTTCAAATACTCACTGTTACAAATATCTTTCTGTTCTTGCCCTTAACATAGTACTTTAATTTGGAGAACTGTATCTACCAAGATAAATTTTATCTTTACTTTCAACATCTACTTGCATGTTGCATATTTAAAGCTAAAGCTTTTCAATATATAGATAGATTGGATGGAAGATTCAGTACTCTAGTGTGTTCAATAATTGTTGCCTGTATGGTAATGGGGAGGCTGCCTAGTTTTCAGGTTCAGATGGAACCTTTTGACCCTGATCTAGTTAATAGTGAATGTATTGGTTAGCTAATGCCATGAAACAAACCACCCCAACACAACAAATTCTGTAGGTTGGTAATCTGGACCAGGCTCAGCTTGGCCATTCTTCTTGTCTCAGTGAAGGCTGGTCAAGTTTCCTCAGAGAGTGGCAGCTTCTGCTATTAGGTCTGAATGACCTAATATACTGCAAATGGGACAGCTCATTTCTGTTCCACATGCTCTTTCATTGTCTGGCAGGCTATCCAGTGCTGGTTTGCATGATGGTCACAGGGAACTCAAGAGAGCAAAGGAGGTCTATTATACCTCTTGAGGCTTAGGCTTAGAACTGGCCCCATGTCACTTCTGTTGCATAATATTGACAAAAGCAAGTCAGAAGGCCAGATTCAAAGGTGGGAAAAGAAACATCATTTCTTGATGAGAGGAGCTGCTAAGACACAAGGGCACAGATATAGGGGGAGGTCATGCATTGAGGACATTTTAGAACCCATCTATCACAGTGGAGAAGCCAAAAATATTTTCTAACATTTTATTGTGGCAAAGCAAAATTGACTTGACAATTTTTCTTGTTCCACTTTTGTCATTCCTAGAGTTATTTAATTTTTTCCCCCAAAATTTAAGCTACAGAGTATTGGTGTTATTTTTATTTTCTTATTCTTTATTACCTTGGAAAATATAAGAAGATGGTTTATGTCAAAGATTAATAACCATAAGCCATATAAGATCACAAAAATGCCAATATGCATTTTATAGAATACTTATTTCTTTTTATTATGGATAATTTGCTATAGAAGTCCTGGTTTTTCACAAGAAATTGGAAGCTGAGGAGAAAAGACCAACAATATGTTGATAAAACTGCTAAATATAGTCTGGTTCAAACTTGGGTATCTATAACTTGATCACGGTAGACATGAATTACTCAGAGCCATATAAAGGATTCTGACCTGATGCTGAATTTTCTCAACTTTGAACTGAGCCTCTTGGGGTCCTCCTGGACCACAATTTAAATTTTCCATGATTTCTAGCCATCTAGAAAATAATTTCCAGAACATGGCATGGTCTTACCTCCTTTGACAAACTTATTTTGACCAGGTAGTGATCAGAAATTGAGAATAAAAAAATCAAGTAAAATTTACCAAAGATGTATTTCACAATCATAAAATTAAAAAAAAAAAAAACCCCAAAACAAGTGCATTGTCGTCAGTCATATCTGAGTACTTCTCATTATCAGTGTGACTTTTGGCGAGGTAACCAACTTCTCTGGCAATCAACTCCACATTTGAAAATGCTGTTCTGAGAATTAATAGAATTTTTACAAAAAGTGCTTAGCACAATATCTGTATTATAGTAAGTATTCACCAAAAAATAACTTCTTTATCCTAAGTGTTGCCTTGACAGAGACTTCTTGTAGTCAGCACAATTAAATAGTCACAGAATTATGGCCATATCTCCCCCCTAACTTCTCACCCTCCACGTTCCCTGCTGGCCAGTTTAATCATTCATGCAAACAGTTACGAGTGGGGGTAGTTTTTAGATCCAGGTACATATATCATTAGAAATTTTTCAAAACATGTAATAAATAATTAGATCAACCAAGCTGATTTTTAGTTTACGATGAACACTTTGCAATAGTATATTCTTTCTGATTGTCTTTTAAAAATAATTAAATACTTTAAAACAATGTATTGTTGTTTTATGTATTGTTACAGATTCTCCAAGTATGCGCATACTTGCACTATTGATATGCATATTTTAAAATTTCAACGTAAGCAGTAGCACAGCTTTTCTTTGTAAGTAGTAGAAAAATCCTATAGTAATAGCTTTCACTTCCACCATCTCATTTGATTCTCAGAAAGGAAATCTGTAAAATTAACAGAGTGGGAGTTGAACCTATTTTTAAGATGAAACAATAGAAGTTTTAGCAGCTGATGTGATCTGTATGACCTTGTACAAATTGCTGAGCAACATCTTGAAACAGAATTTCTGATTCAGTCCTAGGCGCCTTTGCTCTACACTACACTCCCTCTTTCCAGTTAGAAGCTAAGTAATTACCATCTTTGAAAACATAGAGACAAGCTTCACGTCCCTTTCATCTTTGAATTGTGAGAACCGAGCAAAGAAGAGTCTAATAAAAGAGTGTCAAATAAAATAGCAACACTGTAATTGCACACTTTTGCAGGAACTGCAAATCTGCCTTATTTTCAACTGTTTATATATTAAAGAGAGAATCAAGAGGGAGCAAAGAGTTACAAAGAGTTAATGAAACTAAGATAATCAACTCACATTATCTAATTCTGTTTCTAATTTTATCTCTCAAAATTGTAAGTTCATAACACCCAGATACTAATGCTTAATTAATTCATTAGTGAATCGGTGTTTTAATTAAAATATGATTGAGTTCTAGCTTGGTATTAATATGTAGGTAACACTCAAACAACAGGGTTTTAAGTCTGAGTGAGATATTAGTGACATTTTCTGGTTGAAAAGCAAAACAATAAAGACTGCTTAGCCTAAAAGAAAACACAACTGAGTAAGTAATGTCTTATCAGTCAGCCAAAGCAGAACAAAAATTATACTCCTCAGGTAGGAACTGCTTTCAGTTCACGAGTTTACAGTTCCGTTATTACAAGCACTTTTAAAGAGTGTTACTGAACTGATGCTGATTTAAGATCTTATATCTCAGTTGCGGCTAAAAAAGAATAAAAGGCAAATCAGTTGAGGACAAAATCTGATGAAACGTCACAGTGACACTTCACTTAAATGGAGGTCAGATTTGTGGCGACCTCATTCATCCAGAACATAGCTGTCATCGGGGCCTGAGTGAACACATCTGTCAGAAGAGTCACCCCCATCACTCTAGAGGATGTGGGCTAAACCAGAGTTCTTCAATAAAACTGCACCAAACTAGACGCAGCACAACAGGCTGACAGGAGCAAGAGAAGTTAAAAGTACTATAAGGATAAAACGATAGTAAATAGTGGCCACAAAGGCTATCACCGTCGTATTGGATGTTTGTAAGAAAACATTTGCTCAGGGGCTGTGTATTCTGTGTAAGAAAGCAAGAGAAGATGAAACTGTCACACTTTGAACGCTTTAAATATTCAATTTTCAAAACAGTTATTTACACTATGCTCCTGGGGCAGCTGAAAAAAACTGAGGTGCTGTTTTACTTATGTAGCACATTTAATTTTTGAAGAACCAAAAGATACTTAGTCAAATAAAGGCTTTTTGTATGCTCCTATGAAATTTATTTACCTCACCTTTTATTTTTGGAGGGGAAATGTTGCATGAAATTGACATCTCAATATAACACTCAATGAGATCTGAAATGCTCTACTATAATGGGGCTGCTATTCAATGGAGCCAGTGTCCTATAAGGAAAGTAGTTAAAGAAGTTTTCCTCATACATCAAAATCTGATCCTGACATGAAGTCCACCCTTGGGCTCTGGGCCCGTTAGTGTCTCTTGTATCACTTTCCCTTTGTACCAACTTCTGCCACCCCCATTTCCTCACCTCTCTTCCCATCTGCCCATGGTGTTCTGTCACCATGGCCATTTTCTCTTCCATTATCTATGACAGCTGCCTCTCCAACGACTATAATTAAGGCCTATTCTTTTCCTCCTCGCATCCCACTAGATGCATCCTTACAGCAAAACACATTCCTGTGAAATTAAAGACCATAACGTAAGAAGTACAAAAAGACTGTGATGTCACAGAAAGACTATATGGACATCAAAAAAAAGTCTTGGAACAGGAAAAATCTTAAAACTAGTCACAAAACGAGAAGCCAAAGGTAAAAGATTAATAAATTCGATTAAATAAAAACTTTAACTTCCATTTCCAATGTATATGACAGAAGGAATAAGTATAAACAGACCAACAAGCCAACAGAAAAATAATCAAAGGTCAGAACACAGAGAAACAGAAAAAGATACATGAATATCTTACACACATGGAAAATTGTTCATTCTTACTCATAATTTAATATTTGTAATTTCTGCACATTTGATTGGCAAGATTTGAAAAGTTGATTAATTTAAAAAATTTATGGTGAGGCTTTAGAGAATCTTGATGTCGTACGTGGTTGATCGTGATGAACTGGTGCCCTCTCTTTAGAATTTAGTTAGTTGCCATATTGATTTTTTATTTAACAATACGTATCTTTCCACTTTTAAGAGTTTATCTTATAGACAAACTTGCATTTATATGCAACTATATAGTGGGTGATATTTTAATTACACCATTATTTTTTCCTGGCAAAAAACTACAAACAACCAACAAATCCGTCATCATGGGAATATAGGTAAATTATGGAGTATCCATAAAATGAAATATTACATGGCTGTTAAAAGATAAAAGTAGATCTAAATGTGCTGATATGAAAAAGTCTTCAGTAACTATTATGAAATAAGACAATCAAAGAACGGTGTATTAATCGTGTTTTTTATTTTCTGTATATTATGATAGTTGACATTTAAGAACATTTCTGGCTGGGGAGAGGCTGCCCCTCCAGGGGCTAGCCAATTCTTAGAGTCAGCGAAAAAACTCAGCCAGGAGCATGAGTTTGATCTGGAAACTAAGCAATTCAGAGGCAGCCCTCCCCTTTCTGCCTCTCACACACCAAGAGGCAATATTCCTCTGCCTTCATCATCGCAGGGCCAGGGACAGGTGACCAGAGCCCAAAGCCCACTAAAATGATTCCAACTCACCAGTCCTAAACTATTTACCCTGCCCTGCTTGGCTTTTCCTGGGAAAGTTCTAACAAAGGCAGCAGCCTAAGTGTTCCGTTCCTCCTGTCCTCTGCTTCCTGACCCAAACCTGGTGTTCCTCCTGTGGCTCTGTGTGACAAGCGGTGCCTCTCATTTCTAGGAGAACTGTGACTAAATTAAACTTTTCTTTGAGTGGTGTTGACCTCACTGTGTAGTCACTCAGTCACCTTTATAAAATAAGACCCAGCACCAAGCACACAGCATAATGTTTATAGTATCCTCTCATGTAGGGAAAAAAGAGGATATATATGTTTATAGATGCATATGCAGATACATATGCATGGAAATACAGAAATGGACAGCTTCAGGAGCATATATAAGAACAAATTCTGGGGAATGGGAAGAGAAATCTGAGAGAGAATCACTCTTAATATATAATCTTTTGGACAATTTAAATTTGTGTATGTATTGTTTTCACCATGGTAAAAGAACCGGATACAGATGACTCTGCTTGCCGTGTGAGGAACACGTTGGAGACACCAGGTGGAAAAGAATCAGGAGGCTGGATGGTGCTCCAGGGACTAGGGAGAAAATGATGAGGAGGCAAAGTGGGTGGGTTAGAGGTACACGATCCTGGTAGAATACATAGCACTTGCTGTTGGGTAGAAATTTGGTGACGAGGGAGAGAGGAATTACAAATTGCTTTGGGTTCTGACCCAAGCGATCGAATAAATTAGAGTGCTGTTTACAAAAGTGGGAGAAGTGCGAGGGGACAGCATTGTAGGAGACACTCAGACAGTCCTACTTTTAGACTGAGGAGAGCGTATTTGGACATTTGCTTAGTTCTTCCTTCTTTTGGGAAGAGAGGGAATTGATGAATACCCTCCACTGCTCCTAGCAGGGGATACTGCACTCACTGACAGCTCCTTCCAGAAGATAACTTATGTCTGATGTAACAAAAAAGAAAAGAGAAAAGAAAATGAGAGCATTCTATAACATTAATATATCTCCTTCTGGCTGAAAAAATATGTATGGTCTATTAGACGATTGGTAACTTCTCTCAGTGCCTTAAAAGAGAAAAAAATGTTCTAATTCATTTCCCCCCCAGTTATATTGAGGTATGATTGACATACAAATATTGCATTTATTTAATGTGAACAATGGGAGTGATTTTTGATACATGTGTACGCAGGGTCTAATTGACTTTTGTTACTGAGTCAACTGGGCTACAGAGGGCAGTGGGATCGTGGTCAGAAACGGTTTCTCTTCCAAGCAGGTGCCAGCTTATTACAGAGCTTGACCAGGGACACTTCACTGCTTCCCCCATCTAAGAAATGTTCCACATCATAAGGGACGAGTGAAATCAAAGAGAATACTGTAAAAGCTAGGGGGCTGAGAAACCAGCTCAAGTTACAGCTGATCATTTCATAGAATAAAACAGAAGTAGAAAAAAAGGGAGCATGTTGAAAAATTCTATACTGATTTGTGCTCGTTCACTGCTCTAAAGGGAGCTAATTAATTTTTTAGGGCCTGAAAAGAAAAACTAATAATGTCTGACCTCTGCAAGATACCTAAAACCAAGCAACCAAATAATCAAAGAAGCAAACAAACAAAAATTGAATTTCAGGGACCGTCTAATTTTGATTTTATTTCTGTTAATAAACATCCAAGTGGGGTGTCAAGTTAGCAGGTGGGTATATAAGATGTCAGATGACATATACATTTGTTGCCAGTCAACAGATTTTTTATAACAGCACTTCCTTTTTCTTAATTGTTTATTATCTTTCTTGCTATCTTAAATTCTGAAATTGCATTGTTTTTCTCTTTACATTACACGATTATTTCTAACAGATCTTTGTTATATTTTTATATTTTTAACATTATTAAGTATTTAGTACATTCAAAAGTACATATATATATGCAAGATAAAACCAAGTCATTAACAATGTTCATCTTCAGGATATGTTACAACAAACGTGAGTTGATTTTGTAAGGAAAAATAGAAATACTTTCCATTTCTTAAAAAAATCTGTTATAATCCTTTAAAATAAAACCTACTTTATTGAATGACATTAACCTACTTTGAATAAAATTATTCCTAGGTAATTAACTTATAGTATCATCCTTATTTATCTAGTTTATTGGATGAATAGTCATTGAACAGCACCAAATATAGCCTTAGTGTTTATCCTAACTCTTGGCTTCGATATAGCGTTACATTTGTATTCTCAATTCAACCATTTTGAAATAGAATACTAGTGCTATTGACCTGTTTCCCATGGGGCACTCCATGTTTGTTGACTGCAGCAAAGTGAACACTGGGCTTGTGTCTTTCATTTCAGTGAAGTTGTGAGTTCTAGTCAAGAGAGTGGCTTGCACATGGAATACATTGGATCTGACTCATAACCTTCTGAAGTTCCGTGCCAATCACGGGAGGAGGTGAGGAGAGACAATGGCGAGGATGGGGCAGTTTTTGCCCCTGCAGACCTTACAGTTACAGATTCACCCGGAGTGTTGAGAGGTAGGAGGAAGGACATGTATCTAATCTAACTGCCTAATATAAAAATTTAGAATGTGAATAAACTGTTAGCCAAATCTGTGTGACTGACGAGTAGAATTTAATGAAAATGATGCAGGTTGATATGATAACTAAGACGTACTATTGAAAAACCAAGGGGCAAAGGAGTGAGGTATTATATAACTTGTAATAATTGATAAAGAATAGAGTTGTACATCTATTCGCAATGTATATGTAACTTCTAAAGGACAAAAATAAAACGGTGAGCCTGCTAACAACTTATTATTTACAGAACACAGCAGCAAAGACATTTGCTCTGTGCCTTTCCTCAGTCCCAGCCTGTGCCTTGCACCCCTCCACAAAGTATTACCTATCCTGAATTTCTCCTTACTTTTCTTTACATTTTTCCACTTACACCTTGATCCTAACCTAAACAACATAATGCTTAGTTTTATTTGTCGTTAAAATTCATAAAAAAAGTGTATGCTCTATTATTCATTTATGGCTTGCTTACTTTCAATCAATATCATTTCTAGGATTCAGCCACACTGACATGCTTGTCTCTAGTTCAGTCAGTTCCCCCACTCTATAGCATTGTGTTTTTCTCTACTAGTGTTGGCAGAAATTTGGGTTGTTCCAGTTTTACAGAGTTATGAACAATGACCTTAGAAACATTCTCATATATGTTTCCTGGTGGTTACGCATGAGAGCAAGAAGTGGAATTTAGTTCTAGAATATACATGGATGCAACTTTATCCAATAAGGAGGTTCTACTTTCTACTAGTAGTATATGGCTACTGTTACTCTTTATCCTTATCAATACTTCTTATGGTGAAACATTAAAAATTTTTGCCTCTCTATCTAGTGTTTGTATGACAGACCTAATTGTGTCTTTAATGTACACCTGCTCATACGCCTTTTGGTCATTTTTTTTTATTGGGTTGTCTTTGTAGGGGTTCAGAACAAGTCACCTGGAGATGTACCATTCTGGAATGCAGATTATTTTGAGGTAAAAGCAATCAAGGTCCAAAGGACTCTGGAGAACCTTTGACCTTCCCCTTAATTGTCTAAAAAGAATTTAGTTAGAGGACCTGTTAAGGAAGAAGTTATCACCCTAGATAACTATAGCGTAACATGAACTAGGTATGGTCAACAGGGAGGAACCTAGCAAACCCTGTATAAACAAAGTCTTCTGTGTGTCCCCTGATTCTGGATGGCCCAGCAAACATTTGTTTACCAAACGTTTACTCTTTTCATTCTTCTTGTGAATTTTCTTCCTTTCCTTTCAAATCCCAGACCCTTGCCCCCTTCTCCTTAGTCCAGAATGACATACATATCTAATCTTGCCTGTCTTTGAAATCTCTCATGTTAATGTGGATTTCCTGTGCATGCATTATTAAATTTGATTTTCTCCTGTTAATCTGTCTTAAGTCATTTAAATTATTTGACCAGCCGAAGGAATCAAGGAGGGAAGGAGAGAATTTTACCCTTCCCGACATCCTATTAATTTGCATCTGACTTTGTAACATCTGGGAAATAGCTATTTGTCATTTCTATGTGTTGCAAATATGTCTACAAGTTGTGGCTTGTTTTATAACTTTCTGTATAGAGTCTTTTAAGAAATAGACATTCTCAATTGTAGTATAATCAAATTCACTGATTTTTAAAATTTCTGTTAAAGATTTGGGGTTTTATTCTGAGATTGTCTCCTATATATTCTTCTAAAGCTTTAAATGTTTGCCTTTCTTACCCTGAAGTCATAGAATACTGTATGTGCTCCCTAAACTTTACAAATTGTATCTTTCTTAACAATTTAATTCAACTGGAATTGATTTTTGTGTACAGTGAGATCAACTTCTGTGGGGTTTTTTCCTGCATTAGGATAATCAATTTCTCAGCATCATTTAGTAAATCATACTCATCTATTTTTCCATTGTTCTATGTTGCTGTTCCTATACTGACCCTGTACCTGGTACCATGTATTCTTCGTTAGTGTTAGTTCTGTAATAAGCCTTCTTATTTAGAAGAGCAATTCACTCAGTTTGTTTTTCTTCCCCAAAAGAAATAGAAACCCATTGAAATTTTGACTGAAATTATATTGGATATATATGCAACAATATGTGTATTATTATTAAGTATATATAATATATACATAATATATATTAGGGGGAGAATAGACATCTTTATTATATTAATTATATTAAATACCCCTATTCAAGAACACAATATCCTTTCACCTTCTTTAATATATTTAAAGAAAGCTTTGTAATTCTCTTCTCACACATGTTAGATATTTTTTCTTATTCATTATATACTTGTTTATACTTATTTACATAATATTTATAACACCTATTTATACAATAAATTCTTATAGGTGTTTTATATATTTATAAACGATGCTTTAAATTGCATTTATAAAAAGTACTAATATACAGAAATACAACTGATTTTCAGATATTGATCTTCAGCAAATTAATTACACTATCTTATTAATTCTAATAATACTTCTGTACATTCTTTTAAGTTTTCTGTGAGAGAAATCCATGAGTTCTGTTTCTTTTAAGCAAATCCATATAACTTCTTCTTCTTTTTTTTCTTTTATGTTACAGTGCTATCTGGGAACTCCACCATGACGGTGCATGGAAGTGGTGAAAAGTCATCATTTCCCAGTTGCTTACTCTGTGTCTGTCTGTTTCCATGTTACTTATCAGGGTCCTTCTACAACCAGTTTGCTAAGTCTTTTTATCATAGTTAGATGTTTCATTTTATTGAATGCATTTAGTATCTAAAGATATGGTCACATATGTTAAGTTTTAATTTAATTTTAAATTCCATTATCTTATCCCATCTTTTCATTTTTCATAAAGGCCATATTTCCTTTCATTTCATCATGGATTAGCTCAAAGTGCTTCTTTGAAATCTTATCCTTCTTGGGTCTGTCCTCACTGTGGTCCCCTCTCCCTTTTCTTCTAAAGCTCTCCTTAAGTGACTGTATATTTTCTCTGTTTCTTCTCCCTGTAGAGTTTTGTACAGGCTTGTGTAGATTTTATTTTTTTTAATTTTGTCTCCCCAAAGCCCCAGTACATGGTTGTATATCCTAGTTGTATGTTTTTTATTTTTTAATTTATTCATCTTGTACTGTCCTGGTTCTTTTGAGTTCTATTTTCCTGAAGTTGTATGGGCATATTCTAATTAAAGCCCCTTTCTCTTTCATCAGCACTGTTAAGTTCTTCCTCAAATACTGGAAGTCCCACAGATGCTAAATTACATTGTCAGTGCATTATTTGGTTGTTTCTGTCAAGCTGGTATGAGCTATGCTCATTGGCCTTTGCAGCTGGGAAACTCTATTTGCATGTCCTGTACTTTTGTTGAAAGCAACAAAGCATTGAACAATTTGAAAAACGCCTTTTCCTGATGGGAAAGCAGACTTCACAATTCAATTTCTTTCTTCTACAACCAAGTTTATATAATGTCAAGTTGTTAAACCCTAAAGTCTTTGTGGCTGTATGGTGGGGTCAGGATATTTCCATTTACGAAGACACTCTGTTGCCTTGGCTGGATTCCAGGCACTGGCTCCAAGCAGGTTCCTTTCTGTGGTTCTCACAATTTACTCCTGCTTCCAGACATCATTCCTCCAGATCATAATGTTCCCACTTATGTCCAGTGATTTAAAATAAATGTGTGTCAGAAAATGGTTCCCCTGCTTAAAGGACTGTCCACAAACATCAACTTCCAGGGCCTATAAGATCTGGCCCTGCATGCTCACTCTGGTCCACTGCCCACTTCGTTTCTTACATGCCTTCTACACTAGTCTTCCTTCTGAACTTCAAATTTGCTGAGTTTGATCACAATGAGGCTTTTGTATAAGCTTTTCTTTCATTTTGGAATGCAATAATTGTCTTCTTTTTTTAAGACAGATTTCAGCTTAAAATTTCAGATTAAAGGAAAACACTGCTGATTGTTCTATATAAAGTAAGTCTTAATCCCTAATTGTTTTATGATATTAGTACATTGTCTTCATGTAGTTATATTTTTGCTGTCTACACTAAATGCAGAGCCAGTGAGAACAAGAGCCTGGTCACATCCATGGGGCTGTATCCTATATATCCATGGACTGAGCACAGTGACTTATCATTGTTGATGCTCAACCCTTATTTGTTGACCAAATAAATGAAGATATGATTGAATAAATACACATCTATTTGAGAATATTTGATAATCAGGCGCTGAGACAAGAGGATAACTAAGAGTAGTGGACATAATCTCTGCTGTTTTCTTCCAGTTTTGCATCCCCAGCCTTAACCAGTTGCTGATCTTGCAGAACATTCCATCAAACAAACTCTACCTCTCTGGTAACCTGGTCCCACCTATAACCTTTACCCCTCCAAATTGGTTGCCTGTAATGGGATTTTCTATAACTCTCTTTATTTATTTTCTTCAATTCCACATTTCTATTGGGAAAAGTAGAAATATATGTCAACTGGAAGCATTCTCTTTTGGTTTAGCCCACATTACATCTGCATATATTATTTGAAATAAGTAATACCCAATTGGTGCCAATCCATATTTTAAGCTCTGATGGGATTTTCTTTTTAACATACCACTTATTTATGTTCAATGTCTTAAATGTCTGGGTGGTGGTATGTGCATAGGTCTGTACTTAAAGACATCTAGGGCTGGACATTTTGATTTGATTGGGGGAAACTTTCAATCTTTAGTCTAGATTGTCTGCAATTTGATAGAATTAGAGCCAATGACAAACACACATTTGCCATTCTTCTTTTAAAGCTTGTTACTTTAATAGATACATTTGAATTGCATTACTGTTAATTTTTAACGAGCTGTAGCTTCTTATCTTTCTGGTACAACATTGCCCTTGAAAATGTCCTTTCACTCTTGGCATAGTCAGATTGTTTTCTTTCCTTCTGAATATTTTAAGGTTAGCTCTGGTCCTTAGATACACCTTGAACTTGTTTTGTGTTGACTTTGTGATTGATATTTTGATTACTAGGCTGAAAATTTGTTGTTGTATAAGTGCTAAGCTTCTAAAAATACTTAACTGAGCAGGGGCTGGCCCTGTGGCCGAGGGGTTAAGTTCATGCGCTCCGCTGCAGGCGTCCCAGTGTTTTGTTGGTTCGAATCCTGGGCGCGGACATGGCACTGCTCGTCAGACCACGCTGAGGCAGCGTCCCACATACCACAACTAGAAGAACCCACAACGAGAAATATACAACTATGTACTGGGGGGCTTTGGGGAGAAAACGGAAAAAATAAAATCTTTAAAAAAAAAAAAAACTTAACTGAGCATTCAACCAATATAATTTTGTAACCTTGAAAGACTTCCTATAATTAGATATTGGTTGACCATGTTCTTGGAAAGGCATCCTTACCCTTACCACTTCCCTGCATAATGGGTTATAAATTGGAATTTCTGTTATTACCATTTTACTCAAATCTGCCCGTTAATTCTGATTTTACCATAAAAATTGATTTCATCACAGTTCAAACTTAATCTATGCAAAAAAATCTCCCTTAATTCAACCTAAATCATATGATTATTTTAAATTATTAAATAAATTCAAGAGTAATGGGGGGAATTGCTACTCCGAACTTAAATTAGAGACATGAAGAAGACTTCAGTGAATGGGAAATTATGAGAGTATTCCAAGAGACTGAACAAGCTGCATTATCATTCTAATATCAATAAGAAGAAAGAGGGTAAAACTAGACGTGCAACAAAGCAGACTTCGAAAAGCTCAGGGATGGTGAAAGTGTGTGTGTGATGATCTGCGTGATTCCGAGACCTGAAACACTAAAAGAAAATTGGTTCATGAAGTCTAATACTTCCTTACCTTACAAAATAGAAAGACAGGTACACTCCTCCACAATAATGTGCTGTTAGCATAAAAACATAGACCTGACTTCAACAGTTTGTTTGTTCTTACTGTTTTCTCAAGAACAGAGTGATTTTAAGTATTCTAAAATTAGAATTAATATTGAAAATATTCCACAAAATGTCAAACAGTTCCATAAATCAACTAAAAAAGATCTAGTACTTTTGAAAAAACATATGACAGATGATTTATTGAGGCAGTTTTTCTCAGGATCTATGTAAATCTAGAGAATATATTCCATGAAGGCATTTTTGAGATATTTCTATGACCTTGGTTGGCATCTATTAATACCTGCCATCGGAACCCTCCAAAGGTCATCTTGTTCACACGTAGACCATCGAGGACTCGTTGGACTCATTCATGGGCCAAACTGAACCCAGACTCTCTCCTAATGCCTACCCTCTAAATACAAGTCAGGGGATTTTCAGATCTAGCTTTGTGGAATGCCTTATTGCAGTTTCCGCAGGAGTGTTGAACACGTCGTCCTAATATACTTTCAGTATCACATGTGAATGTATAGAGGGATCCCAAAACGGTCTCACAACCCAGTTTCACATGATCCCAATGAGAAAATTAATTTGTACGTAGAAGAACTAATCACAAAGTACGTGCACACTAATGCCACATCAATCTCCAAGATAAAAACACTGAGATTTATAAACTATCCATAGTTCAAGAGGGTAAGAGGCTTTATTTTCTACCTATGGAGAAAGAAGAAAGAGGTGGCAGAGCTGGCCCTAGTCATCGGGCAGATGAGGTAACATTAATGGATTCCAGAAAGAAAGTATAATTATACAACTTCTACCTTCCTGGAGAATGATTCGAAAATGGAAAGTTTACACTGTACACCATAAAGCAGAATTGAAGTGCCAGTCAAATACACCTCGGGGTACTAAAACAACTTGTAGATATAAACATCTAAATACTTGAATCATCAAGGAGAACGTGGAAACAGTGTTTGGATTGACTCAAACACTCTAATGCAATCTCAGCCTGAATTCTGAGAACACAGCATCCATTCTCATCCATATTTTTCAGATCACATTTGAAGAAGTTTGGTTCTGGGGGGCCAAAACTAAATAAGCAATGATGCACTACATCAAGCCTATAGGAGGAAAAAGGACAGAAAGTCCAGAAATCATATTATTTGAGAATGAGAACTGCTGATATCCAGCTTGAAAATATACTTAGTACAGGCCTAATTATCCTGAAGAAATTGAAAGGCTGGTATGTGTAGAAAACAATTATATAAATCAAAGAAGCTGAAGTTGGAGATTTCAGCATAACAGCATTATAGCTCTTACAGTGGTTGAAAAATGTAATTGGCTGCCTTATGAGGTAGTAAAATCCACATCACCTCTTTAGGCGGAACCTGGATGACCACCTGTCAGAGATCCTTTAGAGAGCCTTTCCGAATGAGGGGGACTCTTAGCTAGACTACTGCTAGGTACCCCACGGCTTCCTGAATGTCATCTGCAGTGTGTTCCACGCACAGGTGAACACACTTGTATTGTAGTAAGCTTGTTGGAATATGACCAAGACCATATATTAGTAATATGTCTTTCAATCAAATGTTTTTGAGAAGCTTTTTAACAGTGAAATTATCCACTCTTATTTGAAAATATGTATTTTATAAGATCTGGATATATGGCAATTATCATTCTGACTTTTACTGTTATGTAAAACAATACAACTGAAGAGTTTTAGATTTGTGGGGCCTCTTAATTTTAATAAGAAACCTCATTTTTTTTTTTTTAAGATTTTGTTTTCCCTTTTTCTCCCAAAGCCCCCTGGTACATAGTTGTGTATTTTTAGTTGTGGGTCCTTCCAGTTGCAGCATGTGGGATGCCGCCCCAGCGTGGCCTAATGAGCAGTGCCATGTCCGCACCCAGGATTTGAACTGGCGAAACCCTGTGCCCCCGAAGCAGAGCGCGCGAACTTAACCACTTGGCCATGGGGCCGGCCCCAGAAACCTCTTTAAGTCCAACCCAAAGAAGACAATGAAATTGTTTGTTTACTATAATTTAGAAACAAAAAAGATAAAAAATATTCCATTGCCTGAGTTCAAATTATTCTTGACAATTTGCATACCAAAATGTTATGCCCTCCTTGCTGTTTTACAATTTTATTTCTAACAATGCCCTGCCAACAACACTGTCAGCAGGTTTGGCACAGTTTGGTGGGCCAAAATCTTTCACTAACAAATCTTCACCAACAGGAAACGAGTTTCCAGCAATCTGCCGCCATCTTCCAACCCTTTATGCTGCCCTTTAATTTTTCCTTTTAACTTATACTTAAAACTTCGTAGTTGTTTTTGCTTTTAGCAAAATCAAAAAATAAACAACACTACCTATGACTTCATATGCATTTATTTGCTTTTGCTTTTAAAAACACACTAAATATAAAGAAACATTAATGACTTGACATGGTTTTCCGAAAAAGGCTGCTGGTTTTGCTCTGCAAGAAGAATATTTGTGATATGTACACTGTTGATTCCCAAGGGGAAAAGATAGCATTTTAACACAAGCATGAAGCTTACATCAGCCTGAAGCCAAACAAATAGATTTCTTTTTTTTTTCCTTAACAGAAAATTTACAGTCAGAGTTGAGGGAAAAAGGCCATCTATGTGAACATTTACAAATTCATATTTATTACAGCCACTTCCCACACTCCACTGGAGACCTCGCTCTCTCTGCCCGCAGGGACAGGGGCACATGAGGGCCACCCACCTTAAGAAAGAGAACAGGGACATGGCTCCCAGCTCCATTGCCTCCAGCTTGGGAGGATCTGACTTCCATGTACATGTTACTGTATTTACAGGAAGGACCAGGGGGATGGATAGTTGTTTATTTTTCCAAGTAATACTCCTCCTCAGGAGTGACAAAGCCGAAGGAGAAGAATTTTTGACCTTTACTGGATTCAAATTACTCTCTCCCACCACAGCTGAGAAGGGGCATGTTGTTCCTCGTTCATCTTCTGTCCTTTTTGTCTCTTTGTCTTTCTTCTCTTCGGTCTTTCTCTCTCTACAATCTAAATGGCTTGTATTCCCATATCAAGGTCTGAAGACTCACATATTTCAAAATATAGTTCATATTTTACGACGGTATCAAATTAAAGCATTGAAGCTCTTTGGGCCTAGATTTAATCACTTAACTTTCTTTGATTATTTCTTTGGGGCTCTAGAAACTAGGGCATGATCCAGTGGATGCAGCATTACACAGAAAAAGATAAGATTTATGATTTTTTCCCCAATTATGACATTCTTCTAGCTTCTAAAAGTTACACAAATCAAACTATTTCTCTCTCATGTGTAATTTACAGTTTATTTTCAATGATGTCCCTGTAGGCAGAAATGTTGAAAGGGTTTATTCTTAAACAGTTAGAAATATACAGTAAAGAAAGCAGGAAGGAATATATCATTATGGCTATAAATGAATGCATTATCAAGTGCAAGATTGGCATGCACATTTTTTGTTAGTGATTATCCTGTGTGCAAACACACTGCTCTGGTTTCATTGTGAACCAGGTTGTATGATCTCAGACAGGCACCTTATTCTCACCTAGATGAGGAAGTAAGCACATTGCTCTAGACGATCTCTAAGGTATTTTCCAGCTTAGAAATTCTATTACACTTATGACTTCTGGAATAGGCTATTTACAAGATATTTATAATATATTATCAATACTTTGCCTGTGCTTAAGACCATTTAAGTCAATCTTGTAGATGTATGACTTCATTCCTAACTGGGAATGAAGAAAAATCTAAATCATATGCTTAAAGCAAATCTCTATGTAAGTTCATACAACACAGTCCTTTTTGTACACAACCGCCGTGAACAATAGATTTATGGAAAGGCATTTTAAATAACATAAAACCCTGTGAACCATGAATATGATTCTCTAGTTATCACTGCATTATTCTCTAGATTACAGGAAACAAAGCCTGCAAACATTAATCACGGCTTCCGAAGTTCCGATGAAATCAAACGGCTCGGAAATGTTAATCTGTGCCGGCATCTGGCTCTAGGGGGCGCTGCTGGACCGTGCATGCCGTTGGCTGCATTGACGAAGGCTTAGGCAAGATTTCATTAGAGTTGTGCAGGTTTCAGATACAGGAAAAGCACATAAACTATTTATAATCAATTTAAACTTTGAGAAAATTAGGTAACTGTGTAAAATATTTATATGCAGTTTTTGGAAATGAATGTTTCTTTTGTTGGTAGGAATATCTGTCTTTCTGCAGCAGCTAACTGGTTGTAGATAGGAGTGTTTTTATTAACTTTTACAGTCAAGGTCTCATAAAGGACAATACATGTTGCTGTTATGGAATTATTTAAAACATTCTGCCTTAAAATTCAAAATATAAACAAAAATGGCATAGTTGGTTCCCGGATACTGCAATCTCTTAATTGGCTCTGCCATTGCTATATTCAGTTACTCTCTAATTGGAAGGCTCTGTATAATTGTGTCAACTCTATGACTTAAGGCATCTTTTAAAAATAAAGAGCCCTCCAAACAGTGGCAGTTCAAAATCATCTCAAAGGTGAGTAACCACGTGTACATTATTAAACTTTGGAAAATCTGGACTGTCGGAGTGAAAGCCACATAGAAAAGTTAAGACCAGCAGTCTCACGGGTTCTAAGAGCATATTTAAAAAATACCTTGAGAAATGAATGGCGTCATTTAAACTATTATATATAGATTATGAATACCTAACAGAATTGGTAAATCAAATTAAAGCCCGAATAAGGATATGCAAGTATTTATATTGAAGACTGACAGAACTTTTTAAACCTATAAGAAACTTTAGCTCAACTATCGCTCACCTTTAAAGCACCAAGGAAAGTTAATTTGACATTTCAAGTCAAATCGAGGTGACTTCCAAGGGCCAAAAATCTTTTAAGTTAAAACTGGAATTCTGTCTAGACTTGGGTTACGTCTGCTCACTTTCTAATCCATGGATAGATCATAAAAGGCATAATGCACACTGTATAAATAATTTAGATTTTTCTCATAAGCATTGTACATATACAGCATGGTTTTCAATTTAGATTGATTACTCTAACAGCAATGTAAAAAAAACGATGGATTCGGGAGAGCTAATATAGAAGATCGTTTGCAGGATTTTGTGCAATAATCCTGAATTAAGCCACTGGCCTTGAATATGGAATAGAGGGGAACTATTTTTATTTTTTATTTTTTGCTGAGGAAGATTGGCCCTGAGCTAATGTCTGTTGCCAATTTTCCTCTTCTTGCTTGAGGAAGCTTGTTGCTGAGCTAACGTCTGTGCCAATCTCCCTCTATTTTGTATGTGGGGCATGACCACAGCATGGCTTAACATGTGGTGTAGGTCCATGCCTGGGATCCAAACCTGTGAATCCTGGGCTACCAAAGCAGAATGTGCGAACTTAACCACTACAACCACCAGGGCAGCACCACAGAGGGGAAATTTTTGAGATGATGGAGGTGTTAACTAAGAGGCACGTTTCCCTCTTGATGTCTGGGTTGGCACACAAACACGCACATCTGAAAAACACTAATGTGTAATGTGAAATAAGTAAACTTATGGTATACGTTGGCCTCAGTCAATTTATTTCAATTAGCCAATGGATGGGTAACTTGAGATTGGAATTGTCCACCTATATACCTTGACTCTGGGGGTAATAAACCAACAATCATTCTTCACAGCAAAGATTTTGTAAGAAGGTTTCACACAGATATTCAAACAGCAGTTTTGCAATGAGCTCTCTTTTCTATGTCTGATACTTTCAAATCAGAGGCAGTCTTTCATATATTCTCACAAAAGTCCAACACTCGAAGCAAAGTGAAGAAAAAGCCTCATCACTAGTGATATATAATACAATCATTTTGTACTTAAGATAGATATTAATTTTAATCTAAAAAATTAACCTGTAATCAACTTAGAACCAATCTCTGGACATGTGAGTGAATGTGCCGTTAGCCGACTCCGGCTTCCAGCTGAGGTCTTTTCTACCTCCTGTGGGGAGGAGCCAGCCACCCCTGTTGTGTTCTGTTGGAATTGCTGGCCCACAGAATGCATAAGCATAATGTGATTGTTTCACACCAGCACATCTTGGGGTAATTCGTTACTGAGCTGTCATCGTAACTGGAACGCCACCCTAAGTCGACACATCGTAATCTTCTGCCTGAACTACTGAGAACATTTTCTTTCAATCCATTCCACTGCCACTCAACCAAGACCAAATCTATTCCTCCTGCATTTAAAAAAACACCATAAATTCACGATTTCTCGCCATCCTAATGGTGACCAAAATTGTTTCTCCGATTTCACTCCTGTTCCTTACAGTCTGATTACCACACAGTAGCCAGAATCACATAGATTTACCATATATATTACATCATGTCTCTTTACTGTTCAAAACTAATTATTTCCCAGTCACACTTAAATGGAAATCAGAAGTCTTTGACGTGGACTGTAAATTCCCCGGTAAACTTTCTGCTTTAATATTCTCCCTCATGTCTCCTTGTCCACTGCTCCAGTCACAGTGTTATCGGAACACACCAACTTCATTCTCGCTTAAGGACTTTTGTGCTAGCTGGCTTCTCTGTCTGGAATATCACTCCCCAAATACTTTCCTGGCTACATCACTCATTTCATTCATGTGTTTTCTTCAGCATCGTCTCTTCTAATTAGTTAGGCAAAGGAAGAATCAATATTCCCTGTTCCTTATTTTGCCTTTCTGTATCGCTTATCTCCCACAGGTAGGCCATATAATTATCCATTTATTAGTTTGTTGCTCATCTTCTCTACTCGAATATTAACTCTGCAGGGACTTCATTTAGTTCATACTGTATTCCCAGAGCCTAGACCCAACCAACACGTAGTGAGTGCTCTAAAATATTTATAGAGTGAATCAATAGACGAATGAATGAATAAATGATGAATCTGCCTGGGGAGGGCATAACTGAAGTTTGTCACTTCTAGTCTATTAGAAGGAGCTCACAAGCTGGATTGAAAGTCTAGCTTCAGCTTATAACATCCATATGCTTTTGGATATGCTTCTAAACATCTCTTCCCTCAGTTTTCTCATCTGCAAGATGGACAGATAATAGATGTTCCACATACATTAGTTTAATGTGGAATAAAGCATTTAGCACTTTGCTGGTGATATAGTGGGATTTGAACAAATGTGAGTTTCCTCTCCCAAAGTTAGATTCCTAGCCCGTTCATCCCAGTTGAGCCTGGCTGCATCTCAGCCGTCCTTCCTCTTTCACTGCCCTAACTCAAGCCCTGGAGTAGCAGGAGAAGGGCAAGGAGAGCCTAAGAGGCCTTGCCAGGAGGCATGAATTTTATCCTGAAGCCAATATGGACTTGAAAGAGTTTAAACTTTAAATGCTGAAGGATTTTAATACACTTCCCTAACAAAAGGGAGAAATGACACAATTAGTTGCTTAATTTTCATTTTGCATCAATTATTCACACTGGAAATGTTGATATTTATCTCAGACATTCTCCCTGAGTCAATAGAGTTTTGGTCACATGTAAATAGTTTGCATCGGAAAAGGTACACCAGTAGAGCTGTTCATGGAGCCATGCTTAAACGTGACAAAGGCGGCGAGATTAAAACCGGGCCACTTTCAGCTGCCCTGCTTTGCAGTGTCTTCAAAATAGAAAAATGTTATATGTGAATAAGAGATATTGGAATTGGAAAATAGGATCTTAAATCATCTTGTCCATCACACTGTCAAGGTAGGTTTCCTTTAGCATGGTCTCTGGCTCAAAGTATATCAGTGTAAAAAAACTAATATTTTTGACTATTGCCACTTTATTCTTTTAGGACATAATACTTAGCATGTGTTTCACTTGACATTTTTTGCACTTTCATAGTTGTCTGGGTCTGCCTTTGATAAAATCTTTCCATCAGTTCATCTTTAGTGGACGAATTCTTCTCTTTGATATGTTTGATCCATTCATTTTTATCTAATTTTCTGTACTTTATCTTATAGTAATACCATCTGGAACATAATGATCCTAAAAAAGTGTTTCCAGTACAAAATCTGGAAACATTGGATGCCTGATGGACAGTGACTAGCTTATGTATAAAAACAAAACCCCTAACCTTTGTCTCCATTTTTAAATAATTGAGATAACAAAGGTTAGTGCCAAAGCTTATGGTTTATTAGAAGTTAAAACTGTGTACATGAAAAATAACATTGAAAAGTCAGATGTTTTTCACTCTATTTGCTTTATTTAAATCACTGCCTTTAGCCACTCTACCAATGACAGCAAAAAAATGACCAGGCCTTTGTTCTCCAATATCAGTTACAAAATAATCCATGTACCATTCAGAAAGTGACAGGTATGTTTGTGTGATATGATTTTATGTCTTTATTTTCGCACATATAAAGCCTTTACAAAATACTAAAACTACGTTCTGTTTAATGCTTGGAATTTTATCTAAAACTTTCCGCAATTATTATTAGAATTTAAAATGGATATAAAGTATACATATGGTATAACGAAAAGGACTGAATGCTGTATATTCTTGCTAACCAATGTAATGAATAAAATTACTTCATATCTCAGTAGACACATCACAACAGGTAGCAAGTAGATATGTAAGCAGTGGACTGTCTTAGGAAGGCCTCATCTTCACAGCGTTAGCAACAGAGCAATGTGGAGGCGCTGGCCCTTCTTGGATGTCGTGAGACAGTACGGCTACCAGGAGTGCACATGAATCTTCAAAATACCAACCTCTGTCTTTAGAGTGGACAAGATGGCATCATTTTATTTAAAAGGAACAAGATATCTTGAATGTCCTCCATATCTTGACATGCTTGACAATGGACTTGGAAGATGACCATAATGTCACAGCAGGGCTCACAGTGAAATTGTGGGGTCTCCGTTGCTCGTGTGAAGTAACCTCACTGAAAGCTCTGCGGAGTCAGGGACCAGGTACAGGAAGCTCAGCCTGGAGTCCCAAGCACTTTGCACGGGCTCTGATATGAGTTTTTGAATAACTGAGTGCATGAACTGATGTGTCCCCAAATGAGGTAGATGACTTACGAAGCACTCCAGGTAAACAAAAGAACACCTGTGAATAACACTATGTCACTGATAGATGAAACTGCCGCGAGAAAGTATGCGAGCAGACCGCTGGGGCCCCCAGGGATCCATCTCTCTCATCTGACAAATCGACTGGCAACTGTAACAAGAAGTCAGTGGAGCTCAGATCTTTGCACTTGGCCCACGGCTCTTCTCACTCTGCAAACTCTTCTTGGGTGTTTTTATTCATTTTTATGATTTTATCTGCTATTTTTATATTTAATATTCCCAACCAAGTATTTTTAATTAATATCATTATCCTAAGCCACAGACTCCCCAGTATAAATCTGCCTGCTGTACATATCTAGCTAGAAGCTTATTCCCACAAGAGTTCGAATTCTACTTGTCAAAGATGGAAATTGTTCTGTTGCTATTTATCTCAGACATTCAGAGGCACCACTTCAGATCCTCTCAGCCTCGTCTGTTTCTAGAGACCTGGGTCCCTCTCCAGCCCTCGCTGCTGCAGAGCAGAGTCCTCTCCTTCCCTCCCATGGAAGGACTCCCACGAGAGGCAGCCATTTATACGGCCTCTACGAGAGTCCAGCG
The DNA here is from genome assembly GCF_041296235.1 of Equus asinus. Lineage (NCBI taxonomy): Eukaryota > Metazoa > Chordata > Mammalia > Perissodactyla > Equidae > Equus > Equus asinus. Next base: position 7,044,640 of record NC_091797.1, on the reverse strand, counting down.
AGACTGACCTATGAGTCCAGTTCACTGCCAGGCAGTATCCAGCTGCATACCACATACTTATATAAGCCCTCCTCCACTCCCCTCGCTTCTCCCTTGTGCTCCTTGGGATTACATTATAACACATGAGGAACCCAGGCTCACTCCGTCAGAATTTGCTTCTCCTTTGGCGATATCTGTTAATGTGATCTACTTTTACCCTGACACTTCAGCAAAACTCCTCGAGGTCATTCCTACCTTCTTTTGTTCTTCATCTGCTTGAAACTCAGTAGCTGAATCTAGCTGTCATTCCTTCTAAATAACAGCTGCATCCCTTCCTCTCTATTTCTGCCAACACTGACTTGATGAGGCGCTTACTTTTTCTTGGATTATTGAAACAGCCTTCTATCTGGTCTCCCTAGGTCTGGTCTCATGGCTTCACTTTTAGGCTCCCACCTGCAGGGGCTGATACAGCTGATCCATCTAGATGCATATCTCAACATACCTCTGTTTTTGAGGAGAGCCACACTCTCTAACACACCACACCTTCATCATCTATCTGAGCTGACATCTTGAGACTGATCTCTTACGACTTCCTGTCTTGCATTTTATGCTCTGGCAACACAAAATATGCCTTAAAAGAATGTCTCTCTCTTTTTCTAGAATACTTTTCCTTATTCTTTTGGTAAACTTCCACTTTAGAACTGAGTTGAGGCATTCTTCCCTTTATAAATCATACCCGCTGTTTCCCAGGCCGAGACAGATGACTCTCTTCTGTGCAAGATAAAATCCCCTATATATTTATATACACGTTAAAAGACGGACTCTTGCTTTTGTTTTGTTTTGCTGTATCCCAACACACCTGCAGAACATGATATTCTCCCACCAATTCCTCACTGTGATGTGGATTCCAAGGCATAGGAAGCCCTCACCTCTCCCCAGTACTTGAAAGGTGCTTCAGGCTCTGAAGGAGGGAGATCAGGTATGGTTTCTGCTTCTGATATGCCTGCTTTGGTCAGAGGTGGGTGTTTTCCATCTTCCCACCCTCACTCATGTCCCCCCAAATGCACCAGCCTTTGCTTCATGAGGGAAGAGGGGGCCTGTTTTGTACGTCTTTATATCTCGATACCTAGAAGAGACCCTAACCCTCAGTTAACAGGTCCATACACATTTGGTGAATGAATGAATGGATATTACAGGGACAAACCGCAGGTACCTCTGAGGTCAGATCCAGCTGGGGCCAAATAGTTTTCTTAGAAACTGGATTTTGATTTATATAGTCTCATAGTAAGCACAGAATTTGAGGAGGTTGCCAGTCACATCAACCTGGTGAGTTGGCAGCCACATTGCCCGAGTCTGCAGAGAGGCTGAGAGGGCCTGATGACAGTAATCAAAGAGATTCCTGAAATCCCTGGAGGGACTGTCTGCCGTACCAAGAGGAATCTGTGGCCGCTGAATACTTTGGGATTAGGACCAGGCTGTTCTCTCTGACGGGGACTGAGCCTAGCATAGTGACTATGGGCTGTGAGGTCATCTCCTGTACTAAGTGACTTTTGCTGTGTCTGTTGATATCTTTCCATCAATCACAGTCACTTCTATAGCAACCAAGGAAGTATTTATGTGATTGTAATTGCCACTTTGATGATAATTGTCGGTGTGTTCTCCCCCTAATATGTTGTGAGTTCCTTAACGACAGGAACTCTTCTTTATTTATCTCAATATTCACAGCATAGCAGGGGTTAAAGATATTGTAAAACTGAGAAATAAACATGTAGGTATGGAGGAGTGGTAAGACAGAAGCTGGAGGGATGCAATGGAACCAGGTAATTAAGGATGTTCAAGGCTAAATAGAAACATCCTGGCACCTCCAGTAGGTTCAAAATTTAGCAGCCTATATGAGTTTATATAATCCTCAGTGCTGTAACCAATAAACCACCAATTTCCGTGGCCGGCCATAACCGTTCACCTTGCTCACTTAGCAGCGTAAGGCTGGTTATTTGATGGGGTCGAGGCGGCAGGATTTCTCCAGGCAGTGGTTTAGGATCTTAGGGTCCTTCTATCCCATGACTCCACCATTAGCTAGGGTCTTAGAGTCCTCTGCATCGGTCCCGAAGGTGAGAAAGAAAGGACAGGAAAGAGAGAAGAATCAGGTGTCTCACATGTTTGGGTCAGTAAGTGAGAGTTCATTCCTCTTTTTGTCCATTGCTGGGAACTGGTTCTGCAGCATTATTTCTGTAAGAGATGGACAAACTTGCTCTTAAAGAGCTAAACAGTAAATGTTTTAAGCTTTATGGGCCATATTTCTCTGTCACAACTACTCAGCTTTGTGGTTACAGCCTGAAAGTAGCCATAGATAACATGTAAATGATTGGGTGCAAATATGTTCCAGTAAGACTTTATTTATGGGCACTGAAATTTTAATTTCATTTAATTTACCAGTGTTACAAAACATTATTCTTTTAAAATTTTTTTCCATTTATTTCAAATGTAAAAAACCTTCTTTGTTCTCGGGCCTTGCAAGGACACGCAGGTGGTGGCTGAATTTAGCCTGTCGCTGCAGTGTGCTGACCTCTGACCTAGAGGCAAGGTGGCTGCTAAAGTTTTCCCTGTGTTAGGCGCTGCCTTTAGTGAAAGCTCCACATTACTTTGGTTGACAACTAGCTGTGTTTCCCATAGGCTGCTCCTCTGGGCACTAAATATCCATGTAGGCCCCCTTTCTCTCACATAGAACATAGCCAGCCCCTTCCCAAGAGACATAGCACACAATCTCAGCCAGTCACTACATCCAGCTCAAAGTCACTGCTTTCTAGGTGATGTTCAGTCCTTTCCATCAGATCTGGTTGTGGCTTCTTCAGGTCTGGAGAGCTACAAACTCAAAAGCAATGCCTGCCTTTAATAGAAACAAATGGAGCGGGGACAGCAAAATTGCTTAAAACGCCCCTTCAGAAAGGGAGGAACAGGGAATGTACACCAATGATGAAAAGTAGTTATCAATTGTGACTCCCTCCGCCTTGGCACTAGAGAGAGTTCCTTGATTAGATGGATTCTCTTGGGGAACCATTTCCCTGTCCATCATTCCTGGCCCACCTCTTTGGTCCTACCTGAGATTGGCTTGGGGAGTGCCCCTCGGGGAAGGTAGAACTATCGCACAGTGTTTCATGCTGGTATAAATTTTGGTGCCTTGAGATATTTTATAGTTACAGGGTTTTTAAAAATTTTGATCCAGGCTTGTGGTTCTCTTGGCAATACATTTCCATTAACATTTAGGAGGCACTGGTCTATTTGCATTCGGTCTGGTCCATGTTAGTAAGTGTATGCAATGTTCTTTCCTTGTCACAATTCTCAAGCTGGCTTTGTTTTTTTGTTTTGCTTCTCCTCTTATATCTTTATCTCTCAAGTTAATGACAGCTGCCTTGAGGTCAACTGAACAATATATTCGGAGGATACGAGCATCCTTTGAACTGATCTTTGCTGCATGGCCTAGTTATTATATTGCACTGATATATCTTAGTGAGCCTGTGTTGCTCTCAGCATTATATATTCTTTTTTGGGGAGGGGTTCTAAAAACAATTAGCTTCTCTAAACTTCAGAAGCTTCAATCATACGTTAGATCCTTGCAGTCTTCCTCATCCAGTAAATGACAACAAATGCATTTCCTAAATGTCACAAGCCAGCAATCACTTTCCTCCAGGTCACATTCCACTGTTGGGACTAGCTCAAAAGTCCCCTCTTGATGTAAGGGGACAGTGATGGAGGGGACTGAGCAAGTTTGTTCCTGGCTGTGCAGCTGTTTCTATGGGGCAATTTTATATTACGGGGGGAGCGGAGGTGCATGAGCTATTCTGTTTCAAAGCTAGTAGAGAATTTAACTTTTATTCTGAAAGCAATGGTAAGCATTTGAAAGACTGTCATCCATTAATACCGAAAGCAGAAATAGAAAATAAAATACATTCCAAGCATAGCGCAGTAGGTAGAAGCCAGAGGGCACTGAGGTGTATGACCCTTATCAGTCTCACCACAGTTTGGAACATGTGAGAAAGTTTTTGCAGAGCCTTCATTAGTCATGAACTCTACCCTGAATGCTATTATTCCCAAATGAAGAAGACTTCTATTTTTCATAATAATAAAACATGTTATATATTTCCAGAACCTCAAATAGTAACATTTGAAAAAGATTCATATCAAATTCTACCAGATATGATTATATTTGTATAAGTAAAACCTAACTATATCTATTTCATTGCAAAACTAAATATAGTTTCTTTTTCCTGAATGTTTCATTTCCCAAGTATTAAAATAGACTTTAAAGTATAAATATTGATATCTTTCAATTGTCAAGGAAAGCATACAATGCACAAAGATTTGAATGAGACAAAAATAGAACATAGGAAAGTTTCTACCATGCAGAGAAATGAAAATATATTTTGGTTAAACAAAACGTATGCAAAATGAAAAGTTAAATTGGAATAGAAATGAACCCAAATTATAGTGTAATAAAACATATGAATTTTATATTTGTACTCTGCTTTTAAGTGTCTTTGCATCTATTTCTTCTTATTTATTTCAGTGTATTATTTTGTTCATTTTCTACAGGAAAAAAGTAGATACTCTAAAAACAATGAAGGTAGCACATTGGAACTTCTCGTGGAAAGCATTATTCTTCTTAGATGACTGTTCTCCTAGTTGATTTGGAATGTGGTCAAATAAGCACATGGTAAGACAGCTCATCATACTAGTTACCAAAATGGAAGCACTTCCTGTGTCCAGGCATTGTGCTAGGTGCATTGCTTATATCACAATTCCATTCAGTCTGCATGTCAACCCTCTGCTTATTACCGTGCTTATTTTACAGGTAAGGAAACTGAAGGACAGAGAGGCTAGGTAACATTGCCAAGGTTATATCAATAGTAAGCAGCAAGGCTGAACTTTGAAACTTGGTGTATCTGACTGTTAATTCCTCTGCTGTAGAAATACACCAGCTTGACTCAAACCCACTTCCACAAAACCAGCAGTCAAGCTCTCTGGTCCCCATCTGTGTCCCACAGCAGAGGCAATCCTTCTGGAGTTGCAGCATATTAACTATGTTTTGTGATCAATCTGTGTAATAAGATAAAACACCTTTGAACTTACCTTTAGGGAAAGAATTGCCTTTATTTGTGAAATACTATGGTAGAACATTTAAATCTGAAAATATACGTCCCAGGACATGGTCCAGAAATAAAAAATATATCTGTTATGAAAGTTAATTGCTCTTGTTAATATGATAGGAAAAACACCAAACTGAATTTCTAGAGAGTGAGGGGTTAAGGATTCCTAGAACAAGGAGATGAGGCCAGGTTCCAGAGAGGGCACGCAACTAAGAGTGATGTTGGGAATGAGGCCAAGAGTAGATCTTTAAGAAATACCTGAAGTAGGAATGGTCAAGGGATTTCTAAGACCAAGGATGGCTAATATTCAGTGTTTCATATTTTTGCCTTGTAACATTGTTCTCTGTAATACTTGACCCTTTTTTCCTGACCTCCACCCCACAAATTTTGTGTTAGTTATTTTTCAGAAGAATCCACAAAAAAGGACTAGTTTGATTTTTCATCTGAGGAGGAAGAAATGATAAACAACCACAATTACAATGAAAACAATGGCTGGTAATGATAAGATGCATACTAGGTATTTGGCACTATTCTGAAATTTTTAAAAGTGTATATTAAATTCTGCATCTCTCACAGCAACACTCTGTGGCCATTTAGAAATGAAGGAAGCGCTAAGTCACACATCCAGCAAGCGGTGCAACCCCATTCAATGTGTGGTGCCAAAGTTACGGGTCTCACCTTTCTACCTGACTGCTCTGAGCTTTAGAATCAGGGTGCAAGTGACATCAAGGTGTCATTTCACTAGCGGAATGTAAGTAAAGAGAATATGACAATAGCTCTGCGTGTAAACATAAGTTCCCGAGTAGAGACGACAGACCTTTTACATCCATGGGGCTCAAGCCATTCTGAGATACATCAAAGTAAATTGTGATTCCGCAAAACTGTTCACTCCATTGCTGGCACTTCAAGAGTGGCCAAATAACACATGTATTTACACAAATAAGCAATTAATTACCTTAGATGTTAATAAAGCCTAGATTGTTAAATACTTCAATTATGCACTTCCTAGCTCTATTCTAATCTATCTTGAAATACAACTGTGTGTCTGTTCTTTGGAGAACTCATGTGTCTATTCTTTGTTCCCACATTTACTCATAAACAAACTCTACTCAAACAAAGTAGAGTTTGCCATACTCTAATCATAAAAATCCTGAAATATGTGACTAAGTCCATTATGGAATTCTAGAGAAGAAAATCATTTAAAAATATTGTGAAGTGAACTTAAGATATCAAAAACATCACAAAATATAAGAGATGGTAAAAAATTTTAGTTATATTTGGATATAGTAACTGTACATTTTCTAAATTTTATTCACTTTTAAGACTGTTAGGATAATCTAGTTTGGATTTGAAGAGTTCAGAAAGGAAAAAGACCCTATTTCCAAGGATATTCTTTCTCTTATCCTCAAATTCCAAGATGCATACATAATTAAAAACAAAAACAAACAAAAATGTCTTTGATATAAGGAAGCGAATCCTGCTGTCTGAGAAGATACATATATTTTTCAAGATTATAGTATATCATCTCTACATTTTCCTTGTAGAACTGTAGAAAAGTAGAGTTTGATTAAAATACAGCTAAAACATTTTCTATAGCATGATTTTATGAAGCAAATGTTCCACTATAGACTTAATTTCAAATATTAAATGACTAAAATACTTGATATAGTCGATCTCATCACCTTTTTAAAATTTAATATATCTTCAGTGTAAATGTGCATATTTAAAATAAATATCAATAAACAGTATTGGGAAAATTGGATATCTGCATGCAAAAGAATGAAATTGAGCCCTTATCTCACACCATACACAAAAGCATTGACATTAGCTTGGAAATGATTTTTTGGATAGACACCAAAAGCTCAGGCAATAGAAGCAAAAATAAAGAAGTGGAGCTACATCAAAAGAAAGCTTTTGCACAGCAAAGAAAACAATCAATAAAATGAAAAGGAAACATGGATTGGGAGAAAATATTTGCAAACCATAAATCTAATAAGGGGTTAATATCTTAAATATAAAAGAAACTCATACAACTCAATAGCAAAAAGGCAAACAACTTGGGGCCAGCCCGGTGGCATAGTGGTTAAGTTTGCATGCTCTGCTTTGGTGGCCTGGACTTTGTAGGTTTGGAACCCTGGGCACAGACCTACACACTGCTCACCCAGCCATGCGTGGCAGTGTCCTGCATATAAAATAGAGGAAGATTGGCACAGACGTTAGCTCAGGGACAATCTTTCTCACTAAAAAAAAAAAAAAAGGTGAAAAATTCAATTAAAGGGCAAAACAACTAAACAGATATTTTTCCAAAGAAGACACACAAATGGCCAACAGGTCTATGAAAACTTCTGAACATCCCCAATCATCAGAGAAATGCAAATCAAATCCATGATGAGATATCACCTCACAACTGTTAGGATGGTTACCACCAAAAAAATTAAAGATAATTGTTGGTGAGGATGTGGAGCAAAAGGAACCCTGTACACCATTGGTGGCAATGCAAATTGGTATAGCTGTTGTGGAAAACAATATGGAGGTTCCTCAATAAAGTAAAAATAGGACTACTATATGATCCAGCTATCTCTCTTCTGTGTACATACACAAAGGAAATGAAATCAATTTCTTGAAGAAATATCTGCACCACCATGTTTATTAAAGCATTATTCACAATAGCCAAGATATGGAAACCACCTAATGCCCATCAATGGATGAATGGATAAAGAAATTTTGGTATAGATGCATACAATAGAATAATACTGTGTCTCAAAAAAAGAAGGAGATCCTGCTGTTTATGACAACATGGATGAACCTGGAAGACATTATGCAAAGTGAAATAAGCCAGATGCAGAAAGAAAAAAATCACGTGATCTCACATGCAATCTAAAAAAGTCAAATACAGGGCCAGCCCCAGTGGACTAGTGGTTAAGTTTGTGCACTCCACTTCAGCTGCCCAGGTTCAGTTCCCAGGTGTGGACCTACACGGCTCATCTGTCAGTAGCCATGCCATGGCGGTGGCTCACATACAAAATAGAGCAAGATGGGCACAGATGTTAGCTTGGGGTGAATCTTCCTCAGGAAAAAAAAATTCTGAATACTTAGAATACATAGAAGCAGAGAGTAGAACAGTGGTTACCAGGGTTGGGTAGGTGTTGGAAATGGCAAGATGTTGGTTAGAGGGTACAAAGTGACAGTTATGTAGGATGAATAAGTCTAGAGATGTAACATACAGCATGATGATTAGAGTCAATAATACTGTATTGAATACTGGAAAGTTGCTATGAGAGTAGATTTCAGGTGCTCTCACCCTACAAAAACATGGTAACCATGTGAGGAGATGGGTATGTTAATTAGCTTGACGATAGTAATCATTTCACTGTGTATATGCATATCAAGTCATCATGCTGCACACTTTAAATATGTATAATTGTTATTAAAAATAAAATAAATTTAAAAGGTATAAATCATACACTAAGATTTTAAAAATATTATAAATGGGCTGGCCCCATGGCCTAGTGGTCAAGTTTGCTGTGCTCTGCTTTAGCAGCCCGGGTTGGGTTCCCCAGTGTGGACCTACACCACTCATTGGTGGTCATGCTGAGGCAGTGACCCACATATAACATAGAGGAAGACTGGCACAGATGTTAGCTCAGGGTGACTCTTCCTTAGGAAAAAAAAATACTATAAAGAAGATGGATTATTTCCTAGAAGCTCTGAAGTGAACCAAAGACACATATAATGAAAGTCATAAGGAATGAACTCATAGAGGAAGATAATAGAAATGAAAAATGGGACCAAATACAATGAGAGAAGTGAAAGAATAATATATAGCAGAAAAGGAATAATGCAAACACATATGAATCCATCACGTTGTCAACCTAGTCTTAAAAATGAAGAATGCTGAAACAAAATATTTATTACTTTATTTATTAATATAGCTGTTATTTTTGTTGCTGTTGTTGGCTCTTACTACACGGTCTGTTATTGGACATCCTGGTAGATATTAACAAATTCTCTGAAGGCAGGTCTCCTATAGGGCTGTCTTCATCATGGGAATCCGCAACTCACGGCACAATTTAGCTATCTGACAAACGTCACACTCCACTGGCAGTCATGAGAGGAAGGCACACCAAGGTAGACACATTCGAAAGAGAGCTCCTACATCTGTGATGAGTTCAGCTTCACATGGAAGGCTCTCTCCTCTTCAGTCTCAAATGGACAGATGTAGAATAAATATCAAACTACCATTTCAACTCTTTTCACCAACTTGTCTCCAGGTGTAAATGATAATCGCTTCTCCAGGAGACCAAGAGTACGTCAATCTCACAGCACACTGTGGTCAGACAAGCATCTGGCTGGCTAAAAACCTGGAGAAAATTGTACCTTACTTCATTTCCCTCATTTCATTTTAGATTTTATTTCATTATATTATATGAATGTATAAAATGATCAACTTTGGATACCAATTTCCGAGTAATCAAAATTTTCATCTAGATTTTATTTTGAAGATTCATATTGTCTATTTGAAAATCATGGTGGATGATTTTTTAAGAAATAACTGGCATTGATGTCACTCTTAAGATGTTAAAACCCTATACTGTAATCTTTTACTAATAAGACATTTAAATCAAATATTTTCGTAAAAGTAGGGCATCTAGATTATTACCACAAATTTATGACAGCGTGTTATATACTTTATGTTACTCTTTATAAGTAACCCCGGGCCACCTAAGTGGAGCCTGTGAACTTTATCACTACGCACTGGGCCAGCCCTGTAAGTGACTCCCTTTTGAAAAGCAAATAATGTTCAACTTAATGATACTAATAGCTTGTTGAGTTGATATATGAAGAAAAATTTAAAAATTAGAAAAAAATTATCTCTGGTGCTTTCTGCCTTCTGTTTCTGAATCATTTCTTTCTATTTGAATACTTCTCCACTTTACCACAATACACTCTTTTAGAAATAGTAATTATTTAAAAGAGACAGGGTACAAATCACACTTAATTCAGAGTGTTTCATATTATATGGAGACATTTGAGAATGCATAATAAGAGGTAAACTGGTGGTTTGGATGTGAGGCAGCTTTAGAAGTGTACATGAGGGGCCGGACCCGTGGCAGAGCACTTACGTTCACGCGCTCCACTTCAGTGGCCCAGAGTTTCGCCGGTTGGGATCCTGTGTGTGGACATGGCACCACTCATCAGGCCACGCTGAGGTGGTGTCCCACATGCAGCAACCAGAAGGACCCACAACTAAAATGTACAACTATGTCCTTGGGGGATTTGGGGAGAAAAAGCAAAAAAAAAAAGAAAGAAGAAGAAGATTGGCAACAGTTGTTAACTCAGGTGACAATCTTTAAAAAAAAAAAGATGTGTACATGAGTGGTATGCTGCTGTAGCTATCATTTTTTTCTCACTAAACAATATGTTTTAAGATCTATCCATGTTGATCCATATGGATGTATTTCATTCTTTTCAGGTGACTTGTAAATATCCCAGCATATTTATCATCCTTTTAAACATCCATTTCCCTGCTTTCCAGTGTTCTATTATTTTTAATAAGCTCTTCAGAGTGTCATCAGATCACATACGAGTGCCTCGCTAGGGAAGAAATCGAGAGGCAGAATCACTGATTTAGCTGTTCTTCATATATAGCACTTTAACATCTGACCACTGAGCCTGAACGAAAGATCAATCTTTCACACTCTGGGCACAAGACATAAGTCAATACACAGGGATAGACGTCCTGAGCCTGAGGTTTATATTGTTATATTATTTAGTTATTAAGAATGCAGGTGAGGTAAATATAGGTAACTATTAAAATGGGTAGGAAATAATATAACAATCAATCCAATGATGAAAGACTTGTTTTATATATATAGACATAATTATTATCAATTCCATCACTGGAAAAAATCTTGGTAGAATGATTCAAACAAACAAACAAATGACCACCACCAAATAAACAAAACCCAAAATACCCCAGAGGGAAAGCCATTTCCTTGTCAGTGATACGCTGAAAGTTGTTGCTGGATTTCCTTACATCACCAGTATAAAGATGATTGTTAAAAAAGAGAGGAGAAACTAGAGCATACTATTCTAAAACTTGAAGTCTTGTGGTCAATCTAAAAAAGTGCATCAATGAGCATCAAGCAAGTGGTGGGGCTATTCACCTTACTTTGTGTGTGTAAGAGTGGGACTAGTATTAATTTAATTTTGGCTTCTCCACAGCAGCATTTCAGTGCTACAATTAATGTAAAATGGTAGGACAACGGTCCCCGTAATAAAATTCTGAATCACATGTAGTCCTCCACTGTGAAAACAATTATCTGTGTAGATGAGCCGTGCTGTAATGATCAGATAAACAGAGAGCTGCCAGACAAATTAAAGGAGAGTAGTGGTTCTCACAGTGTGGTGTGGGGGACCCCAACAATCTTGCATATGGTCTGTGAGGTTAAAATATTTCTATTAATAATACCAAGATGTTACTTGACTTTTTCTCTGTGTTTACATTTGCACAGATGGTGCAAAGTAACGGTGGATAACACTGCTGATGACAGTACGAATAAAGATAGTGGTACCAAATCACACTAACAGGTCTAGTATTCTCCACTTATAGTTAAAAAGTGCTAATTTCACTTAAGAATGTACTTGAGGCAGTGGTAAAAGTACTATTTTTTAATATTATAACTTATAAGTATATGCCTGTTTAATAACATGTGTGAGGAGAAGTGGGTATGCACACCATATTTCCGCCTTGTGCTGGAGTGATGGTTGCCTCAAGGAGAAGTACTTATTGATTGTTTGATGTGTAAGACCAGCTGGCTGCTTCTGTTTGTGCAACATGATTTTATTTGAAAGAACAACTAATGTTCCAGCTATGGTTATGCAATCTTAGGTATTAGGTAGACATTTTCTCAAAAGTAAAATGAGACTGTCACTTGAAAGAAAACAACTAACAGAATTTGTTGCCGATAATAGAATTTGAGCTTTTAAGCATATTCTAGAATTTTGGAAAGGTCTTAGCCACCATGGTGAGTTTGACATCTTAACGATACTTGAAGACTTTTCTGATGAGGCTGGAAGGGATATTCACAGATAAGACGGTGTGATATTTCATATTGATATGTGTTGACATTTGAGATAGTGAAATAACTCAAGGATCCAACATTTTCCAAGTGATAGTACAATATTGTGCATGAGTAAAAGATCCATTCAAATTGTACAATAGAACGGTGGATTTTAATTTACCAGAGTATAAAAGGTTCCTTGACCAGGTTTCACAGTCCACATTGTAACTAACCTTTAACAATCTGTTCCTTACCAAGCTTTGGTGTAATATCAAAGAATAGTATTCCCAATTACCTGAAAAGGCTATTAAAATACCCCTATCGTTTCCAAATACATATGTGCTGGGCCAGAATTTCTTCAACTACTTTAGCAGAACAATTATTGGGCAGATTGAATGCAGAAGCACATATGAGAGTCCTGGTGTCCTCATTAAGCCAGACATTAACAATATTTGCAAAATATGTGAAACATCACCACTTTTCTCGTCATTTTTATTTGTTTGTTTTGGTAAGTATACTTATTTTTCACAAAAATATGCTATTCTATGTTATTTATGTTAACAGGTAATGAGTTTATCTTTTTACTTTACAAGAATTAAATAATAAATATATTTAAAAGTCCTCAGGGGCTGGCCCAGTGGTGCAGTGGTTACGTTTATGTGCTCCGCTTGGGCGGCCTGGGGTTCTCTGGTTCAGATCCCAGGCAGGGACCTATGCAGCACTTATCAAGCCATGCTGTGGCAGGCGTCCCTCATATAACAAAGAGGAAGATTGGCACAGATGTTAGCTCAGGGTGAGTCTTCCTCAAGCCAAAAAAAGAGGAAGATTGACAACAGATGTTAGCTCGGGGTGAACCTTCCTCAATAAATAAATAAATAAATAAATAAATAAATAAAACTCCTCAGTTTTCTTTTCTAATATGGTAAATACTGATAAATATATTCCACATTAAAAAAGCTCTCCACAGTCAATAATAATTTCTAAGAGTGCAGAGACCAAAAACTTTGAGAATCACAGTGTAGAGGGAATCAAAAAGGAACTCAATAAAAATTTGTGTGAAGAAATATTCACAGTGGAATCACAGGACACTTTATACAGCAAATCTTTGAGCATCCACTATTCCAGGCCTCAAGGAAATTAGCAGTGAAAGAGGCCCAGAGAGGCCATGACCCAAGGAGAATGAATTCTAGCGAAGGGAGTCAAAAAAGAAACCTAGGAACAAATAAATAAATAAATATATTCCAACAGTAACGTGTCTCCTAAAGAATAAAAAAGAAATTATGGAAATAAAGAGTGACTAGGAGATGTGGGCAGTGGAGTGATTTCATGTTGGGGGGTCCCGGAACGCCCCTCTCAGGAGGAGATGGTAAAGTTCAGCTCTAGCCAAACTTGTGAATGAGGGGGATGGGGAGAGGGAGAAGAGGTTTCTGGAAGATGGACTAGAAGACGCAACTTTCTGGAGACGAGACCAAATTCTGCAAAGAAGGCCAGTATCCCTGAGCTCTTAATAAAGGAGAGAGGCCAAGTTTATCTTCTTCACAAGCACACGACGCAAGCGTGTTCTTTCTGATTTCATAGATTAGACGGAGGAACAGGGAACTTCTGAACCTCGCTCACGTCATACAGCCGGTCATTTGCAGAATTAGGCTTTGGAAACTGTATTCTCAACCAATCCAGTATAATGTCTCTCTTAGGAAAGGTGGTCCTCAGAAATAAAACGATGGCAGGGGTTGGTGAGGGGCAGAGTAAGTGTTCAGAGAAACGCAATAGTCTCCACTTGTCCTAATTCTACGCACAACCAAATGCCTCTCATGTGTCTGCAGCTGTGTTAGATACTGGAGGAGGAACAGCATCACCAGAAACTTTACGTCCTACAGAGTGGTTAAAGAACCTGGCGATGTTCTAAAATGAGGGTCAAACGATGGCATTCGAAGTAAATAAAATAGGATTCTGTAGAAGAGATCCATAAAAGATCAGGTTTAGAATTGGCTTGCAGACAGCTGCGATCACACAATGAATTTTTGTTTTGTCTTATATTCCTCTTACAAACAAAAGTTAAATGTGTCCCACTTTTATAAATTAAAAATAGAAAAAATTATGCTTATCAAATTGCTAACTTAGCAAATGATTATGTAAATTATCAAAAGTCTGTATCCTTTTCAATGGGTTTACTACTTAGTGACTGCTTTAATTATATTAAATTATTAATATTATAATCATATAATAATGTTATTAATATGTTAATTATTGTTAATTAATTAATTATCAGTTGAAAGATCATAGTATTTAACAGAGAAAGGTAGGGAGCAAAACACCTGAGAGTTAAAAAATTGTTAGGAAATACTGCTAGCTGCAAATCAATCAACAATAACGATAAACTTTTAAAAAAATTAGGAATAAATGGTAAAATATAAGGACTTAGAGCTGTCTGATTTACATTAAAATTGCTAGGACTCATCTAGTGAATATGGAGTCTCCACATCTTGGACTTGGAGTGTGTATGTCTTATGTAAGATGAGTTTTCATTTGATTAAAAACAAAACACACAGGCAAACAAACAAAAAAGCACCGTCTCCCACTGTCTCACAGGGGCCACAAATACATTTCAAATGAATTAGCCTCAAGCTAAAATAAGGAGGAGTGAATTCTCCTTTTACCTTCTGAAGGATTTCTTTAATTCTTAAATATACACAATTCCCCTCAATTGTGAAGGATAATATTTGATTTTATTCAAATACGTAAAGTTCTCATAGCCTTCTGTGTTTTTTTCCCAAAGCACTGTTCATATTTATATATTCATTTGAATATTTATCAGTATCTCGTCTAGTAAACTATAAAGTCCTGAAGAACTGTCACCGTGTGACCGTTTCATCACCTTGGGCCATATTGCTTACTACGATATCAGTACTTCAAGAATTTTGGGTAGAATGAATGAATGCGTTTCTACTGTTGGCACACAGGCTTTTATGCTGCCCTGTGATCAGCATCCTGCCTCCACAGGCCATCCCAGCGGCCAACCTTTGTGAACCCTCCAAAGCACTATCAAGCTCCGAAAATCATCCTTTTTTTTTTAACTGTCAGGGAATTTATACCAGTATTCATGCCTAATACTGTGTCCAAGGTACTATCTCTTTAGTTCACCCCTCCCCACAACACACACCTAGAGATTTCTATAGCCAAAAGCAGAATATCTGAAAAGAATGTGTCACTAATAAAGGAAACTCAGGCCCACGGGGCACTTTTTGAGAGTGATATTGTGGAAGAAACAAACACTTTAGCCCTCTGAACAACACACTACAGGCGTGCTCTCAGCGTGCTTACATGTGAAGTATTGTGATAAATGATGTTTCCAATGCTGACTCACTGATCGATTATTGGTGGATCTGATGTATGTTACACAACACAAAGCAGAAACCCATTATAAATAATTGGGCCAAGTTAATTGGGGTATAGCTTAAAAATTCTGTAGTCTGTAAGAAAGTAAATTAGAATGAGGAAGTATGAAGAAAAAACAAAAATGAAGGAAATAGAGTGTAGTCCTGATTAAATGATTTCAAATGGAAATGTTACTGTTTGGTGTGGTTATTCGAACAATTATTTGAAAAAGCATTAGCTTTACTTTACCTGCAATTTTCAACGTGAATTTTTTTCACTGCCTTGGATGGGATGAAAGATCTCCAATTATTTAGTTCTATAACTTCTATGCAGCCAGTAAAATTCTCAACTGGTCCAGAAATCTAAGAAAGAGAGAGAGAGGGAATTTATATGATTTTCTCCAAAGTATTATTCTTGTGGCAAACCTGTTAGAGTGTGCGATCAGCTTGGAGGGCTGATTTGATTTATTCAACATGTTGGAAAGAGTAATTCAACTCTTTTCATAAATATCACTCCAAAAATCAGTAGGAAAGAATCCCATCGCAGTCAAAGGTTACTTGGAGTCTGTACATCTTATTAATGTATGAAATACTCTGCCATTTATATATGAATAAAAAAGTTTTCATTGTTACAGTGAAGTATCATTGAAAAATAGCAGAAAAGCTGATACACACTCATCTTCCTACCAGGGCTTTCCACCTCCCATCTTTTGCCTCTGTTCTTTGCACTTTTTCTTTGAGACATTAGTTACCTTGTTCCAGCCACGGCTATCAAAACATCAAGAGAAATTGCTCTTTCCGGAGTCAAAGGAAACACAGAGTAAGCTACAAATATCTGTGACATCCCCCAGCCCTGAGGCATTCTGCACGCCTTTTGTGTTCCACTGTGTAGCCTATCCTCCTTAGGAATAACTTGGGCAAAAAGTGGTACCCAGAAATACTGCCAAACAGCCAAGAGCAAAAAGAGAAAATAAGGACATCGGAAAGCATTTGTTTTGATAAACAAATATAACCTCTTAAAGGTAAACAGACATACGACTTTTCATTCTATTTACTGTGTACCTGCAATACTACTCCGCTAATTATATGTCTGTATAAACTTACATTTATGTGAAGAAGAGGAATAAGAAAAACGAAAAGGGGCAATCTCAGAATTCAAAGATCAGAAATGAGCATTTATTTCAGGTTCTATTTTCTGTTATGCTCTCAATATTTTTAGAAATTTCAAGCTAAGATGGAGCAATTTATAACTAGGACAATCACTGAATTTACACACTGAAAAATAAGTTGCCCACCTTGATTTTTGAATTAAAAATATTCACTATTTGCATCCTCAAAACTTGGTTTCTCATTGAATGTAATACCATCTATAAACAAATGCTAGAATAAGGCCTTTATCTTGTTTGGAAATGTTAGGGTGAATATATTTTATTTCATCTTTTAACTTATAGTCTTAGTTTAGAAACTTCTAAACATTTGTTTCCCTCTTTCTGACGTAGGCTCAAATGTACTGGAAACCCTCTGAACAAGTAACACTCCGTCAAGTGTCAAAAATGATTGAACTAGAAAATAAAACAATATTTCACACAGTAAGTTTAGGAAAGAAGTCAGTTGATTGCGAGGAAAACAGAAACGCTTGGCTCTTGGAAGCTGCAGGACGGAAAGTATTGATTTGCAATTGTCAGCTGAAAGTTTTTATGGGCTGCATTCATCTTTTAGGTTTGCAGATTTAATTTTTATTTTTATCACAGTTTTTACATTTTAAAACAAAGTTTACATCTA
This sequence comes from Equus asinus, assembly GCF_041296235.1. Classification (NCBI taxonomy): domain Eukaryota; kingdom Metazoa; phylum Chordata; class Mammalia; order Perissodactyla; family Equidae; genus Equus; species Equus asinus. The sequence continues at coordinate 7,027,297 of NC_091797.1, read as the reverse complement.
CCACTCCTGAAACATCGCAAACATACGAATTAGTAGTTTCCAATTAGAAAATTAAACAAAAAATGATATGGTCTTAGAAAAATGCTTTTGATTGCAACGATTGGGAATGTTGGAACTTTATTTTAGCATAGCTCAGCTATGGCACAACGCATGTATGTATTTAAATAGATATTTTTCTTTGTTCATGAAGATCCTTATTATTCACGAGGATGAAGAGTACAGAGAAAGCTACAGTTTTTAAATAAATACAAAGCCATCAGAAAGCTGTGAAAAATGGTCTAAATTACGATTATCCTATTGAGATACTTCTTAGAATTCTGTGATTCCATCTCATTCACATATTATGGGTTAAAAAATAAATATTAATTTATTCACCTGGGGCTTTGAAAAACGGCAAGAAAAAATTTCCACAGCCTTTAGATTTGAATGAATTCAAAATTCTTTCCTTTCTTGTTTTTTAATAGACTCACGCCTCTTGAGTTCTCTCACACATTAGCTCCCGGCAGGCTTGTTCAGATTGGGATGTTTGATCTCCAAATTTTCGTGTAAATCTTTTTCACTTTGAATATGGAAATTTCATTTTGCAAAAAGAAGTCTAACCTGTACCCAGAAATACTAAATCAGAATATTAAAATCCAATCACATGAGTTTTAGATAATTTCTAGTGTTGAAAAATTTTTTCCCTTGAATTTGATTAATATATAGTAATCTGCTTAGTTAGATTTCTGGGATAGAATTCTTAAAAAGAAAATGGAAATGTAACATGCACAGTTGTTATGACAAGTTACAATGTAGTGATATATAATAGATTCATTAAGGACAAGAAATCGTAAATAATCACCTATATTGCATGTTATCTTCCTCCCAAAGAGAAAAATTTTGTACTCACAGATGCTCCTGCAATTTCTCAAATCCAGTTCTTATTTTTGTTCCAGACAAATAATGAAATAATGACTCCCAGCCCTTCCTAAACAATTTATATGGCAATGTACTATGCTACCACACAGCAACAAGAATATCATTCATTGTACTGAGCAGTAACAATAACAGAGTTCTTTTTTTTAAAATTTCAAACAAATTGTCTCAAGGTTCTAAATACATCTTCAATGTATTCTCATTTTTACACCTCTGTATTAACAGAAGAATTTTTAATTCTATCTCTGGCTTTTGATGGATGGCCTTTGTTCTCACTCTTTTAAAGAAAGTTGAAGCGAGTGAATGATCCACACTTTATAAACAAGGTTACAAACTAATATTCAAAAGTAGTTAGGCAAAGTCTAGACAGAGGGCTTTCCTGGCTGTATTTCAACTGTGTGTACAATATTCCAAGCTTGTAAATAGGTAATTTTAAATATAAATATAACATATGAATTTTTTGAAAATTATGTGCCCATTTTTTACATTTATGTAAAAAATTATGAAAGTGAAGGAAGCGTTCATTTTTTATCTTCCCGACAGAGTAGAGACACAACTACTTGCAGAATATGCGGATTCTTGGTTAACCTTCTATTGAGTGGTAATTTTAAGGGCTACTTTCTCATTCCCTTGAATCAGTAGTTTACAAATTCTATTTACATTGTTATTGTTGCTTTTTTCTTTTTTTTTGGAGGAAGATTAGCCCTGAGCTAAGTACTGCCAATCCTCCTCTTTTTGCTGAGGAAGACTGGCCCTGAGCTAACATCTGTGCCCATCTTCCTCCACTTTATATGTGGGATGCCTACCACAGCATGGCTTGCCAAGCGGTGCCAGGTCCGCACCTGGGATCCAAACCTGCGAACCCCGGGCTTCCGAAGCAGAATGTATGAACTTAACAGCTGTGCCACCGGGCCAGCCCCTGCTTAAGTTTTTGATGGTTCGCTAGCATACATCCTGTAACCAATTTGGGTGAATTCAAGTGACCTTTCAGATTAGTGAGCTTAGAAAACCAATAAAGTTGGTTTGGAATCAATTAAGAAATAGTCAATTGGTATTACAAAAACAACTCCAATAGTTTCCTCTTTACCATAGATTTTTTTAATCAATTAATTAGTTAATTAATTATTTTTAGGAAGATTAGCCCTGAGCTAACATCTGCTCCCAATCCTCCTCTTTTCGCTGAGGAAGACTGGCCCTGAGCTGACATCCGTGCTCATCTTCCTCTACTTTATATGTGGGACGCCTACCACAGCATGGCTTGCTAAGTGGTGCCATGCCCGCACCCGGATCCGAGCCGGCAAACCCCCGGGGCCGCCAAAGCAGAACATGCGCACTTAATTGCTGCGCCACTGGGCTGGCCCCTATTTAATTTATTTTTTGAAGGTCCTATCTTAGGTGCACTGTAGGAATTTGATAAGTTTCTGAGAAATATGAAAAAGATTCTGTAAAGATAGCAATACTAATTGACTAAATAAATGATTTCATACTGCGTGATGTGAGAGGCTGTTTCTCAGAAAACTTTAGGGAACTTTGCTGAGCAGGAGGAGAACGACTGTGAGTGGAGCTTCTGTCCCATATTACAAAGGGGTAATTTTACTGTTAACTGTTTTATAGTTTGGCTTTCTGCATGAGTTTCTCTTTGAGTAAAGCTCTATTGCTAAAATATTACTTGAATCCTGGATTAAACTAAACACTTGGAGGAAAGCTTTTGAGGATGTGTGGAGTACAGGCAATCTCTGATATCTATCTATCTAGATATCAACTGACAAAGAGCATCCTGTTAAACCCCCATGAGATGATCCCTCTCTGCCGCTGCCGTGTTTTCTTTTCTACTTGTTCCTCCTCCTTGTGTCTCATGCGCGTTCTGGCACTTTTCATTCTCTTTTGCAGTTTCACGTTTCCATTTTGTATCATTTCCCTGCAGCCTCAAGAACTTCCTTTAACGAGTCTTGTAATGTAGGTGTGAGGGACGCATATTCTCTCTCTTTTTTTTTTGCCTGAAATTGTCATTAATTTGCACTATTTTGAATTATATTTCTGTTGGATTTAAATTTCTGTGTTGAAAAGTTTTTAAATTATTTTTATCTCAGCGCTTGAAATATGTTGTTCCACTGTCTTTGGTTTGTTGTTTCTGATGAAAAGTCAGAGATAATTCTCTTTTTATTAAGTTTTATTGAGATATTGGATGTATGGGTTGATATTTTTCATCAGATCCAGATAACTTTGGTCATTGTTTTTCCAAATATTTTTTCTGTCCCTTTTTCTCTCTCCATCTTTTGGAATTCCAATTACCCCTTGTTATATCCTACAGGACACTGAATTTCTGTCCTTTTTTTTTCTCTCCTTTTAATCTGTCTATTTCAGCATAGTTAGTTTCTATTCCTGTGTACCCCAGTTCAGTAATCTTTTTTTCTGGAGTGTATAATCTGTTGGTAAGCCAATATAGTTCAAATATTATATTTTTCCCTTTAGAAGTCCTACTTGTTTCTTTTTTATAGTTTATTTTTGATGATTATTTTTATATTTGTTTTTTAAATAGTTTTCATTTTTCTATTCAAGTTCATGTTTTCTTTCAGCCCTTGACAAATTTACAATAACTATTTTAAAGTCCATCTACGATAATTACATAATGGCTAGGATTTCTTGGTCTTTTTCCTTTGACTCATTTTTATCCTAATTATGATCCACGGTTTCCTTCTTCTTTCCATATCTAATAATTTTTTTATCAGATACTGGACATTGTATTGTTACTTTATTGTGTGCATTCCTCATATTTTTTTTACACTTTTCTAATTGTTTGTGGCAATAAGGATAGTCTAGTACCAATTATTCCTTCACTGGCAGATCTCTTATCGGCCTTTGTCCTTTTTTTAAAGAGCTGGTGATTTCAAAGATATTTTTTTTCCTTTTTCTCCCCAATGCCCCCCAGTACATAGTTGTATATTCTTCGTTGTGGGTCCTTCTAGTTGTGGCATGTGGGACGCTGCCTCAGCGTGGTTTCACGAGCAGTGCCGTGTCCGCGCCCAGGATTCGAACCAACGAAACACTGGGCAGCGTGCAGCAGAGTGCGTGAACCTAACCACTCAGCCATGGGGTCAGCCCCTTATTGGCCTTTTTTTAAATAAAAAATTCTCTATAGCTTATAACATAGAATAAATAATTCCCGGTACCAAATTCTTACTATTATCCCTGATTCCCTGCTCAAACAATTTTCACATTTTTATCAATTTATTCTGGTATTAGCTTCCAAGTTTCTGAGTAACATATTCACAATATTGTGTATTACTTATTCAATTTCATACATTTTTCTGGACTTCCTTTCATGCAAGATTTCATCTGTGTCATACATAATCATCTTTGGCTTTATGAATATTTGGCATTATAATAATCATAATTTTAGTTGATTACAGTCTTGATTAAAGTATTTAATGTTGATACTATTACTGTGTAGCTCTTTACCGCAGTTGAGCCACACAGTGAACTAGGGTGATGTGTTCTTTGTTATGGAACCTTTGGTTTTAATTGGATCTTGTAATTGTCTCTTTTTTTATTGCCTTGGTGTTTACGCTCCCATCATCTTCAGATTCTCTGTCAGACGTATAAATTCCTCCTCAATAATTCAAATACTATGAATAATTATTAATTTGATTTTTATCTTTTAATTAAAATTTTCACAATCTCTTCACTATCCTATTCAAAGTTCACTTTATTGCTCTCCTATGATAAATCCACTCTTATCTGGATTCCACATACTACTTCCGATTAAACTCATTCCTTTATTGGTATATTTATTGATAGTATAATAAAATTTGATAAGTACCAACTTCAAACTGACTGAAGCAACTGAAAGATGGGAAAGCAATACAGGGCTGACGCAATTAAGTCCTATACTTGCTGGAGGCTAAAAAGTAAAAAGAATGTGAATGATATGGCGGTGAAGGAATAAAGACATTAATGAATTACATATGGGGCATAAAGGAAAAAGAATGGAAATAAAAAAGTAGGAAATTATATGCTGTAAGTATTTTTCAAATTCCTGTTAAGTATTAGTTTCTCAAATACCATTCCAAGGCTGGGGAGCTTGGAAAATAATAGATCAAGAAAAACATGGAAACTGAAAGGAATACCTATTGTGAGCACATACAGGTGAACTTAGATGTTAACATGTGGTGTTTCCAACATTTAGCTGCACTGGAGGATAAGAACAAATTGGATGGCTGCTGTGTACTGTGTATAATACCAACTGACACATATGAGTCTACAAATGTCCTAAATATGAGACTTTAGCAACCTAATGACAAAACAACTACATAAAAGTAGAAATATGTTAGTCTATAAACTTTGGTAATATCCCAACCTATTTTATTTTGATATATTCATTAAATTGTGTATACTTTGTAATGTTTATGGGACTCATATGAACATAATCTATATTTAGAAGTAAAATAGAAAGTTAAGTTTAATTCCTCATATAGAATAAAATTCATACATTTAACAAATATTTATAAAGCACATAACATGCAGTGAGCACAGGGTCGCCATGTACAGTTGTACAAGTTGTGCACTGTCCAAAAACCTAGCCGATGGAGAAGACTAGAGTCTAGAATTTAATACACATTTTTTTTCTCCAAGCTATCTGCCCAGAAAGGTCTATTTTAAAAATTTATCCAGCCAGATGGCTTACTTTTTCTAATTCTAACAAAGTCATCTTGTTAGCTAGCATCCGTTGGTCTAGGCACTGTTGAAATATAAAGTTAGTAGAAAATCAAAGTTTAGTAAAAAAAGGAAAGAGTGATAGATTTCTATTTCTGATAATGATAGAATAACTGATTGGAAACTAAACCTCTCTTGAAAATAACTAAATAGAGTAGAATTTAAGTAAAAATCTGTTTACAGACCATAGAGAACTACCAAGGCAGCAAGGACTTGAGGGGCCAATGTCTCAGAGAGAAGGGGAGCATAAAATGTTGATCTTGACATTCAGTATTCCATTTTCTCTTGAAGTATTTGCAAATTTACATGTGGCAGGGGAGAAGTAGAGAAGCTGAGCAGGAGTTTCTATAAACTTTTGGGGCTGAGGGCAAAATATTGAAATTCAGGAGCAAACAACCATCCTTAGAATATTGAACACCTCAGGCCATGTTTCTAACTTCTTAGAACATGGGATTCAGAAGCCAACAGGGATTCAGAAGCACCTAGAATTTACCCCATGGACTTTCGTGTCAGTGGTGCTGTTGGTTCTTATTCCTTCACTACAGAAACCAGCAAAGAACGTCCCTGTATAAAGGTGCCAGAAAAACATGAGCACGACTTCTCCAGTTTCTCCCCAGTTTATTATTTCTCTTAGCAAGGCCAGACGTGCTTTGTCCCACACACTATAATCTGCACAGCACATACCCTACTCCCAAACATTCACACACATCATGTCAATACAGTTATCTGTATCCTGAGGGATTTCCCATGGATTTTTTTTTATTAAAATAGCTTAACTGAGATATAATTCCTATATCACAAAATTGGGCATACGTTTTCATTTCTCTTGGGTATATGACTAATTCAATGGAATTTATATGTGTGTTATGTGATTTATTTAAGTTTTTCCTCCTACAGCGGCTTCAGTCTAGATCTTGAGGAGAGAGGTAGCGGCCAGGAGCTAATTTGCTATGCTAGAAACTAATACATCAAAATTACTTTTAATTGGAAACAACCTAAATGTCCATCAGTACCTGGGCCTGCTCAAGTAAATTACTGTACCACCACAGGCAGTGAAAAGCAAGTAGGAATATCTCCATATCCTACCGTGGAGTGTGCAGTGGATACTGTGGTATCTGCCCAGCTCCCCTTTAGGAGCGAAGGATTTCTCCCCTCGTTCCACTCCAGGGGCGCTGCTGCAGACAGACTTTCCCTCTCAGCATTCTTCATGAGTTACTTCCATCTAAGAGTGTAGCCTCATCCCACTTTTCTTTCCTGGGGCAGTTTACATCCAATGGCTGGTTAACAAGGGACCATAACAGCCTGGAATCCTTACCCTCTCTCTGACAACCCTGGGTCAGTCCAGCTCAGACTCCTCATGAGCTTGGCAGAAGCCTGCAGGGAGACTGCGTCTCATTCCACCTTCTCCTCATGCCAATCCTGCTCCCTTCCCGACCCTCCCTCCCCTTCCATGGGGGGTAGTCCCATAGCAGCTCTAAACCGCCTGCACGTTAATCTCCATCTCAGAGTCTGCTTTCCACAGGACACAACCTGCCTCCGAGTGAGCCCAGGATACGGTGTGAGCTAAAAAGAACACAGGGAAGAAAACTGCATAGAGTAGGCTATGTTTTAATAATGGCGGAATATGACTCTCTACACCTCTATGTGTTATTTGTTTCTATTTAACAACAAACGAGTAAACCAAACATATGGTTACTTACAGGAGGAGGTAGGAAATAGAGTGGAGATGAAAACAATAGAAACCAAATGTTTTAAAATATATCTTGAGATATAGATTTGAATTTGAAACCAGGCAAATATATTAAATAATTATAAAATAAGAATTTAAAAAGCAATTCTTAAAACTCAGGTAAAGTAAAATAAGTCATGTTAACTGTGTATCTAGTTGGTAGCATAAAAACACATAAAATAACTATTCTAATGAATTTAAAACAGTAATTTGAGCATACAGCCCTACTAGAATCTTAAAGACAGAAAGAACCACCGAAAAATATGAAACTGTCTTCAGTAATTATGTGTTGGTGGCTGTGATGCACAGCTGTTCTGAGATAGATGTGTGTTGATGTGCGATAAATCAAATGTGTATCACGATGGTGTCATTCAAAATACAGGTTTTTGGCCTGTTTGGAAGTGGGTCAACTGAAAACCATATAGCTCTTAATTCGGATTGTGAGTGTCAGTATTAGCTTATGAGATTTTTTCCCAAAACAACAACAAAAAACCTTTCCTAGCTTTGACTACTGAAAACGCTGGGAAAAAATGACAACGCAGCAGCAAAGAGCAGCTCTCGCTCCCATATGTGATCTCTAAATACTGTTTCACACCAAAAGGAATTTGGGTTCCTTGAAGAAGTGCCTAATTCTTCGCATAGGGAAAGACAAGAAACCATGGAAACTCTACAGTAAAGAGGACCTAGTTTCTTCAACAAAATTTAGCTCAAAAATAAAAATAGAGGAAGAGTCTACACATCAAATGATATTTGAGAGGCATATAAACCAATCACAATATATGAATCTTATTTGGTTTAACTTATTTGGTCTGTTTGATTTAAACAAACTATGTTTTAAAGAAGGTTTTAAGACAGGAAAATGGTAAAATTAACTGGGTATATGATAGTAAGAAATCATTTTTAATTTTTTAAATTTAATAATGGTTATGAATTTTTGCAGACTCCTTAGCTGACAGTGCTATAATAGAAATATTTACAAATCAAATGCTTTAATGTCTGAAATATGCTTCCAAAACATCTTGAAGATGGAGGGTGGAGTATACTCTTAACAATTAGATGAAATAAGACTGGCTATGTTTTTATACTTGTTGAGCTGGCAGATAGCTATGGGGGCTTCATCATATTACTCTCTCTACTTTTGCGTATGTTTGAAGTTTTGTGAAAAAACAAAACTCCGGGGCCGGCTGGGTTGGTTAAGCTCACGTGCTCCACTCTGGTGGCCCAGGGTTCGCTGGTTTGGATCCCGGGAGCAGACCTATGCACCACTTGGCAAGCCATGTATGGTAGGCATCCCACGTATAAAGTAGAGGAAGATGGGCAAGGATGCTAGCTCAGGGCCAGTCTTCCTCAGCAAAAAGAGGAGGATTGATGGTGGATGTTAGTCAGGGCTAGTCTTCCTCAAAAGAAAAAAGAAAAGAAAGAAAAACCTCCACTATTTTTTTTGTTAAGGAAGATTGTCACTGAACTAACATCTGTGCCAATCTTCCCCAATTTTGTATGTTGGATGAGGCCACAGCATGGCTTTATGAGCGGTGCGTAGGTCTGTGCCTGGGATCTACACTCCCAAAACCCGGACCATCAAAGCAGAGTACACGAACTTAACCACTATGCCACTGGGCTGGCCCCCAAAACTCCCCTTTTACCATAGACAGTTGGTCATCATTTCCACTGGTGTTTACTTGGCTACTTCCCCACCACCATGGCATCCCAACCAGTTCTCCAGCTCGAGTCCATTGGTTTAAAATGCTGTAGTTGTTTCAAAATCGCCATTTCTCCTGATATTTTCAATCTCTTTGTTTGTCTTTTTCTTATCTACTCTTTTTTTAAAACATGTAAGCCCATTCAACTGTGCCATCCTATTTCTTCACAGCACTTCTCCCTCACTCTCGCCTTTCGAGTTCTTTCCCCTAATTTATGTGTAGTATTTTGTTTTTTCAACCTGTACTCACCAATGAAGGTACACAGTTTTGTGTGAAAGGTAAACCATTTAACCATTTAGGAGACAAGATCATGTGTTCCTATTTTAACATTGAAAAGTTTGCATCCCACACCATTTACAGGCATCAGAAGAGCCCAAGCAAACACTTCTGGCTTGGTAAAACAACTCGATGATAAAAGATTTTTAAAATACTAACAGCAATACTAAAAAAAAACCCCAAGCAGTAACATATCTATTGAGTACTGACTACTATGAACTTATCTCATTTACTCCTCATAAAAAATTTATTATACAGATTCTATCACTATTTCACTTTGCTATTTACTGTTTACTATTTCTATTACTGATATTCTAGGAAGATCACACTTTCTCTGGCATCGTATTTACATATGGATGGTCTTTAATCAAAGAGATGATTTTCGGCATTTCTTTGCACCTGAGTTCCTATTTGGATGAAGGCATTGTGCAAGCTCAGCCCAGCCCCTCTCGCTTTCTCTCTTTGCTGAGAAGCTAGCCACTCCAAAGGACGTCCATCTTCTACTGCATGTTGAGGAACTCTTACTGAACTTGCCAAACTATATTTGGCGGAGTCTAATGTTTTATTCTGGGGCAAAGTGTTTGGAAGCTCACTAGTTGAAGGTCGAATCCACATCTCTAACTTAGTTTTTATCAATAACGAAGTTGACAAATGTATCTTCATTTCTCCCATGCCTTACATGTGTTGATCAGTGGGTCCTAAACTTATCTGGGAAAGAGAGCACTTTCGAATCTCGCCAATCCCTGTCGAGTTTTGGAAAGTTTAGTAATTTGCTCAAGTCACAAACCTAGAACTCGGCATGGCAAAACTGGACTAGATTTCAAGCCATTGACCCAGGATCACGTCCTTCCTCACTTCCCTGTACTGAGAACCTTTAGAGTCCTGGTTGCTATCCCTTTGATTACTATGGAAGGATTTGGCATTATTGAGCTGTTCAAATTGGGAATGACGGTTTGGTGAAAGTTTCTTAACATTGTATTCTTTTAACTTAGAAGCTTTTATCAGGAATTTGAATATTATTATGGATCATTACATGATCATTCTACTTCAACCCAAAGGCAGGATATTGTAACATAGTCTGTGCCTGGTTTGCTTTTGATCTTATAACCACTAAAAAATACATTGAATTTGGAAAAAAATTCTGTTATAAAATGAGCCTGCTATAAATTGAATGTAGCCTCCTCAAACTCATATGTTGAAACCTAATCGCCAATGTGAGGGTATATGGAGGTGGGGCCTTTGGGAGGTGATTAGGTCATGAAGGTGAAGCCCACAAAAATTCGATTAGTGTCTTTATAAAAGAGACTCAGAGAGATCCCTTGACCCTTCCACCGTGTGAGGACCCGCCAGAAGATGGCCGTCTATGAACCAGCGAGTGGACTCTCACCTGACACCAAATCTTCCAGTGCCTTGAACTTGAACTTCCCAGTCTCCAGAACTGTGAGAAATAAGTGCTTGTTGTTTAAGCCGCCCAGTCTAAGGTATTCTCTTATAGTAGCCTGAATGGACTAAGACAAGCACCTTATTATTAGACTATACATTCATTAGTGTTGGTGAAAGAATAATTTCATTGTAATATTACAGTGTGTGATGTTACTTCCAACTAAATAAAAGAAATGGGGAAAATTTCATTACCTTGCAATGTATGTTCTTTTATTAATTATATATTTATATAAATAGAGATAAGTTGAAGAAATGTCCTGTATAAACTTGTTTAAACTTGGCCTATGGTTAAAATGTATTGTTTGATAGAAAATTTAGATGATTAGAGCTGATTTTATTGACCAACACATATGGTTGAGTTTGCCCTAAAGATAAAGTGTCAATCACTAATAAGCTTGTCCACCAGTTAAAGAAGGGACAGGGAAGCATCCTAACTGATTCTGTAAAGCTCAGAAATTTTGAGTCTTTCTTCGGACCACAAATTTGGCACCATTTCAAGTCTTGAAATTTAATTAGGTACCAATTATGTCAATTCCCACATAAATTTACCATGAAAATAATATTTATTGAAAGTAATGCCTTATGGAAGTCAAACCATAATTTTGCTTTCAGTCTGAAAAATTAGATAAATGACAACTGAAATAGAAATTTAGTCTATAATAATCAACATCAGGTAAGAGTTAATGACTCTGTAAAGGAAATAATTGGAATCATATTAAACAATGAAGTAAACCTTTTCCTTTAAATTCAGGATTTCTTTCCTATTTTTCAATAAAAATAAAGAAATATTATTTAAAAGTCTTTTTAATTGTTTTTAATTTTAAAATAAAAAGTGAAGAAATTCTTCAAAATACCCCAATCTAAGTTTGCAACTAACCGATGCCCTATTTGATAGCTGAAGAATTCCTGAAAGAACAAACCACTTACATATTATTAAAGTGTAACACAAGAAAAGGCAGAGGCTGTCCTTGCCTTGAACTACAAAAGGAAAATGTGTGGTTTTCTATCATTTGCAATAGTTACTTGAAGAAGTCAGCAACAAAAATGCAAGTTGAAGTCAAATGCTGCAGCTTCTCAGTTTTTTGCTAGTCACTGTTCACTAAACATAAAATGTATTTGGCAGTAAGGGAGATGCTACTATGTTGACACCAGTAATCAACTCATCTTCTGGTGTCGCTGAGACTTTAGATTCAGAATCAAGCTTGTCAGAGAAGAAGCTGTTTTGGCCATTTTGCACAACTGTCTCCATATGGAGTCCAATGATGATACTTTTTGTCCTACATGATATTCTTCAGGTCATGGTATTACTTCAGATCCACATCTGTAATGTTGGAATATAGGTTGAACACATTTTAGAAAAAGCAGTATTTGATAAAAGATTTTAAAGTGTGAAAAAATGTAAAAGCTGTAAGAACAGTAACATTATGGCAAGCTTTTGTTTATGAGAAATTTTTTGCACCAAATTCCAAATTCCTTTAAAATTCAGGAAATAATTCACTAACATTCCTCTACATTCCAGAATTTACAGAAATTCCTTGTTACCCACTGTCCAGCTCTTGCAAATAATTTTGATAGCTTTTCCCCAGACTTTCAAAGCATAAGAAGAAAGTCAGGCATATGAATCGGGCACAACAGGCTGATGTCCCCCAGCTCTGCTCTGGCATGCCACGTAGCCACCTACATGCCTTCCCTCTCAAGTCTGTCATTGCCATTCTTCAAGTGACAGAGAGAATTGAGGAAAGGAAAAGGATGTTTTTTAAGTTAAAAGGGTTCAGTTTAAAGCACTCACATTTATTCTTGGAAAAGACTGACATCCTCAAACACTATGTTTGCCTGTATATGGGTTAATCCAGTGTGTTGAAACCAGTAATGCAAAGTTTTCCACGTGGTAGAAAATTGAATTGAATGAAGATTTATCAAGTTGTACAACAATCTACTAGGATTTTAAGAAAACCAATGAACCAACAAACCAAGCAAACAAGCAAAAAACAAAACTAACTGAATATTTTGTGATTCTTTTACTCTTATTTTGGTCTATGCAAGTTTTGTTTTCAGTTATTATGTATATGAAGTGGCAAAAATGGAAAAATTATTCTGACAGAGATCAGGCTGAACAAAGCAGTATTCAGAGATTCTAGAGTTTCTTTTTCTCTCATTTATCATATATTTTTGTATCTATATCTGTTTCATATCTACATCTATATCCATCACTATAACTACCTATCAATAAATAATTTACATTTATCATGTCTCTATTGTTAGCCCTTACAAGGAGATCTAAAGCAGAATAATTTCTATTTGATCCAAAGTATCTAAGGATAAAAAAAATAATATTTGTTTCAATGGACCATATAGTCATGCAAAACAGAAATAGATAGCAAGTCCATAAATAATTCATCAGATGACTGAGGATTTTTAGGGTAAAAATGTCCTAATTCTTTCTCTTCTGAGAAGCAGTATCAAATGTTTTCAGTAGGAAAGCGTATTTTCAGTTCTATCCCTCTCTCCTGGCCCATCCCAATTTGCATGTAAATATGCCTTAGTATTGTCCATCATAAGGTAATATTCTTCCTTGATCCCTCTTGCCTCTTTAGCAACCATTACAGTGGTTTCCATCCTGGGTGTTAATTCTTGCTCCTCCACTTTCTGCATAATCATACACAAGTTTGTTAACCTATCAGTATATTGGTTTCTTTATCTGTAAAATGAGAAGGATAATAATAATACCTATTTCCTAAGGTTATTGTGGGAGTCTAAATTTAATACATGTAAGATATTTTAAAACAATACTTGGCCTTTAAGTGTTCAATACATATTAGCTAGTACCATTATTATGCATGCACTTAAAAGAAAATTTTGAGAAAGCCTGCTATCCTCACTATCTTTATTGTTTTCCAATCTTGCTTTTCTCCCTACCACTCCATGCAACCCTTGTCAAAATCACCAATGTTGTTTACCCAAATGGATGCTTGTCTTTTCATCTTACTCTGTACCTTTTGCAGTGTTTGCACAAGTAAGTTCTTAATAAGTGTCTGTTGGCTGACTGATTGGATTTAATTACTTAAAATATCCAGGATGGAAAAACAAAATCAACACAAACATACTTGTTGCTGTGATCTGAACGTCTGTGTCCTCCCTAAATCCATATGCTGAAATCCTAATGCCCACTGTGATGGTCTTAGGAAGCAGAGCCTTTGGGAGGTACTTGGGTCATGAACGTGGAGCCAGCCCTCAAGAAGGGGATTAGCGCCCTTATAAAAGAGATCTCATGGAGCTCACTAGCCGCTTCCACCATGATGAGAATTCTGTGACCTGGAAGGACGCTCACCTGACCATGCTGGCACCCTGATCTCCACCTTCCAGCCTCCACAACTGTGAAAAACAAATTTCTGGTGTCTATAAGCTACCCGGTCTATGTTGTTAGGTATACCACCCCAAATGGATTAAGACAGAAAATGGGTATTGAGAATTGGAGGTCCTGCTGTATCAAATGCCTAAAAATGTGGAAGCGGCTTTGGAACTGGGTAATGGGGAGAGGCTGGAAGAGTTTTGAGGTGAGTGCTGGGAAAAGCCTACAGTGCCATGAATGAACAGTTAAAGCAGTTCTGGGAAAGGCTCAGAAGGAGAAGAGGAGAGCTGTAGAGAGAGCCTTGGTCTTCCTAGAGAATCTCTAAGCGGTCGTGAACAGGATGTGGGGAGAATTATGGACAGAAAGGCCATTCTCATGAGGTCTCAATGCAAATGAGGAACATGTTAGTGGATAATGGAGGAAAGGCCATCCTTGTTATAAAGCGGCAGAGAACTTGCCAGAATTGAGTTTGGGTCCTAGTGTTGCATGGAACATACAACTAGTGAGCAGTGAAATTGGATATTTGATTGAAGCTATTCCTTTTTTTCTTTATAATTTTATTCATTTATTTAATAAAAATTGTACATATTTAAGGCATACTACATGATTACTTGATTATATACACATAGTGATCTAGCTAGTTAACTTATCATCTCCTCCCATAGCTGAAGCTATTACTAAGCTAAGTGTTGAAGGTGCAGCTCGGCTTCTCTGGAATGCTTATGGTAAAAATGAGAGAAGAGAGAAATGACCTAAAGATGGAATTGCTTGTCCAAAGAGAAGCGGAACTGAAAAATTTGGGAAATTCTTAGCCTATTCATTACCACAAAAATTGAGAAAGCACGTTCAGAAGAAAACACTAGTGGTGGGAGCAAGGGAGTGTCTATCCTATGCCTGTCCCACCAGTAGATTTTGAAAACACAGAACATGTTTGATTTCATGAGTTTATAGCTGGAGAGCAATTTGCCTCAGGATGAATCTTCTCACTCATATCTGATTTAGACCATTTTAGATGAGACTTTGGGTTCAGACTTTTGAGTTGATGCTGGAATGAGTTAAGACTTCTGGGACTATTGAGATGGAATGAATGGATGTTACATGCGAGAAGCCCGTGAATTTGAGGGCAGACAGGAGTGGATTGCTGTGGTCTTAATGTTTGTGTCCCCTAAATTCATATGCTGAAATCCTCATGCCGGATGTGACAGTATGAGGAGGTGGGCCTTTCGGAGGTGCTCCTCCTCCTTTGGGAAGATCAAGCCCTCATGAATGGGATTAGTGCCCCTATTGAGAAGACCCTACAGACTTCCCTTGCCCCTTGTGCCATATGAGATTACAATGAGAAGACCATGCCTGTACCCTGATCTCGGACTTGCAGCCTCCAGAACCGTTGAGAAACAAATTCCTGGTGTTTATAAGCTGTCCAGTCGTGGCAGTTTGTTATAGCATTGCTGATGGACTAAGACACTTGTTTACTCATTTTCTAAGCTCCCATTCTTACCTCTGGATGGAAGAAAAGGAACAGAACCATGACTATTTTAAGAACAAAAATTGGTTTGGTCCTTTGAGGAAATATAATTTTATTGTTAATTTTATAATTCTCTCTCCCTCGTTCTTTCTTTACCCAACTCCCTCCAAAACTGTCACTTTCCACTAATCATACAATGTAATCTGATGGTTTTTACTCAGGTCCTGCAGACAAATTTCTCTAAAATTTATTTTATAACTATTTATTTAGAGTTAGATTCACTAGAACTGTGCTATAGGCTGCAGACAGATGGCCGAACAAGACATATCTCCACCCTAAAGTGGCTTCCAGTGTAGGCCAGAGGATAAATATGCACACAAATATTTATAACATAATGTGGCCAGGTGCTTCATGAAGATAGGGGCTCAGTCTGCCCTCTTCACTGTTATTCCTGGCATGTAACCTTACAATAGATGTTATATAATATTGTAGTAGTGGTGTGCACAAGTCTGTCCAAGCGATAGTCTATAAAATTCGGTCAGAAATGGGAAGCCTTATGAGCTAAGTCCAATGCCCCAGGACTTAAACTTCATACTTCATCTGAGTCCTGTGCCAACCCTGTGAGCTCTACACCTTTTTAAATGCTTTTATTTTTAAAATTTCTTTCCCTATAATTACTGTGAATCTTCTAGATTAGGCATTTGGAAATCCTGTGCTTAAGAGGCAATATAATCAATTTAAGGGATCTTCTCCTCACATGGTTGAAACAGACCTGCTGTACGATTTCAAGGGCATGAGGAAAATCTCAAAAACAAATAAAGACATTTCCCACTTGGCTTGTTGATGCCAGAAATCCCACCCTCTGAGATTTATTCTTTTGGATGAAGGCTTTTAGCTTGTTCAAGTGTAAATATCCCCAGGAGAGGAAGCATACTAAATTATCAAACATTTAACAACTGGCTGTAATTGCTTTGATCAGATTCTTCCCTGAGAACATGAATTGAAGGGAGAAAGCTGGGGAAAGTGCAGGGATACCGGGCTTGGGGGACACCAATGCTGGGAAGAAGGGGCAAAGGTGGACGGAGGGTGCCCAGGACGGCCAGCTGGGAAGGTGGCCCTGCCAGGTGAGTTTGCCTTTGCCTGTAATCTAGCTGTTCCAGCCTAATGGGACAGGGGGAACATCTGTGCTGGGGCTGGCGGTGTCCCACAGGTGCAGAAAATCTAGTTTATTACAAGTGAATTTGTAAATACAGAGAAAAGCAACTGGCATTTTGAGCCACCAGAGATTAGTGGCAGTAACGAAACCGGCAAAGGCTTGCTGGAACACTGTTTTTATTGGTGGCACAAAACGGTCACTTGAAACAGCTTAAAAGCGCAAAATGCTTACCAAAAACAACCAAAATAAGAGAGTTCAGCTTATAATATGAAATTTGTTTGATATGTCTGAAAACAGAAAGTTAGTCCAATATATAAAATGTTAAAGATAAGGGAAAAATCCCAGATTTATTTGAGCAAGCACAGGCAAGGATGGAAGCCAAGAGCATTGTCTGTGGCAAATATAGACAGTCACATGCTGTTTCCTGGAAAATATAAATTAAATCACAATTTTAGGTAAACAGAGACCCTTATTTTAAAATAAGTTCCCTAGTGATTAGTTTAGCAAAGCCAAAAAGGCCGATGACCACCAGCACCGTCAGCACCATCTGTCACTTCTTTTTGTTAACTTTAGATTTTTAACTTTTAGATTTTTATATAGGGCATTTATATTCTAATCTTATCTGCTACATATTGATTCTGGAGGTGGGCGAGTGAAAGCAAAGACACAAGCTTAATTCCACAATTTGTTTCCTCGTAAGTCAAAGGGAGCTTCAAACGAGATGTTCTCCATCAGCTTGAATTGTCTATGATGCCTGCTTTAAGCACCTGGAAAGACAGTCATGCTTTTCTCACCTTCACATTCCACCTACATTGTTTCCCCTCTACTGTAGCATTTGAACTTTTTCCTAAATTTCAGATATAATATAAAATTGATATCCTCAAATTTCCTGGTCAATAAATTGCCTCTGGATTATCGTGTAGATGAATTTGGAACTCTCTTCAAGAAACATGTAGCGTGTCACTAAAGGCACTACCATTTTTAACGCTAAATTCCATTAAGAAATGCATATATATGAATATACTTAGTAAAGTTACATAAATAATACTATGTATGTATATGTAATAATTACAATTATGTGTATACGATGTACATAATTATCAAATCCTTTGATATTTTATTTATTTTATGTATCAGAGAAGGAGGAAATATATTCTAATGATTTGAAACGTCAGCAGTGCTTTTCCAGGATATTTCGTAACATGGTTTCAGTTTCTTGGCCTTCAGTCATTCACCAACGGCCTCGTGATTGTTGCTATAGTTGAAAACTTCCCGTATTACTATTTGCTTCCTATGTTTCTTTAAAACCACTGAGGACCAACACTGCTATCCCCTCTTATTTTGTCCTAAGCAAAAATACTCATGAAATCATAAGTTTGACATACAGGTTATATCAAACTACACTAGATGTATTTAGAATTAAAATGAATAAAATAAAAATTTGTCCACACACTGCTGAAAATGATCTCGCACGTAGGGAACACAGAGGCAGTTTTGCAGATGAATTAATTAAGAGCACAGAGTTTGGAATTAGCTGCCCAGGTTTAAATTCCGATCCTACTGCTCAGCTGTGGGACTTCCCTATTCCTCAGTTTCCTCATTAGTAAAATGGAGATAATAAAATTATCCACCTCACAGGGTTCTCGTGAGAATTAAGAGAACGAATATAAAATTCAGGGCAGTTTCACACATCACATGACATACGTGTGTTTTGATGCTAATTTTTACTATATATGAAGTAATCATTACATGGGGGTTTGTATTCATCAATTTTTCCAGGCAAGCATTGCTCCAATATTAGCTGTCAGGTTGAGACTGAAGCCCAGATTATTTGAGCCTGATCCAAGCCCCCAGCAGAGTTGTGGAAGTTCTAGAGAAGTGCAAAATCACTTTCCTGAGTAGGTTATTTCCTGGGAGAGTCTAACATTGCTTCAGGCATACATTAATCAATTCAAACACTAATTCAAATATTTACTGAGCGGCTTCTGTGCACAAGACAGAAGATATTAAGGGGAGACAAGAATAAATCAGGCAGAGCTGGTCCCTAGGAGAGTTGACAAATAACATTCACGGAATTGACAGTGACAAGAGCCACAGGAGAGGTCCCCACGGGATGAAGCCGCGCAGGAGTTCTGTGAAATGTGAGGCGACTTCCAGCTTGGGGGATCTGTGAAGAATTTGATCTGGAAACTTTAAGGCGCCAGGAACTCTGCAAACACTCCATGCGCATTGCCTCATTGACTCCTGACCACAAGACTCTTAGCTTAGCCTTTTGCAAAAGCAGGAACTGAAGTGTAACTTTACTATGACAGTAAAGTGAAGTTTGGTCTCAGATCCAACATTGCCATGTGTTATCATATTTATACTACTTAAATATCCATTATAAAAAGAAGAAAATCTGTACATAGGGCTCAGAACTACTGTTGCAGTTGTGTTCCATCTCACTTGCTGGCTTGCCATCCGAATGCTATTTACTCTAGCAATTTCTTTCTTTAGAAAATTAAATGGCAGATTGGTGTCCCATGATAGTTGGCACAGCTTCCAAAAATACTTAGCCTCTTCCCCCAGAAGCAGCTTATACATTAGGAGAATGAGTTTAATTAACGGTAGAATAATTATATTTCTGAATATTTAAATCATAATTCAAAACAATCAAAATGAATATTCTTAGTCTGAGTCTAAATAACACACTTAAAATTTCACATTTCCCTGTCTTAAATGTCAGCCCTTGGTATGTCTTCAGCCACTGGACAAATTCTCTTGATCAGGAAGGAGGCGTTTCTGCACGGGCTTCGGGTTCTGGTGTGGAGATGACACAGTTAGCCAGTGTTTGCCAAATAACATGCAGTTTTGAAGTAATGGGTGGCATTATTATGCAGAGGGATTTGGGAGGATGGAATTGTCTCCATATTGTCAAAATCTGTTCCAACATCATCTTTTTTCCTCTCCCATTGTCACTACGGCTGCCGTGGCCCTGAGCAGAGTCGAGTGAGCTGTGGACAGTCTGTCAGGTGAGCAAGCTTAATTAGCCCCGAACAGTTCTTTAGCATTCCTAAATCCAAGCCCTGAAGACAGATATGATTAAAGTCTATAAAAAATAAAAATGTACTTAAAATGCTATTTTGAGGCTCATTAAACTCGAATTAGTCAACATCTATTTCTGGGGGCAGAATCAATTTTCATTTATTGAATGGTTCTCTTTGGTCAATTAATATTTGGGTGATCACATTAAGTAACTTGAATCAAAACAAAATAATTGAAATACATTTTGAAAAAAGCTACATTAAAAAATGAGAATAAAAATAATTAGACTTCAGACTGGTCATTTGTTTCTTATGACAGAATTACATACACAATTGCTGAGGACTTTCTTTTTCTTTTCAGGAATATCATATACACTGAATAAAGTAAAGTAAAAAAATTAAACTGAACATGAGTGGCCTTTTGTTTTTAGCTTAAAGAAACCGTAGTTTAACTGCTAAATAAATTAAGGTGGTACAGAAAAAGTGACACTTTTATTTTTATCTGAAAGGGGTTCGATGAAAATGTCTCTTCCTCTTTGTTATCAGGTAACTTCAAAGTCTTTCTTCAAGGCCCTCGCAGAAGCGTGTGGGATGTTCCTAGACTCTCAGACATACCTGGTAACGCACCCTCTCTCTAATTTCACGGTACTGAATAAAGGGACATGTTTGAACCATATTTTAAAAGGTTTTTGGGGGAGGGAAGTGAAGTAGTTCAGGGCTGCCTGTTCCGATTCTAGTTATATAATAGAGAGGTCAGCAAAGTTTTTCTGAAAATGGACAGAGAATAAATATTGTCAGCCTTGAGGGACATTTGATCTCCGTAGTTGAGGCTCTGCCCCCATCGTGGGAAAGCAGCCCTAGATGATACACAGACAGTGGCTGCAGCTGTGCTCCCGTAAAACTTGCATTTGAAAACAGGTGGCAGGTCAGTTCTGGCCCTGAGGCTGTGGGTTGCTGACCCCTAATATAGTGTGAAGTCAAGACTGATGAGGCAAACCTGGTCAAGGAGGATTATTTTCCAGCAGTTTTTCAGGAAAAGCTTTGGTCTCTACAGCTTTAAGTCCATGTTCATAAAGCTGTGACTGAAGGAATCAGTGGAAGTTTCCAGAAGGCTTTATGGGCAAGTCTTTTGGTGACCAGAATGGATGCATCTTATCTGTCACTGGATAAGGATGCTAATCTCCTTATTGAAAATCGTGTCCGCACGGTATTATTTCCGTGCCCTTTAGAAAGGCTAAGTTTGTTTGATTTGCCCAAGTGGTGTCTGTTCTTGGTCCCTTTGTCAATCTGCATCTGCGGTGGACCCGGTGCAGTAATGCCTGCAACTGGATAGAGACTGTTCAAAGAGCATCTCAATGTCTCTTCACCAGAGGACGCCAGGCAGTTAGGATGCTGCAGAGCTCCACTTTGCAGGTTGAACCTACCTCCAGGTGGCAAAGCTTCGTGGACACCATAGTGTCAAACTGCAGCAAAAAAAGAGCAACTGCAAGAAGTCACTGAAGAAGTGCTCTGGTGGAAAGATTAGGCATTCAACTCCTCTCCAAGGGGTGAGGTTTGAGCAGCCTCAAGTAGGGCCTTCGGGTATAGGATTATTCAGTCTCCACTCCCAAACTACCCACTCTCAGATCTCAGAAGGAAGAACTATCCCATTCTTTCTATGTTCGCCATGCAGGGGACTCCAGTGCCTTAGCTGGAATACTGGAACTTAGCTGTCTCCCTCTCCAGAGTCTATTCCACAAACCAAGTGACATGATATAGGGTGTATATCCATGCAGATAGGAGTAATCTGGGATCACGTTGAATTGAGACAGTATCCAAAGTAAGACAAGAATTTAATGCCGGGAAATGGAAACTGAAGAACTTCATAGCTGAGAATAGGCCAACTGGTAACAGGGAAAAGTATCACATCTCAGATCAGGAGAGGAATCAAATCCCAACTAACCGGGTGGTTACTGAAATCAATGCCCGAGTGAGTCTAAAGCCTTTTAGGATAAAAAGCATCCATGATTTTGCCATCAAAAAGGGATTATGTTTGACTGTCCCTCTTAGACAATATCCTGTCATTCTATCTTAGGGGACAGAAGGATGAGGAATCACAAAATTTGGGGATTTTAAGATAAAGTAATAATCCTCTTGCCTTGTCCTTCAAGACCTCCAGAGAGCACAGAAAATTCAAATTTTCAAAAACGTTAAGAGGTTGTTAACCTATTATTTTCTGAAGAGCATTAACAACTATCATATATTTGTACTATAATTTCACATAAGAGTATTCTATTGTCAAAAAATAAAAAATAAAGATTAAGAAAGTGTTTTTATTTTAAAATAAATTTATCAATTGAAATAAAAGATTCTTATTTTACACAGGAGTGATGAAAAATGGCATTTGTCTATTAACCAATGTGTGGGAACCATTAACCTAACTTAGGCTCTCTTCTAATATTTCAATCAATTTGGTAAACTCCCTGCAAAATTATGTGCTAGCCTATGCCTGAATTTCTCCAGTTATGGGAAATTTTGTACCACTTGGACTATCTCATTGGTTCTTAGAGTTGAAAAAGCATTTCTACTTTGCAGTGAAACTTGTCTTCCTATAACCATCCCGTTAGTCCTCATCTTAGTCTGCTGGGGTTTCCATGACAAAATGCCATAGATTGAGTGTCTTAAACAGTAGAAATTTATTTTCTCAAAGCTCTGGAAGCTAGGAAGTCTAAGATCAAGGTGCCAGTCAACTCAGTTCCTGGTGAGAGCTCTCTTCCTGGCTTGCAGGAAGCCACTGTGTCCCTCCATGGTGGAACAAGAGAGCTCCAAACTCTTCTTATGGGGGTCACCTCCCTATTGGATGAGGGCTCCATCTCTATGACCCCATTTAATCTGTATCACCTTCTCACAGGCCTATCTATCTCCAAATACAGACACATCGGGGGTTAGGGCTTCAACATATGAATTTGAGGGGGACATATTGGTCCATAACAATCCTTTTCTGCCTCATATTATCGCATAAAATAAGTCTCATCTCTTTTCCGTATACCAACTCTGCCAATATTTGAAATTTGTTTTTTTTTTTGTAATTTTTTGTAATAGCTCCACTAACCTTTCTCAAATGGTTTCAAGTCTCGTCAGTAATTTGGACCGTTCTCTGAATACAGGCCAAAAGATCTTTATGACTCTTAAAAGGGGTAACCTGGGCGCTGGCCCAGTGGTGCAGCGGTTACGTTCCCACATTTGGCTTCGGCGGCCTGGGGTTGGCTGGTTGGATCCCAGGTGTGGACCTTCACATACCTTGGCAAGCCATGCTGTGGCAGCATCCCACATATAAAGTAGAGGAACATGGGCACAGATGTTAGCTCAGGGCCAGTTTTCCTTAGCAAAAAAAAGGAGGATTGGCAGATCTTAGCTCAGGGCTAATCTTCCTCAAAAAAAAAAGTGGGGGTAACCAGATCATTAATAATGTGATCACACCTTAGCAAGAAGTTTTATTCTCATAATTCTAATTCCTACTTATATATCTCTTACAATGCATACTAAAATGTGATTAGATTTTTCCAGCTACACCATATTATTGACATCGTTCTTTCAATTAGAATGAAAAAAATTTAGAAAAACACATATGTATGTGACTTCTAAACATGTTCTCCAATATCTTTCTTCTTCTAGTAGTTTCTTTGACTCAACTTTAGGACCCTGCATGGATGATGATAATGACAATGACGATGATGATAATGATGACGATAATATTAATAATGACAAAGAAGGAAAAGTTTCGGAGAATCAGTTTGTCTTTCACAACTATGTGGTTTCATAATTTTGACCATTCTATAACAACTCTAACCTCACACATTTTTTTCCACACTCTGACATCATGTTGGGGTGTTGGGAACGGCAAACGATACCCCTAAACTAGAGATGAGAACCTGGGCCATTACTGGAGACTCTACACTAGCTGAAAAGCTACTAGGACGTTTCCCTGTGTGGTGCCATGTTGTCTTGACTTACTTCTTTCATCAGATTTCCTTGGTACACCATAACTTAGGGCTACTCCTCACCTGGCAGTAACGTATGAGAGGTGGAGGTATTATTTGTTATTTTCTTCAGTTGTCAATACAAATTTTTTGTCAGACTAGAGTTTTTGGAAATTCAACTATGCAATAGTAGTTCCAGATTTCAGGCAGCTAAATATGAAGCTTTGGAAGAAAAATTATTTTTTCTTATTTTTTTAACTTGTTTTACTACAAAATGTAAATAACAGTCATAAAAGCACAACTCTATTTCTATATGGAATGCACCTGCAGAATGCCAAATAAAAACCAATATTCTTATTATTGTATGAAATATACTAGCTAGGCTAGTGAATGTCGAAGAAAGTAACTGTTTCTTAAAGGAGGGCAGATTTTAAGGGACTTTGTTTTCAGTGCATACGTTATCCTGCTTCTAGGCCTTGTGGACTCTCAGATGTACAACAAACAAAAGAAGACGGCTTAGCAGATCCAGCCCTTTACAGCAAAGGGATTCAGAAGTGTTTCATCTTGAAAAGCTAGGAGTAACTCAGAGAGGGAAAATCAATCTCAGGCCAAAACAAAAATGCTCTCAGTTTTTCGGACACAACGATACATCCAAAGAAGTGACCCTCTCGGGAAAATGTAGTTCCAAAGAACACAGAACTATATATTCCTACTGTCATACTATTGCATTAAGAACTATAAGAATATATTTTAAAAGAAAGTTATTTATGATTTTTAAAGAAAATATGTTCTTTGCGCCTGCTATATGCCAGGTGCTGTCTAAGGCCGTGGGGATAGAAATGCAAATAAAATGCAATGAGTGTTCTCAAAGAGCTTCCCACCTAAGGCAGGACACAGACACATAACTGTCCACTAAGGGGAATGTGTAAACGTTGCTATAGGAACGCAAATAAGGGAAGGAGGGATTTTCCTTAGGGGGCCATAGAAGCAGTCACAAAGTAGCTAAATTTGAAGAAGTTAGATATACTGTGTTTTATAAATATCATTTTTAATAGATTATTAAAATTTTTAGTCTATATTCAGACTTATTTTTTATGATTTTAATTAAATTTTCTAGACACTCTTCCATTCTAAAAGCAGTGGCCTCTCAAAACATCAATTCTCACAAATCTAACAAATAAAACTTCTTTTGGGTTAGAGGAAAGCGTAATCACAAAAGCATTGCTTTAACAATTGCTTTTTCCCTTCTGTTTCTTTAAAACTACTTATTACTGAGGACATATCATGTTTGTATAACTGGACTACTCATTGTTTTGAGTGCCAGAGCTTTTTCTTTTTCTCTCCTCCTCTTAACTCAATGGCAACTACAATATTAAACATGAGATGGACTTCTACGTGGAAAGGACATTTACAAACGGCCTCTGCTTTTATTACGTCCCTCGAAGTGTTTGCTCAGAAGCTTCTTTGCTTTCCTGGGCTTGGAATGAGTTCAATTTTATAGAGCTGTTAGTTTTAGATTATTTGTAGGTTTTTTCCGGGATCGCGTTTTTATTACCTCTGCACGGGGCTGTTTGAACACTCGACTTAGAGCGATGATCGCAAATAGCGGGGAAGGAGCGCTCAATCTGTTACTGGACCCGGGGCTGCCTTTTATCACCTCACAACTTTTTATAAAAGCTTCAACTTTGATCAACTGCTGGCCTTCAGACAATAAGCAAGAGCGACAAGAGGTCAGATATAGAAAAGTAGTTTGCATTACTAACAAGATCTCTACTGAAAATCACTAAATGTGAGTAGAGGAACACAGTCTTAGATCAAATCTAACTAATTTTAGTAGAAATTCATGAAATAATATTTAAAATACAAGAATTTGTCTTTCATGGTCATAATAGTTATTTGAATGACAAAAGAAAAAGAGTAGAAATGTTTCCAACTGATGTTGAAGACTTCTGTGCTCTGAGAGGTAGAGGTTTCTAATTATTTGAGAATAAGTGCTACTCCAATAAGACCACGCGAAAACGATGTATTTAAAAGCTGGACCAAAATTCCATAGTAAAGACGGAAAAGTATTTCCTTGCAGTGTTATTTCAAACTATAAAAGTAATTCCTGAGTTTTAATATCTTACCTTCAAAAATTATAGAAAATTTGATGATCATGATTTATGAGAACAGACCTAGAATGTATCTGGAATTGATTATTTCTGAGAGTTTTTAGCAGGAAAGAGTGGTAGGGCAGAATCCTCCTAGGAAAACTGTATGATAATGTGAAATAACATCTTTTACTTTAACAGCCGTGTCATAAATAGAGTTATCATTGTGAAACTCTTCTAAGACTTCATCGGTTTTCCCAGGAGCCTCATTGGATCTGTCAAAATTCAGATGACTCTCTTTCAAAGGGCCTACCTATCCTGTCATCATCCTTCTGGACGTGCTTTTCTTTGATTTTTAACTGTCTAACTCCGCCATATTCCCATTTATCTGTGATTCTGCATGTGATTAAGTTGTTCTCAATGTCAATTTAATCAGCACTGAGAAATCTCCCCTCTTTTACAACATATGCAGTTTTTCTTTTATAAACAGGTTGCACTGACTTTTCTTTGTGTTTTAACATTGGACTATCAGCAAAGATTCTGCGGGCTTTCCCTCTGATGTTGACGTGACAGGTTTGACCACACACTGATGCTGCACTGAGAGGAGGCTTGAGTGGAGGGATTAGAAAGTGGTCACCTCAGTGCACGATTTCAGGACTCAATCACTTTTCTTCTCTGTGTAAACTGTTAGCTGTGACTCAGATGAATTATTTATTATTTCTAACTTTGGTTTAGTTTCTTTGTTTTCAATTGAGATTATAATAGTCTCTACTTCTTGGGGTTTTTGTGATGAGTAAATTAACTGTTTTCAATAAAGTTATTTTTTTTTAATTTAACCCAATTTCTCTCTTTTCTGGGAAAGATTTGCCCTGAGCTAATGTCTATTGCCAATACTCCTTTTTTTTTTTCCCTCCCCAATCCACAGTACATAGTTGTACATTCTGGTTGTATGTCCTTCTAGTTCTTCCATGTGAGCTGCTGCCACAGCATGGCTACTGACAGACAAGTGGTGTGGTTCTGCACCCAGAACTGAACACGGGCCGCCAAAGCAGAGCACACCAAGCTTTAACCACTCAGCCCTCAAGGCTGGCCCTGTAAAGTTCTTAACAGACCAACTGGCTCAGAGCATGTGTTCAAAGTGTGTTGGCTATTACTTCATTGGAATCTGCACAAAATCACCATCACTCTATCAAACAGCGAGCAGGAGAAGAAGCACAGTTCATGCAAGATGTCTTGGACTAAGCACAACTCAAATTCAACTAAACATCCTTTCTTATTTCTTATATTTCATTTTATCACAGAAACACATTTGAAAGAAATGCAAATAACTTCACAGCAACATAAAAAGTAAGGTAGGTCTCTACTGAAACCTTATAAAAGACCAAAGGGAGGCAGAATAAGGGTAGCATACAATATTTCCTAACAAGTATCTCTAGACGTCCTCCCCTTACCATAAATCCCACATTTTTTTTTTTTTAAGATTTTATTTTTTCCTTTTTCTCCCCAAAGCCCCCCCGGTACATAGTTGTGTATTCTTCGTTGTGGGTTCTTCTAGCTGTGGCATGTGGGACACCGCCTCAGCGTGGTCCGATGAGCAGTGCCATGTCCGCAACCAGGATTCGAACCAACGAAACACTGGGCCGCCTGCAGCGGAGCGCGCGAACTTAAGCACTCGGCCACGGGGCCAGCCCCATAAATCCCACATTTTTAGTAGCTGGTCTGGAGCTCTTCTCTTGCTCTTTGCCCTGATCGCTCTCCTGATTTTTCTGACTCACCATGGACCCTTTATCCTCTTTCTTCAGCATTTCAGATTTTTTCTTTCACAATTGATTCCCTCTCCTTTCTTACAAAAATTTATCCTTCAGGTTTTTTACTTTTTCTACATCAATTATTCATATCTTCCCAATAAAGATCTTGGGACTAAGCAAATCAATCAGGACTCCTCTATAAAGACCAAGAAGGAGACATTTTTTCTTGGCCATAGTGGACTTCAGCTCGGCCCTCAGCTGTCCTGAGCAGCCGTCTGAACTCGGTTCAGATTTTCCATCCTTCAGTTTCCTCTCCTCTAGAATGAGAGGTTTGAGCTCTATGATTCCTAATCTGACTTTCAACTACAATTTTGTGTGTTTCTAATCACACAAACTCCAAATTTATATAAACTCTAAATTTAAGAGCACTATAAACACAGCATACCCAGAAACAATAAATGAGTATTTGCTCACTTATGCCCAAAAGATTCTTGCTCAATCATAGAAGGATACAAATATGGGGCTCTAAACAAGCAAAAACTGAATTTATTTCCCATTCTTTTCCCTACCAATGGCAAATAAATTTATTCTCACAGAAGTAACATGCTTTAAACATCCTTTGCCTTCAAAGTGTATCTGATTATTAGAAATATCTATCTAATTTATCCAAATTAAGTGGCTCATGGAATTTTTATTGAGGAAAGTATAGATACTTTAATATTTTAAAAAACTAGACAATGAATAAAAGACGACTATTTTAAAATGATATTTTTACTGTCCTCATAAATTTTTGGGTTTTTTACTCTTCAAGTGTCATTCAACTTATTTAAGTGTTTAGACACAAAGTTGACCACTCAGAAGAACTTCAAGTAAAAGTAAACATGAAGGTGAAATCAGGAAACAAGTAAAACCATCAAAGAACGAAAAAAGAAAAAAGATTCTTTCCATTGGTAATAGCTGTAATGACCTAAGAAACATTAGTGAGGACAAAGAATGGATCAGCTGTCAGCAAGAAAGTGGGAGAAAAGAGCAGGAAGGGAGAAAAACACAAAAACAGCAAAAGGAGGGGAGAAGTGAGTGCTTTTGCTGTTGTCAGTGCCACTCATCCGACTCCTAGCATCCCTGTGTCCAGCTGAGCAGAACCCTGCCCGGTCTTTTTCTCTATCCTCTCACCTTCCAGCACTCTATCAGATAATGCTCTGATGTTTTCATAGCCAATTGTTTCAGAAGTGGGTTGCAAGGTCCTTCTTCCTAGTCTGTCTTACTCTGGAAACTCCACTGAAACTTTCCACCATGGGTGACCCTGCTGGTATTTGAAATACTGGTGGTATAGCTTTCAGCATTTTCAGCTTCTCCAGCCATTCCTGCTGAGACGTAAGACATGTGAATGAAGAAGTCATTTTGGACATTCTGGCCTCACAAGATTCCAAGTGGAGGGAAAATAAGCTCTCTTCACTGAGCCCTACCACTCAGAATTGTGAGCAATAGATGATGTCTGTTGTCCTAAACACTAAGGTTTTTGGGATGATTTATTAAGAAGTAACAGAGAAATGAAACACTATCTTAATCAGAAACCAGCACTTAAAAAGTTGGTTACTCAACCCTTCAGATGTCCATATCAAAATATAAAACACGTTTGTTAATCAGTACATGAGATATTAGACCTAATATTTTTTAGTAAAGAAATGAGTACTTTCCTGTGGTGATTTAAAAAGATTTCATGATTAAGTATAAGAATACAGCAAACACAGAATGACTTTCAGCATGCAGCCTCATTTGTCATTTGTCTTCACTTTATGGAAGAAGCTGACACTTGACTGTACCACAAGGCTGTTTGCTGTGGCTGCCATCAGAATGTCATATGCTAGCTTAAAAATTAACCTTTCATTCAAAACATGAGTGAAGAGACCTAAGGACAGGATGAGATTTTTCCCAGGCTAAAAGATATGGTGGTACAACTTTTTTATGCCTCTTGGCCAACGTATGTTTGATGGAATTTAACCTAGGCTTGCTTTCTTTGTAACATACCTGCTGCTGCTGAGATTGTGGGGAAGAGAACATCATAGACACCACCTACCTCTAATTACCAGAATCTACAGATATTTACAAAAAACTGACAATAGCTGAAAAGACAAATTAAGGCAAGAGGAAATTCTGGCCAATGTAGTAAGTATGAGGAGGAGAAAAGAAGTTCGATTACCGTGGACACCTTTCTCCACTTTATTAACAGATTTCTTGAGAAGGACGAAAGAGAAGAGACAGACAAAATTAAGATAAATTTGAAACTTTAAAAAGACATACATTTTGTATGAGACCCCATGATACATGATCTCAAATATCAGAAATGATAACTGGCCAAAGCATTTTAGGGTGAAGCTATCCCATTGTCAATAACTGTATTTTCCTTCATGCCACCAGAAAGCCTCACGCAAATTTAATTCTATTCTATTGAAATTAATACAATCCAAAAATAAAATTCAATTCAATATCTTTCTATTCAATAAACGTGTGTGAATCCCTATAGTGCCAGGTATGAGTAGTGGAGATTAAAAAGCAAACAAATGCTAAAAGTCCCTCATGTAAAAAGTTGCATACCATAGTGGAAGAAGACAAAAGACAAAGTGATGACTGTAGTAAAAACAAGACAAGAATTGACATAAATGCAGGTTGCTATGGAATCCTGTTAAGGGGAAATTAACTTAAACTTCTCTGTCGGTGAAAGCTGCCTTGAGGAATCAGATGACAAGACAGCAGGAGCTTCCTGGGTGTAGATAGTTAGAGATGGTCTTCAGCGCAGAGGTAGGGACATGCAGCAAAGGCCTAAGGCTAATGGGATCCAGACGCAACTACAATCCTGTGGATGAATATGCAACCTGAGCAAATGGGGACAAAGTTAGTGTTTGCAGACCAGCCAGAAATGAGGGTGAAGAATTTGAAATAAGTCAGTGATAGGCTATCTTAGAAACACTCATCTGATGGCCCTATGGAGACATACTGAGAAGGCCGATGCTTCTAGAAGGACGTATGGGGGACTGAGCTGTTTTGCTTTCCCCAAAGGTGGTTTTAGAATTCCACGCTCTCCCCAGGTAATCGCATTCCCTCTCATTGATTCAACTATAGCACGAAACCAGTCAGATCTTCCCTCAGAGCATCACCCACTGTCTCATGGGAACCTCAACCTGATGCTCCCAGAGGCGCTTCAGGCTCCTCAGCACAAAAATGAGTTTACCGTCTTTCCCCATCGACTTGCTTCCCTTCCAATATTTTGCTTCAGGATTGGTTTGCTCAGCTACCTAATCAGCCCAGAACAGAAACCTGGCTGTGGTCCTTGACTCTGCCCGCTACTTCAACTTAAATCCAGTTGTTACATATCTTATTGATTTCAATCCAAATATTTATAAAATCTGTTTCCTCCTCTCCAACTCTCATTTTCCTGTTTAAACTGAGTCTCTCATTTTCTCTTGCCTCAGCTGTTCAGCCCTCTCCTACATAATCTCCCATCCTCTGCTCTTCTCCCAGATATACTCCCATACAGCTGATAATGTCATTTATTTAAACTTAAAGTCTGATCCCACTGGGTAAATTCCAGCTCCTTAAAACGATACTCAAGGCTTTCCAAGAGCTAGCCCCTGCTCCTGTCCAGCCTCTTCCTTTTTTCCCTCCCGCCCAATACTGTGTACTTTGGGAACGCGGAATTGTTCGCACTTCCTCACTCACACCCTCGTTTTGTTTGCTTGGCTTTAATCTCATTGGTTTTTCTGTTGACACGCACTCATCCCTCCTCTTTCCAAGCTGTCACTGCCGTCTTTTCAGACTCAATTCACCTGTTATGACCTGAGCTGGGTTACATATCCCCTCCCCTTTGTGCCCCCAAATCCTCAGGACACATTGTTCTAGGAATAGTTTATTAGAACTGTCTCTCTCCCTCAGTTGTGTGAACTCCAAAAAAGCAGGGCCTTTTGTACCTATCATTGTATTCTCAGTGTTTCCATGTCACTTGACACATAGTAAACACGTAGCAAACATTAGCTGAAGAATGAATGAATAAATGATACCGTACCCAAAGGCCAGCTCACTTCAGTGTAAAGTAGCCTATCCTAGTGCTGGGGAGTTCCTTGGTAGAGCTGCTCTGTCCAATACGTGGCCATCACCACATGTGGCTACTGGACACTTGAACCGTGGCCAGCCCAGATTGAGAGAGACACACTAGATTCCAAAGACTTACTATGAAGAAAAAGCATGAAATGTATCCTATTAATAATGGTTTCATGTGGCTTACATGTTGAAATTACAATATTTTGAATACACTGGGTTAAATAAAATGGATTATTAGAATTAATTTTGCGTGTTAATTTTCTTTAATGAGGCTACTGGGAAATTTAAAATTACACATTTAAAATTACATTGGACAGAGTTATTTATAGACTATTTGAAATATTGCTTCAGTGATTTTCTAGATGGAGCCTGAACATGATTGTTCCATATTGACCAAACGGTCATGCTTTGATAATGCTTGTCACAGAGCATCTTAGCTGGTGTCAATGAATCTTAGCACTGAGAGGACTTTTTGTTTGTTTGTTTTGGTTTTGTAAGATGTGTGGTGATGTGGTTTTCACCGATACGATTACTCATGGCAAAGACCCTGTTTTAGCATTTCATTTGCCTGGTATCCATCACAGTGTCTGGCACGCAATTCCTCTTCCAGAAACAGTTCATAAGTGAGTGAGTGCCCTTTGTCAGGTGTAGTAAAGGCAGGTTGACTGCTCATACACATATGGATTTTGCATATTCTGTGTGGAATAAGCTATTTGAAGATTTAAAAATATTTTCTAGCTTAAAATTTAGTATTTCTAGAATAGTACTATCACTTGATGAAGCTATTAACTTATATTCCCCCAAATAAAAAGTATGGTGAAATAATATTCAGAAGTGCTACATGGCTTAGTATATAAGAGCCATGAAGATGGAGCTTTGTCTGATTACTCGACACTGAATCCCCAGCACAGAACAATGCCAGGCACATAGTAGGTCTCTCTAAAGGGACACACGGGTGGATGGATAGATAAATGGACAGATACATGTTTTGATAAAGAAATGAATGAATTTTTGCTCTATTTTTGTTTGCTATTATCTCATTTTAAAAATATACTAATGAATTAAGATGATTTTCAGAATATAAATTGATTTAAAAGGAGATTCCATAAGATAGTTAAATCTAAAAGACTACATTATTCCAGAAGTTTTATTTAGTAATAATATTAAATGTGCTTTGAATTTTGTTTGAAGCAGGCATTGTATGAAAAGTCAGCCATTAAACAAACCAAGAACAACGTGGGCTTGTCAAAGGTGTCCAACTTTGTTATTTGTAGTGAAGCAGCATAACGTATGTTAAAAGTGTGGGTTTGAGTGTTGGCCTTATCATTCAGTAGCTGTGTAACCAAAATCAGGCTCTTCAGTCTCTGCGTGCCTCAATTCCTCATCTGTGAAATGGCGAGAGTAATGTTACCTACTTCAAAGAGCCGCTAAAAGCATGAAGTGAGGTAGCAAGAATAAAGGGCTTACGAGAGCGCTGTCCAAAGGGAAAGTGGTCAGTAACTATTAAACACTATTATGAGGACAATGATTCCATAAACGATATTTTGTATAGATTTTTTGGAGAAAAAAAAGGTCTTCCAAAATGATCTTACTTCCACACGTCCTTGAAATATCAGACCAGGTTTCTCCTTTGTAGCCCCCAAATCATAGTGAGTAAAATTATATGGAATAGTGGATCCTGGAGCTGTGCTGCCTGGGTTCAAGTAAGACCTCCATCACTCACTGATTGTGTGACCTTGAGCAAGTTGCTTAATCTCACTGTGCTCAATTTCCTTAGCTTTAAAATATGATAAGCATCTATCCACAGGACTAAAAGATATAAGGATTAAATGAGCCGATACTCACAATGAACTTAGACCAGACCCTAGCCAAAAAACCAAGACATGCTCCCGAATGCTTGCTTACTTGCTGAATAGAGGAGTAGATGGAGGCCCCTTTCAGTTGTGTAGACGATGTGATTGTTCACGTCAGTGATAAAGACTAATGGATAAGGCATGGAAGACCGAGGAACAGTCAGCAGACAAGAGTGACAGTGAAGACAAGATTTCGTGGAAGTGCAGAAAATAATTTCTGCTTTCTTATTCTAGAAAGGTAGCCAAGGCACATTGCCTCAAATGCCAGGAAACTGCATATGCATTAACCCACTTTTATAAGTGAATGCTGTAAAAGTAAAACACACAGTGAACATCTTAGGAAAACAAAATGGTATCTATGTTTATACTGAGTATTTAAGAAATTGTCTAGCATATGAACCAGAATCAAACATTTCATAGTATGAACATCCATTTGTATATCAAAAACAATTTCAAAACTTTTATTTCCAGAGTGGAAGACATGGGACTAGAAATAACTTCAAAAAGAATCTTTTATGTTTATTTAACACACGATAGAATTAAATTTTAATGTTGGGAAGAAACTCAAAATAAAACAATAGGAAAAGATAGCAGTTATTAAATGCATACTCTGCAATAACACAACCATTCTTATTACAACCCTAAAATGATGGCATTCCCATTTCGCAGATGAAGAAAAAGAGGCTGAGAAAGGGTAAGTGCCTTGACCACGGCTATGAATTGAGGGAGTAAGGGTTCCGAATCCAGAACTCCAGTTCTCCATCCTGGAGCTCCACTGCCTCTTCTGAATTAATGTTTGTAGCGATGTCACTGAGCCCTTGAGAAAGCATGATCTTATGTCATGGAGGAAAGGGAGCATGTCTCAAAAACCATAAGTTGACAAAGTCTTAGCACTAAGAGGGCTGGTTCACATTTTCATGAGATAATTGTCTTATCCTGCCTTGTCACTAGACACTGCTCACTTTTTGTCTTTGAAGGAGCCAGTGTAGTTACTGATAAGGGCCATTTTAATAACTTTGGATTTTGTAACATTTTACAATTGACTTTATGAAGTACTTCATTTTCATCTTTATGGATTATGTTGCAAATTCTCTGAATTCATGCTTCACTTATTTTCCCAAGTCTCAGCCTCCTTAAACTTTACATTATGATTTTTGTATGTGAGATCATTCACCTGAGGGCTCTGTTTGCTAGCCTTTGGCTAAATTACCCTTAAATCCTTAAATTTCACTGGAAAACTATCTTCCAAATTAATATCCCAAAGCACTTAAGCCAAAAATTGATTTTATTCTACTTGCTATTGAGTTACATAGATTATGCTCCAAAATTAAGCAGAGTTTTAAAATTATGATCTGCACTACTAGAATTCCCTAACTAATATAAACTAGATTAGTTCTTGCTTTACTTTATCCATTGTCCCCTAACCACTTGCAAGGGAATATTGAAGCACTTTGATTTCAACATCTATTAACATAGAAAAAAAGGTGAACATATATTCATTTATCTCAATTTTCATCTGTATATTTTTTCAGGGTTTAAGCTATGGACATAAGATGTGTTATTGTGGGGTTTTGTTGATTATTTTGTTCATTTTACAAGGAAAACTCTTTGAGACCTTTTACAAATAAATGGAAATTTAGGCAGGAACAGAAGGAACACCGGATGCGAGTCTTTCAAGAGATGTCCTCAGGGATATTATGTGAAAGTTAGGTGATCCTAGGTGAGAACGTAATAGAATTTGTGACTGAGATAGTATCTTAATATTCTTTACACTAAGGATATCTGTGTAATTCATACTCTGAGTAAATACCACATTATATACACTATTCAATATTATGTAATATATAGTTACATTATATACTATATATGTCTACATATTTATGATAGTATATAGTATAGAACCGCAGCATTTTGAACTGAAACAGACTTTACAAAATAATGTAGTCAAACCTCACCATTTATGGAAGAGAAGTCTGAGGCACAGAGATTTCAAGTAGTGGTCAAGAATGTAAAAATCTCACTATTGTTTGGCAGAGATATGATTAAAAATCAAGTGTCTTCATTTCAAGTCTGGTATTTTTCCCACCAATCCAAGTTGTTTCTTGAAAGAGCATATAAATTTCTATAAAAATATATATTTTTCTCCATGTAGGAACATTTGCCAATCTGCAACTGGTTTTTGTACCAGGAGGGGTTAGAGAGCACTACATTACAATTAATCATGCTCTTTGAGGTCAAAGAGTTTGGCCCGAGTACCAAAATCTATGGAATGTGCTTAATATACAGGTACCTAAGACAAGAACTGGCAAAATGAATATAATAATGTTGATTTGTGGCTGGATTCCCATGACTGATCCCCTCATGTGTAACGACTTAGGAAACCACATGGCCGTCTATCTGGTCTCCTGTTCTCATTCACCACCTCACCTCTTTTCAAACTCAATACCAATATTGTTCACAGCTGAGTGGCAGACAGATATTTTTTTAAAAAAAAGTTTCAGGAATCAATATTAACTTAAAAACAATTTTAGCAAAATGTTACTACTTAGCAAATTTTATGTAAAATATAAAATCAGAGGAGTGACACGCGTAGAGTAGGACGCCCTGGAGCCTCTGTGCTCCCACAAACCACATAGATTCAGCAACAATTCATGGACAAATTCCCTTTGCGAGAAATCGGAAACTAATTGAAAGGCTCTTATGCCCTGGAAGAAGGTGAAATATTTAGACTCAGAAAAACCAGTATAGAAATTCTGGACACCCTCTTGTGGGAGACCCTGCCCTCAGCATAGCATCATGTGATCAGGAAGAGACCCCCTAGTTCCCAGCTTCACCCAGGGGAGGGAAGGGATTGGTGTGCATGTCAAGTGCTCCGAATTTTCTGAGGGGACTCCCCAGAGGACTGGCTGCTGTCTTGCTAGTCTTGGAGCTCTGATGGTGTCAGCACAGTCTAACCACCCTAGGGAAAATGGAGGCAGCAGCTGGGGCTGGTAGATGTCCTTGATCCTTTTCCCTGCTCAGCACAGAGTGAGTGGATGAGAAATCTTAGCTCCCAACTTCCTTGTGGGGAAGGGAAGAGTTGTTCCACGCATCTAGCACTCCAACTTCTCTGAGCCTTTCTAAAGAACTAGCATCTCTTTCATCAGTATTGACTCTCTGATGGGTCCATCACAGTCTAGCTGCCTGGGGGAGACTAGAGATGGTGGCTTGGGCTGGTAGATGCCATAGTTCCCCTCACTGGCTCAGCACAGAGCAAGCACACAAAAAACACAGCTGTCTACTTCTCCCTGGGTGGGGAAAGAGTGGGTAGAGGCCTCCAGAGTCTCTGGCCCAGCTGATTGGTGGGAGTCTTCTCCTGTAAGAGGTCAGTTTGTAAAGACTGGATGACATACCTGATTTGTCTAATGCACAGGCATCAACACAGAGAGTCAAAAAAATGAAGACACAGGCAAAGATCTTCCAAACAAAAAAACAAGGTAAAATTCTAGAAGGTGACTTTAATGAAATAGAGTTACATGATTCACCTGACAGAGACTTAAAATTAACTCCCGTAAAGATGCTCACCAACATTAAGAGAACAATGAATGAACACAGTGTTAAATTCTACAAAGAGATATTAAATATAAAAAAAATACTAAACAGAAACAATGGAGCTGAAGAACATAATAACTGAATTGAAAAATTAACTAAAAGGATTCGATAGGAGACTAAATCAATTAGAAGAAAGGATCAGTGAACTCAAAAGCAGGTCACTGGAAATAATTCAATCAGAGGAACAAAAGGAAAAAAGAACAAAAAGAGGGAAGAAGCTTAACGGAATTATAAGAAGCAATCAAGCTGACAATATATGCACTGTGGGAGTTCCAGAGGAAACAGAAAGAAGTAACCAGGAGGTTATCCAAAGAAATAATGGCAGAAAACTTCCTATATCTAGGGAAGAAATTAGACATTCACATCTAAAAAGCCCAAGGACATCGAATACAATAAACCCAAGAAAATCCACACTGAGACATATATAATCAAACTGTTAAAAGTCAAGACAAAGAGAATTTTAAAAACAGCAAGAGAATGACTTTTTACATACAATAGTACTTTCATAAGACTATGAGAAGATTTCTCATCAGAAACTGCAGGCCAGAAGCAGGTGGAATGATACACGCAAAATGCTGAAAGAAAAAAAAATTGCCGAGCAAGAATACCATAACTGGAAAAATTCTCCTTTAAAAATGTAGATGAGATAAAGACTTTCCCAGACAAACAAAAGCTGAGGGAGTTTCCCTCCACTAGACTTGCCTTAAGAGAAATGATAAAGTAGTTCTCCAAGTTGAAATGAAATAGTACTAAACAGCAACACAATCGCATAAGAAAGTATGAAACTTCTTGGTAAAGGTAAATATATATATATATATATATATATATATATATATATATATAACCCAGAATACTATATTACTGTAATGGTGGTGGGTAAATCACTTTTAATTCTCATATAAAATTTAAAAGACATAAGTATTAAAAATAGTTATAGCTAAAAAATATGTTAAAAGATATACAATAAGAATAGATGTAAATTGTGACAACAATAACAAAGTTTTGAGGAAGGAGAAGTTAAAGCGTAGAGTTTTGCATGTGATTGAACTTAAGTTGTTATCATCTTAAAATAGAGTGTTATAGCTATAGGATACTTATGTAAGTGACAAGGTAATCACATACACACACACAATACCTAAAGAAGTTACATTGAAAAGAAAAGAAATCGAAGCATATCAATGCAAAAGAAATCAACAAAACACAAAAGAAGGGAACACGAAACACAGAGACACATAAAAGAATTACTAGAGTAACAGAAAACAACTGAAAAATGGTAATAGTAAATCTTTCCCTATCAGTAATGAATTTAAATG
The DNA here is from genome assembly GCF_041296235.1 of Equus asinus. NCBI lineage: Eukaryota > Metazoa > Chordata > Mammalia > Perissodactyla > Equidae > Equus > Equus asinus. The sequence continues at coordinate 6,988,879 of NC_091797.1, read as the reverse complement.
TAAATGAATTAAACTCCTCATTCAAAATACATAAAGTGGCTGAATGGATAAACACATAAACAAGACCAAAATATATGCTGTGTACAAAACAAACTCACTTTAGATTTAAGGTTGCACATAGGTTGAAGGTGAAAGGATGGAAAAAGATATTCCAAGCAAATGGTAAGAAAAGGAAAATAGGCATGGCTATGCTTATATTATACAAAATAGACTTTGAGCCAAAACTGTCACAAGAGGCAAAGAAGGTCATTATACAGTGATAAAAGGGTCAACTCAATAGGAAGATAAGACAATTACAAATATGTATGCACCCAACATCAGAGCACCTAAAAATAAAAAGCAAACCTTGCCAGAAGTTAAGGGAGAAATACAGAGCAATACAATAAGAGTAGGAGACTTCAGTACTCCACTTTCAATAATGGACAGAACATCCAGATAGAAGAACGATAAGGAAACAGAGAATCTGTGTAACACTACAGACCAAATAGACCTAACAGACACAGAATATTCCATCCAACAGCAGCAGAATACATATTCTTCTCAAGTATGCACGTATCTTTTCCAGGAGAGATCACATATTAGGTCAAAAAATAAGTCTTAACAAATTTAAGAAGACTAAAATCATATCAAACATGTGAAACTAGAAATCAATAACAGAAGGAAAACTGCAAAACTTACAAATATGTGGAAATTAAACAACATACTCTTAAGCCATCATTGAGTCAAAGAAGAAATCAAAAAAGGAAGTTAGAAAATACCTCAAGACAAATGGAAAACAAAACACAGCATATCAAAACTTATGGGATGCACCAAAAGCAGTACCAATAGGGAAGTTCATAGCAATAAACACCTACATTAAAAAGGAAGAAAGAGCTCAAATAAACAACCTAATATTTCACTTCAAGAAACTAGAAAAAGAAGAACAAACTAAAACCAAAGTTAGCAGAAGGAAGGAAATAAATATTAGAGTAGAAATAAACCAAAGAGAAAATAGAAAAACAGAAAAGAAAAAAACAGTGAAACTAAGAGTTGGTTTTGTGAGAAGATAAACAAACTTTTAGCTAGACCAAAGAAAAAAAGTCAAATAAATATCAGAAATAAAATAAGACATTACAATTGATGTCACAGAAATAAAAAGGATCATAAGAATATACTATCAACAATTGTATGCCAACAAACTGAATAACCTAGAAGAAAAGAATAAATTCCTAGAAACACACAACCTACCAAGATTAATCATAAAGAAATAGAAAGTTTGTAATCAGTAAGGCCTTTACTCAGTAAGAAGGTTGAATTAGTAATCAAAAACATCCCAACAAAGAAAAGCCCGGGACCAGATGTCTTCACTGGTGAACTCTACCAAATATTTCAAGAATCAACATCAGTTCTTCTCAAACTTGTCCAAAATGTTGAAGATAAGAGAACATTTCCAAACACATTTTATGAGGCCAGCATTACCTTGATGTGAAAACCAGACACAGACACTACAAGAAAAGAAAACTACAGGTTCCTATCCATGATGAACATAGACACAACAATCTTCTGACTGCTAAGGGAATACAAGTGTTAACTTGGTAACTCCTCCTGCAAGCCTCACAGATGACTCAAAGTGTCCAAACTAATTATGTCATTTTCCCCCAAATCTGTTCTCCCTTGTTTTCCTCATCTTAATAATGGGTCCCTCATTTTGTTGCTTAAGTTGGAAGCGTGCAACTCATCCTTGATATCTCTTTCTGTCTTCTTCATAGGTTTATGTCTGCAGACCTGTCTACAATTTTTCTACATTTTCTCATGAGATTAATTAATTAAGGTGAGATAGATAGAGTGGTGAGTATAAGCCAGTGTCCTTGAATAAAAGAAACTATGACTAAATGCATGGAGAAATTTTCAAAACCAAAAGCATACCCAAATGGAGGGATTAAAGAGAGATCCTCAGGATTCTGGAAACATATAGATTAAGAAAGGATGTGGAGTAGGGACAGACTCAGAGATAGCACCTCCTCCCAGACTCCTAGCAGTCAGAGTTTTGCAAGGATAGCAAGAAATGATAAAGAGATGGGTCAGAGGAAAAACTGGAAGTCCACATGGTAGAGAAAAGTAGAGCTGTGGGAGAAGAATCTGTCTTTATGTTGAGTAGAAGTCAACATACCACTGTACCATGGAGTGCGGCTCAGTTCACAATGGATTACTGGCTGACCAAGAAAGACAGGCCTTCATGTGGGAATAAATTAAAAATGATTCATATATGTGCAAGGAATGAGAAGTAATTCTCCTTGGTTGGTCTGCATCTGATATTTTGTTGACTTGTGGACAGATGTCACTGTTGGCGGAATAGACAACCAAGGGTCCAAATGGTAGTCCAGCAGAATGAACAAATGAATGAATGAATGAATGGCTTAACACATAACCCTAGAAGAAGCAATGAGTTACAAAATGTTTCAATGAGACCTTAATGTCTCTATTATTTTGCTTATGTTCACCAGGGATGTAGGTTATGTACATGCCTATTTAAATGACTTCTATTTATTGTAGAGTGATTCTCTTTTTAAGATTGAATGGACAGAAAACAAGGACGGGGTAGGGATTAACATTTTTTTCACCACTTACAGAATTCATGAGGGTTAAATGTTGTCATCTTCCTTGATTTTTTTCAATGGTGTATTTCAATTTATTTTTGACGATCTTGTATCTATATAACAAGTATCTTGGAATAGCTCAAAAAGCTTGTCAAGCATCCTCCACGAGTCTATCATAAATAATTCACTGAGGTGTCACTATCTCTTTAAGTTGATAATGAGCTGTGACGAGTAATATAAGCTGCCAAAATAATCTACAGAAAGTGAAACATAGACAACTGAGGTGATTTTTCCATTTGTTCTTCAGGAGTCTATCAAAACTTCTAAAAGAGAATTCTGCCTTTATATCTTAGCCTATTAATTCAACAGTAACTTTCGTGGCTAAAAGATTTTTATGGCTGGTGATTGACAACCTTTATATAAAAGTGAATGGGTTTGTAGCAAATTAATTATTAAATATGTAAATCAATGTTTTGAACATACATAAAACAGATAGTACTTATTAGTTTTACCAAAATGTTCTTATTTTCTCAAGGAGTTCACTTAAAAATTTTAAAAAGTATTAAACTCTTCTACTATCTTGAAATTAAAAATTAAAATTAAATTAAAAATTAAAATGGATGTTTACACTCTTGGAATCAGTGACTGTTACGGACTGAATGTTTGCGTCCCCTGAAAATTCATATGTTGACATCCTAACCCCCACTGTGATGGTACTAGGAGGGGGGCCTTTGGGAGATGATTAGGTCATGATAGTGGAGTCCTAATGAATGGGATTAATCCTCTTATAAAAGAGACACCAGAGAACTCTCTCGATCCTTCTGTCAATGTGAGGACACAGCTGGAAGACAGCTGTGAACCAGGGAAGGGGCTCTGACTAGACTCTAATCTGCCAGCACCATGATCTTGGCCTTCCCAGCCTTCACAACTGTGAAAAATAAATGTTTGCTGTTTAAGCCACCCAGACTATGGTATTTTTGGTATAGCAGCCCAAATGGACTAAGTCAGTCACTGAGTCCTCAAAAATTGAAATCCCATATTAAGTACCTGCCATCATATATTGTTTTGAGTATTCATGATTGACTTGAATGTGAAAAAAACTAGCATCTTTCCAGAACACATTCTATGTTATCAATTTCTGTCGAAAGAAAAAAAAATCCACTATTGGATTAACAATATTTCTTTCTTTCTATAATTATTTACTTTTATATTTAGCAAAAAGAATAATTGGTACCATTGTAACTTGGTCTGCATTTATTAAGATGAAGCTTTGGTATCCTTAAGCAACTTGGACCCACAAGCAGGAAGCCATCACCGAAAAGTGTAAGCAATTAAAGCACCACCAAGAAGAGTGTTTTCCTACCACCAGAGAGGGGGTGTTTACTCTCAGACCTTGAAAGTTATCATCATTTATGGTCATCAGGGAACACAGAGCGTTTCACACTTCTAGCACAGAATTGAAAGTGTCTAACTGTTTCATTCTCTCCTCACATACTGAGCTCTGTGTGTTTTTGTTAAAGGAAGCATTAAACAACCTGTCAGCACATGCACATTGGATCAGGGACTCTCATCTTGTGGAGGGGCTCTGACCAGTACAGAAAGACATTATTGGAAACTTAGAGGCAAGAGAATAATTGTAACTTGGCACTTCTTAGCTTAAGGAATCAACTATAGTTCTCTTCCTTAGTGTTTTATACTGCAAACCTGTTGTTTTTAATTTTCTGAGCACTGACAACCCACTGTGCTTAAACAGCAGCTCTTAATCAGAACACAATAATTAGATAGTTAGAGTCTGCATGATGCTTAGATATTCAGATGGGCTGCATGGCACAGACACAAGTTCACAAAGTTGTTTTTATCTTTCTTTTTCCTGATTTATCATGTGCTCTCTCTTCTAGCATTGTCATATGGATATATTTTATAGTTTGCTTGCATCAATCATTTAGTGCACAGCAATGTAAGTATCTGTCACATACACACATACTAGCACACACACATACAGTTACTATGACACAGTAACCATATAAGGAAAGAAAAAAAACCAAAAGGGGCAGACAAAAAATCTTTCAAATACAGTATATTTAACAAGGAGGGGAAATCTGCTTAGTTGGCTGTCCTTTTAATTTCAAGGTAACTTCATTGGTCTGCACCCTGAATTTCTTCTAAATCTGATTGCAACAAATGTCCAGTTGCTCGCTCTCACAGGATGAATACCAAGTGTTTAGGGAGATAGTCCCTTAGTAAATGCCAATCCTTTCAAACAAGGTTTTGGGAGAAGTCTTTAGAATATGGTCAATTATTATTCTGTATCTCTGCAACTCTCCTCCCCTAGAAAAAAACGTTTCTCCCTGTCTTTTTATTAACAAGCTTCTAGAAAAAGGAACCTAAAATCACTCTGTTGCTTTTTCCATTTCATTTGTTCTTAATCAAAATATTACAACTTCTTTTCTGTTCTTGTCGTTCTCCTGAAACTGCTGCTCGACCTTTGGTAGCTTTGGTGTTGAACATGTATTCCTTTTGGAAACTTTCTCCATCCTTAGTTTTTGTGACATTTTCCCTTGTTCTAACACCAATTTCTCTAGTCCTTAACTGCTTCTGTGGGCTCCTCTTCTTTAGCCCACTTCTTGATGGCTGACCCCTAATCCTTAGCTCTCCTCTCATTCTACACAATTAAGCCAATCAATGATTGTGGGCTCCACTGTCACCTTGTAAAGACTCCCACAGTCACGTGGTCAGGATCTCCTATGAACTGAAGGCCCATGTTTCAAAGGACTGACTCTATCTCACAATGTCCCACTGATGAGAATGACGCGGAGCAGGAATGGACTGATGCGCGGACTGATGGATTAGTGGTGATGGCAAACCAGTTGTTAAATACTTGAAAGTTATCCCTCTCCCAAATTAACACAAATGCAAAAACGAACCTGCCATCTTTCCCTGAAAATAATCTTGTGATCCCCGTCTTAACTAAGAGATCATAAATTCTCTGCTTACATAAGCCAAGCTGCTCCTTTAATTCCAAGTTTTTCTATCTTTTTACCTATAATTACTTGCAAGTTAAATAGTTTTCACAGCCATCTCTCACCCTTATTGCCACATCGTTTCTTGCTTAATTATTCCTATCACCTAACTTTACTAATTCATGACCTGTAGTCCAAACCCCTCCAATCCTATATTTTAGTTGCTACCAGAGTGAAAACTACATAATGTCACTCCGTGTTCAATCTTCTTAAATGGCTCCTTCAGGCACCAGCATACAAATATACACTATTTTGCATTTTACACAAGATCCGTCATGCTCAGGCTTCTGCTTTTCCAACATCAGCTCTTCCTCCTGCTCAATTCACATCAAACTCCACGTTTCCACTATAATAAATTATTTCTACTCCTATTCCCCCTCTCTGAGGGCTTTCCTTACCTGAGCCTGTCTGTGTGATGTTTGTCTGCCGGGAATGACAGTCTACATATTATTTCCCTCGTAGACACTTGACCATCCTCAGATCCCCGCCTCACCGCAAACTCCCCAGGCCCCCAGGGAGACCACAAGGCTTCCTGTTCTAGTTTTCTATATCGCCTCTGTGTATTGTGCATACTCCTATTAGAGCAAATACCTAACTGTATGAGAGATGCTTGTGTATCTCCTCAATACAATATTAGCTCCTTGAACCTTGAGGACCTGCTTTTAATTAATGTATGCTCACAAAAATTAAATCCTACATGAAAACACATCTTTTACTTGGGAAATATACACATAGTTAGGAGGTAAGAGATCAACCCAAATGTAAAAGACTAAAGATTAATTTATGTGAGTTTTGGAATGTTCTCATCCATTCTTTAATGAATCATTCATTTAAAAGATGCTCCTTGAGTACCTCCTAGGTGACAGAAACTGTCCTTGCCTTGGGGTATAGAAAGGTAAATAAAACAGACATTTTCTACTCTTATAACAGCTTCGAGGCTGGTTTATCTAGGAAAAAGTCAGTAAAGTGCATTAATATTATAGAAAAATTCACAGAAGTCTGTTTAATGATCAATAAATTGCTAATGGATAAAGTTGAATCTACGAGAATTTCTGCATACTTACAGATGTACAATTTCCTTATTTCGTTAAAGGAAATTGTGTTACATCAACTATGAAAGTGACTTTTGTTCTTTATGTATGTTTGCCTTGAAATTTTTAGCTTACCTATAATGAAGTCATAATATTTATAATATAGTGAATAGATTTATACCCAATTTTTACTACTTGTAGGACTTTGAAATAACTTCATTTTATATCTCTAATAATATAAAAATAGTATGTTCAAATATGTAAACAATAATGGTAAATATAGTAAGAGAAGACATTCGTAAATGTTAATAAGCTATTGGTGCACTTAGGAAGCAATCTTAAATTTTTAAAGTAACTTTCTATTACACATAAAATGGAGCCAAATAATCAAGAGTGTTTAAGTCAGCCAGCAAGTTCTTATCCTAAAGTATGGGTTAATAATGAAGACAGTAAGCTAATCATCTAAACGGAAATTTAGAATGATCTGACATATGCACAAAACTCTGTAGAGAACATTCTTACATCTTAGTAACACCATATGAAGTCGAAACTGGGAATGGTCTTCCAGTTGAAATCTTATTTTTGGTGTGTTATTAAGCCAACCCACTCATATATCCAGGGAAAATCACTAGCTTAGGGATGAACAAAAGCTCATATGCTTAATATTATCATGAAATGTAAAGCACATGTAGTGCCATAAGATGGAAACACAGCCTGATACTGGGGCAATTCTGTATGATGAGAACAGTAAACTTTTAGCATATAGTTGTAGGATAAATTAAGACGTCTTAGTAGAATTGCTCAAAATTTCTTTTGGGAACCATGTAGATGGCCCTGCTAACCAGGAAACTTTTTTTAAAGTTTTCCTCTTTCCCTTTTTCATAAAATGGCATAATAAATATATTTTAAAGCATCGACAAAAATACCTGGCTTACTCCATGAAGATCTGGAAATCCACCGATAAAGATAGACCCTGATTCTGGCAGGGATCTTCCAGATACGTGACTGATGGATTCGCTTGCTTTCATAGTCCTCCCTAGAATAGTCAGTTCGGCTTCACATGGCTCCAATTCTTGCCTGCAAGCATTTAGGAAAGAAATTTATGCTTTTAGTATGTGTTATATAAACATTTGTCTGACCAATTAATTAAGCTATTACCAAAAGAAGATTTAAGTAAATAGATTATCTCATCATAAAATCAGCAAAGCCAGAAGTAGATTAATCTGCTATAAATTAGAAACCCTTAATGCTCTAAGTACATAAATACAAAGCTGAATTTTGACAATACAACAAATTGTAGCAATCACCTAATGAAATAAATAAATCCTGACAATAAACAGATCTTTCTCAACAGTGACTAAAATGAGGTTAGACTGTAATATTTTACTTCAGTTTTTTACATCGTTAAATTTTCTGAGTGAAAAATATTGAAAAGCATCAGGTTTAAATATGGTTATGTAGTGTACAATATATCTTTAGGTTGAAAACAGTAACATTGCAGACAGTAATTAGTTGTGGAGATAGAAATCATACCAAGAAGTAACACATGTAAAAAATTTTTGGAAATGAATAAATCAAATATAACTTAATTAGGAGAACCCCAGTAATAATTTTCATACGTTCATTTTTTAGAAAAATAAGATTAAAAATACTTCAACAATGCTTTAACATGTAGATACACATGTTTCATTTACTCCAGCCACCTGTTTAATCGTCTACTCCAAGGATGGAGAACTATGGCCCATGGGCCAAGTCTTGCCTGCCACCTCTTGCTAAATAAAGTTTAACTGGAACACAGCCACACATTTCTTTACATAAAGTCTATGACTAATCTCACAGGAGAGTTGAGTAGTTGCAACAAAGACTCTGAGGCCCAAAAGCCAAAAATATTTACTAACTCTTTACAGGAAAAGTTGGCAGATCCAATATCTAATCAATTTACCTGTTTATCTACCAAGCAAGTAAACTTTATTATAATCCTTTTCAAGATGATAGTACATACACACATTATAAGCCTTCCATGTAAAATTCACCTAACAATGTCATCCTATATCATGGATATGTGACATTCTGCCTTTCATATATTTACATAAACTTTTAATTGAATTACATCATGCATGATGAAGAGGGTAAAGGGTAAAACTCTATGAAATACCAGACTGTGAACTTACTCAAGCTAACTACTTCCTTGGTTAAAAGGCAAATTGCTAACAAGAATCTCCACTCCAACACAAACACACATTATCACAGCCCTTCCATCTTCATTCAACAGTATGTTTTCAATATTCATCTTTGTTATTGAATTTAACAGTTTGCTCATTTTCAAGACATCATTTTGTTGCTGTCTCACAAATTACTTATCCTAGTGTTGGTGTACATTTTGGTGCTATTATGAATATTGCTGCTATAAACCTGCGTGTACCTGTTGTTTAGTGCACAAGCACATGCATTTCTGGTGGGAATTTAGCAAAATTGATTTAGAGTTGTCTGTGTTTGGAATATATGAGCTGTTGGTTACATGTATTTCAAACATTTTATTTTCTCTTTCAGTGTTCTACATTTTTACTTTCTTAATGGTGTCTTTTAATGATCATAAGTTCTTAATTTTAACGTAGAACAATTGACCAATATTTTACTCAATGATTTGTATTTGTTGTTAATGTTGTTCTTTTTCGAACTCATTTTTAAAAATATTATTTTACTACTAACATTCAGCTCTATAGTCCACCTGGGATTTTCTTTTCTATATAGTACCTGGCATGTATCAATTTCTTTTTATGGAAATCCAATTTACTAGTGACATGAGTGGAAAAGAACTGTCCATTCTCCACTGTTCTGAAATATCACTCCTGTCATAAATCATGTCCAAAGACATGTGGATCTGTTTCTAGACTCTCTATTCTGTTCCATCGGTCAATTTCTCTATCTTTGTGCAAATACATCACTATCTTAAAACTTACTCTGAAAATATGGTATTTAATACAGGATAAAGAGAGTTTTCCTACTTGGTTTTTTCCTCCTCAACATTCTTTTGGCTCTGGGGTGGGTGTGCGGGGGTGTTCCTGGGCTCTCTATTATTTTATTGGTCCATATTTCTACCCCTGTACCAATACCACACTGTCTGGAATACCAATACTTTGTAATAAATCCAGATATTTGTAGAGTAAATCCTCTTACTTGATTTAGCTTTTGGATTGAGATTATCACATATCATTTTCTCTTTTTTTTCTCTTAATTGTGATGAATTATATTGGCTGGTTTTTGAATGCTTGCATTCATGAAACAAGTCTAACTTGGTCATAATGTATACCTTGCTTATATAACACAGGATTCACTTTTGTATATTTTAAGGAATATATGTTATATATATTCTATATAATATATAGTTTACATTATATAGGTTATATAATATATATTTTATTGTGATATATATTATATTATATATACGTTAAAGAGAGAGATTGAACTTCAAATTTCCTGCCTTGCATTGCTCTTGTAAAATTTTGGTATAAGATTATACTGTCCTTATATTCCTTTAGAAGGTTTTGTGATATTGATATCATATCTACCTTTCATTTATGATAGAATTCACAGCATAGCCACCTGGGCATGCAGTTTTCTTTGAGGAAGGTATTAAATATGGATTCAATGTATTTAATTGATATAGCTATATCAATATAGTATTATCATGTCTATTTTGCTAAATTGTGGGGGTTTTTTTATAGGAATTTTTTCATTTATTCTAAAATTTCAAAATTATTGGCATAAAATATTTCATAATTTCTTTTTATTATATTTTTATTGGAGTTGAAACTCTAATGATATCTCTCTTGTGATATTGGCTATTTGTGACTTTCCTTGTTTTATTTGTTTTGTAGATCCTCATTGGCAGGGAGGAGTAAATTTCAAAGAACACACTTTGGCAGTGTTGATAGTCTCCATTGTCTATTTGTTCTCCGCTCCATTAACTTCAGCTCTTATCTTAATGATTTTCATCCTTTAACATTCTTTGGACTTAATTACTCTTCTGTTTCTGGGGTTTTTAATCTGATATATGCTCTCAAGATTGTAAATTTCCCCCTAAGAATAATAGAATAGCTATGTTCAACAAGTTCTATTTTTCATTTCATCTGTTCAAAATGTTTTCTAATTTCTTTTGTGATTTTTTTTCTTTGGTCCAAGAATTATTCAGAATTGTATTGCAAATTTACAAGTATACCAGGATTTTCTAGCTATTTTTTATATTATAAAAATTCAAATCAAGTTTGTTCAAAGAATATTCTTCATTTGCTTTTAATTCTTTGGAAAGTATTGACTTAGGCTGCATAACCCAGCATATTGTCAATTGTAATAATCTTTTCATAACCCTAGAAAGTGTGTAGTTAAGTGTGGTGTCCTATAGATGTGAAAACGGTCAGGTTTTATGCACACATAAACATGCACATATTTAGCCACTTTTATAATGAATATAGAACAGGAACAATGAAATAATTAAATCATGTCTACGATGTGTGTACTCTTTTTTCTTAAGAAAAAATATTTACAGAGTTTCCTTATATCCTTCTTCCATCTATATCATGATCCAAAGCTAACAGAGCTAAGGCCAGGTGTGGCCCTGCAGCCAGTATTGAAGCTTTGATAAAGAAAGTTTTGAAAAATTTTTGAAAAGATAAATGATGGTCCCTATATTAAGAACATGGGAGAAAAATGTGTTGAACATTTTTAGAACCCATTTGATATTCTTGGATGCTGCATTTAGAAGCAAACCAGAAGCTTTCTGGGTTAATTACTTCTTACAATTAAACTGTTAAAAATATTTTAGGGAGGATATAGCTTCCAGGAAGCTATTCATTAAATGATAAAAAGCACAACTACTTTTATTCCAATCAATCTCTAAATTTTAATGTTCGGAAAAATAGCTTGTAGTGTTTTGTGATATTAAAATAGCAATAATAATTATTCACTAATACTGTGCTAATGAGCTCATTTCCCATATTTCGTGAAGCAAATAAAACCCATTAAGATATCTGATATGTTTGTTTGGTCTTTGGTTGTAATAACTGAAAGCGTAAATTAAAAATAATATATATGAACTCTATTGGTTTTTTTTTTTCTGACTACAGAAGCAACACAAGCTCATCAGAAAACATTAGGACAAATAAACAAATTTATGCAACATCTAATTGTTAAAAATAAGGCAACAGGCTCAAAATGGAGTTGCTTATGCTAAGCCCCCAAGTCACCAAAACAAGACCTAACTTAATTACAATTTCAGTGCTCCCAGAAATGGAATCTTAAACCAGTCAATCAGGAATCAGCTGATGAGGACTTTCATTATTATTTTTTTTTTTTCAAAGTATCCTTTTTGGTGAAGCATATTGGCCCTGAGCTAACATCTGTTGCCAATTTCCTTTTTCTCTCTTCTCCCCAAGGCTCCAGTACATGGTTTTATATCGTAGTTCTTCCATGCGGATGCCTCCACAGCATGGCATGATGAGCGGTGTGTAGGTCCGTGTCCAGGATCTGAACCAGTGAATCCCAGGCCACTGAAGCAGAGCACACGGACTTAACCATTTGGCCACAGGGCAGGCCCCCAGATCAGCATTACTTAAGTCATCTGCTTTATAACCCAGCTGTCCCCTACAAGGAAGGTACTATTGCAATTAGCAATCTGCTTTTTTGTGTAGAACAACTTCCTTGCTCCTGCTCCCTTCTGCCTGTAAAAACCCCTTGCCTCGTATAGTTCTTCAGAGCTCCTGTCTATCTGCAGAGTGAATACTGTGTGACTTTGTGGTTATTCTTTGTCACATGGACTTTACAGAGATATCAATAAAATATAGGCCAATAACTATACACTGCCTTAAAATTTTTTTGATCTGCATAATTTTCTCTTGTATGACTATATAACAATTTATTTAAGCAAAACATTGTTGGATATTTAGTTTCTAAGATTTTAAAATAATAAATAATTATATGATAATTAATTCTTTAAAAGTCAACTCATTCTTATTTAATTATATCCTTAGGAAGTACACTTAGAAGTGAATTTTTGAATCAAATTATGGGCAATTTTAAGGATTTATCATCAAATTGCTGAGTGACAGTCTAGCAACTCTGTTCCAATTAGCATTGCTAGATTGCCAAAGGTTTTTAGTTTTATATTTATATTCATGTGATAAAACCTATCAGTATTTTCAATATATTCTCTGCATGAAAATCCTTGCTATGCAAGAAATAAATTTTTGCTTATATTTTATGTTTATAGACAGATTTGAAGGTCACCAACACTTCACAATAGGATTTTATGTATATAGCAGATATTTCTTCACTTTGTACTTTATAATTTTTCAGTGTGGCATTTGAAATTGATTATGTTGCTTTAGTTATCGTAGTGGCACAACTTATTTTAATACGATTTGGTATACCAAGCATCTTCTCTTATAATTCTTCTTCAAAGATTTTTTTTCCCTTTTTTTGCAGGTAAAGATTCTCCCTGAGCTAACATCTATTGCCAATCTTCCCCCTTCCCCCCACCCCTGCAAAGCCCCAGTACATGGTTGTAATCCTAGCTGTGAGTCATTCTAGTTCTATGTGAGCTGCTGCCACAGCATGGCAACTGACAGACAGGTGGTGTGGTTCCATAATCAGGGAGTGAACCCAGGCTGCCAAAGCAGTGAGCACTGAAGTGTACCCACTACGCCATCAGGGCTGGCTCTGAAGATTTTCTCGCCATTTTGACATGTTTATCATTCAGAATCTATTTTTTACTCCAAAAATTGTCAGTGGTATTTTTATCAAAAATAAAAGTTATTCTATATTCTAAAATTTAAAGAAATATGCATATATGTATATACACACATACATATTATGTGCACACACACCTGCATATATGTATCTAAAATGCATATACATATGGGTTTATAGTATTTATATTATAAATTAGAATACTTTATTCCAATGGGAAGGAAAATTTCTACCTTTTTTCAACCTTTGTGCTTGGTCCATATTCAACTGTGGTCTCTATCCTTGTAGAACTGACTACTTCAAGAAGAATAATGAGAAAATGTGACATACGGTACATATGAATTTAAAGTACGATTGTACTAAGTTGTGTAGTACAGATGATATAAAACAAATTAATTAAAGTTAGAAATACTCCAGAACTGATCCTTGCTTGATGAAGATGATAGGAAGAGGAAAAAATAAAAGATACTGCAGATGTGAGATTTTGAGTGAGGGGTGAAAGCTGGAAAAGAAATGAACAAAGCAGAGTTTTACAGGCCTTTTCCGCCTGTAGTTGAGGAGAGTTCAATCAATTCCACATCCTTAAGCTTCTCTCCTTTGAACGTGTGGGGCACGTTACAGTCCGCACAGAGACTGTACGCTACGATCTCAACGGCACCAGGAGAGGCCCCTCTTATGTTACTAGTGTGTCCTCACACCTAGAACAGGGGCTTGTGTGTGGCACACACCACAATGTGTGTTGAATATTGAGCAGTTTTACAGGACACTGCCTGAAATATATAATGAATGACAGCATTTTTATTTTGAAGATAGCACGTGCTTTATTTTTTCCAATTACAAGTATTTATTAGAAAATATTTCATAAAATGCTGAAAATATAAAAAAGGCAAACTACAGTAACCTGCATTTATCCCAGAAAGAATTATATTATTATAATTTAAAACTTTCATATTATTATAGAATTTTCCCTAAAGTTGAGAATGTAACATACTAGCTCTCTCAGTTTGTATTATTAATTTAATATATAATGTAAACATTTATGTATGTTAATATTATTCCAAACAATTAATTTTAATGAATGCATAGTAATTGTTCATATGTCTGTACTCTAATTTATTTCTAAAACGTCCAATCATTGGATATCTGGATGTCTTTTCCCCCAGCTTTTCACTGCTTTCTATAAAACTACAATATACGCCTGTTCCATACATCCTAATACACATATCAATTTATTTTCTTAGGAAAATTTCTAGAAGTTGATTTGCAGTATATAAGCTTTCTCAATACTTATATTGTATATTACTAAATTTTCTTCAGAAATTTGTCTCAATTACTGTCTGTAATGGTTAGTTTTATGTGACAACTTAGCCAGGCTACAATCCCCAGTTAGTCAATCAAATACTAAACTAGGTCTTGCTGTGAAGGTATTTTGTAGATGTGGTTAACATCTATGATCAGGGGACTTTCAGTAAAGGAGATTGATTACCCTCCGTAAGGTGGGTGGGCCTCATCCAATCAGTTGAAAGACTTTAAGAGCAAAACTGGGGTTCCCTGAGGAAGAAACAATCCTGCCTGTGGACCGCAGCATTACTCCTGCTCAAGTTTCCAGCCTGCAGGCCTGCCCTTCCGACTTCGTACTTATCCAGTCAGACCCCACAACTGCATAAGCCAATTCCTTGAAATGAATCTCTTAATATTTATCTTCTGCTTGGTCTGTTTGTCTGGAAAAGCCCTGACTGGTACAGATTTTGGTACCTAGAGTATAGAGAGTACCCAGATGATTATTTGACCCAATGTATAGGAAGATCTTTCATATTATAATCACAGCAGTGAAGCAGTAATAATGTTAACTGAGTATGGAATTTGATTCTTTAATTGGAGCTGGACCCGATAATAGCTTTTGTTAAACTCTCAAGACATGTCTCTCTTAATTAGACTTAGCCACATGGAATTTAATTCCTAAAGGAGGTTTTCCACATGAATAGCTATGGATCTGTGATTGGCCTTTGACTGTCAACTCCACCCTCTAGACTCACCATGACCTTCGATCAGCATAAAAGAACAAAAGAGCGGAGAGTATTGGGGCAAATATAACATGGTGGGAAAGTAATTTTTTATAGATGTAACACATTTGAGGCTTTTCCTTGAAGGTTGTCATGATTTTTATGATTTTAGTAGCCTTTCTCTTCATGGTCACAGAAGGTAGACAGCTTCATCATCAAGAACACTATTAACTACGTACCAATTCTGCAGGTTTTCACTTTTGGATAAGTATGGGAATTTTTATTTCATACTTAAAATTCTGCGTTAGTTATTCTTGTTTTCAAAGCTATTATCATTTATGAAATGAATTACCCATTGTAAATGAATACAGGGGTGGCGTATCATCTTTTCTTACACACTTATTCCAGAAAGTTGGCAGCTATGATGAAGGAAGATGAAAGGTAAGGACGCCTCTATTAGAACAATGTAGACCATCAGGTTTTTTTTGGCGAAAAATACAATTCTAATATTTCATCTAGTAGGATTGTTATTTTATTCAAGAGACACGCTTTTTAACAGCAGTCATATCTTTCCCCTTAGGCTCATTAGAGCAGAGGCAGTGCTGGTCTGATTGTGCCCGATTGACTCTAACAGGAATTGACTGAACGCAGGAAAACAGTCTTACAACATCATTGTTTAGCATTTGCTGATAATACAGTTTGCCTAGCACATCATGCAGTATAAAATTTTTCCATCAAGGCTTTGTAATGCTTTCTCTAAAATCAACACACAGGGTGCTTGAAAGGTCAGATGAGTAGAACAGATTTTTCTGGCATAATTCTAAATATATGTAGAACTCTCTGGAGGACTCCTGGTGTTTGAACTACCTTTAATTGTTCTCCTCCCAAACTTGCAGTGATCGTGCATATTTGTCATTTGTATTCACATAATAGTAATCATTAGCAACTCTCCCCTAATTAGAACCTGAGAGAATATTCAGTGTGCCATAAATTCTATCCCTTATGTTTAGGTTTTCAGGGTAGATGCCAGGAAAGGTCAAATATATTGAACACAATAGAGATGTGGGTGACCCACTGATTTATTATTCGCCTGGCTACCATATCATTATACAGCAACAAGTTCTAAATTTCCACATGTATTAGCAAGGACTGGAGGGGATATATGAAATAGGCCAATCTCGCAAATAAGCAAACAAAAAGACAGCACATAGTAAAATTCCATCATGTTGGATATCAACTCTCTCATCTGACTATTCATGAGCATTATAGAAATTACTCTGATTTTCACCTTATGTTTAAGAAAGCTGTTTTTCACTGATAGGGATAAACCTTCCTATAGAACCTGAACTCTTTGTTGATTGCTTATCATACTTACATTGAAAACAACATTAATTTATTTAGTCAACCTTAAAAACATAAAGAAAATTATCATGAAATCAAAATAACAATTGTCTTTTCAGGGGAGGATTCAGACCCACAAGCCACTGATTCACACAAACAGAAATAAAAGATAGGCATTGATTTAGATATTTGATGCCAATACACTATTTTTTATTAGTTCAAATAACCCATGATACCTAGGGATATTTTATATTCATTTAACTTAGAAAAGATTTATTAAGTTCCACTTGAAAATTGATTTTTTTAAGGGGAATTAAACAGATAGAGAGGATCTTTCTGTTTAGGAGGCTGATTTAATTCCTGTAATGTTTATTCAAGTAGTTTCCACAGGTAACATGGATTTGCTCGCAGCTTCCACTCCCCCATCCTATCTTTTCAAAAAGTAAAATAAGTTAAATTCCCTGATTTAAAACTGATCATTGCCAAAAGAATCAAGTCTGAAAATCTCCACTTGGAATTCAAGCACGCAACTCCTCCAATTTAGGCTCTGATTCAACCATCTGAGTCTCTGACAGGTCTACAACAGCAATTTTCTGCTACGCTTAGGTCTGTCTCCTCACTTCCGCACCTGCCAAGGTTTCTTTTCTATCCATTTAAATACTACTCATAATTAAGAATTTACCGAAACATCACTTATAACTTAAAATGTTACTAATATTTGCAGTCTTCCTGATCTCTCTACCATCTAACACCACCAATAGTGTGCCATTCATTTCTGCATTCAACTGTAGACTTTTTTTCTTGTTATGTGATTGCTTGATATTTCCATGTTTTGCCTCTCCAGTGAAAAAATAACCTCTCGAATGGCAGAGTTATGATTTATCCATCCTCCATTTCTTAATGAAGCTTAGGCATTGGCTTACTGATCTTAGAAAAATCGATTATGCATTTCAGTTTATAGTATCCACTGTGTTCCTAGAAATACAGCAACTATTCTCTTCTACCCTCAGTGAGTGTGACCTGAAGGCAGCAGCCTCCTCATGTACAGGAAGCCCACAGGCTGCCAGTGCATAGATGCCACCTCCTTGGCGACCACAGATTGGCACCGGTCTCCATGTTGAGAAAGGATTATCCCTCTGCCCATGGGGCTTTCTACTGGCAAAGGAACCACATTCATTGAGCCATAGTCAGATTTTCTAACAATTATGGGCAGCTGACAAAGAGCAGCTAACCGCTTTGAATTTAGTATTGAAAACACCATGCAATTGAGTTGTTCTCTGGCTAATTCTAAACTAAGTATTATTTCAGCTGACCTGATTTTTTTTTTTTTTCCTGGTCTTTCCTTTCAGGGTGCATACTCTTAAGAGCCAAAAGAATAGACATTTTATCCTTTGTGTTCTTATGTGGAACAAAAGTTACTCTACATCACATCACGAGTCTTCTGAAAGATTGTTCCCTGCTAAAAACTCAGATCTTTCTGCTGGATAATTGGATTTCTAAATATATTTTTGCATTTGCGATTGAGATTAAGTATCAGTGATATGGTTAATATCCCACATTAATTATAGCGATTCTAATTAAATTATGTTTCAGGATCTGTAAAACAATATTCAATACTAAAATAGACATTAGATTATTAAGTCCTAAGATCACTGATTAAATTTAATCAAGAACAACATATCCAATTATTATCTTTATCATTATGAGGAATTAAGCTACTTCTAGCAATATTTCTTTGAGATGAAATATCTACTTTAGAAAAAGAACATGAAGAAAACGTCATAAATTGAATTAATTTAGAACACATTTACACCTTATAGTATGTGGCAAAATTATATAAAGAAATTATTTTAAAAGATGATAGTCATAATTTCTGAAGACTTCTGATAAAATGTCTTTGAAATTTCCTTTTTCTAAATTATTAAAAGGATAAAGTAAAGCAGATTAATTTTGAAATACAGTTTATTAATTTTAAAGAAGGTTTATATAGTGGTACTTTAATTCCACCATGGGCAATCCCTACTAGAATCTTGGGCTACATTGTGACTGCCTCCAAAGATGTTCAAGAAAAGACTAGAAGTGGAAGTGATAGAGGAAGTCTGCTTATTCAGAGAAATAAGGGGAGGATCAAAGAGTACATGGAAATGTATAAAGTGATTTGGTGATGAAATCTTTTCTCAGAGAACCCAGATTCACCTCTCTTCATTCTTGAATCCAAAACTCTTCCCTTTGGGTTACTGATGACAAATAAAAATGGCAAGCAATAGGATATATTGGAGAATATGAGGCAGCCATTTGGTATAAACCTAATTCGGCCTGAACTTGTCTTTCCAAAAGGGCCTGACCGAGGCCATTGAGCATGCATTGTATATCTGCTTTAGAGATTCCCTATGGCAAGAGCAAAAGGCCCTTGAGGTAAAGGTGCAAGTTCCCTCCCCCTCCCAACGTTGGCGTCTCCTTAAGGATTAAGCATCTTTCCTTAGGCTAGGAACCGATTGCTGCGCTCACCTGTGACCGCCCAGCTCGAGACAATAGACTTGCCTCCTGCTATGCCCACCAAGATAGCAGACCCACTACCTGCTGTGTCCATCAAGTGCTGTGCCAACAGGGCAGTCTTGTGACTATTGTGGGAGGGACATTTCAATCATATGTAAAGCACCCTCTTTGGGGGTATATAACCACTCTGTACACCTCATTTCTTTGGTGCCCTTTCTTCCTTTGGGAAGAAAGGCCCAGGGCCATGGTCCTCATATTTCAGCTCAGAATAAACTCACCCAAATTTTCATTTACAGATTGGTTATGGATAATTTTCGCCGACACTGACACCGGGGAGTCAAGTAGGCTTACACGGCAAGTGTGTCCCGCACCTCCTCTGTTGGGGGTGGTCAGCACATCACAATTTCAGAGTGAAGCCTATTTCATTATGAGAATCTGGAGAGCAACTCCCTAGTCAGATCAGTCACAGGAGTAAGTTGCACAAAGCTCAACATATAGGTGGGCATTTTCAGTTCAATCTAGTTGCATCCACAGCTGCTTGTAAAGTCTATTTGCCTTAGGAAATGTCACTGGGAATTCCAGATTATTCTGCTGCATCACACAGATTGTGGGCAGGGAGGAGGGAAAGAAGATGAGGCGCCAAGCTACCTGACACCATATGTGCTTGTTTGCTCACCTGAATTTCATTTTAGAAATGCCTAAATTACTTCTGTTACCCGGTCCTTTCCTAAATCGCTTAATATATACATAAATGTACATTACATATATATGTTTTATGTAATAAGTAAATGTAATATAATAAATATAATATATAATATTGTATATAAAGTAATTGAATATAATAAAGGTAATATATACTATAAATTGTAATATATAATAACAAAATGTAATATATAAAACATTTATAAAACTTTTTATATACATATATACACACATACACACACACTTTCGAGAGGAAAGAGGGAAAGCACAGACTTTGGAGTCAGAAAGAATTCCTTTTGACTACCAGCTTCTCCATTTACTATCCAGGAGACATTTACTCTTCATTTCTCAAGTATTTTCCAGTACTACTCCGTGTCAGGCAAGACAGTCCACACTGGCATACAAGACAGACACAACAGAATCAGCACCCTGCTTTTGTAATTCAGGTCTCCAGAGAGCGGATGGCAGCTATCCAGCATCAAGATGCTCCAGGGGTGGGCAATGATTTAATCTGAGACATCAGGGAACACATTCCCAAGAAAGTGAGATTTGAGATGGAATCTGAAGAGTCAATAGGAATCAGTAGACCAGATGAATTAGGTAAGAGTGTGCTAGGCAGTGGGCACAGCATATGCAAAAACTCCTGGGGACAAAGAGAGAGAGTTGGGTGAGTTGAAAGGAAACCTGGCGCCTGGAGCACAGCAGACCCGTGTGTGTAGGAATACTGGTGAGAAAAACGGGATTAGAGAAGTGGGCAAGGCTGCTTCACTTATTCCATCTCATTTCCACATTCCATCAAATGAAATGTGTGAGTAAGTTAGTTAGTGGTAAAAGCCTGTATCTTAATCCACTCACCCTTTGACTGTCCAATAAGAGGCTTGAGCAATTAGACAGAATCAAACGCTCAGTGAATGCTAGTGTTTTTGTTTGGTTGGTTGGTCTTGTTTGGAGTCTTAGTCAGCTATGGCTGCCACACCTAGACTGGGTGGCTGGAACAACAGAAATGTCTTTTCTCACAGTTCTGGAGGCTGTGAATCCAAGATCAGGTGTCATCCTATTTGGCTTCTCCTGTGGCCCCTCTGCTTGCCTGCCTCGGCTGCCTCCTCCCTGCACCCTCACCGAGACTTCTCTCTGCGGGCAACTCCCCACATCACTTCCTCTTCTTGTAAGGACATCAGTCATATCATATCGGATCAGGGCCCACCCAAAAACCTCATTTAATCTTAATCATCTCTTTAAAGGCCCTGTCTCCAGATACAGTCACATCCTAAGGTACTGTATCTGGGTGAATTTTGTGGGGACACAATTCGGTGTATAACACTTGATTTGTTCAGACTATTGCTAGGAATTGTCAGTCTGTTTCTCTCTTTCGCTCCAGGCGAGAAAATCTTCTGGAACTGGCTTTTTCTCAGGGAGAGCTTTTTCTGTATGACTCTCTTGCTTCATGCCTTCCCCCATTTTGTGCTCTATGTGCGCTTGTGTGCTCCTGTCCTCACAGTGTCAGTATTGTGTTTGCTCTGAACTTACTGTTCATGAAAATAGATCACCCCATAATCATACTTATATATCATGTGTACAAAGACTTTTGTTATGTAGACTAAAATTAGAGTTAAACCATACACAGTTGTGACAAAAGAGGTATATTTACCAAGTACGGATTGCTTGCTCTAAGGATAACACTGATAGGACAATAAAATGATACAACCATGGATGAGATATTACAGTAGAAGTGACATTATTATCAACAATCAGAAAGCTACTGAGGCAAAGCAAAACTTGTTCCAATGACACTAAACTGAGAAAAACAATGTTCAATGAACTATGGAAAATATACTATTCAGTGGAAGTTTGTTGAAGCGCAGGTATCTAGCTCACCAAGACATTTAATACCACCACATATTCTGAGTGAAACTTATGAATCCTTTCCTTATTTACCCCTATTAGATATTACTGTTCAGTGTTCTATGTTGCATTATCTTTTTTAGTGTAAATATTATTATTATCCCCATTTTACATCTGAGAAAATCAGGGTTCAGAGGTTTGACCAGACCAACTTGTTCAAAAGCCACTGCTAATAGCTCCAGGCCGGGGATTTGTTGATCCTGATTCCAAAACCCTGTTGCTTTCTTTGACTGCCTCTGATATGCCAAAGGGAGTAGCAGAGAGGCAGGCCACCACACAGATGCTAACTAGTGACAGTGAGCCTCTGCGATGTGTGCATGTGCCTGAGAGACTGGAGTTATGGAGAGTTATAGGAGATTCATGGAAATCAAACGACCATACACTTTAGACCTGCTGATGAATGCTCATCTCTATCAGAAACACACACAGGTGCATGAACATACACCTACACACACACACACGCACAGAACAACAAAGTTTCATGAGCAATTGGGTTTCATCATCCATCACTTGGAGTCAGCCCAAAGCTGCTGTGGGAAGACTTGTTTAGGCAAACCCAGTGTAGCCTTAAATCCATCATCGCTATGACATCTATACTTACAGGGTCTCCAACTGCAGCAGCTTCAGACTCAGAAATCACACTTATGACCATTCTTTCAGATAACTTGAAGATAGACAATAAAATTGAAATGAACGTTGATGTTTTGATGTTTTGAATCATAAAACTTTAACGTTCAGTTTTATTGGTTGCATACAGCCAAACTCACAAACTCTGGTTCATTCTTAAAATGTTCTTTAAACTTAAATTGACTCTTAGAGAAAGGCTTCATCAATTTTCATGAAAGATAACGCTATTTAAAATAGCAAAATGGAGGTGCTGGAGCATCCTGATATGCTTGATGCTAATGAGAGAAGTGTGGATTTTAATTCCTCCCCTGAGAGATTAAGCCAGATTCAGTGCTACCCAATCGTAAATCATTTCCAAGAGATTTCTTTTATATACTATTTTTAAGAGTTAGATAAAACCAATTTCAAGTATAGCCATACATTATTAGTATTAATATACACATGTGTACGCACACACACACGTTACACATAATTTTTAAAAAGTAATACATAAGAGAATTTTACCAGAAATTATCTTTGGAGTATGATTTCTGTTCTAATCCTTTGGACTAGGATTAGGAAAAATTTTATGGAAGAGCAAATGAGAATAAACAACAAGTTAATCAAAATATTTCTCATTACTACATGTTTGAAACATAATAATTTATAGTTCAAGACCTGTAGGACCTAAAGATATAGAACATACATGTGATTGTGACTGCTCTGTAAGTGAAAAGAACTTTAGAAAGTCACAACTAGGTGGCTTAGTGTCCCTTATGTATAAACTGACTCACCAGGGAAGTGAGAAAGAATTCCTAGGAACAATTTAAAGAACCACTCTGTGGCTAAATATCCTTTGATTGACAGTGAATATGTTTCTCTAACTTTTGTAAACCGAATACTTAAAGGAGGGGTGGTTCCCAGTATGTCTGGAGTGCAATGATTCCCAAACTTGAGCCCAAGCTTGGGTGCAGGGGCAGTGTGAATTTCAAGATAGCATGTTCTTCTAATGCTGAGTTAGTCCCTTCCAGAAAGCCCCATGGAGCGTATATTCATTCCTCTGTGTGAATATATAACACAAGAAACCTGTTATCTTCTGTGCTATCTGTGGGGTACAGAGAATTGGGAAATTCTGAAACTTTAGTTGACTCCTCCTTGAAAGCACAACACAGATGGCTTCTCTTTCCTTTTTCCTTCCAGAAAAGACCTGGAAGTTTAACCTAGAAACATACAGAAGCAACTACCAGGGGACAGACTGTGAGAGTTTGCAAACACCAGGATCATGCAGGGAGGTGGTCACAAATAGCTCAGGGTACTAATTATTGGGTTTTGTGGAGCAAATTTACCAACGCCATATTTTGACAATTGGGAGCTGAAAAATGCTCTTGTTGTTATTTGTGTCTATGTTGGTTTGTTATGGGAAGAAGAAAACAGAATGAAGTCTTAGAGAAGGTAGGAGACACATGGTCCTCATTGAGGACAGCTCATGAGACAACTGGTCACTATGGTAGCTTTGTGTTGAGAGGTCTGCAGGGTCTTAAGTCCATTTATACACATTTTTATGAACCTAAATTAAAAAAAAAATACATGTACTATGCAAGTGCTCTAGGTGAGGGTTTATTTTGGAGACAAAAGGGGGAAAAATACGTTCATTTGTTTGTGGGCAATCTTACATTTTAGATAGCCTGGTATTTTAAAAACCCAACCCTGTCCTTTTAGAGTAACTACTGATTCCTATCAGTAGAGGGAGCCACAGATGAATCACTCTTGGACAATTACAATTTCTCAAACTAGGGCATTCACAGACTCTTCAGAGTGCCGTAACCCAGGGAAAAGAAGCTGTAGGGTATGACCCAACCTAGCAGGAACCACGAGTCCGTGAATTGATGTAATATTCCAGGTCCTGGCTAACATTTTCTCTTTGCTTCCCAAAGTCATATTCTATGTTCTAGAGCATTCTCTGAAGGCTGATAGAAACCCAAGTGTAAAAAAAGAAATTCGATTCATTGTATTTTCTTTCTATGGAATGAGAGTGAATTCTCAAAAGATGTATCTGAGGTTGAATGTGATTTGTACTATAGCTAGATTCAAGGCTTTATTAATTGGAAATAAGAGTCTTCTTGCTCTCTTGTCACTTCCAGAATCTCTATGTCCAATGAGCCTTTTACTTCAGTTGAAGCAAGAGCTGCAGTGGGCTCTGGGGGGAAGAGAAGGCTAATAATCACAGCCATGGGAAGACTATTTTAGTGGACTTCAATGAAAACTAAATTTTTATACTATCTGGTTCCAAATGTCAGTGTCTTCCTTTTACAGTAAAATAGTATTACTTAACCCTTTAAGGCCAAAGCCTTTGTTTGTGCGTTTGCCGGTACATGTGTGTGCGTGTGTGTATGGGTATGTTCATATTATTTTTACAAAACATGGAAAACTCTGTTTTTGTCTTTCAGAATGATGTGACAAATAAAACACGTTGACTCTCACAGTATATGGGCTAGACTGAAATGTCACACAGTCGCTTCGACGTGTATATTGGTTTTTCTTCCTTGTCTGTGTACTCCCAGTTACTATGGTAATAAGCTTTCTGTGCACTATTCAGGGACATTTTATTTCCCAGATAGAATCTATAACTTTTATGTTAAGTGAAGAAACAGATTTTTACATACTCGAAATTTTCAGTTGGGTAGTAATTTTTATTTTAATCTTGGTTTAACTACCAGCATAAAGACTAATCAGCTTTAAGGAAAATGTGCACTGTTTTAAGTCTCTAGAAGCTAAAGATTAATGATCCACACATTTGTGCATTTAGTGCAGATAACCAGGAGAGAAATAGGAATTTTTAAAAAATATTTCTTAAAGGACATCTTAGATAAAAAAATTGATAATAAAAGTATTATCAAAGGTAAGAATATGAGAGTCTTATTTCGAGAGAATTCAGGTAATAAGTATGAACATAAATACTCATTTCACACCTCCTTCCACTTCAAATTTCTATTTAAAAGACAACTGGATTGTACAGATAGGAAAAAAAGTCACTTGACAATAGAATTGGAGGTTAATGTCCACCAAACCAGAATTAAATAAGTGGAAATGTTAAGAAGGCAAAAAATTGAAATTTCTTCTTCAGGGTCAAAGCACAAAATCCTCCTGCCAAATAATGTGAAAGTATCCTCAGCAGTAGAGTGAGAGCCAATGGTTCCCCAATGGCACCCCAAAATGCAGAGATGCATTTTACTTTTTCAAGAGTATTGAACCTCTTATTGTTCCCTCTTTCCCCACTTCACCAGTTGTTTTTCTCTCTTGTATAGTATTTCGAGCCACATACAACAGGCTTTAATATCCTCAATCTTATAAAAGAGCAAAAACATCTCCCTTGACCATTCTCCCCCTCCATACTTTTCTTCAGTTTGAGGTTTCCCTTTATAGCAAAATTCCCTAAGAATTGTTTATATAAGCTGTTCCTAAGTTTTCCCGCCCATCTGTCTTTACCATTTCCATCAGGCTTTATGAAATTGCTTTTGTCAAGCTTATTTTTTTCCCTCTGCATTGACAGTCTAACGGCCATTTCTCATTCCCCATCTTACTCAACAGCTGCGCCACATGGGTTAGATGATGTCCTTCCTTCTTCCTTTTTTTTTTTTTTTTTAAGGAATATTAGCCCTGAGCTAACATCTACTGCCAATCCTCCTCTTTTTGCTGAGGAAGACTGGCCCTGAGTTAACATCCGTGCCCATCTTGGCTCCTCCTCATTTTCCCGACCTCTAAATATTAGACAGCTTTTGAACCGGAGTTCTCCAATTGAAATTCTCTTTCACCTGTGAGGATCAACATTCGGACCCAGAAGGATCCAGTATTGGTCTTATAGGAGGATACACTAGCTTTGTTTCCTGAAATGCAAGCCAAGCGAACCGAGAACCTGGCTGTTCAGGATGCTGAGGGACATCCTTGGTGCTAGGAGGCACATCAATGACACAATTTGTCCCAGTAGAAACCCTTTCCCTGTGGAGTTAATTCAGATCTCTAGCATAGAAAATACATCTTCACCTGTGAGTACCAATGACAGCAGCTCTCACCACGCTAGGCGGGGCTGCTATTTCTGTTGTTTGGGCTTCCTGTTATTTAAACTTTTCTCCTTTGATCTGGGTTTGGAGTCCTCTCCACTCAACCACCCTCATGAAAGAAATTACAAGCCAAAGCAAGACCAAGGCCTGTGCTGCTTCCACACCACTCCTGTTCCCTACTGTCTGCTAAGATAGCGTGCCGTTTCTCTTTGACTGCCAGCCAAAATTGGGCAAACATAAGCCTCCATCTGCAAGAAGGAGTGCACAAGAAAAACAGAAATATTTATGATACTTACAAAGAGTTCCTTATTTAAATTGGAGATATAAATTGGGAACAACCAGTGTGTGAAGATGCAAAAATAAATTCATTAAAAACTGGAAGAAAGTAATTGTAAAAATATTCTCAAGAGAATTTGAAAAACATCCCATCTACAAAACTTGACCAAGTAGACAATGTAAGGAAACACTTTGACATTAGGAGCATTGAAGGAAGATGACACAATATGGCTAACAAAATAAAAACTATAATGAAAATCTTTATATGAAAGAAGTACCTCTACAAAGCTGTCCTTTGAGAGTCTGTCCACTAAGAGTAAAATATGATTCAGCAGACAGAATTCAAAGCAAGAAAATTACAGCTGGAAAGGACTGTCGATGAAATTTGAAGTTAGCAAAATATACAAAAATTTCTAAATACTCACATTAAATGTAGTTAAAATGAAATAAAAATGAATTTATTTTAAAGAGAAAAGCTATGTTATGAAATCAATATATGGTTTTGAATCTAATAGTTATCAAATAATGGGAAAGCTGGTGGAGGGGCATGCAATGCTGCACCCTGAATCTTGTCCAAGAGGAAGCTGAAAAGTCATAGTTCTGTTCATAAGTATAACATCTATTTAATGATTGATTTAAAATTTACAAAACATTAATGTGATGCTGGCCTGGTGGTGCAGTGATTAAGTTCACATGCTCCACTTCAGCAGCCCAGGGTTTGCGGGTTTGGATCTGGAGCACAGACCTACACATCGCTCATCAATCCATGCTGTGGCGGCATCCCATGTACAAAGTAGAGGAAGATTGGCACAGATGTTAGCTCAGGGCCAATCTTCCTCAAGCAAAAAGAGGGGGATTGGCAACAAATGTTGTCTCAGGGCTAATCTTTCTCACCAGAAAAACCCGGCAAAACACATTAATGTGACTATTCACAAAATTAAAAAGAGGTGGTTTATCTTCAAAGTCAGTAAAAGTGATTATAACAAAGCATAATATACCATCATTGAAAAAGAAAATGTTAAAAATCCATAAAATTATAGTAACAAGAAGAGCACAAATTATTGAAATAAAAGTCTCTCAAATACTTTAAATTTGGAGAATTACCAATAAAAGACGTATTGACACTCAATGACTCAGAAGTGAGTAGGCAAAGTTACATCAGACAAATGAACACAAAAAAATTAGGGTCTGGTCCCATGGACTGGTGGTTAAGTTTGGCACACTCTAATAGGGAAGTCTCGGTTTGCGGGTTCTGATCCTGGGCATGGACCTACACCAGTTGTCAGCCATGCTGCGGTGGCAACCCAAGATAAAGGAGAGGAAGACTGCCACAAGTGTTAGCTCAGGGCTAATCTTCCTCAGCAAAAAAAAAAAAAAAAAATTAAAAAATTAAAAAATTAGGTCAAGAACTAGCATTCAATAGCAATAAAATTTCAAACACAAAATGAGACTATTTAGATCATCTAATTCTAAAAGTCACAAAACAGTTAAACATATAAAATAATGAATGTGTAAATTTACATCTATCAGGAATTCAAGGGGAAATGGACTGAAATCCAAATGTACCCTGGGAATTTAGTACATCATTACTGATTTATGAAATAACAAGTTGGAAAAAGAAATAAGAATACAGAAGACTTGAAAAATACGATCAATAAAATGCAAGTAAAAGATATATGTCAAATTTTCCTATATACAGAGTATATCTAGTTTTCTAAAATCCATAGAATATTTGTTTTTACTTGCAACCAAGAATATTTCAGCAAATTTTTCTAAAAGCACACTATAGATATCACAATTTGAAAATACAACAGATCTAGCATAAATAAGAATTTTTAAAGAAAAAATTTAAATAGCACATTTAAAGTAATCGTCCTCAAATAAATGATAAAGAACGAGGGCTCAGGAGATTTATGCTAAGGGGAATTGAAAGGTATTTGACAATATTTATCTAATACTGTGTCTACCTAAAGGTGTTGTTGGATAAATGCAGGGTTAGTGGAGATGTGTCCTCAAGGTGAATACAGGAGAAAAAGGAGAAGGCATTCGAGAAGCTGAGGGGGTTGATAATGGAGAAGTTGATGTTCGAAAACGGTGAGGGTTGATGTCTAGTAAGAAGCTCATCTCGTTTTTTTCTCTCTTACTTGAAGAATCTCAAAGATTTCAGCTGGTAGGCATGTGCTATAATCTCCTGGCAGAAAATAGCACAGTCCCTACATTCCAGCTGGATAGTATGGCAAAAGCAAATGTTTATTACTAATTCTGGTTAACAATGAAAGATCAGCCTTATATGATTCTCTCTCAACAAGCCTCCATTTTTTCTTTACTGTGAATAAAACAAAGTGTAAACTCACAAGGATACAGAATGTGAAGAGGATACATCAGTAAATGGGAAATTTCAAAAATTTTCTGGATACAGAAAGCAGATGGAAGATTGCTGGCTAATTTAGCAGAGTTTATGATGCTTCCACCTAGAGTTCCTGCGGAGGAGGATAGTGGTAGAAGCAAGCCAGTCTACGCCACAGAACTCCTACAAGGGATAAGCTACAGACGGAAAGCCGGGAGCAGGACTAAAACCGTGGGTTCTGCTTGAAGCATCCGTTGAGGGCAGGTGAATGCTCAGTGCCCTTTCTGCATCTTGTGTAGCCAAGTATTCCCACGCTCTCTCATCAGAAAGATAGAAATTCATTCCTTGTTGTACTCCACCCCACACCGTTCCCGCTCACGGTTTTGGCAGTGGCCTCGATTTGCAGCCTCACAGCTCCAGGTCTCCCACGCTCTGGCGTGATACCTCCGCCCTCCTGTTAGGCCAGAATGTGGTGACAGCTCCTCAGCCATCATCAGAATCTTCTGGGCGCCCTTATCTCTGCCCAAAGGCCGATAAATAGTCTGTCTGCTAAACTCCCTTCAATTAGACTCTTTGAGTTTAAACACGTCCGTCTCCTGCTAGGACCCTGACTGATAACATCAGAGAACAGGAGAAACTTTCAAAAAACCGCAATTAAACAGTACCCTCAGGGAGGAAACAGAATGCTGTTCTCTTCATAAAACCACCGTATCAGGGGAAGAAATCAGGGCACTTAGATGAAAAATAAGACAGAGGTCTTGAAGTATTAAAATACAAAGTAAAGAAAATATCCCAAATGTTAGATAAAGAGATGGAAAATCGGTGAAAGAACGTAAGAGACTAAGAAAGGAAAACTGTAGAGCCAGGCCCCAAAGGGCCCAAGGAGCTTGCGGCCCAGCGAGGGACAAAAGAGAAAGCCCGGCTCTGTGAAGTGTCAGGAGACTAACGGAAAGGGAAGATCCTAAGAGCTTCCCCAGAATGAAGGCATGTTGTTGAAAAGAAAAACGATCAGCGCTCTGAAATGAAAAGTAAGAAAGATGTTGAAAATTTTAAAAAACTACATCTAAGATTTTAAAAAATCATATAAGGGCTGAAATGCGAAGCACAAAAATTACCTCGGAAATTATGACAAAAGATAGAAATGGAAACGTGGAGAGGAGAGGAGAGTGAGAGGCCCAGCAGTCAAGTTCCTGCCACAGAGCAAAGGGTCCGCACAGCGACCAACACGGTGAACCACGCGAGAACACCACCATGTACGACTCTGAAATTTCGGAAGACTGAAACTAGAAAGAAGACCCTAAAAGAGAATTTCAAAGATATCACATACAAAGAAATAAATATCTGAAGGGCATTAGATTTTCAACAGCAACGCTGGATGCTAGGGATCACTGGAGCAAGGCCTTGAACATTCCGAGGGAGAATCATTCACAGTTTGTCTATAAAATGCTGAGTAAAATTAAGTCTGAGGGAAGAAAAAAGATACATACAGATGTGGCAAGACTTTTACTTTCTCTCCCTCATTTGACTCGAAAAAGCTAAAGTATAAGATGCTTCAGCAAAATGGAATAAGAGAAGAACGGGGAAAAGAGGCATCAGGAGATCGTGTGAGCAAACAGAACAGCCAAGAGGCCTCACCACTGAGTCCTACGGGAGATCTAATGATGAGTGTGAAAAGCAAAACTAGGACAGGTATGTTGAAAACTATGCAAGTAAAAAACAGAGAAATTATTTGCTGAGGGGCAGGTGGTGAGAGTGTACATAAGAGGAAAGGCAGCTAGCATAATCCATGTCTGTGCAAAATTCAGGATATGCCATTCATAATAGTGCTTTTACTATTTGTGTATTACTTTTCAGAAAACTCACGTCTGCGGGGGAGGAGCAGGGTGGACAGGCAGGGCTCGTGTAAGCCAGGTACGTCCTCATCTGTCCTAAGTGGACGTCAATGATAACTTTGGAAATTAAAACATAAAAATAGTAATACGCATTTATTCTTTACAAGTACGAAGGTAGATATAGAAGAAACTTCTAAAGATTTTAAAGTAGTTATTTCTGAAATAAAGTAGGACCAGAAGAGGGGATGAGTATGGTTCTCATTCTGTTTAATTTTCTAATTAGATTTCTGATTACTCAAATGTAAAAAAAAATCAAATGCAAAAATGCAATAAATGCAATATTAGGATGGATATAAAAATAAGAATAGGCTACATGTGACAAGAAGTGCCACATTAGTGAAGAAAGGATTCTGAGTGTTGGTGGCCAATACTGCTCTACATGACTGTGTCACCTATGCTATTTGGTGGCAGCCCTTGGTGGCTGTTGCAGCACACTGAGGACCCTTAATGTATTCGTCCATAAAATTATAGATAAATTTATTTCAAACAATAACATAGGCCTTATGCCTCCTAATGCAGAAAGCATGATTTCCATAAGGTCACGTTGCTTCCCTATATTTTCAATTCTGCTTTTCATGACGCCACTAAAAATAGTAAGCTCCTTATTCAAAATGCATCTCTCTAACTTCTCAGAGTTATGGCATCGCTGGCTGTGTTTATTAAGACTAAACATCATCACAGTTTCCTTTCTCTCTTGCCAAATACAGGATTACTCTAGGCGAGAACATCAGGCCTGTTCTGCATACGTCACACTGCTTTCCGATGTTTCATGTGTGAGTCTGAGGCCAATTCTGAGAATACAACGTCTGTCCATATGCATTCAAGGAAAACGTTCTCGTTTACTAGAAGGAGTTCATATGTTCTATTATTTTAAGCTGCAAAGTGTAGCATATTTTTATTGGCTCATTTTGAAAGTATGTTTATCCATTAATAAAAATTGCCAGCGATTCTGCAGTTTTCTTCAAATCACAAGGCATGAAGCTGAGTGATTTTCATTGAGCTTTAGTGTCTCACAAGGAAAGGCGCTCCAGTGAGCCTCAGGCGGATAGCAAGTGTTGACAGTTCCTTTGGACAAACTTCATTTGATTACAGTAGTTTTTTGTTCCTCCTAGATATTAAAATGAAGCAAGCTAAAGTTTCTAAGATTCACAGAAACTATCACAGAGAGCTTTTTTCCTTTTGAATATGTTAGTCAAAAACTGAGCTCAAAGCATAAACGGCTACTTTCAGCAAAGCTGCTCATATGTTAACCCAAAAGAAGTTGATCTGCCCTTGGAAAGGATGCTAGGAAACTGAATTAGAGGCAGAGTTTTTGGCCACCTTCTCACATGAGTTTCTTTAGAGCAGTGACAGAAATCAATGGGTTCCTTAAATAAAACACTCCAGGGACAGAAGAAATCAGAGCCTGGCTCCATTCCTAGAATTTGCGTTTTTGCTTGTATGATCATTCCTTAGCAAGTCCTTTCAAAGTCAAATCCCTTTTGCTACTTTCATAATCAAAAGGAATGAGAACCTAAACTCGGATATGAAATTCTGATGTTTAAAGTAATTCTCATCCTGGTGCTATCAAATCTTCATTCTCTGGACTCTGATCTATGACAGCCGAACTGCTGCCAAATTATCAAGAGCAGCAGTAAGCCACTCAACTTCTGAGCTGCTTCCAATCATTTGCTGTTTTCGTGCATGGGGAAGCATTTCTGCATGAGTTCCTTATAAACTATAAGGTCTTTTCATATTAATTCATTTATTCACACATCTAGAATTCATTCATTCATTCAGCAAAGCTTTATAAAGTACATAATATTCATCAATTAGCATTGCTAAGGGTTGAGGAGTGTGAGGTCTGCTTTATGTCTGGCTGTTTAGGTTGAACTTTTTTGAGTCATTAATGGTATATCCTAGTAATGTTTTCTAACTCCTATCCAGGTGCATGGGTATATTTTCCAAATGTTACCCAGCCCAAAATGGCTGCTAAGTAAAAGATTATGGTAGGTAAGAAAAAATACTGATGTTGATGATAACATCATAATAATAATAGCTAACATTTATTAAGTGGTTACAAAATGGTTATACCTGTTTCAGCTTCAGCTTTTCTTTTTTTTTTGTTTTGGTGAGGAAGACGCGCCCTGAGCCAACATCCATACCAATCTTCCTCTATTTTTCCAGTATGTGGGCTGCCAGCACAGCATGGCCACTGACAGAGTGGTATAGGTCTGCACCCAGGAACTGAACTCAGATTGCTGAAGTGGAGCACGCTGAACTTAATCATGAGGCCACCACGGCTGGGTCTTGTTTTAGCTTTTTTAATGCTCAATAAATCCAGTAAAGGCTCAGAAGTTATGGGACTCACTCCAGATTGCCCAGCCAGTGATGATGATAGAAAGCTGACTGTGCAACTGCTTTTCAGGACCACATTGTATGTGGCCACAAAAATAGTGACATCGTGCTGACTAACAGTCTTGCTACTTCATGTTCCTGGACACGCTGATATCACAGTGTGAACTTGATCCGTTACTATGAAAAGTTGTGTACAGGTACTTATAATTTTAAAATGGTCAAGAGTAAAAGTAATACAAAATTTGTTGAGCACTTTCTGCGTGCAAGGCACATTTCATGACACGCACAACCACCCTGGCAGTGGGTACTATAATTTCTTACATTCTACAAGTGAGGGAGGTAAGGTTCTGAGTTGTTCGGTGACTTGCAGGGTCTCACAATCAGGGGCAGTGTTAGGATTTGCTTCTAAGTTACTTGTTTTCAGAACCTGCTTTAACTGGTCAGAATTATCTTTCTCTAATACCGAGAAAAGTGAGACTAGCCATACCTTATCAAAATAGGCTGTGATGACAATTCTTGTTGTTGTTGAATTAAACTGTGTTGACTAGTGACAATTTTCATGTAATTAAAATACAGTGGAGTTCATTAAAATGGTTTTTTATTTTAAGGATTTAGTTGTTTCTTAACTATTACTTGAGGAAGACAAAAAAAATCTAATTTTCAATTCTAGCAGAAATATGCATAGTCTTACTCATAACTATTTTGTTATTGATAGTACTCCAATTAAGGCATTTATGGTATGCAGTGTTTCTCAAAATGTTTTCCTATGATTATTTGAACTCCCGAGTGTGACTGACGAGCAGTTGCAGGGGATATGGGGAGGCCACAGGGCAGGCGGCGGAGCCCCTACTCCCCCCACCCACCGCCACTGCTCCCAATCCAGGCTCAGCCAGGGGAGCCCCACCTTTAGTGATTTCATACCATAGCTACCCACAGAAGAGGCCATTTATAAAAGCTTTCTACTGAGTTGTAGAATAACTCTTCCAGTTCTTCATGGTGAGCACACAGTACAATTGAGTATATATTAAGGTGTTTAAGAAGCCTCATGATCATGTTTTGGAAATCATAACTTTTTTATTTTCTTACCTCCACCCCATGCCATCTCTTTCTTACAGGATAAAAAGCACAAGGTGAGTTTCTTCCTGGCTTTGAGTCCAAAGAAGTCCTCGGGTCTACCCTCTCTGCGATCTGTGAGCAAAACCAGGGGACACAGGACTACCTCACACGAGGCCTAATGACATCAGCGTACATGGTCACCAGCACCACCTGTGCCTTGGCACTGTGATGAAATCACAGGGACAGAGGGAGAAACCCTCACGGACTGGAATCGATTTTCTGGTATTTCATCAGAATGGAGAATGGAAATGGAAATGAAGCTGGAGAAGACAAAATTGTATGTCTTGCATTCATGTTAGTGGCTGAGATTTCTATATGCTACATTTGGAAAAGATGCCTGGTGATGGGGGAGCAGTTGTTATGGGACAAGAAGGAAGTTTCACCAAATTCACAGTCCCCCATGGCATCCTCCTACCTCTGGTCCCAAGTTAGATTTCTTTTTTGTTTGATTATGCAGTCCCTCAGGAAAGGGGACACACACAGTGTTGTTAAGAATGATCCATGGACTGTGATTCAGTTCCACAGCCACCAGGTTTCCTGCTCCAGAAATGGCTGGAGAGATAGTGTGGGGTGTCCCAGGGCACCACTTGAACTGGAAAAATGCAAGATCAATCAGAAGAGCCCAGTCTGTGGCTGTAATTTGAATCTATTCTCCTGCTCGCATCCCAGTTCTTAAAGATCTCATCCCAGCTACTTCTTCCCTGGTCCTTCTGTCTCTAGGCCATTTCATCACACATGGCTATGGCTGAGGGGGAGAGCAACTGGGGAGGTTGTTATTCCTCATCATTTTATTTTAAAGACTCAGGCAGAAATATGTAGGTGTTATTTTTGCTTTTTATTACCCAGGGAAAGTATTTTAAAAATTAAGATCATTCTTCTAGTCAGGTCATGCTGACAAGTAAAAATTTATCTTTAATTCATGAAGCATTTAATGATAATCCACTTTCTAAATCCTAAACATAATCACTGTTCTATTTACTCTTCAAAAAATTCAAAATAAACAGGCTAACAGTTTTCTCTCTTTCTTTCTCCAAAACTAGGATAAAAAATAAAAATAAAACATTACTCATTCTTTGTGATGATAATTTGGAAACTGTTGATTAGAGTTTTGAAATCCTTGAGGAAGTGTGTGTGTGTGTGTGTGTGTGCGCGCGTGTGTAGATAAGTGGTTCTCAATGACGGGGTGTGATTCTGCCCTCCCTTCTCCCTGGGAACATTTGACAAGGTCTGGAGACATTTTTGCCTCTCACAGCTGAGGGGAGGGACAGAGGCCAGGGATGCTGTTAAACATCCTACAATGCACAGGACAGCACCACACGACAAAGAATTATCCAGCCCAAAGTGTCAATAGTGCTGAAGATTGGAGGTTCCGGTATGGATAAGAGACAGGTTTTCCCAGGACAGAGATTAAATAGGGCGCCCAGTGAAGAGAAGACTTCCTGTTACCTGACACAAGCCAACATCCTTGTTTTGGGAACAGCCACTCCAGTACCTTCACTCAGTTAGACAAATACAGCATGAATCATGTGTACGGTGCTGACAGGGGTTTGGAGCAGCCCAGGGCCTACCCTCGCAGGGCACGGGTGAACATTTATTCTTTCTCTGGTAATGGGGAAGGGACCCTATTGCTGTTCTCCACCTGCTGAGGGAGCAGACTACTGACCCCCTTTGTCCCTTATGGCCTCAGGGCACTTGACCAACTGGAGGGCTTGGAGATCCTCAGGGAGGAAATACCGCACTTTCTGCTTTGAAGGCTCCATTGATTGAAGGCAAAGTATTTCTTAGTGTTGCCTTTGATTCTTGCTCTGCTTTTTATTTTAAAAATTTTTTGTGTCAGGAGCTAATACACAGATGATTATCATCACATTAGTGCAGTGGATCCTTATTAATAAATTTTCTCTTAATTGTTCTTACAACAATGGAGCAAGAGGTTAATTATTATGAACATAGTATCTGTGTTCTCCTTGTGTTACTACTTGGTTTAATATTCCTGTCACCTGACAAGTGGATCTGAGAGTAGCCATTACTTTCATTTGTAGTGTAGATTTTTCTTCAGAATATTAATGTGCATAATAAACAGCTCATTTTACATTTGGATAGAATAGATAACATTTTATAATTATCTTCTAAAGTATAATACTTTACTACTAGAACGATAGGCGTATAAAGTACTTTCTTTTCTTTCATTCTTTTTTTTTGATAATTTGGTTCTGACAATGTTGGACGCCTGTTTTGCAAACATTTTATTCATTCATTCATTCAACCAATCAATTATTCAATAAACATATTCATTATTCTGCAAAGCAATTTGTTAGGTCCTGAGAATATAAAAATTAATAAGCAAAGTTTTCACCCTCAAAGTGCTCAGCTTTGAATTTTAGAATATTTCTGCTGGACTAATCATTATTGATATGAAGCTTGATTGGAAAGGAAGCCAATCCAATTGTATAACCAATTTCATTTCAAGTAGGTTGTCACATACTATACATATCAATTTGAAGCCATCCAATCCAGAACATTCCGCAATTTCATTCCATAGTGCAAAATCAATGTCCATTCCAAATTCAGACAGCTAAACATTTTAACTATAAGTTAAAATGCTATATATATATATATATATGCTATATATATATGTATCGCAAAATTATTTCTAATTAGTCTTAAATGCTGACAGAAATGTAGGAGGGAGCATTTCCTAACATAACAGAATTGCCATGCCTCTTGGGTGATATGGTAATCCCAACAGAGGAACTGGCTGTCTTTAACAGACGTGCCAAGAAACCAAATTCTCTAGAGCCCCCAGTGAGCTCACCAATGGCAAGATCTGTGTAATTCTCAATGGCTTGTGTTACTTATGTTACTTTCAAATATACTTAACATGAACATAATCACTTTTGATTATTTTAAACGCTGTAATTTTATGGAAGAAACCGTTTATTTTAGTACTTGGCCTTTCATTCTGCATTCCCTTTAAATGCTATCTTAAAATTTTTCAACCATTTGAATAAAATTAAGTTTCTATTTTAGTGAGAGTTCTTCAATAATTAACACACACTTTAACTGTAAAATATTACAGAATAAAGCTTGATTCAAAGTTAAGACAAGTTAATGATTCCATCTATTTAAAATAACCACAGAAATAATGATAATTCAGCTAAATCAACTTCGTTTCCATATTTTTGGCAGTTTAACACTAAATCATATATGCACACAGATACAAGCACATCCAGTAAACTTCATAGACATCTGTTACAAAGTTGAAAAACAGGAAATGTTTTAGGATATTTGGGGCAAAAATAGGACTCATTAAAAATATTGATGATATAATGATTGACATTTTATTAAATGTCTATAATGCATCAGATTGTTACCCACATTAGTGTAAACAAGCAAACAACGTCACGTAACCCTAGAGACAAAATTTAAGACTGAGTCTATGTGGCTGGAGAGCCCAGAGGTCCTACCCAGCTAGGACTTCTATTTCTATGGCAGCTTCAAACTACTTCTGCTTTATTTCACTTTAAATCCTACTTCTTCCTAAGACAACAGACACAGCTCCCTCTACAATTTCCTTCCTTTCCTTGGGAATTTTCTCTGGTCTTCAACACCTGGCAACCTTTGAGATCTGAAATCAAGTTTCATTCCCGCCTCTCATTCATTATTTAATAGTTACTTATTAATTGACTACTTACATTCCAGTTACTGTGCTAGGTGCCAAGGATGTGTTCAACAGGGAACAAGATGGACAAGTCCCTGAGCTTATGAAGCTTACAGGCTAGTTAGGAATATAGAAAATCAAAGACTAAAACGAGTAACCATACAACAAAAATAGGTGCAGTGACAGATAATACTTGGGTGAGAAAACTTGAGACAGTTTAGGAGGGTTTACCTGAAGAGATGACTTTTAATCTGACACTTGAGAAATGAGAAGGAGGATGTGTGGGAGGAGCAAGGTGAGGTTAAGCGGGGGTGGGGGGGGTGGGGGGGGTGGTGACTAAGAGGGCACGCTGTTCCAGTTAGAAGGAATGGTAAGACTAAAGGTCATGAAGTAGAAAAGCTTTTTAGAGAGTTCCAGGAGTGATAGGACTCAAAGAGAATGGAACATTGAGAGGGGAAAAAGGCAGGGGTTAGGTGAGGTTGAGGAAAATAAGCAGGAGCCCAGTTGTGCAGGGTCTTGTTGGCAGTGGCAGACGGTCTGTGTTTTATTCTCAGTGTAAAGCTAAGCCACTGAAGAACCTTCAAACAGAGAGGTGACTTGAGGCAGTATACTTTAAGTCACCCTGGCCAAAGTGTGAAGAATGTACAGAAGCAGGCATTGGAGCAGTGCAATAGTCCAGATAAAAAAATGATGGAGACTTGGACCAAGATCGTTTCAGAGTAGACAGACAGAAATGGGCAGATATAAGATGACATTTCGGAAAGGAGTGATAGGGCTTGGAGGTGAAGAATAAAGCAATGGGAGTTGAAGATGACAAAGGTAGATGGCAGTTATTTTGCTGAGCTAGGAAAGACCATGGGGAAATGTGTATGTGGGAGGGGCATGGAGCAGTGAGGTGGGTTGGTAGGGGTAGGGGACAAGGAATTTTATTTTGGACATGTTAAGTTTAAGATACGGATGAGGTTTACAAGAGAAGATGTTAGGTAGGTGTTTGGACATATGTCTGGACTTCAGAAGAAAATTCAAGCTGGAACAGATCTAAGAAAAGAACGAAAAGTTGGCCACTGAGATAGAAGACATGCCAAAAATTTACTCTTTTTGAAGTAGAAAGAGAAAATGATTTCAAGAAGACAATACTTTCACCAAAATGCTTAGTACAATGAAGACAGAAAAGTATCTATTGACTTTCTCAATGTGAAGGTCATACAGGGTGACCATTGTCTTGCTTTGCATGAATAGTACCCGTTTATGTGTACTGTCCTGGAGTAATAATTAACAACACCCTTTTTCACTCTGAAAAGACTATAAGTTAACATGATAAAACTCCCTAGTTACAGATAATATTAACAAAAGCTGTGTCAGTTATGGGACCATGAAAGCCAGCCCGGATTGGATTGAAGAGTAAATAGCAGGTAACAAAGTTGAAATCCCAAACTTTTGAGATGTTTGGCTTTGGAGAGGAGCAGAATAAAATTAATACAAGATCTAGAATGGTGTTGTGTTGCAGCAGGGTATCCTAAAGCCCTCTTTTATTTTGGGGGGAATGGTCCAGCAGAGGGAGAAAGATGGATAATGCAAGAAAGAAAGGTAAAAGAGAGAAGGGTACGAATGGAGGAGTTGGCCTTAGACAGAGTGGGTCAAGTCACCTAAATAACAAGAGGGCTACACTACTTCTCTTGAACTGGTTCCCTTGGAGTTAGGACGCTCTCTCACAAACTTCCTCAATTCTCCTAAAAGCACCAGATCATGCCGGGGCTATCCATAGTTAACAAATGGAAGTCTCCAGCTATGCTGAACTCTTTTGGCTTTCTAGGATTTACTTATTTGTTTTTGACAGTTAGAGAACCACTATCCCTAATTCGCTCTAATTTGGTCAATTATATAAGAGGAAACATTTTACACAATATCATTGCACTGTTTCAAACATCATTTATTAAAGTCTTGCAAAAATTTAATCTTTTTCTAAAAAAAACCAAATCTTTTTTTAACTTAAATTTGTGTTTCTTCACAGGAGCATGATAATTAGTCGTTAATGATTTGCTCCCGTAGAAATAAACACGTCAAACAGGATTATTGAGGAATTAACATTTCAATGGTTCCTAAAATTATTCTGCTACCAAATCTATGGAAGCAGCCTTAATGTATTCATTTCTAATGACATGTGGTGATCAATGAGGCTTTAACAATTAAAGCAACCTGGAAGGTCACACAGAGAGTAAGCCAAGCCAGCAGATAACTGACACCTTCAGAGACTGTCGACGTGGGGAGAGATTCCTGTGTACAGTCTAAATGACATATGTACCACGTCATGCCGTGTGGCCTCCAGTAAATGAACCGTGAAGACCGTTTTGATGGTGTGCCATGCTTCCCTGTCAGAGTGCTTTGAAACTTTAGTTTACTATTGTTGTATCGATTTAACTTGAAGCTTGCCATCTTTAATATCTTCTGGTTATCAAAAAGACCATACTAGAAAAAGATATTTGGCTATCCTTTTAAAGAAAGTTCGAAGTCAACGGCAAAATGTTACATATTTTAAAACTGATCATCCACAACTCTAGAAAGCAAATATAGAATTGGCTTTTGAGTCTGAATTCATCCCAAAGAACACACAATGAGAATCTACATTAAAGCAACGTATTAGTTGTTCTTCGGAATTCCATTCTGCAAAATCACTTCCTATTAGGAGAAGCAACTTTAGAAATAGTACTTAATGGAATAAGATAAGTCATTTTCAACTGATGAACGGAACCCAAAAATATCTGTGAGAGGAGTTGAATTGTGTTAATTTTCAGAAATAATAATGATGATTATTTTAAATATGTTTCTCAAAAGTGAGTTCACCTCTCACCACACAATTGACTCTCAACGTTTGACTTCCCTGATATTTATTGGTTTATCAAGTTACTGACACTTTGGTGGTCTACTTCAAAAATAGAAATAAAAAATGTGGTAAAGATTTAAACTCAGAATATCATGTATCTGGCAGTTCAAAATGCACCCAACTGAGTCATAGTACTTTAAGTTCATGAGAAGTAAAATTTATCGTTCAGCAACTGTCTCAACGTTGCAAGATTCTCTTAATAAAATAACACTAATCTTAGATTATTTTTACATTTGCACTTAAATATTTAACAGAATGTTTTTGCAAAATCATGACTGGAATAACCTTGTTTATTCTATTTTGGCAAGATCTTTCTTTAGTCTCTGTTTTCTTATATGTAATATTAAAATTATGAACTATCCATTTTGAGTTTGTTTTCGATATGTCTATATTGGCACAAGAGACAGAATTCACCTTTTGGCAAAGTTAAGAGGAAAATGAGGCAAGCCAGAAAAACAGGGTTGGAGTCAAGCTGTATATTAAACTGATTCAAGTAGTCAGAATTTTTTAGTCAGAATTTTTAATTCTAATTCATTTATATTAGAGTCTCTCTCCTATCGGGGAGAGCACAAATCAGCCTCTGAAAGAAGGTGGGTTTCAGGTCAAATAAAAGAACATGGGTAACCAATGGCTACCTGTTGAAATCTATGCACATGCTCTCCCCCCTTTGTTTCCATCAGTAGTTGGGCCTCTAAAGGACATGCATCTGGGTGGCTCCATGGTTGTCACCAAATCATCCTGATTTGTCTTTTACTTCATACTTCCAAAGATCACACATTTGGAAGAAAGAGGCCAACTCGACTTTATGATCTTGTCTATGTCTAGCCTATAATATCTTGTCTAAAAAAGTGTGCAGAAAATATATTTTGAAATTATTTTTTTTGCTGAAAGAGGAGGACTCAGGCTTTTATCTTTTGTGCATGTGGAGTTTTTATATCTCAGATGTGTGGTAAAACACCTGGATGTAAGAGCTTCCCCATAAACACATGTGCACACAGCCACCCTATGCTGCTTGGGGCCATGTCTGCACCTTCTGCTGAGGAGCCCACCTAAAATACTCCAAAATCTGTGAAGGTTCTGGTGACCTCCAGGCTGAGCATCAGCTGCAGAGCTTCAGACTTAATATCCATACATTAATGACTAATGCCTTATTTAGGGGAAAAACAAACAAACACAAACTCTGATGTTTAATGCATATATTAAATACAGCTAAAACTCGTTCTGTGTTCCTCTGCTTTGACTAACAGTATGAAAAATAGCAGGAACTTTTTCTGTGATTAATTTCAGTAATTTTGTGATGGGTAATATATTTTCAGATGTTCAAGTAAACTTGATGGGAAATGTCCTAGTTTAAAAGTAGAATTATTTTACCTTGTGCTTTAAAATAGTTTCTAAAAGGTAATTGGTAATCAATTTATCAGAGTATTTGTATAATTTTAGTTAAAAATTATAACTTCAAAAATGCTTAATTCCTACTTGGATTAACTGGTCTATGTAGATTATACCTTAAAATTATCTTTTCTAAAGTTAAATGGCAAATTTTGCTCCTATTCACTATATTTTGTGTTGAATGAATACATACCATTGGGAAAATAAAAGAAAAGTAGGTTTATGTTAGAGAGAGATTTTTCTGGGTCTATAAATATTGGTTTAGAATCAAAATCGATGTTCATTCTTTATTTTGTTCAAGTTGAAGGAAAATCATTATTCCATTGGCATGTTTTTCTTGACACTACTCACAGTGGTTAATGAAAAGATTAATGAAATAATGTACACATTTCATTAGAGAAAAAAATCTTTATTTTTTGGAAAGTGGTTAAATGGTTTATATCTTTCCTTTTCTGCCTCACTGATTTTCCCTCATTCTGAGCCAAAGCCTTCATGCTCCAGTTGACACACGTCAAGTCCTTGGCTTTATTATTAATATCTTCAAAAGAAGTGCAAAAGTGATGCTTACTATGGTAACAATATTCTAATTATCTTTGTTTATACATATATAACAATGTCCTCATTTATATAAACACACACATATATAAAATAAGATATTTCTTCCAGACTGCTCTATGTTTTGAATGCACAATGTGCTGCATTTTAATAATATTTTCTACCATTCAAACAGATAAGTTCAAGGTTTATGGTGTGAAGATGAAATAATTCATCATTCCTAGGTATTGGGCGCCCACACTTCAGGTGAGGTCGTTATATGTCGGGATAATTTAAGTCATAGAAAGACAGTGGAATGAAGAAATTATTTATAATAGTTAATCTGACATTGTACACATTTTCAAGCAAGTTATAATTACTCAATAAGTATACAGTATATATATTTATTTCTATTTTCTTCTTATAAGCAGTCCAGTAGTTGACTCAGAGCCAAGGTTAAAAGAAATATAAGTACTGTGGTTCAAATTAAATGTCTAAGTGTTATAAACTTTGTTGACTGATTATTTTTTGTCTTTGTCTCTAAAGGTAGACAGTTATCTACTTTCTCTTGTAGAATATTTCTCATCTTGTCTATTCCACATTGTTTTAGTTGATTTTTCTTCTTCCTGGGTGCAAAGCTAGAAAACCTTTCCCAGCTCCCTTTGCCATTAGATGTGTCCACATGACTAAGTTTTAGCCAATGGAATCCCAACAGAAGTGAGATGTGCCACTTCTAGGCCTGCTCCCATTAAACTAGCCACCCATTCTCTGCCATGCTGACTGGAGGAGACATGCTTTTAGTCAAAAACACGTGGCACATTTAAACTAACGTAACTTGAATAAGGTTGAATAAATGAACTCTTTACAAAGATGTGGTCAGGGAGTAGGAAAGCCACATGGGATAGTATAGTATTCCAGGACCACAACATAGTTACCCTGATACCACTTCTATATCTAAAGGCTACCAAGACAAAAGGAGTTACCAGAACTTGGAGGAGAGGGTCATCTGCTAGGAGCCAAGAGCTTCACTAGAGGGACTGAGCCAGCCCTCGG
Organism: Equus asinus; assembly: GCF_041296235.1. NCBI lineage: Eukaryota > Metazoa > Chordata > Mammalia > Perissodactyla > Equidae > Equus > Equus asinus. The sequence continues at coordinate 6,944,917 of NC_091797.1, read as the reverse complement.
GACACCACACAAGGCCAAGGGAATATACATCCTGAAATCACCTGCTTGCCTATAGAAATTCCTGCCAGTGTTCGCCATTGACTGAACCCCACAGAAGACAGGGGAGCCTGTATTAGTTAGCTAGGGCTGCCTCAACAAAGTCCCACAAACTAGGTGGCTTAAATAAATGAAATTTATTGTCTCACAATTTTGCAGGCTAGAAGTCCACAATCAAGGTATTGCAGGGTTGGTTCCCACTGAGCACTGCAGGGGAAGAACCTGTTTCTGGTCTGCTGGTCTATCTCCTTGGCTTGTACATGGCCATCTTCTCCTTGTGTCTTAAATTTTCTTCCCTCTATGTGTGTCTCTCTCTGTGTCCTAATTTCCCCTTTTTATGAGGATACTGGTTGTATTAGATTAGGGCACACCCTAATGACCTTAGTTTAACTTGATTACCTCTTTACAGACTCTATCACCAAAGAAGGTCATATTCTGAGATATTGGAGGTTAGGAATTCAAAACATAAATTTTGTAAGGACACAATTCAACTCATAACAGAGTCCATTAATGTAATCTACACAGGTTGATTTCAAAGGACAGATCAGGGAGGAAGAGATTATAGAGCGGATCTGGAGAGATGCAGAAATTTAGAGTCTATTGTGTGCTGTAGCTTAGCATACCCTACTAAAGAAAAGTGAATACTTCTTTGGTCATATTATCTGCTCCCTTACTTGAGAATTCTCCAGTAGGTCCCTACTACATATGATGTAGTTCACAGTTCTTACTGTGACATTCACTGACCTATACAACCTGACTGCCACTGCATTTACAGACCTTATTCTCACTCTTTCCTATCTAATGGTCTCAAATTTCCTTCTTCTTCTCCTTTGATACTGTTACTTTAAAAAACATCTCCTATCATCATCTAACAGACATAATGTTGTGTGCTGCAGGTTTCATATCCTGTTCTAGATCACTTGAGAAAATATTTGTTAATGTGTGGATTTCGTTGGTTTATGTCAGTCTTCTTAAGTCTCATTCAATGTTCATACAACCACTATACTCTTTTTCAAAACTCAGCATAATTTATTGCACGTCCACATGATTATCCATAAACAGTAACTGGTACATTTTCTCTCAGGGGTAACTGAAGATGTTCTCATGGGTTCCAGTTTATCTGGTTCTATACTGCTCTTAGCATAGGAGCCGCATACCCCCAGTCAAAGAGCCAAACCAACAAACTCTCCATGAGACAGCTCTAGGAGAGCTGATGGAGTTTATGCAATTTACTGACAAGTCTGGCTGTAGACCAAGAGCTCAAGACTAAGACAGCAAATGAACAGTTGTATCAATGCAGGGATGTATTTTTAACTGGTTGGCACTTAAAAACACTTTAAAGTCCCATAGTTGAGGAGGTTAGAAGAGCCTGATTTACTTCTGCCTTTGAATTCGAAATACCACCTCTCTTCAAGAACTAAGTTAGATGTTAATTAGGACTCTAAATGGGTAAAAAACATCCCATAATACGTATGTGTATATATACTAAATGTAAACTCGATTATTATAATACAATGTATGAATATATAATTAAATAATTACATATTATATATGATAAGATAATATAATGTATGTAATGATGTTTATAATAATACAAATAACATGTGGTATATTAACAACATAATTAATATAAAACAAATGCATGATTATTATAAATATACCAACAGACATGGAGGAAGTGCAGCATCACACTCTCAGATTCGTTTTTTCCAGAGAACACAGGCGCTACTCTCTTAAGTTTTCTCGGCATCTCATGCTTCAACACCCCCATGGCGCTCAAGAGCGGGTGGAGAAACACATAATTACTTGCGTTTGTTTTTCCTCTTGACTTACAATATGCTGTTGTTCAGCAGCCTAACATCGCTGAAAATTGGAAAATACATTCCTTCCCTTTCATTAAAAGATGAGCAACAGCCATAGCTAATTTCTCACTAAAACAGTCTTTAGTATGTGTGCGTTGAGGATCTTCATTATGCCAGCATGTATTTCACCTGACTTCAGCACTCCATATTCTCCTTCCTGCTTTTGTGAAGTTAAGCAATCACACATTTCTTTTTTAAAAGGGCCATGCTGCTCTGCAGAACGTCTTGTCTTTCCTTGTTCTAAGAGATAATGAGCTCGGCAACTTTTTCACGGGGCATATTTGTCTCGCTCTTTCTGAGAGAGCCCTTCATCATGGGCTGAGCACAACCTTGGGGCTCTTTTTCCTCACAGTTCCCTAAGAGCATGTGAGGAAGGATGCTTCTCTGATATTCATATTCAAGGGGAATGTCATCGCTCAACAGAAACGAGATGAAAAAGTGTAGCGTTGGGAGTGAAATGTGTGCACACCATTTACCTTGACTTTACAGAGGATGTTAATGGTCAAAAAAATTATGGCCACAGAATTCGTGAATTGAGTTAAAGGGGTTTTTTTCCCCTTTCTGCTTCTAGGAGTATATATTAAAGGTGTAGAAAACTAAAATTAACGGAACCCTACTCTTGGTCTTTATGGATGATAATCATGGAAAAAATCATATTTCTATAAATTTCCCATTACTGCAAACAAATCAAGGCCTTGTGAGGAAATATTTCTGAATTTAGATAATTTAGACCAGATATAGACAGGTTATCAACTACTTTTTGACAAAAATAAAAAGTAACAGGGGCTGGTCCTGTGGCTGAGTGGTTAAGTTCGCGCACTTCCCTATGGCGGCCTGGGGTTTCCAAGTCCAGATCCTGAGCGCGGACATGGTACCACTCATCAGGCCACGTTGAGGCGGCATCCCACAAACCACAACTAGAAGGGCCCACAACTAAAATATACAACTATATACTGGGGGGATTTGGGGAGAAAGAGCAGGAAAAAAAAGAAGATTGGCAACAGTTGTTAGCTCAGGTGCCAATCTTTTAAAAAAAATGAATAAATAAATAAATAAGCAACAGTGTATGTAAATTTCAAAAAAATAGACACATAAAGTAAAGGAAGGTGATTTTTTGTTGTTAAATATCCTTAAAAGTGACATGTGATGAAGATAGTGAAAAGAAGGTATTCTTGGGATTTTTAAATGTTTTACATTTAACAATTCCTTTAAATAACACTTTAAATCGTATGCTGTCCCTTTGAAAACAGACTGGATGTGTTATTGTAGAAAAACTCATCAGGTGAGAGGCAGCAGCTCTAGGTTCGAATCTCGCCCTCCCGCTGACGAGCAATGTGATCTTCAGAAGGATGCCTCCCTTCTCTGAGCCTCTGCTTTCAAACGTGAAAAACGAGTGTTACGGACTGAATTAGGCGCCCCCCAAATTCGTATGTTGAAGTCCTAACCCTCAACACCTCAGAACGTGACTGTTTGAAGACAGGGTCCTTAAAGAGGTAGGTAGTTAAAATGAGATCATTCGGGGTCTGTAATCCAGCGTGACTGATGTCCTTATAAGAGGAGGAAATTAGGACAGAGATACACCCAGAGGGATATGATGTGAACACAGCCCTCTACAAGCCAAGGAGCGAGGCCTCAGAAGAAACCAACCGTGCCCACCCCTTGATCTCAGACTTCCAGCCTCCAGAATTGTGAGAACGTAAATTTCTGCTGCTTAAGGCGCCTAGCCTGTGGTACTGTGTTATGGCAGCCCAACCACATCAATATGATGGGTATTATGCACTTCCTGCTGATTAGATATAGTTATGTGTCTGTGTAGCATCTAATACATGGTTGTCATTGAATGCTAGTTAGTATTGTTCCTGCTGTTGTTAATTTTTTTACTAAGGATGTCATTTATAATTCATATCTTTATCTTATCTTGAACCTACAGCAGTTCTTTTAGGGTACGAGAAAATCAGAGACCAAATTACATCAAGCTTCTACAGCATAGGTCATAGGGCCCATGACTTAAAACTTTTTCATGGTTTTCAAGTAAGAGTAGCCTTGGAACTTTGCCATTTTCTAACTGTAATTTTTTGTATTTAATCTCTCTCTCAGTTTTGCATCTGGAAAATGCAGGCAATAATTAGATTTGTTCTTAAAAACAAATAAATTCATATATGTAGTAGTGTTACTACTCAACACAAAATTGGTGTTTAATAAGCTGTAACTATGACTACGTGTTCTCATTTACTTTTTAACCCTTTGTCAACATGCCCCAGGCAAGAACAGCTTCCTCCGGGGTCCCCTCTGTCTCCCCCCTCACCTCCTGTGTCTGTCTTTTTTTTCCTGAGGGGCCAAAATACGTCTTGTATGACATAGTTCTCACCGCTGCCCCAGTGCTTGTACACACGCCTTCCTTCCCTGGGTGCAGTCTCTGCCCAGAGAAATGATCACCTTGCTGGGGTGTCATTTCCCAAAGTGCATTGCTCTGAAACTGGTTATTCGAGTTAAAATCCTAAAGAAAAATGTTAACAGGTTCTGTGTCTTGAGTTAAGAAAGAAAGTGAGCCTGTATTAAATAGGGTCTCAGAGGTCTTAAAATGCTTGTGTCCACTCTTAGTAGTCACGGGAGGTATATGGGACAAAGCCTTTCCTCAATATGTTGATAACAGACCATTTTTTGGTCAATTCTCTGTAAGAATCTCTATTCCAGGCGACAGGATTTGGATCTTTCTAGCCTAAGGAGGGTAGAATTTCCTTAAAACCTGTCTTTTAATTTCTTTCCCACTCTCTGTTTTGGCCTCTTTCCTTTCTTCTTTATTGTCTTTAAATAGATAATTATTTTTACTAAATAATAATCTATTGCCATAACTAAATAATTTCCTTTGGTCTACGTACTAGATAAAGATGGTGGTGTGTGTTTTAAAGCACCACTTTAATTAAAAAAAAGTGGAGAGAGGTAAACACATAATAAAAAGGCATTAAATCTATATTAAAAATTAGACCATACTAAAAGCCAAATAAGGCAGATTAAGGGAAAATATCATCTCGACTTATCGGATTGGCAAAATTATACCTGAGGTTGGTGTGAGTTTGGAGGCGGAGTCAACTTCAAACACAGCTTTAGGAAATATGGTAATATATGGTAAATATTCTATCTTCATGGTGGTGTAATGGATCATTTTAATTGTCTTCTTTATGTTTTTCTGGATGTTCCAAATTTTCTACAGTGAATATATTTTACTTTGCTTATCAAAAGAAATACCAACTTATTTGGTTTTTACGACTCCTCCTAATGAAGGATAGTGCTTTGGAAATCTGCTTGTGTAAGTTCATTGACAATATAACCCTTACAACATTCTTTCCCCAGTACGATTTTTAGGACATGTAGAAAAGACAGAATGGTTTGATAAACTTTAATCCACGCACAAGTGCATGTGAATACCAGTTGGGATAACCTCTGCTTTAAAATGGCAAAAACAATATCCAGAGGAACAGTCTTGGCCATTTATAAGAGTGAGTGGAAAAGAAAATAAGTATATCTTACCTGATAAGCAGTGCATACTTTTGTCCATCGTCCACTTTAATAGTAGTGTTAATGCTTTTCAATTTTGCTTCGCCAGCACAGAAAAAGTGGTACTATGAAAAAAAAAATTTTTCCTCAGTTTTTCACTTTGAAATTAACATCTTATTTTTGCATTGCACTTTACAATTTACTAATAATTTTTTATTGTGTTGGAGAGACAAGAAGTCTAAAACTTAAAGAGAAGTGACAGCTCACGGTATAGAACTAATAAGACCTGGAATTAAAACACACAAATGTGTAAGTATTAGATATATACACACACACCATGCTTGTGTACATACATACACACACACACACAACACACACACTTCTGGTTTATTTTCCTGTATTCTGGGGAACCTGGCTGAGAAAGGCAGCTCCTTCTGCTAGTAGGGAGTGAGTTTTATTGGCAATTTTCCTTAGATACTAGCAACTGAGCAATGCAAAGACCAGTGACTACAATCTAGAGTGTGATGTGAATGTCACAGGAAGGGAAACTTACAGATTATGAAGGTCAAGCATTCTTTCTAAGCTTCCTGAGGTTTGAGGAGGCTTATGGCGGGACTATTGCTTATTGGGCCAATTCAGTTATGGTTTTAAACGGGTGAAATCATGTCTACAGTAGGTGTGCTTGCCCAGACATCCCTGGGAATTCCACGAGTGGGCTGCAGTGGTCTGTTTATCTTCTTAACAGCATGTGCCTGAATGTACATTGGTTATATTGTGGCTATTCTTTCCCAGAAAGGAGATTTATAGTCCTTATCTTATCTACAAAAGATTTGTAACCCACATATAAGTTAAGGAAAAACAGTTGCATAGTATTTCATAGCTCCTATGCATCCAGCTGGGCTAAATTGATATATCTAAATCTTCCCTCATGTAGTCCAAATAACAAATACAGGTAAATATAATGCTATATATTTTAATTTTCTAAAATATTTGGCCATGGCAAAAGGTTCCTTTCTTTTATAAAATTATTTATAGCAGGTTCACTTTCAGAAATATGTTAAACAGCACTGAGATTTCAAAAACAAATACACCTACATGCACTTTGCCAGGACACTGGTTCCTAACACTTGGCTATACATTCTTCCCAAGCCACGTGCAACTAAGTGAAAGGCAGGGATTGCTTTTTGAATTTTTACGCTGTGTGCAATACGCAAAAAAGTTGACCAGAGGGTAAATTTAATATTTTTGATAGCATGGATAATAAATTAGCTGTTTCTTATGTATAACACTCAGAAGTCTATGTCGGTAGTTAAGATAGATAGCTATTTAAGCTTAAATGATAATGTCCTGACCAACAATGTGTGTTTCTGTGTGTGTAGGGGGGAGATAGTCTCCTTAATTTGTTCAAATATACCAGAAAATTATTTTTCAGGTAATACTAAGTCTTGTTAATTCCTATTATCTTCAGGGATGTCAAGATTAAACATATATAAAATATTTAATGGACAGTTCTCTTAACTTTCCTTGAATTTTTTCTTTTGTTATAAATAACTCCTTTATGATATGTCTACAAACAATAGCTACTCCTACTGAGTGATTACCCTATATCATGGATTTTGAAAGCATTTTACAAGTGTCAACTAATTGCTTCCTTAGAAAACAAAACAAAAAACACACAAAAATCCACAAAGTAGGTACTATCCTTTTCTTAACTTCATCATCCAGAGGTCGAAACTGAGGTGAAGTGATTTTTTTGCCACGTGGCCCAGTGATTTGTGATACAGCTAATAAGTGGGGGTCTGATACTTGAGTCCCAATAGTGGATGTATCTGCTTACCTCCTTGTTATTAGAAAGAGCCAACAAAATATTTTTAAAAATTAAGTTTGATATATTAAACATTAAAACTAAAATTTTCTAAAAAATATTTGACTAACAATTCTGCATTTCTAGAATTTGAATACGTCTTAAATTACGACACTGTAAAATTTCAACCATAAGTACGTACTTTTGTGAAAATTGCAATGTAAATGCATTCCTGATATGATTATACTTTTAAAATAGATGAGGAAATGGGAGCATAGCCTTGCAAATCTTCATGGGAGAAGGAAAATCTTGAAATCATGAAAATTGACTAACACTGAAATTTCACTTAAATCATTACCAGGAAGCAGTAATCTGAGTTTGGAAAGAACATGGATTTTAGATTTACACAAAAGGGTAACATTCCTGGTCCATCATCCTTAAAAGGGTTCGAAGAGCATGTGTAGGACAAAACTCTGACAGCCTCAGTTTGTCTGCAGGATCTTTGTGAGATGCAGAGAGAAAACACCTGACCCTCACATTTGAGGAATATGTCCCTGGCATTCTTCTATGTGTCTCTATGCCTTTACTTATTTACTCATTGTGTTACATTTACTTCACAATGTTTATTCATTTACTAATTTAAACCTCACTATTTTCATTACCCTCACTCTACAAGTGAGTAAATTTAAGCACAAAGTTCTTAAGTGACTTGCAAGGTCTCAAAGCTTCTAAGTGGCAGAGCTGGGATTCAACTCTGATGGTCTAGCTCCAGAGTCCGTGAGCTTAATAAGTTTTCTTAAGATGGAGCCTGACACATAATTGCAATTCAATAAACAACAGTAGTTATCATTATAGACATATCAATATACATCCTTTCTTTGTCATAAATCCTAAAGGAAAGAAGTTCTACACCTCTTTGCACCCATTACAGTTTTATAATTCCTAAATGTCTTGGTTCAACCTATCATGAATTTATTTTTATCCATTTGAAAGTGAAAGGAGTCTCTGTCATCCATTATTTCATAAATATTTTCACCCAGAATTCCTACAGGTCTCTGGCCATTCCTCACAATGTCTCTGCTTGGAGCTGTCCACAGAGGGGAAGGAGCCAGCTGAGTCAAGACCCTGGGTTCTGGCAGCTGAGTCCGCAGCAGACAAACGTGCCAGGGGAAGTACGCTGCCCAAGACCAATGCTCAGTATTACGTGCGTGTTATACTATCTTACATTTGGTCTCTATATTTTTTCTGCTTACTATAAGATTAATGGAAATTTCTAATCTCACTGAGGAAAATGCTGTAGAGCAGGGATCAGCAAACTTCATCTTAAAGGCTCAGACTGATGTTTGATGATTCATTACAGTATTCTATTCATTACATAACTCTATGCTCTTGCTCCGGTTTCACCTGTTATTATTACTATCTGTAATCAATTGAAAGCAATCTGTGGAGACCAAATTGTGTCTTATTTACCACCTGGCAAAGTGACTGTTGATAGATAAATGTTCAATGAATGAGTGAATATGTACATGCATGAATAGAAACACGGCTACTACCGCTAATCTGCTACATCTGGTTGACACTAATGATACCAGGCGTTGTACTAAACTATGTGTATGTGCTATATTACTTAAGAAAAACGAGCACTTGAAGAAAGTCAAATTGCTATAACTTGGCTTATTTAAATTATAATGTATACTTCATCATTTCATCATATTTAAATCACATCATAAAAGAAATGGTAGATAAAAACACAGTTATGTTTCATATATTAGACCGTGTTGATTTAATTACCTTATTGCAGTGATGATTTTAATGACTTCCTTAATCTGGATATTTAGAACAGGAATATGAGGTGATTTGTTAAGGTAGAATGGTGTTGGATAGAGAATATGCCCCTTCAATTCAAAATTGGCTTCAAAATTTAATTTTTATTAGCTGTGTAGTCTTTGAATTCTAAAAGAAGGTTGTTACAAAGACTGCTAAGTGTCAAGTCAGCAATCTCAAACATTTTGATCTCAGAATCTCTACTCTTTTAAAATTATTGGGGATCCCATAGAGTTTTTGTTTACTGGGTTCTGTCTATCAATATTGGTAATACTAGAAATTAAAAGACATTTTTAAAACACAAAAATACATAAATACACATTACATTAGCAATCAGAGGGATGACATCATCACATGCCATGTGGTCTCTGGAAAGCTCCACCGTACACTTACAAGAAAGCGAAAAAGGGAAATAACATCTTAACATTACTACGAAGATAGCTCTTCCCTTCAGGACCCTCTGAAAGAATCCTGGGGCTCCCCAGGGGTTCCAGATCACATCTGCACTAAAGTTATAAAAAATGGTAGCAATTACTATCGTTAGGAAATTGGGAACCTAAAAGCGGAAGAAAATTGCAAATATAGAGAAAAGAAGAGAATGAAAGCTATTCAAGGTATATACTATTTTGATATATAACTACTGAACACGACGAAATTACAAAAACAGAACATAGCCTGATGGTGAGTATAAAAGACGTATTTAAGCTTAAATTTTATTTTGATAATAACCACTAACGTGGAGAATCAGAACAACTTCCTAAAATTTACTTTAAATTAAGTAAATTTAATGACTTACCTTTAAAGTACCATTTTCAATAAATAATTGAGTAACAAATCCATCTATTGAGTTTGAGTCTTGCTGCATATAAAGCAGGAGTCCATAGGAACTAGAGGTCTGAAATTCTAGGGAGATGTTATTTTGTGGATTCAAAAACACATCCTGAAATTCTAGATAGGAATCTCCATAATAACAAACACAAGTGAAATCTGTGGAGACAGAAAGAAAATACAATTTAGGTTGGAATTGGACGTTCAATAGTTGAGTTTCACCTTATTAATACTAGCATCATGTTTTCTGAAATGGCTCATACGTGACTCTTTTCTGCCTGTTCCAAGGCTGGGCACCTGTTTACTTTGCCATAGTCACAGTGGTTTGCCATAATTTTTCTGTCTTAGGGGCTTCGTGACTAAATCTCCTTGGAAGGCAAAAATGTCTAGATGAGGGCTCTTCAAGAGTGTTTTTACGTAGATTTTATGTTACAGATCAACAGAAAGAGGAACGTTTTCTAAAGATGTCCCCATTCACTGTATATAAGATGTTGGTACAAAATTATAATTTATGTTATTGTTCATTTGATTGGGTGGCTTTTGAGGGCTGATGGAGTTATTGGGAAGTAAAGGAATTGTCACCCTTTTGTAGCAACATTATATTGTCTGAGCTTCTTGAAAAACATCTCTCTCTCATTCTTTCTTTTTCTTTTGCCTTCTGAATGATTACATTGGTGTTTTTTCAAGATTGACACCTGAGCTAACAATGTTGCCGATCTTTTTTTTTTACTCCCCAGATCCCCCCAGTATATAGTTGTATATTTTAGTTGTGGGTCCTTCTAGTTGTGTCATGTGGGACGCTGCCTCACCATGGCCTGATGAGTGGCGCCATGTCTGCGCCCAGGATACGAACCGGCGAAAGCCTGGGCCACTGTAGCAGAACGTGCGCGCTTAACCACTTGGCCATGGGGCGAGCCCCTGAATGATTACATTTTTATTACCCTTCATCTTTCAAGTAAAATATGGAGATAGTTTGAGCAAAATGCTTTGACAATTTAATTTCTTAAATTTATAAATATATGATTAATGAAACCTAGCTAGCTTATTTCTATGAATAAGTAGTTAATTACTCTATATTATTATTAAAAGTTACTTTTGTTTAACAAATACTTGATTGATTGATGTTGACTGAGGATATTCTTGTAACAATGGTTTGTGTATCTCCTCTTTCCCTTCCTCCCTTCTGTTCCCACCACCAACCACCATATTAGAATCAGAAGAGAAGTAAGTCCGTACATACACACAAACTCTCTCTCCTTTAAAACCTCTAAATTGTTTATTCTTTTACAATTAATAGAGGAGATTATTCATGGAACCGTATGAGTTTTAGTTGGCTGTCCATCACAGGATAATACTCTTTTTAAAATCTGTACTTTAAAACCTCTACAGAGTTTTTTTTTTTTTTTAAAGATTGGCACCTGGGCTAACAACCGATGCAAATTTTTTTTTTTTTTTCTGCTTTATCTCCCCAACCCCACCCTGTACACAGTTGTATATCTTAGTTGCAGGTCCTTCTAGCTGTGGGATGTGGGACGCCCCCTCAATGTAGCCTGACGAGCAGCGCCATATCCGGGCCCAGGATCCGAACCCTGGGCCGCCGCGGCGGAACGCACGAACTTAACCACTCGGCTACGGAGCCGGCCCCCAGAGTTTTTATTCTACGTGGAGTATTTATCTTATTTTACATTTTCAATAAACCTTTAGAAATACTCTAAATTTTCAAAATTGCTAAATTCTCAAACTTGTTAGAAACTCTAAGGAAATAATCAGCTAAACCTCAAAGAAATGTTTTCTTTTTAACTAGAAATAAGAAGGTTCAAAATACTGTGAGAAAACATTAGTGCTTTGTAGACATAAAAGCATATGTTTTAATCAAGGCTTTCATTAGTGAAGGTAGCTCAAAGGTTGAAAACATGAGTAATGCACTTTCAATTTTGACATTCTGATTGTTTTAGTTGTTATGGTATAGACAGATATTTCTTCCTTGTAGAGTTTTAATGATGATGTTGAAGGCATAGAACAATAAAATTTCACACAAAATTAAATAATTTGAAAAGGTTTCAGCCATTCACTTGAATGAATTGAGGAGGGAGACAAATATTCATTTGATTTAAAGTTCACAATGTGAAAGAACATGAAATATTTTCAGACAAAATCTAATATTGCAACATGAATGTACCCAACATTGGTGAAATAAAGAAATTACTATATATTTTTAAACGCCTTAGAAAGAAATATATTGTTTAACTGACAATAGCTAACTCAAAAACCCCTTTAATTTCATTATTTTAAGATATGTATTCTATGGAATAAATTTTTAAAATTAAGTGGGTTTATGCTCCTGTGACTCGTGCTCTGTATAAAAACCCACATATGCTCTCAATTGTAAGCTACTTGAAGTCAAGAGCCATAGATGTTTGGTTCATCATTTTATCCCAAGTGCCTGATTTTATGAAGCATGTGAAACTACTTACTATCTTTTATGGGAAATACAAGTGCTTTTGTTTAATTGCACTTGGAAAATTATATTCTGTTATGTTTGGATTCAAAAAATCAGGAATAGTTTTGTATACAATATTTGACCATATTTGTAATGTTTTCTATTCCAATACATGAATATGGATCTTATTTTACATCTCCTTTAGCAAAAATCTTAATCAAATAAAAAGAATGGTGATGGGAAGCACATAGTAATTTTGTGAAGAAAGCGTAGAGACTGTTTCCAGAAATGATGGGCTAAAGTAAAATAATAATTCCACACAGTTTTTTATCATCGAGAATTAAGTCATAAGTTCTTGCCTTTCAGTTTTCATTTTTCCAAATAGAAGAATCTTTACGTGAATTGTATGCCCTCACATTATAGTTATACCTCTGAATGAGTTTATATGCTTTTGGTACAAATAACCAGAAAGCCCAATTCAAAGTAGCTTCAGTAAAAGGAAGTTCAAGGATAGGGTGGGCTTTCAGATGGATGTTTGTGTATGCATAGGCTCAGCTGGCTCCTCATAAAGACCTAGACTCCAGTCTTTCCATTCTGATATTCACATGGTGAGCTCTAATCTGAGACTTGCTTCTTTTCTGATTCTAATATGGAGGCCAGTGGTAGTTTAAGTCACTCAGTGTCCTCTATTTTCAAAAGAGGAAGGAAGAACTTTCCTATGTGTAGAATGAACCTTTCTTAGCAGTTAACTGGCTAGAACTGAGTCCCCTTCCACTGAGATGAGGATGGGGTCAGTTCACACTGAGACCTGTGGGGATGGTTTCATAGTGGACAAAATTGGTATTCTGTTGGGAAGAATGCTTCAAAATCTAACCCCAGTATTTCTCCAGATTCATGCCTTATTTCCCGGCTAATAGCTGACTGTTGGATTCCAAGACTCAAAGGACTCAATTTCCCAGCTAGAGACTTTAACTTCCACCTCCAACTTCCTGCCTCTGCCTCTCCTTCTGAGAGGTAGCTCTTGCCTTCATTTCTAACAGCATATATTGAGTATAAGGATGAGTCTAACCACTGAAAAATTTATTGGAAATTTGGTTCTTGTTGCTAGATGGGCAGTTGCCAAATGTTTTTTGACACATAATTATGTGAATTTCCGGTGCATATTGACTCATTGACCCACTCCCATTGCATGAGGATAAAGAAAACCTCAAAGTTGTTTTAAGTGGAAAATCAGGAGTCAATAACCTTGCCCTCCCCTACTGCACACAGAGGGTTTTAAATAGATCAGAAGTATAATAAAATAAATATATTTTGGAAGAAATTAATAATACAGATTCTTAGGCATAAATAAATATTTAAATTAGAACAAACGAAATAAATGAATGTGCATAATATTCAATTATTTGACATTAGGAACAATTACTCCAACAGCACATTTTCCTTTCAATAAAACAAATGTCTAGTTAGAAAAAGTAAAGGTTTCTTAGCTTGAGCCATTTTTTGTTTATTGATTAGCAGAATGTAAAATACTAAATACGTTTTAAAAAACAGAGCCACTTTTATAGTTAGTGTTCTATATTCAAGATTAAATGTGAAAGTTGGAATCTTATGACAGAATAATTCAACATCAAGCTTTTCTATAAAATTGATAGTCTGATAATGACTCTATAATGACTGGATAGTTTAAATGAAGGACATATATTATTTAATCCTATTTCTAGTAGATTATTGTCAACATCAGTGTAATCCGAGATTAATCATTGAAAGAGTGATTCTGTATTGCTCTCTGGAGTATGTCTCACTAGCCATATGTGAAGAAATAATCCATAAGTAAAATGCAAAATGGCCTTTTATTTGTTTCATTCGTCTTGGAAGTAATACCTAGGAAATAATATTAGATATTTGTAATTTGTGTGTGTTTGCAAAATTTTCAGTTAAACTATTAATTTGAGAAAAGACTATAACACTTAAATATAATTCATATAGGAAGGTTTGCTACACTGTTTCTTAAGAAACCTGTGTTGTCTTGATACTTGATTCTACCAGAAAGCAGATCAGCAACCAGGCATTAGCTGCAGAAACTCTCTGTGACTTGGTTCTCTTCATTTGTATTGTTTTTAGAAAAAGGAGCTGGGATTTTATCATTACAAAATACTCTCCATGTTTAATACTTTGTACTTTTATGTTCTACAAATTGTGTTTAATTCACCTTAAAATCCAACTTTACATAATCCATTTAAATTCATGTCAATTAGCTTCACATTGCCTGATAAAGGAGAAAGGAAGAAAATGAACATTTATCCACTGTTTACTATATGCTAGCTTTTGATAAATCCTTTACTCAGGTCTCTTAAAATGTTGATTTTTCTGTTGCTGGCAATTTAAAGATTTATGCCATTTGAAAATGCTTTTGTAGGAACTAAGCATATTTCAAAATAAAGTATGAAATATTTGTTTCTGTCATAGATTTTCATACATTGATTAGTCCACAGACTGTAAGTCAATGACATAATTTATAGAGCAAGTATGAATCACATAATGCACAAAAACCCCAGATGTTTACAAAGCAAACAATACTGAAATGAAAACCAGAGGATGCAGTTTAAGATTGACAGAGACCCCTCAGTGTAGCCAAAGGAAATGCATGATAAATACGAGCTACAGAGGCAGATTTTAAGAAAACATGTGATTGCAAGAAAAGCAGAGAATTGAATGCATTTTTTTCTGAAAGCAATTGACAATCTTTTTGAAAGCAAGCACAACACCTATGATCATAACATTTCACCAGCAAATGGAAAGAGATTTTCAGGGAAAATTCCTTTAATTAATAGGCACCTGTAAGGATAGGAGATAACTCTTCAAATACAAATCAAATCATGCCACTCCTTAAGAACCTTTGTTGAGGGGCCAGCCCAGTGGCACAGTGGTTAAGTTCGCACGTTGTGCTTCTGCGGCCCGGGGTTTGCTGGTTTGGATCCCAGGTGCTCACATGGCACAGCTTGGCAAGCCATGCTGTGGCAGGTATCCCACATATAAAATAAAGGAAAATGGGCATGGATGTTAGCTCAAGGCCAGTTCTTCTCAGCAAAAAGAGGAGGATTGGCAGCTGATGTTAGCTTAGGGCTAATCTTCCTCAAAAAAAAAAAAAAATTGTTGAGCCAGCCCTGATGGCTGAGTGGTTAAAGTTCAGCGCACTCTGCTTCAGTGGCCCCAGCCCGGTTCCTGGGCGCAGAACCACACCACCTGTCTGTCAGGAGCCATGCTCTGGTGGCATCTCACATAGAAAACTAGAAGGACTTACAACTAGAATATACAACTATGTACTGGGGCTTTGGGGAGTGGAAAAAAAAAAAGAGAAAGAGAGGAAGATTGGCAACAAATGTTAGCTCAGGGTGAATCTCTCCCAGAAAAAAAAAAAAATTTGTTGCTGCCAAATGCCTGTGACGGAATTGCTTACTATTTACTCTGTATAGAATCTGTCCTTTTTCCTTTTGTCCTTTAATGTGGAATACCAATTATTCCAGGTAACTTACAGGGCAGTCATCCTCTCCTCACCTGCATTACCACTTCAGTCACCCCCATCCTACCTGTACACGGAGTCTATTTCTGGGATAATTATCCCATTCCATTGGCAAGATGGTCGACTCCCAGCCAATCAGACCCTGACTTAATAAGTATCGCCTCCTGGTAAGCCTTGACATTGGATGTGGCAAGTCCTACATACTGTTCTCCTCCCTCAGGACTGTGTTGCTTTCTGTTTGCCCTGTGTCTTTTGATACAAATAGTAGAATCAGGTATACATGCAAACACCCCATTAAATAATATAAAAACTCTCATTAGAAATTGACTTGAATTCCATCATTTTTATAGAAAAAAACTGCAAGTAATTGATATCTTTGTGATACTTTGTCTTCTATACATGGACATGGTACATGTCTCCATTTTACTAGGACTTCTACAGCATTTTTAATGTAGTCTTATAATTTTTCTTCAAAAAGGCCATGTCTATATTTTCTTAGGTTAACTTCTGGAAACCTTATACACTTGCTATTTTAAATAGTTTTTCATAACATTATAGATTTAACTCATTTTGTTGGTATGTTGAAATGCAGCAACTGCTGGATATTGAACAACCTTGCTGAACTCTCCTATTTGCAATAATACTATGTCATCTGTGAGTAATGAGATTTTTCTTCCTTTTGTTTCTAATTCTTAAACTATCTTGTTAGCTTATTACATTGCCTAAGACCGTCAGAGAGAACACTGCACTGAAATAATGATAATGAGATACTTTTTGTTGTTTTGCTTTTGTGGGGAAGGCTGTTAAGCTTTCTCCTTTGAGTGTAATGTTCTGCTTTATTTTATAAGGGATATCTTTTAACTCAAGTAATTTTCCTTCTACTTTGTAGTTTCCTGAAATTTTTAGCAGACCTTAATATCAAATTTTATCAGTTTTTCACTTATTGATATGATTATATTGTGAATAACTTTGATATTCCAATATTAAACCTTTGTTTTATCCCACAAATAAGCCCCATTTGTTTATAATGTGTGTACATACGCGGATTTCATTTGGAAGAAGTTGTTTTTGGATATTTGCATCTATGCTGATGATTGAGATTGCCTTTGAATTTTCATTTCTCAGGGTGTGCTCTCTGATTTTCATAGTAAAATTTTATTAGCTTCATTAGTTAAGTTGGGCAATGTGAATTTCCACTGCTATTCTCTGGAAGTGTTTCTGTTGACTTATCACTCAAATTACACATCAAACTATAAAATTATGAATTATGCAACATCTTAAAATAACTATAAAGATTTCATTTAATGTGCTGCTTAGGAATCAGAATGTTGTAGTAGACAAAGTAGTGACTTGCAAGGAGATTTAGTTTTAGTTTTAATTTGGTCGCTTACTCTGTGTTACCTTGGAGAAGTCATTTCACTTCTCTGCCTCCCGTCTTTACCCATAAAATCAGGTGGCAGCTATTATAAACTTGTAATGACAACAGATTTAATTTTAGTTAGGACTCCTGGGTTTAACTACACATTTTATCACTTAAAATCATGGGATCTTGAATAAATCTTTTAACTTCCTTGAGCCTCTCCGTTTCCTCATCAATACAAGGGCAATCACAAGGTTGTTCTGTTATAATACATGTTGGATCGCTAGATAAAGAATTTGCTCAGTTTGTATTTGGGAAGGAAACCT
This sequence comes from Equus asinus, assembly GCF_041296235.1. Taxonomy (NCBI): domain Eukaryota; kingdom Metazoa; phylum Chordata; class Mammalia; order Perissodactyla; family Equidae; genus Equus; species Equus asinus. The sequence goes on along the minus strand of NC_091797.1, from coordinate 6,927,422 downwards.
CTTACAATGAAACACAAAGGTTTTACAACCAAAATTTATTTTAAAAATAGTTGTTACATGTGTATGCTCTCTATCATTCTGAGGCGTATATTTGGAAAGGTCTGAAGCATACGGTGTTGCCACATTAAGCAGATCTGGGTAGAATCCGAAGGATTCCAAGGTGATGTCTAATGAGGTTGCCGTGAGATACAGAAGTGCCCTCTATTGCCATTGTTATAAGAGGAGCTCACATTTTTATTTGTTTTACCTATTTACAGGAGTAAAATACATGAATAAAACTAAATTAAAGCTGTAGATTTTACTAAAATGGTTTATGTTTATTACACTGTTCTTTACTCTTAACACCTTTACATGCATCCTCTAATTTGATTCTCACTTCAATCTGGGAAGCATGTGAAGCCAATGTTCTTAAGAACCCTATATTTGTATCTAGGAAATTGAGTCTTAGGGAAAGTAATTTGATCATAGATCTCAGAAATGGGCTTCTTTCAACAAAGCATATGTTCTCTAACACCAGTTTTATTCTATATGAACAGGCTGCATATCCATTACTTTCAATATATATTCTTAGCAAATGTGGGGGATCAGAATTTGCTACCCCAAAATGTGTCTCTTCGGCTTGATTATTTTAAGGAACAAAAGAGTCAGGAAGGAACTTTGGCCTTCCCCCTAACTGCTTAAAAGAATTTAAGACAGAATACCTATTCCAGGAAGGAGCTATCACCATAGATAACTAGGATAATATGAAGTAGGAGTAATAGACAGGGAGGAAGCTGGCAAGGCCCATTTGGTCAAAGTCTTCCCCATGTCTGTCTGTCTTTGTAAGCTATGGCAAACATTTGTTTATCAAACATTTGCTTTTCCGTCTCCATGTGAATTGCCTGCCTCCTCTTTGAAGTCCCAAACCACTACCCACAATGTCCTCTTTTGCTTCTAGCTGAAGATGGTATTTAAGGTGGGGGCGTCAGTTATTTTGGCCAGTTACTCAGTTTTCCTGGGTTTCTCCCATATACACATGTTATTAAACTTTGCTTGACTTTCTCCTACTCTTCCGTCTCATGTCAATTTCATTCTTAGACCAGCCAGAAGAACCTAGAGGGTAGAGGAATAGCTCCTCCTTCCCTACGCCATTCTTTTTGAAAAATCACTCATTTGTAAGAGGTCCACTGTGGATCCTCCTATTGAATTCTTAGATTCTCTGTAATTTAAGAGAGTAGCGTGATGATAGCATCACTGAACATACAAACAGTGCCCCCCTTTCCAGTGAGCTCCAAAGTGCTTACAATCTAGTGTTTGAGTATAGCTTTCTTTTAAAAAAAATAATTTATAAATAATTATTGAGCTGTTAGCTAGCTTAAAATAAATATTTAATTAATAAAAGTACTTTGAAATAAGGTCATACTTAATATTTGAGATAACTTGTATAATTTTCCCTTCTTTTCCTTTTGCTATTTAATGTTTAAGGAATATTAAAAGTCACGTGGGTTTTTTTAGGTAGGCTGGAAATCTACTTACTACTTAAAACATAATTTGGTGAGGAAAATATGTTTCCACAGAGAAATGAGAATGTGGCAGCACTGGGGAAACCTTTATTATCTTCTTAAAACTTTTCATCCTCTTGACAAACTAGTTTACAGAGAAAACAGGATGAGTGACTCAGGATTCTGCTGCTCCCAGGCTCTAGCAGTCTCATGCAAATTCAGGAAGGATCCATTGTTTCAAAGCTGAGAAGTCCTTATATTTCTTCTTCTTATTATTCTGACAAATTACATTTTTTTATTTATAAGATTAGCAGTAATAGACTCTAGGGGGCAAAACATGACAAAAATTAAGAAGTCACGTCACAATGTATATTCATCAGAAGCCACACATTCAGACTCTAATGGTCGCCCATGATACATTTTGGAATAAAGTAGCAACTTAAGTTCTAAAAACTAATTGCTGATGTGTATTGCTTGTGAATTTTCAGTAAAATAAAGTGCAAATGCAGTTACCAGTAATATCCTTTATTCAGCACAAGAAAAGGATCTGTCTTAATAACTTATGTTATAACTAATAAAACTTGAAAACCTCTTTCTAATTTTCCAGATATATTACTATTTATGTGGGTCAACATTACAAAAGTAAAATATTTTCCTTATGCTTAAAAAATTGAATAGTTAATTCTTCACTCACATGTAATTAAATACAATTATAAATACTTTACATTTACTCACCTAATATTCTTTTTTCGTATATTTTATTTTATAATCTATGATATTGCCTCAATAACGCCTATAGTCTAATTGTCACCCTCAAGCTCTTTAGGCAATTATCAGCTTAGTTCTTTTCAGTCCTCAGACTTTACGATAGATAAGAGGAGAAAAAGAAGTGTTAATAGTGATTATCCATATTTCCCCTTATTCCTAGCTATCAGTTTTTAATTAAATGTAATTTCAGCTCTTCCTTTGATCTTTCAACATTGTTAGCAGTTCAAGACTGATTTCTGCTATTAACCAGCAGCTGGTCCCAAGGAAGAGTACAAAAGAAAAACACACTCATGCTTCTCAAAAACGTGTGACGTAGATACATAGATAAAAGGGAGACTATGCCAGTAAAAATGTACAGATAATATGATTTTATACACACATACACATATATGAGTGTGTCTACACACACACAGCAGTCTTTAATTTACCCATTGATGGGAGTGGTTCTTGCATGTGAACGTTTTCCTCAGATGTGACAGGTTAGAGGATTTATTTTGAGAACAGCTACTTTTAGGAAACTCTAAGAACGCCTACTGGCCACTAACACTTTAGTACACCTTTTAGTGATGGGAAAGTTCTTCATTAAAATAAGTCAAGGCATAAATCACATATGTATGCTATGTTTCCTCACTTATTTGTACTGTGTGGCATTTTTAGCCCTTTTGGAGTGAAGTGTGGAGAAAAGAAAGAAGAGATGATATATTTTTCATTGCAAGAGTGCAGGAGAGAAGGTTTACAGGTCCAAAAAGTGACATGCCCAGCGTGGAGGTGAGCGGCCGGGGAAGTCAAGATGAGGAAGGAAGAGCTGTGGAGGTTGATGCATGGTGACCGTCCTGGGGGTGGCGTTAATGGAAAGTTGAGGAACAAGCTCATGAAGTACAGAGTTTGTTTTCCTTTGACCCGCTTTGAAAATATTATGCCTTATTTTCTTTATATTCCAGTGAATACAGACATTCTGGTGGTCTAACAGAGACACATTTATATTGCTGAAAGATAATCTGTTCAAGAACAGTAATTCTTACAGTAGGAATATTGGGTCTGGACTCAGAGGACTTGAAGGGGAATCATTACTTCATTGCTGTGCAAATTTTGGGCACAATATTAAACTTCGGAAAGTTTTAGTTTTTCCATGGCACACATTTTGAAAGTTGACTCTCTTTTGATTTTGGACCAATGATGTGGAACTCATGCTACAGAATAAAATAGCTAAGTTGACTTTCCCTTTATTAAGCAAAGCAATTAAGTTTTCATTCCAGAAAATTACTGATATTTTACATAATTTATCTATATTGTACCTGTAAATGAATGGATAACCAAACATTTTAAAAGCCACCATTTGACTATAAGCCTTTAAAATGTGTCAATTATTAGAATGTCTCAAAACTGTAATAACCACTTGATATTTCTGTTTTTCCTAGTATTAAAACAACTTATACTTTCAATTTTATCGAGGACTAATTTTATACTGTAACTTAAAATGCATCTTTTTAATTCCAAAGTAAAGATACAGATGCATTAATTTAACTTAATTTGAGTGATATAAAGCTTAAAGAACAAATTGCAATAAAAAGCGGGAAATAAAAGATACGGATTTCCTTGAGACAACATCTTGTAAAGATTTGAAGCTTCTTGTCATCTGGATGTCCTTGTACATCTCACTGGGCTCGGTGGGCTATGCAGGATAACCTGACATATTAAGGTTAAAAATTAGTCTGATTTCACTCAAGGACTGCTGGATATGTCAGCACGTAGATGGTTTGGTGAAAAATGAATCAACTCTAAAATGTTTAACTAGTGGGATTTTTCCTCCACTCTCACTCACACCTCCAGGCATCCAGTGTCACCACTTCCGCAGGCTTTGTGGATTCTGTGCTATGAATCACCGTGCTTCTCTGCCTTTCCCACTGCCAATTTCAGTTTCCATATTCTCAGGTCTGTTCAGTCTATTTCTACTTGTTCAGTTGTTTTTTAGCTTCCAAGATTTTATGTCTGTTTTCTCCCCTGCCATTATCTTTGTCCTAGTGGGTTTCTACCTTAAAAATATATTCATATATTTTGCTCAATATTTGTGGGATTTCAGGAGGAAGTGGAGGTAAATTTATGTGATTAATTCATCATCTTTAACTGGAATGCTAATTTTTGTTAATCTACATCTTTCAGTTAGCAAGGCTACAGAGTTCCTTTCTTACGTTCCTACAGAATTGCTCCTAAGTGTAGTTAATTCTCAGCTTTAGTCTTAAAGAGCCATACAAAATATGTGTGGACTGTGTCTCAGCCTATCAGGATGGGATTACAGTTCTCATCTTTGATTTGTTGAAGTTAAAAGTTTATCAATAGGGCCGGCTCCATGGCCCAGTGGTTAAGTTTGCGCGCTCCGCTGCGGTGGCCCAGGGTTCGGATCCTGGGCGCGGACATGGCACCGCTCGTCAGGCCACTTTGAGGTGGCGTCCCACATCCCACAACTAGAAGGACGTGCAACTAAGATATACAACTGTGTAGGGGGGGGGGAGGGGGGTTGGGGGAGATAAAGCAGAAAAAAAAAAAAAGATTGGCAAGAGTTGTTAGCCCAGGTGCCAATCTTTGAAAAAAAAAAATGTTTATCAATAGATTCTATGCCTATAGAATCTTCCCTCCTTTAGGAAAGCATTCTACATCATGACAAGTTGTTTTACCCTCTATCTACATCTAAAAATATGACTTAAGCTATTGCTGCCCACAGGTAGATCCTTACATTCTAGAATCTACTGTCTTGGAATAATACTTTTTAATTCAAGGCTTCATATAATATTGTAAAGCCAGTGGGAGACCTTGGATGTACCTGATAATTTGAGTTTTTCAATTTTTGGAAGTGATAGGAAGGTGGGACTTATGCATTTAGATGCATAATTTAGTTTATAATATAAAATACAAATCGAAACTATTTTGTAACAGCAGTGTCATTATGGATGTAGCACAAAGTGAGACCTGATATTTTCTCAAAGTTGATAGATTTGCTAATTCTAACAAGAAAGTGTCATAATTGAATAATCAGATTCCATTTCCTTGAAATATTTTTGAAGAATGTAGGGATAGATATGCCCAACACTACCTACTGCTGAAAAAAACACAAACATGTTGGCTAAAATATTTTAATAAACACTTTAGATGCATTGTTGAGCTGAAAAAGGATCTCGAGATCTTGATATGGAAGTTGGAACCCATACAAATGGAAGTGAAATGGAGACATATTTCTGAATGCTGACCTTCCCTGTGGAATTCTGGAGCTATTAAACTTCTGTGTCAATGGTCCAATGGAGCACAAGATACAAAAGGAAAGTTTCGGTCCCATTCAAGAGTGGAATCCAAGAAATCCTGACATAAACTGAACTCCAAGAGGGAGCTACGTATAAACCTGCACCCTAGAAGAAGTTGGCAAGGAAATGATTGTCTGGCCATAGTGCTGGGAAAAGAGAAAAATAATATTCTGAGAATTTATAACCAAAATTCAGCCCTCTTGGATGTTTGCAGACTGAATTCATTATATATATATCTTTCTAGATGTATTAATTTAACATATTTATGTGTGGGGGGTATATATACGTATAAATATATATACACATTCAGGAAAAAACCTCAAATCTAGAATTTTTTGAAATGGAGCACAGTTTGTAGCACCTAGGCATTTAGCAGAAACAAAACCACAAAACCTAAATAGAACACACATTTCAAAGCCAGAGTTCAAAGAATTCCTGCAAATAAAACTCTAAGGCAAGGTGCTTCCAAACAATGGTCAAAAAATCCAAAAGAAACAAAGCACCATGAGCAACATCTATCGACAAGAGTATAGGAAACACATAGACTTCAATTAGTGAAATCTGACATAGAATATAAAAGTTTTGTTCAATATGTTTAAAAAAATAAGAGAGAGAATTGAAAATGTAAAGAATGAGAGACTATTATATATGACCAAAAGGATTGGAAAAAGAATCAAATAAAATTTTTAGAAATGAAAAATAAAATATTTTAAATAAAAGCTAAGTGAAAGATGCAGTTAAAAAGGCCATTAGCAGTTTGCACATTTCACTTCAGCGGCCCAGAGTTCGCCAGTTCGGATCCCAGGTGAAAACCATGCACCGCTTGTCAACCGATTCTGTGGCAGGTGTCTCACATATAAAGTAGAGGAAGATGGGCACAGATGTTAGCTCAGGGTCAATCTCCCTCAGCAAAAAGAGGAGGATTGGTGGTGAATGCTAGCTCAGGGCCAATCTTCCTCAAAGAAAAGAAAGGTCATTAATATACTGCAAGGGTGATCTGAATAAGTCATCTTGAACTCAGCAAAGAGAGAATACCAGATAGAAAGTGTGAAAAACAGCTTAAGAAACACGCTGGATAGAGAGGGAAAATCTAATATACATACAGCCAGAGTTCAAAAGGATAGAAGAAAAATAAACAGAGAAGTAATATTGAAGAATTAATGGTTGAGAATTTTGCCAAGTAAAGCGACCTGAACAAAGGGGTGCAGATGTAGATAAGACCATTCAATGGCTGATTTTTGGGAGAAAAAAGATAGAATTAAAAACGGAAAACAATATTAGATAAAGAGAAAAGCAGAGATGAGAGACAGTGTTCAAAGACCCTTGTATTTGTTAAGAGCATGGAAAAAATACTGATAAAATTTACACATTGTAAATACGCATGATAAAATTTCAAAGAGTAACATTAAAGGGATAGAAACAGAACAGCTATCTTACAATTTTAGCGGAAAAAAATAAAAAGACAGCTCCAGCAATCAAAAAGCAGTCAAGGAACAAAAGACAAAAGAAAAAAATCAGAAAATGCAGGACAAAAATAAGATGATGTAATATTTCTAAGTGTATCTGAGACACAATAAGTATAAAAGTATTGCACCTGACTCATCTTTTTGCCATTTACCGTAACAAACCAAAACCTAAGCACACGAAAAAGTTGTTTTCCAAACTTCTTAACTTTGTGGCAAGAATACTTTCCTTAAGTTTTAGCATATCAACAGAAATGTTGGGGAGAAAGCAAGTGTGACTAGTGAGGGGAAAGTAGGCTATGGGGAAATACGCCAACAAATTAAAGAGTGGAAGGATTTTTAGTAAGAGTTCTAAGATATGAGGAAGAAAATGTATGGTAATGGAGCATAAAGTGTTAAGAGTCGTCAAAACCCTCCTAAAGAATATTAACATGAAGGAGAAGACTTTATTTAACGTTATTTAAAAACTATAAAGCTCAAGAACAAGTGAGTATTGACCTTTTTCGTCTAAAAAGATGAAAGGAACAAAATAGATGGCCTTGCGAGCAAGAGAAAAGGGAGCAACTATTCAAAAATGATACTGAGCAATTTTTTATCATTATGAACAAAATTGAAATTCTTCATAAGTAAAAGTCATATGGAAAAATATCAATTCTATGTGGCCTAAAGAAGTAAAAGAGGAAAACATCTTTTTAATGCTTTTGGCAGAAGGTACAGCTGAATATTTTTGTGATTTGAGGAAAGAGAAGTATTTCTTTAAAAAGACACCAAAAGAAAGGATGGATATGTTTGAGGACATTAAATTAAGGACTTCTGTTAATCTAAAAACACTAAAGAAAATAAAAGAAAGCCACAAACAGCAAGAATACATTGCAAAACATATAATTGACAAAAGATTAGTATCCAAAGTTATACATAGACAAGCTAAAAGCATAATCCCAAGAGAAAAGCAACTAATCCAGTCAAAAAAGACATGGAAGTCTTGAAAAGATTCTTCTCCAAAGAGAAAATAGGAATTACCAGTAACATAGGAAAAACTGCTCATCTTTATTACTATTCAGGGATTGCAAATTACTCCAATGAGATACTTTTTATAACTACCTGAATGGCAAAAATTTCACAGTGTGAAAATACCAGGTGTTCTCAAAGTTACAAAATAATCAGAACTCTTATAGAATTTGATTGGGATTAGGTAAAGATGAAGTTATTTTGGAAAATGTTTTGTCATATTCGAGAAAAGTTGAATGTTTCCGCCCTCTTTAATGAGGCAAGTCCACGTTTATGCTGATTCCCTAAAGCGGTGTTTGCTTATATGCGCCAGGAAAGATGCAACACGCGTCAACATGGAAAATTCTCATAAGCAAAATGGTGATCAAAAAGAGTGAGCAGTGAAGAAGGCGTATTTTTAAATTTATGTAAATTTCAAAGCATCTAATAAAACAATATATTTAGGGTTGATTATATATTACACATAATTCTATGTATTACATGTAATCATATATTATATTACATTTAATTATATACATTATATTACATTGTTTAGTGGTATCTGATTCTAAAGAAAAACTAAAGAATGATAACCAAAAAGAAAGCCAAGGAGTACGGGTGTTTAAAAGTTGCTGATCACGTTCTGCTTCTTAAGTTGTGTGGATGGAAGGCACAGTTCTTTCTTTTATTGTTATTTTGTGTTTATGTAGGGTATAAGTCTTTGCTGTATTTATTCACTATGTAATAAAAACAACTTTAAAAGAAAAATAAGACAATAACTTGGAATGGGACAGTGGCTAGGCTAGCTTCTGGTTTGTTGCCCTAATGACTGGATTTTTCTATGCAATTTCATGCCAAGAAAATCTGTTTCAATTTTAAACGGCACCTCTGACTGAGGATTCTGCTTTACGTGTGTCAGATATTGCCCTGGTTTAAGTCCTGGATGTATCAGTATCTATTTTGGGAAGCAGAGCTGTGGCCTTGGAATGGACAAGTGCTAATTTGGGGCAGATGGAAATACTCCCCTAGTTCCTTTGATCTGTGCCATCCAACTTTTCACTAATATCTTTGACCTCTTACACGAAATCACGCAGCTGTTTAGATTTCTTAGTTATTTCTCCATAGCATATCCTCTTCTCCAGTCCTCTCCACTGCCATATTTTACTCTTGTAACATTTGTGAGGTTTTTCTAAAAACAGGGAACCACCACAAAAAAGTTTCAATAACAAAATTAATATAACTCATATTAAAGTTTGCTTATCACTTCTAAGAATTTTCAATAACTCAATAATTAACTCATAATCAATAATTGATGCATTGCTCCTTTTCTTAAACAGAAATGAAAATATTCACGTATAATTGGTTCTATGTTCATCCTCCTAGCACTTTCTAAAGCTCCTGTGAATACAGGGAATCTTGGAAGGGGACAGGAAATCCCGTTTAGCTCTGTTGCAGTACAGTTTCCCCATAGGCAAGGACTCTGCCTCTCTACCTTCACTGAGAAAAGATCTCTTCCCTTCTTCTCAGACTTCCTGTGCCTTTTATAGTATATTCTGGAATTACATTAAATTAGGATACCAAATTCACTAGAAGGAAATGAAAAGACTGAACAAAAATATGAGTCAGATACAGCCGTAGACAAGATTCTAGGGGTCTACAAGCCTTCACATCTGGTGATCTTGCTAACAGAGGCCGAGTGAAAATGGTCCTGCTGCTGTCACTGATATTACTATAATTATGTTTGAAAGACTTGAGGAGCCTGAGAGTTAACTCCCTCAATTATCTGAGACTGGACTGGACTTGGCCCATTACAGATCAATTGATTTCAGAAGTTAACATGAGGGCTGAATAGTGAGAAGGAAAGACATCAGAAAAACACACAGGTTCATGTGCGGTTTAGTAAATTTAGGATGTTTACAAAACCTACTTTTACCCCTCATCTTGACTTGAGATGAGCATATTTAGCTATCATCACAACTCCTCACCCTGAGATTTTGTTTATTTCTAGGAAATGCCAAGTATAAATTTAACTCTGTTTACTGGCCAATTTAATGCAGAATTTGATAAGCCATGTGGATATTTCACCTACACAAATTAAGAAAAAAGATGCATTTTCTAAACTAGGAGACATTTAAATATAATATAGACACATCAAAAATAGAGACAAAATACTTCCCAAATACTTATCTACATACTGACATCTATTTAAAAAAATAGTACTTCAGTGAGTTTAAATGAGACATAATACAAAGGAGTTAAAGGAAGAAATAACTAAAAATCACTGTAATTTCAGTGCAGCAATTTTGTCATCATTGGTCCGTCCAAGCTTAATATGTCATAATGACATCCTGGAATAATCACACACATTCTATCCCTTAGTTGTAAAGCTTGATCTAACACTCATGCTTTTCTGGAGGAATTCAGCTAAAAACACTTTGATACTCCACAGAAGTTAAAGAGTATATTTTTATGAACTAATTTGAATTAAAATTGTAATACTGAGCCCAGAATTTTGCCACAAGAAGTGATTAATTTTGAGCCTTGATTTTTCTTACGATTTCTTTTGATGAAAGAAAATCATGATGGTAGTTATTATCCAGCATTTATTTTATTAGTCGACTTATAGTTTTTAGGCAAAAGAAGATTTAGAAGAAAATTAAAAGTTTCTAAAATAAGAGAGGAAGATGTAACTGTAAATTATTAAAACTCTTGGGTAATTTATCTTATAGTAACTTTATGTAGTTTGGGGATTAAGGGTTGAAATGTAAAACTTCAGTGTTATCCATAACATCAAATTAAGTGGCATATTTATTTTATAGCATATTTAAATGTGAAATATTTACCTAATGCCATAGCACATAAAATACTATTACCAGTAGATACTTTAATATGAATAAATAGTAATTGATATATAGAAGTCAGTCTGCTCTTTCTCAACTGACACACTTATGCACTAACAAATTAAAAAATTGCTAATATGACCTTTTTAGAATTCATTGTTACAAACATCGAAATCCTAATTCACTAATAAGTAAATATTAGGAAATCATAAACATAATTATATGGATTACACTTTAACAAAAATAAACAGTAAATAAAAGACCATGTGTGCCTATTTTTCACATTAAAAAATTACTCGAATTCCTTTTGATAGCTGTCACAATTGTAGTAGGCTGTTGATTATGTAACCAATGCTACAAATGGGCACTAATAGAGTAAAAGGGGATCTCTGGGACTCCCACTTTGAGACTAGGGGTTTCCCAGCCAGAGTGGGTTCCACAGAGAATGGGGCCACCTGTGTCAACATAATTTAGAGAAGACTGTAGCCCCCTCCCGTAACATGACTTAGTTGTTGATATCAAGAAAACTTTGCGCTGGAAAGATAAGACCAATAAATAACTTCACTTTTTGCTTCAGGATATTCCTACAGGCCAATTTATGAGAACCAATTATCTGCTCAACTGGTCAAAAATAGTTCACTTATCAAGCAACCAATTACTTATCAAGAGCTGCTTCCAAATATTAGTTTATCTTTGTCCATTAATTCTAAACTATTATATTCCCATTCTTGTCCACTCTCAGTTCCCCAACTTGAAAGACCCTCTCCTTCAATCATTTTAAACTGGGCCCTCCTCCACAGCCCTATAACCTTCTGTGGTTCACACTTCTAACTTCTCCTGAGAGACTGCTAAGATTCTGTGGGTGTGGCGTTCTCCCCCACTGCAGTGAATTACAATGAACTTATTCCTGTTTATTAACAAACTCCCTGCTGATATTCTGGTGACTTCTACATACAAATTCATAATTTGTTTGACCAAGGCTAGCATAAATACTAAATAATGTTCTCCTGTTGTTAAAATATAATGAAAATACACACGTGATACCATGGGAAGTTGCTTTCCTGTTTTAGGAAAAAAGGTAACTAGGAAACAGCGCAGGTATTTCCTACTCTCAGTCACTCAACCTCCACTTATTTTTTCTTTGCTGATGAAGATTATTGCTTAGAATCATACAATGAGTACAGGAGAACATTTTTAAAATGATTCTTAAATCTTCCTGGTATTCTAGAAGCTTATCATGTTAATTACAAATTTGTACACTCCATGATGACAGGGACCACAGATCACAACTATTTTCACTTCCTGCTACTAATATTGATGGTTGTGGTTGATGACCAGTTTCCTCAGAATTAATTTGATGTGGTAAACTTTCATGTATAGACTGCTTCAAAAAGCCACCTTAGAAGCAGAAAATCTTTAAGATGTAGCGTGATAACTATTCAAGGGGAGCAATACAGTATAGTGATTAAACAATTTGAGTTTCGTAGTCAGAAAACCTAGGTTCAACTTGACAACTGTGATATTTTGGGTAATTTACTGAAACTTTAATTTTCCTCAACTACAAAATAATACAGCATTTGTGTTGACCCAATTGTACCTCTTCTAACTCTTTTGTGGACTCAGCTCTCTTTGGCTTCAGTAAAGGGCAGGGAAAGCATTCAGGACAATGGACGGCCAGAGTTGCTTTCAAACTGAGCTGTTTCTCCTGGAGTCTCCTGCCATGAGGCAATGGCCAACAGGAAGAACAGGTGAGAAAACACGGATTTACAATATCTTTCTTTTTTCTTTTACACTGTGGTCAGGTCAGTGGTATACTCTCAGGTTTGAACTACCAAAGACATTCTTGTGTTCACAACTCTTTCCTAATGTCTCCCTTTAATTTGTTGCCTTCTCTCATGCTGTATCTGTTATCTAACCCTAATAGATTTGTTCCTCCAGTTCACTGTTTCTCTGCCGCTCAATATACTACACAGTTTACTTCAAGATGGCTATGAATGTTAAATGAGAAAGAAAACCGCTGAGTACTCACTAGTCTCTGGCACACACAAAATCCTCGATATCAGGCACTCAACCATCAGATTGGGTCCTGGGCCCAGTTCTGCCACTGACTAGTCCTGTTAGATTAAGCAAGCCACTTAAAACTTCCAAGTCTTAATTCCTCTTCTTTAAAATGAGAAAAGTTATAACAACTCTCATTTAATTTGCATGACTCATATCAAATACATTATTGTGTTGAAACTTTTTTAAGTGAAATTTACTATGCCATTCAGCCCAGGAAGCTTTCAATTAGCTCCCTTGAACACAGATAGTTCAAACATCCTTCCTGCCCTCTATGCATGCTGTCCTGCTCTACTTACAGCCTTAACTTGTAGCTAACTTCGTACGTGTCTGTCTTGAACAACAGATTGCAAGCTACCTTAATAAGTGTCCCATTTCAGCTGCTCTGTAAAGGTCTGCTGCATTAATATGTGAAAGAATAACAGAAGGAGATGTGATAAATTCATGTTAGTGTTTCAAGTAAGTGGCCTGTTTCTCTGGTTCTAGATTTGGAGAGCCCTTTCAGAGTGATGGAATGGTACCAACTCTCCCCAGGGGATCTCCTGGTGCATCCAAGGTGATGGAGTTAACCCACTCCCAGAGAGTGAAAAAGTAGAGGAAATACCATTTGTTTTCTTTTTTAAAGAGCCTCTATTAATTGAAGAAATGTGTTCATTTTGAATTTCTTTGGTTCCCCACTGCTCTTATCACCTCAGAAGAGCCAATTACACTGGTCATTTGGTGCTATATTCATTATTATTGCCAAAGAGATACAAGCCAATATCAGTCTAATTCTTTGCCTCAAAAGTATACAAGTAGGTCATAAAGGAATACACACTCACATTCCAACTCTTGTACAGATTTTTAGATTTGCCATTAAAAAGCACATCGTATGCTAAAAATTAATATTTAGCCCAAACATCTTACGTAGTACTGAACGAATGAGACCACTCAATTTGTCACTGACTTGAAATGGTTTAGGGAAGGTATAGTTTTATGAAATGCACCCATTAATTTACCAAGCAGCGAGGATTCAGTACTAGAAAGGGAAGAGGAGCCCATTAGTATTGTACAGGAGGATGATTCCCCAGCACAGCGGAAAGGAAGACTCTCCCCCTGACTGTCACGCCCTGCCCTTTCTTCAAGAGACCCCCCATCAGTGGCTCACCAAGCCGCTCACGCAGGCTCCCACTGTTTTTCCATTGTAAATTGTACTTCTCCTCCAACAGTTCCACTTATCTCCCCTCTTCTGTGCATTTGTTTGGTTCTCCACTTTAAAGTGATGCTTTCTTCTCCTCTCACCTCCTAAATCTTTAACGTTGCACGTGTATCTTCAGTTTTTTATGCCAGTACAAATGTACTATGTAGCCTGTGAGAGCACAGGGACGTAATTCATATTTTATTTGAAATCCGCCCATTACATCACATTGTCATTTATTTTTAGTCTTAACATCATAGAATTTTAAGATTGGAAGGAATGTTTTGATATAATCACTTCAGACCCATGTTTTGGGTCTGCAGTTGGTACACACTTTGGCCCCTGACTCATGCTGTCTGATGACCTATCCACCCATGCAGCTGAAATTCTGCTTTCCTTTCCTCCCCACACGCTCCACTGCTTATGCTGCCTCCCCCTTTTACTCACAGCCGTTGTGTCTGAGGAGATGCATCTCTGAAGCTTCCGCTTACAATTCATAAATGTCTTTCGCTAGAAACAATGGCGAATCATGGTCTCATTCATAAGAATTTCAGAAATATTACAACAGAGCCAATGGGCCAGCCAAGAAAATTACTACTGTACCAAAATATTACTTCAAAAGGAAACATGTGTTCCATGTTTGATAATGTGGTGTGGGAAAAAAACCTTTGAAAACTAAAGCAATGTAAAATATCAGAAACCTTTCAGGAACTATTTGTGTTTAAATCAGTGCTCTCATTTACTGCCTGAATGGGTCAAACAAGTCATGATTTTTCAATCTCACTTTTCTTATCTGTAAAATAGCCCTCTCCTTTCTATCCTTGCTCTGACCACTCTTCTCACTTATACTTCAGCAAAAGCACTACATGTGGTTGGTATACGCATCCTCCTTTGGGCTTGTTTTCATTCTCTGGATTCCATAGAATGTCTTCTACCAATTGTACTCCTAGAAAACTGATTTTTTTTTTTGTCATCTCAAAACAAATACTGAACTTCTCTATAAAACTCTGCCATGCACTCAAAAGGGCATTTGGGTGGTCTTATTAGTTATATTTTTATTATCTTCTGTATATACTTCCATTAATAAATTTTTTTCAATAACATTTACTTTTTAAAACAGCTCTCTCCTCATTTGAATGTGAAATTTTATTGGCCAGAACTGTGGTTTTGTTTCTTTCTAGCTTAGGACCTTGAGCAAAGTACATAATAGATGCTTAACAAAATTAATTGAATGAATGGAAATAAAATGATTTAAGAAATTTTAAGTTTCTCAGTGTTTTTAAACTTCTATCTGTGTTCAAAAGCTGTATTAAAGAAAAAATATTTTTACTAGTGTCAGTAATAATATTAGATGACTCATTTACCAGTTCTTTCTATTGGATTACTTGTTGATTAGTTAATAATATTAATACTACTCATATTTATGTAGATTACTCTGTGCCACATAATATGTGAAGTGCTTTACAAGGATTATTTTATTTAATCTTTATAATTATCATATGAAGTAGGCACTGTCATAATCCTAATTTAAATTGAGGAAACTAGGGCTTAGAGAGTATGTATTATTATCCCTAAGCTTAACTCTGTCTTATATGAAAACCTTATCTGATAGGAATTGATTTTATCTTAATTTAAAAAATAATTTTCTTATGAATGTATAAGGTCACAAACGTAATCAAGGGAATTTCATAAAAACATTCTACTTTTCATGGTTTTATAACAATAGAAGAGTATGTAGTTTACTCTTTTTATATGTAAACTAGTTGAAGGCAACATTGTTAGAAAATAACATAATTGTACTGGATAAGGTATTCCCAGAAGTCTATTCAATGTCATATATTACTTACTGAAATCATAATGTTTAATATTTTTCTTATACTATCAAAATAATCAATCCAGTGAAAAATTAATATTTGGGTAATGTGATATACTAGAAAGTGCTTTGAATTAATAATTAAGAGACTAGCATCACGGTTCTTTATGTTCTTCTAATAATATTACGGTTCTCGTTAGCTCTCGTCTGGACTACTCTAATAACCTCCTGACCTGACCTTGAGACCCAGGTCTCTTCCTGCGTTCTTCTCACTGTGGCGGAATTACCTTTCTGACCCAGTTTTGATCATGTCACTTTCCTACTCTGTGATGTCGCCCACCCAATAAAATCCAAACTGTTTGGCATGACGTTCAAGACCTTTCAAAGAAAATCTTGCTTTCTTATGTTACCATTTACTTTATGTTACTGCCCATTATTACCAACTCCCACTAATTTCTTCCCATAAATGCCCACTCCACTGGACAATTCACGTCCCATCACACTAGGCAAAGCCTCATTCCCACAAGAGACAAACGCTTGGATCTCTGTCTTCAAATTCTGGCTTTTCCAAATTTGAGGCTGCTTGCTTTGTTCTTGAAGATTGACCCTGCCTCAGTCTACAGTGCCAACCCTACTTTTAGAGAGAATTTAAGATATTTTAAGCCAGGTAAATTAATCTAGTCCCTAACATTTCAATCGGTTGTATTACACTGTAATAGATAACTAATTCTGCCTTAGATGTTGAATCTAGCAGGATAGGCGAGATTATGCTTCAGTGCCAACAAACCCCCAAATATCAGCAGCATAATACAACAAAGATTTATCTTCTGCATTTTCTTTCTTTGCATAAAAAGAAGGAATTGACTACTGAGAACTGTGGGGGATTCTGAAAATATTTTGAGTGACAGCAGTTAAAACAGAGCCAGCGGATTGCCACCAAAGTGGGAATCTGAAATGCAGCCTTCTAAGTGAGCATTCAGACTGGTGTGAAATCTGGTCCCATGAACCTGCGGCCATGCCTCGCGAATGCACACTGTGGAATTCACCGCAAGCTTCCCTGCAGAAGCAGCCATTGTGCTAACTCTGAATGAAAATGCTATTTCATTCACCCTCTCTGATGTCTACTAAATATCACTAGTAAGTCACATGATACTCACGTGAGTTTAAATAAATGTCTGATACGTCTTGCATGAAATTTGCACACATTATTTCCTATGGATTTTAGCTATTCATAACTGCACCACCAGGTGCTATAGTAAATATCAATTCTTTATTTTTAAATCTGTCATTAAACGAATCTGTCACCATACATCAATCATTCCAATGGATGGCTTTTCTGATTTAACGGATGCACTGATAAATTTTGTTCCAATTCACAGTTTAATTGTGAGCTTTCTTGTGGACTTAAAAAAAAATACTTTCTCCATAGTAATTCTAATCGTTAAAAACAGGAAGAGCAAAGTAAAAGTTAATCTTTACAAAATGTTTTAGTTCAATGAATGTTGATAAGACTACAACAAACTTTGTAGCTAAAAGGATAACAAAGCATAAAATATATTCCAGAATTAAGCATTGATTAGCAAGAAGAAAAGTGAAATATACAGATTAAAATGTCAGATATTGATGTTCTCTGCTGTTTCATTATTCCTGATAGCAGTAAACATTATAAATCTCAAATTTACCAGGCAGAATGTCATGCAATTTGTCAAATCCAGTTTAGCTAAAATGAGGTTTGTAGCTTACACAATCAACTTGTTAATTCGGTTGGCACTTATCCTACTGCCGCTGCATAAATCCTCAACTGTAGACTGCAACATACATTTTAATTTGCTGGCCATCAGATTAAACAAAAGACATGGATTCATTCAAGTTGTGTTGCAGTTACACTGATTATTGCCATCAGAGTTTCCACAAGACTGGATTTTTTTTCAAGTTTTTATTCAAATTAAAGTCAGACTATAACACATTTCCACTAATAATCTTGATGCCTATTATCCTTTACTGTTTACATAATCATAATTCTTGAGAAAGTCCCATATTTCAGGTGAATACTTTTCCTAAATATGATTTTTTCAGTTCTGAATGTATTTAATGCTGTGTTTGTTTTTGTAATTATTATAATAAGCCACTGAAAACATGTTATAACACTCTCTTCAGTCAGAATGCAAACAACCAAAAAACTCATGTCAGTATTAATTTTACACTTGGTTTTGATGATGAGCAAAAAAATATATATAAGTGAATGGAATGACTTGAGATTTAAATAAAAGAAAATCTCTTTTAGAGATTAGTGTGGAATTATTATAAATTCAGTTCAATCTCATGTCATAGAAAGTTAAGTCTGAAAGAGAATATACTTAAATCATTCATCTTCAAAAGAGGAAACAGATTGAGAGAACTAAACTAATTTGCTCAAGGAATTTCACAATGTTACATACAAAGCCAGATAAGAACTCGATTCACTCATGCCCAGCGTTCATTTCACTGTATCTTAAGCGCATCAGTTCAACTCTCTAAGCCATTATGGAACACTTACATTGTGCAAAGTATTAAATATGTTAGTCAAAGAGCTTAATATCTAGTCTCTACACGCAAGGATTTATAGTCTGATTTAATTTTCTGTAAGCTAAGACACTTTCATCAGTTAGCATCCCAGCCCCTAAAAAAATAATCTACCTCAAACTGTATTTTGAAAATAAGTTAATGCCTATATTTCCATACAGGAAAGCTGGAGGAGGTAAGGTGAGCTCAAGATTGGTTGGTTCAGCTCCACTCCCGTGTTCCCTCTTTCCACAGCAGAAGATTTATCTTAAAGTTGGTTCACTCAGTGGCTGCTAGAAGCAATCAGAATTATATTTCCTAGATCTTACCCAATGAAACAGGGAAAAAAGCTTATTTTCTATGAGAAACTAGCAAGCCAATTCTCTTGCCTCCTTGGTCTAAAGTGACTTAGCTTGCCCATTCCTGAACCAGTCACGTATAAGGAGAATAAAAATGTTGGCTTAGACAGCCAATGGGAAGTGGATATTGGGAACTCAAGTGTCCACTATAAATATGTTGGTTTATTCTTAACTAATTCACATTGGCTAGCATATATGATTCCCTCCAAAATGCTTTACCTCTATGTGTGTAAATTAGTCAAGGATTTAATTTTTAAGAGGACGGTTATAATTTTCAGTTATGGCTCTGCATTTTTACCTGTATGACTCTGGGAAAAATACTTAACTTCTCTGTGCCTCAGTTTACTCATCTGTTTAATGGATATAATAGTACCTGTCTCACATGTTTTTGAATTAATTAATACAGTCAAGTGCTTACAATTGTGCATAACATGCAATAAGAATTTTATTAGTGTTGTGTACAACTATTATTATGGCTGTTGGTATTGCTATTATTGTCTTATTATCAACAAGACAAAAAAGACACAAATTATTTAACACAAAGATTTAAGGAAAATTCTTTTTGTTTACAAATTGCCTTCAGAGGCAGCTGACATCTGTCAGAAAGTGATTGTTACAAAGAGAAGCTAACAATTTTTCCACCTGCAGATTCCTGACTAAATTTTCCTCTCATTAGTCACCTCCTCAATGAATTTCCTCCTAATTCCTCAATAAAGTGCTTTCCTATCTTCCAAGTTAGAAATTAGAATTATAGTAATGGCAGCATCAGGCCATCCTCTCCATTAAACAAGTGGTCACAGAACTATTCTGTCAACACATTTGTCAAGATTTACTATGTTGGCCACCAGAACTTACCTGAATGTGCACAAGATATATTTCCTGTTGTCTAGGACAGGGGTTGGTAAACTGTTTCTATAAAGGGCCAGATAGCAGATATTTGAGGCTTTGTGGGCCACAGGATCTCTGTTGCAACTATTAAACTCTACCACTGTAGTGTGAAAAAACCACAGACAATACGTAAATGCGTGAGCATGGCCATGCTCCAATAAAACTTGATTTACCAAAAAGTAAGTTTAAAGCTCTATGACATGAAAGAAGAACCTCCCTGATGTTTTCTCCTCAAGAATGTGGCTGAGAACAATAGGTGAAGAGCATTATAAGAACGGGAAATGCTGGGGTGCTGAAGAATGCTACTTTCCTAACCTTGGTGGCTTCTTTCATGTGGGAGGAGTTTCCTTAGAATCAAATTCCTTCCATCTCTCCAGCCTGTCTCTCACTCCTCGCAGGACAGCGTGAGATGATTTATCTGGTTTGTGAGCTTAGAATGAGAAACAAGGCAGGCACACTTCTTCCTTCTCCTTCCTCTTTCTCTCTGGTGGCCCCCCTGGGGTAAGGTGTTCTCTGCTCCTCCACAGTTTTGAAGGGGCTGGCTCTGCTTCTGTGGGAAAGCCCTGGTCCAGGGGAGCAAGTCTGTCTGATTATTGGATTGGTATTTGGTAACTCACTTTCCCTCAGATTCAAGGTACAGTCTAATATTAGCTTACTTAATAATAAAGGTGATGGCTGATCTTGCACATTTTACTACTTGCCCATTACTTACATGGGAAAGGGAGGTGCTTTTTACTGAAGGCTTTTTCAAGCTCCAACATCTATTGCTTTGTTCAAGACACACAGACAGGGATTCCAATTTTGTAGAAGCTTTTTTGCTGTAACCATTTCCCAGAGCTTTGAGCATTAATTAATTAATTTTTAAAGAGTTTCGTGTCCCTTTATTCAAAGGAAAACAATCCTGGGTTGAGAGAGTATAGTGCCTCATAAGCAATGGAGCGCTCTTCCCAGGGCTTTTGGGCAAGAGTGAGTTTTATGGAGCTTTAGAAGTATCAATGCAGAAACAGGCATGGTCGGTTGCTTATCTGACCTTATTACCAGATCAAGGGGCAAGGAAACAAGTACATTGAGAGCCCAGAGTGTGCTTGGCCTTTGGGGAATTTCTAACTGGATATCCTGTGTTTCTGGTCAAGTGGAGTATTTATAGGAATACAAAAGCTCGGTTTGCTCATGTGGTACCTAGGGCAGGAACGGCTCCATCTGGGCCTACAAATGTATTTCAACACTCTTAACATTCCCTGTTCCTGGAGTCATAAGATGGAACCCAGGTTCTCGAATTCTCCAAGCCTCTATACATGTGGACCTTATGCCTGCAACCCTCTCCCACACCCATCACACTGGCTGTGAGGAATGAGGACCCACACCCACAAGTGCCTCATTGTCCTAGATACCAGGGCCTGGGCACAGGGACATGCGCAGGTGCCCCTCACTCAATGCTTCAGGATTCGAGTCGGGTGAGGCTGGGTGAGGGCCCAAGATGCAGCATTAACCTGAGCCAGGCAGCTCAGTGTGGCCACTGCCATCAGAACCCATAGGTGGAGTGGTCTGTCACCTCGAGCACGCCCCTCAGTGTCCTGGGGCCTCTGGGCATTAAATTTTAATATGCGGAAAAATCGTTTTGACCTTGGTGGTTGGTAGAGGCTAATATGAGCTATGAGGAGTTTTTAAATTGACACTCACTATTGTGACTTGGGCAGGTGTCTTTAGACCTTGAGCAACGTGGGTTTTCCAGCATGGTGGGTGCTATAGATCGAATGTTTGTCAAAATTCAAATGTTGAGACCTAATGCCCAACGGTATTAGGAGGTAAGGTCTTTGGGAGGTGATCATGTCATGAGGGCAGAGCTATCATGATTGAGATTAGTGCCCATATAAAAGAGATCCCAGAGAGCTGGGTAGCCCCTTCTGACATGTGAAGTTACATGGAAAAGATAGCCACAAAAAACAGGTCCTCACCAGACCCAGAATCTGCCAATGCCTTGACCTTGGACTTCCCAGCCTCCACAGAGGTGAGAAATAAATTTTAGTTGTTTATAAGCTGCTCAGTATATGGTATTTTGTTATGGCAGCCCAAACAGACTGAAATATCCTGTCAAATCAGCATGTCATACTCATGTTCACTGGTGGGACCCCCTCTTGGACCTTAAAGGAATGGCCTGAAGATCTTACCTACTTTAAGCAAAAGTGATTGCCTTTAGATACACGCAGGTGATGAGTGTCTCAGCCATGCACAGGCCTGGCAAGCAAAGTCAGACTGTGTTGATTCTTTAAAGTTAAGGGATTCTGTAAAGACTGCACTTCAGCAAAGGCAACAGGAGCCAAAATGTGGCCTTTGCAGACTTTAAACAAAATGCTGTTCCTGAGTGTCAAGAAGTAAAATCATGGGCTATGAGTGTCAGCAAAGGGCCCACTCCAAAGCTTTAGGTGGCTTAGGTGGTCTTAGCTGCAGGCTGCTGTGGCTTGACCTTAAACTGCTTGCGTTTTCCTTATACATTCATGGCTAAGGCCAAATACAATTACAGAAGAGCGAAGGTGTCCACACAGGACTTTAGGCACTGCTGAGCAGCATCATATTTACTACTCTGAACTACGAGGGGAATTATTTCTGTGGACACTTAGTTAGGTTTTAGTCTTAAACTCTTAGTGCTTGGTCCAGAGAGGTGGTGTTGGATCAAATGCCCTAAATTCCATCCCGCACGTAGGGTCAAGGAGAATTCATGAGATCTAACCTCAGGAGTCAGAGCTGTAAAACTCTCAAACTAGTAAGTGAGTTGCAGAGCTATTGAGGGTAGAAATATGGTGCATCTTCAAGGATATTTATGGAATTAAGATTCTGAGGAAGGAGAAGGGAGCCAGGTAAGACAAGTATATATAGATCAAGGCCGGGGCTGAGTGAAATGAATATTATTCTGATGGGAAAAACCCTCAGGGCATTTTCAAACAAAAATAGTATTTGGACAGTGGATGTTTTGGGCAGACTCAGAACTTACTGGTTTAGGAAAATTAAAGAAAAATCAATGTTTGGGCCACAAAGTGAAAGGAAAGAAAGCATTAAAACCCAGAAAAAATGCTATTTGTATGTGTTAGGGACAGTAAATGACCAGCTTAAGAAGCAGGTTAAATTGTTACCCACCCAGCTGAGGAGGAGGGGAGGAGAGAAGAACAGAGGGAAATGGCACAGAGAATGTTTCTAGTAGCATGTGACAGAAGACTCGGTTTTCATCCAGCCACGATGGGGCACAAGCTTGAGAACCAACAACAACAATTTTGTTTATGAGTATTTTGAGGATAATTCTCCAGCCAAAGGACATGTAGGGATGTTGGAAAAATTTCCATGGGAAGTGTTTCCACAGCAAAAGTCATTGGTGTCAGTCACTGTGGCATTGGACTGTTTATTTATTTATTTGTTTATTTACTCTACTTTTTCCTCAACAGCAACCAGAAGACATTGCATAAGTATTCATTGAGCCAAAAGGAGGTAGTATAAAAAAACACTCTTTTTTGGGTCACTCCCCTTTCCAACCCAAATACCTACTCCATGTCCTGAATATAAGGCTCTAGAAGAAATCCAGGGTCTATTTCATAGTTTTCTATAATTATTTCACTTAGAAAATCCTCCCATTGATTATGAAAGTTTAGTTCTGAGCCTCCAAATTTCTAACTACCAAGTGCAATACATTGTATATTAAATCAAGGAGGCTAGTAGTAAATTTATCTAGAATAAAGGACCTCAGACAGATTGAACTTTTTATAGTGAATCCAAAGGCAAATATATATTAATTTATTGGGTCTAAGAGTTATTGAAGCAGGCTATTGCCAATGCCTACTATTCATTAATTCATCAGTCAACACATATTTATATTCATGCAGTATAATTTTACAAGCACTGAGGATTGGTATTTGAAGATAATAGCAAACTCAGGGAGAACTTAAGAGAAAACAGACAAAAGGAAATTATATGCTGGTTTTAAAGACATGACAGCTATTTAAAAAATTGTTGTCTTTTGCTATAAGCTTTTGTTGTAATTGAACATGGTTAAACGTAGTTACAGAGGTTCTCAAAATTCTGTGATTACAGTGTTTTGGAATTCTAGAAATAAAAAGATTAAGTACTTCATTCTTGATACTTAGACTGCTTTGTGACATGGAAATTTACACTTCAGTTGGCTCAAGGTAGAGGGAGAATGCAGTTATCTTTGTGAAAGGCCACACCCAATTCCATAACATTTTAGGTTTGAAAGGTATTTGCTATTAGAGAAACAAGACATGTTAAGTATCTTGGGTTGTCTCACACCTTGCTTGACACTATTTGTCAGATAACAGAGGTCAACAGCCATGACACATTAATTTCCAAACACTTTCAAGAGATTTTGAATAATATGTTATTTTTAAACAGATAGCATTTTGTTAGTTTTAAAATTACTAATTAAACATATTTACTGCTAAGTAGACAGAGGCGTCTGGGCACAATTATTACATTTGACTAATTGCTTACACACCGCTAGAGCAGCAGGCACGTGGTCCATATGTTAAAAATATGAACTCCAACCAGAAGCTGCCCCTGGATCTGTTTCTAAGGAAAACTATCTGTGTGCCCCAAATGGTCAATTCTGGAATGAACCAAAGGTCAACTTAGAATAATATAGAATCATGGGTCTCCAAGGGACCCTAAAGGGTTGTCTAATTCAATCCTTGGCTGCCTGCACATCAATCATCCAGGTTTAATGAAAGTTGAGAGGCTGTAAGAGGGATATCTAGGTGGAGATGACCACATCCCCAGGAGGTGAAATTTTCTCTTACAACAAGTCTACAACTATTCTGTTACAATTTACACTAATTCATCTTTCTTTTCTAGTTAATACACTAGAGAACATAGGTCACTGTAACAAATTACACAGCTGGGATAATCATTCTGGTTAGGAATTTCAGAACATTTGCTAAAGATTTCTTCCTCACCCTTACTCTCACCTCATACTCCTTATAGTACAAATAAAAAGCAATGCAAGACTCCGAATCACTAAAAAAAATCACTTAGCATTTGTATATGAACTTGTCTACAGAGATTCACTAACAATTAATTGAGAGGTATAGTTGCAAATCTTAGCATCTTTTTCATGTTAAGCAGACATAAAATTTTTGAGGAAACATTTGAGAATTTTATTAGAGGCATCAATTTACATAACAGTTTATTACTTCCAGAATGTGTGTTACTATAAACTGCTTACCTTTAATCTGAAATCATATAGAAATAGAGAAAACAAAAAGAGAATAAAAGAAAAGGCAACTGCAAAATAGTAAAGGCATATGAATCTTTGGGAAATATAACACCATAGAAACCTGCAACCACTTCTAATCTAATTGGACGACTTCCTTAGTACCACAGCAGTTGAATCATAAGCATATTTTTGGAGTTAATATCAATTTAAAATGGAAAATTAAGGATAGATCTACCATATGATCCAGCTATTCTACTGCTGGGTATTTATCCAAAGAACTTGAAAACACAAAGGCATAAAGATACTTGCACCTCTATGTTCATTGTGGCATTATACACAATAGCCAAGACTTGGAAGCAACCTGGAGCCCATCAAGGGACGAATGGATAAAGAAGATGTGGCATTTATACACGATGGACTACTACTCAGCCATAAGAAATGACGAAATCCAGCCATTTGTGACAACATGGATGGACCTTGAGGGTACTATGCTGAGTGAAATAAGTCAGAGGGAGAAAGTCAAATACCATATGATCTCACTCATAAGTAGAAGATAAAAACTACAAAAAAAAAAAAAAAACCACATAGCATTGGAGATTGGACTGGTGGTTACCATTGGGGAAGGGGGGTGGGGGGAGGGCAAAAGGGGTGATTAGGGTCACATGTGAGGGGATGAACTATAATTAGTGTTCAGGTGGTGAACATGATGTAATGTATCCAGAATTCGAAATATGATGTACATCCGAAAAAAATAAAAATTAAAAAAAAAGAAAGGAAAAAATAAAATGGACATTAAATATCACTTATATTGTCTAACAAAATTCAGTCAAGTCCCAGTATAAATGTATTAGAGCTAAAGGAAGAGAACACACTGTTATCAATCCTTATCTTATTAATTTCTTATTTGGAAGACACAAAGATATTTTAAATGTGGGCCACTATAAATAATTTCACAGTTCTATAATTCCTGTTTTCGCTTTCCAGAAAATGTATGTATATACATCATTTTTAAAAATGATATAGAGGCCGGCCCTGTGGTGGAGTGGTTAATCGCATGCTCACTTTGGCGGCCCAGGGTTTCGCCGGCTCAGATCCTGGGCGTGGACATGGTTCGTCAGGCCATGCTGAGGTGGTGTCCCACATAGCACAACCAGAAGCAATGACAACTAGAATATACAACTATGTACTGGGGGGCTTTGGGAAGAAGAAGAAGAAAAAGAAAAAGAAAAAAAGAGACAAAAAGAAGATGGGCAACAGATGTTAGCTCAGGTGCCAGTCTTTAAAAAATAAACAAATAAATAAAAACTATGTAACATATCTCTATACTGGATTGGAAAGTTGCATCTCTATAATAATAGTTTTAATTTACATCAATAAGTACTTTTGAATACCTACCATGTGTAAATGCTCAGAGTCAAAACCAAGAGACACATAAAAGTTTTCCTGGAATAAGTTGTGCAGAATCTAAACCTATTGTTATCCAGGCACCCAGTTCCCAACTGAGTGAAATACCTTAAACCACCAGATGGACATACGGGATTTTCAACATTTAACTGCCCACAATATCTGTATGCTCAACCCAATTATTTGTACAAAAAAATAATTGTTTATGATGGTAAGGAAAAATGAAATTAACTTAGTCATAGTCGATTCAACTTGGTTTTAAACACAAAAGTCGTTTTGAACTATTTCTGAAAAAAAGAGAATATTACTATAGAAAGGGAGATTTTTAGATAGCACAATGGTCTTTGCAAATAATCTCTTCTGATAATTCAAAATATTAATATACTCTCCAGAGGAATTTGCAAACATCATGAATGTCAAGCAAATAACACGTGTCATTGCTTGGCTTGGTCAAACTGGGGCTTCAGAATCCAGGCAGCTACTGCTGTCATACGACTCTGTGATGACAGATGGGTCTCTCCTTTTACCCATAAAGTCAAAAAGAGAAGCAACTGTTTATAGACACAGTTCTACTGTGGTTAGCACCATGGGAGCTCCAGGTTACTTTATTGTAATAGACTATCATTATGATTACATTAAATGAACGTGTATTCACTAGCTGTTATTTGTAAGCACTATGCTATATGCAATTAGAAAATAGATAATTGACCAAAACATGATTCCAAGATCATGTTTGAGAAACCTGTCATATATAAATAACTTTAGTCCAAGGCAGACTGACAACGTTAGTAGTAAAAGTAAAACAGAGTGCACATGAAGTGATGCTAGAAATAACTATAATACTGCCAGGAGGTAATGGCCTATTTTGATCCTATTTGCATTTGCTGTGACGGTATTAAGTCACAGGACACACATTTTTATTTATTTGAATTGAACTGAAATCGCTTAACATGTTCCTTGTTTCATTATGCCACACTTATACGAGAATCTTTTGGTCTCATGTATTATAATCCTTTTTTAAAAGATCAAAATTATCTTTAAAGATAAACCAAGCCATCTGCTTAAATATTCTTTGGCAAAAAGCAAACTTAGTAGAGGAAATGTGTGGATAGCATGCTAAAGCTACAATCCTTTGCCATTGTGCCCAGGAGGAATATCCAGGTTTTGGAATCATGCTTCAGATGTTTATTCTATCTGTGCTTCTTTGTAATTGGAGGATAAAACCCAAAGTGTTGTTAGAAGTAACAAGCTAATACTTGTAAACTGATTTTCATGGTGCCCAGCATATACTCCACCTTCAGGAATTATTTGCTATCATTAGATCTATTTCTATATGATCTGATGCTTTAATTTACTTCTTAACAATAGAGCACGTTTTTCATTATGTATGGTAATGCTTTGAATGCTTTAATTGGAAAGAGATGGTAATAGAAAAAATACTGTTTCAAAGAAAAGCAAAAGAACTATGAAGGCCCAGATTTCTGTTCTATAAACTTCAGTGCCCACATATTGCTTGCTTATAAAAAGATTGACAGAGAGATTAGAGAACATGAAATATAGGGAAATATATTCATATTTTTACTGCAATTTATAATATATTCTTGTAAGTGGACCATGGAAATACAAAATCTGACTTGGTAATAGTTTTTGCTAAACGGATTTCAACTGTGGTTAGGGATTTTCAGATTCAAATTTACCACACCCTGGAATCCAGGGGCCAGATAATTGAGCTTTTCTGTATATAGATATATGTGTGTGTGTTGACTGCACACATAAATGTGTATAATATTTCCAAGTTGTAAATAAATCCACTTAAAATTTATCCAAAATAGAAGAACGTTTGCCAGCATACTAGAATTATAAAAATCTAGAAATATTCTAATATAAAATCTATCAACTTCTTATGTTTGTTTTAGGTATTTATTAAGCAAAGTTTCTTCTATCATCTTAGATTAATAGATCACTATCACTGAATCAATATTCTGGTATTGTTTTTAAAAAACTTACTAAGGAATAAGGCATAATATGAGCCATTTATTTCCTCCTTAGAATTTTCAGGATTTAGCTTCTAGCTTTAAATATTTTTGTATGCCACTGGTTGCATACTACATGTCTCCTTAGAAGGGCTGTTTCCTATCTGGATTCCCGATTAATCTTGGGGGACACACGCTTCATGAGGAAGCCTCACTAGTGAAGAACATGACAGTGACTCTGCACACTTTGGCACTGTCAGGGAAGGCAGTCTTCCAGCAAAGCTATTAACGTCAGAACTCATTTAGTTCTCAGAGAATTTGGTTAATTATCAGAACGTTTATTCATTTAAAAAAACCCTGTCCCTCTCTAGCATGAACTGAAATTATGAATTAAGAAGTGAACAATAACCATCCTTCCTTCCCACAAAAGTGGGGATTTGGAGTCCAGGCTGAATTGCAGCTTAGGGAACCTGGCCGAGAAAAGTGAGCTGAAGTACCCAGTACCACTGAAACCAAGGGAATGATGATACTGCAGTTAGAAACTCACACATAACAAGCTAAAGATCAATGCACAGAAGAGACCCCAGATATGAGGCATTAGAAAAGGAATTTGAAGATGTTTGATGGTGGAAGATAGACAGCAACCTGGACAGGTTCCTTAATGAGTGCACTTGCCTGTTGATGCTCAGTGGGGCAAAGCAGGTGAGGCGTTGTGTCTATATGGGAATTGCGTTTGACTCTTTCATATTTCTGAGGAATTACTTATTAGAGTGAGAGAGAGAAGGAGAGGAGAAAGAAAAAGAAGGTGGAGGAGGGGCTGGAGGAGGGAGAGAAGGTGATTAATGCAATAAATAACAATATGATACCCTGAAATAGGTATGGTCGAAGAGGAATAGTGGAAAGTTTATACATACGGAGTACCTACCATATGTCAAACACAATACCACGTGCTTTAAAAGTTTTTCCCCAAGTAAGATATATGTCAAATAAATATTTTCTTTCAGACTAAATATCTGTGGAAAATGTCGAAGTGATTTACCAATAGAAGGTAATATCTACCTGTCTCATTTTACCACACAAATCAATATTTTACAATACCCATTGAAAGCAATTTTTCTCCCAGATAACACAAGCAAATTCCTGTAACTCCGACTCTAAATATTTATGCTTTTAACTGCTTTGTGATTGATGATGACAGATACCTTTGCTGCATAGTGTGTGTATCTTCCTAGCATTCAGATCAAGATGTGAATGCTTCAAGTCATAGATTACAAGGAATATTAATATAAGGCCTTTTTAAAATTCAACCCAGTGCAATAAAGTGTGCAGTACTACTAGAAAGGAGTCACCAGACAGATGAAAGATTTATAAATTTTGAAAAAGCAACAGTACTCCTTAGATTTTTTTCAGAATACTAATGACTAAAACATTGGGCACGGAGACCAGCATTGTTAGAGCCACAGTCAAACGGATGGTGCTTGGAGGAGTGTAAATGTTTGCAAAGACTTTTATGAAAAGCATCACTTTTTATTATACACAAATATACATACTTTTTGTTTAATGATGCATAATATATGGTGAAACTATCTTAAAGAAAAGGACACTTTTAAATTATATCAACAAAACAAATACCAAAACCAAGAGAAAATTTTTTAATCTTTTTGTTAGGTCTATGGAAACCCAATAGTTTGCCCTTCCATTGAACTAATTGTTTATTAGGTTGAAATGAGCAAATTTAGCTGGTGTTTGGGAGGAGGGGGTGAGTTGAACAATAATGCTGAGCAGAATATCATCATTGTGAAGATGTTTTTCATGGGATCTACATTGTTGTTCACAAACAGCTGTTTGCACAAACTCAACACGCAGTTCAGGTGTTTAACCTAATTTCAGACAGAGGATTATGCTTGCACCTAAAGTCTTGTTTCCTTAAAGTGACAAGTAACAAAATAAAATACAACTATCTAAAATATATATTTATCTGATTGAAATTAGACTTGTTGCAATTATTATCTACTTGAGTATAAAGCAAACTTCAATTCTATTAGATATTTTTAAATTTTCAGAAATAGTGTGACAGATCCTATAGGATAATACAAAAAGAATTTTATATTTTATTAAATTTCTATGCAAATAATAGCTGATTATTGCAATTTATATGGGCAATAACTGCTCTAAGTACTTTTTCAAAAAAATTCACATTTAATGTCTATTTTAATATTCATAAACTACCCCATCAAGTAGGTAGCTCTATCCTCTCTTTACAGATGAAAAAAAATGAGACAGAGAGAGAGCTTAAATATGCTGCCTGCGATCACACCTCTAGTGCCGCAAAGACATAATTTACAACCAGGTCTTAAACTCTTAATCTCTAATAAGCTATAACATGAAGGTGACTGTTCTGCAGATTTCTTGTAAAAGTAAACCAAACGTTAAATATTAATACATAGTCATTAAATGCATACTTATATAACATGTGCTAACTTCTGTTCTAAGTACTTGGCATATATTAACCTGTTTAATGCCAAGAGGTTCAAAGCATAGAGCTTCAGGCCTGGAATGTACACTATCTTTACTTTGTAGGTAAGAGCTCTGCAGCCAGGAGAAGAGAAGCAATACCAGTCAAATGCTAGCATTGACATTACAGGAATACTGACATTTTTGTATTACTTGTTTTACTGTACACATAACTCAGAGATTATTAATATATCGATGTGTTAGTCACATGCAGGGTGGGATATCTCTACATCAGAGATGAGAAAATGG
Source organism: Equus asinus (assembly GCF_041296235.1). Lineage (NCBI taxonomy): Eukaryota > Metazoa > Chordata > Mammalia > Perissodactyla > Equidae > Equus > Equus asinus. The sequence continues at coordinate 6,896,399 of NC_091797.1, read as the reverse complement.
AGGATATGAAAGATGAATTGTTGAAACTTCAAAAATACAGTAAGTAGTAGGACCAGTACCTAAACCCCATGTGTTCATTCTCTAAATCCTATTGAATTCTGCTAGGAGAGTTATTAAATACCCATATATGGTTGTTACAAACTTATTTTCACAGCCATTATTAACAGCCCAGTGTGTGTCTGTGCTAGGCACTTGGAATACAAAGATAAAAATATGCCCCTTTGCTTACAGATGGGGTAACCTAAGTCCCAGCTCAGGCCACTCCTTGTGTTCCCTTCTGTTCAACATTTTCTTGAATGAGATTGTCCTGGTTGTGGCAATAACTTCTATTGCCTATTGCTACCCTGCTTAAAGATCCAAGAACTGAATCATGACAAAGACAAGGAATTATGCTTAAATTTCTTAAATGTCATCTGGAAGAATGTGGAAGGTGCCGAGTGTGTGTGGAAGAGCACGTAACTCTACTCAGGGAGTTCCTTGAAAGACCTACAGCTGGGGTGGAGGCTTACAGGTGGAATGGGGATTCATCAGGTGGTTGGAGTGAGGATAGATATGGAGAAGTGAAGTACACAAAGGCAAATAAAGTGGTACACATGGCATATGTCCGAGACAGAGCAAAATGGAACAACTGGTAAAGGTCAAGTCAAATTTTTCATTGAGGGCATACTCTGCTTTTGGCATAGTTCTAGGAGCTGGGGGTGCAGTGATAAAATGGAGAGAACTTACTCTCCTTTCTGGTTATGTCATCATGCAAGCAAATAAAAGAGGCGTTGGAAAGAGACTTGTAAAGTATCAGTAGACTGAAAGAGAGCAGCCAGAGCATTCTTTTGTTGTAATTCTTGTTAAGAAAATATTTTTCCATGCTAATTCATCTATGCCTAGAGGACTACTTGGAGCATTCAAAGACAAAGAGGAGGAGAGGCATTTCGTTCTTTTTGGTTTAATTTTTTATTGCTGATTCAGAAGCCTTTATCACTTAATAATAAACAGCTAATAAAGTACCGAACCGGGGCAGGTATGACTCTAAAGAAGAAGGAATATAAAAACCAAACAGCAGAGCTGAAAATCAAAATAATTAAATGTAAGAAATACTCCAGAGGGACTTTCCAGAAGCCCATAAAAAGGGAAAATCTGCTCACAGTGAGAAAAGGGGAGGCAGGGTTATAAATAAAAACAAGCAAATGCCAAACTATTGACTAAATTGCAAGAAAATAAAAAGCCAAAATTAAAACGAGAAAGCTATTTTATGATAGAAATGTAGAACATTTGGCTAAATGAACAATAGTCCGTTAAAAGGAAATTTTATTAAGTACCTCGCACATATACCATCACCTTAGAGAACGTCTTACTAACTTCTTGCTGTCTTTCCTTGTCGGTAATAAGTTACCCTTCAGTAACCGCACATTGTTTATGAGGCCAGATCCTTTACCCCTTTGCACTCTATCTTCATCGACTTGGATCTCAACAATCCAACTGGAGTCAATGTCGCATCAGAAATGAACAGAAAAACTCCCTTTACCCTGTAATTGACTTTCATATCTCTCCCCCGTTAGTAGCTACTGAGAAGCACTGGAAGAAAAGTAGGTTTTTTCCATCTTTCGAGAGCCATCTTCTTTACAACACAAGGGATCCATAATCAGACCCAGGATACTTGGGAAGGCCACAGCTGCCAAAGGGGTCAGCTGCCACCGAAGGAAGGTTTCAGCTTATTTGGTGAGACACATGGCCAAGAGGATCTTCACTAGAATATAGTTGAGTTGAGTATTGTTCTTGTTCAATCAGTGCTAGAAAGACTCGCAAGGAACAAAGATGATTTCCTGAATTCTGTGTATCAATTCAATTTCTGAATTGAATGTGTTTTGCATTCTATCCTCATCATTGTATTACTGGTGAAGGAAGGAAATTGCCTCTTGCTTGGCCTCTTAGGACTGATTTCCTTGCCAGTCTCTCCTCAAACCATTCTCTACAGAGCAGCTAAAGTTATCTTTTTTTTTCTAAATGCACTCTGATAAGGCACTCACCTGATTAAAAGCCTCATGAGTTAGTTCACTATTTTCTATAGAATAAAGTCCAAATACCTTAGATACATTCTCAGACTTGCACCACCTGGTCTCTTTGAGACATCTTTCCTGATTTCCCAGGCAAATGTCCTGCTTCCAGGACTGTATTCTTCTTTCCTATACTGTGTGCCGCATAGTTGTGTAATTTCATTTCCCTCTTTGCTCTTTGTTTCTGCCATTCTACTACAAGTCCCTTTGAGTCACTCCTTTCTTCCACACTTAGTACTTAATGGGATCCAAATACATTGTTATTATTTGAATGAGTGAATGAGTGAGTGAGTGAAGGGACAGAACTACCTGACTGTGGCTTGGTTCTTCATGAAGCCTTTAGTCCTTTCATATCTCTAGTGCCTTTTAGTGCAACTGGATTGAAAAGAGCACTACTCTTAAAATTGAGACCTGTGGCCTTGAAGCCCAGTTCCAGTCTGTGTCTCATGAATGTGACACGCTTTATCTTCTCTGTGCCTATTTTCCAACCTACAACATGAGCAGTTTCCTTACAGAAGAGTTATAAGCATCAAATACGGTTAATGTGTGCAGAAATTCTTGATAACATAGGTAAATATGTCAATTTCTAAGACAACAGTGTTGGCACTATAATATACTGTTACTACTCTAAAACTGGTTGATCTCAATGTGACTTATGTGGGATGCTCATAAATAATTGTCATATGCAAGATAGCAGAAGTAGCCAGCTTACTTCTCTTGATAGGCTGAGCAAATTTTTATATCATTTTAATGCTGAGATAGTAAGCAATAGATTTCCCAGGAATCCTTTTCACTCTGGAGTGGGCTAGACATGGCCACGTGTGATGAGATGTGTAGATGTCCGTGGAGCTGGGAACTCCAGGCCAGACAACATCTCAGCTACTTTCTTAGGTTCCAACTTTAGGCTTGCTTCCTCTACGTATACTTTGTACTCACATATCCTAAAGTCACCTCCTAAGTGAGGGCCTCAACTTGGGCTTGGAAGATGACAATAACTTAGAAACACATGCACTTCAATAGCTGTGAAGGTGGGTCTTGAATTAGGCCTCAAAGAATACCAGTAATTTGGACAGATTGAAATGGAAACTAAAGGGCATATCAGGTCAGAAAAACTCTTGAATGGATCTTACCATTAGAAAAAAAAATCAATGGGAAATTAGACAAACTAGGTGTCTGCTATGCTTCGTGACGTTAGAATGCCTTTCCTTGCTTTGTAGAACCGTATGATGACTAATTGTTGAGGAGAGAAACAGTACAATGGGTCAAGTGGTGCAATTTAAAATGAGCAATGTAGACAGGACATAAATTGAGTCACTCATTAACCTTTTCTTTTCCTTGAAGATCTTTTTGGTGTTTTTTATATTTTTTCTTTTGTATGCCATGAATCATAATGATTCCCTAGCTTTAACTAGTAAACATTTCTAAATATGTCTGCCATTTCAATAAACGTAATTCAATTTCCATTGGAAGATTTAATAATGTATTTTCTGAGTCTTGGAAGATATCAGATTTTTACTTTTCCCTCAAACATTGTTTTGAAAGCATATCAACATGAAAAGCAAGTTAAAGCACTGTATTTTTAAAAGTTACCTTTCTTATTAAAATTTTTTTCATCTAGAGAAGGCAGTATTTACTTTTATTATTTAACGTGATTTCATTCATTCATTTATTTAACATATATTTTAATCAAGACACCAGGAAGCACAAAGGTGAATAAAATATGGGCTTTGAGGATAAAGTGCTCACAGCTAAGAAAACATATAATATATTATTTATATAGAGTGTGAATTTCTGATTAATCCTTTGCTTTCTTAACCTCATACCTTGGGATATTTATAAATACTAAAAATATAGTAAGGGAATTATTAGCTTTGAATAAAAATTATAGTTTTAGTTGTGAAAATTCAAAACAGCTACCATGCTTCTCTCGTTTTTTATTCACTTATCTGCAAGTGGATAGTGTTGATATTTGGTGGTTATATTGCAAACCTAATAATTAATTTTTAAGGCACATAGGTTCTAATTTAATTTCCTTTTCCTCATTCCACTGATGATATGAAGAATGTCTCTTTATAAAAGTGATTTTATATCTTTTATTGTAGTTGCCTCATACTGTTATATAAGCTAATGTTAATTCTAAACAGATTTCTCCTTAAATAAGTAGAGTTCAGTCTTGTTTGTTTCTACCTCATATTTTGTCATCTATTATCTATTTTCTTTTGTCATCATTCTTTGAGAAATCATTCAAACACCATTTTGGATAACTACTGTTCCCTTTTTTTTTTTTGCCACTTTCAGAGGAATTATAATGTTCAATGCTATAATTATAAGATTTCATAAGCCAAACTCATTGTTAGGTATTTGTGGCTGTTAACCATTTCTTTTTAAAATTATGCCACATGGTTATTAGCTTCAAATTCTTAATCAATTTCCAACAGCAACAAGTCCATATTTTTGTCTTAGATTGGATTCTCTATTTTATACATTTAAAGTTGTCTACATAACTTAGAAATCTTCTGTTTATTATATATTTTAAAGGATTTATAACATGTTATAGAAATAATTAATTTTGGAAGTGGGTTATTTTATTATGCCCAATAATTGTAACTTTATGATTCATTGTCACTTTCTTTAAATTCTGAGATGTGTCTCAAATCCACATTCAATTAAATATATATCAAATTACTACTGGTATTTGCCAGACACTGTATCCTGGGTAGTAACAGACACAACAAGAATCTCTATGGTCAAGTCCTTTTATTTATTTAGAGGGTAACAGAATAAGAAGTTACTCCACTTGCACGTGGTGTACAATGAACTGCAAAATTTTGTAACAGAGGCCCGTGATTGCTTTGCAAACTCTAGAAGGCCTTAAATAGTCAGAAGGGATTCTGACTGTAATTTTTGTTTGAGCCAATTTCAATAGCATCATTCTTCATTCAAAATACATAACTATCTTTACACACCTCTAAATCAAGTTGATGATCTGACTCTGGAAGAATAGATAAAATTAGGATATTTTACATGGTTGAGGAATTACAAAATGCATTCCAGGAAAGCAGGAAAGCATGAGCCCAGAAGCAGGAGGGGCATAGTGTGATGGCAAGGCAACAATAAACCCATGGGCAAGTGTGGGGTGAGCAAGAGGGCAGTGGAAGGATTCACAGGCAAAATAGGAGGAAAGCATAGGGATGAAAGGGTTCCAGGAGGAAGAGATTATCTTGAAAAGTTTAGGCAGAGGGATGACCTAGTAAAAGGACGCGTATGTCACATTTCACAGTGAGTTGGTATGATAGACAGACAACCACACCATTAACCTAGGCATGTTACCATGACAACTTGGACTGAGATTTGGAGGTGCCAATATAAAAGAGTGACTGAGGAGGGTGTTTTGTTTCTTTGTTTTCATAAATAATAAATCTTAGTAACTATGTTGACAAAGGTAGGAACAAGAGAGATGAATCAAACCAATGTGAGGCGCTGAACCTGCTTAAACAAGAGTGGTAATAATGGCAGGCACAGAGACAAGGGGACCGGAAATGAGTTCATTTAGAGTCTGGGCATAGTTGGAGGGGAATCAAATACACATTCACTTTTTTTTAAGACATTTTCACTCTCTATTTTCATTTGTGGCAGGTTTTCCACCTCTCTGTCTTCCAAGCAGGACATCATTCATTACCTTTCTGAAAAACAGTTATTGCTAACATTTATTAATTTAGGTATTGTTCTCATTGATTTATATATTTTGACTTGATTTATCTTCACAACAACTCTATAAGATAGTTATTCTTATTACACCATTTTACAATGAGGAAACTGAAATACAGAGAAAAAAAATACCTTGACCAAGGTCACAAATCTAAGAAGTTCTGAGGACAATTTTTGAAACGAAGTGGCTTCTGCTCTTATCGACTGGAATACACAGCTCCCCTCCTCCCAAACAGCCAGGTTAGTATGACCGATGTGCATTTACTCTACTCTACCTCTTTTAGCTCTTTCATCCTCCTTTTTTTTAAGTAATATCATTCCATCATTCCGATTCTCTTCATTTTTCACTCATCTTGTTGTGACAGGCTAGCCACTAACCTCCTATCCTCTAAACTCTTCCTGGTTTAATGACCCATTTATACTGGAAAACTGATCATCCTCCACTACCATGTTTAAAACTTTCAACGGCATCCAAAAACTTTAATATGAAGTCAAAACAAGCATGGAAGGTAAGGCCTTCTACGATTGGATGGTTGTATATATGACTTCATTTCCTCAAACTCCCCTTAACAAATCTGCTCTCCAAGCAGAGACTCGCTGCCACTCTGAGCTGGGCCATATCTTTTTAGACCTCTTGGCTTTTGCATGTACGAATTCAACTGAACAGCACAGTTCCATGGCTAACTAGAAATCCCTGAATCAGCTTTCATACTTGTAAAACATGCTGTGTTTGAGCCAGCAACTCTCTGGGCTGGATTTGTTTTTGCTTTTAACACACACTTGGATTCTCGGTTGCTGTGCTGTGTGCACTTGTGTGTACTGCACTCATTCAGGAGCGAGACTTTTACACAACTTTAGTCTCCTGGCTTCATTTTTGTCGCGTCAAGCCAGAATAATCTGCTCATAGCCCTCAGCTGTTGTTTGTCTTCTTTGTGGCTCTGTGATTGTATCTAAATGCATGGCTCTTGCATAAGCTCTTGGTACTCCCTGCAAAGTCCCCCTGGCCTCAGAGAGCTTTACAGTTCTCCAGGGTCCCCTCCCTCATCAAAAGTGTCCATGTCTCCAGCCTTCAGAGCTCGACCTTTCCTACGGAGCAATGAGCAGTAATGTGTTAAGAAGATGAACGAATTCCAGCTACTGAGTATATTAGAAAATGTGCCATTTCTTCCATTTGAGTATCTGCTTTACTCACCTAAAATGCAGGGCCTTTTGAAGAGGCCTTTGAGGAGTTATGATGTTATCAGGACATCCAGTCATTCTGCTCTACTGCGGCAGAGGTGTCACGTAAGGCAACTTCTGACTTGGTTTAATGACAGCAAGTCAACAGGTAATACTCTGCTTTTAGATAAAATAAGCTCCTAAATTAGTGAAAGAGGAAGTTCTCATTGAGGCAAATAATTCATTATGATGAAAATAAATTGGATAAAATGATGAAAATAAATAAATTTAATTGTTAGCTAAATTCAACCATATTTTTTTTTCTCTTTCTTCCCCAGAACATCCTGTGTAAAGTAATATAGTACATGAGTGTTCTCAATTTTTATATAAAGTAGAATTAATTGATACAAAAATTTACATTTTATTTTTTTTAAAAAAAGTCTGCAATAGATGAAGAGAAATGTGAAATATACACATCCAACAGTTTCCTTTGAAGTTTGATGTGAGAAGATGCATTAGCCAGAATATAAAATTGCATTCACAGTTGCATCTCCAGAGGACACGGATAAGAACAGGATGTGGGAAGTTATCAAATCTTTTGAAATTGTGTCATGTACACAATTTAGAGGAACAGGGAATTAAACTGTATATCACTTTAAGCTAATAGCCCATTCCACATATATTTTGGCATAATAATCTGAATTATCATTCATATTTGGCCTAGCATCATCAGTAAATTTAATTTTATGATTTATTCTTTTCAGACCATGGTTGGTCCTTAAGAAGAGAAATCTACTCAAATGAGTTCAAGTAAAATAGAATTTAGTAAAGATCCTGAAACCCAGGACAAGATGAACAGTCAAGCTTAACATAGGAGGGAAGAAGTGTGGCCCCAAGGCCTCAGCAGGGAGAGACCTGGACTATCACTGCAGGGATCATCTGTTGACTCAGGGTCCCCTCCTGTCATCCTTTGCTCCTTGGTTTCCACTGCCTCCTCTGCTTAGATGGAGCTCAACTCTAGTTTCAACGTAGCATGCTTTTTAGTTTGAGTATCTGCCATCACCTGACTAATTAGATTCCACCTTTCTTAAATCTGGGGGTCAAAAAGAAAATAGTATTACTGGCTTTAAATTCAGAGTGCAATTCAGTTGATGCGGTGGCCTTGAGTCATAGCATTCCTATATGTCAGCCACATAGCTATTGTCACTAAATAATCTTTTTATAAGAATTAATTTTATAAAATATTTTGTAATTCTATTTGTCTATTACAATTTATGGATATATGCCATCTATATGTACTTTAGCAATTGACTCATGAAGTTATGGACCATTAAGAAGATTTTTATTTTTAGTGTTTGTCAAAACATGTTATGAATAACATACAAAAAACACACACATGCACACACCCCAAAATCATTCCACCGCCTTAAAGTCAATGAGCAGTCAATAAGAGCACAATAGACTACCTCTCCACTTATAAGTATCAGATTTCTATTGATTGCCACCTATAGGTGAAAGATAAACATACGCTTAGTTAGAATTCTTGTAGAGTGTGGATAGTCATGTAGGACACAGGCAGAGCTTGAACATGGAAGACGTGTAGTGATAAGAATGTGGAAAAAAAGAAATATTATCTAGTGTTTTTACCATATTACTATTCTGAACAAGTTAATCTTATTATTTGGACTATTCTTATATTATTTTTCATATTCCTATAACTAGTAATATCATTAATATTTTAAGGCCCAGAGAGTTATAAATATATATTATGTAGATACAGAATTGGAAAAGTATTTTATTTTATGATTTTTTTGGTTTGTTTTGTGGTGAGGAAGATTGGCCCTGAGCTAACATCTGTTGCTTATCTTCCTCTTTTTGCTTGAGGAGGATAGTCCCTGCGCTGACATCCATGCCAATCTTCCTCTACTCTGTGTATGGGACGCCACCACAGCATGGCTTAATGAGTGGTGTGTAGGTCCACATCTGGGATCCGAACCTGCAAACCCCAGGCTGCCGAAGAAGAGCATGTGAACTTAACCACCGTGCTACTGGGCTGGCCCCTGTGATTTTCTTTTATGGACTTAGTATCTACTTCTCACAGACGAGGTTGCCTGGGAAGCAGACTCTGAGATGGAGAGGATTGCGCAGGAAGCTTATTAGGGAGTGGTAGTGGCATCAAGAGGACCAAATGAAGGAAAAAATTTGAGCCATTATGTGGTCTCAATGGAAGTTCCTGCCGTAAATATGAGGAATTTTGAAGCTGGAATAACCCTTCAGAAGAGTACCCAGTTGGACAAGTTGGATAAATTTTGCATAAACCTTGGAAAAGAGAAGTGTTGACAATGTTAGCCATTCATGAACGAAAGCTGTCCCAGGACTGAGGCTTGACCTTGGCTGTGGCGGCCCTGGGATCCCTATGAGGAGCTGAGAGCTGAGGGCTTATGGCAGTAGCACTGACAGCAGCTGCAGGAGTCTGACTTTACTCCTGAAGGGGAAACACACAATGCCTGCCATAGTAGTTCTTTCAAAATTATAAGTGGCAACTAGTAAAGTTTCAGGTAAGAAAAATGAATCCAAAAATTACATATGTTTCATTGGTCACTTTATTAGTAATTTTAAGCTACATACTAGTTATCCAGATTATGTAATTCTAGTAGTTCAATAACTTTGAATTAAATATCCCAAATGGTTTATATTTACATAAAATAATAAAAATAAATGTGCTAGGTCTCTTTTGTTTAATAGGACATTTGCAAACTTTTATTAATTTTGAGGGACCACAGTTTTCCTGCTTCATAGTATTCATTTCCTTGCTCTTTCATTATTCTTAGCAACAACAAATTTACATTTACTCTAGGTACAAGAAAATTTCCATTATATAATATGAAGCTGCATTTAAGCCAGCATTTATGCACTTGTTAATTTCTTCAGCTTTAAAGATAGGTTTAGAATTTGTATTGAAATGATTTTATTTTTCCTTGCTCATCTAATGCCCAGACATTAAAAGTTTAATCACACATTCAAATAATGTGAATTTCTCAGAAAAAGAATTGCAGAGATATGGCAAAGTTGAACTGTGTCAATTAAGTACCAATGGGTGTTAAAATACTTCACCATGTACGTCAAAAGGGGGCTATGATGTTAAATTGGTTATCTTGATTAGCCCCAGTTTATTAGGTTTCAGGAGGTGAGTTCCTCCCAGGAATGAGTTAGTGGAAGATGCATAAATGCTTTTAAGTCAAAGGCAGAGCGCAGTGAATTGTCACTGCAGAGCCTTAAATGGATTATTTTACGTTCCCAGAGCATCTATCAGGAAGAAAACTGCTTTAGAAAACCAATGTTATTGTGTCAAGATGATGGAACTAAATTGGCCATGGTGAGGTTTAGTCACTGTTTTTGGCTGTTTTCATTATTGATTGCATAATATTGATTACATTAACTGTGCAGAGCTCCAATTTGCTTATCAAGTTTGCTAAAATAACAGATTGACATTGGCAGAATTTCTTTTTAGTTCAGCTCCTTAAGTAGATCTTATTCCTCATTATTTTGGGACAATCTTAAAAACAGAACCTAAGTTTTCCCCCATCTTTTATTCTAGATTAAATTCAAGATTCTAACTTTTTATTTATGCATTTCATTGCTTGGAAATTTAGAAAAACCCAGTCGTTGATATCCTATGATTGAGTGTATCATTTTCTGAGAGAATAATTAGTATAGTAGTGGGTTTGTTTGTTTCCAATCAATACTCAAAATTAATGAAACAGGGGAATGAATGTCTGTTCCATTACCTTGTAGGGTCTCGGTCTGCTAAATCCTGAAATAAGTTATGACATCTGAAAATATTAAAGAACAGAACAAACTATTAGGGTGGATCACACCTAAAAACCAAAAAGTCCATGGTTCCCTTCTGCAATGCAGGCTCATATTCTACATGAGTGTGATTATGGGTCTATTGAGAAAAATGTTCCAAGAACTGCCTCATAGAAATAGATGAAACTATCGATCAGGGAAAGGTCGATTCCTGTTAACTGAATATGCCATTTGGGGGAAGAAAGAGTAGGCCTTGGTTTCCAGGTGTGACATTTAGAGATGCAAACTTGGGAAGGGAAGACATTTTGACAAGTTTTAAATAGTTAAGTCTAAATAAACATCATTGGTGACTGTTGAGAAGATTGTTGGAGTATATGTTGAGGCCTGGGTTTCCAAGGTGTATGTGTGAAGTGACTTAACAGAATCATAAATAGGCAGGTTATCATCCTTGGCATAAAAGCATAAGAAGGCAAAAGTCCAACAGGGACCTCAGCCCCTGTTACACCTCTACCATGTGTGACCATGAAGACTCTGGTGTCAAATGTCACAGTGCCAAAGTGGCTTTTGCACACAGTAGCTCTGGGACCTGGGCAAATTACTTAATCTTTGTGCCTCAGTTTCCTCATCTGCACAGTGGTGATGATATGACACCGACCTTACAGGTTGCCGTAAATAGCAAGTGGGTAAAATGTGTGAAGTGCTTACAACGGTCCTATTCAAGCACAGCTGAACTTGCTACGCCTATGATTATTTCATGGTCTTAATGGCCCCTTTGTCTTAGGGGGGACATATGAGCATGGGTGGCAGGACTAAGGTTTTACAAGAAGTAGCAGAACCAGACATAGTCTGGTCTTTTTTAAAGATTAGCCTTTAATTCCTTCCATATTAAAAATACGCTAATTTTTGAAATACTCTTTTCTTATTTATATTATCTATTTTTCTGAAAAGAAGATGCAAGTTTAAGTCTTACATTAGGAATAAATAAATTTCAGGCAAATTTTCCCTGCTATTGACAGTTTTCTTTGACTCTGCGCGTGACTCTAACCGCAAAACTGTAGCATTACTTGATCTATCAGCAGTCTTTGAAACGACGGAAAAAAATCCAATTTGGTTAAAACTAAATAAGTTTAAAATAGATCTGTGGTATTTCTGCACTGTAGGAATTTAAAACTATTGCAAGAACCAAGGTAGGCAGGAATCTCTCAGGAGAGGACTTCAAAGCATACTTTCTCATGGCATAAATCTGAGCTGTTTTAGCCCCTTATCTACATTGCAAGTTCTTAATAATCCACTACTGTTTTTAGACAAACTGAACTTTCTTGTCTTGCCGTAATAAGTCAGAATATAATTATCTCTTATAGATTGCTGATATTTTATTATCATTAACTTAAATTCAGTTAAGATATTTTACTCTGTCAAGATAAAACATATACTCTCTGTCAGAACGGGAATTTTTCCTTTGTTAGATATTATACTTAATTCAATAGTCAATATGAAATAATTTTACAAAGTGAGCAAATTTCTTCAGGTATCCGTGGAAACATTTAGCAGTTAAATTCTCCTGGCAGATACACTAGCAGTTCAGAGACAGATAGTCCTTGAGATGTGTTTTTCAATGCTGAGGAAGCTGGCTTGAGTTGAAGAAAAAAAATCCAGGTCAAATCATCCTTTGAAATTTTATGTTGTAAAACTCTAGGGGGTCTGAATCAAGGATTACTCATTCTTGGGAGAACCTGATGATGCTTCTTGAGAACACTCTTATTTTCAAGCTTTTATAAAACTGCTTCCATGGAATCTAAGTGTTCTAGTGAATGTTAAATAGAGTTTCTCAGAAACGGTTCAAGGGGTTTACAGGTAACTCCCTTAGCCAGGTGATTGGGGTCAAGGCCACAGATTCGGCATTCTAACCCATAATGCCTAATGCCATGTCCACATTGTTTGGCCACCAAACATTTGTCTGGAAACAACAACATGGAGCATTATGGAGGTATCACTCCTCAACCTAGAGAATGACCTTGGCTCTGACTCATCAAAACCCAGTAATATTTAAGAGAGAAAGTCAAGGTCCTTGATATCCATCCCCTCCTGCACATATGCTAAGTATTAACTTTATATCTGTTTAGGTCTCTGAAAACCTACTTTTTTTTTTTTTAAATGAAGAAGATGGTGCCTGAGCTAACACCTGTGCCCATGTTCCTCTGTTTTGTATGTGGGATGCTGCCAGAGCGTGGCTTGACAAGCGGTGTGTAGGTCCGCACCCAGGATCTGAACCCCCCAACTCTGGGCTGCTGAAGAAGAGCACGAGAACTTAAACCACTATGCCACAGGACAGCCCTTGAAAAGCTACATTTTTGAGATTAATTATCTCAGTCTTTAGCATGATTCTTGTTGTGACTTTTATCATTATTCTCTCAAATTTTAGAGGACTTTTATAAAATTAAGATATTTGAAAATTACTCTTACATTTTAGGAAAATTCATCAATGACACTTATGATGGTAAATGGCTCCAATGGAAGGACCCAAACAACAATTTTCAGCTAGAATTTAGTATGAAGGAAAACGATTTTTCTTCAAAGATTACTGTACATTTTTTGTTAATTTATTTATCAAAAAAAAAAAATACAGAGTGACTACTGTGGAGGCCAGAGTCTGTGACGGATGCTAGATATTCAGTAATGCTCTCAGAAACCTCGCTGTCAAGGAGACAGACAGGAAAGTTGATGCTATGAAGAGCTGTGTGAACTCGGGAGGAGGAGGGTAGACCCACTCCTTGGGAGACTCAGGAAGAAGTCTATGTAGGAAGAGGTGACATTTGACATGGTGCTAAGTCATGAATAAATATTTGTAGGTAGAAGAACAGAAAAAGGTCTTAGGGGCAGAGATGATAACTTTTGCAAAAGTCCAGGTGTGAAAGGTAAACAGTCAGGAAAGCTGTGCGTGGGGTAGAGGGAGAAATTTCATGCATCTAGTAAGAAAGACTGGGAGAAGTTGCTGTTGAAAGGCAATTTCGGAGTGGGTCCTAAAGGACTTGAGATGCTAAGCTATGCAGTTTCAACTCCACTCTTGGACCCAGAGGACTCCGTATGGACTTAAAGCAGGGGAAGGACACGACGAGATTCATAAGATGACTCGTTTGTGAATTTCTTGGTGGAATAGGCTGTTTCGATGCTTTGCAGATTCCTGTGTTTCCAGCACTCAGCAAGGGTTCAGACAGATAGCCTAGGCTTAATCATTATCTGTTGAGATGAGTGCTTAGCTATAAGGTGGCTGCAAGCCTCTAAGGGTAAGGATAAAGAGAAATGTCGGATTGGGGGTTTATTTTACCATTGATTCCTCTTTTGGATATTGACATTCCCATAATTTTTTCTCCTTTTCCTGAGACCTAGGAAATTGAAAGCTATGGGATAACTATAATGGGGTTCTCATAGTTGCCACGGATGCTTCTTCTTAAGGATTTTATTTTCCTGTCCAATTTCATTAACTCTGCGATTTATCATAAGCCACCTCAAATAGGTCTTGAGAATATGTTGGATGTAAATTAATCCATACTTATTTAAAAATTTATCAGATAAACATTGCTCATGTGTTTCAGGCCTATTCACTCCCAACAACAGGAAAGGATCCCTTAGCCACACGGCCACAGGCTCACACTCAGTGATGTGCTCTCCAGAGGAGAGCTGTAGCCAACTGCAACCCGTCAACAAGTCAGTCTTGTTTCCAGAAGATTGCAATTACAAAGTCCCTTCATATGACGTCCGTTCGTCTTTGTAATTCTTGTGGTTTCAGAAATATATAAGCATTAAGTTTTCATGCGAGAGTACAATTTCTAAACATGGTTCAGGAAAAAGGATGTACAAATCCCTGAAACTCTTCGGCCTTCTGGGATTCCCTGTCAACTTTATTTTAATAATTTAGCAAGTGTTAAAGGCAATCTATAAATATTGGATTTCCATGAACTATAACCACATAAAACTTTAATTATTGACACCTGCTACCTGATCTTTCTTGTTAATACAATAAAGATAGCTCATAAAGTGCAACCTAAACCATATTTGGCATTGTAACAGGTACCTCGGGATGCTGGTTTGCCTTAGCATCACTCCGTGCAGGAGCCTGTGGGCTGAAATCGGTACTAGATTTGGAATCAGGAAACATGGTCCTTTCAATACCATCGCAGCAACTCACTCACAGAATCACTTGGGCAAAGTCACACAATTTCCCCCAATTCCCACTGCCTCATATTTAAAAGAGAAATGATAATCTCATAGAATTATTAGGAAAATTGAAGCAATGTATATAAAGTACCTCAATAAAGTGCACTCAATCGAATTGTATTTTAACATTTATATAAGCGAAATATAGAAATTCTGGTTGTGGGGCATTGCATTTAACACACTGCCAGGAAGTTTACTGTGGAATTAATATTTTCATTATGAGAAACAATATATTTTACCACTCTATGCCCATTATGCATCTCTCTTGAATTGAACTCAGGTTGACAGAAGTTAAAATATTTCTTACTTGATATTGGGATTGAAAATCAACTGTTTCCTAAATATGATAGTTGAATGATAAAACTGAGTTATTACTGATCTATGTCAAAGTGAGAAGCATGCATAACTATGCTTTTTATGGGACAAATTTCGTTATTCACATTTGAAAACTCCTGTCATCCTTAGCACGATAAAATTTAATAATTTATAAGTACTTCAGAACACTCTGCTGAAGAGTTAATGTCTTGTCAAGGATTAATTCAAACTAAGTTAACTTCCTGGGTTTTCTTGATTTAAAACTGCTTTACCGAATAAATACTTGGGAATTCTCTAGTTTTACTGAGTGAAAATGAAAAAATTATTTAATTTATAACTTATAACTTTCAAGGGTTTTCTGTCATAAATTATTTCTGATTTTAAATTAAATTTCCAATTAGTTCTGTTTTCTAAATGTAACTTTTAGGGATGTTTTAAAATAAGGTGAACAATGTCATAATTATTTTAATACTTTTATTTCATTACTGAATTGGTCTCATTTAGGACAACCTGAGTGGGGATTGGCCACCTTTTGTCTATCATTTCTCCTCATTCCCAAAGCATCTTATGAGGCTGAAATTTAACAGGAAAGATGTTTTTGGTGACAGAATCTCGTATATATTTAAAGTCACAGGCCAAATATTAGCTCCCTAAAGACACATGATTTAGCAGTACAGTCCTAAATACACATGCACATCACCTCACGAGAGATTTGAACTGAGGACCTCTGCAAGGACTGAGCTCATGACTTCTTAGATCATATTGGCCCCACTCTCCCCCATTCACCTAGCTAACTCTTACATGAAGTTAATATTGATTTTCCATGTTGGTAATGTGGAGGCTCTGAAACACCAGACTTACAATGATTCTTGTGTTTGGTAAGTAATAATTTACTAGAAACCCATTTAATACTGTTCAGACCACATAGGAGAGCAAGTGTTTTGACTGCTTTTTGTCAAATCTCAGAATAATTAGGATTTCTAACACACTACATGAGTTCACTGAAGGAGCCTTAATAACAACTGTGTATTGGAAAGAAAAATTCCCGTTTTCCTTCCATAATAGATAGCTCAAGGAACAATGTATGTACAACATTATTTTATCCATCAAATGTTCACTAGAAAGAAATCTTGATATGCATTGGAAATATTTGTTCTGTTGCTTATTTGCATGTTGTTGTAGGCAAAGAGAAAACCGTATACTGTCAGATTTTCAAAACCAAAATAACTCCTAAATATGATATGTTTTAAAATATAATGGATGCATTTTAATCTGAACAAATTAGACTTTTATATCATTTCATTGCAACCTAAAATTTAACTGATTTTTAAAAAGTTATCATATGTGAGGAAAAAGACTACTTGGTCTTATTCCCCTCTCTAATTTGGTTATCTACTTGCTGCTAGATATCAAGGGTCCAATAACATAGTCCTCTCCCCTTCTGTCTTTCTTAAATATGGTGAGAACCTCAAGAGACAAAAAGTCACCCAAGGATTGGCTCTACGATACTAGTAGTCCTCCTGACAAAGCTGGAGAGCACCATTGCAGGTCACGGTCGGATCTCTGCCTTCTCACCTTTAATTCCTGCTAATCAGGCTCACTGCATTCCATTTACCTTCAAGTTGAAGGTGGAGAAGCTGGAAAATGGTCCCTGACTCCAGAAGCCATGCCACTCCTGCAGAGCCGCCTGCCTGGGAGGATGGCTTGCTCAGAAGTCTTCCTGGCTGGAGACTGCGGGCACAAGGGCTGTTATATGTGAAGACTGTCAAGTCCAAGAGGAATTGAGACAGCAGGGTGCATGGCACGTGTAAGCATTGACCTGTATCGTAGGGGAATGAAGACCAATGAATGCCAGGTTCTCATCAATTTTGCCTATCTATGTGTGCAGGAGGAGAATAATAGTATGGAAAATGGAGTGGAAGTTGTAGAAATAGTATTCCTTTTTTTTTTTTTTTTTGAGGAAGATTAGCCCTGGGCTAACTGCTGCCAATCCTCCTCTTTTTGCTGAGGAAAACTGGCCCTGAGCTAACATCCATGCCCATCTTCCTCTACTTTATATGTGGGACGCCTACCACAGCATGGCGTGCCAAGCGGTGCCATGTCCTCGCCCTGGACCTGAATGGGTGAACGCCAGGCCACTGAAGCGGAACATGCACACTCAACTGCTGTGCTCTCAGGCCAGCCCAGAAACAGCATTCATTATGTGCCCCATCAACTGGTAAGGAGAGGAGAAGTATCCTAGACTATGGGCTGAAACTGGAGTAGGAGATAGAAATAAAACGGTACCCCCCTCTCACCCTAGTTTTCTTCCTGCCTCTATTGGAATAAGTGTGCTAATAATACAAAAATATCAGGGCATAGCAAATAAGAAGTTATTAATTTAATTTCTGCAAATAGAGTTTTAAATATTGCCTTTCCTATAAGCCTACGAAACCTGGACATAGCATGGAAATTATATTCAGCTTCAACAAAAGCATCCCCCTCTTTTCCTGTGATTCCTACCTCACTTTGCACAGTAAGTTCAAGGCTGAATTCATAGCTTGAACTTAGGTCCGTCAGTTGTAAGTTCAATCCATTAAGACGAAGTTCTTTCTCTTGAATATGAAAGATCTTTAGAATTTTGTAAAATTTGAAAATTCTGCTACAAAAAGTTCAATTACAGTAAACCTTTTCTTATGATAAAATGGTACTGGTAACCAAAGTGACCATTTATCTTCTTACCAAAAAATATTTGAAAATGAATCTTCCTATGTAAGATTTTTTTGATGACAGAAATACTATAAAATTATGTTGTTTAAGGGGAATAGTTGATTGAAAACTGACGAGAGAAGACCTTGAAGTCTTCATAGCTCTATTGTGTGACCAGTGTGAAGCAGTAATTTCAGCACTTCAAACTAATCTTCATAAAAACTTCTGCCTAATTATTCAAATTATCCATTCTCTAAAAATACACAAGATAACTTAGAAGGGGCCATCTTACACATAAGGCAAGTTTCTGGTGAAGGTGAAGAGGGAAAGGAGTGCATTTTGATTTCAATATGAAGACCATAATGACAGACTGTCTGCGTCACATTGTTTTCTCTAATTGAAAACATCTTGTTTCCTAGATACACAGTCATGTGTCACCTAACGATGGGGATACTTTCTGAGAGACACGTCACTAGGCGATGTTGTTGTTGTGGGAACATCATAGAGTACATTTACACACACCTAGATGGGATAGCCTACTACACACCTAGGCTATATGGTACTAATCTTATGGGGCCACTGTCATATATGCGGCCTGTCATTGAAGGAAACACAGCTATGCAGTGCATGACTGGATAACAAAAATCAACCAGATAAAGGTTGGACTGAATGATTCTAATACACAGAGACTCTCAAGTCAGGACAAGTATTTAGAAACTCAGAGGAGGGAAGGGACCCCACTCTCCTTCATCTCCAAATTTAGAAAAAAGTTACTGTGCTTAATTCTCTAGAGAATTCTACTGGGGGCTGGCTCCTATGACAATAAACTTTCTTTGTTTTGTTTTGCTTTTTTCCAAAAACTGAAGAGTTGCTATCACAAATAAAGAGGTCAGAACGAAAGGACTCACAGGCAAGTACACCTTTAAGTAAAGTGTTAACGCAACGCCGGGGTTTTACCCTTGAGAACGTTCCTGAATAGAATGACAGGTGTTTTTCCTGCTGCACTGAAGTTAGATCATGCTTTCTCCTACTCTGGTAGTGTGGGTGTCTACCATTCTGAATGTCCATATATGCTCATGTCACCAAAGTCACAATGGTAGAAACTTAATAAAACTGTTGTATAACAAAAATCACATGTTCTCTTTTGCCACTGTAAATATATTTTTAAATGAAGAAAGAAGCTCATATGTTAAAAATCTATACAAGTTAACGAATGTTACAAAAAAGCAAAGTCTTGCTTTTAGTCATTCATATTGATTAAAACAATGTAATAATGCCCAGTTAAAGCTAAATAAAATAAAATAAATTAAATAAAGCTAAATAAAATAAAAATACATAAATTTCTCGTAAAGCTATGTAGAGTAACTAAACGAGCATGGCCTCAGGAACAAGAATTACGGATTCTTTTTCCAGTGTTAAATTCTAGGTGGTTGTTTACATCCTGAGTACAGTCTCTTCATCTTTAAAATGAGTTGTTTATGGAAGAATGAGCTCTAAGCCCTAGGATGATATGACTGAAGAGGAACGAGGACCGCATGGCTGGAATGACCTCTGTTTCTCCGAGTATGCTTTCATGAGGCTTGGGCTCAAGTGGCTGCTGCAATTTTATAAGATTTAAGGTCTTAGACTAGTGATTTTCACTCTTGCTGGTCTCAGGACACTCTTATGCTCTTAAAACTTATTGAGGACCCCACAAAGCTTTTGTTTATGTGGCCTCCATTACGATGCCTTAAAGCTTAAGTGGTCACTAATGTGAAGTGTCACTCTCCAAATGCCACCTTGGCTCTCTGCAAGCCTCCAGTCTCTTCAGTTTTACCATGATTCAGGATGATCTTCAGAGAAAAGGAGTTAATTTCCTTACTAGCATCTTTAGATGAAACACTGTGACCTCAGCTGCCGTTCTCATGCTTGTATCCAGAGCTTGGAATGTTTTTCTGGGTTTTTCTCCAGGCAGGTCTTTGTTACCTTCTCAAAACAGATCAATAAAATATTATTTCTCCTGACTCTCTTATCTCTACTCCTTCCTGCCGAAAGAGACTGGAAATTTTTCTTCTGGAAACTTGGAAAGAATAAAAATGTTGCTTTTAAATTTGTTTTGCTTTTAAATTACAAAAATTACAATTTTTTGATTACAGAGCTGTGACAAGACCCTTGTCTGATGCTTTTAAACTATTATAGTTACTCTTTAATCCTCAAATTTTGGATTTAAAAATGTTTTTTAGACTTGTATGAAGTTTGAAGGCACTATATTTCCTGAAACATTGAAATTTTATTCAGAAGTAATTGGTTCTTCATGACGTGTCTGCCTGACAATGTAGCAGACTGTTTCTTAATGTGTAGTCTGTGGTTTCGGTCCATAGGCCTCTCTCTGTGGCTCTGGAGTCAGACTTCCCTCCTCCCAGAACTCTCTTCCCGCCACCTTCTCTTTGACATTCTGTGTTCTTTAAAGCGCGGCATATGCCTGTATCGTAGATCTTCCTTCCATTCACAGTTGTTACGGGAACAAACTTCAATTGTTTCCAACGGATTTGATGTGATTAGTAAAATATAGAGACTGTCATCACGGCTACATTAAAATAATAATCAATTCCAGTTCTACAGGGTGCACACTAATGAATAGAATGGTATGAAATAATTTCCCTGTGGTGAAAGGGTATCTTGCAATTATACATATCAAGGAGGTCTGAATCTTTTTCAGGAGCAATTCTCTATCATACAAAATAATCATGAACAGATGGCTATTGTTCTGTTCTAGAATTGCAACAATTATATATATGTGATATTTGTAATAATGCACAGAATAAAAAAGAAGAAGAATATAATTGCAAGCTTCTTGTTAGTGCCACTCCTGGAACAACATAGGCAAGAGCTATGCCAATTCATGAAGATAAGTGCAAGTAATTCCCTTCTCCCATACAAATTTTAATGAGGGCATTATTGTTTTCAATGAATATTGAGAATCAATTCTTGTTTCATTCATTTTATTACTTTGTTCTCCCAAATGACATAATGCATATTCAAATCTACCCATAGGAAATTTAGTCTAGCAGTAAATGATTGCATATTGGTAGTAATAATTTGAAGACTGCTTTGAGGAAAAATGGAAAAGACAAATAAATTCAAATTATTTAGATCTAAAAAGCACAGAGGGAAGAATATCATCACAATGATAAAATATCTACATAAAATTTCCATGGGCAGAATATTTTTCAATGGAAATGTTCATGAGGAATTTTCAAGTACTATCTTACTTTTTCAACTATTAATGAAAATGCACATTATCGTGTATATCTATGTACATTGAAGAGATATTTATAACATGAAAGTGAAATTATTAGTGAAAATGTTGATATTACATTAAAAACATTGTTTTTTTCTAAAAATCTTTAGAACTATCCCACATTTAATTTAGTCCCATTGTCAAAATTCTACTATTTTTGATATACGTGAAACTTTTTAAAATTTATAAAAGAAAATTCATTCATAAATGATTTTCCTTTAGTTATTATTTAAGAAGATAAGGATACATGAAAAGATTATACAATAATTAAAAATCCAGACTTTATCAAAAACAACTATTGTTAAAAATCAAAAACATCTCTATAAAATCTGATAAGAAAGGTGATTATTGGTGTACTACACAAAAAGAAAATTGCTCTAGATTTTAATTTGTTTTAAAATCATAGGTCATATTTAAATTTTAAATGTGTATATTTGCATAAGACCAAAATACTGATTAAATACTTGGTCAAATCAGGGGGAAAATTCATCCAAATTCTACCTTGCTCTCTTAATTTGTGAATCTGTGTATCTCTCACATATGTGTCAATGGAAAGAAAGAGTTAACGATTGTTTCTAGAATATGTCAGAATCGGTTCCCACAGAGCGAGTACAGTCTCTGTATCTCAACAGCCCCTTGACTTCCTGCTCAGAGAAGCTGTGTGTTCAAGACATTCATACCCTAACCTTCCTTGAGTGGTTCTGTGGCCTCATGTGTTTGTCTTCCTTCTTGTTTCCACTAAGCCCTTTTCTGTTTATAAGTAGCAAAGACAGCGGACACTGATAGTTGATTTTAAAGATCTGAACTGGTTATACAGTAGGCAAAATGAATTCTATACAAATAAAAAATAATCTCTAAAAACCAATAATAATTATTTATATAAAACTGATTTATCCAGTTAGGGTCAAATGTAGTTGAAACTCAATACTCTGTAAAAGAGAAGAGAAAGCTCCTACCACTCTATGTACATGTACACATATTAAAAAGCTGAGTATCTGATCCAAATAGAGGGGTCCTTCATAATAAAAACAATATTTCTTTGTTTGCTTCCTTCCTAGTACTCTGTGAATGTGTCTCTTAGGAGCAAATCTCAGGATGATTTAAGAGAAAGAGTAGTACCCAACTAAAAGGGCCATGGAGATAAAGTATTTCTTCATGCTCTAGTGCAATGTGTTTAGTGTTGTACATAATTGAGTATCTGAGGTGCGACTATCACTACGTAGTTTCTTCTTTTTAGCCATGTTTATGTTGTGCCACTGATTAGAGTTAGAAGGATGTACACGATGCTGGGTTCTGGACACTGCCAGACATGAACACTGCATGTCAGTTTTCCTGATCTTCTGCACATTCCCTCAGAGCCAGGGATTGTCTGAGAGCACAAGGAAAGGCATGTAGAGTGGATGGCTGCTGCTTCTGCCTGCCCAGTCTTGATTGTTCCTTATTCTCATGATAACATCTGAATTTTGTTTTTGTAACTTAGCACTTGGATCCTAAATTTTGGGGGTTTTAAGGCACGTCATCTCTCCTGACTTCAGCTATGCAAGTCAGATGCTAGCTTCCTAAAATTTGCATCTTCGGCTAAAGGACATATAAGCCAAGAAATGTTTGAAACATGCTCATGGGAACGGCAGCACCAAAAGACACGTTCATTAGTTTCTGCTGGTTGTTCTTGACTTTTCTGAAACTTACCCTTTCTGAAACCTCTTCAGATTTTTCGTTCAATGTCTTTCTGATGAAAGCCCCTTTTCATTACGTGTATGTATATATACATAAACACACACACACACATGTATGCACATACATACACACATGCATCCATACATGTATACGTGTGGGCACGTGTAATACATGTGTGCATTTACTAAAACACCCAGAGTTGGGTTCTACTAGTTGTAACCAAGACTTGTATTTATAATGAAGTTCTAACTAGTTAGAATATACTTTATTTCATAGGACAGGAGTCAATGCAAAACACCATAAACAAATAATGTTCGAAAAGATCGGAGGATGACTTGGAAATGAGAGTAGCAGCCAAAGGAGGCAGTAGATTTAAAAAGCAGGAGAGAGAGGGTGATAAATACTGTCATGAGATTAGACAGCATGGGGCTGAGGAAAGAGCACTGACTTTGGGACTGAAGACGGTGATGGGCGTCAGAGAAAGCGGTGCATGCTGACACTCCGGGTGAAGAGGAGGCAGGCATTTACACTGCGCCGGCCTGAGGCATGAAAGGAGGAAGAGGAAGTGAAGGAGAGGAAATGAGAAAGCAGGGGCTTCCAGAAGAGGCGGGGCTGAAGATTAGTATGTAACTGATCTGAGATATTTGAGGTAAATGAGAAGAAAAAAGGGAAAGGAAGAATACAAAGATATCCTAGGTATGACAGACGGAGCAAGTGCACAGGAGATGTAAGAGGGTAGAAAAGACTAAAAGAGAAGGAGCAAGGACAGGGTAGGGATTTGCTGAGGAAAAAGAATAAACGCAGACGTGAGAAAGTGCAAACAGCCTAGACTTACAGGTCTGCAAATTTTTAGAACACAAAGGTTTTACTTTGGGACACAAAGTATTCCAAAATGATGTGTGAAACAATCCTAAGAAAAATTAATAAAACAATCCTTTTTTATGTGCTCGCATTTGTTATACTTGCACATAGTTTTATCACTTTTTTGTAAATTTTCTGAAATATAAAGACAGCTTCAAAAAGCAATAGACATTTAACTTCTGGTACAATCTTACTTGGATTCCACCTAAAGGAAAAAAAGAAATCCAAGTAGAAATGACCCAAATATCCCTATAGAGTATACTTTTCTCTACTTATACTTTTATAGAAATTCTTTGATATAGTTTTACTGTAAGATTCTTATTAGTCTAAAACTTATTAGGAAATTCAATTTAATGTTAATTATAAAATAGCCTGGTGGACATTTTTATGTTAGGCAATATAAAATTCATGAAAGAGTACATAATTGAATTAAAAATGCATTATCTATATGTGAGATGTTCTGTTCTCTACCCACAAAAATGTACAAACTAGTAAAACTGTCACTAATGTTCTGTGTTCTTTTCTTTATCAAAATATTTTGTTGCTTCTCATTAAATAACTTACTTTTATATTTTAAATACATTCTATGAAAATAATTGAAATGATAAACTAGTATGTTATATAGGGAGGAAAGTATTAATTTACTTTTGGATTTGGGGACATAAAAACTTGTAGCATCTATTATGTGTATAAGACACAGAGCAGAAATAAGAAGAAAATATTTCGTCGTATCTATAACAAATGGATAAGCGCTAAATGGATAATGGATACTGGACAGCTAACAGATCACTAAGGGATAAGGTTAGAAAGAATTCTTCAGGCCACGGCAACCAAGGATGGCTTTAAATCTCCATGGATATTTGAAGTACCAATAATATAGGATGTCTACAGGGAACAATTGAGAGAAGTGTATTAAAGGTGGAGGGAAGATTGAAAGAAAAGGCATTAATTCAGTGAACGTCGTAATCAATGTAAATTTTTGGTATGACTGAATATTAAGAATTTTGATTAGCACCAAGTAAAATTATAATGGTCAGCGAGGGGTACATCTTATGGGACTTTAAATCCAACGAGAAAGATTATAGGTTTTATTCTTTAGTCAAAAAAGAGCAACAATTAAGGTCTTTAAGCAGAAAAGAGTGTGATTGCTGCTGTGCTTTGGAAAGAACATTTTTATGAGGAGGTGTAGGATGAATGGACTGGAGGCAGCAAGATTAAGAAGGCGGCCAACAGAATAGGAAGAATTATGATGCTTTGGAAAGTATCTTTCATCGAATCATTCCCCCCATGAATTTGCAGAACTATTTCTATGATTAGAGCAGTGCCTATCGTGTGAGAGCACAGCTCATCGTTCAAGCTCTCCCACTGATTATGATCTCCTCTCTGCCCAGGACAGCTCCTTATCCATGATTATGTTCCCTGTACCTATCTCAAGTAAACGTTAATTGAATATCTAAACTCAAGTGTGAGTGAAAATTGAGATATCAGAAGAAAAAAAACGTTGGGAATATTAGTTGTCCATATAAGATGATGAATTTCAAAGTTAATCAGGAAGTCCATAAGGACACAAGTAACCGGCAGATAGAAAATTAGGAGACTGCATGGCTCCACCTATCTTGAGAGAACAAAGACCTTTCTTTTATCCATCCTGGACAGCTGGAGCATGGCCATGTGACCCAAGCATGGCCAAGCGAATGCTGCTACATGAGACTTTAAGTTTTAAGAAAATGCTACAGAGGCAGAGGGTTTAAGATATTATTAATAGTGACTGCATTGTCCACCAATGTCTATCTGTGGCAGGGTGAGTAGTGACATCCCAAGTAAATGTTCCTGTGTCAAGGTTTTGTCTTTGTTCTGTCTTGCAAAGGGCTGATTCTCCAGAAAGCCTGCTGGTTCTGTGAGTGACTGTTTACAGCGTCAGCTTCAGTACAACCCGGACTAGTAAACATTCCCCACATTTATGACGCAATTTGCAGGAGTGGATCTGAAGGTCAGAGGAAGGGCTGTAGAGAGGTGAATATGAGACCCAAACTCAGGACAGATTGACATCCAAGAGGAAGATGAGAAAAATAGGAAAGGGAACACAGATTTGTCAAGCAAGAAAAGCAGAAGCGTGGAAAGTTTTGTTCACAAAATCAAAACAGGATCACAAATATCTGAGTTTTGCAAATTTTGCCTTGCACATTACAAATTAGTGTAACCCTGCTCTGCCCTTTATCATATTTGCACAATTTTTCTCCACTGTAATAGATTTGTTATGTTTTATTTAACAAACAGGTCTACAGAATCTATAGCACAAGAGATGACTGCTACTTAATTTTCCATTACTTTTAGTTGAAATAGTTATAGCTATGAAAATAAAACTCGAAAGCAAAATTGAAATGTAAATTAGTAATTGGCATAATCCATTTTTGTTGTAATATGACTACATATTTTGTTCTAATATAAGCACTAATGTATTTCTTTTTTCACTTTTACACAGATTTAAAATAATTTTCTACTCTTCAATTGATTAGTAAAATATAGTTTTTCTTTCAACATGAATAAGAAAAATATCTTGACTAAGGCTATAGATTGCTTTGTAGAAGTAAAAAAATGGAAATGATTTGTTTAAGTGCATTAATGACTATATATTTCATTTCAAATGCTTACTTAATTTTAAGGAAGCTATTTATGTTCAATTCCTCAATTTTTCCTAAAAATCTATTACACAATCTTGCTATTAAATTTTAGCACCATTAAAATCTTATGATCTCAATTATCCTCATTTATCCATATGGTTATTGCTTTTTGAAATAGACACAAACTTGCAAAATTTTCAAGTGGCAGAGTTTATTTAAATGTTTATATTAATATATTAATCAATTCTTACGGACACATGTTGCATAAGTTACATTTATGCATATCTGTGTATGTGTTCACACATATATTGTTATATGTTTGCGTGTGGTAAAATCTTTAGGCAACGTTGGTAATGTCCACTTCTTAATTTCCACTTCATATAATTGTTTTTAAGAAGTTAATTAAATACAATTTTTCTGCCACCAAAAAACATAATAAAGAGAATCCAGTTTTTATTTTTTTTAATTAACTCTAGCCGTAACTATGATTTATGGCCATGCCTAACTATCTTGAGAACAGTAATACTGAAAGTTTTATATGCTAATAAGAATGTAATTTACATTTATAGCCTAAGTTTAAGTAATTCTCATATAATTTTATTGTATATTAAGTAGGTTTCCCCTTTTATGTATGTGCATTAAATTCCAGCTTTTAAAAGTCATCTAAGAAGTAATTAATTTATAATAATTACATCATATATTCTGAATTTATACTCTCCATGCTGTTAAATGGATCTCCAAACATTAAATCAAATATTAAAGATCAAAGACGCTTAAAATATTTTAAAAGTATATTAAAAAATCACAAAGTTAAATGAGTTACTTCTACCTACAAACAGAGTTGAGTAGTGGGTAAAGGAATCGTGGATTACCTTAGCATTGAGTTCTTAATCAGGAGTTGAGTCAGACCTGGAACACACATCGCCCCAATCCTAAACCTTTCCTCCCCCAATTACAGCCCCAGATGCATTCTCTTATGGTAGAACACTGAGAGGAATAAAAATATTAACGTTTATAATAGGTTAAATGGAAAATTATAATGATTTCATAGATGTTTAGTCTAATCAAATTTATTTATGTTTTTACCAAATATTTAATTTTAATAGTTTAACATTTCACTTTGGTATGTTACCTAGATCTAAAGTAGAAAACATAGAAAAACAAGTTTTTAATTTAACTCAACTAGAAAAAATGTAGGGCTAAATATAATAAAAGATTATTTGAATCTTGATACAAAGGTACATTGTATAAACACGTGATTGCAAACATCAATTTATTTTAACAGTAAAGTCACCCTTTTGGTAAACACATCTCTTCATACTAGCATAGCACAGGTATCTGTGGAGAAAAAAACTGTTACAAGTTTATTGGAAAAAACTAACTAAATCATCTTCATGTCTTCATTTACAAAATTATATACTATCAACTCCTGAAAGTCATAAATTTGGACTTATTCTGATCTTTCTCATTCCTATGGTACAACAGTGATTATTTCTGGCTTCGGTAATGGAGACAGAGGGCTGAGTAGCTGTGAACAGAACCTCACAAATTGGAAAGACACACAAAGGCAAGCAGCCAGGGTACTAGTGGGATCCAAGAATCCAGATGTACAAGTCCGTACAGAGGCAGATAGCTTGAGGGAAGTCTAACTATGCACCGTAGGACAAAATGACAGGACAGCAATGCCTTTTGAGAAGATTTTGGTAACCAGGCAGCAGGCAGTGAGTAGGAGAGCCATAAATGTGAGAACTAGAAATTTAAGGCAATAGATGGGTAGGGTGGAAATTAATAACAGTTTGGGAGGAATTGACAATTCAAAAACAGAACAGAGGCATATGGGACAGCGCAATCCCCAGTTACCAGAAAGATGCACAGCATGAAGAGTTGATGGTGAATAAGACAGTACTCTAGGCAGTGAAACAAGGTCAGAGTGGAGACCTCTCTACTAGGAATGGTCTAGAAATGAGTCTAGAGGCTGGGGCGGGGCACATGAATCCCTCTGGTTAATTAATTCTCACCTTGAACATTAGACTTAGTTCTCAGAATAGAAAATCAAGAAAGTGATTGCTTTCACTAGTATAGATTGTCCTCAACTTATGATGGGGTTATGTCCTGATAAACCCACAGCAAGCGGAAAATGATTAAGTTGAAAATGCATTTAATACACCAAGCCTACTGAACATCATAGCTTAGCTTAGCCTACCTTAAGTGTGCTCAGAACACTTAAATTAGCCTACAATTGGGCAAAATCATGTAACACAAAGCCTATTTTATAATAAAGTGTTGAATATTTCATGTAATTTATTGAATACTGTACTGAAAATGCAAACCAGAATGGTCATATGGGTACAGAATGGTTGTAGGTGTATTGGTTGTTTATCCTCATGATTGCTCAGCTGACTGGGAGCTGCGGCTACTGCCACTGCCCAGCATCACGAGAGAGCATCCTACCACATGTGGCGAGCCGTGGGAAAGATCAAAACTCAAAATGTGGTTTTTACTGAATGCATATCACTTTGGCACCATCGGAAAGTTGAAAAATCGTAAGTTGGGGACCATCTTTATATTCTAGAAGATGTGTTCTTCCGATTACAGAAATGCACAGATTCTTAGAGAACCTCAACGCTTTCCCCAAAAAGTATATATAAACCAACTTGTATCATTAATTAAATTTTCATTTCCTCTTTATGCTGCAAACACTAAAAGAACTCACTTGGAAAAACAAATTTAGCTCTTTTCTATTTTCCAAACAATGTTACCCATGTCTCATTGATGTGTCCTCAATATGGTTACTACTTTTCCTTTGCGATCCACTGATTTCATTAACAAAAGCAAAAATGGCCAACAAAGTTGGCCTCATTTCAAACTTTTACATGTAATTAACAATCCTCTCATCTGTGCTGGAGGACTGATGCCTGATAACCTCAAAAGTATCACCCAAATTTCTGACAGAGTCAGTTTAACAAAGCAATGAATTCTTAAAGGAATTAAACCTTCTTTTCCTCCCCTCTATTTTTCAAAGAAATAAAGCCAACCTACTTTGGATGTAAAAACAAGAACATTCACCTGGTAATAAAACTCTCCAACCAGTGAGACCCCTGTTCCCCTCTCCGTTCTGGGGCTGGTCTCTGTCATGTGATCCAGCCCTGGCTGGATCTCACTGGATTCTGTGCATGGCATTGTCTGTTTTCTTGTGCATACCCTGCAGGCTCTGTCCAGGTTTGATTTCATTGTGTGGATTGAAACGTATGCTCCACATACGGACTGCTGAAGAATTATCTTTCAAGTTAAATTTCCCCCCTTTATGACATGATTATAAATAAAAAGTACATTTTATCTTTAAAAATAGCCTTGAGTTGATAAGCGCATTTAAATATAACCTAAAATCACTCTTGACCGTAAAGGGCTAGCGAGATATTTTACTGGGGAGGGGGTCCAATCAGGAGCTGCTGGAGAACTGAAGCACACGCACCTTGTTTAGCAAGTACTGACTGCAGAGCCTCCAGGGAGGGGGCACCGGTAAGAGGCTGCGATGCTGGGTGGGTGCCTGGGTGGGGGGGAGCAGGAGCAGGACAGAGCTGAGGAGAAACCTCCCACCCTCCAACAGCTGAGCTCTCAGAGGAGTAGGAAAGACCAGCAGAGTAGCACCTGGGAGTGGCTATGAGTGGCTGAGATCGATCCAGGGGAAGCCTTGACATGAGTGGTTCTGGCAGTTTCTTGAGAAAAAAAATGGGACAGTGGATTCCAGATTTTTTTGTGTAAGTCTCCAGTATGGAGACTTATGTGCTCTTAATTTGGGGTTTACACAAATTATTCAGAAACATAAGCGCTAAGTAAAAAGGAGAAAATACACTTTCCTGGATGAAGAGTAAAGAAATCCCAGTGGCCTTATAAATGTATTTATGTGTGACGATATTAAACTGTGGCTTTGTTTCACTGTTAGCAGAGATCCCTCCAAAATCATTGGAAATTACCCTTACAAGCCAGAGGAAGGATTTGGTCACTTTTGTTGGCTTTGTAACGGAGGTGGCTATAAACGAGTTCCCTGCCCCTTGTCTCCTCAGCAATCTGAGGGTATGAAGGGGTTAAAATCAAAGAGGCCATGAGGTTGAAAGTTGGAGGATACCTTTGGAGCATATTGTCGGTGTGCTGTGAGCCCTTCAAACCCTGAGGGAGGGATGGTGCTCCATCTCCACCTCAAATCAAATTGGGGAGACACCAAGGAACCATTCACAGAGCTTTGTATGCTTCTGTTGGAATTTTTATAGAAGGATGGATGAGTGTCTAATTCACATGCAGAAATCTAAGGGTGAGAGACAGTGGCTGAAACTAGCACCATACAGCAAAACGAAAAGGGAGTTGAGCTTCGAAAGGAACTGTACTCCCACCCAAGAATGGTTCAATGTTGTGTGTTTCCTCTGGGTCCAATATGGACCTTTATAAAAGGAAAGAAAGAAAGGGAAGCAGCTTTGGACTGTCACAGCTCCTGGGCAAACACCTGGGGGGGTTGATGGGACCCCAACAGAGAGAGAAGCGAGCCTGTCTGTGGAGGTCACCAGCTGGCTAGGGACTTCTCAACTCATTTGGAGAACTGCTGGCTAGAGACTCAGTAATGGAGGAAATTCCTGAATAAATCACAAAAATGACCAGCCACACTCGTAGGAAACTCGTTTCAGATGGAAACCTCTTAAGTGAGATTTTTTCCGTCACATGGTTCTTCCAACTCCAGAAGGACGATAGGTCAGCTAATAGCAGCTAAATGATAATAAAAGAAACTGGCCAAGCACCTCTCTTCCGCTGTAGGCTTCTTCCCCGTAGGGGGCCTGAGCTGTGCAAGAGGAGAACTGGATTTTGAATGCAGTCTGAATTTTTATGATAATACCGAGTTGGATATAAATATTAATGAATTAAGACACTGTGGGGAGTAAACTTACTGCAGGGTATTTTTATTACTTGAGAGTGACAAGAAAAGTCTATTTTATACAAGAAGACGGGTGAGGGGGTATGGATGTTCAGGTTTGGCCAGGAGAAAAGAACTACTATTACATTTTAAAAACCTTATCCTGATAGTTTCATTTCTTCAACAGACCTGTTAACTTTGCTTCAGACACTATGACCTTCTTCATAGCACATACAAAATGACTTAGTTTGATATCATCTTTTGCTTTGGAATTTAAAGCTCTCATTTTCTAGAAGACTGATAGATCCTTCAGGATCTGGTCAGGAAAAGAGAAGCCTCTCTCTGTGTTCCAGGTACCGAAGACTTCAGTGCAGGGAATCTGAGGCTCCCACTGCCATGGAAGTGATGGAGTAGGGACTGTCAGGGATCTCAGCTGCATCAGACAAGCTTCCAAAGCTTGCCCAGAAGCCACAATGAATTTCATGCCCCATGGAGTGCTAGCACAGAAGGTCTCAGTCTGCAGCGCAGACAGAAGGAATTCTTGAGAAGGACCATCCTGCTCTCTCAGCTACTTACTGCGCTGAAGTGGCTGATTCAAGGACCTTACCGTGCCTCTGCCTGCAGCTGCAAGAACCATGCCTGCTCCTTCCATTCCACCTACCAGACATGCACAGTGCCTCTCACTGACAGACTGACACAGAACACCAAGGGCAGAAAAAGCTAAGAAATGCACTTCTTCAAAAGGGTTCCAGTGGTCCCAAGTTCCCAACTGACCATGCAGCACCATTAATTTGGCACTTAATTATTAAAGTCCTTTTTCCTTGTGACATTTTCTGTATTGACATATTTTACTCATTGACTCCTATTTGTCTCTTATTTTTCATTTTTAAGTGTGTTGCTCAGGAAGGCAGAAGCCATATTGATTCCATCACTTGTTCACTGACTCATCAGCACATAGTGGGAGCTTTGGCTAGCGTTTAGTCTCTGTGAAGCTCTGAGCACATGGACTAGGAAGATGCAACTTCTCAGAAGAAGAATATTCTTATCCTCCACATTTCTATGCACATAAAAAACACTCAAGTATTCCTTGAAAGAGTGAGTCCATGAGTGAATAAATACATAACCATGCATTTTCATATGCGGGCAGTAAACAATTATTTATCCCTGGGACAGCAGAATGTGGTAGCTCCAGCAAGAAGGCTGAGGTGAAGTTCTGACAGTGGTGTGCAGCATACACAGATGAAAACATCGGGAACATAGATTCATGTAGGGGGTGCTTTTCTCATGCCACACAGAAACAAGTGTTTATAATCATCAGTGACACTGGTTTCTGGAGTTTAAGAAAAATAATTTCATTTTGTGTCTACTTATAGGGAAGACAATATGATAATCACATATTTAAGCATATATGAACCATGATTATCCCCGAGGACACTATAAATTGAATAAGCCACACTATGTTCCAACCCCCCACTTCTAACTATTATGGCCATGTTAAAAAGAACAGACCTGAAGGGGCAACGGGGTGGGGTGGAAGAAATCTGCAAAGTCGAGCATGCAGCCAGAACAAAAAAAGGTATGGAAAGGAGGGGGGCCTCATGGTGTTTAAAGACAAATCGAAGGTATCTGTATGGTCTTTTGTACCCTCAGCCTGAAAAATAATTTCCTGATAACTCATGTCCTCCTTAAATCTCTGAAATGAGTGAGTATGCAGAGTGGGCACTTAAAGGTCAGAGGCTGAGCGGGTGTCTGCCTCCCACTAACATCTCTCACCCACAATGTGCTCCAACTAACTCTGACCTGAATTTCTGCTTTCTTCACATATTCATGTCTTTTCATTTTCAAATATACTTGATCTCAGAAACTTAAAAATGTAAAGCGCAATTTATAAATAAAACAAATGTCAAAGGAAAGCACAGAATATCAAGTGTATCTGAATGCTAACTTCTCCAGGTGACAGCGATGCGCAGTGAACATTTAAAGACGAAAAGAAAATAGTTCAGTTATTTGAGTGATCAAAAGAATATCTGGATGATCAATTACATATTTAAAACTAGCAGATATTTCTTTTGCAATGCCTTTTTAAAGGGAAAAAATGTCAGGGCAGGACATGTAATTTTAGTTAAGGTTTATAAGCTGCTTTTCCCATATAGGTGAAATGGTTAACAGTTTTAGCATTTAAACAAGACTACTTGAGCTTACAACTAAATCCTCTGGACATGAAGGAAGTTCTTGTTTCACTGGTGATGGTTTTGATCTGTCTAGAAATTGATTAATTACAACAGATATGTTCAGAGAATTAAAAATAAGAAACAATATCAGTAGGGATCTGCAATGTGGGCTACGTCAGCCAGTTGGCTCTGTTCTCGCCCTTCCTACGCAACACTTTTCACCCGGTGAAGTCCTATTTTCACTCTTCTTTTTTTGAAATCAGATTATTTTCTGAAATGTACATTTAGATTCATATAAACATCTCCAAGGCCCTGTGATTGTAGGGTTTTCATTCATTCATTATGACTCTTCTACACAATTGTTAACATACCATAAAATTTCCTCATCTTCCCTAGGCAAGACACAGTGTGTGCAGAACATCCCCTTAATAAAGACTTGGGCTGGAAGGCATGAGCTCAAAGTCACGTTTTCTGGTTCCAAGGCTTTAGTTATGCGGACAAAAGTTATTCTGTGTAAGATGAGAGAAATTTATTTTCTTCTTCCGAAAGGATGTGGAATGACCAAAGAGAATAAAGAAGGAAAGGACCCAGGAAAATAGAGAGGACTTGAATAGGTCAGGTGAGACTCTCTGAATGATGAGGAAGCAAACTTCAGGTTTAAATGGTGGTAAGATTCTTCTTCTATTTGATGTTTGTGATAGTTAATGAAAGCTCTCCTTTCTGAAGTTTTTAGGGAACCATCCATTTAAAGAATTGAGCCAAAATATTGAGAGTAAATTATCTAGTTTAACAAAAGAGATTTCCATGACTGGATAGTGTTTCTGCTTATTTCCTCTTCTCGTATTTATTTCCCTTTTGTTTTCTAATCTGTGTTACTTAATTTTCCATTTTTATACTCTTTTCTTATCTTTCAGGAAACATGGCGACAGAGAGACGGAGCTAAAGATCACACTTATAAACGTTCAACATTCTGATATGTAACCATAACAAAAGCTAATAAAATAGCTTCTTCCAATTTACAAATAGGAAATATATGCTTTTTTCCAAATATATATATATATATATTCTCTGATAAATATTTTTGCCATAGTGGCCTTAATTTTTAAAGAGTTTAAAGTATTTGTAAAATGGTTCCACATATTTGCATTCAACTGTGATCTCTTTGAAGTTCATTCAAAATTAAAAGCACTAAGGTAAAAATTAAATAGATCTAATTTGTTTGTTTTTAAAAAGTATTTTTCCAGACATTTAAAATTAGATGATGGCCAAATTACATGTTGACAATTTAACATACGCTGTACCATATCTATTGCATTATTTTGTGTGTATACAATATGAATAGGGTCGTATATTTTTTAATAAAGCTTTAAAATTCATTTCTCAGAATTTCATCATACCTGAAATTATATACTGTGCCTTGATCATCTTTAGGAAGAAGGGATCGAAGGAAAGAAGCTCTGGGAAGTAAACAGTGAAGGCACATACAGTTATCCCCACTTTTCACTTTGTCTCTAAATAAATTGAAGGAACTAAATGACTTATATAATCAAGTGTTTAATGACCGAACTGGGACTCGAAGTTAAGTTTCCCAGCATCCAGACTTTTGTCCCACTATTTATTAGCAGGGATCCTTCTTAAAGCAAGGCCAAGACTGAGCTACATAAACGTATTGACTCATTTACTCTTAAATTCTGTCAAAGCGGCCAAACAAGTTATATTTTCAGACCATCCTCTAAACACAACATATCAAGAAAGCAGATTCCATGATGGGGATCCTAGTCTGAGGGTACTTGATTGTTCTCTGAATAAAGCAAAAAATCCCCAGTCTTTAAAAATGTCTCTCTCTGATAAATTTTTGAATGCTTTTGCTAGAGAATAAGTGGCAACATGTAGATTAAAAGGAAATAACTACAACAAGCTCAGGGGTCACATAAAATATAGAGATTTCCTTTGCATTTCAACAGTCAACAAGTGACCTCACATTTGAAACAAACACATTTAGGTAAGACTCCTGGGTTCAACGTATCTTGGGGCTCCATCATCTGCTTTAAATAACAACTGAAAGGGGAATAGGAAAATGGAAATGAGGAAGACAAATGGAGTTGCTGTGCCAGGCCTAGGGGGCTTCTTCTGCTCCTTTTTTATGCAATGATTTTAATAAAATAAGATGATGCCTGCAACCCAGTTTCTGAAAATAAAAAATGCAGAATTTTAGAGGCATTTTCATTTGCCTGGCTATATATATTTGAAACACTTTACCATTTATATAACTATTCTTGATATCTTGATACCTTAAGATGATGAGCTTTTTAAAAAATTTTTAAAAATTTTTTAACTATCAGTAAAAATCAATGAAATGTGACTATGAAACATGACTATGAAACAAATACTTCAGGTAATAAAAGAGGAAATTTATGTTGATTATTCTAATATTTACTTAACACAAAAAACAGCATAAAATAAGTACGTCTTATTTTATATATGACATTTACTGAGAAACCAAGAACAAAAAAATATTTAAGAAAACATCAAATTATATGTTTTTATTGTGCAACATTTTACCTATATGTCCAGTAGAAGAGACACAAATTTTTAAAATTTTAAGTGTAAATACAGGGGAAAAAGAGAAAGATCACAAGGAGAGTACCAAGTTACTGACAAGTAAACATTTAGAACAAAACATTGTTTGCCTAAAATTTGAGAATTCTTTCATTTAGGGGATCATTAAGCAACACAGACTTCCACATACATCCTAGGATATGTGGATCCAGGTGTATAAAAACTCACAGAACCACAGTCCTAGAGCCTGTAAATAATTAGCTCATATTGTAAAAGTTATATTCATGTTCAGCTGCAAAGTATCAACTATTTAAATGACTCTAAGAAAAAAATCTTGAATAGATTTTCTTAAGTATAAAACTGCTCCATCTTTCATGATCTTTCGTGTTTCCACTGTGACCACTTGTGTTGTTTCAGTGACAAGTGTTCTACCTTCCAGCCTCATTCCTCCCAGAATCTGCTCCCCAAGGTTGGCCAGCTACCAGGGACCCTTCTGTCTGCTCCTTTCAATAACTCTCTCCTTCCTTAGCTTCTGCCTCTCTCCACGCTCCTGCGCCTCCTTTTCTGTTACAAGCTCTTACTGCACAGTCTCTTTTATGGCTATGCACCCTAGGGTTCTTCTGCTCTTTCTTTCTCAGGACCTCATCCACTCCTTAAGATCCACTCATTTCTTGGATCATTCTACCGCAGATGTTCCACAAGGACTCAAATTCATATGCTGATATTTAATCATTACGTTTCTCTTAGACTGTGTTTTGCCCTGAATTTCCTATTTTAGGTTATGGCAAAGATCTGCTCATCCATTGACATCAAAAATCAGAAAGTTATTGATTTCTCTTGTACTTGTCAAGTAGTAACTCCTTTTATTTTGAACTGGTATCTTGAAAGTCTTTCCTCCTACCCATCTCAGCTACCTCAGAGAGTCCTCAGCATCTTTTTCTAGGTGATTACTCCTGGGTAACTAAATAAGGAAATAACTCCTACCAGGTATCCTTCCCCTTGCCTTTCTCAATACCTCTGTATACTGCCATTCTACAGAACTTTCTAGATACTAGTTTGATATTATAGACAATGAAAATTTCATAATATTGTATTCTCAAATTTGTTCTACAGATATTAATTGGAGTTACTCTAAAAACTGCTCTGGGGGCCAGCCCAGCGGCGCAGTGTTTAAATTCTTGTGCTCCACTTTTGGCCTGGGGTTTGCAGGTTCGGATACCAGGCGCAGACCTAACACCCCTTGCCAAATCCAGCTTTGGCAGCATCCCACATTAAACAGAGGAAGACTGGCACAGATGGTAGCTCAGAGACAATCTTCCACACGCAAAAAGAGGAAGATTCCAACAGATGCTAGCTCAGGGCAAATCTTTCTCACACACACAAAAAAAGTGTTCAATCATCAAATATAGAGAGAGATTTCTGTATTAAATAACAATAAACAGCTTTCTATACTGCAATATCTCTAAGAACTTTTAATACATTTATATGCTCTGTCTTTCCAACTGCAAGATATATTATAGTACACAGGATTTCGTGAAATCATTTGATCTTAAAAAGCTTTCTGTCTTTGTTCAAAGTCGTTTGTCATTCCATGGAACAACAGACAGAACTAGTGTTCCCTATGATGCATTCTGGAAAAATTAGATAATGATCAAATCTGAACTTCTTTGTATGACATAAAAGGCAGTCAACAAAGTAATTAATGTCTACCTCTTTTTACTCTGCTTATATACTTCCTTCTGTGGTCTGACCGCACAAAACTTTGTAGTTCTCCAACAGCATCACACCTCCTTTTTTCTCTTTTGCAAAAAAATGCTTGAATTCCTCTTAGCAGTCTACTGCATGTCTACATATTATTAAATACCAATTCTTACATAATCTCTTCACCACATCCTAATGCATCTGCACTCTCCAGGAAAAGAGGTCATGATCCTGTTTGTGTCACTCTCCCAGATTTGATTGGGGAGTTAAGCACTGGATTAGTGGGGCCACCCTGTGGCCAAGTGGTTGGGTTCGCATGCTCGGCTTCAGCAGCCCAGGGTTTTGCCGATTTGGATCCTGGGTGCAGACATGGTACCACTTGTCAGGCCCTGCTGAGGCGGTGTCCCACACAGCACAAGCAGAAGGACCTACAACTAGAATATACAACTATGTCCTGGGGGACTTTGGGGAGAAGAAGAAGAAAAGAAAACAAAAAAGAAATTGGCAACAGATGTTAGCTCAGGTGCCAATCTTTAAAAAAAAAAATAATCATTATATATAAAAAAAGAACTGGATTAGTCATCTTTTTAATCTAGTCTAATAGAGTTCCAAGAACATTGACATTAAATAAATGTGTGTCATTAAATAAATGGCTAAAGTCTAGTTCAACATTTAGTGGACATTTCTTATGTGACAGATGCTTGAAGGATTAAAAGATGAATGATACTTTTAGTCTGGGGATAATTATAGTATCCATTTAATAAGATTGTTATGGTGATTAAATGAATGAACATAAAGCATTTAGAACATTGTCTGACATATTATTAGTGCTATATGAGTTCTTAGGATAAAACACACAAATGACTACTAGAACTCAGCTCTCAAGGAGCTTACGAACCTAAAGCAGAAAGTAAGTTTGAGGACCACTGACGGTGGCGGGCAGAACCTGGTAAGTACTAGAAATACAGAGGATGGAGAAATAAATCCAGCAGAAAGAATTGAGATGGAATCTCAGAATCCAATTCTGAAAAGAAAAGAATAGGAAAGAGAAGAAAAGAAAAGAAAAATGATTCTGTGAGTCGAAAGCTAGTTTGAGAGTATCTGATCTCTTGAAATTTGTGCATGGATATTTTTACTCTTGAGGGAGAGAAGCAGAAAAAATAGCATCATGTGAAAAAATACATTCATTTTAATACATAGTCCTTGCTTCACCTTCAACAGCATTCTAATTTTTTACCACTTTTCACAACTGTAATTTTGATATAATAACTTGGAGAGTTATAAAATAATTTTATTAGTAGATAAATTTTTTTATTTTTTTAAGTTAAAACGTATCATTTGGTATAAAAATATTACCTAATGACCTTAGTTTTTTTAATTTTGATTTTTAACTTCTGATTTGTAAGCCATAAAGACTATTACAACTCTTAAACTTTTAATAATCTTGAAAAACAAGACCTGGGTAGGCAGAAAGGAGTCTAAAAATGCCTCATTATAGAATAAGATTTGGTCTCCTGCTTTTGTTATTTTCTTCAAAGTCAAGCAGAATGACAACATACTGAGACTCTGAAAACTAAAAGTAATTGTATCCTCTCCAAATCTAATTAATCTACAATTTGTCACAGGAAACTTCTAGTCATATTCATTTTCTGAACTGTCTCTGCCACTTTCTGGTCCTCTGACACTCCACCTTTAACATTTGATATACTTGTAAAATTGAAGAGATTTCCCACTCTTTCGTGATTAAGGGCAATTTCAAAACTAAACTGAGTTATTTCTCATGCTATAGAAGATGGAACGATCTAAAATACGCAAGAAGCAAGAGGAATTACAAGCTGTTTTTAAATGAGGTCTGCTTTCATATATTGTAATATACCCTACATCTGTCTTAGAAGTCAAATTAAAAAATAAGACTTGGACTTCTTGTTAACTTATAGAAATCACTCCCATTCTAAGAATAGGCACAACCTAGAAAATTTGCCAATTCATAGAAAGAGATAAACTAATGATTGCTTTCCTCTCTGGCAGAAGGCAAGGAGAGGAAGAATTTGCAGCAGACTTGGGTAAGGACAAACCAATTGAACTTTTAACAAGTGTGTGATGTCCATGCAGAGGCTATGGTGGGTTAGAATGTCGGGGCACCCTGCCCACAAAGTGAATCTACCCCCATTCACAACCCTTTTCCATTGGCCTGAGAGTGGGAAAAGGCTGGAGTCATGACAGAGAGTTGAGAAAAATGCTTTCAAGGCACTCTGGGCCTTTACCCAGTCCGTGGCTGCCATCTTAAAAAAGGCGGGGATCAGGTAGGAGAGCTCAGATAATTTCAACAAGGCAACCTGGGCTTTCCTGGAGTTCACTGCAGCAGCCCTGTCAAGGCCAGATGCGGCAGCAGAGTGAGAGATCTCCTGAGGTGCAGCATGCCTGGCAGGGCTGGCAAAGCAGCAAGAACTCTCCAGAACTCCAAAGAGTCATCAGCCAGGCTACAAAGCAGAGGAAGATGTCCTAGACCTGGAAAGCTGACAGCTACCTGGAAAACATAAAAGGTTTCATCTTGCTCAGATTACAAGCCCTGCTGAAAACAAAGCCTTGATCACATCCTCAAAATATTTGAAGCCTGGAGTGAACTGAATCTGAGTTGCAACAAAGCTCGGATACAGTGTACTTACAGATTGGGTTGGCTCAACTCTCCTCCACCTCGCCAAACTAGGAATCTGATAGTAAAACACATGAAATTCTATAGGAGAAAATACCATTACTACAATATTTGGTATTCCTTTACACACAATTTCCAACATGCAGTAAAAAATTGTGAGTCATACGAGGATTCAATGAAATGTGACCCATGGTCAAAAGAGGAAATCATCAATTGAAGCAACCCCATTTTGGGCTCAGTTGCTGAAATTATCAGATAGGGACTTTTAAGTAACTATGAGTAACGTTAAAAGACCTAGGGGACAGCCTGGTGGTGTAGTGGTTAAGTTTGTGCACTCCACTTTGGCGGCCTGGGGTTTGCGGATTTGGATCCTGGGCATGAACCTGGCACTGCTCATCAAGCCATGGTGTGGTGGCATCCCACATACAAAATAGAGGAAAATTAGCACAGATATTAGCTCAGGGCCCATATTCCTCACACACACACACACACACACACACAAAGATCTAAAGGAAAAAGTGGACATGTGCGAATAGAAAAGTGTGCCAACAGAGATGGAAACTCTAAAATAAATTCTTATAGATATGCTAGAAATAAAAAATATACTATACTAGAAGTGAATAATGAATCTGAAGTGCTTAAAAGGTTAATAACAGTGAAAAGATCAGTGAAGCTGAAGACATTCAATAGAAATTATCCAAATGGTCCCAAAGAAAAAACTAAAGAAAAAAAAACAAAAGATGAGAGCAAATGATATCTACGCAATTATAAATATAGCCAGAGAAGGAGAGGAAAAGAGAAGAGAAAATGAATTATTTAAAGAGGTATGGGATAATGATTTTCTAAAATTGATGAAAAGCATAAAGCCTCAAATCCAGGAAACTCAACAAACTCCAGGCAAGATAAATTCAAAGAATAAATCTCCTAGGGACATTCTAATCAAACTGCTGAGAATCAGAGAAAATGAGAAAATTTTAAAAGCAGTGGGGTGAGAACACATTATGTCAGGGGATCAATGATAAGAATAATGATTGACTTTCCATTAGAAACAATGGGACTAGATGGCATTGAAACATCTTCAAAATACTGGAGAAAACTGCCACCAGTAAGAATTTTAAAAAGAAAGAAGAAAACACATTTTTTAGGTAGAAAAAAAAGCTGAGATTATTTGTCTCCAGCATACTTGCTATACAAGACTTACTAAAAGAAGTTTTTGGGGCTGGACAAAGTATCAGATGGAAACCCAGAGCTCCAGAAAAAAATTAAGAGCCCCAGCAGGTAAATATGTGAATAAATATAAGACATTTTTCACAATTCACATACATACATACATGTCTACTAAAAATTATTTAAAAGATGGTTGATTGGTTACAGCAAACATAGCAATGTATGTATTATAGGGTTTCTATCATATGTCAAAGTAAAATATATGATAAGAAGAGGACAAGGAGAGGTAAGAACGGACAAAGTTAATTTACCATATTAGAAATCAGAAAGCTGTTCGGGCAGAAGTGAAATTAATTGAAAAAGTGGACAAGGGAACTTTCTACTGTAGTGGAAATATTTTCTGTCTTGTTTTGTGTGTTATATGGGGAGGTGCAATAGTCAAAATTCACCAAACGGAAACCATTAGATCTGTACATTTTATTTTCCGTGAATTATAAAAAGAACAGAAAAATAAATATTGAATGCATCCAAATTTAGTAGGGTCATTATATCTATTTCTTTATTTCTATTTTGGTTTCAAAGTATTTAAATTAGTCACTAAACTTCAAAACTTTTTGCTTTTCTTGATTTTCTTTCCCAATTTTCTAAAATGAATCTGTATCTTCAGAGAAGAGAAATGCAATAGATGTTACTGGAAACAAATGAGTGAATAAAATAATGATATTGACTTAATAAAAGAAATGCTGCTCCTTAATAAGGCCTTTCAGTTTCCGTTCATCATTCAGTAAATATACCAAAATATTAGATTTTAATTTTTTTGTATTTACCTTTTCTATTTACTCTCCTCTTGCTTCTCTTATGATTACATAGTTCCTCATTACCATTCCTCCTTTTCCTTTCTTTCTTCTCGTCTGACCTCTCATCTTTGGACTGCAGACACTTTGTTTACCTGATTGCTATCTTCAACCAGTACTCAGTTGTGGCTCTTTCAACTAATCCATTTGCACCCTTGTTGGCCCTAATTCTAATACAGCAAAATTTTCACCCAACACCTAATCCAACACATTTTGAAGAAAGTGACACTATTGCTTTTAATGATGAGTTGTCACCAGGGAATTAATGACACAAGCAGGCTTGCATACAATACGACTCCCTGTTCAGGCCTCTCCAGACATCCACTTTGCGCGTGTCCACATGCACACACACACACGCACACATCACCTATATTTTCCTCAATGCACCCCTCTTGGACGCCCGTTCCAAACTACCACTTTGGTCCTGCCTATCCTTGTTCATTCTCTTAGCTTGAGATTTAGTTTATTCTACTTGGTTTTATGCTTGAATTCACCCCATTGATTCTTTTGTCTTCCCAATCTTTGAGCTGATGTCTTTGGTTCCTCTTTCCTTGCACCCCACCTCACCAACTCCCAAATTGCCTGGGAATATTTTTGACAAAAATTGAGCAAAGATTATTTCTAAGCCTGACCATTTTCCAATACAGGCTTTAAGGGATTAGGATGGTACTGTTTTTCTCTTGATAAGATCTTAAAATAATTATGTAATAATCTTG
Source organism: Equus asinus (assembly GCF_041296235.1). Lineage (NCBI taxonomy): Eukaryota > Metazoa > Chordata > Mammalia > Perissodactyla > Equidae > Equus > Equus asinus. Next base: position 6,853,297 of record NC_091797.1, on the reverse strand, counting down.
TAATAACAAATGAACAAGTCTCCTACTATATCAAACAAGAAACTAAATAAATTACACTGGAGAATAAAATAATATGTATTCTAGATACTGGATTTTTGTGCCCACAATAATTTTGTATCCACAATCACAAAATCCAACTCATGTCTATAAATTTAGGCATTTATGGATTAAAATGATTTTTCTGTAGCTTTTAGGAGGCTATGTTATCTTAAGTAGTTAGCCATTTTTTGTCATTTTAATTTATTAAAATGTGAATATTAAATTGAAAGAGGTTGAAATAAAATATTTCTTTAAACTCAGATTAAGTGAAGCCTTAGATTATTATATCAATCATTTTATAACCAATTTATTTAGTGCTTAATTTTTTTATTTCATTGCTTGATTAAACTGACTGATGGAAATACAAGTTTCAGAAATTATATTTTTTATCTGAAATCATATATCAGTTGTATATTATTAAGCACAATTTTAGCATATATTTTTATATCAGAATATGAAAAATCTTGAAAAAGCAAATCCTAGATTATACTTCTATGTCTAACTTTTTTTGAGTAAAAAAATTAACCTATGACAAATAATACATCATTCTGTATGAATCAGCTCTATTCATCTGAAGTCCTCTTATCTGCTTCAGGAAAACAAACATAAAAGAGAAAGAATAGGGCAAACCCCAGTGGCCTGTTGGTTAAATTTGGTGCACTCTGCCGTGACGGCCCAAGTTCAGTTCCTAGGCAGGGACGTACACCACTCATCTGTCAGCAGCCATGCTGTAGTGGCAGCTCACATACAAAATAGAGGAAGATTGGCAACAGATGTTAGCTCAGGGCAAATGTTCCTCAGCAAAAAAAAAAAAAAAAAAAGAAGAAGACGAAGAAAAGAAAAAGAGAAAGAATTAAAAACAACTTCCTAATGCTCTGTGTAACTGAGGTCATTCACTGTCAGTAGGAATTCCTGAACAAATCATTTGCTTTTTGAGATAATTTAACAACATTATGATGACAATTATGGGCATTCTTTATTAGATGTCTCAACCTTGAACCTCATTTTAAGACTTAATTCATTGGTTTTGAGTAGCAAAATAAATGGCTGTGACAATTTCAAGGGTCTATATATGACGGATATACGTATAGGCTTTTCATGGAAAAACATGCTCATGATTCCCAATAAATCTCTACATTTTCTCCCCTAAATTTTTGTAATGCATAGAGCTACATCCTAGTTACTTGATGAGGGGATGCAATCATTCATATTTTTATCAAGATTTCTACAAATAGAAGAGTATATTTAGTAAAAGAAAGAATGACCAGAGTATTTACCATTTGGCTCATATATGACACAATTTTCTTAGCTAAGTAACTGTGCTCAGATGTGAAAATTGTATATGACATTTTTATTTCTGTACATGTACACACACAAATGTATATGAGTATATGTATACACATATACGTGTATATATAACTTTTAAATAAATACAGCTCTTTAAGTGGATTGCATGACTTTTAATCTAACATGACATTTTGTTCAAGAGTCTTTTTCCCTGAATTGATACACATTTGTTTGGGTATTAGAGCTAAATTTGTGTGTGCCCTTGTAAAATTTATTCTGCTTTAGCACAAGGTTTAATCAATATACTTTGAGTTAAAAAAAAAACCAGCAGTTTTTGCTTTCATTTTGCAAGTTTCTATTTCTTTGACAGTAAAGCATATATTTTCATTCCTATGGCTTTTCTCTCAAAATTTATCACTATGATATTTAATTTTGCCTTTTATGGCTGCTCTAAGTCACTCATCATATTTTCACTCAATGCACCATCCCTTCTGTAGGGTGCAACCAACGTATTTTTTTGAAGACCCTACAATAAGAACCTGGTTGCATAGCATCCTTGAGAAGTCTTCCTAATAATTTTGTCACTTTAACTTTTGTTTCTCTTCTTGTTCCTAACTCTCTGGAATGAAATTCCCTATCCGTGCTAGAGCCAATGCACCAATGCTAGTGTTTTCCTTGACTTTCCATTGCTACACCTCTAGGATAAATTTAAAAAATAGGAATCTTTATAAATCAAATAAAAATTGAATCATTCACAAGTGATAATATATTTTAATTGCATTTTTTAAGAATAGCTTCTGTCATTGATTAGGAGAACCCAGGAACAATTCTGGCTACTAAAATATCAGCTTTAGGCACATTGGATGAGAGACATAATAAGTGCCATGTCTACACCAGAGATGCAATGATTAAACAAGCTACTAAGTATAAAGCTGGGATGCATGGAAAATTGATTTAGGAAACTTTTGGTAGAAAAATATTATCTACCATCACATACGTGAGGCTATAACAAAGATGAAAAGGTGAGTTGGTGCTCATGGTAAAATGGTCTAAGAGAACTGACTTATGTAAGCTTGAGTTATGTCTATGTCATATCTAATGGTTACCACACTTTTTGTTTCCAGGAATAAAAGATTCAGGTAAATAATTCAAACTTCATTAAGAGAAAAATATATTACTTACAACCTCCTTATAATTAAGATTGAATAATTGTAATAGGTTCCTGGATTGGTTGTGGGTATTCTCCTTCGGGAGATAGAAAGAGGAAAATTCTGCAATTGTTGGGATGCCTTCCATTTAGTCATTTATAAAGAAGGCTTTCAAAGTTATCAGAAGCTGCACCGTTTTTAACTTTCATAATGCCCATGCCCCTAAACCATGCTCAATATGTTTATTTGAGATTGTTCTCTCTGTTAGGTCAAGAGTCTGTAAATTCCAAGGACTTATCCCACCAGGGTACAGAATACATTTGAAAGGCCGACAGTGGGGGTGTTGTTGACTCAGATAACAACAATAATAAATTATTTACTAAGTGCACTTACTATGTGCCAAGGGCTGCAATAAACTCTCAGCATGTATCTCCTTCAACTATCACACACAAAAAAATCTATCATGTGTTGCTATTATAACTATATTACAGATTTTAAAAAATGAAGCTTAGAGAGCTTAAAGAAACTAGCCATTATCAAATAGCTGGTAAGCAGCAGAGCTAGGATTATAAAAGAGATCTGTTTGAACTCAAAATCCATGTTCTTTCTACTCCACCAGGGATAAAAAGTCTAGTAATTGTGCTGCTAACCTTTTACGACGCTCCTGCCTACTGAGCCCAGATGTGGCTTAAATTAGTGCTCTCGTGTTCAAATAAATCACCTGAGGACCTTGTGAAATACTCATTCTCATATAAGTGGAATCACACAGCGTTTGTCGTTTTGTGACTGGCTTATCTCACTTAGCATAATGTCCTCAAGTTTCATCCAAATTGCCCTTGTTGTAAAATGGGTATAGAGTTTCAGTTTTGCAAGATGAAAAAGTTCAGGATATTGGTGGCACAACAATGTGAATCTACTTAACATTACTGCATAGTACACTTAAAAATGGTTAAGACAGTAAATTTTAATGTTATATGTATTTTACCACAATTAAAAATAAAACAGCTTCTCATTCGGTAGGTCTGAGGTGAAGCCCACACGATGCTGATGCTGCTGGTCCATGAACGACCTTGCTAATAATGAGGGTGAAGATAGCTTTCTCCAGGGAGACCGTTAAGAAGCCACTGCCATATGATTTGAATTGACATGTGAGATGAACCCTATTCAAAGTCCTTACTCTCTACGACACTGCCTTTCCAACTGACGCATGGATCCTCATTCACGCTAGTAGGATGGGAGAGCAGAACACGCCCATTTCTTCTGAGGCCCTGCAATTCACCAGAGATTTCAGATTCTAATAATGTCTTTGGCCTTGGAAGCATCTTCTTTGTAAACTTCTAAGATAATCGTGTCCTGAAATAGCTTCTGTGATGATCTGTGTTGAAAAGTTTCCTCCCACCCTGACAGCTGAGAAGAGAGGGACGATCTCCAAGCTGCTGCTGCATATCAAAGAGCTTGTCTTTTCAGCTTCACTGACAAGTTGAATGATTTTCCAGAGTTTCAGAAAACATCAGGCAAAATCTTTTCCAGATAAAAAGCTGCTGTCAGCCTCCTGCAGCTGAGGGAGCAACTTTAAATTCCGAGGGGGACTTCCTCCTGTAGTCTCAGTCAGGAGCTCCAGCTTCTGCCTTAGTCCTTCTTTTGCTTGCCTCTACTCAAGGAGCTCACCAAAATGCCAAAACTGAGCAGGACCTGTGGGTCTCACCTTCACTGCCACTCCCCACACTCTTTCTGCAGGAAACGGTGCTAACAGCCACTTGTTCAGGAAAGCAATACAAGGTCATTACTTATATATAATCTGTCCTGCTCTTTAACCCCAACCTCACTAATAGATGATAAAGCCAATAGAAATTGATGCAAAGGTCCATCTACAAGTTTTTCTGATACCTTATTGTGGTGGCCTGACACGACAGTGCTATGTCACACGGCAAAGAGCTCTGCCGGAAATATCCTCTGACCTGGGAAGTGTGAATGTGAGGCAAAGAGAAATCACAGAGAGGCAGAGAATCAAAAGACGTCTGCTGCTACGAAAATGATTCCCAGAGCTGCACTGACCCTGAAGTTGAAATGATACCCTTGGTGGGTGAGTTTCTTATTTTTCCTTACTTTCCTAGACGTCTTCCCAATATATCCCCATTAACTGGAATAAGTCTGAATTAACCTTGATTTCTAGCAAACTGAAAATGCCAAACACACAATTATTCTTGCCCATTGATCAAGACTTAATGAGTCTGACAGATTCTAGTCTCCCTAAGGGTATCGTCTCCACTCCATCAATGATTGGCCTGGCCATCAGAAGTCTGGTCAGGCCTCTAAGTAAGACACCTTCATGGTGTTCATGTCACCTGTACTCAAAGGCAGCTCTATTTTGTATTTAGAAATACTTCATTCTCCAGAAGAAATTTCAAATACTTACTATTGCTATAGGACCCCAGCAGCATTTTAAAAAATGTATGCTTAGATAATTCTTGAGAATTTCTGAACTTACTTTTCTCTTGCTACTCATTTGCTAACAGGAAGGAGTGGTCGTCCACCTTTCCAAGCTGCGCTCCACCACCACTGTGCCCTTAGAGGAAGGAGGGCCGCTTCCCTCTCTGCTGCATCCTTTCAGAAACCTCACACATGCTGCACTTTCCAGTCTTTCTTCTCCTGTTACCACTCTCTCTTTTCCTGTCCCTTCTATTTGTTTTCTATACTTTCAACTCTGTCATTCCTCTTCTCACCCCACTGATATTTCAGAAGAGTCAGTTCTTTTTCTATTTCTGTTACTTACTACCGTGTGGCTTAGGCCATCCTACTGAGTCATCATTCCTACATTTGTAAATGGGGATTTAAAATGCCTGCATTTTCTACTTCCATGGATTTGTGAGAATGGAAGACGGTAATGCAAGCGGAGGTGTTTCATAATTGTGAACTTTTACGTGAGTTTTGTATATTACAAGAAACTATCCTGCTTTAATTTTATACAGTCAGAAACAAATTACTAAACAGTAAACTTCTCTCAGAGAGAAAGATCATTGCATTTAAAAATGTGGCCCTTCATTTATATTTACTCAGTCACACATCATTTAAAAGACTGTCATCACTTTTTAACCTGTATGAAATATATTATTTTTGAACCTGTACTCATAGTTTGTTAAAATGCAAAGATAAGTAGAAAACAGAAAGCTTTGAATATTAGTTGTCAAAAATAATGAAATAGTCTACCTTTGAATTTTGATGAGCAAATCAACATGTTCAGTTTTCCATCAAGAAAGAAAAATAGCTGTCTCACTCAGATACTTTTTTTCATTTACACGATAAAATTAATATTGCTGTCACCAGGACCTTTATGACTTAGTCTTAAAGGAATGCACATAAACATCATCTACCAAAGTGTATCCGAGAACTGTGTTCCATGCTTACTAATTTATTTTTCTATCCATTTAGAAGCGCTCATGTTACCACTGTTTATATGATACTTCTTCCCTTAGGGAGGAAAACCTCTCAGTCATCTTGTATTATTAGCTAAGACGTATAAACTCTAGCATTTATCTGAATATAAAACATTTGGATTTTAATGGGGATTTTAACCCCCATCTAAAGCAGACCTTAGACTTACTGCTGAATATTCCTGTTAACTTATTTGGGCTACGAATATTGTCACAGTAGCTTTCTGAGCCTTGTTCCCTTTGCCATTCCAAAATTGAGATTAAAGTTGTGCCGAATTTCACATTTAAGATGAATAAAAGAAGTACAATTAGAAAAGAATATACGTAAAAAGACAAAAGATAATTGAACACTTTTCAAGAACCGTAGACATTTAACGGACGGGATGGAAGAGCATCCTTCCTGAAAGGAGAGACTGTATTTATACTTCTAAGGAGACAGGATAATAGTGGCCACAAAGCAATTTCTTTAAGAGAGATTTCACTGTCATATTTTAGAAAAGGTTTTGAAGCGTAATTTCTGTTTCATTCTTTAGTTTCATCTTCTTAACAAGAAATCCATGTATTTACAATTGTACACCACAGAAGATAGCTAAGTTAGGTATAAGGACCTTTTTGTCTTAAGAAATTGATGTCTTAGTGCAAAAGGGACTGTTGTGATGGCTCCTTAATTGGGTCATATAATTTCCACGGTTGGGGAGAATTTGGCTTTCACCAGTCTTTGTCCTTTAAAGTCCACCACCTGACACATCACCACAAAGAACAACCAATTTATTGTTTTTCTAATTGCCATTAATTTATAGCTTTGAGTTTCAAAGGAGAATTGTGAGTTACTACAACATTTAGAGGCTTTTAAGTTCCAACTTCTTTGAATGCTTGGCATCATCTAAATCTTGATATATATTCAGATGAGAAAAGAATCAGGAAAATAATTTCTATAATCAATTATGGGAAAAAACACAGGCTTTTAATGACTCACTATTAAAATATAGGTTAATCATCTCATTACTTATTTCTTTCAGAAAAATTTGCCTAAATTATAGTTATTCAAGGAAAGCGGCTTTTTCCTAGATTTATGATGTTTTCACTTTATAGAAAAAAACTCACTGGACAACTTTATTTAGATCTGAAAATATTTTTTAAATTTAAAATTCAAATGACATTTGTGGCATAGTAAATTTGGATTCTATTTACTTGAAATTTTGCTAGCTCTGAAAATGGCTTTAAGGCTCTATAACAAATGTTTGCCAGTAAAATTCACAGGGTTAATAAAATCTATCTAACAGAACACTATTTAAACAACTTTACAAAGCACTATTTGCAAATGAACATTTATAAATTCAAGGACTCCGGAGATTTAAAATCCAGATCTTCTTCGTACTAGTTATTGGAATTTGAGGTTCAGAGAATGAAATAATTCATCAGTTTCCTTTTCTGTAAAATAGGAATAACAACCATCATAACTTTGGAACTTGTGAGGATTATTCCTCTTACATTCATATGAAAACTAAAGTGTAAAGGGGTGAAGCAACTCAAGGCATCTCAGAGAGAAAGCTGCAGGTGGAGGACTCCCGTTTCATAGTCCTCGCTCTCAAACTATAATACTTTCCTCAACAAGCATGTCGGTCTGTATAGAGTCACAATTGCTCATCTTATTCACGACTAGAATATGTTACATGTGCAAGGCATATTTCCAGAAATGGTTACCTCTAAATCTGTGTGTGACATATTGGTAATGCCCATCAGATAATATGTTGATTGGGATGATGTACACCGAAAATGTATACTTGCAAGTTATGACCATTTGAGACGCTGAGACCAAAGCCACAGTTTTATATTCAGTTTGAGAGTTTTTCTTTTTAATCTGTGCACTAATTGAGAAAATAGACAGTTTGGAACAAGTTGATAGAACCGATCTAAAGTGATGCCTAGTTGAACTTTCACTGTTTCAATCTTGGCACCACCAGGAAAGCTAAAGATTGTGACAAAGGGAATTCAGCTCAAAGATCTGGTAAAGGAACAGAAGATGAGTCAGGAGAGCATAAGGGAGCTGAGATATTAGTCCCTGCAGGAAACAACCTACCTCCCTAGACTGGAAAGGGAAAGGGGAATAACGGCGTCACCTGAAGCAGCCCCATCCCTGGAGGGCAGCGGGAGGCATGGTGGCCTCTTCCGTGGGAGTTGGAGCCACAGAGAAAATGTGGCCACCCCAGAGAGCTGTGAATGCAGAGAGTGAGGGAGGAGCATGTGAGCTTCCTCCTCCTCCTTCTTGGGGCCTGTCTCCAGACAGTGTCTCACAGCTGGCCTCAGCTGCCGTTCGGGCAGTGCCAGACCTGAGAACACAGCCCACAGGGTCCCCCTTCCTAACTGATGATCACTGCTCCCCTAGCTGTTACCTGTTTAGTTTCAGAAGCGTCAGATTACTTGACCCACACAGTTTATCAAAATAGAACTTTACTTCTCCTGACAAAGTACGGGGCTCTCATGAGCTGCGGCTATCCTTCATGGGCAGGAGAGAAGCCGACTGACTTATTAGGGATACGCATGATGATGTGTCCCCAACACGGACTCCTACACACAGCCCTCGTGCAGCAGACCCCCAAACCCGACCTCCAGTCCACCTCCTCGGATCACGGGGACACGAAGCTCAATGGAAGGAGCATAAACTGACAGGTAGCGGGAGATGCCAGTGGTACTGCTATAATGGATTTTAAAACAATGTAACCAATGTCATAGACGAAATAAATCTATGTAAGATTTCTCAGTTTACCAGTTGATTTTTAAAAGGGTCACATTTCATTTTCCGTCACAATTTTAATAATAATCAGTCCCTCTGTTTTCTCCCCATGATGGAGGTTGAGTGTGCTGTGGCTAAGGAAGGACAATGCTAATGCAGGATGACACATGCGACAGGGTCCCTCTACATCAAGTATACACGTTTACATATTCCTGGACAAATTTCTCCTGACCACAGACAAATTGTATTTCCTTCTCCTTGGTTTCATGGTTAAAGTTGTGGAAAGAAAAACTTCTCAAAACATAGCTTACTCTTTTCCATTATTTCAAATTTACAAACATGATATATGCAATGTAAACTCTTCATGCCTTCCTATGGCATGCTACATATTTATTTTAATATTGCCCTTATTTCTACTAATTGCCAACACTGGCTGGGCTAGAAATTTAGCCATTCCTCAAGTGTGTAGCAAAACATCTTCTCCATGGTAGGCACCTTTTCTTTTTCTATTTGTAGGCAATTAAAAACATGTTTTGAATGTGGAACGATGGCATATCATTTTTTAAAATATATATGTGGTAGCTTCTTCATAAGATTTTATCTGATTTTAGGTGATTACAAAATGAAAATAAAAAGCAGTTTTTTAAAATGTCAGGGGAATATCCAGCTACGGACTGCAGACGTGAGGGAAAGGAGGAGGCTGATTCCAGGGGTCAGGAGTGGCTGCTAAACAGCTGATGGGTTGGTTTATTCTCTGGCTACATGGGTATCAGATGAATCCAGAAAACGATCTGGAAACATAAAGCCTGACAAGAAGTTGGACAGCTATGTATTTATTATTAACATAATAGATAATTTTAGTTTTCATTGCATCAATTGCTTACTGATACCCAACATCAAATATATTTTTACACTGACAGCATTGTATCCGTTATTTAAAATTTTCTACGTAAAGTGTGTAACATAATGCAGTGATAACAACCCACTTCAAGCAGAGGGGGTCATCTTAACACTCACAGGCTTGTAGCACATTGTTTATAGCTGCAAATTATTAGTGAAAAGTTTGCTTTAACAATTTTAGAAATGAAAATCAAGAACATCTGTGACGTTTGTTAGACCCACAGGCAGTTACGAGGCAAATGTGCATACTCTTCTAGCAATCACTATAGCAACAACCAAGTAATTGTTTTTAAATAGCAAAAGGTGCCTTTGTGGAAATCATTTCAAGTACCCACAGTTAATTCAATGTCAACAAAGCATTAATGGTTCCTTGGTTCTTTAATAGGAGGTTCTTTTAATAAAAGAATGACAGCTTTGTAATTATTCATTCAAAATTTCAGAAAAACATAAACACATCAAACAAAATGTATTCTCCAACTATCAAAGAATGATTGGCAAACCAGCATCATTTCTATACTCGTAATGATTTTCTCTATATATGTGTTGTCTGTATAAATAAGATGATAAGGCAATGTTTGTGTCGCTTGTTTTCATTGCTTTCCTATAATTATCTTATACAGATTTATTATGGAAATGAATTCACATTTTTTAGTATATTTTCTGTGATAAGGTTCTGAAATGGCATCCAAAGGGAATCACTTGCTACATTTTTTATTCCTGAAACACTTTGCAGGTTCAATTCAATTAGCATATTTTGAAAGGTGCTTAGTTCTTTTATGCATCAGGCCCCTTGAAAAATTCAACTTTCCCACAGCTATATTCCCTGGGCGCTCCTTATTTTCATCTCAGCCAAATAAAACACCAGCCTCCTTATGAATTTAAATTGTAATGCCGTTTGCATTTTCTGCTACACCATAGAAATAGCTCTAAATAGTAAAATATAGAGGAAAATGCTGATAGTGTACACATTGGTCTCTTTTTCAATTTGGCAAAAAGCATGTTTCCTCCGAGGATGGAGAAACGAGGCAGCGAGGTCCAGAAGAGCAGGCATAACTATACCTAGCCTACACTGAAAGACTTGTCTGACAATGATGAATTAGCCCAACTTTTAGACGACATTAAACCGTTGATTTTGGGGGAAAAGATCTGAATAGTTAGACGGACTTTTGACTTAACACCTAAGTATTTGTCAATTTTTAGTCAGAAAATGAGAAGAGATGAAACTCTATTCACTAGGACCCTCCTGTCGACACGCAGAGCCTAGCATCGCCTGAGAGCTCCTTAGAGGGACAGATGGCCACAGCTCACTGCAGACCTGACGCAGAATGTGCATTTTCACGAGCCTCCAGTGGTTGGGACCCACTTTAAAAACTGAGAAACTCTGGGCTAGATCTAAACAAGTTTATGCAAATGTCACCTGCTATTGATTAGCTGCATATCACCAGCCAATTATCTTGACACACTAATTGGCCAGTTTGGGGTATAATTAATTATACATGCAAGCAATTTTGCTCACTCTGAAAAGGTCTGGGGGTGAGTTTTTGAAAATTCCATACTAAATATGGTGACAACATATTTAAATTAGATTTTCTGCAGGTGATTATTAATAATTAGTAATTCTAACCCTGAACAACTAAAGACCTTGTACAGTTAATATGACAGAATTCAAAGATGTTAAAACTCTTCCAGTGTTCTGTTCTTAAAAGTCTATCAGAATATTTCACAAGATTTTTAAAAATTCAAGATGAATGATACTTTTTGAAAAATTGAAGTGGCCACTTTAAGCTACATGGAGGCACCATTAAAAATAAATGTGATTAAAACGCTTTTATTTGCTTAGTTGCTTTGTGAGTACTTCTACTTCTGGCACTAACATAAAAATCATTTAAGGACATAAATTCCACGCAACTTTTTACAATACAATTAGCATCTTGGTGATAATACTGAGCGACCCTGAATTTGATTCTATCAAGAACTAGCTAACCAAATTATTCTAGAATTTCTGACTCCCCCAAATAGAGCTTGAGAGGCTTGTTAACTCGCCTTAAATAAATTCCAACTTCTATTCCTTCTGGAGCATGTTACATAAAAATGACCCTGATCTAGACTAGAGAAATAAGGCTGGCAGTTCAGAGTGTCTGCTCTTGTGACTTTTAATTCTTCCTTTTATTTGAAACCCATTGTGTCTTCTCTGTCCATGTCACCTCACTGTGGATGTCATCTCCTTGTATCTCATTGTGAGCTGCTGTGCAGAATGACTGTCTGTTCAAACAGTCTCTCTCATAATATTTTAAATCAATGTGTCTTCAATATGCCCTGAAAATTGTTGGAAATCCATCCAAACTGGGGCTGTTGAAGCAGAGCATGCTTCAGTAGTTAAGCTCTAGACCACTAGACCACAGGGCTGGCCCCAATATATTTTCTCTGTATATTGTACATACCACTTATAATCTGCCTTTTCACTTCATGGAATGTTATGAAAAAATACATAAAATTTATGTTCATCATTGTTCTCATGTTACTTCATTTTATTCTATTGCTTTCAATTTTCAAGATATTTTTAATCATTTTTATAGTTCAGAATAAAACCATTTCAGATTATTTCTTATAGTTATCTACAAAACCCTGATAAATATATTTTTGCATAATTTTTCCACTTAATTGATAACTTAGAATAAATATATAGAAGTGGAATTATCCGATGAATGTATATATTTATATATATATAGGCACAAATGTTTGTCTTCTATGTCTTCTTACCTTTTCTTCTAGAAGTTTGGGATTCAGACTGCCAAAAGAAGTATAAGTTGTTTCTTTGTCATATGAATGCAAATTCCGGGTTTCAATATAATATAGTTCTTTGCCCAACTGGTGGGTTAAAATGGTTTCTTTTTAAATTTAAAACATTGACTACTTTTTTCATTGTTTAAAATTTTGTAAAATATTTTTAGAAATCCATATTCTTTACTTTTTTGAATAGCCTAATCATGTCCATTGCCCATTTTCTATTTATTTTTTAAATTCCTGGAATATAAAACTCACTGATAGATTAAATATATTAACTCTTTTATATATATATTTAAAATATATTTTCATTTTTTTCCATGAAATTTAATTTTATGGATGGTTATTTTGATTATAGAAGTTTCCTTTTTTCACATGGTCAATTGTATAAATTTTTGGCCTTATAATTTCTACTAATACAGTAATGCCCATATTCCACTGTCAAGATTATACACATTGGCTTTATTTTTTCAGCATCTTTTTTAGTTAATCTGAATTTATTTTGGTAAAAATTATGAGCTATGGATTTCCTTTAAAGGAAACACAACTAACTTTAAAGAAAAGTTCCAATATTTCAGTATTTCTGAATCAGAAGTGATTTTCTAAAATACATTTTCAATTTCCTTGTTCTCCAAATTTCCGATGGAAACAACAAGCTTCATATAGAAAAACCATTCACCACCATACCTAAAACATCATATTTCAAAAACACACCTAACAGCAAGGCCTCCTAAACACATAGTTAAACAATGTTCTATGTAAGTTTGGAAAGTGTCTCACTGAATTTGCCAAGAATAAAGAAAAATTTCTCTCCAAAAACATAAACAAATAGATGAAAATTAAAGTCATCGTATAAAAAGAAGTTCAGCATGGGGAACGTCTGAGAAAATTGTCCGTTACAAAATACTTTTAAAAAAATCCTCCGAATTTTACCTAAAAGAGGAATGCGAGAGCAGTTGTACTAATGAAATAAGAGTAGGCTATAAGATAATAAAATAATGAAAGAATAATAAAGAATCTTTGAGTTTAAAAAATGTAGTTTCTGAAATAATAAACTCTTTGGAATAAAACCGTAGAGCACGGATCTCAAGAAAGTCATTTCTTTTTCATTTATTTATTTATTTTTCAAAATGTTTCCATAGTAGTATGGTTTAACTTCTTTCCACCCTCCCTGGCTATTCTATAGATTGTTTTTTAATTTTTTTTAAAGGATCCTATTTTTTTTTTATTTGGCAGGGAAAAATTTACCCTGAACTAACATCTGTTGCTAATCTTCCTTTTTTTCTTTCTCCCCAAAGCCCTAGTGCATGGTTGTCTGTAGTAGTTGTAACGCTTCTAGCTCCTCTGTGTGAGCTGCTGCCACAGCATGGCCGCTGACAGACATGTGGTGTGGTTCTGTACCTAGGAACTCAAATTGGGCCGCAGAAGCAGTGAGAGAGCTGAACTTTAACCACTAGGCCAATAAGGCTGTATCTAGATTGTTTCATTTTTACCATTATAGCTACAAGATTGAATATCTTTAAAACCAATTCCCTTAAACCACAAATATTCTTAAATCATATTCTATCTTCTTTACATTTATTACTAATTTTCAATTTGAAATTTCTAAATCTAACACAATGACCTTGATAATTGGAATTACTCTGAATTTTTACTCTAACACCCATAATTGTGCTTCTTCTTGCTCTCGTGTAGTATTCCTGAGAACCTATCATTGCTTTTCTCCTAGATCTTAAGCACCAAGTGCCCCACAGTGACTAAATTTTCCACAATGATGGAGAGAAATACCTCTGTTTTGGTATTTATCTTTTGGTATTATAACCCTAGAAAACTAGAGCTATATTTTTATAACTTGAAACAAAAATGTTGAGGTTATGCCAATATTCAATTTATAGATAAGATATTCTCATTTGTTCTCTTATCCAAAACAATATCAATTGAGTGGCACCAAAGTGCCAGGAAGTTAGAATGCACATTTATTAGCAGAATTCAATTCATCATGCATGATTATAGGATTTATCATTTCAGGAGTAAGCTTTTCTTTACTTTTTGACATTTATCATTTCTCTCTCATTCCTTTCCTTAAAAATTCTGCAAATCTATTATGAATCAAATTTGATCTTTTGCTAAAGATCTTCAAAAATATTGTTAAATGATCAATATTTTGTTCGATCTTGATGTTTTCCTTGAGCAAAAAGACAGCTCATAAGTTTTCAGTGATCATATCTAAAACCTTCAGTGAAAAGTGAGGTTTTAAATAAAGACTTAGAGAAATAGAATAGATTGAGTGAGTACATAATTTAGAACCTTAAGTTTAAAGGTATGTGAGAATAAGCGGACACCCAAAATTCTTTAAGCTATCAATAATACTGATGTCACTAAAATCCAAACTAGATATTCCCATTTAATGATAGTTGAGTGGAACTATCCTGTACTGTCTTTAGAGTGATGAAATTATCTAAGTTTCACTCTAATTTTCTCTCTGCCTCTACTTTATTGGAGTGAGATTTAATATATTGCTTAACTGGGAAGGTTTCAGCTTTTTAATGTGAAAAATGAGGAGGTTATCCTAGATTATCTCTAAATTTACTTATATCTTTAACATTTGATGAGTATATGTTTATGCTCCTAGTTTTCAAATTAATAACTAGTACTTATAACATGATTTCCAGTATATTATACATCCTTTCTTTTAAAACTTATTTACTAGACCTTTGCTTCTGACAGATACTTTTCTAAGTAACCATTAACTTCATTTTTATGTCAGTTTTACAAATAAAAAAATGATTCTCCACAAATGCACAACTGTCAAAGATAAAACCCAATATCGTGACTACCAATCCACGCAAAATGGAAATGCATCTCAGATACTTTACTTTTTAATGGTTGTGCATAATGCAAACACTTTTATCTCTAAGTATATTCATAAATGGTAAAACAACAATAAAATTGGATTTCAATATGAAAGTAGCTGACTTGAGTTTTACAAATGGAATTAATAATTTATATGATCAAAATGCCTAATTTGGTTGAGTAGAAAAGGTCAATGACCATCTAAGTTTTCACATTTTCTGGGTTATTACTGGAACATATTTTCTTTGGACTTAGAGCTTATTAAAGATTCATAGTCTGAAGTTCTGGCATTCAATATTTATTCTCTGATCCAGAAAACTACTTGATAGGGTTCTTTTTACTTTTTATTTTTTGAAGTAGATGAAAAAGAATTCTTGGTCTTTAAAGAACATCAGAGAGCTTTTTCAAACAAACACTAATATAATCATCAATAATTAAGCTGTATAGAGAAATCTCATGTATTTAAAATTCTGAGACCAGATTTGACTTAAGAATTGAAAGGGACTCTCACTGTCCTCATTATAATTAGTGCAGGGATGATACTCATTATTTCTACTAAATCTGAACCAGATACTCACGTCTAAGAAAACTTGTCAAACTGTTTTGCATGTTCTGTAAATCATCATTATAATTAACTCATTTATTCAAACAATCTAATCAAGTGTCTACTATGGACTAGAACTTTTGTTGATCACCAAGGCTACCATACTAGGAATGAAAAAGACATAGTCCCTTTTCTCAAGGAGTTGACAGTCTAGGGAGAGATTCACAGACTAATCAAATACTCAGAAGTAATATAAAAATCAGCTGAGGTAGGTTATGAATCGAAAGTACTGGGTATTATATCAGGACTAACACTTAAAAGTAGCAAATGGCTCTCAGAAACTTGATTTACATCTTCTTAGAAAATCAAAAATATCTACCAGTTTTTAATTTTAAAATTTATAGTTTTCCAATTTTTCACATAAAAATTTAAGAAGGCACAGAAATATTATTAAATTTGTTATCTCAGTATGGATTCAACATTTAATTTATCCTGCTTTCAAACAATAATTGTCGTAGGGCCGGCCCCGTGGCCTAGTGGTTAAATTTGGCACGCTCCACTTTGGTGATCTGGGATTGGTTCCTGGGTGTGGACCTACACTACTCGTCAGTGGCCATGCTATGAAGGTGACCCACATACAAGATAGAGGGTGATTGCCAACAGATGTTAGTTCAGGGAGAATCTTCCTCAGTAAAAATAAAACAAAACAAAACTCATACCTGCCCAAGATTTCAAATGATGGTTTTTGAAAAGTGTTTATCATTTGTGTTATCTTCTCAATAAGCTGTAGTTGCTCTTCATTGTAACATTCTACATGAGGAGGAGTAGGACTTATGCACAATTAATCTGTGAGGAGGTAGTGCTTTAGTCTAACTGACTACATTAATAATATAATACTGACTTGTCAGTGGAACAAACTATTTTCTCTCTCTATTGAAAGAAAATGTTTTGCTTTGTGTACAAGGAAGAGAAATAGACCCTACAGGAACAGACCTCGGTTCAAACCCTGAATCTGACAGTAACTATGTGTGTGACTCTGGGAAAGTTCATAAACAAATAGCACCTCTGCTGGTAGTAATAGAGAAACGAATGGTGCCTATGTCATCATCATCATCAACAAAGATATTAATAATAAGCAGTGTTTGCTTCTTTAATGTCTGTATCAAAACTCAGAGTTGATAAAAACAGGCACGTAGTTTGTGTCCTTTTCTAACAGTACTGGTGGGTGTGTTTTAGGCAGTGCACATTTTAGTTATATCTTTAACAACAGAATCTATTATTTAAATTGTATATTTATGCATTATTTATGCTTTACATTAGTCCACTCTTGACTTGAAGTAAATGAATTGTATATAATGCAAATGTTAAAACTGTGTATAACAAAAGAAAACATGTAGGGACATTACAAAGCATTGATCCTGTGCATTACTAGAGGGCACAGGTTTAACTGTAATCTTTTTAGTTACTAAAAATAAAAATCATTTGTTTCAATAGATCCCTTATTTTTTGAAGATTTGATTAAAAAAAATCCTACCACAAATCCATAGCAAATTTCAGAAAACTATTTTTCTTAACGTCCCTCAATACAGTTATAGTATACCTCAGGGCTAAATTAGTAAAGTGAATTTAGAAATAGGCAACACATTATGATTCAATAATAAACATCTGTTAATTTGACATTCTCTAAGCAGAAGTTTAATTCTATATATTGAGGAGAATGGCTTGCTTGTCATTAACTTATCAATTTAATATGTATTAAACAAATAGCTGTTGAGGACATTCCAGGTGTCAAGCATTGTACTCCATATTGCAGGCAGAAACAAATATAAAGCTTGGCAGCTTTTTTTGAGAAACTCACTGCTAAGTCTAAGGAGAGTCAAATAAGAAAATAAATATAGTGTAATATAGGACTGCAATGTTGGAGAGAATGAGGTGTTAACTTGGTAGCACAATGCAAGGACACCTAAAATAAATGAGAGGTGGAAGAAAAAGCTGATGAGGAGTCAAATGTGAAAAAAATCTCAGGTGATTTTGTAATCAATTATTTCTAAAAATGGAATTTTGGTTAGGATTGCATAAAAAATGAAATCTATGGTAAGAACTTTGCATGAAAAAGAAAATGTAATTTACACAAAAGATATCCTAAATAGCAATAAGAAATAAAAGATTAATTTCCTCTTCCAGTCATGATGGTGTAAAAATGATGAAATTTAACTGTCTGCTCTAAAGCACTAGAAACTGGACAGTACATATGAAACAAGGGTCTTCAGACATCGGACAACAGGCTTCACGTGACAGTAATCCTTTTGATTATCCCAGCATACTACCCGGAGAGAGTCCAGCAGGACTCCAGCAGGAGCTGTGGGAGCACAAACTGACCATGGCATTCTCCATGAGTTGAGGGGACAGAGCTGAAAATTCAGAGGCCAAGAAGGCTAGAATTAGCCAGCTGAGAGAGGAGAGATGCACAGAGAGCTCCAGAGGTCTGTATAGGTTTGCCTTCAAGTCTTCAAATGAGTACTAATCATCATAATTAAGTGAGGAAACTATGAGATTGGGAAAGAACAGCCAAAAACCAGCAGGCCTAACAAAGATCTGATAAGGTGGAAAGCACATTGCTCAGGAAATGTGTGCAGAGAAAAATAGGACCTTGGTTCTTCCATGACTGAGAAGGACTAGCAAAGACAGATCAAGTGAAGAAGGATGAACCTGCAAAAGAGGCCAAGAAGTAGCATCCACCGAGAGGGGAGAATTGGTGAGCACAGTGCCAAGACTTTACCCTAGTTAAATCGAACAGTGTAAACATAGCTTCTGATGTTTTTTCAAGTTTCCACAGCATTTGAACACCATACCAATAACCAATAGGAACTCTCCCTACGTCAGCATAAAAGTTATCCCTTGACACAGGAACAGGGAAATTAACTTCTTCAGCATAGTCACTTCAATTCAGAAATCCCTGGTTTGACACTGATTTCAATTCACTCTGTGGGGGAATAAAGACATGAGAAAGAATGCAGGAGAATAAATCACACGTGAAAATGAATATGATAGGAGGCTACAGAGAGACAGAGCTAATTCTAGAAAATACAAGGATTAATCCACTGGGGGCCAGAAGGTGAGGGACACTAAGGACGATTCCTTGGAGAAATTAAGTTTTGACAGAGGCCTTGAAACAGAAATAAAACTTCAACAGCATTTGGGGATGAAAGCCATTTTAAATTCAGAAAACAGCTTGAGTAAGGCCCAAAGTTATGGTGTTAAGGAAAATAACCATGGCAGAGGAAAAGCCTTTCTTCTGGGCATAGATAGACAACTATTACTTGAGATTCTTTAATAGAAAGTGAAAGTTTTTGAGAAATCTATAGAGAAATCACAAAGTAAATGGTTCTAGAATAGCAATGGATGAAGAAATCAATGTTGGAAGATGACTAAAACCAAAAAAAGAAACTCAACACAAACCACAAATAGACACTATATCGTATATAAAATGGAGTCTCCTTTTACTTTATACTAAATTACTTATATATTGTTTTAAATTATATTCCATTTCTGTAAAAACTCAGTTGTGCTTATCGCATTATAGGAAAAAAATGATTTCAAAGAGCCATGTATGATACTGGCTCCAGAGAGAGCATTTAAATAGTCACATGATGTTTCTTAACATATATCATGTGTATTTCTAACTATTTAGAAGACCATTTGTCTAAAATGCATTATGCACATGAATAAGACAGAGTTTATATTTGGGTCTTATATTTTTAACCACATGAGTGTTTGTATTGAAAATTATAACTGTTAGGAGATAATTTAGCCCTATGGATTAAAAATGACGTGACCAGCTTTGAGTTATTTTGATTCATTTCTTTAATCTCAATTAAGCAAATAAATAAAAATTTTGCTTCATTCTTCAGATAATTTATATACTACTTGTTTTGAAAGAGTTCTAACTGACTTGATATCAACTACTTTTAAGCTGAAAAATAAAAGGTCATGTAAAGACTGTTTTTCAGTATAAATGCACACATTCTTCTGTGGCATTACATGGGTCTCCAGCTCAATATATTCAGTTGCTATAGCAACAATTTCTAAGGAAACAGGAGAGAGGAGTCTGAGTATTTCTGTTGCTGGCTGTGTGCCTGAAAGAAATGAATAGTAAACAAATAGTATTTCTCTTGAATATAGGTGCTCACGAATTAAATAAATGAACTGAGGAATAAATACTACCAGTTTCATGCTGGAAATTATTTGTGTAAATAGATTAAATTACTTTTTAATGTCACATTTTATCTAGTTAAAAGTACTAACAACAAATAGCTCACCATATAAGCAGATGCACTGGAAAAATGACCATTGGATTTTCATTTGTCACACCTCCAAAACTTGAGTGGTTGAAAACCCCGATTGGAAACAGGTTAAAATATAACCACTTTATAACATAGAAAAGAGCTCATAGAAATTTATAATCAGAGAAAATCTCACTCAGTTCTTCACTTTGTTTCATGATGAAATCGCGGTTAGTAACTAGCGACTAAGAAGGGACTTGCACAGAATCTCAGAGGATTTTAAGGGGAACTGGATTAAGATTCAACTTTCCAAACCCGAATCCAATTTCTTCCACCACAAAGTTTACCTCAAAAATATGTTTTTAGGAACAATAAAATGAACAAAATTTACATTGAATATTTACCTTTGTCCTTAATATTAAGGACACAAAAAATGAGTGAGATATAAGTCTTGCTTTTGAATAACTCATTTTCCAGTGTCTGCTGAAGGCAAATGGACACCACTTATGCATGGAATCGCAAGGGTACAATTGTAATGGAAGGGCCATTTTAGGGATGCCGTGCGAAGGCCTCGCAGGCACAGAGAAAGCTTTGTATCTGCTTGTCCTAGGCCACCTTGATGAGGAAAACTGCAGATGAGAGGCAGGCTCCGAGGACTGGAATTCTGCTTGCCCTTTTGAGACATTTGCGTTTGTGAAGGAAGGGGGGATGACCTTGTAGGGACCTGAAATTGGCCACCCCAGGATGTGTCTCTTTGGCATCGGGACTGTTTGGGGCTGATTGCTTTTGATAACAGGGACAGGGAAGGAGGCTCTGGGGAATGGAACTTGCCCTTGTTGGGACACATTTACATTTGTAAGGTAAATCTCTATCTGTAAAAGGTGCCTCCCTCTCTGTACCAGGAAGAAGAAGAGAGATGACCTTGTCCCTAGAAACTCTTAATGGGGAAGGCAAGAACTTAAGTTGGTTGCTGTCTGGCAATCTCATGTAACTGATTTAGGGTGGTGGCTTCTAACCATTCTAACCTTTACTTAATCCGATTTGATTCTTGTCTAAAAAGTCATGGGATCACCCAACGACCAGACCCCACCTGCACTGATACCATTTTAACTTTTTTTCATGTTCTTTCCTTTGTCTTGTAAAGAAATGACTCACATACCCATGCCTTATAAAATTAGCCCTAACCCTCAACTCGGGGCAGCAGCAGGAGCTCTGACTGCCCATGGGTCCTGTCCCCATGCCAGCGGGGGCAGCAGAGGCAGCAGCAGCAGAAGCTCTGACTGCCCATGGGTCCTGTCCCCGTGCTATTCTATACTATTCTCTAAATAAAAGAGCACTACTGCCAGATCTTAAGAGTCTAAGAAATCTTTCTTTCGACTCCTCGGCTTACCGACCCCGCATCAACCTCAGAACCTTGAGGGACAGCTATCAGGATACAGTGAGAAGTTAAATGCATTGTGTGTAGCTCACTCCCACCACATGGGAAATCCTTAATATATATAGCTATTAGTTTTGCAAGAAAGTGTTTTTTAAATGACGTATAACCCCAGCCTCCTAACCATCAGGCACAATTTGCCTTATTCTGGGAACGGCTACCCTGAGTCAGAGCCACAAATACTGCCACTGGTCTTTTTTGTTTTTGTTTTCTAAATTTCTTATCGTTTTTTCGGTTATAAATACTTGCATGCTGATCTCAGTGTGAACACTCAGAATATACTACAGCCCACCTTCATTTATCCAAACTAGATCCAGGAAAGTGGAATACTGACCGGAGTTTATCACCTGGGAATCTTCCTGTTGCCGGGGTCTTCTGGTTTTTGTCTACCCAAGTTTTCTGGATTCTCCTACAGTGTAGGCAGAACGCTAGAATGACCCTTTCACTGACCCACTTCCTTGAATAATCTCCCTTTGAGTGTGGGTGGATCCTGTGAATACCATGAGATAACACTCTGGTGATTATGTTACTTATTATGACGAAAGAACAGGAGGTGAGTGGGCCTAATCTAATCAAATGAGCCCTTTAAAAGCAGAGTTTTCTCCCACCAGTGGCAGAAGAAGAAGTCAAAGAGATTCCAAGAGTGAGAGAGATTAGACACCAGAGAAGTTCTCCCCTGCTGAGATGGAGGGAGTCATGGGGCACGACCCTGAGAATGACCTCTAGGAGCTGAGAGCTGAGCCCAGCTGACAAACAGGTCCCTCAGTGCAACAACAGCAAAGAAGGGAATTCTTCCAAGAAGCAGCGAGTTGGAAGAGGACGCTAAGCCCATGAGAATCACAGCCAAGCAGGGAACCTGTTTACACCGTGCCTGGGCTTCTGGTCCATAGAATCTGTGAGATAATACACTGGTGTTGTTTTAAGCCACTGAGATTGTGGTAATTTGTTACATAGCAATAAAAAACTAAGACATCATGCTCTCTGCATAAGCCCTTTACTCTAGCATCTGGAACTCTGAACCCGGTCTCCCAGCTGAGAACTCGTTCATTAATGCTACCCACTCCCCCACCCACCACCCTGTCAGACTTCAGGCAGGCTTTAGAATTTGAAGTTGACATATAGCAGGGTTGAGTTTTGTTTTAAATGAAGAAAATACAGAAATGGAATTCTCTATTCATGAAAAAGAATAAGATAAAAGAAATGAGAAGTGATATTTCCAACATTTTTAGAGGCAGTTACATTATCTGCTCCTGGACATAATTTGGTCTCTGAATCACACTGTCAGGATCAATAAAGTTAATGCTAATGTATTTTTTTTAATTCTCAAATTTGAACTGAATTTATAACTAGTATCAATTTTCCTGAGTTGCCTCAAATTAATTGTGACCAGGTCTAAAGAAGGTATGATACTTATGAAGATTAACAGGACCTGAATATAATTCTTTAAGATGTTTCCTATTTTTTCCTTGCTTTTAGAACTATATTCTTATTTTTCCTGAACAGAAATATGTGGAGTAACAATATTTGAAAAGCATAAAAGTTTCTTTTTAAAAGTGCAACAGTATTTTAATAGCAAATACAATAGATGTCAGAAGCACTAAAAGTTTGCCTTAACTTGCCATTTCAGAGGGCAGAGTGGGTAGACCAGTATACTTATCTCTCTTATGGGAACCTATTATTTTTTCCCCCTAGGACTTTCATGCTTCTTCAATGTCTTTACTTAAATTAGTTTCACACCAAGGAAAGCAGATATTAAAAATTCTAAGG
The DNA here is from genome assembly GCF_041296235.1 of Equus asinus. Taxonomy (NCBI): domain Eukaryota; kingdom Metazoa; phylum Chordata; class Mammalia; order Perissodactyla; family Equidae; genus Equus; species Equus asinus. Next base: position 6,830,092 of record NC_091797.1, on the reverse strand, counting down.
AGCTTAAATCAATTTCAAATGCAAAATTTAAGAAAAAATCAACATCAAAATGTGTTTGAGAAAATTTGCTTTGAGTTAAATTGAAATTAATTATGTAGGATGAAGGTGAGTTTCAGAGTGAAGAGACGGGAGACTTAAATTTACCATTGAAATCTAGATCCACCTTTCTAGACAATCTGTAAGTGCTAAGATAGAAATTCCCCCCAAGAAATTACTGAAAGTTAGCTTTGAAAGGTAATAAATACTTTCATGCAAACAAAATACTTAAAAGCATCATTAAATCATGGATATTAACTTGGTTGATGTGTTATTAGCAGTTAAGCATCTTTTGAAAACAATTTGATAGCACTGAGTGGAAAGGTGCAAATAGAAATTGATGGATAAAGGATAAGGGATTCTGGCGGCTCTCTCTTCATGAGAAAGATTCAGATAAAAAACCATGAAGAATAATCTTCCAATTTTAAGATGCAATAAATGTGTTCTTATGAACAAATTTATTAAAAGCAAATTATTGTTATTAAAATTTGGACATATACAGCACATTGAGAAGTCCATTCTCACCCATATCTGTAGTCATTTATAACTTAAAAAAACAGCTGTTCCCCCAAAAGCTTGTACTACTTTTGGGACATCAGCTCTGTCCCAGAGATGTTACACATATTAAAATGTAATCTGATGTATTTTACCTTCAATATCAGTGATCCTGTTCAAAATCTGGGCACATGAATATCTATGGTTTAAAAGTTGGAGTTCTGATATTGCCTATATGAGACAATGAATAAAATAATACTAATCTGAGTTTAATTTCGTGCTTGTGATTAGTCAATTAATATGAAATCTCTCAATAAAATGCTTTTTTGAAATGAGCTAAACAGAGAAAATGGATTAACATCGATTCTATCACCAGGAAACAAAGACAGTTAGAGCCAAATTAATAAAATTATGTAAGTTTTCAACAGAGATTATAATTTAAAGTAAAATCCATTATAGTACTGAATTTATACATATTTTAAAATCTGCAATAAATATTTTAGTTATGAATTAGAAGTGGGGATGATTTAGACCCAGTTTGTCCTCTTGCTTCTGTTTTCTCACAGAGGAAGGGGATACGACCAGTTGTGTAACTAATGGTCACTCCAAGGGTGGTAGCTGCTCTTTATTTCGTGGCTGGTCCTTCTGAGAATGCCTGTTCTCCCTTATGCTAGAAACGTATTTTGCCTGGATCCTTTTCAAATAGAATTCGAGCAGTACTTTCTGGTGCTTATAAGATTTATATATTATTTTTGTGAGGATTTCATCCTTGAGTCACATATTTTCTCGAATCTATTATTGACTTAATTGTGTTTGTTTTAATCATTAGTAGTGTTTACCACATTCTCTGTCTTGAAATACAGCTGACTGGGAAAGAAATACTCCAATCGCCACATCAGATGGGTTCGGTTTGCCCACAGGTCCCCTTCTGTGCTTGTATTAGATGTCGAGTCCCCTGCCGTGACCACATCGCAAGAGCAGGGCAGAAAAGAGCAATGACCTCTGGGGACATCAGGAGATAGAAACACACAAATTCTCTTTTTACCGTGCCAACTGTGGACAGGTATTCTTCACCATGTATTTTTTTTCCTCTTAATTTGAATAAATGTTTTAACAGAAAATTTGTTTTACACTTTTGTTGATCTTACTGTTAAGAATAAAGACAGTTACAATTTGCGTAGGCTCACTACCTCCAGATACTCCGTCGAGCACAGAACGCGTGTTGTCTAGTTTAGTTCTGACGAAGCGGGGTGCAGGGCTTACGATATTATCCCATTTGAAAGGGAGAAAGCTGAGGCAGGGTGTAGTGAAGCCTTCCCGAGATCACACCATTACTAAGTGGATTTTGAACCAGAGAGTTGGACTCTAGAGCCTAAATTCGAAACCCACACATTATGGGTCAGGATGCCGTAGGAAACAACATGCTCGCTTCTGCAGGCCACTAATAACCAAGTGCAAGTCCTTCGCACGCGCATTTTGACTTCCACTTTAATTCTGTGGAATGAAAATGGATATTATTCATCTCTTGTGCTTTTAAAAATTAAATGAGTATAAAATTGGGGACTAATTCCTGTGGGGTTAATAAAAATAAATACACTTCTTCAGCCAGTTTGTGAAAAATATGTAATTTTACTTGCAGGCCCTATTGGTTTAAAAAAAGAAGACTTTTTCAAGTATAAATAACGATATTTATGTGCCTTCAGGTATAAATATTAAATGGTCTAAAAGAATAAAATTTCACTCTTCATCGACCTCAGCTGTCAAAATGATAAAATGCAACTTTCTTTTCTTTCCTTCCATTGTAGGAAGCTCGTCAGACGGCTGTAAAGAGGGACAGAGGCACTGGCATCAAAAGAAGAAATAGAAAAACGCTAGGGGAAATGAAAATTTATCCCAAGTCTAAGCAAAATGGTAAACTACCTAAGAGAAACTTCAGCCAAAATAAGAACATAGACTGAAAATCAAATAGGAAAATATAATACATGATGATAATCTTACAACAGTTGCACTTATCATATGAAGGTCCCAAATTATATATAGAATTTTATGCATTTGCAAATATGGGTTAAATCTTTATGTCTTATTTCTTCAGCATTAAGTCGCTCTCTGGAATGCAAAATAGCACAGAAAGTTCAGACCAAAGGGAAGGAAAAGAGCAGAGAGAAACGGTGGGACCTTAAGAATTTATGAGGTTTCTGCAACTGATAATACACATTAAAAAGTATAAATAGAATTAAGGAGACTAGGGAAGGGTTAAAAATTCCTGGCCAGAGTATAACCAGGGATTCAGAACCACAAGAGACACAAGAATGTGGCTACGTCCAGAAATGAAATGTCAGAGTAGTGCAAATTGGTCAATAGCAAGCGAACAAGTCAAAGGTAGAGCATATATCCCTAAAATTCAGGGCATATCCTGTTTGGATTGCAAGCATTTAAACACTAAGGACCACATAGGTATTAAAAGTGGTTGGGGTAGTAGTCTAGAAACTAAAGTGTGGAGTTGGGTTAAAAAAACAAAAGTCTAGGCAGAGGCTAACATTTAGGTGGCACTGTGAAAGCAATTTATATATATTTATTCATACATTCCTAAAAAATGACTCCACAAAATTAGCGGTAGTCCATTTTACAGATGGACAACAGAGGCTGTCATGTAACTTTTCTAAAGCCAAAGAGCAAGTAAGTCACAGAATGGGAATTCTAGGATTTGGTCATCTTCCAAGCTTCTGCCATATTACCAGACAATGAAATTGTATAACTCAGGGTTTTAAAAAATCTAGCTAAATAGCCTGGGAAATGCACAAATACCCAGAACCAACATTTTGTTTTAGTGTGGTAGCATGTCTTTATAGGAAGATGGTGAGACACGCAGGGAGAGTACCATGTGACAACAGAGGGCAAATTGGAGTGATGTATCTACAAGCTAAAGAGCACTGGGGATTGACAGCCACCACCAGAAGCTAGGAGGAGGCAAGGAAGAAGTCACCTCTGCAGGTTTCAGAGGGAGCATAGCCCTGCCAACACCTTGTTTTCAGACTTCTAGGTTCCAGAGGTGTGAGACAACAAATTTGTTTTAAGTTTTCCAGCTTGTGCTTCTTTGTTATGGCAGCCCAGGCAACTAATATAGCATTCGTCCAAATATAGTATTCATAATTCCAGCATTTGTGTCACAATTACAAAATTTCAGTGTCAATGTTACCAAATCTCATGTCTTCAACATCTATCTTCTTCTATTTTCATATTTTCTAACTCTGCCATCTGCTCTCTCAATAGTTCAGATTGCATCATTGGGTCTCTCCACTCCATATTGACTTTCTGCTATACACAAACACACAAGCATACACCCAAGTGTACACACATACAACATGCATACACAAACACATACATATAGTATTCCAGTTATACCACCTTGTGGTTAGGCCACAGATAGCTTGAATTAGGAAATACTGTGATTAGTAGAGTTTCTCCATTCAACACTGTCACAAATAAATTTCCAAGCAAAAGTGTAAATACACAACACTAAACATATATTTCATGCTGAGCATGAATTGTTAATTCACGGCAGATGCAGAAGACATAGGGTCTTTCTGTGCCTCGGGGCCATAATCAGGAATGTCATTATAAACTTATCAGACTTTTGCATTACGACAGAGCTGCTGTTAGACACAGTTTTATAGCTGATAAAATTTGAGATAAATCTACTTGTAGCATGTCTGGAAAAATTGGTTTGCATAATTTCCCCTTATTTGTCTTCAGAGGGTGGCTTAAGATACTTCTCTCTGCTTAATAAAACTGATTACCAAAATAAATAAAAATAATCCAATGTATCAGCAAATCCTGTTGGCTCAACCTTCAAAATATAGCGAGAATCTGACCATTTCTCAAGTCTTCACTGCTGACCCTGGACTGAGCCCTGGTCATTTCTCACCAGGACTAGGGCATTCACCTCCTCGCTGCTCCCCCTGCCTGGATGCTTGCCCGCCCCCACGCTCATCAGCCCTCCGCAGTACAGCCAGAACGATCACTCAGGTCATGTCACTTCTCTGCCCAAACCCCTGGAGTAATTTTCTGTTTCCCTTAAAACGGCCTAAAATTCTTGAAATCTGATTTTGTCTTCTCTCCCCTATTATCTACACGACTTTATCCTCTATAAGTCTCCCTCTTGCTTGCCTGCTCCACTGCACTGGCTTCCTGCTGTCCTTAGAAAATGTCAAACACATGCCTACCTTGACGCAGCATTGGCTATTTGCTCTTTGTGGGATAATTTGCCTCCCTAATACCTACACAATTCTCATCTCCTTCAAGGTGGCTTCCTCAATAAGATCAAATCAGACCATACTGTTGTCTCTCAGCCATCATCCCAGAACGTGTGACACCCCCCCAATCTGCTCTAGTTCTTCTTTCATCAACACGTTACCACATCACATATATATATATATACATACATGCATATACACTCTTCATATTAGAACTATACTGTGTACACTTTATTATATATAACATGTTAGTCAGAAATGCAGGTTTATTATGCTTGGTGTTTACTATCTATCCTTGTTCATTAGAAGTAAGCTCTAGGAGGGCAGGAAACATGTTTTCTTTAGTAGTATATCACTCACACCATAAATAGAGCCCAGAACGTGGTGCGTCCTCAATGAAACGTGCTGCTAAGTCAAACTTGGTTGTTAAGAAAGAGCATATGTTATGCTAATCACCATTACACTTAGATGATAACACTGTCGAGGGGTTGGAATAATATCCTAATTATTGACATTAAATAGCATCTCAAAATATTGCTGATTGATGTTCATAAAACTGACAACTTGTCATACTGCGCCACATGCTTCCGGTATAAATAGATTTGGGAGGCAACAGAAATATCTTTTTATTAATTTCCTGTGTACAAGTGACTGACAATAGTAAATAGAACTGAGGAAAACCACATCTGTGGAGAGGCAAGTGGTTCTCCTCATTAGCAGAATTAGATATGTTGCCCCTACCCACGGGCAAAATACAGTGAGCCTCAGGTCCTTACCCTGGTTTTGAAGCTCGCTCTCTTCCTTTCCTTATTCTTCCCTGGCCTCCCTGGAGTGAGGGAAGCCCCTCACCAGAAGGCTCAGCTGAGATCTGCCTAAGCGTGGGAGCCAATGAAGACACGAAGGATGCGGAGAATTAGCAGAGCCTCACTCCCTTCACCGAACAATACGCTGCCCTTAAAATTCACCATATCTGGATCTTGCAAATTGAAATTCCAGGGCCAACTCCAACACTTACTAACTGAGGGAACTGAGCTAATAGAGTCTCTGCCTGTTTCTCATCTGCAAAATTGTGAGGGGACCAAATCTTCAGCCCTGGGATATTGTCAGTTACTAAGTGAGTATTGAATACATGGCAGCTACTGTTATTGTAATTATCCTTGAAACCAGGAATTTTGTCTTCATGCCCATAATATCCAGAGATGCCCCCGAGTATCTGCGCTGTTTCTTGGACAAATCATTTCCTCCTGAGCCTGTCCTCTCTGCGCCTTATCATAACACTGGCCCAGATCACAGGGCTGGGAGGTTTAGATTGCTTGCAGCCTCTGCTTGAAACATCAAATGCCACCTTCACACTCACACTCTCACTGTGTATGATATTCGGCCTCGAACTTAAGCTGTGCTAGGAATCCTGGCTCAAGAACAGGTAGCTCTTCCCTAAATGAATTCTGCTTCCTGGACGTCTAGAATCAAGCTCAATACTGGCTGATTACCTAGAAATCAACTGTGACCTCCCCATCTTTACAGGCCTCACTAGCTACCTACGGTCTCCCAATATCAAGTCATGCACACACCCAAAGGCATCCTGAACCATGATGAAGCTGATAATTCCTTGAGATTACTGTATATTGAGTGATCCGGCTTCTTCCTTGGGGGGCCAGACACTTCAGCCTTGTTTATTTCTTCAGTCTTAGAGGATTTCTTCTACTCTCTGGCTTCCTCACATCCACAGCTTATGTTACTCTGGTCATAGCAGCCTTCACAGCTCAGCCTCCCTAACACATTAAATTGGATGGAGTCTTTGCGACCAGTTTTAAGAGCGATGTTTTACAGTCTTTCCTGGGATTGCCGTAATTACAGCAAAGCTTCGGGTAGGGCATTGCATCTATTAACACACGGCTCCTGTCCTGAAAAGGCAAGAATACTGTTGAGGGAAGTTAACAAAACAACAAATGACAAAAGTGAAGGTGACATTGAGTTACCCACAATGTTCTATAGGAGCAAAAATAAAGACAAAGTCAAATTTTAAGTGTTTTTACAAGTCTTCCAGCAGAGGGTGACATTTGAATTGGGCCTCAGGGTAGGAATTCTGACAAACTGGGCAACAGAGGGCATTCAGGAGGAGGGGCTGTGAATACTAAAATGCAGAGTTGTGCAACTGGATTGAGGAATGATGAGTCATAAAATAGAGTAGGCGTGGGTGGGAGAGGATGACTTTAGATGACACAATCAAGGCTGAATATTGGAGTTGGAACGTTTAGGATTTTAAACCTCTTTTTATAGGAAATGAAGATCCACTGAAGCTTTTTAAGCAAAGGAATGAGAAATCACATAGGAAAACAACTCTGAAAGTAATGTGGAAGAGAGACCAGAGAGAATAGAGACTAGAAATAGGTAGCCCATTTTAGAGAGTATGACGTTAGTCTAGAAGAGAGGATCAGAGTTTGAACTGGAGAAATATTAGTGAGTTGAGCTAAGAAGCTGGATGGGAGAAATTTTTAGATACAATTCATAATACGTTTTATAAAATAAAGTTTACCCTGAAGCTTAGGAATATAAATGGATATAAATTTCGCGTCTGAGACATGAATCAGAGGAGAAGAAAGCATGAGAGATGAAAGAGATGAAGGTTCTGGTGCTGGAGAAGGAAAGATTTTATCTTAAGTTTTTGAGGGACTGATAAGTAAAAAAATGTTAGTCTGAAAATAGGTGAGAGTCCGTATCTCTGATTTATTGGAAGCCGTGGATGTAAGTGCTATATCTCCAAAGACAAAGTGTGGAATAAAGGAATGAGAACTGAAAAAGGAGAGGGAAGGGTGTGTGAAAAGAAAGGAAAGAAAGGAGAGAGAGGAAGAGTTTAAGAACAAACCCTGTGGGATGCTAACAGTTAAGCGGTCAGCGGGAAATTGGGCTGGCAGAGAAGGCAAGAGAATTTCACAACAGCGCGGCGCAGACGGGGCTGGATATGTACATATACGCATATTGCCCAGCCAAGTGCAAAACGAAAACACAAGGTCATTTGTTCAAAAACCCCGTTAAAGATGCTAAAATATAAAGCTTTTTTCTTTTTTCTCTGCTCTCTCTCCCAACTTTTCATGGTATTTTTTTATTTTTTGTGTAATATCATTCTAAGAAAAATTTAAATTTTCAGTTATTAGCATAAATTTTACCATTCAGCTTTTCATTACGAAATGCCAGTTTTAAATGCAAATATAAGAGGATTAAACTCCTGTGGAATCATAAAAATTACACAATTCATATTTCACAGCTAGTACTGCATTTTGCTCTTGGCATGAACTAACCCTGAACCCTGAAACAAACTAATTCAACTGCTTTTCTTTCGCTTCTTGCTACGTGCAGATTCTCCCACCCCACTGGGAGCCTGTGACTTCCATAGCACCTTTATTTTATCCTCCCTTTGAGTCTCGCTGAACTCCCACACACCATGGCTCTACCAAGTATGGGGTCCTTCTGAGAGTGGGGTCCTGTGTGCACACCCCAGCCGCGGACACAGGTCTGAGAAATTCACAAGGAGAAGGTGGTGGGCGTTTCCCACAGTCTATGGCTCTAAACTGGGGCTCTGTCAGAACCGCACTGAACGCAGGGATGTTGTAACCTGGGAGAGCACAATAGAATCAAGCAGGCTTCAAATCTGAACTTTTCTGAGTCAATGTATGGCTGATATTTACACCTCGGCCAAGAAGGTAAAAATATATTAACCTGAGAAGAATGAAAAATCACACATTTGACTACACCAGGGTCTAGCAAACTTTTTCTGTAAAGGACAAGTTAGTAAGCATTCTAGGCTTTGTAGACCACAATGCCTCCATCACAACTACTTAACTTTATCCTGTGACTGTACAAGCCAGCCAGAGATAGGAGGTAAACAAATTAGTATAGCCGTAATCCACTGAAACTCCTTATAAAACAGGTGGTGGGCCAGGTTTGACCTGCAGGCCGTACTTTGTCAATCCCTGATCTACACTGTTTTCCCAAGGAAAGATTTGTATTATTAAGTTATTATATTCACTCTACTATATTTTGTGTATGGTGTCGATTATACTACTCATTTTAGTGATGAGTGGGAATAAAATGCAAATAATGAATGCTCTTGAATACTGCAGACTAGAACAACACAAAAAGCGCAGGGCATTCATCCCTGAAAGGTGCTGGGAGCTGCGCTGGAAAGACGATGCCAGGAGTTTGCTTCTGACTTTACAACTGCTGTGGACTGAGTTTCAGCAGATACAGTATGAGCTGCAGGGAAACCAGTAGCGTCCATTACTAGGTCAGTTTTACACATTGAAATTAAATTAGAACAAAAGTGACCATTAGATATTGTGACAAAAATCTCCTTTTCTAGGCAAATACCTCCTTGAGCACCAGGGACAGTGACACACAGGCTGCCACCACCTGTGTTTATCCCTTTTGGTGCTTAGCAGCTTTCAACAGAAGGAAGACTTCTTCCTTCATGTTTGTTGGTTTATAAAATGTAAATGTGAGACATTTGAAACCCTTAGGATATAAACATGACTCCAAATTTGCCAATAGAAAAAATAAGAAACAGCTGTGATTGTTTTAAAAAGGTGTAATTCATATCTGAGTGCTTCTGAGCCAAAATAAAAAGACAAGCAAAGAAAAAATTGCAGGGGTGTCTGGTCCCATCACAAAGGAGTCAGTCAATAAACATCTGAATGTTGTATAAAATGATGCGATTAATTCCATTCCACGTGTTTTCAATTTCTGTAAAAAGGTACAGAATGCTGCAGAAATGTTACTAATGATTTCAACATCTACACAGTAATTTAGTTTAAAAAATATAAATGGAACATTTGACCATAAACGTATATATCTCTGCGTTATTTCAGAGCACTGTATTGCAAGTTTTTTGATTGCCTGTTACTAGAAGAATGCTAATTAGCAATAACTTTCTATTTTTTCTACACAAATATTTTTCTCAAAATTCTTGTAAAAACTTGATTATTTTGATCTAATATGAATAAAATAATTAAATATGCTTTCTGAAATGTTCTTTCTCACTATAAGCAAATATTTGCGAAAATATTTTATTCTGGCTATAAAATATATAATCAGTGTAAAACTTTTAGAAAATAAAAATATATGTTAAAACCATATCTTTAATGTTTTGGAAGAATGCTATGGATGCATATGTGGGGGGTGCATGTACACATGATTTTGCAAATATATTGTATATGTGCTTTATCACTTCTGGTTAGTAGCATGAGAGGAGAAATTCTCCATGTCAATATTTATTTAATAAATCCACTATTTTAGGACATGGCCGTTTCCAAATATTTACTATTTTAATAATACAATTTGGGGTATATTGATAGTAATTTCCTAAAATTGAAATTCTGATATTTAATTTTTTAAAAATTATTGCTGGCAAGTAATCCTCCAGGAAGATGGTGCCCATCTACTGTCCCCTGAGTAGAGCGAGGATTTTCACCAGTTCAGAGGATTACCATTGAAGAAGACAAAATGGATAAAATTTGTATCTCATTTTAAATTTGATATGAATTTTCAATTGCTTCTGATGATTTTTAAATATATTTTTACTCTCAATAGCAAATCATTTTATTATTTGAGAAGTCAGCTTTTCTTCTTTGATCTGAAACAGTACTTTACAATCATGTTTATCTTATGAGGCAATGCATTTTTGCAGATATTTGCTTTAACAATGTTTATAAACATTTTTGGTAATATAACCTTAGAAGGGTATTAATTTTAGTTGTACTACTATAAAATGTACTCATTATCAACATTTTATTTGTAATTTTCTATTTTTGCTTTTAGGCTTAAAAAGTTCCATTTAGAGGGCCAGCCCCGGTGGCCCAGTGGTTAAGTTTGGCATGCTCTGCTTCGGTGGCCCAGTTTCTGGGCATGGACCTACATCACTCGTCCGTTAGTGGCCATGCTGTGGTGGAGGCTCACATACGAAAAGAGGAAGATTGGCAGCAGATGTTAGCTCAGGGTGAATATTCTTCAATGACGAAAAATTTCCATTTAGAGATCAAATAAATATTGACATATTTTATTTGGATTATCTAATGTTTTATTTTGCAATTTTATCTAGCTGGTCTTCATAGGATTTATTCTGGTATAAAATGTAGAGGAAGGGTTTTCAAAATGACAGAATGTGTAAACACAATTTAGTAAATATTAAAATCTTTATCAACGCAAATTTCCCCTTTTTTTGTCTAACGTGTATTTGGGCTTTCTATTCTATTTCCTTTTACTGATGTTCCTGTAATAATATAATAATTTATTATAGTTCATTTTAATATATTATGTAAACACACAAGCTCCCTTACTGCCATTCCTACTCAACATCTCCCTAGCTATTCTCTTGCACGTTAAAATGACTTAATCAAGTTGTGAAGATTACCTCCCTTGAAGTGTTTGAAATTGCTTTATAATTTTCAAATGTAGTATTTATGTAATATTAAGAGCTCATATTTCTGAACTTTAAATAAGAATATCATATCTCCATTTATGTATTTTTAAGGTATTCAATAAATTTTATCTTTTAAGCTTTGTCCTGTATAGTTTTAAATATCACTAGTTTGTATTTTCAGTTAATTAGAGCATTTTTCCATTATGTTACATAGATGGTATGTAAGAAATACGTGCATATGTGTGTGTAAGGCATTTTGACTTGTCTATGAGAATAATGAGCATAATGGAATTACCTCTTCTGTTTCAACATTAAGAATGACATTGAATATTTTTCTGAGCTACTTATATTTTGTTATGTTTGAGAAATAATAGTAGGTGCTGAAAATATTTGGAGATAATGTAAATTCCTTAGAATAGAAAAAAAAGAAATGTTCTTTGTAAACTATAAACTGAGTGTCAAAATCTTTTACCTAATGATGTGGTAAATTATATTATTAAATATCTTCCTTGACTCATCCTTCTATTCTTGGAAAATTTACTCCTTTGACATTTGCCAGGATTCATTAATATTGCACTGGATTTTTTTAAATTTAGAATTTCTCAACTATGATTGGAATAAATGGAACTCATACAAACTTTTTCATTTCTGTACTATTTTTGTTATCCATTGCTATTGGAGAATATTTTGATCAAGAGTTTTGGCTGTCTCTTTTACATACTTTCCAAATAACTGATAGAAAAAAATAGAAAGTTATATTGCTATAGGAAAATAATACCAAACTGCTAGAAATTTTTACTCTTTTTCTCTTAAATGTCATTTGCTTCATGACTTAAACCAAACCACAAAGACGGGTCTCGTTATGAGGACAGCTGAGAAAGACAACTTTGATTCAGCTTAATAGAGCTGTCCCTATACTACAGAACAAGCAATCATGTACTTTAAAAGTTACACAAAACTCTAAGAAACACATTGATAGAGGTAGCTCCAAGAGGCCTCACTCTGCTAATCACAAGAGGTTGCTTAGATTTCATTTCTTCTCAGTGACCCAATGAAATATGAGGAATCCACCAGAGCAAGGGAACCCAGAATTCCAGGCTTTCTAACATTTATACTTTTCTAGCATGGAAGTAGTGGGGAAGAAATAATACCCAGTCAATGGTCCACTTTAGAAACATACAAGGAAATTCTCCCTGCATCCGTTACACACTCATTCTGTATTTTCACAGTATCATGGAACCTAGTTAAGATTTTAGCACCACAGGCCATTCTACTATGGCCTACCTCACTATTTCTTACATGAAGACATTAGACTAGATGCATTTGTAAAGATCATTCACAGCACTGAATGGGTTTGACCAATGGGAAGCCACAGCAGGAGACTGGAAGACAAGATGAGAGTGAGGTTAGGTATGTATCTCCTGGTCTCCCCTGCTTGGCTTGCCTTGGAACCCCATGTTTCTCCCTCCCAAAGGCCATAGCATAGCTTCTGTAAACTGGCAACTTTCCTCTTTAGATTCTTGGTCCTGAAGACTGCTCTTTCCTTTGTCTCTTGGGTCTAGGTGTAGCAGTGGCATTCTGTCATTACTAGTCCCTTCAGAACCATACTATCCCTCATTGTTTTCCTTAAATTCTACCCCTATTTTAGCAAATAATCCGTCTGTTAAACTCTTCCCAAATATTCAGTTGGAGTGTGCTGTTTCGTGATATGACACTGACCAACACAATAGGTGAACGTATTGGAAAATGTCAGCAAGTGCCTTGTAAATGATTGATTATGATGTCTAAAATGATTAGGGAGGCAAATGAAACTGGAAGACTAGGAGAACCGGAGGAATCAAAAGTATCAAAGAGTGACTGCAGTTGAATGAGAGGATGGGAAAAATGGAAGCTTACAAGGATTAGTTCATAAAGGGAAAACCTAGGATTTGATTTCCTGGAGATGGAGAATTTGTGTCCTGATTAATTTCGATGAGAGGCTATGGGGTGAATTTTATGAGAGGAGAAAGCGTAACTCAGCTGCATTTACTAAGACCCTTATATGTGAGAAGTCATGTATTCGGCATTGCCAATGAGTTGTAACAGTTCTACACCAAGCTATCATCCTGTAAAAGTACAAGGAGAATACCATATTTAAATTTGTAATTAAATTATTATGCTATTTTTAGAAACTTTGTAAAGAAAATCATATCATATTGGACATACCAAATATAATGATTTGGTCTTTCATTATACTGAGTTGCCAGCCATAAATTACACACCTAAATATTTTTAAAGATTGATACAATATGTGCTTCTTCTGAAGCATACACACGTAACCACACAAAACCTATAAATTTCTCATTGAAGAAAAATTAACTTCATTGCTACAAAGTTACACTTGAAATTCCACAAGATAGAAATTCTTTAAATAATGGGAAAGAATCCTCTCCTTTTGCTAAATACAATTCTTTAAACTTTTTTTATACTTTCCAATTTGATAGTAATTACAAGGGTTGAGAAGATTAGTAATTTCTAAAGTGCTTTAAGGTAAGAACTAAGTTATCTAAGAAAAGAGTCTTTTCATCAATTATTTCAAGACAGAATTCAAATTCACACATGGAATATTATCTTGTTTTAACTTTTATATAGTGTTTTTGTTAAATAAAGGATATGAAGTTAACTTATATTCTGAGTTATATATAATGAAAGCATCACAGCTTTGCATTAAAAAAAATGATTAAACATACCACGTAGGCTGGTAAAACCCAAGCTCTTGATTTCTTCAACTTTCCCATTAAAAAAAAAACTAGCACTGAAGAAAGTGGTAGATAGTGTGCAGTATATTGTGTTCAACCTGACAAAGAAGCTATTTCAAGAAATGAGAATAATAAAAGTTATTCCTAAACTTTGAAAGATCCATTGTAATGAATTGCACTAGTTCAGTTTCTGATTGCTTGCCAGCAGTGTAGCCATCTCCAACACACTCCTGTATTGATCTGGTAGCCTTTGTGGCAGTGCGTAAAGAATAACCATCTGTGTCAGGGACAACAGCAGGTGCCATCTCCATTGAACTGGCTGCTGCCCTGATTACAAAGAGGCTGTTTAGAGCACCTGGTGACCACGACAGGCTCTTTCTTCTCTATAGAAAAGAAACTCATTTCTAAAAGTTTACTGAACTGAAACTGAGAAACTCACCAGAAATCATCAGCTGATGAGGTGCTGGAATGGACTCCAGTGAAGGCAAAGTAAGAGATCTAGTGATGGCAGGCGTCTGACTTGCAGCAGGAGACTCCCAATCATGCACGCTAGGCTGAAGTTCCCATTTGGACCATTCTGAAGAAGTTCTGACCTCTTGTTTTAAATCAGATGTTAAGGTCAGATAATCTGTATAATATGTCCAATCTGGCACAAGAACAGACGTGGGGAAAGAGGTCTGTACCGGAAGCGATTGAGTTGCTGAAACTGTATAAAACGCAACATTAGAGGTTACTTCTGAAAGATCAGACCTGGAGTCCACGTACGGTGGCAGGTTGTTTTTAAGCTCACTTGAATGCCTAGTTTCTGGATGGCTTGGTAAGTTTAATTCAAAATCTAGAGACCTATCACTTGTGTGAAGTTTGAGCTGTTTATGAGATCCTTTACTCTCGTGCACATCCAGCAAATTGTCTTGATTCAGTACCTCAGTGGGACCCATAGTTATTCCATATTGTCCTATTTTCAATAGTTTTAAAATGTTTTCTGATACTGAAAGATCCTCAGTCAGTTCTGAAGTCAAATCAGAATTCAGCAGGTCTGAGGAGACAGTTTGTGAAGGGACAATGGATAAAGGAGTCTTATCCAAACATAAATTAGCATCCAAATTAGTTGATAGGGCAATGGAGTCTTCCACGGATGGGGTTGAAATTCTTCTTTTTGTACTCTTTTTACAAGGAAATGAGGATGACACTTCCATGAATGCCACTGATGGCATTATTTCAGTAGCAGAAGAAAATGAATGCCCAGAAGTAATAGTTTGAGTTCTCATTAGTGCATACCAGCTGGCTAATATCTCTGAGTTCATCCAGAATGTCTCATAAAAGTGGGACTGTTTGCTATGCAAAACTTGATCTGAGAATTCATGAGAGGATTTTATTTCAGTCATAGAACATGTTGCACATGTTTGGCTTAATTCACTTAAAGAATCAGCAGACTGTGATTTGATGTTCGTGAGTCTCCGGTTGCTAGATGCTTCAGTAATAACCTGATATTCACTGGGAATGGAGTCTTGTGTAGTGAATCGGTGCAAAGCCGATGAGTTTACGATGGCTACCTGTTTGGATATAATTACCTTAGCAGGAGAGATGGGAGGCATTGAGGAGCTCAGCAATCTCCAGTACTCTCTTCTTGAAATTAAGGAAACAGCTGAATATTCTTCAATACCCTCTTGAGCCCCCATAGAGACAACTGGAGGTGCACCTGTGGAAGCAGTTTTGAGCAGAAATCCATGGGAGAGTAATGAGTGTCTGTTTAACTCAACACCAGCTCCCAGAATGCCACTAATTACTGAACTCATTGTAGTAGCTGATGAGGCAACAGACCGATCACTCTCAAATAATAAAGACTGTGTGGGAAAAATAAAATCTGTCATTGAAGAGATGATATATGGGGTCCTCTCTCCCCTATCGAGGAAGAAGAATCGTGGTGTGGCTGCTGAAGCTTGGATAGGCAGATGTGGTACAGATGTTTTGCCCCAGACAACTTGCGCTGGGCCAGGAACACCAAAATTCAAAAATCGAGAAGAGGAAACATCTGTGGAAGAAGGAAGACCGTGTTTTGCCAGAAGTTCTTTAGCGGCAATCACATGTTTGAGTAAATATCTTTCAAAGGATATGCCAGTACCTAATGCCGCCAAACCAGTGGTTGGGAAAACATCATGCTTGAAGATGTCTGTCTGTTTTGGACCTTTAGAGAGGCAAAGGCAAAAAGAAAGAAAGAATCAGAAATGAATTAAAAATGAACAGCTTTGGCCGTGGGCTGAATCTTCTGCAAATTGCACTGCTACCTTGCACTCATCATATGCAGACAAATAAGGCTCTGTAAATCATATTTCTAATAAAAGGGTTTGAAAAAGTTTAGTGACTTCACAAACTTCACACCCCAGGGGAGGGCCAAAATCAGAACAAATGGTGTTACATAGAATCGGCAGATTCCAAACCAAATCACTCCTTCAAATTATAAAACGTGAAAATTTATGACTCTGTCACTGATAGAATCAATGGATATTTGACCCATCGGGTTAGAAATGCGAGAAATACTATTTTACTTTCTAAATAGGCAAAATATTCTTTACATTAGATAACATATTTCACCTTAATTTTTTAAAAGAAGAGAAATTATATAGACAAAATATAGAGCGGTCTACCTTTCTACTTATAATATCCAATAGCCTTCAAAAAATATTTTTTCTTAAGTAACTGATAGATTATTAAGGGCTATAATTCTCAATCTGATTGTCCTGAGTGACATTAACTATATGAAGAGTGAATTTGGAATTTAAAATATGATATACTATTTATAATATGACATTATTTGATTTATTGAACTAAATAATAAGACATATCAAAACATGCTCGAGTGGCTGGCCCCGTGGCCTAGTGGTTAAGTTCGCGCGCTCCGCTTCCACGCTCCAGGGTTTTGCCAGTTCGGTTCCTGGGCACGGACATGGCACCGCTCATCAGGATATGTTGAGTCAGTGTCCCACATGCCATAACCAGAAGGACCCACAACTAAAAAATATACAACTATATACTGGGGGGATTTGGGGAGAAAACCAGAAAGAAAAAAAAAGAAAATTGGCAACAGTTGTTAGCTCAGGTGCCAATCTTAAAAAAAAAAACAAAAAACACATACTCAAGTTATCAAACTACTTCACAATAGGAAAAAAGCAGAGTTTTAAAAACAAATCTGGGTGTTTTCTCAATAAGTTTATAGGAATATGAATTTACATATAGTGATTCAGAGGATATTAAATAAAGACAGAATGAGGTAAGTAGTACAAGGCCCTTTTAAATAAGTTTTACTGATAGATAAAACAAAATGATTTACTGATAGTTGAAACAAAATAAGCTGGGATCAGGGTCCAGTGATTTACCTAAATTTACAGATCAGAATACAGACTATTAATGAACATTTTTTTGCACTGTTCCAGAAAGAATATTTATTAGCAAAGGACATCAATATTTTTAAAACTTAAAATATAACCAATAAGAATTCTAAGATAATTTTACGCTCCTGAAAAACCATCTATCTTAAAAAAATAAAGATGGAAATGTCAGAAGATATGTTTGAATACACAACTTTCTCAAATTCAAACTTCTCCATATCTTACTCTCATCTTACTCACCTTGATCAACTGGGTAAGTATCCATGGTGGTCCATAGTCTTGGAGCCCCTGTGCGTGGAAAGCTGTGGACTGAAGTTGCAGGAGCGGGCACTGTATGTGTTTGTGTGGAAATGGTATCTGTTCTTGCAGAGATGGGAGGTAAACAGATGATTCTCCTTCTTTCATCACCACAAAGAAGCCCAATGGAGCAGGTCTGCAAATGATAATTACCATAATTAAGCTCACACTTGCTCTGTCCCTGAGAGAGGATTTCTTAAGTTAGTTTTGAGGTCCATTTGGATTTTCATAGTCATATTAGATAGCTCAAATTATCACCTTATTTTGTTGGAAAATGAAATTTCTACAGTAAATTTTACCTATGTTTCAAATTAATTCAATCTCTCAAATTTTTGATACACTCAATTGAATGCCTAAATTTATTATTAATTCCTCTAATTTTAAGTTAAAATACTTCTGTACATTTGCTTTGAGGATATTTTTTCCAGTGAAGGATTTGTACTGTATGGTAGTCAATCTGGATTTAAATGCTCAGTTACGAATTATAAACTTTTCTGCTCTAAATGTCATATTTAGTTGAAAGCTAATGTAAAGTGAAGCATCTACAACAGATAATTTAAACACATTCTCTAGTGATGTTTGAGTCATTTTAATTTGTATTGGCTCACAGAGCAATGTTCCTTACATGCTTTAGTTTGATTTGAATAGCCTATTTATGTATATACTTATAAAATAATTTCCATATAAAGAAATTGTCTTTGGCTCATAGGAAAGAGAATGTTGATGCATGCATAAATAAGTGCAAATGGATCAGAGACTCTTTAAATGTAGTCAATTTTTTTTTTATACTATGGAAGCATTTTGAACTTTAAGAAAATAAAATTCAAATATTATGTTAAAATACAAATACAGGCCTATTTCCTAACATCAAAGACATATTCAATAGGTATCCCTGTTTCACTGTTTTAGTACTTGTCCAAGACTGTAACTAATTTGCACAAAATGTAAATTTTGCTGGATATCCTTTGTTTCGGTTTGCTTCACAGTCATATCCTCTTTAGTGACTTTCAACTCACACCTGAAAGTATTTACAAAGGGCAAGGGATTCTTGATATTATGCAATTGCTCCATAAATCTAACATAAAGAAAATCGTAAAAAGTAAGGCTAGAAGTGATAGAAAAAAAACAAGAAAAAATATGCGTTACGATTCCACACTTTACAGACCAAGAGATTTGTCTTTTCTCCACTCAAGGTAAGCAGTAAGCCTGGAAAAACTTCACAGATTAACGAAAATGCACACAGAACTAGGTTAGAGACTAGCATGCCAAGACACTAGCTTACAGGGGAACCGTAGCTGTTGGACAGCTCATAAATATTTGCATGGTCTTGGTCAGCATTTTCCTACAGAATCACAGTCAGAAGCCATCGTTAACCACCTTGAGAAATCACCACGTGGTTAAGGGATTCTCAAAGGCCCTGTAAGCAGCAAGTTCTCTCTGTCAGCACAACTACACAAGAATCCGTTTTCCTTGATGTTCATTAGATCAAAACCTAGTAGAATTAGGTGATTCAAATGTGTAATGACACTAGGCTAAGATATTGCCATAAGAATGATCCAGAATGCTTGATGTTCATTGATTAAAGCTATCTATCCTTAGACAACTTCACATGGCCTGCCAACATTTGTGTCAATGATTTTGATGTGTTCTCTAATAGTGTGGACTCTTATATCGTTGGATATGTTAATACATTCATTCTTCCAGGTGACACTTTAGTCCAGCAGCCAGGAAGCCATACTTTCTCTTTTCTATGTTGCGTGCCTAGGCTCACATCCATTATGTGCTGTTCTTAGAGTTTAACTCTCAATGGTGAATTTATTTTTCTAATTTTGAGCTTGATAGGGAACATCTTGTTATACTCCCAAGTGCTAGCAATGCAAACTTATCACCTTTTTTTAATTAAACGTTTCTCCAAGTAGATTTTAATGGTTTGAACTTTTCTCTCTCTGTATATGTACACATATATCCCAATGCATGCCACCACAACGTATCCCTAGAGGAACTTCTGTTTCCCTTATTTAAATCTCAAACCGCATGGCAAAGCTCATTGCACGTTCACCAAACCATCTCCACTTCCTCTTGGACTATGTCCTTCCGTCACTCTTGTGTTTATGTGAGACCATGTGACTTCCTTCTAACCAATGAAATGTGAATGGTCACGAAGTGTGCTGTTTACAGATTGATCCATAAGAATCTGCTATGTGTGAACCTCTAGCCTCTTCCCGTAGATGGTAACCCATACAAACTTTTGTTAAAGATAGGGGAGCCGCAAGAAGGAAGTCGCCTACGTCACTACATGTCTATTTAAAGGAAAATATCTGAAATCAGAAGCACTCAGTTGGATTTTATACGAATGAAAAATAAATTTATATTATATTAATTTAGTGAGATTTTGGACGTTATTGCTATGGCAGCTAGCATTCCACTAACATATCAATCTTTGCCTCATCTGGTCTTTCTGATAATATTCTTTGTTAGCTACAAGAAAATTAAACCAAAATAAACATTTCATACGTGGCTGGCCATCTCTTTTTCCATAACTGCTCAATTATACTGAATGATATAGGCATTGCAAATATTTAACTTTAATTCATTAAACCTTTAATTTTGTATATTTATTTCTTAAATTCATGGTTACCATAGTTTATTTATTTTGCCAATATATCTTTCATTCATTCATCTGTCAGTGTGCATTGAGTGCTTATCGTGAGCAGCATAATGACTTACTCACTGATATTTATTGAAAACTTAATATGTGATAAGATGATGATAGTCATTTCTACAAAACTTCATGACTTTTAAAGTATATATTTTTCTTTCTGAATCTGTATTTGAAAAAAACAAGGCAAATAGGATCTTTTGAATCAGAGCTTTATGAGAATATGGTCATACACTTTTCCATGGACATTGTGTCACCCTCTATGTCTTAGCTCAACAAATATTAATTGATCAATTTCTGTCACTGACTGTTGTAAGTATTAAGCATGAACTAGTCAAGAAGATGCGAAAAGCTTCTCCCATCAAATATCTTGTATTTTAGTAAAGGAATCAGAATGAATCAATTAATGCCAATTAGTAACAAGTGGCCTAAAAAAAATTTGTAAGATAAATAATAAGGAAAAACAGGCAGGGCTGTTTTTGAAGGAGTGGTCAAGGAGTCTTCTTTGATCGGGGATCTGAATTAATGTGAACGTCTGAGGCAAGAGCATTCAAGGCATACAGACTGGTAGTACAAAGACCCAGAAGTGGGAACACGCTTTGTATGTTTGAGCAACAGCAAGTTGGGCAGAGTGGCCGGAGGATATGGTAAGGCCATCAGTGGATGGAAGTGAGGTCATAGACGTGGCCAGGATCATGGAAGATAATTTGTTTCTTTGTTTGTTTATTGTTGAATTTGGACTTAATGCTGAGAGTGATGGGAAGTTTTGGGATAGTTAATATTTAGAGCAGGAAAATGACATGGTATGCTTTATATCATGAAAGGAATTCTGTAATGCTATGAAGATTATAGAGTCCGAAGGGAGTTTGGACGTGAGGAAAGGATGGAAGCTGGGACACCAGTTGGGAGCTAGCCCTAATCTAAGCAAGAGATAAAATACATTGATCTGGAGTGGAAATGGTAGATACAGTGAGTAAAGGTTACTTTCAGGATATATTTAGAAGGCGGAGCCTTTGCTATATGCTGATAGACTAGATGTCTGGAGTGGAAAAAAAGAAGTTTAATGACGATTCCTAGGTTCTTCCTCTCAATGGGATGAGTAGTGGCGCCATTTACTAATTTGAAGAACACCTGCAAAGACAAGTTAGGGATTGGAGTTAGATCAAGATTTCTGTTTAAACACTTTAAATTTGAGAGGCTTATTAGCTATCCAGAGATGATGTAGAGTAGGAAATTGGGAATATGAGTCTCTACTGTGGCAGAATTACCCTTAACTCATTTCAGTTAAGTAAGAAAATATGATTTAAAGAAAACCAGTGTTAACCCATAGCCCTTTTCTCCAATTCTCTAGTCACAAGCTGGAAAATGGCACAGCCACAATTCATACATAGGTAATGAGGCTCCAGAACCCACACTCACAATCACCATGCTATATTTTTGCCTCTTGCTACATCTTCAACATTTGCTATGACAGTTATGCCCTATAGTTGATTATTTGAGATAATAAAATTAAAACATCCTTCTACTCTAACACCCTGTTTAAAATACACCACTATCAGTTAAATTTAACGATCTTAAACAATGTGTTAAGATCTGAGCAAACCATTGTCTACTATTGAAATGTTTACCACCCCAGTCGGTTATTATTTTTCATTCCATTGACAGTAACAATTGAAGATATAATGTTATACTTCATCCGTATTTTCTACTTGAAATGATGAGTATGTAATACAAAAAAAAAAAAACTCAGTTTCATATCAATCTAACTCTGTGGTTTAATCTACTTTCCTCAGAACTGGTGGGCCAAATTTACCCTATAATGTTTACTAAAATAATTGATAGCTTGAATTTTTCTAACACAATCAAAATATAAATTACTAATAGATTTCACTATTTGTATAGAGAACTGTCTACATAATTTGTGGAGACCACTGCAAATGAAAATATGGGGCCCCTTGTTGAAAAATATTTCAATATTCAAGTCAGCAACGGCAGAACATTAGACCAAGTGTTGTGTGTGTTGGGGGATGGGGTGTTCTAATGGTGGGGTCTCGTACAGTTCACAGATCACATACCCATGATGTTGACCTGCAAATATATATTCATTTTGCCAGACTATATAACACTGGATCTACCCCCTTGTAGCTTGATACTCTCCACAAATTGGCTCAGAGTAATGTTTGCCTTCTTCAAATGAAATATCTTTTTGATAATTAGAAGAAACATTTCAGATGATTGGTACGCTAAAATTCATGACACGGTTTTCCTTGTAGAATCATAAAGGAAACATCAGGCAGAGGAACCAAGAGAAAGTAACCAAGTAAATCAGTTTCTAAGGATAGGCTTAGTTCCCCATCAATTATAGTTCTAAGAAGGGATAAACTCTTCCCAGGTCCGTAGACAGTGAAACTTTCAGTTCATCTAATTGGAGTTATCATGTGTCATTAGGGAAGGTTCAGTAAACTGAAGTTCTCTTCGAATAATCTCTGCTTTTTAGCAAACGTTTGCATCATTTCTATCATTTCCAAATCTATAAAAATTGCATTACCTATATTTTACTACATAAAGTTACAAATCACTGGCCGGTCACAAGAACAATAACCAATGGTTTACATCTAGTTAGTATACTTCTCCTGTAACTTGTTAGTTAGATAAGGGGGGAAAACAATTACAAGGTGAAACTTTATTCCCATCCTGTCTGTGGTAGGCAGAATTAGAAATTCTAAGATAGATCCAAGACTTTCTGCCCACGCCAACCACCCCAACCACCAGCGTATAGGCCCTGCATGATACACGATGGACTTTACCCCATGGTTAGGTTAGGCAATGTTCCATGGTAGAGTTGACCTTAAGAAAGGGAAATTATATAAGCCCTTTAAAAGCAGAGTTTTCTCTGGCTGGTCACAGAGGAGGAGGCTAGAGATTTGAAGTATAACAAGAATTTGAACCCCATTGCTGGTTTAAAGATAGAAGGAGTCACTTGGCAAGAAATTCAAGTGACCTCTAGTTGTTGAGAGCAGCTCTCAGGCACAGCCAGCAGGGCATCAGGGAATTCAGACTCACAACCAACCGGTGGTTATTATTGAACTGAATTCTGCCGACAACAGAAATAAGCTTGGAAGCGCGCTTTCCCCGCAATCTGTAGATGAGGATTTAGCCCAGCTGAGACACCATGTCTTCCCTTTGTCTTCTCAGCCTACCTGGAGTAGTTTCATGCTGTCAATAATCTCTACCCACCTCACTATCCTCTGGTTGCATCTCATCTCCTCATTTGCCTCTGTAACCAATTCCCTTTACTGTAAATACTAGAAATGGTTTCTGTTGTCCTGGTTAAGACACTAACTGACTCAGTGTTGCTGTTCCATAGAGCATCCTTGGCAGATTTCTGTATGCACTTATCTAAGGTGAGCAGGAGATGAAAGATAAGGTGGGTGTCAGCCTGAAAGCAGGAATAACATTCTGAAGATTGATATCATGCACCCATAATGATAGAAAAGAATCTATATTAATGATCAGAGATCAAATGTTAAGAATACTTTGGTATAAAATATGTAATATTGAGATATTTTTGTGCTATGCACTTGGGCTAGATAAATATTTTTTCATTTTCAGTTTTTTAAAATTTTTTATATAAAATCGACATATATAGGCCATGTCAATAATCAGAACTGTTAATAGTATGACTCTATGCCAACTTGGCTTATATGTCTTTACCAGCATATTAAAATTAAAATGCCTCTAGGCAGTGGACTATGTTTGTTCCACTCTCCCCCGAATGGCCAGGGCTAGGATGATGTCTGGTGAATAGTTATGTAGCTGGTGCCAGTAAACATTTGTTGGAAAAATTAAGGGATGACATTCCTTTGAACACACGTTTTTATTAACTACTTGTAAAAGCCACTTCTTTTTCCCCTATCTAGGCAAATGTTCTGGAATAGAGATTCAACAATTCTTCTACACATTCCATTCTTTCTTCAAGCCATTCTAATCCAGCTTTCATGTCACGTCACTGAAAATATTCTTGTGAATTTCCAGAAATACAATCACACTGTTAAATTCGAGGCAGAGTTTTTGGTCTCCTTCTTATTCAAATTCTCAAGAATATTTAACAGAATCCACCACTGTCTTCTGAAACATTCAATGTCTCTCAGTTTTCCTTTCTCTCTCCCTACTTCTCAGTCTTTCCTCTTGGCTGCTTCTTCTGGTCTTGAATTTGAAATTTCTTGGGGCTTCATCTTCAACCTTTTCTCTTTTCTTTCTACATTTTCCCCAGAAGTGCTGCCATCTATTCAAAAGACTTTTCAAAAGGCCAACTATTCAAAAGATATCTATACATTGATGAGTTCCAAAATTATATCTCTACTTCACACCTCTCTGCAGTATATTCCTATAACCAACTACTCATTTAGCATCAGTAGTTAAATATCTCATGGGGAGCTTAAAGTTCACATGGGCAGCATTACAGAATTGAGCTGCTGATTCAGCCCATTTTCCTCTAACTAACCATCCCCTCCCAGTAAATGTACTAGCACCATTCTATCGCTCAAGTTGTCTTTTATTTCTTGCTCTCTCCTATCTAACACATCTACACAATACCATGTCTTCCTAATTCTTCCATAGTATATTTTAAATCCAATCTTTTACTCTATTTGCTTTGCCACAACCATAGATGAAGCCATCAATATCTGGCTATTTTCTTCACTCTTATTTCTACCCTTCTTCCAGACCCTTCTTCACAGAACAGACACGATATTTGAAACATCTGAGTAAGGTCACATCCCTCCTCTATTGAAAAACTTTCTAATACATTTCTATTACATTTGAATAAAACTCAAACTATTTGCTGTTCTTTGTGACTCCCTACATAATCTGATGCTGCCGCTTCTGCAGCCTGATCTTCTCTCTTGTTCCCACCATACCTACCATGCTCAACTCACATTGTCTACTCTTCACTTCCCCATTTTGGGCAAGGTCTTTTCCTGCTCATGACTCTCACATACATTGATACATCTGACAGCACATCCATACGCTCACTCTTCCTTTAGATTATATTTTCTCATCCCTAATGTAACAACTGAAGTGCCCGCTCCTTAGAGAGATCTTCTCTGCCACCTACATTATTTTTCTCTCACTGTAACTTTCTCTTTTCCTTCAGAATACTAAGTACAATGTGAATTACATTTTTATTTGTCTATTACCTTGATTTATATGTCTTTCCTTGGATACTATAAGCACTACCAGGCAGAAGTCCATGTCTGCTCCATTCTGTACTCTACTCAGCACACTATATGCTTCCAGCCAATGAGTGTTTACTGAATGAATATATGACTAATATTCACAAAGTTGTTTCTATAAATTAAAGTGGTTGTGCTTGCAAAATATATAAGTATTTTCACCTACAACTTGTTTAATTGATGTTTAAAACACAAAATGACCCTTCAGATGCCTTTAAATTACAAGAAAAACAAGCAACCGAATATGAGAATCCAACAGATACCAGTCTTGACTTACGTGGTGATTAAGTTTACTCTGAACAATGAAGACTTAAATCATGTGACTAGCTTGTCATGAGGCCAGAGATGACGGAGGAAAAATAAGTGCAATTAGCGCTTATACTTCCCCTTTGTGTCCTCTGCATTAGAGAAAAAGAATTTCTCCCTTTTCCAGGGCCTCTTGTTAAGGAATGCTAATGCTGCTGAACAAAGATGGGCTAGGGACAGTGGGTAAGTTCTTTGAAATTTTAAGAATGGGAAAACTAAGTAAGCTCAAAGTCATTTAGCAACATCCATACACCACATTTAAAGATGTATGAAGTAGCTCCTGGGCTTTGGGTACTTAGAAATATAGAGCCCTGAGTTTTTCTGTTGCTTAGTAAGTCACTGGAGGGGAGACGCAAGCTGGTAGAAGAAAAGGTCCCATTACCTCTTGTGCTGGGTGGATTTCCTGGGGATAATGACTAGGGCATTGGCCTACGGAACATCATGGATGCTAGTCTCCCACAAATGGTACCTTCAGGCCAAAAACACTCTCTGCAGAGTAGCTTTGACCGTTTTCAGGACAACTATTATAAGCTAGAGAAGGCTTATGGGAAAAATCACTCACAGAACATTGTTTTTTTCCCTTTCTCTTTTCTTCTTTCCTTCCTTTCTTATTTTTTCCTTCTCCTCTCCCTTTCCTCTCCTCTCCTCCATCTCCTCCTCATCTTCCTGCTTCTTCTTCTCCTTTTCCTTCTTCTTCTCTCTCTAAGTGTATAACTCCACAGAGATTTCTCTGTGATACACAGTTAGAGGGATTCGAAGGGGCAAGATTAGAAATCAAGAGACTTCCAAGCACCTGCAAGGCCTCTGCTGAAGCCCAAGTGCATGTGGAACACCACCCTTCTTGAAAAACTCCATCAGATGGGAAATCAGGATTTTGGAACAGGAGTCTTGTGAAATATCCATCGGATTTCCAAAATCTGAAGGCCATTGATGGTTTACATGATCAAAACCCTACACAGCCTCATATGAATCTTGTGATATAAAAAAGATGCAGCCTAAGGATTCCACTTCCAAAAATGAAAGGCTCCTCACATAGCATTGTTTGTGATAGGGCCCTCCGGAGCAGATGGGGATCATCTAAACTGGTTCTGTTGAGGCTAGGTCAGGGGTCCTACCTGGAGAAGTCAGTCTGATCTATGCATGTCCTTGGTACAAAGCATCCATCTTAACGGATATATATAGACAGTTCAACAGAGAGTGTGAATTATCCCTCTGCCTAGGCTGTGTGTGGCACTAAAGCTAAATGGATACTTGTATTTACTGTCTAATTCAAGCATCTACCAAAAGTGTGCTGCACTTCTCAAGAATCTCATAGTGCTTGCATTCTTGTTTTCCCTCATGATGACTTGATAGCATACAACAGAAATTCTCATCCTCCAAAGGTGCATTTATTTATCTTCTTCCTTTTTTAAGACTGAGGATGTGGCTGAATGGGCTACCCATTCCTTGAACTTGATGCATCATGTTTATACCTTTCTCTCTCCCTCAAGTTTAAGCTAATTCATCTAGAAAGACTCCTGAGAATCCATCTTGGAACTCTGCAATGTGGACCTATTTTATATTAAATCCTAGGTTATCCACAATATCCTGTCATGAAAATTTTAAATGTCCTTCCTAGAGGAGGATGATATCGGTGATTTCTGGGAACATGACAGTGTGTGGCAAAAAAATCCTTCAAAATGCTTTCAAGTATGTTGATCACTTGCTGATTCAAATCAATTATTTTTCTCTATCTCAAATAAGGTTTAAGATAAGAACTAAAGTCCTAGACCATGAACAAAATCTATGCACCCATAATTCCATGAAGCTACGCAAAGTCTGAAGAATATTGAGAATTTGTGGAATTTTCACCCCATTTAAGTTTTATAGTGTGTGGCCTATATAACTGTGAGATAAGCACCTCCTTGGTGCCTGATAAGGAGGCCTCCACTTTCTTGAAGATAACTTTCTTTCCTCTCATTGAATTTGGCTACCAGATCTTCAAGGGGTTTGCTGTAGTCAAGATGTCTCTGAAAGCAGAAGTTCAGTGCTTTTCTATACAACTCTAATCTGCAGGGGCAACTTCTAGAGGACAAAAGAACAGAAGGATAAAAATATTGAGGACTGGACTGAATCAGACTTTTTTCCTGATCTGGCCAGAGGCAGATGTAAAATGAAAGGCAAGTGGAAAGACAGCTCAGAGAAGTCAAGGGTAATACTAGAGAGAAACGCTCAGACAACAGATATTACTGCAGAAAGTTAATGAGGCAAGAGGTCAAGAGACATTGTTTAGAGGCAAGGCCTCAAAAGTATATACACTAGGTGTAGGATACATGCCAGAGTTATCTTTTAAAACAAAAGTCTGACCAGGGTATTTCTCAGCTTAAAAAATAGTCAGTGGGTTACTCCTTTTCCTAGGAAAAAGTAAAAATGATTCAGCCTAGCACACAAAGTCACTGGCCATTTCTCAAAACTTACTCTTATTTTTTCCCACTTTTTCACATAGGCTATGCTAATTGCTACTTCATATATGGGGTTTTACTTCCTGATTCCTGCTGCTGTCACATATTCCCACCATGAACCTCGGTAACCTAGCTAACTCAAGTTTTTTGATTCAGCTCAACATTCTCTTGGAAACTTTTTATGTTCCCTGAATTTTTTTTCATACTCACTACTGTGCTTTCATGAAACATTGTGCAGACCTTAACTTGGCTATTATCTATCATATTGTGATTGTTGTTTGACATATTTTGCAACCCCTGGAGTCTATAGCTTTTTTAAGAGCAAAAATAGTCCTTAAATGTCAGGCTCAGTGTGTGAGATCACAGGTTAGCAAAGGATACTCTTAGGGAGCTTGTGGTCTCAGGCTATGTGAGGCTGCTTCATGATAACTGAAAGAAGAATATAATAGTTCTAATGAGTGGGAAACCCAAGAGCCTTTGATCTAGTCAACTCTGATTGATTAGAAATGTTGAACTGGAGTCTTGGGACAAGATCTTCATACTACTTGGTTTCCACTGAAGTTCACAGGTGACTTATTAAAAGACCCTGTGGACTACAAAGGGTCCATAATTTGAGGACCAAATTTTAACCACTAAATGAAAGGTCCCGTTTGATAAATATTATACATTTAAAAATGAATTACACATACAAATTACTCAGAATGATGTACATAAATAGTATATTTCTAATACATTTATAATGAAGATAAACTTTTTTTCCTTTTTCTGTACTGCTAAATACATCTGTACATAAAAACCATAAATTACATTTTTGGACTTACCGATAAATTGGATTAAAACTCCCTTTGTAATAAATTTGGTCTAAATACTTTTCTACTGTTTTCACATTAAAAAAAAAAAACAACTAAAAGTTCAGATCAATTTTTGGAAATAAAACAACCCATATAGCAATAACCATATTATATTTTGATAGAATACATATATGAATAGGGTACCTCCACATTTTAAGTGGATGGTATTTTACTAACTTTCCACAATGAATAAGTTCAATTATATGTCAATTATTTTTTCTCTCTGGCATCCTAATCAAAGAGGTGCTAGTAATCTTCTTATGTATTAACTACATTTACAGATATTGGGCTTCAAAAAGCAGAAATAGTTTGGATTTTAAAGTTACAGGCTTGACTGTGATACAGTGCATTTTGGAAACACCATTGTATTTAATTTAAATTTAAATAAGTCATATTTTATTTAATTTAACTCAATAGAACAAAATTTAGTATCTACTCTGTGTCAGCCATCATAGCAGAATCACTTAATAACTATCATCGTGACTACAGGTGCCAATTAGCACTATGACTAATACAACTAAATCTCTGAGGTCCTAAAGTCAATGGGGTCCTCTAAATTGTGTTTCCAAATTCCCCCTCACTGAAATCAGGCGTGTTAAAGATTTCCCTGAGACCAATGTCTGAATCACTAGTCCTAGAATTTGATGCGTGATTCAGAGCTCTGAATATGTATTAATAAAAAGCCACTAAAATATCTCAGAAGTCAAATACCCTGAGCAAATCCACTATTCCATGAAGACTAGATGAAAGTAGCAGATACTACAGGTTCACCATGGTGAACACCCAGGATTCCCCAATGGTCATTTGAGAGCTGGCAAGTAGAAAGCTAAGATTTTCTTTCTTACCACCAAATACCTATACCATTTAGGGTATCTTTCCTCAGGCACAGAATGCTAAACCATTGCTTAGTAGAAAAGACATTTATTTCATGATTATTTCCTAATTCCTGCAATGGAAATAATGTCTTCATTCTCCGAATCTCTGTAATCTTTATTCATTTACACCTTATGCCACTCACCTCTTTCTAATCTGTTAGAGTTGTTTCTAATCATGTTTTATCTCCTCTTCATTTGTTTTAACTCCTTAAAGCACATCTCAAATAATTTTGTTAATCCAAGTCCAATAATACACACATTCTAAGTGGTAAAAAAAATGTGTAGCAGCATGCTTTTTCTTTTTAAATAATACACCCTCACATCCTTCCATTTGCATTCCTTGTAAATAACCTGCAACCTTCCATATGTGTTCTCTTTGGGGCAGCTTCAACCTACAGCCAATCATTCTTGCCACACTTGTCACTCAGGCTTGCTCTCCTATTGGAACTCCTTCCTGAGCCAATTTAATCAAATCAAGTTGAGCTCTATACCTTTATTTTGACATCTATAGCATCTTGTACACACACCTCTACCAAAATACATTCATTAATAAATATCTTTTATTTGTCTCTCTCTCTCTCTCATTGGGCTCATTCTATACTACCCAAAACAGCTACAGTTGTGTGCATGACACACACCAATGATTCATCAAAACATTGATCACTTTACTCTTTCCTTTACCTGGTATTTCATTTAAAACATAAAGCTGGAATCTTTATTTTAAAACATCAAATAGGATGGCTTCTGAACACCAAGTGTATCTATTTTCTATAAATCCTGTGACAACACATGTTATCTTTCTCCCTTCAGATTGCAGTGGGCTGGGCTTACAGTTAGATTGCTTTGAAGCTGAGAACCTGCACACAACCCTCCCCTTACTTGGGAAATGCAAGCGCAAATGACATGAACACAGTTACGCAAAGTAAGACAGGAACAAATCAAGCACTAGGGTACAAGGACACCATCTAACACCTACAATACAGCAAACGCAGCCAGCAGAATACACCGTGCTGCACGTCAGCGCCCCAGAGCTCGTGGAGACCGAACAGCAACAGGTCTTCCTCTTTCCTAGAGATTGACTCTTTTCTTAGTATAATGTATTTTTAATTAAGTAAAAAAATAACTAGCCCAGGTCCATTGAGTATGAACAAAAAAAAAGCCTCCTAGGTCACAAGGGAAGCGCTAAAATCCCGCTCTTTCTCAGTGGCAATGCCAGAAAAAGCAGGGAAACAGAGATTGGTTTTTATCATCAAAGAAAGGCAGTAGATGTGGGTTATCATATTTCCTCGTGTGGCCTAGCCTGTATTTAATTATTTACAGAATAAACCTGCAGATGCAAAAAGCACAGTTATAATGTAAGAATCATGTGAAAGAAGAAATTTTGGTGTAAAAATATAAGAGAATTTTTGTAGGAATTAGATGAGTTAAATCTCTCTTTTAGTGCAGATTGTGTTTGCCAAGAGAAATTTGAGCACAGCTCAGAGGAAAAAGATCCAGAACCCTAGGTGAATGCAGAATAAAACCTTCCCCACCTAGTTAGTGTGTATGGGTATAGTCTTTGGATTCACTGGACAAATTTAATTCTAACATTTACCAGCTACGGATAAGTGTTCCAACCTCTCTGGGTCTGTTTCCTCATCTGTACAATAGGGATAAAAATGATTTTTAAGTCACAAGTTTGTTTTAAACATTAAGTGAGGCAATACATCCAAAACAGCCTGGCAAATACTCAAGGCTTCACAAATGATAACTAATTTTAATAGTGCCTTATGGTCAAGTGATATTTTAAATCACTTTAGCATTGTAGAAAGGAATCCATTCTATCTTTAATGGTGTACAGTACTGCATCCAATAGCCTTTGTATTGCAAGTTTATTATATGATAAACACCAAAATATTAATAGTCCCATCCATATTCTTTTTCATTTGATAAATAAAGATTTATTTAAAACCTATTATGTAGTATCAACCTGGAGAATAAAGATAAACAAGATGTGCACGGTTCCTGTTCTCATGGAGCTTATTGGAGAGGAGACGAGTGGAGCAGAGGAGAGAGGAGGGGAGGGGAGGGGAGGGGCGGGGAGAGGAGACTGGAGAGGAGTGTTTGGTCACACATTAAATATATAGCCACACAAATAATTGATGCATTTTAGTTTTAACAATTGCTATGCAAAAAATTATAGAATCTTCCCTAATTGCTTATGAAAATTCAAAATGCTGCAGCAGTTTGGAAGACTGTTTAGCAGTTTCTTACATAACTAGACATACTTTTACCATAGGATCCATCAATGGCCCTCTCCCTGGTATTTATCCAAATGAACTGAAAACTTATGAACATACTAAAACTTGCACACAGATGTTTATAGCAGCTTTATTAATAATTTCCAAAACTTGGAAGCAACCAAGATGTCCTTCAATGGATAAACTATGGTACACCCAGATGGTGGAATAATATTCAGTGCTAAAAAAAAACAAGCTATCAAGCCATAAAAAGACAGGGAAGAACTTTACATGCATATTACTAAGAGAAAGAAGCCAATCTGAAAAGGTTACGTATTGTATTATTCCAACCACATAACATTCTGGAAAAGGTAAACTAAGAAAACAGAAAAAGATCAGTGATTGCCAGATGTTAGAGGGGAGGAAGCAATGAACAGGCAGATCACAGAAGATTTTTAAGGCGGTGAAAATACTCTGCATGATACTATAATTGTGGATACATGCCATTATCTGTTTGTCAAGACACCAAGAGTGAACGCCAATGCAAACGATGGACTTTGGGTAATAACGTGTCTGTGTAAATTCATCAATTGTAACAAATGTACCACTCTGGTGAGGGGTGTCGATAGTGGGGGAAACTATAGAATGGATTTTGGAATCCAGCCTATGCTTTTATTTTGGAAGGTAGTTCAATAATATCTTCTGCCCATATCTCTACCAATATTGCATAATGATATCTATCTTAATAATAAATGAATAAAAGGCATGATGTAGAGGAAAGAACACCAATCTGTAATTGTGAGCATTTAAAATTCTGTGCCCAACTCTCCAATGGACTAAAAATGTTACCTTAAGTATGACTTATCAGTTAACTCATCTACACCCTCATGCTATAGATCTGGAAACTGAGGCTCAGAGAACTTTCTATCTAACTGAGGTCTAAAATGTTAAGCCTATTTTCCTTTGGGGCAATATACAATACCAAAAATATTCTAAGGTTCTACCAAATACAAACAGCACTCCACCAGCCATATCTAAGTAAGAAATAGATACATAAAGATGAGAGGTAGAAAATCATTATGCATAATATCTAAATAGCTCTAGGGGGTGGTCATAATTCCAGTCTAATTCATTTACCAATAAAAACGACTGTTCTAAGATGTTTAGATTACACATAATACCTGTGCCATATGTCCGTTATATAAAATGTAAAACAAGCTGTGGTCTTGTTTTTGCTGAGGAAGCTTAGCCCTGAGCTAACATCTGTGCCACTCTTCCTCCACTTTATATATGGGTCACTGCCACAGCATGGCTGATGAGCAGTGTAGGTCTGCACCCCAGATCCGAACCCATGAATCCGAGCCACTGAAGCAGAGCATGCCAAACTCAACCTCTATGCCACAGAACTGGCCTCCAAGTTATTATTTTTGATATTCTGCTTCTAAAAATATTAAACTACATTTTTTATCATAAATTATATTTATGTAATACAGAGAACTTCCTCTTTGCACTGTTAAAGTATATGTTTTCACTCAAATTTGCACCTTTCCTCCTTCTTCAAAACTATCACATTCCTTGGATTATAAAACACTAAGTTCCTGTGTTGTTCAGAATGCACATCCCTGTTGTTTATGGTGAAACTAGTCCTGAGAAGCAGATCGAGCCTTTTTTCTAACAGGCTGTCTCATATTTAGCGTTCTCATTAGCAGTACTGAGCGGTTTCTGCAATAGGCTTCCAAAATGAGGTGCAGACGAACGCCTAGCGCTCAGAGACAGCTTCCTAACCCTTGGAGGAAGCCATTGTCTTTGTCCCTTGAGAAAGCTCTTCTGATGACTACTTTACTCAGGATTTGCCAATTGCCTTATTATTTTTAATATTAGTACCTCGGACAGTCTCCTAGTTAATGTCTTTATTTTCCTCAGCAGATGGTCTCCTGCATTTTGAACCCATCACTGACTTCCTTGTTACCCCACACACATTTGTCTGCTCCACTCAGCAGAAAACTCTCTTTGGATGAGAAATTGAAACTAATGAATTGTTACATTATTTTGAGGATCTAGGCTAGTGCTCTGTGCACAATACATGCTGAAAATATGTTCAAGCAAAGTATCAAATTTTTCCTTAAAGGGAGCATTGTTGCTGTTTTTTTTTGTGCATTCAAGTGTTCGCATGTGGACCTGTCCTCTTTGCCCTAATTTGAATGTATGGACACCGCATGTTCATGTATGTCTTTATATGATTTCCAAGTACTTTGCCATGGCGAGTGTCCAAAGGATGTGTTTTGACTGACCTAAAAATACCAGTAACTTGCGTCCAAATATAAATGTGTCACAAGCAATAAACATCTGTTTCTTCAAAAAAGAAATTATGAGTTTATCTAAGAATTGCACCTTTGCTTGTTTACGTTCTCTACAGAGACAATAAACTTTAACTATTTAATAGGATGAGTCATAGAATCTTGAATACAGTAAATACTTATAAATATATTTATTAACAATATTGATGACTTTATATCATGAGAAAATAAACACCAGAACCAAAAAGAAACATCAAATCAAATGGTGTATCTTGCTCTCCTGTGTCTTGCTTTTTAGCTCTATTCTGAAGATGACATTTAAAAGCCAGATATTGTAAACAGACTGGACTGCTGTAGAACTCAGAGCTTTTTTTCTTATTCAGAAAATAGTTTTCCCTTTGTTTTCAACTGTGTTTAATACAAATACAGGTTTCACACTACATAAAGATCTGTGTTTTAATTTAAAGAATGCAATTATCAATTTTATTGACTGCTATCGTTTGCAAAACGCAATAAGCATGACCCACTGACGGTCATCAGTTAATGCATGGATCAATCTTGTTTGGTAGAAACTCACTTACTGAGGAAGAAATGAGCAGTGCCGATCAAATTAAGAAGAGGGAGATCATTTGTCTTGAATTTTCTAGCAAGTCTAGGACATACAATAAATTGTGTTCTGTCACTTAAATTCTACAGAGCGTTTGAATTTCAGAATAATGTAAGTACTTCAAGGCTTTGATTCACTTGCAATTGAAGATGTTAAAAAGTATAATCCACATTAATTATCAGCTTATCAGAGATTGTCACAGCCCTAAACATTAAGAAAAACTTGAAAGTCCAGGTCTTTAATATTATCTACCAAAAATTAATTTTCAGAAATAAAGAAAAAATAGGTTTCCATCCTCCTATCCAGCAGGGGCTGTTCATTTCTCGAGTTACTCTTCATTGTCAAACAAAGAATAATTGTAGTAATATTAATTTTCTCTAATCTCATAAACATGCAGCTGAGTTAACATTTTTATATGGCAATGTAATCAGTGGAAGTTTTTAAAATAGCTTAAATAGAAGGAATATAAAAAAGAGTGGGACATCTTTCTGAAGATCTATTTAAAGAAGAAAGATGTTGGAGGGAAGTTTAAGTTAATATGAAGAGACTTAAGAGAAAGAGAATTGCTACAAATTATTTTGGAAAAGGCTTAATGGCTTGTACTAAGTATTTTTGTTTCAAGTTATATTCAGAAATCACATGCTTGCATATTCCCAATAATTGGGTATATTTTAATGTCCTTTAACACAGATTGCATGTGATATTTGTAACAGCTGGTATACTTGTGTGTGCAAGATAATTTATACGTTTTTAAATTTTCTACATGCTAGTGGAGAATCTGATTGCCAGCTAAATTGTCATCCTTAAGGAATCCCATGAGGGCCTCTGGCAACTCTGGAAAATAGAACAATCATTCGAGGTAAGACATCTGAGAAGCCTAATTAGAATAAGAACAGTTTTTTAAAAATACATTGAATTTCCCGAATGAAGGAAAACTCATCTATTTTCCTTATGAAATACATTCATTGGTCCTTTCATTCTTAAAACAATCACAAGACTTCTGCTTTCTAGCCCAGCACGTAAGAAGCTTAGAAGTCATCGCTCCCTTCTTCATAAACATAAAAAGCTGAACAAACTGAAAATCAACCACGCCTGTTAGATCTGTCAAAGAATTGAGATCACAGGGCAGACTGCTCCCCTACAAACTGGAGAGACAGTCAGGCAAACAGAGAATCACAGTTCACCAGAGCAGAAACTCCAGAGCAGAGGTCGTAGCTGGAGCCAGTACCAGGACAGGAAAACAAACTCATTGACAAAATGCTGAAGGCCCCGTGTGGACAAGCTGGAGAGTTAAAAACTGCAGGGGTGCCCAGTCTTAGGGGATCCCCCATACTTTCCCTCCAGGAAGTTTTCCCTCCAGGAATTCTACCAGGTTCTCACAGTGAAAATAGGAGAAAAATGCCCTTGTGCTTCCAACAGGGAGAGGGGGAATAGCCTTTTTAAAATACTCCCAGAGCATTCTGCTCTTCCTAACAAAGCCTGACCTCAAAGGAAACTATTTTACCAGAGCCTAATCAATATGGGGGAAGGGAAATACCCAACTCCAGCCCACTGAAGTTCCCTTATGCACCCAAGACGGAGGCGCTGAGAAGTACAAGTGAGGGTGACAGCGGAGGTGAGGCACAGGCTGGCTCACAGACTGAGGCTGATCATGGGACTATTGAGAGCTTCCCTCCCTCCACACCTTACCCACATCGATAGGGCTTCTTTATAATAATGGGACTACAACTGAAAGAATGCACATCTCAGATCTATTTGAGAAGTCTCTAAGGAAACCCTCTGACACCTATAACTACACCAAATAGCAAACATGGCTTTCCTCCACTCCAGATACAAATAAAGTTTCATACTCATGGACTATTTATCTCAGTTACTTTTATCTAGCACATCCAGTCTGGCTACAAATGTACAATTACAAGCCATAATGAAAGACATAAAAAAGCAGTTTGAAGAGATAGAGACAGCACCAAATCAGACGCAGATATATCAGAGATTTTGCAACTCTCATCAAGGAATTTAAAACAACTATAATTAATATGCTAAGGACTCCAATAAAACAACCCCAACAATAAAGACCCAAATGGCCCAAATAAAACCAAATGTATTGTATTCTGTGCTTTTAGGAATTCTACAAGCATCCCTGCTCTCGGGAGCTCACAATTTATCAGAGCGGCAGAGAAATAAGCAAATATTGCAATAGAATGTGATAACTGATGCAATGCTTAGTCTCCTCTCTTGTGCTGCAAGCATGCCATGACTCAGGCCCTCTGTTAGTCGTCACCTCTTCCCTACCCCACTGTGTCATCCTCACCACCAAGACTCTGCATGCACACGTAATCCTTAATCCTAATGCAAATCCATTTATCAGCCTTCTAATCCTTCTCACTGCTTTGTTTCTGCAGCCTCTCTCAAATTCTGTATCTTTCTGTGAATGACATTCTTTTTAAAGAACCTAAGATACTAATGAAGTTTGACATTTCTTCAGGATAATGATTCCTATGATTTTATATCCCATTTACTCTCAGGATTAGTTGGGGGAGGGAAACAAGAAATCTAAAAAGCAATTTTTCAAAGATCTTATGCATTTGCCATACCTATTTTCAAAGTAGTTTAGTCATTCTATTCTTTTATTTCACTATTTATGACTTTAACTTGATATGACCATTTCTGTCATTGAGAGACTTCGAATTTTTTTTAATTTTCTTATATTTCAGCAAAATATTTTGCTTTTTATCCTAATTAATAATTTACATGCTATTTTCAAGAGTATGTCTTTAGGTACATCTAATTTTAAATGTCTATATATTGCTATAATATTGATATGCATAACATTTAAATGTTAAATTCTTTTTCAATAAACCAAATTTTCCCATCTTTATCTACTCTTTTTAAAGCATATCTAATGCACCAACAAAAGTAGAATCCCCCTTACCTCTTTGTAGCTTTTTATCCAGATGCTATCTCTTATGATAGTTTTTAAGTTTTATTTTAGCTTTTAACTACTTGAAAGAGTGGCCATGAGGGTATTCATTTCAAAATAATTTATTAAATGCCTTACTAAAATATAGACATATAGTTATGTGGTGCTTAATGACAGGGATACATTCTGAGAAATGAGTAATTAGGTGATTGCTTTGTTGTATGGACATCACAGAGCATACTTACAAAAACCTATGTGGGATAGCCTACTATATACCTAAGGTCTATGGTCCTAATCTTATGGGACCCTCGTCATATGGGTGGTTTGTCTTCAACCGAAATGTCATTATGTGGGCATGACTGCATTACATCTGTAACATTTCCCTCTATTGAGTAGACTTGTGGTTTTACAAAACTATATATTTTTCAAGATTTTTACATTTTCAACATATACTAATGTATTTTTCCTTCAGATTTGATTTTTTTTATTGAAAGACAAGGCACAAGTGTTGATACATATCTCCAATGTAAAAGGCAATATCCCAGGGGATTAACTAGTTAAAGGACTTTTAAGGATATTTATCAGTAAATATTGTGGATTAATAAAAACATATCTATGAAATGAGCATTTATCTTCTAGTTATTTAGATTTCATATATCAGGATGCACTGGCAGGTGAATATAGTTAAATCAAGGATATATTTCAGTCTTTCTCTTTCTATTGACTTTTAGAGGAAGCCGTTATTGGTGTAATCTGAGGGGTCATAAAATTCACTTCCTGGCACCAAATACCCCCCACAGGCAGGTGTCAGAGTGCTTGAAATTCTTCCTCAAAGATCATTCTTCAGCAAACTGAGATTGGAGGACTCTAAGAGAAAGGAAGGTGAGAGTTGGGTTTTAGTTTATTCATACACCTCTCAGAAGTGGGCCTTGGGAATACCATTCAAAAGGGAAGAGAATCTGACTTAAGCCCAGGCTTTCTCAAATTCTTTTGTCTTGATGACAGGTATTGACCATTTTTTTGTTCAATTCCTTAACCACCTCCAGAGACTCCTGCTTCTGACCTTTCCTTTCTGATCTTCCAGCTCTGAGCAGACACCAGCTCCATTCATACTTGTGCATCTTCTTAGGCGCCTTCCCCTGAAATCTGACTCCTTAATCTTGCACTGGGTCACCTGATTGCATGCCCTCTCTAATCAGTTAGCCTTAATCTCGGTTAAGACTGTTCTACCTATTAACAATATTTATAAATGTACATTTAAAATTCCTGACAGCAGTCTTGCCAATTGCTGTTCACTTACTATATTCATGTGCTTTGGTCAGCTTTAATAAAGGATTGTGGTCAAAAGCTATCTTTTAATAAAGACATTTCTACCAAGAGAAGTTTATTCTGGTGTTAATGGAGTTCAGACCAGTCCACATTTGCCAAGCAAGCGCATGCGGCCTCCTTGGACATACATACTCTGAGCCCACCCCTGGAAGTAGTGCTATGTCCTTGGACAAAACAGACGTCCTGCCAAAACCCTGACAATACTAATTAATTCTTCTACTGGCGTGCTCCTTCCAAACGCATTAAAACATTAAAGGACAGTGCATCAAGTCACTTGTAGCTTAGTGTGGATCAATTTATCAGAATGCTCTTCTCCTGAAAGGAAGGGCTGAGGGCCCGTGTGATGGATGGACAAGAAGGGAAAAGGGAATGGCAAAGTGTAGTATGTGCGGGCAGAGGAGGAGGCAAGCACTAAGATTAACTTCTCCAACCCTATTTTTCATCACACATTATTCTATAATTTACTATATTTTAAGGACAATGGAAAAACGTATCACAACAAAAACCACCAATAATATTTACCACAAATCCAGGTATGCATAAACACGTCGAGCCAAGGCTGGGTTCATTTCCCACGCATATTCCATGAGCACATGAGCTGGGAATGCACGCATCGAGTTCCTTCTCACAGTGATCTCCTGACCATCCTATTAAACACAATCACAAATCAGATACTTGAATGTTTAATAATAATGATGATAAGTGTATTTATATATCTATATATGGTCATGTGCTGCATAATGACGTTTCAGTCAAGGATGGACCATATATACAATGGTGGTCCCATAATATTAGTACCATCGAGCCTAGGTGTGTAGTAGTCTACAATCTAGGTTCGTCTAAGTACACTC
Source organism: Equus asinus (assembly GCF_041296235.1). Lineage (NCBI taxonomy): Eukaryota > Metazoa > Chordata > Mammalia > Perissodactyla > Equidae > Equus > Equus asinus. Next base: position 6,789,883 of record NC_091797.1, on the reverse strand, counting down.
TATGATGTTCACACAATGATGAAATCACCTGACACGGCATTTCTCAGAACATATTCTTGTCATTAAGCTATGCATGACTGTATATGTAACAAATAATACTATTTGTTATAATTGTGCTAGGTGTTGTATATAAATTATCTCAGTTTATCTTCAGAATCATTCCACCATGTCGGTGTCGCAATCCAATGTACACATCAGGATAGATGTGGAGAGGGCTGATGGCCACTCTGAGTTTATTATAACCAGCGTTTCAATATATACATAGCTTACATCTGTTAAACATACACAGGTGTTCTGGATGAAGTAATTAGTGAATGCCAAGAATTCTTAGTGATTTCTCAAGGAGCCCTCCCTTGGCCTCTGTTTTGATATTATCATGTTGTTGCTGTGCTCCTATATTTTTATCTCAGAGCAGGCAAAGTCTCTTAGGCAACAGTCCCTCTTGCTCCCGATATCGATATCGTTTCTCCATCTGTGCCCCCGGGCGGCCGCCGCCTGGCTTAGGTTGCCCCCCCAGGGGGTCTTACCCGTCATTGGCTAACCGGCCTTCTCACCTCCGGGTCACAGTTTGTTGGCAAGCTTTTTCCAGTGATTATTAACCCTTCCTATGTCAGGGGCGGCTACACACCAGGTACCTGTTATTACTACCTCTATTTAGCAGCTGAGAAAATTAAATTTGGAGAAGATAAATAATTTGCCTTAAAATCACAGTTATATAGAAATGGAAGCAAGTGTATGGAAAATAAAGTTTTGGCTTGTACTTATGGTGCCAGTCTACATTACACATCCACTTCTTTTGTCTTGGAATGCTGAGAAGGCAATGGAATAAACACATCTCATAACTCCATTTAATATGAATCTAAAGTCAAAGGAAAGCACTATATATTACAGATTTCTAGATACACAATGTTTTCTTGTAATTCTTGTATTATTTTACAATTAGCGTTTCTTAAGCTGTGATTCTATAGAATCTAAACATTATGTCTATGTTCAGCTGTCCACTGGCTATGAGAATTCTCCTTAGACGTGCCGATCTAACCTTGCAGACCACAACACTGAGTGTGTGTCTTTTGTTTGGCTTTTGCCAGCATTTCATCATCAACTTAGCAACCAACATTGCTAAGCTATGCACAAGATAATACCTCAGCTATCATTTACCAGGCACATAATAGGAACATTTTTTAAACCACTGATTCTTTCCTATGCCACAACCATTTAAATGAATCTTAATGTGTTTAAGAACATGTTAGCCTAAATCTACCATTTTACATAAGGACAATAGGTCTTTAGAGGCAGCTACTGACTACCTACGCAAACTATAATTGCAAAGTTTTAAACTTTCTTTATACTGCTATGTATTATCCAACAGCATTTAATCTGAACTCCAGCTATTGGGAAATGCAGTCTTATTTTTGATCCTGCTTAGCAATATAGTCTTACTAGTCTTCCCCAAGAAATTATAAGAGAACAATTAAATAAGTATTCTGGGGTGCTTAGAAATGATTTAATGCAATAATGCAATTTAAGAAGAAAAACATGGCATGAGTTTACAAGACTTGGCAGAATTCAGATCAAACTTAGAAGTAGCTGCCAAAGACTAAATTTACCAGATCCTTGTCCAAGACTCTTTCTACTTTGTAATGCTCTTTCATATGCTAGCTGATTCTGTAGGCATCTGTACTATGAGGCTATAAAAGGTGATACAGAAAAAACATTTCTGCAGAGCTTATAAAAAGCCTCTACAATCAGTCATTCACATGATTAAATCTCACAAACATTCTTGAGCATAAAAGTATATTCCATAAAAATACTTACATTCCTATAACTGTTCTTATAAAATTCAAATACATACAAACCTAATAACATTGCTTAGAGAGACATACATATATAATAAAACTCTAAGGAACACTAAGGGGAGGTTGAATATAAAATTCAGAATAGTTACTGCAGGCTGGGGGAATGTTAATGTGCTCAGGGAGGGATACAGAGGAGGCTAGAATTATTGCTAATATTTTATGCCTTGAATCAAATGGTAGGTACACAAATGTTTATTATATTATTTTATGTATAACTATACATTGATTGCATATTCTTTTGATTGAATAAAACAATTCACAATATATTTAGAACAATTAAAAATAATGTAGCTTCCTTCTTGCTTCTAAAACTATGAAGGGAATTACAAAATTTTAAACCATAAGATGGAAACTGACAGAGAAAAAAATTCACCAGATCTGTTAAAAAGACAAGGAAAATGTGATTCAAGAATGCAGTCATGCATTGCTTAACAACGGGGATACATTCTGAGAAATGCCTCATTAGGCGATTTAGTCATTGTGCCAACATCATAGAGTGCACTTAAGCAAATGTACATCATTAGCCTACAACACATCTAGGCTTTATGTTACTAATCTTAGGGGTCCACTGTTATATACAGTTTGTCATTGACTGAAAGGTTGTTATGCGGCACAAGACTATATTGCGATAGGAGAGAGTGATTATTGAAATAGGATAGAGAGATTGAACTCAACTACACCAAACCAAAAGTAGCAGGAGGATTTTCAAATGCTGGGCTGAGTTAATGGAAAAGTACCAGAGGACAGTGGGCTGGGGGAGGTTGGTCAATGTGCTTAGGTCATCTGTGTTGGTTAATTGTCACTTATTGCCATTAGGCTCCTAAGGTCCCACAGAGACAGGGAGAGACGGGCACTATCTCTTTCTGTGGTTGTATTTCAAATGGATGACTCCACTGTCCTTGAGAAAGACATTTCTGGGTTGTAAAATTGGTGAGAGGTTATGAGAAGGTTTACATCTCAAAGGGGCAGAGAAAGCATTTGCAATTACAAGTTTTCCAAAGAAAGGGAGGTCAGAGGCCTGGAGTCAAGATGAAGCCTGTCTAAAGTTTAGTTAAGCCAAGAGGAACGTTAGGGCTGTCTTGCTCAAAAACAACAAAGTAGGATAGAAAATAAATTAGTCAGGGTTCAGCACAGGAAACAGAAACCACTCTAGGTATTTAAACAAAAGAAGAGTCTTAATAAGAAGGAATAAGATGCTCACAAAATTATCAGAAGGAAAGGCTTTAGGGGTAACCCCAAGAACCACAGACACGACTCTCCGGGAGATGCCACCTCAGCCATAATCAGGAAGATGAGAAACATAAAAGGCACCATTAGAATTACTGAGTTCAAGAACCCATGGCACTATCTGAGGGAAGCTGCCATCACACCTCTCCAGGGGCCTCTCCCTCCCCTGAAGCTGGTGACTAAACATCAAGCTGCAGAGTCTGACTGCCGTTCCCAACAGCACTGCTTTTTAATCCACATGAAGTCAGCGACTCAGTGACAAAATCTGCTGCCAAAAATGCCCTGTGTCATGGCCTTCATCACCAGACGAAACTGCTGAGATATCCAGAAATGATCTCCATCCTCTCCTTCAGATTTCAGGCATGTCCATTATCGATGGAATGCCATTTATATTCACAACCTCAGCTCCAAGGAAGTCTAGATACTGTAACTTTTAATTTTCTTGCCTCGTCAGTACAGAAACCACAATAAACAGGAAAGGATGCTGAGTGCCAATCATGCCCATCAATCAATAAGCAAAATAAATGTCCCTGTGCTGGTGTGGGCAAGGTGTTGGCAAGAAATGGGAACAGAATAAAACAGGCAGATGAAAATCCAGCAGGTGAAATTTTAAAAAAAGGTTCAGAAGCAGAGACGCAGAAACATCCTCTGAGTCTCATGAAGGTTTGATGTCTATGTAATAAGGTAACCAGATATTTAGAGAACGCTGTTTGCTGATTAAAATCAATGAACAAAAGTTTTCATTAGCAATCCAGAAAAAGTGATCAAATCATGATGATGTTAAATTCATAGTACTAATCTGATATCTTACAAGTAATAGAAAATAAATAAATGCTTACAGAATAAATGGTGTCAAATAATGCAGGTGTAAAATAAAAAAGACTTTAGATGTCAAATTGTAATAAAAATAAGAACAAGTTAAACTAATTTTTAAGTTGATGAATAAAACAAATCTTTAAATACATCAACATACACAAATAGAAACACAGACCAGTTTTAATAGTGCTGTCCTCTGCTGCAATATAGCAGTTATAATAGTTTGAGTTTATTAATGAAAATAAAAGTCACTATTTCAAAGATTTACAGATTTCGTTTTCATTTCATTTTCCCTCTCAGCGCCAAGTGAATTGTACTGAATCTGGAGAAAATAAAACAAAATTAAACCTTAACCTAAAATAACTGTCTTACTAGTTAACATATTATCTAGTAATTGGATATTATAAAGTAAAATTGTTTTCTTTTCTTAGGCTAGTTCTAGAAGATATAGAAGAATTGATTTTGATGTCTAAATCTTCATGAAAATACAATAGTATACACTCTTTTTATTTCATATTAAAAAATATTTCACTTTTTATGGTTCCTGATTAAAAAGAAAGATCATTCCGTATCTCTTCTATTCTAAATCCAAAAGTCCTGTCCTTGACTTAATCATGGTGAGCACTGTGGCTGATATTATCTGTGTTTGTTTCTCTCTTTCTTTGCCCCAAGGACAATGCAGTATTTCTGCTTCGAAATGAATAACGCTATTTTAGGAGCAAAATGTGCATCTGCAGTCTATGTCATCACCTATAGAAACGCTACTGTACCCCTCGTGAGTATGAAGAGTCTGAGCGCAGCCACTGCCCCAGGGGTAGAGAACGACTCTGGGCGAAGCATTCACATTTGCAGTACACAGATTGTTCCCTTCACTGTCAATTTGCTCACAATGGGATAACTGCGGTTTCACTTACTGAGTGTTAAGCATCTTTATATGACACTATAAAGGGGACTATTTGGGCTAAAACAAAGATAAGTGTTTTATTTTGTAAAACAATCTGAATGCTTGTATTGATACTTCCATGGAAACAATCTTCCCAGCTGTTGAATTCACGCCGTGGGTGGAGGGTGAGCTCTGTGATCGGGACTCTCCTGAATGCTGTCCAGGCTGTGCCTGCCCAAAGACCTCATGCAGAGAGGATGGGTGAGACCGGGAATCCACGTGTGCCCCACTTGTCATGCATTACACCTTGTTAGCTTAGAGTACAGTGTGTAACTCTCTATTTGACTGTTTTGGGAGGGTAGGGGGAGGTTTTATGCTAACTATGGCCCTTTCTGTGATTACACAACATCGGCCAGCATCATAAATGGATGGTACTTTTTCAATACTCGCTGAACCCTCCATGAGGACCCTTTAGGATACAACCTCTCTGAGAGGATTCGGCGGCACAAAACTGTATAACATTTAGAGCATCTTCTAGTCTATTTATATTCAGTTTAAATTTCAGTTGTGTTTGCAGCTATACTGGGTAAGGATCCACCATTTAATTTTTCAAACTATGTTCCCTTCAGAATGTTGCAGGAGTCGTGCAGCTCTGTTTGGACTGAAAAAAAGAAAGAAGGGAGAAAAAAGATAAAATTACAAACCTTGAGGCACAGCCTAGGAACCACCAAAGGTTATGACCATGGAGAAAGAGAGAATTGTTGTTACATGAAGACAAGAGAATTGTCTTGTCTTCTGATAATTGGCAGCATGAGGTGAACTTAAGGAAGATTTCCACAACTGAAGGAAATAGAAAATGGCAGTAATTTATGATGTTTAACTAATTAAACACAGAAGTAAATACCTAGTAAAGGTGGGGTTTCACCTGGAAGTGTGTAAGGTAAGGATAAAGCCATGATTTAGACCAGCACTTAAAGAAAGAGTTGTCAACATTATTTAAGGCTGGTTTCCTCCATGGTTGAGAGAGACGAGTGGACCCATATGAACCAAATAAATTGGACTTTATGTCCTTCTTTACCATTTGGGAGAAGGCAAACTGCTTTGCGCTACTCAGAAAAGTGGTAAATTTTCAGTTTTTGCTTATGGAAGTTTTTTAGGAGATAGACAGACCTGGGTGGTCAACGTTCCTGAAGAAATCTCTCAGTGGTTAGAATTGCGAAAATCTAGACTAAGCTGCAACACACTGAAGGGACTTATTGGCAAAGGTCCTGTTTTTCTTTGTAATGGTCAGTAATTTGACTTTTTAAAATTCTAGTAGGAACATTCAACATGAAATCTACACTTTTAGCAAATTTTGAAGTGTGCAATACAGTACCCTTAACGATAGGCACAGTGTCGTACAGCACATCTCCGGACCTTATTTGTCTAGCATAACTGGGACTTCATGGGAAGTTGCTAGTCAGTAAGGCCCTTCTTTGGGGAACATATTGATGATGAACGTACAGCAGCAGCTCAGACCTTCTGGCTGCAAATCTCGGCTTTGCCACTAAGGTGCTATGGGAGATTAACCCAGAGACTCGGACCATTTCCTCACTGCTGAAATGAGATAATAGTACCTTCTTCACCAGGTGATAGGAAAACTAAATGAGTCAATACATGTAAAACAGCATGGTGCCCACGCACTGGCGCTGTTATTGTTATTATAATTATAATTTCCTAAGCACACATATGCTGAAGTCTTCCCACATTTGGCCTTCAAAATCTAAAATTCAAAATACAAGAGAAAGAAGAGCTTGACAACTGGTAGATTTTCAAGGACAAAAATGATAAATAAAAAAATCTGAATTATATCAAAATCAGTTTTTGTTGGGGGTGAGGAAAGGATTGACTACAAAGGGCAGCTTGAGCACATTTTGGGCTCTGGTGGCCACATGACTGGCTGTGGTGGTAGTTACACAACTTTGTGCATTTGTCAAAACTATAGAACTGTGCCAGAGAGTGAATTTCACTGAAAAAAACAGCAAACTACGCTAATAAAGAAAATGAGGAAGGGATGAAGGGTAACCTGCAAGAGCAAGATTATTCTTTAAATAACTGTGGGGAGGATGTGTCGTGATTAAGACCCATGGCTGGAGGGAGCCCTTGGGAGCAGGCACAGGGCCTCGAAGTGTATCCACAGCATTTTCCGGGAATTTGTTTGTTTGGTTTGTTGCTTGGTTGGTTTTTGCTCTTGTGACCAGGTTGTGAAGAACCCAAGTGTTAAATCGAAAGTATCAGCAAGGGGCCCACCTGGTGCTGCAGTGGTTAAGTTCGCACATTCTGCTTTGGCAGCCCAGGGTTCACTGGTTCAGATCCCGGGTGCCGACATGGCGTGGCTTTGCAAGCCATGCTGTGGTAGGCATCCCACATATAAAGTAGAGGAAGATGGGCATGGATGTTAGCTCAGAGCCAGTCTTCCTCAGCAAAATGAGGAGAATTAGCAGCAGATGTTAGCTCAGGGCTAATCTTCCTCAAATAAATAAATAAATAAATAATTTTAAAAAAAATTTAAAAATGTACCAGCAAGTTCTGAGTAACATTTAACAGCACAGCTGGGTACCGTTTTTGAGGACTTCTATTTTCCACCATGAATTTGACGAAGAGCATTTAGAATGGGGCTTCATCTGAATACACACCTGCTTCAAAGTGGCTTCATGCTTCCAAGTGAATCTAAAATAAGTGGGATCTTAACCTGGAGCATCAAAAATAACCTCGCAATGGTAAGATGTATGTTAACATAAAAATGAAACTAGCAATTATAAGACATATACTTATGGTAAAAGCTATTTATATGTGTGTTTTGTTTCTTAACTGTTTTAGTAGGATTAGGTTAATCGCCTATGGTAGCTATCAAAGTGTTTTAAATGTTCAGACCTTGATCAAGATCCTTTTGCCTGGAAGAGGTAAAACTTTTGAAATGGGGCTCATTGCTTATATCAGAGAATTGTAATCTTTATTCTACTTCTTTTACGTGTAAGAGTTTTATGTATAAGTGGCTATTTCCAAATGCTGGTGTCAATGTCCCTAGCTGCTCTGTCTGACCAAATAAAACCACATGTCAGTACTGTGCCAAAACAGGGCAGAGTGCTGAGTGTAGGTCGAACTTGTGAACAGCTTGTCAGTGGTACTCAGTTGGTAGGTGTTCACTAATTGTACAATTTCACATAAATCATAAGAACCCTAATCCCATATGGCTTTCTGGCTGCTGTTCCCAGGGACCCAATAACAAGAAGCCCAGAAGCCTGGGGTAGCCACAGGCTGTCTCTGGTCTTCTGTGGGGTTTTTAAATAGGGGGAATTCTTTTTCAGTGACAGAAAATATCCCCCACATATATTCCTGAGAGATAATTGCTGCTCAAGGAAATTTCGGCATTCAACACCCCTTTGGGTGGGTGCGACTGAACACTGAAGATGAGATGAGTGACTGCAGACACAGAAAGAAAGCAGCAAATCTGAAAAGTTAGAGAACTAGAGGAAAGAGAGGGGAAAACATGCCTGGACACAACTTATTTATATCAATAGAGAGCTAAAGAGAATATGGCCAAAGGCAGAAATGGCCCAAAAGATCAGTTATTAACGAGAAAGCATTCCTTGAACAAAATCAGTTTACTCAGCTTGTCCATATCTGTATTGACAATTATTGGAAGTAATAATAATACAATATTAATAAGAGCTAACATTTATAAAGGACTTGCTGTGTGCGAGGCATAATTGATACAGAAGAAGATCAGAATCTGAAGTTTACATAAATTTAGACAATATCTGTAGTGAGAGAGCAGTCTCTAAACATTAGGATTTCCTGCTGATAGCCTAAATGATTGCTTTCTAGAGTCACAGAACTCCCATTTTATATGTTTTTTCTCTTTTTTTTTTGGTGAGGAAGATTTGCCCTGAGCTAACATCCATTGCCAATCCTCCTCTTTTTTGACTTGAGGGAGATTTGCCCTGAGCTAACATTCGTGCCAATCTTCCTCTACATTGTCTGTGGGATGCCTCCACAACATGGCTGATGAGTGGAGTAGGTCTACACCCAGGATCCGAACCCACCAACCCCAGGCCGTCAAAGTGGAGCACATGGAACTTTAACCACTCAGCCATGGGGCTGGCTCCATTTTAGACTTTTTAAGTGTGGTCATTACTTGCAGAGCTTGATACAGTACTGGTGGAGTGCATTGTCAAGACTGTATTATACCCTCACCCAATATGCTGCTATATATAAATATACGTATTTTGTTATATGTATATAAATGTATACTATATATAATTACATATATACAATGTGCATAATTATTATTTTTAATAATTACCTCGCTGACATTTGCAAATATATCCATTGATGTGATCTTCACAGTTTGCGCCATTTAGACATGGTGACGAAGAACACTCATTTACATTAATTTCACAAAATTGACCAGAAAATCCAGGAAGACACCTAAGAAAGAAAAGTGAAATATACATATGTATACACACATGAGTTTATATTGTAGAATTCATACTTGCCAAATCAAGAATAAAATTAAGCACAAGATGTAGTCGTTCATTATAGTTGATTTATGAGAAAGAATTTAGTTGATACTCACCAGTATTTTCAATGAAATTAAGGCAAAGTGATCTAAAAGCGACCACAACCACAAACAAAATAGGAAAACAAAAGTCTCAGACATCACAGACATATATATATACACAAAGTTTATATATATATATATAAAATACATTTAAATGTATAGATATAATATATGTATTGTGAACCTAAAACTGCTAAAACAAATAAGGACTTTGAAAAAATAGTAAGACACTACTCCATCATAACACTGTCATATCGGGCTTTCAACACAAGACCTGATCTACCAGACTGGGGGAAGGAATATAAAACCCAACTAGATTCTGAGTCATAGCAATTAAAAAATAAAGCATTGAAAGCAAATTTCTTTTAATGAGAACTCAGAATAAAACTTCAGAGAGATCCAACATCATATTTCCATTTCAGTACTTGATACAAAAAGGTTAGTTTGAACTGCTATGAGCAGGTGGCAGGAGCCACCCTCAAAAGATTATTCCAATTGGAAAGTACTGCTTCATCACCTGTTGGGGATAAGCTGCAGGTGGAATCATTTAGTACGGTTTGTAGCTATTTTGATGATAACCTCGCCTGGTACTTTCCCACAACCACATCTCATCCACGAGCTCTTCCTGCAAAGCATCTTCTAGACCTACTCCTCTTGTTGCTGACACCGTTCCTTTGATATGGCTACTTTCACTCCACATTTGCCGAGATCAACATTGTGGTATTTCTTTTCCATTACCTTCTTCACTTGTTCCTCTTTCTTAAAGGTAGTAAAGCATAATCTATCACTCTTACTGTCCTGTTTGGGGGGAACTCCATGATTCCACCATGCGAATACTACATTTGGGGCATTTATCAAGTTACATTATGAGGCATATAACAAAGAAAGTCTGCAGACAATGTATTAAGCAAATAACATAATGCCTAGTATTGTTCCATTGGGTGAGAAAGAATAAGAAGCACTCAAAAACTGAATTTCCATCCCACAGAATCAATTCTATTCAGAAACCTTTTTCTTTTTGTTGAGATGTTTTACAACTGAATTTAAATGAGACTCAACTCAACTTACACACATTCACTAAACTCTTATTTGGCTTTGACATACTTACTTTCCAGTTTAAAAAGAAGTATAGTTGCAATCTCTAGTACTCTATTTGCCAGGCTTTAATAGCAAAATTTAGTAGGAGGTAGTTTGATAATTGTTCGGAGAGGAACCACATTAGAGCATGATTTTTTCTGAATTGCAAAGCATCAACATTAAAAATATTAACTTTAAATGCTCAGAAGCTGAAATGTTTATTCATTATTAGGAACTTTCCTCAAACCAATAATTCTCAAGTTAGACTATCTATAAAGTATCAGATATGTAAAAAAGTCACTTCACACAGTTTCAGAATTCTCACGGATCTTTTCTATTATCTATTTTCTTTCTTTTTAATAATTGTTACTACAAATGTACATAACCCATTGGCTTTAGAATGCATCCAAATGTGAAGTGTATGTCCCTCTGAATATTAGACGCTCTCTCTATAGGTAATTGATCACAGCTAGTTATGAATAGAGAGCCTCCGAATAGGAATCCACATACCCTGAACCTAACTTCTGCTTAATTTTGCTTATTGGCCTGTGTCTTATCAGAAATCCATACCTTCTGGAATTTTTGGCTGATTTTTATGTAAATAGCTATAGTTCTAAAGAATAGCCATAGACAAAACAAAACAAAATCATCTAAATCTCTTTTACATCTCTGTGCCCTGATCTCTTCTTTGTCCTGAACTATACACCAGATAAAAAACTGGAACAAAATTGCTCATATAACTGATCTACAGCCTGGAAAACAAATATTTGTACTTATATTTATATTTATGTGACTGGCCATGGAGTCACAACTTTCTTTCTTTCCCTTTTTCTTTCTATATATATTTTGTGATATGGTACACTAGCAGATTTCTGGGGAACACAACAGGAACACCAAGTTGATAAGGGGGGGATATCCTAGTGAGTTGGCAGGGCCAATAACAAGACCAGGATGGCCTTGATTATGTATTCAGATGATGCTACATAGGTTACTCATCTCACTCTTTGCTCTACTATTCAACTGAGCACATTATATCTTCTAAATATTTTAAAACACAGGTATTTTAAACTTATTTGATTGATTTGTTGCAGAAATGGTGATAGATTGTAATCTAAATTATTACATGCATTTTCAAATGTGTGATTTAATTTTATTATAGCCTTAAGTAAATTGCATAAAGCATTATCCTAATTAATTTGTAAAATAAGTGCTTTTATTAGGGTTGCCTAAATTACGAATCTTGAAGGCCAATTTTAGTTTAACATTTTTACTTTTATTCTGAGCAATTCTATTATCATTACTATTAATTATGCATACGAATTGAGAAGAATATTCTCAGAAGGCAATTATTGTAATATAAATCTAAGTTTCTTGAGACGACTGTACAAATCAGAATATTGTCTAAATAGCTGCTGAAACTGTATATGGACAAGTAAAATACTTTAGATAAAAAGGAAGTAATATTAACAACAGTCTCAGTGATTATGAATGCACAAAAATCAAAATGAATTTATTTCTGTAGATATTACTTCATATCAGTTTTAAATACAGCATTGCTTTAAATTTTGATCTTGAGAGGATTTCAATTTCATAGTGCTAAGTTATATTGGTTTAAAATGCTCCATATGCAGAAATGAAGAGAAGGACTTGAACACAGGTTGTTTATTTGGGAGGTGATCCAGCTAAGCAGAAGGGATGGGGTGGGGAGAATGAGACAGGGAGAGAGAAGAGTGAATTAGGAACACAGTATTTAGCTGTTTGCCACTATGTGTAACAGGACTCAGTCCGGCTATGGTGGGTTTGAAACTCTTTCATCCCCTTCTCTTCAAAATGTGACCCTAATTTTCTCTCACTGAGTGTAGGCTATACTTAGCAATTCACTGCTAATGTATAGAATATGGTCAAAGTGTGGCTTTCTCCTTCTTCTCTCTTTAGTTCTCTTGGGCAAGCCAGCTGCTATGTCATGAGGATATTCAAGTAACACTATGGATAGGACCACATGGAGAACTGAGGCCTCTGGCCAATAGCCACATAAGTGAATATGGAAGAGGATCTTTTAGCTTCACGCAAGTCTTCATATGACTGTCACCCAGCTAACACCTTGATTGCAATTTAATGAAAGATCTTGAGACAGAATCACCCAGATTAAGCAATTTGTAAACTCCGGAACCACAGAAACTGTACGATAATAAACACTTGCTATTTTAAGCCATTGAACTGTGGGGGTAATTTGTTACACAGCAATAGATCACTATGCACTCAATGTGGACCTTCTGAACATCTACGGAGAAGGCACATCAGAAATTTTCCCTGGAATGACTGAAAAGCAAAGCAACTGTCCACTGACTCTGGTCCCCCATTAGTCAAGGGTTGCCCCCAGGGCATTAACATCTCCACACTTCTGGACTGATATATGAGTGGCTATCCTGTGTGTGCACTCAGTAAGATCCCTCAGCTTCCAAAAAAGTCTAAAGCATAAAGGTAGAGACTGTTGAGGTGGGATATAGTCAATGTGATTAGGAACTGTCCAGCACAGCAGGGATGGGTGAAAACCAATAAAAGTATCTGTTATATATGCCACATTTGGAGCCTCAACCTACTTTTTATGTTAAATAACTTCTCAAAAAAAAAATGGAGAAAGAAATATAACTTACACTCCACTGAGATCTTATGTTAAGAGGAAATTTTTCTTCTACATTTGGCTTTTAGTAATAATTCATTTAACATAGAAGAAAGTAGACTCTTACTCTGGGGATTATTTTTAATGATAATAAGCAAACGACTAGAACCAATCTGGACAATGAAATTTATCTCAATCTATTATAACTTCTATCACTTTGTCGCTATTACTCTGTTGTGATCAGAATGATTTCTTAAGGCAAAAATGCTCAATTATTATTAAGAAAGGTTGCATATTTACAGTATATTGCTATATTCTATGTATCAAACTAATATTATATAGTTAACGGTAGCTAAATTTTCTAGCTATATGCTAGGTACTTTGCAAAGTTGCTTATATACGTTTGTCAATCCTCAAAACACAAGTTGACATAGGCAATATTTTTAGGCTACCAGTAATTGGGGGCTTCTATCTGGCCTAAATTTAAATTAATAAGGATCCACTTGGCAGACACAATTTTAAGAGATTTCATTGGAAATATAGTATTCCCCATGACAAGAGTCCATTCAAATCCTGATCCACTCAAATGTCCAGGTATGGAAGAAGAATCTGATAAAATCTTTTTAAAGTCTTGTTTCATTTGAAGGTCCTAAACTTCTAGCGCTGGAATTGCCAAAACAACATATTCAAGAAGTAGTTACTTGGCTTCTCCAGAACCCATCCAATGTCAAAAAACACATGACTTCACAAGGCAACTCATTTGGTTTTTCAACACTTCTAGTGACAAAAGTAAATTAAATTGAACCATCATTTTTTTTAATATTTCCAAAATTTCAAGCATTTTGCCATGGTGCTGTTATAATGATATTAAATATCCTTTCCTTATTCTTCCATCCATTGGTGATATTCTATTAACTGCAGAAATCCATGAGCCTTCTAATCCATTGTCTACACACATGAAAATACTTTTTGTTTTGTAACAAAATCTTCGCATTTCCCACCTTTCTTAACCCATTCCTTATAAAAGACAGTGTCTAGAGGCTGGCCTGGTGGCATAGTGGTTGAGTTCATGCACTCTGCTTCAGCGGCTTGGGGCTCACAGGTTCAGATCCCGGGCGCAGACCTAGCCCCACTCATCAAGCCACACTGTGGCGGCATCCCACATAAAATGGAGGAAGATTGGCACAGATGTTAGCTCAGTGACCATCTTCCTCAAGCGAAAAAGAGGAAGATTGTCAACAGATGTTAGTTAGCTCAGGGCCAATCTTCCTCACCTGAAAACAAACAAGCAAACCAAAAAGAACCCCACAGTTTCTAGATTTCTGACTCTCATGACTGTGCATCTCTGGAAGAACAGTTTCTTCCAACAACATTTGCCACTCCTACCCGCTACCTCAATATTACATTTAATAGATGTTTTATCCTTTGTAGGCATTTATCTATGTTTGTGACTACATATATGTTTGTTGCTAGAAAAATTAAGATTCATTTCACAGAGAAATAAGTTTATACTATTTTTTCTGCAAATGAACAGTAATTATCTGAGAAATGTTGGAGATGGAAATGTGGCAGAGCTTTTTAACATTCTACATTTTTACATTTAAAATGCATTTAATTTCAATAACCGTGTACACAAAGCCATATAGTAAATGTGTGTGTGTTTGTATTTATATATGTGTAAATTATATATATATATTTATATATATACATATATATATGTATGAGTTGGAGGCTTACATGAGGTTATAAGGTATAAATAAAAACCCCACCAAGTTAAAAAGATCAGAATTTCACATTAAATGGTGAATAAATGTTGGTTTTTAAATCATAAAAACATTATAATATATACATTTCTAAAATTTATCTTAAGTTTCACAAAAGTCACTTAAAATTATGACTTTTGTGGTTTCTGACATGCCCCCAACCTCAACCTGCACCATATTATCTTCTTGCATCCTTTTCTTCTCCTTTGACTAATCATATTTTAATAAAATTATTTCAAGGCCTCCTCAGACTTCCTAAATCTCTCTCAATCTTTAATAGATAAATTATTATCTTTTGAATGGCCTCTCATGTATCATTCTTATTGATTTTCTCTTCTTCAATTCTAACTGCTCAGACTGTCCAATTTCCATCAGCATAGTGTATGATTGGAGCGATTCTCCAACAGAACTCTTGTCACGTTCATAAGATCCTGCATCTTTGCCAAGAGTTTAAATTCTACCTTTAAGTTGACTTCCTTTGTCTTTACATTGAGTCTTCTGCCAGTTGTCAAAGGAGAGATTCTTGATTCCTCAGTGAGTAGGTAGTACTATTACCTCAAAGGCATGTTTGAGTTGGGATTAATATTAAAGGTAAAAATTTTTATTCCCTATACTATTCTGTAGCAGCAGGATTTGGAAAATTAGCACTAAATCACAAATACTTGGATCCTGGCAGGGAGAGGCTTTGTGCTTCATTACCAATATAACATGGATTTTGAAAATTAATACACTTCTGTAGTTTTCTTCTTCTTAGATATATGACTATACCAAAACAAAAAGTCTGAATCATGACATACCTTTTTTCCATATTACCACAAGGCAAAGCAAGGAAATGGAAATGCATAAAGCATACTTCTTTCTAGATAAGTGCTATTTCTGAGGTTTAATTTTAAGCTAAAATTTGAATGTATATTCTAGTTCAGCATGGAATCAGAAATTTCTGAAATTCTTTTCAATTGTGAGTAACCATGTTGCCAACATGGTGAAGAATTCTCCAACATAAAACCTGTATGCCCTCCATAAGTCTCCATGAAATAACAGAAGTGAATTAAAAAACTGGCCACTCATCAGCCTCAATCAACTCATAAATAACAAATCCCTGCATAAACTGAACTTAAAGAAATGCCTTTGGGGTAGTTTATAGCCAGATAATTTATTTCTCTCAAAAGCATTGATGGCTTTGATTAGGCTTATTAAAATGCTGATTGACTCTTCTGACCTCTACCTATTTACCAAATTGTACATTTACTTAGGATCATTCTTTCTAATTTGCAATTTTGTTATTAGAAAACTGAGTGGAGGAAAAACAAATCTAAACTCTATTTACAGAAGCTGATTTACATAGTGGAGTTACATTTATCCAAAAGATGGGTATGAGAAATATATCATGAACTCTATAAAACTCAAAGCTGTGAAATGACTATGTTATAAAATATGTTCAATTTTGGTTTCTAATGTAAGTACGTTATGATCAGAGAACATGATCTGTGTAAGTGCTTTTTAAACTTTAATCTATGTATATATGCAGGAAAAAACTTTTAACAGACTCTGCTTCTTTTTGGAATGGAGTTTAGTTATAGATAGCTACATGTTGCTTCCCTAAAGAAGCTATACCCAAATTCTCTCTTATATCTAAAATAGTGAGAATCTTAATTGTGTTTATAATTAAATGTACAAATTAACAAATTAAACATTTATTAAAATCAATAAATGTATACTGCTTATAATTATTAAGATCTGTTAAATGTTATGCAAATTGTCACTCTCCCTCCTCAAGACAAAGCTCCTCTCTGGGCTCAGGCAAGTTCTCTCCATTTTTCATGCTCTTTCAGTTTTTAAAATTCAGGGCTTTTTCATGCTTTGGGAGATTCCTAGAAAGAGCAGCCATCCAGCATGTATATTTTTTAGACTGTTTTCACCTTGGGCCAAAAGAATCCTCCCTGACACCATCCATCATGAAGTGTTTTCCATCGGGGGGATTAAAGCTCTAGCCTCGAAGTAACAAAACGTAACAAAGTAAAAAAGTATGCTCAATTTAAGCAATTTTCCCTGACTGTCTCTTTCCTTCTGGGATTTTTAAGGATGTTAAGAACATGAAGCAGGTGTTCCTAGTTCCCTAGCAAGTGCCATTTTAATTTCACCTTATTACCAACATATTCCATCCGCTAATTTTGTCCTTAAGGGTTTTATATTATTAACAGTGCTTTGGTTGCTTCAGGAATTTTCCTTTTTGTTCACTTCCTTGACCCACTATTAGTTTTCTAGGATTGATATAACAAAATAACAAGGACTGGGTGGATTTAAAAACAGAAATTTATTTTCTCACAATTCTGGAAGCTAGAGGTCCAAGATCAAAGTGTCAGCAGGGCTGGTTCTCTCTGAGGGCCTCTCTCATTGGCTTGTAGATGTCTGTCTTTTGGTGTCTTCACATGATCTTCCCTCTGACTGTGTTCTCATCTCCTCTTCTTAAAAGGACATCAGTGACATTGGGTTAGGTCCACTTGTATGACCTCACTTTACCTTAACTACTTCTTTAAATGCCCTTTCTCCAAATACATTCACGTTCTTGGGTTTAGGACTTCAACATATGAGTTTTGGGGGACATAAATCATAATATCCCTCTCTGATCTGTAAACCAAAAGAAGTCTATCCCTGGATAACAACCAGAAGAAAAATAGGAGGAAGATACTCAGATGAAGGAAAAGCAAAGACATGTGTTTTGAAGTAAAGTTAGACATTAAAACATGTCATGAAACTTTAAGGCAGTTCAGTTCTTAGAAAGTGACCATAAGTGATTTTCAGAACCTTCACAGAAGTTTCCGTTTCTAAATACTAGCATTATACGTAAGTATAAGTCTTTTTCTTGATCAATAGTGTGTTTTTTTTAAAATTAGGGTTAATTATTAGCATTACACAAATGTTTTGTTCCTGTTTTTAAGTACACAGGCCCCAAAGGTAGAATAGAAATTTAAGTTATAAAATGAACATACCATGAGTTAAAAAGCACTCTGTATGATTTTGATGAAAAGGCATTATATGAAGATTTAAATTCATGCGTAGGATGGAAAAATAAGCATTATTATATTTCATTATGAAGACAAAATGAAAATATCATTTTAATCTTTCCTGCTGTTCTTTGTAATCACTAAGAACATCTTAACATCTCATTTTAGATAAATGGCTGGGGCACTCAGCTCAGAATCTAAGGTCAGCAGCCCTATTCAATAAGCTTAGGACTTCTGGCATGTCCTCCAGTTAACTACGTGACATTTCTACTTTATGAAAAATATTGAGTTGAAATGAAAGTCGCCTAATCAGGTAGAGCAGGCAGATTTTTTTTTTTAATTCCAAAGCTATATTATCAGAATAGAACTGCTTCAAAATTAGAGAAAGAGCGTGACATCTGCATCACAGCAGAGTGAGTTGTTCCCTTTGTCTCTCCTCTCTAAGTTACAACCAGTAGGACATCCATTGACCAACAAAAGACTCTCTGAACAGCAGACCAGAGTGTCTGAAAGATCCACACATCTATACATCTAAAGGTACTTGGACTGGACCACCAAGAGGCAGCAGAACTAGGGGAGCAGCACCCCCCCTCCCCCAACAATAATGAGCCAAAACTCAGATGCTCCTGGCAGTGGCAGTGGTGCCCTGACCTGAAGTTTCAAAAAGCACACTATCATACACCAGTGACCAAAGGCTGCAGGAATAACAATGAAGGCTTAGCCCCTGCACCTTTCCCAGTGTTGGAGGTGGTACCTGTGACCTGATGCTTCAGGAAATACAACATTGCTGGCTATCCAGCTCCCTCCCCTTTGCCAGGCAGTGATGACTCCAACCCCTTCTCCCCAGCAGCAAGGGCTGCACCCAAAATGCGAATATCCTCTCAGGGGCAGTGGTGCTCTGACCTAAGGTTTCAAAAAGCAACCAGAGCTTGAGACCAGAATCTATAGGAGCAGCAGTGGCACTCACAGCTCAGCCGCTACCCCTCTCTCTTGGCAGGGGGCACCTGCACCCTGAGGCTTCAGGAGCCACAGCAGAAGTCATGACTCAGCCCCCAGGGACAGCACCCCCAACACTGGCCCTACAAGCAGCAGAGGCTGCATATAAGACCATGGGCCCCTGGCAGTGGCACCCACACCTGTAAACCCAGCACCTCTGGCAGCAGTGTTGCAAGCATCACCAGATAACCCAGGAGCAGCAGGACAGGTAGTGTGGGAGGCAGCAGAATTTGAGCCCATGGAGAGCCCATGGAGAGCTAGTGGGGGCCCACAAAACAAAGGCAACTCCAGAAGCAGCAGAGGTGCTCACAGCCTGGTGACCCCAGTGGTGACATGTGAGACTGCAGTGACATTATAAGCAGCAAGCCACCAGCAACCTCAGAGGCATAAGCAGCACAAGGAGCACACTGCTGATGCCACTGACAGAGGCAGTAAAGGGCAGAAAATGCACCCTTCAAATACAACCAGCCTTACCAAAATAACCAGGTGTTTACTACCACAAATGCACCAACAGAGGGTTGATTCATCAAACACCATGAAAAACTATAGTAACACAGCAGAACAGAAACAGAATGACAACTCTCTAGAAACCAAACTTAAAGTCATGTAAGATTACCATCTAACTGACAGAGAAATCAAAATAGCTGTCATAAAGAAACAAAAAATTACAAGAAAACTCAGAAAGACAGTTCAATAATGTCACTAATAAAATTAATGAACAGAAGGAATACTTCACCAAAGAGATTGAAATTCTTAAAAAAAAAAACAAAACAGAAATTCTAGAGATAAAGAACACAATTAATGAGATTAAAAATAAAGTAAAAAGCACTGGAAATATACCAGACCATATGGAAGAGAAAATTAGTGAGCCCAAAGGTAGAAACATGGAAATGATTCAGGTGTAAGAGAAGAGAGAACTAAGACTTCTAAAAAAATGAAGAAATTCTATGAGAAATATCTGACTCAATTAGGAAGAGCAATATAAGGACAATGGGTATCCCAGATGGAGAAGAAGAGAAAGGAGCAGAAAGCTTATTCAAAGAATAATAGCAGAGAACTTCCCAAACCTGGGGAAGAAACTAGATATACTAATACACAAAGTTAATAGAACTCCTGATTATCTCAACACAAAAAGACCTTCTCCAAGGCACATGATATTAAAACTGTCAAAAGTCAATGACAAAGAAAGGATATGAAGGGTGGCTAGTGAGAATAAAATAACTTACAAAGGAACTCTCATCAGGCTATCAGTTGATTTCTCAGCAGAAACTCCACAGGCCAGGAGAGAGCTGAATGATATATTCAAAATATTGAAAGACAAAAAATATCAGCCAAGAATACCCTACACATCAAAGACATCCTTCAGATATGAAGGAAAAATAAAGGTTTCCCCAGACAAACAAAAGCTGAGGGAGTTCATCACCACTAGACCTGCCATACAAAAAATGTTGAAAGGAGCCCTCCTACCTGAAACAAAAGGACAAAACTTTACAAAGCCCTAAGCAAGGTATAAATAGACAGACAGAATCATAAAATTGAAACTCTATATCAGAATAAGTTAATAAACAATTATAACATAAAGACTAAAGGGAATAAAGTATCAAAAATAACTATAACCACTTAAATTTGATAACAAACTCACAATACAAAAAAGAATAATTTGTGAAAACAAAAACATAGAATGGGAAGAAGAAAAGGATGGAGCTTGCATAGGCTAATGGAGATAGGATATTATCAGCAGAAGAAGGACTATCGCACCTATGAGAATTTTTTTAAATAAACCTCAAGGTAACCACAAAACAAAAAGCAGACCAGAGTCACAAAACACAAATAAAGGGAAAAAAGAAAAAACATCACAGCAAGATACCAAACTGAAATGGCAAACAAATACAAGGAAAAAGAGACAATGGAAATACAGAACAACCAGAAAATGAAAGATAGAATGGCAGTATTAAGCCCTCACACATCAATAATCACTCTAAATGTAAATGGATTGAATTGATCAAACAAAAAACACAGATTGGCTGGATGGATTACAAAACAATACCCAACAATATGCTGTCTTCAGGAGACCCATTTCAGCCCTAAAATAAACAGGCTCAGAGTGAAGGGATGGAAGATGATCTGCCAAGCAAATAGCAACCAAAAGAAAGCAAGTGTAGCCATACTTATACCTGACAAAACAGACTTCAAGACAAAAAAGGTAACAAGAGATAAAGATGAATATTATATAATGATAAAAGGGACATTCCATCAAAAAGAAACAACACTTATCAATACATATGGACCTAATACAGGAGCACCAAGTACATAAAGTAACTATTAACCAATCTAAAGGGAGAAATTGGCAGCAACACAATAATAGTAGGAGACTTCAACAACCTACTTACACCAATTGATAGATCATACAGATAGAAAATCAAAAAGGAAACGTTGGCCTAAAATGAAACTCTAGACCAGGGTGGACTTAATAGGCATATATAGACCATTCCATCCAAAAGTAGCAGAATATACACATGGAACATTATCAAAATAAGCAACATGTTGTGAAAAAAAATAAGCCTCAATAAATTTGAGAGGATTGAAATTGTATCAAGCATCTTTTCTGACCACAGTGCTATGAAACCAGAAATCAACTACAAGAAGAAAGCTGGAAAAGTCACAAATGTGGGGAGACTAAACAACATGATACTGAACAACTATGGTTCAATGAAGAAATAAAAGGAGAAATCAAAAACTACCTGGAGACAAATGAAAATGCAAACAGAGTATACCAAAACTTACGGGATGCAGCAAAAACAGTACTAAGGGGTAAGTACATAGTAATACAGGACAATCTCAAAAAAACAAGAAAAATCTCAAATACACAATCTGACGCTATACCTAAAAGAACTAAAAAAAGAAGGTCAAAGTCAGTAGAAGGAAGGAAATAATAAAAATCAGTGGAAATAAATGAAATAGAGACTAAAAAGACAATAGAAAGGATCAATGCAACTAAGAGCTGGTTCTTTGAAAGGATAAACAAAATTGGCAAGTCCTTAGCTAGACTCACTAAGAGAAAAATAGAGAATCAAAAATAAATAAAATCAGAAATAAAAGAGGAGAAATTACAATGGATACCACAGAAATACAAAGGATTACAAGAGAATACTATGAAAAGCTATATGCCAACAAATTGGACAATCTATACGAAATGGATAAATACTTAGAATCATACAACCTTTCAAAACTGAATAAAGAAGAAACAGAGAATCTGAATAGACCAATCACAAGCAAAGAGACTGAAACTGTAATCAAAAACCTCCCAAAACATAAAAGTCTGAGACCAGACATCTTTTCTGGTGAATTCTACCAAACACTTAAAGACTTAATACCTATCCTCCTCAAACTCTTCCAAACATTTGAAGAGATAGGATGCTTCTTAACTCATTTTATGAAGCCAATATCGCCCTGATACCAAGACCAGACAACACAAAAAAGGAAGATCACAGGCCAGTATCACTGATGAATATAGCTGCAAAAATCCTCAACCAAATATTAGCAAACTGAATACAACAATACATTAAAAAGATCACACACCACAATTAATTGGGATTTATTCCAGGGACGCAGGGATTATTCAACATTCACAATTCAATTAATGTGATACGTGACATCAACAAAATGAAGAAAACACATGATCATCTCAATAGATGAAGAGAAAGCATTTGACAAGATCCAACATCCATTTATGATAAAAGCTCTCAATAAAATGGGTACAGAAGGAAAGTACCTCAACATAATAAATGCCATACATGACAAACCCTTAACCAATGTCATACTTGCCAATTTCTGGATTTCTTATTTTGGGGAAAAATAAATCCCTATTGTTTGACTGTCCTCTAGTCAGTAGTTGTTGTTATTTAAAGTAATAATCACCCTTAAATGATAACAGTTTTTGTCTGAAATATTACTCATAGTTTATCTTTGAATTTAACATATATCTTGATAAACTTTTTTATGTTTACAGGCTTCAGAACACAGATATGTGATCATATTATATGCACTAAAATAGCTGAGATTAATGAACTGTGATATATTATATTCTGGATTTTTCCACAGTTATACATATATATTTTCTTATATTTACAGTTGATATATATCTTTGTCCCCTGGGATATTAGGATATTCTACTGTGAGTGCCGACGGGGCATGTGATGTGGTCCCTTCAATGCTGTGCCCTTGTCTCCATATCATTTTTTCCACATGATTCATTCCAACATGTGTAGATTTCCTCTCCTTTGGAGAAATAATAAATGAAATGGTGCCTGTGAGGAAAACTTACGTTCACTTTGTGAGCAGTCAGGGTTCCTACCAGAGAGTCAATGTTGAGTCCAACTGACGTATTACTAAAAATGAGCTATCTATTCTTTCCATTCTTTCTGAAGCCCTTTACATTGAGAGAATAGAAGAAAGGTGCACCCTTTCTTTCATTAATTGAACCAAAGACAACTTTTTCATCCTCTCTTAGTTCATCCAAACGTACACACTTCCTTTCTCAGAGAGAGAAGAGATGTGCTCTTATCTATAGATAGAGTGACCTTATAATTTGCATCTAAATCTATTTGCTTTGGAGGATTTTTAAAGGGGATCCCATTATTAATTAGCCTGGGATAACAGCAGGTATAAACCAGAACTATTTCATACAAACTGAAAAGTATGACCATCTTACCCATAAAGGATCTATGCCACTTGTAATGCTTGGCATGTTTCCCTCTTAGGAAACTTTGTGTGGTTGTAGGCAGAGTGGGGAGTGGGATGGGAGTGGGACTGTGTGTGACATTAACAGTGGAATCCTACCACATGCCAGCTGAAGGGTGGAAGTGATGTAAGCTGCTCAATGAGAAAACCCCATTTCCTGGAATTTTCTTTGGGTTGGAGGTGAGAATTTGACTCAAGCAGTGCCAATTAGATTTTTATGAGTTGATTTGATCTTTCTTTCAGATTGTAGTCTGAGAAGAAAGAGGATCAAGGTTACCAACAACAGGTTTCCCCACCATATGTATAAATTCCACTTTTGAATAAAGTCAATGTATACGAGGGGGTAGAGTCAAAAGATAGAGAAAGAATTTCTGGACTGAGTCATCCCTGGATCCAGCTAGGCTTGAAATTAGCATCAGAAATAAACTTCCAGGTTTTATGAGCCGTAAAAATTCTAGATATGCTTTTAATTGAGTTGGGTTAGTTATTTGTTTTTAGTTGAAGTTGAGTGAGTCTGAATACAGTATTTTTGTCACCTTATAATTTGAAAGAATTGGGATGGAGAGGAGTGGGTAAGAACCAAGAGAATAAGAGAAATTCGGACAGAAGATCTTTATTTCTATTCTGAGGCAGAATCATATGGATATGTAAATATTTTTAATTTCAATTAATTAATTTATTATTCATGAGGAAGATTAGCCCTGAGCTAACATCTGTCACCAATCCTCCTCTTTTTGCTGAGGAAGACTGGCCCTGAGCTAACATCTGTGCCCATCTTCCTCTCCTTTACATGTGGGACGGCTCCCACAGCATGGCTTGATAAGCAGTGCAAAGGTCCACATCAGGGATCTGAGCCTGCAAACCCGGGGCCATCAAAGCGGAACATGCAAACTTAGCTGCGCCAGCAGGCTGGCCCCCTTTTTTTATTTTTTTAATGTTCAAAATTCATTTTAGGAATGTATCCTTCCTGGAGACAGAAACTATATTTGTAAGAATTATTACAAAGCGAAAGCATTCTTGAGATTTATATTTATCATTAACCATTTTAAATACAATAATATCCAGAAGTAGTAGAACACTATAATATGATATTATGCAAATATGAAGAGGAAGCAAACTATATGTGCATGAAAATAACATGCTTGGCAAACCAATTCCTGATTTCAGCCTACTGGAATTGATCTAAATATATATTTCAATGTGGTTAACATGGCAGTCTAGGCACTCCCTCCTTGGTATTGCTA
The DNA here is from genome assembly GCF_041296235.1 of Equus asinus. Lineage (NCBI taxonomy): Eukaryota > Metazoa > Chordata > Mammalia > Perissodactyla > Equidae > Equus > Equus asinus. Next base: position 6,765,053 of record NC_091797.1, on the reverse strand, counting down.
GCTAGAGCTCACGTCGTTCTCTCAGTCTAGGACAATTATTTACCGGTGCTAAATAACTCTGAATGAAAAGAATGCATGTTTACTGGATGGGAGAAATCTCTAATGAGCCTGCAGAATGCAGTCAGCATGTCAGCTGCCTGAACTCCTTCGCTGGTAATTCTTTGCTACGTAAAGCTTTTCTTTTTCTTTTGTTAAAATCCCTAATCATGTTTACTGAGCAAATAACTAGAAATAATCATTTAGGACTCCATTCATCAGAACAGTATTATTTTACATCAACTAAGCCTTTATGAGATAGCTGAATTTCTTTGGGGAATAAATACTGTTTACCATTTCTCTTTGCGACCAGACTAATCGAAAGTTTTAGGTCTATCTCAGCGCTAAATCCCAGGCTGAATCCTAAGCAATCAGAAGATTTTAATGAACACGTCATTATCTGGGCAATGAAACATCGAAACCAGACACCGAGCAGTCCTGTGAGCGAATCAACAAATAAAACAGAGGAGTTAAGGTTTCAATGATGTGTTTAAACAGCTTAAAGGAGAACTATTTTAGACAAATTACAATATTGGATTCTTTCTGGGAACATCAGTCCTATAGGTAATCATGAATCTGAAACTGACTCCGTGGGAAGTTCTCCAGAAGACCATTTTTCAATTTAACATAAAGAGAGAGTAGTGTGTGATATTAAAGGTGCGCAGTCCTTAGAGGTAAGGCTTTAGAATTCTTGACATAGAGATGACATAGAGAGGAGTAAGATTTGGCAATTACCAGCTGTGTGACCTTGATAAATGACAAAAATTTTACATTTATAAATATCCATAAATCTTTTCATCTATATTTTCAGTATTATATTAGAACTAAAATCATAGGTCTGTTTTAAGGATGAATTTGAATAGTAAATGTAATAATAAATGGAAAAATAAGTGTAAAGATGCACATATTAGAATGTGATGAAAAAATTAGGGTACTTTTTAAGAGCTGGTGATTTTTATTTCTTTTCATTACTTTTGTGATTGTTATTTTACATTAGTAAGTGAAAAAAGTCATGATGTTGAAATAGATCAGTTGAATTCCTATCTTCATGTGCCTAAATCCTTTAAAGGAAATTGCTTACTATTTTTTAAAATATTTCTTTTAATATTTTATAGTTCATGCCAAATAAAGACAATATGCTATAATATCTGAGTGTTATAATTAAAAGAATTGAAATAATAATATTGAAAAATTGTCCTATGAAATAATGTTGATTTGGGGATCAAAAGAGTAGGAAAATGATGACTTAGAGATTATAAATTGCCATAAGTGAGCAAATGTTTTTGTATTTTTAAAATGTGAAATCTAAAAATGTATTAGAGATCTTCAAAAAAATTTTTGATAACATATAGTGTGGTTTAAAAGTAATAAAATGACACTTGTCTTCAGACATGGGGATAACTAGATAGTCTAAGAACCTCTTCAGTGTAAAACATTTAAAACTTAGAAACAACTTATAAGTGTGTGTGTGTGCGTGTGTGTATCTAGACAGAATTTTCCTTGGCTTTGCGGTTGGACTGTTAATAAATAGTGACAAATGTATTTGATCAGATGGGTAAAATACATGAGAAAAGGAAAAAAAGTCATAAAGGAACCATCCATTGGATTAAGTATAAAGATTTCATTTCTCTAAACATAGGATTCTGACGCACATTATGATCATTTCAAGAGATGTTGAATTTTTTCCTTAAATTTTTTTATACTCTATGTTCATAATTATTCCTGCTTCCTGATGTTTACGAAGCTCAAGATACTTATAATAAAAATTCTTTATAAATGTTGAATTGCATTATTCCTTATAAGCATAACAATGGTAATACCATATGACGGATTGCTGGACTACTGCCTAGTTTATACTTCTTTGTAAGGGTTATCACAGAATTCTGTAAGGGATGTTAGGCAAGGTGAAGAAAATCTAGTGAATAGAACAAAGTTGACGCTAATAAAGATGTAAAAAAAAATATTGATTTTCTCTAATTTTCCAAGTCTTTCTTTTTAAAGATTGGCACCTGAGTTAACAACTGTTGCCAATCTTTTTATTTTTTTTCTTCTTCTCCCCAAAGACCCCCAGGACATAGTTGTATTTTCTAGTTGTAGGTCCTTCTGGTTCTGCTATGTGGGACGCTGCCTCAGTGTGGCCTGACGAGTGAGCGGTGCCATATCCCTACCCAGGATCCAAACTGGCAAAACCCCGGGCTGCCAAAGCGGAGCGCGTGAACTTAACCACTTGGTCATGGGGCAGCCCCTAATTTCCCAAGTCTTAAGATAAACCGTTTACTATGTAAACGTGAGTTGCATTCTACTTCAAGCTGTAATATTTACATAATCTAGTACTGAAGTGGCTGTATATCTAAAATATTTAATGTAAAAATCACTAACTACATCACTTGGAAATTCTTGATGATATCATGATTATTTCTATTTACCAAATATTAGTAAAGTGCATCCTGACAAATGTATTCCTAGATCATAAGTGAGTATGGACAATAGCAATATTGAGAAAGGTCAAAATTAATCCCTCCAAAGAATATAATTCTCATATCAAAGATAGTTTTTAAATAAAAGCATATATAAACTTGCTGATTTATACTGCTCTTTTAGAAGTTACCTGAGCTCTACAGGGTAGGACTGTTACTCTAATATAGGTAATTTTGTTTTGGAATTGTTCATTATGTTCAAAATGAATACCCTTAAAACTGTAAAATAAACATATAGCAAGATGTACATATTTATCTACACATAAATTTGTTACGAAAGAAAGAATGCCTTTATGATACTATAATAATGATTATTATCTTATGGTGGGACAATGGGTGATGTTTTCTATTTGTTCAATCCTTTTTCAAGAGATATTTTGACAATGAATGATATGGTTTTCATAATCTGAAAATTACATGATAAATTATATTAAAACTCAGTTAAATAAAAAAATCCAATTATTACTATTTTCAAGCATTATTTTTCTTTACCAGAGGTCTTATATTAAATGGAATTTGCTATTCTCTATAGGCAAAAAAGACTATTGACTTCCCATCAGTAAGAAACATTTTGGACTTATTTAAGTAGAGTTGGTGTTCCTAAGGGTTATGGAATGCACGAGTGTCTGCGAGAGCCAGTGAACATTATAAGAGGAAAAACACCTCTAGGGAAATATATTTAATTTTTTGCCCACTAATAATGGATGTGGTGATTGCAATCCTCCTGTAAATTAGGGCGGCAATTATACCCATTGTGTAGCCAGTTAAGCTTAAATGATTCCTTAAAACAATCGTTTATTTTGCACCCAAATCTGGTGTTGACAGGGTTCAGTTTGGCTGTGAGGTCTCTCGTAGAGTCACGGCCACATGCTGGCTGGCACTGAGGTCGTCTCTGCTGTCTGGTGCCTGGGCTGGGACAGCCTCTTATTCTCCCTCCCGTCCCACTAGTTTCTCTCTCCTCATGGTGGTCTCAGGGTAGCTGCACTTCTTAGGTGGCAGCCAAAGACTCACAGAAAAAAGAGTATCCAGAGAAACTGGCAGAAACTGCCAGGCGTTTTCCAACCTATCCATGGAAGCATCGCATCTGCTCCATGACACTGTCTGAAGCAGTCATAAAGCTCTATCTGTTTTCAAGGTGGGGGCACAGATTTCCTCCTTCTCTGTGGGACGAGTGTCAGATAATTTGGAACATGTTTGGAAACCCCTACAAACTATAGGCAAAATCACAATGGCTTAAGGCCCTTAAGTAATTGGGCGATGTTGTCAAGTTAGTAAGAATGATGCCTGGGATTTGATTTTCTTTGCATAACCGTAGTCACTCCCACACTTGGCTCTTTTTACTATAAAATGCAACCTCACTGATTTACTTCTTTGTACATTAGCCAATGTGTTTTTCATCACATCTGACTTGGATTATAATAGATAGTCACAAGAGACAGCAAATGCAATCATAGGTGATCACAGAGGCTCAGGGGTATTAGAGCTCTGACTTCCAGATTTGAGTATCATTCACGCACTTAGATTTGTTAGGAATTCTTCCTGAGACCCACTAGAAGAGAACTGACATGGTAAGTCCACAAATGTGTGAAAAATGTGCATTTTTTCCATGTGTGGGAATGTATTTTATTACTTCAACTTACTTGCATTTACTTTTTCAAAGTAACATATGCATATAATTTTAAAGTACAAATATCATTAAAAGGCTTATAAAAAACAAACAACGACAAACACACACCAATAACAAAAATTCTCCTACTCTATTTCCCCTTCACCCAATCTTATTTCTCAGATGCAAACACTTTTAATGATTTTACTTAATCCTTCTGCTGCTCATTTACATGTCTTTAAATAACCTGCTTACACTGTAATATCTTCATTTTATTTAGTACAATATATTAAGGGTTGGAGATTCTTCAAAAGATGCTAAAAACTAATGAATAAACATTAGATGAAACAGTATGTACACGATATCGTTTCAAAATATCTCTCCTTTAACTAGTTAAAAAGGGAAAAATAATGCTTTCTAGTGGAAAAATCTGATGGAAGGTGATCAAAGTTCACATCAATAATGAGATGAATCAACATGTACCTCCAGATAGGATACCTGGAGAAGGATGCAGTATAACTAACTTAGTATTTCTGCTAAAAGGGCATAATCCGAGTCAAATCATATACGTATGTAATAAAAACCATGTACTCATCAAGACAGGGAAAGTCATGAAAGACTGACGAAGTATTCCAGAAGACACAACTAAATGTCTTCCAGGAATGGATCCTGGAGAGGAGAACGGGGAAGTGAATGAATAAGGATTTTACTAGGATAATTGATGAAATTTGAATAAAGTCTGTACATTAGATAAAAGTCTTATATAGATTTTAATATCCTAATTCTAATAATTTACTGTGGTTTTATAATTGACTATTCTTAATCTTTGGAAATACAGAAGTATTTGCGGTAAAGCTCTGCAAGTCTGAAAATTTTCTTTCATGGTTCAGAAAAAATATGTATGTACGTGTGTGTGTGTATCATGTATCATTTTATGTCTGTAGAGAAAGAAAGAGAGAAAAAGAGAAAGATTGATGCAGCAAATATGGCGAACAGTTAGGAACACATGAATCCAAATGAAGCACATATGATAATTTTTATTTTACTATTACTGCAGATTTCCTAGAGGTTTGAATTTATATCAAAATAAAATTTTACAGAAAAAAATATTGACATCTTACAATCGTCAAACTTCTCCACCCAACACACACACACACACACACACACACACGCACACATACCCGTTCCAAATTTTGCCAATATGTTTTCATAAAATTTTTGGTTATACCCCTATCTGTTAGATCCACATTTGTAACCATACACATATGGCTCACATACTATATTACAATTCTATGTGTTTGTATGACTTCTTTGTTTTTTATAGAAGCAATAATTATTTCCCATTTTTGTTTGCTTTGTTTTCTATTTTCCAACTACTGATTCATCAAACAGCTAAAAGATATGACACATCATTGTTCAAGAGAAAAATTTGAATAATCCTCTTTTAGAAAGTGATGAAAAAGTAGACAAAAATAAGGATTTTGCAGATGTTTAAAATACATGATTAAGAAATTTTATCAAATAAATATACGTCTAGAACCATGGGTCAAGGAAATATTCTGTTAGGGCACTCATGGAATACTCACAAAAATGGACCACATTTTAAGTCTCAAAGAAATTTTTATTAACCTCCAAATTTCAGAAATCATTCAGAATATATTTTTTATCAAAATGTAATAAAGTTAGATATTTTCAAAAAAACTCACAGACAACAGAAATCCCTCCACTAAAAATTTTAGAATACACTGCTAAGAAATTAATGGGATAAAGAGAAAATATAAACTTACATCATAAACTACGTAGAAATATGTGGCTATGAAATAACTATATAGCAAAAACTCTGGTTTGGTCAAACATACTCTCAGAAGAAATCTAGAGTGTTTAATGCACATTTTAGAAAATATTAGAGTAAAATTAGACAAACTAAGCATTCAACACAAGTAGCTAGAAAATGAATAATAGAATAAATACAAATAAAATTAGATTGATAACGGTAGTAGCACAAATGATGGACACAGAACATTAATTTTAAAATACTTACACAGCAAAACTGAGCTTTCTGTTGTTTTATCTCATGACCAACAAATAGAAAACTTTGCGGCAGTATAATTTAAACAAAAGAGAAACTTCACGATAAAAATAACGTAATTACATGAAAGATCAAATAGGTAAAAATGTGGATTAAGTGAAAGAATTATAGGAGAATAACATATAGTTTTACACCAATATGCTTGTAAATCTATGTTAAATGAATGTTTCTTCAAAGAAAATATAAATTTTCAATATTGTCTTGAGAAAAAGTAGAAAGATGAAGAACATCCATTGTCCTGGAAGATAGTAAAAACATCTACTGCTTTCAAAGGCACCAAACATGGTCTATATTACTGTGTGTTCTGCAAAACTTTTGAGAAACGCATAAAATAATGTTATAAAAACTGCCTTAGAACATAGGAAAAAAGTTTGTCACATCCACCTGAAAACCTACAACAGCCTGATAATACAGACATTCAGGTAAGTACACTTACTCACTACAAGAAATTATAAACAGCTGTGAAAATTGTGAGGCAGTCAGGAGCAAAAAGGACCCATTAATATACTAAAAATAATGTAACATGAAAAAATACAAGTATTTAGCATTGTTTGCATAGTAAAAAACAACCTTCTTCTCCAACAATAGAATAAATGAATTATGATTTACCTATATTATGAAATATTATGTAATTATTACAAAGGAATCAATTTACCTACCCACATAGACAGATCACCAAGATTATTAACTGAAAAAGCTATGAACTAAAAATATGAGTTCAGTCTTCCTAATTTTTAATAAAAAATGTCTATATGAGTATTTATAGATAGATAAATGCTTATGGAAAGGATAGAATGGTTGCATATCACACTGTTGGCTATAATTTCTATGAAAAGGGGTTGGGACTGTCTGCAGGGGAAAGGTGTTAAAGGCATTTTAAGATATTTTAGAGTCTATAATTCTGTATTATTTGAACCACTCATGTTGAGAATGTATTCATATATTAAATATGCAATTTTTAATTTTTTTTGTTTTTCAAGGAACTGAAAAATCAGCCATTAGACTAAGAGCCAATTCATGAGAATAATCAGACAGAGAGAGACAGACAGAGACAGAGAGATAGAGATAGAAAGAAAAATAATAAAAGAGAATAAAATAAAACAAATGAAAATCTACAAGGCAAATGACAAACTTGTAAAAATATTTGTGATATACATATCAGAGAAAGTTTTGATATTGTTAACATTCTAAGAGTTTTTATATAACACTGAAAATACTAGAAATATAGAACAAAATAAGGAAATGAATATAACAAAGACAGACATACAGATAAAAGATAAATCTACTTAAAAGTTTAATTTGTAATTTTAATAGTATATATTTAAATGAAATAAGATATCACTTTTGTTTATCCTATCACTTATCAAAAGTTTTTGCTGTTGTTCCTGCTGAGATGAATCGTGTTACTTGGTATGCGCTGACCTGCAGATGCTCCAAGTGTACTGGTGGGAGTGAAAATTAGACTTGAGCAATATGTTTTTAAAGCTTACATAAATTTGCATTTACTTTCGCTTAGTAATTTCCCTGCCAGGAACTTACTCCAAGAAAGTTATCATTAAAAAGACAAAGATGAACTAATGAGAATATTTGTAGGAGGCAGAATTCTAAGACGACCCACAATTATGGATAATCTCCTCCCCTTGACTGTGGTGAAACCTGTGACTCCGATGAACTATGGGCTGTGATTATATTAAATTCCATGGCAGGACGGAGATGACCTGGAGGAGCCTGACCTAATTGAGCGAGCTCTTTAAAAGCAGTGTGTTTTCTCTGACTGGTCACAGAAGAGGTAGAGACACTCACGCTGAGTGGCCCAGAAGAAAGAAAGCAAAACTCCATGTGGAGAACCTAAGGGTGGACTCTAGGGGCTAAAAGTGATCCCTGCCTTACAGGAAAAAGGGACTTCAGCCCTACAACCACAAGGAAATGACTTCTGCCAACAGCCAGTGAGCTTGGAAGAGGACCTCAAGCCCAGATAAGAATCGCAGCCCCAACCAACACCCTGATTTCAGCACACTGGGACTCTGCACAGAGAATCCAGACATGCCATGTCTGAACTTCCAACCTACAAAAACTGTGAGAGAATAAATTTGTGTCGTTTAAGCTCCTAAATTATTGGTAATCTGTTATGCAGCAACAGTAAACCTATACAATATTAATTGAAGCAACATTTTTGATAGCAAATAACTGGAAACCACTTATCCAATTAGCAATAAAGACCAGGTAAGCAAAATATGACACAGTATAATTAACTGTCATATTTTCAAAACCTATGTACAACCTACATGAGAGCTGCAAATAAAATCCCGTGTGTGCGTGTGTGCATGCATATATGTGTATATATGTATACGCATATATGTATATTTTTTTTTACATACATGCATATACTTTTATATTGCACATTGTTACGGGTTGAATTGTGCCTCTCAAAAGAGATATTTGAAGGCCTAACCCTCAGTATCCGGGATGTAATTTTATTTGGAAACAGGGTCTTTGGCAGAGGTCCTCAAGTTAAGATGAGGTTATTAGAGCGGCCCTAATCCAATCTGACTGGTCTCCCTATAAAAGGGGGAAATTTGGACTCAGAGACAGACAGACACAGACCAGAGATGATGTAAGACACAAGGAGACTGCCATCCACGAGCCAAGGGATGCCTGAGGCTACCAGAAGCTCTGAGATAGGCCTGCGCAGCAGGAACCAGCCCCGCCAACACCTTGCTTTATGACTTCCAGCCTCTGAAACTGTGAGAAAGCCACCCAGTCTGTGCTGCTTTGTCATGGCAGCCAGGAAACTGATGCAGGCGCATCCCTGCCTGCTCACCGTCGTGGCACTGCAGCAAAATTTAACGTGACTGTCTCAGTCGGGAAGATGTTTAGGTGGGTTCACATGAAATTGTTAATATTTGATCACGTTTGACCTACTAACATGACAATTTTGCATGCTTCAGCCTTTAATTTGTTTTATATTCTTTGTACTCAATTTCTGAAGTTTTCGTAATAAGTATGTATTACTTTCATAGCTAAATAAAGTCAATAATAAAAGTAAAAAACTGACAACCCTCTTCAAACCATCAAAAGTTGGGTGTTATTTATATTCTCAGAGATGTTAAATAAAGACTAACTTGTAAGTCATTTCTTTTCCTATATCCTCTTTTTTCTTCAGTCTCCTCATGTCTACATTGCTACATCTCGTAGTATATATATTATTTGTGTGTCTGCCAGGTTTTAAGTTGAAACACTGGAAACAGACATGGCTAAAAACAGTAGTTTTCTGTTTCTACTGGATAAAAATAATTAGTAATTAATATTGAATAGTCAGAATATGAACTGAAAGTTTCTGATAAAACTTCAATCCTTTGTCTAATAAATTAATGAGAGTTCTCACTTTTGCAAAGAATATTCATGCTTGCACGTGTTAATGTTGATTCAGTAATTACTGAAGGATTCTGTGAAAGCTAACAATTTGCTAAGAAATGCTCTGGTGGGAAAGACACGCATCTAACATGTAGCTATAAAAATGTATGGTTAGTCTTGTGATGGAAAACTCACATGTTTTATGTGGAACTAACCAAGTCAAAGGTGAGAGAATGCCCCCTGACAGGGATGTGTAAGGGGAAGTCTTCTGACTTATCAGCGTGAGTAGAAGCTAGCTACGGAGAGGACTCGGCGTGGGGATGTGTGGGATGTTGATTAAAAACAGAACATATATCACGAGTCAAAGCTATGTGATCTCGGTTAAAACACCCGAAAAATTGTTATGATGCCATTGTCTGTTAAATACACAATTTCTTTGGACATCAATCTTGATTTTTTAGAAATACTTTTCAAATCTGCATTTTCTGTCAAGAATAAATCTCATTAACTGCTCTACTCCACATGGCCGCTTCTGTCACTGCAAATTTATATAGGGACAGCTATACATTATTAACAAGCTATGAAAAGTAACTGGCTAAATGTCACCAGAGCTGAGATATAGCTGCACCTTGGGATTCATATAGCAAACAGTTTAGTTTTAATCATCTTGGACCACAAGATGTCTTGACATTTGAGCAGCAACTTTTTCCTCCTTAACTTGCGCTGGAATCAGACCTCTATTATCTCAGCCATAATTTTCAGCTTAAACTGTGATAGGAAGTTTTACCTTCTAAATTAAAAATGTGAGAAGAAAATCGATCCATCAAAGGCCTTATCATTCATTTAATCAATGCTCACCTGCAGCCCTCTCCGCCTTCCCCTCCCCCCGCCAGAGTGGGCAAGGGCAGGTGTAAAATTCAAGCATCTTCAGAACTGCCAGAAACGTTTTGTGCTAAATGCCTTTCTGTTACATTAATACCTCCGAGAGATGACCTTGCTGAACCACATTCAGATAGATGATTGATTTTACTGTGGTATTTTTTTATTTTGATAAAATAAGTAGGTTTCATACTTTAAAAATATGCACTTGAATCTTTTTCTGCTCAAGGTCTAATAATATGATCAGGACATCCATCTATGGTGCCCACAAAATGTCTAAATGTATTAACAATATTTCATTGAAAATATCTAATACAGTATATTGTGAATTTAAATTTTATTAAGATATATCATTTTAACTTTTTATTGTGGACCAGTCACAACAGCAATATAAAGAAAATATGATTTTTAAACTAATAATAATCAGAAAAAATGTAAAACATAACAATACAGAAAATGGGTCACCAGCAAAATTTTATCAAACATAACTTGGGTTAATAAAAATGCATTGCATAACGTGTGAGAAAACATATGCTTCATGTCTTTCATAATTTTACTATGTGTTTAGGACAGCAAGCTGTGGATGAGCAATTATTAGAAATAATTACTTTGCTCCTCTATTTCCAAATTACCAGAACATAGATAAACTTAGGTATAAATTTTACTTTGCTCCTTGTGTAATTTCATTTTAACTTAAGAAGGCAACACGAAAATAACTATAGTCTCCCCACAATGCTTAAACATGCAATAAGGAGGAATAGTTAGAGACCTGATACCCTGAAAATGCCTAGATTATACAACTGAATCGAGAGGACACCCTCCGCACAGAGGTTCTAGGAATATAAGTCCACCATTCCATAGCACCCTGTGAACAACTGATTTGGTTTTCAAAATTTAAACTTAAAAAAAAAAAGACTTATCGTCAAATTGTCTTCTTACAGATCTCTGTCAGTTGGCTTCTATTTTATTTAAAAATATACACATGGTAAAGTCAGTTCCAATTAATATAATAAATTTATAAGTGGAAATGAAAGTAGGTGATGTATAAAATTGAGCACACCATTGTTTCTTAACTGTTCTATGAAGTAAGATACTTTAAAAATATAAATTTACAATACTTTCACTTTTTATTTCATCAGGAAATCTATGTGATGAGAAGTTGCCTATGGTCTTTAGCTCTTTGACAAGTCAGAAACACCACTTTTATATTTGCTTCTGTTTCCTCTCCTTTATTTACTGATCAATACTCGAGTAATAGCTGTCAATTGCCTATTATGTACAAGACACTGGACTAGCTTCTATACAATGATAATCAAAATAGACATGATATTGCAGAGATCATAATCAAATAGGGAAAGAAAAAGAAGAATCTTACGAACAATAAACACTACCAGGCCCTACTGAGGTCTCTAAGGAAGGGAGGACCTAGTTTGTTGGGTGGTCGGGAGGTGGAGAGAGAAAGCTTCTCTACACCTGTTCCTTCGAGAGTGAGCAGAGGGACAATTTTCCTGTATCTACAGGCTTAACTCAATCGTACCAGGGTGTTTAGCCAACTACCCCTACAGTTTTGACTAGTTGATGGAAGCTGTGCTAGGTCCTAGAATCTTTCCAGGATTTGGGTGTCTCAGCTGGATTCTCCAGAAACAGACTCTGAGCAAAGAGTTTCAGTGGAAGTAGGTTTTTGAGAGAGGTAGAAAACACCTAAAGTTGAGTAGAGAGAGGGAAGAGAATGCAGGAAACAAACCCTGCATTACTAAGTCAATTATTGAGGTGGGTGATCAGAGTTTATTCCCCTGGGGATACTGGCCAACCATGAAAAACACACTTCAGAATTTCGCCACCTGATAGGGTGAGGATGTTAAGGTATTTACACTGTATCTCCCATCAGTTATTGTCGTGGGCTGCATCCTGGAGTGGGGAGATGGTGAGGAGGGAAAGAGCATAAATTCCCCAGAATTTCTCTCCTGTCTTGCAGGAAAGAAGTTTCTGAAAGCCCTCAGGCTCGTGGGTACAGATATAGGCAGCTGGAAGATGGCTCTGGCAAGTTGAAACAGTAAGCTCAGCATCTGGGACGTGTAAGTGGGACGCGGACAGCATCTGGGAGAGTGAGCTAAAATTACCTGCACCTGTTAAGAACATTAAGTAATAGTCACAGACTTAGTTGGCTTGTGGATTTTTATCTAGTAGAGATAAAAATAATTTCTAAGTGGAAACAAATAACTTCAAAGGTTATTTATTGTCCTGTAGGACAGTAACTAGATTTGTATCTAACCCAACAATGTTATTCTCAAATTCCTTTATTAAATGCCTGTAATTATAAAACTTTTCAAATGCTCAGTGAACTACTCCTAACATTTTCCAGTTTCTCTCAATTAATGAGTTGACTGAAATATTTTACACTTGTTCATTTCATATTTCCATGAGAAACCTATTTATACTTTTAAAAAATGTAATTTAATTATCTGAGACACATGTTAAGTGCTCTATATATGTTACTAAATTTAGTTCTCAGAATAATACATGGAAATAGATACTATTCTTATTTTTATTTTATAAATGAGAACAATTGCATGTTAATAACTTTAGTATAGTATTCCTCCAATGTCCACTGGTTTCGCTTTCCATGATTTCAGGTACCCACAGTCAACTTCGTCTGAAAACATTAAATGGAAAATTCCAGAAATAAATAATTCAAAAGCTTTAAATTACATAACGGTCTGAGCAGCAGGATGAAATCTCACACCAGCCCACTCTGTCCCGGGACATGAATCATCCCTTTGTCCATCAGATCCACATTGTACACACCACCTGCCAATGAATCACTTAGCAGCCGTCTAATTATCAGAGCAACTGTCAGAGTATCAGTATCGCAGTGCTTGTGTTCGAGTCACCCTTATTGTACTTAATAATGGCCCAAAGCACAGGAGTAGTGATGCTGACAATTAGGATATGCCAAGAGATGCTGTAAAGTGCTTCCTCTAAGTGAAAAGTGAAAATTCTAGACTTAATAAGGAAATAAAAAAAATTGAACGCCGAAGTTGCTAAGATCTGCAGTAAGAACAAATCTTCTATCTATGGAATTGTGAAGAAGGAAAAAGAAATTCGTGCTAGTTTTGCTGTTGCACCTCAAATATGTATGTAAGGGGAAAAACATAGTATCTCTAGGGTTCAGTACTAACTGGGGTGTCAGGCATCCACTGGGGTCTTGGATCATAGCCCCCATGGATAAGGGGGGACTACTGTAATTTGCCCAAGGTCACACAGTTGGTAAACAACGGATTTGGATTCAGACCCAAAGAAGTGTGACTTGAGAGCCTTCTGCCATGCCCCCTTCGCCTTTGGAGAATATCTGCTCTGGACATTTTCTGACAGGAGCAGAGATTTCTTCCACCAAAACACACAACTACCAGGTAACTGTGCACATCCAGGCCAGAAAAATAGCACCTTACTCAGGAGAGCCAGATATTTTATTTTAATTTTTAAAAGAGTCAATTAGAGCATGAAAAATTGATGATTTTCCCAAAGAAATAGCAGAACTAGCTTTCCTAAAGTTATCTTGCTAAGAATTCAAAATTCACTAAAAATTCAGTAGTAATTATATACACTCGTAAACCAGAAAAAAACTACTTATTTTTCTACTTATTCTGTTGAAATATAACATCACTACTAAGGGAAAATTTCTCAGTTTTCGTTCTCATGAAGTCACAAAAAAGCCTAAGTGAGGGAGTCTTTAATTTTATACCACTTCATGTAGCAACACCATTAATTGGTCAGTTAGCAAATTTTTCAAGGGGTTGGTAAGGGGATTGGTTATGGTTGGCTAAATTATGCTGGTTGAATGAATAATCTCCAAATCTCAGGAAGCTTAAAGTAACAAAGGCTTATTTCTTGCTTATGAGGGAAGTCCATCAGAGGTCACCAGGACTGCACTCCTCCATCCTTGTCCTCACTCTGGACCCAGGCTGATAAAGCAGCCATCATCTGGAGCCTTGCCAATGACTCTATCAGCCAAAAAAGCAAACTCAGCAAAATTTCCCACTAGCATTTAATCTTTCTTCCCCTAAAAAGATATACATCATTTCCAGCCTAATTCATTAGCCAAAAATACTGATGCTGCTCCACTGAAACAGAAACACAATCATACTATGTGTCTAAACTAGAATATTTGGCAAAAAGAACGAATGAGAACCACAACACAAAACAAAGTATCTCTACCTGTTTTTATGTCTATAATCTAAACCTATTCCTATGTGTATATCTCTGTGTGTCTCTGAGGACATAAACATGAAAAATTGTAACTTTGTATAAATACATAACTGAGAACCTATAAACATGATGAATCTGTGATGAAAATAATATAGACTTTCAAAGTCTTCATGAATGACACGCTATATTTTTTCTGAAACTTTGTCCATTTGAATAATGTTCTGGCATTTATAAAGTACCAAATTTGGGGTTTTCAAATAACTAATTAGTAAATTCATAAATGTGCTTTTAATAAAATAGTGTTTGGTGGGCAAAGGAGGAATACACTGAGGAAAAAAAATGAAAGAGTGAGGGAGAGACGGTAAAAGCAAAACATAATTAAATTACGGTAAGTGCTTTGGGTAAGAGATTTATCCAAAATTGGATTTCAAGCTATTATAGTCTAAATCAAATTTAGCTTTACTTGGCTCAAAGAAGATGTGTGTGTTTTTTTTTTCCTTTGGATTGTATCTTTGGTTCCAGATTTTGTGTAAAATTTAGGCTCAAAGAAATAGCCCTAGTCACCTTCAATATTGTCATTCTCTTCCTAATTTTCATCATCTGCATTTTATCCTTCTAAATTCTAGATTGTGTTGTCATTCTTTTTTGAAAAAAAAGGACTTATGATGTCTCCCCTTTCATGAAAAATCAGCATTATATTACACTCCCTGTACTCTGAACTGAAAATCAAGTATGCTAAATTAGATGAGTTATACTCAATGGAAGGACAAAGGCTAGAAGGTGAATCCTCTGACTTCTAAATCCATGCAATTTAATTTGTAGAAAAAATGCACACATTGAAGTTCGATTTGTCATGGATTATCTACCTTCGTTAAGTCTGCTCGTGCTATATGGACTACACTGCTGCAAAGTATGTGCTATTCTGTTCCTAGATGTGATTATGCTTCCCCAGAAACCTCCCATCCTTTTCCTTTTTTCTACAGGAGGGATTTTATTGGGTGAGTATAGAGAATATCTATACCCCAGTCTGGAGAGAGAGAGAGAGACTCTGGTCCTGCTCACTTAATCCGATTCCTGTCCTGCTTACGTCAGAATAGTATTCTCTACAAATTACAGAATTATTCCCTGCTCCTGTCTAGATCCCAAGGGGCAGCATCACCAAGAAGGTTCATAGATGAAGCAGCTATTAATGACTGAGCTTCAACTGATTAGAGAAAGTAGTACACAGGAAGACGTCAAAAAATGAAAATCATAGCTACGGAAAAATATAAATCTAACAGTCAAGAAAACAGTGCCAAATATTATTTTGCAGCATGAGGCAGAGCCCAAAATTAGATACCAAGACGAGAGATCAGACAAGAGGAAATCATGGAACAAATTGGAGGGCAGAAGAGGAAAAGAATGGAGACATAGTTTACAATTAAGCCAGGGATGATTCAAGAGCATGAAGGACCATGTAGTTTCTTTAATTATGAAAAGAAAGCCCTGGACATGATCCTCACTTCTTTGTTTGTTTGTTTTTCTTCCTGATCTAATTATATCTGCATTGATTGATTTGACTAAAAGTCTTAGTAGATAATGTGGTTGTGAGCATATAGATAAAATTTTATATTTTCCTTCCATAGGTTGAGAAGCACAGCTAATTTTATTAAAGCAGGAGGAAATATTTGAAATAACCAAGAAGCGCATATATAGGGGAAATATACATAAAAATAGCAAATATAGAGGAAAGAGCATCTGTTGGAAAAAGGCACTCCCTGTATCAGTAGAACTCAGGTGGAAGTGATAATGTCCCCCGGGGAGCACTGGGCAATGTCTGGAATCCTTTTTGCTTGTTACAATTGAGAGAATAGAAACCAGGGATGCTGGCAAAAATCCTACAATGTGCAGAGCACTCCTCCACAAAACAAAATTATCTAGCTCAAAATATCAATGGTGCCAAGGATAAGAAACTCTGAGCAGCATGATTATGGTCAATTTACTTAACTTTAACTTCAAATGGAGATTTAATACCTTTATGTAAACTTGTGAGTGTTAAAGAACACGACAGATAAAATATACTAAACCAGTGATAGGTAAATAAGTTGCATGGGTGATGTTCCCTGATATTTACTCCAATCATGTTGAAAATAATAAATTTTAAAGCCTACAACAATTTCAATTAAAAATACATTCAGGATTGACAGGTGGATCAAAAGTGAAATTTAAATATCATCATGGATTCTTTAGAATACAGTCAAAAAGAGGATAGTATATATGAAAACTTACTGGATGCTGTTTAGTTTATAATCAGGTATAAATTCATAGTGTAAAATACTATTAACTTCAAGCAAACTCAAGTTGAATAAATAACGAATCTAAGTCAAGAAGTTTAAAAAGGAAATCCTATAGAAGACCCCATAATGAAACATTAAAGATAAAAACAGTCATTAATTGATAAAAGGGTTTTTAAAGAGTCACATTTTTTAAAAAATTTGAGTATTGTTACTTATAGTGACCATGACAGGGCACACAAAAATATGTAACAATCTGATAAAATCAATTAGTAAAAACAGAGACAGGACAAATTAATGATAAAGTAAATGGATGGCTTGGATTTGAGTGGAGTTAGATACCAATTGCAAGAAGTGATGTTTACCTGGAAAGCACATTTTCTTGTTAAGCAATGACATCTTTTTTAAAGGAAAGCGTTACTTCTAACTTCCAACAGTTATACTTTCTAATACTTAGTATTTTGTATTTGTATTACACTGGGTAAAAATTATAGAATGCTATTCTATATCAGCCATGATATGTATACTTTTGTGATTAAATGGAAATGTTCTCAATGCTTCATTGTTAAAGTCATATACTTGTTTTAATATAAAGCAGCTCTTTATCATGCTGAAATAGCACCTTTATATTCATTAGTATTTCCTAATTTTTTTACCATGAATTCTTATCATTATGATCAGTTATTTTAAAATTTGATAATAGTAGTCTCTACCTTATAATTTCCTTAAGAAGTAAATGAGTCAATATGCATAAGACTCTTAGAACAGTGCCTGACTTACATTAAGCATTGAATAAATGTTTACTAACATAATGCCAATGTCATTGTTCTTATTTATTTTATTGTTATATTGAAAAATATTAAACCATTATTCTATAGTTGAATTAATTTTCCTCATCATGACTGATAATGTGCAATTGAATTTGATTATTTAAAATTTTACATCTATAACTGTGTTTGCTTTTTACCACTTTTATAGTTTGATTTCCAAACTAGATAGCTTTAGGACACAAAGTAGGAGACTTCTACATTTTATATGCTCTAGATCAAGTTCTATGTAATGGGAAGTGGCTGCTACTAACCTTGAAATCACTTATATGTAAAATTCTCTTTTTTTGGAGATAGCGCTTTAAACTTTTTCAGTGTCCTTTGTTTTGATATTCCATTCATGCTATATTTTTCCTTAAGACAACTTCAGTAATTGAGGTTTTTCCTAAATATTGAACATTTTCAGAGATTTTCAAATATCTAACCTCTTTTTACTTTATTATTACAGACTGAGTTCGCTGATCACCAAGCATAATAAATGAAAAAAGATCTACACTAAAATATATCATTATAAAAGTTTCAAAATCTGTGTACAGGATAAAATACTAAAACCCTTCTAGAAAGAAAGAAACGTGTTAAATGATTGAAACTAAGAGTAATATTTGACTTGCCACAATAGCAATTTTATCAATGTTCTGAGGGAAATATTTCCCAAACTGTAAACCCTCAACCTAGTGTGATGGTCAGAATAGCCTTAGATGTCAAAGGTCTAATAAGAAATCCATCTCCCAAGCAAAGATTTTTTCTGGATGCTAATGGCAGAAGGCCAAGCTAAAGAGAAATCATGACATCCAGAAACCAGTCCACCTGACCTGGTCTCCGACATGCTGAAAAAAAGTCGGGGGAGGGGCACTAAAGGGCACTAGTAGGTTATTAAGTAGTTAACACTGTGTAAAATTTTGAGTGGATGATGGAAGATGTGGAAATAATAACTGTGGAAATAATAAATGTTCTAAACTCTAGAATCTAGACTCATTCTGGTGCACTGAGGATGACAATGGGAACAAAATGAAATAAAAGAAACTTACCCTAGTAGAAAGGTTAAGATACTAAAATATTAAAAGAGTAGAAATTGTTTGGTGTGGTAAACATAGGAAGGAATATCTATAGAAGAGAAAAGAAAGGAGAAAAGAAAAGGAAAGCTACAAAGAAGGAAGGAAGGAAAGAGCTCAGAAATAGGGCTCAATTTTGAGGGTTTCCTAGCAAAATGAATAAAAATCCATCACACACCAACGGGGAAAGTTGTTATTCCACAAGACTCTTGGTACATTCTTTATAAAAGTTATATTAGAGCCTTATGCTGCATCATTTACCAAAATTAAATCCAAGAATTTAAACCCAAATATAAACAAAAAGGATTAAAACAGAATGGAACAGACCTGGAGGCATTTTTCTGATTTTTTAATATGAAAGAATTTTTAAGTACAAAAAGCAATGGAAGATGTTATAAAGAAATGCCTAATAGATTAGACTAGTTAATCATGTCTTAAAAATGCCCATAGAAAAGCAACACAACAAAAGATGTCCAATAGATGGTATTGATAGAGAGAGGCCCTGCTGCATCAAAAGGAGAATACCAGACTTAATTATGGGAATTATAACTTATTGAGTTTGTACGTTTGAGTAAAATAAAGAATCTACAGATCCAAACATTTTATGGAAAGACAGACACAACAGGCAGAAGCACAGAATGCTTACATACTTGCAGCCACAAAGCTAGTTTGAGGTCAGAGTATTCAACTAATTGACATGACCTTTTCAGTAAAGCTGAACCGCTCAGGCACTGATCCGTGTGGCCCTGAAAACACAGCTCCCCCTTATGATAACACTGTAACAAGAGGATCCGTGACCCACGCATAAATGGATAATCTAAACTCTAATTAAAGGTGGGTAAACAACATGTAGTTCCGTTAAATTCACCTCAGTGAAGAGCCCAGGGAGGATCTGGAACAAGAATAATGCTCTGGACCAAGATAAGAATACAGGAAAATAATTATTACACATAAAGGCGTAAGCCCTTCCACGAGAGTGCTCGGAGCTACAGGTACATCCTTTGTTTCTCCTGTTGATTTTGTACCAAAGACAATAAATTAAGTAGTTTTAAATGCACACTGTCTCATCCGTCCCACCTGACATCACTTGGGACTGACAGACGGTGTTGCCTCTTGTCCTAGAGGACACTGTGAGCCAGCCTTGGCTGCCTGCTGCCTATGCTCCTCTCAGTGCCTCTTGCCTTTATGCAGCAGTGGGTAGTGGCATAGACTAGGGATAAATAAAATTAAAAGACACAGAAAACTAGATAAAAATATGCAAGAAACATGACAAACTGAATATATATGCGTATGTGAATAAAAATCAAATAAAATTTTCCAAAAAGGGAGTGGAGGACAGATCATGGAAGACTCACAGGAAAAACACTACAATAGTCAGTAGGTAGACAACACAGATTCAAAGCTGCACACCTTTGAACAGCAATGAGCGATCTTTTGGACAGGAGGGAGCTCTTTCTTCTTTTCTTCTTTCTGACTGTCAAATTGTAAGGTTTTGTATAAAAATATACCACAATAAAATGAAGACAGGATGGAGTTCTTCATCTGACAGCTCTGGATTTACATCCCACGCTTACTGCCTGTGAGCTCTCCCAGTCCTAGCTTACTCATCATTCGGTGAAGATTGAGTCAGCTAATATGTGAACAGTACTTATACAATAAGCTAATCATAAGTGCAGCTGTCATTATTCTGATGAAATGTCATTAGCAAGTGTGACCATTCAAGAAGGTGAGTTGACAAAAATCTTTAAAATAAAAATTCTTTTAAAAGTTCACATTAAGTGGAACATTCTTCTGGACATATATTCTAACTAAATGAAAGATTTATAAACAAAAATATATGTACAAGGAAAATCATCACAGTGTTATTAATAGTGATAAAAGAGAGAATGGCAAATTGAGAACATGATATGGAACATTCTTAGGATATGAAGCAGTCACTTAAAATCATATTTTTGAAAATATATTTAACGTAATGTTAGTGGGAAAATGTAGGCCTCAATTTGTACTTTATATGATTACATTTTTTCCTAAAAATAATGTGTACATATATAGAAAAAAATCGTTGGGAGAAATACACAAATATATTATAGTGATAACAAGTTTATGATTTAAGTGTAACCTTCTCTTTGTCTTTCTGCAATTTATCAGTCTTCACCAAGGTGCATATGTATTACAAGAACAACAATAGTAAAACATATAAAAGGTTACTTTTAACATGATTGATTTAATAATAAGGAATAAGAATAGTATTAGATTCTTAAGTTCTGCATTTGTTGTTTTCGAATCGATATCTTTTATCATGCTTTCATAATTTCCAATTTACTGATTCATTAGGATAACCTGCCTTGATATATTTCCCCAAATGGGAGACTAAATTGGAATTTGTTAGTGACTTCCTTTTTGGGCAAACAAATGTCTAATATTTGCATTGATGGCATATTTTTTTTTTAAAGATTTTATTTTTTCCTTTTTCTCCCCAAAGCCCCCCGGTACATAGTTGTATATTCTTTGTTGTGGGTCCTTCTAGTTGTGGCATGTGGGACGCTGCCTCAGCGTGGTCTGATGAGCAGTGCCATGTCCGCGCCCAGGATTCGAACCAACGAAACACTGGGCCGCCTGCAGCGGAGAGTGCGAACTTAACCACTCGGCCACGGGGCCAGCCCCATTGATGGCATATTTTTGAAATATTTTTTGTTAATAGGTTCTACAAGGGAAAATTGTTTATAAATTGATTTATACGTAGAACATTTTTCACATATCAGTTTCTGCGATTATAAAACAATAGCTATTTAAGACTGGTTTGCATCTCATTCATAGAAACATTTTTTCCATTGTCTCATCTCCTAGATTCTTCACTCATTTCTCTCCATTATATGATAACATTTAAATGCCCTATGAGAACAGTATAAACCAAAAATTTGGATTCAAGTAGGTTAAAAAAGTCCCATCTTTTTCCATTCTAGTTTCTGAAAATTGTACTAACCAATTCTAATCTCTCTCCTTCTCCATCTCTCTCTCTCACAGTCTGTTTAGCATTATGTCAAGAACTCTGAGGGTCTGAGGTTTAACTCTTCTTGGAAGCCAGCATGCTAGTCTGCCAGAGTTTAATAGATAGTGAAAGAAGACACAGAACTCTCGGGTCAGAGACAAAACACTTTGCTACTCATAGCTAGAGCAGGAGGCAGAGTATCAGCATTTTCTTTTGCAGATTCCCGAAACCTCAATCCCCAAAGAATGATAGAAAGAGGGCCAGAGGACATCTGCATTTACAGCAGATTGTATTACAGGCCAGAAATCCTAATCTTCGAGAAACTGACTCTTTTATGAAGGACAGTAAACATATCTACCCTTTTCTCAGATGGGAGGTTCTATTTTCCAAGGCCAGTTTCCAGGTAAACTCTTGGAAAAGATAGTCCAGAGCAAAGACAGAGGGGCCTGTGCTAGCAAGACATGCCAACACCTGAGAAATACATAGTGAATTATCTCCCAGAAGTATAATTACTATCTTTAGTATTGTGCCAAAGCAACCATGAAGAGATTGCTCTTAATTGAAATCTGATAATGTAAAACTAAACATTTAGTCCAAATGTTTTTCCTACTTCATCATCTCTATTCTTCCAAGTGTCCAAATTTTTGCAAGATAAATATCCTGTCAATATGTCTCCTTCAATCTGCATTCTATCTATATCTAAATCATGTCCATTTTGCTTGCACAGTGTGTTGTGAGGGCACAGCATCTCCCTTTAAACGACTATCATTCCAGAGCAGACTTCACTGCTCCACTCTAGGCGGGGACAGCTGACTGGTTTCTCTGACTCTCACCTCTTCTGATAAATTTCCTGTAGCATATCCACGTTATTCTTCCTAAAATAACTCATCTTGCTTTCCCCTTTGCTTAAGGACAGCAAGTCAAACGATTGGTTAACAGAGGGTAAAAGCAGTGTGAACACGAGTACTCTTAATTTATATCCACAGATAAACAGATAAACTACTTAAATAGTTTTCTACTTCTTGTGGACTACAAAAGTTAGGGTTCCCTTAAAGTGATGGGGAGCCAGGCTTGGTATTCTTGAAATATTGTGTTAGTTTTACTTTAAGGTTGGTCCTGAGAGTTTCATCCACGTAAGCTCAGATAAATACAATATTCTGATAATAAAAATGCTAAGTATTGTAGACTGTCATGTTCCCATCCATATAAAAATTAAAAAAAAATATGCAGTCATGTCTCGCTTAATGATGGCAATATGTTCTGGCGATTTCTTCATTGTGTGAACATCATAGAACGTACTTAGACCTAGACGGTATAGCCTACGACACACCTAGGCTCTATGGTACTAATCTTAAGGGACTACCATCATATATGCAGTCCCTCATTGACTACAATGTCATTGTGTGGTGCATGACTGCAGAGGTGTCTTTAATAACTGGGGGGTTTGACTTTTGGCAACTGCAAAACATTTGCAAAGTATATATGAATACTGAAGTAAATAAAATTTTCTCTGAGTTAAGAAGAAAAGGACCTATCATGGGGAGCCATGGTGTCTTCTGTTCTATTGAGTAAAAAGCTAACATTATTCTAGCCTTAGTTCTAATTTGCTAGATTCTTGGGTTATGCTTTGTTTTGGTTCTCCCAGGGATCAGTGGGCAGACAGCAAAGTGTGATCACAGTTCAGCAGCATTTAGGATGAGGGGCAAATAATCCCACTCACTGTGACTGCCCACAACAGCATTGCAGAAATCTAGTAGAGTTCAGTCGATTTTTAGGAACACCAAGTCATTTCCCTATATTTTTATTCAGGAATCTCTGCTTAATAGAATATGTAAATGCATAGAGAATTTAATAAGTGACTTTCCCAAATAGTCAATATCATTTATTGCTATCAAAATTTTCCCCAGTATAAAGTTAGTTTCTTTATTAGCACTCCCAATTACTCGAAGACACCAGCTATACGGGCCTTCACATGATGCTTTGATGACAGAATCCCATCCAGTCACATCGTGGGTGGAGGGAGCAGATGCCATTAGCGT
The DNA here is from genome assembly GCF_041296235.1 of Equus asinus. Lineage (NCBI taxonomy): Eukaryota > Metazoa > Chordata > Mammalia > Perissodactyla > Equidae > Equus > Equus asinus. Next base: position 6,741,226 of record NC_091797.1, on the reverse strand, counting down.
CTCCTTCCAGGTGTGCAGGCGACATGCAGACGGCCCCATTATCTATTTTAGGTCTTGGATGGATTTCTGTGAAGGACATTCTGTTCAGCTGTTACTTTAAAAAGTCACTTAGTAATTCATGACATGTTTTGCTACTTTTTTATCCTATTTTACGGCTAACTTGTATGTTATTGTTATGTTATATTTCCCTGAGGAGCATTAGTTTTCTTTCATTTGTTGGTAATATTACAGTTTCATGTTCTGGGAATGTATTAATTGTAGACCCAGCACCCTCAAAATATTATTATCTTTTGTAGAAGCACTCAAAATAAAAGGTAAGTTAAATATTATTTAAAGATTTTTATTAACACTGAATAAGTTTTATGGTGATTTTATTTTCCATATATTAATGAATAAATGCATATACAAGGATATGGTAATGAAAACTGCTCTATGAGAGGGCTGAGGGGGCAAGGAACTCTGTTTATTCAGGTGAATAGATTGAGCTTCGTTTCTGAAGGCAAACACTTTAAGTCAATGTGTAACCACGGGCCCTCATCTTATCAACAGAGCAATTAAGAGTTTTTTTCAGGAACTGAGAAATGACTCCATGTCCAGTTCAGGCTGGTTGAGACTACCAACTCATATTATATTCCAACATTTAGTTCCATTCTATGACTATCTTTACCGTGTTATACGCATCATGTTATATGCCGGGGATAGCGAAACTAATAACAAATGTCCCATGCCTTCAAGTAGGGTGTTATCAGAGGTGAGTAGGAGAATTAGAGGTGAACCCTCACAACATCTTCTAAGTCAGTGTCAAAAATGTGAATCCTCATATTTTAACATAACCTTTGTGGATTTGCTTATTTTATTTTATTTCTTAGAAAACAAAGTGAAATGAATTGGCTTATTTCAGTTTGAAACATGTAAGTGAATCCTCCCACAGGACTAAAAGTAGTAGCAGCTGTAACAGAAATTCAGGTAGTGCCTACGTGGCAATCTGATCTCACTTTACAGATTAGTCTAAGATACTGAGAGATGCCAAGGGACTTAGGAAGCTTGAATAGATATGATCCGTAAGGAATATTATCTACGTCGGAAAAACATAACATTCACCGTTGCATGTTAAAAAAAAAGAGAGTGAGAGGAATATGATTTCAGGGGGCAGAAAGGTGAGCCCTGGGGATATGTTTCCGAGTTTTCTGGAATTCATTGACGGAAGGGTTCTGGACCAGTCTTATGAGTGAGAGAAGTGGGGGGAGGAGAAAAGAATTTTGAGAAGTGATTGTGTGTGTAAAGAAATGAATCTCCTCTAATGTTTTTTAAGAGACACAATTAAGTGTTGCAATTCCTTTTTAATTATGGACAAGCACTGGTCCATGCTATAATAAAGGCTCATGTCTGCAGAATCTTAGTCATTTGGGCCTAGGGATTTCTAAAGTTTACATGTATTTTATTTGTTTTAAAAATGTCACTTATCTTGGTTTTACTCCCTTTCAGAAGGCTGAGAGTGGGAGTGAGAAACACCTTCAAAATCAGGATTGCGTATTAATAGGAAAAAAGGGTACTTATACGGAGATAGTCAGATTCTCAAAACGTTTACTTAATCTCACAGTATTGAATTTTGCACACTGCCCAAGGCAGCCATAACGGTCCCCTCAGTTTGACTAAACTTGGGCAGGTTTCTTCCTGACTCTAGACCCTTGGCCACCATTTTCTTGGAGCATTTACTTTAGAAAATCTATAATTGTAAACTCTTTTTCTTTGGCTCCTTTGAGAAGTAAATCTTTTTAAAAGCCTTTTGCCAGCTTTCCAACCCAGGACTCTTCCTCAAGGAGCTGGGATCCACCCTTTGGAACGTGCTCCTCAGGAAAGATAGTGACCTGTCTCCCAGTCTCTGCGGGAGGGTAGGAGCCTAACTCCCGGAGGGAGTTGTAAAGCACCTCTGTCACGGGAAAGTTCACTTTTCCTTTGGGTAAGGCCAATTAGCAAACACAGATGGCCTAAGATTCCCCCACCCCAGCTGCTAAAAGACAATCCTGCCCTTCATTTCAGAGGAGTTGATAAAAGACTGAGTTCTGGTCTCTCTCCCCAATTGCAACAGCCCGGAATAAAGCTTTCCTTAGCTTCGTCCAGTAGAGCTTTTGCTTCAAGACTACAAACCAGCCAAATAAATAAACAGGTAAATAAATAAATAAATAAATAATAAATAGATAAATAAATAAAAGGCTAATAGTAGTAACAGAAAGTTACAGGTAGAATTGTGTTATGTTTGACTCTTCGCTTCTATCGCATCCACACAGCTTGAGTCCTTTATACTTAACATACAGTGTATAAGAAATTTCACATTCTTTTAATTTTCTACATCAAATTTAGTATCCTCTCAGTCCTCGGCTGCCCACTCCAGCAGGAAACTCAATATTGCTTGTTCTAGGAATTACCCCTCATCAATTTCCACGGTTCATCCAAGAATCTTGTGGTGCCAGAAAACTGGCCGAGGGCATAAATATGTGTTTCAGAGGGGACGCAATACTCTTGCTCCCAGAACCCAGGTCCATGCTATTTTCTTCTCGGGAGCTGCGGCCTCAGGTATATTAAGGGCTACGCCTCACAGCAGGCCGTCTCCTTCCCCAGCAGCCTCGCTCCATCCCCATGCCAAAGGATCAGTATAAGTCGGACCCTGGACCCTGCCACTGGGAACCATTTCTCCTCTCAGTATTGGCAGAGCTCAAAATTCCCCTCTAGGACTCCTTCCCCATAGAGTAAGACCTTTCCTCCGCCTTCATTCTCTCAGCGCTGGAAACACGTCCTCAAATTTATTCTTCTTTTCAGTTCTAAAACTCTAAGGAAATCTATCTCTTTCTTTCCTCAGAGGAGGGCTGAGGAAGACACAAGGTCACTATCCTTTGAAACGTTGCACAGGCCTTTCTTTCTAGGTATGAGGAAAGAGTTTCCATCTGGTTCATCCTTTGATTTTTAACTCACTCTGCAAACATTATATATATTTTAGCAACGATAATAACAGTGAATATACATTTGGCACTTACGTGGCAAATGCTATCTTAAGCCTTCTCAGATGTGTATCATGATCATAACTGGAAATTTTTTTAAAAGTAATTTTAGAAAAGGGGGCTGTCCACCACATCAGAAGATGGCTACTAATATCTTTATACCCAGTGTTTAGAAGATGGATATTTTCACTGCTACGCACATGTCTGATCCTCCAGTCGTTTGCCCATTCCCTGGCCTACACCCCTGTAAACACCATCCTCAGCAGTAACACAGCAGCATCCACAGGTGGCAGCCTCCACAGCTTATTTGCATTAGCCCGTCCCGCAGGAAGGCAACACCTTTTTTTAGGCAGAAGTACACATGGTCTGAGTCCTCCGTTGTTTTCCTGCCATGCACTCTGTATGCCTTGATGACTTTGAAAACTAAACTTTCTTCCTCTTCTCCTACACTAAGATTCTAATTTAGGTATAATGGGATTTGAACCTCCCTCAAGCCTTTTAAAATATTCAAGGGAGGCATAAAAGAAATAGCAGAGAGACATTCACTTTTCATTACTCTGGATGATGAGGATATTGTATTGCACACATACTAATGTAAATTCCTCTAAAATATATAATTTCCACCCTTTTAGTCTCTCATTGTTCCCTTTCCACAATCAATTTGGATTCCTGAGACCTCACACAACTGAACTAAATAGCTTTTCCGAAGTTGACGTGCCTCGGTCTTTTGAATTCAGTAACTGCACACTAGTTGGGAGCTTTAAGTAATAAATTTCTCTTTGTGCCTCTTCCTGACAACAAGAAAAAACATCAATTTGGCTTCTCTGGTTGAACTTGAACCAAGGCCTGAAAAGTAGAGAAGTGACTGAAGGTATTTACTTTACTTCTCCTGCCCTGTAACCCTCACAGGGAAATGAAATATTCCCAATCTCCTAAAATTAAGTTGAAAGAAGAGATTTCATATTTTGGAAAAGTGCCAGATACATGGCATTAAAATTTAGAAATATTCCTTCTCAGCTTCTGCGGGGCTTCTATCTTTGTCCTTATTCTTGTTCTTCTGAAACTATATTGGAGGAAGTATTGTAACTTTAGAATCAATTTCATCCTTTTATTCTCCCTCAAAAATATAGAATATGTCCATACTTAATTGACAGCATTTCAAGGTATTATTATATACATGATTATCCTGAGAGAGTCCTGGAGGCCCTTCTCAACCACCACCTGGTAAATATTGCACAGGCGTCCCAGTTCCGAGAAGTCACTAAAACCGTGATTTTGACGGGACCTACAGGAGGTGGGAGATGTAGATTATTCATGCCGACCACAGGGACAGCACAGTATAATTGAGTTATAACAATACCAACTCCATCATGTGAACAGATGTTAAGCAGCAATATGTTCAGTTACTGTTTGAATACATTACCTCATTCTCTGTCCCTAATTAAATATCCTGGTGCCACAATTTCAAATTGACTCGAAACTTTGATGTTCTGCTGCCAGGAGCTACAGAAGTTTTAAAAGTCACCATCTAATTCTTTTGCCTCTAACAAGGAAATACTTTTGCTGATAATCAGAGTGACTTAATCTTATACTTATTCACACGACTCATGATAAAGCTCTCTCTTCAGGATCTTTAAAAATAGATCGACATCTCCTTGATGTGATATGCGCCGATAAGTTCAGAAATAATCAGAGGTAATAATTTTTATGTCATTAATCTCCATGCTGGCTTCATCTTTATGCTGTGCCTAAAACCACATTTATACAGTGCTGCAAAATAATGATCAACATTAGGGAAAAGTAGCAGCTAAATAAATAGAGACCTGTACTGTCTCCTAACAGAAAAGTTCGTTTTTAACACAATTATCATGTAAATTAAGCGATGAATCTATGTTCTAAATCTTGCTACAATTTAAGGACTTAAACAAAAGTGTTGAGATGTGACTAATAGAAAAACAATGAAGCAGCCGATACACTTCAAAGACTAAAAAATTTATCAAAAAATATGCTAATGACATTTTTGACTAGTGATACAAAGAAATGTCCTATAAAAGTTGCATAGAGGCCAATGAACTTCAATAAAAATTTAAAATCTATTCTCTGTCGTACCATGAATTTATCTGTCTCTTTATTGGCAGAGGGGAGGGGCAGTACAAACACCCCTGGGGGGCTTGACCTCTCCAGCAGAGGGCAGCTGATGCATCATGTAGAGAATTGTTCAGCAGGTGCTCTGGGAAGACAAAATGTCCCTATTTCGTTGAGACTTTTAAACTAATATTTAAACTTGGCAAAATGTGTCCTTTTTTTTTTTTTCTAAAGTGACGGGAAGGAATTTAAGGACTTTATTTAATAACTTTGAGCTCTCTGCTCATCCAGAGAAAGCACAATTACTGTCAGTAAAATGAAAGTCCTCTACACTCAGCTAGCAAGGCTGGGAGTGAGTTCATGGAGTTTCTTGAAGCAGAAGAAGGTTCAAAACCTTGTGGAGATGAAAGATATTATTATTATTATTATTATTTTTTTTGAGGAAGATTAGCCCTGAGCTAACATCTGCGACCAACTCTCCTCTTTTTGCTAAGGAAGACTGGCCCTGAGCTAACATCCGTGCCCGTCTTCCTTTACTTTATTTGTGTGACGCCCGCCACAGCACAGCTTGCCAAGCAGTGCCATGTCTGCCCCTGGGATCTAAACTGGAGAACCCCTGACCGCCGAAGCAGAACGTGTGCACTTAACCGCTACACCACCGGGCCGGTCCCTGAAAGATATACTTTATCCCAAATTCTTGGTCTCATATTTACTATTATCTTGAATACACAAAAGCATTCTTAATTGCTCAAGGAATAGAAAGTATTTGGTTAAACTTGTTCTCTCTGGCTTGTATAGAAACCTCCTTAAAATTCTTCTTTCCTTTTATTTGTTTTCTACCTTTTCTTTCATAGACACATGTGTGTGTACAATCTACATAGACACACAGACACACACGCACATGTATATATACAAGGACTATATTATATATATACATATATATTAAATTGAAGGTAAATAAAGACCCAAGCGTAGAAATGTATATATGTATATCTTATATAAAATGAATGAAAAAGACACAGATGAGGAAAATATTCTCAAAACATATATCTGAAAGAAAAATTATATCTAGAATATATATATAACACATAACATAGTATATCCCCTAAATGATAGAAATAATCAATTCAATTTTTTTAAAAATGGAGAGGACTTGAATGCAAACTTCATAATTATTCAAAAACCTTACAGATTTCTATCAATCAATGAAAGCAAAGTTTGAAATCATCATGTTCTGATGTTTTTTTCTGTAGAAAATGTTTTCCTATTCTAAGTCACAGGGTGAAATGTTAGTAGCTGAAAATTAAAATTAAAAAAATAGATACCAATAGTAGATTTATCTTTCAAAAGTATGATGTTCAATTTTGCTGAATTTGATTTGGCATTTCTAACAATTATTCTGAGAATGGAGTGCGCACCTCATCTGCCGACAATTGAAGTAAAATGCAGCAAAGCTTTTGCCCTTGTGTTGTTGGTCACAAAATGAAATTTTTTTCTCTTCAGCTGTCAGTGCTGAACAATTTACGTCATTCAACTTCACCTAAATAAGAATAAGGTAGCCATTATCTTCCAAGGTAATTGGGTCTCAAACATACTTGGACAATTTTTACTCGTTTAAAAAGAAAGAAATGTCTCTGAAAAGTAGAATAGTTCTCTAGGATGGATGTTGTTTAAGTAAAGAAAAAACTGTAAGTTTCACGTATCTTTCTACATAAATAAAATACAGGATGGAGCCTACCAGAGTTAATCATCATGGTTACGGTCTCATGCTCCTCCAAATGAAATGACAAGAATGTATGTAATCAAATTGCTCAGTGTGGGACCAAGACAAAGAAGACACACTCATATGCATACACATGTACAGTTAGGTAAAATAACTTCAAAAACTGTAAAATACAGACGTAAAAGAATGTAAATTAATAATAGCGTATATATATTTATGTCAATAGATCAATTTGTGTAATCAGTTCAGAATGTTGTCACGCTCAGAGTCGGCATATTTAAGTGAGACAGTTGAACAGCTCGGGAAAAATGTACCACCTCAAGGAACGTCTGTGAGTGGCCCCACACAATAACTCTTCCCAAAGTTCTTTCTGTTGAACTTGGGGTTCGTTCAAGTTGATACTATCGAGGGCCATATAAAGAACACAAAATCAAAGGGCATCCATTATTCATTTATTTATTCAGTAAACTTTTATTGAATATTTAATGCTGCACTCTGCACTGTGCACTGTAGATACAGACATTTATATTTTAAAAGATGAGTTTGAACATTCCGGAATAGCAACATTTAAAGAATAACTAACCAGTTCTATGAGGAAGAAGTGGTTTTGGGGGTAGGAAAGTCTTAATGGCTAAAAAAATACTTCAAGTAAGTCTTGAAGGAAAAATATCCTACTTGTAGCTACAACTGGGAGGATAGATAAAAATTTTATCTGTTAATACAAAATACGTGATTAAGTAATACTGTGATTAGGCAGTTTTTTCACTTTCAAGAAGTATAAAGTTTTGGAAATTTTATTCTGCTCAGAAGCTAAGATGTTAACATGCGAAGTTTCATGTAGGATGGTGCAGAAGAAGAAGACAAGGTCAAAAAAAAGAAGCTGATTACTCAGCAGGGCTTAGCAGGGAGCATGAGTGTCATGCTCTTCTACTTGCTCCTCAAGGCCCGCAGGACAACGCAGAGTGACTCGATGGATAGAGCTCATCAAGTGGGCTGGTGCCACAGCCAAGGAGCCCTGAGCTTGGAAACCCAAATCTTTTCTATAATGGGCTGCACACTTGCCTCACCATTCTCCAAAAGTGGCATTTTCCTTATTTATACTGGACAGTAGACAAACTTGTTCTCTGCTCCTGAAGGAGACACTATATCTACCTTTCAGGCTCTATGTTACGCAAACATTCCAAGAAAGGCAAAGGCAGTCAGTGTCTCTGTTTGCAAGGTGTGCAAAATATCTGCGGACCCATGAAGGACGTCTCCCCACACACATCCAAGGATAAAACTATTAAACGCCAAATTTTAAAAGTCAATATTTTTAAACAACTTTGATTACAGTTTGTGGTTATCAGAGTTTTAATTCAAACAAAAAGTCAATTGAGTATCCTCGTCTGTGTTTCTTTTCTTTTCCATGTGGAATAAGATTTGCAGATTAGAAATAAAATATTTTAATAAACCTCGAATATACGAAAATTTTGGCACTTCAGAGAATAATTATTCTGGCACTATATTTTAATTCAACAAAGATATTCATAAAATAACATTTAGCTGTGTTTAGATGTATTATTATCAATCAACTAGATAAAGCTCGTTTGAGCCTTAATCAACTAGATAAAGCTCGTTTGAGCCTTTTTAAAATGATAAAAATCCCTGAATTTATTTCATGCACAAGCTTTCAGAAAGATGTCAGAGTGAATGCTCAAGAAAATGAACAAAAACAATAAAAATAAATAAAGCAGAAAAGTTTATAAATGGTAATACTTGCCACACTTCCATCTCTGAAGAGTATCTACACATAAAATTTAATTTGAACCCATTTGAAAGAACACTGCAGGAGAAGACATGCAACTTTCCCACTCAGAAATGCAACAGTGTTGTTATAAACTAGCGGAGGATTGGAGAGGCAAGAGGAGAGGAGTGTTGGACCACACAAAGGTGGGAAATCTGGCAGCAATGCATGCTTCCTCTGGAGATGGTTGGTGGCAGTGAGAAAGGACAAATGATAAACCTTGACAAATTATTTACCCTCCTTTAACCCAGCATTCCTACTAGAATGGGCAAAATCCTAAGAGAAGTCCACTTTTCATTTACAAATGACGAACACTTATCAAAAGAAAAATATAGGCTGACCTTTTGGAGTAAAATTAAGTAACATATTTCAAGAGAGTGACGAGTTTCACCTTAGCGTAGGGGATGAAACCCACCCTCCAGGAGGCCCACAGTCACAGGACTACTTTGCTCCCAATTCAGTGGAGATGCCTTCTAATGCAGAAGCTTAAGAACTAAAATCAAACCAATAAACTAAAGTACAGACTTGAGTATTTGTCATCTATCATCTGAATTTTCTTCTTAATAATTTGAGATTTTTTAATGGATAGATAGAATATTTAATCCGAGCTTCTAACTAATATTATTTACTCCAAATTATAGACTATTCTACCAACATATTTTTTGTGCAAAGAGCAAACAAAGAGAAAGTACCAAATGCAAAGATGAGTAAGAGTAATAATTTTGTTAAACAGATATTACATCCACTATGCATGAAGAACATGATTTTGGTTAGATAAAATGAGATAAAAAAATAAAAGCAGAAGACAAAAACAGCAAAATGAACATCAGATTAGAAAAAGAAAACTTCATACAAAATGCAAAGAAAAGTGACACAGATGAAAATTATATGAGAGAAACAGGTGGATTATGGGAGCAGAAAAAAATGATCCAACATATGGATAATCAATAGCTTGAAGAAAAGAACAAATGGAAGGCAGAATGCATTCAAGGAAATTACAGAAGTAAACATTTATAGATAAATGAAAGCATTAAACATCTATAATTGTAAGCACTAGTAAAAATAATAGATATTGATCTATAACACACACAAATGGATTTATTTGCTAACATCGAAGAGAGGGTCCTATAAATCACCCAGAGAAAAACTAGACCTACTATAAAGAAAACAACAGGTGCATGCAATGACTATGACCTCCAGGTCCCATCTCAGATTCAGAAGACATGCAAAAGGTACCTTCCTATTTTTAAAGGTAAAGAAGTTACATTGAACTTTACCTGTCTCTACATAACAGGAGTAGAAAGGCGTCTCAAATATGCAAAGATTTGAAACTATAAAACCTGTCCTATTCCATAAAATTATAATTGAATATATAATTCAACCAATCACAGGATGAATATAGTGAGAACATTTATAAATGAGGGATTCTCAGTATCGAAGTTCTTGCAACAAGTATTGATGCGTTTAAATAAAACCCTGAGCTGTGGTAATTATTACGATAGGAATGTAAATGATACATTATAAAAAAGTAAACTTAAAATATCGTATTTTAAATATGTATATGTGGACATCCAATCTGAGTGAAAAATAAAACAAAACTAAACTAAACGAATTAGTTGGTTGTGAGGAGGTGAGGTGAGGGAACATAAGAGGGCGTTGATCCTTTTATTTTTCACAGAGCAGAACACGAGGGAATAGTAAACATTGGTGTATATATTTTTGAAGAACAATGTTTCAAGGTGGTTCAGTATGTCTCAAAATTAATTCGATTGACTAAATAATTCTACCTCTAGAAATAAATCCTGTGGTTATGATCATGACTCCACAGGGATATAAACAAAGTTGTTCACTGAAAACATTCCTTGTAATAGCAAAATTCTGTATTAGCCCGCATAAAATACTATGCAGGCATTTGGACAATTAAGTAATATGTGTATGTACTAATGTGGAAAAAATGTACAAAATATATTGGGAAAAAGTTGAAAAATGTACACTATTATAATCCCATGTATATGTGTACCTTGTTTAATTTTAATAGGTGTATTCTAATATAAATATTCTATATATAATACTTGCTACATTTTTCCTTCTTACAATATCAATAGAACTTTAGCTGGTTACATGACTGCTCATCGAGATTATATTTCCCAGTCTTCAGTGAAGGTAGGTCTGGGCAGGTGATGATAAAATCCAATGAAATATGATTTTTTTTCTGAGGCTAGCAGGTGAAGTATCTGCTGTGACTCCTGGATTTAGGGGCAATGTCTTATAAGAATAAGAGAAAGCCTGGAGGGAAGAAGGGAGCAATGATTGAAAGAGCTTGAAAGAGCTCAGAAGAAGAGCTGCTCCACAAACCTGGACAAATCTTATAATCAATGGATGGTTATCAGAGAGAGAAATAAAAATTTACATTACTTAGGTAAAATTATTTTGAGATCTTTTTGTTAAAGCATCTTAGGTTTCCTCTAACAAAACCAGTAGTAAGTGAAGTTGAATTACCTATTAAAGTAGGGAGGTTAGTAAGAACTGATGTAGAATATAAACCAGTGAAGATTCTCATGGACTTTTTGTTGTTAGTGCCGTCAAGTTGATTCCGTCTCCTAGCGCCCCCGTGGACGGCAGAGCAGAACCCTGCCTGGTGTTTTTGCTCCATCCTCTCACCTTCCAGCGCTGTATCAGACAATGCTCTGCTGCTATTCATAGGGTTTTCATGGCCAGTTTTTTGGAAGTGGGTGGCCGGATCCTTCTTCCTAGTCTGTCTTAGTGTAGTCTGTCTTAGTCTGGAAGCTCCGCTGAAACCTGGCCACCACAGGTGACCTTGCCGGTATTTGGAAACCCAGTGGTATAGTTTTCAACATCACAGCAACATGCAGCTGCCACAGTATGACAACGGACAGATGGATGGCATGGGTCCCTGACTAGGAAGCGAATTTAAGTTGCAGTGGTGAGAGCAAAGAATCTTAACCACTAGACCACCAGGGCTGGCTTCATGGACTTCAATATATGAATTACAGAAAATAGAAATATACAAAGCCAAAATAGCTGAAAAAACAAGAAGGAGCTCACGGAAGCACAACTGAGGAGGTTCTATTTAATAAAATCTTTAGTTCTCAACAGATCAAGTAAATGCATAAGGAGAAGATCTGAGCAGAATGAGTGCAGGCCTGGAAAAACGAGTCCTCTCATTTCTTATAGACCCAGCAATTCTCTTAGAAATTTGACTTAAAAACTAAATAGACATGTGTGCAAAAATCTACCTGCATTTGCCAGTATTATATATCACAGTGAAACACACAGGGCCATCTATATCATAAACAGCTTATTCTGATATTTGGCTTAATTTAATATATAAAGAAAAATGTAGACAAATTAGATCCTCCAATTTTATTTGTATCTTTTATTAAACAGATCAGATCAGAATAACTTAATCCTCTTGTTCCCACTTTCAAATTTCTGGGGAAGGGAGTCTGATCTGCCCAGCTTTGTTAAAACTACATCGTTGTGCTGGGAGACAGTTCTCCATGGGTCTCTCGTGTTTCTTCACGTCATGTGCACAGACACATTGATGACTTTTTTTCTGGACTATCTTTACAAAGGTGTTTGTCTCCCTCCAGATCCGGGTAAGAGGCAGATCTGCTGGCTGTTGACTGGGATGAAGGGCACAGATAATACTCCCTCCAGGGCAAATGGTGGGCAGGTTTGGTAGCAACTCCTTTATAAAAGATTGGGGTTTCCTACATTCAGATTTTCCCAGCTGTGATGCAAACCCACTATATCCATCTGGACCATTCTTCATTGCCTGATGGGACTGAGAAACAAGGAGAACCAAAACAGACATGAAGCTGGTGATGCCTGCTGCGCCATGAGTAATTAAGTCCACTGACTCTGACTCTGGTGTCTTTCGTATTCTGCCAGCATTTATGAAACTGTGGCAGCCTAATTTGTAAGCTTGCAAGGTAAGGTGAAATCACAGACTCTTCACAATTCTTGATAGCTCATGTTTATATTGAATATTGTATTAATTAATTCATGCGTAGGGCAAAGACTATTCATACACACACACAGATACAACAGTAAGCAATGCAACAAATGTTGTTTTTTTTTGCTGAGGAAGATTCCCCTTGAGCTAATATCTGTGCCAATCTTCCTCTATTTTGTATGTAGGTCACTCCCACAACATGGCCACTAATGAGTGGTGTAGGTCACAACCGGTCCGAACCAGGGCCACTGAAGTGGAGTGCACAGAAGTTAACCACCAGGCCATGGGGCCTGTCCCAACAAAAGATCTTTTTATGTGCAATTAGAGAAATACATAGATATAAATATAGTATTAAAAAATATATCTGGAAAAGTGGTGATCAAATGTGAACCATGATTGTCTTTGTTAGAATTTTCCTTTATTAGGCTGCTTTTTCCTATTTCACTTGTTTTTTCTAGTAATATTTTTAACATATTTTTCCATTTGAAAATATGAAATCCATATGATTGCTGTGCATTATTAAAGTAATATTAATGGTCAATAATATTGTAATATTAATGATAAATATGCAAATATATCTTAAGAAATAATCTGAAACCTCTTAAATATGTCACTGTCCAAGCATAAAAATAACATTTGATAGAATTCATTCTGAGCATTTTTTCATTTTTTTTATATTTAGTTAGATGATACTACCCTCTTCATGTAAATATGTTCTCCTTAGTTATTTTTTCCATTTTATAAATCTATAAATTTACCCAATCTTTAAAAATTTATATAAACACTTTATATTCAATAACCTATCTAATAATTTTAAACAATATCTTTGCTCACGTGCATACCTCTGTTAGGAAAATCAGAATATCATTCACCATAAATCACCTCTGGGTGCTCTTGAAGCAATAAAGATCTAATGCCAGTGTTGGATGTAAATCGTGTAGCCCGCTGAAATCCAAAATGAGAAGCTGGATTGTACAAACAAGCCAGATGCCAGGTATGAAAATGTGTCCTAGAGGAGCAGTGCGCAGTAACACATTGTTCTTATTAAAATGTGAGCCATTCATTAATATGATAGACCATTTATTTTAACTTCGCAGCATGAAAATTAATAAATCATGAGGTACTGCAAACTGATGATCTTGCTGGTAGTACTTTCTTTAGGCTTATTTCCAAAATGTTTTTAAGCCAGTTTATTTGGTGCCCTTCAGCTAACAACCTAGGAATCTACTTTGTGGTTTGGGATGAAAATTTTTCATACTTGATACATTCAGAATTAGGAAATTAAAATAGATTTTTAAAATATAAAGAACCAATATAAAATATGAATACATTGTAGAAGATATACTTCCTAAAGAAAACAGTTTTCTTTTGAAAAGGGGGGAAAACCAAGAAAATATGCTAATAAACACATCTATGAAAAGGGACACAATTATTCTCTTTATTTAGTGATTAAACCCTCATTGTACAAATGAGAAATCTTGTATACAGACAAATTAAGGGATTTGTCCCAAGTTGGACAGGTAACAATTAATTGGGTCAAAGATCAAATCCACTATCGTACATCACACGTGAACATCAACTCAAATGGAGTAAGGACTTGAACATAAGACCTAAAACAATAAAACTACCAGCAAACATAGGGGTTAAGCTCCTTGACATTGGTCTTGGCAATGGTTTTTTGGATTTGACACCATAAGGAAAGGCAAGAAAAGCAAAAATGAACAAGTGGAACTATATGAAACTAAAAAGCTTCTGCCTAGCAAAGGAGACCATCAACAAGATAAAAAGACAACCTATGGAATGGGAGAAGATATTTGCAAACCACATATCTCATAAGGGGTTAATATCCAAAATATACAGGGAACTCATACATCTCAATAGCAAAACAAATAATCTGATTTAAAAAATGGGTAAAGGACACGAATAGACGTTTTTCCAAAGAAGACATATAAATGGCCAGTAGGTTCCTGAAAAGATACCCAACATCACTAATCATCACGGAAATGAAAATCAAAACCACAATGAGGTATCACTTCACCCCTGTTAGGATGGCTACTATCAAAAAGACAAGAGCTAAGTGCTGGAGAGGCTGGAGAGGAAAGAGAATCCGCGTGCACTCTTGGCGGAAATGTAAACTGGTACAGTCACCATGGAAAACACTATGGAAGGTCCTCAAGAAATTCAAAATAGAGCTACCATATGATCCGGCAGTCCTACTTCTGTGTATGTATCTAAAGGAAGTGAAACCACTATCTTGAAGAAATATCTGCACTCCCATGTTCATTGCAGCGTTATTCATGATAGCCAAGGTATACAAACAACCTAAGTGTTTGTTGACAGATGAATGGATAAAGAAGATGTTTTATACACACACTCTCACACACACACACACACAATGGAATATTATTCAGGCTTAAAAAATAAGGAAATCCTGTTGTTCAAGATAACATGGATGATCCTGGAGGGCATTATGCTAAGTGATATAAGTCAGACAGAGATATGCAAGTACTGCATGCTATCACTTATATGTGGAATCTAAAAAGAAGTTGAACTCATAGAAACAGAAAGTAGAAACGTGGTTGCCAGGTCTGGGGGGTGGGAGAAACAGGGAGAGCTTCGTAAAAGGGTACAAACTTTCAGTTATAAGATGAATAAGGTCTAAGGATCTAATATGAACGTGGTGACTCTCATTGATAACACTGCATTGAAAATTGAAATTTGCCAAGAAAGCAGAACTTAAATGTTCCACACACAAAATATACATATGTGTGTGTATGTATACATATGTATATACATGAGGTAACAAATGTGTTAAATAATTTGATGGTAGGACTTATTTCATAATGTGTACGTATATCAAATGATCATGTTGTACACTTTAAATATCTTTCAATTTTGTCAATTATACCTCAATAAAGCTGGAAAGAAACTAAAATCCTCTTCTCATTATGAAGATATTTTCCACCTGACGTTTTAGAGTGGGTATTGTCATGTTAACAGTAATCTTGTGTCCACTCTTAAATGCATTGTTTAATATGCAAATTCTTTCGCTTTGTACATGTGTGTTTGCTCATACAAATAAAGGAGCATCTAGCACAGAAAATGCCCACCGTTATTGTATGTACGATACCTAAAGTTGGTCTAAAATTTAAGTTAATATGTAATATGACAAGTTCGCTGAATGTAAAATAAATAAAACGAATTTAGAAAACAGCTTTCCCTGTGAATTTCTACTCTATGTAAATACATGCATACAGATATACATATACATATGCGTATTTCAAGCAATGTGATTACTTGAAATCCTCAATACTTGTTTCCTGTTGTAGAGCTCTAACAAAGATTCAATGGAAAATTTCAGAGTATGTATTGCTAACTCTTCATCATAACCCAAACAAACTTAACAGTGCATCCATAGGTGGCCTAATTTTGACTGACTTCTTGTCCTTTGTAACCCAGACTTGAATTTGTTCAGCAAAGATGCTGAAATGAAGTGTTCCAGAAATTCCTGAGAAATAAACTCAATTTTTGAAATATTGAATTCTTTTTTTTAAAAGGTTGTCTATGTTATATGCTAAGTGGACTTTTAAAAGATCATAGCTACAGAATTAATAGGTAGAGACATATTGGGCAGTAAAATACGAGAAGTTAATCATGCATAATCAAAATTGAATCTGGAATTCTACCAATATAATGCAAATTTAACGTGAGAAACATGAGGCTACCAGATGGAAAGTGGGTTCAGTGTATTTTTCTAAACAGAATCACACCACTGTTATCACCAATTTGCACTTAGAACTTAGTAATTACCATGTACTCACCATTCTATGGGCTTTCCAAAGACCATCTCATTTAGTTCTCAGTACAAGCGTATGAAATGTGTATGAATTTTATCTCTACTCTTTATGTGGAAAACTCAGTGACAAAAAGACCGAGTAATTTGCCCAAAGCCAAACTGGTAGAGAATGCAGGCAAGAAGTTCAGCCCAGGTATTCTTGCCCTGTGGTCCACATTCTCAAACACAGGCTGCCTGTCTCTGGTCACAAATATCTTCCCTTTTTATTCAACTGAACTAAAGGAGTGCGCCTGGGCCCGGACCCACCCACGCACACTCCCCTACCCCATTTTTTCAAAAGTTTAAGCAGAAAGAGATGGGAGTGAATTTGAACAGCTTTCACGTAATGTCAGATTTTGGGGGAAAAAATTAGTAAAACTGAGTTTCAGGATGTGATACTCTGTATTCTGCCACTTTCAGAAAGTCAACAGTAAAAAATTATATGATTCTTCACGCTGCTCATCAATTGTATTTGTATTTCTTTGGCAGATAAGATGTGTTGTGACTGGTCACAAGGGATCCCCACTTTACTCAGGCGCAATAAAAAATGATGATTTAAAGAATCAAGTAACATTCAAAATATCAATTAATGAGATACAAGGGAGTTCCGAATTTAAAACTAATAGGTTGTCACCTAGCATCATTCTTACATCACAATGACAGGGAGACTGATATTTACAAGAAAGGATATTGCACACCTTGAAAAAGAAGCCACTTGCTCCCATGGTTCTCTCCAGGATGCGGTGAGGGACATCCCCACTGCTGACTTTGCACTACCCGCTTTTCTGTGGCACATTTATTCAGGTGTTCACAGAAGGTCTTGGGGATACTGTGAATTACGGTCAGGACAACTTATTTTATAGTTCAAAACCCGCAGTCTGGTTTTCACTTTGTGCAATAATATAGTTGCTGCCACTCCTAATAAACCTGAAAGTTACACAAGGATTTTGTGGAGCTTATGTCAAAGGACAGAAAAAGCATAGCCTTGAAAAGTATTGCCCTGTAAGATGGAGATATAGGGTTTTCTGTAGAAAATACAATTTTCTAGCAATGTCATCTCATCTTGGCAAGACATGAATCAAGTGCTAATTCTGTAGTTAGAAGCTCTGTTACTAACATTAAAAAGACATTGTTTATGTCAACAATTGCTTGTGCTGGTATTTAATTTACATGAAAATAGATAACGGCTTTAAGACAGCTGCTCCAAGAAGAAAACAACATTGCATTTTAATAGTTGAACTCAGGAACTCCCTACTTCCATAAAATAGAAAATATTTCTTTGTATTAAGACAGTTGACATTTTTCAAAAAGCACTTTGTTTTAAACTCCCAGTTTTATACATTATGGCACTTATACACGTGCACGCAATCATTTGCACACAGCTGAGTTTCTCCAATGAGGAAAAAAAATACTAAGAGAATTGCAATATATGGGTTTATTTATCATGGACATGTCAAGATGCAAATCTATTAAATCTGGTCAAATGTCTCTACTATGATCATGACACTTAACCAAGAAACTTGTGTTTGGCATTGTCTTAGGCGTTACTGAAAATATAAACAATATAATACATCAGCTAATTTATCTGTTCAGTTTAATTCTCCAGCAACCAGATAAATATAAAATATTTATCCAAAGGTATGAAATTTAATGAGGGAGATATTCAGGCACACACGTATGGCACAATCTATAAAATAGTATAAAAATAGTAGAGTGAATTGGGAGGATAGAGGACTATCTCCTTTTGTGTCTATGAGTAGATGGGGCAGCGTAGAGAAGGAATTAGCATGGAAGTCTTAGGGAGTTGCTTAAAGAAGTTGTGTTTGATTCATTTTTATATCCTTATTTTGGAGACAGTGCCTAGCTCACGGTAGGTGCTTGATAACTAGTATGATAAATAAATAAATCAGTGGATAAGTAAAACAAATTTTAAAGGGTGAGTCCAAACTAGCTAGCTAGGTGAAAAATGTAACTATTATTCTGTATATACTATTCCTTAGCACAAAAAAGTCATGTGAATATGTGTGTGAAAAAACATGTACTCATGTCAACACAAGCGCAAGAAACATTCCTAATTTGGCTCAGGTTGAGTTTACGTAGGAACAGGAGCATATGAGACGCTCAGGGTGGGTGGAGCATATATCACAGAGTGACTTGATTAAGGAGAGAAAGGGGCTGGTGGAAATAAGACGAATCTGTTCCAGAAAGCTAGCTCCAGTAGCAATGTCAGAATGATTTGATGGTGGTGATAGTAAAGTGGGAGGAGGCTGGCAGGGACTGGGGGGTTACTGCAATTCCATGCTGAGCAACAAGTTAGGATTCTATATGAACAAGGAGTGATAAAGCCCAGATTAAAAGAGAGAGAGAGTTCGAGAAATGTACAGATTCATGAATTAATATTCTGAACACAGCAAATGAAGCCAGTGAAATTTTTGAATCAGAAAATAGCACGAGCTATGCAAGTGTTCTTATACCAAAAAGTCACAAATTCCAAAAGCACAACTCCTTCATTCCTAGTGCTGCTAGTGCCATTGCAGTAACACTCTGAACAAACAATTTATTCATCTCTCTTGCAGCTTGTTTCAAAGAACGGAAAGGCTGAGGCATTTCAGCATCAACGCCCTGGAAAAGAAATGGAAAAGCTTGAAGGTGAAACAGAAGGCAACGATGTAACAGCAGCGCCAAATTCTCCAAGGCAATGGAGTGGAGCACAGTTTGTTTCAAAGGATCAAATTCGCAAAGCCACACATCAAAACGAGTGTTAGAACAAGGCATTCTGAAAGCATCCCCAACACCGCCGACACACTCAAAATATTCATAAACCAAACCAAACAAGGTTCAAGCACCCACATGTCCCCATCCATCTTTTGAAGTGTGAAACAGCCAAGGGAAATACATTTTTTAAATGAGCGACCCCATAGGACTTTGTGAAGTAACTTTATGTCCTAAAATGCCAATATTATGGGCAATAAATATAAAATCAAAGCAATAAATATTCCTTCAAACATACAGAAACACTGAGCAGCACTCCCTTTGGGTTTCAGAACAGGCGTTCCAAACTGCAGCACGAAAAACCTCGCTTTGAACTTCCTCCCTCTCCAGGTCCAACCTCACTGCGTCTGGATTGAACAATGGTCACCTGGCGTCTCTGCATGGAAGGTGACTGCTTTCAAAATCCTTTTTATGAGGCTGCCAGCATGAAAACTCTCAATTGTGCCCCAAGCTTGATCTTTAAATGGCACTATTTTTGAACACAGTTTTGAGTCAAAGAATTACTATTCTCTCCATTTGTTCAAAAGGGGGAGGTTTCCTACATATGTTTATAAAAGCCTAGGTGTTAATTAATTAATTATTCAACTAATACGGATTCCTGAAGGCATTTAGTCCTGCATCTTGCAGCAGGAAGCTTGGGGAGAACAGCAGACTTAGAAAAGAGAAATATGAACCAACAATTCTTGTTCATTGAAGGGCAACACTTGTTCATGGTTGCAGGTGAGATGAACAGGCCTATAAAACTGAAGCCCCTTGGCACTTCTCTGTGCCTCTATGAGCCCCATGTGCTAGCTACTTAATCTGTGTGTTAAACAATGTTTTCTGTGAAGCTGCTTCATATGCTGAGAATGGCTTTCCTGTACTTCTTATTCTAGAGTTCCTGGAAGGGGACTATGCCACTTTGGCAAAGGTCCATGAAACCACTAACCTTGGGGAAATATGCATAAAAATGCATTACTGCAGGCATCGTGTTCTAATATACAAGTTTAATTCTTATAAGGTTGTCCATTTTCTTTGCCTTTCAAGGGCTCACCAAGCCATATATTTCCAGAGGCCTAATTGTGTTCATTTATTGCAGATTTCATAATAGCAAACTAAATCTCTTGGCATTTTGGAAGATGAATTTAAACAAGTATATCGTGGAGATGCTAGGAGAGACAAGTTGGAATTATTGGAGTAATATAGATTTGAGGTGATGTGGTTGGCATCAGAATGGCTGTTAAAAAAATAGAAAGATTCTAGAAATGCTTTAGTAATCAATAAGAACTGGTAAATTATTGCATGTGGTGGCTGAGGGAGGATACGAAGATTACCCCAAGATTTGGGGCTTGAGTAACTGGTTGATCATATTAAAGATAATGAGAAAAAAAATAAGAAATCTAGTTTGCAGGGGTATGATAGCAAGTTTATTTTTGCATTTACTGAACTTAGGTTACAAACTCAGATAAGGAATAACCAGGATGAATACTTGACTTGTTGATTAAGTCAGGCCTTCACTGTGGGGACATTGTGATATAATAGACGTGACTGTCGCCAGACAGACCTGCTTTAAAATCCTCATCTTGCAATTGACTGATCTGTGATGCGGGGAAAGTTATTTGACCATCTTGTTTCATTTTTGTGATCTATAAAATGAATAGGTTAATAAGATATCTCCTCCCAATTGTTGGGGGGAAAATTAGACTGTGTATAAAGCGCCTGGAAACTATGAAGCACTTGAAAATGTTCGTCTGCTCTCACATCTTGCCCCCTTTCTTGACAGCTCTGTTAAGGTCTAGGTGACCAAAACGGACTGTAGCTTAAGGAACATAGAATGCTTCCTGTTTACTAGAAAATGGTGTATCAAATCAGAGTGCGCGCCCTTCAAAACTCCACTTTGAGGCTTTGCTCAAGATTCCCCCATGTGATTGCTGTGGATGTTTTCACATAGGTTTGAAGCTGGGGGATGCCAGAAATTGCAGCAAAATGGTGATTTATTGGGCCCCACCATGAGAGTCACTACCTCAAAAAACCTTGACAAAGAATTAGAATATGTATTAAACCTCGTCTCATTGTGGACATTCTTCAAATTATCTTTGGAATTTCTCTTTCATATTGCCTTTGATGTATGCAGTGTGTATATATAATGAGCTCAGACACTCTCATAGAATGACACTGCTCTGAGCTATTCTGCTATACCAGTCAGTTCCGCTATAACACTTGTTTGGTAAGCACAAATTTATTCCAATGTAATTGGCATATTAGCGAACAATTTGAGCATAATGTGAATTTTGTGTTTGCTTATGCATGAATTCATCCCTGAGGAAACTAGGTGAATGCAGAAAGCTGCTCTCAGCTGAATGGAGCCACGTAGGAATCCACAAAATGCAGACACACACACACAGCTCAAACATCTACCAGCTTCCTCCATCCATCACGTGTGGTAGGAGCCACCCAAACACATCTGCAGTTACAACTTTCCATCTGCTGTCAGACAACCGTCCTTCCACCACCAATAGGTCACAAGCTGAACCCTTCCAATGTCTACTTTCAAAAGCAAACATAAGGTCTTCTTCCAGGTAAAGTGGTAAAGTGCATATTTAATGTGACTTTTCTGTCTACTAATCATTTAATGTGCATATAATTGTACCACCATTATCAGTTTCTTATCTTTTCTTTAACGTGTCCCTGTCGATGTTGTTGGCTACTGTGCCATTTACCACATCTTTCACAGAAGGCTTGTGGTTTTCATTGTGTGATTTGCATAGCATAGTACTTCTTAGGACTGTATATGCCATGTAGCAGGACTGACCAGGTGACATGAACTTCTCCAATACTCTGTTTCCTCTTCAGTAAAAAGGGAAAAATAGTGGTTTCAATCTCAGTAGTGGTTGTCGAAGAATTAAAAAAATAATATGCACTGAGCATTCAGCACACACTGTGGGATATCACAGTGCCTAATGTACGCAACATACGGTGGTAGCCAGAATAATAGCCCCAGAGGAGTCCACACTAATCCCTGTAATTTGTGAATATCTTATGTTATGTGGAAAAAATGGACTTTTCAGATGTAATTAAGAGCTTGGACCTTAAAAAGGGGAGATTATCCTGGATTATCCAGATGGGCCCAATGGAACCACATGAGCCCTTATAAGTGGGGGACTTTCTCAGGCTGGAGTCAGAGAGATGCAACAGAAGGAGCATTCAGGGAGACTCAAGAGAGGGACTTGGCACACGATTGGTGATTTGAAGATGGAGGGGGATGCGAAGCCGGAGTGTGGGAGGCTTTAAGGAGAGGCTCCAGAGTGACTGCCAGCATGGAAAGGAAAGCTCCACCATGCGGCTGTGAGGAACCAGATTCCACCAGGACCTGTCTGGGCTGAGAAGCAGGTTCCTCCCGGCCAGTTGACGCCTTGATTTTGGTCTCCTGAAACCTGGAGCCCAGAAACCAAATTAACCCGCCCATTCTTCTGATCTACAGAGTTGTGGGATAGTAAATTTGTGATGCGTTACATTGCTAAGTTTGTGGTAACTTATTATGGCACCAATGGAAAACTAATGCAGATGGTACTATTATTTTTATTATTAAATATTTACACTTTTTATTATAAGAAGAGCAAACTGTTGTTGGGCAAGAAAGAAAATCATTTTAAAGCAAACTGTATTTACTAACTGGAAACTTCTCTAGTGTCATCCCTTTTAAACTTCGGCTATGGATAAGGTATATGAACTGGATTTCCTATAAAAATATCAAGCATGCTAACATAGCATTTCATCAAGAAAAGTCGTGTTTCTGGAAATGAGATTTCTCTACATCAGAGATTCCTTTAAACCTGCATTCAAACCTGAATGCAGTCACATTTTAAGTTTTTAAATAACAAGTTTTTAAATAACAAGTCAGTCAGCAGTTACTACGGTGAGATGCAGCGGGCGAGGAAAGAGGAGAGGCCTGGAGAACCCAGCCTTGGACGGAAGGGAAGGTGCTGCGGGCGAACTGCATTAGCCCCAAGATTCGTTTCAGGCCAGGATTTCTTTAGACTTCACTAACGTGTCAGTAAATCTCGAATCTTGCATTTGGAGAAAGCATAGAAAGGTTCAAGCCTATGTAGTAGGGTGTCATTGCTGCTGTCACAAATTACCACACAATCATGTCTTAAAACAACAGAAATTTGTTACATTACAGTTCCGGAAGTCTGACGCGCAAAATGGGTTTCACGGGGGTAAAGGCCATTCGCCAGCAGAGCACAGGTTCCTTCTGGAGGCTCCAGGAGAGAATCTGTTTCTTCACCTTTTCCAGCTTCTAGAGGCCACCAGCATTCCTGGGCTCCCAGCCCCTTCCTCCATCGTCAAAGCCAGCAGTGCAACATCTCCACATCTCTCTCTGACTTCTCTTTCTGTCATCACCTCTCTTTTTCTCACTCTAACCCTCCCTTAGAAAGACTCTTATGGTTATATAAGCCCACCTGCACAATCCAGGAGACTCTCCCCATCTCAGGATCCTCAACTTAACCGCATTAGCAAAGTCCCTCTTGCCGTATAAAGTAGCATATTTACAGGCTCTGGAATTAGAATATGGACATCTTTGGAAAGTCACTATTCTGCTTATCACAGTGTGAAACAAATATATTTCTAATAAAACACATGGGTTTCTAGCATAATTATAATAGTAATAATATTGCAAGTGCTAAACAATTACATCCCAGTTTCTCCTCTTAAATCAGGGCTGCTCACAGCCTCCTGCCTCCTGGAGTCTTTTCTACTTCCTGAGTAGATAGGTCATTTTCAGTAAGACAGGCTGGAAAGAAAGAATACGTTCTAGAAGAAGGCCACACTAGTGAAAGGGAAAAAAACCAAAAACAGTATGTTTCTGGACTCCTCCAATATAATGCTAGTTGTGCTACAAACACTACACACACACACACTCCCATCTATCTTTATCTTTATTTCTATGATTCAATCAATCTATATATCTATCTCTTTACATAACTAATTTTCAAAACAATTTTTTTTTTTGAGGAAGATTAGCCCTGAGCTAACTACTGCCAATCCTCCTCTTTTTGCTGAGGAAGCCTGGCCCTGAGCTAACATCCGTGCCCATCTTCCTCTACTTTTTTTTCATATGTGGGACACCTACCACAGCATGGCGTGCCAAGCGGTGCCATGTCCGCAGCTGGGATCTGAACTGGCAAACCCTGGGCCTCCGAGAAGCGGAACGTGCGAACTTAATGGCCGCGGCAGTGGGCTGGCCCCTCAAAACAATTTTTGATGCCTCCCTAGCTGTCTTATTTAAGTGCCCAAATGTACAAAGATGTGCTTATTTTTTAAGACAGCCTAATTAATGTGTGTAGAGTTTATTTCATGTTTTAAGCCCATTTCAGAGATCTAAAACCAGTCAGCATTCTGTAAACTGAAAGAAATGTAATACATTAACCTTATATTCTCTAAGCAGAATAGTCTAATTTATACTTCCACTCTACAACCATTTATCAAGTGTCTACAAAGAGCCAGGTGCTATTCTCAGCATTGCTGGTTCAGTAGAACCACAGAAAATTCAGGAACAAGTAAAACCAGACACAAACATCCATCCTTATGGAGCTCACATTCCAGTACGTAGCTGGACCATAAATAAACAAATACATAAATAAAACTTAAATAAGCAAAATCTCTCAGACAACTGTAATTGCTAAAGGAGGGTGGAGCGAGGCAGGGAAGAGGGACTGAGGGCAGCAGGGCCCGGGGGCAACTGCAGTTTTACACAGGGTGGGGCCAGAGGGCCTTGCTGGGAAAGTAACATGGGAGCCAAGGAAAAGGAGGGTGAGGGATGAATCTTGATTTGCATCTCTGAAAAAACAGTCTTAGGAGGAGGAAGTGCAAAGTCTCAGAGGAGGGAGCAACATGTTCTTTGAGATCATTCATTCTGTCTTTCAACCAACGTTTATTGCTGGTCTCGAATGGGTCAGGCAGTATTACAGACACTAGGAATATGTCAGTGAACAAAACAGATACCCTTTCTTCAGGGAGTTTACATGGAAAGGGGGAATGTGACTTTCTTTTAAATTAATTCATTCTACTCTACCCATCATCTTTTTGAAAACAAGGGGAAATTATACATCACACTCTTAAAATTTTCTTATTTATGAAGCAAGAATAGCCTTCTAACCTCAAAAGGGTACTTTAGAGATTATTTAGCTAAAAAACATAGAGTACAAAGAACGATTTTAGAGGACTATGCTTGGCTGGTACCATGATCATATGGAAATCTGGTTTTAGTTTTCTTCTTAGTTTGAATTTTGGTTCCATTGTAACGAGGCCTTACCCTTCAGGGCTCCTCAGGTGGAACGAGATGGCATTCAGAAGAAAGTCAATTTTATGAAGATGATTTCCCAGAGTCTAACACCCAGTAAATGCAGTCGATTTATTCAAACGTTACACAGTTTCCAGAGTAATGTATGTTGCACAAATAAAATAAATCATGGATTTAGGGAGTAGCTAAAGTGTTGTCAACGGGGCTGTAAATGTTTCAACATAATAAACAGTAGAGTGGAATCGAAATGGCTCCACTGTGGAAGATTTCAGTTTGTGATGGTGGGAAAAAAAGATCTGCTTCAGGTAGGAAAGAAAACAGAGCATTGTGTTCAACTTTAAGAACGGAGATGGTCTGAAAGAAATAGTATATATCAGGATTGTCAGTATGACATGGTTGGCTGTATATAATAAAGTCAAAAGATATTTGACGAGAAAGGGGATGGATCTGACAGTTCACAAATCTGAATCCTAGGCAGCACAGACGAGAAAATATAATTGAATGTGTGCTAAGCTGGTGCCTAGTTAATTTTTTATAGCCCAAGGAAATAGACTATGGGAGAAGGACAGGAGTGTTAGCAGGTTTGATAGAAGAAAGAGGCAGAGTAGGGATAACGTGAACAAAAAGAGAAAGAAGGCAACATTCTATCACATGTGAATTATTATTTTCAGGAACTTATTTGAAAAACCAAACTGAAACTTTCAATTCTGAGTATTCAAAGTTATCATCTTGAACAATACTGGGCTAGATTTAAATGCTATTTTACTTTGTCTGAAAATATAGTATCTCTTACAAAAACTGAATTTTCTCACAGCCGGAAAGGGAATGCATTTCATTGACACAGTTTCTCAAAATTATCCTAGGAAATAAGGTCTCTTCATCAGTGTTAGCCACTCTTTTTGACACAGGTATTGAATTAGTCTTTCCATGGCCATTTACATCAATTGTAACTACTATTATTTTAAGATACAATTCTATTTTAAGCAATTTTGAAAAGTGATGATTTTTTTAAGAAAGTGAATAAATTGAATAACAGATTCCCCATGTTCCCTTCATGAAGTGACATTATTCATCTGGTGTTATACTGGGCTTCTGAATTGTAGTCACAAAGACAGGATCTCAATTTTAGGTTGAAAATACACATGTCCTTCAAATTATGAATACTTTTAGGTCTGTATAATATCTGTAGCAGCTACCCTGTACATTAAAACTTGGAAAAGGTAAAATGTAATGGCTCCATAGTTGAAAATTTCAGAGAAGAATCTCTTTCCTCCTGAGAAATCAACTAACCAGTTCAAGAACAGGCAGACAGGCTTTGGCAGAGAGTATGGTGTTCTACACGGAAGTCCATGCCCTCACCCCCTTGCCATTCTGACTCGTGAGCCATCCCTTTGAAACCTCACCCACTCATTACCCCTGTCAGTCACACACACATTTACAACAGAAAAATGAGACAAATGTCAAAACTCTTTCAGAAGAAACCCAACAGTAGAAACAGACCAGTGTGGTCATCTCATAAAAATCAAAGAGTGTCTGTACATCTTCTTTGTAGAGTGCCCAGACATATTTTCTGTTTATAGCTGAAACTAAAAATGGCACTGCTAGATGCTTTAATAATCTTTATTGCATCATAGTTGTGAATATTATACTACATCACTGCCATCTGTGGCGATTCATAAATCAAAGAGCAATAAATCCTTCTCATAAATCTTATGCTCACTCTTCACATTATTGACCCCTTTTATTTGCTGATGCAAGAACTCTTCCATATGTTGATTCAGCATCTGTGATCTATGTGTCATTATCCTTTATGTCTAATATCATTTTCTATAAATCAATAGCCTTCCTCCTTGAAGATGGCCCTGCAGAATGAGTTGCTCTATGCTTGTTCGAGCATTACTGAAAGGTTGGATGTGTGGCACAGATTGCCGTCCCGACCATACTCTGAGGAAATATGTAGGTGACGGTCTGAGGACCTTTCTCAATTTCTGTCACAGCCTCGCCCTGTTAGCTCTACGGCCCTGGTGAGTAGACTCAGCAGTTTCATTCTAATCACCGCACTGTGTCCGATGGTCAGCAAACTTGCATCTGTGCTTCTCATTGCTACAGCCTTGTCCTGCTACTTGACATTCTCCTTCGCCATAACCTCATGGCAGGTCCACTTCTATCAGGCTCCAACTGCTAAAAATATCAATCACTCAGGGTTTATTTGGCACTCATAATGTTCTTGTTATGGTGGCTTTTGTTATTTTTGTTTTAAATGTTTAATGCAAAGAGCTATGCTGCAGAATGTACTTAACGATGATTTGACAGTGAACTTGAGGGGCTGATTTAAGAGGTAGGAGGTGAAGTTAGACATCCACCATTTCTTCAAGCCTTCCAGGCTGGGACTCCTACAGGAAACACTATTGGCAATTTTCTGTTATATTCCTTTTGCCTGCCAGCCTCTCAGAGTATGTGCAGTTTTGACACAGTTTCTGTTGCCTTACCTACCAGCACAGGCAGGTGACAGTGCATCTCTGAGAAAGAAGAATTCACATTGCTTTCAACTTTCTATCATAAGTGCAGATTTTTAATTTTAAGCAGAAAGTCCACAGTGCAAAGAGAAATGCTTCTGCCTTCATATTTTACAGATTCAGTCTAATGTGTGTTTGAGGCTATATCACTTCAAACCACCAAAGTCCAGGTGCTGCTCAAAAATCATAAAACAGACAACCTTATTTCTCAAGAAAGAACAGTTTATATCTTAAAATCAGATTTCTTTTGAAACTTCACATTCTTGCACAAAGCATTAATAATGAATGGGGAAACTATAGATTCTTTAGTGATATGTCAGAATAACTTCACAATCAGGATTTCTGGAAAGATGGCAGCTTAAGAGGACTCTGAACTCACCTCCTGCCATGGACACAACAAATTCACAACTACTCTTGGAACAATTACCCCTGAGAGAGAACCAAAAACTGGATTTAAAAACCCACAACGAAGGACTCTGTTGACTGAGGTGGAAGAGGCAGAAATTCCTTTCTGGAGAGGAAAAGGTCACATTTTAGCTATAGCACTTCTTGGCAGGGAACAGTCTTAAGCTACATAGGGGATCAGCCCCACCTTCAAGGCCTGAAACAATTAGGGGCTCCCAAGCCTGGGGCAGCCCAACCCAGCTGCAATCCTGAAAGAGATGACAACAGCTTTGCAGGCCAGAAGCCTAAAGCAGTTGTAATCCCCTAAATCTAACAACCAGCCACACTGGGGGCCTGCTCACTTAACAGAAAAACTGCATCAGGAGTGCGCTTTCAGACCTTTTAGCCGACTGTGCTGGGGCTCCTCACACCTGATAAAGTGACTGAAGGAACCATAGTAACCACACACAGCTGAGCATTACAACTACTTGGCTGGGGGGTTAGCCTAGCCTCCCCATGTACCTGCAGCAGGAGCAACCCCGCCACAACAGAAGGACACATGTAGCCCACACAAGGAACACTCCTGGGATATTTGGAACATGTGACAAGACAGAAGCACATTGCCGGGCCTCATAAGACATCTCTTACATAAGGCCACCTCTCCAAGATTGAGAGACATAGTTGATCAACCCAATACATAGATATAAGTACAGAGAAAGAGGTAAAATGAGGAGACAAAGGAATACATTCCAAACAAGGGAACAGAACAAATCCTCAGAAAAATAACTAAACAAAACAGAGATAAACAATCCACCTGATAAAGAGTACAAACTAATAGTCATAAGGATGCTCACAGATCTTGGAAGAAGAATGGATGAACTCATTAAGAACTTCAAAAAGGATTGGAAAATATTAAAAAAAAAGAACCAATCAGAAATGAAGAATAAAACAATGTAAATGAAAAATTCACTAGAGGGACTCAAAAGCACAGTAGATGATATAGAAGAGCAGATCAGTGAGCTGGATGAAAGAGCAGAGGAAATCACCCAAGCTGAACAGATAAAAGAAAAAAGAATGAGGACAGTGTAAAGGGCCTCTGGGACAACATCAATCACACTAATACCCATATTATAGGTGTCGCAGAAGGAGAAGAGAGAGACAAAGGGTCAAAGAATCTATTTGAAGAAGTAATAACTGAAAACTTTCCTAACCTAAAGAAGGAAACAAACATTCAGGTACAGGAAGCACAGAGAAGATCAAACAAGATAAACTCAAAGAGGCCCAATCCAAGACACATTATAATTAAAACGTCAAAAATTAAAGATAAAGAGAGAATCCTAGAAGCTGCAAGAGAAAGGCAACAAGTGACATACAAAGGAAATCCCATTAGGCTATCAGAAGACTTGTCAGCAGAAATTTTACAGACTAGAAGGGAGTGGCATGATATATTAAAGGTGCTGAAAGGAAAATACCTACAGCCAAGAATACTCTACCCAGTAAAGTTATCATTCAGAATGGAAAGAGAGAGAAAGAGTTTTCCAGACAAGCAAAAACTAAAAGAGTTTATTGCCAAGAAATCAGCCTTATAAGAAATGCTAAAGAGACTTATTTAAATGGAAAAGAGAAGACCACAAATAGAAATAAGAAAATTATCAAAAAAATAAATAAATAAAATCACTGGTAAAGGCAAATATAGGGTAAAGGTAGCAGATTAACCACCTATGAAGCTAATATGAAGGTCAAAAGACAAAAGTACTAAAATTATCTATTTCCATGATAAGATGGTAACAGATACGCATGCACAAAAATGGAGTTAAATATGATATCAAAAATATAAAATGTGGGAGGAGGGCAGTAAAAGAATAAAGCTTTTAGCAAGAGGTCGAATTTGAGAGATCATGAGCTTCATATTCATTGCTATATACGTAGCTTATTATATATGAACCTCGAAGTAATCATAAACTGGAAACTTATAAGAAATACACAAAACATTAAGAGAAAGGAACCAAACATAATACTAAAGAAAGCCATCAAAACATAAGGGAAGAGAGCAAGAAAAGAAGAAAGGAACAGAGAAGAACTACTAAAACACCTGGAAAAAAAGTAGCACAATGGCAATAAGTACATTTTTATCAATAGCTACTTTAAATGTCAATGGACTAAATGCTCCAATCAAAAGGTGTAGGGTGGCTGATTGGATTAAAAAAACCAAGATGCATATATACGCTGGATTACAGGAGACACACTTCAGACCTAAAACACACACATACTGAAAGTGAAGGGATAGACAAAGCTATTCCATGCAAATCGCAATGAAAAGAAAGCTGGGGTAGCAATACTGATATTAGATAAAATAGACTTTAAAACAACAAATGTAACAAGAGACAAAGAAGGGCACTAAGTAATGAGAAAAGGAACAATCCAACAAGAGGATATAACATTTGTAAATATCTATGCGCCTAACATAGGAGCACCTAAATATATAAAGCAATATTAACAGACGTAGAAGGAGGAATAGACAGTCACACAATAATAATAGGGGACTTTAACACTCTGCTTACACCAATGGATAGATCATCCAAAC
The DNA here is from genome assembly GCF_041296235.1 of Equus asinus. NCBI lineage: Eukaryota > Metazoa > Chordata > Mammalia > Perissodactyla > Equidae > Equus > Equus asinus. The sequence continues at coordinate 6,710,286 of NC_091797.1, read as the reverse complement.
AGAAGATCAATAAGGAAAGACTGGCCTTAAATGACACGATAGAGCAGATGGACTTGTAGATACATACAGAACATTCCATTCAAAACCCACAGAAAACACATTCTTTTCAAATGCACTTGGAACATTCTCCAGAATAGATCACATATTAGGCCAAAAAAACAAGTCTCAAAAAATTTAAGAAGATTGAAATAATACCAAGCATCTTTTCTGACCACAATGGTATGAAACTAGAAATCAACTGCAGGAAAAAATTGGAAAAGAAACAAATACATGGAGATGAAACAAAATGCTACTGAACAACGATTGGGTCAGTGAAGAAATCAAAGGAGAAGTCAAAAAATACCTGGAGACAAATGAAAATGAATATATGACATGCCAAAATTTATGGGATGCAACAAAAGTGGTACTAAGAGTTTATAGCAATAAAGGCCTACCTCAACAAGTGAGAAGAATCTCAGATAAACAATTTAAGGGTGCACCTAAAGGACCTAGAAAACGAAGAACAAACAAAGCCCAAAATCATTAGAAGGAAGGAAATAACAGAAATCACTGCAGAAATAAATGAAACAAAGAAACAAATACAATAGAAAAAATCAATGGAACGAAGAGTTTTTTCTTTGAAAAGGTAAACAAAATTAACAAATCCTTAGCTATGATCACCAGGAAAAAAACACAGAAGGCTCAAATAAATAAAATCAGAAATGAACAAGGAAAAATTCCAACAGACACCTCGGGAATACAAAAGATTTTAAGAGACTACTACAAAAGCTAAATCCCAGCAAATGGGATAATCTAGAAGAAATGGATACATTCTTAGAATCATACAATCTTCCAAAACTGAATCAAGATGAAATAGAGAATTTGAGTTGACAAATAACCAGTAAGGAGACTGAAACAGTCATCACAAACCTCCCAAAAAAGAAAAGTCCAGGACCAGACAGTTTTCCCAGTGAATTCTACCAAACATTTAAAGACGACTTAATACCTACCCTTCTCAAACTCTTCTAAAAAATTGAAGAAGAGTGGAAGCCTCCTAAATCATTCTATGATGCCAACATTACCCTGATACCAAAATCAGACAAAGACAACACAAAGAAAGAAAATTACAGGCCAATGTCACTGATGAACGTAAATGCAAAAATCCTCAACAAAATACTAGCAAATCGAATACAACAATATATTAAAAAGATCATACACCATGATCAAGTGGGATTTATTCCAGGGATGCAGGCATGGTTCAACATCTGAAAAATCAATCAACGTGATACATCACATTAACAAAATGAAGAATAAAAGTCACCTGATCATCTCAATAGATGCAGAGAAAGCATTTGACAGGATACAGCATCCATTTAAGAGAATAAGTATGAACAAAATGGGTAGGGAAGGAAAATACCTCAACTTAATAAAGACCATATATGACAAACCCACAGCTAATATCATACTCAACAGAGAAAAACTGAGAACTATCCCTCTAAGAACAGGAACCAGACAAAGATTCCCACTTTTGCCACTTTTATTTAACATAGTATTGGAAGTCCTAGCCAGAGCAATCAGGCAAGAAAAAGAAATAAAAGGGATCCAAATTGGAAAGGAAGAAGTGAAACTGTCACTATTTGCAGATGACTTGATTTTATATAGAGAAAACCCTAAAGAATCCACCAAAAAACTTTTAGAAATAATAAATGAATACAGTAAAGTTGCTGGATAAAAAATCAACATACAAGAAAGAGAAGAATTTAGGAAGAGAAATTAAGAATACAATCGCATTTACAATTGCAACAAAAATACGTATGAATAAATTTAAGCAAAGAGGTGAAAGATCTGTACACTTAAAACTCTAAAACGTTGTTGAAAGAAATTGAAAAGACCACAAAGAAATGGAAAGATATTCCATACTCTAGGAATGGAAGGATTAACATAGTTAAAATGTCCAGACTTAATGCCATCCCTATCACAGTACTAATGACATTTTTTACAGAACTAGAACAAATAAGTCTAAAATTTTATAGAACAACAAAAGACCCTAAAAAGCCAAAGAAATCCTGAGAAAAAAGAACAAAGCTGGAGATATCACACTCCCTGATTTCAAAATATAGCATCATGCTGTTTTGATTACTGTAATCAAAACAGCATGGTACTGGCAAAAAACAGACACACAGATGAATGGAACAGAAGTAAATGATGATGAGAGCCCTGAAGTAAACCCATACATCCATGGACAGCTAATTTTCAAAAAGAGATGTAAGAACATACAGTGGAGAAAGCAAAGTCTCTTCAATAAATGGTGCTGGGAAAACTGGACAGCCACATGCAAAAGAATGAAAGTAGACCGTTATCTTACACCATAGACAAAAATTAACTCAAAATAAATTAAATACTTGAATTTAAGACCTGAAACCATAAAACTCTTAGAAGAAAACGTAGTCAGTATGCCCTTCGACTTTGGTCTTAGCAGCATATTTTCAAGTCCCATGTCTGACTGGGCAAGGGAAACAAAAGAAAAAATAAACAAAGGGGACTACATCAAACTAAAAACTTCTGCACAGCAAAGGAAAGCATCAACAAAAGGAAAAGGCAACCTAATAATTGGGAGAAGACGTTTGCAAACCATATATCTGATAAGGGGTTAATATCCAAAACATACAGGGCCAGCCCAGTGGCACAATAGTTAAGTGCCCATGTTTTGCTTCGGGGGCCAGGGGTTTGCCAGTTCGGATCCCTGGTATGGACATGGCACCACTTGGCACGCCATGCTGTGGGAGGCATTCCACATATAAAAAGTAGAGGAAGATGGGCATGGATGTTAGCTCAGGGCCAGTCTTCCTCAGTGAAAAGAGGAGAATTGGCAGCAGTTAGCTCAGGGGTAATCTTCCTCAAAATAAAAAAGAGAGTGAAAGTGAATTTTTAGAGGCCAGCCAGGCGGCACAGTGTTTAAGTGTGCACATTCCACTTGGGCGGCCCAGGGTTCAGATCACAGGTGTGGACAAGGCACTACTTGGCAAGCCATGCTGTGGCAGGCGTCCCACATATAAGGTAGAAGAAGACGGGCACGGTTGTTGGCTCAGGGCCAGTCTTCCTTAGCAAAAAGAGGAGGATTGGCAGCAGATGTTAGCTCAGGGCTAATCTTCCTCAAAAAAATAAGTAAATAAATAAAATATACAAAGAACTCATACATCTCAACAACAAAAAAACTAACAACCCAATTAAAAAATGAGCAAAAGATCTGAAGAGACATTTCTCCAAAGAAGATATACAGATGGCCAACAGGAAAAGATGTTCAACATCACTAATCATTAGGGAAATGCAAATCAAAACTACAATGAGATATCACCTCACACCCGTCAGAATGGCTATAATTAACAAGACAAGAAATAAGAAGTGTTAGAGAGGATGTGGAGAGAAGGGAACTCTCATAAACTGCTGGTCAGAGTGGAAACTGGTGCAGCCACCAGGGAAAACAGTATGGAGGTTACCCCCAAAATTAGGAATAGAACTATCATACTATCCAGCTGTTCCACAGCTGGGTATTTATCCAAAGAACATGAAAACACAAATGTGTAAAGGTACACGCACCCCTGTGTTCACTGCAGTATTATTCACAAGAGCCAAGACTTGGAAGCAACCTGGTGCCCAAGGGACGAACAGATAAAGAAGATGTGGTGCATGTACACAACTGTATATTACTCAGCCGTAACAAAAAGAGGAAATCTTCCCATTTGTGACAACATGGATGGACCTTGAGGGTATTATGTTAAGCAAAATAAGTCAGAGGGAGAAAGTCAAATACCATACGATCTTGCTCATAAATAGATGATAAAAACAACAACAAACAAACACATAGAGGCCTAGTTTGGCTTGGTGGTTACTGGAGGGGAAGGGGGCATGGGGAAGAGTGAAGGGGGTGATTAGGCACATGTGTATGGTGATGGATGGTAATTAGTCCTTGAGTGGTGAACATGATGGAATCTACACAGAAATTGAAATATAATGACATACACCTGATATTTACATAATGTTATAAACCAATGTTAACTCAATAAAAATAATTAATTTTAAAAAGAGTAACTTCACAATAAATTATATATATACAATTGTGTATTTCATATGACAAGCGTTTAAATATGAGACCGTTTTACTAAGGCTCAATTAAAATCATTTGCAAATTAATGAAAAATTCAGAATGAAAATAAGTAACCTATTACTAACACAAGTAAGCCACTTTTAAGTAAAGTTAATTTTAAGAGAGGCCTTCAAATTTTGCTGAAAAATCATTGAGGAAACAATTTATCCCAACATCCTTTGTAGTAGACCTGAATAAGTGGACTAAAGGAAGCGTCTTAATACTAGGCATTTACCAAACCAAAACGAAACAAAATAAAAACAAAAATACAAAGAAGGAGATAATATATTCATTGGGTATAACAAATAAAGAATAAAGTAGAAGCAGATAATAGCACCTCATGTCTCTTCTCTCTAGTCTCCCATTCCCAGTCCCCAATGGGAAATTTTACATTCAAGATCCTCCTTAAGATGGATATGGATTGTAATAAATGAGGTGTCATCTGCTCCCTCTTGGATCGTGATTTTACTGACAGTAAAGCCTCATCTACCCTGCTTATATCCAAGTGGAAAGTCATTGCGGTAGAAATGGGTAAGCAAGTGATCCCTGACTCAGCAAGTAAGGCAGTAGTTCACCCCCTCACTGAGGAGAGGCTGTCAGTCACGGTGACATTTTCCTACTGTGCTCCACCAGCCAATCCATTTCCATCCATCAGAAGAAGGGCTCGGTTCCCCAAAGCTTTCAACTCACTGGCTTATTTACTTCTCAGACTCACTCAGAGAAATGATTTAAATCATTATCGGTTCAGTTGATTTATCTTCCTGGAGAGACAAACTGCCTCTAAAATAAGCATCAAAACATACTGATGCCCTTGTCCTTGTCATCAGTGCAAAATTACGTTTGACTCATCCATTCAGACAAATGTATTCCTGAAAGTAACTGCAAGTCATTATTTCTATGTTCGTTCCCCAATTTGAAACAACGACAGCAATATTATGTGAGGAGTTTCTCATATAAATGATTAGAATAGTTAATAAATAATGTAAAAATTATATGTATAAGTTATCATTTGTAAAATTTCAGTTATTGGAGTTCACTAAAGCTGTTTTTCATTATCAATGTATTTCTAATTGCAATCTTAACATTTTCTCTATTTTTTAACTTCTGTTCCAAATTTAAAACCCATAATTATCTCTTTGCTTCTTAAGGCTTTTCTCTCTTTAATTTTTACCACAAAACACTCTTTTGCCACTCCTTTGGCTTTCTGCAGATTGTTTGACTGTGGTAGCACATTATCCATATTTGCCAAGATTTTCTTTTCACATCTCTTCTTCCTTTATATTTTCTACCTGAAATAGCATTCATTCTCAAGGAATTCTCTATCAGCTCTATGCAGATAACTTTCAAGCCTGCCTCTCTACCTATGACTCCACCCCAAAACCACACATGTGGATTGTCAGGGACCAGCTGGATACTGCAGCTTGATTCTTAGCAGTGCCTTAGATTTGACTTGCCAACAAGGATTTTTTAATTTTCAAATACAAATGCTGCTTTTAAAGTCTTATCTCAATCCCATTTTAACAACACTGGTTTCTTTGACGCTATCTCTGCATGGACTGAGTGGCACTCTCGTGCCTGAGTCCTCTTCAGGTCCCATTGTTGTCAATCTTCACCCGGACTTTATTTCAGATTTTTTTGCCTTGCATAAATGTATCTGTTCTTTGGGTCCTAGTTATCACCTATTTCTGCTATTGTCTACACCTTTACCTCCAAGCTAGAAATAATTCCAAACATTTTAAATTTCCTTCTTGGTAATTCTAGTAAATATTAGGTAGATGTCCTAACATACTAAAACTTAAAATCACATCTCCTGTGACCTGTTCCTCTGAGTCTTACTTCACAACTAAACAGCATTATCTTCTACCAAGACCCGCAGCCCAGAAGTTGAAGACATCCTTGAATCCACCTCATCCTCCACACCCATTTTATATCCCTGTCTTATTGATTTTACCTTCAGAACTGCTTTAATCAACCTCTTCCTCTCCCCTTCTTCTGTTTTTATTCTCTACAATTTCCTGAGAGCTATCCTCATAAAACAGGAAATTCATCATGTCACTACCTTGCTGATACACTTAGGTGGCTCTCCAGTGCCTACAAAATTTAATCTAAAAGCTTCATCACGAGGCAATATAAACCTAAGTGTTTCAACAGCTTCCATTTGTGATCAACACTATGTCACAGGTTCAAAGACCTCTTACTTTCCCATGTATATTGGGACTCGACAATTTGCAAGATTTTTTTCTCACTCTGTTCCTTCTCTATAGGTTTCCTTTCAGCTTTTTCTTTGCCAAACAAAATTGAACCGATCCACAGTGCCCAATTCAAATCTCACCCCTCTTTTGTGAGCCTTGCCCTAAAGCACTTTTTTCCTCAAGTCACCAGGCAAAATTAATGGTTTCTTCTTATAGATGTTCAAATTATTTGGTTGCTATGACGTTTAATAAATGTCTACTAACAACTTATCTGCCTGCTTGTAAATTAGCTGCTGGAGAGGAGAGAACGTCTTATTCATCCTTGAATTCCTAGTATTTCACACACTGCCTAGCACTCGAGTTCATAAATATTTTGTGAACAGAGTAAAATTCTCTAATCTTTTAAATATGCAGATGGTCTGTGTGCCTTATTTAAGCAAACATGGCTTATGCCTTAGTAACTAATTATAGATAGATACTATTTAACTATTTTGTTGTTCAGTCACGCTATATTTCTACCAAAATGCTGAGGTAGGAAAAGAAGAGATCCAGGCTGGAAATGCCCTTGCAAAGGACGCTTTTCTTCTATGGTAAATGTAAGAATACAGCCCTGACTAATTCAACCACAGCAAAATCCTTTTATAGAATTTAATCCTGTAACTCTATTCAATGAAGTTAATGGTTGTTTCACATGAGCGATGGTGATGTATTGAGATTTAAAGAAGGGAGTGGAAGATAACACAGCAGAAAGTAGATAATAATATTTAAAATATAATTCCTCTAGAATGAAAACAAAATCTATAAGAGAGAGCTCCACAGAAGCATAATGTTCCATTTCAGGCTTTCACAACAGATTTACAAATGAAGCATTTCATAAACAATGAATAACATGCACTTAAAGAACCTCACACAGAGGAAAATTGCAACTGAGCATGCATAATTTGCACTACAGTAATCTTACTTTCTAACGGAAGCAATGAATCCTGTCACCAAATGGCAAGCAAAGACAAAGTGACAGGATGCATACTGATGTTACGGAAATTCCCTCCAGGGGAATAAAGAGATTAGAAAATAATTGTGATGAGTTTTGTATGTTTAATTCTTATCTGGCAATAAATGTAAACAAATAACTTGAAGCTTTTTTCATCAAGGAATTGATATGCAGCTTAAAAGATTAGGTCACTCATAAAATAGAATAATAAAACATATTAATACTGTATCATCCTGTGGGACACTCATGTTTCTGCATTGTTTAATTCTATGTATTTTTATAGATTCTGTTTCCTCCAGCTTTCTCACTTCCCTCAAAGCATGAAATTCTGGGACTTAAATTTATTAGATTTTTTCATTTGTTTTCTTTATTTGCATACATATAAATCATGGGCCATTCAGCAGATTATACATTTTCTCGTGAATCTCGACTCTCTTGCATCAACCTATCATCACACTGCAGCCTTATCACCTGTGGGGTTGTCAGGGAACACAGGTTGTTGGTGTTACTTGCTCCCTCTCTAAATCTCTTATAGTAGTCAACTATATAATTATTTTCTGAAGCTGAAGTTAGAAATCAATAACAGAAAGAAAACCGGAAATTCAAAAATTTGTGGAAGTTAAACAACGTGCTATTAAGTAGCCCATGGATCAAAGATGAAATCTCAAAAGAACTTAGAAAATGCTTAGAGACAGATGAAAACAAAAAGGCAACATAGCAAAATACATGGGGCACAGCAAAAGGAGTGCTAAGGGGGATATTTATAGCTGTAAATGCTTATGTTAAAAAACAAGAATGATCCCAAACCAACAAACTAACTTTACTACGTAAAGAACTAGGATAAGAAAACCAACTAAACACAAAGCTGGTGGAAGGACTGACAAATTTTTAGAAGGCTGGACAAAGAAAATAAGAAGACTCAAATTACTAAAATCAGAAGTGAAAATTGGGGCTTTACTACCAATTTTGCAGAAATAAAAAGGATTATAAGAGATTACTATGAGAAATTTTACACAAATAATTGGATAACCTACTCAAAATGCACAGATTTCTAGAAACACAAAGCCTGCTAAAACTAAACCATGAAGAAATACAAAATCTGAATAGACCTATAACTAGCAAGGAGAGTGAATCAACAATAAAAAATCTGCCAACAAAGAAAACCCTGGACCTGATGGGTTCTGCTATGAATTCTAACAAATATTTAAAGGAGATCCTAACACCCATCCATTTCAAATTTTTCCAGAAAGAACTGAAGAGGAGGAAACACTCTCTAACTCATTCTATGAGGCTGGCGTTGCCTTGATACCAAAGCCAGACAAAGACACTACACCGTAAGAAAACAGCATGTCAATACCTCTTATGAGTGCCCATGCAAAGATCCTCAACAAAATAATACCAAACAAAATTCCACAGCATATTAAAATCATTATACACCATGACTAAGTAGAATATATTCTTGGAATGCAAAGATGGTTCAACATATGAAAATCAATAAATGTGATACACATTAAAAAAATGGCAAGCAAAAAACCCCACAGGATCATTTCAATTGATGCAGAAAAAAGCATTTGAGAAAACTCAATACCCTTTCATGATAAAAACACTCAACAAAGTAGGAATAGAAAAGCCATAGAGGAAAAACTCACAGTAAACATTATACTCAATGGTGAAGAACTGAAAGTTTTTCTTCTAAATCAAGAACAAGGATGTCTGCTTTCACTACTTCTATGTGGCCTAGCACTGGAAGTCCTTGCCAGAGCAATTAAGCAAGAAAAAAGAAATGAAAGGCACCCAAATTGGAAGGGAACAAGTAAAATTATCTCTGTTCACAAATGATATAATTTTATATGTAGAAAACTCTAAAGATTTCATAAAAAGCTGTTAGAATTAATAAATAAATTCAGCAAAGTAGCAGGATACAAAGACAAAACCCAAAAATCAGTTGCCTTTCTATACACTAACAATAAACAATCCTAAAAGGAAATTAAGAAAACAATTTCATTTATAATAGCATCAAAAATAATAAAGTATTTGGGAATTAATGTAACCAATGAGGAGAAAGTTTGGTACAATGAAAACTACAAAACATTTCTGAAATTAAATAAATAAATAAATAAATGGAAAGACATTCGTGTAAAATGGCAGAGCTGCTGTGGAAAACAGTATGATGGTCCCTCAAAAATTAAAAATAGAGTTACCATGTGATCTAACAATTATACTTCTGAGTATATACTCAAAATAATGGAAAGCAGGATCTTAAAGAGATGTTTATACACCAATGCTCATAGCACCATTATTCATAATAGCTAAAATGTGGAAGCACCCCCAGGTGTCCATTGACTGATGAATGGATAAGCAAAATATGGTATATACATACAATCAACTATTATCAGCCTTAGAAAGTAACAAAATTTTGACATATGCTATAAAATGGATGAACTTTGTGGATATTATGCTAAATGAAACAAACCAACCACAAAAAGCCAAGTACTATATGATTGTACTTGCTTGAGGTACCTTGTTGTCGTCACTGCCATCAAGTCAATTCCAAATCCTGGCAACTCTGTGTACATCTCCTTCCTGGTCTTTTTGTGTCATCCTCTTATCTTCCACCACTACATCAAACAATGCTCTACTATTCATAGGGTTTTCAAGGCCAATGTTTTCAGAAGTGAACAGCTAGGTCCTTCTTCCCAGTCTGTGTAGATCAGGAAGTCCCACTGTAATCTGTCTACCATAGGTGACCCTGCTGATATTTGACATACCAGTGGCATGGCTTTCAGCATCAAGCAACAGGCAGCTGCCACAGCACAACAGCTGACAAATGGGTGATGTGGTTCTCTGACCGGGAGAAAATCTTGGGCTGTGGCAGTGAGAGCACCAAATCTTAACCTCTAGGCCACCAGGAGAGTAGTCAAATTCACAGTGACAGAAAGTAAATTAGTGGTTGCCTGGGGCTGGGGGAAGAGATGAATGGGGAGTTATTGTTTACTGGGTGCAGAATTTTAGTTTTTTGGTTTTTGGTTTTTTTGCTGAGCAACATTAGCCCTGAGCTAACATCTGTGCCAATCATCCTCCACTTTATATGTGGGTTGCCACCACAGCATGGTCGAGGAGTGATGTAGGTCTGTGCCCAGGATCTGAACCCATGAACCTGGACCACCAAAGCAGAGCACACCAAACTTAACCACTACACCATGAGGGCAAACCCCCCAGAGTTTCAGTTTTGTGAGATGAAAATAATTCTGGAGACAGATGGTGGTGATAATTGCACAACAATAGGAATACAATTAGTACCACTGAATTATACACTTAAAAATGGTTAAATAGTAAATTTTTTATGTTACGTGTGTTGTATACAATAAAAATATTGGATAAAAAGCAAAGATCAGGCCTTTTTTTATTTTTACAATACTATGATTTTACCTCAAAATCATAGTCCACAATCTCATCACATCATGCTTAAACAACGACCTCATCCTGGAGCATAGCATGGACTTCATTCATGTCCACTTGACCAAATGCGAGGACATGGATGTTGTAAACTAACTCAAAAATATAAGTAATTTATTTGCAAAGTGGCCTAGTCACTGCGCTGTCCAAGGGAACATACCTAATTGAATACCACAGTCTGTCAACCTTATCATCACTTCTAACTCTATTTGAAGATAAAATTGAAATCACTATCAAGGCTGTGTAGTATCATGAACCCAAGTGAGGCAAATTAGATTATCACTTAGCAAATATTCGTGTCCTATTTCCTTTCATGAGAGGAATATATTTCCCTCCCCAATTGATGTTGGGCATAGCTGTATGACATGCTTGTCTAGTGAGATGATAATGGAAATGATATGAAAAGACCTTGAGATTTGTTTGCTTGATTTGACTTGGCCTCCTGCACTTATATCCTTTTCCATAAGAAAAATATGCCTCAGGTGGTTGAAGGTGTGGGGTGAATGAGAAAAAGGTAAACCTAGTTCACAGGTAGGAAACAAACCCAACTGAGCTAGTCTAGATAAGCTGAAACCCAGGCAATCCACAGATGAGTGAGTAAAGAACAGAAGCTGATTGCTACATGCGACTGAGTTTTGACGTGGTTTGTTACACAGGATTATTATAGCTATAACTGACTGACACACTCAGGAAGAAAGGCATTTCACCAAGACACACAGAGAATCAAGATTTTGAAAGTCCCTAGATTGTGAGACTATATTGGCTTAACTGGGTGAAAGAAGAAAAAAATAGCAAATATAGATAAATGTTAGGAATTTTATTGGTGAAGGGTAGGGAAGAAATAAGACTGATGCTAGAAGGGGTGTTAGGAAAGAGAGAAGGCTTTTTGGTTTTGTTTATGTTTTTCCTTAAAGAAAGAAAGGATTCAAATATACTTACAATTACAAGAGAAATACCAATGAAGCAGAGAGTCAAAATGCAAGAGAGGGAGTTATTGACCGATTTTGAACAAAGCCACAGCTCAGTTAGGTTGTGAATGACATTCAGTACACAGCAAAAGAGGAAACTCTGAGACGGGGGACAGAGAACAAGAGCGATGTTGCAGATAACTTCTAAATATGTGAGGAAGACGTGTCCACACAGATTTGTTGAAACAAGAAGAAGGACAACCATGGCATGTGTGCTAGATGGCTTACATCCGCCATCATGGGATAAGGAGATTGTGTGATGGAACAATTTGGAGGAGATTGCAAACAATCTTTGTGGGGAATTTTGCCGTCTGTTTAAAATGCACATATAAGATGATTGTTAAGAACAAAAGCCAAGTCTACAAGTAAATTTACAGAGGCAACTGCTTCGAAGCCATGGTTTGAAGAGCAGGAATGGATGAAGTGTGTTCAGGGAGTTTTTCCAGCTTCTCCATCTCCCTTCTATCTTTGATCTTCCTGGCCAACTCCAGGACTATCCTGACCAAAACCTTTTGGCGACACCCCAGTAGCCATGTGGCAAAATTCACTCTCTTTAGTGTGATACAGTTGATTAGGATTCAGCAATATCCTTCCCGCCACAAGAGGAGGAATACACTTCCCTAGTCTAATATAGAACCAGTAATTTTCTGTCTAAGGCTTCATAATATTGTTCCTCTTGGCCCAATGCCCCTCTTCCCTCGTTGCCTGGAATGTTCATCTCAATTCTCTTTCCAATATTCTTTCTTTGACTACCATATTTCCTGTTCGTTCCTTATTATAGAGAATTATTTAGCTCTTACTATCTTCTATCATTTCCTTGACATAATATAATTTTTCATCATTTCTTTCCCCATGAATCTACCCACTAACTTTCTTCTCTTCCCAAGAATTACAAGCTCGTGGGGCAAGGATGGGGGTAAGTGTGTCCTGAGGGTACTTTTATCCTCTGTGCTTAGAAGTTTACTCTGTACTTTTGTGAATATCAACACGTTTGTGTCAATAACAGAGATAATAACGACAAGGGCAGACAGAAAAAAATTGACACTATTCACATGATTAAATATCACAATCTCTTCCTCTTGGTAAAGTTTATTCTAAAATCTGAACTTAAAGCTAGAGATCTCTTTGGAGCAGGCAATTCAATGTCCGGTGACGGTTTATTTCTGCTTTCTTGTTTCCTGTATAGGGTAACTACAAATTCACCTTGGAAGGAAGAGAATCAAAGAGATTTGATCAAATAGTTTCATCTTTCACGTGAACAAGATGACCATTTGCTTTCTTTTGAAAAGTAAGGTGCAGAGGTAGCAAGAATATAAATTACGTGAATTACAGTAATTTATTTTTAAAGGGAACAACAAAATATTTTTAAAATAACAGAATATGATATCCTCAGGATAGTTGCATTTAACACAATAATAAAACAAACAAAATCCTGAGATGAGAACCAAAAGTTCTAGTAACAATATGATATTTTGGTGCTTATCCAATCTTTAATCTTCTGTCCACATTGTAGATACTTTAGCAGGAAAAATAAAGATATACTGCTGGCCATATAAAGAAATTCTATTTTCAATCAAGTAACATAAATCAGGAAGAACTTGTTGAGGACTGAAGTGAGTAAACACTTTGTCACCTTCCCTCCCAAGAACACATTTTTTAACTGTGGAAGTTCTCTATAGAAAAAAAAAGGTTCTGACACTTTTTTTTTTCATTGAAGTTTTGTTTGAAGCATTCCCTGGCAAGTTTTGTTTCTAGAGAAAAAGTAGATGCTTGGTATACAGAACAGGCATAATTTTTGGTTTACATTGATTTTGCTGCAATTTCTTTTCTGGAAATACTGCCATAAGAGCAAAGAGATCAGAATAAGTTAAATTAATCTCCTTAGCCAAAAATTTGAAGGTTTGTGTAGACAACCTGCAGTAAATTATTCTTCTATGTGACCTTTTCTCTTTCTGAGAATTTCTATTGTCTATCTAAAAATTTTTGTAAAAACTGAGGCCACTTTGCTCCACTTTCTCTAAGTTCTCTCTCAAGAAAAAGACTGATCTTTTACCTAAAATCAACTGTGTTAGAAAGCGTGTGTGTGTTTGCAGGAGAGCAGAGGTGAGAGAGAAGGTGCCCACAAATATGAATGGGTATGATGACTACCTTTTAAGACACATAGAGCCAAATCAAGACCACTAGATTTTTTTCTTAATTTTAATATAAGTTTGAGTCTTCACATATGGTGACATTCTCACTGATTACGATCTAAGAGGAAAAAAAATGTTAGACGTCTGTATTGATTATTTCTCTATTGTTCCTCTATTTTCCTCTAATATATAACTTGCATTGCACAGAAGTATATTTAAATGAATCCAAATATATTAATGGGGTGATTAAGTCATGCATTTATAGACTATGTGATATTTTAGACTACAGTATTTAACTTATGGTAGAGTATGTGTTAAATTTTCTGACTTTATCTGCCATCTGCTTACATTCAAGTTTGGAAAATAATACAACTGATCTTAAAATTGCGTGGTTATACTTCGTCCAAATACTAATATATCCATATGTGAAAGGAAAACTACATGGTTTTAAAAAATGTAGTAATTACACTGCATAACTTATACTTTATCTTATTGAATTATTTCTATTTTATAGCAATTAAATTATGTAATGAATTGGGTTTCACTTTCTTAAACCAAAAGGAAACTAATTGAATCATTTGAGATAATTCAAATTAAACTTTAATATCATCAGGAAAATATAAAATGGAAAGATTTCTAATTGTTACAATTCATGGATGGGGCCTGAGAAATTATTTATTTTTCTTTTTGACTTAAGTTTGACTATTATGAAGTTATTGGCAATTCACATTGATAGAGTACACATCCATAAAAATTCCTATTCCATGTTAAGATGAAAACAAAGAAAACTGCAGAAGAATCATGATCTATGTTGCAAAATCTTAAAACAGAAGCTTATATTATAATTAGATTAATTTAAGGCTCTTTTAGAGTTTTATGTTTCAGTTATGATCAAACTGTTAGCTTGGTCCTGGTGGTTTTATAAAAATGAATTAAATTTATATTCATAATTGGCTGTATGCTCAAAATTAGCCGTATGCTACTGAAGTTCTCAAGCCTATTTCATATTATTACAAAGTTTTTCTTCTGACAGACTATACTACTGATTAATGAAAATTCACAATAAAAGGCTCTGAAAATGTACTAATTAAAACTTTGACAATTTTTGAAAGATTCCAAGATAGCTTTTTGAATTTATTATTTCTATTCCTTTTTCCCTACTTATTTGGAGAAAATTGTATGAATATTGCCTTTGATAAAAATGAGGTATTTCAATAAATGGTAGATAAATAAGGATGATATTGTTAAAAATGAAATTATATTTTAAGAGCATTGAATAAACAATGAAGAAATGACTGACTTTCCAGAATATTTTACATAAATTCAAAATAAAAGTCTGTAAAGAGTGGTCAAAGCAATAACAGAAATGTTAATTTTCTAAAACCATGTTCACTCTTTCATGTTATTGCAGTGTCTGACTCAGTAACAACAAAACTACTTTATTTTTCTTGGAATCATTAACAGGTATTAAGTACCAAATCTTTTCCTAACTCTGTCTACCCTTTGGCCCATTATCCTAATTGCTACTTCTTCACCTTTTCTGTAGGGTGTTTCCTGGTAAGCCAAACATTTTCCCTTCCAACTGCATTTAACATTAGATCTCCATTATGAGATGATTTCCATACTGGGAATTTCTGTATTTTCTAAATGGTAATATATACTTAGTATACAGTGTGGGTCTCACCACAGTGTCAGACACTAAGCCAAGGATGGAGGCTACAAAAGGGAATAAGGTCAGACAAGAGGAGCTGACTAACAAAGCTTACGTTATATGTTACACCATATTTTCAACTTATAAAAATGAAAAATACACGAGAATGACTTATCGTAGTCATTCGGACTTAGTGCGTCAGTCTAGAGTCACAGAATCCCTAAGACAGTAAAAGGATTATTAGTTTGCCTATATTTCTAACATTCATCAAAAGCTTGAAATTTCTGCTCACCTTGGGGAACAGGTGATCAATGGAGGCAGAGCAAAACAATTTTTGTGTCTGTTGCTTTTAATATTATCTTTTATTTTAGTTTTATCTGGGGGCCTAATTAAACCTACATTCTGACATAGTTAAGCAGAACAGAGACCTCAGAGCACCTACGTCATGGAAGGATAGCGGCTCCACTCTGGCTGGTACCTCTCACACGCCTGACAGACATGTTCTCTTAATCTTTGTTGTTGCATAGTAACTTAGGGACCCAGCTAAAAGTCACATATCCAGAATCTGTGCAGAAAGAACATTTGATATCACATCTGCTTTCTTTTGTTGTTACTAACACACAAGTAAGCCACATTCCGTTTCAGGGAAACAGCCAGTTCTAGTATAGATTCTAGTAAGGAAGAGGATGGATAAGCTCCATCATTTTTCTTATTTTGAGAGCTGCACACCAATGAATGTGATTCTACTCTATAACACCATGTGTGGAAAATGCTTAATTTTTTTGACCACACAGAGTTTTCACATGGGGAAAGCCCTGTCTCTTATTCAGTGACTTGGATCCAACCTGAGACCATCCGTTACACAAGGGCAAAGTGAGTGGTGCTTTGCAATCTATAGCTCAGGACTGAGATTGGGATCTATTAAATGCAATCAGCTCTTCCTTCCTTTTGTTAATGTCTAAATTCATTTGAGGAGATTTTATTAGGGATTCAAGTGAGGAGGAGAAAGAAGAGGTACTTTGAGGGTATGAAGAGAGAGTGAACTTCAAGATTAGGGGGAAAAAAAATCACTGTGTTTTATGAGTAATTATTAGCTGTTTCCCTTTACCTCAAACTATCCTCTAGCGAGTTATAGAACCTCAGAAGGTATGGCTTCAAGACGCACACAGAGAGGCTGACCACGTGTATTCACTTTTCCAATCTTGTCAAAGTTTCCCACACCTCAAGTCAAACATGAAAGCTAAAACCACCAGTGATAAAGGGATGGTGTAGGCAGGATAATAAGACAATTCTGTAGTAAATATGGAAGCCTGAAAATCTGAGAATTTACCTGCTTGCCTCCAATATTTGGTTGTCTTCTAAGATTTATCTTGTGCTCTGAGAGAAGTGAGGAGGAGATTCCAAAAAAATGACCCCAATTGAATTTCCCTCTAGCCAACTATGATGGAAGCTGAGGAGAGATGTATGCTGAGGCTGAATAAAGAAATACAATGTACATGAGTTTATTGTATAAGACCAATATGTGTTATAAAAGCTTGTTTCAAAGATTTACATTGTTTACACATATAAGTCTATAATTTATTTGGAACCTCAGTGGTAGTGCTTACAGAATGCTGGGGTAATTTCATAAATATCACATGTGTAGGCAACAAAAGATAAAATTAATCAGGCCAACCTAAAATGCCTTTTGATTTTATTACATCTGACCGCATAACTGCTACAATTATATAAGTGAAAATCTTTGTTTGGCAAATTTCCACATAAATTTTCTTGGTTCTGTCTACTACGGAGTTTGAATATATTTTCTGTTGATCTTCAATTTTTGAAAAATAGTCCACATCATTTTTAGCTACTGATACTTTAACAGTTCTCTTCATCAAACAGCCTACTCTTATTGCTCTGACTGCCTCTCAAAGGACTTGTAGTATTTTACAACAGAAGAGATCTTCAACTCGTGAGATCAAATGGCGTATAACTTAGGGTATTTGTGGAAAATATTCGTGTTAATTACTCATTGTTTCAAATGGCAAAAGCGTTCTAGAGAATTTACTTGATTTTACATCTGGAAATTTGATCTGGAAATACTATCTACGTTACATGAAGGCTGAAATATTTAGAATTGTTACAAAGAAGAATCAGAAAATAATTGAAGAATCATTCTCATTTAAAACAGAACAAAGCACAGTATAAACTGAAAAGAAGGGCAAAAGGTACCAAAATACTAAAATATTGATCCTCTGTAATTGAAATGTTTCATCACATTTTAATTATTGTTAAATCACTCTAACAAAGAGGAAATACTAGCAAATCACTTCCTGTTTCTACTGTAAGACAACTGTATAACGCACAGATGCCTCGTAAGTTTTGACATATATTACAGACTGAAAACACTGGTGAGAAGCATTGCTTGACTGGCAGTCTTTGGTCAAATTGAAATATTATGAAGAATCTTATTTTCTAGCATTTAGAAAAGTAATACAGATATTTTATTATTCAATGAGTTTTAGAAACTACAAAATCTTAAGCATATCATCTGGTAACATCATTGAATCATTTTTCCAGTTGGCAAAGAAATCAGGAAATGAGCTGAAAACCACCAGGGCCACACACCACTAATCTATAAATTGAATTTTCCAGTGAAATGATATTTAAATTTCAAATTGAATAGATGGCTTAAGAAACATATGCTACTTATTTTGTGCTTCTCATCAGATACTGGGTCTCCAGAGGCCACATTCAAGTGACACAATCAAGGCATCTTGTCAACTGTCCAGTGTTGGGTACTTTGGATATTTCCTGGGAGATGTCTCAAGTGTTCACAGCCAACATGGTATCTAGAGAAACTTCACTGCCTGAACGCAACCAGTATCAGAATTTATGGAAGCAGATTAAAAGTTAAATAATCTGCCATGCACATCAATACAATTAGTCAACTGTACAATACAATAAAATTAATGAAAATAATTTATTAAAATGAGCTAAAAACAAGGAGAAATTGTCAAATATATATGTGTATAAAAATGCATACACAATATATATGTAGACTAAAAGTAGTGCTAGTTCTAGAATATACATAAGTAAAAGCCATTCTCTGTTATTTGAGAAAGAAATTAAATGCAATCAAGAAATCTTTCTCATAAAAATATTTATTTTAAATTGTAAAAAAGTAAAGAAAGAATGGAAAACCATTTTAAGCATCTGAATTGTTTAAAAAATCATATTTGACTTTAAGTTGCATACTAGAAGCTCTTAAACAGTATTTTCAGGCATACAAAAAGACTTCTGCAAAGAATGATCACATTTTGGGGAACAGATAAGGTTATTAAAAATTTCTATTTGAGACATGTTTTTAAATATCCATATGATAAAATAGTCCAATAGTACATCTACATGTTTTTTAAACAAATAACGATTGGGGATAGATATGAGCAAATTTCTGTCTTTGTTTTCCTATCTCTGTAAAATCAAGCTCTCGTGCACAATGTACCGGGAAAGAGAGCGCCATTCTCCTGCTCCCTTCTTTGTCCCCCTGGGAAGACAAAATGCACTCATCACGTTTGATAATAGATTCACCCAATTTAAAAAGGAAATTGTTTCATTCGTTCTTTTGAAATACCTCTCAAAAAGGTAATTTCAGTTTTCCAAAAATTTCAGGAAAAATTCTCTAATTAAGCCTCACAATGGCTGTTCTGAGAGGCATGTAATAAAAATGCATGCTGTTAGTAAAATGACGGGGAAACAGGGATTTTAAAAGTAGCTAAATTTATGTCAATATCCCCAACATCAGCTATTTGCGGGCTTTGTAGGGAGATGGAGAGTTAAGGTGTGTAAAATAAGAATAAATGCATTGATTTTGTTATGCAGTAACGTTTTAAAGTTTTCATTAAGGCGAGATTCATATAACATAAAATTAACCATTTTGAAGTGTACATTGAAATGGCATTTAGTAAATCATAATGTTGCACAAACACTGCCTCTATCAAGTTCCAAAACATTTCCATCACCCCCAAAGAATACACTATACCTATTAAGCGACATTTACGTGATAATGTTTCAAAACTTATTAGCCACTGGGATACAGAAAAACTGCACCACTAAGTAAAAAGATGCAGGAGAGGGAAACATCATATGGTTTTTGAAATATTACGAGGATTCTACATTAACAAATTTTTCTACTCACAATATTTTCAATTTTAGTGCAAAGATATATTGTAAATATTTTGTTTGCTTTTTATGAAATACAATTCAAAAGCAGCTATAAGTGAGAAAGAGTCTAATTTAATTTCTTTAACTCAAATCAGAAGAATATACATCGAATCTTCTCATTCCACTTCCTTGCACGTGTCCCACCCATCCTCAGGCAGTCCCTCGAGGGTGGAGTGGACACCGTAGGGGTGCAGAACAAAAGCCACTGGAGGGGTGAGCAGGAAGCATTAGAACTTTGACTTATACTTTAAAATCTTTGGGGTATGTTTTTAAATCTTTATGATAAAATAGTACAATAGTACATCTATATAGTTTTTAAACAAACAGCTATTAGGAGAACATAATTAAAGAATTTGGGGGCCATTAGGCTTCCAGTATCCATCGTGCTGTTTCCATGGATACCTCTTTGCGTCTGCTCTACCCCATGATCCATTCTTAGCAATCTTCTGTCCAAGTTGTATATGAGTGAATGTGCTCCTAAAGGTGTGATAAAGTAAGTCTGTCAGATCGTCCCTCATCAGTCGCCTGCATTCTCTGAGCCTTCCTGCAGGTTGTCTGATGCCCTTTGGCGTAGCAGCAGGATTCACCTGAACTTTTAAAGATTGTAGTAAGTTAGAAAATTTGGTCATTTCAATTTGTTGTGGCTGATTAATTCTGCCCTGGTCTCTGTGCGGTCTTGGAAATGGGAGTACTCAGCAGATTTCTGGCTGCCGAGAGCTTTCTTGCCTGGAGCTGTCTTCCTCAAAGCAACAGCTTGGGGAACACAATTTCTCTCTCTCTGCAGGTCCGCCATCTGTACCTACCCTCCAGGTAAAGCCGTAGTTAACGAAACACACACTTAGAGTTTAGTATTTGTGAGTGTAAAATAAACTACTTTATGATTATCGGTAAGGATCAATGAGATCTTCTAGTACTCAAGGGTCATATAATCTAGGTCCAGGGTAATTCTTCCTGACGCTTCAATAGGACAAGACTTGGGCTGAGTGTACCTACCTTTAATTTCCAGAGAGTGCTTTCTTTTGGCAGTTCCAATGCTTTTCTGAAATCTGAAATCTTCTGAACTCTTTTCTCTACATTTTCCTTTCTGCTAGCTCTTACTTTAGTCGCATTTTTGACCCTGTGGTTCTCATAATCCTTTAATGCCTCCCTTCATCCCTCCCAGTGATCTGTTTGAATCATTAACATGTGCAGAGGAAAGCCTGACCACATTCAGGGTTCACGCTGGGCATCACCTCACTGAGAGAGTCCCCCTTCTCTCTCCTTCTGCTTTAGGATTTGTGCAGAGAATAAGAATTACCTTCTTCTTTATCTTTTACCAAGTCTGTTAAAAAATCCCACATGATTGGGAGGGGGAAAATTGTATGTCACTTAGACAGAAGCTGTCTTTTCTATGCCTGCTGATGAACTTTGTCAGCTGTTGGTTATTTTTCTTTGACGTTCTTCACATAATATCTATTTACACATATCTACAATTTATGTCAAATAAAGTAGTTCCAAAGAAATGCCATTAAGAATACAACACTGATAAAAGATGCTTAGAACATAGGCTTCTATGGGTTAGCAGTTAAAACACATTGTGTGATACCTACAAAGTGAAAAACACATTCTTGGGTCACATATTTTACTTAAAGGCATGTGATTCACTAGGAAATACACTTAACATACCTAATTATAAATGCACATCGACCTGTTTCAGTGATGTTCGCTTTCCAGCTAGTTCAGGTAGGAAAATTAGATTACTCATTTACAGATTACAATGCTGAAATATTGTCAGATATCTGTTAATTGTCTTGGTTATAGTGTTTATCTTTGTCTACTTTGTGGGAGGAGGAGAAGGCAGACATGGAAAGTTATCATGAAGAGATAATATCTGTTCTTTGTTTCCCATTACTGTACTGATTTTAACTCTCTAAACATTTCTTTCTTTCTTTCTTTTTAACCATCTAGTGTCTTGTTTACTAGCCCTTGCACTTGAACTGCCGTATCTGGTGGGTCAATGAAATCTTTCCTAATCCCAACTCCTTTCCCTAAATTTTCAGTCTACAAATTGGCCTCTGTAGATAAATATTACCTACACTCTAAATACCTCACCAGAAGAAAACTGGGTTAGCCTTCCCAAAGAACTCATTTATGATGGTGCTCCACAGAAAGAAGAGCATCCATGAATCCTGTGGGGCCAGAGAAGACAGAGGTTGAGGAACCACAGTGGAATCTGAAGCTTCCAGATATTTTAATTTGCCAAGTGGGCATGGGAGTGCCAGCATGTGTAATACAACATCTTTAAATTTTCTCCAAAGATTCAAGTTTGTAAGAATTTAGAAAATTATAACTTCCATAATTTAAAAAATCCTGTATGCCAGAGATTTTATTGGCAGATACCTTTAACCCTAGTCAATTATTTTACTTTTCTTATCAAAATGATGAGATGTACAATTACAGACATATTTTTAAACATGTAATAGACTACTAATGTAGACTGTGTTTTGCTCACCTTTTGCTTATCTACCTATGAGCTTTTGCTAATATCTGATTTCTTACTTAAGATGTGGTAACAACATTTAAAATTTACTAGAAGCTTCATTGCCGTCTAAGATCAAAGAACATAGAGTTTGAAGATAGTTCACTTTTTTGTTCTCTTTATTTTTTATTGTTCTCTCTCTGATTAGGATCTAAGTGTTTAAGGCATAATTCAGTGAAAAATGGCTACTTGCTAACATTTCAGAGCTTATTATATGCCAGCAATGTATAGTGTAGGGCACACGCTTGGGTCTTTCATATTCGTAAGACTATAAGAATTAGTTTCACTGCTACTACAGCCTGGATGACTCAGCAATCATTCTAAAAATGTTTCAGCAAGTGTCCCTGAAATAGAAACTAAGAAAGTTGAAAACTAGACTGCAGAACCTAGATTCTGTTAAGCAGATATACCGTCAAAAACTGAACACCAGATTTGAAGTTGTGCCACCTGGTCGTTGGTGCCCTAGATGTTGTGCTGCGGGAGAACCCTATGACGAGAGTAAAGTCACAGTCAGACCTTCTCCAGCCTGTCTCCTTCCTTTTTATGTCACAAGAAGCTTGTTTTTTAAGCCTGCTTGGAAATTCTGCAGACTACCTGTACTCTACGAGAAATCCCTTTCTGCTTACACCAAGTTGAACTTTATTGTTTGCAAAGAATAACATTAAAATAAACAGAGTTTATAAATGAGGTCATTGAGGCTAGAAGAGGTTAAATGACTTGCCCAAGGTCCTATGATTAGTGGGTGGCAGGGCCAGGAAGCCAAGCTGTTGGCTCCAAATTTCATAACCCCAGCCATTGTGCCATTGTGTATTTTTTCTTTTTTTCACCTACATTCTAACTTTTAACATTTAAGTAAATGCTGGAATTTAGGAAGAATAAAGTCTAATACTCAATGCATGATAGAAAATATTTTAATATTGCTAATTAGAATGCCCTAAAGTAATTGGAGTCATTTATATTTTCTAAGGATGTTATAGAATTATATTCTGTTATTTGGGATTAATTTGCCTATGAAAAAAAAAAAATTGGTCTTTGGTTTGCTGTGGAAAACTTCACTTTCTGTATGAATGTGATATTTATTTCAAAAAGGCATCAAAGTGATTTAATATTTTATTACCTGGCTCTGATTTTCAAAGCTATGTTTCAGCAAGGTTTCACTGAAAGTTAAATATGTAATTAAATAGGGAGCAGAAGAGGTACTAAAACTATTAGGCCAGCTTGTTTCTCAGGCATCAATTGATAAATTTGTAGATTTTTCTAGATCCACGATGTAATAAGAGTCCTCAGATCAAGAGTAAAGAGTGTGAGAATAGAGATAAAACCATGAACCATGGCTTTGAGCTTAGAGCACTAATGAAAGCCGTAGTAGCTAATAGCTAAACAGTCGTAGTAGTAGTAGAAATTAGTCTTAGAAATAGCCAAATAGTAAATAATATTTTTTTTTTTACCATATGTGTCATCCAAAGAAAACTACATTAGAAAGAAAATAAAAGATAAGAGCTAGAGTTACACATTTGATCATCTGCATAAAGGTGGATGGACATGCTTATAAATGACAGTTTAGAATAAACCATGTCATAAAAGGAATTTCAAGGTTATTTCACATATCTATATAAATATATATTTGTATGTAAGTGTATTTATAAAATTTGTAAATGTTACAAAAGTACACTCAAACCTATATCAAGATAATATTTACACTGACTTGTCCTATTGAAATCCTTCTCTAGAAAATTATTGAGCAAAAGTTATTTTCTACCCAAAACAGATATAAAACTTTATTCTACCATAGTAGACTCACAAATTGATCCTCAAAATGCTTCCTGTATTAATCATTTCGTATTTGCCATTTAGTTGAAAATTTAGTTCCAAAGTTCTTTTCAGAATCAAGCTCCACCTAGTTGTTCCAAACCCTTTTGGCTTTTAGATTTGATTTATAACAATATTTACAGCCTGCAGCAGTACCAAAACATTCCTTTCCATTTAGTCATATGTTTATAGGCATCTACTGATTTTTAAACTCAGGCTTTTATTTGAACAAGAACTTGGCTTTTTAGTCATTAGATGCACATAAAATATGAATGGGGAACAGAACCACAGCAGAATCCATGCCATAATGTTTCATAGCCTGTTTTCAAATACCTGAGATCTAAGATTATTTCCACACGCTTAAGCTATGTTAATTTATCAAGTACATTTGCAAAATTTGTTAAAATAACGTGTAAGTTTTAAAGAATCATTCATGCTTGTAAGGACAAGGACAATTATATTTCTCCAACTTGTTTTTATTTTTAGGTTAAAACTGAGCCATACTAAAATTGAAGCGTTATTAGAGTGCTGTGTGGTTCATGTCCTGCATGGATAACCACCACAAACTGAGGGCTCTTCTGCTCAGTGGAGAATCAGTCTTCCTAAAGGGGGTTCACAATGACATATACTTACATGAACTTTAGTCTTATTATGCATCATAGGTAGGGATGGGGAAAAAAGGATGCCAAAAATTCACTCAAGAAATAGTTAATTTAAAATAACTATAAAAATCAAAATTAGTAAATTTCTTGAATTTAAAAATAATGGATCTATTGGCCAACTGTATATCTTCTTTATAAAAATGTCTGTTCATATCCTTTGCCCATTTTTTGATCGGGTTGTTCAGATTTTTGTTGAGTTGTATGAGTTCTTTATACACTCTGGAAATTAACACCTTATAGGATACATGATTTGCAAATATTTTCTCCCAGTTGGTGATTGTCTTGTTGTTTTGTTGATTATTTCCTTTTCCATGCAGAAGCTTTCTAGTTTGGTGTAGTCCTATTTGTTTATTTTTTTCTTTTGTTTTCCTTGCCTGAGGAGACATGGTATTCAAGAATATACTGCTAAGACAGATGTTGAAGAGTGCACTGCCTATGTTTTCTTCTAGGAGTTTTATGGCTTCAGGTTTTACATTCAAGTCTTTAATCCATTTTGAGTTAATTTTTGTGCATGGTGTAAGATAATGGTCTACTTTCATTCTTTTGCATGTGGCTGTCCAGTTTTCCCCACACCATTTATTGAAAAGACTTTTGTTTTTCCACTGTATGTTCTTGGCTCCCTTGTTGAAAATTAGCTGTCCATATATGTGTGGATTTATTTCTGGGCTCTTGATTCTGTCCATTGGTCTGTGTGCCTGTTTTTCTGCCAGTACCATGTTGTTTTGATTACTATAGCTCTGTAATCTCTTTTGAAATCTGGGAGTGTGATACCTACAGCTTTGTTCTTTTTTCTCAGGCAGACACATGAAAAGATGTTCAACATCACTAATTATTAGGGAAACACAAATGAAAACCACAATGAGAAATCAACTTGCACTCATTAGAATGGCCATTATTAAAAAGACAAGAAGTAACAAGTGTTGGAGAAGATGTGGAGAAAAGGGAAAACTCATACACTGCTGGTAGGAATGCAAACTTGTGCAGCCACTATGCAAAACAATATGGAGATTCCTCAAAAAATTAAAAATAGAAATATCATATTATCCAACTATTCCACTTCTGGATATTTATCCAAAAATCATGAAAATACCAATCCAAAAAGATATACGCAACCTCATGTTCATTGCAGCAATATCACAATAGCCAAGACTTGGAAACAACCCAAGTGCCCATTGACTGAATAATGGATAAAGAAGATGTGGTACATTATACAATGGAATATTTCTCAGCCATAAAAAAGATGATGTTGTGCCATTTGCAACAACATGGAAGGACCTCAAGAGTATTAAATGCTAAGTGAAATGAGTCAGAGGGATAAAGATAAATACCATATGATTTCACTTATACGTGGAAGATAAACACATAGATACAGAGAACAGATTGGTGGTTATCAGAGGGGAAAGGGGCAGGGAGGAGACAAAAAAGGTAAAGGGGCACATATGTGACCGATGGTAATTAGACTTTTGGTGGTAAACACAATGCAGTCTATACAGAAGCCAAAATATATCGATGTGCAACTGAAATTTATGTAATGTTATAAACCAATGTGACCTCAATAAAATGAATTTTAAAAAAATAAATGCTTAAAAAAAGTAAAAATGTAAAAATAATGGATCTACAGTGCTTTTTCTATGGACATGACATTCCTTGATGAAGTTTTCCAGAAAGAAGAGAAATTTTAATAGTGTTGCTTTGGCCTTATGCTCATTTACACCCTTTCTTTAACACTTGATAGATGGAGCTTCATGTACATAAACACACCAGAGCAATATCCCATTTAAAAAATAAAAAATTCTTAGGATAACACTGAATGCCCTATATGACTTGTCCCCAAGCTACTCTCCATCCTTGCCTCCTGCTACTCACATCTCAACTCAAGGCTGAAATTCTCCGTTTTCCAAGAAAGACATGCCCGTTTACAGCCTGATGCTCCTCGTTGGTAAGGAATGTGCTTCCTCACCATCTCTCAGGAGAAAAGTCCTGCTCTGCCTTGAAAAGTCACCCCTGTCGTTTCCTCCCTAACCCTTAGGGAGTTGGGCTAATTCTCTCCTCTTCTCCCTGACATCTTGTTCAGACTTTTATTATAACATTTAGTGTGTTGTCTTGGAATTATCTTTTACCATCTATTTATTGTCCCAAAGAGTGAATACTAGAATACACATTTTGGTAAAGTAACTGTACTATAATATCTTACCTTGTATTACTTAAAAATGTACACATCTCTTTCACAGACAATTTTATTCCAATCTTCTAAATGAGAGCGAGTGAATGATACACTGTCTTACAGAATCATAAACTAAGTGGATTTCATGTCCTTGGACTCCAACTGCTTTGTTTTTTCTCCCGTTTCAATGCGACCTCTACAAAAGAGGAATTTCTTACCAGCTCAGTTATGGATATGTCCCAGCATAGCACACACAAGTCATGTCAGGAGTGTTAATCTTGTGCTTTGTTTTTGCTCCTGCAGTTCCCTGGTCGGGTTCCTGGGGAAAATCCCCTTTGGGAAGCCTGGGCATTCTTGTATTTGCCTTGCTGGCCACTATGCTCTTTCCTAAATAAGTTGAAATCTTATTTCTTAGATTAAAAGCAGACCAAAACAACTAGATTATAATGCAGGGCAGCTGCTAGCATCAGAATATGAGTATGGTTGGATTATTGTCAGTAAACTGAAAAAAATCATTGTTGGGTTACGAGAGATGGGCAGCCTGGCCCTTGACTGTTTGGCTTCTTTTGATTAGAGCGATGACTAGATTCATCCCCACAAAGGAAAGATGTATGACTCTCCTCTCTCAGTGGCAACCTGGGGAAACCAAATTTATACCCAGTCCATACTACAATTATTGTGCTTGTGGAAACCCACGGATGGGGTGGCTTGTCTTGCCCTGATTTGAGGATACAGACCCTGCTTCTTCGTTCCTTGCCATACAGTTTGTGTTGTATCCTGACTGGAAGGGGGGAAGCCGTGCCATACCACACCTTGCTTGGTGCAGAGTTCTTTTCTTCCCTTCATACTGGACGAGGAGAAAAATGAGAGATGGAGCAAAGTCTACTTTTGTTTTACTAAATATTCTGCTTTTGGGCAAATGGTAATCCATTTGTAGGAAAAAAAAGAAAGCACTCTTACATGTACCTACAATAGTAGAAAATTAGTCTTTGTTTTAATGAGACAGACAGCTACTAAAAGATAAAGAATATTTCGCGCTATGATCTTTGCTTCAAACAGGACATTCCTTTTGACTCATCATTGTACAGGGAAATCATTTCACAGATTCAGTACCATGATGAACTACTTTTCTCAGTCTATTTTTACTCAGTCCAACTAATAAGTTTTTTTATGCATTTGTAAATATAATTTTATCTATGTAATGTTACCTGAGAGCAATTCTCTTATAACTTCACCTGCTGTTACAATGAAAATAATGTGCCTATATGAAGCCAATTGAAAGGTATAAGAAAAGTTATCCTATTTTTGGAGACATAATATATCACTGATGTATTAAGTCAATTTCTACTACCTCATTTCAACATATAATCAGTTGCATTGCATGGGTAGAATAAATTAATAATTGAGAGAGTAAAAAAGAACTAGAGTTTCTAAATATATTTCACATTTAAAGAGAGAACGATATTTTGAATCAGAATAAAAGAGGATGTAACTATCTAATAATATACAAATAAGTGAGATAGAGAACTCATTTCTTTTGAGTTACTTTTAATAAGAACAATCAAGAGAAAATACTGACAACTAGCAAAGAGTAAAATCTTCAAATGTAAAAATTTTGAAAATAAGTGAACAGAACATTTTATAGAATGATGAGAATAGTCCCTAATAAGATAATATAATACTATGTATTATTACCATGGAAAACGTCCCTATGTAATAAAGCTAAAATAAGTTAAAGCAAATGAAAATGCCTCCCTATAATACTTAAACCTCTTGCACAATATTCAAGCCAAAAAGCCAGGTCTTCAGCCCCAAAATGCACAGTACATTTTGCTGGAGTAGCTTTGCTATGCTAACCTTGCATCTGCGTAGTCTCACTGAAGGTACCAAGGAGATGACATATTCAAATAGTCTACACTTGTCAGAATGCTGAGTCCAAATTTTGTGAGCAAGGATAATTTAGTACAGGCCACAGGCCCTCGTGTTCTTACCACATATGGTCCTAGGCGTTCTAGCTTTACCTATTAGCATCTGTACTCTTTTGCATGCCTCTTCAATTTCTGCAGGTCGTACACCCTTGCCTCTCCTTGACACTCCACCCTGGTTAGGACTTTTAGATATTGTCTTGTAGGTAGGGTGACCAACCATCCGGTTTGCCTAAGCTGTTCCCAGTTTTAGCACTGAGCCTCCTGTATTCCAGAATTCCCTGAGTCCTGGAGAAACCAGGATGGTTGGTCACTCTCCTTGCCTGCTCTGTACATCATAGCTTTTGGTGTAGGGCTGCCTTACAGCAGGAACAGGCTCAGAGCAGATCAAGGCAGAAAGGGAGAGAGGGCTAGACTGAAGCAGCCTACCTCTACCCACTTGCCTTCTCTTTAGGTGGCTATGAGGTATGAAATGATCTAAAATATTTCCCATGGCCACAGCAAGGGAAACTCAGAACTATGTGCCAGTGTGTCCTGCCAGGGGCTGTGGACTCATCAAAGGGACCTAGAAGAAAGAAGCTATTGTATGGAATAGTCTAGAATCTCAATGGATCAGCAGTGCCTTTAATTGGGGCTTGTTAGTTGGAGGTGCGGAGCAGCCATTCACAGGCCAAAAGGAATGGCTACATGCGACACCAGCCATGGATGCTTCAGTGGGAACCTGGTGAAGTCAGAGGCTGACACTCAGACAATTGATGAGAGGAGACCTGTCAAAAGGGCCTGGCGATACCAATGAGGAATAGTGGACACCTCAGAACCAGCCATCCCCTCCAACTCTTTGATGTCACTTGCTGGGAGAAGGGACAGAGAGGGAGGAGAAGAAGCATGCTTTTTTGAGAATATTTTGTTAAAAAAGACTGTTTTAAATGAGAAAGAAATGAGTAAACATTTTTCTGTCATATTTTCCTGCCATCACTGGATTTGGAGATTTCCTGACTCTACTTGAATTCAGTCAGGTTTTTGCATAATGAGTTGAGACCATCAACTGTAAAGCCCTTGTAGTTTTGTCCAAGGAGTTTAGAAGCTTAAGGCTCAGAAGAGATTCACGTGGAGCAGTGAGGGATGAAGAGATGCTCACTTTCTCAATCAAGTGTAGAGAACCAACCTGTCTGAAGAACAACTACAAGTTCTGATTATCACTTAGAACTTAGTCATAACTCTCCTTGTCCTAGGAATCTGACTCAGTTTCTCCACAATTATTTCTCCATATTTAAGTAGGGGATAATAACAATGATACCTGTGTCCTCAGAAGTGTTCTGTGAGGATTATCAGAGACAATATATGTTTGTAATACATATTAAATGTTCAACAAAAAAATAGCTATTAATGTTATTATCGGTGTTATTTTAATTTCTTTAAGAGCTTACGTGCAAATAAAAAAGAAAAGCACAGACAGGACGTACTGTATTTACCTGATATTTCCATTTCTCCTATTTATGATATAATTTATCAAATAACGTTAACATGAAAATGTAAAGATTGTTTTTGAAACTGTTGTGATGACTGACTGGTGAAAATTTTTTAAAAAAGAAGAAATTAATGAAAGTCCTCATCCAACAAGCTCCAGAAGCAAAGGCTAACTCGTTTCCGTAACGTACACACACGTTTGGGACTCTGCCCACTGATTACCCGCACATGCACCGGGCAGAGGCTGAGCTTAAATCAGGGGGCCTCTGGGAACGCACTAGCTGGGCAGACACCAACTGCTTCTGACGTTTCTCTAAAGGGCAGGGGGAGAGTGACGTGATAGGGAAGTGGGGCTTATTCCCCTGCCTCTGTTAAGAGTAAGATGATTAATTTCTCTAAAAGCTTCATCCTCCCTCTTTTTGTTATATTTCTTGCTGTTTCTCTACACAGAGAGATGCAGATATATGCATGCATGTGGATCCAAAGCACACAAATATATATGTGCTTTCATCTATTTGAGAATGTACACACACACACACGCACACATGTTTCCTTAGATAGAAAACTGTTTAAAGTTTACTTGGCACCTTGAGTCCTTTTCTTTGCAAGAGTGACTATACTGATTTACACATCACTGCTTTATCATCTTGAAAGAAAATGTGAGTTTATAGCGCATTGATTTCTGTGAGTGTATCCGTGGTCTGCTTCAGGTGTGATTGCTCTAGTTCTGAAATGGAATTTGTTTCATAAAGTTATCTATAGAGTATCACATGAGAAATAAATTCCTTGTAGAAGAATATTAATCAAATTATTGAAAATACCTTACTATAGGACCCAACTGTGAACACAGTATGAGACAGGCATCCGGCTGCTTGCCATGGTTATTTTTGAGCAAATCTTCAGTGCTTCTTTTATTTTGAAGGAAAAACATATTTGATCTAATGTTACAAATTCCCACAGGTGTAAATTTTAAAGAAATGAAGTTGTGGGCCAGCCCAGGGGTGCAACAGTTAGGTTCGCGTGCTCTGCTTCGGTGACCCAGGGTCCAGCAGTTCAGATCCTGGGCACAGGCATTGCACCACTCATCAACCATGCTGAGGTGGCATCCCACATATAAAGCAGAGGAAGATGGGCACAGATGTTAGCTCAGGGCTAATCTTCCTCAGCAAAAAGAGGAGGATTGGTGCTGGATGTTAGCTCAGGGCTAATCTTCCTCAGCGAAAAAAAAAAAAAAAGAAGATGGACTTTAAAGAAATATCTTTATTGGTACATCTCAGATTTAATAAATTCTGGAAACATTCAGCACCATATCTTCAGTTGTACTTCATTGAGCTGTTGGCACTATTTTCAACTAATTATGGCCCAGAAAAACATTAGCTAGGCTAAGGGAAAAGTTTTGAAATCCCAACCTCGTGTAAAAAATATTTGTATCATCTAGCCTTTTTAGGAATATAAATGTAGTGTAGCACAAAGGCAAGAATTCTGGAGAGTACAAGGTAAGAGGTAAAAGCCCCCATTACCTGCTCCCCAGCCCAGGACCTTAATGTACTGTGACGTGTTATGCTTATGTTATCCTTCCTTGCTTCCTCCCCACTCGCTCCTCTGTTCTTCCTCTCTCCCTTTCTCCCTCCTTTCCTCCTCCCCTTCCTTCCTTCCTTCCTTCCTCACTCTCTCTCTCTCTCTCTCTCTCTTTCTTTCCAGGAAAAGATATCCTCTCCAGTAAGTAGTTTCATACTTGCCCTTCTACCAAAAAAAAAACTTGAGACGATTTCACAGATAAACAAAAACAAATATATTTTTGTTTTCTGGTCTAATAAATTCTTACTGGCTAATCATTTGAACATATTTGAGCATTTTATTATTTTGCAACATTAATTAGTTTGAGTTACTTCTATCTTTGAAAAAATGGCTTAGTCAGGCAAAGGAAGAATTTATTCCCAGAGAAAAAGAATATATCTGGTTAAGTGAAAGGAAAGCTAAAAGAAAGTCAAATATTTTTTAAATCTACAGAACATTCAAAACTATGAATAGAAATGGAAGAAAAGTTTAAAATTATGTATAAGATGATATCATTGGGGTAATCAGAGAGACAATTCATGTTCACGTGAGCTACAAGTATATTTTTTACTGCTAAATCAGGTAAAGGTAAAATTGCATTCTTCTATGGGAAAAGTATCAGTTGAAGCATTATAATATTTCCATTATCAAGATGAAATAAATTTTTAAATTATCATAGAAGAATGAAAAAAATCAGAATAGCAATGTATTAAACTATTATGCTTGTCATATATTTTCAATATGAATATCTCAGAATAATCATAGAGTAGAATATCATTTAAAATATTTTACTATCATTTCACATTAAAATTCTGCAAAATATTTCTGAAAAATAAAATGGGAAAATTTCAGAAATTTCGTATGTTTTAAAATAGACAATATAAAAAGGGGATAATGTTAATAGTGATTTTTAATAATGCCTTCACGTGTACATTTAGCAAAATGGATACCCACGCAAAATGTGCAGGAATGGGACACTGGGCTCTGTTTCATGAGCTGTTTAGAATGGTCGAAGCAGAGCCTGAGGCTTTGCGTCCGTCCTTCTGAAAGATCAATTACCTTTTTGGTCTTTGTAGAAAATTGTTGGCAAGGAGTTCTTTCTTTAAGGATTACCAGTGAGAACCATTTCCCTTAAGTGTGTCCTTGGTCATATCAGAAAGTTTTATTATAACTACAGGGAACTCTCTGATAAATTGATAAGGATGTCTTTAAGTGAATGTGCGACAGTAAAGTATGCCCTCTGGTGACAGAGGCTCCAGAGTGAAACTGGCTCTCTGAGGAGGTTGGAGTCTGAGGACAATCATCTCACCATGAACCACCTTACAGAGTGAAGCCTCGACTGCTGGGCCATCCCTTATCTACAAAAGACACACCGCTTATGATCTCATCTTCTCCCCTGTCATTATTCATGTCTGTAAAATATGTTAAAATAACATTTATTTGATTTTTTCATTCTTTAAATTGTGGTAAAAACACTTGACTTGAGACTTACTCTTTTGACAAATTTGTAAGAGTATGATGCAATATTAACTATAGGCACAATGCTGTACAGTAGCTCTCTAGAACTTACTCATCTTACACAACTACTTAACTGAAATGTTACAGCTGTTAAACAGCAACACCCACTTCCCCCACCCCTCAGCCTCTGGCAACCATGATTTTTCTTTCTGTTTCTGTGAGTTTGGCTAATAATACTGAAGGAGGTAGGAGGTCATGAGAGACTATGTGAGGCAGTGGTAATGAAGAGCCTATATATCATGGAGGAGGATGTCAGGAAAAGAGTGTTGCCAATTGCCTATGAACTGAACTAGGTTCGTCCAGTTGCCCCTTGAGTCACTTGGCAGCTTGTTTACTGCACCTCAAGCCAATGCCAGGGAGTCACTTTGATGTTACAGCAAAATAGACTTAATTCTGCAATAGGAAGATAAGCGCTTATATTACTGTTGTGTCGTACTCAAGGTGAAAGCTACGTCAATTAATGGGAGAGTGATCAAACAAGCTGTGATCCATTATATTATTGAGGGCTGAATAATTTTTTTTCATTTTTCAGGCTCTTTTTGAGAGATGGCCAAGGCTTCAGCACACTTGCATTGTTGCCCCCTCTGTACCTTCAGTAAGTGTCAATGATATTGGCCACAGCAATGTTCATTTAGAAGACAGTCACTTTCTGGAGCATTCACTATCAGAGGCAGCAGCAACGTGATCTGAGCTTGCACAATAGTGAACAGGAAAAGAAATAAAGACATTCTTCAATACCCTGAGGACTACTGAATGAGAATGACAGTTGAGAGCTTGAAGCTATTATATTTCCGGACACCACTCTAGGTTGATA
The DNA here is from genome assembly GCF_041296235.1 of Equus asinus. Taxonomy (NCBI): domain Eukaryota; kingdom Metazoa; phylum Chordata; class Mammalia; order Perissodactyla; family Equidae; genus Equus; species Equus asinus. The sequence continues at coordinate 6,676,133 of NC_091797.1, read as the reverse complement.
TTGTAGGTGTTAGCAAACGATTTCTGCAGTGGACCAGACAGCAAATATTTTTGTCTGTATAGGGTATATGGTCTCTGTTGCAACTACTCAACTCTGCCATTCTTGCTGAAAAGTAGCTGGTGACAATATGTAAATGAATGGGCATGGTTGCATTCCAATAAAACTATTTATAGACACTGAAATTTTCATTTCATGTAATATTCACATCATGAAATATAACACTTTAAATTTGTTTTTAGTCTTTTAATTAGGTACCAACTATTCTTGGCTCATGGGCAGCACAAAAAAGGGTGTCGGGCTAGATTTGACCTACATAGTTTGCCTACTGTGTTGTAGGCAATCTAGTGAAGATAGATATCCATTACCTGACTAAGTGATTTAAATATAATTTGATAAATGCTAAGGTGGGAAAGGAGAGGATATGATTGGATCACCTAGAAAATATATCCAGCTTGTTCTTATAGATAAGGGAAAACTTCCTGAAGGAGACTGGAGGCTGAGTCAGGAGGAAAGGATAGAACGTACCCAGCTGAAGACAGGAAAAAGGAGTGTGAAGCCAAGGGAGCAGCATATGGTGATTAAAGAGACCAATGCAATGCTTAAGAATATTGAATAGAGCTGAATTAATTTCGCATGACTGTATATATTTTTTTAAATGTAAGCCTCTGCCTTGTATGTTTATAAATATACGTCTATTTATTTATTCTTGGTGAGAAAATAATTTTGTTTACTGTTTTCCTTGGATTCCTTCTCATGAAGTTTGGTAATAATTTTGATGACAACAGAAGCTGCTTGTAACTTGGTCTTTGTTGCACTGCCTAGTAGATTCAATAAATCATCACTCAGCAGCAAAGATTAGGGAAGCATACAGCGGGAGTTTGTGAGATTATTTGGGACCAGGTCCTATGGATATGTTCTTTTGAATACCTCTCCAAACAACTATACAGAAACATTTCATGTGTAAGGAAAATGCAGATATAAACAGGAAGAGAAGTAATCTGTAAAGAAATTATTTCTTAAAGAGATGATGTTAAACACTACTTCTTTTTTGTCCACTAATAAAAACCACATACATTCAAAGCTATATAGGTATATTTCTCTCTTCTCAAACAGTTGCAGTCAGAAAAGTCAGACAATCTGTTCTCAGAGTAGTTGGTTTATCACTACTTGTTTTTATAACATTTTAGTTTCTGCACAGAAAAAAAATCCCCAAAGGATCCATTCCATAGAAAAATAGATTAATTTACCACTGCAGTTGAGTGGAAATTGCAAGTGTATTGACCTGTAACAGTGTCCAGTGATTCTGAGGTCCACTGTTTCAGTAACTTTCTTTTAAACTCAATCTTCAAAACTAGTTGCTCCTTAGAATAGGTGAGTTTGAGACTTTGAAGGTATGCAGCGTCACCATCAGAGTCAAGATACTATCTAAAGCATAGAATATTTCCAAGGGAATTATTATCAATGGTCGTAGTAATATTCATAAAGGAACCCTCAAGTGCGCTTTTTCATTTGTACACAGAGTTTTTTGTTTGTATATAGCATTAAAAAAAATGGAAGTCAGTGACATTAGAGCCAGACCATACCACCAATAGCACTAAGCCCACATTCTAGGTAGCGTAATTCCTTCTAAGACCCAGCAGAGATTTACTTAGACTCGAGTTTGTACATCCTCAGAAATCCATAATTATTGACAACGCTAAATACCCCCCTGCAGAAGGGATACAAGACCTTATAATTCAAACAAATCCAAATCCCACTGTTTCTCTGAACCCTTGCCTACTTGAATTGTCCCTGGCATTTGATGCTGAAGAGCACTCCCTAACGTGAGTTTCCGTCTCTTACTCCAGGATAGCCCTCATTCCATATTCTCATTTTCTTTGACAGCATTTCAAACTTCTTCACTTATTTTTTTCCTAAATTTTTTGTATATCTATATGAAAATCATCCTTGACTCTAGATTTTTTTAAACTTTTGGCATATATTTGCATATAGTATTTATTTATGTTTTAAAATTTCCATTATACCTATAGTTAGATACTTTTTCTCATTCCTAATATTTATTCATGATTCTCCTCTCTCTTAATTGCCAATTATTTGTCTATTTTATGAGACTTCAAAGAACCAGATTGTGTTTTTGTTGATCAAAGCTACACATTTCTGTTACTTTGTTGTTGCTGCTGTATTCTAGAATATTGATTTTGATTTCTATTCTGATTGAAGCCTCACTCACTCATTTCTAGATTACTTCATTCCTTTTTGTCTTTAGTGTGTTTACTTTAGTTCACTCATTTTAAATTGTTGTAAAGTTCCGCTGCATGTGTTTCAGGCTACACATTTTCCTTTGCTCCTCTTTGTCTCCATCACAGCTTTTAGCATGTAGTGCTTTATTGCTGTTCATTGCTAAATAGCTTATAATTTCAGTTTTGATTTCATTTTTATCCTAGGAATTTGTTCGCTCTTTTCATTTTATTTTATTGTTAATTTCATTCTTTATTTTATTGTGGTTAGTAAATAAGGTCCAAATGACTTCTGCCTCACAGAATTTACTGATTGTCTCATGTTTTCATGCAGTCATTTTCCCCCACTTCATAAATGTCTTCAAAGAAGGCTCATTGTCTATGTGCTGTACACAGTGTTCCAAAGATGAGAAGGAGTTATCTTATTGCATTATGAAAATACTCTATGTTCTTATTTCTTTTTCCCTAATTCATCTTTTATATTGTGAGAGAAGCTCCTATTGGATTGTATTTTTAAAAAATTTTATTTCTCCTTTATATAGATACTGCTTCATTGTTTTTCAAAACTTTAGTATAATATAAAAATCCTGTCTCAATTAATAGTTTTCACATGTAATTCTATTTTCTTCTTATACTTTTGACCAACAATGGATTTTATATCAATATCTTTGAGAATAATATATGGTTGAGTTTTATTTTGTATACCAGCCTAATAATATGTTATTTCATGGAATTAAGTTGGGTACAGCTCTCCTGTTTATCATGGTCTTTCTTTCCATGCTGGCGGTTTTTCAAATGTCTGTGAATACAGTTGTCAATTAGTTTTGAGAATAATGACCTGTTGATTAGTGTAGGCAGCTCTCCTGGGTTGCTCAGTGAGTGTGGAGATCTTCCTAGGGGGCCTGTGCGCCAGCTGAGGGGGTTTCCTCAGGCTCCTTCTAAGCGGACGTGGCATGGTTCATTTAGGTTATGTGGAATAGAAAGACAAGGCAGGGTGGCATACCCTTTCCCAATTTTTAAAATTATGAGGCTTTTACTCTAGGATTGGCAGACTTTTTTATCTTTCTCCTTGCCTTTTCGTTCACATTATCTCAGTCTCTCCTTTGGAGATCCAGAGTTTTCTTTCTTAACCTGTGGTTTCAATCTCAGGACCCATCACCCACATTAACAGCTTCCCATGTCCATCATTCCATTTCCTCAGAGTAGTCCTAGGGTTTTGCCTGGCCCAGACCTGCTGCTGCGTGACTCAGAAAAAGAGCAAGGTGGCCTAGACTGGCCTGAAGTTGTCAGTGTTGTCTCTCAGCTGCCTGGAGTCCCTGGGCCTGTGCCTGCCCTGCTCCCTTCTTGTGTGCACAGAGCTCTGACTGCTGCTGAAATTGCAATTGTTGTGCGCTTGTTTTCAACTTCATGTGTTTTTTCTGCTATGGTTTATTACACTCTTGCTTCTTTGACAATCATGAGTTTTTCTTCTAGGAATTTGTCAAAATGTCTTGGCCACCAAAACTATTCTTTCATGATTGCTAGCACTGTTCAAATTTTATCCTAAAACGTTAGGTTTTTGATTTTCAAAGAATTTAATTGGAAGGGGATGAAAACGCATATGCCCAGTTCCTCAGCTCGATCCATCTTCTAATCAGAGCTCTTCTAAAATAATCTCCTATTATTATAAATACCTATACATTTTGTTTTATAAAATACAGAACCTCAATAAATAAAATTAAGCAAAGCTCAAAAATTTTACCCACAAGAGATAAATACATTTAAAATTTCGCTTGTGTGTTTGTGTTTGTGAGTGTGTGTTTCTTTTGAGATCTATATGAGCTCACACGTCAGATATGGTCTCTTAGGCTATTATATTTTGCTATTGACATTTTCCACCTTAATATTGTAATTTTTACACATTTGCATTATAATAATATTCATCTACATTATATTTATGGCTGGATATGATTATTCTGAATGAAAATACAGAAGAAATACTCTAGAAACAGATTCTCCCAGTGGGAAAATTAGCAAAGAAGAAAAGAATAATTCATATCACCTGACTACACACTTAAATGTATAACACATGTATAAACATGCTTGCACGCACATCGACACACATATGCATGTGCGTATCCAATCACTTATTGTTGGATATATTTTCAATGTTTCCATTTTGAAAAAAGTCTCTGTTGTACCTTGACACACAGACACATATATAGGCACACACGAATCTTCTCGCATATTTTAATTTATTTATTGAATTACAAAAAAGTGATGTTGTTGGGTCAAAGCTTTTTGACAGACCTTCTCTAATGGACCCCCAAAATAATTATATTTCACCATTTTTATACACAATTACCAAAGGTAAATATTATAGGGTTTTCTATCTTGGCTAATTTGAGATGATTAAATGACATTTTTGTTTTGCAGAAATCTGCAATTTTAATTAAAATATAAACTAAAAAGTTTTGATAGACTTATTAGCTTTCTCTATTTTTTCAGCATTTAAATATTCACATTTTTGCTCATTTTTGTTGTTCATATTTTATTATTGTTTCTTATTGATTTTTTAATTCATTTACTAATTTAAGATAACGTTTGTCATATTGTTTCCAATTTTTCCTTTGTTATTAAAATTACTTTTTGTTGTTTCTTGATGTACAGAATTTTTGACATTTTATGCAGTCAGATTCATCAATATTTTCTGTTTCTCCTTAGGTCATATTTCTAATGACATTCCCATTCTCACTTATATAATAATCCACCTATATTTTCTTCTGGTATTCTTATGGCTTTTATTTTTACATAGAAATTTTTTAATCCATTAAGAATTAATTTTATTGGAAGTGTGTGGTACAGACATAATCATTTTCCCCAAATGTATAGTCTTTCACTCTAACATATTTTATTAAATACTCCATTTCACCACATTTATTTTTGATACTTTGTTTAATGTATAATAAATGCTTGTATTCTTATTTATGTGTTTGGACCATTTATCACTCTTTGGGATCTACTTACTATCATTATCACTACAATTATGAATAAAGTTACTAGAAATTGAAAATTACACACTAACAGTTAAAAATATAACCTAGCTAACAGCCTCTAACATAGAGACACCTACATTCCTATTTAATAATAAAAAAGAAGATGAAAATTCTCAATAGAATAGGATAGAAAGTTCAGAAACAGATTCGTTCAGTTAAAGTGGTGTATTAAATCAGTGAGAATGAATGGATTACTCAATAAATGGTGTTGAAACATCTGTGACAAATCTGGAAAAGCAAAAATAGGGAAAAAGCTAGATTACTATTTCAGATCAGACATAAAAATATTTCCAAACTTGATAAATATTGAAATGGAAATATAAATAATAGAAAAATGTTGAGATTATATATAGCTTATAAGGTTAGCTAATATTTATTAAGTTTAACAAAACTAGGTGACTTTCACATATACATATATATATTGAACAAAGATGTCTCCTCCCACCACTTCTTTTCAACATCATACTGGAAGTCCTGGCTAATACAATAAGACAAGAAAAGGAAACAAAACTTTGTTCACAAATCACATGATTGTCTATGTAGAAAATGCCAAAGAACTGACAATAAAATATAACGCCATTTCCATTAGCAACGAAAAAAAGAAATACATAGGTGTAAATCTAACAAAACATGCATAAGATTTATATAAGGAAAACTATACAACTCTGATTAAATAAATCAAGAGAGGACTAAATAAATGGAGAGATACTTCATCTTCATAGATAGGAAGACTCAATCTTGTGAAAATGTCAGTTCTTCCCAAACTGATATGTAGATTCAATGAAATTCCAATCAAAATGACAGCAAGTTATTGTATGGACATTGACAGGCTGATTCTAAAGTTTATATGGAGAGGTAAAAGACCCAGAATATCAGCACAGTATTGAAGGAAAAGAACAAAGTGGAGACTGACACTACTCAACTTCAAGGCTTATTATGAAGCTACCGTAATCCAGACAGTGAAAGAATTTTGGAGAAAGAATAAATGAATAGATCAATAGCACAGAATAAAGATCCTGGAAATAGACACCCATAATTATAAATTAAAAAAAAAAGATCAATAGCACAGAATAAAGATCCCAGACATAGACCCACACAAATATAATCAATTGGTCTTTGACATAAGAGCAAAGGTAATTCAATGGAGAAAGGATAGCTTTTTCACAGATGGTGCTGGAACAACTGGACTTCCACATATAAAGAAATGATTCTTGACACAGACCTCATACCTTTTACAAAAATTAGCTCAAAGTTAATTATAGACCTAAATGTAAAACACAAAACATAAAATTCCTAGAAGTTAACATAGGAGAAATCTTGACGACCTTGGGTTTATCAGTGAATTTTAAATACAACACCAAAGGCACCATCCATGAAAGAAAAAATTGGTAAGTAGTACTTCATTAAAATTAAAAATTTCTCCTCTGAGAAAGACATTGACAAGAGATGAGAAGACAAGGCACAGACCGGGAGAAAATATTTGCAAAAGACATGTCTGGTAAAGGACTGTTACCCAAAATACACAAACTACTCTTGAAACTTGACAATGAGAAAATGAACAATCTGATTAAAAAATAGGCCAAAGACTAACAGACACCTTATCAAAGAGGATATACAGGTGGCAAATAAGCATAGGAAAAGATGATCCACAACATATGTCATCAGGGAAATGCAAATTAAAACAATTAGATATTCTACTCATCTATTATAATGACTAAAACCCAAAACAATGACAACCAAATCCTAGTGAAAATGTAGAGAAATAGGAACTCTCATTCACTGCAGTGGGAATGCAAAACGTCACAGCTCCTTTGGAAGACCACAGTGAAAAAAACTAATCTGAAAAGGTTACATTGTGTATGATTCCAAAATATGATATTCTGGAAAAGGCAAAACTATGCAGGACGTAAAAAGATCATTGTTTCTCAGGTGCTGGGGGAGGGAGGGAGGAGTGAACAGACAGAGCACAGAGAATTTTTAGGGAAATATGATACCAAAATGATAGATACATGTCAATATACATTTACCCAAAGCTATGCAATGTACAATATCAAGGGTGAACTATAAAGTAAACGACGGACTTTGGGCGTCAGTGTAGGTTCATCAATAGCAGCAAATATACTACTCTGGTGGGGGATGTTGATAATGGGAGAGGCTACACGTGGGTAAAGGCGGAGGGTATGTGAGAAATCTCTGTACCTTCCCAATTTTTCTGTAAACCTAAAAGTGTTCTAAAACAATACTCTTAAGAAAAAAGTGACCCATTTATGATATATAAGAATGCAGCATAAACAAATCAAATATATATACATACACACTGAATTGTGCATATTTAAGTACTTACATTACAGAAGACCATTTAAAGGGACTATCATAGCATTCTGTGATTAAAGAAGTTTAACCACCAGTGGAAATAAATCATAATAATGTAAGGAAAAAAACAAACAAAAAACCCCACCTTATCCTTAAATCTTCGTTATGGCAAGCAATTAATTCTTGATCAGGAAACCAGATCTAACTGAGTAATGACAAACTAGAATCATTTTTACGAATGTAGCAATGTAGGATACTTTATGAATGCAGTAATGTTGGATAGTATTACTCAAAGCCAAATCACCATTTTCAGTATGATCTGAGCATTGCCACATGAGCATTGCCGGGGCAACACCTATATCACATCTGATGTGAACTGGGGGCAATCTATGTGAACATAGATGGCCTTATTTTAAAATCTCACTCTAAGTAGTAGCAAAAGCTCCAAGCCAAGTTGAGCAGGTGGGAAAGCAGAACACAAGGGCACTCTCCCTACCAGCCCCTGCTCCCTCCCAGCTGCACATCTCCAGGTGGCCCCTACTTCACCAGCCCCCAAGCCAATTCTCAAAGGGCCCTGGGTCTCTCAAGGAGGATCTCACAAATTTCATCTTAATCTCTCAGAATCCTGCTGTACTTCCAAGGTTTGTCCAGGGTTGATTGTGGGAGAGATTCAGAAAATGGAGGTCATTTGCCAAGCTGTCTCCTTCAATCTTATAATTCCTCTTTCTTTAATGAAAGATGGGAGGAGAAAACAGCAGAAAAAGGTTAGCCCAAGTGCATGGTCACAACTGCAGACATTTATGACTGGGGTTATTTAATGTTAACTTGCAGGTTTACCTCCACTCAATCCGAGATCACACCCAGACACACATAGAGAAGGAAAAGAATAAATACCCCTCAGTCCACTTATGGATCTGCTTAGCATGGAGTTATTTTTAATTTTTAAATTAAATTTAGCATGTTAATTTTAGCATTAGCTTTCCACTTACCTCTACATCAGTTTCCTAATACCTGGGGTCCCATCCTGATCTTTCACTTATGCCACTGCAAGGGGTTCATTTGCTGTCCTTGAAGCTCATTCTGTCATTTATAAAACACAATTCCTAAAATTGACTCTCTTGCTAATGTGAGCCTGCTGCTTAGTTCTCAGTCAGCTTTAATCTGGCCTATCCAAGACCAGATAGAGTCTTCAAATTTCTCACCTTCCTTTGAAACTTCCTGTTGTAAAATCTACTCTTCTCTGACCAGATTTTGGTCCATCCCTCTTTGCAACTATCTCCTTTGTTAAATTTATGACCTCTTATCTGTCTCCTTGACTATACCTGACTCCTGGCCCTCCTACCTCTGGTTGTTCTGTGTGATGCTAAATTAGAGAAATGTAAATAACTCCTGTATTTACAACTACTTAGTAGCTGTGTCACAGACTAGTTTTTTATCCCTGGAGAAAGGTATTTCTAGTATCTATCAGATAAGTAAATAACCTGTGAACTAGGGCGTGCCTAGAGAAGTTCATGACAGATAATGCAAATAAGTGAACCTCGCCTGGTAAGACAGCGGGGAGCAGGTAGGCTCACAAACTCATGGCTGCTCAAGACCTTCGAAATCAAAACCAAAACTCTGTAAAGTCCAAGTCAACAAATGAGCAAATGCTTAAAGGAACAGACACAACAGGTGTGGTCTGCATGAAATCCTGAGCTGTCACAAAACGTTGTGCTATTACTAAGACATTGCCTGCCAGTCCAGAGATACTCCTCCTACCCTCAAGGTTGCCTCCAGTCATTCTGTGACTTCTTGTTTTCCTGATATCAAGACTGCTCACATGGTCCATTTCTAAGATGCTTTTAGCTCAATAAAATTATCCTGATGCATCAAGATGTAAGGCAAACCATAGTACCAACCCCAATTCTTCCATTTGGGAGCTGAAACACCTGAAGCAAATGACTAACTTCTCTGAGCCTCAGTGTTTTCTTTTATAAAATGGGGATAGTAATTTACATATCAAATGGTTGGGGAAGATTAAAGATAAGCCAAGAAAGAGATTCTAGAACAAAATCAGATGTTTCCTGTCAACTGTCTCCTTACCCTCACACACACATTCTGCACATTGCATAATTTTTTTAGGCTCCACAGCCTTCTCAAGAACAATCCTGCTCTTAGCAGCTGAAATTCAGGACCAGAGTATTTATTGTAGGGAAATATTATTGTCTATTGTAAAATATCCCAATAGGCTATATTAGTGTTTTTATATGGAAACTTCCTGATGAATTCTTGTTAAAAGCCTAAAACATTACAAGTGAATAGGAAAAGGGTACACAGAGAGGTGGTATATCTAAATTTGAAAAAACATGAAAATTATAAAATATAATTGCTAGTTATTTGGTGTTTTGTTTCCTTTGAGACATATCCTCCAGTGGTGCTGATGTTGTAAAACATATCTATACCAGGTTCAAGTGCTACACACCTTTACTGTTATCAACTTGCAAAATTTAGCAGCAAGACAGAGCCTGCTGCAGGACCACTGCTGTCTATTAAAATGCAAATGGAACTAAATCAAATGGGCTGCTGAGAAACTAAAAAACAAATATTGTACACATCATCCAGCTGCCTGGGCTTAGAAAGAGAGCATTTGAAAGCTCATATGTGGGCTGATACTGCCAATTGACATACTCTGTTGTTTTAAGCGAACCTTTTAAAAATTCATTGCTTGAGCAGATCTAGCAGACCTGTTTTTCGGGCCAGATATGCTTTTCCTATTTCCCTGGCTTATGAAGTTTCATAGGATGAGTTTTAAATTACTCTAGAAATAGCTATAGGTATCCTATTTACAGCATACAAGACATACTGACTGAACCAGAGGGTTTATGCCAGTCTGTAACCCTACACAAAAAGTTTTTCATTGCGATGAAGGAGCCATTGCTTGAACACATGGAATAAAAAAAAATTATACTTTTATTTAAACATATGTTTTTGGCTCTCTGGCAGGCTGTCCATTCTTTAGAGGAGAAATTCTGATCAGTTCTTTGCTGACTATTGTTGTTTCTGTGTAATTATATAAAATTACCAGAAATACTAAGGCTGTCTATATTTAAAGTGAAACTGTTCTAAGTTATCATCAGACATGTTATCTTTAGCCTTTACTTTATTTCCAAATGAAAACATAAATATATAAGTAATAATATTTTCTTTTGGTGTTTAGCAAGTGAACACCACTTGCCACGCTGTCAAGTTGGTGTCACAAGCAAAATGGTTGACGCTTTTTGAAAATTTCCTCCCATGCTTCATTAGCTAGACTAAGGAAGTCAGACAAGAACATTCTCGTCATTAGAATCCCTGCTAGATTTCAGATGCTGTCTAATTATACAGCAGATTGTGATATGCAGTAGGCAAGGAAGACAGCTGTATTAAGTGGAACTCTGGCTTCCAGATAATACCATGATTTTAGTTATTATTCTTTATACCTTAAGACTCTCAAAGTGCTTGGCAACCAGTGGCCCTAATTTGGTAGTGAGCACACTATTGGAATGCTGAATCCAGTAAAGTTAAATAACGGAAAGAAATAAATGGTGTCTCAAGGGATGAAGAAACGTAAGGTACTTAAGGTTGTACACTTCTTATTTTGCTTTGTTTATAGTGCTTTAAATATCACAGTCTGACCAAGAAGTCATGAACAGGTCCTGGCTCCCCTTAAATGTGTTTTGTGCTTGCTTTATCGTTAATATATTGATCAGTTTTTCTAATGAGAGCATAGCAAAGTTAATGCTTCCAAATAAAAGCTTTGCCACAAGTTGCAAGTAATAAACACTGTAAAGTATAACTAATAAAATGCTTCAACTTCTTCTACTTTGTTTTAAATCAAGAATATCCTCCTTTGGTCCATTTATAAGGTATTCTGAGGGAAATTAACAACCGTCATTCTCCAACTTACTGCATCTTTTTGGTATAAACCTTAAATTCTAACAACAACAAAAGCTATATTAATCTGAAGAAATTGCCATGAATTTGAAAATAATCTCAAGGCCTTCAGAGAATTAATTAGAAAATGAATCCTACATTTAGCCAATGCCAGTAGATAATATTAAAGTACAGAGAAATTAATTACGAATACAAATGTTCAAGGATAGCATTTAAGTTTCAGTTAGATTCCACTCCAATTAAATAGCTGATTATATGCTTCCCTTTTAAATTAACTAGTTGACTTAGTTTATTGCTTTTAAGAAGAGATTGGTAGAAGTAACCTCTTAGTAATGAATGACCCAAGGTTTGGTTGGTGCTGAAAATCCACTGTGCGTTCACACACATGTCTCAGATGCCAGAGAACTTGGATGGAAGCTGATGCCTTTGTGGGTAGTGAACAATTTATCTTTCCTTGTTTGATGATTGTCTGAATCTTTTAATAGTGGTCTCATTTCCTGTCTTGAAGTTGAGAGTGCTAAAAATCACAAGAGGAAAGGAGCCACAGTTGAGTTGAGCCTCAGATAAGGAAAGATATAGCTTGTTCCATATACAAAGAAAGCCACAAAAGCTTGGGCTCCAAGTGTTGGTGGAGTACAACGAAAGCAGTCCAAAATATTGGCCTGGATTATACATACAAGAGAAGACCATCTACCCTTCGGCATTCTTCTCGCTTCCTTTGCCACTCAGATCCACTCAGTTCTGATGGATTACAAGAGAGAACTTTCTGCTCCATAGCTGCTTCTCTCTAAGAATTTAAACATGAATCCCTCACTAAAAAATGTCACTTGGTCAAGAGAATGAGAAGAAAAGCCAAAAATTGAAAGAAAATATTTCCAAAACACACATCTAATAAAGTATTATCTAAAATATACAAAGAACAGTTAAAACTCAACAACAAGAAAACAACCCAATTAAAAGATGGGCAAAATATTTCAACAGACACCTTACTGAAAAGGATACTCAGAAGGTAAAAAAAAAAATCAAAAGATGCTCAACATCATCCTTCATTAGGGAACTACAAATTAAACTAAGAAGATATCAGTACATACCTATTAGAATGGCTAAAATCCAAAACACTGACAAGAAGGAAATGCTGGCAAGGACATGGGCAATAGAAACTCTCATTCATTACTAGTGGGAATGCCAAATGGTACATCAACTTTGGAAGACATTTTGGTAGTTTCTTGCAAAACTAAACAAACGCTTTCCATATGATCAAGTAATCACACTCCTTGGAATTTACCCCAATGATTTGAAAATTTATCTCCATAAAACAAAGAAATAAACAAAAACCTGGAGACAAATATTTATAGCAAATTTATTCATAATTGCCCAAACTTGGAAGCAACCAAGATGTCCTTCAGTAGGTAAATGGATAAAGAACTGTGTACATCCAAACAATGGAATATTCTTCAGCAATAAAAGAAATGAGCTATCAAGCCACTAAAAAACATGGGGGAACCTTTAATGTATATTGCTAAGTGTAAGAAGCCAATCGTAAAAGGCCATATGCTGTATGATTCTAACTATATGACATTCTGGAAAAGGCAAAACTATGGAGATAGTAAAAAAGATCAGCAGTTGTCAGGAGTTGAGGGTGGAAGGAGGGGAGAACAGGTAGAGCAACAATATTTTTAGGGCATTTGAACTGTTCTGTATGATAATTTAATGGCAGATAGATGCCATTATACATTTCTCAAATCCATAGAATAGTAACCCGTGGTAAACTAAGGACTTTACCTGATAATAATACGTCCAAGTTTGCTCACCAACTCTAACAAATGCAAGATGTAACCACACGAATGCAAGATGTTAATAAAGGAGACAATCAGGTGGAGGGAGGGGGTATATGGAAACTTTTTGTACTTTTCATTCAATATTTTTGTAAACTTAAAATAAAAACAGCTTTAAAATTCTACTAATTTGGGGTTAGTCTGATGGCATAGTGGTTAAGTTTGCACACTCCCCTTGGACAGTCTGGGATTGACAGGTTAGGATCCTGGGCATGGACTCATTCACCTCTGATCAAGCTGTGCTGTGGTGGCATCCCACATACAAAATAGAGGAAGACTGGCACAGACGTTAGCTCAGAGACAATCTTCCTCAAGCAAAAAGAGGAAGGTTGGCAACAGATGGTAGCTCAGGACCAATCCACTTCATACACACACACAGATTTTCTAATTAAAGTTTTTAAATTTAAAAAATGATATTTGATAGATTAACTACAGATGACATCAGCATCATGGTAGAATGAGTTTTTCTCTTTGTCTTTCCCCTGTAATTTACAACCAAATGAACACCCATTGGCGGACAGAGGATTCCTTACACAGCACAACAGGATGCCTAAGAGATATATGCATCTATACCTCTGAGGTGGGTGGACGGACCCGGGGATGCAGTGGAACTAGGGGAGTAGCTCCCTCCCTCTCCCATGGCAGCAGCCATTGAGGGCATGGATCCTCATGCAGCAGCTTGCATGAGTGTGAGCAAGGCAGCAGGCAGCCAGGCCACCGTGACTGCCAGCAGAGTGGTGGCAGCAGCAGGTGCCTCAGTCTATATGACTGCAAGCAGAGGTGGGAGGAACAGAAGAAACAGCCTCTGGACCCCATCTTCCCATGAGCAGCGGTGGATGGAACCTATGACCAGAGGCATCAGCAACAAGAGAGAACTGGTGACCCAACCCCCAGAGGTGGCACCTCCAGCAGCTCCACCAGCAGTGGGGGCTGCATACAAGGCCTTGGGTCCCTGGGCCCCCAGAAATGATAGTGATACCCGTGTATCCAGCACCCCTGGCAGAGGTGCAACCAGCACCTGCATAGAACACAGGAGCATCAGCAGAGGTGGTGCATGGTGCAGCAGTATCTGAGCCTGTGAAGAGACTGTGGAGAGCCAGTAGGGGAATACAAGAGCCAAGAGACCCCAGAAGCAGCAGAAGTGCTTGCATCCTGGTGACCCCCATGGCGACACCTGAGACTGCAGTGACATCATAAGTAGCCAGGTACCAGCAACCTCAGAGGCATAAATGGCACAAGGAGGGCACTGATGACACCTCTGTCAGAGTCAGTGGAGGGTGGGAAGGGCAGGTTTTCAAATACAATCAGAAGCAGCTCAGTATCAAAGTAACCAAAGCCTTACCCAAATAAGAAAGGTAGTTACTACCACAAATGCACTGACAGAGGATTAATTCATCAAACACCATGAAGAACTATAGTAATGCTGCAGAACATAAGGAGAATGACAACTCTCCAGAAACCAAACTTGAAGTCACAGAAAATTACAATCTGACTGACACATTACACAATTGTCAAAATAGCTGTCATAAAGAAACTAGAGTTACAACAAAGCTCAGAAAGACAGTTCAATGAGCTCAGGAATAAAATTAATGAACAGAAGGAGGACTTCACCAAAGAGATTGAAACTCTAAAAAAAAACCAAACAGAAATTCTGGAGATAAAGAACACAATCAATGAAATGATGAACTAACTACAAAATGGAGTGACTAGAAACGGGTCAGTAATTATATGCTCCCTTCCCTGGGAATCCCACCTCTCCCAGGCCCACCATGTGTGGTCACGTATGTGAATGACCCTCTCTAGAGTTATGCAGTGCTTAACCTGCAAAGACGCATGCAGCAGCCACACCCTTATCTCTCTTTAAACTTAAGAACAAACACAACCCAGGTCCTGGTATTTGGTGCTTTCTGAACATAAAAACGAGAGACTGATATCCCCAGGTGCACATGGGCAAAATAAGTAGCTACCTGAGGGATATGACTACTATAGAAGAAAAACAACATATGCTAAATGAAGCAGACTTTTAAATCAGAAGGATTAAAAATCAGCATGTTATATAACCTTAAATATATAAGGGAGGATATAAGTAATAAGAGGCAGAAATAAGATATCATTTCAAAGTGGATTTCTGGCACATGAAAAATACAGTAGTTAACATAGTAGACGGGATTTTTAAACATCGTGATTGTTATGGCTAAAGAAAGAATAAATGAGTTGGAAGTTCGGTCTGAGAAATGTACTGGTTCTGTCTACATTGTGTCCTATTTCCATGATGAATTTACACACACAATCACCAACATGGCTGCCATCATGAAATATGAAATATAAGTAAGGAATTCTGTGTGTTGTTTGTGTTCTTTTTTGTGAACTTGTACAAGTCAGTTAAATGTTATAGGTTTGATGATCTTCATCTAAAAAAATGGTAATGTTTTTAAAGATCTTTTAAATGTTAAGATTATATAATATTGTACTACATTATAAGACCATAATTATATACTGCTACAACAGTACTGTATTTTTTAGTATATATAGTACTATTACATAATACTATATTAGTACATGGTACTATATAAATAATAAAATAAGCAAGTATGTCTAAAGATGTCAGAAATGGACTGTAGGAAAAGACTTAATTTATAGAATTTATAGGAAAGTAAATTGAGTCTACCTTTCTTAACAAGGTTCAAATATGTTCTTTATAAAATAATGAATAATAAACATTATATGGTTCATAAAATAATTTTATGGTTCATATATTACCTTGTAGATTTAAAACCTATCCCTTTTTTTTTGTAAATAAAGACTCGTTTCTGAGATTCACAGTCTTAGATGTGGATTAAATTAGTAAACTATGCTTTCTAGAAAAACATATAAAAAGCATGAGGAAGTTTCTCCATTAACATTAAAGAATTGTATGGGCACAATAATAACATAGCACTGGGAGAACGTTTAGATCCTCCTGAAGCCCTTTTTTCTCTTTCCCATTGTTCAGTTGACACAGTCTATTGTCAAAAATTAAAGAGATTCTTTTAATGTTTAGTTAATTTCCTCATATTTTTATTTTTAAATAAGATCAAAACAACATTTTACATTGTAACTATGAATATTTCATAATTTTTCCCAACTACCATCCTAAATTATAAACCATCAACAAACTAAATGTATTAGATGTTTGACCTTTCCAATGCATTTATTATTTTCCTCTGCTTTCCTATTGCTATGCCCTGCTAGCTCCTATTTTACAGAACAGGTTACATTAAACTGTACTTTCAAGGCAATATAATGCCTGGTAGGGGATCTACGCTAATTTAAGACTTTCTTGGTCGGTAGCCCTAGTGAAGCTATTTAGCATTCACACCAGCTAAATGATACAGGCTAGAAAAGATATCTTTACAAAGTCACACTTTTCAGAAGTTTTGCAGAAAGGGTGTCACGATCTGAATGCCAGATAATTTTCAGTTTATTCCCTAAAAGGAAAGGCACATTTGATTTTAATCTCATCTGCATATACAGAGCAACTTGTATTCCTACATAAGGGGAAATTATTGGAGGTAGAGATGGGGAAGCAGTGCTAATTAATCAAGCAACCTTGCAAAAATTCCTTTGGTTCAAATTAAGGTCTGGTTAGTTTTATGGCTCAGGCTCATTCTTCCTGATTCTCAGTCATCTAGTTTAGGACCATAAACTCAGGATAAATCGGGAGGATAAATCGGGAGCTTTCTATTTACATAATTTAAAGTGCAGTTTTAATGCAAGTTGTATTCTTATCAACATAAAGACAGTCCATAGTGTACTCTCTAGTCTCTTCCTACTCCAGCTGACAACAATAAAATCATGGTTCAGTAACCTATGACACTTGTGCAAAAGACTAATAGGTTTTTCTTTGTCATGTCTCCTGATTGTCACACAACATCCCTTGTCTTGCATAGGTTCCAACTCTCTGTACAAAGGCTAGAAGCCAGTTTTCAGTGAACAAATATTTCCCTTCCAGCAAGTATCTCAGAGAAGATTATTAGGATATACAATGCCATTTTAAGTAACTAAAGACTAAATCACACAATATAGTTATAGAATAAGAAATGAATGAAATGCTTTCATGGGCACATATGTGAACTTTTGGACCAACGCAGAAGTGCGTACCACCAGATGCTTTTTCCCATCACTTCAATGACTTACCGCTTACAAAGTCATCCCACGGCAGCAATGTTGTATTTCACACATATACTAACACCCATGGATTATGATTTTTTATCAATTGTTTTTAGGAAAATCTTGGAGATTAGAGGGTAAATCATCAAAAGGTATAAAATTCTAACAAATGAAATGGAGATCTGATTAATAAATGTAATTCTGAACCTCTGTGAAAAATTGTTAAGCCACTTGATAAGAAGAAATCTTGTAACCTCCTGTCACACTTTGAGTCAGGTATTGTCAGAATTTAAGTAGCTTGAAGAAATCAGCTGTTAAACTCAGGTGCAAATGTCCTTTAAATGAAAAGACAGACACACATGTGGGATTTCAACTTAAAAGCATAACTATGCTTATTAGGGAAAAACAACCAATACAGCTATAATTAACTTCTGAGCAGTAAAATTTTCAGCAGAATGAACATTATTCAACCAAATTTTCCCCATATTTCCAAGGCAGGGTCAACTTTTCAGGAAATTGTACTCTTTCTGTAGAGTATATATTCTAAACAGATTGCGGAATATTTATAGAAATTTATTGTTATTTAGTTTACATTATAAAGATAATTTCTAAGGCATTAGTAACTTTTGAGGCTGTTTCTGTGGACTTCCACATATTCTAAAAGGTATACACTGGTTTTAAGAAGTTTTAATCCACTAATGGGGAAAGCATTATAGATAGCAATTTTAGATATGGAGTGTCTCCAATCTGGAGAAATTCAGGGATTCTTGCTTGCTGCTTGAAGTTCGGTCACAGAGAGTTTAGAACCTTCCACATAACAATAGATTATGAAGATAACCCTGATGAAGAATCTTACAGAGGATATATTCTTTTCTATTCTGCACCCTCTTCATTTATGTCGTGATTTCTCAGCTTCAGCACTATTTGCATTTGGGGCCAGATAATAATTTGTTTTGGGGGTCCTTCTGTGAATTGGAATCTAGATTTTATGTTTAATAAGTATACAATTTCCCTTTAAGTATTGTGACAATTGTGTAATGTGTCTCCATTTTGGAATTATTTCACTCTTAATTAATAAGTCTATCATACATGTGATAGATACTTATGACAGAGTGAAGAAAGCATAAAGAAGAAGGCACCAAAATGTGCTAATTTTTAAAATCATTATACAATCTATCTCTAATAAATATCCATAAGGTCATAGTTGCACTGCTATCAGCATAATAGTTATTAATGTTCCCAATAATGATTCTGAATCATTATAATATCCTTGAATGACTTTTGAATCATAAAAAGTTAACCTGTGTCCAGGCAATTTTAGGGATGGGCATATACACTTTTTTCAATGCATATTTGATCACTTACAACATTTTTATTGACTACCTCCTATATGAAAAACTTTGTTGGACTGTTAAAATAAATAAAAATATTCTCTATCCTCAAAAAATATATTTCTTATTAGAGTTGATATATAAACTAACAATGTAAACAAAGTATGGCTATGTAGTAAGAGAAATAAAAATGTGCTGTAGGAGTTTAGAGGAGATAAATACACACTATTTTTTATCCACGGTATTTAATTCTTTAGTATATCTCATTATCTAACCGTTATAGAGAGAAGGTATTAATACCAAGATACTTTCACATGTTCACAAATATTTGAGATAGTGAGAGTAAATCTGTGTATTTGCATATTTGTAAATTTGAATTAATTTGTTTGATGGGAAGGAATGCAAAGTCAAGTTTGCTGATATAAAAGACAACATCCTAGAACTATAATCCTTAAGTTAAATGACTCTCTGCTTCTTAACAGCTGGATGATCTTGGCCATGTCTATATTAGGAAGAAACAGATGGACACACCCAAAGAGGAGAGGCACGTAAGCTATAGAGAAGTCTGGAAGCTCGAGATATTTTCACAGAAATGGAATTGTTGTGATCTAAAAACCTAGTAGATTGAATAGCGAAAAATTCAAGGTGAGAACAGAAATATTTTATTTTTCTCGTTTCTTAACTTTACTATAAAAGATAGTGATGGATGATTATTTTCCTTAATTTCAAACTTTGGGGATCTGCCTCATAGGTTACACGTATGTTTCATTAAGTGCATCTGAATATTTTAATTCTCAAGAGGAAACAAATGTGTCATTAAATACTATACACAAAAGAATAGGTCTGAAGGGCTGAGAACGGGCCAGTTCTCAGACATTATTTTGTTCACCATTCAGGAACATAGGAAACGAGTAGATTCATTATCAACCACTAGTAGTTTTAATACTTACGATTCAAGTACATTGTTCAATTTCTACCTTCCTTATGCACTAAAGGAAAATCAATTTGAAGAAAATGTCACTTATGCTATACTCATGTCCTCTTATGTGCCCATTGTATATCTAAAATTATTATACGCATTGTGCTGATACATACACACAAATACAGCATCATTTCAATGGTTATGCCACTTAAAAGCATGTTGTGGTCAATATCTACATCAGAAAAAACAATGACTGTAATTTTCTAGACAGCCATGGCTTTTGTCTTTCACTAGAGTCATCAAACGCTGTCAGCAAATTTTAAAATCTTTAATAATCCAAAATGTTTAACATTCCAAACTCTGAAATATTCCAAAGGTAAGCTTGAACTTTCTGAATGTCCGCTCTGCTTTAGGAACCCAAGTCCAGCCAATATTTCCCAAAGTGACCATTGTACTAAGGACAGAAATTCTAATTTGAAGAAACAAATTATCCTTTATAACAGAAACTTAAACAAAATATTATTTAAAAATGTTCTTCATGATGAGAATACCACACATACGTTATCTCATAGAATTCAGGTACATATTTTTTTCTTTACCGTAAACTTTGGTTTTATTTATTTGGTGGTTTTTAAATTTGTATTTAATATTGATTATATCGATATTAAAGTTGCTTTGAACATTCTTAATATTATTTGTGGTAGCTTCTTAACAGTTTCTGAGTTTTGGCTATTTTTATTGCATTATCTTTCTGTTCTTTTTTTCTGTATAATCAATTTCTGCTTTTATTCTTTATTACTTTTATTACTTTCCTTCTAATCACTTTACTCTTTTTTTCTAGTTATTGAGTTAAATGCTTAGTTTGCTACTTACATATATTTCACATTTTCTAATACGTGCATTAAAGAATATAAATTCCATTTTCTACAAATATTGTTTTATCTACATGCCCCAAATCAAAATATATTATAATATCTATTTTTATTTTTATTTTGTCAAACTTCTAGGACTTTTTTTAACTTCCTTTTTATTTGTTTTGGTCATGGACTAACATTGCTGCACTGTGGCCGACAATGTGGTCTGCTCTCCCTTCTTATCTTGCTTCTTATCTCTCTCTCACTAGAACATGAATGTTCCCTGATGGCAGGACTTTTTGTCTGCTTTATTTGCTGTTATATCCTCTGAATCAGAAGAAAGTCTGGCACATAATAAACCCGAATAATTACTTGTTGAGTAAATGATTTGGTTCTGGAGATTTCAGCTGTCTTGGACCAGTTTTTATATTATTAATTTCTTTGCTTGAGTTCCTAGAATCAATGATGGTGTTAATTTAAGGCTTCATATACTTTTCACACAGACTGGGATTTTCAATGTATCAGAGTGTGGGTTGGATAGGAAGTTTCCTTAATATTAATATGATCCAGTTCCAGGGTGTCAAGTGGCTCTAGGCTTCCTTTCACAGACTGTGCAGTCCTTTATGGAATCAGTTGTATTCAGGGTCCTTTTTTCTGTTCTACTGACTTGAGAAGACCCAAGCTGTCTTTTGTATCTGTGTATTAGTTAAAATCTTGTACTGCAATTTCTAGACAACATACCAATACATATTTAAGCCTGCTACCACTTGAGCTGTCAGTACTTTGGCTGGAATAGTCAATCTACCTTTAATTTCCCTTTCCTTTTCTAGCCCCTGGCGGTTTCTATTTCTTTCTTTTTGGCTTCATATTAAAATTTCCTTTATCACGTTTTATCCAGCATTTGCATGTGTTTCTACTAATCACTCTCATTGAAAGCTCACTATCTTTAGATAAGTCTTGGTTTAAAATGAGTATAGCCAAGTCTTCCTGACCTAGAAACTGTTCTATTTCTTTGAGGAAAATGTATACAAATTAAAAGATCATCTTCTAAAAGCTATCATAATTTTCTTATTTCAGAATTCCTACAGCACTTTAGTGTTAGACCCATAGATTGAGTACTGCCAGGTAAGAGTTTCTCCTCTCAAACACATCCTTCCCTAGTATCGTGAAAACACTGTATTTATCCAAACTAAGATTGTTCTTAGCTTCCAAAACTGAACATGTTTCACCTTTTGTTAGTCTTGACAACGAGCATCACATCAGACCCTGGTAACTGCCAGTATGGTCAAAGCCAACGTCCTTCCACAGCACATGTATTCAATATGTATTTGTTGTACTTTAACTATTTGTTAAATGCTATTTGCCAAATACTGTTTGTTATTATGTACTGTGCTAGTTGCTGAAGGTATACAGCCAAATAAGGTAGACAAAACTCCTTGCCATAATAGATATTTTATTCTAATAGGGGAGACCATCCAAAAGCAGAAAGCCTGGTTAACTCAGACACAACTCAATCCATCAAAATATCAATAAATATTTCAAGAGTTCCTTCTATATTCCAGTACTGCAGTGGTCAACAGAACAAGGAGAATTTCTGCGGCATAGCCTTCTAGTCAAGTAGGGAAGAAAGGCACTAAAACCCACAAATCACTAAGTAACTATAGGTGTGGAAAGCACAGGCTGAGAGAATAAGTGTGTTTTAGAAATCCTAGCAGAATACAACCTGGGTATTACAATAGCTCATCTTGCTACTTTAGATGTTCTAGCCTGGCTAGACAGAGCTTTCACCTTGGGACTTTGATAATTTTTTATTGGTTCAACTTTCTAGCATGTCATTCACTTTGTTGCTGTCAGCATGTTATCATCAACACTGGGCCCACCCCCTCCTCCATCCCCCAGATCATCTCAGCTGACCTCCACCTACTGCTATTGATTCTCAAGACTTATTCCCGGCTTAACTCTCAGAACATCTGGTCCGTGCATTACCTATAAAACTAGAACCTTCTTTCAAAACTTTAAATGTTTTTCTCCACGTGATTTTTCTTTTACTCTCCCTTCCTCAAGGGATTTGACTGTGATATAGCAGCCCGTGCCTTTCTTGGAAGTTCAGCCTTCTCTGGAGCTGGCCTACTCTAATGATAAATCCTGGGATCAGTTTCCAGGTTTCTCTCACCTCCCTCTGAGGACATGAGACCCTTTTTATGTGCTGCCAAAAAGGTTTGCTGGCTTTCACTCTTGGTTTTCCATTACTTGTTAATCATACTCAGCCTTTTGTTGCCCTTGTTCTAGAGATCAATAGAGTTTGACTATAACATACAATCCAATTGCCTTTGACATTACTGTTTCCCTCACGCTTTTCAACACTGAACCAGTTAGTGGATTCCTCTTTCACTGGTGTACCACCCCAATTCAGCACCAGTGAAATTAAGTAATTTGACCACCGCCTTGTACCAGGGCTGTCTGTGGTCCATTTTCCCAGTGGTAGGGACCTCCCTGCCAGCGGGGTAGTGGGTGATCTAGCTCAAAAACTATTTTATCGCCTGCTTTCTCGGAAAACTCCTGGTGAAAACTATCACAATTCGGGTCCTTTATTTCATTATCCTACATGATTGATAGCTTGGGTGGCATAAAATTTGAAAGCTAGTTCTCCTAAGATTTTGAAGCCATTGTTTCCCTGAGTTATGACTTCCAAAGTTGTGCTTTAGAATTTTTATGGATCCTTTGTATGTTATTTTAAAAAACTTTTTGGGGTATTTTTGTTTCCTTCTGTCTTGTGACAATCAGGACCATTTTTTCTATTTTCTTTTTGCCTCTAATTTTCTGAAAACTCAAAATGGTCTCATGTTTTAATTAATTTTTCCTGGCCCTTATTGAGCAATTTCCTGTGTACAAATGCATGGACTTCAGTTCTGGGAAATGATATTGAATTATTCCTTCATTAATTTCCTCCTCCCTGTCATCTCTTTTTGAGGGTAACAAGATTCAAATGTTGGATCATCTGACTCTTTTATTAATTTTATCATCTTATCTTCTAATTTTACATCTATGTGTGGTTTTTTGGGGTGGGGTCTGCTTTCTGGGAAACTTTATTAATTTTATCATCAAACTTTCTTTTTAATTTTTAATTTCTTCTATTACTTTTTAGTTTCCAAAATCTCTGTTTAGGTTCTTTGAATTTATTTTTTATAGCATGCTGTTTTGTGGTGGTCGCTTTAAATGGATGAACATGTTGCTTGCCTCTCTGAGGGTATTAATTTTTGAAGCTTCCTGCACTGGCTCCAATTCCTCTGAGTTCCTCTTTTCTCTGTTTGATCCCTTTTATGTTAGAAGGTTTCTCCAGATGTTTAGTGATCCCTATCTGTCTGATTCTATTGAAGAATGACACACTAAATATCAGATTGGAAGTTGGTTGTGCATTTGCAGAATATTAAGGGTCAGGTAAAGATGAAGGTGACTAAGGAGGGACATGGCTATTTCACTAACATCTCTAACAGTTACTATCCCCTTGCCCAGAGAGGGAGGATTGGTGCTAGCTGTAGCCTGGAAATTATGAGCCTGAGTGCCTGTGATCGACAGCTAAGTAGAGCAGGGGTTTGGACGCTCACCATTCAATGTGTAGACATTCATTATTTCCTGTTTTCAGCATGGTACCCTCAGCTTTAGTAGTGCTTACTGTTCACAGGTCCAATTCCTTCTATTTTAACCTTTCTAGAGAGTAAATTTCCAGCGTTCTGCTTGGATGTGAATGTGAATGTATGCCGTGTGGACAGGAATAGAGGGAATAACTGAGCGCTTGGAAAGGGGAGTCTCACCAGATGTCTAACGGCTTCTCATGGCTACATCCAAGAGGCATCCTTTTTCAGCTCCATCTTCAACCTTGCCTGCATAATTAGCAAGTACCTCCAATTCTTCACCCTTCTAAGGGCTCTTCAGTGGCAGTCTGACTGCTTCTTAGTTTCTTCCCTAGGGTCGCTTACTTTCTCTTGTCTGCAGTTGACAACAAATTAGCAGCTTCCATCATGCAATTAACCTCTTTTCTTTTGTGACATCCTTTCTTTGTCTCTTTGCTTTATGGGATTGTCTTTTTAAAAATCTCTTGTTTAGTTATCTTAGTGTTTGTGACTTTTGCAGTGGTAAATTTGTGAGTTCAATCTACTGTGCATAACCAAAAGTCCACAAGTCACCTCAAAAAATGATTGTGATTGTCAATCTGTCATTCAGCACTCATCCAATTATTCAACAAATTCTTCAGCTGAAACACAGGAATGTATCTCCAACCAGCCCACTAATCTCCATTCCCTATGCTCCATGATACTATATAATTTCAAGACATGATAATATTTGACCTAAGCTACATTTCCAAACTTGTCCTAAACAATTCCATTCTTCAGCTGCAACAAATGCTTTTATCTTTCTAAAATACAAACGTGACATATCATCTTCTTCCTTAACTTTTCAACAAATTTCTCTAATTCTTAAGAATAATCTCTAAAGTTCTTCATGATGCACACAAAGCACTTGATAATCTGACTATCAGCCATCCCTCTGCATTGGATTTCACTCAAAAACCATCCCTTCGCCTTTCTCAACCAGAAGAATAGGAACATGGGGCCCTACACACACCACACACACGTACATATGCTCACATGCTCTATCAATATTAAGCTATTCGCAGTTCTATAAATGTTCATGGATTTCTTTCATTCTGGACTACCTACTTCCAGTTCCTCTATCAAAATCATGTCTCTTTTCATATTCCTTATGTCATAGTTTAGCTATAATCCATGCCAAGAGGTGTTGTCTGATTCTGTATTACAGAATATGCCTTCATGGTACTCCCTATTCAGCCCAAGATGTCATTTACAGATTGTGCTTAATTCTCTGTTTTCTTCTCCCCCTCTACACCACTTGCTGTGCTCCACTCCACCTGTAAGCTCTTTAAGGCTGCTTGTGTATTTTCCTGTGTTCAATTTTAATTCCTGCCGTGCTGCCTGACACAGAGCCGATGCTCAGTAAGTATCTGGTAAATAAATATCCAAAGTCTACTATAATGCCCAAACCTAGGGGAAAGTGAATAATATTTGTCATAATTAGTTTGTGGGGGGAAGCAACTTGCCATTTGATTTGGTTTTTGTTTTTTATGAAGAAGCTACAACTAACAAATCCTGACACAACACAGCAAATGAATCATTTATCATCACATTGATTTTCTCATTAGATTTTTTTTTAAGAACAAGTCTCTGTTCTGGAAGAGACTAACAGGGATTTTATCATTTTGCCTTAAAAGTATTGCAAGTGAAAACAAATAAAAGGAAAAGAACTGGGTTTGTGTTTACAGTCACCAAAAGTATTGCAAAAATATGGCAGAAACAGTAGAATACGGCCTTTAAACATACTTTCAACTTCAAGAGTATGAAAGTATAATAATTTATAGCGTTTAACTGGTGATCTAAATTAAATGTGAATTGTAAATTCACAGTTAGTTTGGTCATAAGATACGAAGAAAAATATGGGTGCACCTAACTATCAATTAATAAATTCTTGATAACCTACTAGAAAGAAGATAATAAATATTCTCTTATGACTATTCTTCATGTCAAAGAAGCATACTGGGAATGAATATATTTAGGGGAATTTCCTAATAAAGGATTGTGGCACTGAAACCAAGGCAAACTCCAATAGACCTTTCACTGAAGATTTTAGATAACAGAGTAAAATCATAGACTTCAGTATCACTAAGGTAAAAGGCAGATAAAGGAAATAAGAACACGATCACATTTTATTCTCAACTGTTTCTTACCACTGTGTAAGGATTAATTTATCATTTCAAAGATGCAATTGCTGGTATCTTTTTGAAAGGCAAAGGGAGAGTAAAATGGCACATTATCCAGAAACATTTTTTCTTTATTATTCTCCCTTTTTACTTATTTATTTTTACCTCTTTTCTTAATACAAGAAGAATAAAAATGGAAGGAAAAATGATATATCTACACAATTTGAAAACATCTTGTCAGTTATATCCTTAGATTTCATTTACAAATTTATGACCAACATTTTATATGCATTTTTTCCACATACTAGAAGCATCAGTTTTTACTTATAATCTCTGTATACTCTTTCTCTCTTCTTCCTTGTAAACGAAAGCCTAAAGAGAATTTTCATGGATTACAGCTTTTCCCATTCTTTTTTCCTCATAGTTCATTATTTTGCATAATGTACAAAAAAAAAATGGAATGTACCCAGTCCATTTTAGCTAAGACCAGGCAAAGTACATAAATTTTACAAGTCCTGTAAAAACCTTCAAATGTCACTCTGCAAGAACAAAGACACACATACTATTCAATAGCTTTTTTTTTTTTTTTTTTTTTAGGAAGATTCACCCTGAGCTAACATCTGCAGCCAATCCTCTTCTTTTTGGCTGAGGAACACTGGCCCTGAGCTAACATCCATACCCATCTTCCTTTCCTTTCTATGTGGGACGCCTGCCACAGCATGGCTTGCCAAGCGGTTCCACATCCGCACCCGTGATCTGAACCGGCGAACCCCGGGCCACCAAAGTGGAATATGCGCACTTAACCGCTGCACCACCAGGCTGGCCCTTCAATAGCTTGTAAGTTGGTAAATGACTTTTATTGAAATAATAATAATGAAAAAACCACATTAGATGTTATTCATTAGGACCTAAAATTTACTGGTTTTTCATGACATTATTCCCACAGAAAGGACATCAAGCACATGTACCATAAAGATTTTCTACTTCTTCCTAACTGAGAAAAGTAAATTTAAAAAGTTTAAGAGGAAACTTCATGACAATAGGTATCGACTACACGAAGAAATATTTTCTTGAGTTCCTTACAATCGTCCTCCGTCTTAAGCAGCTGTTGGGACAGGAATGTGCAACCAAAGAGGAAACTTAGACAAAGGCAATCTGTGACTTTGAATTAGTGAAGAATTAATTGTTAGCAGTAACTGCAACCATTTTTTGTCTTATTTTGTGTTAATTGTCTTAAATCTGTATAATAATGGAAACTAACAACTATACTTAATTGCTTCAAATACCGAATTCAATGCTTGTCAACCTTAAGACATATTTTAAGGGCAACACTGTTCTCATATCCCACCATGTTGCACTGAATTATTTTTAGTATATCATTTAAATAAAAGTAAATATAAACTGTGCCAAAAACTCTTTATACTTTTAGTTTTTACAGAACTATATGACCAGAGGAAACCTTTAATATAGTACTCACAGAACTACAAAACCAATGAAGTTGTCAATGTTCTAAGCCAATATTACCTCAATAAAATAATTTTAAAGAAAAACTAATGAAGTTTAAATTAACAGTAATTTTATGTGATTGGCGACATTGTTTGCTGAACTGAACCCACTGCTCGCAGCATGACAAAGAGAGTTGCCATGGCCATGTGTGTTCTGTGGAGCTCAGCCCCTCTGAACGCCGCTTGCTTAGGATGATTCAATTCTCTCACAGTTTTGTGTATTCAAATCACTGTGAAATCTTCACTCATCATGCTGCGATATGATGTCACCTGGGTATCACTTGGCTCCAATTCCAAATACACATATTAACTCTTTCTAAATGATTTCCCATTAACCTCTGATGATGAAAGTAATACTGCTAGGTGGTAATGTGACGGGAGACAGAAATGCGTACGTGTGCCACGATATTCTGTGTCAGGACTTAATTCCACATGCACAATCCAAATAATTGGGAAATAATTTGTGGGGCTTTTAGATATTGATAAATATTAAAATATAAAATTAAGATTGTTACTGTGAAGCATTTTTAGACATGAAGTATACATCCATGGGTCCTCATTTGGAAAACACTACCAAACAGACCCTGTAAGGCTTAGAGCTTACTAAAGTTAAGGAATATCAAAATGTGATAAGGGAGTTAACTTTTAGGCCTTTCATTTATTTCTAGTACTAGGTTGAGATCACTTGTCTTTGAAAAATTAACAGACGATAACAGACATAAAATTAATTCCTAAAGTACCAAAGCACAGCGATATTCAAATATTTTAAGGAGTCAAATCTATTTTGCAAAATCAGTGTGTACCTTTGAATAGAGAATTTTTTGGCATAGTGAGCTGTTAATCATAGAATGTTAGACTAAGAAGGAGCTCCCCAAGGATTTCTCTGTAAACATATGAATATATATACATCACCAAAGGATTTCTCTCTCTCCACACACACACACACACACACACACACATATACACACACACAGGAAAGATCTTTAGTAATTATGTTTTAACTCTCCAGGATATGTAGAGATCTGTAGATCTGTAATTATGCTGAAGAAAAAATTTGTTTCATATACATCTCAGAACTGATGCACAAAAGTCACTTAGCTAATAAATGAGTCTGACTGATCTTTCTACATTTGCATGAATACTTATCACTGTGTGACTTCAAAAAGAATGCTACCTTCTAGTACTAGTTATGATAATAAATGGTATATGAAGATCCAAAGAAAGAAATGGTTCTTTACTGAAAAATAACTATATAAATGGCTTAAGTCTATTTACCAATGTAAAGCAGTTAATTCTAATTTTTAGCTATATTTTACTACTTTTTTGGGGTAAATTATACGAGAATATTTGCTAACTAAGAATAGAAGAAGTTGATTGATATGGTCTCCTAACATTTCAAGAATCCAGTATGAACTGGGAGGAGCAACACTGCCCTCTGGGGAAAGACCCTGACATGAGAATCGTAAGTGGTCTGTGGGTAATATGAAAGCACTGGGCTCCTTTAGTAGCTGAAAGCAGTGCTCAAATGTATATTTGACAATTTTGCCTAAATGCAGTTTTAATAGAGTCATAAATTAGCTGTTGCAGAAGTAACTAGATCCTGTCCCAGACCAGATCAAAAATACATTAACTTTGAGAGCTACTTTTCATTTTATTTATGGTCTCAAGTTCAATGGCTTGAGTTTCAGGAGTCAATATTCCCCTGAATGTCTTCACTCATAGTTGGTGTCTAATCACTAGAATAAATTTCCCCTTCTTCAACTGTTTTATTATATAAGTTGCAATTATTTTTATTCCTTGCAATGAGGCAACTCAGGTAATCAAACCTCATTGCTATGATACTTTGAAAGCATATTACAGGGTAAATAATTGAGGTATAGACTTGAATTATTTTGTCCTTCACACACACACAGACACAACCCCAAGTTAAGTATCTATTCTCCTCCGCATCTTGGACTTTTGTACTACAGGGACAGAAGTAGAAGTTGACTCTTATTGTTAAAGTAGACCAAGTATGACATTTGTGTTTCCTAGGAAACATAAACTAGGCAAGTATCTTTGAGAAAGAGCAAGATGAAGAGGAGAGCTGAAGACAGAGAGGAGGCAAATATCCCAAGTACAAGGGAAGGAGCAGAGTTCTTGGTGGGGAAACATATCTGTGGTTCTGTGGTAGGATACGTTGTCTGGTGTGCTGGGGTTTGAGAGCAGAGTTGATTTAATTCAGGGGAAAAAAAAGGATTTGGTGCTTCTCACAAACACACATACACTAGATCTGCTGTATATGAGGCCCTGATTCAGGATTGCTAAGAGACTTCAAGTAGAGTATACGCAGTGTGGAATGATAGAGATCTACAGAAATGAAGCAAGATGATTTTTCAGACGAGTGTTGACCCAGTTGCAGGACTGCCATACAGGGATGAGCCTGGCCTCGTAGAAGTAACTACTGATTTGAAATATACCACTAGTCATGCTGAAACTAAGGTTTATTGAAAAAAATGCTTACATAACAAACAAAACAAAATGCAAACAAGCACACAATCTGGATGGTATGGAATCAGTACCCAAAAAAAGGAGACCAAGAAATGCTTCTGAAAATCCATTCTGTATCCAAATCACACAACCACTTAGTGATACTTTGCTCCCAAAAGGCAGATTGTGCTTTTTTACGTGGAAGCAGTTATCCCAGGAATCCGCTCAGTGCCTCAAATTTAAGTAGAGCTACTGGATGGGGCGGTCATTAAGAGGCACCTAGGTTTACTAGTGAAAAGGATCAGAGAACAGACAGCGAGGAAGGAAACATCTGACTTTCACCCTCCCGCCACTACTCCCAGGAAGGAGAGGGTAGCAGTGCATTTCTAAAAAGCCCATCAAGGGGAGATAATGCGAGCCCTGCCAGAAGAGGAGGAGATCTAGGGGAGAGAACGGCAGGGCCATCAACTCAAAAAGAGCTTTAGTGTGACCCCTGAGTTATCTGACACAAAATTAAGTTTCAAGTTCTGAAAATAATAGGGACCCACTCCTGTTTACTCCAACTTCTCTGGACAAATGGCAGAAGCACGGAGGCAAAGAGCAGCCTGACACACACAAAGGATGTATTCTGAGGTGTCCAAGCTTTCAATTCTGGCCAAGTGCTGCACAGCCAAGTTTAGCCAGAAAGGACAGAATTGCCTCTTCTCAAATTAGCGCTATAGACTTGACTTGAACACTTGCATTGAAAGGAAGCGTCCTTTACCTGCATATCCTAGACATCATTTAAGCCCAAGATATTTCCGTGTGACCCAAGGTTATATGAGGGATGTCAAAACACATTAAAAAATTCAGTCTTACACCATCCTTCATATTTGGGGCTTGGTGTTCATTTATTTTGATTGAGAAAAATTAAATAGTTAGTATTTCTTGCACTGGGGTATGATGAAGGAACACTCATACCACTTACACTTTCATTGTCAATACCCTCCATGATAGTCGCAAATGTAACTGCTTCTCCAAAGCATTAAAGGATTTCAAACAAGGAGAAAAATCTGATGGAGATCAGTTGCTGCCTAGCAAATCCTCATTAGCTTAGTCAGTACCAGCCAGTTCCACCTTCCACATCTCAAACGTTGTGATATATGCTGGAAGCAAACAATTTGCCAAAATTTTGAAGAAATACCAGGATCAGATGCAAGAAAAGAAATCAAAGTGAACATGATAATAAGAACAGCCTTCATCTTCAAGAGTGCAGGCTAGTGGGATTTGTGTTATGGGATGGGACATTGAAGTTACAGCCAGAATTGACGAAAAGAAAATTGATCTCCATAAATGGCTCCCAGTTCAAAGATCCTAAATTAATGTTCAAAGACACTTTACCTAAATGCATTTTCATGGACTTAGGGTTTTGGAATTAAATGGATGATTTTTCAGAGAAATCCTGACTGGAAAAAGAAAAGATAAATATAATGGTCAGTGACATCTATAGGTATTGCTGTTTTATCAAAGCATGCTAATATTGTGCGCCTAAAGTAAAGAGTGATAAAAATGGTATATTTAACATTTTGTACATTAACATCTCACTTGGTTGACCAATTGTAGGAAATGGAGCTTATCGACATTTTTTTCTGAACATACGCTTATATTCATTAAATTAAATATGAATCATATAAATTATAAAAATGTTTTTACTTTTTATAAATAATTCTGAAAAGACATTTTAAATGGGCTTAAAGTACAGTGCCTGGATGGAAGTGCTTGCATTTCCTAATTCTCCATATAAATCTTAAACAAGCAATAGACTCATAAGATCTCTAAACCCACAAATACAAAGTCTATTCATGTTGCCAACAAGCCAGATGGCGTTCAAACTTTAGAAAAACAAGAGAGCTTTTCCAACACCCATGTAACACCTGCTTACTCCAATTATTAGAGGCTAAGTAAAGCATGCGATTTAATATCTTACACAGTACATAATTGTTATGAATAAAACAATGATAGCTATGCATATTATTACAATTGTTCTTTCATTCATTATATTCTTAATAATTCTGTTGATATGAAATAACATTTAATAAATAATAGAAATCCCCCAATTAAATAGTGGATCACTTCTTTTAGGTTAATTTCCTTAAAAGAATCAAAGAGAAATCTCATCACACTTACATATGCCTGCATAATGATATGCAGTAAGCCTTTGGCTTGGAGCATTACAAAAGCCTTTAACTCATCAATTACTTGATTAATTTTATGAATTCTGAAGTTACATACTTATAAATCCCTACGGATTTTTAAGAGTCTTCATCTTCTTGTTCATAGAGATGTTAAAACATAATTAACGGCATGATGAATAGTTTCAATCCATAGGAACATGACAAAGTTATGAGACACCAAAGAATGTGTTTAAAAATAAACTGTTTACAGATCACGAGCCCTTTCCACATGTTTTAAACTACATGAACTTTTATCTTATTTCTTGAAAATGATTAGATTATTCTAATTAAACATAAGAAGAAGGAGAAAATATGTGCTGAGAGAAGCTGTCTTATCTATGTAATTCCATGTGTCCTGATTCTGAAACTTACCATGTCCCCAGGTCAACAGATCTGGTTTGAACATGCACTCTGGCTGGCTCTTTTGCATCATTTAAGTTGAAAAAGGCTTTGGTTAGCAATTCATTCTGACTGAGCCAGATTTACATAAAGACAGGAGACACAGGATCTGTTTCCATTTGGACTGGAGACAATGATTATTACATAAGTGCTCAGGATATTTTTATGGTCAGGATATACTTAACGCCTAAAACACGGAGAGCCATCCTCAACTCTTCATTCTACTCCCACATTCGACGACTATTAAAATCTTTGTATTTCCCTCCCAAATCTCTCTCAACTCCATCCGCTGTCATCGTCTGTTTCATTGTCCTGCTTAATTCAGCCCCATCGCCACCCCCATCTAGGTCATTATAGTACTTGTTACTTTATTTCCTTAACCACATAAACTGCTCTCGAAAGCTATTTTTCTAAAATGCAAATTTGACCATTTAACTTTCCACCCGACAAGACTTTAAAGGATCTTCTCTGGTTGTTTATAGGATTAAGTCTAAAGCCCAGTAAGCTTCTTTTACAAGTCTCCTGAGGGTCTGGCTCCTTACCATCTTAGAAACCTGATTTTGTCACACCTCCATTACGTTTTTAATTTACAAGGACAGTAATGTCCTTGTAAACCACTGAAGTCTACACGCTGTTTCACCTTTCCTCGCTTCACTTTCTTTTTCTTCTGCTTTTTTTATTAAATATATCAGTGCGATGAGCTCGTCCTTTTAGACTGAAGTCAAAAGACATCCCTCTGAAGGCTTTCAGGACCCCTCAAGACAGAGCAAGTTACCTTCTACCGTATTCCTCCATGGAAGCTTTATGTGTGTTGCTCATACACACTGTGTTATTTTGTTTATAAATTTCTTTAATAAATTATAAGCTTATTCACATTTAAAGATATGTATCTAATTTATTTCTACGCCTTTAGTAGATGCTGGGTCACCTAACAAATGTTTGTAATACATATGTTTGTTCTATAAAAAAATGAGTAAATTAGTTTTAAAAAGATGTTTATGTAGACTGAGTAGATCATATACGGTACAGTATATACCTCTTCTATTCTGAACATACGTGACCAACAGACATAGAAACAAAGTGAATGCCTTTCCACGTCTAAAGAACTGGGAGAAAATAGTAATATTCTGTCTCTCTCTGGTTCTCATTCACACTCTGTCACACACACACACATCCCTATACAAACACATGTACTGATATTTCGGTTTAATATACTTATAAAATAATCTTCAAAAATCTCATTATCAAATTTATAGTTCTGCCAGGCCTAAAATATTTGGGAGAAGCTTGCAAAACTTTTGTGGATAGGGAAAATTGTGCTTTTGAAATGGAAGGCAAGAAGACTTTTCGGCTATATACATTGGGCTACAAAAGGTATTGCTAAAGAACTAAAGTTTGCTGTAAATGTACTGATGCCCTGACCTGTGGAGATACAGTAATTCCACTGACAATAAGAAGTATGAGCAACGTTTTTTCTTTTCTTATTGCTCAATGTCTTTGATGAAAAAGTACTATCAACCTCGCCTGCAGAGTGCGGCATTAAAGTTTAATTCCATCCAATCAGGTAGGCAGAGATCAAATTCTGACACTGGCTTTTATTGTAGAAGAGATGGAACTTTCTGAAAACTCTTTTAAACCACTGCAGCAAACCAAAAATATTATAAGAGCCAAAAGGAAACATATCCAGCCTTAATTTTTTTCTTCATTATTCAGATATCTGTGTAAGTAAAATGTAAAGCATAATTGGACAGTTTATTCTGCATTTTTGTCAGAGTAAGCATTTTATATATCTTATTTTTATTTCAAAGTTTAACCTTTCTCCCTCATTTAAAACTTTAAATTCCTGGCCAATATTTTGCATTAGTACTGTCTTTGATTACGTAATCCTATAAATTTGGTGCATGAGTAACAGGAAAATATAATACCAAGCAATTCCTTACATTCAAAGTTCTCTTATCTTTTTCACTTACATAAGAAAAACAAAATTAAGAGAACTTTTTCGTTTCAATGTCAACAGAATTTATCAATGAAGTGTAGCTAAAATTTGAAAACCAAGCTGCAAACATGGGTTATATTTTTCGAAACAGTAAAGAAAAAGATCTAAACTTAGAATACTTAATTTGTGCAACTGCTAAAGTCAGATTAATTGCTGAAACAGAGACACCCAGTGAACTCAATAAACTATTCAGCAGTGCTTATAATCACTATTTCTTTTGCTCCCTATCATATGAATAAACTAGCTTCTTAGAATAATGAGATATTTATTCCATTATTCTTAAGAAAAATTACCTCAGTTGTTATAATTTTAAAGCTCTGGTAAATGCACTCTTACTTTTAGAAGGGCATTACTTACAGAAAAATATTAGAATATTAAAAACAAGTCATGATTATAGGACCAGTAATTAGTTGAAGGGATTGAATAATCACATATTTCCTCAAAATTTGCATTTGACAAATACAATATTTTTATTCTAATTAGTTTACAACTACACATTTTCCAATTATTTTACAACACAGATTCGGGGGGCGGTGTTACATGAAGTGGAAGAGGTAGAAAGAAATGTACCTTACTTCCGTTAACTGGTTGTTGAATAGAGGTCTTCCATAGAAATTCTCTTTTTCTCATGAAGTCCTTGCCACAGTCAGGTTAGGTTGGCGTTATGCTACACTCTTTAATAAGTGAAGAAACTGAATTCAGAGAGATTAGCTGACTTGTTCTAAGTTACACAAACAGTGAAGCAGTAAATACTCTGGGTGCAATTCTTCCTGCCTTCAGGGCCCTTGATCTTTCCTCAGGTAACAGTCTCTTAGCAGACAGAGCACATGCCCTAGAAATGTTGTAAGATGGCTAACAACTTGCTGTGATAATAAAAACAAGAAGAGAAACTTGATTTTATATTATCCCAGTTTATAAAATTATTTTTGATTGTTTCTTCTTCACGTACATTTTATCATTTTCATATTACTAAGTGATCTTTACTATTATTTTAAAATTGAAATATGGAGTTAAATTATGGGGCCGGCCTGATGGTGCAGTGATTAAGTGTGCACATTCCACTTCAGTGGCCTGGAATTCACTGGTTCAGATCTGGGTGCGGACATGGCACCACTTGGCAAGCCATGCTGTGGTAAGCATCCCACATATAAAGTAGAGGAATATGGGCACGGATGTTAGCTCAGGGCCAGTCTTCCTCAGCAAAAAGAGGAGGATTGGCAGCAGATGTTAGCTCAGGGCTAATCTTCCTCAAAAAAAAAAAAAACAAAATAAAATAAAATAAAGATTACTTTAAAAAAAAGAAATATGGAGTAAATTATTTTTCAACATCACCCTAGTGAGCTCCCTGGTAAGAATCAGTTGTGTGCGAGTTTGCTTTATGTAGAGTGATTTTATCTGCGTATATACGTATGCAGGCATTTATTTATCTATCTTTCTATCTACCTATCTGTCTATCTAACTGGCAGTGAAAGTCTCCTGAGGCTAGACTGACTCAGCAAACTTACATGGTTAAATTATCCAAGTATATCTAATTTATCTCAATATTCTTGTTGTAATGTATTAAAGACACTAAACAATGCGCATGCTTTGCATTGAAAGAACCATTTGATATCTGTCAATTAAAATATTTTAAATTCTTCCCCTAGAAAAATCATTGTACTTTAACTTATTCAGTATTTGTAAAGAGTAACTTTTATAAGAATTAGTACAACGTCATAGCAATTAATTTTGAAGATAGTAGAGCTGGTTGTCAACATTTACTTGTTTTCATGCTTTATTTAACTAAATTAAAGTAAGTATGATATACAGCAATTAAAAAATCCATATATTTAAAACAATTTTACCAAATAGAGCAAACCCTATGTGTATTTTATAGAGTCAAATCTGTCACATTGAATAAACATGTTTTCTATGTCACTAATTTAAATTTTCTATTTAACACATAAACAACATTTTTCTTTGGATTTACCATCTCATTTGGTATGTTTGGCATTGCTTTTGTGTCTAAAATGATTTAGGTTTATCTTTTTAAAAGTAATAATTTGGGGCCCTGGCCCTGTGGCCAAGTGGTTAAAGTTCCATGTGCTCCCCTTCAGCAGCCCAAATTCATGGGTTTGGATCCTGGACATAGGCCTACTCCACTCATCAGCCATGCTGTGATGGTGTCCCACATACAAAAAATCAGAGAAGATTGGCACAGAAGTTAGCTCAGGGCTAATCTTCCTCAAGCAAAAAAAGAGGAAGATTGGCAAAGATGTTAGTTCTGGGTGAACCTTCTGCAGCAAAAAAAAAAAAAAGTTAAAAATTAAAAAATAAATCAAAAAATAATAATTTGGTCATGAATTATTGCCAGGTATTTTGAAAAGCAAACTACAATACAAATGGTCACCATTGATAATATATTTATACTTATTTATCTATGGAATGACAAAGAAAAGTACACATCATAACAACACTAAACAAGGAGGAAAATGCAATGTGTTATGTCCAAAGTCAATTCCAAAGGTGATACAAAAGCCAGAAATATGAAAATTTTAATGATTCTACTTTAATCTTTACTATGATGTTTATTTAGTAAAATTATATTTTATAGTGTTGTAATTTATTAATGATAGTTGGAATATCTTTAATCAAGTGTTAAAAACATAGTGGTTCCTTGATTTGGAGAATAAATTGCAAAATGTATAACTTAACAAATACCACAAAGGAAACTGGAAATTCCAGTGATTGCCTTTAAAGCATGAACAAAAAATATGTAGTGACTATTTATAAGGGTTGTGTTGGCTCACAGTGTCATCCACAGGAGTCCTCATTATTATGTAATGAAGTTGAAAATAAATGATAAGAAAATATCCTACATTTGACTATAATAATAGACCTATTAATTTGATAAAATATGTATTTTAAAAACTGTCATAATTATTTAAATCAACACTTCATATATAACAAAGCAGGTTCACATTTTAAATTTGAGTCTCTCCACGTTCTGAGGCAATCTGCTAATAACATAGCTAATCGGATGTTCATATAGGAGACCTATTAAGGGAAGCGGGTATTGCTTATTATCCTATCCCTAGCAATACTTTCTAAGGCAAAATAATGCATTTTATTTTTCTTATAAATGGATTCTACTATTCATTTTTTAAATTTTTGGTCAAAGGTTTATTTTTTGAAGTAAGAGAGTAAAAAAAAAAAATGTTGTTAATTTAGAGTATTCCATGGCCCATCTGGTATTTTTGAAAGGATAAGCCCTATGTATTGGAAGCCACCTAAGTGTGGTTATTAAAAATGTAAATGTTTTATTCCAAGATATAAAGCCAACTGACCCACAGCACAGGTGATTGAAAGTTGTTGAAAATGGGTTATTGTAGAATAGCCTTACCCTGTAAGCCTCATAAGTTACCTACCCCCTCTGAGCCTTCATTCCTGATTTTTCTGTCCAGGCATCTAGCCTTCCTTAAGTATGACGAGGGGGTTCAGTAATGTCTACTGATCTCAGACATTACATTTAACAATATGTTATGGTTGCTGAGGTCCTATAATTAAAAATTCATTAGTTTTTCTTGATTTTATTGAATTTTTTAGAAAAAGAAACATGCCAATGTGAGGAACCAACATTAAGTTTACCAATCTTCAAACACGGTACATTTAGTAGTACGGACTAATGATGCTCAGTTCACGGCAGAAAGTGTAGCGAAGCTTATGTGAATGAGAAAGGCAAGAATGTGAAATACCTCAGGAACGTGTGGACAATGACCAAGGAGAGAAGAATTTGGAAAGAAATATTAGAAAGAAGGGACATTTGCCACAGGAGGGTGGGAAAGTTTGGGGGGTGGAAAGGGAAGCTGCAAAGCCCAGGGCAGAGAGCACCAAGGAAAAAACTGCTTGGACCAAGATTTCACATATTAAAAGCCAAAACAAGTATCATTGTGTCTCAGTGCTTTGTTTTATAAATTATTTGCTATATTCTTTATAACCTACATGGTCCCAGAGAAAAAAGCTTTGTATAATGTTTTTACTTATTTCTATAGTCCTCTGCCGAGTGATTCTAATTTGGATTTTATCGTAATTTCAACATAGATTTTATGGTTTAATAAAACCTGCACACATTAAAATGCTATTAAACGGTTACACATGGTTAATAATACTTACGGACTTCTGAAAGCAGCTATTATTAAACTGAACAAAGTCGTTAATGTCTTTAAACTTTGTACCAGGATGTAAAGTGCAAAACAGATGTTTAACTGCATCTAGGAATAGTCATGTCATTGGGCTATATATATATTTCTTCTCTTTTTTATCATATTCATATGTTTCTTTTGTATTTTAAATAAAAAATACTCTAATGAAAATAAAAAGGCAATGCATTGGATTCTAGCATTGACTTTCCCACCGATCGTGACTTTGCAGGCAGCTGACAGAGGACAAACCCCCTTCAGCCTTTGCTTCTTCATCTGTGCAATAACTAGATTACTAGAGGTCATCTCTAGAATCCTTCTTCAGCCCTAAAATTTAATGAGTCAATAAAAGCATCCATTTGAGTTTAGGACTAGAAATACAATCATCAGATATTATATTTTCTGAACAAAAAGGTATTTTCATTTATTTCAAATAGCAAATAGAGCCTGTGAATGGCAAAGACTTTGAAAAATCTCATCTATTATCATTCATGGCTTTTTATTTTAAACATGCATATTGTTAATTTGATATTTCTTCATTGGGCAATATAACTTTCCTCACTTGAGTTTGAATTGCCTAATACATATATTACTAAAAATAAGTTTAGGTGTTTGAAATGCCCTTTCATTTCCCCAGAAATGATCTAAAGTATGGTTATAGAATTACTTGAATATTATATGTTATATGCACCTAACAGTCTAGGAATTGTTTATCTAAACCGAATCTTAACTTATTTTGCTTGAAATGGTTATTTAGTTTATATCAGTATTCAAAGCATTATCTCCTGTATGTTTGTCTACAGTAATGAGGAAACTAGCTATATATCACTGGTTTATTCATTTCACCATCTTGGAGGATCACATTCTAAACCGTCAGGCTTAAGTCAGTCCTTTTTCTTCCCTTTCATTTTTTTTCTATTTAAAGACTACTTACGCTTTTCAAAATTTAGCTACTACTTCAGAAAGATGAAAGAATGAATACTAGCTTCTCTTATTATGTATCATTGTTGTAGTTATAAAATAATCTAAAATAATCAAATATTTTCATGAGAAAAACTAGCAATGAACAAACTATAAGTCTGACACACCTCAGATCTAGAGAAACCCAACATTCAAAATCTAAACAGTAAAGTGGAGATATGTAAATGGATCCATAAATGCTCAGCAATTTCACCCTGGATATAAGCAACCACAACACACGCAGTGAAAATAGGTTTCCTCTGGTGTGCACTGCGCTACTGCATGCTCTGCTCCCGTCCTTTAACTGTTCAGGTCTCTCATTTAAAACTGTCTTGGAGACACAGAAACAATTCAGTAAAGAAGAATCTGACCAATAGAGTTGGGTAACAAAACTCGTCTTGCGAGACATTTGGGTAAGAAGAATAAAGATCAATAAGGCAGGCATAAAAATGTTAGTTATTGACACTCTGAGTCAACTGAAAAAATTCCGTAACAAAAAGAAGATGAGCCGAGTTTTAAGAACTTCGAGAAAAACTCAAAGAAACTTTGACTTTCTTGAAATAAATTACTTTGCAAACAGAAAATAATAATATGATTTGTTAACTGGGCATCACATTTACAGTGGAAGAAAATACCTATTTAAAAGTGCATATGTATTGAAAAGTAAAAGAAAATAAATAATATTCTCAAAAGAAAAAATTTCATAAAACCACTAAAAAGTTTAGAAGTAAATTGAGACTTGAGAAGGAATTTTCAAAAGGACACAAAAATGCAGGGGCTGGCCCCGTGGCCGAGTGGTTAGGTTCGCGCACTCTGCTGCAGACGGCCCAGTGTTTCGTTGGTTCGAATCCTGGGCGCGGATATGGCACTGCTCATCAAACCACGCTGAGGCAGCGTCCCACATGCCACAACTAGAAGGACCCACAACGAAGAATATACAACTATGTACCGGGGGGCTTTGGGGAGAAAAAGGAAAAAAGAAAAAGGAAAAAAAAAAATAATAATAAATTAATTTAAAAAAGAGAGAAATTATAAAAAAAAAGGACACAAAAATGCAAAAAGAGTGAAATGTGTGAAAGACAGTTTTGAATTTACAATATGTAGGTAATAGTACCCAAAGAAGTATGCAGAATGAGTGAATCAGTAATAACACCCAAAAGAATAATAGAGGAATAATGAAAGAGAACTTTCCAGACATGAAGAAATAAATAAGAGAAATATACAACAACACATATTTTAGCTAAATGTTTAAATTTCAAAAATAAAAGAGAACAGAATTAAAGTATAAGTTCTCTACACACCAGTCACTGGGGTAAGTATTTCATATGTGTGTTTTTAATTAAAGAAATTAAAAAGCATGTCAGCTTCCATGAAAGAAGCAATTGACTACATTCATAAAATCATAATGTTTACGAAAATAGACCATTCTCAGGTTTATTTTCTGCAATGATGGAGAAGAAAGGAAAATAACAACATCACTGCATAATCCTCAAAGATAAGATCTAAGAAATCTGTACGTCATCAAGTTCTAATTCATATGTGAAGCCAAGAACACAGCAAAAAATTTCAGGTTGGTAGTTTCAAATTTCCAGGCAATTTTAAAGGGTAATATATTCTTTATCTTTTTTTTCTAGATGTGATATAACATGAGATTTCAATTGGAAGAAAATTACTTATCCTAAAGTCATTAGGAAACCAATGGTATAGAAGTATTCTACAGATCAATGAAGGCTGAAATCTTTTAATAAGGAAGTTTTCATCAAAAATAAGATTTCAGGATAAATATCCTCAAGGTGGAAATTTATAGGTTTGGATAACTACTTTCCCAATTAAAAACAAACAAAATTTGGAAAGATGATTAACAAATAAACCTGCAATGAGAACAGAGACATTAACTTTAACTCTGATTTGTGTAAATGTGGAAGGAAAACGAGCATGAAGAAAATAACAAAATATTTTACGATGTTTTTAAGAGTAAAATTTCTTTTTTTGTTGTTTTAAAAGTCTATTTTTTTTAGAACACTTTTAGGTTCACGACAAAATTGAGAGGAAGGTACAGAGATTTCCCATATACTCCCTGCACCCACACCTGCATAGCCTGCGCCATTATCATCACTCATCAGAATGGTACATTTTTACCAAGGACGAACCTATGCTGACACATCATAATCACTCAATGTCCATAGTTTACCTTAAGGGTCACTCTGGGTGGTGTACATTTTATGGGTTTGGACAAAAGTGTAATGACACATATCCATCATTAGAACATCATAGAGTATTTTTACTGCCCTAAAAATCCTCTGTGCTCTGCGCATTGATCTCTGCGCACCCCAACCCTGACAACCACTGATCTTTTCACTGTCTCCATTGTTTTGCCTTTTTGAGAATTTCATATGGTTGGAATCATATAGTATGCAGCCTTTTCAGATTGGCTTCCTTCACTTAAAGGTTTCTCTGTTTGACTAAATTTGAAGACTCTAAATAGGGATCAAAACAGTAAGTTTGATACGATTATTTAAACAATGAAAAATAATTATTTTACGATGGTTTAAATAAATATATCACAAGTTAATCCTCAACCCAAACACAAATCTGATGTCTTAACTTGCAAAGCTCTTCCTCCCAGAGTACGAGTTTTCTTTTGTAAGTAAACTGAGGTCTGTGCTAACTTGGCACCAACTCTGCCGGCTCCTGAGCGTCACTGCACACATCGCCTAGAAAAGGAACCTTCTGAGGAATTTACCAGTCAGACTTCCAGGGCTTCAGGCACGTGGAATCAGCAGTGACCATTTTGAAGACAGATGGCTCTTATTTAAATGGCATTTGAATACCTTGTAGAAGTAATGGATGCCCCTGTGCTTGTCCCGGGGAGACACGCCAGGAAAAGAAGCAGGTGTCTTCAGCCTGAATTCCAGCGACCCCCTGCTTAAGGAGAGGTCGGTCTAACCGGCCCCTGAATGACAACCGCTAAAAGGAGTGTTCATAGAGCAGCCCTTATAGTGCTTGATTTAACAAACACTATCCAGGTTGTATTCTAGGTTCCCTGATTTCTACTTTTTTTTTTAATTGAACAAAATGGGTTTCCATGAATGGAACTTGATTTATAACATGGTATCCATTGGGAATAAATGTTCAATTTATTGTTGCTGTCTTAATCCAGGAACTGATTAGATTATAACCCAGAGGGTCCTTGCAGTGGTCGGGTGATCATTTTCATATTTTTATGTTACATAATTATCCTTGATATTAGAAACATGCTTACTTTCTATACTTCATCAAACCTCCAGAGTAAAATAAACAAAATCCATGCTCAAAAATACAAAATACAAGAGAGAGAATTCACATACACTCATTACAAAGGAAAATGGCATGCTAGGCCATTTGTAATAAAGAATAACTGTGT
Organism: Equus asinus; assembly: GCF_041296235.1. Lineage (NCBI taxonomy): Eukaryota > Metazoa > Chordata > Mammalia > Perissodactyla > Equidae > Equus > Equus asinus. The sequence goes on along the minus strand of NC_091797.1, from coordinate 6,632,649 downwards.
CATAATAATAAATAAACATTGCATATGTTAAATTAAAATATAATAATCTTGGATTTATGTGAAATTAGCATCTATGTGTGCCTTACTAGAGATATGCCCCAAATAAAATGAAACAGCAGGGATTAAAATAAATAAAAGAACAAATATGCCGTAGATATTAAACAAAGGAAATATGGTAGTAGCAGTATTGAATATAAGGCGGAATATGTTAATAATTTAAAGAGAAATAATTGATAAAATATAGAAATAATAGATATACTTCACTGTTATATAATTATGTACCAAAATACGCATGGTCAACCTTTCAGTAACTTAAGATATTTTGACAGAAACATAGTAATTCACAGATTTTAAATTAACAAAAACCTGTCACATATCAGACTGAAATAGAGAAAAGAGGTAAAGTACGTGTTTTTAACACCTCAGTTTCAATTATTATTTTACAAATCGAACAGCTAATGGCTAAATTCTCAAATGACCAACCAAGTATGTATTTAATATAATCAAAAGAACAAAGGTAATGAAAATTCATCTCCTAAGAATTTTAAAAAGCACCTTAAATAATAATTAGTTAAGCCAATACAGAGACAGATTAATTTGGTTTTATGAATCTTAATAAATAAAAATTTGTATCAGTTGTTAAGATCTTAGAAGATAAGTACAGCAGTAAGAGAAATGAATCTCTGGTTAAGAAGTATGCCAGAAATATGAACTGTTTATAAATCATTCATGTGGCATAATATTTAAGGAAAGGAATAAGAGCCAAATTCTGGGAAGGAGAGGAGATAGGAAAGAATGAGACAACGAAGGATGATTAAATTTGGAAGTCCAACATGGGACGGCTATGAATACATGGTATTTGGAAAAACAAGCAATGCTTTGTAGAATTGATTGCAAATATGTGCTTACATTTTTTAAAGACGACAACTGACTTAAGAACTCAGTCTCCGTATTTCAGAGGGCATTGCTAGCAGGATGTTTAGAAGCTTTCCTAAATATATAGTTAGCAAATTGTGCATCAATAAATACTGACCTGCAGTACAAAGTGCATCCAGCTCCATCTACACAAATGCCTCCGTTAAGACAGAGGACTAAATTCGGTTCAGTCTCCGCAGAACCGTCAACGTGCATTTCACAGTACACACCAGTGTACCCACTGGGGCAAATGCAAGTGACACCGTGCACTGACTTCTGACAGATGCCTTCGTTCAAACAAGAGACGGATGTGCAGTCCTAAATTCAGAAATAGAGAACCAAGTTTGATTATTGGTGGTAAGACTAACAATTTTATTAAAATCATATTTTTATTTAAACCTTTTTAAAGAAACCAATATGCAGGCTTATCTGACACTCCTTTCCTCTAGTAACTGAAATATGTTTCTAGTAATAACTGATTTTTACCTTTATCACCGGAAACACTCTGTCAAATGTTCCATTATGGATTTTTCAGAAAGAAAAAACCCTTTATGAAACTTTATTAAAACATGTACCGTGTCAGAGAACACCTAGCCCCCCAGCCTTCAGTAATGGTGCTAAAGCAAATTTCCTATGGACATAATACCAGGAATTCACTGACCCTTCGTATCTGCCATAGGTTCCAGTTTGCCCAGGACAGCCCCGGGGATAACGCTGCTGTCCTGCGGTCATGATTAATAGTGCCTCCATTCACTCTCAAAGGAGTCCAGGGTTTGATCACATACTTAGAACAGACAATTCACAATTGACTTATACCCCTCTAAAAAACAAAAAACCTCTATGATAGCTGAGTTTTTATTCCATTCGTCATCATTTCTTAATCAGAATTATTTTAATGTGTATATATTTTTCAACTCTATTGAGGCATAATTGACAAAACCTGCAATATACTTAAAGGGTACAATGTGCTGATTTGATAGATATCCACATTGTGGAAAGATTCCCACCATCAAGCTGATTGACACATTCCTCACCTCACATGTTTTCCTTTTCTGGTTGGGGTTGGCGGGAGCCAGAACACACGTTCTACTCTTTTAGCAAATTTTGATTATACAATAAAGTATTACCAACTATAGTCGCCATGTTACATATTAAATTCTCAGAAAATACTCATCTTATAACTGAAAATTTGTATGATTGTCAGCCTCTCCCTACTTTCCCCACCCCCTAACACCTGGCAACCATTCTACTCTGTCTGTAAGAGCTCGCCTTTTTCTTTTTTAGATTCCACATGTGAGTGATACCATGCATTATTTATCTCCCGGTCTGGCTTATTTCACTTAGCATAATGCCCTCCAGGTTTATGAATGTTGTCACAAATGGTAGGATTCTCTTCTTTTTTAAGGATGAATAATATTTCATTGTACATACAGGAACCACGGTTTCTTTACCCAATCATCAGTCGCCGGACACTTAGGTTGTTTTCATATCTTGGCTACTTTGAACAATGCTGCAGTGAACATGCACTACAGATATCTCTTCAACATAATGGTTTCATTTCCTTTGAATATATACCCAGAAGTGGGATTGCTGGATCATATGATATTTCGATTTTTAATATCTTGAGGAACATCCATACTGTATTCCTTAGTTGTCATAGCAGTTTACATTTCCCTTTTCTCCACAATCTTGCCAGCATTTGTTATCTTTTGTCTTTTTTGGATAATAGACATCTAACAGGTGTGAGTGATATCTCACTGTGGCTTTTTTTTTTTTTTCTGAGGAAGATTCTCCCTGAGCTAACATCTGTGCCAATCTTTCTCTATTTTGTACGTGGGTTGCCACCACAACATGGCAGCAGATGAGTGGTGTAGGTCTGCACCCAGGAACCAAACCCCGGCTGCCGAAAAAGAGGGCACAGAACTTAACCACTAGGCCATGGGGACAGCACTTCATTGTAGTTTTGATTTGCATTTCCCTGATGATTAGTGATATTGACTACATTTTCACAAACTTCTTGGCCATTTTTATGGCTTCTTTGGAGAAATGTTTATTTAAGTTCTTTGCCCATTTTTAATTGAGTTATTTGTTTTTTTGCTATTGAGTTATGTGAATTCTTTATATATTTTGGATATTAACTCCTTATCAGATAGATGAGTTGCAAACATTTTCTCCTATTCCATAGATTGCCTTTTCATTTTGTTGATGGTTTCCTTTGTTGTGCAGAAACTCTTTAATCTGATGTAGTCCTACTTGTTGACTTTTGCTTTCCTTGTCTTTGCTTTTGGTGTCAAATTAAAAAAATCATCACCAAGCCCAATGTTAAGGAGCTTACCCACTATGCCTTCTTTTAGGAGTTTTAAGTTTTCAGGTCTTATGTTCAGGTCTTTGATCCATTTTGAGTCGATTTTTGTGATGATGTAAGACAGAGGTCCACAGTCATTCTTTTGCATGTAGTATCCAGTTTTCCCTACACTATTTATAGAAGATACTATTCTTTTCCTGTAGTATATTCTCTTTTTTTTTTTTTTTTGCTGGGAAATGTCTGTTTCCCTGAGCTAACATCTGTTGCCAATCTTCTTCTCTCTTTTTTTACCCCTCCTTAAAGTCCCAGTACATAGTTGTGTATTCTAGTCATAAGTCCTTCTGGTTCTTCTATGTGAGCTGCCACCACAGCCTGGCTACTGACAGACGAGTGGTGTGGTTCCATTCCAGGGGAACTGAACCCGGGCCGCTGAAGTGGTGAGAGCACTGAACTTTAACCCCTAGGCCATCAGGGCTGGCTCTCCAATGTGTATTCTTGGCTCCTTTGTCATAAATTAACTGACTATATTTGCATGGATTTATTTCTGGGTTCTCTATTCTGCTCCACTGAGCTATGTATCTGCTTTCATGCCAACACCACACTGTTTGCCCTGTGCACAGCTGTATATTCAGGGCATCCATGGCACAGGGCACATTCAGAAGCCTCATAGGTCACTATCTTGGTCCAGAGTCTTAATATGCATCCAATCACAATCTTTTAATTAGTCACTTTTCCATGCATTTGTCCCAATTTATGTCCAGCATTTCTGATACCTGTCATTCCAGAACCTCAGGAGTTTTGTGGAGTCAGAGGAACTTGGATAATATTTTACTTTTTAAGCTTTAAAATAATTTTTACATTTCTCCTTTCACTCACTTTTTCAACGAATGGTATTTTATTTATTGTTGGTACATTTATGTGCAAAATGGCAGTAATTTCACCCACTTCATACAGGTTCCTATGAGAATTAAACAAAATAATGAATATAAAGCAAGGAGCCCTGTTCCTGGGACATAACAGCTGGTCAGCAAATGTTATCTTTCTTCCCTTTACACTCTGAAGGCCAAGAGCCTCATCAGCCTCTATTTCAGTCATGTGGCACTTGGCCTAGAATAGGAAGTTAGTTTTTGGGTATACTTAGTGTCTACCATTTCACACCACATGCTTCTTAAGTTCACATTTCAGATATTATATGTGTTCTTATATTCTGAAAAGCACAAAGCACGGTGCCTTAAACACGGTATGACATCACTTTCCCAATGTAATGTTAACTCTGAAAAGATTTGCACCTCTAATTCTGAGAAATAACTTATGGAACTTTATGATATCATTAGTAAAACTTTTAAAACTTACTCTCAATATGTTGTCTACACAGAATTTCTTAATGAACATTCAGAAATATGAAAAATTTGCACTCTAGCATCTCAAGTCATTACATCCTCAAGAATGACTACATACACAAACATGAGATATTTCTTTAATATTTTACCCAGCAAAGTGATATTTTCAAGAATTATCATTAGTTGACACTTATGCTTACAAACACTTAGTGACTTTTAAGTAGTGTTAACAGTGAATTTCACACTGACAACACTAATGTGGAAGCCACTGCATTCGTATCATGTATCAAATGGAAAATTAAAGGTTTATCGAAACCACCAGGGAGTTTAATTAGCATCATTTTCAATAAAAGGTGGATTACGCCCTTGAGTATAAAACTCAAGTGAAGCTTGGAGCCCAGATGGCGATCTTGCACACTCAGAGTGATAGAGTTAAATGTATGTTTTTATGAATGAATGCCATTCTGATATTTGTTCTATCTTTGCTGAAAATGTGAACTCCTTAAGGATAACCAAGGGCACTTAGCAGACCTGGCGCAGGTACTGCAGCTATTTTTAGGGCATGTAAATGCAGAATTCCACAGGGAATGGCATGGAAACATGTTTCCCTCTTAGCCCTATGGCTGGGTATATATAGAATGATTTATTAGAAAGCATTACATAAACTAATTGAATTATACCTCCCATGGGAAGAAAGGGATAGTTTTTGGACTGCCAAAAATTCTGTCTTTGGGGTTTACAAGAATCTTTTACTAAATTAATTATAAGAGTTAATGGGAAACACAAAAGCAATTTCTTTTTAGAAAAAATCAAATTGTCATTTAAAGTTCTTGATCTTTCCTGGTTCGAAACTTACGGAGGATGCCTTTCCTTTGTTCATCGTCATTTATACTACTTTGCTATACTCTTTCTAATATAATAAAGTGCTTTCCAAGAAGGATTCACTAATTTAATTTCAGAAAAGGAAAGAAATAAAAGACAAGTGTATTAGAAAAAGAAGATACTGGGAGCACTATTGCAGACCAGGGCGATTGAGGCAATTGAACCAGACCAACGCTACGTTCATTCAACTTCTATTCAAAACTCCATGTCAGGAAATGTCCAGGAGTATGAGAGTAACAGAGCAGTGGTGTACTCATCGTGGACTGCTTAGCCAGAGTGCACCACCAGATTGGCGAGTACGTGTGCCACTCCTCTCTCTGACAGTGTTCTCTCTGAGGTGTAGAGTTTAGATCCAGAAGTTTGTCTTGAGATCTCAGAACTTCCCAGAGGAATAAATAGTCATTCCCTGAGATCATCTTTATCGTAGCATGTCTCTCATAGAATCATATGCTTCCTTTTTTAGCACTGCTGTATTTAAAGTGGTGGAATATTTTCTTCAAATAGGATCTTGGAGAAACAGAATACGTTAGACGGATAAGCATGGAACTGTTTCATCTGAAGCATGGAAATAGGACTTAGTACCCACTAGAACCCTATCCTACCCACTGCAAAGACCTATTAAGCATCACAGAAGTTCTTGAATTTTGTCTAGTTCTGAATAAAAAGTACCAATATAGTCTACTCTTTCTAAAACTTAAATTGCATGTGAATACTCAGGAGAGTGTGTTAAACTGAAGATTCAAACTCAATAGGTTTAGTTTGGTGTTGGGGGTGGGGGGCTGTGTTTCTCCATTTCTAGCAAACCCCCAGGTGACCATGATGCTGCTAATCCACTGACCAAACATTGAGCAGCAAGAACCTAGACCAACAATTTTATTTTACTCACAAGGATGAGGACAAGCCAAAGGGTGTTAGAGTGACTTCACTAAGGTCTTATAGCAAGATGATGACAGAATAAAATCACAGAGCGTTGAATTCCAGCTTAGGACTCTTGTATACCAAATGTTGATGATTTCTCTCTCAGAGGAATTTCCTGCCTATGGATTGTACATATGATAATGTATATGGTAAAGGCTTAATATCCCTAAGTTTTACTTCTAATATAATTTTCATTTGCTGTTTTCTTTCTTTCTCAAAACTTACCTGGTTGAATATGGGACTGAAGTAGTTAATAGGGAGAAGATCTTGTTGGCTCCCAATTTAATCTGACTTATGTTGTGATATAAAGAAAATGTAACATTTAACTTTGTTATTTCAATAATTCAAACAAGATTAGGAAATACAAAAATTGGAATTTTTTTAGTAAATATTAATTTTTATTTCTTTACTGAAAATGTGTCTGCAGTACTTCTGGGAAAGAAGGCCATTAAAATACAGGAAAACAAAAACGCTTTCTCTGAAACAGCCTGAAGTGCAAAAATGAATCAAATATAGGAAAGAAAAGTACATCAGGGCTGAAATTAGACACAATGCCAAATTCACGAAACAAAAGTCAAGATTTTTTAAAAATACATTTAAAAAGCTAACACTTAGTACATACTCCTATTTCCTCAAGTAACAAAAGAATATTGTAGAAGAAATCTAAAGTGTGCATTAAAAATCTCAGCAGTATATTGCGCTCCAACTTGGCAAAATGAGGGCTCAAGGTGGGACAAGTAGTCCAAAGACTGAGAACCCTTTGATGAAATGTTGCTAAGGAATCTGTAGATTCTGTAGCCTGGTAAGGGATGTGGGGTTGGTGTTGGTGATTACGAGAGACTCAGAAAGGCCGGACATGCAGCCCCCCATCCCCCACATGCTTTGCTCTCCTGATTCAGGTTTCGTCTCACTCTTCCGTGAGTGGTGATAGAAATCCGCCCCTAAGCTGGAGACTCAAGATTTATGCACCAGGGCAAACAACGGAATAGAGAGAGAAAATATACAGGAAAAATATGTAGGAAAATATTCTCAATAAGCACACAAATATGGTGGGAAAGCAATGGGCTGTGAAGCCAAAAGGAAACACACACACAGGAAACATGAGCAAGAGAGTGTTTTAAAAGTACTGAAGATCCTTTCCTATTAAGAAATAGAGTATGATTAACTCAAACTTCTGCATCTAAGATACATAAATAATTTTTAAGAACAATACACTTAGAATCTCTTAAATCTCCACCAAGAGGGCACTGATTAAATAAATATGGTAGATCCATACAATGGAATATTAATAAAAGTAAAGTAGAACTATATATGTTAATGTAGATTAACCTGCATGATAGACTAAGTGAAAAAGCAAGGTACTCTATGTGTGATAAATATTCCCATTTGTGAGATCTCTTTTTTTAAAGATATGTTTTCCTCACTGCTAACATCATACTCAATGGTGAAAAGCTGAAAGCTTTTCCTTTAAGATCAGGAACAAGACAAGAACGCCCACTCTTGCCACTTTTATTCAACATGGTATTGGAAGTCCTAGCCAGATCAATTAGGCAAGAAAAAGAAATAAAAGACATTCAAATTAGAAATAAAGAAGCAAAACTATCATTATTTGAAGATGACTTGATATTATATATGGAAAACCCTAAAGACTTCACTAAACACTATTAGAACTAATAATTGAATTCAGTAAAGTTGCAGGACATAAAATTAATAAACAGAAATCAGTTGTGTTTCTATACACTAATAATGAACTACCAAAAATAATATTAAGAAAACAATCCCATAATTGCACCAAAAGGAATAAAATACCTAGGAGTAAATTTAACCAAAGTGGTAAAAGTCTTATACTTTGAAAATTATAAGATATTGATGAAGGAAACTGAAGACAGAAATAAATTGAAAGATATTCCATATTCATGGATTGGAAAAATTAATATTGTTAAAATGTTCATACTACCCAAAGCAATCTACAGATTCAATACAATCCCTATCAAAATTTCAACAGCATTTTCCACAAAAATAGGACAGATAATCCTAAAATTTGTATGGAACCACAAAAGACCACAAATAGCCAAAGCAATCTTGAGAATAAAGAACAAAGCTGGAGGCAACATGCTCCCTGATACCAAACTATTTTATGAAGCTCTGCTAATCAAAACAGTATGCTATTGGTATAAAAACAGACACATAGATCAATGGAACAGAATAGAGAGCCAAGATATAAACCCATGCATAGATAGCCAATTAATTTACGACAAAAGAGCCAAGACTATACAAAGGGGAAAGGATAGTCATTTCAATAAATGGTATCGGGAAAATTGGACAGTCACATGCAAAAGAATGAAACTGCATCACCATCTTACACCATACACAAAAATTAACTCAAAAGGGATTAAAGACTTGAACATAAGACTTGAAACCATAAAACTCCTTGAAGAAAACATAGATGGTAAGATCCTTGACATCAGTCTTGGTGATGACTGTTTGGATTTAACATCAAAAGCAAAGACAACAAAAGCAAAAGTCAAGAAGTGGAACCACATCAAACTGAAAAGCTTCTGCTCAGCAAAGGAAACCATCAACAAAATGAAAAGGCAGCCTACTGAATGGGAGAAAATATTTCCAAATCGTCTATCGGATAAGAGGGCAAAATCCAAAATATATAAAGAAATCATACAACTCAATAACAAAAAAACAAACATTCCAATTTAAAAATAGGCAGTGAATCTGAATAGACATTATTCTAAAGAAGACATACGGATGGCCAATAGGAACATAAAAAGATGTTCAGTATCACTAATCATCAGGGAAATGCAAATCAAAACCACAATGAGATATCACTTCACACCTGTAAGAATAGCTATTATCAAAAAGACAAGAAATAACAAGTGTTGGCAAGGATGTAGAGAAAAGGGAACCCTTGTGCACTGTTGGTGGGAATGTAAACTGGTGCAGCCACTATGGAAAACAGTATGGAGGGTCCTCAAAAAATTAAAAGTAGAACTACCATATGGTCCAGCAATTTCACTTCTGAGTATTTATCCAAAGAAACAAAAACAAAAATAAAGGGAAATTCCTGCTTTCTGTGTCACCCCACCCTCCATTCCTTTACTTGCTTATGTAGGTATGTGAGTGTGTGCTCAAACATGCACACTCAGAGTAGTTCCACTTTGTCACTAACCATGGCATCCATTGAAACCTAATCATGCATTTTTTTTTCTCTAGCATTAATTCTAATTTTTTAAAGCTTGCCTCAATTGTCAGATTGACAAAAAAGGTTTGCTGGCATTTTTCCCCAGTCAGCCCCAATATAAACTTTGCTTTTTTACTCTTCAGGGAGCTTCAGATGTAACACTCTGCTCTGTATTGACCTGAATCTTCTTTTCAATCCGTATTGCCCATGTTTCTCCACTGCTCCTGCCTCTTCAGCCTAGTAAGAGAGACTCGCATGTCAATCCACGAATGCCCTTCAGAGGCTGTTGCATGGGTATTGCAATGTACATAAAGTTGCAATAAATAGGCCAGCTAAGTAAGATATGCATCTGTATCTATATCTCCAAATGGAAGTGGTGGGATAGATCTCTGATAACTACTGTATGTCAGTTTCTCATGGATATTAATATTCAATATCTGCAGAACGAATGACCAAAATTGCATTTAGAGTGCACTTAATGTACTAGTGAAAAAGGACACTTTTAAAACAATTCTATTGACCTATAATAATTAATATAAATGGTAAAATGAGGTTTTAAAAAACAGAGAAACAGAATAGGCATTCCTAAAATTGACGCATATATAGAAATTTAGCGCATGACAAATGAGGCATCCTGAATCAATAGAGAAGGAACAGACTTTTTTAGAGGAAGTTTTGATGAAAGTTCTTTGGAAAAATGATTATACCTTTGGAAACAAATAAATTAGATCCCTACCTTTTATCAATCATAACAATATATTCCCTATTGGTTAAAGTATTGAAAATGTTGTTAATCCTTGGGGCCAGCCCAGTGGCGTAGTGGTTAAGTTTGTGTACTCTGCTTTGGCGGCCCAGGGTTTGCAGGTTCGGACCCTCGGTGTGGACCTACACGCCACTCATCAGGCCACGCTGTAGTGGTGTCCCACATATAAAGTAGAGGAAGATTGGCATGGATGTTAGCTAAGGAACAATCTTCCTCAAGGAAAAAGAGAAAGATTGGCAACAGATGTTAGCTCCGGGCTAATCTTCTTCACCAAAAAAAAAAAAAAGAAAGAAGAAAGAAAATTCTTCAAAAACAATGTGGTTAATCCTAAAACTATAGTAGATGGGAATATAAGAACATAACTTAAATATTGCTATATGAAAGGACTTTCTAAGCAGAAATGAAAACTCAGACGCATAAGGAAAAAGGTAAAGAAAATTATGAAAATCTCACAAACTACAAGTTTTATAAAGCAAGAGGGGCCAAGCTCTAGAGAACATTTGAGATTTTGCAGAACCTAGTGGATTTTATCCATAATTTTAATTAATATATACAAACCAAAAAAAAGAGAAATAGAACCAAAAGAAAACTACTCTTAGTCAAAGGCTATGAGTAGACAAGGCACAAACAGAGCTATACAAATGCAAATATCACCTGGAAAGGGCTCAGTCTTCGCTGTAATTTGGGAAAATTTAAATCAAAATAATGACCTGCCACAGTTTCCTCATCAAACTAGTCAACACTCTGAAAAATGAATTCATTTAATAGGATCTAGGGAAGCCGGCATGCTCCTCCTCTCGTGAAATAAGTGTGGTTCTTCGTCACTTACTCAGAACACTTTGTAGCTATTAAATAGAATGAGTCAGGACTCTGTGTTATGATGGAATGGTTCCTAAGATACACTAAATGAAACAAAAATTCACTCAATAAGGAGGATAATGAGTTCAGTTTTATGTTAAAATAGAAATATTAGGAAACAACATTTGGAGCATACAGGTAGAATTTTAACAATTGTCCCCATAATGTTGGATGTGTGGGTATATATATGGATATAAACAAATTCATGTGTAAAGGAAAATATGTATTTACATATTTAATTCAGAATAAGGATGCCACATTTATACTACCAAGAGACATTGTTTTAGAGATTACCATAGGCAGTATATGCAATGTAGCACACAAGATATATGCCCCATCCTTTCTCCACCAGGGAATTTATTAATTACAACATTTTCTTTCAACATCAAGTATAGCTTTCACTATTTAGAACCCAGTTCAACATAATATCAATAAATAATTCAGCTTTCAAAAAGTGTGTCAGAAAAAGTGCTAATTGATTTACATGTATTATCTAATTTAATCCTTGTAACAACCTAAGAAGTAGTTACTATGATTACCCTCATTGAATAACTAAACTATGATTTCAGAATATAAGAAATTTGTCCAAGAATACACAGCAGGCAAGTAGCAAAATAGTGGTTCAATCCTGTTTCTCCTTAATACCTTAACCACCCCATCACCCCTCCCGTAGTACCAACGACTAAGTACCACGTCTTACGTGTGCCATGAGATGATGACTGTGATGTAGGAACTATATTTTTCTGATGAGGGAGAGAGACACAAAGAATGTAAACAAAATATCCATAGTCTCATAATACCATAGGCTGTTTTTGGTCCCCACGCTTTCTCCCTTTTCCATGGCAGTGGCAGCCAGAAAGGATCTGGAAGAACTCCCCATTATCCAGGAAGGCTCCAGAGATTCTCATCCTCTAAGGGTGGCCTCAAACTTCAGGTAACCAACATTTCTCAACAGATGAGGCATTCCACATAAAATACCATGTGTCCATCACATCACGCCAGACTTCGGAAGACTGGAAGACAGATCCTGAGAGTATTATAGGCATTGAGGTTTTCTACATGTACCTACTTTTTAACACATCTGTCCAGTATTTATTTTCTCCTTGTGGTATGTGGATCAGTTAAATCTCCTCTCATCCCTACACATCCACAGACAGCTGTGTGTCCTAAGACCAGAAAGGGGGAGGCAGATGGTGAATCACGACTCTGAGCTCCTTTCGACAATGATCATTTCCAGGATTTAGTTTAATGAGGACTCCACATTATAAAAGCTTATGATACCAAGAGACGGGGGGAAAGGTGAAAAGAAGCTGTGAGCTTTACTTTTGTTTAGAACAGCTGAGAAATTGCAAAGAGCAATGGAGAGAGACAGAGAGTTAAATCATCAGTAACCGTGGAAGAAATGACTCTGAAACCCATAGCAAGGAGTTTAATTTTTCTTTCAAATTACTTCAAATTTAATAAAAATTATAAAACTTACATTAATCTTGGTCTCACATCTTGAGCCAGTCCATCCTGCCTCACACAAACACTGATACTCATTAATGAGATCTAGGCATCTGAAACAAAGAATTAAATTTTTAAATAAGTAAGACACTAAAGCATAATTTCAAGAGAGTTTCACCAATTAAAGTTTCTCTTTTCCAGTTCAGGTGAAAATGCACATTCCCTTGAGCAGTAGAAGGCGGACTCTAAGCCTGGTTTCTTGTCCTGCAAGGTGACCGGACTGAAAGAACAGATCAATTTTCATTTTGCCCTCTTCCCCATGGCAATGGAAACAAAGAACAGTTCTAAAAGCTAAAAGTATGGCTAGGGCTTGTGTAGGAAACTGAAGTCAGCTGTGGCCAAAGCATCGCAGAGCACCCATCTTCATCCTTCTCTGCTCATAAAGTCAGTGGCGCGACTAGAAGAGAGAGACGATGCGGCAGGAGGCAGCGCGGTGCATCTGTGAGCCAGTCTTCTTTGCCACCTGCATCTCCTAGAAACAACCCCACTCGAGATTTGCATAAACTAATATCCTACCCATGAGCTGGAGAGTTATTATGTAAAGAGAGTCACAAAATACCTTACACGCACATGGGGATGAAAGAACCAGCCTACTTAGGAACATTTTAAATACTAAGTGTGTGGTATTATCCCTCCACAGAGCAAATAATAGAATGTCTTATCATCCTACCTGCTACTTCTATTACTGTGATTGGTTACCTTTAAGTATATTAAAGTCCAATTAATCCGCATTTATTGAAAATTACTTTATGCTAATGAGCAGAAATAAAAGAAGGGCAGAGATAATGTACCAGTACATTGCATTAAGTAAAACAGGCAGCATCTGTCATCTTAACTGTACTTGGCTCCCGTTTTATGAAAGAGCATAATTAAAATGATCTTTGTCAACTTTCCCTTGATGTTAAGTCTTAAATATTGTGGGTTAAATTTGCTGTCTTAGATTTAACAATAGAAAAATAAAAATAGCTACCTTCCATAAAGACAAGGATTCGAGAGGCAATCATTTGCATTGGTTTCACAATGTGTTCCCAAAAACCCACTCTGGCAGTCACAGGTGTAGTGATTGACGCCATCAGTCCAGGCCCCATCATGGAGACACGGCTTTGATAGACAGTCTCCAACACTCACTGCACAGTCGATGCCTAGGTCAGAAGAGACAAGACAAAGCAGGAGACTATTTAAATGCAAAGCTCAAAAGTTTGTTCACTCTGGTAAATGTCACCAAGAAAGCAAGATTCCTTCCCTGTAAAGATAATTTGACGTCTTGAAGGAACAAACAAAAGAAAGAAAACATTTTTCAAGGTGAATCGTGTTTAGGTCATTGAACTCTCACATGACTAAGTTAATGCGAATGAGAGAAACAAAGCACAAGCTTAATCTATTCAAACATTTCTCACCTACAGGAATGAAGAAAGAGCTTGGATTTTTCTAAATTTGGTCTTGGCGAGTCTATTAACTGGCTGGGTGAGATTCCTAAATGTCATCTAACTTTGGCTAAAGATCTAGTGTTTTCAAAGGTGAAATTTTGAATATTTATTAAGCATCTACCATGTGCGTCCTCTGTGCTCAACTAGGGGTACCAAACAAACAAACAGAAGAAAGAGAGTACCCTGTTAATGGAGAAACCTGTCATGGAGACAATATCTATAGATGGAAACATCTAGAGAACAACGTCAGCAAAGCCTAGTGGAGAGCTGGACTGCGGTTCAGGTGTCACATGTTAGAGTCATAGGAAAAAGTGGAGAATTGTAAAATAGTCAGAATAATCCCTTTGTTCATCGTGTCCATCCATACTGAGCATCACTAACAAAAACCAGCATTGACTGAGGATGTGCTGGTGTGCCAGGCCCTGGGCTGAAGGCTCCTAATTCATTACCTCAGTTAAGGCTCATCAAACCTGGAGAGGGACATCATTAACTCCAACTCACTGCTGAGCCATCAAAGATTCGGAGAGTTTAAGTAGTGCTTTCAGATCACAGGCCATAGCAGATAGAGATTTAAATCCTGCTCTCCCTGACTTACGCTTCTAGTCATTAGTTTCAAGGGACTATCCTGCAATTGCTATGATATGTGTGTAAGTTGCTATGCTGAGTAGTACAGCGGATGCTGTTAAAAACAAGACAACAGGCCCACAGTGGAGTCACTTATGCTAAGTCCTACATTACCAAATCGAGACAATTACAGTTTCAGTGCTCCCAGAAATGGAATCTTAAACCAGCCAATCAGGAATTGCCTGATCAGCACTGGTTAGGGCATCTGCCTCATAGACCCCTGCCATCTCCTAGAGGAAAGCATGTTTGCAGTAACCACCCCATTCCTTTTCCGAGTATAACTGCCTTGTTCCTGCTCCCCTCTGGCTATGAAAGTCTTTCATTTTGTACAGCTCCTTGGAGTTCCTTTCCAGCTGCTAGATCAGTTGCTGTCGGATTTGAATCAATATTTTCTCAAATAAACTCCAAAAAATTTTGATATGCCTCAGTTTATCTTTTAACAGTTTCAATCTGAAAACATGACTCTTATAGACAAGAACATCATGTCTAGTTGGGAATAAAGATAAACTTATTAAAAAACAAGCATGACAACAGATACCTAAGAAATACAAAGGATCATAAGAGAATACTATGAAAAACTATGTGCCAACAAATTGAACAACCTAGAAGAAAGGGATAAATTCCTAGACTCATACAACCTCCCCACACTGAATCAGGAAGAAATAGAGAATCTGAATAGACCAATCACAAGTAAAGAAATAGAAACAGTAATCAAAAACCTCCCCAAAAATAAGAGTTCAGGACCAGATGGCTTCTCTGGAGAATTCTACCAAACATTCAACGAAGATTTAATACCTATCCTTCTCAAACTATTCCAGAAAATAGAGGAAGACAGAGCACTCTCTAATACATTCTATGAAGCCAATATCATCCTGATCCCCAAACCTGACAAGGACAACACAAAGAAGGAAAACTACAGGCCAATATCACTGACGAACATAGATGCAAAAATGCTCAACAAAATTTTGGCAAACTGAATACAGCAATACATCATAAAGATTATACACCATGATCAAGTGGGATTTATACCAGGGACACAGGGATGGTTCAACACCCACAAGTCAATCAATGTGATTCACTACATTAACAAAACGAGAAACAAAAACCACACGATCATCTCAATAGATGCAGAGAAAGCATTCGACGAGATCCAGCATCCATTTATGATAAAAACCCGCAATAAAATAGGTATAGAAGGAAAGTACCTCAACATAATAAAGGCCATATATGACAAACCCACAGCCAACATCATACTCAATGGACAAAAACTGAAACCCATCCCTCTCAGAACAGGAACAAGACAAGGGTGCCCACTTTCACCACTCTTATTCAACATAGTACTGGAGGTGTTGGCCAGAGCAATTTGGCAGGAAAAAGAAATAAAAGGAATCCAAATAGGCAACGAAGAAGTAAAACTCTCACTGTTTGCAGACAATATGACCTTATATATAGAAAACCCCAAAGAATCCATAGGAAAACTATTAGAAATAATAAACAGTTACAGCAAAGTTGCTGGGTATAAAATCAACATACATAAATCAGTAGCATTTTTATATGCTAACAATGAACTAACAGAAAAAGATCTCAAGAATTCAATCCCATTCACAATCACAACAAAAAGAATAAAATACCTTGGGATAAATTTAACCAAGGAAGTGGAAGATCTATACAACAAAAACGACAAGACTTTCTTGAAAGAAATCGACGACGACATAAAGAGATGGAAAGACATTCCATGCACATGGATTCGAAGAATAAACATAGTTAAAATGTCCATTCCACCTAAAGCAATCTACAGATTCAACACTATCCCAATCAGAATCCCAATGACATTCTTTACAGAAATTGAACAAAGAATCCTAAAAATCATATGGGGCAACAAAAGACCCTGAATTGCTAAAGCAATCCTGAGAAAGAAGAACAAAGATGGAGGCATCACAATCCCTGACTTCAAAACATACTACAAAGCTACAGTAATCAAAACAGCATGGTACTGGTACAAAAACAGGTGCACAGATCAATGGAACAGAATTGAAAGCCCAGAAATAAAACCACACATCTATGGACAGCTAATCTTCGACAAAGGAGCTGAGGGCCTACAATGGAGGAAAGAAACTCTTTTCAACAAGTGGTGCTGGGAAAACTGGACAGCCACATGTAAAAGAATGAAAATCGGCCATTCTTTTTCACCATTCACTAAAATAAACTCAAAATGGATCAAAGACCTAAAGATTAGGCCTGAAACAACAAGTCTTCTAGAAGAGAATATAGGCAGTACTCTCTTTGACGTCAGCTTTAAAAGAATCTTTTCGGACACCATAACCCCTCAGATGAGGGAAACAATAGAAAGAATAAACAAATGGGACTTCATCAGACTAAAGAGCTTCTTCACGGCAAGGGAAAACAAGATTGAAACAAAAAAAACAGCCCACTAATTGGGAAAAAATATTTACAAGTTATTTATCCAACAAAGGGCTAATCTCCATAATATATAAAGAACTCACACAGCTCAACATCAAAAAATCAAACAACCCAATCACAAAATGGGCAGGCGATATGAACAGACATTTCTCCAAAGAAGATATACGGATGGCCAACAGACACATGAAAAGATGCTCATCATAACTAATCATCAGGGAAATGCAAATCAAAACTACACTAAGATATTACCTTACACCTGTTTGAATGGCAAAAATATCTAAAACCAAGAGTCACAAATGCTGGAGAGGCTGTGGAGAAAAAGGAATCCTTGTACACTGTTGGTGGGAATGGAAACTGGTGCAGCCACTATGGAAAACAGTATGGAGATTTCTCAAAAAGTTAAAAATAGAAATACCTTATGACCCAGCCATCCCACTACTGGGCATCTATCCCAAGAACCTGAAATCAGCAATTCCAAAAGTCCCATGCACCCCTATGTTCATTGCAGCATTATTCACAATAGCCAAGTCATGGAACCAACCTAAGTGCCCAGCAACTGATGATTGGATAAAGAAGATATGGTGTATATATATACAATGGAATGCTACTCAGCCATAAAAAAAGACAAAGTCGTCCCATTTACAACAACATGGACAGACCTTGAGGGTATTATGTTGAGTGAAATAAGCCAGACAGGGAAAGACTAACTCTGTATGACT
The DNA here is from genome assembly GCF_041296235.1 of Equus asinus. Taxonomy (NCBI): domain Eukaryota; kingdom Metazoa; phylum Chordata; class Mammalia; order Perissodactyla; family Equidae; genus Equus; species Equus asinus. The sequence goes on along the minus strand of NC_091797.1, from coordinate 6,614,778 downwards.
CCACTCATTGGTGGTAGTTGACATATAGACAAAGAGAACTGATCAGTGGTTGCTAGGGGAAAGGGGGTGGGGAGCACTAGGGGTGAAGTGGTTTACCTACAACATGACTAATAATGATGTACAGCTGTAATTTCACACGGTTGTTAACTATCATAATCTTAATTAAAAAATAAAATAAAAAAAACAAGCATGACAATGCTTATAAACAAATAGCTATCAATAAGCTAGTTGGGAACAAAGGTAAGCTTCTAAGGAAGTAAGTTTATTACAGGGAAGAATACCACAGTAACAATAGCTGATACTTGGAGCCCTTACTGTGGGCCGGGTACTGTTACGCACTTTACATATCAACTCATTTAAACTTTACAATAATTTTCTGACATGGGAATTACTCTCCTTATTTTGGAGAACAAAACAAAGCAGAGGATCTCCCAGCTAGTCAATGGCAGAACCCAAGCCACCCTGTGATGCCACCATACCACATCTCACTCCTGCCCCCGTGTGGTGTATGTCCAAATGAGAAAGCAAGCTGAGGGCACTGGGTGGTTAAGAAATGAAGAAACTGATCCATATCTGAGAAGGTGGATCAAGGCAGCTTTGCTGATCATGGAGGAAAGGAACTTGAGAAAATGCAAGCAAATAGTTTGAAAGAGCACCTTGGCTTGCTATGTGAGTTAGATATCTCTCTCAGCGTTTGTTGGGATACCAGGAGAAGGTTTGGGGGACAGTGCTTAACTTTAATAACTTACAGACCACAGAGGAACCATCTATTCAAAAGAATGTTATTTAAAGCAGTCACACCAGGAGAGTCTATGATTTATTGCAAATGAGGCTTCCAATGCAAAAGATATTTTTGGAAACTCTGTTTAGAGATTGTCAGTCTTCAGGTCAAAATGCTATTATTTAATGGTTACTTTTTTTAAAATTTTACTATAACTGTTATTGCCTGTATAGAACTTTGGATGGTAATGATGCCATAAAGAAAATAATAAGGTGTCTAAGTTGGTCAAATCTGCAGCCATATTTAAAAGGACCATCAAGATTCAGGTTCGGACTGTGGATTAAACACGCATAACAGCCTACAGTGGGCTGTAATAATACTAAAAAGGGTCCCGCTCCCTTAAGTCTCAGTGGCTCAAGACACACAGGTTTATTTCTCATTCATATTCCATGGCCAAGGTGAGCTACAGATGCACTTTACATTATCTTCGCTCTGGGATCCAGGTTAATGGAGCATCCTCCAGCTGGGACATCACCATCCTTGTTGAAGACGGAGAGGACACTCTTGGTTCTTAAATCTTCCTCATATATTTCATTTGCCAGGCCAAGTCACATGACCAAGTCCAACACAAATGGGATGGGAATTAATGGTCCTCCACCAGGAAAGGGCAGATATTTGTGACGATAATAATATTTAGAGCAGACATAATCATTTAAGCTTCTCATTAGTAAGTGAGGGTTATTTATTAGTACATCATAGGTTTACTGGGAAAATAAAATAAAACCATGTTTTTAAAATAACTAGCCCAGGGACTTGTACATATTTAACATTGGATTACTAACATTTTCCTTAGAGAATTTCACAACTACATTATCAAATGAGTGATTTAGGTGATTCCAGAGGCATCATTATTCCAATTAAGATGATGAGTGAAAAGTTTCTCTATAGGATTATGTATAATGTTGGCAAAATCAGTGATGAAAGTTTGTTAAAAAGAGATGGTCAAGGGGCCAGACCAGAGGTGTAGATGTTAAGCTCGCAGGTTCCGCTTTGGCAGCCTGGGGTCCACCCGTTTGGATCCCGGGTGTGGACTTACGCATTGCTTGTCAAGCCATGCTGTGGCAGGTGTCCCACGTAAAACAGAGGAAGATGGGCACAGATGTTAGCTCAGGGCCAGTCTTCCTCAGCAAAAAGAGGAGGATTGGTGGCAGATGTTAGCTCAGAGCTAATCTTCCTCAAAAAAAAGAAGGTCAATTTCCCACAAAAGTGTGGGGGCGAGGGGCAAAGTGCTATCTACTGCTGAATAGATTCAAACAGTGGTGGCATTTTGAAAATGATTACAACTCACATAAGAGGATGATACTTATGAACTGACCTAATCAAATTAATACAGGCACACAATAATCACATAATTCATGGACTCAGGAATCAATCTAAAGATGATGCAGAAGTTGAAATTATCAGAGGGAGTTTAAAATATGGCCAATATGTAAAAAATAGTGGAACAGTTGGACATATGAATTAATCAATGGAGAATATTAAAAGAAAGAAGGAAAGTATAAAAAATATTCAAATGGAAATGCTAGCAAAATAACACTTACAGATGAAGAATTATTTTAATGAGCGTATGAGTGGACTAGACATAGCAGAGAAAACAACCAGCGAATCTGAAGCTAAGTCAATAGAAACTATTCAAACTGAAATACCCAGAGATGAAAAGAGTAAGAAAACAGAACAGAGCATCTAAGAGAAGTGGACTAACATCAATGATTCTAGCTTATTTGTAATTGGAATCTCAAAAGCAAGAAGGAGAGAGAATATGGCAGACAAGATAATAGGCAAGAACTTTGCTAAATTAATGAAACTCGGTAGCAATGCCAGGCAGCCGTATGGGCTGTCTTGCTGTTTGGGTCATACATCTCAGTAGTCTCTATGTTATTAGAGATGTCTGCAGTGGAAAAGATGCAATATGGGGCTTTTGGCAAGTGCCAGGAGGATAATCATAGACTTAGGCCAGGCCATATGTAGCAGAGAATTATCCTGAACTTGAGAAAGAGTTCCTGGCATACTCCTGGGTCCTGATAGAGATGAAACATGTGCCTATGGGACATCAAATATCCACAGAGTCAGAGCTTCCCATCATGAACAAGTCATACATTGGGCAGGAGGGGCAGCAACCTATGGTAGATGGTACATTAAGGACCGGGTGTGAGTAGATCAGAAGACAAGTGTAATTTGCACTCCTCTGTTATCACTACTGTTGCAACAGCAGCACTCCCTCAGTTCACCCTATGGCTGTATGGAGGAGGAGTCATCCTTTATTACCATCTGAAGGGAAAGGAAAAGCCTGAGCTTGGTTCATGGATGGGCTGACCTGGGATATCAATATGAGCTGAAAATGGACTGCTGCTTCCCTGCAGCCTTGCTCAGAGGCTTCCCAGGAGATAAAGGCAAAGGGAAATCCTTCTGATGGGCAGTTCTTCAGTCAGAGGCTATTATCATCATCTTTAGGTGAAAATAGAAGTGGGCCAAGATAAGAATATATATGGACTCATATGTAGTGGCAGTAACCTGGTTGGTTTATCATTGGAATGCCATTTAAAATATGACAATCTGGGTCAGGAAAACATGAAAAAGAGGCATACAGGTGAACTAATGGGAGTGGGCATGAAGTGTGAAGGTCTTTGCAATGCATGCTAACGTCCACCATAGGATACCTGCAACAGAAGACGCACTGAACAGCGACGTAGAAAGAACTCAGCCAGTTGACGTCAGTCATCTGTCTTCAGCAACACAAAAGGCGTGAACAGAGTAGACAGATGGCAGGTATGGAAACTATGCGTGGTCCCAATGTATGGGTTCTCGTGTCCCAAGACTGATCTAGTTATTGCTCTCACCAAATACCTAAGCTGATAGGAATAGATACCAGAGCTATCAGCCACTTGGTGTCAGCATATTACATTGGACTGAAGGGAAAGTGACTCATTTTGACTAGAACTGACACATACTCCACTTATAGGAGTATCTTTCTTGCCTCTCTGGCAAACAGGAGAGCATTACTTAGCCAGTATAACTACTCAGGTGCTTATGTAGCGGTAAGCCACCAATACGGAGATCTCTCACAACACCTCAGTGGACCGAGGAGACTACTTTACAGAAAAGCATAGTAGTGATCACATAACCATGAGATCCAATGGCTCTATAATATACTACACCATCAAACTGCAAGTGAGGTGCCAGCTTGGTGCTGAGAGCTTGAAGGGATGTGACACAATCATAGAGGATGCAGTACACACTCTGGATCAATGATCATGATATGATGCTCTGTCCCCAATAGGTATAATACACGGAACAGGGAAACAAGGGGTAAAAGTAAAATTGGAAACACATACCATCACTCTCTGTGAACCATTTGGGAATTGTGCTTTGCAGTCCTGAAAATATAGGCTCCATGGATCTAGAGGCCCTTATTTCCAGGGGAAGGAATCTTGCAACAGGGGACACCATAAAAGTCTCTTTTTGAATTCTATGGCTTCCATCTAGTCACTTTGGTCTCTTTGTGATAAGAGATAACCAGGCAAGGAGAGAAGTCACTATTCTTACAGGGGTTATTGATATTGATCATCAAGATGATGTAGGGTACTATTATAAAATGGGGGCAAGGATGAAAATATTTGGTATCAAGGTGACCTACTGGGCATGTGAGGACACTCCTTTGCCCAATATATCCAGGAAATGGACAAACACAGCAGCCACAGTCTTACTAGGTGATCAGAACTCTCAGACATAGGGTTCTAGATGACTCTCCACCAGGTGATCCACCAACTAGCATATTTGCCAGGCAAAGATGAGGGTAATATCGCGTAGGAGAAGAGGAAGATGAGTATCAGCTGCGGAGACCAGCTTCAGTGACAGAAGCTGCGGTTCTTTCAAGTAATCACTTTCTTGCACATTTACTCAGAAAGAGAGAAAAATCAGAATTTAGGGGGAGCAGCTTCCAGATGATGTGTACTTATTTTTGAAAGCAGGAGTCTGAGCAGCACAAAAGGTTGACTATAACAGATGAAGTGATGAGCAGCCCAGATCCCCATTTGGAACAGAAAAACTGTTTCTCCTGCTGCCGGAGAAGTCGCCTGCCAACACTTCAGAGCTGAATTCTTCCCCACAAATTGAATTGTCCTCGGCTAAAGGGAGCCACCTTGCCATCACTGCTGTGGGGCATCTGAGGTGACTCAATTTGGGTGAACCCTGAAGGACTCTGCTTCCGGGAGCTTGAATGATTAACTGAGGCTTTTGTTATAATTACATCTTAGTTCACCATTTTCCCCTCCCAGCCCTTCTTCTGTTCCTCTCTTATAGGCATTGTTGTTGAGAGCACTCCTCAATAAGTCACCTGCATGTAAATCTCAGTCTCTTTCTTGGGCAGCCGGACGTATGAAAAATTTTCCAGGAAATGAATATTTTCCTTAGGAATCCTTTTGAATTTTTGGTTAGAAATAATAAAAAAAAAGTTGAAGGTAAGTAAGTTGTCAGTAGCAAAACATGTATCACTGATACAAAGATAAAATCATGTGAATTAAAGTTTGAATATATAATCCAAATGCTATAAAACAAGTATAACTAGATTATGTACACTGATCTCAAAAGGTGCCCCACTGTACCATATGTTGAATTGGCAGTATATAAATGGTAGGTATGTTAAGTACTGGATTAAACAAGTATGAATTGAACATTTCATTAATAATCATTTTGCTAATATTCTCATTGTTTGGAAAGATTTGATGGGGATATTGTGTAACCCATGTCTATTTTCAAAGGCTCAGCAAGGAACATTTACAGATACTTTATTTTTCTGTCTATAAATATCTCAAGATTGCACAAAGGCTTTTAAAATTCATTACAGTAGTCCTTAGAGCTTTGAGCAAAAAGACAAGTATCAATAAATATTTGATGACAAAAAGGATGATGATGATAATGATTCATCTGATTCCTATCTCTCCTCATCTTTTCCTATCTCTTGTATGAAAAGAATGGGGCAACTCTTCAATGTGAAGCCAGGAATAAATGAGGGCTTCTCTGTCTCAGACTTCATTACCACAGGAATGTGGCCTGGCACTAAAGTACTTCATAGTTCATTGGAAAAGTCATAAAAACAATTACTATGCCAGGAGAAGGATCTTTTGAAGGAGAGATTCAAAATATCCTTCACAAAATTGCTAAGACAAGCAAAAACAATATTCTGATTCATATATGCTGCTCCTGTATTGTTTTTAGATCATACCACATGAACAAGGCAAGGCAGCCATGTGAAATGAGGCGTGTGTCTCATCAGGCAACTATGTTGAGAGCTTTGGAAAAGTGAGAAGTTGTTCAAGGTGAAGCTTGCAGTATATGAGTGCAAACAGATACATCAGGGTGGATTAAAAGTGGAAGATGTCTGACGATAGGAAGTATTAATAGTCATAACAGAGCTCATAGATGGGGCAGAGTCCTGTTCTAATGTACAGACAACTCCTTACCATCTCAGGACTGTGCGTGTTGACTATAACCAACATGCCAAAATAGTCTCCGAACTTATGAAATTCACACACGCATAAAAATGCAGGTGTGTTATAATTTGACTCAATAATACCAATAAATTCAGCGGATTTTATTTCAAATTATTTGATCGCTTGCTAACATCACGCAGAAAACAACTCATTCTTTAAAATATCACTTACTGAATGGGTTCTGTTTTGGTTAAAACAAACAAGCAAACTTTTATTGACACTATATAAAATAATAATGGCTACTTCATTCCTCTTAGAGCTATTGTGAGGACTAAAGATGCCTGCTCAAAGTTAGTGCTTGGTAAATACCTCAAAGGGCACACTTTAGTAATGCTTGTTTTAGGCGGCTCTGAATGAGAGCCCCGAATACTGCCACGTGCAGCTGAAGTGTGCGTTGTTGATTCCAGTAAGAGTCTGCTGCCCCCTGTCCGCATACTCGTAAGTCAAGATTGAGACCAGCAGGATTAACTGTGTGGCTTATTATACAGAGAGATAAATGCGTACAACTCTTTGTTTCTGATGATGAAGACCTTATTCATCCAACTTCAACATCATCATCTGATTTCATTTTATATGCATATAAAAATCTTTACATAGCAAAAAGAGTACTTCAGTAGACAACACTGAATGTTATAAAATAACCATACAAAAGAAGTTTGGAGAGAAAAGTTATCTTTGTAAAAAGAATTTTGTTTTAGGCTACTTGTGTTTATATTTAAGAAAAATAGCTAAGAAAGAATATTTTGATATGCTTAAAATTTAAATAGAATACAATTTCATTTTAGATGAACGACGCTGATGCCCAATGAGATGTACTGTCATTACTAGTGTCAGAATATTGAAATGTCCACGTAACTAGCCCCTCAGTGGGGCTCACCTTTCCTGGCTGCCCCAGCCTTTATCCTGTGACTGTCCTGGCTTCACCCCCAGCAAGTTAAGGGGTGACATGTGGCACAAGAGCCTTAGGGTCTGCTTACATGAAACCAATCATTACATAATTTTATCAACACCTCTGAAGATAAATATCACAGATAAATCTTAAAATGGATCTCATATCAATGAAGCCACATTTAGTTAAATTTTTTTGAATCTCACTAGACTGTAAATTTCTGTATTAGGTAACAATCATAAAAGAACCCGTCAGTCTTTGTCATTGGTAGTTCAAATTATACTGCTACGTAGGAGAAATATATCTTGAGAACTTGAAACCTTTCCTTAATCATTCAAAAAAAAAAAAGTAAGATTAAAAGACCTACAATTATGTGACTGGAAGCTGACAACTGGAGGGACTTTACAGATTCCTGGGGCTCTGAACAAAACGTATGACATTCTGCGATGGATGTTTCTCTCATTTCTGACAACTCCACCAGATCTCCACCAAGGAGATCAATGAAAAGCTCACTTTATTCTTCATTTGAAAGGGTCCTAAACCCAGGGTCTTGATGAAATTTAAAGATTTTGTTTAATCCCCTACCCTCCAGGTTGTGCACAGACACATTCTGACAAAGACTAATTCAGTAATTTAGGTTCAGCGAGTCAATGGAACACATCAAAGAGAAACACTTTGGGAACACAAAGCCAAGCCAACAGTCCCTCGGCCCAAGCTATGGACCAAGAGAGAGTAGAAAAGAAGTGTTCCTGATCAGAACCAAAAAAGGTCTGCAGCTTATACAATTTTGGGGACTTTCTTTAATAAGAAGAATGTAAAATCACATATACAAAATTATGCATGATATTTTAGAAGAAACACTTCAAAGCGAAGGTCCCTAAAGTTGAAACTCATTAGCTTCATAGTAAATTCATCTCTAGTTGCTGCTATTATTCTAAATACAGAGCTACATGGAAAAAAATCAAAAATTTTTCTAATTAATACAATTTCTATTGTTCTCTATATGCCTAATTCCACAATTTACATAACTAGAAAGTACACTTTAAGACTAAAGTGTAAAGGGGCATAGTATGGTGGCCATTCTGTCAGTCCAGGTGTTAATCAGCAGGACATGAATTATGGTGATGATAGTAGCAATAAAAATAAGGGACATATGAAAGGCATCACATTTTGTTTGAGCTCATCATCAAATTCCTCCTTTAAGACTAAGTCAATTTCATCACAGAATTAAAAATCCATGATTAAAAACATCCAGCGAATTCAGCGCTTTCAGATTTAATATTGCCAACATTCGGAAAACGGTACCTGAAGTGCTTGTTTTAATCCTTAAATCAACAGCATAACATTTCGTTTATACAAAAGCAATTGCTTATGAGCTGCACATGGATTCATAGTTTGGAAAACATACTATTGTTTCTGCAGTGGCATTTTAAAAACTATAATAAGTCACTAAAATATTTAATTTAGAAATCTAGTTAAAATGAAATGTTGAGTGATCACTGTACTTTTCTTCCTTATTGCAGTTTATGATTCACAAATAAATTTCGCATGTGTTCATTTGATTTATCCTTTACCAAGCTGTCAAGTTGATGTTATCCACAGGAAATAGATGAGGTATGCTGAGAGTTGTGCTGCTGAGTGACTTTGTCCTATATCAAATAGTCATGAAAGCAAGCTTAGAAGTGATGTCTTCCGGTTTAAAATGATTGGTTCAATATGTGTTATGCAGGAATCAAAAGAGTGTAAAGGTGTAAAGGTACAGTGGTGTGCTGGCCAATGTTTAACAACTGGCTCTCAGAAGGAAAAAATAAGGGGGAAAGGGCTTTCTTATAACAATATCTAATTCCCCTTGTGCAAACTGTCTTATCTTTTTTAATTTCAATGTACCAAAATTATGTCAACCAGCTCACAAAGTTCGTAAATATGTAATATTCAATACTCATGAGCCAGTACAAACTGACTCCATCATACTACTGGAAAGGTACTTTCCTGACTGTTATTTTGAGGTTGATCAGGATATTAGAGAAGTAGATACATGAGCATAACAGGGATGAGAAAGGGCAACCCAGGTGGTTGGTTGTGGGGTTGGGGTGTAGCAATGATAAGGAAAATTTGCGTAAAGTGTGTGTGTGTGTGTTGTAAAGACTGTTCTTGCTCATACGATAGGAGAAAACAGTCATTAATCAGCATGATGGGGCTGAGAGTTAAAAGGTAACTCGGGGCAGGATGTTACAGAATTATGCATACCAGGGTGATAAAACTCATTTTATTATTAACACTCATTGAGTCTTACGTACGAGGCACGCCATGTGGTACTAGCGCAGCACCAAGCTTAGGTAACATTTGGGTGCTCATTTTACGAATAACAAAACAGCCACAAGGGTGATATATAACCTCTTGAAAACTAGGCTGTTATTAACTGCAGAGCTGGGATTCCAACCCAGGGAGTCAAATATGGGAGTCTTCACTCTAAACATTAGAATACTTTGTGAATAATATATTAGGGAGATTTCAATTTTATTCTGTAAAAATAAGAACAGTCATTGAAATCTGTGTGTCAAGGCTAGAGACAAGGGGCATAGTATGGTGGCCATTCTGTCAGTCCAGCTGTTAATCAATAGGACCTGAATTATGGTGATGATAGTGTTAATAAAAAAAAGGGACACATAAAAGGCATCACATTTTGTTTGAGCTCATCATCAAATTCCTCCTCCTTTTTCCTTTTTATTGTAAAACTACATTAATTTTTTTAAAACTTTGTGGCAAGTAAACAAAAATAATCTCTCTAATTTCATAATCTTACATATTTTTGTATATTCCCTTTCAATTTTGTCCATAGGCATCCGTACTTACACACATTGGCACTTTCACAGTGCAAAAAATTAATCATTACCTACACAATTAAAACATAGTGTCATTTTTTGGTCCATTTTGCTACATGGTCTTCTGTTATATCACTTTAATGACCACAGAATATACCATGAAAAATATATATCATAATCTATTTAACCAGTTTCATAATAATGTTCTTTTTGTTTCAACAATGTACTAACGTAAATAACTAATGAAGATTTTTATGCAAATATACACACATATTTTGGGTTATTGTTTCTCTTGATAAGTTATACAGGGAAACATTTCTTCCAGGATAAATTATTATGTCAAACAACGACTATTTAATCTCCCTAAGTTTACCTCACTAGTAGGCAGTTACGTGCACGTTAAAACAGTGAGGCATAATTTTTCACCAAACCAGTGGCTAGTTAAAAATGATAGCAATCACCAGTAGTGGTGAAGATGCCGTCAAAGGAACACCCACTTACACTCCTGGTTGGTCTGCAAATTGCAAAAAACTTATCAAAATATAGAAAACAACATAATTTAGTATAGTTGTCCCCCCTTATCTGTGGAGTTTCATGACCCCCAGTGGATACCTGAAACTGTGGACAACTCTGAACCGTATATATACCATGTTTTCCCTATACATATACACAGATGAGCCAGCCCTGGCAATCTAGTGGTTAAGATTCAGCGCTCTCACTGCCATGGCCCAGGTTTGTTTCCCAGTTAGGGAACCACACTACCTGCCTGTTGGTTGTCATACTGTGGCAGCTGCATGTTGCTGTGATGCTGAAAGCTGTGCCACCAGGATTTCAAATACCAGCAGGTCACTCACGGTGGATAGGTTTCAGTGAAGCTTCTAGATTAAGACAGACTAGGAAGGACCTGGCCACCCACTCCTGAAAAAATCGGCCATGAAAACCCTATGAACAGTGGAGCATTTTTTGATATAGTGCTGGAAGATGAGAGGATGGTGCAAAAAGACAGAGTAGGGTTCTGCTCTGCTGTCCACAGGGTCGCTAGGAGTGGGAATTGACTTGATGAAACTAACAAAATACACCTATGATAAATTTTAATTTATAAATTAGGCACAGTAAGAGATTAACAATAATAACTAATAAAATAAAATTGTAACAATATACTATAATAAAAGTTACTGTAGATCTTAGCGACCTCAGCGTATGATTCTTTTTCTTTCCTTATTAAGTCAAGAACTCTCACCTCCTCACTTAAAGGAAGCACTTTACGGCATCTCTTTGGCATATCCGAATTGCCAGCAGTGCTATTCTTGCCCTTTGGGGCCCTTATTAAGTAAAACAAGGGCTACTTGGACACAAGCACTGTCACACCACCACAGTCGATCTGATAACCAAGACGATCACTAAGTGACCCCCGGGTGGGTAGTGCTTACAGCATGGATCCCCTGGAGAAAGGGCTGATTCACGTCCTGGGTGGGACAGCGTGAGATTTCATCCCATGATGCAGAAGAGCTCGTAATTTAGAACTTATGAATTGTTTATTTCTGGAATTTTCCATTTAATATTTTCTGACCTCGGTTGACCATGAGTAACTGAAACCACAGAAAGTGAAACTGCGGATAAGGGGAGAGCACTGTAAGGAAGTTAGTCAAGTGTTGTAGACAAGTTCTTCAGATGTGTTAAAAAAATAGACACCTCCAAATGCATTTTCCACGAAATGCCACTCCAGAAATTTGTCCCAAGGAAAAGTTCAGAAATGTTTCAAAATATATCTAGAAAGATGATCATTTCAGCATTTTTGATAAAAGTGACAAATTGGAAAACATGCAGACATTACTTTATCTTTATGATGAAATTGTAGGCAGGTATTAAAAACAATGCTGTGGAAAATTAAATAATAACGTGGCAGAATTTTAAGAAGATATTATTGCCTATTAAAAATTCAGGTGACCAAATACAACACACAACGTAAAACTCATTATAAAACTGGCTCTAGTATGTTATCCAAATGATGTCACAGTCCTGCGCAACTGCCACTGTTTACTTCTCGTGACAGGTATTTTGCAATCTTTACTTTTTGTGTTTTTCTGTAATTTCCCTGTTTCTGCTTTGCACGTGTCTTGCTTTTTAATGAGAAGAAATATATTTTGATGGTTTAGATTCTTCAATTAAAAAAATAGAATGGATAATTTTATGTCCGCTGTATATAACCACTTTGTTTTCAAAGAACCATGCTGATTTCCGATGGCGATATTGCTACTTGTGCTTGCTGTAGTTCAAATTTATCGATGTTTTGTTGCTAAGGCTTTTCTTTTTTAGTGTTCCTGTGCCATTTAGTTTTATACGTATTTTGTAAACGTAGCATGGTTTGGGATAGCATTTGGAATCCGCTCCGGCAGACTTTGTCTTTTAAGACAGCAATTTAAAGACATTCACGCTTGTTTAGGATTTGTTATTATTTGGTCCCGCATCTGACAGTCTTCCTCTCATTTTTCCTCTCCCTCTCTCCTTCCCCCTTCCCTCTGTCACATATTTGCTGTCCAGGTCTTTCACTAATCCATGTGCTCCTTGAAAGGCAAGGACTTAATCTTTTCTCTTTTTATCAAACACAAGTGCAGAACACTTCATGATTTCCCAATGAATGATCTAAAAATTCAAATATTAATTGTTGATTCTTTCACACTGCTAGAATTATCTTAAAATATATTCACATTCACATTAAACGAATTCAACATTGTTATAATTTTAATTATAGTTTAAGAAATATAGAAATCAAATGTATAGCTTTTTATTGAACACTATTTTTCAACTACCGCTATTCATAGATCACTTAAGTTTTGGTCTGAAACTCCATTTCATTTTCTAAAAACATTACGTTCTCTTATACTCCTTTGAATAATAAGGACACAATTAAATTTCTCAATACCATCAATATTCTGTTCACTGATGTATTTACTTGTATCAATAACTGTACCAGGCCTAACCTAGCAGCTCTTTTTTACTACAACATTCAAAGTCAAGAAGTCTCCCTCTTGTTTTTCCCGATAGTGGTTTTCTACGTTTCTGGTACATCTGTGGGTTTTATTTTGCAGGAAAGAAGGCACTTAGCTAACATGTTCTTTGAGACCAGAAATCTGAAAATACCTTTGTGTAGTCTTCTCAAGGCAACAGGAGTTTGGATTTTATCGTTTATTTTTTGAGGAAGACTGGCCCTGAGCTAACATCCATGCCCATCTTCCTCTACTTTATATATAGGACGCCTGCCACAGGATGGCTTTTGCCAAGTGGTGCCATGTCTGCACCCAGGATCCGAACCCCAGGCCGCCGAGAAGTGGAACGTGTAAACTTAACCTCTTTTTACTTGAGGAAGATTGTCCATGAGCTAACATCTATGCCAATCTTCTTCTATTTTGTATATGGGATGCCATCACAGCATGGCTTGATGATCAGTGTGTAGGTCCGTGCTCAGATCCAAATCTGTAAACCTCAGGCCACAGAAATGGAGTGCACGAATTTAACCACTATGCCACCAGGCCAGCCCCTGGATCCTATCTTTTTGACACCATGTGTTATGCGAGTTTCACATCAATGTCTTATATCAGTTACTGAAGACGAGGGGAAGACATAAAGCTATGATGATTTTAACTCCTCCAAAATGATTTTAGTCCAAAGAAATTCCGAGCATGCTGATGAGATAAGAATAGTTTCCCATTCCTCATCAAAATAAACCTCCAACTGGGCTTGCTGGTGGCATAGGAGTTAAGGTCACACATCCCGCTTTGGCAGCCTGGGGTTCGCTGGTTTGGATCCCCGGTCCAGACCTATGCACTGCTTGTCAAGCCATGCTGTGGCAGGTGTCCCACATATAAAATAGAGGAAGATGGGCACAGATGTTAGCTCAGGGCCAGTCTTCCTCAGCAAAAAGACAATTGGTGGTAGATGTTAGCTAAGGGCTAATCTTCCTCAAAAAATTTAAAAAATAAACCTGCAAATGATGAAAACACAGATTGAGAACTGACTTTTCAAACAAGAAAAAAGGATAAATTTTTGTCAATTTAATGCTGATGTGCAAAGCCTTTCACATTTACGCCTGATGTCTGCAGACCCATGCTTCTAGGGCAGCTTTTCAAGTGGTGGCTGATTCTCTACATGTTCCTCTCCGTTAGGGAGCTGGTGCAGGTTAAATGGGCTGAAACAATTATGTGCATTATCTCCAGGCTAGCTCATACAGTCAAATTTCTGTCACTGGGCACTATTTTCCTCTGCAAAATGAACTTGGGTGGTTTGTAAGGGTAAACTGTATGTAACAATGTGGACTACTACGTAGCGAGTCTCTCTCTGTCTCTTTCTGTCTCTCGCCATATATACACATACATGTATAACACTATTTGATATGTGCATCAAATGATAGCATATATGTCTTCAATTCATTAAATAAATGCTATCAGAATTGGTATACTTCATCTTTCCCTAGATTTACTATGGATATATATGAGATAAGAGAAGGAAAATTCACTCTTCTTTTTCTTATACCCCGCTTATGAAATTTGTCTGTAATGCTTGAATTGGTTAGTCTTGACTCTCTACCTATAACACATTTCTTTGCATTTCACATGTAAACCCTGAGCAACTAGGAGGAGCTCCAGCTCCATGTAAGTTGTAATCTGTACCTGAAGACCTTCAATACTAAGGAACAGTTTAGAGAAATCTATGACATATAATTTATGACATATATGAATATATAATTTAAGGTACCAGGATTAATTTTACCTCTTTCCTGGATCTTACGAATTATAGATCCTATTCATAACAGAAATTCTGCTGTTATTCTTGATGATTAACATCTTGTAATTGAAAACATTTTGCTGTGCTTTCTAGATCTGCCCTTATTTCTGCAACACTGATCCAGGGCAATCATATTGAATTAATTTTTGCTTGAGTAGTTCACTATAAAGACAGTGAAAACCCATTATTTCATTTTGAAAAGTTAGATTGGATATATAAATTTCATTAGTCATTAGATAATTTCGAATCCCACATATATTTTTGGTAGACTCAGTAAGTTACATAATTATTTTCTTTTTAATTTCAGTATGGCAAAAATATCAAAAATTACCTTACTTGGTCTTTGACATTTTGTGCACTGTGGCTATAATACATTATACCAGGTATAGCAATGTTCACTTATAGTAGAAATTTACAGTGAAAATAAGCTTGTTATTAAAAACTTACTGGTAATAGGACACTCAATCAAAATGATTTTTCTCTTAGAGAATTGGATTCACCATTTTAGCAGTTTAGAGTATGTGGCTAGTTCTTTTTGTGCTTACATACACCTACAGACACATGCTCATTGTAAACAGCATACTTTAATTTGACTCACATGATGAATAACACTACATAATTGTGGTTATGAACACACATATTGTATCAAGTGCACCTGACTCAGAATCAGAAACTTACTAGATGTGACCTTAATTTTGCCACACTGTCTCGGTAAAACGGTCATATTTACTTTACATATTGTTGCTGTAAGATTAACTAGCACGGTGCTGGAAAATGGTCACACTTATTGTTGTTATTATAGGATCTCTTAAATATTATTATCTAGGAGTTGGGTAAGAAAAGATTATTGGTCTCCCATCTTGGAACACATGCAATCAGATGAACTGCTACAAATTGAAATAATAAAAACATAATTCGCAGTCTTTGATTTCTGAGTGTTTTGCAAATTAAGTGAAGATGTTATAGAAAGCAAGTAATAAAAGAGGCGCTTTGAGGGGCTGGCCCCGTGGCCGAGTGGTTAAGTTCACACGCTCCGCTGCAGGCAGCCCAGGGTTTCAATTGTTCGAATCCTGGGCGTGGACATGGCACTGCTCATCAAGTCACGCTGAGGCAGCGTCCCACGTGCCACAACTGGAAGGACCCACAACGAAGAATATACAACTACGTACCGGGGGGCTTTGGGGAGAAAAAGAAAAAAAAAAAAAAAAACAGGGGCTTTGAGAATTTCTTCTTCTCCACATTTGAATTAGTGCGTTGGTTCTTAGATAGGAACCACTTGATGGGAGGAGGTCATTTTGGACTCCTTCATATCCAGAATATTTTCAATTTCCAAAAGTAAGACAGAAAGAGACTTCCCACATAATGAATAGCCTTTGAATTTGTGATTCATTTATTATGGATTACACAGGATGCTACTGTCTTATGAGAAGTAAAAGCAACTCCATAGGATAGGAATCATAAAGCAACTGATATCAAGTGTTTTTGTGTAAGAAAAAAAAGAATCTAGTTGTTAGCAAGAGTTAGGTAATCACTTAAATGATTTGTTTTTCATAATGACACTCACATGTCTAAATCAGGTTTTTTCCTACTAGAATCTAGAGCTGTGCCATCCAATACTGCAGCAATAGGACATGCGGCTATTTAAATTTAATTAAAAGTAAATGTAATTTAAAATTCAATTCTTCAGCACACTAGTCATATTTCCACTGCTCAAAAGCCACATATACTAGTGGCTACAGTAATGCACAGCACAGAACAGAACATAGCCATCATCACAGAATGTTCTATGGGACAGCACTGGTACAGACCAGTGTGCTTCAACCTAAAAAAAAAATTTCCTCTTTTTTTTAAAAAACAGTCTTTTTGGGCATCCTTTTTTTTCATAAGTTACCCCTGCCCATGAAATTTTAATGCCGCAGATATATGTTTTATGTACCTGTGCCTTACACTTAAAAAGAATAAAATCCTCTGCCCGAATTGAGAATGCATGATGTGGACCCACGGAAAGAGAAAGGAATTGATCCAGGAACCAACCCCATGAGCGGCAGAACAGCATGTTGCCATGTGTTCACATTTACAACGTCTATGAACCACTTATTCAATTTTAGCTTCCTGAACATGCACATAATTGTAATTAAAATAAATGTTGAGATAAAGTAAATTTTAAAGACTAATTTCTATTACTCTATTGTTATCATAATCTTCAAGTCAAATAGCTTACTTTGAAAATTTTTCAACCCTTTTTGTGCCAAATGTAAAATAAAGATAACAGCAGCTACCTTGCTATCTATATTTCTATCATCCTTCTTATGGGTATCTCATAGCTACCGAGAAGTGTGGTAGACACTGGGAAGCAGAAGGAAATAAGATAGTTCTTGCTCAACAGATCTTGAAAGACTAGTGGAAGGTAAAGATAAGACCGGTAGCTAGATCTTTCACTACAAAATCCAGGACTCTTTCTACTAAATGACGTTGCTTTGAAACATCCACATGAAGTGATATCTGGGTCCAGTTCACATTCACTTGTGAGAGTCAGTTGTGAAATTTTCAGTTTTGTGAGCCTGGTGACATCACACTGTTGGTAGATTGAAATCAGCTGTGGTGGTCGTTGTCCTAAATACACCTTAGAAGCCAGAAAAAACCTACAAATCAGGAGTTTGATTTCTCCCTAGAAGAGTTAGTTGTTAAACATTCACCAACACATCACTATCAAACACTTTTTCAAAAAGATCAAGATTAACCTCTTAAACTCAATTATCCGAATTCTGGAGCCCTCTACTAAACTGTGGAAATTAAGAAACTAGCTGAAATGGCAAAGAAAAAGAAAAATTTCTCCATAAGCCCTAGGAATTGACGAGGCAACTTTCAGTAAGTCAATGTTTAACAATGTCTGGCACAAGGCATCATTAAAATTTGCGCTTATTACTCTCAGTAGAACTAACATACAGGGCACTAATGCTAATAATGTTTGTTTGTAATTAACACTGAGCTAACCTTCATGAAGATAAACAAATTTGTGAGGAGCATATTATTTACCTAAGGGCTGGGACAATTCTCCTGGTCTGGGATAGTGAAGTGTCAGAGAAAACAGATGCAAGAGGTTGATCTGGCATGCCCCTTATATTCCTTTTTCTGCTAAACTGAAGTTTCCTAACAAGGCCATTGCTAATTATACTGATGCCCCTTATCTCCACATACCTTGAGAACACCATAGATTAGGGTATAGTCACTTTGTGCATACGGTTATGCGCTACATAACGTTTCAGTCCATGATGGACCACAATAGATGGAGGTCTCATAAAATTGGTACCCCAGAGTCTAGGTGTGTAGTAGGCTATACCATGTAGGTTTGTGTAAGTGCACTCTATGATGTTCACACAATGACGAAATGTCCTAACGACACATTTCTCAGAATGTGTCCTTGTCATTAAGTGACACACGACTGTATTACGACGATTGCTTCTAGATTGTTTTTGTCAATATAGTGTCTTAGTAATCCAGCACTATGAGAAATGAATAAGAATCACACAATTTAATTTAGAGTTTTCACATTGTTGTTGAGTGGAAGGATAGATTCAGTACTTGACACCCAATAGTGAATCATTTCTCAAAATATTTTCCCAATAACACCACTTATTTGAGATAATTCCCAGAAAAATTTGGTGGTCATACTGTATTTTAAGCCATTTCTGAACAAGTAAATCTGTCTCCTATACATGTGAACCGTCTTTCCTCCACATTTAAACTTTTCTTTGGACCCCCCTTTCACCTACTAATTCTAACTGGAACCTCTTATAAGGCTGTTTGGCTTTCTCCTGATGACACTAGTTTTTTGAAACTCTCTCTAGAGGCGGCTGTTCTTTCTTTCTTTTGTTCAGACTCAAATAAACAGTATAAAGGTGCTAGCAGAATTCCTGTCCCACTTTCACACCTTTATCCTCACACAAGCCTTTAACATTATTTCCTTTGGAAATTAATGCATCCAAGTATACCCCTTTCTCCTGACTTTCTTACATGGTCCTTTCAACAGTCATTGTTTGGGATGACTTTCACATCAAAGTTTCAGCCTTTCACCTCAAATAATTCTTGATTACTGCTATTGCAGCCATCTGCTCACCAACTACACACTGATTCACACCTTATGGGACTCAACATTGTAAACTGTTCTCTATAAAACACCCAATCACTTCATTATATCTATAATCCATTCTTGACTCTTGGTTTATCCCTCTTTGGTATCCTAAACATGCAATATCTCTATGATTCTAAGATGTATATTTCAGGCTTAGAATATTTCACGGTGCATAAAATAATGGTGAGTCACACAATTGATGGTACCTTAGATTGCATGAAACAGTTGATTTTATTCAAGTTTCTTCCAACAGACCAATCTCTCTCTCTCTTTCTGTCCACTTTTAATCTTTTCCTCTCTTGCTCCTTCTTTCTCTTCTCTCCAAATTCTTTCAGGAATATCCTGACTTTGCATCCTTTCCATAGAGGTAACTCACAAATACTCATCTGTCATCAGTTCTTCTTTCTAAGCCTCATACCCTCATTTTTGGTGACTTACTTGAAATCCTTACTTATGAAATCCTCACTTGAAATATTGTATTACTTTCGAGTTTAAAACAAAACTTGCCCCATCACTTCTTCCTTATCAACATCTCACTTTCTCCACCCAAAAAAGCAAACCTCCCTCTGCTTTTCCTAAATTTTCCTCTTTGTGTAAATTATCCAAGGCTCAGAACTGTAGAGGTAAGTTCAATTTCTAATCCTTCCATAAATCTGTTGTATTAGGTAATCATCCCATCCTTTGCATTTCCACTGCCACAAGTCTAAATCAGGTCCCCATTTAATTTATATTTAATATCATCTAAGAGAGTGTTATTTATTTCTCTTTAACTTAACCAACATGACACAGAATTTTTAAATCAATCATCTTACACAGGTAGTTCCTGTATTGTGATTCTCTTGCTCAAAGACTTTCAACAACTACCTGTTACCAAGAGTAAAGTATGGAATCCACATTTCTTATTTCTGACTCGTATTGAAAAGTTAAACTAAAATTTGTGCCACGGATAATGAGCTTTGCAGAAGAAAAAACAAAAATGCAAAGCCATCACCACAAGCCTTTTTGAAAACCATTGTGGTGCGAAAGAATAGCTCTAAGATGTGTGCTCTGCAGGAAGACTAAAGACTGATACAGACTATTCAGAGTTCAAGTTGTTCCTGGATCTGAGCACTGTTCACATTCTCAGAAGGTACAGGGAAACTGAGGATGTGTTAGTCACAGGCCTGCATGCAGGGGCAGCCAGGCTGGGGTTACACTTTTAGCTGTTGGTTGGACAATTTGAGTTTAGCAAGAGGGATGGGGAAGAACAAGTTTGGGCCAGGTGATTGCAAGGGTATGTGGAAAAATTTTAGTCTTATAGGATCTTTCACAGTTTGAATTCACAGTTGGTATATATAAGAAAACAGAATGTTATCCTCAACAGAAATGTAGAGTCATTTCTTAGCTTCACTATCAGCTATCTGCTATAGCTTATCAAAGCAACAGTTAACTAATATTTCAGTGATATGAGCTGTTCAATCTCAATTGAGATATCACTGTTGATTTTAATATTAATGTAATTACGTTAACTTAGAGATTTTTTAATGCAGTAATGCAGTGCATTTGAGGGAAGTATTATATTTTCTATATGCAACTAATGTGAAATAGATTATCGTTTCTATTACTTTACTCAAAAGGTAAAATATGGTCAAGTATCAATACCAATCAAAAAATAATTTATTGTAGACAACAGTATGGAGCCTCCTCAAAAAATTAAAAATAGAACTACCATACATATGATCCAGCAATTCCACTTCTGGGGATATATCTGACAGACAAAAACACTATGTTGAAGAGATATCTGCACCCCTATGTTCATTGCAGCATTATCTACAACAGTCAAGACATGGAAACAACCTAAATGTCCATCAATGGATGAGTGGATAAAGAAGTTGTAGTGTGTATACACAATGCAATATTATCCAGCCATGAAAAAGAAAGAAGTCCTGCCATTTGAGACAACATGGATGGACTTTGTGGGTATTATGTTAAGTGAAATAATTTAAAGAGAAAGACTTTGTCAAGAGAAAGACAAATACTGTGTGATTGAATTATATGTGGAATCTAAAAGAAAAAAAAAAACTCATAGAAAAAGAGATCATATGTGTGGTTACCAGAGGTGGGGGATGGAGGGCGGGGGAATTGGAGGAAAGTGATCAAAAGGTACAAACTTCCAGTTATAAGATAAATAAGTGGCGGGAATGTAATATACAACATAATGACTGTAGTTAACACTGCTATATGGTATATTTGAAAATTAAGAGACTAAATGCTGAGAATTTTCATCACAAGGAAAAGAATTTTCTTTTTTTTTGGTAACTCTGTGAGATAATGGATGCTAATTAAACTTATTGCGGTGATCAGTTCACAATATATGTAAGTCATTATTCTGTACATCTTAAACTTATACAGTGTTGTCAATTGTATCTCAATAAAACTGGAAAAAAATTCTCCTGCTCAGAAAAAAATATATTTACAAAAATTCTAACAAATATGATTACTATACTTAAATGACTATAATGATTTAAAAAATCCCTTAAATAGTTACTATTGATTCTCTTATTTCTCATATCTTTATCTTTACTTTTCTATTCAGGAGCACAAATTAGAAAAGTTTGAGTCATCCATGAATCTTTCCAGCTCATATCCAAATTTTCTATAATAATACCTTCTCGATCTATCTTCCCCTCATTTCCTTGGCAACTGCCTTACTTCACAGTTTCACTGTCTCAACTGTGTTTTTAAAAGACATCATTTCAGCAGCACCCTTTTTGGATTTACAATAACCTGTACCACATCAACTTATTTTCTAAAACAAAAATAATATTTCACATTTTTTCTGCCTAACTTTCAATGATTTCTCCTTTTCTTTATTAAAAAAATCTTTAAATCTTGTCTACTTTAAATCTTCTCTACTTTCTTAGCCTCACTCTGAACCATTCATGGAATGGAATTCTAATCATACCCTTGACACTCATTGTAATGCCTCACCTGAAATACCCTGGGTGCCTTCTTCCTTATCTTCTCCAATTGTGGAAGTGTATTTTCCTCTGAATCTGAACTCATATGCTATGTTGTCTTTGGGTAATTTTCTGGTACTTTAGGAGGGATGGTTCCTTCGTTTTTCTGTACAGTTACCACACTGAGGCTAACTATCTATTTACAAGACTCTGAGCTCATTAAAACATCATTTCTGCAGTCTTAGTACCTGGTAGAAATGCCTATCGCCTTCTTTGCAATGTATAGGGAGAAAATAATTTTGATTATAATAATTTTCATTAGAAAATTTGGTGACCATCTCAGATGACTTTTCTCATAATTTGTTTTTTATTTCCTTACAGATTTTAAAAATGATCATATCATGATTTTAAAATACTTTTTGTAACTACAGTTATGCTTCAATCATTAAAAAATCAGGTGTTTATATACATTCCGGTAGCTTCTACCGGAATGCAGAGCAGGTAAATAGCAATCAGCCAGAGGTTTGAAAAATGCATATGAGGAGTTAAAACTGCTTTTATAGTAAAGCTTGTAAAAGCAAGAAGCACTTCTGAGGAAGTCTTTTCAGCTAACTGCATTGCTAGGAGATAGAAGAGACATTTATAATGATGGGTTGATGTCTTCAAACAATCATCAGACACAGGACACAAAATTATGATGAATAGCTTGTTTCCAATGGGAATTGTCATTTCGGGGGGGGGGGGAGCGTGGGAGATCAGGTGTATGAGCTGAAGGATAAATGCCTTGGTTGCACTGAACAAGAGAGCACAGCTGGTGTAAATAGCATGACCTGGGTAACAGTACGCAGAACAAGCGAAGGAGAGAATGATAAATTTAGAGATTGCCACTATGGATCATAGCATGAGTTCATCTAGTGTAAAATTCTTCCTATGGCAATAACTAGTATTTAAGGTTCCAAAGGAAGATGAAAGCTCACAGACTGTGCCTAGGCAATTTATTAAATGTTATTTATCAGGTGAGAAATTTCCTTATCAGTCTTGTGTATAATCATTGAACATCTTGAATCATGCAGTTTGAATATTCTTACAGTATTTTTCTCTGGCAGATCTGCAAATGGTATTGATAGACATAAAGGTAGTCAGGCTTTTAAAATAATCCCTTTACACTATTTGATTTTACACTTAGTGATCTTCATTTGCCACTGAGATACAATGGTTATCCACATCAAGTGGAACATACGTAGAAGTTGAATGCCAGTTTGACAACAAGCTTGGGTCACAATATATTTAAAAAAGCAAGTTAAAGAGTAATGTATTAACATTCATACACTAATACCAGCCTGCTTTCAGAATGCTCAGATTTACTCTTACCTTCTGTTTCCATATTTATAATTTTTTAAATTGCTATTAATTTTTAAGCCTCTGAAATTCTTACAAAAATACAATTGTTTATAGCATACACTCTTACTGAAATAGATGAAGGTAGATTTTATCAGTGTTATAGTCAGAGGAAATGGAGGGCAAAAATAGAACATTTTCACCACCTATTGTGCCGCTACTCTTTCAGAGCCTGCTCTTGAGAACGTTGGAAAGGAATGATGAAGTTAGAGCAATGTGAGGAGCCTATGTGCCAGGAAGTTGGACCAATGAGAAAGAAAGTCATGTTAAGACTGGAAGATGGGAAACAAGAGGGTCTTTCATTTGAAGTGTTTTCCACCATAATCTTCCTTATACACAGGCAGTGGCAGAGTACTGTTAACTAAGGTATGCAATGTACTTTTAGGTACAATAATCACAATTCAATTGCATCCTAAGAAATGCTCTCATTGTATTCATACAATATCTAGCTTCAGTGTCTAACTATGGAGTTTACAGATGTTAAAATGAATTTTACCCAAGAGGATTCATTTTTTTTTTTCATGAGATTCCTAGAGGAAAGTTAGTTTCAAGTTTTACAGTAATGTATGTGGAAATGGGTCACTTTTACAACTCAGAAGTTCTGTTCACTGTCTCCTAGTTACCAGGGAAGGACGGATAAGGTAGCTGCAGGAAAGCTACCAGAGACCCACAATGATGCAATATGTATTGGTAGTCAGTTGTAAGTTATACACTCTTTGGATGTCAAAAATAACTCAAGATAGTTCCTGTATCTCAAGCCTGTCTTATTTGAAGACAAGATAAACAAACAAGAGAATTAGTGGGAATTGGAACTAGTTTAAGAAAAAAAAATCAGGCATAGGAAAATAAGAAAGCTAGTGATTAGACCAGGATTAGAGCTTGGATCTCCTAATTGCCAACTGAACAACTTTGAAAAACTGTACCACAATGTCTATAACTCAAGAAAAACTATATAATTTCTGCTCCACCTGCATTGTCTTTTTGTCTCTTTCTTGCCCTTAATAGATTTGTATAGTGCTGTGTGGATTGAGTGTAAAAGCACTGAGAGATTTGAAGCCAGAAATGTCTTGGGCTTTATCCTACCTTTGTCATATTTTAGATAGAAGATGTGTGGGGAGTCATTTATCATTCAGTAGATGTATTAGTTTGCTATTGCTGCATATCAAATTGCCAGAAATTTAGCAGCTTAAAACACCACTCATGTACTAGCTCACAGTTCTGTAGAGTCTGGGAGGTCTCCCTGGTTTTTCTCTTTAGGGTCTCATAAGACTGAAATCAGGCTGGCCAAACTAGGCTCTCATCGGAAGGCTCCAGGAAGAAATCGGTTTTCAAACCCATTCAGGTTGTTGGTAGAAGCCACTTCCTTACTCTGGAGGTCTGACATCCTTATTTCCCTGCTGGATGTCACAGGCCACTCTTTAGAAGGTACTCTTGAAGCACTTTAGAAGGTACTTTAGAAGCACTCTTTAGAAGGCTACATGCCTTCCAATGTAGCGCCCTCTATCCTCAGCGCCAGCAAGGACAGGTCAAATCCTTTTCATGCTTTGAATCTCTTTGACTCTTAAACAACTCATGCAACTAATCTAGGCCCATCGAGATAATCTCCCTTTCTATTTTATATAATTAAATATAATTTAACATAATTATGGAAATGATATCATATTCACAGGTTTCACTCACACTCAAAGGGGAGGAGAATATACTAAGGCAATGTTTCTAGGGAGTCATCCCTAAAATTGTGCTTATCACAGGGGCCTGTTTTTTTATCTGCAAATCTGAGTTGCATCACGTCTCCACGCATGGCTGTTGCATTAATAAAAGAGCTAATGTTTAAAATCACCTGTCACATCCTAAGTAAAGTAATGACTATTTGGGCAAACATTTGACTCTCAAGGAAGCAAATTTTATTTATAAACATGATTGTATGTTAGAGCATTCTTTCTACACTTACCTAAAATCTGTATGCCTATAATTTATCCCTATTTTTGAAGTCAAAGAGATTATGTACAAGTTCCCATGCATATCTGTTCATTCTGTGGCACTGAATTAGCATTAACAGCAACCTTATTCTATGCCAGGCCCTCTATTCAGTGAACAAAAACAGATATCTCCCCTCCTTCTTTGAAATTACATTCTAGTAAGGGAGCTACACATTAATCAATGAATTGCACAAATATATGTAAAATTAAAATAGTGAAAAATACCATGAAGATAATTAAGGCTGTGAGAGCATCTATTATAGTAATTCTTAGATGGGCCTTCTCTGAAGAAGTAACTTAAAATGAGATCTGGCAGAAGTTCCAATGAGCTTTGGTACAAGAGGAGGAATGGACTTTCCAGAAATAAGCATAGGCCTATTAGAGACAGAAATAAGACCAAAATATCTGGAGAACACAAAGTCAGGGGAAAGATATAGATTGGATAGGGAAAGGATGCACAATCATTATAGAACTTGTTAGATAGATAGATATTTTTCTTTCAACACTATACAATCCTCTGCTCCTGTCCAGCTGCGATCCTTTGTATTCGCTTGTTTCTCCAGTTTTGGGGTGATGGTTTTCCCTGTGATCTCAGCTTTCTGATGGGTCTAAGAAGAGTTGTTTTTCAGTTTTTCAAGTGTTTTGTTGTTGTCGTTGTTTTGAAGATGAGCATGATGACTTCCAAGCTCTTTACATGTCAGAGCAGAAACCAAAATTCCTCATATTGCTTAATATTTCTAGGTTTTCCATTTGGCGTTTTCTTATTTCTATGTGTCTGCTATAACTGTCCATCTATTCATTTATGTTACTCTCCATTTCCCCGGATATTCTAACATATTAATCACAGTTATTCTAAATTGTGATTTATTGTGATTATTCTAAAGTTTATACTAAACTTGCTGTACTAAACTTGCTGTTTCATAATTCCAGCATCTAGGGTCATCTCTGAGTCTGGTTCTGTTGGTTATTTTGCCTCTTGACAATTTTTTCTAATTGGTCCTTGTGTGTCTCCTATTTTTTTAAATTGAATATCAGACACTGGTACAGAATGGTAGAGACTGAGTTGAATACTGCTTATGACTGATATGGGATACTATTTACAACTGCATATGGGCAAGCTTTTCTCTGTCAGGCCATTAGTATGAGCAGCTGAGTCAATCTAGTAAGGAGTTGACCAGGACGTGGCTTTTGTTGTTGTACCAAAGACTTCACATTTGCGTAGCATTGAGATTCCATTGCCTTGTGCTTTGTTTAGGGGCTGGTGGGCTGTAGGATTTTTTTCATTGTCACCACACCATCATCAGCTTTTCACCGGGAATCTTGCCTGTTTACTTATTTTTCCTTAAATCCTTGAACATTTTTACAACAGCTGTTTCAGGTTTTAGGTGGTGATTCTAATATCTATGTAATCTGTGGATATGTTTCTATTGTCTCTTTTATGTCTGCCAGATACAGATCACTTATCTCTGTTTATCCACATACCGAATTATTTTCCGTTGTGTGAAGGATACTGCAGATATCATAGAGTTAGAAGTCTATATTTTTATTCCTATAAAAACTGCTCAGTTTTGGCTGGTAAGCTGTTTGCTTATAATGGGCTGACTTGACGCTTGTCGAGTCTTATCTAGGTCAGTCTAGAATAGCCCCTATCCTAACATTATAGTTCCCTTCCTTTTAAGCCATGATCATCTCTCTACTCTGACTGGTTAGAAATCCAACATCTTCCAGCACTCTGTGGACTCCAGATTTCCCATTTATGTCATAGCTTCTCAAGAGTTTTCTAGCAACCCTCACAGAATGTTGCCTGTGCACGTGCAAGCTAGTTTTCAACCAAAAAATCAAGGACTTGTGTGTATTTTGAAAGTTTCCTTTCTGAGCAGCCACCTCATTTCTAATACCCTGCCCTAAAATTCCACCTCCCAAATCAGCCCCAGATTCTGTTATTTATTTCTTCTGCTCTATAAGACCACTGCTTTCCGTGTGAGTCTTAAGTCCTTTGCTTCAGTTTGGAAGTTATCTCTAGGAAGAAGCTGGTTTGAACGTGGAGTTCATCACATGCGTTTCCTTTCTGTCATGCACCACAACTCTGCACAGTCTGTAGCTCAACTCAGTTACTTTATATATTTTGTCCATGTTTATATTTGATTTCTTTACAGCAAACAGGTAAGTCCAATACCTGTTTCTCAATTGGAACCAAAAGTTCTTGTTACTAATCCTTGGTCATATATTGATCTATCATAATGGTATTTTGTCAAATGGGAAGTTATCTTCTCATGACCTCATCCACCATCCAATAGATAATGCCAAAATTCTCTTTCAGGTTTATACTGAAAGGGATATTCATGTACTAAATTTAGAGCTAAATTGGCACATATGCTATTGAGAAGGCAAAAAAAAATTGAGAAGTGCAAAAGTTCCATAACTTCTAATGAACTCTTCTGAGAGTGATAAATTTCTTTGAGTTGATTTAGACAGATTGATAAAGTGATCTGAAGATATGGGGATAAAGTGGTCTGAAGATATGGAGATATTCTATAGACCCTATCTTAGAATGTCAGCCACTTTATCAGAATTTACTCATATTTTCAAAAACTCATTATAGATATTGTCTACTATGTGCTAGGAATGTGTCTAGGCCATAACCAAAAATATCTCTGTGCTCTCAAGGAGCTTAAATTCCAAGAGGTGGAGATAGAAAATAAAGAAATATATAGGCTAAGAACATTCATGTTATCGTGAGTACTGTGAAGAAAATAAAAAAGATTACAAAATAGATACTAAATTAGTTTATGGATAGGTTAGTACAATAGGAAGGACTTTCTAGAAGATGCAATTTGAGCTGAGATCTAAAGGAGTCTGTCATGGAAAAGCTAATGGAAGAGCATTCAAGGCAGAGAAGAAAGGAAAATACAGTGTTTTCTGAAGAAAGAATGATTTTGAGAAGTGTTTCAGGACACAAACAAACAAAAAATAAACAAGGTTTAATATAGATGGGAATAGGGAATGCAGATATTTAAAAAACAGTCAGTGTCCAGGACTGGATGCCAATGTGAGAGAGAGATCGGAATCATGTATGGTTCCCAGGGTTGTGGCTGGAGTGGGTCATGGAGGCTTTCACTAAGGTGAGACAGAAGGGAGGCAGCAATTTTAAAGATATCCTACAGAGAGTTTAAGTTCAAGATTCTTGTTAAGTAGTCCATCAAAGATATTAAGTAAAGGATTATGATATGCCACCAGAAAATAGTTTGGTTTTGTTCCTTTGTTAGAGTCTTTATTTTAATCTTATTTTTATTACTATATTACATTTAGCAAACTGTCTAGATATTATAATTCGGTCTTTGAATGCTCATAAAAATACATGACATCAAAAGAAAAATACCTGACATTAGTCTGGCAAGATCATAACATTTAATCTAATCTTTCTTATACATATTTGGAATTAACTTATAAGGTAAGCATTTTAAGGGAAATTGGCTTTTTCTCTTTGAGGGCATCATTTCATGCAATTCTTTTCTAGTTTATTAATTGCATCCTAAGGGCATCTAGAAATTTTGATTGTCTCTCCTAGACCGTGGGATCTGTTTCACCCATCAGAATTGTTTACAAGTTATTTTATAAAGTAGAGATATGAAAGTGAAAGCTCATCATTTTTTTTTCCTCTTAATACCAATATAGGCCATGTTTCTCTATGGTTTATTATTTATTCAGTAACCTTTAAAATATTTAAAGCAATAGAATTTTCCTTCCTCAACTGAAGGAATGTTAAATATCCTCAAAAGGCTTATGGTTAGGCATAATTCTCATGATTCTAAAGATGTCTGCCATTTTTACTCATATTTTTCGGATACCAGATTTCTAATATTGAGTTATATTATTAGAGCATATTTACAGTTTTACTTTATAATAATATATTACATTTTTATCAAAATACTTCTTTAAGGGCTAAAATCTTGAGCTTTTTCAGTGACAAATTCTGTTATAAAAGAAATATTTTAAAGTGGCTCTACTGTACTGAGAATGTTAACTTGACTGTTTCAATAAAATCAGCAGATAGTTAACATTAAGAGCAATAAAATGGAAAAGAGAAATGGTTTTAAAACTGAAAAAGAAAATCTTATTTCATCATTACTTAATTGTTACATGATTGGTCTGTCATCTTCATGTTCCAGAAATTCATATATACGCCTAAATAAGAAGGTGAATTTACCCTCTTGGTAGAGAATTCAGAAGAACTTTAAAAAAGAGAGGATATTTGGGAAAGGAGAAGTATTTACTATGAATAAATCAATTTAGAATATAGCTATCATTCAATAAATGTCAATCAAATCCAGATATTTAACTGGAGGCATAGAAATGCCAAGGAGACCATATGCCATATTTTATTTCCAACTTTAGATTACTGATTTTCTAAGAACTTAAAATTAAAAGTTTACAGAATATTTGTTGGTTTGTTTGTTTTTACCTTAATTTTCTGCAGATTGAGTTATATGCCTTAGAAGATGCCAAACCTGGATTTCAGTCACAAATCCTCTAGGAGACTTTTGACCTTAGAAAACTTAAATTTGGCTGCCTCCTCACTGTAAGCTGGAAATGACCCTTAACTCAGATTATTGAGATGTCACAGGACAAGTGCTGTTGAGCATGGCCCACAGAAGCACTCACAGACTTTCAATCCCTTTCCTCCTGCTTTTCTCAGCCTAGTAGTCAGGCTGGCTCATGACATGTGGACCAAAACCCTGTCAAGCCTTCAGAACCAACATAAATGTCCATCTGTCAATGAAATCTGAAGGCTTTCTCTCCCTTTAATTACGCTGTATAGAATTCTTATCTCCTTAGCAGGGTTTTGTTGTCTTTGAGGGCAGGAGATGTTTCTTAGATGTTATTTGCATTATTATGGCATGTAGTCCAATATTCACTTACTGAAGTGAGCTGTTTTCATCTCTCAATTTTCCATAATAGTGACACTTAAACTTCCTTTGGTTGAGTTTCCAGAAAATTCCTAACCCATGTTAGGAAATCATATAAGAATAGATTCTACTTTTGAAAACAGGCATTCAGACTAAGTGGTTTATAATTATTTGAGTATATTTCCTGGTCTTTTATATCCAATTAACATTTGTTACACAATGAGCTTTCATTAGACAACTGACATCATTAGACAAGCTTCACTGAAGGCATCATTAATTTTGATTTCATTTATTTAATAAAAACCCTGTGGTTAATTAAAATCCTTGTGTACATTTTAGAAAAAGCTCTAATAACATAGATTGTTCCAATACCCATATTATATATAAAAAGAAGTAACATACATCAAAATCTTTGCAAGAGTGCCCCTTTTAATATACACTATCATTTTATTTTAGTTGAAGCATTTTTAATCATTTAGAAAATTATCTAAGTTTTATGATGTTACTATTCATTTGTTTCTTAGATGCTTATTAAGCCCTTTTAATCTGTCAAGCACTGTTTTGAACTCTGAAAATATATTAATGAATAAACACAAAAATCTCTGTGCTCATGTAGAATTGGATTTTTTTTCTTATCTTCACAGAGATAAATTGTTATAACTTATTTGAAACATAAACATGTGTTACAAAGTATTTGTTAATGGGAAAAGCTCATAAAGTTACACTAAATGTAAATTGCTTGTTCTCCACTTGCTTATTACATATGAATAGAAAGCCAGTCTTTCTAGATCTAATATGATCTTATGAAACTTCAACATATTCTGCTTGCAAACCTTAATCTATGATTTATATGGCCAGAATATGAGTAAAAATTTATGTATTATGCTTACCTAATCAAATTAACAAGTTTTTATTTGAGTTACCCCATACAATTCTTGCTGTATCAACTAAGTGTTAGCACTGATTATACGTGATAATCCAGAACTTTTCCTTATGGAGAAAGATGTTCAGAAAAAGTTCAAAGGTGTAAGATTGCCTTTTCTAGGAAAATCAACCATTGTATGATTTTCTGATAGAATGGGGTACTGTTAACAAAGGCATTGAAAATACTCATCAATTATAGTGAAATATTTTTCTGAAGGTGATGGTTAAGTTACACAAACAAGCTATCAGGTGAAAAAAAAGGACGGGGAAGCCCTACCAGAATAATCCCTAGGGAGCTTCTAGAGCATTTTCTTTTCTAGGTGATCACTGTGCTACCAACGGATTTGCAAAAAATCCTTCCAGTTCAGTGTTTTTTCTCTTCTGCTTCCCCTCAGTAAATATTATATTCTTAAAATCTAAAGACTTCAGAATACACATATTTAATCAGATAAGTCTGATCCACTTAATCCTTTAAACTGTAATTTCTTCATTAGATAATATGCTAAAGATTAATTTTTCTTGGGACTCAATTGTGGTTTATCAGTTATGATTTTAACATACCTTAAACTTCATCTTATATTTAATGTAATAGGTTTCTCTTGTCCACTTATCATTCAGATAAGGAGCTGTCCTCTGACTTCTGAGTTTAACAGAAAAAACTGTCTTGCTTGATGAATGTGAACCTTTGTTCAGAGTACATTAATCCATGCTCAGTTGTTTTTGTTCACTCCAACTTTGCCAAAGAATGAGATTCTCAATCCTATCACATTCTTTCTTTTCAACAAACATAATTTGAGCATCTCTTTTACATCTGGAACGTTGGATACAGAGAAAATCCCTGCCCTCGTGGAAATTTATTTGCTTGGAGAAACACACAGTTAACAACCAACATAATAAATGAGAAAAGTAGAAATTAAAGTAAAGTCTGAGAAGAAAATCGAAAGGGAGGTGTAATAGAGAAAGTTACTATGGGATGCATCATTTTAAAGAGGTCTCTCTAAAGAGATACAATCTTAGTTGAGACCTAATGAGAGAGAAGGAAATGGTCATGTGCAGATCAGAGGAAAGGACATTTTTGTAAAAGATATGTGATGAACAAAGTCCCAAATGGACAATAATATGGCCCATTAGAGACATAGTAGTGTGTTTGAAAGCATCGCATATGGAGTTGACTGAGAAAAGGGGATAATAGTTTGACATAAAATTGAGAGACAGAGCAGATTGCATGAGGCCTTGAGAGCTAGATTAAGGAGTTTTGATCTTATTCCAAGAAAAATAAGAATCCATTGAGATATTTTAAGCAGGAAGTTACCAGACCTGACTCTTTTCTAGGACCATTCTGTGAAGAATTTACTGCAGAATGACGAGAATGAAAGGAAGGAGACTGAGAACATCACCTGGTAACCCAAGGCAGATTCCGAAATCCAGGAGAGGGGAATTGAGGGCAATTGTGAAACTCACTTTAGTGACAGGAAGGACTTATACCTAAACTGCGCAGGTTTGAAAATATATTTATATACTTGATAGGCAAATAAATAAATAAACATAAGCACATTAACATAATATGTACTATATTTACAAATAATATAATAAAATACTTTCCTTATATAAGTACAATGCAACAAAACAATACAAAACCGGAGACTCACACCTTTATCCTTTATCTCTTCAAACAGAAAATGAAAATGATGAGGAAGAAGAATTAATGTGAATTCATTTTTTTATATTCCAAGGTGCTTGCTTCCAAAAATAACTATTGGAAAAAGCACAGAGTGATTCTCAGGATAGCAGTGACTCGTGTTCCACACACTCTAAATTATTGAAGAACAACAAATTTGGGCAAGGCAAGATTTTTGTCTCAGAAAAGCCATCTTGACTGATCATTGGCTTGTTGGTCAGGGAAGTTCCAGGTGCGTTTAGACATAGACTACTACAGCTACTCAGAGCTGCGTGTCAGAATTAATTCACCTCCAGATTTTAACTGGTGGATGCTGGGTAAGGTGGATTGAACAGACTTATTGGGTTAAACAGGTTTAGTGGACCAAGGGCGATGGAATTGAGATGGCATTTGTCCCAATTAGAAAATCGAGTGTAATGTGCCTCATTCTAAACGTGTTCCTATGGGGACACTAATGCCTATTTTGAGGAAGAGACCACAGTTAAATAAGATTATTTTTCTCTAGCTCTTCTCAGAATGCATCACAGACATACAAATGTCTCTTTTGGCCCTGGAGTGGAAAGGATCTACACGCCTACTGATTTCTCTTTTGTAAAGATGAGGTGGGCAGCATGGTACTGAAGTCCAATGTCTCTAAGATGAGAACCAACACGTGTTTTCTTTTAGGCCTGAAATTAACACTATGTTCATTTAACTCCTTAGATAAAGTAAAAATTCCTTAGGGAGAAAAAAATGCCATCTCTCCTCCATCTCCCTCCTTCGAGAGGGCAAAAATGTGGACAAACTGTTCTGAGTTGATAAATAAAGGTATAATCACATCCGGTCTCTCAGAGACAAGTTTGGTCTGAAATCGAACATTAACACAATGCCGTAAAGCTAATGAACATCTCAAGAGCTCTGCACAAATGTTGCAGACGTATCTTTGCTTTGTTTTATTCCTCTCTGGGGAAGGTGAGATTTTATGAGTGTAAGCATTTTCCTGAATAGAAATTTCCCTTAGGTAATTTAAACCCCAACTGTTTAAAGGCAGAAAGGTTCTCTCTATTATGCCTGTAAAGGATAAGCAAGTCAAACGATGGCAAACAAAGAGCATGAAAGACATGTGACGGTTTATTTGCCAATAATATGAACAGTGGGCTGAAATGTGAATGTAAAAGTTCTCATCCAGGAATAGAATCCCAGAAGGAGACAGCAAATGAGGGGAAAGGAAGTATTAAGGATGGAGAATCTTGTTTTTATGGTCCTTTGAAATTTTGGTGGTGGCAAACTCTAATGTGTGTAATGGTCAGGTAAACTGCACAGATATGTACAGTTGACAGGTTGGCTATAATGGAGAGCGTGTGCCCATCTCCAGGATGAAGCCACTCCTCAGAGCCAGGCTATTGTTTCCAAAATGAAAATATACGCCTGGTGTTTCCAGATCACCTAAATTTTCCTCAGAAGCAAAAACTGAGAGTACCATGACTTGTCCTAATTTTAAAATATCTCATCTTTATAAATCATACTACCCAAGCAAACAGAACAAGATTCAGTTTGTGGGTCACATTTAATGAGGTGTGTAATAATTGAAGGCAAGAAATCAAAATCTATTTCTTCTGAAAATAGGAGAGCTGGCTGACTGGGGATGTCTTATTCAGGACACAGAGTTCAGCACAAAGTCTCTGACCGTGGAGGACATGGCAGAGGTAGGGAAGGAGGAGACCATCTCTTACGGGTCCTCTACCTCCGGGGAGAAATACTTGGCTCTCCTGTGTTTAGAGATGAGAAGATAATATCCCATCTTTCCTTAAGTCTCCCCTGCTAAGTTTCAATTGAAATGCAGAGTTCCAGCATCATCAAGATCATGACTGTGAGAGCAAACTTGGGAAGGCTTGGGTTCTCGCAGGGTCTCCTCAGAACATAAGCGGCAGGGAGTCAGGGAGTCTCACCTGTTCTCTGCACTCCTCTCAGCACCTAGACAAGCTGGCACATAGTAGGAGCTCAGGGAAGGGACCTGGAAGGATGACTGGAACTTGAAGAGTGCAGAATCACACTTACTGAAGAGTGACTTGATAAAGATGCTCCGCGTGACTAGATCTGTGTTTTAGTCAGGCAATGCTGATAATTTATCACAAAGACTTAGAGAAAAAGATTCTAAAGACAAGAAAACCAGGTAAGAGAATCTCAGAGAGAGAATAAAGTGATTAAATAGAGCAGTGAGATAATTTACCCATTAAAACACCAGAGGAAGAATCCTTTCAAAACCTAGGAGATGCATTTTTCTTCTCATGACTTAGAGTCATTGGGGTCAAGATTTCAAATCTCAAGTGCCTCTGAAGACCTTTCTTTCTAATGGATTATATTTCTATTTACTTCTCTGATTAAAAGCCACAGTTCACTGGCCTGGTAGTGCTTTGATACTTTGATTTTAAAAGTCCTTTAATGATTTTTTAAATCTAGCTATATTATACAGAACCACAGAACATTTTAGTTAAATAAAGACTGTAGGAAGGCACCACATTACAGATGAAAATCATTGACTTTCTGGAGATGCCGTCCAGTCACTTACAGACTGGGAGAATCCTTCAGTCTTGAGAGTAAAGATTCTGTTTCTCTTAGAGGCAGCACATTTCATTTTAGATAGCTGTGGGGTTACGGCCTCGTTCTCTGGTTTCCATGGGTGAAGTAAGTTCAGATTCACTTACCAAAAGGAGTGCAATTGGTGTAGGTACATCAGGTTCTCTTTCCTTCCCTCTCTGGCCAATCAGGGAAAATCTGTTCTTCAAATGGCAATGTCTCGCTCACTGACGGCAAGGATTTCCATGCTTCCAAAAGCAGGAAATATGCTCCATGCCTGGGCTTTAGGCCGCTTCCTTGGATTCCTGCTCTTATGTCATAAGCCCACTGTCTTAGTTTGGATTCTCCTGAAGTCAGAACTTGAGATGATGACTCAATTTATTCAGTAGGTGATCTCAGGAACTGAGAATGCAGGAGTAGGAGCATGAGATGAGAATGTTTAAAAGTCAGTAGAAGAAGCCTGATTAAAGATACTGTTGTAGGCAATGGGGACATGATTGTTCAGTGACCTTTTAAGAACTGAATAATATATAGTCAAGATTATCTACCTGAAAAGAAGATGGTTGGAATATTTACAAAGTATCTTCCATCTCTCAACGTTTTAAGGGTACCTCTGAGCACTGACTTCCTACATTTTGAGGTTTGTGTGCATATGGGTCAAGCTGGCTGCATGGTATGGAAAAAGACCCTGGAGATGGAGCAGACTCAGCAAAAGTACTTGACTTTGGAAACTGTCATTATGAGGTGAGCTGAGGGCACTCAGAACTGCTCACTCTAAAAGCAGCTGAAATCAGAGGCTGGCCAAGATGATGTGACTGGAGTACCAGAGGTATTTGCTATGTTTACATCAGGAATTACCAAGGCCTGTCTCCGGAAATCCACTTGTAGGCTTGCCACTCTCCATATGCATTCTGGTCTTCACCATTCAGTTGACCCCAAATCCTACATGAAGCCAGCTGTGTAAATCTTTCTTGGAGTCTGCTTTCCACACCCAAATATTTCCTCCGTTTGTACCAAAACCTCTGTTTGCAATGGTAAGATGGGTAGTATTACAATGTTCTCACTTTGGGACACAGGTTATAGGTATGTTCTTCAAACTGGCTTTACTAGAAAGCCCTGTACTTTGGAAGTTAGTGAGCCTTCATGAATAATCCAGATGATTTGATCCACTCTTACCTTTTGGGTGCTCATTCCTGGTTAGAACCTGGGAAGAAGGGAGACTGAATGACCAGGGAATAAAACCACCTCAGTGCCTAACATGTTTGAACTGTCCTACAGCTATTATTTTTGGTATTCACTGGTCTTGAGCATCGTTCTGATTTATATTTGCTTGCATAATAAAGTATTTCTTAATGTTAGGATAAAAATATATTTTAATAATATATCTATAGAATTCTCTAGGCCCAATTTCTCTGTAAAATATCAGATGGACACATTTATGACATAAATATTGCCCTAGAAAACTGAATATAAGCGGATAATGACCTATAAATATCTGATAATTGATATGCTTTTAACAGGCAGTACATCATCTCAACCATTATTTTTAGCATCTTATTTTGTAGGTTATAAAATATGAACTGCTTTGAGATTGTTATATATTATATAAAGAATCACAACGATAAGGTCACTTGGCTTAATTTGCTATTGGTTTCTTTTTAGAAAGATTTATTACAGGTTAATGAGTAATATAAAAGGTCTAAATTTAACATTTTAGGTCACTTTTAGATTTATTGCATAGAACTATTTCACTTGCTAATATTAAATCAAATTATATTGCCCCTGAATTTAGAATTGGTGTTATGTGTTCACATATATAAAACTTTAATTCAGAATGAGCTGCATTTGCAGAGTTTTCTTTTTCAGTACACAGGCAGGAAAAACTCCTCTGAACGGTTTGCCACAGTATCAATAAATCAACATCATAAAAGTGAGAATTTTATTTCCTGTTGGTTATTGACATTTAAAATAATGCTTATTTTAACAGCATCATGGAAAGAAAAGAAAAAGAGAAAACACATAATAATCTTCAATCACCAAAAAGTTATGTGCGTTAATATGTAAAAAGTTAAAATGGAATTCAATTAAGGAAACAAATTACTTGAAATACGAAATGTTCTTTCATTAAAAAAAATTTGAATGACTTTAATATTCTAGGCACTTTGTTAGGCACTGAGATACAAAAGTGAGCAAATGACAAAAAAAATTCCGCTCTTGAAGGCTTTCACTTCTAGTAGAGGGAAGAGGTAAAATAAATAAATAAATAAATGATAGAAT
Organism: Equus asinus; assembly: GCF_041296235.1. NCBI lineage: Eukaryota > Metazoa > Chordata > Mammalia > Perissodactyla > Equidae > Equus > Equus asinus. The sequence continues at coordinate 6,577,225 of NC_091797.1, read as the reverse complement.
GATTAGATAGTGATAACTGCTATGAAGAAAAAAACAACAGTAGGTAGATAGAGAGACACAGTGTTATTTTTACGCGATGTGACTAGGCCTCTATGAGGAATGCACATCTGAGACTGAAGAAATATGGAGAAAAACTATGCCATATCTCAGAGAAGTGAGTCACACCCAGATGGAACAGCAGGAGGTCAGCTGGGGGAGGAGGGAGCATGTAGTAGGAAATGAGATCAGAGAGGTGGCCAGGGAGCAGATTATGTAGGATTTAGCAGAGCAAAGTAAGGAGTACCTTCCAAGCCTTATGGGAAGACATGGTGGACTTTGAGCTTGGGAGTGAAGTGATCTGTTTCATATTTTAAAATGATCACTCTAGGGGCTGGATGAGGAATATGTTTTAATGTGACAAGAGTGGAAGATGAAGACAAGTTAAGATGTTATATTTCAGGCAAGAGATGATAGTGGCTTAGACTAGGGTGATTGTAAAGCAGGTGTGAGAAGTGGTTGAATTAAAATTTAGAGATGTAGCCAATGGGATTTGCTGGTGGACTTTGTGGTGATGTGTGAACGATGAGTCAATAATAACTACATAATTTTGGCTTGAGAAACTGAGTGAACAATGCCATTCACTGAGGTGGAAACCACTGGGGGTAAAGCAGGGTCGGGATAAAACCTCGGTACTGGGGGATCAGTTTGAGAAGTCACATGGACATCCAAGTGGAAATACTTAAGTATATGAGTTGAGCGTTCAGGGGAGAGGCCAGGACTCATGGAACAAGTTGCTAATTATCAGTAGTGTATATGTATGGCATTTAAATGGACAAAAACCTGGATGCAATCACTTAATCAGTGAATATATCTAGACAAAGGAAAGGAAGGATGAAGTTCTGAACAGTTACAGGATCCGCCAAAGGAGAAGAGAAAACAATGAAGAAATTATTGATTGTGGAAACACAGAGTTCAAGTTTAGAAAGCATTTATTAGAAGGAATGGGTAAAATGCTATTGACAATATGACAAAGATGAGGAAAGAAAATCTATTTTTGGATTTGGCAACGTGGGGCTAGTCGGTGACCTCCAACAAGAGGAGTTTCGTTTTAGTCTTGGGATTAAAATCATGATTGGGAATGTGTTTCAAAGTGAATGGGAAGTGAGGAAACAGATATTCAATATAGATAATAGATTTGAGAATTCTGTTTACAAGAGAGAGGAAAGGGAAACAATTTAAAAGGAGTGTGAAAAAGGAAAGATTAAAAAAGGAGTTGAGAAAGATGTAAATACTTATATATGCTGGTAGTAGCAAAGTATGAAAGGAAGAACTTATGTTGCAGAAAATAACTGTAGGATGAATATCTTTTAATAATAGGTGAAAAAGGACAGAATTAACCAGGGACAGGAACATGGAAAAACAGAGACACGCAGTGTATGAGTGCAGATCCATATAGATTAACAGTTGTTTGTGAGAAGATAAAGACCTTCTCTTCTGATTCCTTTTGTTTTCTCAGGAATATAAGAAACAAAGATGTAAGTTGAACTTTCATCGAGGGAGGATTGCTGGGAATTTATAAAAGAAGAAAGAGCTAAAAATAATAGGCTAGGATGTTGGAAAATTGAATTGATTAGAGAGACATAGCATTGTCAAGCAGCACCAAGGGCTTCTTTGAGGTCTGTTGTCAAGAGGTCAAGGTAAGAAGATCCGGTGTGTGAGTGACTTAGAGTGTGTGTGTGTGTGTGCGGAGATGTGCTTTTTCTCCTGCCCTATGCAGCTCGTGGGAATGAAAAATATATGGAAAGTTTGGATGAACATCAGAGTTGAGGTTATTTAAGGTGAGTATTGAGGAAAGAGTCAGGCGCTGGATAATGGAAGTAAGTAAGGGAGTGAGTAAAATTACGAGTCGTAAAATTTAGGTTGGGGAAGAGGCAAAAATGGTGGTCTAAAAGTGGCATTAAAGTGCAAGAACTCTTGAGAGACTTGTCTGTTTCCTACCCACCTCTGCAGCTACCGTCTGCCCCCCCCACCTTCATTGCTCTGTTCTTGCTTCCTGTGACTTCCGTCCTCTCTTTGCACTGTGTCCCGTGCGTTGACCTGCTTACTCCCCAAAAGTTCCACTATCACACAACGTTTTTGTATTACAGACTTTCACTAGAGGTTTGAAGTAATAATTTAAAGCACAGTAGAAAAAAATATGTTGAATTGTATATATTCTTGTAACAATTGGTTGGGTGTTTCAAACAGTCAGAACTCTCTAACTGGCCCCTCCGTTCTGGTTTACCAAAATCTTATCAAGCATCTTTCCTCACTGCATCCCTGTCCCCACCTCTGGTTCCTTTAACCTCTTTTCCAGGAAAACAGATGAAAGGGAGACGGCCCACCAACAATGACACCCCAGTTTTCTCCAAGAAAACAGCTGGTGTTTATGTCCGCTCACGCAGAGGACCAAAATCACCAGGCAAGCACTCTCCTTCACTCAGAGTTTTCAATGAGCATTTTAGTGGTTCTCTCCTAGATATTTGACTGACATTCAAGGATTATGTGATGTTAGAGAAACACCTCTAAATAAAGAGATACGTAAAAAGAAAACACACATAAAGGAGAAGCAGGAATTTGGAGAACATTAAGACAACGCAAGGAACAAAACAATACAAAAGCTCTATAAATATTATACAGAAGAGATAATACTTTTTACCTACGAAATTTACAGAATGCACTAAAAAATATTAGATAAGAAGAAAGAGCTTTTGGAAATCAAAAATGAGAGGTAAATGTTCTTTAACACTATAACAACAGCTTTGGGAAAAAAAGGTATAAGTAAATCCTTCCCAAAATGAGCAAAAATAAAAATAAAATTAGAGAGAAAAATTGATATGGGTATAATAATATTAACAGTGACTTTTTGACTAATAAAAATTTCTGATATCACCATTTTGGGAGGAAGTAGTGAGGAAAAGTGTGTATGTGTTGGTGAATGGGGATTGTGACAACAGAGTTAAATCCGCATTTTACATAGGAAAAATTACTTAGATAATGTGCAAAATAGAAAAAATCAAGACATGGCAGTATAAGCATGCTATTTAAAAATATGGAGGTAAATACCAGAAGAAATATTGAAGAATATGAAAGACGTTGCTTCTCGGGAGAGGTTTGCTGTCTCCTATGTTTGCCTTAGAACAGGATCCCCCGCTCCCCACGGTGCTTCATTGGGGCAAAGCCGATCTTTTCCAGCGTCATCGCCAGGATAGTACATTTTACATCTAAAGGTTGTTAAGGAGCCATGATTAGGAAGTAACTGAACAGTGAAGTCATTGCTAAGCATGGGGCCCTGATTACCTGTAGGGCTGGAAACAAAAGCATTCTGAGGAATCTGTGAATCTTCAAAATCTTTAAAATTATATTAATCTTTGTACACTTTCTGGGTTTTTCCTAATACAGCAGACTGCCAGACTGCCAACAACTACAGCTAAAATTCTTGAGCGCTTCTCCTACTTAATTTGTGATGTGATGATTATTTTTTTCTATACAGTTTTATATACACACCATGAAGATTCTAAGATCCTCTGGAAATAGCAAAGCTTCTTTACTGGTTTAACCTCTTCTCTTAATGGTCCAATTACAGAAATATATAAATTTTTGTCATTATGGAAATATTCTCATCTTTATAGCTTATTAAGCATAATTTTGGGTCTTGATATCTGTCAATCTACCTCTTTATCTACACACATATGTGTGTATGTACCAGTATATAACTTGCACATCAGTCTCAAACTAAACCACTTTTTCCATAGTCTTCCCTGATTGCTCTGTTTATATTCACCTCCTCAATTTCTAAACTAATCCCCGTCGTCCCCTATAATCATTTTCCTACATAATTTTTCCCCATGGCAATTAATAGCATCAGTTATATATCATGTTGCTATGATCTCTCTCAGATATATCAGTGTTATGGAGAGAGTAAATATGAATGAAGTAATTTTTTATGGCCAGAGCTTTCCAATACAAGTATGAGAATTTTAATCCTCCACCTTGCAGGAAGCAGTGATAGTAAGTTGCCTATCTCGGATACACCTGGCCTGAATTGAGGGCTGGATCTACTGAGAACTGACTACATCCACAGAGGTACCTCGGCCACCCCAGTTACTGCAGAGGCAGTTCACCCCAGCGCTCATTCCAGCCCAGCAAACCCGGTGGGAAAACCCCTCTTTATGATGGGATGTGAGCTGGGTATTTGTAACCTTCCAATACATCCTTTTGAAATTAAGAAGAAAGCTCATTCCTTTCACTGTGAGAAGCCTATAAGCGAGTCAACCAAAAATCAAGCATCATTTGCTGAGTTCAAAACTCAAATTTTGCTTGGAAAACAGGCCTAATTCAGATTTAGAGATTGAAAGGAAGCCCAAGGAATCATTAATCCTTCAGTGGCATTCTCATTAATCAATGGCACAATCTGTGCTCCGTGAACCCAAAAACATGGTCCAAAAAAGCTTGAGACCCCAAAATAAGAGAAAATAAAAATTTTTCAAAATGCAATGAATCAAAGAAAATAAGTTGAAGTTTTTAAATCAAAGGTAAACAGGGGACATAATTTGATTAAAAATGATTAATAAAAACTACTTAATTCAATGCTATACTTTAATTTTAATATCTTATTCAATGCTCATCCATTCAGGAATATTTAGTGAGTAATTATGATACGTTAGTACGGGCATGTCTCACCGCCTCCACTGGGCAATCCTAATCCAATTCCCCAGAATCCATCCCCTGGACTGCTTCCAAAGCTTTCTGATTTGTCCCTCTGGCTCTATTATAGAAACTCCCCAGTTCCTTCTCCACACAGAAGTCAGAAGCATTTAATAACCATGTAAAAATTTTTTTTTTTTGAGGAAGATTAGCCCTGAGCTAACATCTGTTGCCAATCTTCCTTTTTGCTGAGGAAGACTGGCCCTGAGCTAACATCCGTGCCCATCTTCCTCTACTTTATATGTGGGATGCCTACCACAGTGTGGCTTGTCAAGCAATGCATATGTCCGCACCGAGGATCAGAACCACCGAACCCTGGGCCGCCAAAGCGGATTGTGCGAACTTAACTGCTGCGCCACTGGGCCGGCCACAATCATCATGTAAATTATAAAAAATTATTTTTAGTCTCACTCCTTCCCCAAGCTACTGCCCTTCTTCTTGTTTCTTTCTTAATAAAAATCTTTTTTTAATAAATTGTGTATATTCATCTGAGCAATTTAATTTTGTCACATTATCTCTTAAATCCACTTCAGACAGATTTTGCATCCTCCACTCCAGCAAAACTGCTTCCTTGACAATGTCACCAATAACATCTGCATTACTACCTCCAATGGTTAATACTCAGTCCTTGTTTTACGTGACTTAATAATAACCTTTGACACGGTCGATCACTCCCTCTACTTGAAATAATTTACGTGGCTTTCCAGACTTTATCCACCCTTGTTTTTTCCTCCTGTATCACTGACTGCTCTTTTCAACTTCCTTTGCTGGTTCTTCTTCCACTCCTGGACCCCTAAATATTCCGGTGGCCCTGGGCTCAGTTCTTGGTCCTCATTCCTGTTCTATCTGCATTCACTCCTTTGTGATCCTATGTAGTATCATAGTTGTATATCTGAAGACTCTCAACTTACGTTTCCATTGCAGACTATCTCACACAGCCAACTGTGTACTCAACTTCTCCACCGGGGTGTCTAACTGGCAAGTCAATCTTAAATTTGAAACAACACTAAGCACAATAGTTTGCAATGAAAATAGAGACGGTGTGAGAAGAAAAACAAAGAACGTGCTAATCCTTCAAACTTTAGGATAAATTTAAAATATCAGAACAATGTGTTATATCAAATAATTATAGAAAATGTGTTTTTCGGTCATATTGAGCTCAATGTGTCATTTCTTGCTTTATCACTGTTAGCAGCAGTAGGAGCAGCAAAACAACAGTGTGGCAAATGGCAGTGCAAGTTGGATATCTATGGTCCCAAATAAAAATCTCAATAATTTGGAAGATGATGGCCAATATGAAACTTAGAAAGGGTGCTGGTTTACTGTCAAAATGTAATGCTTATTATTTATGTAATAAAATCTGCAGATAATGGTTTTCAATTTTTTTTTTAATTTAAGCTGACACGTTTGTGCATGTGCAAGTTGTTCCCAAGGGAACCTTCTCTGAAGCCCTGAGGATTCCCGGGAAAACACCTGCATGTTCTTTGCTCCGGTCACTGAACTTTCTCTTGTCTTTGATCACTTACTCACTGAAAAAGCTTCTCGTTCATCACCAGTTTTGCTTGGCAATTCATTTCTATTTGTCTAGTGTTTTTGACTCCTGCGAGCATAGTATCGACTATTGAACTCACTTAACCAGTTTTCCTCAGGAAAGGAACCCAAAAGATCCCAGTGGTGTAGAATTCAGACACTAATAACGTGATATTTGGGATCTGAATACATTCTGGCTGGATCCACTTGATTGATATAGGTGCGCCAAGACAATACAGCTCTTTGTATTTCATAAATGCAATTTCTCTGCAAAAGTTTAGTGAGCTAATGCTTTTTCCTTTTTTAAGTTCCTTGATGACTTTTGTCTTTATATTTGTATAGAATTTGTGTGGCAGAATAATTGATATTAAGATAGCTAACTCCAAGTCATATTTTTCTGCTAGAACTTTAAATTCACAAGGGCTCCCTGAGTGATTTCTAGCATATAAGTGTATTTAAAAGAGTTCAACTTGGGGCCAGCCTGGTGCTGTACTGATTAAGTCCATACACTGCTTTGGTGGCCTGGGGTTCGCAGGTTCGGATCCTGGGTGTGGACCTACAAGCTGCTTGTCAAGCCATGCTGAGGTGCTGTCTGACATAGAAAACAGAGGAAAACTGGCATAGATATTGGCACAGATTTAGCTCAGCAACAATCTTCCTCTAGCAAAAAGAGGAAGATTGGCAACAGATATTAGCTCAGGGCCAATCTCCTCACACACACATAAAAAGACCTAAACATTATATTTTTTAAATGGCATTTTTGTAATGGATCCAACAGTATTATTTCTCTTAGATTATTCATACACCAATACTTCTTTTCTGTTTTATAGCCATATAAACATGCCTCAAGTAAACTCCAAAAATGAATAAAAGCGTGAAATATCTTGAAAAAATAATTCATATATTTCTTAGTCTTTAGCAAATTGTAGGTTAAAAAGCACAATTTTTGTTTTCATCAATTTCTTTTACAAGAGACAATGTCTCTGGCCCTTCCTGTCTTATCTGCATGTGACAGATTGTTTCAGGTTTTGGAGAGTAGATACGAGGTGCCATTTATTTACAGAGAGCACTGTGCTGATACAGACAGGGCAGAAGAGGTCTACCTGTATAACCAGGAGCACACAGGCACTTGTAGCCACCAGTTCTGTTGACACAATTTTCTCCATCTGGACAAGGTGAGGTTTCACATTCATTCATATCCAATTCACAGAAAGATCCACTGTACCCAGGTTCACAATTACATAAAAATCTAGAGGAAAGTAGCAAAATGAGAAATAACATGTAATAACAAAATCATTTCATTATTTACATAATTCATATGTATATATTACGTTTCAGACTTTTCACTTAATTTAAATAAATGGTATTATTTCCAATACATTTTTTTTCTTTGACAAAAATACGGTTCCCCTTTGTTGGCTCACAACCTCAGGAGTTCTCCAAGTGAAATTCGAAACTGGCCTCCACACACATAGGGCAAGAGGAGACTGAAGAACGAGGCAGACCACCCCAGATTGGCAGGCGGCAGGTTTACTAAGCCAGGGAACTTAGACAAGAGGTTTGTCCTGGGCGACCGCAAAAGAGTACATCTCCACACCTGCCCACCAGAATCCAAGAGTTTACATCGAGGCCTTAACAGGTCCAGTCACGTATACCGTCCAGGTGGTCTGAACAGCATACTCTCTCAAGGCTGCATCCTTGAAGAGGCTCCTAGTGTGGGAGCAGTGGGCAGAATGTGTGTTCCAAGGACCAGGGAGTGGGGAGGAGCCTCTGATTGCATGGGTCCGCCTCGTAGGTCAGTCATCAGCCATGCCCTCTGCATGATCTCCTCCAACAACTTTGTAGATACTTTTCTCCTTAAATGTTCTTTACGTGGGAAATTCTTTAAAAAATTGGATGTGTTTGGCTAAATAACTGCTGGAATTTTGAAAAATACTATTGAACGTAATTCTGCAACTGTATTCATTTTGTTATCATACAGATGTAAGCCGTTAACTATATTCTATGTTGAGAATTGAAGATTATTCTATCCATAGATTGAATGAAATTCTTCTGAAGATTAAGGCCTTCCTGGTTAGTTTTTTTTTTTAATTTTCCATTTATCAAAAACTGTCTCCTTAGTGCTTAATCATATTGACAGACGCTGGAGAAATCAGATGTTATAGATGTTTAGATGGCAAGTTCAAAGTGTCATGCACTTAACAGAGGGAGGGACTCTCAAAAGCCTCGCCATCGAGAATGGTTTCCAGAAACTTCATCTGGACCCTCTTTCAGTGTCCAACTGTCCTTCTTTATCTTATACATCTGCCCCTGCTGCCTCTCAGTTGCTGAGTTCAGATTTGTCCTCTGGACACTTATTTGGAAGTGTCTCTTTGCTCCTACATGGATTTCTTTTTACTGACTCAGACCCTATCTCCATCGACCCTTGATTTCTTTCCTCTGTAGTCTGAGCTGTGACAGCTGTATAGCTGTATATATAATTCTGTGTGGCAGAACCAGCCTGCATTTATTTTCAGTCTATTCCTGGATGTTGTGATGAATGTGTTTTTATTTCAACATCTAGTCAGTCTGTATCTATTCTCCAGAAGACAGAAGATCACCTCTCCTGAGATGGAACTGTGACGAGTTTTCATTACGTATATGTAAAATAACATCAGCAAAAGCAACAACCAAATAGTCAATGATAAAACCAATAAATAATGTTAAGAAGAAGAGAAAGAGATAATTTAATATTTCCTAACTTAACTTCTATATTCATAGAAAAAGGGGCTGGTCCCATGACTGAGTGGTTAAGTTCATGCACTCTGCTTCGATGGCCCAGGGTTCACCAGTTCAGATCCTGGGTGTGGACCTACACACCTCTCATCAAGCCATGCTGTGGTGGCATCCCAGATAGAAGAAGTAGAATGACTTACAACCATGTACTAGGGCTTTGGAGAGGAAAAAAAAAGAAGAAGATTGGCAACAGATGTTACCTCAGGGCCAATCTTCCTCACCACAAAAAGAAATGCATAGAAGAAATACTAATGAAAATATGGAACTAACTTCCATAGACAAAATTAAATTGAGAGAGAAGTGCACTTAGTAAAACAAGCTTATATAGTTCGTTGGGGTTTTTTCCCGTCTTGTAGAAGTCTAGATAAAAAGGCTTCACCAGGTTATCAAGTTTCCTTGCAATGCTCTTGAGACAGATTTTTATTCTGATTTTCGGAGGGAGCTAGTCCTAATTAACTTCAGTCTCAGCATAATTGTAATGACAATGAGAACATAACCACCAAAACTCCAACATGCCCATGCTCCTCTTTTACTCCTTCACCACACATTGCTGGATATGTTAGGCCTGTGCCCAGATCCAAGTGTCTATAAGGCTTGGGATTGCTTTAGAAAGTCTCATAGAGAAATTAGGGACATTGACATGTAAACATTACAGGAAATATACGCCAACAGAGAAAGATGTGAAGTCCTACAAAAACAGAGTTAACTGTTAAAGAAGGCGGCAGGCAAGGTTTTTTTGCTTAGTCGTAAAGAAAGAGTGGGGTCTTTGTATCAGTTGGATGGAAGGCATTAAAACTGCACATGCAACAGCATGCTGGTGTCAAACAGAATTGTGTTTCTTGGAAGAGCTCTCCATGTGGCTAGGCAAATGACTGTCATCACTTTTCTAGGGTGACACTAATCCAATTACTACAACTCCTTGAATATGTATTCAAATAGTGAAAATTTTCTCCGTCTCCATTATCTCACCAGTATCTTCCAATATAGTGCAAGACGACAAATGAATCCTTTAAATACCTTACTAAAATCAAGATATGCTTGTTAACGATACTGTCCTAGATTGCTATTGTGTGTGCTTAGTGAATCAATGATGATTCCAAGGGATCACAGAGTGGGTAGGAGTTGGGCACAGAGTTCTCAGATGTGGCAGTAAAAGGTATGTCTAGGAAATAATTTTTTCATATCAATAGATTTGAAAATGTTGTATTACTACAAAATATATAAGATAATAACTTTGATCTCAATTTATACATCTGTTGCATGTACTTAGAACAGTCCTATCATATTTCTAGAAGTTACAAAATCTACTGTCTAGTGTGGTATGTTGAATATTAGAAATTATTTTGTGACATTTTTCTCAGAGATTTGTAATAATGATCATTGATTTTCTCAATCTATTCTAAATGGCAGTTTATTCATTAAATTTACAGAATTTTCTATCTTTCTCTTCTTGTCTCTCTTTTTCTGTCTCTCTCTCTCTTTTTGAAAACCAGGAAATATCCATAGTCCTTGTCTTTTGCCACCCAAATTTTGTTTTCTGTAATTAAGAAAAGGTTTCTGAGTGGCTTCATGCACAAATCAGTACCCTAGAATCTGGAGATTTCAACCAACTTAAAATAGGAGATGTTCCTCATTGATTATCCTTAAACGAAACAAATTATCTCTATACTATTCGCCAAAGAGTGCTTTTCTAACTCGCCATTTGTTCCACATTTACTAGATGACATTTGACTATTACAAAGAGCTTTCCCTTTTCATTCATTCATTCTTTCTTTCATTTATTCAATTATTGATTTGTATCTATATGGATTCATGAATTTTTATTTTATTCAGTGGCTCAAATACATAACTATTATTATTCATTTCAATTCAATTTGTCTGAGATTTGGGTGGTAGGAACCTCTTCAAGCTGTCTCCTGTATCTTTTTGACATGTCTCCATCATTCTTTGGGCACTTTCTTATTTTCTAGCACAAAATGTACAAATTTATCTTGCAAATTTCCTGTCCTAGATCTAGAATCAGCCATTTCTCCTAGGAGCCCTGGCTCCTTTAAGTGAAGAATGGTATTTAGAAACCAAGATAATGTCTATGTATGTGCCTATGTGTATACGTATGCATATAGTTGTATGCGTATAACTGTGTCTCTGTATACATATGCACACCTCTATGTCCATTTCTATATCTATATTTATGTGTGTTTGTGTGCATATGTGTGTATTATAAATACATACAGATGAATGCATGAGTTCATACTAACACCCCAATTCTAATTTAACATAATAGGGTTCATTTCAGTCTAGCCAATTACTATCTATTTGCAATTTTTTTTCCAACAATGAGAAACCCTGTATTCATTATTTTAAACATATTTTTCTACTTCCTCCATCAGTTAACGTGAAATTTTTCATTTGTCTGTCTTCTTGTTGGGCTGAAGATATGAGATTCATTTAGTTTTATTTTTTTATTTGCCTATCTGGTCATTTTGAGGACGTATGAAGAGATTCAGACTTCCTCACCTACCCAGAATTCTCTTTTGCTCATTTTCCAATTCTAATTACCTTCTGAGTTTTAGCTTTCTGGATCCTTTCGTAGTTTTCACTAAAAATTACATTCATTTTATTGCATAATATTAGGGCAAATTTCCATGAAAATCAAATCTCTATTGGAGAATAGAGCATCTACCTTGAATTTCTGTGTCTAGTCTGTCTGGAAGAATTAGAATGCATATGTCCCCCCTCCCTCCCTCCTGTTCCCGCACAGCACATCTCTCTCTCTCTCTTCTCTACCCCATCCTTCTGCCCCTCCCCCTCTCAAACAGGAGGGGCAGCCCAGCACTGCACACTCCCATCTACTTCTGTTGCACCCACCCTGGCCTTTCAACTCTTTAAACGTGCACAGGCTGTGGCGGAAAGGATCCTCACCACATTTGTCCTCCTACTGGCCTCTGGCTGAAGTATACAATCCCTCAGCTTTGGTATATATATTGTTCCACAATTACCTGCTGAGGGCCCCATCCCTACTTTATGCAGACCACATCTACCTAGGCTAAGGGGAAAAACTAAAAGTGAATCTTGATTTTTATTAACATTTTAAGTGACCTAATTAATTTTATAGTAATTATTACATTGTATATTAAAAGTCTCTAAAACACTTTTTCCTTTTGACAAAACCCTGTTTTAACAACTTTTAAAACACAAATATGCATATATTAAAAATATCTTGTCTCAAAGGAACAATTAAGATCATGAAACATGATGTATTTTTGATGAAATAGAAATTTCTAATTTAAATGCAAGGCTTTTATTTCAAAAGTTTTAGTGAAATAAACTTACATAGATTGTCAAGATACTGAACATTTTTGTTTGAATTTCTTTTAATTCGAAAGTGACCTAAAATTTTCCAGATAGGTTTTCAAGATACTTTTCCAATCACTAAAATGCATTTTAACAGGTGACTTCTGAAGAAAATTCAATACATTAAAATAAAGTAATGATAAACAAGAGTAATTCTAGTTTATATACTGTGATATTGCATAATGAGAGGAGATGGAAAATGCAAGATAACCATCAGGGCTTATAATCCTACAAGGAGCCCCTGCTTTATGTGAGTCTTTACATTATTCTTTTGTGTTCCTCTGGTTAGCGCCTACAAACATAGGTTCCCTACATGCCACACAAGAGGGGCCAAATAAAAACTGGAATGCCAGGCTTATGGCAAGGAAAGGGTTTTTATTTCAGGTGATATCAGCCTGGAGACAAGAGTAAGAGCTCAAATTCATCTCATTTTGTCTCCTCTCTCCAAAAGATGGAAGGCAAGGGGTTTTAAAGGTTGCAAGGAGTGTGTCTGTTTGTAGGGGTGGGAGGAGCCTGTCGTCTTGGGTGCTTTTCCACCAGCCTGTGTTTCAGCCTTGGGAGGCTGCTTATGGAGGAGGATGAGAAAGGAATTTGCAAGTGGACGACCTTGGCTCTTTGTATCCATGGCAGATAGAAGATTCTGGAGCCAGAGCCAAGGAGTAAGCAGGGAAAGAGTGCCTTAGTTTTAACCCCATATAGGCTGGGTTTAATGTAGGGGAACTGATATCAGGACCAGCATCAATCTTATTTCAGATACAAAAGGAATTAATAAGTAGAGGAGTTGTTTTTATGCTTCTAGAAAGCTGAGTTATTTTAAAATATAACCACTGTATTGGTTAAATCATATTACAAGATCCAAGGATAGAATAAATTTTTTAATGAGAGTTTTGATTTAAAAAGAGATTTATAATATTAAGATTTGACATATATTTCTTTCAATAGATAATTTTACAAAAACCTACACTCAAAAGACAAAAATAAAACTATAACCTGTCACTGGTGAAACTTTATGATTAGAACCTCTTAGCCTATTTATAGCAATTCAAATTTTGAGAGAATTTATAAAACATTTTACAGTAATTTATACCTCTTTCTTGTGATACTATAACTGCATTCTTGAATCATAGTTCTTTATAATTAATGGCATTTCTTAATCAGAACATGAACAATTTATTTTATATCTGCAACATAAATATTCTTACATTAAAATTTTATGATGTTAAAGTTAAATGAATCTTTTATCTATTTTAAAATTTTTAATCCATTATAAAATATGAGATAGAACTTAATATCTGTTCTGTAACTTTTCAGTTTTTAATGGATACAGGTATATTTAAGTTACAAATATAATAAAAAGTAAATATAATACTTCTAAAGTTTGCATCTGTAAAAACTATCAAATTTAATATTAATCTAAAAGGAAATCAAACATGCTGTGATATGCATAGTTTATTTTATTTGTTTCAATTCATCTAGCATCTTTAAGATGCTGTACTTTCAGGTGTTGTACATTCTGTGTACCTCAAGCAAAAAGGGAAAGTAACCAACTTTTTTCTACCCAATATATTTGCTCCAGAGATGGTTTATCTTTAAAATAGCCCTTTTATGTCATTATTAGAATTTTACTGAATAAGGGTGTGGATTTAATCTGAGAAGTGTTAAATATGATTTAATTAATTTAATCTGAAAAGGCAAAATGTTCAGTAGAATAGGTGTCATTCGGAATAATAACTAGCTTCTAGGCAAACAATTTATAGAAGATTGTACAGATTTTTGGCTTTTAGTTAAATGCACATTAACCAATCATTTTCAACTTTGCAACAGTAAAGAACTGCTAAACTCATGAACCTCACACACTGATTGGTTGTAAAGTTCTTGTTGATAATGATTTAGTTATGACAATCACATCAGCCAAGCATTTGGAACATTTTCTTCTTCTGTATTCTTTGAATGGACCAGCCACTGCTACTGTAATCATTTTGGTGAATTCTCTATTTAGCTATAAATTTTCAGTAGATCAATATTATTGTCAGTGACCTAAGTGAACTTATGATTATGGCTTAAAAAGACATTAGTTATACTGGATAACATATGTTATTAGGTGTCAGACAATGTCAATTCCAATGTAGTGTTTTGCAATGGCTTTAAACGAATTGTGGCTGTCATCCACATGCTGGCATATCTCAAGGAATTCATCCTTAAATGAAGTCATTAGGATTAAGTTAATGGTTGCTGGCCTCAGTTTCAATAACCAAAAGAGAGAATGGAACAGATTAAAAACATGGATGTAATCATGAAGTATATTATGTAATAATTACTATTTTTAATATTTTTCTTGTGTGTGGGTCTATAATTTAATTTGTACTAAATATACAACAATTGGTTTTATATGAAGTTAGATTATTTCAAATATTTTTAATGGGTAAATTAATATCAATAGGCTAAAAACACACCAAAATAAAATTGTTTATATCAAAAAACGTATTCTTGCAAAACAGATGGGATATAAAAATGTGATTACTCATTTTTCATCTGTTTATATAGATTTTTTTCTCTTTGAAGCATGTTAATGCATTTAAATGGTTTTTATCAAAACCATTTAAATAAAGTAATTTTCTGAGAATAAAATAATCAACACCCATATAACCATCATCCATATTTAACACATCCTAGTATTTTTCCAAGTTGCTGAAGAACTTTTAAGAAAAATGTACATTGCAGATGTATTTGAAACTCCTTTGCACACACCAGATTCATTCCTCTCCATTCCTCTCCACTAAGAAGAAATCACTATTCTTAGATTGGTATGCATTGTTCAAAATACATTTTAATATTTCATTATATGTTATACTAGTAACCCCCAAATGAAATAATTAGGTATAAATCTAACAATATATGCCCGTGATTCTTATAAGTAAAACTAAAAAACTCTGACTAATGAGATCAAAGAAAAACTAAATGGAGAGATAGTCCATGTTCATAGATAAGAAGACTCTATATTTTCAAAATGTCAGCTCTGCCCAACTTGATCTCTAGATTAAATGAAATCCCAGCAAGTTATTTTGTGGATTTTGACAAAACAATTCTACAGTTTATATGGAGAGGCAAAAGACCTAGAGAACACAATAATGAAGAGAAGGACAAAGCTGGAGGACTGACACAGCCTGACTTCAAGACGTGCTCTAAAGCTACAGTAATTGAGACAATGTGATATCATCAGAAGAATAGATAAATAGATCAATGGAACAGGATAAAGAGCCCAGAAATAGGCCTACACAAATATTCTCAACTGATCTTTGACAAAGGGGCAGAGGCAATTCAATGGACAAAAAATGGTCTCTTCAACAATGGTACTGAAACAACTGGGCTTCCACATGCAAATAAATAAATAAATAAATCTAGACACAGACCTTACACCCTTCATATAAACTAACTCAAAGTGGATCACGTACCTCATTCCAAATACAAAACTATAAACTTCCTTGAAGATAACAAAAGAGAAAATCTAGATGACCATGGGTTTGATTATCTTTTTAGATATGACATCAAGAGCGGGATCCATGAAAGAGAGAATTGGTAAGCTGGACTTTATTAAAACTAAAAATTTCTGTTCTATGAAAGACAATGTCAAGAGAATGAGAAGACAAGATACAGACTGGAAGAAAATATTTGAAAAGACATATCTAATAAAGGATCATTATGCAAAATACACTCTTAAAACTCAACAATAAGAAAACAAACAACCTAATTAAAAACAAAAGGATTAATGACCTTAACAGACACTTTTCCAAAGAAGACATACTAATGTCAAATAAGCATGAGAAAATATGCTCCACATCATATGTCATCAGGGAAATGCAAATCAGAACAATGAGTTACCACTACATACCTATTAGAATAGCCAAAATCCAGAACACTGACAGTACCAAATGTTTATGAGAATATGAAGCAACAGGAGTTCTCATTCACTGCTGGTGGGAATGCAAAATGGTACAGTCACTTTGGAAGACAGTTTGGCAGTTTCTTACAAAATATTTTACTAAATAATGTGTTGCATATATTATTCTGATACATTTTTTCCATTCAATCATATATTTTAATAAATTTGCAAGCAATATATATTCCTGTAGTTTATTCATAGAAAACAATATATAGTTTTCTGTTTATTATGTAACACTTTTGTTTATTTACTTAGTTTGTTTCTAAATTTTCACCATTGTAAACATACCACAAATGTATAACTTTGTAAGTATCTTTTTGTACCCGTATTCAAGATTTTCTCTATGGTGTGTATACACATGAAGTTTTCAACATTTTCCCCAAACTAGTTTTCCCTCCTCCCATGAGCAGTGAATGAGATTAACCTTGGAAATTCATAAAATATCTCATTTTACTTCAAGTTTCCTAATTATTTGTTTACTGATCATTTATTTTTCTTCCTCTTTGAATTGCTTGTTTATATTCTTTGCCCATGTTTTCTTATATCCTCTTAACCTTAAACTGATTTCACCCTATGCTTAGGGCACAGTTTCTGTGGCTTTTACTCAGTTATCGCTAACAGCTTATTGCCTCAAACACAAGCGAAATTGAAAAGATAAAAGATTGCTGTGTTGACTGAATTTTTCAAATAGACTTTATTTTTTATATTAGTTTAAGGTTCACTGTGAAATTAAGGAGAAAGTACCAAGTTCCCATGTAGCCCCTGCCCCTACACAGGCAAAACTTGCTCACTATCAACATCCCCCATCAGAGTGGTACATTTATTACAATGGATGAGCCTATATTGACATGTCATTATCACCCAAAGTCCATAGTTTACCTTAGGGTTCTCTCTTGGTGTTGTACATTGTACGGATTTTGACAAATGTATAATTACATGTGTCCACCATTATAAGTCATACACAATAGTTTCACTGCCCTAAACATCCTCTGAGATCCACCTAGTCATCCCTTTCTTCCCTCAAACTCCTGGCAACCACTGCTCTCCTCATTGTCTCCAACATTTTGCATTTTCCAGAATGCCATTTGGTTGGAATCATACCACTTGGATGCTTTTTTAGATTGGCTTCTCTCATTTAGTAATAGACATTTAAGATTCCTCCATGTCTTTTCATAGCTTGCAAGCTGATTTCTTTTTAGTGCTGAGTAATATTCCACTGTCTGGATGTACCACTGTTTACTTAGCCATTCACCTACTGAAGGACTTCTTGGTTGCTTCCAAGTGTTGGTAATTACGAATAAAGCTGCTATCAACATCTGTGTGTAGGTTTTTTAGTGAATATAAATTTCACCTCATTTGGGTAAACCAAGTAGTGCGATTACTGGATCATGTTGCAAGTTTTGTAAGAAAATGCCAAACTGTCTTCCAAAGTGGCTGCCATTTCTTTTTCTCCAGGGGGAAATTGCCTTGGGGTTCCGAATAGCTCATGTTCATTACACTATCATCCTCTAAGGATGTCTCTGAACAAAGCTAGGCTTTGTACTGAGACATTTCATTTCCCTCTTTACCTTTCCGATCTCTGGGAAGAGCCTCTGAACAGAGATGCCAGCACTCTGTGCAAGGCTAGTCAGGTGTTCAGAAGTCACATCCAGCAAACTGCAACATCTGTTTCATGTCAGGAAGAGGCTCTATTTCAATCATGGTTCAGTCAATGTATTGCACTGGCAGAAGTAGTTTTTCCTCTACATGAGCTGAACTTGAGGATTAATATTCACAAAATCTCTTCAGCAATCTGCATATTGGACTGTCAAGTTACTCACCATTGTAGTTGGTTATTTTCCCCCAAGCTTCTTACGATTTTCTCAGTTTGGAAAACACTTTGCTGTCATCAGCTAGATTGAAGGGTCAACATCAACACTATACTCAATTCAGCTCTGTAAATGAACTCATCATTCTTGTGTTCATGAATCCACAACATGGGCTCTCTTTTAAACAGAGGGCATTTTGGCTGGCATTTCCCCCTGTAGCTCTTTGAGATCTCCTACTGACATGTGGGAAAGCAGTCCTCAGAAGTCATCTAATGAATTCATATGAAAAAACTTCATTTAGAGGTGTAAGGTCATTTCAGTTCTACTCAGCATTTCATTGCAGTCTCTGCCTCAGAGCTCTCTCTCAGGGCCCATGCAGGGCAAACTGGAAATGCCATGTGTTTAATGCCCCATGCTTCAGTCTACATATTTTCTGTGGGTCTACTTTCCTGTTACTACTCCTATCTTCTGTTTGGTTGACAGCATTTTTAACTTAATTCTTTACCACTCTCCTTCCTGGCCAGAGCTTCCTTATGGGAAGAGTGTGCTTCTTTGCCCCCACTTTTCAGGCTTGGCAGTGATTCTTCATTGGAAAGTGATCTATGGGTAAAGGAGGAAGGGTGCTGTTGCGAGCCTAGGGCTTCACAGGCTTTGCATGTTTCCGCTTGGTTTCTTGAGCCTCTGCCCCTCTATTAGAAGAACATTCTAGTCCCAAAAGGATGAGAAACATTTGGAGCACGTCCATTTCAGCTGACACAACAGACCTGCACATATTCTTCTCCCCTCAGCTGTGTCCCAGAGAAACCTCAGTGAACCCAACCTACATTAGCCAAATTTCAGAAGACCACAGATATGTAATAATAAATGATTGTTACTGTTAACTACTGAGTTTTCAGGTTTCTTTGCTAAGCAACAACAGCAACACAATACAGTCTGTATAGTAACTTCAGAGGAATTCATATCCCCTGCAGACAGAGGACAGACATGGCTGAGGAACTTGAATTTCTGAATTCACGTAAACTCCTTTACTGGTAGATGCCAAACCTCTCCTGTGTCTTACGGAATCTATGCTTCTTCGCATACAAGCTTTCCTCTAAATGCCGCTAAAATATTGACTTACAGGCTGTTGCCAGTTTTCCCTGGCCCACTCCCCAAATTTCTCATTGGTTTCAGTCTATAAAAATGGTTAGATCCAACATTTGCTGATGAGAGATGGAAACACTTAACCAGAAACATATAGCCTATACCCTAAAAGATTTGCATGACCCCACAAATCTGTATTGCTACAAAGTTGGGGAGCATCTGTGGGACTAAATTTAAGGTGAACACAACAAGGGAGAATAATTAAAAGACTTAAATAAGCTGCACTTATTGACATGGATGCAGAGGGAAGATTTAACATGCTAATATGAGTGTCTAGGGGTGGTATTAGATAGGCTGGCTAATTAAAGACAGGACTTAATTCTAGCTTAGATTAGTGAGGCAGAAGTGCTGGAGTTTTCTTGATGTATATTACAGGAAGCTGTTCATAGGCTCATTGTTACAGAAATTTTTGAATGGATCTATTATGTGTAAGCTGCTCAATTACCACTTAATTTCTATTCCCAGAGAATATAGGAGGGCATTCCAATCTCCTAGGAAGAAACTCCATTCATCCAGGAGGACATTCCATTCACCAAGATTAAGAACAGGGCTTGTGAGGGGAACTAGTGTCTTGAAGAGCTTTGTGGTGATGGTCCTTTATAGGCTGAAGATAACAATGTGAGATGCTACAGTGAAATTGGGTTCCCTGATCTAAATTAGAAAAGTAGGATCCAAGAATGGATAAAGCCTGTTGGATATACTTGACTACCAGATAAAAAAATGAGCAAATAATCACATAAATCAGAGAAGCAGAATGGTGATAGATGGATTGATTCACAGATATCCTTAGCAGTGGCTAATCAGTAATGGGTTTCTAGAAATGAAATATACGGACAGTCTGCTATGGTGCTACCTTACACACATGGAATTAAATCTATAGGTCTGCAGGACAGAAATGTAATTCAATTCACCTTTGTAGGGATTCCTAGCCTCTTAAACAATTCCAGACCTAAGCTATAGCATAGACTCAGTCCCTCAGCTAAAGCCCCTTTGAAGAATAATCTTGAAGAAGAATAGTCACAGGTGTTCATGTATCTTCCTGAAGCCCTCCTCAGAGAGATCTGAGGCCATTTACCACTATGACTGTTCACTGATGAAAGAAAGATATTCAGACCTTTTAGGAGTTGTTGGATACTGGCTCAGAACTTAGACTTATCTTTGAAACACCACTGCTCTACCAATAGGAGTACAAGCTTATTGAGATCTCGTAGATGGGTCACAAATCCATCTTTTCTTTTGTTTTGTTGTGTTGTGTTTTCCCCCATAGTTCCTGAATGTATAGTGTCATCAATACATTCAGTAATAGACAGAATTTCTACATTGGAATAAGAGCTATTATAGAGGAAAACCCAATTAGAAGATCTTGAAATGCCCCTTCAGACTCCAAGATTTTAAACTGAAAGCAATTACTCTGTATCCCTAAGGGACTTGTAGTGATTAGTGTCCCCTTGAAAGGCTTAGGAGTTACAAGGGTGGTGATTCAAAGCTTGTCCTCGTTTACTTCACCAGATTGGACAGTGAGAAAGCCAGATGGCCAAGAAAATGATAGAAATAAAAGAAGATTATCGGAAACTTAAGCAGGTTGTGACACAAACGTAGACAGCAATTCTAGATGTTAGGTGTCTACTAAGACAGATAAACATAGCCCCTGGTACTTCGAGAGCAACCATGACTGGGCAAAATGAGTTATTTTTTATCCTAATCAATGACTGTCCAGTTGAATTCGTTCAAGGTTTTTTTTAAAGATATTTTAAAAGATCGAAATAAAGACATCAATTCTTCTCAAATTGAGCTATAAATCCAATGGAATTCTGATCAAGATTCTACCTGGTCTTTGTTTGTTTGCTTGTTAGGATTTAGGGATTTATGCAGAACATACGTTGATGGTAACAGAAGAGACTTTCAAAAATGGCTCAAGCATTCAAGAGGAAGATTAAAAATATGAGATGTCTTGCTCTGCTGGTATGGAGATATTTCAAAGGTAAGTAATTAAGATTCATGGTACTGGTACATGGATGACCAACTGAACTAAGGAAATAGAAGAGAGGCAGAGAAATAAACATATTCACATATGGGAACTTCATCTGCAACCAAGAAGGCTTTGCCAATCGGGGAGATCAGAGAGTAAAAGATGGACCCATTCAATACATGAATAGGCAGAATTGGTTATTCGTATGGAAAAAAATAAACTTAGATTCCTAACTTATACTACATATACAAACACACGCAACGTTCCAGATAGATTAAAATTTAAACGTGGAGGACAGAACTTTAAATATATTGAAAGGAAATATAAGAAACATCTCTTTGTCCTAGGGCAAACATTGTTAAACAAGAAAAAAAAAAGCAAGCCATATCCAAACTAATTGATTCATTTAATTACATTAAAATTAAGTTTTAGTATCTAAAAGTTATCATAGAGAAGGTGAAATGTCAAGCCACAACCAATAAAAGATATTTTCAGTACATACAACTAACAAAAATATTAATAATTTGAATTTAGAAAGATTCCTACAAATCAATAAGAAGAGAACATTAAAGGGCAGATGCCATAAATAGGCATATCTAGAGGAAAAATTAAATTTCTTGAAATGTATGAGAAAATGCTCAACCTCGTAAGTTATCATAGGAATGCAGAGAAAAACTACAAGGCGTTATAATTTTACATACAGCAGATAAGCCCAAATGGAACATTCTGACAATGGTAATAGGAAAATTTATTCACTTTTGTTGAGTATGAATGTTCAATTTTCAAAATGAAATGGGAAAAAAATGATACGGTAAACGTGAAAATGTCTACCCAATGATCCAACTATTCTATTTCTAGGTATGAAAACTAGAGTACCATCAGTATTTCTGTATTTGGAGAAATACTTGAAAACTGTAATAGTATTATTATTGGTGAGGAAAATAACCCAAATATCCATGACCAAGAGAATGACAAATAAATGTTGGCATATATTTAAGATGGAATATTCTACAATAGTTAAAAATGAACAACAGATACATACATTAACAAATAATGCTGAAATGTCATGTTCAACAAAATGAACTATTTCAGAAAACTATACACAATATTATTTAACTTATATTGATATTCAAACTCAAGAGCATTTTGTTCAGGCATATGCACAAATAGTTAGTACTGTAAATTAAAGCAAAGGCAGGAAACATAAATTCAGGATATTCAATACAACTGGGTGGGAGGGCAGCAGAGTTCTTGCCAAGAAGGACAAGAGTATCGGCATTGTTCTGCTCCTTACGTTGCATGATGGGTACACATATGTTCACCTTACATCTATTAAATTTCACATATAAAATAGTTGATTCAGTAAAAAGCAGCCTCTAACCTGTTTGTTAGATCCACACAGGTTCCATTATTTTTGCAAGGTTTAGAGGAACACTCATTAGTTTCAATTTCACACAGAGGTCCAGAAAATCCGGGTCTGCAAACACACCTTTTAAAGAAGAAATTTAATAACTCTATTAATATAAATGTATAAAGTTGAAGCTTAAAATAATGGTATCATGGCAAAATGTTAATAAACAGAAATGTGCAATTTGTCAGTTGGAATTATAAATATGCATACATTTAGATACATCTAGATGCTAAAACACACATCTAGATATTATTTGGTTTTCTCTACCTGAAACTGTTGACCCCATCTTCACAGTCACCATAATTCTGGCAGGGAAGAGAGAAGCACTCATTCGTGTTAATTTCACAGTGTTCACCTTCAAATCCTGCAAGAGAGATGAGATGGGTATGGATGAGCAATCCTCACTTTCGAGTGTGAAAATCAGAATCAGTAGTAAAGAGTCTGGAGAATATGCTCATAATGGAAGCTAAAAAAAAAAAAAAAAGAACCACCTTATCTCTGGCTTCTCATACAATTCTATTTCACATAACGTATAAATAAAATTATGCTAGTTTCTAATTAATGAGCTCAAATGAAAGAACCAAGGAAGGAACACTTTACTAAATCCCCTGGGAAAGTCGAGTTGTTGCTAATGTCGCTGTTGTTTGAAGGTATTTAAATGTTTGAGCAAGAAGAATTGAAACGATCTGGAAAGCAAATGAATTAATGTGATGACCAATCTTAAAGTAAAATTGAGCTCCAGTGATCAAATTTATTCAAGGCAGTTAGCAGATGAGGCAAATTATTTAATTGCTTTTCGTATCCAAGTGATTCACAGAAAACAAATTATTTTGAGTCATAGCTACATAATCAGTCAGCCATTTAAACACATGCCAGTTATATTTTTAAAAAAAACAAAGAACATGAAAGAAAATTATACAGCCTGATAAGAGAGGCAGTTGTGATTATTTCAACATTTCTATGAGAAAAACTCAGCAAGATATCACTTTTTAATACATTAAATATTCAGTATTTTCTGATGATCATTTAAACAATTATTTCCATGATTATATATTGACTAGGTAAAACAAAATATATACTTATACTCCTTTTTATTGATAATATTTATTCTATACTAGTAGAAAATGTAAGAAACAAGAGGATTTTCCTTTGTCTTGTTTTTTCAGTGATATAACTAAGCACCAAATAATAGCAGTGACATTATAAATGTCAATCTCTGCTCAGATTTATTTAGCTTGAGGAACAGAGGTCATTCAAGTTACTGGAAGAACACTGTGTTTATTATTGGCCTACACACAGACTAGGAGTGGAACTGAGAAGCACCTGAAGGGAGGGAGGTCTAGCTACCCATGATGGCCGCCGTCCTCCCTTAGTGCCTTCTCATGTAGTCCCTCTGCTTTCTATCTTCAAAGACCTCTTCAAGTGAAAGCTTGTGCTACTGGCATGCAGCTGACGGAGCACAGCTTCCTTGGTCTCCATCTCTGTATCCTGACCTTTCAGCTGCAGCACCTACTGCTCAGTGGAAAATCCCCTCAGTATTTCCTCACTCAGATGCCCATGAGAGAAGATGGGACCAGCCTTCTTTATCTTTTCACATCACACCATGCCACGAGCTACTGCCATTCTCTGTGGTGTCTACCATCAGGTCAAGTGCCAAACCCACTTCCCGTTGGAGACTGGGAAGTTGGTACCACGTCTTGTGATATCTGGCTTCCTCTTTAGCAGAAGAGAATATGAAATTCTAAAAATTACTTAACCCAAAAGAAAATCAGAGGAACAAAGTAGTGATACAACAAGCAGAAAACAAATCACAAGATGGTTTATTTAAAGCCTAAATGTCAATAATTACATGAAATATGATTTTAAAAAACACTCCAATGACAAGGCAGAGACAGAGTAAATAAAATAACAGAACCAGCTACATGGTATCTACGAGAAATTCACTTTAGAGACAATGATAGGTTAAAAGTAGAAAGATGGTCTGAAGATGCACATGGACGCCATAAGAAACCAGGAGTGCCTGTGTGACCAGCAGACCTACTAGTCTTCAGGACAAGCATCAGGACTAATTTGTCCTATTTTATTTTCACTCAATTGTTGAATTCTTCAAGTTAAACATTGATGTTGCACTCTTATAATTTCATTCATGCACTAGATGTTGTATCCGTTAAACCAAAATTAAAACCAAACCATTACCAAAATTAAAATTAAAAGCAAAATTAAAAACCAAGCATTAACACCAAAATTAAAATGCGTTATTTCCAAGTTAATATGGTTCTAATTCTATTTATTTATTTATCTATTTTGAGGAAGATTAGCCCTGAGCTAACGTCCGCTGCCAATCCTTCTCTTTTTTGCTGAGGAAGACTGGCCCTGAGCTAACATCTGTGCCCATCTTCCTCTGTTTTATACGTGGAGATGCCTGCCACAGCATGGCTTGATAAGTGGTGTGTAGGTCCACTACCAGGATGCAAATTTCTGAACCCCGGGGCCACCAACGCAGAGTGCGAGAACTTAATCACTGCATCACTGGGCTGGCCCTTAGTTCTCCCAATTTTAGATGTGCAAGTTATTATTCTAACAC
This sequence comes from Equus asinus, assembly GCF_041296235.1. Classification (NCBI taxonomy): domain Eukaryota; kingdom Metazoa; phylum Chordata; class Mammalia; order Perissodactyla; family Equidae; genus Equus; species Equus asinus. The sequence goes on along the minus strand of NC_091797.1, from coordinate 6,551,986 downwards.
ACTTCACCAGTCATCCATCACTTTTGCTGCTATATTTAAACTGCAAATATCATAGTACAGTTATAAGTAACATAATAAACTATTTCTTTAAATATTTGGTTGTAGTTAAATTTGTCTATAAGTTAGGGGCTGGCCCGGTGGTGCAGTGGTTAAGTTCACATGTTCCGCTTCTCAGCAGCCTGGAGTTCGCCAATTCGGACCCTGGGTGTGGACATGGCACCGCTTGGCACGCCATGCTGTGGTAGGCGTCCCACATATAAAGTACAGGAAGATGAGCACGGACGTTAGCTCGGGGCCAGTCTTCCTCAGCAAAAAGAGGAGGACTGGCAGTAGTTAGCTCAGGGCTAATCTTCCTCAAAAAAAATTTGTTTACAACTTAAAGATTTATTTAGAAAGCTGGATGCATTCCACCATTCCTACTTTTAGCATGACTAGCTTCCTCTGGGAGGCAGGGCAATTTGACACTAAGATCCTTCTTAGAAATGTTCTTCTGAGGCACGGGTAGTCAGGGACATTGGCCAGCTAGAGCAGTGCCGGTGTGCCTGCCTGCGTTCAGCTGGTGATGCATCGGAAGAACATTCAGGACCTGGGAGCTTGGACAGCTCACAGGATAACCTTGTTTTCCTGATTTTGCCTGATTCATTTAGTTTGACATTTCTGAGATGGAGCTTTGTTACCAACTAGCAACATATGTCAATGGGCTGAGGAAATGAGATTGCTGAAATGCTGTAGACATTAGGAGAAAAAATAAAGCAGGCATGGACTGCATTTAAAATAAACCAAAGCTTTGCTGAGAAAGGTTATGCTTTGGGGATATAAAGGAGTGGAAAGTATATACACTTAGTTCCAAATTAAATTTTCCATGGTCCTTGGTGTTAGAAGTTGATTTTTATTCCTGTGAAGGATACTTGCTTTGAATATACACAGTACAACTAAAAGTCTGTCAAAACTGAAAGTACAGTGAATTCAGTCTATGCTGTTCCCCTGTTATTTATCCCTATCCAGAACTATCCAGCTGACCCTATGTTACTAACTGCAGTAGAATTTTTATACACAAGTAAGGAGGCGTTCTCAGACAGACGCTCTCTTGATCCTTTTCTTACAGTGTCTTGCCTGTGTATTGTCCCAGCAAATGCACATGACTGGTTAATAAATGGTATTTTTACACTTCCCAATTCCCCAAAACACATCACAAAATAAGTTACTAAACCTACTGCTTAAATTCAGGAGCTAAATCAATGTCGATTATAAGTATAGTTTTTAAATTACTTAACATTTTCTAAGTTCTAAGAACTGTAGCTTTTTTATACCTGATCCTCTAGCATGGATACAATAAAACAAAATACATTAACAACCGTTAGGTTTTCACAAAACTGCTTTAGGAAACATTTTATCTTTTAGGGCTATGCTTTGAGAATTCTCACATCAGAAGTAGTATCAGTTGGAGTAATTAGAAATGAAGGTAAATAGGGAAAAGCTAGAGTATATCTTTCACGTATTCAAACAAAGTAGTGTAAAAACCACACATTTTAAAATAAAAACTAAAAATATTAAAATTAATTGTTTTCAAAAGTATTAGAAAGGCAGTATTTTTATTCTTCTTAATTAAAATCTTTAATTTCCATAGATTTTAAAACTTTATGAAAACAGAAAAAGATTTCTCTCTTGGCAAGTCAGAAATATTTTTTTAACTATTGTTTTCTTTGTATTTTAAAACAAGATAATAAAAATGTTAATATTTTCTTAAAAATTAACCAATATTACTAAATAGTTGCAGAGGTAACTTTAAAAACTATGAAATATGAAAAGATGGAACTAAAATTTCCAATAGACCCTGCTAAGGTTTTTTAACACTGATTTTAAGTAAACTTTTAGGAAATGAATATGAAAGCTAATATTTTAAATGTAAGAAATTTTGACATGTTTTAAAGTTAATTGACAACAATATATATAATCTTGGAAGAACTTCCCTGCTATAAATGTCCACAGCTATTTAAATCGAACAGATATATGTTACTACATGAGCACAGGCTTTTAATTGTCAACAGAGTAATTTTTCATTTAGACAAACTATTTTGACAAGAGACACATTTATTTGCTGCTCAGAATTATACACCTTAGGAAATGTGGCATTATCATGATAGTAGTACACACACTGGAGTAATAGACACATTTAAATGCAACTGCTTGCCTCCTCTGTTGTACAGATCCATCAAGCTTAGACTCCCAGTTGTAAATCAATGGCACATGTAAATGATCTGATTCTTCCTTTCACTACAACGTCTTATATGGAGTCTTTTCCACATTTAATCCTCTGTAAAGGATCATTTAAAGAAACTTTTGCTCCTTTTACCGTGGAGATGTGGACGAAGTGGCTACATTTGAAAACTAAGCCCTTTCAACTGAATTAAAAGTATTTGACAGGGTGATACTTTTGCCTGTAAACTGAGACACAATTCAAAGTAGAGAGACAGAGAATCTTTCCTAAAGAGAATATTAGAAAAGAAATATGTTTTAAGAAGAAAATGATTTTAGATCTCTCACTGTATACACACACATGTTAGTACAGAGACCCTACTGAACGCTGTACACACAGTCAAGTGCATTTCATCTAGAGTCACATCTAACTCTCTCACGTCATTTTTATATTCCATTCCTACCAGCCTGAGGTTGAACTCACTTTATTCAATCTCTCCTACTTAATGAGCTCTTTCCCTTCACTTATGCATTAGCCATTGCTCTTTCGATCACACACAATGTAAAGAAAAACACTAACTTAGGCAAGGAATGGGATTTCTTGGCAGCCTAGCTGGGAAGGATAGCGGCAGTTTGCAGAAGTGAAGAAAGAGCTATAGGAACAACCAGGAGTTCTTTCACAAGCACGTCTCTCCGACTGCGTACAGATCTCCATATCGCCAAAGGAACACGGTGCTGGCTGCACCAACTGAATGACTCCATCAGAAGGAGAAAGCTGCTTCTCTCAGCCTCAATTCCAAGGAAGCGTTCTGCATGGCAATCTCCCAGTCCCATGCCCAGACTTGGATCAACTATAATTTCCAGAGGGACGGGGTTTGCTATGTGTCTTAGCTTGAATTCTTCCAAAAGAAGACTCTAAGATGATGATTTGTTCACAAATAACTTATTTAAGAGGTGACCCCAGAAATTATTGCAAGGGAGCGGGGAAATAAAATGCGAGAAGGAGTGGTTTAATAAGTAGGTTATTGCTGTGGGCAACTGAGGCTGCTGGAGATCCTCTTAGAAATCATATGGAACACAACTCGGAGTTGTTACACTAAACAAGAAAGCTGGGGTATACATCCACAAATCCTCTTTCCTTGTGCATATCTCTGTCATGAATGGAAAAGCTCTTACTACATTGTACTTTAACGGTTACTTAACTTATGTGTCTTTCCCTTGAACTTTAAATTCCTTGAGGGCATGTCTTGGCCATCTTTAATTTCTCCAGAATCTGTCTCAAGACTTGACACATGGTAGGAAATCAATATATATTTGTTGAATCAGTTAATAAAGAATACACTTTTGAGATTTCTAGAACACTACCAGCATGCAGTTGCAAGACTGACATGTGTTGCATACAGAGCATAGATTATAGAGGCAAAAAAAAAATTATGTGTATTATAAAATAAATTTTGAGGTATGTAAATTTATTTCACATTATACTACCAAAGCTCCCACTACTGGGGGACCAAGAATAAACCCCACTGTTTCGAGAAATCTTATGAAATTACATTTGCCTTTCTATGTGCTATTTTTATATTTATTAAAGCACTGATATTTTTTATCATAGAAATTGTTTAAACAAATAAGATTATGTACAAAACAAACCTGTATTGAATAATTACTGCTAAATGCTCCTCTGCCTACCTATTTTCCACTAGGAAATGTTCAGGTTCATAGGGACCAAATTAAGTCACCTCAGTTCTAATCAGAGGACAGAGCATTGCCCTTACTTTCTCTCACAAAACATAATCACAATAGGTCTGATGTCTTACTACATCTATAATTTTTAAATAGCTCACATTGCACCAAAATGGATTAGATTGTTTTGACAATAAATTTCAATCACACTAACCAACATAGTGTACCTGTTAAGCAATCAATTTGGCATAAATCAAAGTACCAATTATTTTACTTGCTGGATCTGCAGGGTGAATTTTAATGCCATTTATAATTTAGCTGTCTAGTATGTAATCATATTATTACCCTGGCTCTGCGATTTTATTCATACTCATACTGAAATTGTGATAGACCCTAAAGGTTGACTAAAAACCATGACCAGAATTCTGGAGATACATGTGCTGAACTGTCACACTTTAAGCCTTAAGACTTTTCTCATGACCCACCATGTCCTAGTCGGTTGACAAAACATCAACAACTTTCAAAGAGTTCCAGTGGAGCTTCCACACCCTGTATCTGTATAAGAAGCTAAATCTTGGAATTTTTCATGGTTTTAAATTTCAGTAATTTTTAAAATGGAATTTGATCAGAATGTTTTCTTTAAAAAGTGATGTAATGGCTTTGACATATACCCTATTTTAAATAACAGCCATTAAAGTAACTCAGGTCATAATGTCTAAAATATCCCATAGTTGATCTCTTGTCAATATTCTGACGTAGTTTTTTAAAGCAATGTCACAGTCCTTAGTCTGTGATCTGCTAGAGGCTGAACTACTAAAGGAACATTACCCACACATTTTTATGGTAGTTAGACCTGACCTGCGGAAGCTTACTCCTATCATTTCTCGGTTTAGAAACATATTTTTCAATCTCAAATATATACATGGAGCAAAATAGTTTAGAAATGATGTCCACTTCAAATATCTCTGTGCCGAGTCACAATTAGAAAGGGATGAACACATGAGTGGTTGCGTCCGCCCGCCACTCTGTCAAAAGCATTGACTTAAGTAGTCCTGTTTCTCTGGAAGCCTTAAGTGGAAGGATGAAGTTCCAAGAAAAAAAATAAGATTCTACTTACATACAATGGTGAAATCTAAATTGTCCCCAAGACCTTTTTGTGGCTGCTCATGAGAATGGAAAATCTTAGTAGTAGTATAATAGGAGATAAGGTTTGGTGGTATCTCTGAACTTATTTTCCCCTCATTCCACAACAGGAAAGGAATCTCACTAGATTATAGAAATTCATTAAATGAATTTATGAATTGAATCATCAAAACTATTATGATTTGGATAAACATGCCTTCTTCTGGAAAATTATCTCTGGTGAAAATAGAGGAAATTTTATTTAAACTGAGGAAATATACTGCTGCCCCTCCATAAATATTGATCTATTACTTATATTCTGAGAATCTGTTAGTGGGATGAGTAAAGCACCATGGAATAATGCTGCTCAAAAAATTAGCTCTTCTGCTGCTATTGAACAATTTTTCAAAAAACTTCACTACCAATCTTTGTTAAAAGGAAAATCACTCATTTAAATGATGTACTTCACAGTTAGTGAGGTTTGCAAAGCATCAAACGCTCCTCTCACATTGTTTCCTGTCTTTCTTTTCCTGCTTCTTTCCTGCAAATATCTTTCCGTATGCTCTATATGTCCACGTTATGTGCTATATAGAGCCCATGTCATTTTTGCAAAAACAATTACTAATAGCTCCCCAGTTTCTAGTTCCAATTCCACGGAAGGCCCAGAAGTTTCTGTCATGTACATAGAATTTGCCTCTATATCCTTATAATAGATTACCTTACATGCTCAGGAAGATGTAAATAGTTTGTAAAAACAAACGGAATTAGCTTTGACTAAGATAACTCTTAAATGATATGGTCTAAGCTGGCCTTTTGGGGCAGAAGAGTAAATAAGTGTTGCGTTTATCTTTAAAGGACTTCTATTGCAGTGGAGCCAGTAAGAAGGAAAGAGATATGAACATATAAGTGGTTATGAGAAAATAACCAGCAGTTGTAGACCTCTTGACACAATATGGTTTTACACTGTGTTTACGGCACATTCCAGTTACACTGAAACCTGTGACGTGCTGGTTTTATGTTAGAAGCATTCCTGCTGAAGGTGGTAATGGCTCTTGCACAGCCAGCAGTATGTGAGCAGTAAATATTTACCCAGACCACCTGTGTACTGATCAGACCTCTTTCAGTTACAGGTGAAGAGATCCCAGTCAAGCATCGTTAGTGATAATAGTTGAAGTTATTGGCTGATCTGACCCAGAAAGCCAGAAGCAGCCTGACGTCAGGTATGGCTGGATTCAGGGGCTTCATAATGTCCTTTGATCAGCTCATTCTCTCTCTCACATGGGCTCTCTCCCACGGTACAAGGTAGCCACCAGAGTCACATGATACTGGTTGAGCAATTTAAGTAGAAAGAAGTGATGTTCATAGATAAGTCCAGGAGAAAAGTTACAGTGAAGCATCTGATTGCCCTGGATTGTACCTATGCCCATTTCTAACTAACTGCTATTGTCAGGAACACTACACGGACAAGATTACTCAGAAAAGAGAAATTGAATGAGAGAGGATCTCTGAAACAAAGCAAAAACGAAAAAGAGCCAAAAGCCACAAAGTTTCAGCTTTGTCCCTTTCCTGCTATGCTATTTAGGTTAACTTTTTAGATTATTTCCCCAGTATTATGTGTCCCAGTAGATTTATATACCTGATTTGGAGCAGATACTCCCCCATCCTCCAATGTATTTAGGTTTTCTCTCACCCGTTCTTAAGAAGTCATCTCCCATAGGGACAAAACCAAACCAAAATGAAATAAAACATTAAAACAAATATAAGCTCTTACCTTCTCTACAAACACAGTAACGTTGTCCATCTACCAAAGTCAAGCACGTTGCATTGTTTCTGCAAGGGTCATTGAGTGGATCACAGGAGCTACGATATTCCTGGCAAAATTTTCCCGTGAAAAAGGGTGGGCACAGGCATACAAATTGCCCTGGGATGGTTGATTCATGACAGAGGGCTCCATTCAGGCATGGGTCAGAGTCACATTCATTGATTTCCTCACTACAGTTTTGTCCAGTCCAACCAGATGTACATTCACAGCTGAAATACAATTTTAAAAAATATGAGCAATGCTGTTCCAAATTTATTCTTTGCATTTTCAATGTAATTACTACATTGAATTAATACGATTTTTTATTTATAGCAAGATTAATAAATTATACGTACTTTAAACATATTGTTCACCTAATTTCGTGAGACAATTTAATGTGTTTTCCTGCCAAACTGACTGCACTGGCTGAAATAAGATTTAAGAAGCATTTGGTAAGTTTCTAACATAGTCAGGCCACTGAGATGTACCAGAGAACAACAGTGCTATCAATTTCAATTTTAGCAACTATTGAGCTGAATTACCAACTAAGAAAATTTCCTCAATTATTTCTCTTATGTAAAATGATTTTTTACACATGGGATCACTGTTTATAAGCCTGAGACGATATTTAATTCAATGTCTTTAGCACATGTGATTCTTATAACTGCCAGAGTATTTACAGCAAGATGCTCCTTTAGGTTAAGCATCCATTTTTTGTCTCTGTTTTTGTATGTTTTTAAAAACAACTTTCCCATTAAAATTTGAATAATGTGGGAAAATTGAAGAGAAAGGAGACAAATAAAAGTAAAGCATTCGGATCCCAGCTGTACGTCACAGACTCAGTCTGACCCTCAACCATCCAGCATCTGTCATTCTCTTGGAAATTTTTGACTTCAAATAGCACTTTAGCCAAACATTTTCCATCAAAGTAACTAGTTCTGATCCTAAGAACAGCAGAATTCCTACAGGGCAGGAAAAAGGGTTTTCCATGTAAGGTATTCAAATAAAGCAAATACGTAATAATGAAACCTGCAGACGTGGAGCCCATGCGAAGATTGTCAATCAACTGGTTGAGTGGAAGTCAATTGTAAACAGTGGGTGGGTTCAGAGAGGGAACTCCTGTCAATCTGTGGGCAGGATGGAGCTCCAAATCTTGGGTAAATGTACTACCTGACAAGTAACAAATCATGGCACAAGGCAGAGGAGATAGTAAAGAATTATTTTTTGAAAAAAAATTTCCTTTACTAATAGATTAGATATTCAAGACAACTTGAAAAATCTATTACGTGCTAAAACATGTAATTTGCTCCGTGATAAGCAATATCTTGCTAAAGAAAAAAAAAAAAAAGAAAAGAAAAGGAAGAAAGGGAGAGAGAATGAATCAAGCAATCAATCACCTCTTTTGCAGTGTCAAAGCCCCAGGAATACCCAGACCCTTTTGTGCTAACAAACACAGAGGACACCGACAGAGCGGGAGGAGATGCTGAACGATCGGCTTGCACCAGTACTTGAAATTGAACTCCAAATAAATATAGTTGTCATTGAAATAAATACTAAATTGAATAAGGGGCAAGATGGTTTTAGGCATAATTGACTAACAATGTGTTTACTAGCTCAATAATATTAAACCTAATTAAAAAAACAGTGTTATTTACAGTTATTTTTTTTTTTAATTTGGTAATGGGCAGAAAGTGCTACCATGCAAACTGAGTATTTCTTGTAAGGTGTGTTTGTATAAGGCAAACTTTACAACTGAAATAATTCGTACCTTTGAAATATAAAAATATAAATATGAGTGTTATTTCCTTTCAGAATGAGTAAACAGCCTTTATATTTTTACTTTCCTCCCTAAAAAGTAATGACATTATGTTGGTGACTAGCCATCCTAGTTGGCCTGGACAGTCCTGGCTTAGGTCTATTGTCCCAGCATACTTATTTTCAGGGCACTCTTTCACTTACAGAACTAAGATGCTATCCTCTTCGTCTTTGATTATCTCCTATATCCCTTAATGAAACAGAATATTTTCCAAAGAAGGCTATACTATCACTTATTTACTAATCCTGCACATGATTTTACCTTGCTCTAAAATTTGCTTGCCACACTCTTTAGAAATTCATCACATATGGTAGCTTGTATTATAAACATTTGCATGGGTTGCCACTATTAAGCTTCTGGTTCCTTGATGTGTAGGAATCATCTGAATCTCCATATTCTTATGTACAATGTAAATTAAAAATATGATAAATATTAATTAATATAAGCTCTTTGTTTAGAATCATACAGACTTACCTGAATTGTTTCATTTGGGAAATTGAGGGCCAGAGAGCATAATAAAATTGGTAATCTTAGAGAATTGTTGTAAAGATTAAATGAGATAATGAAGAAAAAGTGTATATAGTAACTGGCATCAACAATGCCTAGTCTCCTACAGTGGTTACTAGGAGCTTTCACAGAATTTTCAACACCTTTGTTAGGGGCCGGCCCCGTGGCTGAGTGGTTGAGTTCGCATGCTCTGCTTTGGCCCAGGGTTTCGCCCATTCCGATCCCAGGCGCCGATGTAGCACCACTCATCAAGCCATGCTGAGGTGGCGTTCCCACACGCCACAACTAGAAGGATCCACAGCTAGAATATACAGCTATGTACTGGGGGGTTTTGGGGAGAAGAAGGAAAAATTTTAAAAAAAATTTGAAAAACCGTTGTTACCCTATTTATGCCTAAATAAAATATGCATCTCAACAACAGGGATTGCTTCAATATCTAGTGGCACTTTTCATTTATTTGTCAAACCACATCACATTATACCACATCATATTGAAAACTGTCCAATATATTATCCAATTTGACGCCTCCCGTGAAGCTTTGAAATCAGTGCAAGAAGTATTCCTACTTTCACTTTGCAGATGAGCTAGCTGGAGCTGCAAAGGATAAAGGTGATTTAGCCAAAGTCCCATAGTTAGCAAACCTGAGATCAGAAACCCAGACCTCTTCCTCTCAGCTTCTCTCTTTTCTTTCTTCCTTTTTCTTTTTTGCAGGTCTCAAATCCATTATAAGACCATTAAACATTTCGTGAAATAATGTTAAAATTTGGAATCACCAAAGTCCAACAGAAGCGCTTCAGTGCATTTATCTTACTTGAAGTAACTTTACTTCTGAGGGGCGTTGCACAATAGTTATCTTTTTATTTCTCTTGTATTCTTTCATGAGTACGTAATTTCAACGTGTCTATTTTAAAAGAGTTCTCTGTGAATAGCCGACAATGCTTGAATATGTAGCATATGTGCTGAAGGTTTGTTTTATCTTCTCAAATAACAGGTGGCCCAAGATCTCATGTGGTGTTATTACAAGCATCAAATCCTCAGGAAAGCATCTGGCCATATGTCAATAGGAGTGACGAAGCCAAGGCTGAGGTCTATGGAGATGAGTGGATTTTTTTGTAGAAAATAAACTTTTAAGAAGCAAAGTCACTGGTAGTAACTGACAATCAGACCCTCATGTTTGTATATTTGAATCTGCTTTTGTACGTATCAGAGAAACTGGTCTTTGATGGATGGAAAAACATATTTTATGTGAGAGCTTTAATCTGGTTTTTACATTGTACCATGAAATAATTTGAAGATTCAGTGTGATCTGGCAGGGATTTTCCAAACTCACAGCTAGAAGAGGAGTCTTTATGGATTAAAAGAACAAACAAGCAAAAACATATATTCTGTGACTTTTCAAGTGTACAATTTCTAGTAGTAAACACTTGAAAACTAATTTAATGTGCGCTTAAAGGTAGACTAATATATTCTAATTTGCTGTCTTTGCTAGTGAGGGAACCAAAAACCCACTGGCATAAAACACATTGAACTCCTTCTAAGTAAGAACATTTCAATTCTTTTTTTCTTTTTTTCTTTTTGGTGAGGAAGATTGGTCCTAATGCCAATATTCCTCTTTTTGCTTGAGGAAGTGTTGTTGAGCTAAGATCTGTGCCAATCTTCCTCTATTATGTATGCGGGACGCCACCTCAGCATGGTTTGATGAGTGGTACACAAATCCGCACCTGGGATCTGAACCCATGAACCCGATGCCATGAAGAGGAGCATGTGAACTTAACCACTATGCCACTGGGCTGGCCCTAGCATTTCAGTTCTTAAATGTTGATTTAAAGTATCAAAGCTAATAAGAGAAAATAAAGTAGATGGCATTGTTATAAAATAGGAAAAAAAGAGTGTTCATCAAAGAAATTCATTAGCTTAAAAACTCTTAGTAGATTCCAATTTCTGAATATTAACCATTCTATATGCATACCTTCCCATAAATATAGATATGCAATGATTAAATATTGTTCAGCAATATTTATCTGTGTTTGAACATGTTTTGTATAGGTATACCAACTTTTTTGGATATAAACATAAATTTAAATCTAATAGTATCCATAACTTAAAAGAATATTTTCCTATAAAGATTAGTTCATTTATTTTTTTTTGCAGCCGTTACCTGTATGCAAAATAAAATCCCAACCATGCTAGTAGGTGAAAGACAAATGATAAGATTGTAAGTAATAAAATCGTTTTACTTCTTTAATATCTTAAAACATTGAGGGTATAAGAAAAAGAAGAAATAAAAAATATGGGTTGCCCAACTAAGTCATTCATTCTTTATTTTATTGTTTTTTCCATTCACCTATTTGTTTTTTCAATTAGTTATATCATCAGGTGTGCCGTCAACAACACTATATAAACAGTGAATTACAAGACGGCCACTGCCATGCTCTTAACCATTGCAATCCTCTTGGGGAAAAAAGTAAAAAACCATTTAGCTTATTTGGACTGGTAAAATTTATTTCAAAGAAACTTTTAATTTTATTAGTAGACAATAAAAGTAGAAAACAAGATTAAAGACCACTCTGAAGAACAGCATGAAGACGTTAAGAAGTAAAAACGTACGGGAAGACGAATACGGTGGGCTAAATATGGAGATGGCCTAAAAAGTGACAGCAGGGAAAGGCTGCACCCCACAACAATGAAACTAAGCTATTTTGCATTCTATTCCTGAAGATATTTAAGGTTCTGTTGTGGTTGTTTTAAAGTATGGTCATAACACAATTAGACTGAGTTTTGTTGAGGCAGATTAGCCTTAAGCTAACATCTGCTGCCAATCCTCCTCTTTTTGCTGAGGAAGACCGGCCCTGAGCTAACATCCGTGCTCATCTTCCTCTACTTTGTATGTGGGATGCCTGCCACAGCATGGCTTGACAAGCAGTGCATAGATCCACACCCAGGATCCAAACAAGTGAACCCCAGGCCACCAAAGCGGAACGTGTGAACTTAACCACTGCACCACCGGGCTGGCCCACAATCAGATTGTTATAGAGGAAAAGACGGATTAAAATAAGGAGAGCTTGGTAGCACGAAGATCATTTAGGAAGGTATTTTTTTACTGCTGATAAGAGATTCTGAGAGCCCAAACCAAGGCAGGAAGAAGGTATACCAGATGCGAAGCACATTTCTGATGCTGGAGAGGACCTGGACAACGATTATCATAAGCTGAGGCGGCAGACTGAGTCATGGGAAGGATTCAGTGGATTTTAGCTTCAGTCTTGGAAAGATACTGGTGCCATCGGGTGAGACAGGGAATGACCTTGATAGGAATGGGAGAGGAGGAGAGGGTACTGATGCTTAGTACACAGTTGCACATTTTTTGCCATTGCGATCATAACATGAAAACCATAAGAAGGGAGCATTTTACCACTGACACAGATGATCAGATTTTATAGATTTTTTTTAAATCTACAGTGCACATAAATTCATCTCAAAAATGACTTTTTCAACAATAATCGGAATAAGATGAAATAAAACACTTGTATTAAAGGCTGACTGAAGACAGCTGAAGCTACCGTTTGTGAGTTTACCTACTGACCCAGGAATACGGCTAATGCAGTCAACATGAGCAGCATGAACGATTATATGACAACTTTAACCACAGCCTCAGTTCATATTTAAAATGCATCAAGGTGGCATCTTTAAATTCTTATATTTTATATTTCATTTATTTACCTTGATGGTGTGTGTGTGTGTATAAACACAGCAAATTGACAGTGCGTCAGTTTTCCTGAGTAAGTGTTGCTTCTGGCTCTTGGTTTTTCCCCAAACAGATCCTTTGGACAAGTCCATGTAAGTCTACTTTTAAATGTAATTTCCTAATTATTCAGAGAAACTTACAGTTGCACCTTTTTCACTCCTTAAAATTTTACTTAATTGTATGTATGCATGTGTCTATGTCTCTATAATATTTATACAAAAACACAGCTTGGGTAGGAGACAGACATCTAGAATACAAAACAAGACACAGAGTGTTACTTAAAAGAACTAAAGTCCTGAGATGGGGAACTTAAATTGATGAACATTTTCAAAATAATTCATAAATGTACAGTATGCCAGAATTTTTAAATGGAGAAACCATTTAAACTCCAAATTTAATAAGCATCAGACTAAGTCTCAAAAGAAAATCAGCTGAGCAAGCAAAATACATTTAGAAAATGTATTACGTGTATGCAAACAGGAAATGAAATAAATCTTTGGTTTGTTGTTGGGAATAGCGTTATGATAAATGCTCTGTTACCAAATACATATAAATATATATATACATATATATATATATATATCCCCGAAAGTAGTAATACGTATAAGCAATATATACTAGACTAATTATACACTCAGTTCTAGGCTGTATGCATACGATACAACTAATTATGAACTGTAGCACAATTTTGGTTAGCCAATGTCAAAAATACACAGAAATAAACCTACTTAAGAAAGCTAAAAAGTATTCAGAGAAATAGAAATTACTATAGGCCCATTATTTCATTAAAATTTAAAATTATAGAACATCTCCTTTAGAAAGACCCAGATAGCACCCACATTGACTTTTACTTATTTTTAAAGGAGGTATGAGATTATAGAAAGAAATAAGAGAAACAGAGATGAGGGAGAGAGAAAAAGGGAGAAAGAAGGTGCGGCAGAGAAATCTCTGGTAAAGAAATGTCACTCCGGGGTCGCCCGTCTCAGAGGGGCTATGTGGAAAGTATTTACACATATGATCCTATTTCCTCACCAGCCCTTTCCTGGCACTTAATTAGTCAATTCCTGGAAGCTTGGAGAAATTAATGGTCCACATTAACTGAAGAAGAAATAACAGAATCATCATGGTAAAGCATGGCAAACAGTGGTAAACAGTGGAAAAAATAAAAAGCTCAGAAAAAAATGAGCACGCTAAACAATGTATTTTATGTGAGGCCACAAAAGTGAGGACATGTTCTGCAGGAGGACCTGGAGATTATACTTTTTATTCAAGTGCTAAGATATATGCTTTTCGGAAAGGCAGCCACTTCACTGAGAAGCTCAGTGTTGGCCATCCTCTGTAGGACAGGACTGATTATAGTAGATGCTGTTACCAAATTTGGCTCCCTGTAAGTAATGAGGATGGTAGGATTTTGGAATTTAAAAAGACCAGGTGGTGGCACATAATATAATGATCACCATGATTATAATGATCACCAAGGTTAAAGATGTAGTCGGGCGGCCCTGATCCTTGGAGAACTATGGAGACACTTAGAACACCTTGCCTCCGGGGGCAAGATAGAGTGGTAGACAGCAAGGATACTCTTCAATCTACACAATCAAAATAAATCAAGAATGGGTGATTAGGAGGCTGAGGGCAGCTCTTCCTGCTAAAAATAATGATCCTTTGCCCAGTTTTCAGACCTCAAACACACTGATTGAAGGAGAGGCCAAGTGCCCAGGAGAAAACACCCTACAACACTACAGCAAGATGCAGAAATGATTCCCATGGCCACTGACTTTTGTAACTACACTTAAAAGAAAGAAGGCCAAACATTTGAAGGATGTTGGACTTAAGTTCAATTTGTCATTGACACCTGGATTTCTGAGGCTTCATTGCCCTGGTGTTAGAACGAGGGCATATGGAGGCAAGGGAATAAATGCACCTGGCCCAGGTGTAGCTCACAGTGGGTCCACTGCTTCCAGTTGTCGTTTCTCTAGTCCCTGAATATATACTTGGAATGGACTTAACATTTTGTTTGGTAGAACCCTCATGTCATTCTTTGCTTGGGCATTAGAACTATGGGCAATGCAAACTGGAAGCCTTCAAACCTGTCTCCCCACTTAGACTCCCTTCCCCCAGCCAGAACCATAAATTAAAAATAAGATAGGGGGGCTGGCCCCATGGCCGAGAGGTTAGGTTCGCGCGTTCCGCTGCAGGCGGCCCAGTGTTTCGTTGGTTCGAATCCTGGGCGCGGACATGACACTGCTCATCAAACCACGCTGAGGCAGCGTCCCACATGCCACAACTAGAAGGACCCACAACAAAGAATATACAACTATGTACCGGGGGGCTTTGGGGAGAAAAAGGAAAAAATAAAATCTTTAAAAAAAAAATAAAAAAATAAAAAAAAATAAGATAGAACTCTAGGGAAAAAGTAGAAATGGTGCCACGCTTGAGGACAAAAGGAGGGGCTACTATCATTTCTCTACTCTATTTGCCAGTTCTGTCCCTACAAAAAACACACATCACCTTGAGGATGACAGTGGATTACTCAAAACCAAGTAATAGCTCGATTGCTGCTGCTGTTGTTTCAGGTGTGGCACATTTGATTGAGCAGATTATCACTGCATCAGATGCTTGATATGTGGCCAAGAATGCGGAAAATCTCTGTGCCTGTCAAGTAGGAAGGTCAGAAACAGTGCATATTCATTTGGAACAGAAAACACTGCTCATTTAAGGTCTTGTCTCAAGGATACGTTATTTCTCCCACCCTCTATCATAATATAATCTGAAGGTAACAGGACCATCTGGACATTCTACAGGCTGTCACACTGATTCACTAAGTTGAGGACATCACTTATTATGGTAGTCAAAATGGACAAATAATAAATGACAAATGTGACAAAAGCTTTGGGAAGATACACGTGCTCCAGGCTACAGGAGATTAACCCTATGAAGACCCAGGGTCCTGTCACATAAGTTGTTCAAGATCCAATGTTCTGGAGCGTCTTGGGACATCTAATGCGAATTAAAGGCAAATTAGTATATCTTATACCACACAAAACTAAGAGGGAAGCACAACACTTGGCAGGCCTCTCTGGTTCTAGTGGCAGAAATATTGCTCTGCCCCATTCACATTGGGACAGAGACAGCTGGCAGCTTTGCATGAGTCCCAGAGCAGGAGAAGACTTGGTAAAAGATTCCAGCCCGAGTCCAAGGAGACTTGCCTTCTGCACTGTGATACTCAATGGGCTCTGTAGTACTAGAGGTCTCAGTGGAATTTGTGATGGCAAAAGATATCTTGCAAAGTTTATGGCAAGTCCCAGTAGGTGAATTATAACATAGACTGCAAGAGGTAGAGCGAGACCAGAGAGAGGCTAGTTGATGATAAAGAGATTATAAGGTGGTCAGGGGAGGAGGGAGATGAAGTATATTAGCTAAGCCCTGTGGAACAGCTCCAGGGGTAGGTGCAATAATTCATACTACTAATCTTTCCTTATAATTTATCCCAGGAAAAGAAGCTAACCAGAATCCTGAAGTAGCATCTTACAGAACTTATAAGGAGTAAGTGAATCTGAGGATATAAGATGTGGTTTCTTTTTTAAAAATTAATTATTTATCTTTATAGAGAGGTATAATTGATGCACATACAAAAATTGCACACCTTTAATGAGTAGATCTTGATGAGTTTGGACATATGTATACACGTGTGATACCATTACCATTGTAAAGGATATCCATCACCTCTAAAAATTTCATCGTGTTCTTTTGTGTGTGTGTTTTGTGGTAAGAACATTTAACATGGGATCTGCCCTCGACCTATTTTAAAGCTCACGTGCTATATTATTAACTATAGGTGCTAGTGGATGCGTTCAATCCAGGACTGAAGCCCTCACTTCCCCAACTCCTGGAAACGTTGGTGGCTGACAGCTATGAGAATTGACCTCAGCTAGAAAGAGACACTTCACTCAAAGTGAGTCTTCTTTTCTTGGGACAGCTCACATCCAATGACTGACTGATGCATGGACGCAAAGACTAAGCCACCTTGTCTCAACGTGGGACAACTCTACTAGGTCATCCCTGTGCTAGAGCTCCCAGGGGGACCAGGGAGCCTCCATTGTCCTTCACTACAATTCATACCGTGTTTATGCCCTCTGCATCTTTAATTCTCCCACAGATGTTTTTTCTTTTTCAAAAGCTTTATTGTGTTATAAGTGATGTACAAAGACACTGCACATATTTCGAGAGCACTTGTAGCATGCCGATTTCCATCTCGGAGTTTGATTCCTGGGGAATTGAATAGGTAATAATACATTTACCATGGGTGAGTGCCAAATGCTTTTAGTATTCCACTTCCAGAAATATCCACATGCAAGAGCACAAAGACAGATATTCAGAGTTCTTCTCTGTTCATTGTTTACACAGGCAAAAAATCCAAAGAACATAAATGACATTAAATGGGCACTGGTTATAGTCTCTGCAATAACTAAAGTAAGTGATGTATTTTTGTATGTAATGAGTTAGAAAGATAGTCATTTTATAATGTCATACATAACATAGATTCCAATTGTGTCATAATGTCTGCATATATGCACTTCTGTATATACCAAAAATGTTTCAAAGCTTATAAAGGCAGTAAGGCATATGGAGTGCAAACATACTCGGAGGGTCGGGGGTACTGGGTTCATCTGCCTTATAGTAGCTTATAGAAACTTGACAAGTTATTCTCAGAGTCTCAGTTCTCTAAAACCTACGACAAGAAAATATCTTTCTCAAGTAGGGACAAAGTTAGCTATTGCCTATAAAATACTTAGAGAAGTACTTGGAATATAGTGGGTGCTTTGATGAAGACTATTATTATTAAGTATGGATATACTGAGGAGTGGCTTGGGTGGAAGAGGGAAAATTTCATTTTTTTCTTAATTCTGTACCAGTAACTTTTTCACTTAGAGCTTGCAATAGTCTTAGAATAAAACTACTTTTTTTTTTTTTCAAGCAGTGGTTTACATTTTGTCTTAATCTTAAAGCTGCCTTTTATGTTGGAGCATGGGTTAGCAGCCCATGGTTCTTGATTTTTCTTTTATTTGTTCTATGTCGTCTTTTACATATAGAGATCTGTCTATGCACAGTATTCACCCATAAAGAAGGTGAGTGCATTCTCTTTGGATCCCATCACTATCCTCCTGGTGCCTGTTCAATCCTTTTAACATCATTCATTGAAAGTCTAAATAATATACATTTCACTTTTTTTGCAGCAGCAGATCTCTGTGATTAGGTGACAGTGCCAGAAGTTATCATCCATCAATTTAGATTCTGCTTAGCTCGGCGTCATTGCCAAAGCGATGATGTAGATGTGTTCACCTTCCTTTCTGTTGCTTCTCTCTTCTTTGGCAAGAAGAGTGCTGCTGCACCAGAGAGATGCCCTTTTCCCCTGCCATGTTTCTGCTGGAACAGGCTTTCTACGCATCCTGAGGCTTCCCAGAACATCAGCTTCTGAATTCAGTTGGTCTACAAGGGTGGAATAGATTCTTGCCTTTAACCTCATAATTCTAAAATAGAAGATAAGATTAGCACATCTCCAGATTCTCCGCTGAAACGATTTTTAGGAAACAGGTCTGTAGTTCTGCTTATTTTTTCAATCTGATCCTATTACACGATATTTTGCTTATATTCCCAATATTTCTGGCAAGTGGATGCAGTTACTTTCTT
The DNA here is from genome assembly GCF_041296235.1 of Equus asinus. Taxonomy (NCBI): domain Eukaryota; kingdom Metazoa; phylum Chordata; class Mammalia; order Perissodactyla; family Equidae; genus Equus; species Equus asinus. The sequence continues at coordinate 6,533,428 of NC_091797.1, read as the reverse complement.
GTTACCAGGACTAATACAGTCTTCCTTCTTTCTTTTAGTTTGCTCTTGTTCACATAAAAATGACATGGGAAGAGTCAACTTAGATAATTAGGATGAATTTGATATCTTAGAATTTTCAGACTATTATTACTGATGTCATAGAAATAAATTTGATTTTGGTTATATGAAGAATTTGAAGTATTTATTGAAGCAAAGTTTATTATTTCTTCTCGTATGCTCAACAGGAAGACCTCTGACTTCCTATAAAGCGAGGCAGAGGTTCTCTTTGTAAAGATGTTTAGAATGACACCATGACTTCATTTCCTTTTGGACGCCTTCAGCAGTGAGTAAATGCCAAGTCAAGTTGACCAGTCATAGTAGAAAAGTTGTATGGTGGAAGCCATAGGACAAATTTTGACAAATGTGGTATTGAAGTGTGAAAAATTGAACTTATCAAGTTGCCAAACGTGCATTTTGCTTTCCACAACTTGATTATGAGTAAATAAAAACAACTGACCTTTTAGTGTTTTGTTTTGAGTGCTAGACATGGCTAAGCTATCAATCAAAACACACTAATTCATTTTGCTCCAAATATGAAAATGTACTCTGACTTTGAGCGATATATTGTTGGGTTTAATTTTTTTTCCAGATTTTCTAAAGAAAATGTTTGAAATTCAATAATGCTGAATTTATAAACACTACTTTATTACTACACTACAGCCGGAGTTAAACTTTGGAATACTTAGTAATATATCAATCCCAGTGCTGCTAGAAGGTGAAATTGTGAGGTATGTAAAATTCTGAGGGATGGAGCGCCACTCACTGACTTCTCTTATCCATTCTTCAGTTGCCCAACTCATTTATGCTTTTGTCCACCTGACGACCCAGGGAAAGGTCCCATCTTTTTGAGCTTTGCTGTTGCTCTCTCCCTAGCAAATCTTATCTTTCTGTATCTCATTTCCTTAGTAATTTATTCAATGCCTGACCAATTAATATGCTATTCTTAACAATGAATGAAATAAAATGTTTAACCCTTTCTCACACATTTTCACTTTGATAAAATCCTTCAATGTCTCCATTGAAAAAGGTGGTTGCCACATCTGCCATTAAAGCCAGACAATATTTTCTTGTTCTTAAGGATAATAGCTGTTCCAACACCAAGCATTATGTTCATTTCAATTGAAATAAACAGATCCTCCAATATTTATGGCAATCTTAATTTACTGATTTTCCATTTTTATTATATCTATAAAGTTTTTATTAGTAGAGAACACAAATATATTGGAATTTTTGAATGCTTGCTTGTTTTTCCTATTTTTATACATAAATCTATATAACAATTTAAAGTCTGATTTCATGTAACTTATTCATCTATATCCTCCTAAACTCTAAACATATAACCTGATTTTTCCCTGCCAAAGTCTTTTTAAATTTAATTTCAGATTATAGATACTGTAATATAGCACTGGAGAAGTAGTGTGGGTGCTATCAGTTGCCTACACAGCACCGGTTCTCCCTTGTGTATTGCTTCATGTAACTGACTTTCTTCAGGTATCTACCCACTTCTCTGTATTTCACACGCTAAATGAGAAGTTGTTCCTATGATGACACTCGATGTCAGGGGTAAGTCTGATTGATCTAAGACAGTGAATTTCAGCTTAGGCTACGGGACAAAATCACCTACTAGCTCTTGAAAACTCTGAAGCTCAGCCTGTACCCAAGGCAGACTAAATCTGAATCTCTGAGGGCGGGATGCAGGTCTTAACATTTTCTAAGTGGTTCCAGCGCGCAGCCAAACTTACTCATCTCCTGAAGCACCTTGTTTAGGAACCCAGGACACAACTAATTAGTGCTGATTCAGCATGGCCATTTGATACAATGCAAAAGAGTTGTGACATCTGCTGAGGTCTTGTGAGAAATCTGCTTTCTCACTGTAATGAGGCAGCCTCCAGAAGTGATGCTCTCTCTTTTTCATTTGGTGCCACGGAGTAGACATGTGGAGGCAGGATGGCTAACATCACTTTGCAACCATGAAGGAGTAGTTTGTTGATACCTTCAGCATACACAACATGGCACAGCCCAGGGGATCTCAGAGAAGTGGGGAGACTTCCTACTGGTGGGGTTCACCTTATCTCTGAACTTCTAGTTAAAGGAGTTGGTGATTTTGTTACCAGTTAAGTCAGCTTGAATCATACTTTGTGAACTTACAGTTGAAAAACATATCTATATAATAATATAATTCTAGGAAATAAAAATTACATTTAAAAACTGAAATTTTATTGTGTGATTTCAATTCATAGTTACGTGTTTCACTTTTTTGCTTGTGTTTGATCATTAGATCAAGGAAGATTCATTAAAACTATTTTACTAGTTTAATGAATATAGCAAAAAGTTCAGCAACTGGTTCCAATTCTTCAGCTCTTTAAAGGTCACTGATTGAAATACAGAAAAGAGTAGTTTTATCTGAGGGATGAAAATAGGGCTTTAAGTCTGAAATCAACACAATCCGTAGACATAAAATATCCACAGATCCATAATTGAGTTTATCTACATCTGGTCTCCCCTATTGACATTGTAATGTCTGAAGTATGAGCACAGGTCTACGATCTCAAATTTAGTTTAATTATTTTGTTCTGTATTTCAGATGCTGCGAAGTATAATATTTATTGAGTGTGTCTAATTGCTTTTTTAACTTTTAATCATTTTTCCCACTCAATTATATCCCACCATTATTAAGAAATAAGGTTTTCCCAAGTTATTTGAAGCTCTTTATGAATATCTGCCAAAACATATTTTTCTACTATTCCTTCAAAAAAGTACCACCTACCTTGAAATGTGGTTTATCATTCTCAAGTATTTCTTCAAAATTTTACCTGTGTATGTATCTCTATTTTATTTTATTTTTTTAAAGGAATGTTTATTTATTTATTGTGGAAAAAAGTGAGCTAACATCTGCTGTCAATCTTCCTCTTTTGTACACGTGCCGCCACCACAGCATGGCCACTGACAGATGAGTGGTGTAGGTCCTCGCCCAGGAACTGAACCCAGGCTGTGGAAGCAGAGCACACCAAACTTAACCACTAGGTCACTGGGGCTGGCCCTATGTATGCATCTTTAAATAATATTTAGTTTTATTTGGTTTTGTGGGTTCTCTTAATTTTAAATGTCATCATGTATGCTCTTTACTCACTTAAATTTTATTCTTACCTCTGGATTCTTTTGCATTTGCTTTTTGATAAATACCTCAAGATATATAAAACCATGGAGTTTCTTCCTTTAGTGTCTTTAAGAAAAATACTCCTTTCCAATATCTGCCAAAATGAATCTTGATAAATTTTGACATTATGATGTGTTAATACACTAACATTAGCAAGTGAGATTAAACTTTAATTCTAGCATATGTGATAACAATGTAAGCAAATAATGTTTGAAGACAAACTATATAGTCGCTGACAAGGAGTAGTGCAAATTCCACTATTACAGGTTTCTATATCTCCTTAAACTTGAGTGAAAAGTTTAAAGAAAAAAAGAGATTTTGGAAATTCTGGGGAATAAAATTAGGGACATGAATGTGGAGCAGAGAGAATTAATATTTGTGAAAACTTCCTATGTACAAAACACTGCATTTGGGACCATATGCACGTTATTTCAACAAGACTGAAAAATAAGCAGCACTTTTCTTAATTTAAAGCTGATGACACTGATCCTCAATGGAGACCACAAGTTGCTCAAGAACATGGGGCTGAAAAGTGCAGGGTTCGAAATGGATCACGGACAATACATAAAATGACAAACTATCCAACTTTGAAGAGATAGCATAGGAGGGAATCAAGGGAGTCTTGGATTTGGTGCTGACTTTTTAGATACAACACCACAGGCATTATATATATAAATAAAAACAATAAGTTGGACTTCATTGAAAGGAAAAACTTCTGCTCTGAAGAAGACATTGTTGAGTAGGAAAAGACAAAGCACTAAACAAGAGAAAATCTTTGCAAAACATATAATGGACTTGTTTCCAAGATATACAAAGAACTCTTAAAACACATCAAACAACCAATTTAAAAATGGACAAAATATCTGAAGAGATACTTCATCAAAGAAGATATACAAATGACAGCTACACAACGAAAACATGTTCAGCATGTTCTGTCACTGGGAATTCCAAATAAAACAACAATGAGATACCATTACACACCTATCACAAAGACTAAAATCCAAAATACCAATAACACCTACTGTTGGCATGGTCTGGAGGCAACAGGAACTCTCATCCATTGCTGGGGGGAATGTGAAATGGTATACTCACTTGGGAAGACAGTCTGGCAGTTTCTTACAAAGTTAAACACACGTAGGCTCACCAAAAGATCCAGCAATCATATTCTTAGATATTTACCCAATGAGCTGAAAATCTATATACACCCAAAAAACCCGTACATGGATCTTTATAGCAACCTATGCATAATTGCCAAAAATTGGAATTAGCCAAGCTGTCTTTCAATAGGCAAATGTGTTAAAAAAAAAAAAAAACCTGTGGTATATCTATATACAATGGAGTATTATTCAGCAATAGAAAGAAATGACCTATCAAGCTATGAAAAGACTTAGAGGAAAATTAAATGTATAAACTATATACTATATGATTCCATCTACATGACATTCTGGAAAAGGCAAAACCACAAAGACAGTAAAAAGATCAGTGATGCCAGGGATTCAGGGTAGGGGAGGATATGAAGGTGGAGCATAGAGCATTTTTAGGGCAGCGAAACTATTGCGTATGATACTGTAAGGATGAATGCATAAAATTATGCATTTGTCTAAACCTATTGAACTGTGCAACAGAAAGAATGAAGCTTAATGTAAACTATGAACTCCAGCTAGTAATAATGTCTCAATATTGGTTTATCAACTATAATGAATATTAACACAATAATGTAAGATGTTAACAATAGGTATGCCATATTAATACAAATTTTTAACAACAGGAGAAACTGTGTGTGTGAATGGGGGGCAGGGGGCTTATGGGAACTGTGCACTCTGCACAATTTTCCTGTAGTCCTAAAACTGCTCTGAAAATAAAGTCTCTATAAAAAGGTATTCAGAAAAAATGTCAGGGCTAGAATTTGAACCCAGATCAATGCATGTTCACTGAGAAGGCAAAACCCAAAACTGAATGTGAACAGAGAAGAAATAATCAATTCATTAAGGATGCATTAAAATAAGAACAAATGAAACTCATGCACAAAGATGCAAACTAACCGAAAGAACATGGGATTCTCAGAAAAAGAAGGCAGAAATAGAGATTCTAGAGAAAGCAATTTCAACTTGATTTCAATAGTTAAAAAGGGCTAGACAAGAAAAAAATTCTCCTTTTCAAGGGATCTGTTTCTCTAAAAGAAAATAATTGGCATCAGGACCACAATTTAAATGAAATGATTAACGATATGTGTCTGTCCCTAAAAGTTGGTGCTTAGAGGAGAGATCCATCAGTTGGAAACAGTCAGAGAAAGGTCTGGTAGTATTCTAAAATATAAGGTAGTATGTGGTGATCAGGACAACAGTATTTAGTAGTTATCCAAGAAATACCACATTTCAGACTAGAATTTTTTTAAATGGCAGAGTATATGCCCGTTTCTTCATTATGCCTGTAACCACATGACCAGGAACAGAATTTGCGACCCCAAAATATGTCTCTTTGGCATAAGGGTTATTTTAGGCTGATTATTTTTAAGAAACTGCAGACAGAGTAGAAGCTCTGAAAACTGAGGAGAACTTACCCTTTTGTAAGAGACATTTACATTTATAAGAGAGATCTCCATTTATAAGGGTACCTCCCTCTCCGTGCCAGAAGGAGAGGATGACTCTAGAAATCTCTAGAAACTCTTATCAGTAGGGAAGGCAAGGACTTAAATCTGCATAACAACTTTACCCTTGTTCACTGTGCTTTTCCTGGTCACCTCTCATAACTGACCCCATCTTAGCAACAGAAGGTTAAAAAATTTTCAGGGGCAGCAAGCCAGCCAGGAGAATGTGCAGAAGAGAAAATTTTGATCTGCCAATCAAAACTCACCCTACTAGCACTTCCATATACCAGCTGTCCTCCCTGATCCCTTAAACTTTACCCTGGATCTGGATTGGTGAGAGAGAGTTGAGAGCCTGTCCTTCTGTCTCCTTACCAACCGATGGTATCATAAACTGTTTCTTCTCTCAAAGACCAGTGTGCCATGGTATCTGCTTCTGTGCCCATCAGCTGGTGAGCTCTTGCTCCGTAACATGACATTAAGTGAATAAATAGTCATTAATTTATTTATTTACAAACCTTCATTGGGTCTCTTGAGGCATGCAGGATGCTTGGTGCATAGTAGCATTCTAATGAAATAGAGCACTTTTGCATAAGTCTAGCAAGGGAAATGGACATTAAAACAATTCATAGATAAAACAAAACTGCATTACAAATTGTGATAAGTCTAGAAAGAAAAGAATATGGGATGTTGGATTGGGTGGTAAGAGAGGTTTCCTCTAGGCTAATTTAAGCTGATATGCAAGTCTCAGGGGCTTTGACAGAAGGATGAGAGGCAGGAGAGGATGCAGTGATCCAGGCAGACGGAACAGCCAAAACCAAAAACCCAAACGAAATAAAGAAGCCTTGGTGTGTCTGAAACACTGAAAGAACACCAGCACAAAGTTTGGTGCCAGAGATTAGCTAATTAATATATATATAATCCCTCAAATAACAGGTGTTGTTTTCCTTAAAGTAATTAATCTTTAATTGAAAAATATTTTGAAAGCTATTTATATTCATTTATATCCTAAGTGTACTGTACATGCTAAAACAATAGCCATATTCTCAATCATTTTCTAAAGAAAAGATTAATGACCTGCCACAATATCATAAAATGTCAGTGTACTGTCAAAGAATAGAGAGAAATGTGTGGAAACCTAGCATATTTTATGTGAAGTAAATGCAAAAAATCAGTTTTCATAAGATTTTTATTTAATTTCTCAAAATATTTCAAGTGGCTTCAAACTATAAACATAGCCTTGTTCAGAAAAAATTAAACTGCAAACATAATATTTAAAACTTTCAAAACAGAGACAGGACACTCTAAAAGGTAGGCATCTGTAGAGAATAGCTGAGTAGGGCATGCGTTGATTGTGATTTACTTTCAAAATCAAGACTAAATATGAAGGCTATTTAAACTAGACATTAAAATTTCTGACAAAAGAAAGCATATGTTTTCCTCTGCAGAAGGATAATATTTTTTGATACCGATGTCAAGGAAAAATTTTAACATGTGAGACTGGGAAGCATAATGGACCATGTCTTCCAGCATGGCTTTGCAAGAGATATAGAAATGTTCAAACGGATGTCTCGTAAACTGATTCTGCCTGAAAATTGAAAGCATAACGTAACTTGGTAACTTGGTGAAATAATTTTTTTGACTTGCTCAAGTAGTGTGCTCTAGACCAAGATCTAAGAGAAAATCAAGGAATTTGTGTAAGCCTTTCCTACCTATCAGCTGTCTTACTATTTTGGAAACTGGTGAATCTCAGGGCATACATTTGAAATAGCCAAACAAATATGCTTAGCCAAACAAATATGAGAAAAGAAATTAACATGATAAAACATATCTAAGACACGTTAGATATTTTAATGTTCTCATAGGCATCTAAGAATATGGAGGTGTGTTTTTTTATACACTTCAGGTAACCTTTACAAAGACCTTACCTTTAGAGTAAAATAGCTGTATATTTAATAGTATAAAGTGTATTCAAGAACTGTGAATATTATTTTAAATATTTCTTTTTCTGGATGACAAACAATACTGTCTTAGAGAGTTGAGAATTATTTGTAATCAAAGCCACTTCAATATTTATGCTGATTTGGGAAGAAATAACCCTCTAGAAAGAAAAGAAAGAACTCCAAACAAAACTAACAATACAAACTCCCAGCTACTTGGAGATACACTAGGAAACGTTATTGACTTATCCACATGATCAATTTATATAAAATAAAATAATTTTATATAATAAATGTAGACACAAAAGTTTTCCTCGTTAAATTTGTGTCGAGAATCCCCAGTATAAGAAAAAACATTGCATTGAATAATATTTTATCACCGAGACAGCAAAGAATAGCAGATGACAATTAGAAGTGGAAAGTGCTAAGAGTTCTGGAGAAATAAATCCTAAATTCTATATCTTTTCTGTTAATAAAATCTCATTGGGAAAATCAATCGATCTATGTAACTTTTGGTTTTCTCATCATTTAGCCAAGTTATAGTAAAAGACAAATTTAAAAAATTCTATGAAAATCCTTTGTTAAAATGAACACAATGCGTAAATACTCATTTATTTTTCATGCTGAAAAGCAATGTTTTGTGTTTTCTTGAATAGTTTACTCAGAAATGATTACAAAAGCACAATTTTTGAAAGTTCAATACATAGCAAGAGGAAGAAGGGTAGAAATGACCTATGAAGCGCACAAGGAAACTTTCCGGGGTGATGGATATGTTTCATATCTTAATTTTGGTGGTAGTTACGTGAGTAAATACAATTGCCAAAATTCCTCTGATTGTATACATAAGATCTTTATATTTTATTATATGTAAATGATATCCCAATAAAGAGAAAATCTTAAAAACAACCGAGTGCTTTATGAAGAGGCTGTTTCTCTTAGAATATTGCCCCACTCCATCCCCCAAAAAAAGAAGAAAAAGAAAAAAGGAAACAGTGAGAGAAAATAGGCTACTTAGAAAAATGAGAAAAATGCAGGTACTCTGATTATACCATAGTATTATTTTTTTAAGAACACACCATGAAATTCTGATCAATGACCCTTTCAGAAAAAAATAAAATACAAATTTTGTAATAAAGAAGATTCACATTTACATGCTTTGTCTTTTTGTGCAAATGCTTATTATTTTTTTCAGAGTTCAATAAAAAATAATTTTAGTAGCAAAATCAATAATCCTGAATTTTTATATTTTGTGTCTATCATAGTCATTGCCCTCACATGCAACATCGAATCTGAGGCCAAAAATAATGACCTCAGTTCATTTGACGTTTTCAATTCATTTCTACTGAACCATTTCTGAGTTTGTCTAATTGTTTTGTTTATGCTTTGCATTTTTTCTTAAAGTTTATAATTTCTAGGGCTTTGTGTCAAACAAGTCAACATTTTTTTAAAACAAATGCTAAAGGACAAACAAATAAAATCCATTCTAAGACAATAATCTAGACTTCACCCAGACTTTTACTAGGGTTCTACATAAAATAACGAGATGATTTAACACTCAGAGATTTTTTTCCTAACTACCTTTTAAAATAATAAAAATAATTTTTAAATATGTTTCTACACAGTTCTGTGAATAAAATTCAAGAGATTTTATGTATGGCTAACTAAATTATAATACCCTGGATCTCCACAGTTATAAGAAATGATTTAATATCTGCACTCAGAATACATCAAAGGATGTTAATGATTTGAATTGCGTCCCCGTAAAAGATCTTGAAGTTCTAACCCCTACTACCTCATAATGTGACCTCATTTGGAAATAGGGTCCCTACAGAGCTCATCACGTTAAAGTGAGGTCATTAGGGTGGGCCTTAACCTAATTTCACTTATGTCCTTATAAAAAGGGGAAATTTGGACACAGATAGACACCCACACGGAAAGAATGTTAGGCGAAGATGAAGGCCAAGATCGGGCAATACAGCAGAAGCTGAGGGATGCCAGATTTTCCCTATCAAACTAATACTGAGGGTACGTAGGGAGGTTTTTTAAGGTAGGAGACAGATGCTTGATTTATTCTGAAAAACATCACAGTGCCAGATAACACTGTATCTTGCCTCCCTCCTTTGAACCCAGTTTCAATGAAGCAAGAGCTCATTTGTTCATTCACAAAATGTGTTTTTTTGTTTTTGTGGTTTTTGCAGGGGAAGATTCGCCCTAAGCTAACATCTGTTACCAGTCTCTCTCCTTTTTTCTTCCCTTTTCCCCCTCAAAGCCCCAGTACATAGTTGAGTATAGTTGTAAGTTCTTCTGGTTCCTCTGTGTGAGGTGCTGCCACAGCATGGCTACTGACAGACGAGTGGTGTGGTTCCACGCCCAGGAACTGAACTCAGGCTGCTGAAATAGAGCATGCTGAACTTTAACCACTAGGCCATCAGGGCTGGCTCAAAAGTGGTTCTCAAATACCTTTTTAGCTTACTGCTATCTTCAAATAATATTAATATCATTTCACTTATAATGTAAGAGCCTTACTGCAAGAAATAGTGATTTTCTCTTCCCTTCCTTTGTGCTATTGTTATCAAAAAGCAATTTGACTTCATTAGTGAATTCTAAAGCCTATTTGTAAAGGTATTACTGGTCTTAAGATGTATTCATCTGTCAAAGAAAGTTTTACTGTTTGAGCTACTCTTTTTTGATGAAATTGGAACTATGTGAGGCTCCAGCTTCTCCAGTGAGAGAAGGATAACTATTTAATCTTTCATAAATTCATTAGAATTACAGTGGTGGCTGCTCTCCCTGGGAACTGAAGGGCAGGCAGTTGTAATACATGTATGAGTTTATATGAAAAGCAAGACCAGTTGAAAATGATCTGAAACCATGGATTTGGAGCCACACAGACCTTGGTCTAATATTTAGATCCATTACTTTCTAACACTGTGATTTTGCTTAAATTACTGAAAATATCTAAGTCTTGGTTCTCTCATATATAAAATGGGCATATATAAAGCCTCACTAAGAGACTTTGTTCTAGCACAACTGATATAAACAATAAGTGTCTAGTACAGATAGTCTCATTAATTGCTTGTGTGAATGTCATATTAAATAGGTCCAAATCAGGGCTGGCTCAGTGGTTAAGTTCCTGCGCTCCGCTGCAGACGGCCCAGTGTTTTGTCAGTTCGAATCCTGGGCGCGGACATGGCACTGTTCATCAGACCACTCTGAGGTGGCGTCCCACATGCCACAACTAGAAGGACCCACAACGAAGAATATACAACTATGTACCGGGGGGCTTTGGGGAGAAAAAGGAAAAAAAATAATAAATGGGTCCAAATGATAATTTGATAAAATCTGTCCAAATCTTGAATGTTGACACACTTTAATCAATCCATTTTACTTCTAGGAATTTATCATAGAAATATAGAGATACATGCATGCAAAAAGTCACATATAATTAATTTCCCCAAATAATAGTTTAGAATTGCAAAATATTAAAAGTTGTGGTCATTATGTTATATTCATAAAATAAAGTATGGTGTAGCTATCCAAAAAACAGTGAAAGATCTACATACCAACAGACATTTTGTTCAAAACTTAGATTTTTATAGAGGAAATATCTTCCATCTGTTTAAGATGGATACTGTACCATGGGCTGTGGTCACTGGGATTAAAATTCTGTTATGATTTTACTTTTATATTGGCATTCATTTTACTTTTATTTTAGCATTTTGGGCTAAGTGAGACAAAAAAAGAAGAAAAAAATCAAAATCTCTAGTAATGTGTCAGTATTTTGTAGTTTTCATTCAGTATGTTAAATACACAGAGATGGACATAGATTTTTACTTATACTCTTTAAATTTCAAACATTTTTTCAATTATATTCATTAAAATTTTTAAAATATATCCTTATAGGAAGCACGAAAAGTTCTAACGTATAGTACTTTATAATTGAAGGCATCCAGGAAAAATTTGCGTAAATTATAAACTGAGAAAAAGAAACAAAATTCATATGGTCAAGTAGGGGGAAACCTTCCTGTTGTCTGAATGTCTGCTCTGTAGCGTGCATGAGAAAAGCAGGCCAAAGCATCATCACAAAGGCCAATTACACAGGCAGCAAAGGAGCCAGCTGCTGTTGGCAAAACATGCTCCAGAGTGTGGCATCTGGGTCCAATAACTGCCATACAGAGCCCCATCTGTAGCTAAAGCTGTTGACTCTGATTTGGGGGAAGAAAAATCAGAAATAAAGAAGGCAGTTAAATTCTAAACCGTGCCAGGAATAGCAGAAGGCAGGTTGCAGTCAGCATTCAAATTACATCCCCAGCCCAATTTGCTTTTTAATGTCTTGAAACTGTGTAAACACCAAACTATGTTAACTCCAGTTGTTTAGAGATGAGCGCATGTAGGTAGTTCAGTAACTTAGGACATGCAGATCACCTACAGGGTTCCATATTCCAGCAAATATTCGTTTTCCTAACATTATTCTTCTCAAGGAATATAAGCATATGGTCAATTAAATGCAATTTTCATTTGATCTATTAAAATATATGGTATTTTAAGCATCCTTAGTTATGAAAGGATAATCTCTTTTTAGTGTTTTTCATTTGCTATACATATAAATATATAAAATGGGATGAAGTGATATTTATATGAGTCCATGGATTTCTCCTTTATAAGTTGCTACCCTAGTCTTATTCATACATATATTTTTGGAAAAAAGATAAACCTCAGGAATAATAAAAACTAGTGATATTTAGAGTTTACTAGAGACAAGAAATAAACTAAATACCTTATGTGCAGAATTTTATTTAATTATTACCTATATTCCTATTATTACCTATATTATTTAATTTATACCTATATTCATAGGTATAAATATTATTATTCCCATTTTCTAGATAAGGAAACTGGAAGCTCAGAAATATGAATAAACTTCCTTAACCCAATTCACACTAATCTTTAGGGATAGAACCAAACTTTTTATCTTATATCCAGACACTCTGATTCCAGAACTCATATTTCCTCTCTCTCTCTCTCTCTCTATCATATAAGTAATATAAAATGTAATTTGGTGTAATCACTTCAGTAATGGCAGGGAAGGACTTCTGAAAATCTATTCTTCCATAAAAGAAACAAAAACATTGACAAATATAGTCAAAATCAACTTTTTCAGAACTCTGGAAATGAGTTAAAGACTTGCAAAAATCTGAGGAGTGTTTATTCAAGAAAAATGGCTGAATCTGAAAAGCATAGTCAGCTTTGTGGCAGCTTAAATTGCAGTGTCCTCACTCCCTTCTCCCCAGCTCTGCAACAGACTTGAAAACCAACAACATTGCAATCATGGCAGCTGTGAAACCAACAGCCTAACAGCCACTTAGGGGTCAGTACAGGTTTGGAGCTCACCCAAAAGATTCTTCCCAGGGAATGGCACTGTTTCATTGGTCTGGCAGCTCTCTGAAATGTTTCATTCTCAGGAATTGACTTTATTTGACCTGACTCAAACCTAACTGTTCAAACAGCCCTACATAAAGGGCATTTATTTAAAACAATCAATGGCAATTGCTTAACCTTGCAGCTGCTTGAGGTGATGATTTTAGTTGAGGCTAACAAGAGACTGAGCAGTATACTTACAGGAAAGAAGTGGGGAATGAGATGTTCATAAGGGTCTTTGAAAATCTACACATATTCCTGGGAAACTAGAAGACAAAACAAGATGAAAGTCTGTGCACACTCCTAAGAAACATATGAAAAGACCTTAATCTCTTATCAATGACTGACCTTGAGGCTCTGTGCAAGCAGGTAGTGAAGAATAAGATAGAGTTGTAAGGTGCCTGGCTGAGTGGTGAAGGCATGCCTCACACCGAGTCTCTCAGGAAAGGCTGGAGACGACTTAGTTCAAGGAGATTAAGAAAATCTCTGTGAAATCATTAGCTGACCACTAGGTGCTGGGCAGAGACAATAACAGTGCACGTGACAAAGAATAAATAATTATTTATTATTCCAAGAAAATCACTAAACCAACAATACTAACTAAACTAACAATACCAAAACAAAACACAAACAAAATATGGTAAAAACTGGGAAGAAGTAGGATCTGATTTCCAGATTTGCCGCATTATATTATTTAAAAGGTCAAGTGTTCAGAAAAAATTATGAGTGATACAAAGAGAGAAAGTGTTTCAGACACAGGAATAAATGTAATCCACAGAAACTGTCTCTGAGGAGGACTGGATATTGGACCTGCTTGACAACAATACTAAATCAGCTGTAATAAATATGCTCAAAGAAAAACAAAAACCGTATCTGAATAATTAAGGAATGTATGAGATTGAAGTCTTACCAAATTGAGAATATCAATAAAGAGATATAAATTACAAACAAGAAACCAATAGAAATTCTAGAGTTGAAAAGTACAAAACATGAAATTAAAAAAATCACTAGAAGGGCTGGCCCAGTGATATAGAAGTTAAGTTCACGTGCTCCCCTTCATCGGCCTGGGCTTCACTGGTTTGGATCCCCCACACAGACGTAAATACCACTCATCAAGCTGTGCTGTGGCAGTCATCCCACACATAAACTAGAGGAAGATGGGCATGGATGTTCGCTCAGGGCCAATCTTCCTCAGCAAAAAGACAGAAGGATTAGCAGCAGAGGTTAGCTCAGGGCTACTTTTCCTCAAAAAGAAAAAAATGACTAGAGGGTCACAACATCAGATTTAAGTATGTAGAAGAAGGAAGTAGTGAATTTGAAGATAAATCAATTAAATTATTGCACCTGAAGATCAGAAAGAAATAATACAGAAAAATAAACAGAGCCTCAGAGAAGTGTGGGACACCATCAAGTACATTAACACACGTGTAACAGTTCCAGATTCAGAAGAGATAGAGAAAAAGAAATCAAATATTTGAAGAAATAATAGTCAAAATTTTGCAAATTTGATGAAAAACATTAATCGACACACCCAGGAAGCTCAATGAATTCCAAATAGAATAAACTCAAAGAGATAAAAAGCTAATTACATATAATCAACACATCAAAAGACAAAGAGAGAATTCTGGTAGCCTCAGGAGAAAAGTGACTCATTATGTACAAGGGATCCTCAGTAAGATTAGCAATCAATTACCAAAAACCACATAGGCCAGAAGGCAGTGATGTGATGTATTTGAAGTGCCGAAGGAAAAATATTGTCAAACAAGAACTTTATATGTCTTAAAGCTATCCTTTAAATTAAGGAGAAATTAAGGCATTCCCAGATAAACAAGAACTGAGAGAATTTATCACCAGCAGACTTGACCTACAAGAAATATTAAAGGGAGTCCTTTAGACTAAAATGAAAAGTCACTAGACAGTAATTTGCATTCACACACAAAAATAAAAAGCACCAGTAATAGTAACTATATAGGTAAATATAAAAGACAGTATAAATGTAGTTTTGTTTATTACTCTTTTCCTATCTGACTTAAAAGACAGTGAATAAAGCAATAACTACAAAACTTTGTTGGTGGGTTTATAATTTATAATATCCTAAAGGAGGTGGAAGGGAATGGAGCAATAGTGGAGCAAAGTTTTTGTCTACTACTGAAATTAAGTTGGCACTAACATGATGTAGGTTGCTTTAAATTAAGAGGTTAACTGTAATCTACAGTACAACTACTAACAAAATAAGTGAACATATATATAGTAAAAGTAAAAAGCAAATTAAAGTTTAATACCGGAAAAAAACCTATTTATCACAAAAGACATCAATAATGAGGGAATAGAGGAACAAAAGAAGACATGACTTACACAAAAAAGGTAGGAAGATAGCAGATGGAAAGCCTATCTTATCAGTAATTACATTAAATCCATTGAGTAAACACCCTATTCAAAAGGTAGAGATTCCAGAGTGGATTTTAAAAAATCATCTAATATATGCTGTCTACATGAGACAAACTTTATATGCTAAATCACAAATAGATTGGGGTAATAAAAGAATAGAAAAATACATACTGTGTAATCTATAACACAAAAGAGACCTGAGGCAGCTATAATAATATCAGACAAAATAGGCTTTAAGATAAAGAAAAGGTTACTAGAGACAAAGATGGACATTTTGTAATTACAAACATTTAAGCCCATCAGGAAGATCTAACAATTACTATCAAATATACATCTGAAAATTGAGCCCCAATGAAATGAAGCAAAAAGTGACAGATTGAAAAAATAAACAACAATATTTGCAAACTTCAATATCCCATTTTCTATAACGGATAGAACAAATCGTCAGAAGATAACAAGGATACAGAAGACTCGCTCAACATTACAAACCACTAGACCTACCAGACGGCTATAGAACACTTCACCCAACGACAGCAGGATCCACATTCTTCTCAAGTGCATATGGAACATTCTCCATTATAGCCATATGTGAGGCTATAAAACACTCCTCAGTAAATTTAAGAGGATTAAGCTCATACAAAATATGTTTTATGACCAGAATGAAATCAAAGTAGGAATGAATATAAGAAGGAAATCTGGGGAATTCACAAATACGTGGAAGTTGAGCAATACACTCCTAAATAACCAATGAGCCAAAGAAGAAATCACTTGGGAAATTAGAAAACATTTTGAGATGAAAGAAAATAAATACACAAGATACCAAAAAATTATGAGATGCTGCTAAAGGAGTGCTTAGAGTGAAATTTATAGCTGTAAAAATATTAAAAAGTAAGAGAGATCTAAAATCAACAATGTAACCATCCACCTTATGAAAGTAGAAAGAGAGATAACTAAATCCAGAAGAAGTAGAAGGAAGGAGATAATGAGATTAATGAAAGAGAAAATTAAAAAAATAGAGATAAACAATGAAACTCAAAGTTGGGGTTTTGAAAAGACAAACACTGAACTAAACTGACCAAGAAAAAAATAGAGAAGACGCAAAATACCAGAATCAGAAACTGAAAGAGAAGAAATTTTTACAACCTTACTGAAATAAAAGGGATTCTAAGGGAATACTAAGAACAATTATATGGCGACCAATTAGACAACCGAAATGAAGCGGACAAATTCCTAGAAAGACAAAAACTCCCTCAACTGACTCAAGAATAAGTAGAAAATCTGAATAGAGTTACAATAAGCAGAGACACTCAATTGGTAATTTAAACTTTCCCACAAAATAAGCCTAGGACCAGATGGTTTTACCAGTAAACTTAACCAAAAATTTAAAGAATAATTAAACCAATCCTTCTATAACTCTTCAAAAAGATGACAGGACAGCTCTCAACATATTCTCTGTGAACAAAATTACTCTGATGCCAAAACAGTCAAAGATATCACACATACACAAAAAAAGAAAACTGTAGACCAAGATCTCATCAATATAGACTCACATTTGCTCAACGTAATCCTAACAAACTGGATTCAATAACATATAAAAAAAGATTATACACCATAACAATTGGAATTTATACTAAAAATGCAAGGTTGGTTTAAAATCATAAAATCAGTGAATGTAATGCGCCATATTAATGGAATAGAGGGCAAACTCAAATACTAATAAATGCAATAAAAGCATTTGATAATATTCAACATGTTTTCATAAAAAGAAGGGGACTTCCAGAATGTGATAAGGTACACCAATGAAAAATCCACAGCTAATATCATACTCGTTGATGAAAGACTGCATGATTTTCTTTTAAGCTCAGGAACAAGACAGGTTTGTTCAGTCTTGTCACTTCTATTCAACATTGTCCTGGAGGTTTATTCAGGATAATGAGGCATGAAAAAGAAAAAAGACATCCAGATTGGAAAGGTAGAGGTAAAACTATCTCTATAATCATATGGAATATCCTAAAGAATCCACAAAAACTTATTAGCATAACTGAGATCACAAAGGTTGCAGAATACATGGTCAATATACAAAAATCAGTGATATTTCTGTAGACAAGAAAAGAAAAATCCAAAAATGACATGAATAGAACAATTTCATTTACAATAACATCAAAATGAATCAAATCTTAAAAATAAATTTAACAAAGAAATGCAACACTTGTACATTAAAAAGTACAAAGCATGGTTGAAAAAAATTAAGGAAGTCTCAAATAAATGGAAAAGACATTCGGTGAATGTGTATTGCAAGACTCATTATTACTAATATAGAGATATTTTCCAAATTAATCTCCAGATTCAATGTAATCTCCATCAAAATCCCAGTTGCCTTTTTTTGCAGAAATTGGCAAGCTGATACTAAATTTCATATTGAAATGCAAAGGTCTTGACAGAGCCAAAACAATCTTGAAATAGAAAAAAAAAAGTTAGAGATATACTTACTTCCTAATTTCGACATTACTAAAACCTACAACAATAGAGAGAGGTACCAGAACAAGAATAGATACAGATCAATGGAATAGATTTAACAGTCCAGAAACAATCTCTCACATTTTTGTTCAAATGATTTTAAGAAAGAGTGCCAAGACATTTTAATGCGGAAAAAACAGTCTTTTCAAGAAATGGTCCTGGGACAACTGGATATCTACATGCAAAAAAAAAAGTTTGGACCAGTACCTCATGCCGTACACAAAAATTAATTAACTTAAAAGGGATTTTACAAAAATATGAGATAAAACTATAAAACTGTTAGAAGAAAATATAAGAATAAATCTTTGAAACCTTGGGTTAGGCAACAGTTTCTTAGTTATGACACCAAATGCAGAAGTGACAAAAGAAAACATAGATTAATTGATCTTCATCAAAATTAAAATTGTACTTCAAAGGGCACCATAAAGAAAGTCAAAACATAATCCACAGAATGGGAGGAAATATTTGCAAATTGCATCTGATAAGCAGATATGGATATCTGGATAACTTGCATTCAAAATATATAAAAATTCTTACAAATCAATAATAAAAAGACAACCCAATTCCCAGTTGTGCAAAAATTTAAAGAAATATTTCTCCAAAGAACATGTGCACATAGCCACAAAGCACATCTTAAAATGACACTTCATAAGATGGTTAACATCATTAGTCCTTAAGGAAATGCAAATCAAATGCACATTGAGATACCACTTTATACCCACTAGGACACCTAAAATAAAAAGACAGCCATCAATAAGTATTGACAAGGGTGTGGAGAAATTGACATTCTCCTACATTGCTGGTGGGACTATAAAATAGTGCATCCACTCTGGGAAAGGGTTTGAAAGTTCCTCTGGAAGTTAAACATAGAGTTACCATATGACCAGCAACTCCACTACTAGTTATATACACAAAAGAATTAGAAATATTGTCAATGCGCATCCTTGTGCAGGAATATTTACAGCAGCATTATTTGTAATAGTAAAAAAATAGAAGCAACTTAAATTTCCACCAAGTGAATAGATAAACAAATGTTTTATAATCATACAATATAATATCATTTGGCCATATAAAAGAATGAAGCATTGATAGCTGGTGCAACATAAACCTTGAAAACATATAGTAAGTGTGATAAGCCAAGCACAAAAGACTACATACTGCATGATTCTATTTATATGAAATGTCCAGAACAGGCAAATCCATAGAGGCAGAAAAGGAACAGGGATGGGGAGGGACTGCTATCAGGTATGGGTTTCTCTTGGAGCGATGAAAATATCTAAAATAAGATAACGGTAATGGTTTCATTTCTCTGTGAATGTATTAAAAACTCTTGAATTGTACTCTTTAAAAGAGGGAATTGTACAGTAAACAAATTATGTCTCAATAAAGTTATTATAAAAAAGATAATTTGGTAACGAAATTCCTAAGTAGTGCGTCATCATGTTTATATATAACTCATGTGACGTATGAACTATGCTCACCTCATTGACAGTGTATTTAACGAATTCTCTCCTCTCCTTACAATCTAGTAAAGCCAATGTTAATATAACATTTATATTAATGTATTATCTTTAAAATCAGAAAGATGAAACACAATCAGAAAGCCTACTTCAGTTGGACTTCTATTTTTATATCTAGAAAAACATATAACAGTATCTTTTGAAATAAAATCAGTAATCTACCAGAAATCTGAGGAACGATAAAATGACAGAGTTTGTGTTCATTTAAGCGGCAAAGTCTTCTGACACATTTATAAATTTAAGTCATTATGTGTTCACAATTAGTGGTTTCAGAGTTATCTAGGAAGACTGATTATGTCTTATGAATGCTAAAATAAAGTGTATTTTAATTAAGCCTGATAGACTTTGTTGCTTGTTTTGTTTTAGATCTTTAAGATCTCTGTATAAAAGAGCAATATCTTTATCTAAATCAAAGTACTATCATGTTGGATAATAAATCACCATTTGAGTCCTCTTGCTCTGCCTGATTATACATCATAAGAATAACATATTTTGGACTAATAGGTGGATAAACATACGTGATATATTTCACATACACACACATATTTTTTTCTCCATACATATGACTGAGACTGCATCTGGGCAAAGAGAAAGCAGCCAACATCCAGGATAGCCAGGAGCTGGCCAGGTACTACAAGCTAGGTTTACAGTTAGATCTTGGGGTTCTCCTGCTGAACATTTAACAATTTCACAGAACATCAAAATGAGGCAAGGCTACTCTGTGACCCTGATGAATCGAAATAAAAACAAACTGACTCCAGAATCGTATCCTAATACAGACAAAAACATGAACATTATCTAAGCCATGAGAATAGCCAACATTTCCCTCTCATGGCTAGTATGAGTAAGCGCTGCATCTTTAAAAGTTTGGTTCTCACCTCTGTCTAATCTTCCACCCTTCAAGGTAAGATTTATGATGAAGCCAATCATAGAAGTCTTTCCACTTCCTGAAAATATCCTATCCAGGCCAAAGCCTCACTTTCTTAAACCCTCACCAAAAGTGTGTCACAAGCTCCAACCTCTCAGTTGTTTCCAGCACTCTTTCACTGAGGTGCCCATGGATTCACACGGTGCCTGTTCTCACTCTCGGAATGAGTTAGAAACCCAACTTGTTCAACAAGTGTGCTCTTGCTCATGTTTGTCTGGAGCCAACTGACAGTGTGAGTACACACATATGCAAATGCATAAACAAATTATCTTTAGGGATTAAAGAAAGAGTTGAATGTTAAAAAGTATATATCAGAGTCTCTGAAAAAGACTCTGAAAAAGACTATTATATATTATAGGTTATAGCTAATAGAGTTATTTAGGGAAAACAAAACAAACATAGAAAACTACAAAGAACTTTTTCCTAGCCCAACAAAAGTTGATTATTTCTCTCACTACAGAGATAGAGAGGCAGTTAATGTTAATTTTTGGTGATATATCAATTTTAATAATTGATAATGTCACAAAAAATAGCTCTGGGTTTTCGCATTTTTGCATATTTTAAACAAATGTGAACTATTGGCATTATGTTTTTCTATATTACCAAGATTATGCATTTTTAATTATTGTTATTGACAAATCAATCCAACTATTGCAAGCTATTTCAGAATTTTCTTTTAATGAAATAACCTGCCTACTATTGACCAGTCTGGGTCTTATATCCCATTTTAATCATGAAAGTGAGGAACATTTGTAAAAATCCTTATGTGTTTGAGATGATCCAGAATTCTCAATGATAATCACAAGACAAAAGAAAGTGTGTGAGTTATTTTGGAGGACAGCCTGAAATCATTTTGATTTATCCTTAGAAAAATAATCATCTATTTGTGTTCGTTTAATCTTTTTCTGTGACAAGAAGAAAAGCATTCTAGTTACAATACCCCTGTTTTTCATATACTTGAAGGACTTAGGATATACGGAACAAGTCAAAGAATAAAAGCTACTCACCAATACCTATCTGGTTATGAAACTTTTGAAATAATAGCAATAGCTACTCAGTTCCTATTTAGAGTCTTTATGGACCTCTCATCTAAAAACTAATTAATATGATTAGATTGTGAAAGATGTGGATAATTAATGCTGTAAAATGTACCAATAATTTAACTAAAATAATCCACACTCTTGATAATCTCTAGGTAATAAACTGAAAATTTTAATGCAATGGAGTTATAAGGACTCCATAAAATGGAGTTTTAATGCTCTAAGGAGTCATATTGTGGCACTTATTTTGCGTGGAATGGTCCAAACAACACTGAGATGGCAAATGTATATTTTGAAGAAGTAAATGCATTTATAACATGTTCCACATCTGAAAATTGCATTTCCAAGTTAAAATTTGTTTATTCCTTGTTTTTTTTTTCTGAGAAGCTAACATCTGTGCCAGTCTTCCTCTGTTTTGTATGTGAGTTACCACCACAGCATGGCTGCCAACGAGTAGCATAGGTCTGTGCCCCAGAACTGAACCCAGGCCGCCAAAGCAGAACGCACCAAATTTAACCATTAGGCTATGGGGCCGGCCCCTGTTTATTCCTTTTTTTAATTGAAATACGTTTGACACACAACATTGGGTAAATTCAAGGTGAACAACATGTTTATTGGATTCATTTATAGATTGCAACATGACTGCCACTGTAGCAAGAGTTAGCATCTCTATTAGGTCACATAATAATTTCTTTTTTGTGGTGGGAATAATTAAGATCTAGTCTCGTAGCAAGTTTGATGATTATAATACAATATTGCCTATTATCACTGCTATGCATTAGCTCTCCAGGACTTATTTATCTACTAGTTGCATGTTTGTACCCTTAAACCACATCTCTCTTATTCCCCAATCCCCAGCCCCTGGCAACCACCATTTTACTCTGTTTTAACGTGTTTATTTCTGTTTTGACTGGGCATCTGGACTTTGGTATTTGCAAATTTCAAATGAATGTGACACCACCTTGTCAGAAAATGGTTCTTCATTTTGGCATAGTTGTTTTAATTAAATGGATGTAAAGTGAAAATGATGTCTGGGTGCATCCCAAGGACCTTGAGCACTCCAAGTAATTTCACGAAGAAAACGATAAATATATTACTCACCGGTAGCTGTTGTAAAGGTCAGTACAGGTGGAATTGTTCTTACAAGGATTCGTTTTGCAGTCATTGGATTCTTCATAAAAATTTCCTTTCCAACTAGACAGGTACACACACTGGTAACTCTGAGGGAATACGAAAATTACACAACCTTTAGGTTATTTCTTACTATTAAGCCTAAAATCCAGATATTACTCCTGGCTATTTTGGTCTTTCAGTCAATTTATGCTTTTTTCAATTTTTATAGAATGTGAATACTTCCCCAAAATCACTTTTGTCACAGTTTAAAAACTGAGTGAACAGAATTTGTTAGCATCTAATCCAATAAAAATTTGCAGCATATTGATAAAATCTACATAAGATATTAAAATATTTGTGTATTTGCTCACAGTACAGAACTATTGGATTTGTTAAATATCTTAATATGAAAATAATATATTAGTAATATGATGGCTAGTGATTGTATAAAGCTAAATAACTCAATATGCAACTCAGAAACTAGCTCACAATTTAAAAAATATAACTACAACAAAGAAAACCCTCCTGACCGCTTTGTGGTATAACTCACAAACGATTAACCTATGTAAATTCAGTACTGTTAGTCAATTAAAATTGTAAAATTCTGCACATTTGTTTCTAAAGTATAAAATTAGCCTATAACAATATAAATTTTACTTTCCTAGGATTGAGCAAACAAACAAAAATATACCTCAAAATACTGTGGGGCAATAATTTGTATGTTAAAAATATTTTTGAAGAATAGGACTCATCAAAAAAGTAGAATTTGGGCTCTTACATTTAGAGATTCTGGATTTAGCATTATGAAAAATACTAGAATCACTGTTAGCTGTTATCTTGATCTTCACTGTTCGATACAGCAGCCACTAGCTGCATGTGGCCACAGAATCTTGAAATGTGGCTGATCCCAGCTGAGATTGATGGAAGTATAGAATACACAGTGGATTTTGAAGATTTAGTGTGAAAAAAAGAATGTAAAGCATCTTACTAATAATTTTATTACTTACATGTTGTAATGGTAATAATTCAGATATGAAGTGTTAAACAAAATATATTATTGAAATTAATTTTACCTGTTTCCTTTCATTCTTTTTTAATGTGGCTGCTAGAAAATTTAAATCATACACATAGGTCTCATTACATTTCTACTGAATAGAACTGTGCTAGGTGATGTCAATCTGGTTTCTCCACTTGTGAATAGAGTTAAGAAGTCTATGTGGTTATACGCGTAGACATGAGGAGCAGGAGTTCCCTGAGATTAGAGGACATTCTAGTTTAATACATCCCAGCACCCTGAGGAGGCCTGGTACCCAGCAGATGCTTAATACATGTTGGTTGAACAAATGAAAAAGAATAAACATTATAGGAAAACTAATGTAAAAGCTGAATTTAGCACCCAAAACAGATTTCAAAATAATTCTATATGTTGGCTAGAGGTGGATACCAAACTTGTTTCAAACATTATAGCCAAACAACATATTAGCCAGAGAAACAAATAAATTTATGCTCCTTGTATGTGCATTTAGGTTACAACAATTCAAATGTATGAGAAGTGCCACTGAGTAATTCTGCTTTGGTTTAATAGAGCTGCTTGGTTTGCTGTGTCTCGTGAACAACTGAAAAGCAAAGGGATGAGAGCCACCATGTTGTCCACAATGGGCTTTATTCCTGCCATGTGTTAATCCTCCACTCAGAGTGCTCATTAATGGTACTCATGGTTTGCTGGGTTATAGCAGCAATTTTCTCACGCATTGTTCCGCCTACATTGTTAACTTCCTCAACGAGTGTGGTAACATCCCAGGTTTCATTGATTGTTTTTGGCTTATTGTTTTTCCTTTTCTTTTTGTAAGCATTAAAAGAGGACTTAAAAGAAAATCGAATGTAATGGTTACATTTTGTTTTATGAATATGCTATTTAAAATAGAAGCAATTCTACATAAGCAAGTCAAGTGTCTCTCGTAGTGAATGGAGAAAATACCCAATTCAGGGATGGACACCAGGGCAGAGTAGAATGGATAGGCATGAAATCTGTGGGAAAAGTTGAGGTGCCCTTTAGTTATGCTCCGACAATTCACTTTCTGAGAGGTTTGAGTCATTTCTGTAAAGACAAGAGCTTAAGTTTACTGCTGGTTTTTATTTTGACATCTCAGTAATAATTTGAAAACAATTTAGTGAGTGAGTCAAAAGGCCAATCAAATTTCTTTCCCATTAAAAGCATATATTCCTTAAAAGCTAATAACTATGGGTGTTCTTGATGACTTAATAATTACTAGAAATTTATCATGAATTTAATGGTATAACTGTCATTACAGTGTCAGGTACCACAGCAGTGATCTCTAGATGTGATGGAATACGTATAAAAAGGAAACATAAAAGGATGAAGGAAATAGCTTTTATTCTAACATTAAACATTAAAACCATAAATGTTGACAAGAACAGAAATGAATATTAACTAGAAATAACCCAGAGTTCAGGTATTTCTATTCATGTGTTGCCTGCTTGGTTCAGAAGCATTTCTCTGAATTTAGGTATTCTTAGTGCAAAGCACTTTCCCATTCAACACTGCAAAGTTAATTAATTCCAGTAATTTAAAATAATAGTTAAAGGTAAAATACTATTTTTAAACCACATTACCTCCGCATTAAATAATTAAGTAATAATATTTTGAGCTAGTTTGCCAAGAGGGAAAAATGTATTTAAAATATCTTTACTAAAATGAGTAAATTTTGCATGATGTATGAGGTTGGGGCTACATCATTTTTACCCCTTAACGCAAAGCAGACATTCCTCTTCCTGCCAAATTTAGGTTAAACACTTTCCACAGTTTGAAAAGATACAGGTAAGAAGGAGACAGGGAAGACAGAAGATGCTAGAAAGTGATACAGACCAAGCACAGCGAACTGCACGGCCAGTGAGACAACAGAGCAGTCAGGTTTGATCAGTGTAGGAGGGTGAACTATTAGATAGCATTCAGTCTATCAGGTCAACGGCCACATGGTTTAAATCTGTGCTCAGCAGCAGATACAACAAAATAAGAAGGATAGCGTAATTCTGAATTGAATTGCGAACTCTGAGAGATGAAATTTCAACACCAGCTTTGTTGCTTGTTAGATTTCTAGACATGCTTAGTATCTTAATTTTCCGTTGGTATGTAACAAATTACCACACATTTAGCAGCTTTAAACAACAGAAATTTACTATCTCACAGTTTCTGTGGTTCAGTGTCCAGGTATGGATCATTCAAATCCTTTGCTAAGAGTCTCACCAGGCTGAAGCCAACGTATTGACTGGGGTGGGATCTCCTCTGAGGCTTGGGGTCCTTTTCCAAACTCAGTGGTTCTCAGCAAAATCCATCTCATCGTGGCTATAAGGCCTAAGCCTCTGTTTCCTCGCTAGCTGTCAGGCAAGGGTGACTTACAGCCTCCAGAGACTGTTTTTAGGTCCTCGCCAGATGCTCTCCTCTTCTTATAGCATGGCAGTTTGCTTCTTCAAGGCTAACCATGGGAGCAATATCCCATCACACTCAGTGGTCTTACTCCTGTTCAAGGGGAGGGGATTTTACAGGGCATATACAGTAGGAGGTGGGAATCTTCAGACTATCTTATAACTCTGCCCACCACATCCACTAACCTACTTAATTTATCCAAGTAATCTATTTAAGTTCTCTAAGCCTCAGATGCCTTCATATGTAAAGTACCAATAATAACTACTTCATAAGCTTATTTTGAGCACTGCATGCAGTAATGACCATAACATGCTTAGCCTAGTGAAAAATAATTACCTCTAGGCAATAGCAGCCATTAGCTCTAGGCATACCGGCCTAGATCTGACAAGGTCAAGGTGTAATGCAGAAAGTACTACAACTGGATGAGAATTATCCAGCTCTAGATTATTTCTTTTTAAGAACAATTTAAGCTACACATTGAAAGATAAAGATTATCAGACTAGGAAAACAGAAGAAAGATGGGGAGTAAGAAAATCTAGTAACACATCAATTACAAGACAGAAACTTAGATGAAGTAGACAAATTTCACAAAATACAAATTAGAAAAATTGATCAAGAAGAAATAGAAAATCTTATTAAACAGGTAGGCGTTTTAAAACGGGCCAAAAGAGGTAGACTGACGGTAGGCTCGCTTAGACTAAAATAAGATTACTTCCAAATTTTTAGTTCCCCTCTCATGTCATAAGGTGAAGAAAACAGAAAAGAAGGGGAAACTGCTCAAGTTATTTTTTGGGATTAGTAAAACCTAGATACCAAAATCTGGCAAGGATATAACAAGAAATGCAAACTCAGCCAATCTCACTTACAATCAAAAAAGTAAAACTGAAAAAACTAAATTTAACTAATTGAATCTAACAATGCCTTCAAATATATTCTATTATAAACTGGTAGTTTTTTGTGTTTCTTCCCCCCTACAGAAAGTAGAAGTATGCTTCAACACAAGAAAATCTATTAAAACAGGAAAAAATGGTTTGGTCATCTCAGATGTAGAAAAAATATTATAAAATTCAACATACATTCATGAAAATTCTCTTAGCAAATGAGAACTTAATGGGCATGTCCTCATATTAACAAAAGCTATTTACCAAAGAAACAAGCAAACAAACAAAATCCTGCCAAATATCATTTTACCAAAAACAACTTGAGGAACTGAATCATAAAAAAATTGTTGAATTCTCAACAACCAAGGCAGCATGAATCTCCTAAATGTTGGAGAGAAGGGAAGCAAACTAAGGTAAGATCACATTGGCCTCTGCTTTCAGTGCCGGGACATTTGCCTGTTTAAATTGAAATTCAGGTAAGTAGAAGCAAAGCAGAAAGCAGGAGCTGGAGCTTACAGCTATCTCCCTGGAAGGGACAGAAAATATTGGCATTCAGCTTTGCCAAGGACCTAGGCCCGTGGAGGGAAGAGCAGAGAAGTAAGCCCAAACCTTGATGAGCAATCTTTTGGAGAAATTCGTTCTCTAGTGTGAAACTACTCAACATAAGCAGAAAGCGGCTAAAAGGAACTGAAAAGCTTCAGGAGTCCTGTGGTGCAGGAGAGATAGAGGCTGGAGTTTAGGGCCTGAAAAATGGAATGGTGCTGCTAATCATTTCCGGCTTTCTGTTGAGACCTGGAAGGGCAAAAATCCAGAGGTAAGGAGAAACCAGCAAAACACCCGACTTGGAAAATGCTAAAACCCCACTCAACTAAAATGAAGTTATTTACTTGTACTCTATCGACCTGCCAGAGAAAAGTAAGTGCTCCCTGGAGAAAGTTAACATTAGGCAGAGCTTTTCAATGTTTGACACAAAATGTCTGATATTCAATGAAAAATGAAAAGAATACTGATGACACAAATAAAAGAAAAACAGACAACAGAAATATGTCATCTAGATATTACGGTTATTGGATATTTTAAAAGAACCATGATTAATATGTTCAAACATATAGAAGGCAAGATAAGGAATTTCACTAGAAACCTGCTATAAAAGAGTCACGTACTGTGGATTTGAAAAAAATAATTGAAATTTAATAATTTAATCCATTATTTTAATAGCAGATATCTCATCAGAGAGGATTACTAGTAAATATCCAGATGGAGGTACATAAAGAAAAAGGAGTAGAGAAGTCAGAAAAGAAAATAATGAAAAGAACTAATATATGTTTAATTGGAGTACCAAGAAAAGAGGAGAGAGAGAGATCAAAGAAGAGCACTATTTGAAAATTTACTACCTGAGAATTGTCCAAAGATAACAAAAGACAGTAATCACAGATTTAGAAAGGTCTACAGACCTATGCTGGATAAGTACAAAGAAAACCTTATCTAGGGTAAAACTGCTGATGATGAAGGACAGAGTAAAGCTTAAAAGTAGCCAAAGAACAAAGACACATTCTCTTCAAAGGGACGTCAAGACTGACAACTTCACTTCCCAATAGTGGAAGAAGCAAGAATCCAGTAGACCGGTACTCTAATGGAGTGAAAGAAAATAACTGCCTACCTCAAAGTCCGAGCCCAGCAAACATACTCTTCAATTGGGAAAGGAGAATAAACACAATTTTAAGCAAACCAAAACCTGAGAACTTACTGCAGTGTTTGAGCTTGTGGGGACTTGGTGACAGATAGCCAGGATTTAAGCTCAAGCTCCATGAATTCTTAGCTATATAAATGTAAGCATATTACTTAATCTCAAGGAACATCAGAAGTAATGATATCTGAGGAGGAGGGTGTGAGGATTAAATGAGTACTTCATGCAGAACTTTCTGTGATATCTCCCGTGACTTGTCCAGGTAATCCGAACTCCTCTTCTCTCTGATTCCTGCTGCTCTGACATTCTTCCACCTGGACCGCCTTTGCTGACCACCCAGCCCCCCAACCTCTGCACCAACGTCTCCAATTTTGTCCTTCCCGCTAGGTCAAAACAAATGCCACCTTCTACCTGAAGCCTGGATCATCCCCTCTGGTACCCTTTCTTTTCCCACAATTACTATTTTATCTTTTATGATACTTTTAAAGTATATTAATTATTTATATACATATTCTATTTTCTGCCTAGTACTTACCATGTTTTAAAATATCTTACTTATTTTATTGTGTATTTCTCTAACTTGTAAATATAAATGCTAAGAGGTCAAGGATTCAATATGTTTTGTTTGTCAATTATCATCAGTATCTGGAATTCCATCTTACATTCGACTGAAAGAATGGATGTTAGAGCATGAAATATATATGATATTAATTGGTAATAATATCGTCATGGAGAATATTTTGTTTATAATTTCTAAATATTTAACCATCTCAATTTCCTGACAAGAAAAAATATCTTTTAGAATTCTTTTAAATAACATTTCTGTTACAATCAACTAACATCAGTTCTATAAATGAGGATTGAAAATCTCAATGAAAAAAAAATAGGATTGGTTCCATTATGAAAAGTGTTAACATATGGAGATCATTATATTCAATTCTTAGCCACAAAATTCATCTTACTAAAATATATCCTGTGTTCATTTTAATCTATAAAGAATTATAGTATCGGCCATAAGCACAATTATTGCCAAATACTGGATGTAATGATACTTAGGATTAGACATAAATGTGGTAATCTTTATTCTTAAAACAAACAAACAAAACTTTGCTAATAAGATTTCTTTCAGCTGGAGAAAATAATTTATCTTGGGGCTTTAAATCTAAAGTGAAATAATATGTATTATTCTGACAGAAACTTAATGGAGTATTTAAAAACAATTTCTGTAAAAAGTTATAAATACTGAATTTGATTGAACAAATTTGGAAATAAGGCAATAAAAATACGTGTTAAATTGAGTGATGCTTTCAAGGCAGAACCGGTTTAGGAAAACACAATTTCTCTAATTTGGGAAAATGTAGTATAAATCTATGAAGAGAATGAGAAGTCACATGTTGGGTGTGGACATTCATAGAGTATGTCAACCTATATTGACCTTTTAAAACACCTTCTAAAGTAAATATAAACCTCTAAGAAACATAGTCATTGATTTTATGTAAAGATTTTTGTTAGTAATAAGAAGTAAATTAGAATTTTAGTGCCTATTCTAAATGAGGAAATGGCATTAAATGCAAATTTCCACTAGCTTTATTTCCTATATTCTAGTCAATCTACCAATAAAATTCATATGATAGTCTTTCAAATAATCTCAGCTGTTTGTCTCCTGTGATATTTTCGGCCTATAGTTTCTATTAGCCTCCATTCTTTATAATTTAGTTCCTTTATTTCATGGCCCTTCTTTGTAAACCATTTGTGATCCTGTCCAAAGAGTTCCCTTGCCATTAACAGTATTTTGTTTTGGGTTTTTTTTTAAGAGTTTAAAACTTGAATAAAAAGGTTTAGGCTACCAGTACCAGAATTTTGTTCTGTAGTAATAACATAGCTACCATGGGAAAATAACTCATCTGCCATCTGTGTGTACCATTTAAACACATTTCTTACGTCTTGAATTCTGCTTTCCATATTGACTGAATTTGCAAACTGGAGATACAGTCTACTACCCAGAGCTTTAGTCCCAGGACATATATAACACCTAAGAACGCAAAAAAATATAATCTTCTGAGAGGCTATCACAGACATAAAGAATATGCCAGCATATGAATGCAATTCTGCTGCAAACAGTTTAGATGTTTGGACAATTACTTTCTGGCCTGAAAAGCAGATGACAATGACAATGCAAGCACACCATGGACTAAATCACTTCTTTTCCCCATCAGGCTTTTTCTGAAACATTTCAGAGAAGGATAATATATAGTTCCTTGTTTTGTACTCAGTTTTCTAGCACATTCGATTCTCCTCTAGAATACCACTACTTGTACGCTATTGAGCAACTCACCTAAGTGGTCAAAACTGGTCTTAATTTTTAAATCAATAAATTTGGACTAGGTGATTTCTACTAACTCTTTCAATATTAAGAGGATCACACTTTTTTATTGCTTTATTTATAGTTCCTAGAAGAGCCAGGTGCTAACAAGGACAATCTCTATTGTGCCAAGCATTCCCACCAGCTGTCTAAGGCCTTCCTGGTGATTCGTTAATTCCTGCTTAACAAAGTTACGTTCTGAAATGACAGCTGGGAACACGGGAAGTCGTTTACAACTTACAGTTTTCTTAGAAGAGCCACTGGAAAAGTTTGTCTTTGTTTCCAGTCCCTTACAGCAGTGCATGAGGCAAGATGTGTTTTTAAAAACACACAGAGAGCGGGGCTGGCCCCGTGGCCGAGTGGTTAAGTTCGCGCCCTCCGCTGCAGGCGTCCCAGTGTTTCGTTGGTTCGAATCCTGGGCGCGGACATGGCACTGCTCATCAGACCACGCTGAGGCAGCGTCCCACATGCCACAACTAGAAGGACCCACAACGAAGAATATACAACTATGTACTGGGGGGCTTTGGGGAGAAAAAGGAAAAAATAAAATCTTTAAAAAAAAAAAAACACAGAGAGCAATGTCTTATTATGTCATAATAATTAATATTTATTCAACAAAGCACATAAGAGAAATTAGTCTTGATGTGTTTCAGTTGAACAGAATCAGTAGCCATTGTCATATAAAGAAAGGAAGCAGGTTCCCCAATGGCTAAATTTTGACTTGCAGTTTGAAGTTTACAAAGAGTTTTCCATATGTTTTCTTTGTATCTTGTTACTATAAATATTTGTAATGAGAGGAAATTTCTAAGAATTAATAATCAAACTAATTTGTGAGTGTGTAGTATATAGAATCCCTACTACTTTATAGTCATATATCATAGAGTCATTTTCTTGCAAAATAATGCAAAATTTTCAGCAATCATCTTTCAATTTTAAGACAAAAACAATTTTGGAAGAATTTTTCCCAGTACCTTCTTAAATTACTGTCCATGATTTCTTCACTGATGGACATTGCATGTAACCTAACAGAGATTTTCATGTACCTTTGTCTTTTCCAATATACCTCCAAAAATATTTAAATGTTTGTTCTTAATTCTTTTCTGCTGTCAGGAAAGCCAAATTGTGACTCAACTTACATCTACAAATCCGAATCTGCCTCTCAAAATCTTAGATGTCACAAAATAAATCTACGCCTTCTCACATTTGGCATTTCTCAACTATTAATTCAGGATGTAATCTTTTAGAGTTATGTTTCTCAAAGGAATATTTTGTTGTTGGTCAATGGTGTTGTATGCATTCACTGTTGTAAATTATTAATTATTCAAAGAAATTTTGGCATAAGTGAGAGAGGTCCTGTTGTGATCATCTGACACAAGTGAGCGGGAATCCATTACTCTCTCCCATACCTGCCGATTCATATATATATATATGAAATTTCTGTTTAAAATACTTAAAAGGTACATGGGAGCTATCTTGTGCACCCCTGAGGCAACTACAAGGTAGGAACGGTACCAAAAAAATTCATGCCTCTTCATTACAGTGGTAGAAGTCCAAAAGGAATTTATGAGACATTTTCACACATTCTGTTTGTTTCATTACATCATTGAACCTCTCCCCACTCTAGTCCACCCATACCACTTTAGTGTTCAGTGGGCTTGAGTTATCACCCAAATTCTGTTATCCGCCCACATGCCATTATGCAAATTGCTTAACCTATCTTCTCGTTTATAAAACTTGTAAGAACAGGATTATTTGGTGGATGGATTTTTCAAAGGGCTTTTCTGTAAACTTATATATTCAGATTCATTACAGCTTAGGTGGCATTATAATTATTGTGTTGTTCCATCGCTCACTGAGCACTGTAAAACCATTAACCCAGAATGCCTTGTCTTCACCTCCAGTGAAGCATGACCACAAGCCAAAAGTGTAACCACAACTTAGCTCTTATTTCCCCTAAGACATTTTCAACCTCCCAAACCTCACATCATGACATCTCGTCCTTTGGCAGCATCTCTGATACTCTCATCTCTCTCAACCCTTCATTTCTGGTCAACTTGCTCCTCTACTTTTAATAAGACTTCTCATGAGCACCCCTGCTCTCCAAGTGTCTCTGACCAAACCATTAGTTCTCCGGCTTCATTCCCAGCCTAAACGCCAGCATATGGTGTTTCCAAGATGGAATATCTATCCCACTGGGTATATGAGTAGTAATGTTTATTTTAATGTTTATTTCTTTATCGTTACCCTAAATTGTATTAGGGAAATAGAACAAGCACAGCAAATCCTGAATACATTACTTAAGAAAAAATTTATTGTAATAAATCAACTGATTTAAGTGGTAAATAAACTTGTGGCAAAACCACAAATTTCTCTAATCTTAATTAGCTGAATGAGGCTGAAAAATTATGTGCCCTTGGCCCTCCCATCACACACGTCTCTGTGGTGCGGTGTTAGCATGCCCGGGTCTGTTTGAACAGTGTTGCTTAATAGTTTAAATACTCAGAACTGTGTGATATGCACAGGAGAGTGTGTGAGTGTGTGTGTGTGTGTGTGTGTGTGTGTGTGTGTGTGTGTATTATTCTGTGTTTACTCCACAACGGTTTTCCTTTAGCAGAAACTCTTTCGCTAGGTGAGGTAAGTTGGTATTCTGATCAGACAGCCTACATTCTAGGGGCTGGTCCTGTGGCCAAGTGGTTAAACTCTCGCCCTCCACTTTAGAGGCCTGGGGTTCACCCATACCAATCCTGGGCATGGACCTACACGCCGTTCATCAAGCCATACTGTGGTGGCATCCCACACAAAAGAACTAGAATGACTTGCAACTAGGATACACAACTATATACTGGGGCTTTGGGGAGAAAAAAAAGGCGGAAGATTGGCAACAGATGTTAACTCAGGGCCAATCTTCCTCACCAAAAAGCATACTTAAAAAAAAGGAAAGAAAGCCTACATTCCAAAGATGGTTACCACACATCCTTGAGTTATCTTTATCTCTGACCAAAACCAGGCACTTTTCTAGTTAGTATGATGTAAGTTAAAAATAGGAATTCATTAGTGAAATTACTGTTCAAGCTACATGGGCTGATTAAATATTTTAGAAACATCCCTTACTCCTTCATGACCAGGGTGTAGTGAGCCCTAGAGTCTGTGGCCATAGAAATGACAGTCCTGGTGGAATGAATTATCCTGTGCCCCTTTCCTCGTTCAGAGGTTTTTCATTTACCTGACTGAAAGATGCTGAAAATGAATCCAATGGCTAGAATATTGTCACTGGTGCCTAAGGGAAATTCTAATGCAAGTAACTTCTGAGACCACCAAAGGACAGAGAATGGGGAATCGTTAAGGTAATAATGCCAGAACAATAGCATAATCCAGCCCAGCTTGTTTTTCATTATAACCCAGTAGGGAAGTGGTAAAGAAGGAGGTAACTCACATCTATTTCTAAGTATCTGTAGCTATGGGAACCTATCAAGAGGAAAAGAAAAATTGGTATATTTAAGCAGATTTCAGGTCACTTTCCACATGTTTAGAGTACTATTGCTGTTCACTCTTGTCAGATGATGGCAACAGGATTTTTCTCTTTTATACCAAAATTTCCTCAAATAATTAATAATTTACAACAAATATACAAAACACCAGTGACTAAGAGCAAAATATTCCTCTATTCATTTTAAGTTGTATCATATTACACAATATTATATTAATTATACTCATTTCATATTAGTTAAAATATGCATGAATACACTGCCTATTTTTAGGCAAAAAAGACTAATACTTTCTGTTAAAAAACTTAGGAAGTAACGGTTATTAAATGGATTTCATAAAGCCTGACATCTAGTAACTTCTCAATAAATCATTATATTTTATAATTATCACTATTAATACAGATTCTTAATAAATAGATACTTTCAAAAAAATTTGAAGGTTACATATAAATCATTTGTAGTTTAAAATTAAAAAATAGTCTAATGTTCTTTAGTGAGTTTTTAAAATAAGACAATAATAACACGTATTCATGTAAATTGTAAATGCATTTTTATTTCTACCATTTAATTTGGAGATAATTACTGTCTCTAATATCTCTGACTTCTTTTCCCTGAAAGAAATTAATCTATTTTTTTAATAATTAAATGTTTACACAGTATTATTTATTCATTAAAAACACTCAACTTTTTCAATTGATTTCATTGAATTGTTAAATATTTTACAGCTTTGTGTTATTAATACATTTTGTCAATTTCAAATGTCACGTTAAATTGTAATAAATATATTTACTTTTGTTTCCTTTCTACTGAGATTATTCAAATGTGATAATTTTTATTCGACATTTGTTGATAAAGTATTTTATATTTGGTAAGGTAAAAGTTTGTGAAATTTCCTATCCCAGTTGCCAGCACTAGAAAACAATTCACCACAACGTGAGCTTTATCCTTTGCTCTTGAATGATGCAAAGAAATACAAAATTATCCTTTTTCCCTAAGAAGCAAGGACATGGAAAGTTTATGTTAATAACATTAATAACAATTGAGTTCATAGAAATGAATTCTGCATAAAACTATCCTCATACTCGTAACAAATAATAGGACCATCATAGTATTGACCATAAAAGAACATAAAAGTATCTATTGCCTACAGGTCTTTTTGTATAAAACGTTACATATGTTACAGATCACGTACGGAAATGTGTTGATATATTTGTAAATTGGCAGATTAGCTCAGCATAAACTGAACAGTCATAGGATAACTAAGGATCATTCAAACTTTTGGTTCTTGATTTTAAATGAGGAAAGCAATATTAAACAAACAAAAAATACTTCAAAAAAGTGAATTCTCCGTCTGAATTACTCATGATTACCACATGAGTTTTATACTTTTTGTTAGCTATCACTTACTTTTTTCACATTTATATTATTACCAGGTCTCTTACAAAGTGTATTGGCAATTCAATTTGCTTTAGACGTTCCTTGGTCACTTGATTTTTTTATTTTTTGAGAAGGAATATTTTAAAATATATATATATATTTATATGCACACACACACAAATAGAACCATAAGTGAAAACAGAACATACGTTATATAGTAGAATTGTAAAGATTGTGAAGCAATTTATGGCTTGGAATTTCTTGCTGAAATTTCCGTCCTCTTTAAAAATCTGAGACTTTAAGAAGTATTTAGTAGTCTCCTGGCTGCTAAAAACTGTGTGTGTTTGTGTTTATTACAGAAAGAATTCATCCAAAATGCTTGTCCATTTTACTAGGTTGAGAAATGGGCACAAACTGCCAAGGGCTTTAATTCAATCTGGTCAACACAAAGTTACTTCATGTCTTTCCCTTGGAAAACAGACAGAATGAATGATTTCTTACAAAGCAGAATTGACTTTAAGTTGTTGCTTCATTATTTACCTAGAAAAGTGTCCAAGAAATGAGAGAGATGATTCATCTTTCCAATATGCTAATCGTTTGATAAATTACCTTCAGCTGTGAGAAACTAGACTTCGAACTGGTTTGTTAGTGTGTTCTGTCAAAATCCAGCAAGGAGAAGAACTATGGGGTTTCTTTTATGTTTGTTAAAGGTTCAACAGTCCTGATGTTTTTATTTCAGGAGTGAAATATGGCACATTCTATTAAAATTGCCAAGCCTTGGAATTAATACTATTAATAAGAGAGACCTTAGAATGTGAAGTCAAATATTTTCTCCTCATTATGGAGGGTGCGAAGAAGCCATGTGGTCTTTCTACTGATAAAGACAAAGAAGTGTGACAGTGTGGGCTCCCTGGGAGGCTCCAGGAGACAGCCTGTTCCTTTGTCTTTTCTAATTTCTAGAGTCACTTCCTTGACTTCTGGTCCCCTTCCTTTATCTTTAAAGTCAACAGTGTGGCATGGTTCTTCCTCCTTCACTGCCTTCTTGTGTCTTCAAATCTCTTTCTGCCTCCCTCTTAAAAGGATACTTGTGATGACATTTAGGGCCCACTAAGATAATCCAGGATAACCACCTCACCTCAAGATCCTTCATCTCATCACTTGTGCAAAGTCTCTGTTACTATACAAAGTGCCTTTCACAATTCCAGGCTTTAGGTACTGATAGCTTTCGTGGCCATTATTAAGTTTTCCCACTGTCCATCTGTCTACCCTCTGGCACTCTGTACACAAAGGTAGCCCTCCAGATCACACATCAAGAAAACCCATGCTTTTCAAATTAAATTCTATTATATTCTTAAATTTCATTCTATTAATTCTATGAGAGTATTTTTGTTTTCCCTTAAAATTTTTCTGCTAGTCACCTACCACTATCTTACTCCTGGGCTATTATATTTGCCATCAGTTATGGCATCTATTTTTATATAATCTATATGTCTCTGACCACATTTATTCCTACTTCATAACAGCCAGAGTTACCTTTCTAAAAATCAAACACAACCATGTTACTCAGCTCTGGATAAGTCTTTGTTAGCTGCTACCACTCATGGGACAAAATCTAAACTCTGCAATTTGGAATAAATTGTCTTTCGTAGCCTGAGACCAAAAGCCCGGTCTTTTTTTAACTACTGCACATCTTTCCACCCAGTATACCATGCGCTCCAATTCCGCAAATAATCACCACCACTTTATAAATGTGTGTTGTAGAATTAACTTCGATTCTCTGCTCGCCAAGCTCCTATTTATCCCTCAGGAAGACAGGTGAAACTTCATGAGCAATTTTATTCCTTCTGTAACGCAGAAGAAACGCCTGCTCCATCTTCAGGTCTCCACATTCATTCATATTTCTTTTACAGCACTTGTGCGGGATTAATTTTTCCAATTATCACTCCATCTCCTCAGTGTGAATTTGGGCATGTGAGAAGTACTGTGCCTGGCTCATCTTCGTATCCCCAGAGCCTAGAGCTTGGCAGGAAGAAGGCACTCGACAAATGTAATTAGTTGAATGAATGAGGCCTTCAGAGTCAAGCGAGGAAAACCAGTGCCCATAATAATAACATCACCAATGAATGATTCTTCTCTCCTCAAGGTACCACCATGTATTAAATAGACCCCTCGCCAGAAACAATCATTGACTGAACATGAAATTAACTTCTGTTTGTTTTTTTTAAAATATAGGCTTTTAAACTCCTTACAGAAACAGTAAAAAATATATGTAAAACATCTGCTGAAAAGTACATTTGACCTAAGGTTTGCTTGCCTGGAATTTTAAAACTACCTGGTGACACAGTTGTTGTATACATTTCATATAGTTAGCCTTGCAAACTATGACGATTTTATATCTTCAAAAACTGTTTTTCTTAAATGAATAATTATGCTGCTAAAACTTGTTATTCTTTCAAAATATGTTTATATGAGTCCCTTTAGGCACATATTGAATAAAGGAACATGCTTTCAGAGTTCTATAACTTTAAAACTTCTGTATACTCACTGCAATATATCCCTCTCCATCAATCTCTCTCTTGAATTATTGTTATCAGCGAGAGAGATCAGGGTGGGAGGGGGCACTTGCTTTCTGGAAAATGAAATAATCACGACACCTAGGCTACCCAGACTAGCTTCTCAAATTCTGCTTGCCAAGGGCTGGGGTGCTTAGTTAATGTTCCTTTTCTCTACTAGTCAGCACCGTGGGCTGCTGTTGGGGCTGCTGCGGCGGACGCTCAGAGCCGTCTTCCCACGTGAAGCTCTCCTGACCACTCCCGCCTGACTGTTGGCAGCTGACAATCCACAGCTGGGTCCTTCCCTAAGCTTTGTCCTTATCTCAAGGGAGCTGCCTTGCTCAGCGCCGTGCCACTCCCTCCAACCCCCAGACAGCCCACGTCCAATTACTGTTCATACAGAGGCACAAAGACCAAGCCCTTTGGCCCCAGTTTGAGACATCTGAAGGGGCACCCCAGCTCAAGCACTTGCCAGGGGCTTGCCCGAGATCTCTGTTCCAACCACATCGCTGCTCAGATGGTCTCTGCCCATGTCTCTTTCCTCTACTCCCTCACAGATACTGCCTCCAGGGTATTTCACTGCACACTTCCCATGTGAAAAATCTCATCTCTTAAAAAGTTTCCTGGGAATCCCACCTAAAAGAGTGCAATCCAGGAGTGGTTTAGCACGTAGACTGTAAAATGGCATTTTGGAGCCAGATTGTCTGTGAGTCAGCTGGCAAAGAGGACTCTGTCGGTGGTTGTAGGTGTCCTCTGGATGGGCCACCATGGAGCATGGTGTAGCAGTGCAAGGATTAAAGCGTTACACCTGCAGGGGACCGGGTCGGGATACCGGAGGGAGTCAGTGCACAGGCAAAGGCAGTATCACAGGCTCTGGGGAGGTTTAATGGAAGAGGAAATCACAAAACAATGGAATCAGGTGGCTCTTGCTGAGTGCCACTGATGCATCGAAAAAGACAAAAAGAACACTAGGGTGAATAATCACCTTGTTACAGAGTAAGAGTTAGGAGACCCCTTTGGAAGCTTATGAAGAGACTCTCATCTCCTCCAGCAGGCGAACTGTGAACACTGAGGAGCAGGACCAGGACCAGGACTTAATTATAAGAGCAACGCTTTCCAAATCCCCCTGGAACACGCTAGAACTGTAGAAGAAGCCACGCCTTCCCTTTGTTTGAAGATGCCAGAGAGATCACTATCTTGCAAGATAACAGGCAACTGCCCTCCACTTGGGTTTGGCCCCATGTGGCTGGAGGTATAAAGATTATATGACAAGACTTCCAGACCACAGCTTCCTACACACAGTGGCCACTGGCCAGTCTCCACACTTACGGAGGCCATACAAAGTATACACAACTGTACCGACAGTGGGGGCTCAAAGCACAGGTGGACTCTCACCTTGGCACCACGTACTTTGTTTCTCTCAACATTACCTAAAGCCTCCGAGTCTCCTAGTATGTAAAATTACTATCAAATTATATATCTGTGGCTACAGTACAGTAGCTATTCATATAATAAAAATGCAATACATGTTAATTACCAATATTAACATCAGGTATTACAGATCTTACTTCTATTGGAGTTCCTTTATAATCAAAGGCCACTTTTCTAATTCATCTCTAATTTACATGAACAAAAATTAAACTAATGAGTGACTGAGAAGAATTGCAGGTTGAAAAATATCTGTAGGCATTTTAATTACGAAATATCTGTCATATATCAAGTGTCATTTTAAAATATATTATGTAATAAATATGGATCAGAATTTACTGTTATTTTTCACAACTATTAATGTGTATAAGACATATACATATATAAAAGTATATACTATATATAGTATATAATATATACTGCTATATATATATATAGTGTTATTTTACAAGAGGCAAGAGTAATTAAGTATAAAGGTTCAATTTTCTTTGACAAAATACACCTGTGGGAACTCAGCCTTTCACAAAACAAGTTTATGGAAAAGGCACCTTGTTAATTGACTTCACAGATATTTATGGACTCCCATCTACATTCTAGGCACTAGGCATACCATGATCACTAAGTGAGAGACGAGGTCACTACTCTGAGTAACAACAACACAGTCTATTCGAAAGACAGAGAGAAAGGGAACACACACACTCACACACACATATAATGTGGGTATAAAATCACCAGAATCTGTGCTATGAAGAGAAATAACAGTAGGCATTGAGAGTGTTACAATACATATTTAACAAAAACAAATAACTTAGCTTGGTGGGTCAGGTGATTTTTTTTATCATACTTTATGATAAAGAGAATTGATTTCT
This sequence comes from Equus asinus, assembly GCF_041296235.1. NCBI lineage: Eukaryota > Metazoa > Chordata > Mammalia > Perissodactyla > Equidae > Equus > Equus asinus. Next base: position 6,492,698 of record NC_091797.1, on the reverse strand, counting down.
CTAGGTCTGTAAAAGTGCTGAGGGAAGGGACTGTGTATTGTTTACCATTCTGTCTTCAATTCAGAGCACAGCATTTTGAGCCTTGATTCTATTTGAATGAGGCTACAAACTAATCGTGAGAACCAGACGGAGAGCGCAGAACGTCAGTAATTCACAAAACAGTGCTGGACTGAAGACAGTGCTACACTGTGTCCTGGTCTTGAAGACGCAAACTGCAGGCACAGCTGCAGAAACCAAACAATGAAAATTATTATTTTGCAATGTTCCCTGAATTTTCTCATAAACACATGCATTAATTATTTCCCATTTTTAAAGGGAGCTTTACTACCACTTCCAAGTGAAAATGACGAGATGCCCGTCTGTTTTCTCTAAATGTGGATATGCAAAATTAAAATATGAGACAATAAAATACATAGAAAAATAATTCCTCTTTTCTTCTCAAAACCAAATCAAGTTTTATGTAACTAAAATGTAGAGAATAAGTATACATTGAGAAAAGCACGTCAATAGCGGCATAAAAAGCCTTTTGCACTTAATTCCATCATCAAATTACGTATATGAGCTTTTTAGAATTCATGAGAATTCATACGTATTTTAACAAAGTTCTTAAAAATTTTTTTTAGGTTTTTAAAAAATAGCCTTAAGGAGCAACCAGAGACATTGATTCAGAAATTGTATATACAGCCTAAAGCACAAACAACATAAACAGATTCCGGCTAAGTTAATCAAAAGAAAGAAAAATATGAGAGGAGATAGCATCTAGTTGAAGATTATTGGGTTAACTTTCATAAAATAAGGGAAAATGAAAGCCTCATGATGTAAAATTCAAGGCAACGCCTATGATCTCAAAAGGTTACCTTTGGCTGCTTGATCTGAATCACCTGAGAGGCTTGTTAAAAATGATGGATCCCTGGGCCCCAGACCAGACTAACTGTATCAGAATACCTAGAGATGGGGCTGGCCTGGTGGCATAGTGGTTAACTTCAGGCTTCAGTGGCCCAGGGTTCATGGGTTTGGATCCTGGGGCAGACCTGCACACCACTCACCAGGCCATGCTGTGGTGGCCTCCCACATACAAAACAGAGGAAGACTGGCACAGGTGTTAGCTCAGGGCTAATCTTCCTCACCAAAAAAAAACCAAAAACCAAACAAAAAAAAGGATATCTAGAGATGGCCTCCAAGAAATAACCTTTTAACACTATCATAAAGGATACTTATGCCATTTAATATTTGTCATTAGAGTGACTCTGTTCCAATATTCTAAATGTTATGTTTTTCTACAAAAGTCAAAAATTTTGGGGAAGAGAATTATGCTTTCTTCCCCTAACCTGCAGAACAATCTATGCACACTTTTTTCTTACATGATACATATTACAGTCCACTTTAAATTGCTATTATTTGTGTCAACATCACTCTTACTTTTTCCATGATTTGCAAGCTTATTGAGGCTAGCAATATTATGTTTTTATTCTATGTATATCCCACAGAACAAAGAACAAGGACTTTTAACGTATAGGTCCCTAAAAAATTATGAATTGAATTGAATGAAATTGACTTGACATAGAAGGGTGATATTTTCCTGGGTAAGAATATTGTGTTGAAACGATATTTTAGGGTGTGTGTGGCTTTAAAACTGTTAAAATTAATTCTAAAGGATATTATTCAGCCCACTGCATATAAAATTAGGCTTAATAGTTAAACTTACTGGAAACCACAGTTTCTCAAAGAATAAAAGGCAAAGTCAATGATTTTGTCTCTCATGTATTTTAGTAAAATATGCCAACTCCACAAATCTTTGTATTTCTTTGAAAAATGGCGTTTGAGATTGATTAGGTCAGAAGCTGCATACATTTTATTATCATTTAGCTGTTCATCCTGATATCTATCTGAGAATTTCTAAGGCTGATTTAAAACTGTACCACTTATTGAATAAGACATAACAATGATAATTTTGTTTCCAACAATGCCCATCTGTATTAGTTTGTGTGCAAAAGTCAGCTTTCCTCATAAAAGAGCACGTGACTACAGATAACGTAAAATTCAGGACTCAAAGCAACGATCCATCCTCTCTATGGGGTAACTTAAGGAGCATTTCCCAAAAGGAAAGACCTCTGGTTATTTGGAAACGGTATGTGTCTAAACCGTGTGAGATGGAGACATCTGTTAGGCTATTTTTTTCATTTTAAAATATTTTTTTTTTTCTCTCTTGCAATTCCGACGTCTCCCACATATATCACATTCACATGAATAGTTGTCCTTCAAAAAAAAAAAAAACAACCCTGAAGAACTGCTCATTAACAAACGGTCATTTACCGCAAACATGGTTTAGCTGAAGCAGATGTTGCATATAAATGAAGAGCTAATGGAATCAGAGAGGCCTCGTAGTAAATTTCTGTAAGTATCTTTTGCGGGATGCTCTCTTAAAAATCCCTCCCGTGATTTTCCTAATTCATAAATTTTGTTTTAATTTGCTAAGCAAAGCATAATCATTTGGTAATACTTATATTGAAAATAGACTTATGCTAAACAAATATCTACTTAATTGGAATTAAATATTGTATTAAAATTTGGAGGCTATTTATATGTTATTAGAACCTTTTTTAAAAATGGATTTGAGAAAACACTCTAACTATATTTGAAGAAACATCTACAGACAAATAATTGCATTAACTCCATGTAACATTTTAAAACAAAGTGAAAATATTTGACTATCTTTATATTTATTAGATGAATTCATTATAGTGATACACATGCATTTTTAAATGTAAAAGAAAAGCACTAAGAATACAAATAAATATTGATGATAAGCAGGTGATGGAGAAAGAAGCTGTCAACTCGGACGCTGAACAGTTGCTATGGGGGGACATTTTTTTGGAAGAGATTTAAAAATTAACATATGATGAATACAAAATGAGGCATGCTCAAAGTGGCATGGCTTATAATTTTATAGCATTGGCCTATTCTATAGTGCAAAGCCCTATTTTCAGCATAACCATCTTTATCAACTAGTATTTATTACAAATTATGAAATCCATCTCTACTCATGTAGACACAAAAGAGAGCTATGATTCTGTCACTAACATGTTTCAATAATGGTTTGAAATAGGCAATGTGAGCTTAAAATGAGATGAAAGTAAATTTCCCCATCTGCGTAAATAAAATTATACTGGTATACTAATTAATAGCACAAGTCCCCCAATTGTGGTGAACTTGGCAGGACTGACTTAGGTAGAGCCAGGTGACTATTTTCTTTGGAAAAGAAGAGGAATCACAATGACTTTCCTAATTATATTCAACAGAGTTAATCCGATTGGGAGATACGTTACACTTTGTACTATTTTTCTTTGTCTATTTGGGTTAAGAATTTAAAAAGACAGTTCATAAATAAGAGATGTCTCTCTGGGCCCTACCTGGGAAAGATTGAGAAGCTGTCCCATGAGAATTAATTCAAGGTCCTAGGAAAGCACCTACTTTAAAAGTCATCTTGACCAGTAGTATAGAATAGTGAAGGGAGTTCATTATGGACAATATTTGGTAGCAAAGAATCCAGGCTTGCCACCCACTGTGGTGTTCTGGGTGAGAAGACGACTCAGAAGCAGGAAACCAAACTCAAACCAGGACATATGCAAAGGGAGAAATCAAGGCCAAACCCAGTATAGTTGGAAGAAGAAATTCAAAATCTTAGATAATACCAAAGCCTTATGGCTATGATTCTTAAACTCCAGTGTGATTAGAATTCTGTGGAAACCTCATTAAGGTTTTTGGGTCCCAGTCCAGACTTTCCCATTCGATAGGTCTGAGATGGGGCCTGAGATTCTGCATTTCTAAAACGTTCCCAGGTGATGCTGATGCTGCAGGTTGAGGGACTGCATTTTGCCTTATGGGATCTTATGATCTTACCATTAAAGTAAAGAACAGAAGTAAAAATAAAAGCAATGTATCTCCCACAATTGAGGTAGAAACCCTACCACCCCAAAAGAAATTACCACCAAGTGTTGGAGAGGTAAGGCAAAGAAAGCAGAAAAATACGAGAAATTAATTATTTGGAAGGAGCATAAAGACAGACATTGGCTCTGACTGGATGCTCTTCAAGGTTTCCAAGGGCAGCTAGATGAGGGCATGGTCCTTGGAAGCATCTGACTATAGCCAAGAGTGAGGAGAAAAAGCAAAGATCAGTTGTTGCCAGGAAGGTCCTACATACTCAATTACAACAGTGGAGGCAAAAAGCTGAGCAAAATAGCTATTGTTAAGTTATATAATCAAAATTAAGGACTACTTTTGTTATGCAATACAAATATATTTAAGCAATATAGTCACCTGAACAATAAGGAATATTTTCAAAGATACACTATTACCTAGATTAATTAACAAACATGGATGGGATGACAACTTTGAAAATTCCCTAAAGCTGCCATGCCTTGGGCCATAGCAAACTATTTTCAGTATCTGATGACATAAACAACATTGTGGACGTTACTTTGAGATGTCATCACAATCAGAACCACACAGTCCTCAGGGACACCACCAAACCCTGTTGTCCCAAGTGATTGTATATAGTAGAAAATCCTTCAAGTGAAATAAACGACATCTCATGTTTAGTCTTCCATGGCTATAATTAAAAATATAGAGAGACTTTCCACCCTGGGATGGGCAATAATAGAAAAATATGCTGCAAGCTTATTCTCTTCCTCCACATAAAATACAGCAATGCTAAATTTAGTATTATTTCAACATGCTACAGTAATGTGCAATGCTTATGGAGAGATGATCTTCATTTAAATCCCACCTTACTCCCTCAAGGCACTAAACATAGTGCAGAAAAATTTCAGAGGAGCCAAGTTAACGCTCGGTCATGAATAGAATATATGGCTGCTTCATGAAATGGCCTAGAATGTGCGATAAGAATGATCATATTTTAAATTAGTCTGTAGCCTCAAGATAATTTTCCAGAATGCCACAATAAATATATCATAGATTCCTTTATATGCTGTATTTTTATGGTACATTATTAATGAAACATGAATTATTAAATGCATATTTCAATAATTAGTGGCTGAATTCTTATTACGGCATGTCTGATGGTAACTAATACAGTTGCTTTTATGCAGCTGCATTAATGCATGTATTTTAATGTGTCCCTATCTCCTTTATATTGAAGAGTGATGTAGGTTTATGTATAGTATATGCTTTGTTAAGTTTTATGAATTAGACAATATAAGAATATCAAGGGGAAAAGTAGATTCAAGATCATTAGCAATGTCAAACGGAATGGGAGGAAGCGTTTTAAAGTTGTATAAAACTAATGACTTCTCAATAGGCCTCAGGCTTTAATAGTTGGGAGATAGTTTCTAGTCTTCAGTTTCATTAAAACATACCTGGGAAATTGTCCATTTGAGTGAGTTAAGACAAAAATTCCTTGAGGCTCACAACACCCTTAATTTAGAACTGGATGTCTTGAAAGAGAACAGGAATTTACAGGTGAGTGCAGCTTCCATTGTAAAAACAAGGAAACCAAGATCCACGTAATTTAAGAGATGCAATACCTTGTTAGTAGAATTAAATCAAAAAGGTTTGAAGAATGAGTCAATAATTACAGAATTGTCCCAAGGTCACAAAGGCAGTGTTTCTGAGAAAAAAACTCCAAATCTACTGAATTTCGGAACACAGCTCTTTCTACTGCGCTCAGCTGACTAATTCAGGGCTGTATTTTTCTCCTTGTTGCAATTCATTCCTTCAGCACATAATTATTGAGCATCTATTTTAGTGCAGGCAGTGTACTAGAATCTGTAGATTCCAAGATGAATAATGAATGGCCCTGGCCGTCAAGAATCTTGCATGAGGAACAAGGATGGGTAAACCCACTGAAGTAGAATGCAATGTGGTAGAGGAAAGGAAGAATTAAACCCCAGGAAAAGATAGAACGTTAGCCAGATTTTATCACACTTCTATTCAAAGTCCTTCACTGACTTCTCCCCTCTTTCAGAGTCAAAAACAGTCTTGATGACAGCCTACCAGGTCTGTCATCATCTGCCTCCACACCTCCTTTTTGAAGTCATCTATTCTTGACCACATTTTTCCAGTCCAGCCGCAGTCACCTCCATTTCTATTTCTTGCCAGGCCAAACAAGCTCTTCCTTTAGGAATTTGACACATGCTCTTCCCTTCACCTTGACCATTCTCCCAAAGATATCCAGACGGCACATTCCCTCTCTTGCTTTTTTCAGATCTTTACTTAAATTTCGCCTTTTAACTTTTCCTCATCACCTCGCAAAAATAGCAATTCCTTCCATTACTGTGCCCATATATTTCCTCACATTGCTCAGGAAACTGAAGCACAGAAGAATGCCATAGTTAGCCCAAAGTTATAGAGCTTACAGATGGTTGAGCCACCAGGTGAATACAGTAGTCAGGCTTCAGACCCCAGATCTTAGCCACTTTATTCTACTGCCTCAAGGCAGTGGGATCCAATGAAATGGAAGAAAGATGGCAGACCGTTTTTAAGGGGGTCCTCTCCAGAGGGTTTCCTCTTTGGCTCTTGGCTGAAAGGGAAGAAGAAGATGCATAATACAGTAAGGATGGAATTATAAGTGACAGACGGAGGAGAGAGTGTGGCTTTGCGAGAGCTACTGTCAGGTGTTACCGGGGGCAGTGTTTCCAGAGAATTAGAAAAATAGGTAGATAAAGCCCCTCCCTGTAGGAAGAGCTCCCTTTTTAAACTGGGCAACCATAGATGCCAGGAACACCAGGCCACCACAGGACCTGCAGCAAAAGAAAGGGAACAGAGAAGAGGAGCAAGCCAGCCGCAGCAGCAGCCCCTCTTTCTCTACAGGATTGGGGTGCGCAGTGGGTGTGGTAGAGACGCAAACATGATGATTTAGTACACACAACCAATGTTGTCCTTTTTCCATTTTGAACTAGGTACTGTGGCATAGTATCTTTTTCATCTTGGCCAGTCTTTAAAATCAAGTATTTTAGCAAATTGAAATTAGAAGCCGACCTTCAAATTATTATGACAAAATTCACGAATAAAAAAGGGAAGACAGCATGTTTAATTACATTGCGCTCCTGAGTCAATTCTAATCACTTTTAAATAAGCCAATATTTTAGTTTATCAATAAACATTATAACATTTTAAAAATTATTTTTTCCTTTACTGATTACATTTTTATTTATATTTTGTGTGGATGTTTTTACAGTTTTATTAGTAGACTAAACTACGTACATAATTTATAAATAATACAATTCTAGAAATATATGAGCAAAATGTTTTATTGATAATGGATAAAAATCAAAGAAGTTTGGAGACTGTTGGCAAAAGTTTGACTCATCAGAGACATGGACATTGCAACTGAGTTCTGATGCTGATTTGTATACTATATTATATTTATATAATAACTGACGGATTCAACCACTATGGATATATATAATTTTAAAATGATTTTGAAAGGTTTTAAAACATTTAATTAAATATTAATAATTTAAAGTAGATCTCACTATTTAGAGTTGATCATAGATATTTTAGAAAATACTAAAGATTCACTCTATAATTTATACAAAAATTTCCAATCACTTTGCTAGATTGCATTTATACTTAATAAATTAGCAACTTTTCAGCAAAACCCTAGATGCTATTACCGCCAATAATAATAATTTTGTATATGATTTACACAAGAATCTTTATTTTTCAGCTCTTCAGTAACAAGATCTAAATCTATCTGAGAAATCTTTAAAAAAAAATCCTTATGATGCTTGTCAGGGAAATGGATGTCAGGCATAAATCTATTAAATAAATAGATATCATAGATTAAATGGTTCTTATAACATTATGAACTTCCTGTCAGTTTTATTTTTCCTTCACATTGATATGCTGCATCCTTAAAAAAGATAAATTGTTCGTATTACACTTCATCTTTGGTTTACTTACAGAGTACAACTGAATAGGAATTAGCTTGGAAAGAGGTCATCCTTGGGCAAAATGTCAATAAGACTGTTCTGCTGCCTAAACAGAATAATGTACAATATAAAGTAAGACTGACTTAATCTGTCTCAGTAGAGTGCACTTTTTCTCTAGTGAACATAAAAAAAGATAGATAACACCATTATGTCATTAATCTACTTATATTTCAGAGTGAATAGAAGAAATGAGGAAGAATATGAGCTCTTTGTGCCAGGACAAATAAATAGATAATAAATATATTCACGCTCACTCATTTGAATCTTCATCTAAGATGAAAAAATTGCTGTCTACCAAGTTTTAAATCATTATTTAAAAGACATTCGGACGCTATTATGAAGCCCATTTAAGGGCGCCTCCACTTCTCCTTTCCCCTATACCAGTATGTGTTAATGAGGTTACTGTAAAGTGGACTTGCTAATTTTCTACCAGGTAAAGAACATTTTCTCTGTTATTTTTTTCTAAGTTTTTGGCTCAATTTTGGGGGTAATTTCTCAGTCTTTGGGCAAGCTTTCATTATTTTGTAGTGTTTTACAGCCTATTAGACATGTGCTTGAGGGCCTCAGTAATCAGTAAACTGAAGAAGCAGCAAACAGAGCTTCATGTACAGCGTGTGAAGAACACCAACTCTACGAATTCTTCCCGTTACACTCTCATCCGGATTTACCATATATCCTGATTATTCAAAAGAAGATGAGCATCTGGATCCTTACATGAAATTTTCCTGATTAAATATGGAAGATAATTCAAACATAAACTATTACTGACCAACTAACGGGAACCAAACCAAGGTTTCTAAGGCCAGATTCAGTCCCAGGGCCTCTGGATAAACATCCTTGTTCTTACTCTTCCATTCAATGTAAAAGGAGAGATGACCCCATTCTGGACTGACTATCCTGCTGGATGACTTGTCTTCTAAAGGAGGAGATAGATTATTGAACTATCAATTGAAAAGTAAAAGATATGTGGCAATATTTTCCACAACAATTTTCTGAAGCAGGATATACTGGTTATGCTTCTTTTTGTAGTAAGACTTGAAATGACTTTAAAAAAATTTTTCTCTATCTTTCTAAACCGTTTACAAAGGAACATGCAACAATGTTGCAGTCAAATTTTAAAATGTTATTAAAGAGTTATTTACAGAATTAGAAAAGGTTATTCAGCATTCTGTATAGTAATCAGTCTTCGCATACAAGAAAAACAAGGCAATGGAATTATTTGAAGACAAAAAAATAATTAGCTGGCTCTAGATTATCGTCAGAAGAGACATGATTTTAAGTTAGAAATGAATATGCTTTCTTATAAACTTACTTACAATGGATTTATAAGTTATTCTACACAATAAAGATCCAAACTGCCTCTGCTTCTTAGAGTGCAGCCTAGGGTCTGTCCTCCTGGCGGACGGCGCCTCTGACACAATCCGGGTTTTATTCTCATCAATCCCATATGCTGCTCCTATGGTAGCAAAACCAGTGTCTGCTGGCAGAAGTGAAAGCTTCTGACCTAGCCTCCGGAAATTTCAGGGTTTCAAGAGTGTTTGAGATTCTACCTCACTTTAACAAAGAAATGATAAACTATTTTTTAACAAAAACTATTTTAAAAAATTATAAAAATATTTTTATAATTCTTGCACAAGATCAGAAAATGAGTATATATTGGGTCCTCCCTTGACATCACATTTATTAATTTTCTAGTGTAGTCTTTTACATAATGTGACGAGAATTATCTCTTGTTTTATGAATATGCAGATGTAGGACAAGCCTTATATGAATTGGTCCAGTAGGTGGCAAGTGAACTGATGCAATCACAGGTCATCCGTGAGAACAAAAGCAGATGGCCGCTGAAGACAACCTTTGTCAAAAAATCACCAGGAGCCTGTGTAAAGGTCTTAACCTGAATAAAGGTTACGACTTTGCTTAGGGCTAGAGTTTCTCCTCTTCAATCTGTCTGTGAATTGCATGAACAACAAGAGGTAACAAATTATTCTGGGATCTGACTAATTAAGCCTATCAGCAAGCACCTCAGGCCCCATTTGTTCGGTTCAATTGCTGGTCTAGAGGATGGGAGAGAGACCCTCATTGCAGTCTCGTCCTTCATGATCCTCCACTCCTCTCCACAATCTAAGCAGTTCTAGAAGAGGTCACTTGGAACAATTTTATCTTCTTTTACCTGAATTAAGTCAAACTCCTTATCGAAGTGAGGCATAAAAAATAAGCATTTTGTTTAAAGACAGGAACATCACAGTAGGCATATTTGATGATAGATACACAAATTTCTTTCAAAGAAGATCTGATTGTATTAGGGTTGTTAGATAAACTACTGGACATCCAGTTAATTTGAATTTCACATAAAAATGGATTTTTTTAGTCTAAGTATGTCCTGTGCAATATTCTGACATCTGTATTTGTATTTGCTGTATATGGCAACCGTAGGCTGAATTTATATTCCAGATCAAGTGTAAAGCAAGTATTTTTTAAAGTAGGTAAGAGACTTAGATAAAAACTAATTGTGGAAGTTGGCCATAACTTGCTTTAAATGTGCCTCTTCTGCCCCAATTGTCCAGCAATCTGTTCTTAGTTTTTCCTGCTTATTGCATTTTCCAGAATCTGGCCATGTTCTAAATCACAGCCCTTCATATCCATATCATCTCTATTTTTACTAAGGAAAATTTTGACTTGTCATTATGCATGAGAGACTCTCTAAATCAGAGAGCTTTTTCTAATCCACTACTGTATTTCCCAAGATTCAGGCAAATAGAGTCTTGCCAGTCTAGATTCCCACCCACAATGGAATTAAGGCATATCTTAATTTCCACTATGATAAAAGAATAACTTGATTCAAACAAAATAGAGAGAAACAAGAAAAAGTCTTTATCAGTAGGTTCTAGGCTCATCATTCAAGGTAATCTTATTCCGTGTCCTCTGCTTCATCTGAATTTCTTCACTCTCCATATCCTATAGCAAAGAAAGTGTACACATGTGTACATAATACTAACACTTTCCATACCACATCAATTTATTACATACAATATACTAATCACTCACAGGAGGGAGAATGGAAATGAAAAACCAAATAAACAATTTATTCAAAAATCTTAACTTGATTCTGCCTTGAACTATTGGAAGATCCTTTAAAAGGTGTATTATAAAGGCTGTCCTGTGTAAATTTTTTTTATTTATTAATACTTCATGATGTTTCCTGAAATGTTTTACAGATAGCTACTCCTTAGTTACAGTGACATTAATTATAGTTTGCTTTTGAATTTTGATTTGCATGAGCCTGGGTCTTTATTCATCCAACTGTCTCCTCTTAGAGACACTAATAAGGGCAAATTACACTTGGACAATATGGAATGAATTGAAAATACTTTTGCACATTACATTCTTTTGGACCTTTATAGTATCAATTTTAAATTTTGTTTTATGTTTAGTTAAAATTCATTTATGTTAAAAGTGTGCTTAGCTTGTCTCAGAATGCCAAAAGATACTAAAAAATCAGACCAAAATTTTAGTGCAACTGTGGATATATTCATTCCAACTCATCATACACAAGATCTATGAAAAAAACTGGGTGGGCAAATGACAGAAATCCTTTGATTAAGCTAGTTGAATAGGCAAATTTTAAGAAAACTTGGTCTGCTTTCTCTGTCTACTAGAACACAGCAAGAGCCAGCTCCTGACGGCTGAAGAGCAGCAATTGGTACCACTTGGGAGATGTGACCAGTGGTTCGTACCCTTCAATAAAGGTTTCATAAGCGTTGGATTTTTTTGATGTTTAATTATCAGTATAACAGTTCTCAATAATGCAAAAGACACCATGGAGAAGTTATTTTTCTCTTAAGATTTTTTTCTTATTAAATTGTTTTTCTTTAACTAATTTCTTTAATTAAAATTGCAAATTTTTGGTAATTTTTTGGTTTATCCATTAAAATGTATTTATAACTGGAATGAAATACCATATCTTAGAACATTTTCCTATTATAAAAAATCCTTCCTTTTTATATTTATACAGTATATTTAATAAAATATCTTAAATGCCAAATTTTGAGAAATTTTATCCTTTAAATTTAAAATTTAAATTATTTAGTGAGGGCTTTTGTCTTTTCTAAATACTTCTAGTATTTAAGCTTTAATTTGTATAGATGAGTTTTAAGGCTATCACCTTGGCTCATTTCTGGATTGAAGTCATCCACTTGACATTCTCCCATTCATCTGAAAAATGGAAACTGGACTTCTAAAGTCTGTAGCAAGGCTTACATACCGCTGAGAATTGTGGGGTGGCAATGACTGATCTGCTACGTACTTCTGAACATTTCCTGTTAGACCCCACTTACCACATGACACTCCCACCAGCTCTCAGCTTTCTCTCGGTGCCTGTTGCTAGAATCCTCCTTAATTTTCCACCCCATTTCGCAACTGCTTTTAATGCTCCGTAACCTGGCTGTTTCTGATTCTGCCCATGGCTCACAGACCAATGTAAGTATCATACCAAGTTCTAAAATGCGTTGAGCCACAATTACAGGGGGAGAAATCAAAACATTTTCCTAGTCCCACAGTCAGTATTAGGCAGCTGGATAAACTGATCCAAGTTCTAAAGTAGTTTGTGTCCCCAGCTCTATGGCTCTAGCTCATTCCAGTCACTGCAGCCATTAGTCTCTCACTGAATGAGTTTGGCAGGCTGAGTCTCCTACCACAGAGGAAACTGCCAAGTTTACAAGATTGCAAACTATTTTCCAGTACTGTATTTCTTGTTCAGAAGCAATTATGCCCAGTAATCTGCTTATCAGCCCAGGGACTAACCGTCCTATGTCCCATTGCCTCTCTCAGGTACACTGCAAATTGTACCAGATGCTGCAAGTTTCTCTTACTGCATTTCTACTAATGAAATGACTGCATCTTTCCAAGCCAATATTCCCTCTACAGCTCTGGTTCTTTGCCAGGCTTTCACAGGACCCACTGAACAGCGAGCTTGCCTGTGCCAGGCTGCTTGTGGCATTAAGGGTCCAGTTTACCTTGTATATAATTTGTACCTGAAGCTCCCACCCAAATCTTAGGGGAAAATATCTACTGGGTAGCAAGAGGTTGGCATTACACTCTCAATTTCCAAGTACCCTCACAAGCATCAAATCATAATTTAGTAAAAACTGTATATTCTAGGGAAAAAAATTCCCTAAGGCCCCTTTCTGTTCAACAGTCTTTCAAATCAGTCCTCAACCACATGCCTTAATAGGTCAGCCTGCTCTTTCCACACCAATGTCCTCTAATAGCCACTTCCTTGATGACTAGGATTTCTGAAATTGCTCATCAACACTAGCTGAGGGTAGCACTTTTTCCATAAAAATTTTCCACTTGAGGAAAAAAAATGTTTAGCATCCTAATTCTCTATCTTAATCCTAAACTTCTTTATTAGAATTCTAACTCAAAATTCTCCTCAACCCCAGTAATTCTGTAGATGAGAAGCTGAGGCTTAAATTTTAGCCTCTGTGAGTGTATCCTCTCAGCTGTTGACGGATCATTCCCTGATTCGACCTGTTCTCCCCAAACCTCTCGGACACGTCTCAGGGCAGGCTGCCAGGGCACATCAGGACTGGCTGGGTGCTCAGTGCTCCCTACAAGAGGCTGCCAAGGGTAAACTACCATGCGGCTCTGCCCTTCTCCACACGGTCCAGTGACTGTGGCTAGCCCAATATTTACGCACTATGGCTCGGCGTGTGAATCGTTTGTGGAGTATTTTAAAAACACAGAGGCAGACCGTGTTAATTCTGCTGTGTACCACCGTGTGTCCATGAGAATCCTGCATCCCTTCTATGAGCCTTACGTCTTTCTCTGTAAAATACAGCTTCTATGACAAATTCCTCACTATAAAAGGACACCTGGAGAGGCACACCACTCCACAGAGAAAAGTGGGATGTACTTGTCTGACAAGCAATTAACCTTTGATTGTGTATATTAGAAAAAAAATCACAGGACCAGTGATAATACTCTAGACCCATATCTATGCCTGTATTTATGTTCATCTACGCATTCACACTTCCATCCATGCCAATCATATGGGTCTCTTTTGAGTTTCTGCTTCAGATTTTTCTAAGTGTGGAGGATAAATTTTTGCCTTAGCCTCTTAAGCACAGCAGTTAGATGAAGGGAGATTTTCCTGCTCTGAGAGGGCAGGGAAGACCGGCACCTTAAAGCAGAGGAAGTGACCCCGAAGGCTATGGTGCTGATGAGACTGGGGTTGAGTTAACCAGATTAGAGGCTCCATGCGGAAGAGAGAGGGAGCAGGCCAAGGTGTTTTGCTTTGTCTCTGTCAGATGCAAAACATTTCGCCAGAAATGCAGCAATCTCAGCAAGCCTTAAAGACAGCCAGAGGCCCAACAGCCTGAGATCATGTAAGACAAAAGCTATCAGCAGCTACCGAATCTCTGGAATCTTGGCATGAGTACAGACTCTGCGGGTTTCTTACTCTAGGAGAAAATCTAAAAATAGTTAAAGAGATATAAAGACCTAACCATTCAATTCGTCCATTCATTCATTCTTTATTTTCTTTCTTTCTCTCTTTCCTTCTTTCTTCCTCTTTCCCTTCCTCCCTGCCTCTCTATTTATCTGTAGCCACAATGAAACCATCATCATCATCATCATTAAACATCACATATATTTGTTAATTGCTTTCATGAGGCAGGCACAATGTTAAGCATTTTACCTGCCTATCTCATTTCATCTTCATAACAGTCCTGAAAAGTAGCTGCTATTGACATGTCCATTATTAAAACGAACTGATTGGGGCTTAGAAAGGTTCTTAGAGGTAACACAGCTAGTGAAAGCAAAGCAATCTCTGTCAAAATCCCACCTTCTTTTGTATGTGCAGTCTTTGGTCTTAAAGGCTATACTGTAAAATGTAATCCTACCATCATCAAGATGATGCCACAGGTCACTCTCAATTATTTCAAACCAAAGTTTTTTATCACTTTACATGAAGAGACGCTTTATCCGCTAGCTTTAATTAAATGTATGTATTGTAATGTAACCAAGACAAGTTCAAATATGAAATAATTGACCTGGGCTCCAGAATTTGATTTTAGAAAGCTCTTAATTTCTGTTGAAGTCAGGATGGTTGGCAAATGACTAAACAACAAAGGCATATTCCCTTTTCTATGTGTGTGCACACATCTGTACATGCATACTTGCACATCTGCTTGTTTCCACTAACATATATATCCATTTCCTAATTCAAAATTTCCTAGACTTTCACTATTGTTAAACTCCTCGCAGACAAATTGGGAGTTAGGATGACACAGAGTTAGAACACAATGGAGTCCTTGGCTGATGGAGATGAAGAATTTACTATCCTTGTCAGTTAATAATAAATTGTTGAAGTCAACCTGTTCTTCTGAAGGAAGATGTGAGATGTTTTTCTCTTATTATCCTCTTAAAAAGAATATATAAACACAACATAACAGTTTTTAAAAACTGTCTTACGTAGACTTAACCAATTAAAAATGACATCCATCTAAACGGCAGAAAGAATGCTTTTCGGGAAAAAATGAAATTACTGTGGACTGTAACTATTCACTAAATTCTCAGAAATAAGTGGCAAAGCCCAGAGTTGGATCTTAGTTATAGTTATGTAAATACAAAAAATAATAATATGAAAACACAATGCTTGCATTGAAATAAATTGAAGCTTAATCTGTCTTATAATTCTTTGGAAAAAAAAACCCATTCACTAATGTCTTTTGGTGAATATTATCAATGGAGATGGTATTCAATCAGTTCTAAATCATTTTTTAAGTTGGACTATTTCTGAGAACTGTCCATTTTTATCAGAGAGTCTGAAAAGGGAAAATTCCTCTTTCCATTCAGTTATGTTCTCACACAGCAGTTATGAAATTCAATACTGCTCCATAGATTTCGTAAAACCTCAAGATTCAACCACCTGTAAACCTCATTTCTCTGTAATGAATTTTGGAATAATAAAGAAGAGGAAATATGTCTGAGCTTGATTTCACAAGTCCAAATTAAAGCTCATGTGGTTCTTTATTTGGGTGAATCAACAAGGTTTTTCTCCAGTTCTGTTACTTTTACTTTGCATATAATCCTAACAGATTTGATTACCTGTTTCAAGGCCATGACAGATTCAAAACAACAGATTAGAGGGGAAGCAATGAGGTGCTTCAGATACACAGATTAACTGAGACAAAACTGACAATTGAGGGGAATATGTTGAAAGAATTACACATGTCATCAGATGAATGAACTGAAATTCTGCATTAGTCTTGAATTATATAAGGAAAACAATTCTACAATCTATTGTATTATAGAAGCGATAGAAAACTACACCCATCATAATGTAATGTTAAATTATTCTCAATAAATTCTTAAGCAAGGATCTGTGGAATGAAAGGTAGAGATCTGGATAGTAAAAAATTTTAGGCAGATTTTATTCTACAAAAACAAAGCAGGCTATTTAGAATGGACATGTCCAGTGGACTTCATTTCATGTTCCGTAACCGTGCAGTGCCCTTTTCAACAGAGTTTGGTTGTTTACCAATACATCAAGATTTAGATTAAACTTTTGACTGTATATACACTAGTGAAGATGCTGTAACTAGTCAATTAATCAAAAGACTTAACGGAACTTTTGGAATATCATTACAATCAATCAGTCATTGATTATTTTTTAATACTCTTAAAATGATTCCAACCATTATACCCAGCCTCTATGAAAAGCTATAATTTCATGCACAGCTTTTCTGATTAGCAAATGTCAATACATAAAGAGTGATACTCCACTAAGTTATTGCAAGTGAGGAGAAAACAATATATTATTATCTCTCTCACAAAAGATTAAAATGAAAAAGTTAGATTTATTCCCTTTGTCTTAAAAATAAAAGCACTAAAACAGGTGGAAGGATCCAAAGGAGAACAGTACTTTAAATGGAAGATACAATGAAACATCCTGCTAAAAACATGGGGAATAAATCTCTTGATTTTTCAGACCATCCTTTATTTCTTTTTTTAAGGTGTTAAATTTGTGAGTTATCAGTACACATGAAATAGAAATGTCTGTGCTCCACCCCCAATATCACAAAAGTTTAGACCCAGAAAGCGCCATCTAGATATCTAGTCTGGAGATTCTCAAATAGAGGTAGACATCAAAACCACAAGGAATTATAAATTATTCAGGTCTGCCTCGCTCTACTGAATCAGAATTTAAGCATATGTGTTTTCAAAGGCAACTCCCTGGTTAAGAACAATTGAGTTCAACTATTTCATTTCACTGAAGAAACTGATAAGCCAACTAAAAACTCCAATAACAGACACTTGCTTCTGTATATTCTGGAGCTTAAATAGAATGGTAAACTATTTTGTCCTTAAATTAATAAAATAGTGCCATATGTAGTGAATTTGAGTGAATATGCTAACAATTCTTCATTTTATGGTTCCAATAAGTTCAGTGACTTGTAGGAAATTATAGAACCAATCCATGTCAAAGCCAGAAATCTCCAAATGTTCTCTCTGCCCTTTTAAGTTACTTAAAACTTACAAGATGTTTAACCTATCATGTTAAAAAAAATGAATAAGGAAAAATTCATTTTTTGGAGGTTTAATAGTTCAGATAATACTCTATATGACCTATGATTTAAAAGCAATATTAATATTCAACTTAGCCGTGGTAAAGATTATATAGAAGAGCTAAGTCATCTGAAGTGTGACAACCTGTCATATTCCTATGCAACAGAAATCATTGAGAATAAAATTTGTTACCATCTTCTATTGATACAAAAATGGAATTCTCCTTTTCTCCGTTAAGGAATATTTAGGCAGTTGTGTGTCTTTTGAGAATTCTGGGGCTCCCCAGCTCTGATGTTGAGTCAGAGTCTCTGTGTTAATCTCCATCAAATGAGATTAAGCAAATCTTCCTGGAGAGGGAGGGCATGAGAGAAATGAAGGCTTTTGTATTTGGACCGAGAGCGGCTGGACTGATTCCACACTGATGGAGGGTTTGTAATCCTAGCGAGAAAGCAGAACCTGAGGTTTTAGCCGTTCCAATTGAACACAGTGAAAGGACAACTGGGACCTGACCACTAATTAACTAAGCCCCATGCACTCGAGGGCTGCAGAGAAGGTGCTGGGAGCCAAACTTGATATGAAAGGGTTGGAATCATATGGCAGATTAATCTATCTTTGAAAGGAGCATGGGAATGACCCAACAGGCGTTTCGGTAGCAGCCAAGTGACCTCCAGAGCGGGGGTTAATCCCTCACAATCCAGGCTGAAGCCACCCAGCACTTACTCTACAATCCCAAAGGGCAGAAACGGGCGACTTTCAAATGACTGACGTGGAGTTTTCAACCATATGGTGGTGAAGGTAAAGGTAGTTTTATTTTTCACTGGAAAACACATAAATTCAGTTTGGTTTTTGCACCTGAGTGCTTGGGAGAAAACGGATATCTGTAGTATACCAGTATATATAATATGTATAAATTTTTATATAGTTGTATGTGAATAAAAACTTTGTTTTTTCCACATGTTAGTTCAATTGCACTATTTCTGTTTCTCCTGCTGTTATCAAAAGTAAGCATTCATTATTCATGTAAGATACAGAAGCAAATGAAGGCAAAATGACAGGGAAACAGTAGAATAGTTTGATCACACATATTTAAATAACCATAAGAAACAGCTATTTTCAAATATACCTAAAAAAGTTACATGAGAGAATAAATCTTACACTACTCATTCCTAACATATGTATCTTATGTGCCAAGGATTTCAAATTTTCTTTTCTCCTCACATTGTTTTATTAGGTTTACTGAACAATAAAGAAAGGAAAATAAGAAAACTGGCTCATTATTACAAAAGTCTTCTCATCCTGGTTTCAAAGTCTTCTAATTTTCTGCTTTTTATCTAAACTCACATTGACGATGCTACATCTAATCAGAAGGAAATGATGCAAGAGTGAAAAAGTTAAGTTAAAGCTACACCCATTCCAAGTTTGAAGAAGCAGCACGCCTCCTGTCAACGGCCCCGCCTGGACTGGTCTGGAGAGTCCCACCACACACAAAGCAGGCTGCCGCCTCACAGGCAGACGCGAGTGCTTCATCGACGGAATAAAGCCCCCTCCTGTTCATCACAATTATTAAATATTTTGCAGAAACACCGCATTCGATGCCTTTCTTTTTCTCTTCTACTTCAAAGCCTTCAGCATTTCACCGTTTGTCTTTTACCAATGTTGGTGAAAACAAGCATATATGAAACTCAAATTGGACCCTGTTTTATTTCAGTTGTTTATGTTGTCTATTTTAGCCAGGCTTTATTTCAAAATTATGAGTTTTTAGCTCATTCTGTCTGACTTAGTGTCTTTGTAATGATTTTTGTTGCAACTTATTACTATAGAATGTATTATTTGTCCAGTTATGTACTATTTATTCCTGCATAAAAATGCAATATTTGGTAGAATATTGGTGCAATATTTAACTTAGCAGGCTTGGGCACTCAAACTCTACATGTTCCAAAGGAAGTTATGGCCCCTTACTGCCTCCCGGAAGATAACCTCTCATTGGTGGAATATCCTGCCCGATTACACTGTGCTTGATACCTGACACCTTGGGCTATGCCAAATAGTTTATGCTAATGATATGATTCATGATCAAAGCCTATTTTTAAACCTGGGGCTTTGGACCACGCTGTATGAGTTGAACACTGAAAGAGCTGAAGACTGATTATCTAAGGTGTATGCATTGTGATTGACCCGAATAAAAACCCTGGGCACCAAGGCTCAACTGAGCTTCCCTGATAGGCCACACTTCAGACATGTTGACACACATCATTTCTGAGAGCATTAAGTGCCATCCACGCAACTCCACAAGGCGAAGACACCTGAAAGCTTGTGCCTGGTTTCTCCTCAACTTTGCCATCTCTTTTGCTATTTTTAATCTATAACTTTTCACTGTAATAAATCCTAACCATGAGCAAAATAGCTTTTCTGAGTCTTTTTCATCAATCATCAAATCTGGGTGTAACCCTGGGGACCCAGACTCCATTTCTAAAAGCTATCAAATGTTTAGAACATTTTTTAATTTTTTTCAACAATCTTTTGTCTCCATAACGTCTTCTCATGGAAGGACATCATCAATTCAATGGTATTTCTGTTCTTCTTATAATTGATACACGAACTATGATTAGGAGTCAGGTAATTTCAATGATTTCCTTGTACATCATAAAGTATTTAAATCAATTAATATAATATAATCTAGTTGGTGAACTTTATTTAGTTTGAGAATTTTATTTCCTTTGCAACTCTGCTGCTTTCTGCTACAATAAACTCCTGTTGTTGCTGAAGTTATGGCTGAAATCATGGACTAAAATAAAGTTAATCACATTATGGAAATTAGATGATTTACCTGAAAGTAAAAAGGAACTCTGACGCAAGACACATTTGAAAATAGGCCATAAGTGATCTCACGTAATTAGACCCAGAGGCTGGATAGGCCCCTGAGGGCTTCAGGTAGGAGTTCAACAATCGAGCAAGGGCCAGCTTGCTTCTGTCTCAGGTCTGCTGCCTTCAGGGTTCCTACCATTAGGCAGCACCCCATTCCCCTCCTTGAGGTCTGAAAATGGCAACAGCAAGTACATGTATAAAATCCAGATGCTAGAAGGTCTAGAAGAGGTCGCTACCTTTACTTACATCCTACATGTAGGTGAGGAAACCTTTCCCCAGAAAGAACTTCACTCCTATCTCAGAGACCATCATAGGGTCGCATATTCATGCCTAAAGGAACCCCAAAGTGGGATGAGATTAGCTTGATTGATTTAGGGAAAGCATTTTGGATGAACAAAGATAAAACAACAGGGCCACTACGCATCCCTAACTGGTGGCTAGAACATTGATGGCCCACGTCTGTTTCTGGTCATGGCTATCCAGACATTAATTGTAATTCTGTATTTAGGTGTCTGCCTTCCTGGGGGAAAAGAAGGAATTTGTCACAAATTACCCTTTCCTTGTAAAAAAAACACTGTCAGTACAAGATAGTCACAATATGTCAGTGAAAACAGGTCCGTCTTTCAAAGCATTTTTTTCTAATTTCAACTAGCGTGGTCCTTTAGTGAAAATCAGGTCTGTTGCTAAAGAATACACAAGAAGACAGGACTAGTATTGCAGCATTAACCTGTGTTGTACATCACTTATTTTCTGAAGCCAGTCAGTGAATCCACCTTGAGCAGATATTTTTTATGTCAGGTTTTCTGAAAAATGAGGAGCCTAAGGGGATCCCATTGATTTGCCAACTGTGTCACAGTCCGTTTAAGGCAGAATGGCACGTGCTTGTGATACAGCCAATGACAAATGGATATGTACTGAGGGGACAGCAGCAACACAGATGAATGAAGGAAACGATGAAAGTGTACAACAGGAGGTAGAAATCAAATCAAAATTTAAGATTATAAATGACAATGAAATATATTACGTATGTGTATACAATACGTTGAATTAGATAAAAGTAGATGCCTATGAGACTAACAGCACTTTTTAGAATAATTTCTCAAATTATTGCCAAGAGTTGTAAATCCAAAGAGTTAACCATTTGCTTTATAATATTTACATCAAACTATATATAGCAGTGAATAGAATATTTTTTTACTACTATAAAGTGAAAATACGTCGCTTGTTTCTGTTTTCTAACGTTAATAAGTATGTACACAAATGTACATCTATCAACATGTCACATAGGCAAAAGTTAGCTATATGTGCAGCAGTTAATTTATGCCAGCCCTCATTAAGTTATATTAATAATATTCACGGATACTAACGAGATGCAGATCTTTGCAGGCAGAACTGTGCTCACAGGCATTCAGGATGCAGTCATCGATGTCCTGTGCACATCTCAGGCCAACACAGGCCGCACTGCACAAGCAGGAGAAGCCATCAGCCACTGAAAACAACAAAACAGAGAAAACTCTTAACATTCCTTTAATGATGGCATAGGTCATGCTAATGACTTTAAAGATATTGTATTCATCTAAATGCAACTCACTTTTAACTGAGGAAAGTATAAATTTTTATATTTAATACTCTACTGCACAGTTCTCTACAAAATTCTTTAAATAACTCTCTTGCTCAGTGCTATTTAACTTAAAAACTTCAACTATTTGCAAAGAACAATTACAATGGACATTTGGTCAGTTTGCAAAACAATGATGAAAATATCCAATTTTCTTTCCTCTCTGTCTCTTTTTCTGTCAGTAAATAATACCTATGATAAATAGGTTACTTTTATATCAATTGACTTTTCCCAGATTGCTTTAGGTTTAATAAACATGAAGTTAACTGGTTGTTCCAGTTTGTTGTGTCACAAGGCACATTAAAGTGCAGAGTGATCCGAAAGTCAATACTGAACCGCTTCGGCCTTAGTTAAAAAGGGCTTTCACTTTTCGTCATAATCCTTTTAAAAATCATGATCAGAGTCTGTCCTCCATTTTATCATTAGTGATGGAAAAAGACCCATCTTTGAAGCGTCTCAGGGACATAGTGACGGCATGAATTGTGGCTGGAGCAGGCACAGATCCCCAACTGCTTCTAGTGGGTGTCTGGCTTCTTTATTCCTGAGCCTCACCGTGTAAGCTACGCTGCCGCGCTGCCTCGTGCATGTAACTGCCATCACACTCATGAAACATGCAGGCCCTGGGTGGCAACAGCGTTTACAGTGCTCTGTGAAGTATTTAGCCGGCTCCTAGATTTCTGCAGCCACGTTTCTGTACAGCATGTCTAACTGGGGAGACCAAGGCAGCCCACAGGCGTCCAAAGAGACAACGGAGACAAGAGACTTGGAACCCCCTTAGAAAGTTTACTTCTGTTTTAATTTACTTTTGTCATCTAGCTTCCTAATTTTTAACATCTTATGGAATATAAATGATTAATTATTGTACAGGTATAGTCGTAAATAAATTAAAGAGATAAAATGATATCAGTTGGTGCATCTTTATATGTTATATATGGCATTATGTTATGTTAACAAGTTAAAACCAAATGTTATTCAATATGTAATTAAGACAATGTGGAGTACCATCCATCATCATAATATTTTCAAAAGTTTATGATTATAAGTCAAGTTGGGAAACTGATGCAAATTGATAAACAACTAGAGTCAAGTGAACTTTCAGAGTAGACCTAGACATCTTCTGTGTAGATAAATGATAAATTATTTTAAAAGAAAAATGAAAACAAAAGATAACTTTGAATTTGCAAAGGGTCTGAAAGACAGAGATTGGTGTTAGAAAGCAAAGCTTTCTTTTGTAATCAAGAAATATGCTTTCTTGCTTTCTAAATGCTGAATATTTGGGCTAAGAAGGTAAGAAATGAACGATGTGCCAGATGAGAACCTGGGAACTAAATTGGATACCATAGGGAAAATAAATAAACAAACAAACAAAAAAATAAGTTGTTTAAAATTTAAAACAAAGAAAGAAAAAGTGTTTTTTTTCCCATAACTAATTTGTTAACTATGAGGTATGTGATCACCCATCACCATTTTATCAGGAAATACTTTTTTCTGATAAAAAAGTATTTTTTAATATTATTGCCTTGTTTTGTTGTTATTTTCACCAAAAAATATAGTCATTGTATTTGTATTAATCTTTGTTTATAAATATTCCATACTACCGTTTTTAACTGAAATTTTCATCGTCTAAGACTTCTATGAACTGGATGTATTACTTATTTTATACTTAAACATACACCAAGTATCATACATTACTTGTACTGATTCAAATTTTCTGATATGATTACACTTTGTGGTGAAAATATAGAGGTGAGTATTTTGACAATGTATTGTCAATGTGGCGAATAACCATATAATGTTTGAGATTTACAAATTCACATATATATATTTATAATTATTTCTTATATATAGCCATGTAATACATACTATTAACTGGAATTCAGGAAGTTTGGCTTCTCTATTTTATTTTTGAGAAATTATTATGAATACAGTGTCTTAGATTTATGCTATCAGTTACATGTATGATCTAATTTTTCATAATTGTTTTGTTCTCTGGTAGTTAAATCTCCTCAGATGGACCCAAAATATGTTATCAATAATTCTGATATGAAATACATCAATATATCAGGTACCCAAAATTTACAGTTTCCATAATACATTGTGTATGACCTCCAAAAATTTAATAGGTAGCATTGCATCATAAGTAGTATATTTGGAAATTGTATTTTCTTCTTATATAAGAAATTATGAATTAAAATATTTATGGAGACCTTATAAAAATCATATATATATGTATATATCACTCAAAATATATCAGAAGTGCTCACAGATCAGCCCATATTACCATTATAGTAGGGCTACCAGATCTAAAAAGTTGCTAACCTTTCGCTCAGGCACACCACTCTCCCTTCTTTAAGGTACAGTGAGCACCAGAAATTTGAGAGCCATTCCCAGCATCCCTAAACACCCGTGGGTTTGTGCTCAGAGGTAAGATAACAGTGACTTATTTCAAGGCAATTTGAGAATTTCACAAATTTAAATACACAATCTTTAGGATTTATTTATTTTTTAATTTATTTTAATTAATTAATTAATTTATTTATTTATATTCTTCTCCCGAAATCCCCCCAGTATACAGTTGTATGTTCTAGTCGCAGGTCCTTCTAGTTGTTCTATGTGGGACACCACCTCAGCATGGCCTGATGAGCGGTTCCATGTCGGTGCCCAAGATCCAAACCAGTGAAACCCCGGGCCCTCCGAAATGGAGTGTGTGAACCTAACCACGTGGCCATGGGGCCGGCCCTAACTGTACAATCTTTAAAGTGCCAAAATCTGAAAAAAAATGATGGTAATGTTGGTTTAAATCAGGAGTAACACACAGGTGGCCCATAGCCCAAAACATGTTTTATTTAGCTGGCATAGCATTAGAAAAATTAAATATATATTAATATCTGTGTAGATATTCCAGTTTGCTAATTAAATATACATTAATATCCATGCAGATCTTCTTGTTTGCTAAGGCCTCACCACGACCTGTTGTTTCACACCTTGGCTGCTTCACCCAATGTAAAACAATCCATTATGTTCCTTAAGGACATACATTTGCAGAGCATTGTTTAAAGAAAAGAATTCATAATTTCAGTCAAATGCTACTCTTTCAAAATAAAATGACTTTCTATAGAAATGTGCTTTTCAAACGTTGTATTACTTTAACCACTCATCCATTTACTAACGGATGCTGTAGAAATGTATTCTAAAGGAGGGAAAGTAAGGCAAAATAAGATGGACAGTTTTTTTCAATATCCTTCTAGCTCCTTCTCTTTTTTTTCCCTCTTCATGCCTCTTGGCCATATCCAGTTCACAGGACTATTGCATGCCCTGCTTTTCCTGTGTTTCGACAAAAGTACCCATTTTAGGCATGTTCTTCCACAGAAAAATCTATGTTCTAGTATTTGATTTTCTTCTTTTTCCTCTTTCTCCCTTTCCTTCCTTCTATTTTCTCTTCTTTCTGCCTTCTTCCTTTTCCTCTATAAATTCACATTGCTTCAGGAATATATATTTCAGTAGGAAGAAATGTATATTGTGTAATAGACCAGCTAAAATAATGAGTGGTTTTAAAAAATCATTTTAAACAGTGCTTTCCTACGCCTACAAATAAATAGTTTTAAAGAATCTACCATTGAAAAAGAAAGAAAGAAATGGTTAATTCTGACACCAGAACATAGAAGCCACGTCTCATTACATTTTCTCACTTGCTACCATTATAATCACAAAAATATAAATGAATTTTTCAGAAGTAGGAGGTGTTTTGTGAAAATAGTTGGCATTGGCTTGATATTCAAGGCAGGATGAAGTCAGTAAATAATCATGGTTGCATTGTGAGCTATTCCGTTACTGTGTCGGAATCGAACTGGACCGCTCTTTGAGAATTGCTGTGGCTGAGTGTCTCACTCGCACAGCAGCATCCATGCAGACAAGGGCTGGAGCTGCCTTCGTGGACCCTGATCCCACAGCCTGGGCCTGCAGAGCCTTCCCCACACCGGCTCTGGTGCCCAAGGAGAAACGTTTCCAGGTCCATTTTCTCTCCACACACAGCTCCATTCTCACAAGGACGACCAGCCTCCTGAGGTCCAAATTCACAGTGAGAGCCCGAAAGGAAAGACCAGCACGTCAGGGCCTCTCTAAGGGACAAACGCCTCCACGGCTGCCATTTACCTGGCACATTTCTGCGTAAACGCATTCAATTTAGTCCCTAGGCATCATTCTCTTCGAGATTATCATTGTGATTCTCCCTCTCTCTCCATTACAGTTTAAGAAAGGAATGTTATTTATGATTCCTACGCTTCATCTAACAAAATACCAGCAGGCAGCAATGTTAAGTGACAGCATTTTTGAAAGGACCATTTTGTTTTTTCATACTTTTCACCTCTTGTTCAACAATGTTCTCTGAAGACACTGAAATTAAGTAAGTAGATCACTAATGCTTTGAAACTTCCTGTGTTTTCTTTCTGGTACTGGAGGCTGCTATCCCTACAAGCTTTGCTTGATGGATTTGTTGCTATTCTCAAAACAAGTAAACAATGAGAAAAGAATAATTTAATCAGCCTGTAATCTTAAGAGTAACACCTCAGTCCTGAAACTAACTTTTAACTTTTACTCAGAAAACGTATCTAGATGAAGTGATTGTCACTGGGTGAAACGTATGCAAGTATTTGGAGATAAGCAATAAGATGGATTGATGCAAGAGGATCCATATCAAACAAAAAGTGAAGCATAAACAGCATCAAGTTGTTCACCAAAGCAAAATCATTATTCAGGTGTTAGTTTTCCGGGCATGGTAAAAATATTTGGAATATAGCTGTTGGAAAGTATTTAAATAGTAGCATTCATTCACCAAAATGTGTAGCATATATGTACAAACATAGGCTCTAGGCTCTAAAAGTGCCTGCCTAAATATCGCAGAGAAGAAACTGCCCAGTAATCACTGAGTCCTTTAACTGCTCAGGTTTTCTCAGTAATTTCACAGCTGTTGGGACGAGGGGATAATACAAAGAATTCAGAGAAGGGATAAAGTTTTCGATATTTAGAAGGACAGGGTCAGTTGGAGAAATTCTAAAACCTCAGGATCCCTATGGTTCTCTGATCACAAGAAAAAAAGGTAAGAGGGCCCTAGAAACTGCTGAAGATGTCAGCAACGTATACAGAGAGGGGCTCAAAATGATATAGTTAGTGTCCACAAAATAAGAGCAATACAAGGGTACCGAACTGGATAGACACCCAGGACTTTGAGTTTCCAAGTCCAGCAAAAAGAATAAAAATACAAAACTACCTCCAAACAGCATAGGAATAAAGATTTCCCTCAATAAAAAAAAAAATCTATTAAGGGGCTATTTTTTGTAAGAGCTGTGGCAAGTAGTGTGGAGAATTAAAATTGGAACAAGGTCTTCTCCTTGTCCTTAAACCACTACAAGATTGAGTGTATTGCAAATGACACATCTTTTGATACTATTTTATCATAATGAAAGTATTTTTCTCTGTAAAATAAGAGAAATTGCATTGAACAAACATCTGCCAGAAACACATAAAATGAATTGTCCCTAACAAAAATTTCTCATGCATATCTTTTTTCGCTAACTACCTACTTCTAAATATTTAATTGTGAGAATAGGTGTTTTGCTTTGCTAGTGGGAATTTAATTTAGCTTGTCTCTTTCACAGATAATTTCATGCGTATAACCCATTAAGTTGCTAAACAATAACTCATACTCGTTTTTGAGAAAACACTCACGATAATTCTCTTTTACAGAATATACAAGTTCACTGGACCCTCAATACCATGCTGATTTGTATATTAATTCATTATACAAATATTTAATAAGTCACTACTATGTGGCAAGCAACGTGGTAGATGCTGGGTTTATAAACAATGAGGGGCTCAAATAATCAAGTAAATCAATATTCTGCAATTAGAGGTAAATGGGGTCAATTTCCGGTGTTGAGGAGTCACTGTGGGGGCAGAATTCTAATACGGCTTCCAAGATCTCCACCCCCAGCCCACATGGGCTGTGGAGTCCTCTCCCTTTGAGTGTGGGTGAGATTCATGAACATGATGGAATATAATTCCTGTGATTACGTTACATTAAATTGCAGAAGAGATTTGTGGATATAATTAACGTCACCAGGTCAGATGACTCTGAGTCAGTCAAAGGAGAGATTATCTTGGGTGGGTTTGATCAAATCAGGTGAGACCTTAAAAGAAGTCAAAGGCAATCTCCTCCTTGCCTGGAAGGTGCAAAATGAAAGCTGTGTGGTGGAGTGACACATGGCAGGGAATGGCAGGTACCCTTGCGGGCTGAAAACACTCCAAGTAGACAGCTAGTAAGGAAGCAAGAACAGAGTGTTAAAACTGCAAGGAAGTAATTTCTTAATTTCTTCCAACAACCTGTGAGCTTAGAAGAGGAACCCAGGCCTCAGATTAGCTCATAGCCCTGGCGGGCAGCTTGAATTCAGCCTTGTGGGACTATGCACAGAGAACTCAGCTAACCCACGCCCACACTTCTGACCTGCAGAAATTGCAAGGTAATAAATGTGAGTTGTTTTAAGCTGTTAAATTTGTGATAACTTGTTACATAGCATGAAACTATTACAATCAAATATAGGGGTAACTAAGGCATCTTAGGTAGTATTGGAAAGCTTCCCGAAGGAGGTAATAATTAAAATAAATCCTAAAGAACTGCCATACATTATCAAGGCTAGCCATGTAGGGCATAGAAGGGATGGGCGGACATTGTAGACAGAGATGAAGGCCAGAAGGTAAGAAAGTCCTGGGAATTGAAAACAAAGTAGTATGAATGGAACACAATGCAGGAAGAAAGCAGATGCATTACCATATTTCATTGATTAAACCATGCCACTGATTATAAGAGACTTTTATGTACCATTAAGGGTAGTGTGGTAGCTTAATAATGCCTCGCCCCAGGTATTCAGGCCCTAATTCCTGAAACCTGTGAATGTCACCTTATATGGCAAACAGGAATTTGCAGAGGTGGTCATGTTAAGGATCTTGATACTGTGCGATTATCCCGGTTTGTCAGGTGGGCCCTAAATGCAATCACAAGGGTCCTCCAAGGGTCCTCATAACCAGCAGGCAAGAAGTTAAAGGGAGAAGGAGACATGACAATGAAAGCGACAGGTTGGGCTGACACAGGAAGGGGTGCTGAACCAGGGAATACGGGCAGCCTCTAGAAGCTGAGAAAGGCAAGGAAACAGAACTCTTCAGAAGGAATGCAGCTCTGCCAACACCCCATTGTACACTTCTGGCTCCAGGACCATAAATTTATAAATTTGTATTGTTTTGAGTTTGTGACAATTAGTTACAGCAGTCATAGGAAACTAATACAAAGGGCAAAAGCTGCCAGTTAAATTCTGACAAAAGGATTAACATATCATTATTGTAAAAATGCATCCCAATGTCAAAGATGCTAAGATGTGATAATGTCAGTTATTATGTTAATATGTGATAAAAATAAGGAGGTGTTAAATGAAATTCACTAATTTGAAATAATATTTGTAGGTTGGGACAAGATCATAAAATGCTTTGTGATCCACAGGACTTGGACCTGTGCACATTGTGAAGCTGTTACAACCTTCCTTCAAAAAAAGTGGTCATGAAGTATACTTGACCTTCTCCCACCAAGAGTCACATTGCATTTCCAACTGTATTTTTAAAATATATAACGTTTATTTTTTCCCTGAGGTTTTATTTTGCTGAAAACTATATCCTATTGACGTACTTTAAAATTGAGAAACCAAGGCCGTATGCATTTTATTTGCATACATAGTTGCTAGGTAAAATTAAAAATTTATTTTCATTAATTTCCTTTTACAACTATGTCATCAATTTGCAAAATCACAAATGCTGAGGTTCCCAATGAAATTGTATTGGTAGTAAAAATCTGCATTTAACAGAACTATTTTCCTTGAGTTGAAATTTGCATCAGTCAAATCAGTATGTTACTTTTGAGTGTATGAATCACTTTTAGTATCAAGTTCTTTATGATGATCTTAAACTTTTTAAAGAAAAATACTGTTTTTAAAAACTCTGAGTGGTATAGATGTTTGTAAAAATGCTAAATGTGAGGCTATATTAGTCTAGTAGTTTGAATTTTTCTTTGTGATGATTTAGATGAACAAAGAAAAAAATGCTGTTTAAAAATTTTTAAGTGATAGAACTCAGATATTTATAAAAACACAGCAATGTTGTAAGTTAAAAGATAATAGATTAGGGGCTACATTTCTGTCAGGAGATGTCATATAGGAGGTGACAGTAATGAAGGGCCAGTGACATTCACTTAAAGATAAGTGAAATGCAAATCAAGTCATCCCCCTTGTACAACCTGCAACAACAATTGAAAGGCCGGCACTGGACAGTATACAATGTCTCTACAGTGAGCGAGATTAAGGGGTAGATATTGAGTGAGAGCAGAGTAGTTCTTCATGAAGCCTACCTCAGAATCTTACAGATGTTTTCATTTCATCCTGCAAAATCCAGTATAAATGTATTATCCAAATTCCAAAAAAAAATCCCAATGCCTTTCACTCAACAGAAGAGCCAGATGACACTATATGTCCTTAATGGGTATTAGATGGTGATATTGGTAATATATATTTTTGTGCACTGTAAATCACCAGAGAAGGCTCATATTATCAATTATCCAGAAATTGCACGTAGACCAAAGAAATGGAAGCAATGAATTGTGGGGGAAGATACTATTTCTCTCTCTGTCTCTCTTTTTTTCTTTCTCTCCTCTATCGTCTCTACCTCTCTCTCCAAAATGCCCAAATGTCCCAATCCATGGCTCCCGATTATATTATGAAGATTTGATTTCTTCTGAAAGCTAGTGATCAGTGAGACAGAGCAATGGAAACAACCACTTTTTTTTCCCCATAATCCTTAGAAATTTCCTCCCTTATTTTCCCCAAATCCTCACTTACTAGTGGTACATGATATAGATGTATTTTACAAATATTGGTCTTATATTAAATCTATAATTTTTTAAAATTTTTGAATAAAAATTGTATGCATTTCAGGCGTAGAACATTGTCACTGGGTGGAATGTATACAGGTACTCAGCAGCAATAGGACTTTCAGTGGTAAGTTGAGATCAAATATAAAAGGAATTTGCTCGTTTGCAAATTTACATGTTTGGTGCTATACATTTTGATCCCAGTCCACAACCTTCAAGATGCTGACTTTCAGTTTAATGGGGAGCAAGAAAGCCTGGGGCACAACAGCCCCCTACTTCCCACTGTTTGTGATGCGCTGCACAGCATTGTGTGAGGAGTCACTGAAAAGCAATATTTAACCTTTTGCTTTACAAGTGGAACAGTAAGCATTTATCAGGAACACATTCTAAGAGTTCAGCCTAGATTCTTGCTTAGTCATTTTCCCAAGCCCCCATTCTTGATACCACCGACAAGAAGAAAGTTTTCAGGAATTTTTCTCCTGTGACAAGACATTTAAATTCAGATTCAAGATTAAAATATGGTACATAGTGGTCTAATAAATTAAACGGTCTCAAGTGAAAAATGATTGGTGAGGTTAAAAGTTTGAAAAAGTAGAACAATTCTAGTCAAGACTGAACGAGGCTCCTGCTTTCACATCACCACAGCCCTCCTCTTTAACACAAACTTTAGTCTCCCAAGTGCTCTTCTCATCATATTTGACAAAAATAACTTTAACTTTGGAAAATAGTCATAAACATAAATCAGTACCTTCTATAAACTTCTACTCAAGAGTAAATAAATAAAGAATAAAGACAAATGTAATAAAAATATTTCTGGTGTTTGTATGTTTAGGTAGTTTTGATTCACCATTCATAATAATAACAATCACTTAGCACTTAAAACGTACGAGGTACTTTTTAAGCGTTTTGCATATGCCGACTCATTTTATCCTCGCACAGAGTCTATGGGTAGGTGCTGTTATTATCCCTTGTTCTAGGTGAGGAAACCGAGGCGCAGGTTGATTACGTCAGCAGGGCAGCCATGCTTCCACCCGGCCGTCTGGCCCAGATTCTGTAAATTCATAGTGTGGTGCTGCTTCTCTTGCTCCTCGGTTTCTCAAAACCGTTTTTTTTTTAATCTAAGAAATTTCATGCATTTTCATGTAAATAAATTGAAATTTGTTTTTGCTTTATATTTAGTCTCTGAGTTGCCTACTAGTTGAAAATAATAGGTTTTAATGAAGATTATTACTTTTTTGCATTCTTGTGATTCTATGCAAGCAGCATAAAGTGCAAGGCTTTTAAAAAATGTCCCAAATATTAAGTTCTAGGCACTAACATTCACTCTTGTTTGAAAGTGCTCCCAAGTGACTTTTTAAATAACCTTGAAAAAGGTTAGCTATACCTCTAAGCATTCTTTGAGTATTATCAGCCAAATGACTGAGTTCAGCAATTTCACAGCATAAATCCTCAACTAGGGTGATTAAAGGTAATGAATTTAGGTTAAAGCCTAAAATTGAATCGAATAGAAGCAGATGAATTCCTATATCTTATTCCTATATATAAAACTCTTCTTGTATGTAAAAAACATTACTAAATTTTGAGAAATAATGTTATATTTATATTTCCAAGAAAAAACGCTCTTCTGAATATCTTAGAGATTAAATTATTCAATAGACTTTACAGAGTATATTTGTGTCCATTATAATATTGAAAATCAATATGCATTACCCACAGAATGTACACTTGATAAAACATATTTAGTCATAGCAAATTTTAAGAGATCTGAGTCCCCTTGAATCCATATTAAACATATACACCATCGAATGTCAGAGATGAAGCAACTGCATATCCCTGACTTAAAACAACATTGGGGAAAAGCACATATTATAGCTACTAAAATCTCTGCAACAACGAAAATGAATTGATTTTAAACAAAGGGTGTAAGGAATGTATAAATCCAAGTGATTTCTCTGTTGAAATATGCATAATATTTGACTCTGGTCTTCTTATCTGTTTAACCATTATAAATTTAGTGAATATAAGCTATCGAAAAAAGAAAAACTAAGAATTCTTTCATTCAGCAAATATGCAGTGAGTGCCCTTGGTGTAAGATGGTAGCTCTAGTAGAGCTAAGCAGTAAAGGCATAAAAAGAAGAACAAAATAATTCCAGGTTCATGGATCTCAAATTTTAGATAACAGAGCAGATATATGTCCATGAACTCAATGCCTGTTTTAATGAAACTCTATAGGAGGTACACTCGGCACAAAGGAAGAGTCATTATAAAAGATGATCTGGGGCAGTGACCCTCAATACAAGTGTCTCAAGATATGTACAAGTCACTCACATACAGGATATATTTTGAAAATTGGCCCATAAATACAACATTCTTGATAGTTAACTTATCCCGAGTACTCTAAATTCTCATATGCATTTTTATTATGCAATCCTGTGTCATTGTCTCTAATTCTTCATCAGTCATTATCTTCCT
This sequence comes from Equus asinus, assembly GCF_041296235.1. NCBI lineage: Eukaryota > Metazoa > Chordata > Mammalia > Perissodactyla > Equidae > Equus > Equus asinus. The sequence goes on along the minus strand of NC_091797.1, from coordinate 6,459,259 downwards.
ATGACCATCTAGCAATCCTTCAAGCCTTTTCTTGCAGAGATTGAAAAAGACTTCTTCAGTCACTTATTTCATTCAGGAAGTCTTAACATACATTTTCAAATACGACTTGATTAATATGAGCTCATTCTAGCCACTGTTGGTTTAATACATGGGACAAAGGCATTATTAGGCAAATATAATTAATTCAGGTAAGTTAAACACTGTAGGTTAGAACTCTGCTGTAGGTATTCTCCAGAAAAAAAAAGAGAGAAAGAGGGTTTAGAGTTTCCAGGCTGATGGCTCATGAGCAAGGTACAGGACATGACATAAGGTAAACACACAGCAAGGCATTTGTGCACTGAAGGATGGGCTACAAATAAGACAGAAGTCGTTATATGGGGCTGGCTTGCCTCCCTGTATCTGACGTTCATTTAGGAGAGCACAGTGCAAAAGCCTACCTAGCATTTTGGAAAATACGGTCAGGAAATAAGTGCTCATTCAGAAATCTGGGACTAATCCATCACCACATGGATTCTAGCCTTTAGCGTTTGTTTACTTATAATGTTTTTCTCTGACAGTGAGCAGCTTGGTTCCCATTATCTACAATTTATTTACTTACTGGTTCAGCCCTAGTATACAAGTAAAGTAGTTTCAGAATTGCTAACCTTTTTCTCTGTGAGACACAAATTTACCCACAAGAGTATGGTGTTTAGGTACAGATTTTTTGGCATTTATCTTACTGTAACCAGTCAAAACACTGTTTTCCAGTTATTTAGGTCAGCTCCATTTGTCCGTACTTCATTTAGTAAGGTCCTGTCATCCATTTGTAATGAACTTGAATTTATTTGTGACAGTCTGCATTCTGTGATTGGGCCCTTCGATATTTTGATTTTGCTTCTAATTCACTTCTAGTAAAGTTCACTCTGTAGTGTATAGTTCTATGAATTTTGACAAACGTAGAGAATCATATATCCACCGTCAGAGTCCCATATAGAACAATTGCCTCACCCTAATGATTCTCTTGACTGCTCCATTGAAAACGACCCGCCCTTCAACTTCCCGGCACACAATGATCTGCTTTCTGTCCCTATGGTTCTGCCTTTTCCTGAATGTCATATAAATGGAATCATGCAATGCACATCTTTTGTGTCTGGTTTCTTTCCCAAAAGTAGCAAAAAATATTTATGTTTTATCAATATTGTCTTAATAATTTATTTCTTTTCATTGCTGAGCAGTATACCACTGTACAGATGTAGCAGAATTTGTTTCTCCAGTCCCCTGTTGAAAGGCATGTTGACCGTTTCCAGTTTTTTGGTGAATATGGATAAAGGCATAAATGTGCACTACAAACATTTGCATATAGACTTTGGTGTGAACATAAGTCTTCAATTCACTTGAGTAAAGACTTGAGTGCTGGTTCACATGGCAAGTGTATGTTTAGTTTATAATAAACTGTCAAATTATTTTCCCGAGTGGCTTTACCATTTTGCATTCCCATCATTCCCAATGAAGAGAGTTTTTGTTGCTCTGCCTCCTCACAACCATTCAGTATTGTCATTTATCTGTTCTTTGTTTATTTAATTTTAGCCATACTAATAGGTGTGGGCATCACTGTTGAGTATTAAGATCAATTTTTGTTAACTTTCTATTTTAATATGGCTTAAACTGACAAAAAAAATAAAAATAATTCAAGAAACTCCAGTACTTAATTCAGTCACAAATTGTTTGTATCTTCCTATATTTGCATTAATATTTCCTATTTACACGTACGTATACGACATGCATTTCTAGTATATGTTATATTACATCTGTCAGATGCATTTCATTTTGAAGAAAGTGAACAATTTGTGAGAAAGTACTGCAGTGTGCATTTTCTAAAGACAATATTATTCCTTACACTGCCACAGTACAATTATCAAAATCACATCTATTATCTAACCCACAGTCTGTATGCAAATTTTATCACCAACCCCAATAAAATCTTTCACACAGTGTTTTTTCCTGGTCAGAATCAAATCCAAGATTGCATCCCGAATTTAGTGTGGTTATCTTTTGCTGGAACAGTTATTTATCCTTTCTTGGTCTTTCTGGACCTTGACATTTTGCAGATTTCAGTCCAGAAATTTTGTAAAATGCCTGTCAATTTTGGCTTATCTGATTTATGTACACATCCCGTCTCTTATGAATCATTCACCCGCTAGTTCTAGTAACCATGGATGATTTTCTAACTCGACCATTGCTTTCATATATGTCAGCTGACATTCTGCTATAATGAAGAGCTTTCCCTTCATACTTCCCCAAGTATTTGTCTATTTTTCAATTCATTATATATTTACTTAAGAATTGAGGTATCTATTATATTATTAAGTGGATTATAATCCATTAACTTCGTTATTCATTTTAACACTCAAATTTTCTCATATTTGGCCAGCAGAAGTACTTTCAAGCTGGCTCCTTTGTGTCCTTTTGATAAATTCTCATTTTTCTTTGAGTACTGTTTTATTTTGTAATACGAAAAAATATTTATGGTTTATCTTATAGTTTCCCTTCTTCAGGCTTGGAGTTTGTCTTTTCTCTAAAAAGCCATGGTTTATATAAGTAGAAGATGATATTTAGAAATCAAGAACTGTGTGATATGAGTGCTCAACTATCAATGGACAGAGCTAGGAATTGTACACATATGTGTATATTTACACATATGAACATATGTACATACACATATATTTTCCTATATCTGCACCTAGATACACACACAGATACACATGCAGACAAATACTTCAGACAGACACACACACATGCATTGGGGTCATGCTGATACATACAATTTCATTTATAGTACCGTATAATATAATACATGCATGCATGTACTTATATAGTTATATTTATGCTTCTGTGTCTACTTATTAAAAACCATGAATTCATACTCATACCTCCAATTTATAGTCAACACCCCAGGGTGCTTTATAGTTGACCTCCTTTCCGTATTTGTAAATTCCCTCTCCAACAGTGAGAAATCTAGCTCCCATCATCCTCAATGTATTTACTAATTTGCTCAAGGCTATAATACACAGAAAAAAGTTTTAGAATTGCTAACCCAAACAACTGAAGAAAGCAAAACTACTAATCAGAAATCAATTTACAGTCTTGTTTTTTGCCAAAACTTACATAGAATAAATGCATAAATCTTAAGTGTACATTATGTGAGTTTTTACAAATGAATAAACTTCTTAACTCACAGGTCATCTTTTAAGATATAGAACCTTCCATCACCTCAGAAATTTCCTTCATTCCTCTTTCCCAATCAACGCTATCCTCGGAAACAACCACTTTTCTGGGGTTTTTTTTTTCCTATTTGAGAAACAACATAAGTGAATCTCACAATATGTTCTCTTTCCGTCCATCTTCTTTGTTTAGCATAATGTCTGAGAGTCTTGTGTATCAGGAGTCTGATCCTTTTTATTACTGAGTAATAGCCCATGGCATTTGCATACCACGAGTTGTTTATATATTTTCATGTGGACACACATTTGGCTTGTTTCTAGGTTTCAGTTACTATGACTAAGACTGTTGTAAACATTCTTGTAAATGCTTTTTGTAGACAAATATTTTCATTTCATTTGCTTATATACCTAGGAGTCGATTGCTGTCCTTTGTTAGATGTACATTTAACTTTAAAAGTAACTTCCAAACTCTTTTCCAAATTTTTTCATTTTATTTTCAATCAGTAATTTTATCTATCATCAAGGTATAAGAATTCTGGTTAGTTCATATTTTCAACACTTAAAAAAACTTTAGACATTTTGGAGTAGTATCCATCCTTGGGTTTATTTTGCGTTTCCCTGATGATTAATGATGGTAAGATCTTTTTATTTGCTTATTTTCCTATGTGAACGTTGGTTCCAGTCATTTGCACATTATTTTTAGTGGGTTTTTTTACATTATTGCATTATAGATATTCCATGTATATTCTACTTTAAGTCCTTTGTCAGGTAGATGTTTGCATATATTTTCTCTCATGCTGATCTATTTATTTTCTCAATAGTGTCTTTGGCAAGCAAAAATTTTGAATTTGTGTAGTGTAAATTATCCATTTTTCCTTTTATGGATATTACTCTCTGCCTTTTCTAATAAATAAAAGCTTCTTCCTAGCTCGAAAAGAGCAACTCCCATGTTTTCTCCTAAAAGCTTTATAGTTTTGGCTTTTACATAAAGATCAATGATCATCTTAAATTAGTGTTTTGTGTACAGTATGAGGTAGAAGTCAATGTCATTTTTCCCCGTAAATATCTACTTATTTCATTATTGTTTGTTGAAAAGATTTTCATTTTCCAGTTGAATCACTTTGGATCCTTTGTTGAAAATGAACTAATTGTATAAATGTGGTTCTATTTCTAGAACCTTCTTTCACTTTCATTGATCAATATTCCCTTCTTTCCTTCCTTCCTTCCTACTTTCTTTCCTTCCTCACTCCCTCCCTTCCTCCCTTTGTTTCTAATAAAACATTCTCTTGATATTAAGTTACAAAGTCAGATAGTATAACTTCTCCAGACTTGTTCTTTTATTCAGTAGATTGTTTTAGCCATTATAAGTTCATACATTTCCATTTTTTAAACCAAATTGTCAATTAAAAAAAACAAAACACTACTTGCATTATAAGAGGTATTACACTGAATTTATAGATCATCTTAACCATACTCATTCTTCCAATATATGATCAGGTTCCATTTTTCCATCTCTACAATTCTTCTTTATCTCAGCAATGTTTTATAGTTTTATGCATAGACATTCTTAAATGTTAATTTAACACTGTTTTTTATGCTTTTGCAGCTTTCATAAAAGGACTTGTAGAAAGTTTCATTTCTAAGCTCAACATAAACCTGAATCTATGATAGAAGAAGAATTTTTGAGTCTCAGCAGAGAGTGAGTATTTTGCATGCAGATGAAATGTAAACAATCTGTGGCCCCACGCATGGTAGCAGAGAAAAATAACTACGACCCCTCTTTTTGAATTTGTATGAGCTCTGTGAATGTTTGTCTAACGGAACCCTGGAGAAGTGCTACTTTGTCAATTTTGCAGCAATAAATCTTAAGAGACTGGCAGTCTCTTGTTCCTTCCTCTTGAAACACTTGCTCTAAGATCAGGTTTCTCAATATCAGCAGCACTGACAGTTTTACCTAATACTTTTTTGTTGTGTGGGGCTGCCTCATAACGTGTTTGACAGCTTCCTGTGCATCCACCCTGGGCTAGTTTGCTAGGGCTTTCTCACAAACTGCGTGGCTTAAACAGAAGAAATTTATTGTCTCACAGATCTGGAGGCCAGAAGTCCCCAGTCAAGGTATTGGCAAGGTTGGTTCTTCTGAAGATTTTGAAAGAGAACCTGTTTAATGCTTCTCTCCTAGCTTCTGATGTTTGCTGGCAATCTTTGGCTTGTAGAAGCATCACCCCAACCTCTGCCTTTATCTTCACATGGTGATCTCCTTCAGTGTGTGTCTGTGTCTAAAGTTTCACTTTTGATAAGGACACCAGTCATATTGGATTAGGGCCCCATGCTACACCAATGTGACTTCATCTTAACACGTTACACCTGCAATGACCCTATTTCCAAATAAGTCCACATTCTGAGGTACTGGGGGTTAAGAATTCAACATGTGAATTTTGGGAGGACACAGTTCCACTCATAACATAACTACTAGATGGTATTCTCACCTATCCAGTTGTGACAACCAAAACTATCTCTACACTTTGCCAAATGTCCCCTGGAGGGGCAAAATCATCTCTATTTGAGAACCACTGCCCTACAAAAAATCGGGTCAAAAAAATTTTGATTACCCTTGAACTGCCATGTTGTGAGGAAGCCTAAGCTAGGCATACTGAGAGCCACATGGAGGAAGGGTGGTGAGCCAGACTCCGTTGACCAAAAAGGATAATCATTGGTCATTTAAGAAATTATGCAGCACAGTGCAAACTCTGGTCACTATAACTCACATCCTCCCTGTGAAAAATATGCTCTCTCCACCCGCAAATGCATTGTCTCATTGGAATTAGCTTGAATTCTAAGCTATCATTATTTAAGTTAAGCCCAAATGTAGAAGAGACTGCTTCATTATAGTTTCTCTGTTTTAACATTTGGATATGGCTTTTCTTGATTCAGAGATCTACAAATTAAAAAGACAGGTTATCTGCTCATCCATATTGTCAGTATACAAAGCTGAGGCAAAGACAAGAATATTGCAATGAATACACATTTGAAAGGGGAGGAAAGGGAGGAAAGTACATAGTAAAGACTGGCACATAGTAAAGACCGGTCCATAGTACTCTGGGTCCCTACTTTGCAAGCCATGAGTAATGGCTCATGTTTGCAGCTGAGTAACTTTTGCAGCTTACTTACTGCTAGACCCACTCATTTCTCTGAATTATGTCCTGTTTACCTTAGGGGGAGAGTTAGTGTAAGCCCTTAAGGTTTTTAACAGTATTTTTGTCTCGCTGAGGGGTCTACATGCCTCTGACTTAAGTTATTCTACAGTCTTAACAAAGGATTTAAAAGTCATGCAGTCTTGGGTCTCATCATTAGCTCATCTCCTTCCTCTCCTGTTTTGTTTGTCACAGGACACTAAATGAAGCTATTTGTTAATTCTCCACATGCTGGGAAAGATGTCGTTGACATATGTGGATAGATTTGGTCAACCTGAAAAGCTTATATACTAAAAAGGTAAAAGTTGAGGATGCTGAATAGTATCAAATATTGAAGATGAGTAATATCCTGGAAGCTAAGGAAGGTAAGAACCGAAAAACAATAGCAGTGTCATCACTTTCGAAGAGCTAAAATTATTATGAGTGTATTGCAAACCAGTCCTTCTCTGGAATTTTGAACTTAACTATAATTTCCCTAATTGTTAGAGAGTCAGGGGTATATTATTTCCTATTGGAGATGCAAATCAAAAATGATTAGTATAAAGTGTAGGTTAGAGTTAAGCATTTCTCTGAATGTGCCGGACCTGTCATTCTATCGTTGCACATATACAGTTACCCCGATGGGACCAGCTCTGCAATGTCTTGTTAATTTAACCCTATGGCATGGTCAATATAATACGTTCATACTTACAGTCAGTAACAATACTTTTTTCACTTTATATCCTATTTTTATAGAAAATGTAGTCAAATATAATTACCAAACAGTTGAGTAGCCTATAGGTTCTAAAGAAAAAAGATAGGGAATGTCAAACTGATAAATAATAGCTCTGATGTATTAAGAAGAAATACAACTGAAATCATACAATTAAAGAAATATTTGATCAAGATATTAAATACCTCTGAATTCTAAAAACAGGGAAAGAAATTAATAAAAGAAGAAAAGAGAATTAATTCTGTTTATAAGTAGTACAAAGAAATATGCTTATCTTCTACTCAGGTTCCCTTCATGCTTGCTGTCTAAATGGCCTCAGTATCTAAGTATTTATATGGAACTAAAGGCAATGATGTAATCACCAAGAAGGTGAACACAATACTGATTGTCAAGCTAACATGTGCTTCATGCTTCCTATTTTAATTGCTGCACAGAAAAAGCAGGAGACAAAATAGCCAACATCAACTATTAAATGACTAGTTTTTTTCTATTAGATTCTTACTATGAACTCAATACTTAATAGTTCATCTAATTTATTTGACTCCTCCAAATTAATATTCATAGTGCTACTTTCATTAAAAGAATTAAATCAAATTGACTTTTTGTTAATATACTCAATTGATCGCTAGTTGACTTTAAGAAATTTTCACAGCTTTGAAGGTGGTTGCCTGCATATTGCCCCCAAAATATTTTGTCCTCCAAGAATGTTTAGTATCGCTGTGGACTGACTTGTCTGGAGCATTTAATGGCAACATCTGCAGCTCCCCATTGTAGATCAACACAAGAATGACTGAAAAACTAATTGCTCCATTATCTGTACTCCTGTCTTTTTCTCCACAAGCACTTAAAAATATGTACTTAAATCTGCTTCCTAATTACAACTTCCCCTAACAGAGTGTCCTATCCAGAAAACAGCATTACTATTTCGGCTTTCAACACACTTAAGCATTTTTATTTTGCTGAGTTTTCTTTTCTTCTCTGCTTACTTTCTTTTGCAAACATGTTTAATGGCTAATTACCAACTCTGCTTTGTTATCTTAATTGCTACACATTTAGGGACATGTGTCACTAAAGCTTTAGCAGATAAGACATTTGCTCAAACAATATTTCTATTCTACTTGCACATACACGGCCTTATTAGAATTACATTTTTATTAGTTTAAGCACACGTTTTCTTGAGAATCAAACAATAACTTACCTCAAAGCCCTGTCTTCTTTGTATTACATATTGGAAACTTTTATGTTTTAGAAGAAAAGGGAGACAACTTATTACTCCAAAAGGTGATAGAAGTACCCAGACCATTTCTTTAACAACGATATATGCAATATTATTTTCTCCCAGGATTCCTTCATTTAATAAAATTCAATATGCAAATAGTTCATTATATGAATTATGAAATCATCAACAGGTTAGTTAGTTACTAGTAAATGTACACTTAAAATTTTAGATTTATCAATCATACTTTTTAGAGGGAATCACGTTAACTTAATGTAGTTCGAAGTATCACTAAGGTGCATTAGGAAATTTGAGAGTTGTGGTCTTTTCCATCAACCAAGAGAACACTCCAAGTTCTGAGATGGACTTTGCCTCCTCAAGTGCTTCACTGGTAGGGCGGGACTGGCTAAGTGGGTCAGGAGCAGGATGTCCACTACACGTAGTCATCGCCACCTATCCGTCACTTCCATTACATTTCATGGACATTACTTCTAGAATTTAAAATTACTGATTGGGCAAAGGCTGCATTACTGGTTGGCACTGACTATATTTTTTTAAACAAATAGTAATAACTAGCACTTGTAAAACATGACCACATACACAATTGCACTTAACTCTGGAGGATAGATGAGTAGGTGTACTTAATCCCAGCTGTGTGTATGTGTGTGTGCATGTCTCTACATGATTAATAATTTTCTTTTTATTTCATACGTAGAAGGAGAATTTACACATTGAGGCTTTGTTTATTCCTATTTAATCCACACATGGAAATAGAAAAACCTCTACTTAGCACATTTTGGAAAGCAAGATAAACTAATATCACTGAATTCTTCTTGGAAGTGTTGGGCATAGAGAGCCTTAGTGGAGGGTGCTCCAGAAAGCAATGAGTGGCCGTGACAATAGACTGGTTCATGACAATAGTGCTCATTGGGAAAGACTGGTTTATACCTCCTTGTTTTAATTAGAATAGAAAATTGTGAAATCCAAACATGCAGAACATGTATGTAGTCCATATCTTGCTTTCTTACATGAGGTTTACTTCAGGGAAATCCTAATAATTACCTCCATCAGGGAAGGTAAAGAACTATTTGTATTTATTAAAATTCTCTGCTCATTGCTGAAGAAAAATTTAGTTCATAGTAAGCAGAAGACAAAATAATAATGCCCTTTCCTTCAGAAGGAAATGCATTTTTGTTGTTTATTTGCTAGATTCAGTTTCTAAGACTTGAACTTGCAAGGGAGCCTAGATTAAATCAAAGCCAACCACTTGCTAACAAGTGGATGGACACCTCATGGCAAAAGCATTGTGTTGAGTAATTTATTTTTGTATTTATTTGTTCTCTTAAAAAAGAATAAAAAAGATTCCACAGATTTCAAAAGAGATATAGAGCATTAATAACATTATGTGTGAAAGCTATGCTATTTGTGGAGGATCCATAATTATAATGCTAGAAACTAACATGCATAAAAACACTGCGTTATTCAGCTCTCCAGAAGTAATTATACAGAGATTTTTCTAATTGTTTTCTGTTGTCCCCATAAATGGACTATATAAAATCACAATCCACTTTTTGGGTAAATTCCTTTCTTTAATGTATGTTTTAATAAGCTATAACTAGCCATGAAACATAGCCTCTCTAAATGGCAAAACATTTGAACCAGGGTATATTCCTAAAATAAACACTCAAAGCCCTAAATTGTACAAATTCACATATGTGGTAAATGGTAACTGTATGTATTCCTTAAATTTTCAGAAGAATGCTCATAAATTTATAAGTTCAGAAATATATGTATTATTTTTCTGGCATAAATTTTACTCAAAATTGAAAAATTGTATTAATCTAGTATAGTGGAGTAGAATTACATATTTTCTATAACTGGAAGTCTTTGCACATTACTTTAATAAAACATATGTTAGTGCAGATAAAGAACCAACAGATAACACTTCCACTACATCAACAGAAAACTATGAGTAGCTTATAAAATAGGTTATTATTTGAGTATTTTCTATACCAAGGGTCAGCAAATGTTTTCTGAAAGGAGCAGACAGTAAATAATTTAGGCCTTACAGGCAAAGAAAACATACACTCTGATGGCTTCAGCGATCAGCAGTTCATAAATAAATGGGTGTGCTGGTGTTTGTGAGACGGACAAGATAGGAAGGGCCGGGATCTGCCTCTGGGAGACACAGTTTGTTAACTCCAGTCTACTCAATACAGAAGAACTACGCTGACCGAATTATTGAATCAACTAAATATTTACTAAACTTAATCCTAATATTTTAATGTGCTTTGCTGGTTTCATTTTTCATGTATAATCTTTTTATTTCTTTTTAAAATAGATTGTAAAATCGCTAACAGGCTTAGAACAAACTTAATCAGAGAATAAAGAATTACTAAATTAAGAAAATAAATTTCATGTGCATTTTATATAGAAACTGAATTCATACTGTATTACACATATTTTTTTAAAAAAATACATTTATCCATGGGATTTTAAAAATCAATTCCAGTGAAATTTTCAGGGAAATCTCTATGATCATTCAAGGGATAATTCTTAGAGTCACTAATGCTAGTTGCTGTAAAGAAGAAACTCCTTGTTACCTTCGTGACTTGACACAATAACAACTCACTTGTTTGTTTGTTGTTTGCTCACTCAGTACAGTAGGGATGCTCCTGGCCCCTGGGTATTTTACTACCTTAGAATTTAGGGACCTATGTTTTTCCATCTTCCAGTTTTTCTCTCATTGGGAATGCCTTCAGTTCTCCTCAGTGTCCCTTTGATATGCTCTCATGGTTTTGTATTTCGGGTACTTCATTGCTTTTTGGCATTACAAGATTTTCCACACTTTTGTACATTCAGTATCCTGGTCCCACAATCAACTAGATCTCTAAGGAGATCTGGTTCATTTTATTGGAGAATGGTAAGAGAAACCAAGATCTAGGCACTGGGCAACCTTTGTTATTTTTAAAAGGAAATATTTTTTATTTATTGGCATTGTTTAGACTATTCTGTATGTATCTTTAAAGATGTATGTTTAAACAAATATGCATTGATTCCTACCTATCCAAACATTATAAAATATCACCTATTGTATGGATTTTACATATATATGTTAGAATTATTTAAAATTACAATTAAACTCGATGATTATTAATTTCTGGCAGGCAATGTAGTATTTATATGAGACAATCTACCTTCAAATCAGTGATGTAGGTATATTCTTATTTCCATTTAACAGATAAGAAAACTTGTGACTTTAAATAGGTGCCAAATATTTGAAGTTGCTCAGGCAATCATATGGTTTAATTAGTAATTGTAAGGAGATACTAAGAAAATTAAGTACAACATGTAAAAATATCTAAATTGATTATGTTTAGTTGAACGCTGTGATGGCTAATTTCAGGTGTGTATTTGACTGGGCCACAGGGTTCCCAGATTAAACATTACTTTTGGGTGTGTCTGAGTGTTTCCTGAAGAGGTTAGCACTTGAATCAGTGAGTCAGCAGAGCGGATTGCCCTTCCCAATGTGAGTGGGCATCATTCAATCTGCTGAGGGCCCGAGTAGAGCAAAAAGTTAAGGGAGGGAGGATTTGTGCCTTTCTCGCCTGCCTGCTTGAGCTGGGGCAGTGGCTTCCTCCTGTCCTCAGCCTGGGATCTATACTGTGAGCTCCCCCAGTTCTCAGGCCTTTGGACTCAGACTGGAATTACACCACTTGCTTTCCTGGGTCTCAGCTTGCAGACAGTAGATCATGGGACTTCTCCGCTTCCTTAACTGCGAACTAATTCCTCACAATGAATCTCCATAATATATAGACATAGATATATAGATGAAGGTATATAGACATATCTCCCATTGGTTCTATTTCTCTGGAGAATCCTGAATAATGCAGGTTACATATTCCTTGGCTTAGAAAAAGATAGTAAAGTTCGGAGAAGTATCCAGTGATGTACTTCCTATATATTGGTTTACACAACAATTTATCAAAACATATATTTTACAAGGCAAAGCATACATTTACTTAGTTTTTGAAAAAGAAAATTCAACTGAAGCTAAAGAAGTATCATCAGAGTTTAAGCCAAATAAAAAAAATCTGTTAATGAGTTACTATACCTTAAGCACAACATAGCTACATTCAAAAATTAAATCAATTATTAGTTTAGAAAGAAAAAAAGAAACCTTGATGATTTCATCAGAAATTGACTAGGAAAAAGATATCTCGAATATAACATGTAGGTTGGTAATATATTCCTTCCTTCCTTTTCATTTTATTATTTGGTTGTATCAGTGACTTTCCTAATAAAAAATAAGAAATGCGACTCTTTTAGTGGATGTATAAACAAAGCTCATTTTGCTCTAGTTTCTGCCTGAGGGGTAATTGGCTGGTCACTTTAGAAGTCTACTTTAAGAAAACGAAGGGATAATGATGTTGTTGGAGGACTGAAATGAGTTCAGACAAGAGACAGAAATGCTTTCTAAAGTTAATTATGTTTGCTTTCCTTCTCCCTTGGTGTTCATTACCTTTCAATGGAGCCACACGTTGGCAGAAGTAATTACCGGGCTGGTCAGCGCAGGTGGCTCCATTCTTGCAGGGCTGTGAAGCCGTCTCATCTGCGTCTGTTTCACTTCTCGTCCCTTTGAAAAATAATAAAAATATTTTAAGTTTTAATAAGGCAAGCAGGGTTATAATTCTTAAATTTGCCCAAAACTTTGGATCCTTTTGGAGTAATCTCTGAGACTGTACTCATTGGATAAGAACGCCACATGCATTAGTGTCAGAACCCATTTATTTCACCTTACTACAAACAGCAACAACTTCTTTTGGAATTACTAACTGCAGATGAATCTCCTCCGAGTTGGTTGGCATTCTGTCTGCTTAGATGTGAACTGATTTATCTTCTGCTTTGGAGTCTAGAGACAGACTAGACGTTTCAGGTTATTGGGATGCAAATCAAATGTTAGATTAAGGGAAATAAAAAAGGAAGTAATGAGTCAATAATTTCCTGATTTATGTCCCTGAGGGCTAAACGTTCTTTACAAGGCACAGTTGTCAAATGTTACTTACCGATAAAGCCGGGAGGACAGATGCGTTCGACTTTATCCGTGAATTCTGTAGGTGTAGTGTTTTGGAGGCAGGGTGATGAATCACATTTCTTTCTACTAATTTCACAAAGCAAACCTATATGGAAAGAAAGGAAAACAGAAATGTCCATTAACTATAAAGTTAGCATTTTCTTTTAGCTAATTCTGCACTGCAGATCTTCCATTAAACTTCCACCTACAACTCGTGTTGCTAAAACTGACCTTTCATGTTTTGTCACTTAGGTTGTTTATTAATTTGCAGAATTGAAAAACATAGCCTAAACTGACACTGACTTGACTCTTAAGAATTATGATAGCTAATTTTTCTTTTGCCACTCTTTAACAAGAACAGAAAAATTGACATTGACACATAACACATTGTATTTACAAGTTAGATGAATGGAAATCTTAATATTCTCAAAATTTTTTCTCCAAAATGGTGAAATGAATCTGGGCTAGAGAAAAATTAATGCAATGTACACCTAAATAGGAAAGAGCATACCTAATTAAATAGAAAATCTATTTGTATTACTATTATCATTGACAAAATGAAATACATAGTCAAAATATGACATTAGAACATCCAGTTAAGCTGAGAAGAAAGGGAAAATTAAATAAATGTGAGTGAATGAATACTTTTTCTAAACCTTAAAAATGTTTACTTGGTAAATTTGTGGATCAACTTTGTGAGAAAAAAATGGCACATTTAAAAACCTTGGTTTCTTCCTTATAGTTGGGGATATACCACAATTCATCTCTCCAGAAGACCTTGTTTTTACTCTGTCATAAAATTTTAAGAAGTCAACTTGAGTTTTTGTTGATGATAAATAGTATATTAAATTTTTATAAGTGGCCATATATTCTCTGAAGATGATCATTCTTAAGAAGATTAACCACATAAAACCAGTCTCTTAGATTTAATACAAAAAAAACAGCTGTTGCATTCATGGTTTTTGAAATAAATTTGACTTTTTTGTTGCTTAAAAATTACGCAGTGTTTTTATTTTTCAATCAATCATTCACATAGGAGTAGAATTAGGAACAATTTTGGGGAATTGGTTTTGAGCAACATTTTGGCTTGTAATGATGGCAATTTCATGCTGTTTCCTTGTATAGAAGGGAAGTATTGAGAATCTTCGAAAACAAAGGTGTGCCTACTATTAGTTTTCTTCTAATGTGAAAAATCATCAATATTTTAAAACATGAACAGCTTTTTATCAAAATGATTGATATATATTGACAAGGGCCATTATAAGAGTTACCACAGCAACAGAATGGGAGGTGGTGTAAAAAAAATATTACAAATTTTAAATATAAGTGTAACGGACTTATAGTTGATAAATCTTCTAAGAAAACGAACCCTGATTCATTTACAAAAGCAAAATATTCATTCAGTACTAAATGCATCTATTTCTGTGACGATGTGAAGACGTAGTAAAAGGATCCACGGAGACATTATGTATTCAAATATCCTCCCGGAAAAATAATTAGTACGCATGTCTACGAGATGAACTGTATCTTCTAAAAATAAGGAGTTACTTCCACCTCAAATTAACCTTCACTTATCCTAGTTTTGGTTGGCATGTGTGCCTACCTTGAAATCCATTCCGACACAGGCAGCTTGAAGTGCTGTGTCCCCATCTGCACAGGTACCACGTAGGCACTGGTCTGCCTCAATCTCACAGTTATTACTTAGAAACAAGAAAAGGAG
This sequence comes from Equus asinus, assembly GCF_041296235.1. Lineage (NCBI taxonomy): Eukaryota > Metazoa > Chordata > Mammalia > Perissodactyla > Equidae > Equus > Equus asinus. The sequence continues at coordinate 6,444,146 of NC_091797.1, read as the reverse complement.
CTGCCTCATTATAAATGTGTCACTGATGCAACTTGCAGCTAAGTCTAAGATTACATTCAGAATATATGAGATTTTCAACCTGTCTGCACAAAATCAACACATTGCCTAATGCTATCAACTAGATATCTACTCTTTTTGTTTGTTTATTTTGATGTCACTGCAACTGTGGCTTATTCTCATCTCAGCGAACCTAGGAAAATTCAAAATTTCCATTATTTCCTTAAAATTAAACACATACATGACTATTTATACATGACTGTACAGTGTTAACCAAATTGACTTTCTTTGATGCCTTTACCTTCAAAAACTGTTATACACGTTTGCGTCCTGTCTATAATTCTTTAAAAACAAAAGTTAAACACCTCTCAGCTCCTTGTTTCATTAAATTACTGTTGGTTCACAAACTGGTTTTTGTACAGAGAAGGAAAAGAGAGTCTGAAGAGAGAGGCAGGGCACTCCAGATTGGTAGGTGGCAGTTTAAGCAACAGAACTTACATACAAGGCTTGCCTTGGGCGGCCTCTCCACACAGAAGGTGAAAATGTCAGTTGTTTTCTTTCCCAGTCTCAAGTACCCCTAAATGTGGTATGCAAGCTAAAGTTGGCTAATATCATGGACCCGCCATGGAATTGGAAAGGAAGCGGGTGACGCAGAGACACAGGGATGGAGGAGAGCTCTATTTCTGCCCATGGCGGCGGCAGGACAGCCACATCAATTTTCAAGGGCCCATGGACAACACTGCCTTGGTACTTTCTAGTATCAGTGACATCTTCCCTACTGGCCTTGCAATAATATAAGGTGTGTTATTGCCTGCTGTCTAGCTTCCTTTGTTTATGCCAGTTTTCCAAATCTGACTCTAGATACTTTTACAAGTCCTACATGTATGTTCTTTTAGTAATCTCTAAATGAAATAATTTTCTCATTAAATCACCCTGAGTATATTTCTAATCCCAGCAATGAACAACTCCATTACTGGTGTGTATTACAATTTGTTTTTGCCATTATTATTAAATATTTATATTTCAGTTTTACAGATGAGGTAATCAGGAGGAAAAAAAACTAAAAAGAGCTTTCAGATATTTGTGGTAAATGTCATTGATGTTAATAAATCATTTATGTTAGCCTATATTCCATTTTATTCTACTTTCAAGAGCAAAGAGGGTTAGATCCACCACCTTTTAAAGTTAGGGAAATTAGTTTATATTTTCTTGTGATTTTTTTGCCTGGTTTTACTTTCTGGGCAATAGTGGCCTCATTGGATTACTTGGAAAGTGTTCCATCTTCTTCTTCTAGAAAGATTTGTGCATGGTTGAGATTGTTTCCCCCTGAAATATCTGATAGAATTCACTGGTACAGCCATCTGAGCCAATATTTTTATTTTCGAGTATTCGATTATAATTCAATTTCTTATTATTTTTTCACTTTTTTCTATTTCTACTTAAGTTTTTATATTTTTTGAGTCTTTCTAGGGATTTTTATATTCCTTCTAAGCTTTCTAATTTGTTGGCATAAAGTTGTTCATAAAATTTCCTATGATCTTTCAAAAATTCTGTAGTGTTGTAATGATGTACCCTCTTTCATTCCTGGTTTTGATAATGTGTGTTTTTTCTCTCTTTGTCAGTCTAACTAAAAGTTTATCAACTTTGTTGATCTTTTCAAAAAACTAGCTTTTTGCATGGTTGATTCCCCATATGGTTTTCTGTTTCTTTTTTATTAATTTCTCATATGATCTTTATTGTTTTCCTCTCTCATTTATTTTGGGTTTAATTGCTTTTCTTTTTTGAGCTTTTAGTGCAAGCTCAGATTACTGACTTTATGTATTTCTTTCTAGTATAAGTATAGGAAGCTATAAATTTCTATCTAAGCATTCCTTTAGTTTAGCACGTATTTTGACATACCGTATTGATTTTCATTCCATTCAAGAAATTATTTTATGTCCTGTGATGTCTTCTTTGACCCATGCGTTATTTATAAGTGTGTTGTTTATTTCCCAATACTGCCAGCTTTCCCAAATGTTTTCCTGGTGTTGATTTTGAAATAATTCCATTGCAGTCTTGTTGTAAACCTAACATTTTTTCCATGTGGAGAATGCTCTATATGTACTTAGAAAGAATACATATTCCTCCATTCTGCTAGTGATAAGTGGTATTTTCTATAATTGCCAGTTGGACCTGTTGGCTGATGTTAAACTCTACCATATACAGTCATGTGTCGCTTAACAACAGGTGTTGGTTCTGAGAAATGCATTGTTAGGCAATTTCATCATTGTGTGAACATCAGAGAGTATACTCACACAAACCTAGATGGTATAGCTTACTACACACCTAGGCTAGATTGTACTAATGTTATGGGATCACTGTCATATATGCAGCCCATTGTTTACCGAAATGTCGTTATGCAGCACGTGACTGTATTTACTGATTTTCTATCTAGTTGTTCTATTAGTTATTGTAATAAGGCTATTGAAATCTCCAATGATAGTTGTTAAATTATGTATTTCTCCTTTGAATAGTCTCAGTTTTTGTTTGGTATATTTTGGAGTTTTGTTGACAGATGTGTGTATGTTTATAATTGTTATATCCTTCTGAAGTATGGATCCTTTTGCCATCAGGAAGTTTTGCTCTTTGTCTCTAATAACATTTCTTGTCTGAAAGTCTACTTATTTCGTTTACTATTAATAAAGCCCCTCCAGCTCCCTCATGTTTACTGTTTACATGGTAAATATATATATATATATATATACATTTTTTTTTTGAGGAAGATTGGCCCAGAGCTAACATCTGTTGCCAATCTTTCTCTTTTTGCTTGAGGAAGAGTGTCGCTGAGCTAACATCTGTGGCGATCTTCCTCTGTTTTACCACCACAGCGTGGCTTGACGATTGGTGCTAGGTCCACACCCAGGATCTGAACCTGCAAACTCTGGGCCACTGAAGCAAAGCTGGCAAACTTCACCACCACGCCACCGGGCTGGCCCAAACATGGTAAATCTTTTAAACATCATTTAAGTTTTAAACTATTTGAGTCTTTGAATATGAGCACGTTATTCAATCTTGCTTTTTTGAGCAGTCTGACAAACACTCAGCCTTGTGATGAGAGTTTGTTCCCTCTCTGTGGCCTCTACATCCAGGGTTTTTCTAAACTCTTTCCCTACGTCCAGAATTCTGATTCTGACATCTGACTCAACTCCTAGTACCTGTTTCAAAATTAACCCTAATCATATCGTCATTTCAAATTAAATACTTCAAAAAACTAAATCTTTCTCCAATTAAAATATTATCCGTGAGATAATGATTCATATATTCAATAATAGTTAACTGAATTATCATCAGGTACAAAATTTAGGATTCACTTTGGATTACTCATTCTATGTCTGATAATTAGGAGATGAATGTATATTGATAATTACAACACATAACAGTTAAATTTTATTTGCAGAGGGAGCTTATTTATATGCAAGTGTATTTACTGCAATTTTTTTGGTATGTCATTGTCATATTTTACATTATAGCCTTTATTGGGAGTCCTATCTATAATTTACTTTAAAAATGGTTTAGCAAAATGATAGGAGTATAAGTCTTATTTAAAGGCAAATGAGGAAAATGAAGGCGTTATATTATGAACATGGTTATGCTATGCAAAGTGAACATCACTCAAATAAAATAATGATTGAAACATTGAATTTAACTGGTGTATTTTTTGGAAAGGGTTATTTATCTATTATATTAAAGACAACAAAACTATACAATCCCATGATAATTAGAAAAATGTTTTGTATTTTTCTACAAATGCTAATATCTGGATGAAAATTTAAAATTCAAAATTTGAATTTTCTGTATTTATATATGATATATTGAGTGTTAGATATTTTATAACAAATTCCAAAATATTTTGACTAAAATTTTCCAATTCATATGCACATGTATATATGTTTATTAGTTTTTACACACAATCATTGCATAATAGTTTACTATTTTCTTTATAATTATAGAAATTTCTGATTTTCTTATTTTAAAGACATTTAATTACAAAATCTGAGTAATAGCTCTATATTGCACAATTAACCTAAACATTTATCTTTCCACTCTCTGGAAAGTCCTGTAAAATAAAAAATCAAGAAGGACGGAATTTTCAAGAGGAAAGAGAATGATTAAAGGTGATTGAGCAGACTGAGTATTTCACAAGTTTCAACTTGCTGAAAGCTGATATGAGTAAGTTAATGATGAAACATAAACAGAAGCTGAAGAGGCAGTGAAAATAGTGTGATCTTCATGGTTGAGTCCTAGAAACAGATCAAGAACTCCTTTACCTTCTTACGGAAACTCAATGGGCAATGGAGAAATTTCAAAACAAAAATTGTAATCATTTTCCTCAGGGAAATATGGAGAAATATTATATCTGCATGAAAAAATAAAATATGTAAAGAAAATAATTAAAAAACAAAAAGGACACAAGTAGTAGTAGTATAAACGTGGTAATAAAATCCATTTTAAGAGTGAGGAAATAGAGTAAGTCTCTGAAAATTTGTTACAAAACCATAGTGAAGGAAAATCTGAGAGAAAAATGAAGTCACACACAGTAGTCTCCCCTTATCCTCAGTTTCACTTTTCATGGTTTCAGTTACCTGAGGTCAACAGCAGTCTGAAACTATTAAATAAAAAATTCCGGAAATAAGCAATTCATAAGTTTAAAATTCCAGCCATTCTGAATGAACAGCATGATGAAATCTCTCGCCTCTGGCCTGCCTGGAACGTGAGTCATTCCTTTGACCAGAAGATCCACGCTGGGCATGCCATCTGCCCACGAGTCCCTGAGGAGCCATCTTGGTGTTGCAGTGCTTGTGTTCAAGAAACCCTTGTCTTTCTTAATAATGGCCCCAAAGTGCAAGAGTAGTGCTGCTGGCAATTCAGATATGACAAAGAGAGGCGTAAAGTGATTCCTTTAAGTGAAAAGGTGAAAGTTCTTCACTCAATAAGGAAAGAGAAAAGATCATATGCTGAGGTGGCTAAGATCTACGGTAACTTTTATTACCTTATACTGTTGTGTTCTATTTTGTTGATAGTTATTGTTGTGAATCTGCTACTGTGCCTAATTTATAAATTAAACTTTATCATAGGTATACATGTATAGAGAAAAACAGTACATAGCGGGGTTGGTACTGTCTGTGGTTTCAGGCATCCAATCGGGGTCTTGCAACATCTCCCCGCAGATAAAGGGAGACTCCTATCTAAGACCATCGAGTACTCTATCATTCAAAGGAATTACAGAGGGATGGGAGAAATGGACAGAATAAACATCAAATAATTGATAGAAGAAATCTTGCTACAGCTTATAAGAGACATGAGTTGTTATTTAGGAGCTTAGTATGCGTGTAAATAAAAGATCTGCATCTAGTTTCATTACTACAAAATTCTGGAACATCAAGGATAGAAAGAAAATTTTAAGTGTTTCTAGAGAAAGAAAATCACTTGGAGTAATTTGGAGTAAATTGGAGTAAGGAAAATAATAAAAAATCCATCTCTCTCAAACGTTCTTAGGGAGTTACTTTCAGATGTACTCCTGATAAGCCAGGGAGATAAGGAAGAAAGACAAATGGTACATGAAACTATTTGTTTAATTCAGGAATTCAGTGACAAGATAGCCCATGATAACAGCTGGGAAACATCATTGTCTAATATTAGAACATGAAATCAGTGAATGCTGAAGAAATTCTTTTTTCAAGGATAGCTTTATGGATCCATTCCACATATAAAATGGACATGAAACTGTACCATATTTGTAAAACATAAATAAAAAGAAATTAATTTCTTCTTTAAATACAAATAAAGAAGTCAATGGGAAATTTGAGCAGAAATTTAAAAAGGTACGATGAAGACAATGGTCTAAATAAAAGAAACTTTGACCTAATTTGAACAATTGATTCAGTGTAAAATAAAAGAAACTATTTGATCTCAAAGCTAGAAATATTATCCTTCAAATGAACTCGGGTTGCAACATAGGAAACTTCAGGAAAAAAATGTGATTCTGGCATCACTTCTTCGGTGAAGAGTATTAACATATTTATAATAACGTAAATGTTGGTGACTGGTTTTCAACTTTTCTTTTTCTAAGATTGACACCTGAGCTAACATCTGTTGCCAATCTTCTTTTTTTTCTTTCTCCCCAAAGCCAACCAGTACATAGTTGTATATTCTAGTTGTAGATCCTTCTAGTTCTGCTGTGTGGGACGCCGCCTCAGCATGGCTGGTGAGTGGTACTAGGCCCACAACTAGGAGCCAAACTTGTGAAACTCTGGGCCACCAGTGTGGAGCGCATGAATTTAACCACTTGACCAAGGGGCCAGCCCACTGGTTTTCAACTTTTAAATGAAGCACAGACAGCTTAATTATACTTACGTTAACATATTCAAATAATGACAATGTAAATACAAAATATAAAGCATGGAATTTGGTAGGTGGAAAGGGTTAATGGTACAGAGAAGAGAAATGGCACTAATACCCTTAATTTTAATAAAAGTTAAGGTTGGTTATCTGAATCTGATTAAGAAATAGAAGCTTAAATGTATTATTTAACATAGTCAACACGAGAACTAAAAATAATAATATCTATTGAAAGAAAGTTGTAACGCGATGGTGAATTGGGAAGCTAATGAGGAGCTTCAACGTCCACAATGGAGAACCAGCAAATAACATCTGTAATTAAATTGTATAACTCAAAAGAGCAAATAAAATTTTTGGATGAGCAAATAAAGGCAGTAACACAAGAAATAAAATAAGGAACTATTTAAAAATGTTTGTCTCTAGCAGACTTGAAGGTAACAACTGGTCTGAGAATCTGCTGCTTTTTACCTGAAGTTTTTTTTATTTTACTGACTATGTTCACTGCTTAATTTGGGGTTTTTGTTGTTTTTTTATTAAATACTGTACAGTTTCAATAGCATTTTGTGAAAATATCTCATCTCTCATTAAATATTTGAATTTAAATTGATGAGTATGTACAAAGTTAGTGTGAAGTTCATAAAAATGACTAGTTCTGTGACTATCATTAGATAAACTAGGATTTATGGTTCTCAATTTTATAAGCAAAAAAATAGTTAAAGTTTTAAACTTCAATTTTCTATTGTGCTATATATAAAGCTTTCTGTGATATATTCGCCCATGTTTCATATGACATTCTGTGAATTATTCAATTACACAAAGCAGATTTTATAGTTAATTCTAATAAACCTGTTTTACTATATTTTAAAGTTGATTTATAATCAGTACCTCAACTTGATTAAGACATTTGAATAAGATAATAGTGGTTTTCTGCAAAAGTGAAGAATCACATAGCAGCAGAAATATGGATTTAACAAGAAAGAAGTGAGTAAGTGTAAAGAAAAATGAACTTCTTTAGGAAAAGTTAAAAGCTGATGAATTGTGAAATATCCTTATCAGTCTCTTGCAAATTTTTAAAAAATACGTATCACCAAACTGTTGAAGAGCCTGAAGGTGGCGTTTCTGTTCAGCTCAGTTGGGAATGCGATAGCCCGTATGCCAAAACAGAGCACACCTTTCATTTTATGAAATTATTTTCATTTTATGAAAAACAGATAGTTTGCTTCCTTTAACTGTTAAAAAATGTATTGAATTTCTGTGCATTTCTCTCTTGCTATTATTTTAGATTCAAAGGATTTTCAGACAATAACTTGAAGTATAGTTCTCTCAATTCTCCTGTTTTAGTGTGTGGTTCCTGGATCTCCAGGTCAAACGAGCTGGGTCACAATTAGACGGTGTTTACTATGTTTATACCTACTCACTTCTATAATCCCCATAACAACCTAATGAGGCGGGTACTGTTCTTATCTCCATTTTAAAGGTGTAGAATTTAGATGAATAGAGGTTATATAACTTGCTTATGTCTCCTATCTGGTAAGTGACAGAGCTGTAATTCAAATCCAACCAATCTGCTGTCAGATTTCTTGTTCTTTATACTCCATTCATTTTAATGGGATCTCTCACTCCACAGAATCACCCCATATATTTCTGGTTATTCGTACTCATAAAATGGCATGTGGCTTTCCTCTCATCTCCTGTTCTGGATATCCCTATCGAAATGCTGCCTGTTGTAATGTCTCTTACCAAGGATTTTGGGTCTGTAAAACCTCAGTGAAGGAGCCTTATCAAGGATCACCCCAAAAAGCTGAGGCAGGAGTTCCAAAGCAAACCAGTCCTGGTTTCCTAAAATCACACCAAAAAAGGACTGTAAATCCATTCAGCTATCCACTCACTCATCTACATATATTAGGCAGGCCTGTCTTGGAGATTATGTGAGAACAAATGGAATAGAATATAGGAACTAAGTCTCAAAGCCAAAGCTAGAGAAATAAAATGTAGTGGGTTTATAAAATGAATTCCTTAATATGGCTGAAAATGCCATGTCTTAAAGACTTTAGTTGGTCCACTAACTTGATCCTAATATTTCTAGCAGGCAGCACTGAAGAAAGCTGGCCAGATACATGATTTGCAGTGTTCTTTACATAGCAACACGTTATTGACCTCAGAGGAAGAGCAATTTCTCTAGACACCAAGGCTATAAAGAAATATCACTAGAGGGTCCTCTTAGGATGTGGGTAACTTTTGCAGCTCGTCCTTGCAGATGACACAACATGTGTTTCATATAGCTGTTTCTTAAAGTGTGCATCAATAAAATCTGTTTTTATGCACACCAAAGCTCAAACTAGTAAGAATCATTCTATAGGAATTGAGTATATTCTTCTTCTTAACTACATTTAGAAACAGATTATGGGATATCTGAGGCATAGGCAGATTAAGATTTTCCCTCTAGGGTGTTTTCTCCTCCAGTCTAATTTTTGGTAAACATTGGCTGGAAGTATGTTTTAGATTACACTGACTAGTCTATACTGGTGGAGCTGGTATGTTGCCTTCACTATAAAATGCAAACTCTATTCTTCAGCAAACAATTGAGTTTACACACGTGTTTAAGGCAGGGTGATGTAATTTTGTGGAAATTGAGGAGCCTATTGTCAAGGCAAAAGTTTCACAAAGTTAAACAAAAAAGAAAGACTTTATCTAAGGCTCTTGTAATAGAGGAGAGAGGTCAGAACTCAGTCTGAGCTTGACTCTACTGTAACCAAGGGTGAGAAAGTTTTTCAGCGCCAGAGCCTGTGATCATAGACTCTATGTGTTTGCTGATTGGCCTTACCTGAAAGAAAAGTAAACTTTCTGAATCTCCAAGACGGGAGGCAGCCTTACCACTTGGATCAAGGTGTCTGCCAAAGTTAGCTTCCTAGCCACCCACAGACGGGGAGACAAGGGCCCTGCCTCCCTCCCTGATTGCATTTCAAGGGAGTGCCTTCCAGATCCTTGAGAAAGACAGCCCTGGGTTAGAATTGGCCAGAGGCTTTAAAAAGAAGCAGAGAAAGAATATAGTCACAAGTTTTTCTGAAGTAAACTCTCTAAGAAAAGGAAGGAGACGGACCTCTGTGCTTAGGCCATCTGGATTCTGTAAAGGGATGGAGTGAGAAGAAAGGCAGGGTGGGAAAGCAGGAAGAATCCTGTCTACACTTTAGTCTAACTGAAGGAAACTGTAAGGCTGTCTTGGTCTTATTAAAGTCTTGTGACTGATAAGACACTTTGTGAAGATTCCTACAATCCTGGAGTTCCCAAGAGTGGAAGGAAATAACAAAATATTAACTTACATTCTTAATGTGATAGTCTTCTCTCTTTCTGGCGAAGTCTGAGAAAGATGGGTCTCATCTCCACTAAGCGAAGTAGATCAGCCTGTCCTCATCCAGGTTCCAACTCAAATAAATCTCTGAGTTGTCGCATCCCAGTTACCTCTAACCAAACCGAATGCTACACTCCTACCAGCTTATATTTTTCAAAGACAAATCTGATGAAATATCCTACAATTTCAGGCTTCAGTTGCTCCCCACTCCGCATCCAAATTTCCAAAGCTCATCTATTAAAACAGTCCTAACTGCTGAAGACAGGGAATTTATGATCTCAGACCTCAGGAGGGTTTGACAAGATACCGACAAGAAAGGCATTTATTTATTTTACTTTTTTTCAAATTTGACAGTTTAATTTCAAAATTCATGCAAATCTTGAGTTTTACACCACATTTTATCTTTGTTAAGATATGTCTCATTCTATACCACAATACATATCAATGTGTATGGAAATCTGCCAGTCCCAGCTGAGGTTTCAATTACTCCTGTCACTTTCGCTGAGCCTTACATACCTCCCCAGGGTATGGCACCGGGATGTTTAGACTTAGAGGATAAAGTAAAAAGCACACAGCATCATCCACAGAAACATCAAAACCTGCACCTGGCCTACTTTCCTGGAACTGTCTCTCTTATTCTGCCCCTTTTCTCATGCATTCTCTGCTCTAAGCAACCACAACAGTTTAAATGCTTGTTATTTTGCCTGCTTCCTTTTAAAACCTTGATGAAAGGTCATCTCAAGGAGCCTCTGCCTGATCTTTCCAGGTGCAGGCAGTCACCACTCCCTTCCATGCTGCAGGTGGTGGTTTATGGGTCTCTCTTTTCCTTAAAAATGTAGGCTTTTAAAGAGGAAAAAAAATGTAAGTATCCATTCTGGTATCTCTGGCACTTAGAATAGCTACTCACACACATTGGTGCTCAAAAAGTCTTTGTTAAATGAATGAAAAATTAGCAGTGACTGAATGCACATAAATGGCAATGGTATTGTAGCCCTAAAGGACAGATAACCATTTGCAATCCTGTTTAGGATGAAGCATTAACAAAACACTAAAATTCCAAGTGATATAATGAATATCATAAAGATTGTCAGAAATAGAATTTATGATTGACTCTTTTCAATTTCTGATTGTGTCCCACATGATTTGACAACAATAGGCTGTGTTTAAGGTGTGCATGTATACGGTTTTAGAGCTGCCAAAATGTAGATGGAATTTAAATGAGATTTCTAATTTGATTCAGTGAGCTGTAGTAAAGTCTCCACTTGTTTGACAAATTATTAAGCATAACCAGTTTGAATACATTCAATAAAATAATATTCATGCATCCGTTCAGTATTTGAGCTTCTGGATAGATAAACAATCAAGCTTTCTACATCTTATTTTTTTTTAAAGTGTTAGATGTTGATTTCTCAATAATCTGAATTTTTCTTCCTAATATTATTTCCAGGTCTATGTTTCGATTCTTGATAAAAACACATGCAGATTCAAATTAGTTTCCCTTTTCCATTTTTAGCTAGCTATCTGTTTCTTGATGAGGTTTCCTTCAGCCAGATTTCTTCAATGGCTTGCTGCATCTGACCTAAATCCCACTATGATAGGTTTCTCCTCAGAGGAAGCGTAAAGTGGGGATGGTCCACTGACCATGAACCAGTCCTAACACCCAGAGACCTGTTTCACATACAGTATCTCAGACGTCCTGTGTTTCTTTTACTCTGTCTCTTCAATTCCTTGATGCCTCTTATTTCTTTTGTGGTTTGCCTAGATCCTGAAATTCTTTCCTGTCTTCTCCCATCCATTGGTTGTTGCTTTCGGTTTTTGTTGATTCAGTCTTTCATTCAAGCATACATTTTTCAACCTACTATTGGCAGTTCACTTAATTGAAACCATCAATTGATTTACAGGAAACGTCAACCATACCCCGACCTCTACATGACAAAGATTCCCAAGTCCAAATCTCCAGTCCTGACAGGAGCTCCAGGATTGAACGACTAATTGGATATCAGTTGGCAACACCACTTGAAAATCTATCAGGCATCTCAAACGCAACATGGGCAGAACGGAACTCTCTAAGCAGCTCTACTTTCGTTCTTACTCATTAACCGTGGAAATCTATAAAATCTAACAGTTATTTAGTCCTCCTTACTTTCATTGAATTTGTCAGTAAGTCCTGGCAACTTTCTCTCTAAAAAATACCTCAAATCTATTTATCTCTATGTCGATTACTAACATCCAAGTTTCTCATAATTATCTCCTTCCCAAATGAGAATAATTATTTTATTTGGTTTTCTTGTTCTCATCCTCACTCAACTGCCACCCACACCACACACAAAGTGATTTTTAAAATATAACTATGATACGTAAATCCAGTGTGATGGCTTCTGGGTACTTCAAATAAAATCCAGTACTTCCAATAAAATCCAGCCTTTTTGCCTTATACAATACGGCCCCTGACAACTTATCAGCACACAACTCATACTATGCCTTTCTTGCTCGCTCATTTCTAGACACATGGATTTCTTTAGGTTCCTAGCATACTAAATTCATTTTTACCTGAGGGATTTGTACGAGTAGACCTCCAAATCTAGAAAGTCCTTCTCCTTCAGATAACTCCTTATTCAAATTTTGGTGTAAATGGAAACTCCTCAAAGGGATTTACCTTGACTATCCAATCACTTTTTCACATAACCCTATTTTATTTTGCCTTATAGAAATTATTATTGCACACACACTTATGTGTGTGTGCATATTTGTTATTTTGTTTATTTGATTTTCCTCTCATTGGAAAGTTAGGTACGTAAGAGCAAGGACCTTGTCTGTCCTGCAGTTAACTGTTTCCCCATCAACAAAACAGTGTTTGGGACAAAGGTGGACTACATTAAACATTTCAAGTGAATTGATGAATTTCTAGAAAAGGAGAGTCCATTATTAGTACATAAAAAATTACATAGATATACAACCACATGATAATATATTAAACAAGGAAAAATTTAGAATGATAGGACATATATTTTAAAATTTATTTTCCTGAAATTTTACATACATGGCCTTTAATCCTCAGCAAAATTGATTAATCTGGTCATTAATTATTAATTTGAAGGTTAAAGCTGCTGTTTATTCAACTGAATTTGTTTTGATGAGCATCAAATTCCTTTTTATGTGTCTTTGACTTTGTGTATGGTTAATAACATTTTTAAAACTCTAGCTAAATTTATTATAAACAAAGACCTCACTATATAACGTGGGGTATTAGGTTTCTTCTCAGGTAGCAGAGAGGGGGTTAAGGCACTTGGGACCCCTACTGTGGGGGTGTTGGAGTATAGTCTGGCCAGGAAAGTAGGGAGAAAAGGTCCTTCAATTTCAAATCAAGTCAGGCCTGCAGCTCTTTCATTTACAGCTCAGATCAGAGTTAAAGGCCAAGAGGCCTGACTCTAAGGAGCCCAGGAGAAAAACAGTACTTCACAAGTGATGACTTTAAATGAGGTAGAAACCTACAGTTAAAGGAAATGTCTCTTCTTCGTTCTTAGTTTCCACTTAGAGAAACTTTGTCTTAAACCTCTTGGCCTTTTTGTCCCTCTCGTTACTCCTCCCTACAAATGGTGCAATGAGTTACCCAGGAGGTGGAAAACAGCCATTGGTTCAAAGTTGTTAGTTTAGGTGGAGCCAATCTTCAAAAGTCCAGCTGGCAGGAGAGTTGATCCCTGTCTCTGACAGTATTAGTAGTAGGCAATGACCTATGCCCTCTGCTCTGCAGACTGGACGTACCCAGTTTCATCTCTAAACTATGTCTTTCTAGACATTATCATTAATCAACTTAATATTTTGCTTTTCTGTTAGATGTAGGTTTTATTTATACATTGATTCAGACTTATACATGGAAGAAAAATGCTGTTTCTTGGTTGAAATACCCACATGCTCAACAGGTTTAAGGGTGGTCTGTGTATCTGGAGTACCAGAAATATACTATTAGAACGGTTACAGATTCTAGGAAGTGAGTTGGAAAAACTGTGTACTCGGGCTTTGAACCGAAAGCTGGTGAGTGCTTAAGATCTTGGACAAAAAGGCTAAATGCACAGGTTGGCGCTTCATGGTGAGATTAGACAGAAACGCTGCTGCTTAATCTTGATGTCCACATCCAGATTCCACCACAATGTCCAGACGTGAGGCGTGGAAGCAGCGGGATGCCTTGAGACTCGATCCCCTGTGTGAATAAGTCCCCAGGAAGCCCCTAGATCTATTCTCCTTAACTAAGAGTGTAGGCTTACTGGGCATGATGGGCAGAGTGAGTTTGTAGAGCAAGTGGAAACTACTGGACCTGTATGAAAAATTTGGGCTGACACAATAAGATCATCACAGGGACTCACAAACTGTAAAAATTCACTCACAACTGTGATACATTTTGTTGACTAAAAATATTTACTTCACAGAATATAAAGTGCTGATTGGTTTATGCTGACTTTATTTTTTTAATCTTGAAAATTAAATCACAAGATATACTTACTTAAAAGGGAAAGCAAAAAGTTTTAAAAGAAAATACACAAAATCAGATGTGTAGTGGGGCCAGCCCCACTGCCAAGTGGTTAAGTTTGCACGCTCCACTTTGGTAGCCCAGGGTTTCTTCAATTTGGATCCTGGACGCTGACATGGCACCTCTCATCAGGCCACGTTGAGGCGGTATGCCACATGCCACAACTAGAAGGACCCACAACTAAAATGTACAGCTATGTACTGGGGGGATTTGGGGAGGAAATAAAGGAGAAAAAAAAAAAGAGGCACAAGCCCGGTGGCGCAGTGGTTAAGTTCGCACGCTCCACTTCTCAGTGGCCCGGGGTTCACCGGTTCGGATCCTGGGTGCAGATATGGCACCGCTTGGCAAACCATGCTGTGGTAGGCGTCCCATGTATAAAGTATAAGAAGATGAGCATGGATGTTAACTCAGGGCCAGTTTTCCTCAGCAAAAAGAGGAGGATTGGCAGCAGTTAGCTCAGGGCTAATCTTCCTCAAAAAAAAGAAAAATTGGCCACAGTTGTTAGCTCAGGCGCCAGTCTAAAATAAATAAATAAATAAAATTTTTAAAAAGTGATAATACATTAAAAAAAATACTTATAGTGATTCCTCTTTACAGTGTTGCCGTATATTTCTAGGAATCTTTTAGACTGACAACTGGCCATATAAACTCATATTTTTGACAATACACAGAAGACTATGAGTCACGTGTTTTAGTTTTCAACCTCGACCCTTCCTATCTTTTTTTCACTATGGCCATTGCTATAAGGACCAATCCCGGAAGTATCAACTGCATTTGTTCTTTGGGCTAATTAAAGATATATACAATTTAACAGCATTGCTGCAAAATAAGCTTACTGCCTATCTTTAGTTTTTGTTATAACGTCTCAGTTTAATTAATTCAGTGACAACCAGAAAAATAAAGTGGCTAAGGACATTGTTATTTGTTGATGGCAGGGCAATTCAAAGCCATGGAACCTTAGCCTGTGTTAATCCCAAGTCATTTTATTCTTGATCTCTCAGAGGATCTTCATAACTAACGGACAGTTAATGAAATAATCTCAATTTCTAAATTAATGTTGATACCTTTCACTGTATAAACATAAATATTGTTATTAGAATTAAAATAAAGTTGGTGAAATTATGTTTCTTAAAGCTCTGAGCCAAATAAATGTTAGAAATTATCTCGGATCGTATCTTTAGCAATTTTGAACCAATTTCCAGGTCATGAACAATTGGTAATAACAAGATTACTCTTGGTAATTATACACTTGCAGATTTCCTAATAGTCTATCAGGTGGAATAACAATATGGAAACCCATTTTCCTATAATGCTTAGTCTCAGAAATGACTACTTTTTTCTGTATAATGAAGCAGGAGTTTATTAGGCATGTCAGCAGAGTTGGAAGGAAAAGTACAACAGACCTATTTCATGGTACAGTAGACTTTATATCAGAGAGCACTCCAGAAAGGAGATATTAGATTTACAGAAATAATCTTGTTTCAGCTTTTATTCAAAATTACAATGCATTCAAAAGTCTGAATAAAAATTGATTCAAGCTTGAATTCATCAGGGAAGCTATCTAAATTGGTTTGATTTTATGCTTCCAAATCAGTTCCCTTCTTAGTAGACACTTGCTAATCACACAGTAATCTCGCTGCAGTGCCGTATTTATTCCTTCACAAATAGTTACACACAGCGCTTGGAGGGCACTAATGAGACGCTGCACAGGCCACAATTGGGAGATGGGCTATGAAATATCTGCTTAACTGTGGAGCAATAGCAAATGGGATTGGTCATTCAAATATGATAAGTCAAATTTAGCATGTAGAATTTTTATTCTTGAAAGGCTATAGTACAGAAAGCTAGTCATCTAATTCCTAATTCCACTTTTAAGTAATTTATGAAAATGACGTTGTTAGGAGGAAAACGGCAATATATTTTCTAAGAATTAAGATGTCTACTTCTACTACCACCAATTCTAAGGATCTGTGTCTGTCGGACCAGAGTGAAGGAAGGAAGAAAGGTAGACAATGAAAGTTAAGTATATCCAAAAAGCAACAAAGAGATATATATACAAATAATTCAGTTGGAAATTTCAATTTATAGACTAACTCAAAGTCTCCCAGCAAACTGTTTTTAAAATCAAGGTTAAAATACACATGTCTGAAGCAATGATGGGATACTCCTTCTGAATATCTGGACATGCAGAAATGATTATACTTCTGTAGCCCCTGAACAATTGGTATCTAGGACAGAGATTAAAACAGGAAAATACCACCACATGTAATGAAACCTAAGATGCCACAGATTACTAGATGCACCACAAATCAGTAAACACACCACCAATTGCTGAGCATTCTCTGTTTCTAGAAATGGTGAGGTGTGAAGAAAAGCAAAAAGTGCACTTTGGAATGCTCAAAATACTGTTGCAGCCAGAAATAAATAGCTGCTCTTCTTGACATATCAGTGAGAGTCCAGACAGGAGACAGAAACTACATTGGTAACCTAAACAAGGAACATTAAAATAAAGGCTTATTAATTAGCAAAAGCAAATAACAACTAACAGGAGTAAAGGGACTTCTAAAGAATATCAGCTTTAGACCATTGCTGTATTCTATAATATCCACTATGGCATGAAACACGCCCAAATATGTGGACAGAATAATGCAGGACAAGTACCATGGCAGAAAGAGGACTCTCCTCTCCCAAAGCTATCATTTTTTTTTTTTAATTTGATGTCACTACCTGTTTTTGATACTTTTAATATCTTGTGTTACATGTTATGGAATTAGTATGGAGCCAAGTAACAATTTAATCACGGTTTCAGTAAGGCAGATGTCTCTTAAGGAGACAGCTGTTAATTCTACCACAGCTAGGAAGTTAACAGTGTGAAGGTAGGGTTAAAATCCTCAGTCACACTGCTACTTTCCAGCCATTAATCCATATTTATATAAGAATCCTTGTGTTAAGCTTAATGAAATTAGCAACGCTGTCTTCTATTTTGCTAACTTTTCTCATTCTCTTAGAAGCTTTTCCCATTGCACTGAAGAATTTATTACATGAGAATTCTTCTTATTTCAATCCTAATTCTGTCATTTTAGATAATGCCAACATCCATTTGGACCACCCATCATGTCAGTGCGTGTCTCATTTCTGTAACATTCTATTCTCCAGTGACCTTGACATGCAGTTCACATCAGTTGAACACTCCCATGGCTAAGCCATAGATGTTGCCCTCACCGTAATGCTGTTCCAGCTCTTAAATAATAAATACAGACATTCTGTTGATTTATTGTTATCCAATTAATGACTTATGATCTCTATCATCTATCCCTGTTGCCCATTCTCAGTTTCTCCCACTACATTTTTACTTTGGCCCACAGGCCTTTGTATCTCTTGCAAATATTTCAATTCCCTTGCTGTTTTCTTTAGTGAGGCTCATCAGGGAAGTAAATCTTGGTCAGAGCTCCCAACTCTGTGTCAATGTGCCAAAATATAGGCTCTGGATGGGCCTAGATGTTGACGCCTTTTGCCCATGTCTGGGTAGCAATTTCCAGAATAGTCATATATTGTAGGCTAGCTATTTCTGGCTTCAAGCAAACTTATCATATATATCAAGCATTATAAGATGTTATCGATTTTTATGTGTACTCATATAAAAAAATGTTGGTATGCACTGCTTTGAATTAATGCAATAATCTAATTTGCTGGTGCTAATCTCTGCTAGGAAACCATGCTCTCTGCGATCTGTAAAATTCTGCCACTGTTCATGAACTCTTCCTAGATATCATAGTATACTTTCAAATTTCTCTATACTCTTCTGACCTCTAATCTTGCTAACATAAAACTCTTTCAAGAGATGACCTTCTTTGCAACAGAAAGAGAACAGCAGTCGTAAGAGAACTCCGTCAAATTCAAGACTTTTCATTTTCACGTTTAACCACAATAACTCCTACATTTTTCACATACTCTTCGTTTTCTAAGGGAAGTTGTACCAGTCCTACACATGTGATTGTTAGCCTTTCCTACAGTTTTGGGTGATCTTCCTCTCTTATCTCTTCCCCCATCTCTTTAATCTTCAGAATTTCCCCTTTTACTGTTTTTCTCGTCAGCATTTAAAAATTTCTTAAAACAAAACAGAAAACCTCCATCATTCATAATCTTCCTTATTTTTTTCTCTCCTTCATTTGCTGCCAGGTTTCTTAAAATATTTATCTGACCCATTTCCTTATTTCTACTCAATTTCAGTTACATAACACGTAACTTCTGCCCCCTTTCTCTACAGAAATTGCTCTTTGCCCATGTTATAAGACATCATTAAAGATAAGTCCAGTTTGTAATCATTCAGGCCGCATCTGACCCAGTCTTGAGGTGACATTGTTAGCGTAGATGTGTATCTCTTATTTTAAGTACACTCTTCTCTCGGCTGCAGCTCTCTTTGTCTTTCTCCTTTGCCTTCTGTGTCTCCTGATGCAGCTCCCTTTTCCCACACATCTTAACCAGTGACGTGCCTCAGTTTTTGCCATGGGCTCCCTTTCTCTTCTTAAACTGCACACATTCTCTGAGGAAACTCATTTGTTCTATGTATTATCTTGGTTTTTCTTATTTTTATAGGCAAATGACTTCAAAGTATATATCTTCAGCCTAGATTTGTCTGCCGTGCTTCAAAATCTCTCCTTCAAGTGAAATATCTAAACGGCTACTGAAAGGTCACCTGGATGTCCCATAAATACCTCAGACTCAAAGTACTCCAAACTCAGACTGTATCTATTTCACCAAATGTTTTCTTTCTAATTCTGTTTCTCGTGAATGACACTAGTTATATCCAAATGTTCCAACCAGAAATCTAACATTTCTCCTCAGCACCTCACTTCCACCGGTCAAACCCAAATGATTAACACATTTGGTAATTTCACCTTCACTTACTTTGATAAAGATATGAGGTTAGAACAATTCTTAAATAACTTTCTAATCTATCCACTCTCCCTTCACCACTGCAACTATCTAGTTCTGACTGACATCAAATCTCTCTTGAGTTATAAAAACAGCTTTCTAAGTGGCCTGCCTGCCTTGAGTCTTATTTACCTGCCAACACATTCTGTGTCCTGAAGCCGGACTTCTCTTTCCCGAAAAGTAAATATGAGCATTACTTTTAGCAGTGTAAAACTCTCATATGTGTCCTAATTGTTCTTAAGATAAAAGTCCAAGCCCCGTAACATGTTTTGCAAGGTTTTGGATAATCTTTACCTTTGTTAGAGCTCTAGTCCTGTCTTGTTACTCACTCTCCAGCCATGCTTAGCCATCACCCACACACGCACCCACATTCACTCACCTCGGACTCTACTCATAACAACCTCCTCAAACGTCCTAGACATTTTTCTCGCTCTTGTTTTCAGGCTTTTTCTCATGCTTTTTCCTTAGCCATAAATGAGTTACTAACATCCTGGCCAATTCCTACTCATACTTCTGTCCTAGTCTTGATGAGATTTGCTCTGAGAAGTCTTTCTGTGGAGATCAGTCTGGGTTGGATCTTTCTCCTTCTGTTCTCTCTCTATTTTCTTTGCATCTCATGACATCACTCTGTTCTGTAGTTTTCCTTTTCATTTTCCCAGCTTTTTTGATGCTTAATTGACAGATAAAATTGTATATATAAAACTGTATGACATGATGATTTGATATATGTACATGCTGTGGAAAGATTACCAAATCAAATTAATTAACACATCCATCACTTCACATATTTCTCTCTCTTTTTTTGGTGACAATGCTTTACTATATTAGCAAACTTCAAATACACAATATTATTAACTATAGTCACCATGCTGTACATTTGATCCTCAGAAATTATTCATCTTATAACTGAAAGTTTGTACTTGTTTTTTTGAGGAAGATTAGCCTTGAGCTAACATCGGCTGCCAATCTTCCTCTTTTTGATGAGGAAGATTGGTCCTGACCTAACATCCATTCCCATCTTCCTCTCGTTTATTTGTGGGATGCCTGCCACAGCATGGCTTCCTAAGTGACACCATGTCTGCACCTGGGCTCCAAACCGGTGAACCACGGGCTGCCGAAGTGGATCGTGCACACTTAACCACTGTGCCACCGGGTGGGCCCCAGTACTCTTTGACCAACGTCTTCAAAGCCCCTAGCAACCACCATTCTACATTCTGTTTCTGTGATTTTGACATTTTTTTTTTTAGATTCCACTTAAAAGTAATGTCATATAGTATGTTTTTCTCTGGCTTATTTCACTTAGCATAATGCCCTTCAGTTTCATCCATGGTGTTGCAAATGGCAAGATTTCCTTCTTTTTTATGGCTGAATAATATTCTATTATAGCATTTATTCACAACTGCCAAGATATGAAAACAACCTCAGTGTCCATTGATGGATGAATGCATGAAGAAAATGTGATACATATGAAAATCACAAGAAGCCCACTCAGAAACAACAGGGAGGCTTAAAAGATTTGGTTACTCCTATAATGTGTGAGTACAAGGGAAGAACAGTCAAAACGTCTTCAGAGAAGTGTAGCTACATAGACTCACAAAACTGAATGTCACAGCTCTCTTCCCGAGCAGGGCCCCACACAGGAGAGAAACTGTTCAAAGTGGAATAGAAATTGAGAAGGATAGGGGCAATTTGGGTTAAGGA
Organism: Equus asinus; assembly: GCF_041296235.1. Lineage (NCBI taxonomy): Eukaryota > Metazoa > Chordata > Mammalia > Perissodactyla > Equidae > Equus > Equus asinus. The sequence continues at coordinate 6,423,261 of NC_091797.1, read as the reverse complement.
AGGAGAAGATCAGACATACTAGGAGAGATGAACAAACCTGGTATACCTCAGCAGGCAAGACATCATGTACTAGAACAATAAATAACAACAGCAGAACAATGACAACAAAGAAGGAGCCCTGTGAAGCAAGCATAGCTATCCTGAATCGCTCGTCTTTCTAATGTCCAAAAAGACTATTAATGCATGAAAAGAGACAATAGAAAGTATCAAGGTCATCTCTAATAGAAAGATTAAAAGAAAAAGAATAAGGAATAGAATAATGTCATTACAATGAAAGTTTCTGAAATAGTGAAAGCAAATGACAGAGACATTGTCAAAGAATCAGATCAAATTTGCAATCTATTATTTCAAAATGAGCTAAAAGTCATTAATTTAATGAAAGTAACATAAGCTATGAATGAACAAAATAATACTAATTAGAAAAACTCAGTAATGAAGTCACAGAACTCAGGAAAGAATCAGTAAATGAAAACACTTCCAAGAAGAATGTAACAAAGAATGAAGCCAACAGATAATTACTTAGGATAAATAGAAGATAATCAAAATTAAAGAGGGATGAAATTAAGAAAGAGATACGTGGGCTGACCCAGTGGCATAGTGTTTAAGTTTATGCACTCTGCTTCAGTATCCCAGGGTTCATGAGTTTGGATCCCAGGCACAGACCTATACGCTGCTCATCAAGTCGTGCTGTGGCGGCAAACCACATATAAAATAGAGGAAGACTGGAAACAGACATTTGCTCTGGGCCAATCTTCCCCACCGAAAAAAAAAGAGAGAGAAAGAGATACAAAAGTTTTGAAACAGACAAATATTGAAACTAGGTGAAGAAGATTCTATAAGTGAATTAAGGATTCCCTGAAAAATAAAACAAAATTAAAGAAAACAAGCAAACATCAAAAGCTATAATTTAACAAAACTTTACTGAAAAAGAAAACGTTTTGAAACTACATAGAAAGATCTCAGAATACATAGGCAAAATGACCAACATCAAGTCATATTCTAGTAAAATTACTGCTCTTTAAGGAAAAAAAAATCTTCTGGCATCTGGGGTAAAAAGGCAACAAGTGATTTATAATGAAAGAAAATTAGATTAACATCAGACTTTTCAATAGCAACATTATGCCAGAAAAAAATAAAATATTTAAATACTTAAGAAAATTTACAATGTTTAAGATGGAAAGAGAATGTGAGCAAAGGATTTTCTATCAAGCAAAATCCTTTTCCTTCCAAGTATAATAGGCACAGATCTACGCTGATCAACACACAAGAGTGCAAGGACCATTATTCCCATCGCTCTCCCTAAAGAATCTCCTCGAGTCTAAGTGTTAGGCGGCCAAAATAACTAGAGAGACAGGCACGGAAGAGCAGGTGGTAAGCATTATGCATGCATTTTCTTGTAGGAATCAAGTAAATGAAGCATAAAAGGGAAAGTGCATTACATGTATTGTCAACAGATTCAGCATATAGAGCTATAGTACAAAAAATTAGAGGAATATGAGGAGAGCTTATGATCAGAAACTAAAATATCATCCATAATTACATTGATCAGGACTTTACTAGTATTTTTGTTCTATTTTCTGTCTATACTGTGGGATGAAGGAAATGAGTAATAATGGGATATTCTGATTTTGTTATCCCTCATGTTCTTGAGACTAGCATTTTAATGTGGAAGAAAGGATATACGGATACTATACAGATGTTAAGTCTAAGCTTCTATAATACTGAATTTGAATTCCAGAAAGAAATAATCAAAGTGAATTTTGTCAGATACTTAAAAACACATTTTAAAAGTAGGCACACCTAAATGATAGTGTCCAGGAATGCACACTTAAATGATAAAAATATGAAGTAACAAAGCACTAAAGTGATTCTCTAAAAGTCGGAAGAGTGGCTACTTTGGGAACGAGGGAGGGCTTCACACCGACACTGGGGAGACTTCACGGGCATCCGGGAAAGTGCAGTTTCTCTACCTGAGTAGTTGTTGTAAGGATGTGTCACCTTGTTCACTGTATAATAACTTATTAAGACGTGTTTATTTTGTTTGATTTAATATATTTTGACAATACAAAGGGAAAATAAAGTGTTAAAATTGTTTTCAAACTCTGAAAAACAAAAATGAGAGACACGCACCTTCCTTGGAGACAACACTATGTACATCCCATGGCAAGAATTTGGCCTGAACTCTGCAATTTGTCCTTTCTCCAGCTCCTCTTTTCCAGCCAGCACAGGAGTCTCAGGGTCGTAGCAGATGCAGCACCAAGTTGTTTTCTCACTGGTTGCATTGCATCTCGAAAACAATCTTCCCACATCGATTTCATACAGCCCTGCCTTTGGTCCTGCCTGACATGGCCATTTCTACTCAAGGCTTTCGTAAGACCTTGGAGGGGCTACGTGGCAAAACATCAAATACAAACATCTCTTAGTGGCTACTACAAAGGGCATGTTTAGTAATTTTACAAAGGTTGTATTGTGAAATCCATTCTCAGGTTACATGTCAACCAGGGGCTTAAACATCCCCTCAGGAGCAGAGATTTATAACATCGATCCCTTTGCAGTAGTGAGGAGGTGAGTGCAAAATGGTTGAAAAGCAGAACTGTACCAATGGCAAACAGAGAGTGTCAGATCAGAGCAGAGAAGTTAACAAAACCAAGAAAGAGGCTGCTTTGTGAAACTCAGTAGCTACCAAAGAAGCTTTTGAAAGAGTAAGTTTTTAGGAATATAACTGACCGCCAGGCCAGGTAAAGATCCACCTCCGTTTCAAGAGAAAAATCTGAGCGGGTAGACTGACGTGCTTCACCAAAGACGGTGGTGGGACCTCAATGCATGTGAAAACAAAAGAAGTATTCAGACAGGATTACTGTAATAACTAAGACACTTGGCTAAGAGTTTCAGTAACTTCTTAGAGAGGAACAAGTTGTCGGGGTATTAAAATCCCATGATATAATGCAAATAGTCATTGTGTATAATTATCCTGAATATCACTGCCTAATAAAATGTATATAATTTTCATTTCATGTTGTGGGTTCTCATCTAATCTTCTTGTAATCTTCAGTATTTCTGTAGGAGGACTTATAAGTTGAGAACATGAGTTCTTAGTCACTGTTTTGAATATTCTTGTCACTCTTACGCTATGTTTGTATCCCACCAGGAGTTTGGGTACATTTGTTGAAAACCAAGGGCTTAATAATCTACCCACTTCTACAATTCACTGACTTTATGATTTAGCAAAACACTGCCTACATGCATTCACACGTATTAGTTTTAGTATCGCCAACAGCTTAATAAAAACCTTCATATTTTGAAAGTAGTAAATATTGTTTAGAGGATAGAAACACTACACAAACATTCAAGATATTTTTTATCTATATATTTTCACTACTTTTTACATGACTCACTGGAATAAATATTAGTTAATAATTTATGTGGTTTTCTTTATAGTCTTAGCTTAACTAAAAACTTTTTGAAAGAAAAAACAAAGAAATAAACATTTTATTAGTAATCTGAGGAAATTCAGATTAATTAATGTTTAGATGAATTCAGAGGATTCTACTGTTAGGTGTATATAGTGCATTGTCTAAATATTATTGAATAAGTCTTCATTTTAATTCAAAAATTTCTTGCAATACCACCTGTATAGAACCCTAGTTGTTGCATCTATGATATATACTTCTAGAAGTACACGGTAAGGTAGAACCTGAGCTTTTCAGCGTCTTACATTTCTAAGGAGAATCATATCAACTCTTGGAGAATTGTTAACACATCAGGTCTAACCGCTAGTGAATTGAAAAATTTCCTTTGAAATGAAAATTCGTTTGATAGGCCTAAAATATATAACTATCTGGCCATTTATCTGGTGGGCAACCATAGTGAAATCCTAACTTCACTTCTTACAGGTTGGGAACCCCATTCATCAACGTCTCCTGCAGTTCTTATCTGACAGAAAAGGCAATCAAACAGCAAAACAGTAAAACAAGTTGGATTCGAGGAAGCAGAAAGTTACTTTTCAGTCCAAATGACAACTACATAATTTAACTGTAAGAGGTTGGTACTACCACATTTTATTTTTGCTGGACAGTTTTAAAAGTAAGGATGACAGATCATAACTGTTATTTGCACAAATTAAATTCTTCAAAGAGAAATGTCTACAAAAATTTGAAGTAAATTCAGAAATACGTTTTCTGATGTTTTTATTGTAACATTTTAAGAGCCTCATTTTTTCTTGACACTTAAAATTAGGGAAAATAATGAACTCAAATATGTTTGTATTATATTTCTGTTATCTTTTAAAAGTACCAAATTACAAGGTACTATTTTGCTTTTCTCATAAAGACTGACTAACAATGAAAAATGGACAATATAAGTCAAATTGTACATATCTCACCATAGTAATATAGTTTATTCCTACAATAAATTTGAATATGCCATGGATCACATATATTCCTAAACTTTAACAGGTATATGTAGTATACTTCTAATATAATATGGTTAGCTTATCTGTATTACTTCCATCATCAAGTCCCACATTAAAAAACAATTTATTTGTGTTTTCTGATTCACTCTAAAGTAAAAGAAACTATACAGAACAGCTGAAATGGAATGAAAGAGTTCTGATCTTACACACAAACTCACATACAGCTCCTTAGGTACAAATTTATATAGCACTTCAGAAGAGGACAGGTCAAATCACTTTATTTTTTTAATACAAAATGTTTTGTTTTTACAGCTGGTAATAATAACGATATTATTTACCATTAATTGAACCTTAATAATGTGTGATGCATCATTCTAATTGCTTCATATGTATTCTGTTTGTATTTCAAAATAAGTTGGTAAATAGCATCATCGCCACAATTTTAGAGATGGAAATCCTGAAACTCAGAGAACTGAGTTACTTGTTCAAGATGACACATCTAGAAAGCAACGAAATTATGATTCGGTTTCAGTTTGTGGGATTCACCCTCTACACTGTTGGGTGAATCGCTTATCTGTCTGTCTTCTCTCCCCCTCACGGGTCTGGCTAAGAGGCATGCTGAGTACTTCTGGTTTCTGGCACCTGGAAAGCAGTGGGAGACGTGCAGAGGAGAGACAGCTGCTGGCCACACTGAATGAACAGGTGTTCACTGAAACTAACTTCCAGAAATGGGTTTCCCCATCCAAGAAACACCTCTCAGATATGCAGACTGCTCTTTGGGGCTCAGCTCTAAACAAGACAGTAAACTGAACCGGGAATCAGGAATCAGGAAACCAGGACATTAGAAGAAAGAACAGGAATACAGTCCACACTAAACTGAGGTGGACAGAGAGGTGACACTGCGGTGATCAGTGCGTATAGGGGTTACCTACATTCACCTACAAACATAGACGATGCCGAGCATGGAAGCAGCAGAATCTCACACACGTCTCCTCTGGAGCTCACTAAATCTAGTAGCCTTGGGTCTGAGGGTGAACAGACCCGTAGGGGACTGATAATTATGACAGCCAACTCTGTGTGGTTGTGGCCTCTGCAGAATGACATTCTTACATAAGGTCCACATTTTTACAAGGTAGCTGCTTGAATTAAAGTCTTAGTGTGTACCACTAAAGAAAGAAACATAAATAGGAAATAATATATTCAAACCTATGCTATTGGTTGCATTAGTACTCTGATTTAACAAGCTAAGCTAACCACACACGGAAGAAAATGTTCTAGGTTTATAATAAATTGCATGGTATAAAGAGAAAAATGCAAGAGTAGCTAATATAGACACAGGAATAAATGCATTGTTAATTACATTAGGTGTATAGCAGGAATTTTTTTTTTTAAATTTCAAACAATTACAACTTTTTAACTTTCTTAATTTCTTCTCAAAATCAAAATTAGTGTTGAAGTTATATTATGAAAGAGGCTTGTTGAACATAGGCAAAACCCTTCCCATTGATGAGACTGTGTTCTTTTCCAGATTAATGTCACATAGATAATGAAATTTCTTATAAACACATTTTTCCAAAAGTTTGAACAATCATGGCAATTTCTTTTATTTCCTTGATTCCACCTTAAATTTAAAGTGTCTATAGAAAGTTTAAAAATGTGCCATCTATATTTACAAGAAAACAGCTTCAAAATAATGTTTAAAATGCTTGACATAATTTTAATGTTTCTGGAAAAAATGAGTATGTTTCTCCCTCAGTTGATTCCTATTGTCGTACTTTCCCTCATAATTAAATAAGCAATGCTTAATATTCACAGATGAAAAACTGTCAGAATATTACGCCGTCAGACTTCCTGTAAACAAGGCACTTCTGTTAATTTTTGACTGGTTGAGAAAGTGGTGTTATTGAACCATAATTGATTTTCTCTTTCCTATTTCGTGCAGCCCATTGGTTGTTTGATGCAGTATGTTACTATGAGATGATTCTTTAATTTAATTTTTGGAATCTTAGCAGCCTCATTGTACTTCAGCAGTCCCACTGATGCATCTGCCAGTGTGTACTTGACGTTTGCTGTCAGAGTTGGAATTTCATTTCAAACTGTTGCTTCATCATTTATAGTAAACAAGTTCCAAAAATGCAAAGCGTGACTCTAATCAAAAATATTGCAGCATAAATTAAACACATATTTATTTGTTAAACCATCCTTCTTAATCTGTTTTCCCTACAGCTCAATTGTTGAATAAGAAAGTTATAAAATACGATAGCAAAATAGAAGATGCAGAAAGAAAGCAAGATTGCCAAGAAAGAAAATGCTTTTTATTTTACTTTTAAAAATTTTTTGTTTCGTTTGTTGGTTTGGTTTTTCTGAGGAAGATTAGCCCTGAGCTAACATCTGCTGCCAATCCTCCTCTTTTTGCTGAAGAAGACTGGCCCTGACCTAACATTCACGCCCATCTTCCTCTTACTTTATATGTGGGACTCCTACCCAGCATAGCTTGTCAAGCTGTGCCATGTCCACACCAGGATCCGAACCGGCAAACCCCGGGCCGCAGAAGCGGAACGTGCGACCTTAAACCCGCTGCATCACCAGGCCGGCCCCATGTTTTACTTTTATTTAAAGATTGGCACCTGAGCTAATCTCTATTGCCTATCTTCATTTTTTTCCCCTTCTTTTCCTCAAAGCCCCCCAGTACATAGTTGTGTATTCTAGTTGCAAGTACTTCTAGTTGTGCTATGTGGGAAGTCGCCTCTGCATGGCCTGAAGAGCGGTGCCATGTCGGCACCCAGGATCCAAACTGGCAAAACCCTGGGCCACTGCAGAGCATACAAAGGTAACCACTCGGCCACAGGGCCGGCCCCAGAAAATGCTTTTTAAATGATGCCTTGCAAATAGATTGGAGGTCGGGGTGGGGGTTACTAAAATCTCGTATTTAAATCAACCTAAGCAGCTGCCAGTTTTTATATGTAAAGGAATGAAGTTCCAAGTGTGGACTGGCTAAAAGGTCAGAGCAATTCTCATCTCAGTTCAGTAATGCATGTAGAGCAGGGTAACTGGTAGAGATCATAAATATCTGAGGAGACGAATTTACATATTTTTTGCTCTTGTAAGTGAAAAATAACTGTAAAGAAAATTGATGAATTTGACAAGTAAAATTGTCAGAGTGTAGTGCATTCAACTGATTTGATATCAGGAGTTTGGATTCTTATGAGAAATGCGTTTTATTTAATAAAAACGCTTATGGATGCAATGTGCAATATAGTAGCCACCAGCCACATGTGGCTGCTGAGGACTTGAAATGTGGCTAGTCTAGTACAAGAGGAAGTGAATTATTTTATTTTACTTAATTTAAATCAACTAAAATTTAAATTTAAAAACTGATCCATTTTAGTTACTTGAAAAATTTTAAATCTATTTGGACAACTTGATGTCTATAAATCTATATTTTCAACCTTAAATCTTATGAATTGCAAATACAGATCAAGTAATTCCATTGAAAAATTAGCATCCAAATTAAGAAGCCCTGTAAATGTAAAATACATGTCAGATTTCAAAGACTAAATTAGAAAAAAAGTAAGCAATTTTAATAATGTCTTAATATTGGTTATATATAATAATAATGTTTTGGATATATTGGGTCAAAAATAGTAATATTAACTTCAATTATTTTTTTTTTACTTAAAATTAGAATTACATTTGTGGCTTACGTTATATTTCTGTTGGGTAGTGCTGAGAGAGAATAGAAATCTACAGAGTGTTGAATTTAAATATGTTGTTAGGAATTTATTTGAGGACAATCTACTTTAAATTTACTTAAATTTTTCTCTTATCTCCATGCTCATCTCCTCCACACTGTTCCCCAACAACCAGAAATTCTTGACAAGGTAGCCCATAGTGTTGTTTGGATGGGGGTAAAAAGGCATAATGGGATGATAGAGAAAAGAGGAACTTAGAAATATCTTCGACTTTTCTTTTGTCACAGTCTGTCAGTCTATTTTTATTCCTGTTATTGATTAACCAGGAATGACAAGGAGAAAAGGAAGTTTTTGAATTGGGAATAGTGAAGATTCAAGGAAAAAGAGGCATGTGATAACGGGGTGGTGGAGAACCCATCTGTCCATACACTCTGTTCCCCAGTGGTCACTGCAAGGTCCACACGTCCTCCAAAGGGGCTGAGAGAGTGGTTCACCACACTGGTCACTGAGGGCAGGATGAGGGGGCCCTCCACAGACTGAGACCCAGTCAGGTTTGTGTCAGTGTAGTACTGGTGCTTTTAGGAAAAACTGGCCCACTGAGTGAACTGGGTGATCCCAAATAGCAAAAGGAAAGCTGTGAGCATTAACAAAATTGGCTTCCCGACCTTGCCGGAGTTTGGCTAACTTCGCCCTTAATATGAATTTTTAAGTCAATACTCATTTCATCACAAATGATTTCCTATTCAATTCTGTTCTTATCGTAGGACTAAGTCCCTATAAATTTCCTCAAAGCACACTACTTTTACAAGTTCCCTCTCGTGGCTGGAAGAACAGGTTTAGGACTTACCTGTTATGCTAGGTATGATAATTTGGCGTTGCCTTAGGATGTGGGGCTATTATGGACAGGTCAAAGAAGCTGTGAGCTGCATCAGATACAATTTTGAAAGAGTGAAGAATGGACTTCCTTGGGTCTATAAGTCAGAAAAAATTCTCAAGAATATATTTTTACCAAAATGAGCAATTGTGGAGGTTTTTTTTTTAAAGATGGTTATTGATTTAAAAACATAAAGAAATGAAACTATTCGCCAAGTCCCTAACCTTTTAATAAGTTAACTAAAAATAGAGTGTGCTGTTTCAGGATGAATGAAGCTATGTTCTAGGAGTTCAAAAAAACCAAATTTTTCATCTCTTACATTCACTGATGCCTTAGTCTCTCCGGTTTTATTTGAATTTTATAAACAACCTACGCTCTTCATTTACATTTACAAATCCAGGTAATCGGTGAAGCTGAAAGGCTAAACAAAAACTCAGTCTGCAGTGAAGTTTAAACAGGTGGAAGTGCCCTTGCTGACACCACAGCCCTCTCTCAAGGTGGACTCACGGTTAGAATCCCCCAATGCTCTCAGGTTTCATAGCAAAGCCTCATATACTAGTTTTGCTTCGTCACGAATGATCCATTTTTATTAACTACAATTACTGTGTTGAAATGATAATAATAGAAATGCTTTATGTGCTCATTGCATATCAGGTACCAAAATGCCCATTTCTATATCTCAGGGACTCCTTAGAACATTCCTTTTAGTAAAATCACTATCAATCATTTCTACCTCAAAGGTGACAAAAGCAAGCTTGGTGGCGATCAATTACTAACCTAGGGCAGAATCTGGGACATGGCGGGGTAAGGACTCTTCAAGCCTCTGTTTCCAAGCCCATGCCCCTTATCCAGTATGGTATTCTGAATATTTTCATATCCATCATTTGAAATTCTATTATTAATTTATAACATTTTGTTTTATCATACAAAATATTTATTTGAAAGTGAAACTTCTCAATATTACTTGGTTACTTAAAAAAAAATCATTTAACTAACATCAGATTTAGATTTGCTTTTATCCTATCCTATGTTCAGTTAAAAAAAATGAGAAAAATTAATTCACTGATATGTCACCTATAGAGAATTTTTAAAAAACAAATTCACATTGTTATCTTTGTCCTTGATTATCAATAAGATTTTAGTGTGCAAAATGATACCTGTTTTTAAAAATGTTTAATTGATTTTTAATCAACATTTTCCTATTAATTTTGAGATCATTATACATGGGTCACAATGTCAAGAAACTTGAACTTCTGGGAATATAAGGTTTCTTGCGCCAAGAACTGCTGAAAAGTCTTTACTCCAGTATTTGACATTTTACGCTCCTCTAAATGTATTCTAATGCATGGTCACGCTACAAAATGACTATCATTAGTGCTGTCACAGGCCGTGGCTGTGGGAAGACCATGACTAATGCTAAGCTATCAGCACTGTCGGTGCAAGCTGTATTCTCATAATTTCTCAAACTGACCATGGAACCAATTTCCACTGATCCTTAAGTCATAAAATTTTACAATTACCCTAAGTTCATTAATAATGTATCACAGTTCTCATTCTCAATCAGAGTTTAATCAGACCCATGTCTCACAGGAAGGTTGACAAGTAAGCCACAAAATTATCCATATAAATGTCAAGATTTATTTTCCTAACATAAATGATCTAACCTAGTCAAGCATAGTTAATAACAAAATCACTCTTTCTGAGATTACCATTCACCTGATTGTCATGCCCATTTTGGTCTTATAGTTCAACCTCTCTAATGGTGAGGTTATGGATAGGTCCACATAAATAAAGGAATTTATATAAGTCATGTTCATTTTTATATTAAAAAAATACAGGACTGTGAATACACGTAATATTGGTTATTACTTCTTTGCAATGTGCACAAAACCAAATGGTTCAATTTATTTCATGTCAATAAGATAAATATTAAGAAGGAAAAAATATGTTAAAACAGTAATTGTAGTCACAGATATCTCAGGCTGACGTCTCAGCCAAAATCACAGTCACAAATTTCTACTTCAAGGACAGAATCTCAGTTTACTTCCAAATAGGAAAGTATGTATTAAGACACTCTTTAAAAAAGTTATTGCACTGGAAAATAAACATAATCTTGCCTCTATCCAACATTTTGCCCACAGTCTGTGAATAAAAGTATTTGGTATTTTAATAACGAAGGGTGTATATAATGGATAGTTTCTGAGTTCTTGCAGCTGTCTCTTCCTTGTTATATCACTATCTATAACTATCCACCCATTCTTGATATAATATTTTTTTCATGTCGTAAATTGAAAAACATGTGATTTTGCCCAAGAGAAATATTTAATTCTAGTTTCCTAGAAAGGTAACACATTAGATAACTAATTACATAAACATTTACCAGAGTAAGAAAATGTATGCAAGAGTGTAGTTAATTTGCTTTGGTAAGATTGATAGAAGTAAACAGATAAATAGATAAAAGATAAACAAATGCAGATGAGATTTCAGAAACAACATATTGATAGGAGAAATACCAGACCATCTTTCAAGGCTGCTAGTGACAAATTTTAATATCTTCTGCCAATTTTTATATACCGTCTGTCTTAATAAGAACACATTGCTTAGGGTAGCTTCCCTTCTGGGCATAAACAGACAAAGTTGTTGACACAATCCTGACAGTTCCACTGAAGCAGAGAACAGAATTGCATTCATTTATTCAATTTCCACAGTATTAGACTTACAAATCTTTAAAAGACAGGGAAATCTTCTTTAATATATAATTAGAACAAAAAAAATCAGTATTCTATAATTTCTTACTTCTTTAAGATAAACAAATCAGTATAAATTAATCAAAAATCTAAAAAGCAAATGCATCTATTTTTCTCTCAATTGACTTATTTTGTCTAAGCTAAACAATTTAAATTTAACATTTCCCAAAGATAAATTGATAATATTGATAGAAATCCATAGGGAGTAGTAAATGCTGTGACTCTACAGAACTATGGAGAAGTCGTGATACATTAAAAGTTTCTACATAATAATATATATTTATTCTTCTCCCAAACGCAGTAACTTGATTGCTATTAGATGTTTTCACAGTAACGGTGAATGAAATAACTGACACAGCAAATATTAGTCTGTAAGGGTGACTGCTACTTGTTCATCCCTCACATTTCCTCCAGTTCAGGAGAATTTATTTAATCTTATCCATTTTCTTTTCCTCCAACCCTTGCACATTCTTCAAGGAGATGTGTATGCCTGTGATTCTGTGATTTATAAGAAATATATATTTGGTCTCAGTTTCTGTTTCTGGCACAGAGCTCCTAAAACTCTTGGAATTTCCTGTGAGGGGAGTGATGAATGTGTCTCTTGTTATGCTAATAAAGGTGACTTTTGGACCCCACCCAAGGATGGAGCTGGTTGCCAGTGGGATCCAACCTTGAATAGAGGAGTGGAACTTTCAGTGCCACCCCTGATTTCTGAGGTGGGGAGAGGGGCTGGAAGTTAGATCAATCACCAATGATCAACGATTTAATCAACCACACCCATGTAATGAAACCACCATAAAAACCCAAAAGGAGGGGGTTTGGAGAGCTTCCAGGGTGAGGAACCAGAATGCTTCCATGTGCTACTGTGCCGGGCCCCAAACTGCATGAGGACAGAGGCGCCTTTGTTTGGGACCTGGCCCTATGTATCTCTTCACCTGGCTGTCAGTTCACAGTCTTCAGCATCCTTTGAAGTAAAGCAGTAATCTAGTGAGTAAATGGATTTCCTGAGATCTATGAGCCATTCTAGCAAATTCATCAGACCCAAGGTGGGGGTGTGGGAACCTCTAATTGGAGCCAGTACGTCAGATGGACAGGTCACAACCTGGACTTGCGATTGACATCCTGAGGTGGAGGGTGGTCTTGTGGGACAGAGCTCTTAGCCCATGGAATCTGATTCTATCTCAGGGTAGATAGTGTCAGAATTGAGTTGAATTCTCCGACACCCAGTTAGTGTGCTTGGGGGTATGTGGAGAAAACGCACCACACACTGGAATTGGGTGCAGAACCCAAATAATACCCGACCAGAAAACTATTCCTTTTGTTAAACCTGATCTCTAAATATGCTTTCTTTTGGGGATTTTATTTAAACCTCTTTCATAATATAGTAATGCTTCCATATAATTGTCTGTTATATGCTAGTAGATTTGATATTCCTAGTATTTAATCTGAGGCTATTTCATAATTTGTCAAATTTGTATAGAACTCTAAGCCACATGCTGATATATATTATATTCCTCAAATATAAATGAAATATATACTGGAAGTTTTCTGTAAAAGACTACATAGTACTAAAAATATCTCTGCTTTCAAATAAAAAATGCTTATAAGAAAAACATTTAAACTTCTAAACCTTGGTCCATCATTGATAGAGACCAGTCAATATCTCACAGTTAATCCAGGGCTCGGCCCAAATGATGTACAAATTATCCCAGCAGCAGAGGAAATGCTGACACTATTCGATGCTGGTCTCCTCCTCCAGAATCACTCCAAAGATTCTCTAATATAACCCACTGAGTCACTGCCAACCACTGCAAAGCAAGCCCATCTATTAGGGCAACTGCCATTAACTTACTATGAATTTCAGATATAAGAATATCAATTCTGACATAGAGTTGTGCTCAAACGTTAGAGACAAATTGGTTGCAATTATTAGACGAAGGCTGCCCTTAGAATCCCCTTCATCTTCCTCAGATGGTGAACTAACCTTCACTCGGGTCACCCACATAAGTGTGGGCTTGCTCCCACAACAACAGATGCTGGCTAAGACACTGGAGCCGGGCGAGAAATTTCATTATGCCACTTTTTAAAATATAAACAAGATCTGCCCTAGAAACCATGTTGTCAAAACATTTTCTTCCCTCTAGTGTATTCTACTATCTGGTGTTCAGTTTTAAGCCTAACACTTCTTACCTGGCTTATAATTGGTATGGGACCAAGTTCTTTTCCTATCTAAACTAAGGCTGTCTCTAATTTAAATCTCCTAGGTGGGCAAATCAGAACTTAGATCAAATTCTTCAAACCCTTAGAAATATATATATATAGGAGTTTTACTTCCCTTCAATTATCTATAATTTAAATACAAAATTTCTGCTTTTAAATTTGTCAGCATTTCCATGACATTAAATGTAAGTTAATGTCTGTAATTATCTCAATGAGTGTTGCGAAAACTTAAGAATAATTCTCAAAATAAAATTAGTATTTTAGGAGAAAAACATGACAGCACCTAGCACTCCAAAAATTAGAAAGAATGTGAATGAGGAAAGGTAGAATACAGTAACACGGGCATCATATTGGGAGAATAAAAAGAATGTGTTGCTGGCACCAAGGAAAGACCAGGTCATGGTCCCCAAGCCCCAGGCTACATTCCTAAGGCAAGACATACAGGGGTCCCCCTTACTGAATTGTTAGGATTCCGAGAATATTGGAATCAAATATCAGGGAAGGTGCTTAGTCCAGGAAATGTCATTTGATCTTTGAATTCATGAACAGAAGACAATAGTAAATAAACAACTACTGGAGTTGTGAGTGAAGCTGGAAGTCATGGCAAAGTCTGATGGTAGAACCAGGAAGAACTGGGAAGTCACTGGGGTGCCAGGCATCCGTAAAACTCTGAGTAGGGTCTTCATGCTGCAACTGGAACGCTGTCAGAGGATGTTAGCACGCCAGAGCACTTATGAGTGACCCCAAATGAGCTACATCTATTTCTCAACATTCTTATTCACCCAATTTTCTTTTAGATTTTACGTGTTACTTAATCTTTGAATCCCCTTTCAGTGGAAGAGGCAGTCACATTCCCACGAGTTTTCCACCTGAACGGAAGGTACAAACGAGTGATCACTGTGTTTTAAGCCAGAACGAGGATTCATCACTTTCTGCTTGACTTTCAATACGTTTCTTGAAATGGAATAATGCAAATTTCCAATTTCTGAAACCAAGAAAACCGAATAGAACAACTGAAATTTGCCCAGTAAAATTCAAGGTGATAGCATAGCCGCATCTCACTCCTTCCCTTGATCAAAATTGTTCAGTGACTTTTTCACACTCCCAGAACACAGTGCAAATGCCTCAGCTCAGAATTCAAGTCCTTCCGGAGTGTCTCCTCCCTCTGCCTTCCCAGATCCACTTCTCACTGCGCCCTTTCTGTACATTGAACCATTTTGATCTTTCTTCTTTTTCTGTATCTGCCTTTATTCCTGCTTCCTTCCCCAACTCTAAACATGCATATTTCCCCTCGCCTTCAAGGACCAGTTCAATATTTTCAATAAGGTAACATGTCTATACCTTTCTCCCCCCCTTCCATCCAGATGAAGGAAATCTGTCTCTGGCCTCTGCATCTAACCTTTCCTGTGTCTTATGGAGCTCCTGACTCCGTGCATCTTCCCATCTCCGATTTGTTTTTTTTTCAGGTTTTCCTTCTCCATTGTCTCATTTCCTTCACAAATTTTAAGAGTATCATATGAAATCCATCAGGCATCAGCCGGAGAAGGACCACAGCTTCTGTCTGCACCTCAGGCACAAGCAACTTCAAGAAGTTGTACTACTTCTGCGTAGTCTAAATTTCAGTTTTCTTTTTCTTTTTTTTGGCATATCATAGATCCATATGGAAACAAATAAAAAACAAGAAATATATATGGGAGTGAAAAGAGAATGAAGACAGAGATTTTTTTCAAAAGCTTACAAAATCAGTTCTTTGGACAGACACTACAAGGATTGAATTCTTGGGAGACTGGTGACCGCAGCACTGGCTTGGAAAGAACTGTGAGGCTGTGTGAGCCTCTTGGAAAGCAACTCATGATGGCCAGATTTAGTTCAAAGGGCTGCACGGAGAACGAGAGCTTTGTTGGAGTTATGAAATCTGGCTTAAAATATATTGCTTGATCAACTTCTATTGCTTGTCTGCAAACACAAATACACACACATACATACTCACACACAAATACAGGACAGTGAAGGGTGCATACGTTTTTAAACCTCCCATCCTAAAGTACTTCCCTCACACTAGATTCTACATCCTGCTTCAGCTGCCATCACATTTCTCTCTTTTCATTATTGCACATCTTCTTGAAAGAAGCCACATTCATTGTCTTTAATTACTCATTCCTATGGCCTTCTTCATTAACTTCGATTTGGCATCTTTCCCCATTATTCCATGGAAACTACTATTTTTTAGGTCATTGATGCCTTTCTTATTGCCAAATCCAATAGGTACTTTTTTTTTTGGTGAGGAAGATTGGCCTTGAACTAATATCTATTTCCGATCTTCCTCTTTTTCTGCTTGAAGAAAACTAGCCCTGAGCTAACATCTGTGCCAATCTTCCTCTATTTTGTATGTGGGTTGTTGCCACAGGGTGGTACAACAAGTGGCGTAGGCCCATGCCCGGGGTCTGAACCTATGAACCCAGGCCACTGAAGTGGAGTGTGCCAGACTTAACCACTATGCCATGGGGCCAGCTGCTCAATAGGTACTTTTAATTTCTCCTCTTTGTTTACCTATGTACAACATACAAATGATCAACAACTCCCTGTTTCTTGAATTATGTCCTTGCATTGGTTTCATGACACTACACATCTGTGCATTGTACCTAACTGGCTCCTTTTTCTCAGTCTGTCTTGTTGGCCCCCCTTCCTTGGCCCAGCCCATGGTAGTCTGCAGACTCAGCTGAGTGCTACCACGTGTCAACACTCTCAGTAGTTGGGCGAATGAGTGGTTCTGTCCTGAGGTGGAGAGATCTGAGCCATGGGCCGGAGCACACATTAAATCCCTAGTTATGCCAGTTTCCTCAAAGGTATCCTGCCCTACCTCTCGTTAACCTATTCTCTTCTCACTTTCTCAAGAATGAAAGCTAACCACCCTTCTCTTTGAAATTTATTTTGGCTCTCCAACGCCCAATTGGTAGAGATAACACTATTCACTTTGTGGTACAAAGCATTTCACAATTTAGTTCAACCTGCCATTGAATTCCTTGTGTTTCTGCCTCCACACACTGATTGCAGTTTCCTAGCCTTGTCAAATCATCTTCCCACTTCACTATTTTGGGCGTGGATGAATACTCCCTCTGCTGAGGAATACCCTTTCTACCTTATTACCTCTTCCTCTTCCTACCACCTGCTGTTTACCCACAACTCCGTGTTAGAAAGTTCCTATTTATCTTCCAGATATCATCTCAGGTATAACCTCTTCAGTGAAGCCTTACAAGACTTCCTAGAGAGACCGGTTTCTCTGCCCTTTGTGTTCCTGTAGCTCTCTTCTTCTTTCTCTGCCAACACATTGCAGAGTATGCTCTAGTTTACGTTCATGTAATTATCTCTCTGATACTAGACTCTAAACTTCTTGAGGGGATTATATGATAATGATGCAGAACCTCAGAGACACCGGACTTCAAATCCAGGCTTTGACAATCAAAAGTTGTTAACTTCTGAAATTTGGGTAAAGTCTCTGAGTATGAGTTGACTCAGATAAAAAGTGGGGACACTGATAGATATTTTTGCAGCTTATGGGATGATTAGATATTCTATAAAGTGGTTAGCGTGTTCACATATTATCATTAGTAGTAACAGTGTTGTTACTGTTGCTATTATTGCAAATTCATAATCAAAGTGTGTTATGTGTTCAAAAATAAGTGCTTCATTGATAGATGCTTTTCACAATGATTTTATAAAATGGGCAATAAAACCATGCCCACATTTAAATAGATGAGAAAACAGATCCCTAACAAGGTAAATTTCTTGTCCAAGTTCACAAGGCTGATGTCTGGCAGATCCAAATTTAGAACACATCTCTTGTGATTTTTGTAATGCTTTCTTTATTATGAGTTTTATATTTCCACCTTATGGGGATACAATTTCATAAACATTTCCTATTTTTGAAAAAGCTACGGTACTCAATCTGTCACACATACCTGTAGCATCGATTGATAAAATAAAGTACATCTACTTATACAAGGTAAACTTCTGTAAAAGAACCATGACACGGTCAGACTAAATGTGGTCAAGAGATGGTGAAGTGGAGCCTTCCAGAGGATTTCAGAATTTAATCACATTATAAAAACAGAAACTGGAGGCATATCCAAATATTTCATACTTTCGTTTTCCTAGTAGTTTAACTATAAAATAAGTTTCAGACTAATTTGTTTGAAGACAGTATTTATTTGTAAAGACATATGTATGAAGTAATTCCAAATTCCTATGTTATGCTAGATTAGCCAAAGGAGCTAAACTTTACAAGTTGTGATAGTTTAGAGATAAATTTATTTCTCAAGATTAAAGAAGAGGTAACTGTTAGGTCAAATATGTCATAACTTTTTCAAATAAAGTTTTCCCTCCCTGTAAGATGTCATATTGCTTCAATGTGATCTTAACATAAGCATATGTTTTGCTCTTGTTTTTAATCCCTCCGTTTAAAGAGGATTCTCACCAATCTCACCATCCCCATGTGTCCTACATATTGGCTCTGTGAGGCATCAGTCTTTTGTAAAACACAACTAAAAGGAGATGAAAAAAGATTCTAAAGAAGAGGCACAATGTAAGAATGCTTTCCTTTTCCAATGCACTAGTGAGGAATATATAACGGAATAGAATTGCCTGTTTAGAGGAATAAAGGGAATATATTGAAGTCAGTAAATGCATTTTCTTTGAGTAAAAGGGTTATGCACAGACATTTGTAACTTCAGAGATGCCACTGCTGTAGCCTGAGGGTTTCAGAAGGAATTTCTGTGCCTCAAGATGAAGCCGGCTGAGGTTCTGTTTCCCTTAATATGAAAAAGAATGACTTATAAATGAAGATTTAAAGTACTTGAGTCAGCTTGGAACTAACTAAGCTGACACTGCACTCCAGCCTTGCCTGGTAGAGCTCTCTCTGCCCAAACGTTTCTGGTTGTGGAGGAGAAATGACGATATGTCCCGCGGTAAACTGGCTTATATTATGGACCAGAAGGAATACTATAAATGGAAGTTAAAAGCAAATTTTGTCAACTTATGAAATAAATATAACTCACAAGAAGTCAGGCACATTTTTAATGTTCAAAGCAGCTTTGCATCATGTGGGAATTAGACTAAATGGCGTTTATGACATTTCCAAAAAGAAAAGATTAGTTTTAATTTGATCAAAACCTATTTCACCTCTTAAGGTGAAGAATAGTGAAACGTATTCACACTTTCTCTGATCAGTTCTCCTTTCCGACTTTAACTGGTACAAGAACTGTAGGCAAAAATTTCACAAACAAAAAGAAAAAGCTAAAACTGAAATCTGTAACTAATTATATAATGAAGGTTAGAAAAGTGGTAATTTATTCATGTAGTCAATTAATAGGAGAAGTCATATTTATTAAACACCATCAGCTAAACCAATTACAATCTTAATTTTAATCTAAATGTTGTATAGATCCTATAGGAAATCAAAATTATTTACTTCAAATAAAATGTAACACCAGTTAAGTACATATTTACTTAGACGTGAGACAAAAATGTGCATTCAACAAATTCAAACAACTCTAAATTATCTATAATATGAATTGTGTGTGAGGCAGGACTCAGTGAATTATGAATATACAATAAATACTCTGAACTGATCAAAAGCCTATAAACATAAAAGAGCATAATTTTCTTAAAAGATCTGTTCTGGTGGTAACGAGTATTTTACCATTTGTATTTCTGGATAAAAACAGAAATTGTCACCAAGATCATATATTGAGATTCATTCTTTACTTAAATAACAAGGACTAAGAAACAATATTCTATAATACCTGGAAAATGTTTGTATAGATGTTTCAAATATAGAGAAGAGTAATTAAAAAGAAAGAGGTAGCATGCTAAAGTTAGGACTATAAATTTTACCAACAGGAAGTATAAAACACCCAAAAGCCAGAGGTAGTACTCCAGTCCTGGGTTTAAATATGGAGATATATGGCACTGACCAGTAAAGAGTTTTGGCTTAGACAATAGTCTCAGCTGACACAATCAAGGGGAAATTGCTAGGGCTATGGGAAATAAATAAAATGTGAGATTATACGATGTTCAAATGTAGTTAAACATGTTGGATGAACATAGAATATAATAGACCTCTTATTAAATGGATTGAATGAACAGATGGTTATTTAAAGGAAACAGGTCTTTACTATGGAAGATGGAATATTATTGCATATCAAAATACTCTAAACTACTATCAATCAGAGAGTTAGAGAATTCTCAACAAATTATTTTATCAGAGCTAAAAGAAAAGAGAGAAGATATATGTTTTTGGAACAAAACTGCAACAAATTAACACTTCATGACAAAGGGAAAAGACTGGCAAAGCAAGATGTAGTTACCAAAACCTGTGGTTATCCATTATCTGTTGGAATTTTCATTTGCAAAAATGCAAGGTTTAATAATTCTCTTTTTTTCTTTTGCTGAGGAAGATTCACCCTGAGCTAACATCTGTGCCAAACTTCCTTTGTTTTGTATATGGGTCACCTCCACAAAATGGCTGACAACGAGTGGGGAAGGTCCCTGCCCAGGAACCAAACCCAGGCCACCAAAGTGGAGTGTGCTGAACTTAACCACTTGGTCACAGAACCAGCCCTGAAGGTTTACTAATTCTTTTTTTTTTTTTTTTTTTTGAGGAAGATTAGCCCTGAGCTAACTGCTGCCAATCCTCCTCGTTTTTTGGCTGAGGAAGACTCCCCCTGAGCTAACATCCCATGCCCATCTTCCTCTACTTTATATGTGGGATGCCTGCTACAGCATAGCATGCCAAGTGGTGCCATGTCCTTACCTGGGATCCGAACTGGCGAACCCCAGGCTGCCAAAGTGGAACGTGTACACTTAACCGCTGCGCCACCAGGCCAGCCCCAGTTTACTAATTCTTAATATGCCAGCTCCGCTTCCATATAAAACAGATTCTTTAGATTTAATTGTAATCTAGTAGGAATCATTTACAGTGAACCAGACATAGAGGGCACCTGAGGAAGAAGTCACCCATCACCTCAAGTGGGAAAAATTTAATATAGCCAGATATGACTCAGATATTATAACAGAGTTCTGAAAAATAAGGATTAAAACATTAGGATTTCATGGCACAAATTCAGAAGATTGCAGATCTTATGAAGGTATGGGTCAGTTGTGTGTCCTTGTTGCTTTTATATTTAATAAATGAATTAAAGAATGATGGTGCAAGCATTTGTTAAGTCTGAAAAACTCCAAAAATCTGACAATTAAATTAGAAATTATTCTAATGAAGAACAAAAACGGAGTTACTCGTAGGGCACTCCAGGATAAATTAAATTAAATGACATATTAAATTAAAATGAATTAAAATGACATATTCAAAAGATAAAAAGAAAGTTATGGAATCAGTGCCACATATTGCTATACTTGAGTCTTGCACCAAATAGTATGATTTCAATGATTGTGTGGTTAATGTATGAAATACCAAGAGGTTTGTGAAAACTGCAAAAAGTAACAAAAAGGGCAACAAAATCATATCACTGTCAAAACAGAAAAAAAGTACCCTACAGTTCAAGACTGGAGAGGTTTTTTGTTTTGTTTTATTTTGAGCTTGGAGGAAACTGTAGATGAATGACTTGCCAACTCACACTGTTGTTCAGGCACAGTGTTGGAAATCCATGGCTGACATTTGTTGTTCCAGCAATTCAAGCTGCCTCTAAAAGAGCCCCAGGGAAAAAAACTAAAAAGAGCCTCAGGGCATAGCTAGGAATATCTGAAGGTTGATATGAGGAAGAGATATTCATGGATCTTGTTTTTAACTACTTAAAGAATGTAATTATGGAGGTGGAATCAAAAGATGAAATTAGGAGCACACAGATATTCACTCCAAATAGAAGAGAATTTTCAAAATGATTATTCAAAGATGAAATGAGGTACCTTTGGGAAGTATTAAATTATTCGTCAGTGGAAAGGCTCGTGTTTAAGGGCTATAAACATAAGTCAGAAGTGCTGGAGCTGGGATTCAAGAATCCAGGGGATAGTTAGACTAAAGGAAATTTTATTTCTTACGCATCTATAATTAAGATTGTATGTTCAAGGTGATCGATTTTAGGAAGTGGCAAGCATCCATTGGTCTGGTCACCTAATAGTTGAATTCTCTAAGGTTTGGGGAAATTTTCAAATAAGCCTTTGTGTTAAAGTTGAAGGGTGAAGCAAAATGATATTTTAAGACATTTTTATTTCCTTTAAATGAATTAAGGAGCTATTCCAAATTACAAACCACTGCGTATTGATATTATTGTATGTACTCAGGAAGTGAGCACTAAACAAATGAATAACAGAACATCTCTAGCTTCTAGAGAAAACATTGAGGAACCGAGTGGTCCTTACAGATTACTCAGTTCTTGTCCATTCTGAATTTTCCAACAGGCCATTTGATTGATTGATTGATTGACTTTCATTTTTGTTACTCCACTTAAAAATCTAAAGCCCAGTTCTACAGACAGTTTGGTTTACACACACTATTAAGAAAGGCAGGAACAGCTAAATTTTGAGCAGTAAACTGCCTCAGATAGCAAATGGTACGTATTCATGGTGTTCTGTTTGACCTTTCAGTACTTACTGACATCTTGGTTTGCAAGTTGATGTCTGATCTCTAAAGGTATACTGCCCTGTATCAGATTGCAGAGCACCTTGTCTGCCTTCTGGCTTGGAGTCACAGTTCATCTTGACCTTGCTATTTGTATGAGCATCAGATTAGGTAATGACTTTGTCACTATATTGCAGTCCCAAATTATCCACTTGGCATTTACATTCAGCTCTCCATTTACAGCCTGGTCCTGACATGGTCCCCAGACAATCCTGTGTTCCTCACTAGCATCAGTGTTTTATCTCTGAAATCAGGTCTAATGTAAATGCTCTAGCTCTCCCCCACACTCGTTGTGCTGTGAAATTCTCACGAACTTGCAGCAATTTACTAGAGAAGTAATTGTTTTATCTAAAATTAGACTGCAAATCATTATCCGAATACGTGCTATTTTCTCATTAAAATAAGATATGTTTTCTTTCAAAAGAGAAAAGAAAAATCAATTATACTTTATTGTGTTTATAAGAGGGAATGACAATGTGATGCATAGAAAAAACTATCTTTAAACGTTGCTGTGCAATTCGAATTATGCAAATAGCTCTGGAAGATTTTTGAAGATACTCAACTTTTTTTCCATATCTTTAATGACTTTGAGAAAATATACGTAGCTTGCATCTGAGCAATTTAAAAGCAAAGCGACTTTTACTAACATTAATTTGTATCTCCTGGAGCATATTATTCATTTTCAAGACAGTATTAGGCACTATCATGTTTATTCAATGCTGATTAAAAAAAGACAACTCTTACTCTAAAATCAATTAGCCATTTAAATGTAGTGAAGGAATATTAATCAAAACAAAATATTCTGTTTCATTTTTTCTCAACCAAAGAAGTTTAAGGATGCCATTGTCTTTTCTGCTTTTTAAAGTAGCTATAAACAATACTCATAATTCATACGCATATTTTATTTCCTTTAATTAAATTCACTTCAAGGTGCTAATTTATATGTAAAACATAAAGATAAATACACAAAGTATCTTTTAAAATTTACTATTGCTTTTACAAAGTATTTTTGGAACTTTAAAACTAAACTTTTAAGGAAAGTTTAACAGGAACAATTTCAGTTTAAGTTTGATTAGTTTCATAAAGATAAATGAAAAATTGAGTTAGTATGCTGAAGTTAAAAATTATGATTGCTGGCAAATTATGATAGCCCTTAAGAAAAGCATCTCTTTTCCTTTAGTAAGAGCATGATAATTAAAGTCTGTTGCCAGAGTACCAAGATACATCTTACTTAAAAAAAAAAAATGCCACTAATTATATGGTTCTCGGTTGTTTTATTAGGATATGATTGTTTTAACAGGACTCAATTCATAAATTATTTTCCTTTAAACTTAGGCAATTGTACACGCGACATAAATATCTATATATATGTAGTTTAAACACAGGACACCCTGATTATTAGCCCCATTTTGTTGTTCTTGATGATGTTGTTTTAATTTAAGCAGTGGTTCTCAAAATGTGGGCTTTGGAACCAGCAGCAGCATCACCTGGAAACTTGTTAGAAAACCAAACTGTTTCACTCCATCTTAGACCTACGGAATCAGTAACTCTGGGGGTGATGTCAAGCAATGGGTGTTTTAACAAGTCTCCTGGGCGACTGTGATACATGCTAAGATTGAGAGCACCCAATATGAGAGTTCTCAACTGTGGTGAAATATTAGGATTATAGGATGAGTTAAAATAAATAGAAGCATTAGTCTCATCCTATGCCAATTAAAATAAATTATCTGGTGAGGAGACCAATATTTGTTAAAGTATCCCGATTCTAATGTGTAGCCAGGGTTGAGGACCACTGGTCTCATCTGACATCCAGGAGCGCTTACCTCATTTCTCTTTCTCTTCTCTGAACCTGAAGGCAGGCCTGTTCTTTTGTTGACCTTTCGATTAAAACATTACTGCCTGATCAACAGACTTTAATATCCAATGCCAATCCTTTCCAGTTTTGCCTGACCTCCTGATGGGATCCATTGACTTATTTTTGTGTTATAATTGTTATATCATTTAAAGAAACTATTATCTGTACACAGATAACATCTCATTAGTAGTTCTTAGCAAATATAAAAGTGAACTGAAAAGTTCACAGCTCCTCTACACTACCCACTTTGTTCCGTAGGATCAGTTTCCTAATAAACATTTATGTGCAGTTAATCTCAACGGAGACTCATCATGTAAGTACATTGAATTTGTTGTTCATTTAAGAACTTAACTACTTTCTACTATGCTACCATGCTATAACATTAATCTTTACCTCTAGAAATAAAACTAACAGTTTATAATGAGATTATAGAAATTAAATAATGGCATAGAAATGCAAGCAAGTAATAATACTTTAGGGCTATTTAACAAACTCCCAGTCATATCAGAGATTTGATAAGCATTTGAAAAGTTTGAATGCCCAGACATTTTAAGTAGCAGATTTCTTTTAGTTATTTTGTTATTCATTACTCCAAGCTAAGTGTTTCTCAAACAGTTATGATAGCTAAGAATTAAGGGATGGGTTTTAATTCTAAAAAAAACATGAATACAATAATTTATGTGGGAAATAGATAATTTTCAACTAAGTTTATGTTTACAATGTTTAACCTTGATTTATGAGTTGAAAACATTGTAATTATCCCCACTGTTTTGCTAAAGCAAAAATAGCTGATGACTCTTTTTTGAATGATGCATAAAGTGAATTTATTCTTGGTTGGAATAATAGATTATTTTACAAAATGTCGCCTGAAGAGAACTCCAAATTTTAGAATCCATATTGTACTGTTTCTCCCTCCTTTATTTACTATATTCAATACAACACCAATTATTGATAATTTTTCATGAAATATCTCTCAAGTCTCTTCTATAAATAATCTTTATTTATTGTAAGCCTCATAGCACTACACTCACAATGTAATTCAGGGCTAATATTTTTTCTTGCTTCCAGTTTCTCTTGCCCATCCTAAATAGAGATGTAAAATACATTTCAAAAAGTAAGAATTTTTCCCATCATGAAATAAATCAAAAGACCTGTTGTACTAAACTAATGCTTTCAGGTTTACATACAAATTTCTTCAACACCCAGTACTAGTTTATTTCTCACTAACTCTTCTTCATATTTTTATTTTCTTTCTCTCCTAAAATGCATCACAACCTTAACTTGTTTAATACTATGACCTCTCCTCAAAGGTCAGGACTGATGAAAAATCTTATGGAAAATGTGTTTACTTATCAGCATGAAATCACAAATCATGCAGCCTATAAAGGTCATCTTTATTTTATTTTCTTTTTAAGAATTTCAGAATGATCCTTTTTTGAAGAAGAAGAAGATTAGCCCTGAGCTAACTACTGCCAATCCTCCTCTTTTTGCCAAGGAAGACTGGCCCTGAGCTAACATCCATGCCCATCTTCCTCTACTTTATATGTAGGATGCCTATGACAGCATGGCTTAGCCAAGCAGTGGCATGTCCACACCTGGGATCCGAACCAGCGAACCTTGGGCAGCTGAGAATCGGAACATGTGAACTTAACTGCTGCACCACCGGGCCGGCCCAACAGAATGATCCATTTTTCTCTTTGCAAATGTGTGGATTAAAATAATATTTCTTTCTGCAAACACAAATACTATTCAGCTCTAAATGATACATTTAATAAAATTGATATTAATTTTGTAAGAGACAAATGTTCTAAAAACAGAAATAAGAACATAAAGAAATTATGAAAACATTCCTATAGTCACATAAAATTCAGTATTTGAACTACATTTTGGTTAGAGCATATACACAGCATACTTTGATATAAAATGTTACCTTTTAATCGTCGCTTTGAAGAAGCATACTTCGAGAATAACATCGAGAATATATGTGTGTGTGTAGGTTTCTATACATTTTGTGGAAGACAATAATTGCTAAATATCAAAGGGTTAAACGGTTTTAATAACAGTGTATCTGCCAGAAATAAGCTTTGCCTTTACCGAAACAGTCTGCTCAATCTGTCTATCAATCACATTCTCATAACGCTGTATGTCAGTTATTTAGGAAAACTTTAAAAGTATTTTTGAGTAAAAATTATATTAAATGAAATTTCCGATTACATAAAACAAAGAATCTATAACTGTAGTGTAGTGGTTATTATATCATTATATGGGGTACACACATAAACTAATTTTGTCTTTATGAAAATCTACCTATGCTTGCTCTTGTAAAGGATGCTTTATGATTTTTTTTCGCTTACTACTTAACATTCTTTGACGATGTGTTTGACGGGAAATTTCAGAACATAGGTTCAAATTTGTATACATATGTATCTTTATACATTTATACATATATATACTTTATATATGTACATAAATATACTTATATGTACATATATAATATATGTAAATATACACAATATATAACATATACATGTGTATATATATATATATATATTTACATTTAAAGTCTACATTTCGTATCACTTTATTCGTAGGAGATAATCTTAACGTTTTTATAAGGCGACTTCTTCTTGGTTTGAAACATGCCCTAACTGTGTCTTTGAAACACTACAGCACACTCTACAAAGGACAAGAGAGACGGGGTGATTCACCCCCATTTGTGAATGAAGTCAGTGCTCCTGGGTTTCCAAGGCTGTGGAGATTCAAAGAAAAAGCCATGGGCATGTGATTCTTCTATAAATCTCCATGAACCCACAAGTGGAGGCTACTTGACACGTTATTGTTTGAGCCGGAAAATTATCATCTCTGGAAGGATTAATTGAAGAATGTAAGTCTCTGCTCAAATGGAATGGAAAAGCAATCTCTTTTTATTAGCTAGGAAAACAAAAAAGCTAAAAAAGTCTACTCATAAATGACCATGAATAAAGGAGAGTGAAACTGGTAATAGCAACAAAGGTATTAGCATGATAGTTCTTTTTTATTTTTATTTTTTTAGAAATATGGACTTTATTTTGTATTTTTTAATGTGTAGGAGAGGTTGGGGAAGCCATTGAAGGTTTTTTTTTTTTTTTTTTTTTGAGGAAGATTAGCCCTGAGCTAACTACTGCCAATCTTCCTCCTTTTGCTGAGGAAGACTGGCCCTGAGCTAACATCCATGCCCATCTTTCTCTACTTTATACGTGGGACACCTACCACAGCATAGCTTTTGCCAAGCGGTGCCATGTCCACACCCAGGATCCAAATCAGAGAGCCCCGGCCGCCCAGAAGCAGAACGTGCGAACTTAACGGCTGCGCCACCGGGCCGGCCCCTGCAGGATAGTTCTTATATACCATGCAGCAACACGATCATATCATCATGAACTGAAACGTCATGGAAATGGGGCTACCTACTCAGCAGATTATGGAATGGAATATTTACTAGAGAAAGATTAAACACAAAAAAGTGCCCTTATCTGGTTTGTGTAGGTGATACGAAATATTTGCTGAAAATACCAAGGAAATTTGAAAAATCACGAGCATGAAAATAACAAGATCTGGAGACATACAGTTTTGGTCAGCTGCAATGAAAATATTCCTCCTTTTAAAATTCATATTTTGAAAAATACTTATCTTTCTCACAAAATAGATGTTTTCCCATGTGTCTGACATATGAGGTACACAGCGTGCACAGGGTTGTGTCAGGGTGTGTGACGCTAAGTAGACGGAACTCCTCCTCCATCTTCAATTGTGCAGTAGGAGGAATCATTGAAGACTGAATCGAGTAACGCCGTAATAAGATTTATAAATTAGAAAGACGGTAATGATAACTGTGGTCACAGCACTGAAGATGAATTGAAGTTGCGAAAATTGGAACAAAGAAGACCACCTAATGCTTCAGAAGAGTGATCATAAGAATCTGAGACACATCGATGGTAGTGGGTGTCAAAACCTGAGACTGCGTTGGGAAAATACGGCAGATGGAACTTAGCAGCTAATTATAAGTGAAATGAGGGGTGTGAAGGAAATATTAGTCAAACAAGACTCCAAGATTTGGGGCCGGCCAGGTGGCATAGCAGTTAAGTGTGCACGTTCCATTTCAGCGACCTGGGGTTCACCAGTTCAGATGCCGCGTTCGGACATGGCACGGCTTGGCAAGCCATGCTGTGGTAGGCGTCCCATATATAAAGTAGAGGAAGACGGGCACGGGTGTTAGCTCAGGGCCAGTCTTCCTTGGCAAAAAGAGGAGGATTGGCAGTAGTTAGCTCAGGGCTAATCTTCCTCAAAAAGAAAGACAGACTCCAAGATTTGATAAACTTTTTGTAATTTAAGTAGACAGAAGGAAGAAACTTTCAGAATGGAGGAATAATGAGTTTCATTTGGTCTTTGTTGAGTTTTATGTATGTACTATAAATTATGAGCTGTTATATCAATCAGGAATACTAAAGTAGAGAACAAAATAACACCTGCTTTTTTATTTTTGATGTTTTTTGGTAATTTCATCATTGTTATTTCTTTCATATTGCTACCTTATTTCTTCAGGCATTTCATAACTCCTGTTTCTTTTTTGTTTTTCTCCCCAAATCGTTGAGAAAAACTCCTAGCAATATAGTGACAATGCTCTTGTCATATTTTGTTTTCTTTTTTTTTGGTTCACAAATTATTTTCTCACAAACTTCACCATAATTTGTGCATGTATGTTTCACACCTCAATTTTGGACTAACTGCGAAAATGATTTCCACATCTACTGTGGTTGCTTCAACTCTTTATTCTGTAGTCCCACTGTTCATTATATTTTCATCTCCCAGGAAGCATTACTCACTTTCAAATTAAAGCTTATTTGTTGCAATATCAATGTGAGGTCTTTTAATGTCCACTTCTTGTATGAAATAACTGAGATTCAGCATTTCAGCAACTTGTCAAAGGCAGGCCTAGAACAATATTTTTTCTGACAAACACTAATGTGCTTTCCATTGTATTGTGCCTGTTTTGGGGAAAAGATTTAATTATGCTCAGCATTGTTAAAAAACTTTTTCTTTGAAGCTGGATATTAATAATAGTGAACCTCTCTGGTTATACAAAATGACAACCTCATCATACAAGTTGATATTTATGTCATAGTCACCCCTTAAAATAAAATAAGTTAAATCTTTTAAACCATCTTTATGATAGATTTTCAATGGAAGGAGAAATATCACCTGATTTATTATAATGATGACCAATCTTAATAATTTCTCATGTCTCATGCCTAAAAAAGAAAGTACAGTAGAAGAGACAAAATGTTCATCTTGTAATTTTCAATCTGCTATCATGCCTCATCAACTCATAAGAATATGAGAATATTTTTAAAAAATTCAAATTCCTCTGCTTTTTTGGGCAAGGATGAGGGCTTCTGAGTAGGAAGCTGGTCTATGTAGCAATGAGTACAGATTTTCCTCCACTTACGATGGGGTTACAGCCCACTAAACCCATCATAAGTCGAAAATACTATAATTGGAAAATACATTTAATACGCCTAACCTATTAAACATCATAGCTTAAGCTCGTCTACCTTAAACGTGCTCAGAACACAACATTAGCCTGCAGTTGGACAAAATCATCTAACACAAAGCCTATTTTATAATAAAGTGCTGAATATCTCATATAATTTATTGAGTACTGTACTGAAAGTGAAAACCAGAATGGTTGTGTGGCCACAGAATGGTTGTAAGTGTATCAGTTGTTCAGTCTCTTGATTGTGGGGCTGGCTGGGAGCTGTGGCTGCTGCCACTGCCCAGCATCACAAGACAGCATCCTCTGCACATCACTAGCCCAGGAAAAGATCAAAATTCAAAATATGTTTCTACTGAATGCATATCGCGTTTGCACCATGGTAGAGTCAAAAAATCGTTAAGTCCAACCATCTTAAGTAGGTAACCCGATGTACTAACACTCTTTCCATTACTGAAATGAGTAAAAACAACTAAAAAAGAATAAAAGGAATGAAGTGACAACCTCTTCCAAAAATTCTGGAATGGCCCATAAAGTTACGTAATATTATAAATATGATTCAATAAATAGCATACATTACACATTGTGAATTCCTGTTTGCTTACATCAAGTTAATGCCCAGTAATTCAATTAAATGAATACAATTTGAAAGGAAAGATTCCCTTAATGTACCAGTGCAGTTTCTGGGTAAAATATATGACTGTATTTATGGTCATTTACTCAAATCTCTACTAACTTCAGCGGATATTGCTTTATGAATTTTGCAGTAAGAAGCAAACACAAGCTAAGTAAAGTGTCTCTCTCTCTACTAGCTGTAGAGAATAAGGAACTTCACAGTAAGCAGTCATTTGTATTAGATTAAAGTTGTCTATTTTTAGTATTTGCTTCCACTGTTACGGTATGCAAATAGAATCATTCTATCATTTTACTGGAGTGTTCAGCATGTTTCCACACCTTCTAAATTGGTGAAAATGAATTGCGATAGCATGCAATATTAATATGAAATGGTGCGAAAATTGCTCACATAATACAACTTTCCTATTAGAGGTTTTAAAGATCTCAATTTTGCTGCTGAGAACCTCTTAGTTGTGCACGTAAGCAGAAAGATGACGTACTAAGTGTTCTCTCTTTTCTGAAAATGATCCTTCTCTCTCGGGATCAGAACGATAACACTGCTTGGCAAAACAATGTTTGTAGATTCAAAGAACAAAATACTAATTCCAGTTAAATCTAATTCTATTGCTTCACAGCTACTGAGATTTAGAGAATGACAAGATTCTCCCTATGAATGATAAGATGAGAAGCTGACGATCTATCTGGTGTATAGAGCTATCTAACTTCCCTTTCAATTTTATACAGCGTATTGAGTTCTAAAGAAGAAAAAGAAAATTGTAGAGACTTATTGGAGAAATACTAACAGAATGGAATCAAATAGCAATGCTTTTGACCAGAGGTAGGATTCAATTTCATCTTTTGAATTTTAAGAGCTTTTCAGAAAGCAAACCTATAATCATTTGCCCAAGTGTCTATTTACTAGTTTTGCTCATGAGATGTGCTGGCTGACCTATTAAAGAAAATATGGAACAAGATGGCATGGGTCCTTAAAACAATCTATAAAAATATAAGCCATGGAGTTTCAAAGGACAGTATTTTTCCTAGCTATCTTGAAAGCAGAATTTTTATTATGGAATGAGAAATTATTTACTTGGAGTGATTTTTTTAACTCTTTTCTTCATGCCGCGTCCTACACTAATATGTCTTCAAATCTTTATATTAATAAATGAAAGAAAAAAACATGATATCTTTTAGCTGTTTGCCCTACTGAGAATTATGGGGGAGACAAAAAATTTACTGGTTTTATTTTATTTTGTCTATGACTAATTTATTCCTGCAAGTAGCTGGAGGACAGTGGGCCCATGTTATGTGATTGGTAAGAAAGGAGACTTACTATAACCAGTCTCTTCTGAAAGTCAGACTCTCCTTTCCAAGAGTGGCTAAAGAGCAACTGTCAATGGCAGGTGTGCTAGGTACTCTTCGTTTTCAGATGAAAGGATGGCATTATGACCAGGAAGTCTTGTACAGGAAAAAGCATGGACATGGTGTATGTGTGTTGGGGGGCGGGGGGTGGTAGTTAGAAGGATATGCATCAAAATCTTTGCTCTTTCACTTAGGAGCATCCTTATTTGTAATATCTCCATCCACAAAATGGGGATAGTAAAGCACATGAGAAATAAATATGAGGATTATAAATGAATGTATGTAAAGCATCAGAAACCCAGAAACACTCGACAAATGGTAGTTTTACTATTAGCAAAAAGATATTCAGTATATTTTATGTGTCCCCACTAACATTTAAAAATAAGATAAACACATGAATAAAAATACAAGGATATATCAAATCTATGTGACCCCTATGAAATGAAACAAACTACATTTCTTTGGTTTATATTTTTATAGAACATTATTAGCACCATAAATCTTCTTATTCCTTGTTCTTAAATCTCATGACCAGATCACAAGAGGCACGGCCTTTGATTCCGGAAAGTCTTCGATTGAAATTTGGGTATCCTCTTTCTGGAAATTTGGGTAATCTCTCCAAATCATTTTTTTCTATTTTGATCTTTATTAATACATATAGAGAGAAATTGACTAGATTAACCCCATATTTTGTGATAGTTTATAGTCTTGCCTGGTACATAGTATCACCAAATACGGGGTTAATTTAGTCAATTTCTCTCTATATGTATTAATATTAATAAAGATGAAACTGTCCTTCTTGGAGATTGTTCTTTATCTTCTTTATGGGGGGCTCTTCCTCTGCCTTCAGGTTTCCCCTCCCTCCATGATCACACTATTCTGTACTGCCTTCTCTGAGTGATTCCATCCATTGTTCTCAGTTGTCAGTCAACTGTAAGTTGATGACTCCCAAATCCAGATGTCCAGCCCAGACTGCTCCCATGTACTTTAGATTTTTATCAGGTTCATACTCCCTCGATTTTGCTTACATTATTCATCATCTTTCTGCATGATGCTGGTCACTCGTGTGATGAGTTCCATTACCCTGGAAACCTCTCTTTGGTGCTCCAAAATCCACATACACTATTTTCTCACAACCCACGTGTTTTTAGTTGATAGGTAGA
This sequence comes from Equus asinus, assembly GCF_041296235.1. Taxonomy (NCBI): domain Eukaryota; kingdom Metazoa; phylum Chordata; class Mammalia; order Perissodactyla; family Equidae; genus Equus; species Equus asinus. The sequence goes on along the minus strand of NC_091797.1, from coordinate 6,390,166 downwards.
GTCAATTTTACAAAATAAATAATAATCCTCAAGCTGCTCCTATTTCTCTGCCAATTACTCGAACTTCAGCCTTCATTATCCATTACCTGAAATACTTTATTTGGGTATCTACCTTTTAGTATCTTTGACTGCAATGTTCCAAAATACATTCTTTGCAAGGCTATCAGATTGAACAAAATATCATGAAATCTGACTATATAACTCTCATTCTTAAAACACTAAAATGAATTTCCCTCAAATTCAAAGCAAAAATTTCCTTACCTTTCCATGACAATTAAGGTTTCAATGACTCATGCTTCTTCCACCATCCGTGGTCATTTGCCATTCATTCTACCTGTCCACCTTCCTTTGCAAACTCACTGTTCTGCAGGTTTACTTTAGCAACAGCAAACTGCCTTCTTTTCTCCATGCCTTCCTTCATGACCCATTTCCTGAAATTATCTCCTGTCTCTGCTTCACTTGATTAATTTCTACATATCATCTGTGACTCACATTAGACTAGCTGACTAATAGTTTTATCACATGCTTCCAACAAAAATGCCTGACACTACACTTAAGAAAGAGAGAACCACCCATTGAAATCTATACATTGCACCTTATATTTTCATTAGATTATATTTGTACTCAAGTCATACCATAAAATAATACTAATTAGAAATAATTTACTGAGTACTATTTAAGTATATATACCTATCTCATGAGCAGCATTTTATCTGTTATATCCTTTAATCTCTAAACAGATTATGACAGACATACGGCACTATTATCCACTGAAAGCCATCTTTGACATGGCTCTTTGATAAATGATAATAATGTTTCCATAATGTTTCCTCAGAGGGTAAAATTGAGATTTGTAGAGTTTAGGTCACTTGTAGGACATCACACAGCTAAATGGTGGGTCTAGGACTTGCACCCAAGTGTCTCTGACTTCCAAGACTTTACTTCATAACAGTGTGTTATACTGTCTCAGTGGAATAACTATGTCTGTCTGTCCATCCATCTGTCCATTCATCCATCCATCTGTCTGTCAATATCTATTTATGACCACTTTTCCCTGATGACTATTTAAATACTGGCTTGACACATACAAAAATGGACACTAGACAACACTAAATAGTAACCTTTGGAAAACACACCCAGAGTGATTTACTCTCTCCCCACATTCTAATTCAAATACTCATAAAAGCACGGAAAAATTGATGCATTCTTTAAATGTGGTAGAAACTAAGAGTAATAGTCCATAATATGCCAAAATATTCATAAAATCAGTATGACCCTTTCACTAACTCTAAGGGCCTTCATCTTCAGCTCAACGACAGTGAACACAAGAAGTCAACATTCTTGACTTCTCAATAACACATTCCCCGCTCATAGTATCCTGGCAAGTGAGGCATGGAAGCGTGATTTGTGGAAGTATAATTTTAGTCCTGTAAGGGGTCTGTGACAAGAATAATGGGGGAAAGGGGAAAAAATTGCAATGAGGAGATTGCAGAGGGAGGGAGCTGCATATCAGTGAGTGGCCTGCTTGGAGAGAGGCGCACTCTAGCACAAGGGCAGTGACCAGCATCCGGAGCAGGATGCGGCACACTGAAGCTGAGGAGGGTGTGATCACGACTGCATCCTCCCTGACAAGAGTCTTTCTGCACCTGGGCCCTTGAGGAGACAGGAGAGCAAGTTTTCTCAGTCACAGGAATGTGGCTGAGTTTAGTTTTAGACACCAATTCTATGAAAAGAAAACAAAAGATGAGTGGATTTACCTCTAAGTATGTTTTGTGTCTATATTAAACAGAATGGGGTTTGTGACTTAAGCTGTTATACAAAGACAAAGGCTACACTTTTCAAATCTGAGTTTGTGGTTGTGAAATTTGGATCTATCACACAGAAATTCCTGTCACCCTGCCTGTGTACCGCCCCCTCAGCGTTTTAAGGGCTGCTGTGGGCATTTCAAGCCCTCACCGATATCCAGCTCTGCTTCCTCCCAGGCACACGGAAGAATGGCGCTTCCCGCTCCCTTTGAGTTAGGTGTGGCCCTTAGCCTTGCTTTGGCCAGTCAAGTGTGATGAGAGTGATAGGAATCACTTTCAGGCAGAAACATTTAATTGCCAGGCCCAGGCTCTCCTGGTTTTCTTCTCCAACCCAGTGTGTGTTAGAGGAGCAATGCTGAGAGTTCACACAAATAATAGTGCTCCCAAGAGTTGTCTAAACCCACAAGGGACTTCACATGATCCAGGAATAACCATTTTTGCTTTAAGTTCCTGAGGCCGTGAGTTGTTATTGAAGCATGACTTAGCCTAACCCAGCTGATCCACAGGCCAGAACACTATGCGAAAGCTGCTTTCTTTATAGCTGGAGCTCTTTCCAACATCCTCCGAATTAGACTATGTGCCTTCTAAAGCTATTTGCACACTGCCATTTCCAGAATTAAAGCAGGTACAGCTACAAAGTGAGTAGCTTTGGTATTTACTATCCTGGACTTTAAGGGCATGGAAGAAAATTGAGGCATTGAAGGGCAATCTGATAGGCAAGTGCTGAGCGCTGTGGCTCCTCACTTGCTCGTTACGTAAAGGGGGTGACTTACAGACTGGTTCTGGTTACCCACAGTATCTGTCCCTTTGCTCTGTCGGTTGAACAGGGCTTTCCAAGAATGGATCTCCCCTCAGTACACTTGAACCACAAGAGGTAATAAATAGCATTAAGGAGAATTGGACCAGGGCATTTAATTACAAAAATACTTTCCATTTAATATGTAAGAGAGTTTAACAACAAAAAGTAACATTTTCTGTTTATATGTTTACAGGAAAGAACTGTATTCATAGTTTAGTTAAAGAAATAGGAAAAGCAAAGCAAAAAAAGGAGGGACAATGGAGAGGATTTCCAAGGAATAATCTGACATAAAGAAATAATTTTTGAGCACCTTATTAATGTTCCAGGCACTGATCCAGGCGCTGGAGATAGAGCAACACCACATCTCTTTCCTCTCAGCTCAGGAAACATTTTTGGGGGATGGGAAATGTGGGAGACTCTTGCATTGGGAAGATGGAAGCAGGCAAAACAATGAAATAAAAAGGCAAAAAACAAAACATAAGCCAGATAACTACAGACAATGCTAACTATAAGGAAGAAATAAAAACAGCGATATGAAGAAAAATGGGAAGGATAGGAATGCTAGTGATTTAGACTGAATGGCTCAGGAAGACCTCTGTGAGGAGGAGAAAGTTCGTTGAGATTTGAATGATGTGAAGAATTCAGTGTTGTGAAGTTTTGCTCTCTGCAAACTCTGCAGACTCTGATCCGGTAGGTCTGACAGAGGACCTGAGATTCTGTACTTCTAAAACTCTCAGAGCCTCCAGTGCTGCTGGTCCACGGAAGACACCGTGAAGCACAGATCACTATCGTCCTTTTCTCCACTGACTCGCCTGCTCACTCTCCCATTCTTTTCTGAGGAGCTTTTAGCTTCTAGTTCACGCACTTTCTTTCTTCCCCATCTCCTTTCATCAGCCCCAATGATATCAATATCTACACAGATGAAATAATCTCCACGTGGACTCTTCATGTCTTCATCGCCTTACGTTCAGTGATCTTTTTCTCCTCTTCACCTCAATTGTTTGTACCTCATCCATAGTAAACAAGGCTACCATGAGAGCTCTATTTTAAACATCTGCCCCTCACCGTGTGCCCTTCCACTGCATCCTCCTTTATCCCTAGGTTCTGAGAGTTCACTTGATTTTGTATGTTCACTGCCATAATTCCTTGAGTTCAACAAGACCCTGAGTATCAATTCCCACTGCTTTCTCAGAAGCACCTGTTATAGCTTCACTTCCTCCTTGGTCGATCCTGGTGGAGAGTAAAGGCAGGAGAGACTACTAGTCTGTCTGGTACCCACAGTGAGCAGTCAGCCCACTAACCACTGACTGTATTTCCTGTGACTCCTGTCAGTGGCCAGGTCCCTGTGCACACTGAAACGGAACAGGCCCGGTAAGGGAATAATCTTCCCTGTTGGAGATTAAGATGGGGCTCGTATTTCTGAAACAAGAAACAAATGTAGAGAAACAGTGGAGAATAATTGTGTCTATTTTCATTAAGGAGGGATTAAGTAGTCTATTGCTTAAATTTCCAGACTTCTTCCATATAATCCTAATGCTGTGACTAGGCTAACTATTACTAAGGTTCCATGAATTGTGTATTTTTACCGCTTATATTTTCATGGTTGTTTTGCTGGAAATTTTGGAAAAAGCATGTCAACGTCAGCAAGACATAATTTTAAGGTAGAAGCTCAAAACTAATGTAGAATATTTTTAAGGAGCAATTAGTGCATACTTAAGTGCACACTGGAAGTGACCAGTTCTGGCACACACTCACTTCACCAAGACCTAAGCCACAATGGCTTGCCTGTTTCTTGGGACATTTTTTTCTATGTTCTACAGCCCTGAATCTATAAATGTAGAATAAATTGCTGTAGTAATTTGGAATGTTAAAAGCAATTCGGGTTGTGGTTAACGTGTGCCAAAGCCCCCAGCTAAAATTAAAAGCAGAATACAATTTACTTAGGTTATTTTCATTTTCTGCTTAGTCTCACCTTATTCATTTTGATCTATTAGTCCTCCTGGTTGTTCTATTTAGCTATTTTATTTTTGCTTGCATCCTCAAAAAACCCCCAATAAAAACCCTAAAACGAAATTTGAAAAAAACAATAAAATTTCTTACACCAAGCCTATGCACAATACTCTTAAAGTGATTTTCCCTACTACAAATAGGAGAAAAACAGCTACTTGCGTTTCAGCTTTAAAGATTTTGAAAGATAACCTTTCATAGGAGGTTAAAAGGTGTTTTTAAGACATCTCGTATTCAAACTTGAATTGGGACAGATATTAAAAGTCAGTATACCCCAAAAAAATGCTTTAACAAGTAAAACAAATAAAGCACAGAATAATATAAGCACAAGAATGTATCTAGTAGAAAAGCACACGGTTCAGACTTAGTCCAGGGTAACGTGGCTCACTCAAGGTGACAGGAGAGAGAAACCGAGCTTGAGGAACCCATTCACGCCCTTTCCCTTGTTGGCACGTTTCCAGTCCTTGACTCCTTCCTGTGCTACCATTTTATTTCCTTTGTTTATATGTTTGGTTTTATTAGAATCACATGCACCACTTCATTCATTCATTCTCTTAGCTCCCTAGCTGCTTGCTATGCTTCCTGGATGTTAAATTGTCTACTTACTCTTGGCACTCAATTTCTTTTGCTCTTTGCTCTCTAAAAGGCATTTTTTTTTGACATAGTTACAAGATCTCTTATGCAATAACAGTCTTTCTATGCAGGACTGAGGTGTTGTCTAGTTACAGAGTCTGAGGCAGCCAGGGGTAGCAGAATGGACTTCTCTGCCCATACAGAAACTTTATGCAATAGCAACGACAACCATTAATTACCTGGGAATTAACTTTGAATGTAAGAAAACCTCATGAGAAAAAATGTAAAACTCCTCTAAAGAACCGAGATGATTTGAATAAATCGAGAGACATTTTATGCTCACAGATAGAAATTTGTAGTATTATAAGTTCCTTTTCCCCCAAAAGAGTCAGTAGATTCTAACGAATGTCCAACAGAATTTTAGCTGGATTTTTCTGAGGATCACCAAATTTACTCTAAATTTATATGAAGCTATAAAAGTTTATTAGTAACTAAAACAAATTAAATAAGAATAGTACATGAGGGAAGCCTTACTCTAGCAAATATTAAAACGTCTATAAATATATAGTGATAAAAAAAAAACGTGATATTGTCACAAGAAGCAGCACAGAAAATATGGAGCAAAGGAGAGAGCGTAGAGACAGAGCAAGAAATGCCTGGGAACTTCATGTGTGATGAAGGTGACCCCACAAAACAATACAGGAAACCTGCTTTTTACAGTAGATGCTATCGAACAAACTGGCTCAAGATGTGAAGAAAAACTGGGTCCCTACCCAGTGGCACATAAAGAGATAAAATAAAAATGGATTAAAGATCTAAATATAAAATGATAAAGTTAATATTGAATTTTAATAAACATCAAATTAAAGTTAATTAAAAATTAAGGAAGTATCCATTTCACCTAGAACAAAGAAGAACTTCTAAAATCATGTGAATTTGATTATACCAGCATTAAGAATATCTTAACCGACAAAGGACACCATTGACAGAAGACTGTGATAGAACAGTTCATTTCCGAATTAACGATATATTAATACTACGCCAAGTGTGATTACAAATAAAAACTAAAAGGCAGCAACTTCAATGTAAAAGTGGGCAAAAATAGACACAGGCAACTTACAGAATGCAAACCCCTGAAGTCTATTAAAATATGATATGATGTCAAAATTATTGGTCATTAGAGGTTGGAATGAACATAAAATGAAATTAACACTTGAAGGAGAATTAAATTAACCAGTGGAAATACTGTTCCAAGTACTGAGAGGCATCATTAACACAGCCTTCTTCACATGTGGTTTTAAACAATAAATCACTGAGGAAAGTGAACTCATATTGATTGAAGATATACTCTAGACCCTTCTGTGTCAGGATCTTTTTTAGCTTTTCTACATGTGTATTTGGGCCTTCTATAACACACAGCATCGTATTGAACATATGACTAGCATTTGTTCATTTTGTAGTCCTTGGTAAGGCATTCTTTAAAAACAATCGGTAATAACTGGTACTTTGATTTCTTGAGATCAGTGTTGCATAGTAATTATTTCCTTAAAGAGAAGCAGAAATGCGCAAATCAGTTTTTCCACCAGCTGTATGATTTCTCATTAAACATGTCAAGACACAGCTCCCTTTCTTCTGTGTAATGTTTGACACAAGAAGGAAGTGCGTTTAGTTTGACGTTATTTCACAGAAAACGTATGTATAGATACTGATGCTCAGTAAATATCAACTGAGCTAAAATATTGTTTTTACTTCTAAGTGTGATATTTGATAAATTAAGCAAATATGAACAGGAAAATAATTTAATTTTGCTAATGTTGAAAGTAATATTCAAATATAACAATTTTAGTAAAAAAAAATCAAATTTTATTTTCATAAAATTGCTTTGGAAGTGTTTAGTCTGTAGTTTAGCAAAAATGCATTATTTTGAAGGGGGCCGGCTCCATGGCTGAGTGGTTAAAGTTGCGCGTGCTCCCCTTCGGCAGCCTGGGTTCACAGGCCTGGATCCCAGGTGCAGATCTACTCCACTCATCAGCTGTGCTGTGGTGGCAACCCACATATAAAGTGGAGGAAGATTGGCACAGATGTTAGCTCAGGGCAAATCTTCTTCACCAAAAAATAAAAGCATTATTTTGAATAAATTTCTGCCTAAGGTTGTGGGAGGTAATGTCCACCCCAAAAATTGGATTCAATTTTACTCAATCTTGATTTTGAAATTGTTTCCATTTTAAACAACCAATAGAAGTGTTATATTCCTTGACTGCTTCCTTGTACCAAAATAATGAGTTTATATAAAGTACCTCACATAATCTCAAACAATCCTTGTAATAATCTTATTAGTTCATTATTCCTACTTTACAGAAGAGGAGCAGAGTATAATATTATATTAAGCTAAAATTTTTCATTCCAAATCCCCCTAAGGCTTTTCTATCATTCATATACATTTCATTTAAGGAACAAAAGGCTATTTAGCTGTTAGAATATAGAATTCTTTCTGAGATTGCCATCTAGAAGCATAGAGAGAATAAAGACGGGTGGGAGGAGCTACATAAAAACTTGTGTCTCAATGCTTTGAAATAACTGTCTTGTCTAGACGTAACTAGAGGATAGCCTGTAACTTTGAACACATTCCTAAAATACTCATTCTTATTATATTTTTCTCTTAGCAATTACTCTTCTATTCGACTTGCCTTTTCTCTTTGTCTGAGAAGATTCCTGCTAATTAATATCCCTAGACTACACATTGGTTGTCAAATTTCTCCAAAAAATACCAGAAAAAACTACTGATCAAAACAAAGGCAATTGTATTGGAACGATTGCAGCTGGGAAGCCCACGGCTTCGGCAGAGCGTTAGTAGCATCTCAGCTGGGAAGAGGTGGAGGAGGAGACATTTAGCATTTCAGGGCCTTCACTGGGTGGTTTTGAAGCAGATCTTCCAAGGTAGGGACCTAAGGGGCTTGGACAACATTTACAACTTGATGGCTTTTGATCAGTAGACATAGCAAGTGAGAGCCTTGAAGCAGGTGTCGATGAGAAAATTTGATGAATTCGTCTTGATAAGTCCTTTATATTAGAAGCAACTAAGTACCTTATTTTTGCCTGAAATCAGTACTGCTTATCATAAAGAAAGAAAATAGGTTTGGCCCCAGTATTGGTTAATAAAGGAAATTATGTTGATTTCAGTTCTCACACACGCTACTGAGTCATTTTTGTACTCCATAATTTAAAATTATAAAACATGGACCGATTTATTTAAACATTTATTGGACTTATAATCAATAAGGAAAAATACGAAAAAAAGATTTCTGAGTCAGGCTTTCCTGAACTAAAATTCTTTCTTCTCTTTTCTTGCCATTTAACCTTGAATTAATCATTCAAAATATTTAAGCAATAAAATCTTTAAGCAATAAAATCTTTAAATTTTAGCAATAGTAAAATTATAGTGGTAGTACTTTACTTGCATATTTAACAAGGATGAAGTGAGTAATAATGCAATAAAGCATTGAGTTCAGTGCCTGCCACTGAGTGTTCACCCATTCATCCATTCATTGAACACAAATTGAAGATGTACTAAATTGTAACATTATGGACACATAATAAAATAAAGACACGATTGTTAATTCACTGTGATTCCTAGGAAAGTATTGAATGCAGATAAAAATGACTATTTTATGAGTACTTGCAACTATACCATGTTTTGTCTTGTTTAGTTTTTGCTAATTTTCATATAGTTTATTAAAAAATAGAAGTCACCTCAGTGCCGTAAATGAGAAAAGTTATAAATAAATGTAATAAATTGAATTAAGTTGGGCATATGGATACATGAAGGTAGTTCACTTTCCACCAGAAAAGCAAGGAATTGAAGAGTCTGTTCCACCTTCTTAGATGAGTTGTGACATGGATTCACTGCTCAAACCTATGAATAATTGGGGGATAGGTGAACAATACAAAAGCAGGGGGTTGACAAACCAGGGTGGGTAACACATGATCACTACTTAATGTTATGTCTTGTAAAAAGCAGGAGAAGTTTTGGTGAAAAAAATTGCAATTTTTTGATTGCACAACTGTCTTCCGGCTTCCTTAACCTTTTGTCAACTGACTGAAAACATGCACACGAGCACACACACACACACACACACACACACTGGGCTCAGTCTGGCAAAGAGAAAGGAGTTTCTTATGGTCATTGATGAAGATTTTCCTTAAATTCTGAACTGGTGAAAACATTCACCTTATCAGAAGCAGGTTCAATTTAACGTTGGAAGCAAAGGGGACCTCATGGACCATCTGTGCATGGAGACATATAAGCACTTACGACTGTGTCAGATGTTCCTTTTATGTGTCACTTTAAGAAAAGTTACAAATCTTTATCTCCAGATAGATGAAACTGATGCATTAAAAGTCCCTGGTACACTAAAGAGAGTGTGATTTAGACTCAATAGTTCTTAGAAATTTATCACATAGGATAATGGTGTATATTTAATATCTATCTAACCCAAATAAAAAAGAAAAATGGAACTTGCACTTATATTTGAGGTTTTAAAACTTTTATCATAACTTAAACATCCACATCTCTAATGAATAAGTATCACTCCTCTTGACGATATCAATCTGCATTAAATCATAGCGACAGTTACATTAATTGCTAAATGTAAAGCCTATCTTGCCTGAAGGAAAAATGCTTTGTTAATCAGTCACACAAACCTTGTACATCTCCAGAAAACAGCAGTGACCAAGAACTTAATTGTTCCTGTAAACGCTCTGTGAAGTGTTTGAATAGGTGTAATTTACTTACTTAGAAATTACCAACACAGATGCTCTCACCCATCACATGCCTCCTTTGTATTCAAGTATGATTTAATGGTTTCTTGTACAAAACTAGTTCGAGCCAATTAAAAAGCAAACAAATAGTCACAGTGGAGGGTAAATTGCCTTCTCCGCCTTCATGAAGCATGTGTGCGCGCCTAAGATAAGATGTTGTCAATCTGCTGAAATCTCAGGGAAGCCATCCTCCTCCACTGCTGGTGGCAGAAAAGCTTTAACACTTTGGACAACTGCGGAGGGTCATTTGTCTAAGTTGTGGCAAAACCTAAGGGGCAGAAAGGCCATGGTATTTCTTGCAAGGCATTAATCTTGACTAAGATAATGGAAAATGTTCCAAAAGGGTCACCGGTAAACACACTTTATTTGGGGCCTAATTCAACCTGCTTTTCCCCTCCATATATTTCAAATAGAATAATACACTAAGTTCACAAACATGAAGCAGAGCAAACAGTATCACAGTTGTTCAAGGTAGACAGTCCATCTACACAGTCTTAATAGAAACAGTTGCTGATCTGCTTGTTTCAAATGATTTACTGCTGTCTCTTCCTGGTCATGCCCTACCCCCTCCATTCTGGAGTTCTATAGAATCATGTTTCTATTGTCTAGAACAATAATGGGTATTGAGAATAAAGTATTAATGACAAAAAATGATAGGCACCTTAATTATACAATTCCATTTTAATTTCACTAATGTGACTTAAAAATATGTCTATTATTTCTATTTTGAGTTGTTTAATGTTATAGACTAACACTTCTGCAATAAAGAGTCTAACTCAAGTTTTTGGTGTTTGCTGAGGTGATTGTTTCTTTTGTGTGTGTGAGGAAGACTGCCCTCTAGCTAACATTGGTGCCAGTCTTCCTCTATTTTGTATGTGGGCTGCCACCACAGCATGGCTTGATGAGCAGTGTGTAGATCTGCACCCAGGATCCAAACCTGCAAATCCAGGGCCACCGAAGTGGAGGATGTGAACTTAACCACTACACTACTGGGCCTGCCCCTGCCAACGGTTTTTAAGTGTTTCACTTTCCTACTCCCCTTCTGATCCACATCTGAGAAAGCTGATAAGAAAACCTGGGTGCTCTGTCATTTGACACAGGTGGGAAGTTCAAACCATGCAAGCTGCTTCCCTCACACAGAAACCCTCACCCTGGCCCCACTCCATAACAATAAGAAAAACCCCAAGCCAGCCTTCTTTCCTTGCTCTCTCAAGCCATTGGGGACAGCTTTGGAGGCCTGCCCTTCCCTCCCCAGGAGAGCCCTATCACGTAAGAAAGAAAACTTCTGGTCCCCTCCTGGTGAGTGTGTGGCTTCATCAGTCTCTACATCTGACTCATTTTAGGTGGGGGTCCACCTTGTATCTGCAGGTTATCTATAATAGCTTTATAACTTAAAAGCATTCATAAAAAGTTCCTGGTAAGATTATAAAGGACTGATTGCTAGATCTAGCTCAAGTTTGTGAATTGGACAGTCTGGTGAAATATCAAGAAATCAACATTTTTTTACAAGCTCTGCTACCTATATTAGATTTTGAGAAATAAAATTTTATACGCTTACGTGGGTAAACCCAGTCTTCCATCTAAAGGTCCGCTTTACCTTATGAGTTATTCTGCCGCTCCTCTCCGTGGCCTCAACCTTCCTATCTTCATTGGTAAGGCAATACCCTTAGCACAGTGTACTCAATTTACTTTCACCTTAGAAATAACGAAGCAAAACTTGAAAGTTATTAATAACAATAGTAAACAAAAAAAGTCATCATGGTCTTCTATGTCAATTTTTACTAGATTTGACAAATTTCTGTTTTCTAGTCAGAGGTAGACTCAAATTCACATAGTCTGCTTGTATTTTCCATCACATCTAACCCTTTGTTGTGTGCAGTTTCCAAGGACCAGTTAACAAACAGGCAACAGACTGACCACATCCACAACATGACGAGGGGTGTTCAAATACAGGTTTCTGAGCCACTCGACAGATAAGTCTGGGGTAGGGCCCACAGACAATTATTTTTAAGAAGCACCCCTTCAAGATTCCTGTGCAATCAGTCAAATATAGAAACACTAGTAATGGATGTATTCTGGAGCCTCAGGATATTTTAGAGCAGGAAGCTATCCTTTATGGCGCCAAGTTTTCTCTTTACTGGTGTAGCCCAGCATGTCGACTGATGAAAAAGTGCTGCGATTCCAATGAGCCTGGGGAATGTGCTCAGGAAGCCTCTGCTGGGAGCTGGAGTGAGTTCTCCCCATTTATACCTTTCAGCTAACAGGTGGCACCCTACTGAATGCTGTCATCCTGAGGCTCTTTTGGATTGTAGTAAGGGCATGCATTGTGATCCATCACTCTGGAGAATCCTGATCTGAGGCTATCAGCTATGCACCTGGCCTTGGCAATTGATAGAAGAAGGGACCTGTGCCAGTGGAAGCTTAACACAATGGAAAATCTCCCCAAATTCTACTTTATACCAACATTCTGAATTCTAGAATCATGGAAATATGAGTAGATTCTGTTGTATGTGAGAATATGATAAAGCTACTCAGTACAGTTCTACTAAGTCCTTCAGTAAGAAAAAATATTCAGTAAGCTAGCAGATTTTTTATAAAACAACATTGGAACTATAGAAGTATTTTGATAGCACACTGAATACAAAAGAGTTAAATTCCTAGAAGTGATGTAAGCGTGCCTGTTGCGCTTCAGCGGCCCGGGGTTCGCGGATTCAAGTCCCGGGTGCGGACATGGCATCGCTTGGCAAGCCACGCTGTGGCAGGCGTCCCACATATAAAATAGAGGAAGATGGGCACGGATGTTAGCTCAGGGCCAGTCTTCCTCAGCAAAAAGAGGAGGATTGGCAGATGTTAGCTCAGGGCTAATCTTCCTCAAAAAAAAAAATTTCTTCCTTCTGTGTATTTTTAGAAAAAATATGAAAAAACAAGACTAACCTCCCAAAAAACTGTTAAATTTTAAATGTAGCCCAAAAATACAATCAGCAAACTACATAAAAGAGCATATAATCAATTTAGCAAACATCTGCAATGTTTTCAATTTAATGTAATTATAAATTAAAGAACACTAAAGGATTTTAGCACTTTCCATCTGAAAATATGCACTAGTGGTGCTAATTATATAACAGCATGATTAATGGCATGTCTTGTATGATTATTTATAAATTAGGCACCATATTTTTAAACCCCTAATAATTAGTGAGGTAAAACATTTATCAACACATAAAGTTTACTTTGCTTCTACTAAAAATGGTCCATAAATAAATAGATTGTCTAGTCAAAGGAAATGATCACAGGAAAATAGGTAAGACTATATTCTCCATTCAGAACTCCACTATATATATTTTATGTGTATATATATATATATACTATTGATATATATAATCATGTTGTAAATGCATTACATAATGAAATAATGCATTTTGTATGTTCACGAAAATTCCATCCAAAGGAAGGGCAAGAGCCAGCAAATTAGAGAAGAATAAATGTTATAAAAGCAAAAATTTAAAAAATAAAAGTAGATTTCTTGTCAAAGAAGAACAATTAGAAACTGCATCGCAACAGAGGAACTCAGCATAGAGAACCCGGATCTTTCGTAATTGGCACTAAGCTTGCCTGCCCTTTGCCCTGGAGAGAGATGTCATCGCTACTGTATGGGGTGGGAAACACAGCTGCCCTTTGCTCCTTTGCTCTAAAAGGAGACAGTATATTCATATTCCAAGGCCGTAGGCAAGCCTATCCTTTGCCCCTGAGGGACACTATTTCTATTTTCCAAGACTGTTCACTATACAAACATCCTTAAAAACATGGTCTGCAAAAGAGTCAGTCAGGGATTCTGCTCACAAGACACCCAGAAATCTAAGAGATCTATGGAGCATCTTCTCCCAACATAATATCATGAGTGCACTGGTAACCATGTAAAATTTCTGTGGAACTAATATAAGTAAGATGCAAACCAACATGACTTTCTTAGATTGCAAAGTGACAACGTGTGGAGAATCCAATAGTTTTTGCACACTCTACTATAATAATTTCACTCTGAGGAAACTATGCTGAAAAAATAATGAAAAGTATAGAAAAATATTAAAGGCAAAAACAATTATTACAACGTTGTTTTGCAGCCTGCAATGGAAAATTTATGTATCCTATAATAAGGCTGAATTCTATCATGTGTAAATACATAAAATTAAATATTATTCAGGCATTGAACAGATGTTTATCTACACTTTTAATGAGCTGTGTGACAGAATGCCAATTGTCCCCTCAGTGTCTGCTTCCTCTTTTCCCAAGCACAGGATCTCCCAAATGAAGTCTACATTTCCCAGCCAGAGGGCTCTATGGGCAAAGTTCTCAGAAGTGGAATACATGCAGAAGAAATGTACATGCAACTTTCCTCTCACGTGTTTAAAAATAAATAACTTCCCCAGACTACCTCTATTTCTTCTTCCCATAAACAAAAACATAGACAGACAAGATACTGAGTTTTAAACATACAAGTAATAAGAGCAATTTAAGTGATGGTAGATCCCAAAATGGAAGCATCTGTGTTCCTGAATGACTTTTGGGGGGAAATCCAGACTTCCAATCAGAACTCCCCATGCTCAGAATATTCATTAAGAGATAAATAAATTTTATCTTATCCATATAATATTTTACAGTTTAATTTTTATAGCAGCTTAACCTTTACTTTATGCAAAAAAGGAAGGAGAGTGAAAGATAATATTCACAATTATGTTCATGGAATAATCTAAAATAAATATAAACAGTCAAGGAGAAGAGAAAGAATGAGTAAAACCATTGTGTTAATAAAGGTTACATTTGGGAGATAAGAATGTGAGTAAGTATGATATTGCTCTTACATTTAAAAAATATTTTTAAACCATGGAAACGCAATGTTTTAAAATCAGAAAGTTAAAGTTGTTAAAAATAACTAAAACTTTTACAACGTACTCTCAAAAATGGTTTACTGTAAGTGCTAAAAATGCAATTAGATAACTCACTTAAAAAGAAGAAAATAAATGAAGGTGAATACATTCTTTACTTGAAACACACACAAAAAGGAAAATTTACTTTTATTTGGGAATGAATTAGTATTTTGCTTGAGCCAAAATAAGTAAATAAAAATCCAAAATGAGAAATAAGGAAAAAGGATCACTTTGATGTTAAGATTGAGATAAATTTTAGGAATGGCAAAATTATATTTTGGGGCTAAGGTACAATGTACATAGAATATTTGGGACAGAGTTATACAAGAATAATGGCCTCGATTTTGGGACACGCTAACAATTGTACGGAGTTGTATAAAAGGCAGAGTTCTTGAGAAAATCTCTGACCATGAGTGATAGATGGAAAAATTGTGAGTCTGGAGACTGATGTATATCTTTTGCAGGTGAGGGCTGATTTCGGTTGGAATTTTCCGGTGGCTACGGAAGTTGAACCGTGAATGATATTACATCTCAGTAACTTAGACTCATGTATGTCTGTTCATTTATCATTTTGGAGAACAAATTTGATTTCCTAGGGAAATGACAGAGAAAATCTGATATTTCCTCTCTAGGAGGAGTGCTTTAGGTTATCTTTTTTGCCCTGGTTGGAAGAGTAAGAGCACATAGTTTTATTCTTAACTCTTATTTAGTCAGATACTTTCCATTAGTTATTCTCCACTAAAAAGATAACTTTTCAAATGACATTCATTTTATGAAACTGTGTTGTTGTTTCAGTATGAATGTCACTGAGTTACTTTTTCCATCCTCCCTCTTATTTAATATTGTTTGCCTAAAACTTGTTTGCAGTTGAGATACGAGACCTATGGTTTAAATGCTCTGTCATTCCAGACACACAGTTGTGAAGGCGGGAACTATTTTCAGTGGATTGGGCACAGAGATACACTTAGACTTTTTAGAAAAATTTTTCTTAGACATAGTTTAGCATAAAAGTCTTCTGCAAAACGATTCCAAGACTTCTTCTTCTCCCTTTGTTTTTTGCTAAGGAAGATTCACCTTGAGTTAACATCTGTTCTCCATCTTTCTCTTTTTGCTTGAGGAAGATTGTCCCTCTGCTAACATCTGTGCCAATCTTCCTCTATTTTGTGTGTGGGATGCCACCAAAGCATGGCTTGATGAGCACTGTGTAGGTCTGCACCCAGGATCCAAACCTGGGCTGCCAAAGCAGAGTGCACTGAACTTAACATCTAGGCCATGGGGCCAGTCCCCAAGACTTTTAAACAGCATGTTGGTTAACATTAAAGTGACAAATCCCACTTATTTTTTAAAAACTCTAGAAGCAGAGTCCATCTGTTTAATTTGGCATTGGGCACTAACTGTTATTTGTGGTTTTGTTTGATGGGTTTGATCTGGAATTTTACTACTGACCATTAATTGTGATTTTATTTGATTACACACAGCTCTGTGGGATGCTTGCCAGGAAACAGCTTTGTAAATGCAAATTGTCCTATATTTCTTAGCTACACCAAAATTGGCTTTAACTACTTAGCAATTGTGGACCAGCAACATAGCCTCATGAACTTGTTTTAACACTTCCATAATACATGGTCTACAGCAAACATATTTTGAATCTTTTACATGTAAATTTAATGGAAACATTAACTTTCATGGCAGAAATAAATATGAAGATATGTTCTAAATGATTCATTCCTTAACATCAGATTAGAAAGTAAAGACAAATCAACATTTCTTTTCAATTTAGCCTTCTCCTTGAACCATAAGTCAAATATGTACATTGAACATTTTGTACGTATGTTACTAAAACAATTTGACCACTAACGTATTCTTAATGAATAAAATGCTAATCAAAGGGGACATATGTAAATTAGATACATATAAAAACATTAGGTAATACAAATTTATAGCCAAATTAATTAAATCAGAATGAGCTATCTTAAAAATTATAAATTTCCAAGCAGTAATAACTAAGTTGTATTTGACATTTGTAACTGAAGTAGGTTATTATTGTGGTACAAATCAGACTAAAAACTACAATCTTTCTCTACTTACAAAGAAATTTTAAGCACTTTAAAAACATTCTCTTTATGTTTAATATTTAATTTAAAGAAACATTTTACTCTATAGTACAAGCACTTTATTATAGTTAGAAATATTTCTAATCATAAAAATATTTGAGTTACTTTGAGAAAACAAGCGAAGTCTATCCTGAAAATACTTCAGAGATATAATATTTCAACATGAAATAATATTTATCATAATATGCCATAATTCAGGAGATGGACTTACTGTATTAATATAAAGAAAACATGATAAGTAGAATTAAAGACAAATGGAAGAAAATTTCTAACATACATGTGATGAAGAATAAATATCCTACACAGACACATCTATCAAAACAGTGAATATTACAGTGTGTTACCAGACAAAAATTACAAAATGATAATTTATTTCTTCATTGATTCAGCACACTTCTGTTGAGTACTGAGCATGTGCCAGATGTCGTGAAGACATTCCAAATACATTAGTGAATGAGATCAAAGAAACCTTCTGACTTCTGATCTCATAGAATTAAGAGTTCATGTAAGAAGGTAAACACCAAGCAATCACCCAAATAAATAAATAGAAAAACTGTGGAGAAGAATAAAGAAGGATAGATACCCCATAAGGAAGGAATTCACCCCAATTAGTTCCTCTGAGGAAGCAAAGATTTTGTTATGAAGCATCATAGTAACTCCATTAAGCCCAGGACTGTAGAATGGGTGGTGTGGGGAAGCCATTACAATTGGAAATTACAGAACGTTCAGATGCCCTCAGGTACATGGTGTGTTGAAGGAGGTACGAGAGAGCTAGTAAACGTTTGAGGTGAGCTGGAGACGTCAGATTATGCCCAGACTGGGGACCTTGTTAAAGACTGCCCACTTCATATTAATGCACTAGGAAGACGCTGGAGTGTTTTAAGTCGGGGATGCAGTAGAGAATCAGTGAGGAAACCAGATCTGTATTTTGGAAAATTCTGTTTTCAGTATCCAAAAGGAAATACCTGAAGTCAAAGGAGAATTAGGGGAAACAGTTAGAAGCTGCTAAATTGGCTCAGGTGAGTGATAAGGGCAGCTTGATGTAGGAGGTGGAAGGAAAGGGAGAGAGGTAGACAGAATCAAGAAATTTGTAAGGGGTAAAAATACGGGGTAAAATAGGATTAGCGATGGTTTGGGTGAGATTTGAGAGTTGAGGAAGAAGAGAGATAGGGGATATTTTAAGAGGATCAAGTTTGCAAATGCTGAACATGTTTGGTTATGAATATGTTGTTTCAAATATATTTAAGATGCTCATTTGAAAAACATCAGTAAACATTTGTATATAGAGGTGTGGAGCTCAAATGAGATAAAACTCTGTGCATCTGCTACATATCAGTGGTCATATGACACCATGGGTAGAGAAGAGATTGCCTAGAGAGAAAGCAGAGTGAATGAACAAAAGAGAACAAGGACAAGGAACTGAGAAACCTCTAAATTTAATGATGATGGACAAAAACAGGAACCATTGAAGAAGACTGAGAAGGAGTGATCTTAAATATTGCACAAACTGCAGGAGACTATTGATATCAATGCAAGATATTAATGGAAAAGACTTTTTCAATGAGAGGGAGGGTTCTGAATACTGTTGATGAAAAAGAGTAAATTCCTCAAATTAGGGAAAATATTTAATTTCGCTAAGAATCAGAGAAATGCAAATAAAAAAGATATAACTTCAAACTAGGAACAGTTAAATCATAATATATAGAGCTTAATCATAAAATAAATATCCCAATCTCCATATGTCTGTGTCTAACTGTATTTAGACACCTAGTGATCCTTAAAAACGTTATCCTAAAGATATAATGAGATGTACATAAAGCACTTACAACAAAAGCTATTTGGAATACAGTAATAAAAAATGAGAGGTGGGCCGGCCCAGTGACATAGTCGTTACGTTTGCACACTCCACTTCGGTGGCCCAGGGTTCGCAGGTTCAGATCTCAGGCGTGGATCTATGCACTGTTCATCAAGCTATGCTGTGGAGGCATCCCATATACAAAATAGAGGAAAATTGGCACCAATGTTAGCTTATGGCTAATTTGCCTTGGCAAAAAGAGGTAGATTGGCACCGGATGTTAGCTCAGGGCCAATCTGCCTCACCACACAAAAAAAAAAGAGGAGAAAGAGAGAGAGGTATTAAGTGTGTTAAAAGAGTTTACTTGGTTGGTTCTGGACAAAGATGGAGTAGATGCAATTCTCCCTATTAACCCTGCCAGATGCAGTTAAAACCCATGGATGTTATTTATAAAACAAACATTAGAAAACTGAAAGGTGTAGAGAAGAAGACAGACCAGATAGGGGCCTTAGGACCTGAGGAACAGCATGTTGGTGAGTTCTCTAGGTTTTTATACCTACCTTATATAGTCCAGACCTGGCACTGTCAAAGCCATCCACCTTGAAATGCCAATAGGAGCAGACAAAAATAAACAAAAACAAAAGCTGCTCTTTAGCCAAAGGCCAGGAGCGTGGTAACCAAGCAAGTCAGAAAATCCTTAGAAAATAATTGACCTACTCTAGTCAGACACTCTGGAAAAAAATACAGACCCTCCCCAACTCTGGTCATCAAAGGTTGGGTGGGGACTGTGACTTCCACCCATGCCCAGTGGCAATGAGGTGCTTCTCCCACTCTTAGCCTGAGAGATGTCAGCAGAGGCCTAATGGAGAGCCTGGTATGCCACATCTGCACAGCAGCAGCAAGAGGTCTCAAAGGATGCTATGGGGGAGCCTGGACCCTTAGCCCTCCCTGGCAGTATGGAGGCTTCATAACTGTGACCCGCCTACACGGTGGTCAGAAGATGGCAGCTAAAACAGATGATTTTAAAAATATCCAATGTCTCACAATACTACACTCCCAATCTCCAGGACACAATCAAAAATCATGGAAAATGTAATTAGTAAATGCCAACACCAAGATGACAGAGATGTGGGAGTGATCTGAAAAGTAGTTTAAAGATGTCGTGATAAAAAGATCTTTCAATGAGCAATTACAAACGCATTTGAAACAGATGAAAGAATAGAAAGTGTCAGCAAAGAAATAGAAGATATTAAGAAAAAAACAAATGAGATTTTAGAACTGAAACATATAATAAGTGAAATAAAAAAACTAAATGGATGGGCTCAACAGGAGAACGGAAGGGACAGAGAAAGAATCAGTGAACTTGAAGATAGAAAAATAGAGATTGCCAAAACTGAGTAACAGAGAGAAAATAGACTGAAAAAAAATTGAACTGAATCTCAGGGATGCGTGGAACTGTAACCAAGGATATAGCTTTTGTGTCATTAGAGTCACAGAAGAAAGAAGAGTGATGAGGGGGTTAGAAAAAGTATTTGAAGAAAAATAACAGAAAATTTCCCAAATTTGGCAAAAGATATAAGCAGATCCCTCAAACTGAAGGAACACTAAATAGGATAATGCCAAATAAATCCATGCCAAGACACATCATAATCCTACTTCATAAAAGTAAAGACAAAGAAAAATCTTGAAAGCAATAATTAAAATACCTTTTCTATAGGGGTAAAAAAATGTACACAATGATGGATTTCTCATCAGAAGTCGTGGAGGCCAGAAGGAAGTGGTGCAACATCTTCAAGTGCTGAAAGAAAAGAATAGTTAACCCCTAACTTTTTGTCCAGCAAAATTAGCTTTCAGGAATTAAGAGGAAATGAAGACATTATCAGGTGACAGAAAACTTAGAAAATTTGTCACCTGCAGATCTACTCTAAAATAATGCTTAAGGAAGTTCTTGAAACAGAAAGGAAATGAAAAAAGAATCTTGGGACATCAAGGAGAAAGATCAGACAATGAAAAGAGCAAATATGTGAGTAAATTGAATAGGCTTTCTTTCTCTTTAGTCTGCTAAATTATGTCTAAAGCAAAAGGTTTAACATTGTCTGATGGGAATCTCAATGTCTGTAGAGGAAATGGTTAAGACAATTATAATTGGTAAAATACACTTCACTCAAACTGGTAAAACACATCAGTATATCTTTGTAGTGATAGAATAGGTCTGTACTTGTCTCTGGTGGTACTTACAGGAATCTACACATATGACAAATGGAAGAGAACTGCACACAAACATTGTTGCAATACCAATTTCCCGATTTTGATGTAGTATTATAGTTAGATGTAACCACTGGGACAACTGAGTGATGGGTACGTGGGATCTCTCTGTAATATATTTGCAACTTACTATTACTCTAAAATTACTGCAAAATAAAAGTTTAAACGAGGGCATTTGTTGGGGAGCTTAGACCTGGCTGAAGTGTCTCCACATTGGATGTCAAGCCTGAAATATGTTGAATATTTCAAAATGTTGCTAAGTTTTATGATACTTTTCTGACTTCTCACCCAAAACTATGGAGACTAGAAGATAGAAAATAACTTTTAAAATGTCAAAACACTTTATTGTGAAGCAAATAGAGATACTTTCAGATAAAAGAAATTAATAGAATCTTTTATCCCCAACCTCTTTTGAAAAATATATGACACTGTTATAAAAATAAGCATACATTTATCCAGCAATTCCACTCCTATATATTTACCCAAGGGGAGGGATACATACTCACAAAAAGACATGTGCATAAATGTTCATGGTAAATTATTCATAAGCTGAAAATAATCAAAGGGTCTATTAATAGTAGAATAGATTATACACTGTGATATATTTATACAATGGAATACTATGTGACAGTAAAACGAATGGCCTGTTAATGCATGCAACAATATGGATGTTCCTCAGAAACACTGCACTGAGTGAAAGATCTTTTATGCAATACGGCATAATGTATTATTGCTTTTATGTGAAATTTTAGAATAAACAAATCTAATATGTGATAGAAAATAACATCAAAATAGTGGTCATCTCTGGGGGATCCGTGACGGGGTTCACATATGAAGAGGCCAGAGGAACTTTCCGGGATATCTGTAAGGTTCTATACACTCATAGGGTTTTGTGTTACATGGGCATATACGTTGATCATGATCCAAAAATAATCCACTTGATACAGACTAATCAAAATGATTTTATTTACATGATAAAATAGTAATTTTGTAGAATTAAAATCCATTGTTAGAATTTGTGTATAAAAACTTTAGCAGCAGGAAATTAAAACTAGATAAAATGATGAAAATCTCCGAGATTGAGATGTATTTTAAGGATTCCTTCATTTTCTCAATTTATAGTTTGTTCTCCTCCAAGACACAGTTTCTCCCCACATTGTCTCTCCTGCCAACTCCGTTAGATATTTCTCCTGTGTACCAACTACATCCTGTGGGTGCATCTACGCAGTAATTCCTCCTTCTATATCTGCCTCTGTTACTACGTTACAAACTCCTCCAAGCCAGAGAATGTGTGTCATTTATCTTTATCCTTATTGCTGGTGCCTGGCACAGAATCTCCCCATAAAAAGCAGTTCAGCAAATGATCAGCAAAGCAATACACAATTACCAAGGATTAGGTAGAAAATTCTTTCTATCCTTTTTCAAGTATTGTACAACAGTGAGTTCCTCAGCATTGGGTTAAAGTAGGAGTCAAATGCCCATAGTGCCCAGATAATACACATGAGCGAAATGGGATGAGCCAAATAACTTTTGAATATGTGGTAAATTGGAAACATTGTGTCTATTTAAAAGGAATCGTATACTCCTCAATGCCTGCTAAATTTTTGTCATGTAGGAATATGAACTGAGTATTTCAGAACTTCAGAGTATCAAGAGAAGAGTGATATTCAGCTTTTTTCTAACATTAGTTCCAATTTTACAGCTAAATACAGCTAAATATCTAGGTCATATACGCTACAACCCTTCTTGAGATTCTGATTTGAGAGACACCAGTTTGTGACTTCTGCTATAGAATTTCTTGGTCTCAAAAAAACAGTAGTTGAAAACAACCGTGTTAGAAGATACTCATTTTGTGCATTTACTGAGCTAATCTAATTATGTAAGTGACAATTCAGGGACTGAATGATGCTCAAAGGAAAATTTCATAATCATTAGATCATGGCAAAATCTTCAAACTTCTAGAAATGAAAATACAACAATTAAGTGAGTTACAACTCTGGGAAGCTTTGCACCACTGGCATTCCAAATCACACAGCTCACTCTTGAGCTGTTCATCATTACTTGGTCTTTCTTGCCAAGTTTTGCAAATTTGTCTAATGAGAGTTATTCTCTGCAGAAAATAATCTCTGATTTCATAATGGATGTCGAAGAAAATTAGCAATTTGTAGCCCCAAATAACTGGAACACATCTATTCCATAAAGAAAAATGTAACCCAATTCACATATTACTAGGTTTAAATTTATTTTTTTGTTTCTTTTTGATACTCTCCCATTAGATATCATTTGACTCACATTTATTTTCCATATTTCTTTCTCTTTATCTCATAGACTTATCATAATAATTTAATAATTTTGAATTCAAGTTAAATTTTCCCTTGACTTTCCAACTTAATATTATCTTAAATGTTAATAGGAAGAAAGTTTTGACTATTTTGACTAGTTTCATTATTTTTAGGAATTTTTAAAAAGTAATGATACCTCTATTTTATCAAGTTAAGCACATAACACAAACAGCCATTTGAAAAGGAGATGCTGTCTGAACCTTATTTGACAGATAGAGCTCTTCAAGCAATGTTTGACTTATCAATAAGGAGAGCGCTTGGGTCCAAGTCAAAAATGCAAAAGCATCTTATCATTGGGAAAGAAAGTCACCGACGTGAAAACATAAAAGAACAAAAATGATTATTGTCCATGGAAAATTAATTCTCTCACATTTAGGAATAATATTTTTAGAGTGTTGCAAAGAGGGAGATGAGAAATAAGTGAGAACACGATATGAATAAATCATGGAAATATGCCGGTCATTGCTTCCATCTTCCCAAACCCAATAGTCAACAGTAATTGAGTGATTTTTATGCACCAGGCACAATGCTAAATGCTTTTTATACATTTTCTCAATTAATTCTTGCTATGAAACTATCAGACAATGAAAGTTCTTTAACCATTCTCCTAATTTTTTCTACTGATTTGGCATCAATTCCGATAGTTTGCTAGGAAATCACCTATTTCTTTCAAGTTATCAAATTCGCTGCAGGCAGTGTTCAGATTTTCTTGTTTCTCTGCACCATTTCTGGTATCTGATATCTTATGCTGGTTAAATTTTACATTTTCTCCTTTATTTCTTAATCAGATTCCCAAGGGTGTTGTCTATATGATAAGTCTTTTCAAGAAAAATGGTCTTGAAAATATTTATCCTCTCTAATATTTGAGGGATTCTATTTACCAATTTAAATTTTATTTTTATTAACCTTCTAATGTGAAATTTTTAATTTCTCAAAATAAATACAGAGATTTGTTTTCTCTTTGTTCTAAAATGATGACATCATTTGAGGCAACAAAATTTCTCATATCACTTTCACTGTGTTCTTTAAGTTTTAGTTTGGGATATTCTACCTTCTGTTGCTTTCTGGATGTTTCTAATTTTCTTATTGATTTCTTCTTTTTTCTAACATTTACCTAGAAGTGTGTTTCCTAGTTTTCAAATTGTAGTTAAATTTTCATTGATAACGTTGGTTATTTACTCCTATTTGTACTAGATATTACTAAAAGAAAATGACATGAAAATATCTAATTCTTTTAAACTATAGTGATTTTCTTTGTAGCCAAGTACATGACGAATATTTTTAAATGCTCCCTGAACATATAAAAATATATATTCTCCGGGGCTGGCCCCATGGCCGAGTGGTTAAGTTCGCGCGCTCTGCTGCAGGCGGCCAGTGTTTCGTTGGTTCAAATCCTGGGTGCGGACATGGCACTGCTCATCAGACCATGCTGAGGCAGCGTCTCACATGCCACAACTAGAAGGACCCACAACGAAGAATATACAACTATGTACCGGAGGGCTTTGGGGAGAAACAGGAAAAAAATAAAATCTTTAAAAAAAAAAATCTACTGGGTCTTTCCCTAAGAGGAGGACATGTTTTAAAAAAAAAATATATATATATATATATATATATTCTCCATTTGAGGGATATAGATTAAACAAACACAAGTACATACACTTCCTACATAAATATTAACATAAATATAATAAACAAATACCAAAATTTATTTCTTGTATTTATTTACTTATTTTTGCCAGAATATTTAGTTCTTAAGGAGGTTATTGGAATTTTCCATGATAGTTGTGTTTTATCAATTTATCTTTGCATTTCTAAAACTTTAGCATATCTTTTAGATCATTATTTGAAACACACTGGTTCATTATTACAGTATATTCCTTATTTTTTTTCTAATCAATAAATATTTCTCCTCATCATCTACTTAAGATCTTTAACCCTACATCCAATCTTATCTTCATACAAATGTTGTTGCCCCTGCTTGGCCCACGATTTTCAATTTTTTTGCATTTTTATAAATGTGTCTCTTTTAACAGCAAGTAGATAGGTTTTGTTTCTAAACCAAATGCATGATTCCGTGTCATTTTTTGGAAAAAGAAATTGGAGCAAGCACGTTAGTGTGAACATTAATGTAGCTGGGTTTATTCTTTTTCTTTTGATATTATTTTAAAGTCAATATTTATTTTACTCCATTATTGCTTCTCGTTCCTTTTTCTTGTTTTTGCATGATTGATCAAGCTGCAACTTATTATCATTTTTCTCTGTTGATTTGGGAATTTTGCAACTGTTTTCAATTCCATATAAAAGCACATATTTTGGATCCTTTATGTGAAAACCATTTATTATTTCCTACCAAGATACCTTTGCCCCAATTACTTCCACACTAGCAAGATGAACACGTTAAAACAAATCAGTCCCCTATATACGGACTATGCAGTTTTGTTACGTCAATGCCAGACCATCGTTAACATTTCTCCTACATTACGTCTCTCCTACTCATGGGTTCTTATACTTCACTATTCTGTGCAATCCCAGAGAGCCTGTCATTACAGCAGGATGCATTTCTCACCATATTCCCTCTGCTCTTCATCTCCCCTGTCTAGATGGTGTAGCCTTTTTCTGATTATTTATTGTTTGTTTTTATCCCTTTCTAGAGTACTTTTGCACTTTCATGTTTTCTAATAAGTCACTAGTGATTATTATTTTTCCCTCACACTCTCCACAAAAATAAGAAAAAAGATTTTATTTCTCTATTTTACCATTTTCTAATATTTTTATCACTACAAATTCGATCGTTTTGCTTCCTTTGAGTATTTGTCGTTCCTCATCTGACATGTGTATCTAAATCCTAAATTTCTTATGCTTATTCTGTCCTGTTTGCTAGGTCAAACGCTCGGGGCTCTGAACTTCCAAGTGCGTCTTTGGATGCTCAGTCCTGCCTTGCAAAGTGTGCCTCCAGGGAGGGATCCTTGGGAGAATCTCTTGCTTTTAATTCTCAAACAACGTAGAATGTACGTATCTCTCAGTGCGACACTTTTGGTAATTGCTTATATAAGAAAAAACATATTTCGCATTTGTCTTCATACTACCACAGCTGTTATGGGCTGAGGTGCATCCCTCCAAAATCCGTAAGGGGAAGCCCTCACTGCCAGCAGCTCAGAATGTGACTGTGTTTGGTGATAGGGCCTTTCAGGAGGTAATTAAGCTAAAACGAGGCCATTAGGTGGCCCCTAATTCAATCTGACAGTTGTCCTTCTAAGAAGAGGATGTTAGGAAACACAGAAAGGCACAGGAGGTGCGACGGCACAGAGGGAAGAGCATGAGAAGAGACAGCAAGAGAGGGGCCATCTGCCAGCCAAGAAGAGAGGCCTCAGAGGAAGCCAACCCTGGTGGCACCGTGATCTGGGACTTCCAGCCTCCAGAACTGTGACAACATAAATGTCTGCTGCTTAAGTCGCCTAGTCCATGAAAATTTGGTATGGCAACTCGAGCAAACAATGTACCGAGTAACATAAAGAGTCTCCGTAGGCCCTTTAGGATATTTTACCTCTGCTTTAATGGTCCAAATAACATATACGACATCTAGATATTTTAATAGTAGTTACAAAATAATATTAAAGAATACATAAATTATCTTTATGGAAATATTTAAATACTAATATTAAAATATTAGAAAAGCCTTCCTGTGACTTTAGACTTCTGGTACCAGAAGCTTCGCGTTGCTCTCCCGACTCTTAACCCACAATTGACTTCCCAGGACCGTTCACAGGGCAGGATGGAGTCCACACCCAGATCCTCAGCGAGGAACCACGGCCTCCTCTGTACTGTTCTGGAAATATAGTTACACAAGCAACCATTTTACGCCACGCTTCAAAAGAAGTCTAGACACAGTCACGTTTTTTCATTACACTCATGGTAGTGCATTGCTTTGGAAGGAAGTCTGAGGAATTGATCTTCCTATAATTTGGGGAAAAATTGGGGAAAAAATGAACTTCCTCTTTTCAAATTTGTACACACCAGATTTTATAAACCTTCTGAAGAAAGTCTACCAGGTTGTTTAAACTTTTTTTAAAGCATTGCCATATTTTAGGCAATAAAACATAGCAGGATTTGGGGTGATTATGTTAGTATAAACAATTTAGGGTTTTTTTCAGTTTATGCTATTAATCTAGCATTTTAGATTATAAGACAGGAAATTAATAAAGATAGGAAGACTCCTTGAATATTACACATTTTTTAAAGTTTCTGGATTGTATATTTTAGCGTAGTGACTTGTTCATGTTTCTCGCCAAATGTTACACTGCGAAGAACAACTATAAAACTAACTACGCTGAGTTCCTCTTTGTGTTGTTTGCATAGTTTTTTTTTGAGATCTATTGAAATCTAATACTCTTAAAGTTGATTTTTTTTTTCTGAGGAAGATTTGCCTTGAGTTAACATCTGTTGCCAATCTTCCTCTATTTTGTATGTGAGCTGCTGCCATAGCATGGCCACTGATAGACAAGTGGGGTAGGTCTGCACCCAGGAACTGAATCTGGGCCCAGATTGTTGAAGCAGAGCGTGCCGAGTTTAACCACTAGGCCACCAGGGCTCACTCTAAAATTGATTTCTTAATAAATGAATTGGCTCAAAAGAGAGATCTGTATTTAATGTCTTTTCAGGCCTTTTCTAACATCTATTTATGGTGTTATTTTAGCTAGCTGTTAGAAATTTTCATGCGTTTTTTTTTAAGCTTTTGACCTACTCTTTATCGAGCAAAGAAATGTGGGAAGCAGCTGTCTGCGGTCCCAGATGTGTGCCATGTAGCCTACTTTCTAGCTACTAAAATCTTCTGGGATAACTTTCAAGGGGAAAACATTCTAAAGACAATGAGAGCAAATTGCTAGTATAGTCTTTTCAGTCTGGGTAGTACGCAGTCAATTGTTAATCCCTGAACTTTGGTCAGTAGGAAATATTGTTGATCGTAACAGTTTTCACTATGTCTATAATTCTGCCCAATGGACAGACGCTTTCACAACAGATTTTATTTGGGAAATTTCTTTACTTGACCAAATATACCAAATATAATACACACTGTAAAGGATACAACCAGCAGAATGTGAAACAATACAAAATAAAGTATTCTGGGCGTTTTCTAGTGCTTCAACATTAAATAATGAAAAGCATTCTTTTGTAACCTATTGGACACTTGATGATAATATCTAATAAGCAGTAAGTTTCCTTAGGAATAAAATTATTATCAACTCATTTTTCACACCTTGTAAACAATAATAATAAAAGTACGCTCAAAATAACTCTTGCGATGAGCAGAGTTCTAAGATGGCGCTCAAGATTTCCATCTCCAAGTGTGTGCTTTGTATAGTCTCCTGCCTTTGAGAGCCGTTAGGACCATTATATGAGATGGGATCCCATATTATAATGTTATATATGGCAAGGATGAAATAATTTTGAAGATATAATTAAGGTCCCTAATCATTCAACTTTGAGTTAAAGAGATATTATCCTGGATGGTCTTGACAATACCAAGTGAGGTCTTAAAAGAGATTTTTCAGCTGGTCTTGAGGAAGTGAGCTACCATGTTGGAAGAAGCCTTATGGAGGGGTTGTGCACAAGGAACTGAAGGCAGCCTCTAAGAGCTGAGCATGATTCCTGGCTGACAGCTAGCAAGATAATGGGGACCTTAGTCCTACAGTTATAAGAAACTGAATTCTTCCAGCCAGCAGTGAGCTTCAGAGAGTATCCTGAGCCTCAGAGAGATCTTTCCCCAGCTGACACCTGGAGCATAGCTTGTGAGACCCTGAAGACAGGACCCAGCTCCCCTGTGCCCAGACTCCTGACTCATGGAAACTGCGATATAGTAAGTTTGTGTTGTTTTAAGCTGATAACATTGCGGCAATTTGTTACACAGAAATGAGAAACTAATAGAACTTCTATGGTGTAATGTGTATAATTCTTATTATATGGTGTGGGTTCAGTCATTTATCAGTACTTTTTTTTGCTTTTCTCATGAAAACCTAATAATAATCTTTAAATAGGCCCCACTCAGTGGCATAGTGGTTGGGTTCATGCACTCAGCTTTGGTGGCCCTGGTTTGCAGGTTCAGATCCTGGGCACAGACCTACACACTACTCATCAGCCATGCTGTGGCAGCATCCCACATACAAAATAGAGGAAGATTGGCACAGATGTTAGCTCAGGGACAGTCCTCCTTACCAAAAAAAAGAAAAGAAAAGAAAATCTATAAATACTATTATTGGTTATACTGAGTCTATCCTACTTATATAATTTAGGGACACCTTAGTTGGAAGTAACAGTAACATTGCCAACTGACATAAATAATAAAGAAGCAAACTTCCTCACAAAAATTAAAGTACAAAGGTGGGTTCGCTCAGTGCTGAAGGATCAGCACAACAAGGCCATCAGGATTTCTGTCTATCTCTCTGCTCTGCAAAGTTCCCCCCACATGTCAATGACCAGCAACAGATCAGTGGGGTGTGTTTCCTTTTTCATTCAATCAGTAGATATTTAGCAGTTGTCTGCAATATACCTGGCAACAAAGGAGGAAGGACACAGGTCACTTTGGAGAAGCTAATGGGCCAGATAACAGTAGAGCTGAAAACAATCTAAGCAGGACAGAATATTGAACCAGCAGATTAAAGTTGAGCAAAGATGAATAATAATTTAACTTTGAAGCATCAATATACTGATGACATAGAATGGGAATCTCTGGATTTCTAACACTTATGTGAAAAAAAATAAAAGGAACTTTGGGTTGACAGAAAATACAATATGAAATGGAATGTAACATACCTTCTTAAAAGTATAGGTACTATTAGGCTGCATTAATAAAAAGAATGTGATAGTTCAACAGACTTTTGTGTTCCAGATCTCCTACAGAATGAATATGGTGTCCACTTACAAGTTTACATGGAACTGTGAAAATCTAGATGGAATTCAGGAGAGGGTGGACAAGTTCAATGGGAATCAAGAAATGGTGTTACATTACAAGAGACTAAGAACTCTAAGGAGGGGTCAGCTCAGTGGCACAGCAGTTAAGTTCACACATTCTGCTTCTCGGCGGCCCAGGGTCAGCCGGTTCGGATCCTGGGTGTGAACGTGGCACAACTTGGCAAAAGCCATGCTGTGGTAGGCATCCCACGTATAAAGTAGAGGAAGATAGGCATGGATGTTAGCTCAGAGCCAGTCTTCCTCAGCAAAAAGAGGAGGATTGGCAGTAGTTAGCACAGGGCTAATCTTCCTCAAAAAAAAAAAAAAAGAACTCTAAGGAAGTTATATATGAAAATGAGAAGATGTAAAGGCAGGTTTATTCACCACTAATATTTCTCAAAGACAATCTGCCAAGAAAAATCGAGATCCAAGTCACACGCAAAAAAAATGTTTAAGAAAATTCTGAATGACCATTTTTTCACGATATCACAAAATTCTCCAACCTTTCCTAAAAAGCTTAAATTCCTTAGTAAAAATATTTGTATAGATCCACAAACAAAATTTATACTATATTAGCCAATAAAATTTATTTTGCTTTTTCACAAGTATCATTTGTTAACAAGTAATATTAGCCTGAAAAAAAAAACTATATTCATTATTTTTAAGGTGCTTTCTGATCATCTTATATCTTTGAAAACCATACTCTTTTCTTTTTTTCTGTATTTAATTCTTCTATTGCCAAATATAATACAGGACAAAATTGGAACTACAAATAATTAGCAGCATTACTTCACTGAAAAAGTTAGAGTCCAAGTTTAATAACTTTATAAATGGAGCAATTATTACAACGATTTTCGCAGCACCTGTTGTACTATCTAATCAGTTTACATGTCCATACTAAGTGAAACTGTAAAGTTGAAGACACTCTTTGGATTCTTTAGGGAGAATGTTATTTCCACTCTATGTTTGCTGTTTTTCCTGTTAGAGATAATAATGGGGATCATTCTTAAGTAATTCTAAAGCACACCAATGGCAAATTGGTCACTTAGTAGAACTCATATTTAGTGTAGCATCCAATAACTCTGAAAGGTTAAAGGCTGGTGATTTAATTAAGTAACATCCATATAACAATAACGCATGTTTTGCTTTTGTCTTTGTTATAACTGATTTACAATGTCTGTGGTAGACAAACTCTGAGGTGGTCTCCATGGTCCCTGTCTCCTGGCGTTCATGCCCTTGTATAATCCTTTCACTCTGAGTATGGACAGGACATGTCGCTGTTCTGACCAATAGAATATGGCCAAGATGAAACGATACATGTGATGAAGTGTATATTATTAAATATTACTAAGTTACATAAGGTTGTAACATTCATCATGTTAAATGACTCTCTTCTCTGCTGGCTTTGATGCAAGCTGCCATGTTGTGAGCCACACCATATGGAGAGGGCCCCAACAAAGAGCGGAGGGCAGTCTCCAGCCAGCAGCCAGAAAGCATCAATGCCCTTAGTTCAGCAGCCTGCAAGGAACTGAATGCTGCTAACAATCTAAGGGAGCTTGGAAGCAGATCCTTCCAGAATTGAGCCTCAAATGAACTCACAGCCCTGGTCGACACCTTGCTCCCAGTGAGAGTCTGAATGGAGGACTCAGGTCAGCTGTGCCTGGACTCCTTCCTCAGGCTGTAAGTTAATAAATATGTGTTGGTTTCAACCACTAAATGTGTGGTAATATTGTTACGTACCAGTAGATAACAAACACAGTGTCTATCTTCAAATATTATATGAGGTCATTTACTAAGCATTTTAGCTAAGTACTTATTTTTAACTCTATCTGCACCATGGACAGAAAAATGGCCAATTTTTTTATTTTACTTCATTCTAGAGAAAAGTCTCTTTTTCTTGTAAAAGTTATGCTCAATGCTGCCATGTTTTTTTATCAACAGTATCATTTTGATCTCTACTATCAGCCTTCTGTATTCACCTGTTAAATATACACTACAAAATGATAAGGGTGATCATCAGTGACATTTCTGAGTAAAATCCAATAAACAAATTGAAAAGCATATTTCTGAATTTTTTTTTAAGCACCATGTATTCATACAAAAAACTCTTTAGAGTGTTAATGACATGACCTGTTGTACTCCCTGGCTTTTAAATATCACTGTTAAATAGACGGGACTATTATGGTCTTCTCTTCACCCCCCAAGCGACCTTTATGTCATGAAACAAACACATTATTATCATCTGATGTCATTCAGAGTATTTCCATTCATTTTGCAACTGCCCCATCAGAATGATTGCCTGAAGAGATCTCTTTTCTTAACATGAACTGCACTTTGTGCCACTCAGCTGTGTCCATCACAGATTGCTCTAAGACGCACCGATTCTTTTGTATGTCTCAACTTCTTTACAATATATAAGCTCATGGAAAATAGATTTTAAATCTTATATATATCTTTCAAACGTTATAGTGCCATATCTAAGTAAATACTTTCCTTGTATGACTACATGATTAATCACTCAATAATTCATTCTATTCAGGAACCCTAAAGCATTTCTTTTATGTTTAAGAAGAAAACAGCAAAACTATGTAATGGAAGGTAAAAGGGAAGAAAAAGGGTTTTAAGATGATACATAAATGTAAGGAATAAACAAAGAAGGGAACGCACAAAGGAAAGGAGGAAGGAAGAAATCAAAGAAGGGAGGGAGAGTAGAAGAGAAGAACAAAGGAATGATAGGAAGAAAAGGAAAGAAAATGTGTCTTAGTTTTATCTTCTACAATGAAATGACAGGTTTATTATAACTAGTCCCAGAGGAGATCAGCTGTGAAGAAATTGTTTTACTGAATCACTACAATGACATTATACAGGGAGCAATTTTACAATTAGGTGTTTAATAATTTTAAAGATCATACTATAGCTTCTGTTATTGAGTAATTATTAATATATCTCTTCTAAATTGTTATAGTTACATGAGCAAAAGAGGAGTGAGGAGAGTAGGAGGATTTTTAGTACTTGGGATAATCTTTGAGTAGTCCCTTGACTAAGTACTATTTAATTACACCCATTAAGCATACCCACTGCTTGATGACTAGAGCAGACTATTCTATCCAACTGAAATGTTAAAAAATGGATATCAGAGTCAGAGACTTGTGTCATGGTATATAATTCTACTGATTAATAAAATAGCAATTTTCAAGGTGATTTCTTTCCATATTTAAATGAGACAAATCACTCAACCATAATTAATAGTTCATAAAGAATTAAATAGGTTACATTAGCCAAAAAATACAGTATTATTTTGCTATATCCTTTCAAGACAGGAAAGATGAAGGTGCCATGAGTAATTATATGCGGCTTTATAAATCAAAATAAGCACACGTAATACATCTGGCACCTCAGACAGTGTAGCACAGGTGTGCTGGATTTTCTAGATATATAAGTTGTTATCCACAGGCAAATGGACTGAGAAATTTAAAATCATTTTGCATCTTCAGAATTGCAGAATGGTACCATGTCTTTGGAGAGAAAAGGTGGTTTTCTTTCGGGCCTCACTCTATCGGTGTTTCCACTGACAGTTGGGTATTACCTGCACTTTATCTAGATTAAGCCTTAACATAGCTCTTTCATCAAAGCTACTACCCTGACATGTAGGTGACTGATCCTAATGGAATTGATGAAAAGAAGACAAAAAAAGGGCTGACGTGCCCACACCCACAGCTTTGCCATTCAACATGTACCATTATTTCCTCTAAAGCTTTCAAATTTGACATTGAACAGGAAGTTTCCCAGATACAACCCTGAAGCAATTGCCATTACTGAGCATGCCGAATGGATTAGTAGAATTTTCTCCTGAATTCTTTCTTTGCAGCTGGGGAGTGCAGATTCAATGGGTCTTAGAAACATTTACTGAAATTCATAGATTAATTTTTTGGCTAGCTTTGTAGGCACTGCCTTCTATGCCATTAACTCTATAAAATGAATGTTTTGGATGTTAATTGATTTCCTTTCCTCATTAAAATAATTTTTTACAAAACCTATCCTCAGATATTTTAGCGACAAGATTCAGTGAAGATCATTTATTCAGTTATCATTCAACAGAGAGTTATTAGTCTGCTATGTGTCAGGCACTGCATTGTAGATAAAAATTAAGCAAGACAAAATTCTGTCTGGACCTTATGGAGTAGGAGAGAGAGACAAGTAAACAAATAGGTAAAATAAAATGGGATGCATCTTAAATAAAGGTGGAACCTCACTCCACTTTGCAGTTTCAAGGAAGGTAGTAACTAAACCCAGTCTTGAATAACACCAACAAGGCTACTGAGTCAAGAAGATATTGAGCAAAGAGTCGTTCTAAAGCATTCAGACTTGAGGACTACATTGCATTGTAAGAACTGCAAACAGTTTCATAGTGTTAAACCTTTGAATGAATATGGAATATAGCAGAAATTACAGTAGGAAGTTTCCAGATCATAAAGACCCTTGTATGAAATGTCTAGGCATTTCATAGGCAGTAAGAAGACATTTCAGCAAGAGAGTAACATGAAAGATTTGTGTTTTAGAAAAATCAACTGAGCTTCAGTCTGCAGATTTTTAATTAGATTTTAGCCTCTTTGCAAACTAAGGCAGGTGAGGGGAAGAACAAGAGCTATCAAAAATAGTCAACAGGGGCCGGCCCAGTGGTGTAGTGATTAAGTTCATGCATTCTGCTTCTGCGGCCAGAGGTTCGCAGGTTTGGATCCCAGGCACCGACTTAGCACTGCTCATCAAGCCACACTGTGGTGGCATCCCACATAAAATAGAGGAAGGTTGGCACAGATGTTAGCTCAGCAAAAATCTTCCTCAAGCAAAAAGAGGAAGATTGGCAACAGATGCTAGCTCAGAGCCAATCTTCCTCACAAAATAAATAGAAAGAAAAAGAAATAGTCAAGAGATGTAAATAATAAGACTTAGTACCTAACTAGATTTGATTGCAGAGAGGAGGAAGAGTAAAAAAATAAGAAGACTGCTCCAGAGACTAGCCTTCCCTTGGGATAACAGTGTATCCCAGAGCAATTACATCCTCAAAGATCAGAGTCCCTCTCATTCAATTCCTACCCACCATTACTGGGACTGGTTCAGTTTTCTAAATTTTGTCTCACTTAACTATATCTCATACTCTTGTAATACTTGGTCTCTGCCCCAAATATACAACTGTAAGTCATATAATCTCCATTCACCCCTGCTCCCATATTTTTTGGATATCTTCTTTCTAGTTCCAACCTCCAAATGCTGTCTTCACTCCTCAAGTTTTCCACTCTGCTCTCTCAAACCTTCATTTCACAGTTACCAAACTACACTGTATTGTTATTGCTAAATATTTCTGCAGTTAAATTTTCACTCTCTCTGAGTACCCACTGATAAACCCATAGACCCTTAATTTGATAACAGCATAAAGTAATAGTAAACAGAAATTTGGAAGAGGAACCATTAGATGGGACACATGGCCATGCTCCTATGGCTTAACCAGAAGCTTCTGCCTTTACATGTTGTCCTAGTTCCACTAAACATTTGAGGATTGTGCTTAAAGGTTTATCTCAAAAAATTAATTAGGGGCTGGCCCCACAGCGTGGTGGTGAAGTTTGGCACTCTCCACTTTGGTGGTCTGAGTTCATGGGTTCAGATCTCTGGGGCAGACCTACACCACTAGTCAAGCATGCTGTGGCGGCAACCCACATATAAAGTAGAGGAGGACTGACACAGCTGTTAGCTCAGGGCTAATTTTCCTCAGAAAAAAATTTAATAAATAATTGATCAATAATGAAAGTAAATCTAAATATTTCAAAATTCTTCATCAGTCATATTATTTTAAAATATGAAAGAAAGATAGAGTTTATGTTATAACCAAGACTCTCAGCTGCCATGTCTTGGCTCACTGATGTTTTTGTCCTTTGTAAAGA
Organism: Equus asinus; assembly: GCF_041296235.1. NCBI lineage: Eukaryota > Metazoa > Chordata > Mammalia > Perissodactyla > Equidae > Equus > Equus asinus. The sequence continues at coordinate 6,353,845 of NC_091797.1, read as the reverse complement.
AATACAAATTGATGTTGATAACAAAATGTCAATATTTGTAGAGGATTTCCTTTTTAAAAAATAGTTGACTAAGCTTGTTTTAATTCAATTCAAATATGCTAGATTTGGTGGGAGAGAAAATTGATGGGGTCTAAAAACTTATGATTTGAAAAGAATGTGTCTTGAATTCTCATTCCAGTTAAAATGATGAGAATGTATGTTTTATTGAAATTTTTATTTGTAGTTTTATTTCAGTGCAAAAGAAGTATTATATAGATAATACAGCACTCTCTTTTTACTTTTATGAATTTTCACTGTGGAATCATTTCTAATTCAGAGGCAATGAATCATCACCCTCTTCCAACAACTCAAAGCATTTTTTTTTTTATTGTGGTAAGAACACTTAACATGAGGTCTACTCTCTTGACAAAGTTTTAAGGGCACGTACAGTGCTGTTAACTATCTGCATGAGTTGTATAGCAGATCTCTAGAACTTACTCATCTTGCATAACTGAAACTTTATACTCATGGAATGGCAACTTTTCCATTTCCCCCTCCCCCTAATTGCTGGCAACAACCATTCTACTCTATGTTTCTATGAGTTTGCTTAATTTAGATACTTGATATAAGTGGAATCCTGAAGTATTTGTTTTACTGTCACTGGCTTATTTCACTTAGCATAGTATCTTCCAGAGAATTGATACTAACAGAAATAAAAAGATCATAAGAGACTACAAGGAATAATTATACACCAACAAATTGGATAGCCTAGAAGAAATGGATAACTTCCTGGAAAAAGATACACAAACCTGTCAAGACTGAATGATAAAGGAGTAGAAAATCTGAACAGACCAATAATGAGCAAGGAGACTGAATTAATAATCAAAAATTTCAGATTGAAGTAAAGATCAGAACTAGACAGCTTCACTGGTGAATTTTATCAAACATTTCAAGAAGAATCAATGCCAACCCTTCTCGAACTCTTCCAAAAAGTGAAAGAGAAGGGAATGCTTCCAAACTCACTTTATGAGGCCAGCATTACCCTGGTACCAAAGCCAGATAAAGACACTACAGAAAGATAAAAACAATAGGCCCATAGCCCTAAAGAACATAGATGCAAAAATCCACAATGAAACAGAATTCAACAGCACATTAAAAGAATCACACATTGTGATCAAGTGGGATTTATCACTGGGATGCAAGGATGGTTCAACATACACAGATCAACTAATGTGATACTCCACATTAACAGAATGAAGGGTAGAAAAAAAATCAAATAATTACCTCAACAGATGCAGAAATAACATTTGACAAAATTCAGCACCCTTGCATGATAAAAACTCTCAACAAAGTAGGTAGAGAAGGAATTTACCTATAAAGCATTCTGAATTCCAACCACCAAGCTGCAGGGAGCAACCTTTTAAATGTGCCCTAAGGAGAGATTTATTGTTGTTGTTGTTAGTATTTGTTATTATTTTTGTTTGCATTTTAAGAGTAAGGAGGGTTCTCTGAATATTCCTGGAAAACTGCTGAGTTCCCCTTATCTCTCTATTTTAGACTTTCTCTTCCATGTTGGAAATCCACTTCACATGTCACAAGATCCTTGCTTCTCTGTTCAATTTTAGTAGAAGGGACTAAAAGCCATTTGGAAGAACTCTACATGTGGGCAAAAATGCATTAATTATTGAGCTTTAGAAGTAGCTTCTATAGCCAACCTTCTTATTACATGAGGACCTCTACTACTGAAGTCTGTAGGCCTTTTTTTTCAGAAAATTTTCAGTTTCTTCAGATAAGCATTATTCACTGTCCTGGCTGAGGATTGTAAACATGGATGCAAGTGAGCTCTCGGTGTGTCATACCACCTAATGCTCCTGTTTCAGCTCATTTGTGTTTGCATCCAAATTGCAGATGAAGTGATCTTATATATAGGAAACCCTAAAGACTTCACAAACAACAACAAACCTGTTAGAACTGATAAACAAATTCAGCAAAGTACATACACAAATCAGTTTCATTTCTATACACTAAGAATGAGATATCCAAAAAGGATATTAAGAAAATGATTTTATGTACAATAGCATCAAAAAGAAGAAAATGCCTAGCAATAAAGTTCACCAAAGAGTTAAAGGACTTGTACACTGAAAACTATAAAACACTGATCAAGGAAATTAAGTCACAGACAAATAAATGGAAAGTCATGCATGTTCATAGATTAAAAAAATTAACATTTTTAAAATGTGCATACTACCCAAAGTGATCTACGGATTCAATGCAATCCCTGTCAAAATCCTAATGGCATTTTTTACACAATAGAAAAACAATCCTAAAATTCATATAGAACCACAAACAACACTGTGAGAACCAAAAAAAAAAAAACCCTGAGCAAGAAGAACAAAGCTGGAGGTCACTGGACTTCTTGATTTCAAAATATATCATGAGATATAGCATTTAAAACCATATAGTGCTGGCAGAAAGATAGACATATAGACCAATGGGACAGAATAGACAGCCCTAAAATAAGTCCATGTTTATATGGCCAACTGATCTTTGACAGGGTGCCAAGAATACACCATAGGGAAAGGGTAGTCCCTTCAACAATTTGTGCTGGGAAACTGGATATCCATAGGCCAAAGAATGACATTGGATCCCTATCCTGTCCCAGACACAAAAATCAACTCAGAATGTATTAAAGACTTAAATGAAAGAACTGACATTGTAAAAATCCTCAAAGAAAACAGTGGGGGGAACCTTTTGACATTGGTCTCGGCAATGGATTCTTGGATTTGACACTAAAAGCACAGGCAACAAAACCAAAAATAGACAAATGGAGCTACATCAAACTAAACTCTGCACAGCAAAGGAAACAATCAACAGAGTGAAAAGGTGTACTACAGATTGAGAGAAAATACCTGCAAACCCATATAGAAGATAAGGGGTTGATTCTCAAAATATGTATCTGACAAATCAGTAGCAAAAAGCAACCCAATTAAAAACTGGACAAATGACAGGAATAGACATTTCTCCAAAGAAGCCATACAATTGGCCAACAGGCATATGAAAGGCGCTCAGCATCACTAATCATCAGGGAAACACAGATCAAAACATCAGTGGGAGATCACCTCACAGTTGTTAGAGTGGTTATTATTAAAAAATATTTAAAAAGAGAGCAAGTCTTGGTGAGCGTGCGGAGAAATCAGAAACTTTATACACTGGGGATGTAGGATGGTGCAGCCACTATGAAAAACTGTATGAAGGTTCTACCCCAAATTAAAAATATATGATCCAGCAATCCCACTTGGTATATACCCAAAAGATTTGAAATCAGGGTCTCAAAGAGATACCTGCACCCCCATGTTTATTGCAGCATTATTCACAATAGCCAAGATATGGAAACAACTCAAATGTCCATCTACAGACGAATGGTTAAAGAAAATGTGGTATATACACACAACGGAACATTTTCAGCCTTATTAAAGAAGGAAATCATGCCATTTGCAACAACATGGATGATGCTAGAGGATATCATGCGAAGTGAAATAAGCCAGTCACAGCAGGACAAAGACTCTATGATTTCACTTACATGAGATATCTGAAATAGTTAACTCATAGAAGCAGAGAATGAAATGGTGGTTTCCAGGGGCTGGGAGGAGGTGAAAATGTGAAACTCTTTTTCATTGAGTATATAAAGTTTCAGTTATACAAGATACATAAGTTCTAGAGATGAGATATACAACACAGGACCTGTAGTTAACAATATAATATAGTGCACTTTAAAATACGTAATGAAGATAGAGCTTGCATTGTGTTCTTACCAAAAAAAGGAAAGAAAAAGCACAAAAGAACTAAAGGAAATTTTGGGAGGTGGTAGATGTTTAGTATCTTGGTTCTGGTGATGGTATCATGGGTGTATGCATATGTCCAAACTCATCAAGATGTATACATTAAATGTGTAGAGTTTTTGTATATCGATTATGTCTCAATAAAGCTAAAAAAGAAGTACCTTATTCAAAAAAAATTCAAGAAGAAAAAAGGTTTTTGACATTTTGGCTTCATTCCTGTCCCTCTTGTCTTTTATATGTGTGGGGAAAGGGCATCCTTCTGACTGAGCAAAGTCAGGTGGCTCTCGGAATTTACACACTTTTTATACATACTTTCGAACCAGTGCTTTGTTTTCAGTATCCCATAAGCTCTATCTATTACCAAGCCTTTCCTGAGTTTTTCCAGGAACATCCAATTGCTTCTCATTGGTACCTCCTTCTGTAAGTCCCTAATTTTGACCTCCCTTGGCTCTGCCAAGTCGCAGCCCTCTATCTGCCCCCTGCACATCATGTTATGGTTTGGTATGGCAGCTCTCCTAGCTTTGTCAAAGATGGAATTGCATTTCTTTCTCTTATTTTTTTATCATTGAAAAGAGAAAGGGATATAAATGTCTTTACTCCTCTATCTTGAAATTTGAAACAACTAGAAATTAGAGTTGGGGACAGAGAAGAAAAGGACATAAATGTCTTCACCTCATTATCCTGAAGTGAACAATTAGACATGAGAGTAAGGAACAGAGTCAAAAGATTGAACTTGAGGGTGGTTAATTGCACATAAGAAATGGGTGACAGCGAGCAGTCCACAATGCCTCCCACCACTTTCCGTATTTCTGCCACAGTTGTATTCTTTATGTTGTGCCAAAATTTTTCTCATATTTCTTTACAGATTCATAAAATGCAGTAGAATTATTTTTCCAAACATATGTAAAAATCCACTATGGATTAGTGAATATAAAATTTGGAGGGCTGAGTTCAAGGCTCAAGTTTTTACTATCTGGTCACAAAACCCTCCATTCATCACTTCTCTTCATCTCAGTTCCAGATTCTGGATATAGGGAATGTAGCTGAGAGCGATTTTTAAATATCCTTTCTAAAATTTTGACTGTTCCAGATACTAGAAATTTTTTGTTAATTCCTTTCAAATGTTATGCTGTAGCTGCTATTTTCCCTTGATTTTTACCTGAGAATCTGAGACAGAATTTGCCCAGGGCCATAAAGCTGCGCAACTGCAGGTGAGGAGTCCGACAGCCTTCCACGTCTCAACGTCAGGAGCACTAGTCTTTCTGCTGTTTGACCACCTGGCAGTGTTGACCAACACCCAGCTGGATTCTGTGACCCTTATTCTTGGCCACTTCTTCTCAATATTGTTTGGAGATGTGTCTGATGTTTACCCTTAAATGTCAACATTTTCCAGACTCTTTATTCAGCCTCCATTCTTCTTATGTTTGATAGGACATTTGGGTGAATAATGTCTTCTCCTTTGCTTGGACTGTCTCCAATATACCTGTATGTCTCAAATTAAAAGTTCTACCCCAGAATTCTCTGATATGCCCAAGATTTATATATTTAAATTCCAGCTCTCGGTGACTATTTCTAGTAATTCTGACCCAAATGTCTCCATAGTTATAATTTTTCCCGAAACCTATCTACTCCTCTTCTTGGTTCATCATTTTCTGATCGTCCTCAACTGAAGTTTCACAATTTCTAGTCTCAGTTACTATAATTACCTACTAACTTGTCTCCTTGCCTCCCAACTCTTCTAATCCAACTTTACACTGAGAGATTTTTCTAAACTGCAAACTTTATCATGGTATAATATATTTAAGATCTTTTAATGCCTTGGCATCAATTTTAGTGTACATTTCGTACTATTTACATTATCAAATAAACGAGTTTTCTGACTACTGTTTAATTTTCTGGTCACCTCCTATTTTATCCCAGACATACTTGTTAATATGAGTCTTGACACATTATTTTAGTTCCCAAATGTATTCTGAGCTTTCAGTTTTCTGTGTCACAACATAAGTTTATCTTCTATGTGATATTACTATTATTCATTTTTTAAAATTCAGTTCAAATGTCATCTACCTTCAGAAAGACTTCCCATGAATCTCCTCTCTACCTTCATTGACTCTTTTCTGGTATTCTCATTGCATAAAATTCACTGTGTTGTAAGATTATGTCTTTTTTTTTTTCCCTACTCTGTCCATTTCCTGAGTTTCCTGTAATCTTCAATTTTTATTAAAGCACTTTTTTGGTATTCATGGACTCTTTCTTAGCATGTAGTAAATATTCAGTAAGAAATTTTCAAAGTAAGGAATAGAGGAAAAGGAAAAATTAAGAATTTGGATCATGAGTTCTCTATTACAAGTTCCTAAATTGTTTCTGCTTTGCAATGCTGTCATATCTTTCTGAAATAGTTGTTATGACATGGATAAAACACATGTGAAAACATTTTACAGCTATGGAGCCATACACATTTACAAAAAAAATTAATACAAGCGCCTGTTGAGAGGCAATATGTAGTGATGAAAAGCTTCACATAGTTGAAACGAGGACAGAGATCAAATCTTAGCATCCTCTATTTATGCCTGAGTGTGCTTGCCAGAAGAATCACTCAAATTTCTAAAATCAGATGTTTTCTGAATAAATTGGGATACTATTCATCACTCTGCCTTCTCAGACTGTTGATGTTAACCTCAAGCGATCTAAGACATGTGAAAGTTTTGCTAAATAGCAAAGCACCCAACAAATATTATTTATTATTCATGGTTAACTAGTAAACATCTCATACAGGCAAACCACTGTGCTAGACACGGCAGGGATTATAAATTTGCACAAGAAAGTTTGTTTTTTTAAATAAAAAGAGCATAGGTTTTTAAATCCAGCAAGCTGAATTCTGCCTTGGTCAATTACCAGCTGTATTTGACTATAACACTTGGTCTTTACATCTCAGCATCCTCATGTAGAAATGGTGATGACGATAGCAGTGCTCTTCATTTCTCAGGACTGTATGGGAAAATGAGATAATCTATGGGACACCTTTTAAAAACAATGAAGCCCAATGTAGATAAAACATAAAGTTTTATTCTCTTGAGTTTGAAATGCAAGAAAAATTGAGGATATGCGGATAGAGAGAAAAATCCCTCGTAATCCTCTGGCAATGGACAGTCCAAGTTCTCATTTTCCAAGGGAAAGGTAATTTCTATCTGACTTTAGTCACCAGCTTCAGGCCTGTGACTATAGGTCTGTGTTTCAAAGTGATATTTCAACATTGGTAGACACACACACACATACACACACACACTACAAAACACACATACACACAAAATAAGGATATGCTGCTTCAGATTTCTTTTTCTTGGTTAACATCTGCCACCAATCCTCCTCTTTTTACTGAGGAAGACCGGCCCTGAGCTAACATCCGTGCCCATCTTCTTCTACTTCATATGTGCGATCCCCGCCACAGCATGGCTTGACAAGCGGTACGTAGATCTGCATCCGGGATCCGAACTGGTGAACCCCCAGCCGCCGAAGGGGAACGTGCGAACTTAACCATCTGCCACAGGGCCAGTCCGTTGGTCAATGTATTTTTAACACTACTTTATGATTACTACATGACTACTTTATATTTTCTTACCTTAAATGGTTCTACTGTCAAGAAGCGGTGGGTGATGATAATTTTTCTTAGATCGCTCACATAGGCGCTGAGATGCCCCATTCCCTCAAGATAAAAATTCAAGTGAGAATTGGAATTGGAATTGGAAACGGGATGCCTCTTCCTGAAGGAAAGCCAGCATCTGCAAATGTTTTATTCTGATGACCATCTCCGTCATCCTTGGCCTGTGCACCGAAACTCTCATATCCCTTCTCTCTTCACAGCAATGTGGTCTCTTCCTGTGTTTTTCTCCAACTAAGCACATATTTATTTTATTCTATATGCTGTCTAATTTCTTCAAAACCTATTTATATCGTAGCAATCTAATCCCTTCTGAACTAAACTGCAGAAATTTTAAGAGTCAGGAGTCTCTCACCGCCACAGTCATTTCTGGTTCCAAAGTTCTCATTGCTGTTTCTCAATTCCAATTTTCAGAGTCTCAGTTTGTCCCTCTTGGGCCCTCTATTATTTGAGTGCTTTTTTCTGGGTTTGTTTTATTTTCAGTTCATTTTAATGACTTTTATCAGTTTTTATTTTCTTTGTATTTCTTTCTATGTATTTTTAAATTCATTTTTATAACAGATAAATTCTGTTTTTTTTTTTTAAGGATTGGCACCTGGGCTAACAACTGATGCCAATCTTTTTTTTTTTTTTCTGCTTTATCTCCCCAACCCCGCCCCCATACACAGTTGTATATCTTAGTTGCAGGTCCTTCTAGTTGTGGGACGTGGGACGCCACCTCAACGTGGCCTGACCAGTGGTGCCATGTCCGCGCCCAGGATCAGAACCCTGGGCCGCCGCAGCGGAGCGCAGGAACTTAACCACTCGGCCACGGAGCCGGCCCTCTTCTTTGAATATATAAAATATTTTGTAGAGTTTAAGAACATTCCTATTCAACATAATGTATTTTAACTATAAAAGGGAGCTAAAGCTGAATTACCAATTTTTTCATAAAGTTAAAGACTCTAGGATGGAATTGAACACAGAATCAAAACTGCCCATATGTTTCCCATATGCAAAACATTAAGATTCAATCTTCCTATTTCACAATTCTAAAACTGGAAATATCTTTGCCACAGTTAAAGAAGGAAGCCCTGGGCACCTGTGCAGTGGGGCAAAGTGAATGTGTAAGGCGTGGCCTTGCCGCCTAAGATGAACCGCCAGTGTTGGCATTCTCCCTCAGGGAGCTAGGGCAGAGGATCGCAAACCCCGGCCCACGGGTTGAAGCCCTCCTGTTGCCTGTTTTACTTCTGCCCACAAGCTAAGAATTATTTTTACACTTTAAACGGTTGAAGGAAAAAAACAATCAAACGTTTCTGACACATGGAAATCACATAAAATTCAAATGTCATTATCATTGCAGTTTCGTTCCTAAGAATATGTCCTAGAACAATAAAAACATCTATCTACACAGAAACTTGTGCATGAATGCCCACAGCCCAAAGGTCTATCAGTTGATGAGTGTATAAACAAATGCAGTGTATCCATATGATGGAATATTCTTCAAAAATAAAAGAGAACGAATTATTGATATATGCTACAACATGAATGAATCTCAAAATCATTATGCTAAGCAAAAAAATGCTAGACACAAAAGACCACATATTGTGTGGTTTCATTTATATGAAATATCCAGAATAGGCAAATCTGTAGAGACAGAAAGTAGAGCAGTAGCTGCCAGAGGTTGAAAGGAAGAGAAATTTGGGAGTTATGAAAAAGTTCTGGAATAGTAGTGTGGGTTGCATGGCTTTGTGAATGTACTATAACAATTATATTGTTCACTTTTAAAAAGTGAATTTTATTGTATGTGAATTATATCCTAAGAAATATATTTTTTAAAAAGATTTCACTTTCTCTTTAGTTTTCAACAGTTTTACTAGGAAGTGTCCAGGGAATTATAGATAGATAATATAGGTAGATACACCCAGTAGATACACAGAAAGATAAAGAGAGAGATGGATAGAAATAGATATTTTAAACCTCGCTTCTGGTTTATAGGACTTCTTGAAACTGATTTGAGGTTGTTTACCCTTTGGGGCAATTTTTGTTCATTCTCTCTCCAAATATTGTTTATGCATCATTTATTATCACCTTTCCTTATGGGATTCCAAATACTTGCATTACAGCTTCTTTTATCCTGTATATATCTCACGCTATCTTATATATTTTTCAACTAGTCAACTATTTGAGCTTTCTTCTGCATTATTTATTATGAATCATTATATCTATATATTTAGCTGTGTTTCATTTGGTATCATGTTTCTATATTTGGTCTGGACTTGATTATTACTTTTTCCAATGTTAGAATTTTCACTTGATTTTTATATAGCTTCTCAATCTTGTCATTATTTCTCTGAACAGAGAAAGCATACTTATTTAAAAGTCTGCTCCAATATCTGGAGCCCCTGGGGACTGTCCCTATCCTCCAATTTCTTTTTTCAAAAACAAGTTGTCTCTTCTCCTCACATCTATGGTTATTTTTGAATGCGTTTCTGACATCGCATTTTCAAAATTGTTTCTAGAAATTATGTGAGGCATGAGATGAAGTTATCATTCCTCAAGTTTCATATTTTTGTTTCTGGAAGGCCAGTAATTTGGTTGCAGTCGAGTATCATCATAATTGAATTTCAAGAATTGAGATGGTTGAAGGGAGCCTGTAAACCATGTAAGGGCTTGTCCATTTCTAAGTCACTCCTCTGAAGTTGTGGTCCCTCTCAGGTTTCAGGCCACTTAAAGAAGGGACTCCACTTTACAGTGTCCTTCATTCAATACTAGACAGGGACTCCCCCTCCCCAAGTCCTTTGAGGCTGTCGTAAGTGCGGTTCAGTCTCCTAACCCTACAGGCAACTTTTTCAAAATTGACAAATGCCCAAAGTGACTAGCATGGCACATCACTCCGGATATCTCTCTTTTTCAATACTCCGGTTTGGTGAAAATTACTGCCTTTCTACCTCTCCTATGTTTTAGAACATATTTTAACAATTTTTCAGCTTTTTGAGTTCTTCTAAGCAAGAAAGATGATCTACAGGGGTCTCTTGTTCCTAAAGAGTGAATTTCTCTCATGCGAGTGAAACAACGGCAATTTTAATTTCACAAGAATAGGGTCACGCTACCTACTGCAGTTTGCTTTTCTTGTCTAACAACGTATCCCTCTGAGTCGGTAGACACTGATGTAAACCTTTATTTTTCAAATATCTTCATAGTAGACTACGATGTGCATGTCCCATTGTTTATTCAACTACATCTTTCTTGATAGATATTTCAGTGTCTTTTTGGTCTTTACAATTATTCCTGAAATAAACATCACTGAACATAAATTTATGCACTTGTATGCTTTAATTGCTATGAGACTGAGTTTACAAAGAAGGGCGTTATGGGTAATTCATATACGATTTTTCTATTATTTTCTATAGTGAATCTATTTTTATGCAGAGAAGAAATGTATTCTTTTACTTTTGACTAGTTAGTTATCTCATTCTTCATGAAGTCAGATTGGAAGCGGTCAGGAGCTGAGCACAGAGAATCCTCAATGCCCACAGTAAGCATACCCAAGCCCTACACTGTAGATGATGTATCAGCAAATTTGATGACAGTTTTGTTAATGGCAATGGCAAATATTTTGTATGAATATTTAAGTGTTATATGTTTTAAAATATAAATGTAGGGTGCTGGCCCGGTAGTGTAGTGATTAAGTTCGTGTGCTCCGCTTTGGTGGCCTGGGGTTCACAGGTTCAGATCCCGGGCATGGACCTACACACCACTCATCAGGCCATGCTGTGGTGGTATCCCACATAAAGTAGATGAAGATTGACACAGATGTTAGCTCAGGGACCATCTTCCTCAAGCAAAAAGAGGAAGATTGGCAACAGATGTTGGCTCAGGACCAATCTTCCTCACACACACACACACAAATACACAAATGTAAACATGTACATTTATTATATTTTATTTTCAAATGTTTAAATTTTAAAAAAACTAATAGTAACAAATGTTGTAGAGTTGGGGAGAAAAAGAAACCCTCATACACTGCTGGTGGGAATGCAAACTGGTGCAGCCACTATGGAAAACAGTATGGAGATTCCTCAAAAAATTAAAAATAGAACTACCATACGACCCAGCTATCCCACTACTGGGTATCTACCCAAAGAGTTTGAAGTCAGCAATTCCAAAAGTCTTATGCACCCCAATGTCTATTGCAGCATTATTTACAACAGCCAAGACATGGAAGCAACCTAAGTGCCCATCAACAGATGATTGGATAAAGAAGATGTGGTATATGTACAATGGAATACTACTCAGCCGTAAAACAGAACAAAATCGTCCCATTTGCAAGAACATGGATGGACCTTGAGGGAATTATGTTAAGTGAAATAAGCCAGAGAGAGAAGGACAATCTCTGTATGACTCCACTCATATGAGGAATTTAAAAATGTAGACAAAGAGAACAGATTAGTGGCTACCAGGGGAAAGATTGGGGGGGGGGTGGGCACAAAGGGCTAAGGGGTGCACCTACCACACGACTGACAGACAATAATGTACAAGTGAAATTTCACAAGATTGTAACCTATCAACTCAATAAAAATTCAAAAAAAGAGAAAAAAAGACAATACGAGAAAAGTCAGGAAATACACTATAAATTTACTTCTCTTGAGTCTTCTGTTTTCCACACAGGGTCATTGTAATCTGCCGCCATAGACGTGCCTTTCAAATATGGCTACTTCTGACCAGTATTAAAACACCTATTTTGAGATAAGAACAACAAAAACCTGGAACATGAGAATTTGTGGAATTTTTTAAGCTAAAACGTGACTTTGGAAAGATAGCAAGCCCACGTATACTGACTTCCACAGAATTACAATATCCACAGTTATGCCAAACAAAGCATTTTGCACTCCATAATGTTTCTCAAATTTTGAGTACATTTACTCCTATCTTCCTGATTCTTGTCACATTTTTAAGAATACTTCACTCAATTGCCTCACTGAGTAGTTGGAACAACTTGCTTTGGTACTGTCTGTATTGAGAAGAGATTAAAAGGAACAGACTAAGCACTTGCTCTGCAAAAAAGGACAGACACAATGTGTACTGCCTTGAATCGTGGACAATAAAATGTAAGAGAAAAACAAACATCCTTTCAGTGCAATCTTCTAAAAATGGAAAACTGCCTTTCACCTGCAGGAACTATTTTTGTAACAAGGCAGTGCTGGTGCTATATAATAATTATAGGGGCATTTTCCTGACATGAGTGACTCAATTTAGAGAATAGCTAAACGAGTCAATTACCAAAGAACCCCATTGTGAAGGGGTTAGATTTTTATAAGCTTTAGAACACACACACACGCACACACACACACAGAATCAGTGTATAATAGAAAAAAATTATATCCCTATAATGAAAGGTACATGGGGCTTATTATCATGTAGAAAAAAGGAAGCCAAATTTTAAAATAAACTATATTTTCATGGGGGTTATGTTATATCAACCATTTGTTAAAGCACTGCCAGATGCTCTAGCAATGCAAAAATTCTATGGTTTTAGATAGTGATTGAAAGTTCTAAGAATTTATTGTAATTTCTGGAAATAGGTCCATTTAATGAAGTGGAATCTACCAATTTAAAATATCAGAGAATAGCTACCAGACCCACTGCTACAAGGTTACCAAAATGTCTCAACCAAAAGTAGTTTCAATAGCTCAAACAACAAAAGTGGCATATTTCCTCTCATTTAAACACCATAAAAATACTGGTAATCTGAGGAAGAACAGAGTTATATTTTAATACATGATACCAACACTTAGGCAACAGAATAGAAGAATTCCCACAAAGTAGCAAGGCTATAGAAATAAGACGTTTAACACAGGAAATTGGGGACAAAAATATTCATAGATTTTCCATTGTTACTTATTTTTATAGTGTATAGCTAATAATCGAGACAGAAATTAGGAAAGAATTTTAAGACACAATGAGATTCACCAAATGATAAAAGCTCCCACCATATTTTTTCCAATACTTGCAATATTTTAAGTAGCAAATGCTCTTGTCTTGTGAAACTTTCAGCTACTTTCTCTCCTCAGGGCAACTCCCACAGACAATGAATAATTTAGACATAATTCTAATTAAAAACTGAGTAGGAACTCCACAGACTGCGAGAGTTACAAGGCAATGTTGCTAATTATTTGTTACTTCAATCTGTGGTCTGAAACAGATCTAGGCAGCTTCAGGAAAGTGTGTGTAGGATAGCAACCCAGACCAAACCGGTTTCTCAAAAATCCTATTGAGATATTATTAATTTCATAGCTATTGGGTCTTATGCACTTTTCTAACTGCCTTTTTGATTTATATCCTTCCTCTTTCCAGAAAAGTACATAAACTATAATCATGGATTATTCATAACTAACTCATTAAATAATCTTCATGATATCCATGAAATATAATATTAATTCTTATATTAGTAGTTGATCTTCCTCGGGGATTAAAACTTAACTTTTAAGCTTTCCTTGCTTTCATTTCAAGTTATACATTCCAAAGTCTAGAATGCTATCCATGAGTATGGAGTTAAGCAGAAAGACAAGGTATGTGCAATGTAAGACTCTACAGTGCCCGACGTGTATTTGTATATATTTGGTAAAGCTCAACGCCAAAGTATATTGCCTTTCCTTTGCATGAGGTGATTTCTGGTGCTAAAAATGAGCTGGTTGTCATATGCATGGAAACTATTTCCAGGCAAAAGCAAAAACAAAAACACTTTGCACTCATCCAACAGGGGCAAGGCTGAAAGGAGGCATTCGACATTATTCACAAACACATGGTTCATGAAAGTTTAAAAGCTGAAAAATCGCACCAAATCAAGTTAAAATATTTTCCATTAAAAATGTTTCTTGAGACTCTGTAATTTTATACGTGACTGCAAGTAATTTTAAAAGATTTGGAAAAATGTTATTCAACTACTTTTTAAATATTATCATTCTATTAAAAATAGTTTTACTAATTTTAGCGGATTATTTCGTTAACCAAATATTTATTGAACACTTGCCATATTGTAAACACTACTCTAGACATGGCAATAGACAAATTTTTTATAAGAAATTTTTATTTTTTTAAAAATATTGGCTCTCTAATAGATATTAACAGCCTATAATTGATAGAGTAGCTATTAAGAGTTAGATGGGAAAACACATAAAAAGTTTAATACGGTACCTGGACCACAATAAGAACTCAATAAATTCTAGTTGTTCTTATGGTTTCTGTTATTAAGAATGTAATATTGGAAAAAATATTGTGTAGCCCAAACAAGCATGTCTCTGGGACAAATACCACCTGTGGACTCTGATTTTTGTTTTGTGTGAGTGTGAATATTTTAAATATTGAGATATAAAAGTTGGTACTGTGAAATAAAGGTCATTGAACACAACAAAAAAAAATTGTTTTAGTTTACTTCATATTAGGTTTATAAACAGGTACTAGATACCATGAACGTTGTGAGTTAACAGAACTGTATCAACTTAGAAAGTAGTAACACATCAGAGAGATGCATGATGATAGACATTTGTCATAATCCCCAAAGTTCAGTTTTGCTTTTTGACATAAATCTTACAGACAGAGCAAAAGGCAAACAGCTTTTTAGTGCAGTATCTTGCCCTCACAGAAAACCCCAATAGTTATGGAATTCTTCCTTACTATCACAAGTGAGTCAATAATTTACTTTTATGGAATTTTGTGATTTTGATTAAAATAATCCTAAAATTAATCTGCCTATTAACTCATGGAAGGTAAATTGAGTTACAGGAAATCTTTGTCCAGCCTCAGCCTGTTAAAAGTAAGAATGTCAGTATTTTGGAAATCCTGCTCGAAACTTAGCTGACACAGAAAAGATCCACTCCCTAACCCCATCTAAACTCCTTGCCCCAGTGCAGTCTTGAGTTTGTAGTCCTGGACTTACACAGAGGGGAAGATGCGTGCTAACAAGAGTGTTAACTAGCAGATTACCATTTGGAGAGTCCCAAAGCCCATACTATTGGCTCTGCTACCTGTAAAGGAGGAAATAAACTAGAAGGACACACCTACATTTTAATACCAGTTATCGCTGAGTTGCTAAAATAACATATATATGATATTTATGTCTTTCTTAAGCCTTAAAAATATTTCACATTTCTATCAGAACATACATTATTTTATCTTCTTAATGTGACAGTCAGCTATTCAGGTAGAGAAGGAGGAGGATATAGTTGAACAGCTCATAAGGACAAAAACAATACATTTTCTTTTAGTTAAATGAGCAATACAATTGACTGAAGGCAGTCACAGTATTTTAAGAAAAACTTAGCTAATACATTGGATTTCTGAGGTTTGTCACTAACCAAACTTTAAGTACGAAGACTAATTTTCTATTGTTAGCTATGCAGATCTGATCACTTCTGAAATACTGTTTGCAATTTTGATCTTTAAGAATTTATTTAGGAAAAATTAAAGAACATTTAGATGAGGTGATAGTGACCTTGAGAGGTCTATCTTAAAACTATGTCAAATAATAGTTATTGAGAATATTTTGATATTGAACTTAGATAAGAAGAGGATAGTCTTTACACTGCCAGGATAACATAGAAGACAAAATGTATTACATATGTTCTCAGAACACAAAAAGTACAACAGGATCAAAGGACCAAATTTGTGTGTTGTACTGTTTAAGAAAGCACCATAAGTCCTAATGCTGGAAATTAAAAGAACATCTTACAGTTTGGTATAAGGGATATTAATTTTAATTGAAATTTCCCACACTGTAATTTGCAGCTTTATAATGAGACTAATGAAGAAGGGAGAAATTAGCTTGCTAGGATGCTCATGGAAGATTCCATCCTGTTGGTTTATAGGTTACAATAGATAACCTCATTCTGTCTTAAAATACTGTGATGCTGTGCTAGTCTTACTGCTCGTTATATTACAGAAAATATTAAACTTCATTGATTTTTTCCATGTCTTTGGTTCTTTTGGAACATGCTTCCTGAAAAAGATGATGGTTTATAGATCATGTTCGGTAGAACTGTAAAATATTTAGCAGGAGTGAATAAGACAGGGAGAACTTCTTGTTACTTCACTGTAAATCTACTAACCTCTCTGAAATATAAATCAGAAGAATAGAATATAAATCAACACAGAATAGGAGACTCATCAAATGAAGTGTTACAAAAAATATTACGTACTATTGAACACCAATAATTCTTCCTTGACATCTAATATCGGTCTTACATTTGCTCAAAATATTATATCCTCTGAAATACAACTTTTATGTGAAAACCTATTTCAAGCAATTATTATCAAAAAATGCAGTGATGGGTTATACAACAAATTCTTCATTTCATATGAGAATATAAATAATTCAGATTATCATTTTTAAATTTTATCAAAGACATTAATGAATGTTGCCTGCAGATTTTAACATTGGCAAATCACATGAAATTAACCTTAATCTTTTATTGACAGAATTACATATATAATTTTGTGTGAAGAAAACTGTTGCATTACATTCTTGAATTAATTACCTTGCAGTTAAAGCAATAGTTAATATTTGCTTTAAATTCATAATCTGGCATAATGTGGCTAAAACTTAAAGCAATATGTTATTATTACACTGATAGATTAAAAGATTTTAACTAAAATTTCATCCATACCCCTGACTATACCCTTCAGCAATTACAATGTATACAAAGCACTTTCCTTAAAGATAATATACGGACTCTGACTTCAAAGAGACTGGATAATAATATGGGAAATGGGCACACCTACACATACTGCGAAATAACACAAGCTGCAAAACAGAAAGTGTTATAAAAGGAACACAGTTTGGGTGATTTTTAAATGCTAAAACTCACCTCAAAACAGAAAGATGGTAAATCTACATCTGTTTACATGTAGAAAGAAGACTACGAGAGAAGGTAATTTTATATAAAACACGGTCACATTAGATTTATATGGCTATCAACGCAGTCTAGGAGACTTGCCATTGTCCATCACTATCTATAAATATCTCCCCTTTTTTTCTCATTATACTAAGCACAACATGGACTGTAATGGTTCTAGAAATAAAATTTCAAAAATAACTATCATTTATTAATCGGATTGTTTTTTGTTGTTGAGATGTATGAGTTCTTTACATATTTTGTCTACTAACCCCTTATCAGATATATGATTTGCAAATATCTTCTCCCAGTTAGTAGGTTGTCTGATAGTTTTACTGAGGATTTCGTTTGCTGTGCAGAAGCTTTTTAGTTTGATGTAGTCCCATTCACTTATTTCTTTCTATTGTTTCCCTTGCCTGGGGAGATGATATTCAAAAAGATACGGCTAAGAGCAATGTTGAAGAGTGTACTACCTGTGTTTTCTTCTAGGAGTTTTATGGTTTCAGGTCTTACATTCAAGTCTTTAATCCATTTTGAGTTAATTTTTGTGCATGGTGTAAGATAATGATCTACTTTTTTTTTTTTATTTTTGCATGTGACTGTTCAGTTTTCCCAACACCATTTGCTGAAGAGACTTTCCTTTCTCCATTGTGTGTTCTTGGCTCCCTCATTGAAAATTAGCTGTCCATATATATGTGGGCTTATTTTGGGCCTCTCAATTATGTTCCATTGCTGTGTGTCTGTTTTTGTGCCAGTATCATGAGGTTTGGGTTGCTATAGCTTTGCAGTATATTTTGAAATCAGGGAGCTGTGATGCTTCCAGCTTTGTTCTTTTTCCTCAGGATTGCTTTGGCTATTCAGGGTCTTTTGTTGGTCTATGTAAATTTTAGGATTCTTTGTTCTATTCCTGTGAAAAATGTCGATAGGGGATTGCTTTGAATCTGTAGACTGCTTGAGGAAGTATGGACCATTTAACCATGTTAATTCTTCCAGTCCATGAGCATGGAATATCTTTCCCTTTCTTTGTATTTTTTTCAATTTCTTTCAACAATGTTTTATAGTTTTCAGTATACAGGCCTTTCACCTCTTTGGTTAAGCTTATTCCTAGGTATTTTATTCTTTTTGTTGTGATTGTAAATGGGATTGTATTCTTAATTTCTCTCACTGCTAGTTCATTGTTAGCGTTACAGAAACACAACTGATTTTTGTATGTTGATTTTGTACCCCACAATCTTACTGTATTTGTTTATTATTTCTAATAGATTTTTGATGGATTCTTTAGAGTTTTCTATATATAAAATTACCTGAACAGATATTTTTCCAAAGAAGATAGCCAATAGGCACATGAAAAGATGCTCAACATCACTAATAATTAGGGAAATACAAACCAAAACTACAATGAGATATCAACTCATGCCCCTCAGAAAGGTTATTATTAAAAAGACAAGAAATAACTAGTGTTGAGGAGGATGTGGAAAAAAGGGAACTCTCATACACTGTTGGTAAGAATATAAACTGGTGCAGCTACTCGGGAAAAAAGTATGGTGATCCCTCAAAAAATTAAAAATAAAACTACCATATGATCCAGCTATTCAACTTCTGCGTATTTATCCAAAGAACATGAAAGCACTAATTTGAGAGGATATTTGCACCCTTAAGTTCATTGCAGCATTATTAACAATAACCAAGACTTGGAACTTAAGCATCCATCAACAGGTGACTAGACAAAGAAGATGTGATGGAATATCATAGAATACTATTCAGCCATAAAAAATGAAATCTTGCCATTTGCAACAGCATAGAAGGACCTTGAAGGCACTATGTTAAGCTAGATAAGTAAGATGGGGAAAGACAAATACTGTATGATTTCACTCATAAGTGGAAGATAAAAACAACCACCATCACAACAAACAAACACATAGATATAGACATTAGATTAGTGGTTACCAAAGGGGAAGTGGGGAAGGAGGAGGGTGAACGGTGCACATGTGTACAGTGACAGATGGTAATTAGACTTTGGATGGCGAACATGATGTAATCTACACAGAAATTGAAATATAATGATGTGCACCTGAAATTTATATAATGTTATAAACCAATGTCACCTCAATAAAAAAAGAAAGAACAAGATAAATGTTCTTGAGTCCAGGCTGATATAAATAATTGAATACATACACAAATGAAAAAAAGAACAGCTCTTTCTCAGAGTAGAATTCCAATTAATAAATGTAGAAGGAAGATAAAAAACCACAATTTGGCTGCATGACATTAATAATTGTGGCAGGCATGAATTATCAATGGATGCTAAAAGTAGAAGGTAAAAACAAGAAAAACAGGATATTTGTATAGTGCCAAAGTATTTCCTTAGAAGATATTTATTAATTACAAAGGCAAAACAGTAACTTTACTGTGGGGAAACCCAGCAGACACCATCCTAACCAGATACTCAAAGTTAGCATCATCATGAAATATTGACATCATGTAGTTCCTGAAATGATGCACTGAGAAGAACACAGCATCACATCTGTGGTATTCTTGCCAAAAATACACAACCTCAATCTCTCATGAGGAAGCATCAGACAAATCCAAACAGAGGGATGTTCTACAAATAGCCAGCCAGTACTCTTCAAAAGTGTCAAGGTCATGAAATTAAAAAAAGAAAAAAAGATTAAGGAATTGTACCAGGTTAAAGGAGAGTAAGGAGACATGACAACTAAATGCAATGTGGGATCCAGGATTGGGTCCTGGACCTGAAGAAAGACATTAGTAAAACAAATGGACGAAGTTTGAATAGTTCTATAGAACAGATAATAGAATTGAACCCACATAAATCTCCTAGTTGTGATGATCATACTGTGGTTATTTAAATTATTAGTTGTTGAGTACAATGGGTAAAGTGCAGAAGGGAACTCTACTAGTTTTGCAACTTTTGTAAATCTGAAATTACTTTAAAATGAAAAGATAAAAAAATAAAGAAAAAAGAGTCTCTCAAAAAATAATAATTGTCATTTCTCTGCCAACCTTCAAACACAGAATTCCCACTAGACTTTTTCTTTTACATTATACAAATTTCAGAAATCTTTGTGGCCAGGATAGCGTCCCTACATTTGTCTAACCTAACCACTGACAATTGATGACCATTTAAAGTTAACCGATACAGCAACATAATTTGAAAAGGGTTGTGGATCATACAAAGGACAAAAATCCCTTACAAGGCATTTATAAGATAATTTTGTCTTCCAAAGTTTCATTTGATGAATTGAAAGGCAGAAAAAAGAACTGATTCTCTTTTTAGAAAACATTCTTTTTCTATGTTCTGTAGGCTTGACTGATACATACAATTGTGGCAGATCATCTAACTGTAACACTAAACATAAAAAGGTGAGCACTGAGGGGCTGGCCCCGTGGCTGAGTGGTTAAGTTCGCGCGCTCCGCTGCAGGCGGCCCAGTGTTTCGTTGGTTCGAATCCTGGGCGCGGACACGACACTGCTCATCAAACCACGCTGAGGCAGCGTCCCACATGCCACAACTAGAAGGACCCACAACGAATAATATACAACTATGTACCGGGGGGGCTTTGGGGAGAAAAAGGAAAAAATAAAATCTTTAAAAAAAAAAAAAAAAAAAAAAAAGGTGAGCACTGAAAATTTTCAAAAGAAACTACAATGTTATGTATTATAATAATATGACATGTTCAATAAACAGCACCTTTGAATCTTATATAGCAACTCAACAGTGACAGACGTTTTGGGCAGAAATTTGAAAGTTCAAACATTGGTTAATGTTAATAATATGACATCTATTTTCTTAAACTAGGTTTTTTATTCATAGCTGTAACACCAAATAAACAACTTTCCTGAAGTTTATCCTTACAGAGAGTTTCATTAGTTTTACAAAGCCAGCCTGAAGATGTCACACACTAAAATAAAAAAGCTTTTAATGAAAGAAATCAATTTTAATCTTAACAGTAACATGGAGATAACTTAAAATGGTACTAGAGAGAATGAGAAAAGTGGTTTTACCCCAAACAAAAGTGTCAAAGACAAAAAGAGGAGTGCTGGTTTAAGGCAAGATAATGTAAGTCATTGGTTGAATTTGGGCATGCTGACTTTGAAGCATTGACAGAATATTCAACTAAAAGAGGCTATTAAGCATTTGGAACTGCGATAGTGAGGCAAGCATGGAAGATGGGCTCAGTCTAACATCAACTACTACATGCCTTACAGGCCACAGGCCACGGTTAAAGTTATAAAATAGACAGGCTATCCCAGCTTAAAAAAAAAAAAAAACAACAAGAAAGAGAAGAGCAAGGAAAGATATTTGAATGGAATATACATTTAAGTGGTATGAGGAAGAAGAGAGAGTTTGGAAATCCCAGTAATCAATGGAGGTCTCTAAGAGATTAAAAGGAAAAAAAAGAACAAAGAAAAACGAAGATTCGAGAAGAACATTGTTTATGATTCGAAATGGCTAGGCAGTGAATTGTTGATAAGGGATTTCTCACTGGCTATAAAAGTAAGGAGAAAATATGGATGAACAGGTATTGGATCCTTAAGTGTGAAATAATACGTGAAGGTGAAGAAAACCTGGGTGTAATCAGGTGTGATGGATATATACATATATACCACTTATAGATGTGATGAAATAGCATCAATAATGGAGGATGATACCGAGGCAAAAGTTTTGTGTGATAGAGCACTCTTATTTAATAAAATTGACAAACTTAACTGAGTCAATCAATGAATGAACACAAACTATAACCATTATAGAATTTACCGATTTACACACAAAGCATGCATTCACTTAGTTATTTGTACTTGTTACTAGAGAGGTTTACGCCAGTTGTTCTCGTTATTGTATACCTCATCTCCAAAACCAAAGGTCATAGAGCAACAGAGGGCTGGGGAAGGGACTCTGCTCCTGGCACTGCCTTCCTGAGAGTTGTATTGACGGAATAGGCAATTTATGCTGACTACACGGGTGAGTGTAAGAGATTGACACAGAAATGGTAAAATGCTTTAGTGAAGAGTGCAAAGGTTCACAAGAAAACGTTTTCTTTTTTTCCCTTTATATATTTTATTTCCAAGAAATATTAAAATATATTGAAATATATATTAAAATTTCAATATATATATATTTCAATATAACTTCCTATATATTTATCACTTAAATCAAAAGTCCTAATTGTTTATGATAACTTCCAGTTTTTGTCAATATAAAATACCAGGATTTAAGTTTCTCCAAACTGTGAAAAATAAGGAGGTAATATCAACAACTCAAACCTCAGGTTTTCATCAGTAAATTGGGGATGGCAATTTCTATTGCAAGAGTTTTGAGAATTAATTGAGTTCATGACTATGAAACTATTTTGTAAAGTTTGAAACTTTGATAAGTAGTATTAGTTTTAATCATCTGCTTTGTGTATTAATAAAATATACGCTTATTGTATACAATTTGAATAAAAATTTTAAGAAAATTAAAAATTCTTATAATTCAGAAATAATAGAACAATTTTTAGATATATAAATTTTTCATACATCATTTCATATCATACTTTTGTATTTCAGTTTTTATCTAGCACTCTATTAAGCATTTTCCAAATTGTTAAATATTCCTTTAAAAAATTGTCTTAAAGCCTGTGTAAACATATTCTATCTGTGAGTGCTGTAATTAACTTAGAGATTTTGTAATATCTAACTTAAAAATTTAGATTGCTTCCAGAATTTTTTATAAACAAAGCTGTATTCAAAAAATCTTTACTGATAACAAATTTGTGCAAGTTTTCACTAGAAAAACCTCAAGAAATACTTTTACCAAGTCAAAAGCAATCCAATTTTAAGAATTTTGATGTCAATTACCAAACTAACCACTAAAAATAATAGTTGACAATTATTTTTCTGTCAGCATTGTTAGCAATTGCTCATGTCATCACGTTCTCTGGAATAAAATGCGAATTATGTAGACATCTTTCTAATGTGTTAGTGGGAAAATTCTATTTCATTACATCATAGAAGTTGAATTTTTTGCTACATTTAATGGTTATTTGTAGTGTGTGTGTGTGTGTGTGTGTGTGTGTTTAGCTGTATAGAATTACACTTTATTTACTCGTTTGTATCTGGTTTTATTTTACTTAACTCCATGATAGCTTTCCAACTCAGCAGTGGATATATATCCATCATTTTAAGTCTGAATTATATTCAGAGATGATTTTAATTAGTTTGCCTAAGCTGTTTCATATTTGCATCCTTTATATAAAATTTTGCACGGAGTAGTACCATTATTTATCAATTATATAATCATTTTTGAGTCACTACCTTGAAAGATATTCAGTGGGTTAAAAAAAATGCGCCTATTTTCCACATTGTTCCTCATTGTGAAAATGCCTTCCAGTGAAGCTCCAGCAATTTACACTCCTGCAAAAATGTAGGAGAATGTTTTTCTTCCACACATTCTTCCCAGTACTGGGTTTCCATTTGTCAGTCCCTTTCAGTTTTTCCAATTCTCTTTGGAGAAAAAAAAAATAAACTTTTTAAAAATTTAAAAACAATCAGTTACTAATGGACCTTCATTTCTTTATATTTTCACTGGTCAATTGTAAAGCTTTCAGAATTGTTTTTATCCTGTATAAATTTTTAATAAATATAGTATTTGTTTCTTATATTGTTAAAATTCTTTGCATTATAATTTTGAAAATATTTTTCCCAAATTTTAATTTTAATTTATTTCCATATACACATTTTGCATTTTTATGTAGTTGCATTTAGCACATCTTCATTTTATGATTTTGTATTTTTCATGACATGTTTAGAACAATTTTTCCCTTACAACATTATGAAAACGTACACTCCTTTGTATTTTAAAGATTTTACTTTTTTTTTCCTTTTTCTCCCGACAGCCCCCCCGGGACATAGTTGTATATTCTTCGTTGTGAGTCCTTCTAGTTGTGGCATGTGGGACGCTGCCTCAGTGTGGCTCGATGAGCAGTGCCATGTCCGCACCCAGGATTTGCACCGACAAAACACTGGGCCACCTGCAGCAGAGCACACAGACTTGACCACTTGGCGACGGGGCCGGCTCCACTCCTTCGTATTTTAAATACTCTTTCTTAGGTCGCTATTAGACTGTTTTGTTTATTGCTCTCTTTTTGTGGTAGATGCGTGCTGTAATTTTATACAATGAGTTACACTAGTCTTTTCTGGTCTCTCCTGCTTTTATAATTTCTAAGCAATTTTCCTTGATAAGTGTCAGATCACATAGCCAGTCATCAATACTTTATTCTTTTATCCTTTTGTATTTACATGTAAAACTTAAGTTTTCTGAAATTTAATTTTTAAATGTTTGGAAATAAAGAATACTATTTTTCCATATAACTAGCCATTCCATGAACATGTGTGAGGTAGTTACATCTTATCTCCTACTGTAACACCATGTCTTCTTCTGAGTATGTCCCTGATCTCTCCAATTTGTTACAGTATTTCTGTATTTTGTTTGTTCTTGTGCATTGATAATGTTTCAAAAAATCTCATTAAAGTATTTTAAACCTTGCAGGTGATAATGCACCTTTTTTCTCCAAAATTTTCTTAACTATTTATTCCTTTCATAATTCCAAATCCAATTTGGAGTTTTTTCAATTACCAAAGTATTTTCTTAGGATTTTATTTGGAGTTTCAGCATGTTTATTAAAATATTTGAAAGTATAGCCCTTACAATTCCAAAGTAATTATTTGGGAATATGGCATTTTTCTCCATTCATATACATCTTCATTATGTAAAATTTTGTGTTTATTTTAATCCAATTATGTCACGTTTCTTGTTTAGATTTTTCCTTCTTATTTCATATATTTTGAAACTATTATAAATGTGCTTCTTTTTATTATACTTTCTAAGTGGTTGGTACTTATTATATTTTCTAACTATTTTATATTCTTGATACTCTTGAGACGTGAAATATGGATGAAAACAATATTAAAAAAAGCCAGATTTGGAAGAAAGTATAGTTGGCATTTTCTGCTGTAGACAATAACTAAAATAAAATTTTCTCAAGCAACAGCTGGCCTATACCTCACCTTCCTCCCCGTACAAACATTTGTAAGCTAAAATACAATGTATCCATTATTGGAGTCCAAGCAATGATTATACTTCAGCTGATTCATATCCCAAATATACGGGAATATACTTAGATAACCTGACTACAGGCTACAATCTTTTGGTGGACTGGGTTGCCCTTCAGATTTAGTTAGAAAAAGATTTCAGCATAGCTTGCTTTTACAAACGATTTTAAATAAATTGATAAAATAAGGCCATATAAAACATCATGATTCAAACACATAAACAACAGCCACAAGAATAACAAACCTGAGAAAAAAATATA
The DNA here is from genome assembly GCF_041296235.1 of Equus asinus. NCBI lineage: Eukaryota > Metazoa > Chordata > Mammalia > Perissodactyla > Equidae > Equus > Equus asinus. Next base: position 6,328,126 of record NC_091797.1, on the reverse strand, counting down.
TCAACCTTGATTTTAGGTTTAAAGATCAGCAAAAGACTAAAACATCATACAGATAAACATTCTAATTATATATAGAAATAGAGTCAAAAGTAAAATAATAACATGTATTTTTCAAACCAAATTAGAAAAGAATTAAGGAAGATAGTATTTCATGTTGGTAAGAGTTTGGTTGTTAATCTCTGGAAAGGAACATATGCAGGACATTTCTGAAAAGCAGTTAGGCTTCACAAATCGTAAACCTCAACTCAGTTTGTAAACTCTGACTCATCGATAAAACTCTCCCAGTCCTAGGAAATTGGTTATCACGATATGTCGAAAAGTGTGGACAAGGGTGTAGGGACACTGATATCAGCCACATTATTTAAAATAGAAAAGAAAACAGAGAAAATTAAATGTCCAAAATTGGGGAATATTTATTTCAGATAAATGCTATATGTAACAAAATATTTTATATTAACAATTAATAAAAATAAATATTAAGTAATTGGAAAATTCTCATACATATTGTTATGTAAAAAAGGAAGACACACCATATATATGAATCATCTCAACTATTTAGAATTTCAAATGTTAAATCTATATTAATGCAACACTTCCTTTTACATGTGAATAAAAAGAGACATGTATATCCACCAGAATATTAGCAACCTCTAGATTTTCAAATTGTGAGCCATTTATAAATCGTTTTGATAGACTTACTTCATATTCAAACATTATTAAGTTAGCATGTATCAATGTAAATGTCTCTTAAAATAATTGACATCATATGAGCATCCTTTACTCAGTTAAACCTGTTTCTATTTAACATAATAATACTCCTCTTGATTTATATACCCCCTGACTACAGATCTTCTATTATTTTGGTAACTCAAAGTAGTCTGACAAAAACATAGACCTAACAGCTTCAATCTATCAAGATCTCATCCATAAAAACTATTGAGCACTTAATGCCCAGTGAAATCCTCATCTATTTGAAGTTATCAATAGAGATGCAACTATACTAATTGGGTCTTGGTTTCATAAAATCTATGATCATAATGAAAAAGTTATATCAAGACAACTTTTTATTCTTTTCCTTAGAATAATTCAATAACTTAAGGATTCAGCTATTTGAAAGGGTACAGAAATTATATCGGAGAAGTAAGCAACTTCGTTGAAGTTGAGAAAGTAGAATATGGTAATTCTATGACATCATGCCCCAGACCAAAGAGAGTATACAACCGCTGGACTGAGATTTCTGCAAGTAGATTTCACACTCAGCGTGCTCATCCTCACATATTCATGAATTTCTATAGCAGCCATGCCACCAGCTTTGAAATCCTAGTTTCATAGCAGCATCAAATTTTAGAGAGCTGTGTGAGAGACATTTAAGAAACACCTATTCTATCACACATGTTCCACAAATTTAAAAACCTAAATGAATGGAGTTTAATTGACTTATTCTGGTCACAAAATATTCTAATTACTGACAGAATCAACATGAGAAATAAAGTTCTCTAATTCTTTCTTGGCAGTTTCCAGCATATACTCCACCTAACTTCAATTTCAAAAAGCCATGAACACAGTCATATGAGTACTAGGCTCTATCATATTGCTAGGCTCTATTTTGACTCTTTTTGTATTTTCTTAGAAAAAATAAATGTCTCAAGCAAGGAATTTTATTGAAGCCTACTTCAATGTTACTTATTTACTATTACTCATGGCATCTTCTGGGTTTTAAGATAGAATCTTATCAAAAAGTTACTTGGGTGGAGGCCGGCCCCATGGCCTAGTGGTTAAGTTTGCTGCACTCTGTTTCAGCGGCCAGGGTTGGGTTCCCAGGCACAGACCTACACCACTCATCGGTGGCCATTCTGTGGTGGCATCCCACATACAAAATAGAGGAAGGTCAGCACAGATGTTAGCTCAGGGTGGATCTTGCTTGAGCAAAAAGAGGAAGAACAGTAACAGATGTTAGCTCAGGGCAAATTTTCTCAGCAAAAAAAAAAAGGTTTCATGGAAATAAGAATATTCAAGTAGAAGTCCAAGTTTTACCGTGTCCTCAATACCCACTGTGAACATCAGTGTTATAATCTTTAAAAATGGTATATAATATCTACATCTGAGGCTTTTCTCAGGATTAAGTTAGTTGATTGCAAAGCACCTCAGAAATTGCTTTCCTTTCTGTGTTAGTTTCCTACAATTCCCAAACCAGAAACATAGATGAAATATTTGCTTGCTTTCTGGTATTATAAGTAGGTAATTAAATACATCCTCTCCCTTAGATATTGGCCACATGCTATGTGGTAATTGGTTATTAGAGATGTATTAGGTAACAATATCTGTCAACTTCCTTCCTGAAATTCTCCTTTTGAAAGAAGAACCGTATTTCAACAAAAATCTTAGAAAAAATTTTATGCCCTTTAAAGAAATGCATTGTGTTCCTGGCAAATTGTGAAACCAAAATATAGCTCATATGGAGATTCAATACTTCCCCTTGATGTGAAATTCCTGGGGGAAAATTACTCTTCGAGCACACAGAAGTCAAGAGCACAGTATGTTAGGGTCCAAACTGGGAGAATGTGGTGTGTCTTAGTAGACAGGGTGACTTTACACTGTCTCGGGTTACTGGCAGCTACACAGTTGTAACTACGTCTGCTTAGTACAGATCATCACTTTGGGGACCTGTCTCTGCACAGTGATACAACACAGGAGTGAGAGATTCGGAATAAAATGACAGCATACATGAGACAACGCAGACAAAGGTACTTTGGAAGTGAGGTGATAGAATTCACTAAAAATTAAGGATCATTTCAAATTCATACACATAACTATCTACTTTAAAACATCACTTTTCATGGAAACCATTTGCATCTTCTAAAAGATTGTTCTTAAGACCAGGGGCTCCTCTAGGCTGGGCTGACAACTGTGAAATCACAGCAAAACATCACAGTTCCTGAAGGCATTTTTTTACCAAAGGAGAGTGTTAGTTCATCCCATGAAACCTTAAATTTTGACAATTTTGTCTGTCTTGATGATACTGGATCCATCAGATATATCTTCCCCCAAAAATCCAAGTTTTATTTATATTTAAAATATATTGAGTCAAGCAGCCCTCGTTTTTGGTATTTCCACATCTGAAAAATGGCCTTGGCATCTACAGCAACAACATTCAGCGCTCTCACAGTGCAGGCTGGGCCGAGGAGAACACGCTGTGAAGGGGGACGCTTTTGGGGATTGCCTACTAACGCTTAGACAGCAGCAGTCTGGCCACACGAACCTTTCAAATTCTTCTAAAATGTGATTTCAATATATTCTTTATACATTAGAATTGGATCACATTTATTCTGAGCAGTACAATATCTTATCCAATACTCAATTTACAAATAGAATTCATGTGATTGCTTGGGATAGTTTTTTGGTTTTGAATTTTAAGAAAAATTTAACACCTTCAAACAAGGGATGAAACCACTAGAAATGGATGGAGGGGAAGGTAGGATCAAAGAATAGAGGTAATGTAACAATTTCAAGATTTCAACGTACAGTTTTTACGTCAAATGTTAAAATAGCATGCAGATTGTTTTCCAATATATTCTAGCCTCTATGGCTACTAGTAAGAAAAATTCATGTCAACATGTCATTTGAAAGACAAAATGGGAAAGAAAAGAATAGTATAGGCAGAGTGACAGACAGTTCTGGTCAGAACATGAATAATTCCAATGTTACCTGGAGCTTTCAGTTCTGTTGGGGTGTGAGGGCTCACTCAGTTGCTGTTTTGTGCTTACTACGTATTTTATACAGCTTTGTCAGTTGAGCAGGTTAAATAAATGCAATGCCCTATACTTTGAAGTCTGAGTAATAAGAGTAAAAAAACAATTCAGTTTGAAAGAACAAAGGAAGTCTCCTCAGTCTGCCAAGAGACTTGGCTTTTGAGGAAGAGCTTTTCCCACTTTGAGGAACAATTTGGTCATGATGGTTACTGTTTACTTTGAAAACTTATTGGGAATGAGTCTATTCATATAAAACTATTGCAAATCCTATTCTTCACAAATTAAATTTTGCCTTTGACATTTACTTAAAATCGCTTGAAACTAACTAAAACTACTTACTTTTTATCTTTCCATTTTACTGTTCTTATATATAACAATGGCTTTCACATTTGTTTTCAGGATTAATTTCAATTTTGTAATTTGAATATTTTATACTGCACATACGTGTTCTTAAGACATTATTTTTCTTCTTAATTGATGTCTGTTTTTTTTCATTAAATACTTGCATGTAAAATCACATCCAAATTTACTTTCATGCTCATTAAAATAAATAGTTTTCATAATTCTGAAAATGAATCCTGGTAAAAAGTAAATAATACATATCTGTATCAGTCTTATTAGAAACCCTATAGAAGGTACGACAAATGTTTCACAGGTCCCTTAATTTACATGAACTTAGTTCTAGGAATTTCTTTCACTGCTGTCTGTTTCATTGGAAGATAATGATCTTGAGGTGAAAATGTTAATAATGAGACTGTCAGCATATAAACTAAAATTTAATAGAAGTGAAAAGTAATCCTAATTCATAAATGCTTCATGGATATGATATTTACAATGTTATCTTTAAACAGTTAAAAGTGGGTTTATTCCTCTCTCTTCTATTTCCTTAAAAACAGGTTTGTGGGGCCAGCCTGGTGGCATAAGTGGTTAAGTTTGCATGCTCCACTTTGGTGGCCCAGGGTTCACTGGTTCGGATCCCAGGTGTGGACCTACACACCGCTCATCAAGCCGTGCTGTGGTGGCATCCCACATACGAAATGGAGGAAGATGGGAACAGATGTTAGCCCAGGGCCAATCTTCCTCAACAAAAACAAAAACAAAGACAAAAAAACACAGGTTTGTATTGTAAACAAAATGCAAGGAGATCATCCAAAATATATGCTTCACTGAGATTCTCAGTGTCATTAAGTTGTCCAGGGAAAACACTTTATAACACGTCTCTGTGGTAGACAGAATAATGGCCCCCAACGATGTTTACATCCTGATCCCTGGAACCTGTAAATATACATGAATGTACATGGTGAAGAGGAATTAAGCATGCAGATGAAATTAAGGTTCTACTCAGATGACCTTAAAAGAAGAATATTATCCTGGGTTATCTGGTTATCAGAGCAGTGAGATAATAAAGCTGTGTTGTTTTAAACCCCTGAGTTTGTGGCAATTTATAACAGCAACCATAGAAAACGAACACAGTTTCTGTGTCTGCATCTATCTTAATTACGTAATTAGTTAAATTTTCCAAACTTTATTTGCAATGCATGCCCCCTAAAAAAGTTGTGAGCAACACACACAGCATGTGGGTAAGAAAAAGGAAGAAAAAAAAGGTAAGGAAAAAAAAAGTAACTTACTATCCAAAGACTTTTTTTGTGAGAATATATATATTTTATATATGTATAATTTAGTACATAGTTATAATAACAGTAATTATAACAATATATTCTATATTTGGAATTGGAGTCATAATCACCCATCTAAATAACTGTCATAATGAAAACATTCCTGATCCAAGATAGACTTGACCTTTGTAAGTCAAATTGGTACACTATTAATTATTTTGGAAGGATTATTTCACAATTTTTCCAGGCCGACAATTGACACTTATGTGTGACTTGCGCCTCCACTCTGTCACAGGCAGCGTGGCCACAGTAGGTGCATCGCTCTGTGGAACATAGGACTGGAAGGTTCTCGAAGCTATGCTACTGAGTGCTTCCTTGCAGCAGCAGGTAATGTGAGTAAAAAATACTGCTTTGTTAAAGCACAGAAGAGAATAAAATAAGGCAAAATCAGCACTAATAAAATTCATTAATTATGTCCTAGCTATCCAACCTTTTATGTTCCAGAAGCTTAAAAATGGCAGGTGCATATACTAGAAATGATGGACTACATCGTAACCCCTGCTTAGGCTCCTTCCTGGATCACAGTGGGTTAGTTATCATCGCTTAATGTTTGTAAAGTGCTCTGAAGTTGAAATCACTCCCTAGGTGCCGAGTAGGAGCGTCATGCCTGAACAAACTTAATGATGAAAAGCATATGCGATCATTTTCCGTGCCTCTTCAGAGGAAAGTGAGTATTTACTATTAAAGAAAACAAAACAAAGCCAAACAAGCAAACGACAAAAGAGAAAAAAGCATAAGTTCACAGTAAGTTGCAGACCCATTTAGAAAGAAACAAAACCTTCTGCTCCCTTGGCAGGTCCCTCTGTGCTGGAACACAGGACCAGACACACTGGGGTACCTGCCAGTGTTGGCCACAGTTCCTGCAGCCAAAAGGAGATACTGGTCAATAGAACAGTTTTGGGTACTTGGGGTCTCATATAAAGGCACTTTACTATATTTGTGGGTAAGAGTGGTGACTAGCTATCATTCCAGCATCTTCCTGCTATGGTGGTACATTGACTTGGGAGCAGCAGAGCAGATGGTGAATGTGATTCTGGCTATGGTCATAGAGGAGCCATGTGGGGGATGTCTATAGATCGACGGAGTACACAATTGGCACCAACGTTGGCTCCATGATACTCCTTAGTGTGTTGCAGGATCTGTCACTAAAGTACTAGTGTAGGAAAAACTAGGAGATGGGTCCAGTAAGATCATCTGTACCCAGTGTACATGAGGACCCAACTACAAGATCCAAAGCAGCAGCAAATGAGGGAATGAATTCAAATGAGGCAGGTAGTAATATAATAAACATGGTCGTCTTTATTGTATAGCTGTGTGTGTTTATCAGGGCCTCAGTAGGACTTTTGTGGGTCCCAGATACTTTGCCTTTGTGGGTCCCTTTCTGTCTCTCTATATGTGTATAAATAAATTAAATAATATATGTTAGATACAGTAATTATAAATATTACACACATATATTTAATATAATCCAGGCTATATGCATTATTTTATATTCATTATTATCATTTTGGTTTTAAAATAAGTTAAAATTAAAACATTTTCCTGGGCCCATAAAATTACCATGATCCCTAAGCACCGTGCTTACAACGTCTGACGGATAACATATTCCTGGTGTTTAGAACCATTAGCTAATGTCAACAATTCTGTCTTCATTCAGATTTCTCCAATTCTATATTTGTGATAAATCAAATTTACCTTGGTAAGAATATAGGCAAGCTAATTACTTAAAATTCAAAGTATAAATGGGCTCAGAATGAATTATTTATGCATAAGCATTAAAGCACTAACATAGTTGTTAAAGCCATCAAATCTGCTTCCCTCTTTTCATCCAAAGTGTTTGAAAATATATTGGAAAATAGCAATGTGTATTTTATGAAAATATTCTACAATCCACATGTATCATCTCTCAAGCAACCAAGTGAATATTGGAAATGACGATATTAGTCCCGTCAAGGCATGCACGACAACACATGGCTGCAGGATATTACTCACACACAACTTCCCAAAACCCCATGTCACCTGCAGGGTGTGAATGAGGAGCTAAAAGAATGGGGAATGGCAGTTCTTATGCTGAACTGAAACATTTATGCTGATAGAAATGGCTTGGAAAGCTTCAACTAATTCCATTTCTTTTTAGTAAAATTCTTCATCAACGAGATACGCCACAGTAACTAGGTAAGCTAGAAATTTCTGGAATCTAGTTTTCCTTCTGAGACAGAGCTGTGTGCTGAGCATTTTTCTCTAGACTAAAAACATTTATTTAAAATAATTTGTAACTTTGGCTTCTTACAATTTCAGCCTTACTCTTTCTGAATTAGAGTGAATACGTGAAATTCTGTTAAATGTGTGTGTTTAGTTCGACAAAACAAGACACACCTCTAGGAAAACTGTAGAATGTGGTAAGAATATCAAATACGTGACATCTCATCTGACCTAATGAATACTGGTTTGGTTGTGGCAAGAGTGCACCAAAGGGGAAGGGTTTTCAGACCACAGTAACAACTGCTCCTTCGAAGAGATAGATTACTATTATTTGATTTTCAGCATACTGCCTTTCTTTCAAGAAACTTAGGGAAATGTGCTCACATATCACCTGTATAGACTAGGAACAATTTATGTTCTTTCAACTGTGAACACCAATCACACACAGACATTTGCAAATTCACATGAGATGGAAAACAATTTCAAGGCAATCAACTAAACCACAATAAAAATTACACATGCATCACGGCATTGGGAGAAGGATAAAACCGTGACTTGCCGAAAGACAATCATAGTACATAATTCTGGCCGACTGTTGCCAGTGCCCTGAACAACACAGTGCTATCTCCAGGCAGGTGACACTGTAGACTGAAGGGCTAGCTCAGCCTTCAGTGGGCGCTCCTGTGTCTGGATGCAGTGCTGGGAAGGAAGGCTCCGGCCCAGGGGAACAGGCTTTGTGCCATTTCATAACTGCTAACAAGAAAGAATGTGGCCTGTTTTCAGCAGTTGAGTAAAGGGTAACAGAAATTGTACTCATTTGTACATTTTTTCCCCAAATTTCAAAACCTTCCAAAATAACTATTGCTTTTGAAATCTAGTGAAGTGACCATTTAGGTTTAAAGTGAAATGACCAATTTAAAGGAAGAAAAATAAAAGACTAAATATTTTTAATTGGCCATGTTAATATAGAATCCAGATTGTTCGATGTTAGATTTTATGATTAGGCTTTTGATTTTCACATTTAAATAACTCTTTACTCACGAATTCTTATTATATTGTAGAAAATACAAACAAGCAATTAGAAAAAAAATCTATAATCACACATCCTAGAATTAGACACTTTAATAACTATGCATTTCCCCCTAAATTTTTTTCTATTCTGAATGCTGTATATGTGTATTTGTGCATATTTGTGTGTATAATATATATATTATATATAATATATATACTCTTTTAAAACTTGCTTTTCTGTACAACTTTTTATCAAGAATTATTACACAAGTTTTATTCATATAATTTAAGAAAAATGTAAAGCTCAGTAAAACAGGGATTAAAAAATCAAGAAAGGCTCACTTAATGAGTTTTATGATGAAAACTAAATACATACTTCATGAAACATATATTTATTTAAAAACACCGAATTTGACGTAAAAGCAAATTTTAGAAATCCATGCTCTTACTTTTTTTGGAGTCCTTAATAAGTACCTAACATTAATATAGCTAATACTCCATAGCAGATGATATTCTAAAACCTTTACCGATTAATTCATTTAATCCACACAATAACTCAATGAGGTCTATTTTTATATTATTTTATAGATGAGGAAGCTGAAATACCTGGATTTTAAAGCCATTGCTTGCCTCACAGACCTAGTAAGCAACATGTTCAATATCTGAACTATGCAGTCCACTGCTGGAGTCTGCATCCATCGCCAGTCTACTCCAATATCTCTTCTCTTGTAACCCTGAAATCATTTATGGGAAAGCCTGGCTAGTCATCACACATACCTACTTACAAAAACAATGGCAACTGTTAGCGTGTCTTTTCAGAAAGATGGAGCGAAAGCATACAGCCAAAGACAGATCCATGAGATCAGGGGTGTAAGTGAGGGTGCAAGATATTTCCTACTGGAAGTTTGAAGCTGTCTTGCACATAAGAGCAAGTTCTGTGTAAGCTAGGTGAGTAATTCCCAACATTTTCATCCATTCATTCATTTGTTCAATAAATATTTACTGAGTGCCTACTCTATGCCAAGACCTCTCCTGGAAACTTAGGTCATATGAAGGAACCAAACAAAAATCTCTGCCCCCATTTAGTTTAAGTACTAGCAGAGGAAAGAGTAAAGTAAACAGTTTAGTATATACAGTCATGCACCGCATAAGGATGTTTCAGTCAACGACGGACCGCATATAGGACAATGGTCCCATAAGATTGGTACCATAAAGCCTAGGCGTGTAGTAGGCTATACTGTCTAGGTTTGTGTAAAGTTCATTCTATGATGTTTGCACAGGGACAAAATCATCTAACAATGCATTTTTTAGAATGTGTTTTTGTTGTTAAGCAACCTCTGACTGTAAAGGGCTTATAATGGTGCAGAAAATAATAACAGTCGGTACCCTGAGGTAAGAGGTTGGCGCTGGTTATAACCTGGGCCCACTGGTGAACCAACAAAACACCTGAGGGCCAATGGGATCAACATCTCAGTGCACCAGTCAGCAGACGAGATTGAGATGCATGCAATTATACCGTATTTTGACCTCCTTGGGAGAGAAAAGTTTTCAATTAAATGTTGTTTTAGAAGAAATTTTTCGCTTGTTCTTTATGAATAATTCAAATTGACTTATTTTCATCTCATTAAAATTCTTCACCTGATAAGACAGTATTCCCCCCCAACCACCAATTTTGCAATAAAGATTGCATAGGGCTAGTGCCTAAATCAAAATAAATTCCTGTTGTGGTGTGTTCAGAACATGTCCAAATGGGTTCGTTAAGCTGACAATTTCTAAGGCACAGTTTATTTGTCCATTTACTTTTCGGTTTAAGAAAAATTTTAAAATGAATCAACCCAACCAACAACAAAATGTTATTTTCTCTTTTTATTTTATCCTGTTGCTAAATTCTGGTATTTCTACTGGACCATGGGTTAGGGAAACAACTTACAAGCACACAGCTAAAAGGAGGAATAGAGTATTCGTAGTCACATTTATTTCACACCAACTTTAAGTTTTAAAGTTCAAAATATTAATGTTTTCAATCATATTTAGAATATTTTATTTACACTTATAAAATGTGATGTGATAATCTTAGGTACTAATTTATGCTTTTTTCTTGTTCTCCCCCCCTCCCCTTCCTTCCTCCATTGATGCTAGAAATAAGCTCTGTGCTCCTTTGCAAAACAGGGAGGTTGTGGCAGGCCATCAGGCAGAAAACATCTTTATTTAAACAAGTTTATCACCTTGCGAAAAAGCCTTTGCCCTGGATCCTAAAGAGTGAAGAGGAGGAACTCCTCTGAGAACAGTGAAATAAGTAGGGAAGTTTCTTGACACTGAAGAAAAGCTCTAGGCCCATGAAATTGGGAAGCAAGAGTGACCTGTGCCTGACCTCCTGAAAGTGGCTTAGGGCATTGGTACAACTTAAAAAAATCAAGGAGGATCTCAAGCTTGCCAGATGTTTCTTTTCAACTTGGATTGCTAGTGAGACTCTGTACAATATTAACTCTACGTTAGCTTCTATTCTCTTCGGCGGTAAAGGATTCCAGTGTTTCCTCTTCCTATTTCATTTTAAAACAATGACCACAAATTAGTTAATTAACGTTAGTGATTGTGAAAATTTATCATAATTTTAATTATATAGGGATTGCTTCTAACCACTCACATTTCAATGTGATATTAGCTACAAGGCTGACTTTTTGTTGGTTTTAAGTTTGATTTGAATTTGATTTGTCATATTAAGGATGTATCTTTCTTTTTTTTTTTAAAGATTTTATTTTTTTCCTTTTTCTCCCCAAAGCCCCCCGGTACATAGTTGTATATTCTTCGTTGTGGGTCCTTCTAGTTGTGGCATGTGGGACGCTGCCTCAGCGTGGTTTGATGAGCAGTGCCATGTCCGCGCCCAGGATTCGAACCAACAAAACACCGGGCCGCCTGCAGCGGAGCGCGCGAACTTAACCACTTGTCCACGGGGCGAGCCCCAAGGATGTATCTTTCTACTTGTTTGCTTTTTAAAAAAAATTTGGAATGAATTTTGAGTTATATCAACTAACTTTTATGTATCTTTTGAAATCACCATTTGTGTTTTTTCTTCATTTGATCTACTGGCATGATGCATTAATTAATAAAGTTATTTTTACAATTCTATCATCAACGTGTAAGATATTCTGCTGGATATTACTTGTTAAAATTCCTAATATAAGAACTATTTACTTCTATTTATAAGGCACATTAGTGTGTATTTTTCACTATTATTACCATAATGGTTTTATTTTTATAGCTACATGTGAATTTTCTTGATAATTTAGATATCATTTTAGATTAAAAACTAGTAATCATGTGATTATACTATTTCATTGGCATATTTCATGCTTTATTTTCCCTTTGAGAAGACTCACAACACTATAGCTGTATCTCCTGAAAGTGTTAAATTGAAATTAGATTGAGGAATTCCAGGGTACTCAAACGTTAGAATGCCATCTTTACTAGATACACTGAAGGGAGCTGAGCAAGTCTATCACCAGCTACCCTAGCACTGGGCTGAGAGCAGCCGCGTAGTTTTTCATTCCACTTGTGAGCACATGTGGACACATCACATCCACGGATCACGAAAGAACTGTACAAAACTGTGCAAAAGCCTCTGCCTGTTATTCTTGCCTATACAGGCACAAAGATCAATTTTTTGTTAATATCAGTGGGGAAAATACTACTTTATACAGAAAAAAATTCTGTGTCTAAAATGACTGTGAAACAATAAATCACACAACATGAATATTTCCAAACACAGACTTTTTGAATAAAAATTGCCAATCTCAGAGAATAACGCCAAGGAACATCAACCAGCCAATCGTCCACCTCGCACGCAATGGAAAGGACATCATTTCAACCTAGAGTGGGCACTGAATGCTTTGATACAATCTATTTCAAAAATAATTGGATACACAATTTCCTAAACAGACTATCCACAAGTAAATAAAACTCAACATGTTAACTCAGTAACATATTTTTGCTATTTTTCTTTGTCAGATTGCTATAATTTTGCTCACTCAGAATGCTATCATTTCCCAAAAGAGTGTCACTGGACTTTCAGATGTTTTCTAAACAAGCCAAATTACCTGAATCACAAGAGATTGAACTTCACTTATAAAGGAGATGCACTACTCTTAAGAAATATATTACTTTTCATATACTCAAGTACAAAAAAGCTTTACCATTCTCATTGTTCTCATTTATTCTTCCAGTTGCCATCTATTATTTACAGTATCAAATTAAGAAAATGAAAATGTATATATACATTATATATATATATATATATATATATATATACACATTTGGGATTGTTTAATTTACTTCTTTATTTAACAGACATTCATTAAGCTTCTAATCTTTTTTCATTCGATCAGCATTCTTGAGCAATCACCTTGTACCAAACACTATTCTATTTGGTGAGGATACAACAGTGAAGAAAACAAATTCCCTGCCCTAATGGCACTTGCATTCTCGTGTGGAGAGAGAAAACAGACACATAAATACACCTGATGTGCTGGGAACTCCTATACGGAAAACTTAAACCAGTAGAGAACAGTGAGTGAAGGACTTTTTGGGTGAAGATGGTTTTATTATTATTATACAAGTAGATTAATCACAAACCATCTCTCTATTAGGGTGACATTGAAGCAAGGGAGTGATCAATGGAAATGCTTTATGTTTTCAGAGCAGGTAGCGGAGTACGCTTGGTATGCTGGAGGAATGGCAGAGAGCCCAGTGGTTTTGCCAAACTGGAGTCAACAGGGTGACTGTAATGGTGTAAGGGCAGTGGGTTGTCAAAGAAGGATAATATTATGCTCCATAGAACTTGTTTTAGTAGAATTTTTAATTTAATTCCATGTAAATTGCATTTTAAACATAGATGTTTCAAAAGATCATGCTGATAGTTTTGTGGAGAGAAGCAATGGTAGCTGCAGTTATGGGCACTGTTTGAAGTACACAGCAAGTTGAAGACAGTACGGTATTGAACAAGAGAGGCAAAAACCCTCCTTTCATGGAGTTTAGATTCTAGTGTGGGGAGACAGACTAAGAAAGCTAAAAAAAATACATTAAAAGGACATACAAGGTGGTGATAAATGCCAGGATGGAAATTAAAGAGATTATGAGAGCAAGGATAGAGGGTACTACATCTGTGTGAATGATCAAGGATCTAATATAAAATTATACTTAATCTGAGATCAGAAGGAGACAGTCATGGAGAGACCACAAGGAAGAGAATTCTGGAAAGAGGACCATCATGGGAAATAGCACTTATGTAAGAACAAAAGGAGGCCAGTGTTTCTGGAGTAAAGGGAAGCAGAAGGAAATCGATATTACGTGAACTGGAACAGCAGAGGCAAGATGGTATTGGACCTCATAGGCCACAGTGAAGAGTTTAGATTTAACTCCGGGGAAACTGCAGAAGCCACTAGAGACTTTTATGCTAAGGTGGGAACATAATCTGACTCACATATTTAGAAGATTGACTACTCTTTGGAAAGTTGATTTTGGTGGAATAGAGTGGCAAGAATGGAAGCCAGAATGCCATTTTGGAAAGCTATGTTATGAATCCAGGAGGGGAAATTGGTGGTTTAGATTAGATGCCAACTGAAGATGAAAACAAGTGAATGAATTTTGGCAGGAAAGATGACAGGATTGCCTGCCTTACAGATACTATTGGGAGTGATGAGGTTATAGGCATCGAAGATGTCTTCCAGGTGTTTGGTTTGAGTAAATGTGTGAATAGGGAAACACTAATTAAGATGTGGAAGACACACATTGGAGTAATTGTGGGGATGGAGTGAAGGAAACACTACTTCTTTTCTGGATATGGCAAATTAGAAATGCAAATTAGATATCCAAATAGCTATATCAAGTAGACAGTAAACTAGGCAGCTCTTGTAATCAGTTTTAGTCTAAAGGAAAGTTTAAGGTCTACTTTAGGGAAATATTTTCTTTTTATTGCTGCTAAAATAAAAAAAATTATTTTGGCTTTATCATAATCTCTAGTTTCTACCAATTTTCCTACTAATAGCATATGACCTAAAATATTTCTGGAGCAAAATTTTTAATTTGAGACCAGAATTGGAGGTTAAGGGGCTGATCGTGGACTAGACAATTTAGGTTCCAATGGGACTTGTTTGTCCAGCATGGGCTCTCCTTTAATATTTAAACCTCTAGGTAAAACTTCAAGACATTGGCCTGACCTAAAAGGGCCACTCTCCAATGACCTCTCTCTGCTAGAAGTTTAAGAAGTTCTTCCCCAAGAAGAAAGTGAAGTTTTCCCTCTCAGTGGTGTAGGACATATTTTTTGAAGCTTACAATATTTAATTCATAATCCTCCAACAGTAGCAAAGTACCCAATGTATTAAAAACTGAACAAAGTCCTAGCCTTTAAAGCTGACTAGAATTTATTTGGAAACCAAGCCATGTGATGGAACCCACTAAATGCTAGAGGTATCTCCCACAGCAAACGTTATTTAAGTGGTATGTAAATGAAAGCACAGATATGGGGAGTGTTGGTTCTGTTCAAGAGAGTTAGACAATAAAAGATGAAGCATCCGAACTATATCTTGCAGCAAGAACAGGAATTTCTAAGAAGGGCGAAGCAGAGTAACAGGAACAAAGAATGAGCAAAAGCAAGTGACAATGAAAATACAGTGATGTTTGCATTATAGCTTGTCATTGTTTGAAAGGCACATAGGATGCATGAGAGAGACGGACTGGAGTTGAGATTGAAACATTAAGTAAGTGACATTTGAAAGATGTTGGAGTCTCATACAAAGAGCCTGGATTTTGCATAATAAAAATGAGATGAGAATAACAATCATATTTGGGGTTTAGAAAGAAAACTTTATTATTTCATATACAATGCAATAAAGTAGAGGAAAAGTGAATGAAGAAGAGGTGAATAAAACATCTCAAGACAGTAACAACGTGTACTGTGGACTGAATGTTTGTGTCCCCGCCCCCAGATTCACATGGTGAAATCCTATCCCCCCAGGTGAAGGTATTAGGGGGTGGGGCCACCGGGATGTGAGGAGGTGGGTGGAGCTCTCAGGCATGGGAGCAGTGCCGTTATAGAAGAGGCTCCAGAGAGTTCCATAGCCCCTTCCCACCATGTGAGGACACAGCCAGAAGGCTCTGGCTATGAATCGGAAAGCAGGCGCTCACTAGACACTGAATCTGCCAGCACTTTGATCTTGGACTTCCCAGCCAGAACAGTGAGAAATAAATTTCTGTTGTTTATATGCCACCCAGTCTATAGTATTTTGTTATAGCAGACCAAATAGACTAAGACAATGAGATTGAAGACAACAGGGTAGAATTGTTAGAAAGTCTACAAAGCTAAAATTATCACAACCTAGCCACTAAGTGGATGTGTGGGCGGAAGGAGAGTTAGGTGTCAAAGATGATTCTGAGGCTTTCCGCATGTGTGAGTGAGTGAATAGTAGTGTTTCTTAACTGAGAAAGGAAAGTCAATTTGACGAGGGAGTAGTTCAATATTTGGAAATCCAGTAGAGATGATCAGTAAGCAGATGGGCACACAATGGTTTGATAAGGAGAGAAATTAGAGCTTACATCAGAGAACTGAGAGTTATTAGCAAATTCAAGAAAGTGGCAATTGCTGGACTCCATGAAGTCACTGAGGATATATTAAATTGAGAAGGGACCCAAGCATAAATCTTTGAGGAACCTGGACTTTCAAGGGGTAGGCAGAAGAAGGCAGAGTAAACCAAAGAGAAGGACTTGTTAGAGACATCATGAAGAAAAGAAGAGAGACTAACCAAGAGGAGAGGGGTAAAAGAAGAAGGAGCTAAGAACAGACCACAGAGGAAAGGTATCCTGTGTAAATATGTATTTACGTCTATTTTTCTTATCTCATTCTTTAACATTTTTATTTGAAAATTTCCATCTATCCCTCTGTTCTATTTCTCAAGATCCTGAAAAAATCATTCTCCTTACTTTCTATTCTTATTTGCACTTAAGAGAAAACTTAAATAGTTATAAAATCAATGAAACTGCATGAAGGAAGATAAAATAATGGGACTCGAAATAGAATAAAAACTCCTATAATTCATTTTTCCTGAAACTGAGAATAAATCCTAAAAGCTATTTTTCGTAATTTTTGTGTCCAAATGACACTTTTTCAATCTTCTCTAGGGGCTTTACATATAAGCTAGATATTAGAATATAGTGACTATTTATTCTGGAGAGAAGTACTTGGTGTTGGGTAATTCAGTCATTTCCAAATATTTATGGATCATGTATTATTTACTATAAAATTGAATAACTTTGGGCCTGAACCCAGAGGAAATTCTCAATTTAGTGGGAATAAATCGTTACAGTACATGGCAGAGGTGATCTATTGCTCTGAGGGGTACAGATAAAGATCTGGAATTTTCTGGAAAAAAAATAGCTTACTCTGGGCTACAGGAAAGAATATCTTATGTTACATTTAAACTTAAAGGTATGAAGTTATTGTTAGTACACTGAAATAAGGGGATGAAATTGCTTGGTTTTTACTAAATTCCAGAGTGTTTTACTATTACAAGGAAACATAGACTATGTATAATAAACATATCTGATATATTTTAAGAATTTGACTAATTTCTTTTTATACATTAATTTAGTTATAGTTTTTAATGTCCTCTTAATGTACTGTGAGTGGATAATTCGGTGGCCAGGTTATTCATCAGAAGTTGACTAAATTAAAGAACTTTGGACCGCTAATGCTGTGAATATACTGTCTTCCACTTTCCCAAAAGAACTTGTAAAATTTTTTATGCTCTATTTCTTTCATTTTGGAAATTCATATCTTGTCTTCATTCAATGTGAGCTGCCTATAAACCTATGTGGATCTTTTAAATATTAATTTTATGCACTGGAGAAAATTTGTCTTCTTTGGTTTGGTTTGTTTTCCTTCCATAACTAGCTCAAAGGAGTAACACCTACAGAGCCCAGAAAGGTGCTCATGGCATTCCTTATGCTCTGAATGGCGGGAACATTGGTCAGCCACCAAAGAAGATTCTTTAAGCTTGGTTTTCATTGTGACATATTTAATGTTAGATAAATAATGTGTCATGCTAATTTTGTTAAAAAAAAATTTAAAGCTCATATCAGATCACTATCAAAGCAAATCAGTTATAAAATATTTTGACATACTGTATTTGTTATTTGTATATTGTATTTGTTATTCTTATAGCTATTATTTGATATTATAGTAAAAGCTGGTACAAAATAACTTGAAAAATTCTAGGTATATATGTGTGTGCATATGTCGCCATACAAAATAAAATATTTCAGAAATATCTTGTTTGAGTAATTGTGTTGGTTAGATTCATAACTTTTGCAGTAACCGATTCATGTTGATCCTGGGGCCAGTGATTGAGTAATTGGCAATCAATCAGCAGTGCGAAACAGACAAAAAAAATTTTGTAATCATGAATTTTTGTAGCCACACATGCTAACAGATAATTTATTCATAACATCTCAGAAAAGTAGGACTTAAAAGTAAAAGATGAGCCCCAACAGGTTGGAAATATTTACAAAAAAGATGATGATCGGCTATTCAGTTGGTATCTCAGCGCCTTACTAAAGAGCGTCAGGGCTCCTGGAAGAAAGCTTGCCTTCGTTTCCTTGTGCATCTCTTTGCTGTAGGATTGCCTTTTAATCCATAAAATAGGAACAATAATTTTGATAAATTCCATAAGATGTTTGTGAGAAGTAAATCAGATAGTGATAAGAAGGGTATTGTGAACAGCCAAACACACTATGTAGGGAAGTTACTATTTTTATTTTCTCTTCCTTACTTCTGTTTATTACTTGACTCTCAGTAAGCTATCATAATACTCAAAAGCACTCCGAACTTTTCACTACATTTTAAAAGATAGAATATGTGAAAATGAAACAATCATTTAGGTTTATTCATACCATTCTTTTCTCCTTCTTCGTCTCCGCTACCTCCACCAATGATTACCACTTTTGTAATACAGGGGAGAGGCAGAGAGAGGACAGGAAAAGTTCCATTTATTTTTATATCCCTGAGCCCTTAGCTTGATTTCCTGGCCCAATTAAGTTCTATATGTATCCATTCATTCAAAAATATTTATTTACTTAATTTCCATTGTATGTCAGGCACTGTTATTGGCACTGGGGATGCAGTGGTGATTGGATGGAAAAAGTTCCTGCCCTGCCTGATGGAGTGTACCTGCTTGTGGGGACAACATAGAATCCAAAAAATGTGACATGTACATTCAGGTGGAGATGAATTCAAGGAGGTAAAAGGAAATGGACTATGGCGTGTGGGAGAGTAACTGGAGGAAGCACCACATATACTGTGGTCAAGGATCCCCTCTCTGGGGAAGAAGCAATTGAGCAGAGACCTGGATAAAGCTGAAAGAAGTAGCCATGAGAAGATGTGGGGAAAGTATGTCTCAGACAGAGGGAACAGCACATACAACGTCCTCAGGAAGGAAATAGACTGTTTAAGGAAAAGCAAGAAAGTCTGCCTTTTTCTAGCACAATGAGCAGAGGAATAGTGGGAGAGAAGGAATAAGAGCAGTGGGAAGTGCTCAAAGCATGCGGACCCCAGCAGACGTTCGTCTGAACTGGATTTGGGATTTGAGGAGACCAAATACTAAATGAATAGAGGTGGGAATGAAAGTAATGACAGCAGAAAAGAAAGGCAGGCAGGGTGAGATGTGTCACCAAACAATAAATGTCCCAAACATGAGAGCATCAACACAGGCGCAGGACCGAACGCTTACATTTTGTAAGTGCTTTGGAATTGACATAGCACATTTGCATACATAACCTCATGCTGCATCTCCTGATAGTTTCACCACGTGCTGTGTCAGCCTGGGTCCCAGTGGAACAGAGTGTTTGTTTGGAGTGATTACATGGGAACTTTCTCATTGGAATCCTATTTGTCTCTTCTCCTTTAGGGGTTTTAAATAATGAGAGAAGAGGGGAAAGACTGCATAACGGCTAAATTATCTCCCCACTTACATATGCAGACATAATATCTGGTATAATTGATTCTGTTTGATGATCCCATTTAATAATTTCATTTAAAATCTAGAGGATAATTTTCAAACGATATAAAGTAAAGAGAGCCTGCAGTAACTGAACACCCTAGAGAACAGCCTCACATTATGAAATCGATTGGCATGATCTCCAGTGTGGGAACATTAGAAGGTGAAGGCAGCTTGGTGAGTATACGGTGAAGAGAAAAGAAATAATAAAGCACGTGACAGAAGCAAACCTAATGAAAGGAAGCATGAATAAAGAGATAATAGTGGAGAAAGATTTAAACGTAACTCTGACAGTTGCAAAAATAGAAAATCACTTATAACACGAAGAGTATAGATTTTGCTGGGTAATTTTCTAACATATTTGAATGAGATTTTGAATTTCTCAGGGGAAAGTTTTAGGTATAAACTTTGAAAAGAAACATTTTGTACTTCTAGATTACAATGGGGTCTGCCTAACAAGCCTTTCACATAGTCTCTCCCCATATTTTCCTCATTTACTCATAAAGGCAAATACACACACATACACACAAACGACAAAGCACACAGGATCGGGAAAAACAGAGATAACTGTGCCAGTCAGTGTCTATTTAGAAATATAGAAACTACGTGGGATAATTCTAAGGGAATTTAAAATGAGGAATTGGTTACATAGTTATTAGAGGGATCAAAGAACAAAAATGGGGCCAGCCCCATGGCCGAGTGGTTAAGGTTGCGTGCTCTGCTTCAGTGGCCCAGGGTTTTGCGGGTTTGGATCCTGGGTGTGGACCTAGCACTGCTCATCAAGCCACGCTGAGGCAGTGTCTCACACAGCATAACCAGAAGGACTTACAACTAGAACATTCAACTATGTACTAGAGGGCTTTGCGGGGAAGAAGGAAAAAAGAAAAATTGCCAGTGGGTGTTAGCCAAGGTGCCAATCTTAAAAAGAAAAAAAAAAAAAAAGAACAAACATGGAATCCTGAGGTAACCAAAGAGGATAACTTCAAGTGTAGCTGCTATTCCTAAGACATAGGGACAAAGGGGAGAGGTGAGGTTACCAGAACCTTAAAGCAGAGAGAGTCCCCACAGAGTAAACAGTCAGACCTCTTAGTCAGACCTACCTGTGTAGCTGCTGCTGGTACCTTTGGGAACCCCTCCTATTTTCAGATCCTAATAGGAAGTCAGTTAATAAAGGAAGCTGAAAAATGCAGTTTGCAGAGCCCCAAAACTACTACCACAGAATGAAGTACAGAAAGCTGGCTTTATATTTGAGAAATAACAGGCAAAAAACTGTTAAACATCTTATTGGCATAATGTAAGAGAAGTTTTTAATGGAAGAAGATTGTTAGACACCTTAGGTTTTACTTCATAAAGAAAACAACAAAACACTTTATGTGTCCTATCTGACTGCCCCATTACTCCAACTTACAAGATATTCATAAGCAGTCAAGGCACTGACTTTCTCTTATTCTCACCAAAATATTCCTGCATTTAACCATGTTCATTTAGATAGGGAAACTGCCAGGAATCAGAGGGACAAGAAAGCCGAGTATGGCTTGCTTATGAATTGTGTCCTGTTAAACACAGATAGATATGAATGCCAGGAGGAAAAACAGACACAAGAATAGCCCTGACAGCAATTCAAACTCAGGGTTCTGATATTTTGTGTATTCCAAGGCACAAAAACACAGACCCTGCAAGGAGATGGGTCCTACTCAATATAGCAGAACTATACTAGGTGAATGCTTGGCTTGCCAGAACACTGGCCTGGAAGCACTGAATATTAACTCACCCTCCAGTCTCTATGAGAATGGGCTCAACTGTCACTCAGCGGAAACTCAGAGTAGGTTAAATATAATCGACTTGTGCAATCTTTTAGCTAAGGTTAAGGTGAATGATTCCTGGTGCCTGATTTATGGGCAAGTGAGCAGAAAATCAAACACCACTGTCTTTATGGAAAACATTATTGTGATTACTACAAAGCAAGGAAAATGTACCCAAGTGATGAAGGCTCAGAGAGAGAAAGTTATCTATATCAGATGAAGAATAAAAAAAATCACCAAATATTTGGGATGAAATAGAAAGATATAATGAGAGAAAGACTGGAGATAAAGTTACATTATGCTGCCATCAAAATGGAGAAGGAAATTTAACCAAGTATGTGGCTAATTTGAGGGGTACAGAATAATTCAAGTAAAATGACATGAGACGATAATTGGAAAATAAAGAATATGGTGGTACCAGACAAGAATAACAGGTGTTCTCCTGGAAGAAATAAGAAGAATTGAAAGGGAAGAGACAATCAAATAACACTTTTCTTTAAGAAGAAATAGAGTGTATCTGGGATCTATATAAGTGTTACACACCTTCAAGTCAGCTCCAACCCCTGGCAACCCTATGAATGAGTAACATCCACAATGTCCTGTCCTCAAAAGCCTTACTCAGCTCCTGTAGACTCATGGCTATAGCTTCCTTTATGGAGTCAATCCATCTCACGTTTGGTCTTCCTCTTTCCTGCTGCCTTCCACTTTTCCCACTGTTATTGTCTTTTCCAAAGAATCCTGCTTTCTCACGATGTGCCCACATTAGGACAGCCACAGTTTTATCATTTTTGCCTTCAGAGATAGTTTAGGCTTAATTTGCTCTGGGACCCACTTGTTCATCTTTTTTGCTGTCCAGCGCATCTGTAGAGCTCTCCTCCAACACTATATTTCTAATGAATCCATTTTTTCCTGTCAGCCTTCTTCACTGTCCGTCTTCTTTACCCGTACGTAGTAATTGGGAAGACAAGCATGTGGATGATCTTGGTTTTGGTCTCTAATGGCACTTCCTTACACTTGATGATCTTTCCTAATTCTTTCATTGCTGCCCTTCCAAGTCTCAGTCTTCTCTTTGTTTTTAGGTAGAAGTTTCCATTTAAATTGATTATATATATATTTTCTATATAATCCAATCCAAAATTTCAATAACAGCTAAAGAAATCTTGAAACCCTTTGGCCTACTATTTTATATTCTGTGAATTTTCTCATAACATAGCCCTTAGTCATGTATGTCTATTTACATTTATATTTTAATTAATGAAAGTTAAAAATTCACTTTGTCAGTCTGAGTAGCCACATTTAATTGCTCAATAACCACATGTGGCTAATGGATACTGAATTGTACAGCACAAAATCACAGAGTGCTTCGATCATTGCAGAAAGTTCTATTCTAAGAAATCACACCTAGGAAATAAGAAAAAGTGTTCTTGAAGATTTAGGTAAAAGGAGTGTTATCTTAGTAATATATAAAGAGGAAGTGCTTTTTAAAAGGCAGCCAAACATATTATATAGCCTAAATGAATTATACCCATAAAAATTATGAACCATTTAAAAGTATGGTTAGAAGAAAGTTTCATTATATTAGAAAACATTTTCACAATGATATGTAAAAAAAATAATATTTTGGATACTCCTAATTTTGGAAAACAAAAATAGGTTTTACATGCACATTTGAAGTGTTTTGAATCTGTATTATCAATGCTAGTTATCTCTGAGTGGCAGGATTATCCAGTATGTCTCTTCTTTTTAAAAATTTTCTTATTTGTCCTGATGTACAGGTCTTATTTACAGCCAGTTATGTTATTTTGCAGTTAGAAATATACCCCTTTAAAACAAGATGAACATCCGTATGTATGTAATGCAAATGAAGTGAACAGAATTGTGAAATTACGTAAGATAGCATCCTGAAAGGGAGCGAGCGCTGTCCACGGACCGTGGTGTTGACAGAGCCTGCAGCCCGTCTCCCCACATGCACACTTGCTATAGGTGTGCAGAAGGCTTTCACTCACTGCACAGCGGCGGCCTTTAGAGCTCTTTCCTAAATATCTGCATTGGAATTTTGAGAAAAATTTTCCTTTGCTTTTACAATAATTTGAATTCAATTCTCTACAACCTGTATTCCTTTGTCAGCGTGGTAATCTAAGGCAGATTTACATGTAAAATATGGTAATTTTTCATATATACTTGAAAAATATGTATTAAAATGTTCACTGTTCTTAAATTAGGGATAGAAAGCAAGATGATATATTTAGACTCATCTTTTAGTTACATTGACATATTTATGGTCTAGATTGCACAGCAACTTATTTGTGAGGTGTGTCTTAAATGAGTAAAAAGTGTTTTTATAAATGGAGTGTGTGTATCTCAACACATATGCCCATATGCCAAAAGTTCATACAATATGAATATCTATACACATATGTATAAACTCTTAGTGTCAATATAAACATTGTGTCACAATATATTAATTTTCATAAACATATAACAAATGCTGCAAAACTAATGTTTCAAATTATGTTATCACCATATAAAATTAATATAGAGAAATATATTAAATTTGCCTAAAAAGATGTCAAAAAACATATAACCTTTGTGTGAACTTTGAAACATTGTGGCATTAGTATTCTTTGTTAGAGTGGCAAAGACACTTTTTCATATTAGAATATATTTAGTGAGAAAGAATACAGAATTTTCTAAAGTGTAAAAATTATGTGGTATGAACAAGCTTTATAAATTTCAATATAAAAACAACATAACTAGCAACTTAAAAATTATTATAAGATCAGTACTAAACAGTACCTAGTATATAAATAATACAAAACATATTTTCTTAAACTGAAATAATTTATCTCTAAAGTATTCTATAATCTCAACAATTATATTAATTATAAATATCAAAATATATTTTTGAGAATTTATTTTCAGTGACTTATTTCTATAGCCTGTATATTATGACAGATAAAGGTTACAATCATTTTCTAATCTGTATAACAGGCAAAACATATATATCTCAAAACTAGTGAAATCTTCATTTGAATTAATCCTACATTTAAATGAGAATTGCTGAATCATATTAATCAATTAATCAACCAATCAATGTAGAATTTATTGAGCAAATAGCCCTCAGAAATGTTGCTTAATACTTATGGACCTTGAAGCAGGACCAGGTGAGCAAGGCAATCAAAATGTTTTAATATTGCATCTCATTAGGAGAAATGGAAGAATACTAAATGATCTGGGGTCCATCTTCAGAAATATATTGTACTCTTGGGAAGTAAATGAATCTTACAGGACTGTCAGCTGGAATCCAAATGAGACGTATCATTTTGAGCAGACCACTTAATTTCTTGATTGTTTTTACATGTATAAATTTAAGACTATCAATTTTAAACAATTATCAAAATTTAATATTTATGGTAATTTCATTCCACGAAGACAGCAATCTCATGGATAGGAATGCCTCTCAAAGAAAAGTAGTGAATTCTAAAATCCTGGAAATTATACATATAATTACACTCTCATATTATCTAGGTGATTTTTACAGTGAATTTTGTATTTAAATATTTAATACATTACTACAAGTGATAATACAATTTCTAGCATTTTAGAATTTAGGTAAATATATATTTATTATATATTTTATATATGTTAGGGCATTTTTCTTTCATATATTTAAAAGCCATAAATTATCGTTAAGGATATTATTCTTAAAATGTCGGTAAATATCTACCACACCCTCTTCTAATTGCTCGTTTTTAGCAGAGATCAATCAAACCAGACTGGAAACCAGCTGAGGTGATGGACAGTAGCAAAGGAAGGGAGCTCTTTTTGTTAGGATAGTTTAGAAGACCTTTCTGAGGAGGTGGTCATTCAGTCGACCTGTGACTGATGAGCAAGAAAAGTCATTGAAAGAGTTATCTGCACCAGAAGATAACTAGAAGAATAAGGAATGCGAACAACCTTCATGACCAAGGGAGTGCAGGGCAGGCAGAGAAATAAAGCTGAAGCTAGAAAGATAAACCAAGGACAGTACATAGAGAGTTTCCTGGGCCACAGTAAGATCACATATGTGTGAAATGTTCTAGGATAGATGACATGTCCAGAATAAGCACATTGACAGAGAGAAAGCAGTTTAATGGTTGCAAGTGGCTGGGGATGGGAAAAGGAGGTGGGTAGAAGTTTTTCTTTTAGGCTGATGACATTATCTGGATCTAGATACTGGTGATGGTTGTACAGCATTGTGAATTTACTAAATGCCCAGAACTGTTCACTTTAAACTTGTTAAAATGGTGAATATTATGTTACATATATTTTACCACAACACACACACACATACACACACAATCAATACAGTGTAGACTCAGGAATCACAATTTCTGTGTTTGCCTCATCTATAAAATGAGGGCAATTATAGCAATCACCTCAGATACTCGTTACAAGAATAAAACTTAATTCAGGCAAAGGCACCTGAAACAAAGGCTAGCATACAGTAGTCATACAACAAAATGTGAGATACTACTGTTAAATATTATGGTGTATTCCTAAGAAGAATAGGAAACTGTCATAGTGTTTAAAGGTCACTGAGGAAGCGAGAGAACAAAAGCAGATTCTGAAGCATCAAAAATGAATGCATCAAAGGCCACCACCAAGAGAGTGAAAGCACAACTCACAGAAAGGGAAAAAAACAGATTCAAAGCATATATCTGATAAGGGCTCAATATGTAGACTATGTTAAAAAGAAAAAAAACACCTCACACACTCACAAACAAATAAACAAACAATGCAACAACATTGTTTCATTGAAACCAAAGGGATAGAATTGCAGAAAAGCATGTTGTTTGTTTGCTTTTCAGCTTTGAGTTATAATTGACAAAAAAGAATTGCATATGTTTAAGGTGTACAACTTGATGTTTTGGTATTTGCATGCACTGTAGAATGATCACCACAATCAAGCTAATTAACATATCCATAACCTCATATGGTTAACATTTTCTTTTCCTTTGTGTGTGTGTGTGTGTGGGGTGAGGACACCTAATATCTACTCTCTTAGCAGATTTCAAGTATACAATACAGTATTGTTAACTACAGTCACCATGCCGTACATTACATATCTAGTACTACTTGTGTCTGGCTTATTTCATGTAACATAATGAAAAGGATGCTTTACTAGATGCTACCGAAATGTCTTGTAAGATGAAGGTTGAAAATGTCCATTGTATTTGGTAAGATATACACCATTTGAGTGTGGTGATCACAGAGGAAGTCATATTTAAGTGGTTTAAAGATTAAGAGCTAGGCAAAGAAAGAAGATGGAGATTTTAGAGAGTAATTTGAGTAAGTTTTTCTATGAGCAAGAGATTTATAGGGAGACAATGTGGCAAAGGATAATTTTTTGTTTATTTGCTGGTGTCATATGATGGTAGAGATTCGAGCAGGATTGAAAGTTGTTATAAAGGACAAAATTGTTGGTGAAAAGCCAATTATATAGAAGAGAAAATATATTATTAATAAACAAAGTTTCAGAGGACAAGTAACAGGATCCAAAGCCCTTTTGGGGGATGAGACTGATGATAAGAAAAGAAGGTTCTCAAATTCTACAAAAGGAGCAAAGGCCAGTGGGGGGACATTCTGGCTTTCTTTGCTTTGGGTGGGATGAAGAAGAAGTAATTCCTGGACAACGATTTTCTTTTCTTTCTAAGATTGGGGCTGGGTGGCAAGTAGCAGAAATTACAGGGGGTGAAGAAAAGTGAAAAAAAAAAATATTGCAGAAAGTGGTAAGTGAAACTAAGAAGGCTAGTGTGATATTCAGGCAATTTGTTGGATCCATTTAGACCAGAAATCTTGGAATTATTGTAAGATAATTCTACTTTATTCTGAAGTAATAGTTTTATGTAATGGCCCAATTGATGGCACAGAAAAAGTGGACAATAGGATTTTGCCGGAAATCTTGACACATACACAAATGGTCAAGGAGTCTCAGAGGAGTGTTCTTAAAATGATTATCCATGTAATCTAAGTCATAAGGACAAATGAGAATAAAAGAAAGGTTGATGGATTGGTAGGAAATATAGAGATCAATGAACTATGAAAAGAGAATATTTGTACAATGGCCACTTTGAGTAATAAAGGGCAGAATGCGTCTCAGGCAGCTTGCCATTTAAACATCTGTTCTTCTCATAACACAACAGAAGCAATCTAAGGATAAATTAAGTGATCAAGTTCTTAAGAGAATGAGTCACAGTTCTTGCCTTTGGTTTACTCTCATATAATTTTCTCCTAGATTAATTACATTGTGTTCCTGTATTTTGTTCCATAACTGGACAGATTTTATATTCAAAATAGAAAAAAATACAAATAATTGGTAAATAACAGAGCATTGAGTCATCTACATGAATGTAGCAACCAGGTAATAAGATGAATATATTAATACAATTAGTCATGTTTTCTCTCAAAAGACTATTTCAATAGAGTAACATAAGTTTTAATATCTCTTTTTAAATTTATTATTTGTCACTAATCTTGATCTCTTAAAAACGTTTTGAGATAGCAAACTACACCGTTTTGGTTAAATGTGATTATCAGACAATGCAAAATTTCCTAGATGCCCCTAGATTTGAACAGTGGGCCCACCTCACATGTGGAGGACCTTTTCACATGCCCCAAAGTTACAACGTTGACATGCAATTAGGCTCCTTTGAATTATATCTTCTTTAGAGAGTAAGGCCTGGACTTTGACTATTCACCATTTATATAAGTAGAAATTTAAAAATTCAAGGTAATGATCTGTGTATCCCATCTATCATTGTTTTTGAAAAAAATATTTTATATAGGTCAGTGACTTACTCTTACTAAGTGATGTTTCACTTGTACTGGCAATGTTTATGGAAAACAAAAATTAAATATGTATTACATAGGGAAAATGTTTTTAAATACCACTTAACAACTGCATACTTGTGTGTATGTTTGTGTGTCTGTATTTATATTCAACACATATACACACATACATACACATATATACACCAAAAGTTTTAAATATTCAGAAGATAAAAAGGAAGAGATCTCTAGAACTAAACAAAACCAAGAAAACAAACAGCTTATTTTACTGAAATCCAAAGGTTAAAAGAGTTAAATTATAAATTCTAAAATCCTGCATAAAGTAAATTCCATCCTAGTGCTATTTCTCAAAGGAGAAGACCAGAGGGTGACTCCTCACCTGATTACTAAAGAATATTTTCTTGTGTTGGTAGAGAAAAATCAGAAACCCAATGAAGTCTAGGAGTGTCATAGATTTTTTTTTCTCTGTATTGACCATGAATATACAAAAAGATGAATGGCAAAGAATGAATTTGCTTTTAAGCTGTGACAAAATTATATGTACAGGACCATTTTTCTTCTGGAGTGTTGCTTCATAGTGAGATTTAACAATAAAACATTAGTTAAAATCATCTTCGTGAAAAGATATTACCTCTTTTGAAGGACTCTAATCAGAGAAGATATTTATGATTTCTTAAAATCCTTTGTTACCAAGGAATCTGCAGCTAGCCGTTTTATTTAAAGACAAAAGACAATCTGAAATCAAGACAAGTCAGAAAATGCAAGTGGAAATATGAATAGTTCCAAAGTGCTGTGGAGGAAAGAATTGAAAGTTTTCTCCTGAGAGTATGCTGGAAAACTCATGCCGCAATTAGTCAGCCCATCTATGCAGCGGGCTGAAAGATGAGATTTAAGTATTTATGCTTCTTCTAAAATGCTCTGTATTCATTTCTGCTTTATCGATAAAATATATTATGTAAGTAACTAAACAGGTCTGTAGAAAATATGGAAAATGATATTATACACAGTTTCTCAACCCTTCTCTTTTCTGAAGTTCCAATAGAAATATTTGTAAACAATCAGACTTAATCGTGTGTGTGTCTGTGAGTGTGTATGTGTGTGTCATTGCATGGGTAAGCTACCAGAACTGTGGATGCGCATATAATTTCCAAAAAGAAAATACCGACTTTCATTAAATTACTACAGATCATAAAAAAGTAAGATAAAATTCCTTGATTTCCCATAACTGAGGTAATATTTATAGTTAAATTACCAAATACTTTGTGATTTGACAGAAAAGATGATTTAAATACTTAAATGGCTTTTGTTTATTCTTTAAGCTTTTTTCTGACCTGTGCATTACATTTTTATTCATCAATCTATTTGCCAGTTACTGTACTAAAATCTGAGGGTGAAATCATGAAAATTCTATATCCCTTACAAGTGTTGCATATGGACTACACTGACATTTATTATTTAGTATAATAATGTTGAAATATTTTATTGATATTATTTGACAGATCTATAATTCTCAGTGAAGATCCTTGAATATAGGAAGTAATATGCTGCCATAATTTTTCTGTATTTACTATTTATATAGTGAGTTTTATGATAACAAGAGTTTAAAATAAAATGTGTTAGTTAAACAACCTCTAATTGTAAGTAGGTGTGAAGGTATTTTCAAGATACAAATACAGAGAGGCAGTCTCTGTGGCCGAGCAGTTAAAGTTCTGCATGCTCTGCCTCTGCGGCCCAGCTTCAGAGGTTCAGATCCTGATCCCAATCCTGATCCTGAGTGTGGACCTACTCCACTTGTCAGCCATGCTATGGGGCATCCCACAGAAAAAACAGAAAAAACAGAGGAAGACTGGCACAGATATTAGCTCAGGGCTAATCTTCCTGAAGCAAAATAAATAAATAAATAAATAAATATATATATATATATATATATATATATATATATATGGCTAATAACTAACATGTATAGATATTAATCAAAAATTATGCAATTTATGAAAAGTCACACCTAATCAATGTTTATTCTATCAACAGGACACATCAATGATCATTTGTTCAAAGACTTCTGATCCAAAAACACTTAGACAGAAGCATCTAGAATAATATTTATACAAATATCTGGTGTCTATGGCCCAGCCAAGTCAACATGTAAAATTAACCATCACAACAAATATGAAATAAAATCCTAATCTAGAGCTAAAAGTTATAAATTTACTCCAAAAGAAAGTATTGATCTTTACTATAACACTTTTGATAAAAAATTAGATACAAAATCATTACATCAGAAAAGATGACTACTAATATAATAAATTCAAGTTTTATTTCTGATAATAAAAAAACTCTTCTAAGAGAAAACAGATGATATTTCAAAGTATAGTAAGAAGATATCACAGTATGTGAATTGACAAACATCAGAAAGTATCAAAAATAGTTAAGTATCTTCTATTATATAAAATATAAAATTGGTTTAAATATTGCTAGTAAAACAGAAGAGGTCTTAATACCAGCTCATAACAAGGTTGACATAAGGGTAGCCAGATTGTAGAAAAGAAACCATATTGTAACATTGAATGATCTCTGATTAACTAGCCCAGACATGCTCTGTAGGTTTGTGACCCCTCCCAGCTGCTTTAAGATAACTTTGTTCTTTTGAGTTCCTTAGCAATGTGATGAGCCCCCAGCAGACAGCCTATGCTGATAGCCATCGTCAACTGGAAGATCAGGGTATAGGACATTGTTCTGGTCTCTGATGCACATACAGTGAAAACAAAGACTGTCAGGAACTAAGACCAGATGTCTGCTCTCACCCAGAGATCAGATGGAGGCCCCACCAGGAGACCAGCCCCATATATAACTGGCCTGTAGACTTTGTTCTGTAAGATGGTTCTTTTGGACATTAGTCATCCATCTTCCCTCTTGCTAGCAAGCTGTAATAAAACCCTTTCTCTCCTACCACCTTGCCTCTAAGCTACTAGCATGTCTTGCAGTGGGCAGACAACCCATCTTTGGCAGTAACAGTCTCATGCTCTTTAAAACAAACAAACAAAACCCCCAAACAACTCTATACATATTCTGTTTAAAACACATGCCTCCATCATGGTATAATTCAACGAAAAGTAAAGAAGGATGATTAAAAACCTCAAAAGAATAAAAACAAAGCAGTTATAGCAATGTCAGAGAAATTATTATTAAAGGTGCTATTTTCAAGCAGTCCAATATACATTGATAGAAGCATCAGAACAACAAGGAAAGCCTGAGACAAACTGGAAGGTTGTTTGCAGTGCAGTGAACTTTATTCTCTGATTGAGACCAGAAAGCCTGTCGCATGGTCTTTTCTTCCAGGGCAAGGTAACCCTTCTGTGGGGCTCGGATGGACAAATAAGGAGAATCTCACAGGAGAATACATTACAGATCAGTGACTCAACACCAAGAGAAGATGAGTTTGTCAGAGAGTGTCACTGGGTCTCTGAGGGAGGCTAGACCCATGAAATCGTGTGTTATACTGTCACCAAATTGAGTCACAAGACAAATAAGGCAAATAGTGATCAGATGGAGAAGAGATATTAGCCCAGGATACTTCCAACCTAGAAATAGAAAGGGATGCAGAAGACCCAGAAATCCGACATAGCAAAGATGTTTAACTTGTGCTATGGGTTGAATTGATACCCGCCCCCACCCCCCACATTCATATGTTGAAGCCTTACCCACCACGTGACAGTATTTAGAGATAGGGCTTTTAGGAGAAAATTAAGGTTATAATAGATCATAAAGGTGGGGTCTTAATCCAATATGATTTGTAGCTTAATAAGGAAAGGAAGAGAGATGTCTGTCTCCCTTTCTCCACAGGCATCCACCAAGGAACAGCCATGTGAGGACACAGTTGGAAGGTGAGCATCCACAAGTCAAGAAGAGAGCTCTCACCAGAACCAAACCACGCTGGCCTCCTGATCTCGGACTTCCAGCCTCCAGCACTGTGAGAATATAAATTTCTGTTGTTCAAGCCACCCAGCTATAGAATTTTGTTACAGCAGCCAGAGTAGACTAAGACACCTTGGAAGATTTTGTACTTCCCATCGGGACTGTTTAAGTTGTTACGTATGCGTATATTAAAACTTGTCTGATTCATTTGTTTTGCTTTTATCTAATTCCTTAAAAATATGAATCAGTCACACATAATAAACTACGTTTTTTATGTGCAATCAAACACAGCATGTGTCTGTGCATTTACTATATATAAACAATTGCACATACAGTTCCATCAGCAGTTAAAAAGAAGTGTGCGTGGGCTGCCAGGAAACCCATACAGGTAGACCTTAACCCTACCTGATGGGAGAAGTGGTGGATAAAGGCTGTAGAGAGAAGAGAACACTTGAGCTAAGTCCAAAATGTAAATAGAAGTCAGCATCATAGACTAGAGAAAAAAATACATGGAAAATAAAATTACGTTTTTTGTCAAACAAGCTATACAACTTTTACATGTATGGATAGAAGACATATAAAAAAGAGTGGTGGGAGATAAGCCAAGAGAGGTTGACACCGGCCATCTTCACATATAAAGGACTTCACATGCTCTTTTGAGAAGGTCAGACTTTATTATCTGGGTTAAGAGGAACCAGAGAGTGATATTAAACAATGGCGTGAAAAAACCAGATCTGCATTTTAGAAAGTGTCTTTTGGCAACAGTGTGGGGATGGATTGGAAGTGGATTCGATTCTGGGTAGGAAAATCTGGGGGCTATTTCAATGATCAAAATGAAAATGGATGTAGGCATATACATAAATAACAACATTGTTGGAGACAACGAATATGAGAGTGATTTAGGAGTCTGGAAGAGCGCCATCGATAAATGACTCACAGAGGATGAGAGGAGGCCATTCGTGAAGGATCCCTAGTTCTTGGGGCCAGCAGGGCTCTTGGATTAGTTATATCATCATTGAAATAACGTCAAAAGAAGAAGATAGTTGAGAAAAAGTCAAGTTAGTTTTAGACTAGTTGATTGGAATATCTTCTCTGTTTCTTCTGATAAATTCTCCACAATAAATTGAATCTCTCCACTCACTTGAAGTGCACGTTAAGCTTCTTACTGCCAAGAATGTTAAGACAATAAATGAGTCATCCTATGTGACCTCTAGGTAAGCAGCTGCTTAAATGTCTTCTGGGTGGATCCGTCAACCTCTTCGTGAAGAAACGGCTCAGGATTTCATATCTTCTTTTTACTCAAAAGAGAGAAACACTTTTGGAAGTGAAGGTAGAAAAAACAACACTTTTTCCTTTTTTTCTTGTTTTTTTTTGTATTTTTCCTCCTTTTCTGCTCAAATCCTTTGGATTTTTCCTATATTTATTCCACTTTAAAGATCTCATTGAACATCCTGCTGGGGTCATGATGAAAACAGCGAAGTTAATAGTTCTCTAATCTATACTCAGATCCATTCATTCTCATTTTTTTTTAATACCAATCTTGTTTGGATTTACTGTTGCTGTTGATTTGAATGATTGAATGATTTCTTTAAGTCAGACAAGACACGGCTTGTGAACTCAAGTCAAACAGTCATACCAAGAGTGGAAATCAGATTTCAACGTCTTATATGCACCTGTTTGTACAGAGAAAATAACCTCCTCAAAAATGATTATGTTACTTTCTTATAATTTGTCATTCAATTATTTTCCAAAATTCTTAAAGCTCAAATTCTTTAAAATGCTCTACAATATTCAGGATAATATCCCCCTTCTTTCAATCCAAGCCTCACTTTAAAAGTAAACTTTTAATATCAGAATAATTTTAGGTTTACTGAAAAGTTACAAGGATAGTACAGAGTTCCCATATACCTCAATACCAGTTTCCCTTTTTGTTAATATCTTACATTAGAATGTTAAATTTTTTACATATAATGAAATGATATTGATACGTTATCATTAACTAAAGTCCATACTTTATTCAGTTTTACTTAGCTTTTACCTAATGTCCCTTTTTGTTCTAGGCTCCCATTTAGGACACCACGTCATCCTATTTCCAAATAGCATCACATTCTGAGAGACTGGGGGTTAGCGCTTCAACACAGGAATCTGGGGGGACATAATTCTGGTAATACCCCAAAATCCTAGGCAACGACTAATCTACTTTCTGCCTCTGTACATCTGCCTATTCTGTACATTTCATATAAATGGAATCACGCTTTGTACGGTGTTTGTGTCTTTTTTCTGTCCCTTAGCACAATGCTTTCAGGATCCGTCCCTGTTGTAGCATGTGTCAGGACTGTTGAGCCTCTCTAGTGAATTTTTCAATTATTAAACTTTGCATCTAAAGAATTCCCATTGTGTCTTTTTTATAGTATCTCTCTCTTATTGACATTCTCTATTTGATGAGAAATTGTCATCATGCCTTCCTTTAATTATTTAATCTCATCTCCTTCAATTCTTTGAACATATTTTATTACAATAGCTACTTTGAAGTCTTCATTGGCCAAATCCACCATCTGGGCCCTTCACAGGCAGCTTCTATTGTTTGCTTCTTTTCTGTGTATCGGTCACATTTTTCTGTTTCTTTGTATCTCTCCTATTTTTTTGTTGCAAACTGGACATTTTAGATAATATGTTGTAGCACCCCAATACAGGTCCCATCCCCCCACCTGTTGGGGGTTATTGTTGTTGTTTGCTTGGTGATTTATTTGTTTGGTGACTTGCTTAAGTTAACTCTGTGGAATAAATTTTCTCTGCAATGATGTTCCTGCTCATACTATTTTTTCCCCTTGTTTTATCTTTTGGCCAGCTACCTAGAGCTTGCCCTGAGGGGAGGTGGGGGTGAGGTATAAGCCATTTGTTGGTGGAAGGCTGTGCTGAAGTCTCCTTAGCCAGGTAGATTTTTTACCCTTTTACTGTTGGATGTGTTTGCGGCTTGGAGGCTGCAAACACCGTAGGGAGTTTCCCTACTTTTGCCTAAACCAGAGACGATGAGCTTGGAGGTTCCCGTCCTGACCTCTCCTCAGAGGGCGCCATCTTGCACATGCGCACAGACTGTTGGGGAATAGGTGTTACTTTGTTTTTAAGCTTGACTCCTTTTGGAGTCACCCCAGGGTTAGATTAGCTAATTGTTCAGTCATTGACTACTTAGAAGTTGTGTTTAAGCCCCTGTGCCAGTGAGGCGTCTGGCCTGTGTTGGTGGGTCTGCCTGTGGCTTGGGGAATGTTTTCAGTTCCACCCCATGTCCTGCTCTGATTGCTCTGAGCAGGCGCAGCCAGCACTGTGCACAGCCTTCCCAAACCCCAGAGTGGACCGTGATTCCTGGAGGGCTCTTCTGAGCTGTCACTCTCCCTGATCCTATTAAACTTCTGGCTGCTCTGTTTTGCTTGTATTGTGGACCTACTAGCCTCTTCTTAATCGATATCCACTAAGATCTCCATTATTTTTGGCAGTGCCCTTAGGCAGTGAATTCTCGCTGCTTCTCTGTTCCAAATAAAGGCAGTACCCTGAGGCAAAGCTGCAGAACTCTGTGCTAAGGCGGCCTCTCCTAAGGCCAGAAACCCTTCTAATGCACCTGACCAGGAGGTGGGGACCCACTTTTCTCAGGGTGATACTCCTGCTCTAGGAGTGGGTACTGGTTGGGGGGTGGGTAGCCCCTGATCTTTTTGGCTTGCTCCTTTCCAGCATGGAACCTCTACCCTACCAGGGAGCTGGGGCATGGACAGTCAAGATCTCTGCCATCCCTAAGGAAGAACTTCCTTCCTCTCAGCGGGGGCTGTGGAGAGGAAGAGAGATTTGTCCCTGTCTGCTGCATCTGCCTGGAGTAGAGCTTTTAGCATGGGGTTGGATGGTATGATAAGAAACATGGGCAGCCTACCTCTCCTGAGGTGAAACCATAGCCCTTTACTGGGACTGGGGACAGTGAACCAAGGTCTTCTTGGCTACCCCTGCCTAGAATAGGGTATCTGGGCTAGGGTTTTGTAACATAAAACTGGGTGGTAATGGTGGTGTTGAATGGAAGAGGTTATGGCTAAAACACCACAAATTGTGCTGTTCCTATCAAGATTTAGTAGAATATTTCCTTATTTGCTGCATCCTCTTAGGACAATTTCCAGACACTTTAAATGATTGTTTTATTATGATTTTTGCCAATTTAATTGTTGTTTTGCTGGGCAGAGGCTCCACTGAGCTCCTTACCCTGCCATTGCAGAAGTCCCAGCTGTTTTTGTTTTTAATTTCAAATACCAATCATTCATTGCTGGTCCCATTTTCAGCAATAATAATTTCCATTATTCTTTCTCTTGCTATTTTCTCTACAGATACACTAGACTTCCTATTTTCATTTTCAGCTCCTTCTTTCTCTACGTTTTTCCATATGCTCTTCCTCTGACTGGAAAGATCTTTGTCCACCCTCTTTGCTTCACCTTTTTAACTTCTGCTCATTTTTCAGATCTCCACTTAAACAACATTCTCTGGCCCAGGCTAAGTAAATCACTGCCCTCACGGATGGTACTTAACATTTGCGACGTTTTTTGAATGGCAGCCTTAATTCACTATTTGTGTTAATACATTTACTTCTGTCTTCCAGGAAGACTCATAGCTCCTCTAAGGTAAGAACCATGTTTTTTCTTGTTCCCTAGTATATTCCTACAATCTTAATCTTGATTAATTGCCAGAACCTAGTAGGTACATAATAAATGCAGTGGATATCTGAGATGATGTGAGCTACCAACCAAAAGTCATATATAATAAGATCAACAATTGTCTCTCATTCTCCATCCAACCCTTTTCTTAAAAGGGTTAAACTGAAAGATCTTAGCATAAAAGTCATGTCCATATGGGTAAATGACAGAGAATCCCTCCTCTGGAGTGGAGGTGGACAGTGGGTCTCCATTTTCAACATCTCTAGATTAATCTCTCTAAAAGTGGGGACAACAAACCAGGAGATTATCAGTATTACCACCAGTGCCTTGAAAACTCCCACCAATGTAGTGTCAGGGTGGGGGGGGGAGAATCCCCTCCCCCCCCCCCCCGCCCCAACCCCTGCTTTTCCTTAAGGTTCTTATGGCCGGTCAAGTAATCAAAGAGGCAGGTTAGCAGGAGAAAATCAAACAAAATTTAATAGCATGTGTACATGGGAGAAACCGAGAAAAACTGAGTAACTCACTAAAATGGCGGAAGCTCTCACCTTAAATACCATCCTCAGCTAAAGACAAAGGAGGATGTTGGCAGTGGGGGGAGTCAGTCATGGGAGATTACCCGAAAAGCACAGTAAACTAGCATAAGGTTATTATGCAGATTCAAGTCCTTGCCTTCTGCATTGATAAGAGTTTCTAGAGATAAGCTCATCCCCTCTTCTTCCTGGGACAGAGAGGGAGATACCTTTACAGATGGAGGTTTCCCTTACAAATGTAAATATCTCTTACAAAGGGTAAGTAAATTCTACTTTTCAGAGTTTCTCTCATGTCTGCAGTTTTTAAAAGTAACCAGCCCAAAATAATCCTCATGCCAAAGAGACATGTCGTGAGGTGGCCAATTCCAGTCCCCCATAGTAGGAACCAGAATGATCCCTATCAGTATTTCAGCTAGAAGGAAACTCTAGGAGGCCTGACTAGAGTTGAGACAGGCCAGGTGAGTCACCGTCTCCTGAGTCTCCCACTGATTTGCACACAGGCTCACCGCAGTTCTGTCAGGTACTCTCTCAATTACAGGATCCTGCATTATAAAGAATTATATTTTTGGATCCCACTTACTGCAGTATAGCAAGATATTGTTATATTTATTAAATCAATTTTAGATATCTCCTCAAATCTTAGGATATCTTCAGTTATGATAAACCTTTTACTTATAATGATGAAATTCACCTATCTTATCTATTTTATCTGAACATTGCTCATTCTTTTGTAATTTTAAAATTAACAAGAATATTTTGAAGAAATAAGGAAATATCAACTATAAATAATTTGTTAACTTTAGCACCTTTGTATAAATTCATCATTAAAATTTTGTTTTAGATATTGTTAATTTCTAAAGTGCTGTAACCTCTGGAGCTCTAGGTTCAAAGTTGCCATCATTTTTATGCCATTGAAGCAGATTTTTCCACTTTGAGTCAGGTTAATTAATTTATTAAAATTTTATTTAATTTCTCCTTCCTACCAAGTATTACACTAGGCAGTGGCAATGCCAAGATGAATGACACACAGTATTTGAGTTCAAAGAGTTTATAGTCTGATGCAGCAGATAGATATAAAAACAGATAAATTATATAATTTATTTGGTCATTTAATAGGGAGATATATGTACAAATTGCTGCTGTATTATGGTAAAATATTTTGTCCTCAAAGAATAACAAGCCCATAATTTGGACTTCTATAAGTTAAAGAAGACATATTATAGCTGGTGACATTTGACATGTTTAAAAATTTATGGAGGTATGTACTAGGAAATTGGGAGTGGAATGAATAGAAATTCATGCAATTAACAATATGGAATGAATAAAGTCACAGAGGAATTTGGAGCATGGTGAATACATGCTTAAAATAAATAAAAGTAGTTCAATATGGCTGATGCAAACATTAAGGGTAGGAGAAGGATAATTTGAGGTGCTTAAAATCCCATCTTTGTAGCACTCAAATTGTCATAGAAACCAAGAGGCATCAGCTAGCACTGCAAAAAAATATTCAGAATATGAGTTTGAGCCGGACTTCCTGCCTTAAAGTCTTGGTGGAGAATTTTGTTATGGTTATTACAGAGGATGTCAAGATTTCATTCCCTAACATGGAAAATAGTATAACTGATTTATATTGTTCAAATTTCTCTTAAATATGCAGAGAGGTTGTCAC
The DNA here is from genome assembly GCF_041296235.1 of Equus asinus. Lineage (NCBI taxonomy): Eukaryota > Metazoa > Chordata > Mammalia > Perissodactyla > Equidae > Equus > Equus asinus. The sequence continues at coordinate 6,289,017 of NC_091797.1, read as the reverse complement.
CCACAGTCGTACTGTGACTGAGCCACATTTAATCTGCTGGAAGTAAATTGAAATAAATGGAATATATATGACACTCTGAAGAGTGGAATGCATAAATGTGCAATGAAAATATGTGGTTAAACTGCATAATAAGACATCATAAGTGAAGAAGCCATAAGAAAAGTAGTTAGTATGAAGGTTTGGCAATTTTTCTATTCTGACTATTTTATATATTACATTTATTTTTATATAATTAATAACGCTAAGTGGTACAAGCTGACAGTGATAGTAGGAAATTGAAATATGGATTAGGAGATGTGGGTTCCAATACCAGCTCTTTCATAACAGTTTTGTCACTTCAGACAAGTCCCTAATCTACAGAATTTAAGTTTTCATATTGTAAAATAGAAAAATCATGTGATTCTGAGTAGTTTACATTACAGATGATTTAATACAAATTTACTTGTTAATATTTGAAATATATGTATACCTCAAGTAAATAAAGCAAGATGTGACATAATATTTTATCATAAAAATATTATTGTCATTATTCTTTTTATTAGTTTGGACTATACCAATACTTCTTTAACATTACTAATAACTCCTTAAAAAGAAAAATTCTTGAAGACCCCAATGGTTGATTTAAATTTTCATGTTACCAAAATCACTATGATGTTACTTAAAATGGACAAAAATAAAATTAGGCATAGCTTTCTTAGGTTTACATACTAATTCAACGATAAACTAAAAAACAGTATTATTTTAGCAGATGCTGCTTTGGGTCTACTGAATACATGCTCACAACACCTGTGTAGGTGCTGACGTCAGGGAGACGGTTTCTTCAAAGTGTAAGAGGTTGGAATTTCCTGTAGTGTGAATATGTCTCAATGCTTTCACAACTTTTCTCAGCGCTAACTACCGTGAAACCTTTCTTCACAGAGCCAGTTGGGACAACGTTTGATCTTTGCCTAACATAAGCTACACGTTTGTAGATTAAATCTCCCTTTGTCTTTTCTCATAGAAAATACAATTAATGCAGTTGCTCTTTGCTGAGGTGAGCAATCGCACACATAGATTCAAATGAATGTATCGATATGGAGTGAACTGAGTGTGAGGTGGACAGCCTGAAGATCCAGGGTGCACACTCTCCCTTTTCCTCTCTCAGTCTCAATCTCTCTCTCTCTCCCAAACATTTTTATATTCATATTAGATATCAAATAAAACCTAAAACAGAAAGGACATAAAACAGTACTAGTTAAGCCTGGAATATATAGCTATAGATTCCCAAGAGTCTGCAGATTCATTTCTGAGAAAAAACTGGAATTTTGTATTAACTAGCTTGACACTTTGCTCACTTTATCACTATCTACAGCTAACCAGATTCAACTAAAGGATGTAAAACCTACTGGCTACAATAGTGTAGGCTTATATTATAATTGATTCAGCTTTCTGGTAGACATTTCATATTAGTTTCAGGCACCTAAAAGGAGTGGCATTTGTGCCATTTAGCAAAGAGAGGAATTGAGAAGCTTCAGTAGGAAACATTTTAAAGAGAGGAATATGGTAGTGCTATATACACCTTTGTATAATTGTGTGATATTGGGCAAATGATTTATGCTCTCCCTGTCCAAATATCCTCATCCGTATAATCATCACAATAATGATACATCCATCTAAGGTTATTATGAAGATTAAATCAGGCAATGTTTGTAAAATGTTAAGAAACAATAAACTCTTCTGTTTAGGATCCATTGTTAATGCTGCAATACTGTCATACAAATTCTTCATTTTCCGAACTAGTGATCACACATGGAATGCTGTATGGGAATGAAAGAAAGGGGCATGACGTATAGTATTTGAAGAAAGAATAAACCACCACATCGAACTAGTTGCAGTGAGTCATGGGCCATTTTGGTAAGAGTTACAACACGGTAAAGATTAAGACAGTAAAAATTACTGAATGTTTCCAATGATCACAAAAAGTGTCATGTAAAACCCTGGAGATAGTTCCTTTGCAATTATCAAGATTAGCTCACAGTATAATGACTTTAGTTATATTTCTATATATTTAGAAACATTTGCTCTATACTAAAGTTTAATTTATGTAGGTCAATACGTAGCTTAAAATCCCAGAACTTTCAAGACTGACAATGTGAATAATCTTTTACAAAAAGTATTTTGCCATTTTTTCATTCATTTTCTTTTAAATCATTTCTGTCACATTTTTATACTCCAGTAGTATTATATAACAATGATTACCAGAAAACCTATTTGATCCTTTTAAAATGTTATAATTTAATGTTATATGCAATAATATTATATTATATAGCTTTCAGGATAGGCACACCAAAACACTAATACCAGCGGTAATTTTTGTCCACTTTGCATTAATATTTCACTGTATCCCTTGCCAGAAGAAATAACCCACAGAATTATCATGATTTTGCTAAAAACATATCAGATTTTGGTCTCTGAATTCCTGGGTTTGAACTCTAGGTCTGATGTTTACTGACGTTATGATCTTACTCAAATTACTAGACCTCTTTGATCATGATTTTCCATTTGCAAAACAGAGGCTAAGGCCTCTTGTTGTGTGTGTGTGGGGGGGAGAGAGATGACAAATAGAAATAATGCACGAAAGCACTTTAAAAAATAACAACATAATGTGGTTATTATCATTATTAATATGATAATGGTTAGTCATTTTCATAGCTTTGAAACCTCTCCCAAGAGAAAATTAAACTGCAGATCAAAAACTCCCAATATATTCTTGGTTTTAAGAGTGATATATTGGCAACTGGCAAAAATAGCCATATAGTGACTGCATAATTCATTTTCTGCACAATTTCATTCAAAGTGATTAGTAATAGACACGAATAGGAGATGTCCCAGTTATGACAGCCTGACTGAGAGGAAGAGATACACTGAAATGTAGCTAGCGAGGCTGCAGTGGGAGCTCGGTTACATGATTTAATGGAAATAAAAGTGCAATGTATATTAATATTCTTGACAAAAATTTTTGGAAGAATTATACAACAGCCTCATCATAGGCCTTATCAAAAATGCATTTTCCTAAATTTTTCATAACAGGTTTTTCCCCCACAATATCTACTTGAAATTCCTAATGGTGTTTTGTAAAACATTTAAATTAAGTACATAAAGAAATATTTCCCTCAAATATTTACTATTCACTTTTAAATCATGAGGAAAATATTTACTAGATTTCACATTAAATAGTAGAAACTGATTGTTTTTTGATTGTCTTTAAAGATCTTGAAATTCAATTGGACTTAAATGAAAACTATTACTTTCTTATCTATACATTAGTTACTTTTTATTGATTTATTCTGCTTTATTGAATGGCATTGTAAAGAGAAGAGATTAAAATTAAAGTTATGAAATAGATGCCCTCGGGGTACTTATTTGAATTAAAGGGGCCATTTTATTGGGCTCAACCTCCTTGCCAGTCTTCTCCCTCATGCGTGTTACATGATTGAGTTACTGTTACTTTATTTTCCTAGCAACCTTTCCCATCATGCCCTCTGTTTAGTACGTGCTTGTGTTCTATTCCTATTCTGCACTGGAGGGTCAGTGACAAATGGAAGTTCATAAATGTTCCAGAGTTGGGTATATTTCAAAACTCATAATCTGATCCAGATCTCATTGCTTTTTAACAAGAATCACCTCATTTTCCATTTTCCTTGGGTCTAATTTTTAACATAATTTTATTTTGCAATTCTTTTTAATAACAATTCACATCTGCAACTTCTGATAGAACTACTATTTCTGGAGTTTCCATCCTCAATATATTGTATTTCTACTTAATAACTGAAGGAATGCTGGAATCACTCTCCTGTCATGTGCCATATTTATGGTTCTACGCTTGATCGATTCTTCCAGCACAGATGAAGAGTATTGCTTAAAGTTCTGCCTGTGATTATCTCATCTTGCTTGGACAGAGGAGGAGTAAATCAGGTGTCAACTTGTATTGTAGGGATTGTCTCGTGTGGAATATTGACTCTTCTGCTTCTCTAGTACCATTTGTTAAAGGGAAGCACACGCGATAACAAAGTCATAGGATCAGATATAAAGTATATTTTGAGTTAAAATAGAAATGAATTAGAGAAAATATTGTACCAATCAGCAAAATTCCTACAGCTAAATTTTTCTTTTTTTAAAGATTGACACCTGAGCTAACATCTGTTGCCAATCTTCTTTTTTTTTCCTTCTTCTCCCTAAAGTCCCCCAGTACATAGTTGTACATTCTAGTTGTAGGTCCTTCTGGTTGTGGCATGTGGGATGCCACCTCAGCCTGGCCTGATGAGCAGTGCCATGTCAGCACCCAGGATCCAAACTGGCGAAACCCCGAGGCGCCGAAGTGGAGTGCATGAACCTAACCACTCGGTCACGGGACGGCCGCACTACAGATTATTTTTAAATAAATATTCAAATGGATTTTCTCTACAATGGCTCCAATCTATTATTAAAAATAACCTTATGTGCAAATTACTATGTATCTCTTTTTAAAATTCTTTCTTTCCTTTTTTTGTTTTGAGGAAGATTAGCCCTGAGCTAACTACTGCCAATCATCTTCTTTTTGCTGAGGAAGACTGGCCCTGAGATAACATCCATGCTCATCTTCCTCTACTTTATATGTGGGATGCCTGCCACAGCATGGCGTGCCCAATGATGCCATGTCCACACCTGGGATCCGAACCTGCGAACCCCGGGCCACCGAGAAGCAGAACATGCACACTTAACCACTGCACCACTGGGCCAGCCCTCTATGTATCTTTTTAAACAGTCTTATTGAGATATATAATTCATATACAACTTTAGCTAAGGTATATAATTTTGTGTTTTTTAGTATATTCGGAGATTTGTGCAACTATCGTCACAAATCCAATTTTAGAACATTTTTGTCACCCCCCAAAAAACCTGTTAACCTTCTATCCTCATGTCCCTGCCTCAGATCTAGGCAGCCATGACTCTAGTTTTCTGTCACTGTAGATTTGCCTCTTCTGGATATATCATATAAATTGAACAAATAATATGTGGTTTTTGTGACTATCTTCATAGCATAATTTTTCCAAATATCTGGGCCTCCTCAGAGTCAGTTTCTTTTGCCTGCTTTTCCCCCTGTGTTTAAGTAATGCTTTCCTGTTTCTTTATATGTCTTATTTTTCTGTTGCTAACTGGACATTTTAAATGATATATTGTAGCAACTCTAAAAAATGATCCACACTGCCGCCAACCTAGGGATTTTTGTCTTTATTATGTTCCTATTTGCTTGCTTTTCAGTGCCCTGGGTGGACTGTTTTGGTGAAGTCTACTGCCCTTGCGGTGTGAAGCCTCTGCTGTTGCTCCTCAGTCCTGGGCTGTCACAGCCCCTGCCATGGTTTCACTAGTTATGACTATGATTTTAGTTGGGCTGTCTTTGTCTCTCTTTAATCTCTCAGTTAAGCTTTGTAAAAGTTTGCCACACTGGAATCACATCCATTAGTTATCCCTAACTGACTGCGAGAGGATGATCTGTTGTGTCATCAACACTCTGGGGCATAAATTGCTCCACATTCTGATCCAATTAAACTTGTGTCCCTTTTAGAGGCTGAGTATTTTCAGCCTTAAGAGACCCAGCTGTCTCTTTCACTCTTCTCTCTATTTAATTTCTACCTAGTCTTACATTCCATCTTCTCTCAATTGCTTCCTACCAAGATCGCCAATGTTTTCCACACGTCCTTATGCATGAACTTCTCCAGGCTCTATTTCAAAAAAGTCACTCTCTTCGGGGGAAAATGTGGGTGGCTCTCCTGTTGCCGACTGCTTCTCCATCCGGTTAGGACCTCTGCCCTTCTGCATTGGAGCTGGGGTGGAGACAGCAGCCCGCTTCTCCTGGAATATTACCCCTGCTCTACAGGTAGAATGTTGAGTGGTTTGGTAGCTACTAGTTTTCTCAGCTTGCTCATTTGGAATGGAACCTCCACGCTATAAGCACACTGTGGGTTGAGAGGTGCAGACCCAGTGTTCTCAGCCTGCAGCCCTCTCTGTTGTACCTGCCTGGAATAGAGCTTCTTGCAACACAGCTGCGGGGACCAGAGTAATTGGCAGCCTGCTGCTCCTGGGATGAGAGTGTTGCTCTAGGATGGGAGTTATGGGGACAAGGAGCCTCTATTCTGGTGAGCTTCCATCACACTTAGCTGGGCTGAGAGGGGGAGGAGGGAAGGGAGCAATCATGGCTCAAATGCCAAGACTCTCCTTCTTACCAAAATTTGAATAAGTGTTTCTCCCTTTGCTATATGCCATTAGGACAATTTCCAGAGACTTTAATTCTTTCCTTTTTTTTAATAAATAACTCACACTACCGTTACGGACGTCCCTACCTAGATAAGTGTTTGTGTTTATTATTATTATTTTACTAATTCTTATCCTCTGAATGAAATAGTTTTTGAGCCAATAAAGATAAGTTCACCCCTTATCCTTGTCACAGTTCATCTGCCTCTACCCCTCACCCCCTGCCCCCACCTGTGCTGAGAGGGGCCTATTTAAGGCTCACTTTGATGAAAGGCAGTGGGGAGCGGTTGGAATATCAGCGAGATGAGGCCTGTCCCTAGGACGGACGGACATTTCCCAATCAACTTCAACTATAAGTTACAGCAGAGCAACTGAAAAGGAAGGTCAATGAGGGGTCATTACTATCATGTTTGGTTTTGCCTTTTTAAGGACATATGAGCAGATTGTGCAACTTGCCTGTGAACAGTGGTATTAGAAGAGGTCATTTGTGCAATATCTCTTTTTGTCTCTTCATACAAATTATTACTTCTTTTCTCTAATAGAGTTCTATTGTTAATACAATTTGACCATGAGAACCCACGAGGGAGAACTAAAATTCATCTACCTGCGAATTAAATTAGCACATAAGTCATTCCTTAAAACCCACCAGAAATACCTCCCTAAATAATTTACTTGTTCATATTACTCTTACTCAAAAACTTCATGCTGTTCCATAATGATTGTACTCAGCGCTTGATTTTCACATTAATTTCCCAAACTTATTTCCTCTTTGATATCCATCTGCTGCTACACTGTAGTTACAGCAAAATACTCATTTTCCAAATACATGTATTTCAGTGTTCTTACATATATGGTCTTCAGACATATTGGTGTCTAATCAAAAGGATTAGGCTTTTTAAATTTCCATTATTTTAGCATAAAAAAAGTATTTGGAAATATAGGTATTTGTATATAAATATAAGCATTTGGAAATAATATGTCAATAAGTGGTGAAAATTACACCGCTGCCACATTTTTATTAAATGTTCTACCCACTATAATATTCCTTGCCATCCTGTTGAACAGTGCTGGGAATTTGATACAAGATTATCAGATAGGTAGAATCATGTTGGTACATTACACATGGTGCTGTTAAAAGATAGACATAAACCTGCTATAACAGCTCAAAATATACCCAAAAACTAATATGTAAAAAAAGAAAATAAGACTTAGCAAGTGGAATGCTCTGATACTGTTAATTTTGTGAAGAAAATATGCAGTGGGAGATATAATCTAAATTCAGTGCTTTTCTCTCCAAATTATCTATTTTTCCAAACATGCAGACAACTTTAATTTATCCATGCTTTGACCATAACGGGAATATGGCTTGTGGTAATCCAGGTATTAAGCAAAGTGAAGTCATAAATCATTCACAATTACAGGTCACATAAAATTGCTGATCCTCGAAGAGGCTGCCACCTCAGCTTGTTACCCTCACATCCACTCCTTTGCATACATGTCCTTTCTCATAGATCTTATCTACTGCTTTCCTGAACTATGTTTTAAGAATGAGAAAAGTATTGTTTTTATTTTTTTTTCCTTTTTTGTCTTCTAAATTACATTTTACCAGTGTTCAGCCTTTTCCTAAAGTCGGAGATGAATAGATGCAATGCTACCCTCCCCCCCAACAAAAGGATTCGGGGTAGTAGGGTGTTTGGATATTTATGGTTTGTTAAATTCGAAAAATCTTGTGCTAAAGATTTTTTTGTTGTTCTGGTGTTTATTTATATCTCATAATCTCAGGGCCATTGATGGGCTCTTTTTGTTACAAATTTCTAGAAGAGCTAAATAATATAGAATTTACTTAACAATAGAATTTGCTTTATTTTTTGAGTTCTGAAAAATATGCTTTGGGTAATGCTGCCCTTGACACAGCTGAAACTATGCCCCAGCAACACAGTTCTCTTTTCATTCTTATTTCCCATAAGATATCCTTTATTTCTCTCCAATCTGGCAGAGAATGAAGGACTTTCAAATGCATAAGCAGCAGTGTGGAGATACATAAAGTGATTTTTATGCTGTTTAAGTTCACTTCTACAGTTCATAAAATGGTACAATTTCATAATTATAATGATACTAACATTGAGTGCCTACTATGTGCTCATGTGTGTACAAAGCGCTATGAATAAATTACTCCACTGATTCCTCACACTAATCTTATGTTGTCATTATTATTGTTCCTCTCACTTTGCAGGTGATGAAACTGATTCACAGAGAGTCTCAGTGACTTTCCAAGCCTATAGGATGAATATGAAAATTTGTAGGAACCACTATGCTATATATCAGGAAGACTGGATCACTAGTAAATGTTTACTGAATAAAGAAAAGACTTATTTGTGATGTTACTCTACTCTTTCTGTCTTATGATGTGCTAGAGGACAAAACCAGAACAACCAAGAGCACTTTCTTTGGATGCAGACTTCAATTTAGTTCTCCATCAGTTACTACAGTTATATCCATGGTGAGTCATCTGCCTAACAGAAGCTTGGAAGTCACTGGGAAAATGGCCCCCACCAGTAGTATTTTTTCTTTTTCTCTCCTTTGCCTACCCCCAATGTCTTCTCATTTCCTCCCATTGTCTTCTCTGAATGCAGCTGAACATAGTATGTTTTATGGTAGTCTTCTGACCTTCATATTGGCAATGCCCCCTCCACACAGATCACACACACACCTCCCCCCCACACACATTCCTCAATCAAAACTTTCAAAGCATCAAAGAACAATGGCTAAGCAGATGATCCACTTTCAGGCCATCTTCCAAAGGCTGTTATTTCAGTTCTCCCTGCTTTTTCATTTACTGTGTCCTTGTGACAAGCATATTTACCAATACATTTCTAATGTTATAAACAGAGCGATATCCAAAGCCCAGAGTCACTTCTGGAATGCAGAGAACTAGAGGCCTTGCTATTTCAGGTATTGTTCTCTCAATGCCAGGTCTCCTGGAAGAACGACACGGAGTGGTGAAGTAGGAAATAGACAAATAGCTCATGGGGTGATTTCATATTTTCAAAATACGTATTCAAAAGCAGATTCATTATTCTTGGAACTAAAGCCCTTGAGTAGGCTACAGACGGGGCAAACGAGTCAGCCCCGCCACAGACGCTCCGCGTTTTCGAGAAAGGACTGTTCACAGCAACGCGCCGGGACTCCTGCCTCCGCCTCCCCGCGCCTTCAGAACCAGTCCTCGGAATGATGGGGCACTGACTGATAAAATTCTTTGTAAAGTTTGAAAGGTGGGACATTTAAATTCAGGTGTTATCATCAATCCCTATGTTTGCTAGTGCTTCTGGTAATCATTTAAACAAACTAGAAAGTTGTAACTTGGATTTAAGTGACATTTTTTTGCCCACATCTGTCAATAAAAAGCATTTTAAAAAGTAAAAGTGGATGAAATAGTAGTGGTTTTTAAACATCAATTTTACGTATATCCTTAAACATTAGAAAAGTTCTCAGTAGACTTTACCGTCCAACTCCAAATGGCTGATTATTGAGCTCAAGGTTTTATTGAATAGGGCAAAAAAGTTATTTAATCTAGCTTATTTTGACTGTTCATTTAGATCTGAAGTCTAGTATCTATCACCAGAACCTGTTAATGGTGCTGGGTCATTAGGTCATCAGGTCATTTCAAGAGGGTCAATGAAAACTATTTTCTGTTTTGACAGAGAAACAGTTGCTATGCATGCTATGAGTCAGGCTCGGCTTTACATGCGCTGTGCTGCACAGACAGCCGTGTGAAGAGGAACTTTACTTCTGCCTGCACATAGTATCAGCATCTTCATTTACCTAAGCCAGTTCTCAAACTTTTGATTCACGGTGGCTAATTTCTATTGGTATTATTAAAATTGGTCTAGTCATATTTAATATTAATATTCTGGACATGGTCTCATATTGAAATACTTTGTACTTTAATTCTTATTCAAAGTTTCTACATCAAATCTCACGGAGGTGTGGTGAAGGTGCTCTTATGAGTGCTGTCGAATAATTGAGAGGTTTACTGAAAATAAGCTTTGCACTTTGAGAGCATGTGGTCATTAAGAGTAAAGAACAGCTCATTATTTATAAAAGGTTTCATAGGGACAATTCATTATGTTAACATATATTATAGTTTGACATCTAGCTCTTAGAATATAGCCTTAAAAATCTGATTATTATCAGCATAATAGATATAAAACTGACAGTAACAACAATGATGATAATAAAACCCACAGCAACAATATTACTATATATTATCATCAGTCAGGAGTATTACCCCCACTCTAGAGAGGAGACGATTTAAACAAAGAGATAAAGTAACTGCCCCTCCTCCCGCCCCAGGTAACCTCACCAACCAAGCAATAAAAGAGCTTCAGGCTATCTTGTCTTCCACCCCTCCCCTTCCCTTCCTGTGAAGGTGAGCTGGACATAAAGGAGGTCAGTTCCTGTGTCTCTTATTTCTAGGCTAATAATCCTCAGAGGATATTTTAAAGACTATTGCATTTAAATAACATTTTCCAGTGTCCTTTGCCCCAGGCGTCAGGGAATTTGGGAGGTGCACAACTTGGTGTGTGTTATGTCTAGTGACGGCCATTTTCTCATTTCACTGGAGATGGATATCATCTTTTTTTTTTTTTAAAGATTTTTTATTTTTCTCCCCAAAGTCCCCTGGTACATAGTTGTATATTCTTTGTTGTGGGTCCTTCTAGTTGTGGCATGTGGGATGCTGCCTCAGTGTGGTTTGATGAGCAGTGCCATGTCCGCGCCCAGGATTCGAACCAACGAAACACTGGGCCGCCTGCAACGGAGCACTCGAACTTAACCACTCAGCCACGGGGCCAGCCCCCGGATATCATCTTTTAAAGTGTGAATCAGAGCGTCTCTAATTGCTTCCCCTTTCATAGTAAAGGCTAAAGTACTTACAATGGTTTGCAGAATCTCCTGCCTCTCTAACTGCTCTCCCACCCCTCTCTCTCTCTTGCTCACTTATGGCAAACCATAGTCTTCCTTGCAGGTTCCTCAACACACTACATGCCCACCCGACTCAGGACCTGTGCTTTACATGTCTGGAAGTCTCTTCCTCCAGATACTGATTTTCTTCCTTTCTCACTTCCTTCAGATCTCCTCTTAATGTCAGCTTATCTGAGATGCCCTCCCTGCTAACCCTATATCGGATGGGAAGCCCACACCCAAGTCCTCTTCTCTGGCTTTGTCTTCTCCAGAGCATCTTTGATTCCTCATTTATGATGCATTGCTTGTTTTGTTTACTGTTGTCTCCTCCACTAGAGTGAAACCTTCATCAAGAACTGTTAGCTGCACAGTCTCCTGTCAGATTTCTAGTGCAGAGAACATGGCCTAGTAGGTGATGAACACTCGAAAATATCTGAAGACAGAATGAGCTAACAACTATGGGAGAAAATATATTCTCCTTCAATAACCTTATCATGTATTTTAATCTAATTACCAGGCACCGTGGCAAATGTGTAACCCACGGAAGAAAACAGACAACTAGCAAACATTCCGTGTCCTTTTGTTTGTGCCCTCCTTTTGTCTAGAATCACTCCAAATGATTTTTCCCCATAACTCACCTATCAATTTTTCTTTATAACTAGCTATCCAGTCACTAATATGTTGGTACGTTGAAAGGAAAATATTTAAAAATAATAGAATAAAATTTTACCAAAGTTAGTTTTATGTTTTATAACTACGTTCATGAGAGATCTTCTTGATTGTACTTATTTTAGAAAAAAAGGGCTACATGTATTATAAAGTCTGTATAAAATATCAAAGATCATGCATTTTTGATTCTAGATTGCTTACATTTTCCACTTATGATGTATTCTGTTAAAAAAAAGAAAAAGACACTCAGATTGTTTTTTCCCCAGCTGGTTTTGGCAGCTCAATTTTAACACTCTCCAGAGAGCTCTCAGAAGACGTTTAGGTGATTTAATGGCCTGCTATTATTAAGCTGGAGATATTTTATTTTATGTTGTGATTGCCATAACCATTGCATTCACATTCAAATAATAGGTAATCTGACTGAGAAAGTATCAATATATCTTTTAGGGAATTAATCTGTATCCCTTTCCCATGACTTTCTTATTGACACATGATAAATGTAATAATAACAATGGTAAGTCATCAAACGTTCTGGCAGAAATGCCAGGGAGGGGCAGTGGGAGAGTGCGTAGACTTGAGAATATTGAAGGACAGTTCAATGCAGGAGAAATGACATGTGTCATGTCATCCCACAGTGAGATGACAGAGCGCATGGGGATGGTCTGGTGTCAGCAACGTGTGCAAGTTGGGCACGACTGGAGTCTGCGATTGTGTTTCTGGTTACCCTATGTGACACAATAATAAGGGACCACTAAAACAGCCGTCAGATCCTAGAGGAGAAATATCCAGAACAAAAGAGAAAAATAGTGTGAAAAAGCAGAAATCATATTCCCCTGTGCATCATATCTGCCAGCAGTCTATAAGGAGTCCAAAAATTAGGGTGATACATACTCACGGCAGAAAGGAAAAATTGAGCAGGCAAAAAGAAATATTAAAACCTCCCTTTATATGCATACTTATCTAAATATAAGAAAATATATAGAAGCATGGCCCTAAAAAGTTTTACTCTTCAGATTGACGTAGGTGTGCTCAAAGGAGGTGGTCTGTTACGTTTCAGTATATTGTAACGCCTTTCAGTGTTGAGTGTGTCCAAATGAGCTGACTTAAGAATATTTTATGGATTTAATAAAATTTATCCCTACAAAATTGATAAGGAAAAACACACCCAACAAATCCAAACCTACAACTGTAGAATGAAATGAACAGTAATGAGAACACAAGTGAACAAGAAAATGACATTGCTGGTATTTCTCAAAGTGTGGTTATATCAGCCACACGATGGGGTAAGAATAATAATCTAATATGACGAGAATGCCAGCCCCCAAAACCTCAAAATCACAACAATTTCAAATACGGATATTTATCCATTATCATTTATGATAACTCATGCTTTGAGACATTAACTAATGGTTGTATAAAGCTATAAAAATCAGTAAGACATACAAAAACTAAGCATCTTGAAGATGAAGATAAAAATGAGAAAAATTTTACCAATATTTAAAATCATGAAACTTTCAATTCAGTATTTTGTACAATTTAATGCAAAAATCCTAAATACTTGGAATCTATTTTTGAAACGTCTCACCTAATAGAAAAGACCAAAAGAAACATCCGTTTTTCTTGTTATGGTAAAAATGGTTTAAATACTATTAGGAAAACAACAGCGTAACAAAGTCTGTTTTCTGTAAACACTACAAAGAGGATGCATAGAAAACATTGATAAAAAATTTGTCAAATAAGCAATAGAACAAATTTCTTTCATGTGAAAGTCTTTTTTAATTTGAATTTGAAGTACACATACTTGTAACATGTTCTGCTTCTGGCATAATAAATATGTAGAAAACTACTGAATGAAAGATGTGCTGGAGAAGATATATTCTTCACAATAAATGACTTCTATATAAAAAGATGTTGGCCACTGAGAGTGTGGTTGCTTTGACTGGAGTGGAAAGGAAGTGTTGGGTCATGAAATAGCCCATAAGTTAAAGGCATTTATTGCATCTTTAATAAGCAAGAAAAGCAGGCTACTGCAGCAAAGGAGTTGACAACGAAAGGGCGTCACTGGTAATATATAGAGGTTTTTTTTTTTTTTGGTGAGGAAGGTTAGCCCTGGGCTAACATCTGTGCCCATCTTCCTCTATTTTGTGTGTGGGTCACCACCTCAGCATGGCTGAGGAGTGGTATAGGTCCGCTCCCCAGATCCAAACCAGTGAACCCAGGCTGCCGTAGTGGAGCAAATCAAACTTAACCACTACACCATGGGGCTAGCCCCTGTGATATTATTGGTGGAGACCCCTTAGGAGAATCATGCAGGAATCCACACAGGTGATGCTCAAGTGGTGGGTCAAGCTTTAACAGAGGCAATAGAAGATGTCAGCTTTCAGAGGTATTAGAAATGCAAAGCTTGAAGATATGCTCATAGATTGTATGTGGGTTGGGTAGAAAATACTATAATCAAGGATGACACTTACATTGAAATTTTGTCCTGAGCAAATCAGCGGATGGTGATTCCAGCAAAGCTTTCTATTAAGGAGGATCGAGCAAATGGAAACTACATTCCATTACCAGCATGATGGATACTGGAGAGAGTTCTGGAAAATCCAGCACAGTAGAAATAAGCATCTCTCTCATTGTTCCTATATTTTTCTTTTCCTAACAAATTTGGCTTAAAAATTAAGCTTAGGGTAAACCCTTTAAGGGGATCTCCTTATTAGATAAGGAGAAGAGACAACATCAGTTGGTTTTGCTGCCACACTTTTGAGACAGCTCCTGCAATGCAAAACAGCAATCCCTTTTGCATCTTATTGGGGTTACTAGCAAGCAGCATAGATCTGGTTCACTAAAAGTTCTCAGAGGAAACATTACAGTGTCTTAACAAAAGGAGTTCCAAGGTGACCACAAATCCAAGGCTGAAAAATGTCCTCTCTATTCTATTTCTTATCCCAATTTATTTGCAACCACATTCTCAACCACGCATAAGAAAGATTCTCAAGCAGATAAAACGACATCATAAAAATACTCTCATATAAAAATGCCAACAATATAGATGACCAAATATGAATATAAACACATGTACATTATCAAAATTTTAGGTATTTTAGACACTTTTTTGGAGGAGCTTTGGCTAGTATGATTTAAAATGCATATAGAAAAATTTCTGAAATTAGACGAGAAGAATATGAAAAATAATAAAAAAAAGTGGGGAGAGAATTAGCCTGAACATGTATTCAAATAAGCAAAATTTTTGTATGAATAGACAAATATATAATGTTATAGAATTAAGAATCCAAATATAAGTGGTGCTATTAAGTGGAAACACTTAGATATATTTAATATTTTTTTTAAAAAACTGGACTGTTCAACTGGAAAAAATTTAAAAATGAGTAAATAAATAAAGAATGAATAAATTGATATTTTATAAAATAAAATTTAAAACATTTTTCAAAGTAAAGATTGCACTACAAAGAAAAGTCATTGATGTGTGTTCATATTATGTAAAATAAAGCATGAAATGCTATTATGTTTTAAAATGAACAACTTATCACAAGTGATAATTTCTATTCTAAAAAGTCAAAATTATTTTCAATATCTTTTTAAAATGCTATAAATTCTTAGGATTTCAAACCACACAACTGGAGTTTTTTTTTTTTAAGGTAACTTTTTTTTTCGGTGAGGAAGAATGGCCCTGAGCTAACATCTGTTGCCAATATTCCTTTCTTCTTTTTCTCCCCAAAGCCCCAGTACATAGTTGTATATCCTAGTTGTTAAGTCATTCTAGTTCTTCTTGTGGGATGGCACCACAGCATGGCTTGATGAGCGGTATGTAGGTCTGCATCCCGGGTCTGAACTGCGAACCCTGGGCTGCCCATCAGAGCACACAAACTTAACCACTTGGCCATGGGGCTGGCCCCTACAAAAATGGAGTTTAATTGCTTAAAGGGAATATAAAAATAAAGATAGAGACATTGTTCTCTAGAAGACGATAATAGATCAGCTGTGGTTCCAGGCAACATGGAATGATGGCATTCCATCCAGTCTCTCCCACTGAATACATCTGGGAAACCTGGACAGAAAGCAGGCAGCAGCTGTTTAAACTCACAAAAGCAAAAAGTAGCAGGTAGAGTGGGTAGAAGACCACAACTCAAAATGACACCAGACTAACAGTGAGTCTACCATTGCTCCCCCTCTGGAAAATGCGAACCTAACCACTACACCACCAGGCCTGGCCCCAGAAATCCTCTAGTCCTGATTCAGAGTGGGAAAAGAGAGTCTTAATGCTCAAAGAGAATACACAAACCCCAGCCCCTATTTCATTATTATTATTTCCACTTTTTTGCTTTTTTGCTCTTAGTCTGAGCCCTAGCCCCTAAGCAATTCCATGGGTGGTGGTGATTAGCTGATGATAATTGCAGCCTACATCAGCCAAAACTCTGAGGGAGGGGCACTTTCTGTTTCCTAGAGCTGTGATTCCAAGAGGATTGCAGCCAACTCCTGTTGCTTTTTTTCTGTCTCTGTCCTTTTGCTCCTTGGTCCCAGATGTGAGTGCAATTGCTTAAGCACAGAGCACAGTAAGTACACCACAGATCTCTGGGAAGAGGAATGAAAGGAGGATTCTAGGGAACTAGAACGCTCAGAGGAGATGGCAGAAAAGGTCATTAAAGGTCACTAAAGTGACCTCAGCAAATTTTTAATGAACTCTTGTACTCCCCCATGAGCTTCACAGATGTGGATCTGATCCTATTAAGCAGACCAAAAATAAAGAGAACTGAACTAACAGACAGAGTACTACTCATATCCCAGACTGGCCACCGGTGGCACACACCCAGGACAGATCTGAATAGTACAACAAAACCTTTGAAAAGTAAATGGACACTGGAAACACAACCCACAGAAGGCAGGTTGGAATTTGTGGCAAGAATCTAACCAGATCAACTGCTTGCTAAAACAAACAAAAAACCCATTATTCTCAATAGGATTTAAATAAGATCAGCATCTCAAACATATTATTTTAAATGGTGAGGATACAGTCTACAATTATTCAATGCATGGAGAATCAGAAAAATCTCAACTTGCATGTGAAAATCCAAATGAAATATGCCAATTTTGAGGTGTTGGATTTACCTGAAAACGCCTTTAAAGTAGCCACTAAAAAAAAATGCCCCAGTAAGTAATAGAGAACATGATTGAAACTAGTGGAAAAATAAAGTCTCAGCAAATAAATAAAAGATATGAAGGTGAACCAAATGAAAATTTTACAACTGAAAAATAAAATAAATGAAAATTTTCACTGGCTGGGCTCAATTCAGAATGAAGATGACAGAGAAAAGAGTCAGTAAGTTGAAAATGAATCAGTAGAAATTTCCCATTTGAATAAAGAAAGAAATGCAGCGAAAAAAAATGAATAGAGCATGAGACTTGTGGGTAATAACAAAAGTATTAGCATTTGTGCCATCAGAGTCCCAGAAAAAGGACAAAGAATGCAGTACTCAAGAAAGAAATTGAAAAAATAATGGTTGAATAATCCCCACTATGCTGAAAGACATAAGCCTACAAATTCAAGAAATGAACTCCAAACACAAAAAATTAAACACAGCAAAACCCAAAAATAACCATGCCAAGCATATCAAAAAGAAAGCAATGAGAATTAAAGACAAAGACGATGATGTAGTTTGACATATGTTTGTACTGAAGCTCTTGCCATTGAATTCCCGTATATCTATACTCTAACCTATTCTCATCTGGCAGAGGGCTTTGAACAAACTTTCTGATCCTGTCCTATAAATTCCACGTCATATATGCTCTATTTGTTTCTTGGTTCTGAGAAAAAACAGTGTTGTATCTTCTGCCTTTTTGTCACATTGAAATATGTGCAAAAAAGGATAAAGTGCCTCTGAGATCATTTTAGTATTAGTGATCCAAGGTTATTTCACTTTATTAATTTTATGACTTAGTAGAAAAAATGCTAATATACTGTAATTTTCTATGCACTTGAAGTATTTTCTTAAATGCAGTGCTCTGTTTATCACATAGGAGTAAATTACTGTAAGTCATATATCCTTCACTGTGAATGACATCCATCGTTAAAATTACTCTAAAAGCAATATATTCATTTGCTACAATTCAGGAGAGTCTTCAGAAGAGAGATCATTTTGGGCCATTCCCATGTTTGTGAAGTAGGTTCGTGAAAGTATAAGCAATAGAAAGTTCTGGTTAATATAACGCTACTTCAGATAGGTATACACGAGTATAAAGTCGTAATTAGAAAACTTTTTCTTTTGTTTGTGAGTTATCGAAATTTCTAATATCCCCTTTTTTTCTCTGATTTTCCAGGCATCTCCCCCACTACAATATAAACACCACTATCTCAGACTCAATTTTCAGTAAAGCTTAATCTCATCAAAAAGATTAAGAGGATTTAAAAGAAATCTTAAGAGAGGAAGCTTAAAAGTTCCTTATATCTATAAAGTCACACAGGAATGTCAAAAGTTCTAAGTATTGCTGAAAAGAAGCCTCTAAAACATATACAGAGCTAGCATTTCTTTTGATAGACAGATTTGCTTTGCCTCCTAGAAGATTTTCAAATCACCTGGGCAGCTGAGCATTGCTCTTCCCTAATCAATCCCCCACAACATACATACAGACACACACGTGAGCACGCACAAACACAAACATACAAGGCACACACACAGAGACACTTGGTTTTCCTATTGATTTAATGATGAGATATTTTAAAGGATTAAATAGATATGATTAAATGCCTTTAAACAGATCATAAACATTTCACTGCCACCTCTTCTTGAATAAGGTAAAGAAGTCCCCAGTTAGGGTACAAGAACAAGCACGGAATTCAGTTCGTGCAGGATGGAGTGGGAGCATTTCCAAATGATATCTGGCATCTGGTCCTGCAGAAAGGCTGCTGGTAGAATGGAAGGGAATGTTAATTGTAAGAAGAAAAATTGCTATCTTTTGAATAGCTGATAGAGAAATCTTTTCTTAAAGTTTAGTACAATGAGAAATTGATAGAACTGGAACTACAAGTGTTAGATTTCTAAGTTATTGTGGAAAGAATTACTAATTCTGTAAGATCCTCTAAAATAAGACTGTAGTGAAAGGTAAAATTTAGTACAGAATTTTCTTGTTTTAAAGAGCCTCCCAATTTATTACTGCTGAAAGTAGTTGAAAGTTATGTAGAGCTATTAATCTAAGTGGATATTTAGTGTCAAGAGAATAACCCATTTCTTTTAACATTGTTTTCCTTCTGAAATCAAAGACATTGGTCATTTGAAATGGTACAAAAGAGAAATTGCAAGTTTTTACAGCAAGAAGTACCAATTTGGTAAAGATATTAATATAGTTTTCATTTCAATTTCACTTTTGAAAAGGAAAACATACTAATTTACACATTTTTAAATAAACTATGACCATAATATTCAAAACTTAGTGAACAAATATATCATTGAATTACTTTGAGCAAAATAACTTTCAAATTAAAAATGAGAAGTTTTCATTTACATGAATATCATTTTAAAGTTAGTTATAGAAAGAAGTATGCTTGTAATTTAATAGCGGAAAAAAAACATTTAGAATGGTAGACTGAAAACAAGGCGGAAGAGTTGGCACACAGGAGGAGAAAGTAGAGCTTTCAATTCAAAATCTTTTAGTGCACAGTTCCTCAATTTTTTTTTTTTTTTGAGGAAGATTAGCCCTGAGCTAACATCTGAAGCCAATCCTCCGGTTTTTGCTGAGGAAGACTGGCCCTGAGCTAACATCCATGCCCATCTTCCTCTACTTTATACGTGGGACGCCTACCATAGCATGGTGTTCCAAGCTGTGCCATGTCCGCACCCAGGATCTGAACCAACGAACCCCGATCCACAGAAGCGGAACATGTGAACTTAACCACTGCGCCACCGGACCGGCCCTGCATAGTTGGTCAATTTTAAGTTTCCCTAAAACATAAGTGAACCTCTTCTGAAAATCTGCATTGCTTTTTGCGAGAATAAATAGCTCTGGTGGAGATTTGATTACTGGCACAAAGAACATTTGCATTTTCTATTGTGTATGGTAGTTAGCTTTATTTTAATTTCAAAAAGAAAAGTGTTTCCCTTTAAATGGTGGTGCAGTATGTGTCACAATCTGTTGGTGTTGGGGCAGGAAATATATATTCTGACCAATAAGTAATTTTAAGGATTGCGGAAAATGTCTTCCTTGCGTAGGTCAAAAACTAATAAAACTATCAGATATTATAAAAGCAACATAGTCTTAGTCTCCTGGTACCTACAGAGAAGTTTTGTGGCAGAATATGATAAATGAATGTTAATATAAGTGTGCCCACGTAGGAGATATAAGAAAGTGTATACGGAGAGTTTCTCCAAACCCGAATTACCATATACTGAAAGCTGAAAGTTAAAGGAATGATTTCTGTATATATTTTTTACCATTTTAAATTAACTAAAGTTGGCAAATCATTTGTGAAGTGACACAACTGTGAAAGTCTCCTGTAAAGAAATCTTTTTAAAATCTTAGAAAAATAGAAATTGATAGAAGTAGGAAAATTCTGCATGTAGAAATGCCAGCTTGGGAGGAAAGTAGAAATCATTAACTTTTATGTTCTGGGTACCTGATAACTGATATCACACATCTATGCAAGATGATGAAGCATGATTAGAATAATCGAAATATATCCATAAATAACAAATTTAAAAGAACAAATCATAGGTGGTAGACATCATTGGTGCCTTACTGGTTTCCTCTCCTTCTGTACCTAGACCCCCTTGATGGAGGTGAAGCCACAAGAGATTTTCCTTGATCAATGAAAAGTGAGAGGAAATGAAGCGCTTAGTTTCAGGATAGACACACATAAGAGTGGTTGCTGGACCCCTGTCCTCTTCGCCCTCACTGGGGGAACAAACAGAAGTGCGATAATTGAAGCAGCTGGGAATACTGAGCCAGGAAGTGGGAAAGGCTGCCTCAGAGCTTCCCATTGGTTTGCAGCAAATGTTCTGTGAGCGAGAACTAAACGTCTGTGGTGTTAATCTTCTGAGATTCTGTCTTTGCGCACCACAGCATAAAACATCCTATCCTCAGAGACAGTCAATCAATTATTAAAAAATGGTTGATGTGCTTTTGTACTTGAATGTAAATTTAGACAGTAAAATGGCCATGTAGGAATGAAAACATCATCTAGCACTAAGGAAGAATGAAAAATTCATTTTTACTGTTTAGGGAATGACACACAAAGCCAAAATTGTCAGTTATTCAGAATCTCCATTGACTCCAATGACTGATGAGTAAAAATGATCAACTTTTGCATGGAATTTATGACTCAACTCAACAAATCTTTCCATTTTTTTACTACTATTAGTGGGAATGCTCTCTCGCTTAGTCTTACTGTGATTTCAAAGTTGACCAAAAGTGCAGAAAAATGAATGCTGGCTCAGAACTGGGTAAGTGGGCAGCAGACCAGCTCTGCCATATGGACACTGACCATGGACGGCTCTCACAATCTCTCTGGGACTGTTGATCATAGGTAAAGTTAAGGGGGCGGAGAGTAGAACTTCTACCAGTTCCTCAGTTCCAAAGATCTCCCTGCAGACCCCTGAATATTTGCTCTGCTTTTGCCACGCAGTGGCCCTGTGTCTGTTGTTTCATTTCTCTGACCCATCTCTTCCTTCCTATTTCATTGTTTTGGGGCTTGCTAATATTTCCAGTCCCCACCAAAGTGCCACTTCCTCCATGATACTCTCATTAAAAATTTTCTCTGTTTGAACTCCATTAGCATATTACCCCTGCCTCTCATGGTATGTATTATTTTTTAATTTGTTGATTATTCTTAGTTTTTGCCTATTTAATATACTACAAATTTTTGTAAAATGCACAATACATGCTTAAGATTATTTGTATGCCTCATAACACTCACCATAGTGTCTTTCATGTTACAGATGCTCTAAAGAGACATGTCTAAAGGACAATGGACAGAGAAGCACAAAAGGACCAAGGACAAAAGGAAGGAAAGAAAAAGCTGAAGCAGGACTTCTATAAAATCATTTCCTCACAAGGACTTATTAGAAAAGGGTCACTACCTTTATTCTATCAAGTCGAATTATTTGTTCTTTTACTCCATTAATCCATTTTCCCAGATATTATATTTCTATTTACTTTCTCTTATCCAAAATCTGAGAGCTTTTACTTAATCTAGGTCTCAGAGTTTCTGAGCACTATAATCATTCTTTGGAGTAATTTTACTCGGAGAACTTTGCACTTCACTGATCCTTAAGGAGTGGAGAACCACATTTTTCAAAATGCATTAAGATTGTTTTAAGAGCAGAAAAGGTTATCCAAATCATTCCAGTTCTGTTAGGCTATATTGCACATTACCTATTGTTATGGTGTGAAATCAAAGAACTGAAGTTCAGTTAATGGTTATTTTTAAAGTTTCTGCATTTTAATAAGAGATATGTAACATGTTTGTTATTTTTTAAATTTCTGAACTTAAAAATACATATATATAATTTTTACATGTCATCAAAATATTTACTAGTTGAGCACAAAAATAAAAACAAAACAGAGACCATATCTACGTGGTGTGCCTGTGTGCACATTCCTTTGTAAATGATGCTTAGGCAGCAAATATTTGGAATAGTTCTCTATGTGTGTAATAAAAGGCTGACACGTTATATTTAAAGTAAGAATAAACTCAATTATGGTTTGCATAGAGCTTAACAAAATGTAACATTTATCTACAAAGAAACATGAAGATAAAGTTAAATTATTTGCCCAATATCAAACTGTTATAAGTTTTAAATTCATGATTTGAGTCTAGGATTTTTTATTCGAATATATACTGCATTCTTTCTTTAATCATGAGTAGAATGTCAAAATTTTTCCACTTGGAAAACTTTAATTTTTTTTTTATTCAGCTCTTTTAAATAATTGGTCTGACATGCTCATTAAATACAACTGTTTTACCAGTGTACAAAATGTGTGCTGTTTTCTGGCCGTGAGGGCCCCCAAAGCTGCTTCTGAACAATACTCCAGTATTATTTTGAGGAATTATCTCTTCTAATGGAACATAATCTGTGGAGACCAAATCAGGGACACGTCCTCCCATGGCCAGCAGATTAAGCTATTCAATCATATGTTCCCTCCCAAGCTTTGATTCTTACAAGGGACAAAGAGAGGAATGGATTGCTCATGTCATGAAACGCAACCTGTGCGCAGTTCCTAAATCTCTGTACCTGATTTAGTTCTAAATAGGGCCCAGGTGTCTTTTCTAAGTCTTTCTGTTAATTCTGA
This sequence comes from Equus asinus, assembly GCF_041296235.1. Classification (NCBI taxonomy): domain Eukaryota; kingdom Metazoa; phylum Chordata; class Mammalia; order Perissodactyla; family Equidae; genus Equus; species Equus asinus. The sequence goes on along the minus strand of NC_091797.1, from coordinate 6,265,821 downwards.
GATCTCAGTATGCCTTTCCAGTAACTCACCTGTGCTTAAGCCATTAGGGGTGATTTGTGTTACTTGCTCTAAGGAATCCTGGTATTACTGGTCACCATCAATATATTCACAATTGTGTTTCTCAATACCTTACATGTCATACGGTGTTAACAACATACTTAATAATCTAATGGAATGATTAGAAAACAGATTAATGATTTATTGAATAATGAATGTATTACTAAATATAATGTATTCTCTGCTGAAAAGCAGAGTCATATATAACAGTGACCTATCTCAGACAAGAAACACATTAACTCATTCACTTAGAAAAGGACACTTGGGGCCGGCCTGGTGGCATAGTGGTTAAGTTCACGTGCTCCACTTTGGCGACCTGGAGTTTGCTGGTTTGGAGCCTGGGTTCAGATCCTGGGGGCAGACCTATGCAGCACTTATCAAGCCATGCTGAGGAGGCATCCCACATATAAAATACAGGAAGAGGGGCACAGATGTTAGCTCAGGGCCAATCTTCCTCAGCAAAAAGAGGAGGGTTGGCAGTGGATGTAGGTCAGGGCTAATCTTCCTCAAAAAAAAAAAAAAAAGGAAGAAAATGACTTGTTGTTACTTGAGAACTAGAATGCCTAAGATGTAATTACCATTTGGGGAAGGCAAGATTGGTTTTGAATTCTATAGATAGTTCTATACTTCATATAAATATCTTTATGTGTTACTTTTACAGAGTTAGATGAAATGCCACAGTCCAAATCTATTTAAGGGTATACATTGTGTGTTTGAGATGAACCATTTAGGTTCATTTAAAGCAAATGTAGCTATTTTTAAGTTTAAAGGATACCTTTAAAAGATTTCAGTAGACTCCTATATTAAGAGGATGATTAGGTAGATGCACCTATTTAGTAACTGTCCATCATGCCCATAATCATGCTGTACTCTCCAAGCCATTCCACCCCTCACTGATACTATATTATTCTAAACCCATTTTATAGCTCTGGGGCCTATCATGAAATGGAAAGGAACAGCAAATAATCAAAACATATGCAATGAGATAATTTAGTTTTGTAACAGGTGAGAACAAATTTTAAACACTGTAAATAATCAGAAATCAAATATTGGGATTCTTGATTACAAAAATGAAAATATCTGATATCAAAACCAAAATTCAATGAACTAATATGATAAAGCATAAATACCCTTTACATATAAAAAGAGCTCTTCTAACATTCCAGAAACATTAATAAACAACTGAGAACAAAAAGTCAGTTCAAAAAAATCCGCTGATAAATTTATATTATAATTAGTGTGTGAGAGATCAAAAGTTATTTCTTCATTATTCTTATGAACAATGGATAAATAAAAATGTGTTTTCTATATAACGAAGGTAACAAGTAGTTGAATTACAGTCAGGCATATAACTTCAAATTAAAAATAGAAAATGAAATAATGAGTAGAGTGTGTGTGTATGTATGTGATTTAAAATTAAATTAAGGAGAAGGAAGTAGAAAGAAGTACAAAAAAAACATTGGCCAACAGGACGAAAGAAGCCCGCCAGGACCGCTAATGGTGGAAGAAGATAGTACTGTTAAGAAAGTAGGAGTTTTAGGCAGATTACAAAACTGAAATTATATTTATGTAACAAATTATTTGGAATGTTCTATTTGAAAGAAAAAAGTAAACCTTAATTTGCATTCTTGAGATCTGAGTGTGGGTGATTGATCTGAGCTAGCCAAAGATATGTCTTCCCAGATTTTATTACAACTAGCATGAAAGTTTTCGAACCAACTTATTTACCAGAGCATGTTGAGCAGTGTTAGAGAAAACTCTGGCAACAGCAAGAAGTACTTTTCTGCTTCATAAGCCAAGTATATTAATAAGTGCTAAGTAATACTTCTCCTATCAAACACTGAAGTTACCCTTGTCTCCAAAACCACAGCTACACTTGAACGCAAACTGTTTTCACTACTTTCAAATGGGTAAAGAATAAAATTGGGTTTTTAAAAAATAGCCAGATTTTTGGTGCACATAGACATTCACTTAAAACTAAACCACCCCAAAAGTTTAGCCAGTGGTGCAGTGGTTAGGCTAGAGCCAGTTTTCCTCAGCGAAAACAGGAGGATTGGCAGCAGATGTCAGCTCAGGGATAATCTTCCTCAAAAAAAATAAAACTTTTAGAAAATAAATAGATCTCACAATATAAGTACTTCATTGTCTCCTTAAATATTTTAAAATTGCAAATTTGATGAGTGCTTTCCGTCATTTTATTTTGAAGAACATTTCAGTTTTTTAGTGAAATCAATGTGAAAATAGCAGATACTTAATAGTGATTTAACTTATAGAAATTATCTAGTTCATGATAAGTCATAAACTACAGTTTATTCTAATTATTATCAGTGCACTTTAAAGATTTTCTTTATGTCATCAACTTGCTTATTTTTGCCTTGACTCAGACATAATGAGTCTTTCATTGTGTTTAAAGGTATCATATTGTTAGTAATGAGAAACTATCCAATAGAATTTTTGACATAATTTTGCCCATTATTCCTAAATGTAAAGAGAATTCATAATATTCTCACATTAACATTCTAAAATGAAAGTATCGGGGATTTTAAAAAATTTATGACATTAGCACAGACATGTCTATAGAAATATCTTATGTATTCTATTCTAAAAGAATTTATTTTATTGTTATTTATAAGCAACAATATTCTACTGCATTAATATGCAAAGCAATACAGATTGCATTGTTGTGCCCTCTAAGACTTTATAAAGAAATAAGAAATTAAGCAGCTTACTTCATTCAGATTTTAAATCCACAGAAATAAAATTAAGTAAAAAGAAATAAAATGGTTTTTCTTTACGAACACTACTGAATTGTGTAAAGCATTTAAATCTATTTTAGTAGAATCACATATTCAAAGCTAGAAGTGAATATATGAAAACCTAACCAGTAAATTATCTCCTATTTAAGCTACGTACATCACTTTAAAACACTGATTTTTAATTTATTAAATTTTACAATTGTCCTATTTACCTTAATGTAATCATATACATCATATATGTAAAAGTCTGGAATTAGGCCCTATTTTTTGCAACAAGCCTTGCTTCTTCTAGAAATTTTCCATATATGCCTCAGGAGGCATCACTCAACTTTGGCTTTCCAGAAGCACTTACGATCTTGAGGTGCAGATTTGAAGGTATGGCCTACTTGTGCTTTATGCAAGACTATGAAAGCTCTTATTTTCAGTTATGACTGGATATTTACCATAAATTTTAGTCCTATAACATTCTTTCTAAGTTTTCTAGATTATAGTAATTTTCTACTGAAAGATAATAATTATCCATAGTTAGGGAAAAAAGGCCTAATCACGTAAAAATGAAAGGATACTATGAGAGCATCACTCGCCAGTGGCATCAACAGAGTCTGCCTCAAATTGAGAGGCCCAGACTTGGCAAAATAATTAATTAGCCATGACCACAGTACAATATCTTCAGGAGAGTCAGACAGCAGCCTAACTAGTGTTTACCAATGAGGCTTCATCCCAGATGTAATAAGACATAAATTACCAGGATGCAGCACAGGAACAAACATTTTTAACAGTCTCCTTTGGTATGCATCATTCAGCCAGCTGAATTACAACTCAGGGTAAGTATTTGAGAATCTAAATACCCAAACTCTAAAATTAAAACAAACAAAAATTCACTTTCTACAAAGTATTGGATGTTTTTGATTGCTCTATCCAAACTCTTCATCAAAGCAGCAATGAGTTTCCTGTCAAAGCCTTATCCCTTTAAAAGAAGGCCATGATATTGAAATTAACCTAACTTACGAAGCCTCTGTTTCTCTCTCTCTCTGTCACACACATGTACATAGAATAGTTACACCTTATTATGCACAGGATATTGGCTAATATAATAAGCTCCTACAGTCAGGAATGATACCTTGCATATTTCATAAACGAATGTCTTATCTATACTACGTAAGTCCAAGAAATACTCAGTAAATTATAATTTTTTAAACACAGCACTTACTGATGTTAGGAGTAATTATGGGAGAATCTTTGCAAATATATGTGTGAAATAGACTGAAAATATGTGACTGAAGTTTATCCTACCCATGTAATATATGTGAGTCCTACCTACCGAATTATTGAAGAGAAAAATTTTAGTAGGTGAACTATGGTTTTGGATGTAGACTGTGTAATAAAAATGATGGATTACACATAGATTTGGAAATTCTTGTGAATATTATGTACCTAAATATTCTAGTTAGGGTAGGAAAGCATCTAAAATTTATGCTGCTTATGTATAACATATCCTCTGACTTCCCCTGCTCCTCCAAAATTTATTAGAGAAAGCTTACAATAAAAGATGAACTGGTAAAGGACAGAGATGATCACCAAGGCAATGCTCTGAAGACAGAGAGATTAGATATTTTGCTTCCAGTCTCAACAACCGCCCTGACATTGAACTTCCCGGTAACTCAATCAAAGTAGGAAATGTGAGGGGATTGTGTCATTCTCTACTACTTAGAAAGAGGAGGGACATCAGTTTATCTGGACAGAGAAACTGGCGGAACTAAACTGAAAGAGAATTTTTTTCTACAACATAGTATGTGGACTCTTCAATGTCTGTTTTCAAAAGGTGCCAAAATCTCTTTGTATAATTTGATTTCATAGTTATAATATTCCATTAATGATCAGCTTTATTTATTATAAAACTTTAAAAATCTGGCCCAAATCAACAAACTTTTTTATAGTTCAGGCTTCAGGATTTATAATCAGTCACCTTAGTTTTTCGTATTACGAATATTTTAAAAATAAAAAAATGTGAGGGCAGATACCATCTCCAATCTTAGCCTATTAGTCCTTACTCAGCCTTGGCGTCGTCTGCTCCTCTCTGGACTCCATAAGCAGTGTCCGTATCAGCTCTAAAATACAGCAACCAGATCTTACTCAATAATCCAGGTAGAGTCTCAAGTCAACCCTTGTCCTTCATGTCTTTGAACATACTCCCTACATTATATAATCTCCCACGTATGTGTCCTGCTTCCCAAAGAAGAAGTTAAAACAAACAAGCAAACATGTACGTTTAGAGAGCCTTGCCATGTGGGCATCTGCGTAGAGCTCAGGTTCGACCTGTCAGACGTCCTGGGGAGCCTGAGATTCAGCAGCGAGTAACCTGACGAGGCAACTGTATAAGGAGATGTGATCTCCAGACAAGTGCCAGGCAGAGGTTTGCTTCTTTAATTTGCAACAAGCACTGACAGAATGTGTGGCATCCGATCCTGAGTATTACAGGCGTGGTGGTTTTGAGTTTCTCCTAGAGCAGCCACTATGGTGTGGCTGGACATGATTCTTGGCTGTCTAGCTTCAGACTCTGACTTCTGGGCTTCATGAGACTATATGCTATACCTTAATATTGTTTAATACAATATTTTTCTTCTTAAACCTTACAGAGTGGATTCTTCTTTCTGACATCTTCTTCCTGATGAATACGTGGTCCTAGCAGATTACAATACAACCATTGCCAGCCTTGGTCAGTATCTAAAACTGAGTGTCCCCGCTTTATGTTCACATGCTTGTGGTAGGCAGTAATAACCCAATCTTAATCTAATGCACATGTTGGAGGTTTAGGCAGCTCACATTAACGTCACATTTACTCATAAAATTAATTTTTCTTATAAAGCCATACTTTTCCATATCAAGACATTTTGGATACTGACTCTACTTTTTATCTTTGAAGGTCAATTTCAGGTTTGTTCAGTATGACATTAATTTGTTCATTAACATGTTCATTATGACATTAATGAATAATATACCAGTGCATTCTCCACATAGGTTGTTATTGACTGCACATCTTAGGATTGGTCAGTCTCCATAACCATTTGAACCAATTCCTTATAATATCATATATTTTTATATAATATAATAAATAATATATATACAATATTTTATGTATATATATACACATATATATATATATATATATACGTATATATACACCTCCTATTGGCTTGATTTCTCTGGAGAATTCTGACTAATACAGATTTTTGTACTGGAAGCAGTTTTAGAGGAACAGACTTTTAAGAATGAGTTTTCTTAATTTGTTCTTGGGTATCTGAAATTGGCTCCCTAATCTGATTATATTTAAAGATGCTAATGACTTTACTTCCAGGAGTAAAGAGCCCATGATGTGATCTGGCAATAGAGATACAAAGTGTCACCATTGGATACTCCTAGTCAACCACTATAAGAAGCAAGGATCTGGGCAACTGTGTATACAGCACTTTCAAACATTTTACTCAAACTAGCCGTTATAATGAAATTGGCTGTTGCTCCTAATGTCTCTTGAGAAAGTGGGGAAAGAAAAGGATGAGCTCTAGGATTAGAATTCCCAGATCAAACATCACGTAAATGATCTGAAAGCTTCTATTTGTGCCCTGAGGAAGACCCTTATGTCCTGTAGCTGCAAGGCTAAGACTGCTGAAAATTAAACACAGAAGTTCAGCCTGTGACTAGCTGAATAATAATACAAGTCCATCTGCCAGTTTCACAGCATGTCTACTGTTGAAGAGAGGACATTGATTGGGAAGGAATAGGATCCTGAAAAGTGGAATGAGGACTTGTGGGAAGACCTTGAAGAAGCTGGGAACACCGAGTCCCTAAATTCTTATGATTCGTCTGTCCCAGTGGAAGAGATTTCTCCACCTCAAGTGAAGTAGCCTCTCTCCCCTCAGTGGGGGAGGCCTGTCCACTCTCAGCTGAGGGAATTAACCCTGCATTTCCCGAGGAAACAGAAATGGCCTCCCTTGAGGCAGTAGTCACTCATGACAATGCTGATACTCCTTGGGACCCACCCTTACCACTCCTCTTTCCTTCTAGGAGTTTGTTTGGTGGGTTGTCTGAAACATGGACCAAAAAAATCTGGCCCCCAGTGAATGAATTGGAAATGCCTGACCCATTTGGGTTTTAATGTAGAGGGAGGTATTTAAAGTCTCAGGGAGATGGGAGTGTTAGAGTGGATTTAGCATTTAAGATCTACTCACTTACTGTGGGAGGGTCAAGAAGGCATACCTTTGCCAGGATTGTGAGAAGTAAATTCAAGATGGGGTTCCCAACATCCTTGAAGGGCTGTGATTGCTCTTCTCTGTAGATCAGACCTTACTGTGGGGACTGCAGTTACTGACTTGAGAAACCTAAATGCAATGGGAGTAATTGGATCCCAGAGTGGCAGGGGCCGAGTGGTGACACTCCATCACCAAAGGCAAGGCCAGCATGGTTATCATAATGGACAGGAAGTCAAAGCAGTAATCAGAACAGTCTGATTCTCACAGACCTATGGCATTGGCTTGCTGATCATGGTGTTCCTGGAAGTGAAATAGATAGGAAGCCTACCAAATTCTTACGAGATCTGTCAAAACAGAAAAGTTCTAGGTCAAGTGAACAACAGCCTAAATGCCATAATTAGCTCTTGGTAAATCATGGCTGTAAGTGGGACCTATAAGCCCTTGCATGATGTGGTCCCGAACTACCTCAAGATCTCTGTGTTTAGGGTTCTCTCTGCCTGGAAGTTTCTTCCCCTTGATTTTCACATAGCTATCACTCTCATTTTATCTACATTTCTGTTTAAATGTCACTTCCTTAGAGTTCTCCTTTATTCATTAATCTAAATAGCTTGCCATCTACCACATCGCTCTCTTCTCATTACTCAACTCTATTTTTCTTGAAAGTGTGAGATGACACCAGGTAATTGTAATAGACCGTCCCTTGTATTGTTTCTTTGCAGTCTCCCCAGCAAAATTTTAGCTCCCTGAAGGCAGATTCTCTCTTTTTTTATGTGTGATTCCCCAAACCACACCCCCTCAAAATAGTACCCTGTCTCAAAAATAGTATGCATTATAACTGATTATCTATCAGTAATTACCTATTGGATGAGAGAATGAACAAATGAATTAATGAAATTCTATGTTAAGTACTTGTCAATAATGCTTTAAATAATTTAGGTATCAATGTTAAAATCAATATAAATTCTTCCATTTTTTTAAAAGTAAAATTACATTACATTCCAGTTATGTGGCATCTTGACTATTCACAATTTTCCGAAGATTTTATAAAAAGAGAATGTGTTCATTCTCTTGCTAATATGAATTCAGCTTTATGATTTTGATGGTCAATAACCCGAAGAATAAAGAAAGTTTCCTCAGAGCATCTCATTTTCTTAGAAGGGAATCTCTTAAACAACGATGATCTGAGGCAAGGAAATAGACCCAGAATAGTGATCAGTCACTTTTTTGTGGCGTCCTCCAATAATATAACTTAATGTAGTACTAAGTAAAATAACCTGGTTTATGTCCAGTTCTGCTGTTCTTAGAGCATCTTAATTTTATATAGACTTACCTCTGACCTTCCCTACCTGTTATACACCCAGCCTCTAAGGAATGTTAGTAATTTCCAAGTTGTTAGTCACTCTTCCCATCTACAAATATTCCATTAGTCAACAACATGTCCATTCAATCAGCCTCTCCCTCCATCCTGCCACACTCACCATACACAGTTACTGGTGAGTGTTCCCATTAGGAAATGTGTTTGTTCTCAAAAACAAATATCTGGGGTCAAGCCCAGTGGCATAGTGATTATGTTTGTGCACTCTGCTTTGGTGTCCAGGGTTTACAGGTTTGGATCCTGGGCATGGAAATAGCACCGCTCATCAAGCCACACTGTGGTGGCATCCCACATAAAATAGAGGAAGATTGGCACAGATGTTAGCTCAGGGCCAATGATCCTCACACACACGCATGCACAAAGAAACAAAAAAACCCCACAAATATCTGTAAATAGAAGATGCTTTGGGTGCATTATGACTCTACTTTTCATGAAGAACGTGTCTTTTCCATATATATTAAGTAAACAGAGCTGCTGGAATTTAATAATACTGAAGGTGACTTTATTGGGCAAACTGATATTCCAAAATAGAATGTTACTTGTAAGATGTACTAATAAATTAATCTGATATGATTTGTATCATAAATATCTATACTTGTATGTTTTTCTTAGCATTTATTTCTGATTAAGATTTGTAAGTTATTTTTGTATAATTTCATTAGTATTTTTATTATTTACCCTTAAAATTAGGTCTTTGGAAGGTATAATATTTCACATATCTGTGATATTAAATGATAATCCCTAGTGTTATTTTTAAATATTTTGCAATGTTTGATTAATGTAAGTTGTTTTATATTTAAAAAATCAATAAAGTAATGTTGGAAAATCTGGAATGATATTTATAATACCTTTCTTGCATTAAAAAAATTAAATAACATTATTTATATTTTGAGTAAATTTATTTGATGTTCAGCCCCTCTTATCAGAAGTAGTATCTTTAAGTAAAACTAGCAAAGTTTAAAATAAATGGTAAACATTCAGCAGAATATTTCAGATGCATCATTGTTAAAATTAACACAAAGATAACTTCCCTTTATGACTTACCATATGTGTAGTTTTAGTTGTGAAATAAAGTTTTTGCCTAGTCGCTGCAAGTTAGATTTGGAAATAAAGTTGTAAAAGTTGGAAATAGCGTCTTGAGCATATGCATTATGTTATTTTCTTTATTTCAGAAGGATCAATCTCAACATAACTCTGTGAATACTTAAGCTGCACATCTTTGAAAGATCAAATAAACGTGCATTTGAATGTGTAATCATTCTTGGATATGACAGTATTTTATTTAAAATCTCAACTGAGGAAGAACCAGGTATTTATGATCATATACAGCCTCAGAGGGCAGATGACATACTTCTCCTGGGTACCTGTCTTAAACAGAACAGATGCATTGAGAGCAAGGGCACTGGGCAGCTTCATCCTATGAATGCCCACATCTGCTAAACCAGGTTCTCTAGGTTCCACAGGGGAAAACCCATTCCTAGATAAATAATACTCCTAGGTTTTACCTATAATTTACTATTTCAAATTTCATGTAATATTCAGATAATTAAAAAATATTTAAATGATGTCTATGTTAAATTTTCCAACAAGCTATTTTCTAAATAGCAAAATGAAATAAAATTAAGGATATTATATTGAATGGTCATTTTAACATGTCTAAAAGAAGAAAAAATCATAGTAATTTTTAAGTAAGGCCAATAAAAATAATTATATGTGAGCAAATATATAAATATTTCTCTGGATCATCTTAATTTTTAATTTAATCATTTATTATAGAATGGGAAACTTTGACACAAGAAATATAGTCAATTTTTATTTTAGAAAAATTATGTAATTTTGGGAGCTGAGTGAGATAATACAATTTTTATATGAATAAGTGATGTCCTGGATATTAACAAAGGAGCTCACTAACAATGACTTTCCATAAGAACATCCACAAATTTCAATAATAAATTCTAGGTACAATGTTTCTTATTGTTAATACTTTACTACTCTGTTTCTGGGAGGTTTTTATCAACAAATCTAATAGCATTTTTATTTTACTGATTCTTGGTCTTATTTGTATAGTTAAATGGCTTGGACTGGAGAGTTTCTTAAATTGTTGTATTTCTCAAGAGGTTTCATTCAATTTAGTTTATTTTCCCAAAATGCCATTTATTTTACAGGTAAAATGTGTTTAGACTCAGTGGTATATTATTTGGAACTGTCTACATTTTGACCCTTTAATATTAATATTTTGGTCTCTTATATCCTTGAAAATTTGAGTTACTCAAGAAAATGAGGTGTCTGCTCTAAATCCCCACTATTCCCTATAGAGGATTCTGAATTTATATACATGGTCCTACTAGGACTACTAGGTGCTACGTATACTATGAATATCTTGTAGCTGCCTACAGGAGACAGAATGCAGAAAATTCAGTACAATGATAAGAACTTTTTCTCAGAAATGGCATATAAACTGAATTTGATATTATAAATTATTTTACTCAGAAAAACTGGGAATGTGTCATGTAAATATATAATTTTGCTTTACTATTTTTCTTTAGTATAAAAAGGCATATGCTCAATGATGCATAGGTTATTAGTATATTATTATATTAAATATTTTCCCAAGTAATATCTAAAATTTGTATTAGTTATAATTTAAAAAATTAAAATCTAATAAATGTGTTGTACCTTTTTTCTTGCAGCTCTATGTTGTTACTGTTGGTTTTAAAATTATAAAACTCTATCCATCTGTACAGGAGCTAGCTATGGAGTCAATACTTTACATAAATGTATATGTCATTTTTGTGACTATCATAACTTTTGTCATTCGTCAAAATATCAAATACAACTGTTTATGATTTATCCCATTGAGGGGGAGAGGAACAGTAAAATTCATTTATCCAAATACTCAATAAGCCAAAGGATGCAAAGTATAAGTCTTCTTCCTGCTATTATCATCTCAATCACTAATATACATGGAGAAAACAGCCACAAATTAGGTAAAAATCCAAAGGCCAGAAGCATAAGGCATTTTATGTGGTCCCTGCATAGTGAAGATTAAAGTATACACATTGACACTCATAAACTTGAGATATTAATTATCATTTCCAGTAAAGAAATACTACCTTTCTCCCTGAAAAATTAAAAAAGTACCCAAGCAAACGGAGAGAATCAATATTTTCATTCATATTAAATACACAGAGCAATATGCCTGACTATCAGAGCCTGCAAATTCATCCAGGAAACTAATATTGACCACGTTGTATTAAACGCAATAACTGAGTCACCCTGGATGTCATTCCCTTCATCGCTAAGTATAGAGAAAAGACCTGTACACATATATTTGCATATATTTAGATATACATATATATGTATATATAAGTATTTTCTATCAAAAAACCTCTGTTATTTAACAAAGTGGTTGTTTTCATAATTAATATTTTTTGTTTGCTTTATTTTCTTCAACGCTATGGTAATCTATTCAGTTCTACCAATCTGTGAAGAAAAATATTCCTGACATAAACGCCTTCAGCTTTGTGAAGACAGACTTAAAATTTTGGTACTTTTGAATGTAAATACTTCTCTTTTGATAAAATTGATAGCAGATTATTTGTAATAAAGAACAATTTGCTATTAAACTGCACCAAAAATGTAAAGCAAAGAAAAGTTCTTTCCAGGAAAATTAATGAATGTGTTTCCTTGGGATAAAGTAAAATTGTACGTTTAAAAGTTATAGCTGCTAAACATGATGCTGAGCCCCAGGGCAGGTGCCTGTAGAACCACGGACATGATCTTCACGTAACTTGCATTTTGACGTGTTCTGTCCCAACACTGGTTTTAACTGCTCACTTTCAGGTTAAGTAACAAAAACCCGAAGAATACAAAGATTGGTACACATAGAAAAGGTTGAAAAATTTAAATATGCACACACAATAAGTTCTGTCATCTTAATGACTTTACATATTATTGGCTATGGTCTATTATCTTGCTTATAAAATTCATGATTAAAAAATAATTCATATCTGTTATGTTACATTTTCAGTTACCCAAAGTGATACTGATTTTTCTTTCTCTTCTTTTCCTAAAAAAATTTTTAAAAATTGTAATATATACTACAATTTTCCCTTATCTTCACATGTGTAAAATTATATGCCTCAGCACTATTTGTTAATCAATTTCTTTTGTTAAAATTCTATAGATATTGTTCTCCTTACTCTTTTTTTTTTTTTTTTTTTTTTTTAAGATTGGCACCTGGGCTAACAACTGTTGCCAATCTTTTTTTTTTTTTTCCTGCTTTATCTCCCCAAACCCCACCTATACATAGTTGTATATCTTAGTTGCAGGTCCTTCTAGTTGTGGGATGTGGGATGCCACCTCAACGAGGCCTGACGAGCGGTGCCATGTCCGCGCCCAGGATTCGAACCCTGGGCTGCTGCAGCGGAGCACGTGAACTTAACCATTTGGCCACGGAGCCGGCCCCTCTCCTTACTCTTTTTGGCATTCAACTTTGAAGAGAACAAGTCTTATTCTATAGTAATCTTTAATTTTATTTTTTAAAAATATTTTAAGCTCACAATAGTCAACTGGATACATTAATGTTAGTCTCACAATTTCAAATTATAATTTTAGCTATTTTATACAGTTTAAAAATCAGTTTATATTTTACATTCAGTTTTTATTCTTTATCATTTGTGTTGGCGTTTTTAGCAATATCAATCATCCATATGTTGGCAATTCATTGTCTTTCCTATTTGTTAATAACCTCTATTATTCTTTTCTATTTCCTTTATGTTTGATGAAAATCTTCCATATTTATTCCTCCCATCACAATTCTGACTTTTCTAGTGCTGATTCTACTCTTTACTGATTGTAATGGAGATTGTTTACTCTACTGTATTAATATTTATCTCTATCCCCCTCCTATTTCATTCAGATGACTGTTTTTCTTGGCTCTCATTGTCCATAATTTTTTCCATAGTAAATATGCTTTTTTAAAAGAAGAAAACAATTGTGTCAAACTAACTTCTTTAATCTCTAGCAGATCTTGTATAAAACTAAACTTTTCTTCTTTTGTATTACTAGGCTTTCTTCCTCCATGTTGCAAAATTTACATGGGCCTCATACTGGCTTTTACATTGAGTGAGTTAATATCTATGAGTAGAATCCTAAACAATCTTAATATTTGCTTACAAAGTAGATTAATTTTATTTTTATCTTCTTGCCATTTCCTTGACCACTATTAAAAATCTCCTTACAAGATCTTAACTTCATAGGCTGAATGATATGAGTGTTTTGTGCCATTTCATGCATCGATACTCCAAGAGGAGTGGAGAGACATCTGGAGCCACTCATGTTCTCCCCTGACCCGCAAATAATACACAGCACATTTCCCATGTGGCTTTGGGTTCTGCTTGGCCTCAGTGTTCATGCCAGTCCACTTGTGGGCTGTGCCTCCTGCAGCCTTCACTTCATGAAGGATAATGGCTGCCAGGAACCAGAAAATCCATCTTTTCAAAGAGAAATCTAGCCAAATTTCTTGGTTTTCAATCTGGTAAAAATCACTTATGTAGAAATCCTGGCTTCTGCCCTTTTGTTTTCCATAATATGTTTTAATTGTTTTCATTTACAACATTAACAAAGATACTATATTTTTCTTGCAGTTGATTAAAAAAGTCAGCAGCTGTTTATTAAGTAGACCTAAACAAATAACATTTGAAATCTAATTTTTTAGCTTTACTTTTTTAATTACTTACTTACTTAATTTTTATTGCAGTAACATTGGATTTTAATATTATATAACTTATAGGGGTACATCATAATATATTTTGAATTCTGTGTAGATTACATCATGTTCACCATCCAAAGACTGATCACAAGCGATCACCACACATGCGCCTAATCACCGTTTTTGCCCTCCTCCCCCACCACTTCCCCTCTCATAACCACTAATCCAATCTCTGTCGCTATGTGTTTTGAAAACTAAATTTTTATCATGTGCTTCTAACTCTATTAAAGTTGATAAAGTTTGTGTCTATTATAATTAGTACTGTCAATGATATAATAAGAATCCATCTATGCTTCCTTGAAAATAACTCTGCTTACAGATATATCCACCTTGAATTTTGCCAATATAACTCCATCCATCTTTAGTGTATAAATATGAAAGGTACAACATTACTAAATGGTTTTACATGTGTAATTAATCCCTATGACCTTATGTTATTTGATATTTTGTGTCAAGCTAAATAAATCCATGAATGGAAGCACAAAAAGATGGGTTGGTAGATGAGTGGATAAATAGGTAGATAGATAATGGATTATTTTATTAGGGAACAATTAAAAATGTCTAACATTGACAGACTGTTTATGAAGTAATAAACTTGGATTACTCTGTAGCTTATCATATTTTATTAATTCACACTTCTTTGTGTAGCATTCACGTAGTGAGAGGTATTCTATTACTAATTAAATGAAAGTGCAGTGAACTATTACCTTGAAAAGCAGGATAACTGTCTTCTCTTTTATAACACGTGTGTACTCTGTAGGTATTTGATACTTTCTGGCTACTTTTTAGGTCTGAGTGAATCAGAATAACAGCTCTCTGCCATATCTTCCGATGTGACACAGATCACCATCGTCAATCTTTTTTCTTCTTTCTGTTTAAAAATCTCACTAATATTAATGTATCTCTTGAAAGAAAAATGTTTCAAAAACAATTTTGGATACTCAACCTTCCCATATAAATACTAAACATAATGGTAGTTTGAAAAGTTATTGTAGATCCTTGCATACCTTTCCTAAAAATACAAAACATATGTTAAATTTTAAAATAAGAAATGGACAAATGGGAAGACTGGATTTAATGTTTGTGTCATTCTCTGATACATTTTTTGGCTTGCTTCTCTGAAATATGACTTGGCAATCATTTAGTTGCTATTTTTTCTGGGAATAGTGTGTCAGTTTTTCTTTATTTTTCAAAGAATTTAAATAAAAAAACATCACTTTCTTACTCTTGAGACCAGCTCAGGATTATCTTAATTTGTAGTCAAAATAACAGAAGACAGAGAAATCACATTTTCTCAGGAATACAAAAAAACCTTTTTTCCTCTGTTGCATTTTTGGCTGCTGTTTTATAATACTTTTTAGATTTAGTCAGCATTTTAGAAGCTTGTGCAGATTAGAAATCTCTTAAGAAGTGCCCTAGCAGCAAGAAAAGCCATGTTATCTTCTATTCATAAGAATGATCATTTTGGAGAGGTATTTTCCTTCAGTAGCTTTTGGAAGCTTGTTTATATAAAGTAGCAGCAGAATAAAATTCTCAGAGAAATTAGAAAACTGCAAAAAGAGAATGAATTTTTGTAGTGCCTACCCATAGGAAAATTATTAAATACTAGGAAATTCCTTAAATACACAAATCTAGAATACTATTGCATATGAAGCTGAATTATGAGTGCAGAAGTAACTCAGCGCCTGGTGGAAAGCGAATGGAATTTGAGAATTATGTCACTTAACCTGTAATGTTAGGCAGAAAAGGCAGGAGGAAGTTTCCCCAGGTACTGCTGGAACATACACACTGGCATCCATATTCTGGCTGGTGCCACTGACTGCTCAGGCCTCTACTCATCCTGAAGTTGCCTGGGCTAACAGCTAATGTGTCGTGGGACAGCAAGGAAACCAGCTGGTGAAGGGAATTCTGCCCGACTTCAAATATTCTCCCCAACCACTTCCTCATTATGCCTATTAGATATTATAAACACAGAAAGTATCAGATTAGATCTCACAGCTAGTAAATTAATTCTAATTGGAGTGTCATTTCATACCTATACTGGCATAAAATAAAATACCTGTTTATTTCAATCCCTATTTTCATTTACTCTCATTCAGTTATTGTTCAGTTGCTTAATAATTAAAATTGTTATACAGTATGTATGTATCACATTTTCAAATTAACAACTTGGCCCCTATATATTATCTCAATCTCTGCCAAATGTAGGTAGATCTTGCTGTCACTTATTTCTTCTTTATGTGTACGTTGCATTTTATGAAGCTTTTAAAAACTCAGTTTCCTCCCATTCATTCTTCAAGGCTCAGCTCAAATATTACATTCTCTAATCCCACAGGCAAAGTTATTGACTACCTATCAAGACAGATTTTTGAGTAAATTAAAAATAGAGAGTTTCTACATGCTTTGAATTAAAAATGAGGACCTATAGATCCATGGAAATATACACATATCTTCAAAATGTAACATATATCCTTAATATTGATAAAAATACATTATCCACATACTTAAGATTCATTGAAATGAAAACAAAAAAGTCTCACCTAACGAGCAGCAATAATTCTTTCTTTGAAAGAACTAAAAATGCTTTGAATGAGAAGAAAAGAAAAATACCAAAATAAGTTATGAGTAACGTGTTACCTATTTATGCTGTGTAGCTTCACACTGAAATCGCGGTCCAGGTTTTGAAGTTCTCTGTGGTCATGGGATTCATGATATCTAATGTAATTGAAAAATAGCTAATGGAGAGCTATAGTTTTGTGGCATTTTTTGCATGGTTGCTGGTTTGTTAGTTGGTTTACTGGTGGTTTTTTAACTTCAATGGGAAAATGCAAGAAAACGAAATTAAATAAACCCTGGAACAACTAAAAGAGACGTATGCTTTAGTAACATTATCACTTTCTATGAATATACTGTATTTCTCTCAGGAGCTTAAAATGCATTCAATATTTCCCATAAGAGTAATGTGGGGCAAGAAGATAAAGGGGAAATAGAATGCCAACTTGTATAATGGAAACTTGAAAAGAAGGAAGGTGCTTTATAGAGATTATTGTCTCTAGCTGAAACAGGACCAAAAACCATTTTTCCTTTAGCTACTTTGGCCCAGAGTGGGTGAAGTTCATGCTTATATTTTTACTGTCATTTGCTTCAGAATTGCCCACAGTGTACAAATGAGCTCAGCATAAATGAGAAATATATCAATACAAATATCTCATGTGTAAGACGAATATATTGGCTCATTTCCCTTGGAAAGCTAATTTGTACTACTTCTGAGGAAAAGCTGCTCATCCTCCTTATTACAAGATGGTTATTTTACAACACTTTAATATGAATGCTTGACCTTTAGAAATCTAGTTCTTTTGGAGAAAATTCCAGATGTGCATACAATTACAACCAATGTGGAATATTTTGTGTTGCCAGATCACTAATTAAATTCCTGCATATAACCTTTTTCTTCCTGAAATGCAACATTTAGTAAATTATTTTATAATTATGCAAACGTTGTTTTGTATAGCTTTTGCATTTTAATGAGTTTGGGGGAAACCACGGTTTAGAATAAAATCAGAACCTGAAAAAAACGTGGTGCACTATAGCTAAAGAGCTGCCATCTGACCATAATAACACCCTCCACATTCAGTGAGGCTGCAACTCCTTTGTCATTTTAAAAGTCACATATTTTCTGTTTAATTTTTGTTTTCGGTCTTTTTTGGAAAAGTTCAAATATAAACCCACAAAGGACAGAAGAGAATCTTCCAGAGTGAAAAACAACTGGCCTTCTCCCATAGCATTTTCTCTTACATTACCTCTCAAGTACGTTTCTAGGGCCCCTATATTCTGTCTGGTTACATCTGCCTTCAGGAATTTATAGGCCCAAGGATCTATGTAGGTAGAAACATAATTTCCACAATTATTCCGTTGACTTCAGCTGAATTTCGACAAGACACTGAATAGAGGAGTATATTATCAATCGGACTGAATTTGTATTAATGGCTAAATAAAATGTAATTTTTGAAGAGTTGTAGGAAAAATTATCTTAAAATATTTGAATTTTTTTATTTGTTAAATATTTTGACCCCACCTTCATTTTCTGTTCTTCAGAATATAATCAGTCTACATGAGCCTCAAACTTAGATTAGCGAATTCTACAAGTAAAAAGACCTGGAGTGAAAGGCTCAAGTTGTGGCATAAATTGTGTGAAACATTTGGTATCTCTGTGGTCTAAGCCTTTTGCTAAATCCTCTATTCCATGGTGTGCTTTATAAGATAAAAATAGAGACACTGCTAAATAGGAGTCAAAGATATTAGAGGACTAGCAATATCATATGATATATATAAAAATATATATATACATGCAATCACCAAAGACATACATCTTTATATATATTACTGTGAAAATGCTTAACTTGAGATTATAGTTCGTTCATTCATTTAACTCATTTACTGATCTCTTTCTATAAAATATACTTTAAGTATAAAGGTGAAAGAAAAATATATTCACACAAACAGAGAATGGAGAATGCATCAAAGCAGAAATGCTTAAAAGGATGTGTAAATGGTAATTAACATAATATGGTAAAAGAAACCTTTGCAAGCTTGGTGATGCAGAAAGGAAGTAAGAGCAGTAAAAGAGCACTATGAGGGTAATCTAAAGAAATATTGGTGGCATAAAATGATAATTATGTCTTGTGCGGTTTTAAATATATACAGAATAATATATACAAAAACATGCACCTATCTGGAAGGGGTTAATTGTGGTCAAAGTGTTTAAGGCTTGTGAACAGTCTAGAATGTGGTACAAGTACCAATTTTTATTAAAATACGGTAAGCTAATTACAAATGTTGTAATCTCTAGGGAAGCACTTAAAAGAGTAGCCAAAGTGTGTGTAAATATCAGCTTTATAGAGGGGGAACTGAAATGACAAAATACTTAATCCATCCAAAGGAATACAAGAAAGCCGAGAGAACATAACAGAAAAGGTGAAACAAATGGAAAACAGTTAAATGTATTTAAACCTAAATACAAAATAATTTCATTTAATATAAATGGACTAAAATCTCCAAATAAAAGACAAAGACAAAAGTAATATCAGACAAAGGAGTATTTCATAAATATGTATTAAATGGGAAAATATGTTTATTTTATAGGAATATGGATTATAAGAGAAACTGAAGATTTTTGAATATATGCTAAATAAAACAGCTCAAATAAAAAAGGCAAAATTTTAGAGGAACTGGTTGGAACTTATTGAACAATTGCCATGAGGGCCTCTAACATTTACTTTGGATGTGTGTATGTGCACACATTTATTTAAGTTTATGTGAATGTTTTTCTCTGTGAAGAAATATAGGGAAGTGATTCCAACATTTTGCTACACATCAAAACCACATGGGAGTCTGGTACACAGATTGAAACATTTTTGTTCTTCAACACTATTCCCAAACATTTAGATAGGTTACCTCTGAGGTGGCACATGAAATTTCTCTTTCTGAAAAATCTTTTCAAATTATTCTTATCCCCAACTTGATATGTAAACCATAGAAAAAAAATTTAAAGAATATTCACAGTTCATATTATTTCCAAATGTCCAAATATTGTTCTTAAAGGAATGATCATGTGCTAAGCCAGTAATAGCATACAAGCCAGATGAATCCACTATTCCTCACTCTTGCCCTCAATGAATGCACTGCTAACACATTTTAACACTGTTTCTGTCTGATTTTAGGAATTTTTCTCAGCACCTTTGCCTTCAGCCCGCCTGGTAGCCACTAGTGATCATCTATAGTTGAGAAAATTACAATAAATAATTTTCCCTTTCTGTGTGCCTTCAAAATAGGAAGCAAAAATATACCAAAAAGCAATTATGGTTGATCCTATTCTGCATTAGTGATATAGTGACACTGGAACTTAATAACCAAAGAATAAACAAAATTGCCAAGTAACTCTGAAATCTTATCTTAAAAACGCCATATTGACTAATAGATGAAATTGGAAATTAAACCTGAAATAGTCTATTTAGAAAACAGTGCAAACAAGAAAATTGCATATTAAAGTGCGAGAATACAGGCAAAACAATACCCAGAGTAAAATCCATAGCCTCAAACCTTTCATTATTAAGTACCAAATAAAACAATAAATTAACTGAGGGTTAACAGAGACAAAAATTAAAGAAAACAAAGAGCAAGACATTGTAAAATTTAGTAAAGCTAGAGAAAGAAATTCTGTCATTAAAAGTTTAAAATACTCAATAAAAAGCAGAAAAAAACTTGAAAACTGATAAATACATGAATAATAACAACTTTCTTGAAAATAACAATGATTGTACAAAACTCTGGCTAGTCTGATCAGAAAGTATAAGAACAAGAGATGGGAATTGCAAAAAGGCAATAGGCCTAAAAAAGTCCATTGGAATTATTCCTAGAGTTTAAAATCTTTGGGAAATTTCAGATAATAGCACTGGAATCAAATTTAAATTCTCTGGGACCCACTCAAGTATATGGCCTTACCATATGATGGCATCACCTTCTTATTCCAGGGGGGAGTGGTCTCCAGAAGAGAAGGTTAGACTAGATGGGTTCATCATGCTGTGCTGAATGGTAGTTCATACTTGAAGTTGAATCTCACGTCTCAGCATCCACACAAGCCCGCCCTCTTCATTAATATAATGTAATGGGTTAGAAGAGTGTTTCTCAACGTGTGATTCATGAACCGGCAGCACCAGCATGACCCACACCTGCTTGGCCCTAGAACTACTGAACGAGAAACATGCGGTGGGTGGGGCCGACAACCCGAGTTTTGGCAAGATCTCCAGGTGATTCTCATAAGCACTAAAGGTGGTGATCCTCTGGGCCAGAGACTCAGAGATGTCTTTAATATAGAAATTTGATTGTAAGGCTAAAAATCCCCAAAAAGATGACGGGGATCAAAAAAAAAGAGATTACACCTGATATTAAAAGTGTGGTATCACATTACAAATTTCTGTAGGAAGCTCATGAGTTCATAGACGGAAGAGAAACCAGATTGAGGGGATAAAAGAGAGAGGGGTAGAAATCAGATGGAAGGGGAGAAAGAGAAGCAAGGTGAACCAAACTAAAGGAAGAGAAACCAAGTGGAAGAGGAGAGAGACCGGACAGAAGGGAAGCCTCCAGATGGAGGCGGAGAAAACTGATGGAGAGGGAGGAGCCAGACCGGGAGAAAGGGGTGGGGAGAGCTGGAAGAGGAGCACCCCCCATCTATTCTGCTTAATTAATTGTTGTAGAATAATAATTTTATCTGAACTCATGTTTCTTTCTCAATTTCAGTGGGATGAACTCTGCATCCCTGGGGAAAGTTCGACCAGTCAGTTCCTTCACATGTTACTGTGAGGAGTTTAGAAGTAGGACTCAGTATTTTGAAATGAGGAAACCCACAGGGTTCTTTGCGATTCAGGGGAAGAGAGAAAGACCTCAGGGAAGATGCAGGCCTTCTGATAAAGTAGATTTGTAAATCTTAAGTTGGCTCTGATTTGAAAGAGGAAAAGAAAAGTAATCATATTCTTTATGCCCAACTGGGAAGTGAGTCATACCAACTTTATATCATATACCAATGGTAAGTACTATGCATACATGTAGTTTAACCACATGAAAAGCGTAGATATACATAGTTAACGATTGTACAATGTATAATCAATATACAGTCTTGATATATAAAATGATAGGTTGCTTATTGATTTTATGTGTGCACATATACATATGTATATTTATACACAAACAGGTTATGCATCAAATATCAAATGATATTTTCTGTTCTAACAGAATTAAGAAGAGTTAATTTTATTCTTTATTCTATTTTAGTTATAATTGCTGCTTAACGTTATATTTTCACTGAATTTGGAGGATATCCTATGTTATAAAAACAGGTATATATACATTTTTTTTCCAAGGCGGATATCTACATTTTAACCATGGTAGCACATTTTATGTCATTTTATTTTCACTAAGAACATGTTTGAAATGTAAAATATGAAGTAATAGAATTAACATTTTAGCAAGCTTACCAGAATTTGTGCACTTAAATATATTTTAATCTTTAGAAAGCTAATCTGGATGGCCATACGTTTATTCCAATGATATCACCATTTCCAGTTTTGGAACTTATCTTTTTAAATTGCCTCCAAAATCTTCAGCACATTACTTTAAACATCAAATAGGGAGAATATTTTTCATTTGAAGATGGAAATGCAAATAACTCTTAGAATTGGGTCTTCTTAATAAAATGGGATATCAACCTGCATAAAAGTTTTTCATTATTTTACTTAAAGTTAGATGTGATTTGAAATTGACAATATTATTTTCTTCTTCTGTGGTCCCTGTACTGCTTTCTATAAGGCAATTATAATAATGAAGTTTTAAAACTATTATGAACAATCACTTCAATGTAAGACCAAGCATAAAATCTCAAGTAACATAATTTTGAATGCTTAATTTCCGGTAGTTTCTATCAAAAGCTGCATTATTACTACATAGCCACTGCGATTCTCATCCTCCATGACTTTACAGAGGTTAGAGTGTGTTTGTGATTTTATATATATTTTTGTAATCTCATAAACATTATAACAGTAAATTGACTTAGAAAATACTGAAACCAAGTTTTATTTTTAAACTAAGAAACAATTGGCACTCAGTGTGCTTAGGCAGCCAAAGAGGAGGTTGAAGGGCAGTGCTGAAGCTGTTCAGTAAAATAATTGGGAGGTTACAGCTGCCTGTTTTTCCTTTCAGAACTTTGACATATACATCATATTCTCAATGGTTCAGCCTGGCCTTATTGGCCTCATTTGCATGAGCCAAGGCTGTGTAGTCAGCAATGCAATCGCCCGAAGAAGCAATCCTATTATTCCAAGTGAAGATATTTTCACTTTGCCAAATGAGAAAGCAGGCTACAATACTCATCATTAGACACATTTGAGATACTTTAAATAAATGTATTAACAACACTATCCGATAGAGAATTTGACTTCTCAGGAAATACTTGCCTGTAAATCCTGGGACACATTTGCAGAAGAAATAGCCACTTGAGTGTATGCCAGTTGCTCCATTTTTGCAGGGCACAGATTTACAATCTTCAGTTTCTATTTCACAGATGTTTCTTTCATATCTTTGCAGACAGCTACAGTTGCAATTGTGTAAACGGACCAGGCAGAGGCCATGCACTGATATACTCTCGTTTCCTAAGCAATCTTCAACATCGAGAATACAGAATCTGTCAATACGACCAAGATAATAGCTGCATCTGAAACATACAAAAACAAGGAACCCAATTAGCCATATAATTTAACATATTTAAATATTTATCACATATTTACTTAAATACACAAGATAAGAAATATAATAAGGATGGTTGTAGGTGCACTTTAAAAATATTCTTATAGAAAGTGTCCATACCTGGCAAAACTTAATTTTGCTTATTGTGAAAAGTGACGAGTGAAAAGAATTTTAGCAACAGACAGACCTAGACTCAACTACGAGCTCTGCCACTTAATTGCTAGGTAACCCAGGACAGTATCAGTAATTTTGCTGAGGCTAAGTGACAGGGTGTGTGTGTCAGGATTTTGGTGAAAATATGCAGTAAAGTTTTATAGTGTGAGTGCCTGACAGTTAGCTTTTTTGATTGTAATATAAATGCCTGACATTAAGCTTTTGATTGCCAAGTTATCTATTTCAGACATTCATCTAGAATAAACACAGTGCCAGCTACACAAGGAGATAAAGAACCAGACGGACCCACCCATGAAATTCCCTTTTTAAGAAAGGGCTTGTTGACCCTTTAAGTGACCCTGATTTTCCCTTCCCTCATTTTAATTCCTGCTCGTATGTCTTAAATTCACCAATAGAGTGAACCAGGAAACCCTAGGCACCCCACCCACGACCCCAATAAAGGCACAACCCTAGGTCTGCTCTCTCTCTCTTTACCTTGCAGAGCGACCTGGCTGTGTGGCTCCAGGAGTGCCATGCACTCTCCAGAAACAATGGTAATAAAACTCGTTTTTCCAAAGTTCCTTAATGGTTGTTGCTGAGGTGTGTCTTCCATTCATAATAAGAACCTCAATGGCCAGTCCAAGGGCAACGTTGACTCTGCCTGGGGAAACATCTGTGGGGGCTGCCACCAGTAGTAGGGACCCAGGTGAGTGCCCCAGGCATTCCTAGGTGATCGCATCACTGTTGATAGGCTGAGACCAGCATAAAACAAGTTTGAAATAAAGTCTGCCTTCCGTATCTATGGTTCTGCATCCACGGATTCAACCAACCACAATCAAAGGCTTACAATGGTTATGTCTGTACTAAAGATGTATAGAGTTTTTTTCTCATCATTATTCCATAAACAATACAGTATAACAACTATTTACATAGCGTTTACATTGTATTAGGTGTTATAAGTAATTTAAAGATGATTTAAAGTATGTGGGAGCATGTGCATAAGTTATGTTGAAATACTACGGCCATTTTATACTTTAAGTGACTTGAGCATCTGTGGATTTGGGTGTGTGGAGGGCCCTGGAACCAATCATCAAGGATACCAAGGGACAGCTGTCCCTAATCTCATGCCTAAGAAAAATGAGCTTTTAGTTAAGGATAGGTTCTATTGATAGTATTCATTCATTCATTCATTGCATGAATATATATTTGCTTTTTCTCTGTGACTGGCATTGACCTAAATGAACTGATACTGAGGTGAATGAGTCTTTGGCTTTACGTCAAAGAAAGCACGCTCTTCTTACCCTAACACAACTCTAATAGGTTTTATTGCAAATGCTGGAGCATCTCAGTTCTTCTGCAGCTTATAATGTAAGTTCTCTGAAGGCAGGAACAATGGCTGTCTTATTCATGTTGACTCCATAACACCTAACAGAGGCCTAGCATGTAGAGGGGACCTGAGAAAATTTCTTCAATGTATAATGATTGAATAAACAAATGAGATCTTGATAGACACTTAGAATGTGCAGGGGGGAAAGGTGATTAGTATAATGTAATACTCTCTGGAACTGGATTAATTACAAGTATTCTGGGAATTTGTAAGAGAGGAAATTAACCTAATCTTACATGAAGGTGTAGGGGTGCAGAATTTGCTAAACTAAGATGTCTCTTTGGATTGATTATTTTTAAGAACAAAAGACTCAGGAAGAGACTTTGACCTTCCCTCCCATGGCCTAAAAGAATTTAAGACAGAAGGCCAGTTCCAGGAAGGAGCTCTCACCGTGGATAAGTAGTGTAATATGAACTAGATGCGGTCCACAGGGAGGAACCTAGAAGGCCCATTTCGTCAAAGTCCTCTGCATGTCCCATTTCCTCTGCAAGATATGGCAAACATTTGTTTACCAAACGTTTGCTTTTCTATCTCCATGTGAACTGCCTTCCTCCCCTTTGAAGTCCCAAACCACTACCCCCAACATCGTCTTTTGTCTTTAGCTGAAGATGGTATTTAAGGTGGTGGCTTTGGCTGTTTTGATGAGTCACTCAGTTTTCCTGGGTTTTCCCCATGTATATGTTATGAAGCTTTGTTTGATTTCCTCCTGTTATTCTGTCTCATGTCAATTTAATTCTTAGACCAGCTAGAAGAACCTAGAAGAGTAGAGGGAAATTTCTTCCTCCCTTACAATGGGATGATGAGGCAGAAGGAGTGTTGTGATATATTCTGTGTGTGTATCTACTATTATGTATAACATAATTATTCAAGTTATTCAAACTCAATCTTTCATACAATGTAATTACTCACTGAAGACATAGATGAAGGGCAATGCCAAGTATTCTTTAGGTTATTTTTTAAAACGCTGTATTAGTTTGAATTTTTAAATATCTATATCCTTGAGTACATGACTCTAATTCATGATTCATTATTTTTACATTTTTAATTATAGATTTCAATGAATTTGAAAATCTTGATGAGATTTTGCTTTAATAGCATAATTTTAAATAGGAATTTAATTAATTCCAATGGTAATTTTAATTTAATATTTTCTGGTAATTTTTAATGTCGTTTTCTCTATTTCAAGATAATTGTGAAATATAGTCTGTGTTTCATATAAATGTATTTGAAATATTTGGAGGCTTAATCACAAGAGCCAGACTGGCTATCAACAAAGAAGGAATACTCTTCTGGAGTTAGACTTCAGTTTTTCTTTTTTTTTTTTGAGGAAGACTAGTTGTGAGCTAACTGCTGCCAATCCTCCTCTTTTTGCTGAGGAAGACCGGCCCTGAGCTAACGTCCATGCCCATCTTCCTCTACTTTATATGTGAAATGCCTACCACAGCATGGCTTGCCAAGCAGTGCCATGTCCACACCCAGGATCTGAACTGGTGAACCCTAGGCCGCCAAAGCGGAACGTGTGAACTTAACCACTGCGCCACTGGGCCAGCCCCTAGACTTCAGTTTTTAACTTGTGTTTTCTTCATTTTGTACACACACACATCATTTCAGTACATCAATTATTCATTAAATATAATGAACAAACATTCTTGGGACTTCTCTATATGCTAGTTACCACCTTAGATTATGTGGATTATGAGATGCCATTTTAATATAGTTATACATTATACAATATGCCCACATTTATTCCTTTGAATTTTGTATATACATACGTAGAAAGTATAAGAAAAAGAAAGCATAAAGTGAGAAAGAAACCTAAATCATAGTGATAATCTTGGGTCTAGAGTAAAGTGTTTGATTTTCAAGTATCCTTTGCCAACTATTCAAAGGGCACTTAAGATTATCATATAAATATGTCAATGAGTTGAGAAGAGCAATGTCAAATCACTTTGCTTGTTATTATTAATGAAAATTAACGTAGTGAACCTAAGTCATTACACTCACAAATTTATATGATGGTAGGTGTTAGAAGCCAGAAAGAATGTTAAAGTTCAATTAGTTCAAACCTTTCTTCTTGTAGTTGCGGAAAATTTGGCCATTTAATGCAATTTCCCGAGGATCGCTGAGACTGCTAATGGCAAGCAGTATAGCTGATGCATTGATATATTCAAAGCACTGGCCTTGTAGAGGGAACCTTGGTTCTAGTTCTTCTATAACTTATTTCATAAATAAGTTTCCATAAATAAGCACCCTGGTTTCCTCATCTGTAAAATTCTCAGTAGCACATCTATGTCACAGAAGAGGATTGAATGTATTGATTACTGGGCAGCTGTTTGGCCAGCTAAATCAAATGTTCATAGGTTTACCTGAATTAAAATTATAGGTATTACTTCCTTTTAATTTCGCCATGCTCTGTTTAACCATATTCTGTAGATTAATTATTAATAATGCTCATTCACTTTGAAAAGGTTTTATGGTGGATGGAGAATTACATGGTGTCCTACATGTATTTCCAAAAGAATTATGTAGTTGTGTGCCTCAACCATACCAGTTTCGGTCATAATGCTATTGTCCCATGAGAATAAAGAGAAAGAAAAAAAAGCTTTTCTAAATGGATAAGATATCCTGTGCGAGAATATGAAGGCCTATTGTTATTTAATTCTTCCTAAATTCATCTCTAGTTAACTGAAAGCTCAATAGACCAGGAAATGATGGTGCGATCCAGAAAGATATGATCATGGCAAGAGAATTGGAACCTTGCAGATAAAGAGTGGCCATTTCAGCATATCTTTCGGAAAAAGAATCTGCAGTATTTACTGATAGATTAATTGTAGGAGGCAGGAGAAGAAATTAATGTAGAATGACTCCTTCCTTCTAGGTCTTAGCAGTTTGGGGACTGTGGCACCTTTTACTAAGAGGAAGAATTGGCAGGAAGAAATTTTGAGTGGAAACTAGAAATTAGCATTCAGCCATAACAAATTTGAGAAACTTGATATGCAGTTTGTAATTCCAGCCTTGTTTTAACTAGCATCTCTCTATTACTATTTTTCCTATTCTATTTTTTTAAATCTTTTCTAAGTCAAATTGTTATGTCTTTTAAACAGCATAGAATAGGGTTTGTTTTAGTTCAATATCTGAGCTATTTTAATAGGTGTTAATTACAGACACATCCCTGTATGAGTGTGTGGGTAAAATCCTTTTGTTTCGTGTTTTGCTACGTGAATTACATTTGATTTCTTTGTTTTATGAATTAGCTTGTGGCATGATTGATATAATTTGCAATATTTGTCAGGTTTCAATCTTCATTTAAAGTTTATATAATCTACTTGGCCTTCTATTTCTTGACTGAACAACTTCAGAGATTACTTGATGTCTTGCGATAAAGATTAGAAAATTAGAATATTTCTATATCTTCCTTTTTTTCTTTGATCTTGTAACTTTAGTTCATTATATCTTTAGTTTTTTATTTCTGCTGATTTTGCTTCAAATTTCAAATAAAAGACTTAAATCTATATCGCTTTATTCCTCTTAAGAAAAATAAGAAAATTCTTACATTTATTGTTCATCTTAATTCCCTTGTTTCTAAGTTTATTTTTTTGGTATAATGAACGTACTCATGATTTTAGGATTAATTTTACATCCTCATTTAAGTAGGCTCCACATTCATCTCAATTCATTTCTGGGGCTTTTCCTTCCATCTTTGGCAGGCTTCAGGCCATGAATAATATTCTGGGTTTTGTTTCTTTGTTTTGTTTTCTTAAAGAACTCACAACTTCTATATTCCTCAAGTATTTCTTGAGTTTGCCTACTATATTTAAAATTTGTCTGTTACATTTAAAAAAAAACTTGGATGGAGTATTATGCCCTACTGAATACACTGAAAGCATGTGTTAAATAACTAAGAAATTTCTATGGCACTAATAAATTAGAAAAGAAATCTTTGATAATTTCAGTTTAACAATCAAATTTTATTTTGGTTAGCCTCTGTAGACTATTATAGAAAAGAATTAGTACTTTTTTGTATTTAGATGTCTTTTCTTATATTTTTATTGTGAGATCATCATCTTGTTATAGTCTTATTTTAACTGGTTTAACATCAATTTAAGTCAATAAAATATAAAAGAGAAGGAAAATATCTCAAAACTATCACTAAAAATATCTTTAATAGTAATATATGATATATGAAGGTGATTATACATAAACCCATGTATCTATACATATAATTGCACAGAGTAGTGATTCTTCCAAAGTTCTCTCTTGTTTTAAAATAGCAGCCTTTGCTCTAGTTGAGAACAGATGAATATCCCCTTCAATTTGCTCACATCCCCATGCTTGAGAAAAATCAGATCTCTTACTTCTGACTTTTAGACATAGCCCTCATAATCTTCAATATTTAATTCCTTAACATCTCTCAAAACAGATACTCTAAACCAAATCTGATTTATATCTTCTTTTTATAATATATTTCTGATTTTTTGACACCCTCTTTATGTCATACAATGGAATTTATGGCTATAACCAGCTATATACCTAATATTTTTTAAAATCAAGATAATGCCTACCTCTAATACAAGAAGATATAAGAGGAAACTAATTTGTACTTGAATACACACACACACACACACACACACACATATATATATATGTTTTTTAAATAAGTATTTATTTGGGAGGTGACCAGATAGCTGGATCCTACCTCAAACCAAACTCAGTTTGCATTATGAATAGAATCTAAATGTGAATGTTCAGGAGGCAGAGGTCATAGTCAATAACAGTTGGGTTCTACATGATAGTAAGATATACGCCAAGGACAAAGAGGATTAAATGAATAGTATCCATTTCATAATCAGTACAGTAACAAAAATGATGATGATGATCACTTACTGAGCATTTTCTCTGAGCTTTTTATTAAATTTAACTAATTTAATCCTCAAAATATCCATTGAAGTAGGATGCTTCCTTTATTCCCATTTTACAGAGGGAGAAATTAAGGCATGAATAGATTACTTAGCTGCCTAACGTCACACAAACAGTAAGCACTGGAGCAGAATTCTGACCCAGGCGTTCTGAAGAAGCCCATGCTCCTTGATACCATGCTATCTATGGCTACATGTTGCCTCTCAAGTTTATTCTAGACAGGTACATCCACTGTAGAAAATTTGGAAAATATAGAAAAGCAGAAAGATAAAAATAAAATTACAGACAATTGTTTCACTCAAACCAGATCCCAGTAGAACTTGTGAAATGTATAAGGTAGGAATTTTCAATCTTTGTTTTAAAATTGAAAGAACTATAACTAATAAATCAGAAAGGCTACTCAAGGAATTGCATGAAAAAGAAAGGAAGAAGGAAGGGAGGGAGGGAGAGAGAGAGGAAAGAAAGAAAGAGGGAAGTAGACCCTGATGTACACAAGATTTTTCTCAATCCAAAGCACTCTATTCTAAGAATCCAGTTAGCATAGGGATTTATTTCAGGATCAAATTGTGAGATCTAAGGACAATTCTATTAGAGTGTATGTAATTGAATGTATTAACGCATAAAAATACTAAGGAATGACTGAACTAGGAGATACATTGAAGTGGTTAGGCATTCGCAGCCATGCACAATTACCGTGGGTGTGGCAACTATAAATAATGACTGATAATAGCAGTGCAGCACTGGAAATTCAAAGAGGATGATATGATTTTCCAATATGGTTAACAAATTCTAATAAATTTCTCAATAAAACATAATATTTCCTTGATTAGCATGAAAATTTCATTCCTGGAAAACACAATGATTATTAAAGTTTTGTAAAAATATTTCATGTCAGCATGTAGAACAAAGATCTTGGCTCAGATATTTATAAAAGGTTTTATATCCACATTAATGTATGATGGGACTTTTGGAAATCTTATAAACCGTGGAGTACTTTTTGATATTGTTCATAGAACTATCCTGTGCATTGAAAGGTGTATAACATTCATCATCTACCACTCACCTGCTAAATGCCAGCTGTTTCAGCCAATTATACTGAATACTAGGATGACCCTAGTAATTTCCAAAACATTCCCAGAATGCAAAATCATCCCTTTGAAAACCATTGACCCAAAATATATTTCTCCAATTTACAAAACCTCTCACCACTTTCACCCAATCATGTACTAGTATGTCAAGCATTTTTCATCATAATTCATAATAAGCATGTAAATGCTGACATACATGTGTATATGGATATCCAGTGCTAAGGTAAATTGCTATTAAATAAATGCTATTCAGTGACAAGTACATCAATTTTGTAAATACCAATAAAGTTACAGTGGCACACATATTTTATTTATAATTTTAAAATGTTCTTAAAATTTCACAGAACTTTGAGAAAATAAATTGGACTAAAAGACTTCATGAATGTATCACTAACTTTATTATTAAATAAATTAATTTGAATTGTACTAAATTTGACACAAGTGAATGACATGCTTAAAAGGACAAAGCGGAAATGTATTAAGTGAAAGTCTGTAAGTTGAAAATATGGTCTCGTTTTTAAATATTGTGATTTAATAGTTTTTTATTCATTTAGATCTTTAATGGAAAAATATTCTAGGAATAGAAGAAATTAAATATATGACTGTACTTATTATCCTCTTCCTAAGGTTATCCATATGCCTTATATATAGTGGATGCTCCATTAATATTGTTTCACTAAATGATCATCAAATATATTTTAAAATTGAGCTATGCTCAAGAGAAAGGTCATCTTAAAGGTTCTGAATAAACAGCTTCATGTAATTTCAAGTCTTAGAAGATAATTTGAAAAGCACTGCAAAAAGGTTAGGCCTATAAAAAGCTATTTAGATATTATGAAGTAAAATAAAAATCTGGCCCAGGTAGCACAAAATCATATAACATACATAAAAAATTTTTTATTGTTTGAGATATAGAATTAAAGCATGAAAAGTCATAGAGCCTGAAGCCATAATATAGTCAAACTTTGACTTTATATGCATAACACATGTATTGGTTTGCACTCAAAGGAAAAAAAGTGTACACGAGAGAATTGTGTACACAGCAGCTAAGTTTCACCTTATACTACAGCTGAAAACTAATTATACAAAAGTGCTTCCTTTAATGAGGTTTATTATAATTAATTTTTGACATGCATATGGAATTTACAATGGCATCTACTTTAGAATTGCTTAAACAAGTTAAGTAATGACCTCTATATTGTTTTACTATAAAGCTTAAAGAAGCAAGGTTATCTCATTTTCCAAGGCACAATGACGACGACAAAAGATTATCAGAGCATGAAAATTCAATAGACAAAAAGATGCAGCCGCTACAAACAAATGTGATTTAGTGGTATCAAGACTAACCAAAAACAAAACACATGCATACATACACACACACACAATAAGCCACTTTTATACGCAGTCCAGTTTCTTTTTTGTTTTTTTTATCTGAAAATAAAATGTAACACAAAAACTTTTGCCCAGGAGGCAGAAAAGTTTGTATGGTACATCCAAAATTTAAAATTAGACACAAAACAAGAAATTCAACTTCTGAATAAAAATAAAGTCATTTATATCATGGCAGAAATGGCAATAGTCTTAGAAATTAATAACCATTAGACTTCCTGGTTCAGAAATAATTTAAGAAAATCCTGATCAAAATATATTAGATTTTTGTGGCAAATTCACACACAACTATATTTATACAAGCCTCTTGACTCCATAGAAATAGGTTTTGAAACTATGCTTGATTTTATCACGGACTTTTATATTTTATTCTTTGAAATAGAACTCTTGCTTATAACTGAAAAATAATGTTTTGGTTATATTTAGCATTACATGGAAAATGTGAAACTCCTAAAATAGCCTGTAAAGGAAACAGATTTCATTTGAGCTTCCAGAAAGAAAGACAAAAAATTCATTGCTATAACACAAACTACTTGTATGTTTAGACAGTGAAAATAATAGTTGTTTTAGTAATTTAAAAAGGTAATTTTCTTTCTAAATGAAATGGAATAACCATGAGATGTGTTCTGAGAATATTAATTTACCTATGGATGGTGCATTACCTAGGGACAGTTTTCAGGTCTCATTTCCTCAACATTTTGCACGATGTTTTCCAATTAGGGAGTACTCAATAAATGTTTGATAAATGTGTGAATGGATAGATTTTATTTGGTTATGATCATTCGGGCCACAAGTAGTGACTGGTGATTTGAGCATAAGTTTGAAGCTACGTGAATGGACTGGAGCCATGAACACTTCACAGTCTGGGCCTGGTGCTGTGAAATTATGATCCCATACGTACCCAAAACTGTCCTGAAGTCTTGAGTGACATTATGCCTGGTAGGGCTTTTTCCCCCACTAAGGTTTTCCAAATTCTCATAAAATATTTTTGAATATTTTAGGGTAAAAATCTGGTAATAATCAAACCTGTGTAAAATACTTCACTTACATTAGGCACTTTAAGCTGCACTGATAAAAAGTATATTTCAATAGAAAAATGTTTATACATTAATTATCAATTATCTGTTAAGATTCTTAGTATTGTTATTGTTAGTGTCTTTCATTCTAAAGAAATCCTTACATTTTATATTATTACAGTGATAGGACTGTTTTCTTTATAAGTTGTACCTTGTGAGTTTGGTTTTAAAAGTTCTCCATCCCAAAATTGCAAAGATATTTTTCTGCATTTCTTTCAGCTATATCATAATTTTGCCTTAATTTTATGTCTCTGAACACATTCAGTCTGCCTCTATGTAAAGTGTAGGGTTGCAATCCAGTTTCATCTATGGTCTCATAGTGAGCCATTTCCCCCATACCATCTACTAAACAGCCCTGTGTCTTTCCATCAATCGTGGCCAAATTTCTCATACATCAAGATCCCAAATGTCCATGAGTTGTGCTCAGAGCTCTCTGCTGGCCTGCTCTTTGTTTTTACAGTGGCACCATATGGGTTTTGTAGTCCATCATGCCAGACGGCACATGAAGTCCCACACCATATTCTTCCTTTTCAAAGATGACTTAGCTATCTACAAAATATTCTTTTATATAGCTTCTAGAACATGTTGATGAATTTTTTAAATAACATGCATGATGTTTAGTATAGCATTGAATGTGTGAATTAACTTGGGAAGTATTTGTACATTGGCCGGATTAAGGCATAATAGCTAAACCTATGGATTATATATTCCCATGCTTTCAGAACATCTATTATTTTCTCTTTCATTGAAGTTAACAGTGTAGTAGAGTTTTTAAATAGAGAACTTGAGCATGGTTTGCAAGATAATTCGAAGATTTTGCATATATTTTGCTATTGTAGGCGATATATAACAATTTCTAGACATTGTGACTGATATAGAGAAGTATTGTTAATTTTATATGAAGTACTTGTATTTACAAACTTTGCTAGGCTCTATTTAGTATTAATTATGAGACAATGTCATGAAATCATAAAAATATTGATAATTTTAACTGTAAAAATTCCAAAATTTTCTGGATATCAAAACTATTGCCATAAACAAAGAGAGAAACACAAAGTCAGAAAAAAAATGAAGTTATAACACAGAAAGAACAAAAGATAATTTTCTTAATAAAAAGTCATGAAAATAATTGTTGAAGAAATATTTATTGAGGTCTACTACATGTATCATTTGTGACTGACTTCTTTCCCACAACATGTTTTCAAGGCTCATCCATGTTGTGGTATGCATTAGTAATTCATTTCTTTTTATTGTTGGATATTCCATAGCATGAAGATAATGCATTTTATTTATACATTCTTCACCAGTTCATGAGTATTTGGGTTATTTCATAATTTTGACTATTATGACTAAAACTTTACAAACATTAGTGTAGAAGTTTTTGTGTAGACATATATTTTCATTTTTCTTGAGTATATATTAGAAATGGAATTGGTGGGATCATATGGAAAGTATATAATTAACCTTTTCAGGAACCGACAGATTCTTTTTCAAAGCACCT
Source organism: Equus asinus (assembly GCF_041296235.1). Classification (NCBI taxonomy): domain Eukaryota; kingdom Metazoa; phylum Chordata; class Mammalia; order Perissodactyla; family Equidae; genus Equus; species Equus asinus. Next base: position 6,230,808 of record NC_091797.1, on the reverse strand, counting down.
ACAGGCATCATTTTCCATTTCACCAGTAGTGTATGAGGTTTCCAATTTCTCTAAATCCTCACCAATGCCAATATTTTGTATTAATCTTTCTTTTTGATCATATTACTGATACTAGTGGATGTAAAGTGTTATCTCGTTTTCATTTGCATTTCCATTCTTTCATGCTTAAATATAATTTTTTTCTCTTCTGTATTTCTTAAATATTCTTTGTCAGGTTGAGGAAGTTCTACTGTACTCTTCATTTGTTGATCATTTTTGTTGCAAAAGGGTGTTTGATTCTGTCAAACACTTTTTATCCCACATCTATTGAAATTATCATCTGTTTTCTTTCTTTCCATTATTCTATTGATATTGTATTTACATTAATTGACTTTAGGATGCTAACCAACCTTACATTCCTGTGATAAATCCCACTTGGTCATGGTGTATTATGCTTTTCATATGTTGCTGGGTTTGTTGAGCTGTAATTGTGTTGAGAGATTTATGTTCAGATTAATAATACATATTGGTTTGCAGTTTTCTTTTCTTGTGATGTCTTTGATTTTGTTATCATTGTGATACTGGCCTTACGGAATAAGTTGAGAAATCTTCCCTCCTTATCTATTTTTGGAAGAGTTTGTGAATAATTTCTATTAATTCTGCTTTACATACTTGCTAGCATTCCCCAGTGAAGCCATTTAGGCCTGGACATGTCTTAGTTTAAATGTTTATCGATTTGTTATGTTACTAATTCAGTCTTTTTACTTGTAATAAAATGTATCCATATTTCTATTTCTTCTTGAGTCAGTTTTAGTAGTTTGTATTTTTCTAGGAATATCCCCATTTAATCACAATTTCCGAGATTCTTGGATATACATGTGTACATAGTATTTCCTTATACTCCTTTTTCTTTCTGTAATTTCAGTAATAATGTCCCCTCCCTCATTTCTGATTTTAATAATTTGATTCTTCTTTCTTTTTCTTAGTTATCATAGGTAAGGTTTATTCATTTGTTAATCCTTGCAAAGGACAGACTTTTGGTTTTGTTGAAATTCTCTATTGTTATCTCTACTCTATTAATTTCACTATACAGTTTATGATTTCCTTCCTTTTGCTTTAAGTTTAATTTTCTCCCTTTCCATTGTATTAAGGTGGAAGTTTAGGATATTGATTGGGATCTTCCTTGTTTTTTAACATAGACATTTACAGCTATAATTTTTATTCTAAGATCCACATCACCTACATCTCATGAGTTTAGGCATGTTGTATCTTCATTTTAGTTAACCTCATTTAATTAACTTGATTGAGTTAAGTTAGAAAATGATTTTTTAATTTCTCTGTGATTTTAGTTCATTCGTTTATGTGAATTGTGTTATCTAATTTCCACATATTTGTCAGTTTACCAAATTGCTTATTACTTTTGATTCCTAATCTCATTCTATCATGGTGAGAAAACATACTTTTTATTATTTCAGTCTTTTTAAATGTACTGCAGGTTGTATTATCATATGGCTCATGTTGGAAAATGTTCTACATGCATTTGAGAAGAATATTATTCTGCTCTTGCTGAGCGGAGTGGTCTATAGATATCTGCTAATTCTAGTTGATTTATAGTGTTGCTTAAATCTTCAATATATTTGTAGATCTTCTGCCAAGTGTTATATGCACTATTGAAAGTGGAGTATTAGAATCTTCAACTATTATTGTTAAATTGACTATTTCTCCCTTCAGTTCTGTTAGCTTTTGTTTTATGTATTTTGGGTCTCTGTGGTGAGGTGCATATATGTTTATAATTGTTACATGTTCTGATGGATGATTCTTTTATCATTATAAAATGTCATTTGTTTTCTTTAGTACCCATCTTTTCTTTTAAAGTCTATTTTGTCTGATATTAATATAGACACTCCAGCTTTCTATGGTTGCTGTTTGAATGATTTGTCTTTTCCCAAACTTTTACTTTCAACCTATTTGTGCATTTAAATGTAGACTATGTCTCCTGTACATGGTATATACTTGTCTATATCTAGAAATTAGCTAGCCTGAAAATCTCTGCCTTTTGATTGGATTTTTAATTTACTTGATTTTAATTTATTATTGATATAGTTGGATTTATATCTGCCATTTTCTTTTTTGTTTTCTATATGTCTCCTGTCTTCTTTATATCTCTATTCTTCTGATACTCCTTCCTTCTGTATTAAGTAAATATTTTCTAGGGAAAGTTTTTAATATCTGTAATGCTATTTTTACTATGTTATTTGAATTATTTTTTTATTAATTTCTCTGAAGCTTACCATATACATCTTAACATACCAGAATCTACCACAGATTTAAACTACCACAGATACTCAGTTAATTCTAGTGTGATATACAAAAATTGTTCCTATGTAAGTCTACACTCTCTTTTGCTGTTTTTTGTGCTAATATTGTTATATATAATTTAATATGTATTATATAATTATAAAGATATGTATGTCTTTGATATATAAATCCTAGTCATTTTAAACAAAAAATGATATTATTAAATAATACTAAATAGTTCAACTATGGCTTATCAGTACAATTATAACTTTTTAATAAATAGGTGATATTCTTTGCTTAAATGATGCATACATACCTGGATCTGTTAATTTCATCTTTATGCGTAGTTTCATGTTGACATCCACTTTCTTCATAATCAGTTGTATTTTCCATAAACATTTTGCCAGGCCATCTGGGCATACATAGACACCAATATGTCTTATTGTCTTCTTCAGTCAAACTGCCATTTACACAAATCTATTAAAAATAAGAAATAAGAATTTTGTAAGTGTCCATCATACACTACATATTAGAATCATTTCAAAGTTTGAATTTCATGGTTTATCTTAGGTATTGAATTCATGTGTTCCTTTAGCAAGGGTAAAATAAATCAGTTTTGATTTATATCAAAATCATTTTCAACAGTCATATTCAGTTCATACTCAAATTATGACAAGAATATATAAATTGTAAAAAGCTGAAGAGATCAGCATCCATTAAAGAAGTGTTTAAAATTTTTATTTAATTTTATTTTAATCATATCTTCATAGATATTGCTTACATCTTAACTGATATGATGGAAATAGCATTGTATTGAAAACCAGATCCGTGGAAAACCTGTTTCCTGAATCATAAATCGCTTTTGCTTCTTGAGTGACTTACTTGGATTCACTTTGAATTGATTGTAATATTTTACTGCATCCCTTATAAAAAATGAGTTAAATAAAATCTTTAACATATGTATTTTATATTTGCATGGAAGTCAAAATTTTATCTTTTTAAAAAAAAATATCACTTAAGCCATTTTGGATGTCTTCCACAGATATGTCCAATGAAGTTACCTGAAAGAATTAGGTAAACTTTGTCACCAGAGAAATGCACCTCTTATGGAAAGCTTAAATTGAGGCATATCTTTTCCTAACTCTCAGAAGTGAATTCAAAATAGCAATAGAACTTTGATAACTCGTCTTTGTTTTCATTTTCCTCTCAATACTTTCATGTTTCTTTTTGGTTTTGGTTTGTTTATAGCCAATAAGTTTTTCCCCATCACTGGAAACAATGATTAGGGATTTGGTTTCATGCTCTGATCTTTTGGTGACAGATTAATGATTTATAGAGATCTAATTTCTGTTGAGTAAGAGTCCACTGAAATCTGTTTTCCCATTTTTCCATTTGGAGCTCAAGTCAATTAAGAATTTCAAGTCCACTAGGAAGGAGAACAGCTTTTTGACACGGATAGATGAGTTTTTTTCAAACGCTGTTAACTCTTAACCCATGACTAAAATATTATAAATATAAAATAATGTTAAAAATAAATAAAATTTTTAAAATTATAAAAATAAAATATTAAAATATTATAATCGAATCTATAAGTTCTCTGTGTCTGTACGTCTATGTGTTTGTCCTTCAGAAAAATCTTTGTCCCTTACCATTTGAGCATATAATCATTTCCTTCATTGAGAGGGTATTCATTGTATAGTTTCTTAAATTAAAGAAGCACTGTCATAATAGGCTTACAAAGTTAAATAACACTTAGGCTACAAATATTAGCAATCATGACACTTTTATTATTCTCTCTCTCCATATATACGTGTATGTATATATAAATATAAATACCAGTTGGCCAGCCCTGGTGGTCTAGTGGTTAAGATTCAGCACTGTCACCACCATGGCCCAGCTAGTTTCCCAGTCAGGAAACCACACCACCGGTCTGTCTGTTGTCATACTGTGGTGGCTGTGTTGTTGTGATGCTGGCTGTAAAGCATATCAACATTTTCCCATAACTTCTCCCTTCTGAGACACTAGCAAAATTCTATTAAGCTGTTGTTTTCCCTTATCCCAGGAAATCTAAAAGAATTAGGTTTTTCTTCATCAACAGAATTGTTTGGCCGTCTTTTGGAAGGTCAGCAGTGAAGAAACACAAAATTCTGCAAAGATCCAATTAAAATGCCCTAACTACCAAGGCTCAGGATCCTAGACTGCAAACAGGCCATTACGCATAATGGACTGAGACAAATACCCAAATTTCATCAAATTCCCAAATGCTAAATTTATTTTCTCTCTTCAGGATAAGAAAACATTTTAGGGATCCTTTGATTATGTGATTCAATTTAATACAGAGAGAGAGTAAATCTCTCTCTTTTACTCTCTCTGTCAACATCGTTCCTCTGATGAGTCTCTAAGCAGAGGTTTCCTGGGAGATGACAAGCATAGGTCCCATTGCATCATCATCCAGATGACCTGAATGAACAATGAGTTCAGATGGCAGCATCAGTCTGCATTCTGTAGACAGAATTTTCCCTGGGTCACCATTGCAAAGTCTTGCAAACACTTCTGTTAGGCCCTCAGTTGGGATTGACTGACTTGGCAGGTTCTGGAGACATGACATTGCCCAAGTGCCTTCCAAGTGTCACAGGCTTTGACACGACACATTCCTGCCTTCATGTTGTGAGTCATGTACATATCTCTAATTGTCGGAATTTCTCAAAGGACAATCTGAAATTGTAGTGGCCACTCTGGGGAAATTTTGACACGAACAAGATTGTTCATTTGACAAATGCATTAGAACAAAAAGATAGAATCTCTCCTGAGGAGAGTCTCTGCGCTGTGTGTCTACTAGAGAGATTACTCTGTTTAATGCACAAGAATCCATCTTTCATTAATATACTTATGGGATTAATAAGCACTATATTTTTAATTATACGGCTCCATGGAATTGTCAACGATATGAGTTATTCTTTAAATTTTCCATAATAACTTGTTTTCGTGTGTGTGTGTGTGTGTTTATGTGTGTGGGTATGTGCGTGTGTGTGTGTGAAAGGGTTTTCTGCATTTAAGACTCTACTACACTTTGCTGAGAGGAGATAATTGACCTTTGACAATCGTGAGTTCATATCTGCCTGAAGCTAGCTCCCTTTCACTTCTTCATTTTTGCTATTTTTTCCTTTCTCTTCTGCTTGGAAAATTTTTCAAATTAATTGATCATAAAAAATTTCTCTATCAATATATGGACATTGTAGGACTATTGTTCAGATAAATAGTTAAAAATATAAGCAAAAGGAAAATGGTTAACTGTGCTTTATTTATGTTTTCCCTTTGCTCAAAAATTAACAGAGCAGAAAATGTATACCTGTGTTTGTGGGTAACATAATTAATCTTTTAGATGAAAATAAAATTAGAGTTTTGGCGTAAACTTGAAAGTCTTGATTTTTTATAATATATAAACACAGAGCTTTGTTTATATTAAAGGCAGTTTATGTGATTTCCCAATAAGTAAATGACTCCTCAGGCAAATTAGAATGATTTAATTTGACTTTTAAAGAACTATTCTATCATTTCCCCGGATTGTTTAAGATTATAAAAATATGAAGTTGAAATAATCGAAATTTTAATAATGGATATAATTAAAAACGGTTTAATCTTGTGAATACTTATTGATTCTACTACATTGATGTACTGGAATGTGTTACTGATGATACTACAAATCATAAGGACTTAACATGATAGAGTAAATTGCAATGTCCAAATCTTTGGTCGACATTAAGATCTTACACTGATATTCAATTGAATTAATAAATCATCTTTGGATCTGAACAAATTTTAAATAAGAACAATATATAAATATCAGTCTCTAAATATAGTTTCAAATTACCCCGTTCCTTACAGAATGGAAATTATGATGTGCAAATGTCAACTGCTGTACATTTATGTTTATTTTGCCTAACATAAAAGTTGCCAAATTGCTATAAAATGTGTGATCATGAAAAAATAAACAGCTGAAAAGTTATTGGATTGCTATCTTTGTGTTTTCTCTTGCGTCTAAAGAAAAGTGTTCCTTTAAAATTGGTAATTATTTTAAAATACAGAGAAATAGAAATATTTACGAGATAAATATTATTTGTTTATTTCCTAAGAGAAGGTATACAGTTACTTATTTAGTAAATATATAATGTTCTCTAATGTGATAATAAAGTTAAAAACTTTAATTTCACCATCTATGTGTAATCACATATCTGTGATTGACTAAAAACATACATGTAAAAGTATATTAAGCTTAGTATATATGTTTATGAATTTTAAAAACACAATAAAAGATATATTTGAGGTCATACTTGAAATTAAAAAGTGTATGGCATTTGAAGTCTGTTTGCCTGTATTTGCAAATCCTCTCTAGATGGTTGAGTTTGAAGTAAACAGTGATCTTTTATTATTTTTTATAAAGTTAGGTCAAGGTTATTGGATTTATTCATAATGAAAAGAGCTTACAAATCTTTATTGAAAATTTTATATGAATGATATAACAAACATAAAATTAGAATATGGTTTTTGTTTCTATAAAATGACCTAATTAGGTTGTGTCCAGACAATATAAATTACATATATTCTGCTAACTGTCTAAACTTTTTGAAAAACCCCTGAATCACTTTGAGAAAAAGTTCCTTACTTTTTAAAATTAAGACCCTAAAATTTTTGTTTGTCATTGGTATTTGTTTGAAAATATTACCTAATTTGTACAAGATGGAGGTGAGATGGGAAAAAGAGTGTTGCTGTTTGTATTCTTGCTTTAGGCTCCAGAACTGTTAGTGGTGAGGCTGCTCAGAGATTAGAAATCTCCCAGAGATTTAATGAGATCCCAAAAGACAATGATCTTTTTGATCTATAAACAAAAAGATGGCACAATCACAGCTATGTTCAAGAGGCTTGAACCAGTCAGCAAATTATAACATGAATAGAACACAGAAAGACCAGTGATAAAATGATAGTTAAAACTCTTCATTACCTCTCTATATTATAAACATAAGAAGCAAAAAGATTTCCAAATCAATTGTTGAACATTTGTTTATGAAGTTATATTTAAGCTATGCACATCCTGAACACTGAATTTGCAACCTTAACATTTCTAGCTTTTTTCTAAACAGATGATTATGAGTTAAAGAGAAAAATGAAAAACTGCTCCATAAATTTACCTTACCTCCATTGTTCCTTCACATAGGAACCATTGTTCATAGTCAACGTCTTCAGATTTGTTCCTATAGACTGCATCTTCAGTGCAGTTTGCAGCGAGAAAGACACAGGGATCAACAGCCACTTCACATTTTTCGCATTCAGAACCTTTCAAACCAAGAGATGAAAAATTAAATAACCTTTCACACACTTCAATTCACACTGAATGTTAAAGACAGTTGTCAAATTATCTGATAATATCAATTTGACAACACTCACCACAAGATAAGCTTCTATATATTCTATATTTATAGAACACTCTGTATCTATAGTCTAATATTCTATATGTATAGATTATTAAATTTGAAAGAGACTTAAAAAAGAATAAGACCCAAACCACTTATTTTACTAACAGACTGAGAAATAGAGCAACAGAGCAAGACATGGATCCCAGGCCAATGTATTATTGTAAAATGATCAAATATGAAATAAATTTCCAATTAATGACTGTAAAAATGATGTAATAACCATAAGCATAATAAATTTTATACAAAAAGCACTCTTATTGTTTTTATATTGTAGCTGCATAGGAAATTATTTCAAAAGAAATTTGGGAAAAAGTCCTTAAAATATTTATAATAAAAAATGATCCCAGTCTCCTGACAATAAGGAAGGAAGGGAACGTGTGTGTGTATGTAGGTATAGATATATACACATGTATACATAAATATAAATAATTCAGCTCCTGCACACTCTAATGCTAGATATAATATCTGTGATACAATAAAAAAATGAGATTGCAAAAAAGCACAAGAATGTGATCCATATTCAAGAGGAAACTTCTTAGTAAAAATAGACACACAGATGTCCCAGACTTAAAATTACCATACAAAGATTGTAAAAGATCTATGAGAAATGTGTTGAAGTATGTAGAAGAAAAGATGAATATAACTGGTAAACAGGGAATTAGGGAATGAGAGATTTGGAAACTGTGAAAAAAATTTTAGAAATGGAAACCCCAAAATTGTGGGGACAAATGAGCTAATTAAGCTGAGTTGAGAACCTGTTATTGATATTGACCCTGATATCAGTTTCCCCACATTAAACCCAGCATATATGGGATAAAATCAAAACACTCATTCCCTGCTTACTCTCTGGCTTCCTGGCTCCAGAATCTACTATCCTCCATGGAGACAGACACCGTCAAGGACAAGCACCTGGATTATTTCCTCCCCGCAAAGAGATACAGGCTGGTGGGAAAGCTGCTGACCAGCAAGGTCACAGACTTCTCCTTTCTGCAAGTAGTCTCAAGGCCAAAGACAGGCTGGTGGGAAAGCTCCGACCAGTAAGGCCACATAGGCTCCTCCTCCCCTACCTAAAACCCCAAATAAAAACCCTTTCTTTTAGCTTTTCAGGGAGTTTGGGATTTCAGCATTAGCTGCCCTCTCTCCTTGCTCAGAGCTGTGCAAAAATAAAATTCCTTTCTTCCACCACACCCTGTGTCAGAGATTGGTTTCCTGCGCAACGGGTGAGCGAACTCACTTCAGGTTAGGTAACATTATCTTTCATTAATAGATGTAATATTCCCAGATAATGAAAGAATTTGGGATATCTGATGCAATCTCCTTGTGAACATAACTAAACCTTCTAGTAAGAGACCAATACTATTTGTTAGGGTGAGGGTACGTATTCACAGAATCATCTAGCTAATACCCCTATTTTAGGATTGCTTATGGTTAACAAACCTAAAATCCATGGCTTGTGAGACACGACTTCCTGAAAACTATCATGTTAGCTGTGCAACTTGCAACTGAATTGTAAAGTAGAGATGATTCACAAGCCGAAATCTCCCTGCTGTGTGCAGACCTCATTTAGAAATCTCACATATCACTCTGGAAGAAGGAAGAAGCTAGGAAGCCAGGCAGAATGTCCTGAACCTTTTCAACCTTACCAGTCTAGCTTGACTGCTTAGAATCTTAAGATGATAAAAAATTATTCCTACACTAGTAATAAAATAATCAATGAACGGGATTATCAGCAGATCAGACACAATAGAAAAGAAGATGAGTAAATTTAACGATGTCAATAAAAATCATATCTTCAATGTACCAAGAGAAAATAACTCAAATATGGTCATGCCAGCCTCACGATCAATTGATAAGTGTTCGTTTCTATTTTCTAGAGGAGTTTATTTAGTATTAGATTTAACTTTTATTGAATATTTGGGGGAATTTGGATAGAAGACTATATGTTTTTCTTTGCGGAAAAATTTTTAAAAACTATTTTATTCAATTACTTTAGAACTTGTGGGATTATTCAGATTTTATATTTATTACTGAATCAGTTTGCCAACTAGTATTTTTCTAGGGATTTATTTCATCAAAGTGGTCCAAATTACAAGCACAGATGTTTCCTAACGACGTATCTGATTAAACGTTTGGGTTTAGCTGAGATATTATTGCCTCTTCCACCAAAAGCTTCAAAAAGGAGGTAATAAAAAAAAGTAAAACAAAAGCCTAAACCCACGAAGCGAACAGGAGGGGAGATACATGAGGAAATATTTTCAATAAATTTTGAGAAGTTGAAAAGATGATGGAGGCAGAGTGACTAAATTAGCAGAATGGCAATAGTCAAAACAGAAAAGTCTAATTAGAGGACATATTTATGAAAAACAAACTCATCCACCTAGCAGAAATCTTAAGATGCTCAGGACTTAAAGGTACCTGAAAATGTGACACTAAGGCAGATTCTGCAAACAGGAGATTAGTTGATATAGCTTCTCCCTCAAATCACAAACTCAGATAATTATTCTGAACCCTTGCTCACCCCCTCCAGGCCCACAAATAGCTTTCGAGGTTTATTCTGAGGAGAACGAGATTCTTAGAGGCTCTTGCCTCAAGGAAACCAAGCTCATTGGGGTTCCCCCAGTGAACAGCCAGCTGTCCACTTGCAACTCTCTAATGAGCTGCCAGTCATCAAAGCCCATCTTCATATGGCAAGCTTCCAGTAAGTCTTCTTAGGTCCTCACCGTTAGATGTGATCATGCAACATTTGGCAGAAAGATTCCAAATGAAAAAGAACAAGCATCATTAAAAGTATTTACAGAAAACCAAGATACCAAATGGAACAGAGGAAAATTAAAACAAATCAAAACTTTACTATTAGAGTTATAAGAAAAGTTATCTATCTAAAAGAACAGAATATCGTGAAAATGTATAATTTTGACAATAGAAAAATGTTCTAGAAAATTAAAAATATAATAAAACAAAACAATTAACACTAGTTTTGAGATATTTAATTGGGGGAATAGAGTAGAAAATAGAACAAAATGAAAAGAAATGGAAAATAGATAAGAAATTATCATAAAATGAGAGGATCAACTTAGGAGATGCAATATCAAATTTTTGGACTTAGGGGTACAGAAAAAGAAAACAGAAAGGAGGAATTTTTAGTGAACTAATACAGAGACTACCTAGAAATTGAAAGACACACGCTTCCAAATAAAAGGGTTTATCAAGTGACCCACATATGAAGAAGAATACAATCATGGGATTGTAAATTGATGCAGCCACTGTGAAAAGAGTATGGAGGTTTCTCAAAAAGTTAAAATAGAAATACCATATGATCCAGCAATTCTATTCCTAGATAGTTATCTGAAGGAAACAAAACTACTAACTCGAAAAGATATCTGCACCCCATTTTCACTGCAGCATTACTGACAATATCCAAGACATGGGAACAACCTGAGTGTCCAGCAATGGGAATGGATAAAGAAGATGTGGTATATATATACTTTGGAACGCTATTCAGCAATAAAAAAGAATGAAATCTTGCCATTTGCAACAACACAGATGGACCTCGAGGGCATTATCCTAAGTAAAATGTTAGATAGAGAAAGACTAGAACACTATACTATCACTTATATGTTGAATCTAAAAGAAAAAAAATGAACTCAGAGAGAACAGATTGGTGGTTGCCAGAGTAGGAGGTAGGGAATGCGTGAAATGAGTGATGCTGGTCAAAAGGTACAAATTTCCAGTTATAAATCAGTTGTGTATGTGTAGCATGTAATGTATGGCATGGTGACTACAGCTAACAACATTGTATTGTATATTTGAAAGTTGCTAAGAGTAAATCTTAAAAGTTCTCATCACAAGAAAACAAATTTGTAACTGTGTGTGGTGACGGATTTGAATTAGACTTACATTGGTGATCATTTCACAATATATACAAATATACAATCATTATGTTGTACACTTGAAACTAATGTAATGTTAAATGTCAATTATATCCTAATTTTAAAAAAAGGAACATAATCCCCAAATGTCCCAATATAGTGAAATTTCACAACACTGGGGCAGAGAATGTAGAAAAAGGCTTCCAGAGAGATAATCACAAGTTGACTCTAAAGACTCACAAGGTATTATATACACGATTCTCCATTATTGCATGCCTTTCTTTCTTTTCCTTTTATCACGTAAATCATAGATTTTTCACATCAGTGCGGGGAATATGCCACAATCATTTCTGAATCTGTGTCTGCTTCTTTGTTCTAATAACCATTGACGGCATGGATAATCTTGCATATGTATTACCTAGCACTTGGATGGGAAGCATGTGTGATGGGAAAGCTGGGTCAAACGATATATCTATTTATAATATTGGTGGATATTGTCAAATTGTCCTGCTCCGATATTATGCTGATTTTAAATTTCCCCAGCAATGGATAAAATCACGGAGCTGTCAAGCTCTCAAATTTTTGCCTCATCCTAACAATTGAGATGGCAATTCTATTATATTCTAAATTTTCTGCATGACTTGGATTTATTTTTGGACTTTGTATTTACATATTTCTGACTATCAATGCACAGTACCATGCTTTTCAATACTGAAGCTGTACAATATGCTTTAATATCTGGCAGAGCTAAATCTCTACCCCACTTATCCACACAATGCACTTTTTCAGAGCACACCTGGCTTTGTTTAGTTATTTAGTTTTCCATGTGGATTTTAAGAAATTAAAACAACAACAACAACACAAAAGCACTGTTGTTATTTTAGTGAAATCATAATAAATATATGAAATCATTTGGAGGTTTGAAATGTTTAATACCTTAGGTCGCCTCTCCAACTGCTTTGTATATCTTTAGAATTTCTTTCCAGATGTTATGTATTTGTAACCACACTGTGGCGATATGTAGTTTTCTCAATTTAGAACTTACATATTTTCGTTTAGTCCTATGCACTTTAATATTTTAACTGCTGTTTACATGAAATCTTTCCTTCCATTATATCATTTAATTAGCTCTCATCTGTGTATGAAAGCCATTTATTTCTATTTAGGATATTAATTATTTAACTGAATTCTGGTACTGTAAAAATGTTCTGAAAACATTATTATATGTAATATAAGTGAAAAGCACTAAACCACATTTGGCTTTTAAAACAGATTTTTTTTTAAATCTTGAAGTAAAACCCTAAAATCCTAAATGGCTTTGGAATAACAGCAGGCATTTAACAAAAGAAGACTTGAAAGTTTACTTTCGATAAGGCTTGCTTCAGAGATACAGGATTTTCTACTCTCACAATAATCATTATAAAGTTACAAAAGTAATTTAGAATGAATAGATTATAATTAATATCTTGTAATATCTTCTACCATAAAGAACATCCACCACTTCATAAAGGAAAAAGAGAGAATTAAAAGTAAAAGTCGATATGCAATATCGATTTCCAAACGCAGTAATCATTATTCATTTAGAAAAAAAGTTCACTGGCACATAGTAAATGTTTTAAATGTATAGGTTTAATTTAGTTAACTAAACTGTAATGATCACAAGCTTCAAAAAAGAAAAGTATTCAAAGAGAACTGATCTCTTTTTTGGTATGATTTCATCTTTTCTTAAGCATGATTCATATTATCTTATTTCACTTCACAACTCATTATCCTCTGTCAGTATCTCCTTTTCTCAAACCTAATAATACATATAATGAACACAGATGATGACGCTGAAAAGAAATAGTGCATGTCAGCTCTTTTGTAAATTGTGCGCTGTAGACCAATTGTCCTTGAAGGGGCTTCTTCTAATTAATTACCGTCCCTTCTTTGTAGAGCAATCACATTGGCAAGAATTGATTGGGCGTGTAAGACACTTCATTTAGTTGGTAGCAAAATCTCTTAATTAAAATAATTTTACTGCTGGTAAAATTAATGCACCCCATGCAAATTTACCAGCTTGATTTTAATGTTCCTCTTCAATTATATTTTATGAGGGAAAAAAGGAAATAAGATCTTAACAGAAACAACCAGAAAAAATAAGAATTACATAAGATGTATAATTCTAGTTACATACTTTGTTCATTTATCCCAAATTCTGTTTTGTATTGAAATCTTTACTGAGAGAAGTTGCTTTGTTCAATCTTTGTACTGACATCAAAAAGGAATTTGGGTGGCTCTACTTAAATATTTATTGACTCTTCAGCTTTATCACACTGACTTCTTTCACTTGGACAGCCCAAGTCATTTAGATTCTCAGATGTGGAGGTCACATAATTCTTATTTTTGTAATAATTAGCTATATTCATTAAGTTCTGACCATAGATTCATGAAGGCATAGTGACTAAATACGCTTATATTCCTTTGATGGTAATTGCTCAAAGCTGATTTATCCATGAGCAATTCTGACTTCATATTACCCCCAACTCCAGGAAAATATATTTGTTACACTACTGTCATTCATAAAATTAACGATGTTTGCTCAAAGATGATTTATCCATGAGCAATTTGAATTCCTATTACTCTCTCTATTTTTCCTAAAAAAGACATTTGGTATTTTGTTGTGAATATGTTCCCTTTACCCATTTTTAGATCTCAAAGAATTTTATTGTTTAAAAATAAGTAAATGTATACATGCATTATTCCCACTTTGAGACAAAAGGAAATCAAGTATAAAAATGATGCAGACACCGGAATCCATGAACTGGTTTGGCTGGTAACAGCAGGTCATGTTTCTCAACCTGCACACCTTTAGAGATCACCTGGGTCCACCTCAGTACAATTCCTCTTGGATTGTTCTGCAGTGGAAGCCTAGCAGCAGTATGTTTTAAAAGATCCTCAGGTGATAATCTGTGGCCAAGGTTTAAAACCACTGAGCTAACACAATCCCTAAAAAGTCCTGAGATCAGATACTTTCGGGGACTTCTCTAACCTGAGTTGTTCCTGCTTGTTTGTTTTGTTTGATGTGTCATTTGTAAAACAGTAAGTACTCATAACGCAGTCTCCCAAGTCCCTTTGAGCATTAATGTCATTTAATCAACAAGTCATTGCTGTCTTCTACCACTTTTGGTCTTGAGTGTGATTTGCTTAATGAACTGATAACTATTTCTGTCATTAGGGGTTGTTAACTCTCCAGAATACCATCTCATGAACATGATAAAATAAATTATCATGTCTCCTGTTTAAAAGGCTAATTGTTAGTTTACTTCAACACTGTTTTAATGTAATAGTAGTCTTATAAGTGCAGCAGCTGTCAGTTGAATAAAAGAAGCCATTAGTTGAGAACAGACATATCAAATCTACTAATTTACTGATTGTTGCTAAACTATAATGCCAAAATATCACTGATGGAGAAAACATTCTTTCAAATGATTAATTGAAGTACCATACAGTCTTAAGAATGTGAATCAATTTGCATGAGCTGAGTCAAATAGTATTCAAAGTGTAATCAAAGAACAGAAAATTAGCCTCATCAAAATGGACTTTGAAATAGGAACTGCTATTTTTTTAAAACAATTAAAATGTATTTGATAAAATATATGTTGGAATTATTTGAAATGTTAAAGTCAGAAAATCAGGCTTCCCGCAACACTTCTCTCACTTGCTCTCTGCATACAATCCACAAACAAGAATTTCCAATTATTTTAAGCTTCCGTCACCTCGAGATATGACTACAATGCTCCACCCTTCTTCCCCTCTCCAATCTATTTCTCCACTTGATCTTTTTTTCAATGTGTCAGACTCTACAATGATTTCCTATTCCTTTTAGAATAAAAAGCTAAATATTTAACCCAGCCTTTTAATTCTGGCACTACCCTCACCCCACATCTCATATATACTCTTGTTCTTAGAGTTCCAGCAGGCCTTCAAAGATTTCATCTCTTCTAACTTAGTGTTTTTGTTTTTTGTTTTTTTTAACCCATTTTGTAGGGGTAGGACTGACATACACAAAGTTGTAGATCAGTACAATCATATGCATCATAATGACATTGTGGTCAATGTCGGAACACACGTAGGACAGTGGTCCCATAAGATTAGTACCATATAGCCTAGGTGTGTAGTAGGCTACACCATCTGGGTTTGTGTAAGTACACTCTGTGATGTTCACACAATGACGAAATCACCTACCGACGAATTTCTCAGAATGTGCCCCTGTCATCAAGCAACACATGACCGTATACACCATTGAAACTGTAATCACAATCAATGTCATGAATTTATCCATCATTGTCAAAAATTTCCTCCCACTCCCTCCTTTTTTTGGTTTGTTTATTTTGTTTGTTTTTATTTTTTCCTTCTGCAGTAAGAGCATTTAACATCAGATCTACCGTCTCAGCAAATTTTTAAATATACAATATAGTATTGGTAATCATAGGCCCTATGTTGTATGAAAGATTTCCAAAACGTATTTATCTTGAATAACTGGAACTTTGTACCCTTTGAAACACAGTGCTTTTAAAAATTTAATTCCCTGAATCTAGAATGCTCTCTTCTCCAACTTCTCTAAGGTGGGCTCATCTCTGTATCTCTCTTCAGGGTCATTATATCACAGAAACCATATCTAACCTCCCAATTTATTCTCCCAGGGCCCATATTTTCTTTTCTCTTTTTCTAAAACAGATCCTTTGATTGTAAGCTTTCATGGGAGGACACTACTTTCTGTAGGAGCATTTTATTTCAATTTAAAATTATGTATCTATCATTGTGAGTATCTGTCCAATAACTCCCCTCCAGAAATAGATCTATGAGAGTAGGAAATAGTGGTAGTTTTATTCATACATGTATATTATACACCAAGCAGAATTCCTGGGGTGTAGTAGGTGTTAAACATATGTCTGTTAAAGGAACAAATCAGAGAAAAAGGGTATTACACTCATTTTTACTTTATTTTGTGTTTTGAGATACGAAATATTTCGTGTAACTGGAAAATTGATACTTACCTAATAAATTTTGAAGTGATTCAGGAAAACTAAAAAAAATTAGCTGGTTTACCTGTTAATCCCAATTGACACACATATTTAAATTGAGAGTGAGGAACTTTAGCTGGGCAAATATCATGGCTGGCGGCTCTGCAGTAGCAGGGGTACAGATGATTTAAGCAAACATTCTTCAGAAACCAACACGAATTTCCCATGCACTCTGGACTACATGCATTCTATAAAAAGAGAGTATTGAAAAGTGATAAATACCTTACTGATATATGTTTCAGTATGTATATTTTTGCTTATGAAATACACAGCTAGTTTTTGAAACTACTAAGTAAACTTTATGTGACATACCTTTATTACCACTCTTTGCTTATTCCTTCTATTCTTTTATCTTCTCTTTTTACCACCTTTCACTGTAGTCAAGTTCAAAATGCCTATGTGATGTTCTTTTGGCTTTGACTGACTCTTCAGTCTACAACTGCCCCTTATCTTCTGTTTTCTAAGCTATAATATTTTTTTTCACAAATTAAAAATTACTATGGTATAAATTAAGAGACATAAAATTTAAAATACACGTGCCCCAATAGGATTAATACCAGAAAATGCAAAGGTACTGTTCAAATTTGTTGGGTTCTTTAAAATTTGTCATTTGAAAATATTTTAATATAATTTGTGATATTTGTGATTTGCCTATGGTAATCTCTGGTATCTTCAAATACAGAATTCATATCTGGTTTATAGTCACAGTGAAATTAATTAAATTTAACCAATTTCAAGTCACAGTCAAGCCATCATTAAATTTTAATGCATGCTACTTCACCGAGGTCTTAAGATGGCATAGACCAATAAGATAAATTTAAGCCCTGGAGACAGACGACAGATATAAGTTCTGTTTAGAGTATACCCTACAATCATGTCTACTTCTCTGAGTTTCCAGTGAGCAATTCCCCCTGAATTTGGCAGAGGAACGCACAGCTGAGTCATGGGGCACAAGGAATTACTAACATCTGACATTTACTACACTAAGGAAGCTTAGTTCTAATTCTTTCAAGTCATGATGACCTTCTACCTTGATTTGCAATAAAATTTCGTAATGGCTAGACAAAGTATGAATCTTAAAGTATAAATCTCTACATTAATTTATAAATGAGCAAATAACTAACTGAAATCAACACTAAAGATTAGCAATAATCTGAAAAATCATCATCTGACTATATTGAATGGGTACCAAGAGAATACAATTCTATGATAAATTTCTAAATCTTGAGATCACCAAAAGCTTTAACCTATCACTTTTATGCTAAGACACATAATTTTAAACTCTATGAATGGCAATAATCAGTCTTCAATATTAGTGAGCACTGTCTCCTACTGGATTTGTGATCTTCATCATGATAAAAAATACAAAAGCCCAATAAATTTGACTGCAGAACTGTACAAAATAAACTTAGCAAAGCAGCATGTTATTTGCATCGAGAAGACCGTGTAGAGTTATCTCTTCACTTAAAACAAAACAAAAGAAAAAACAAAAAAACCTCGCTTAAACTAAGCCACTTCTTAGGTTTTTGGTTGTGTTTTACTTGTGTGTGTGTGTGTGCTTGTGTTTTAAATTGAGAACATGAGAGGCAGCTGCACCACGTTTATTTTGTCCGGCAAACTCAGGAGCAATCCATTTAGAAAGAAGACTTCACATCTTCTGTCACAACTTTGGAAGAGGTGGACCTGTAAGGAGTAGGCACCAACAAATCATGACGAATGCCAGGCAAAATGACAGGAATAGCATGGATACCTGCTCAGAGTGGTGCCATGCTGCTCATGTTGCTAGTTTGAATGACACTTGGAGACAAACTAGGGCTCTGGCTTTTTCTGAATAAAAAAATCAAAGTCCCTCATGACAGCTTTCAAGGGAAGTCAGAACAATTTATCATTAGACTCAGTCTAGACTCTTCTATCCTGAATGAGGACACTGTGAAGGTATTCTAACTTTAGATAAAGTTTGGATTTACAGGGGGTTATTTGGGATGGGAAATTGGTGCTATTGTTACCATTTATAAATTATGGCAACACCAATAAATTACCATTTAACTTAACAATATGAGTGAAGGGAGCAATTTATTTCATGAGACCGCATGTAGAGGTTAGGAAGTATGGTGACACAGGTCTGTTTCTGAATTTGACCTCTCATTCACGACTTGTGTGCTCATGTGAGAATTCAGATAACCACACACACACAACAACAAGAAAATAGATGTACAATATAGCCTTTAAAACAGGTTAACAGAACATAAGTAAAGCAAGATAGTGAGATGGAAGAGGTCAGGCTTTTGATCAAGTAATGAAACTATCTCTTAACAGCTCTTAGCTTTCTCACAGCCAAGGAAAAAGAGAGACCATGAAAATACAGCACAGTCTTCTTATTGATTAATTTCATTTTAGTGGATTCATTCTAGTTTATTGGGAAAACCATATTTCCAGATAATATTCCTAAAGGATAATTGTCATATGGTAGAGCATGTTTAACAATTAATATTTTCATAGAAAATTATTTATTAAATTGGTCATGAATTCATAAAGTTTTCTTTGCATAGTGTTACTTTATTCAAGGAAGATGGTTTTAAATAAATCAAATTCTTCCTTTTTGAGTACAAATTTAGTAAATGCTGCTAATGAAGGAAAAGTAGTCATTCTGAATTCATGTGGATATGATGACTAACACAATAAACATTTCCTATTAAAACGCTGTTTTCTTAAGAAGTTCCTATAAACTTAAATAGAAAGACAATTTACTGATTCAGAATCATTTTTACAAACAGATCTGTGTCTTTGTGGAATTTGGTTACTCTAAAGTGGTCTCTCTTTTATGCTGAAGTGAATTTCCAGTAGAATTAACAGTCCTCTCTGTCATTAAGTTACCTAAAGTTCCACAGTGCTCTCAGGTGACATGGTTATGTTAATTTTTCTTCATTAATTATATTTGGACCCAAGGGGTTCTAAAAAGAGTTTACATGGAAATTCTCACTTAGCTATTTGAATTTTAATTTCCTCAAATTAATACTTGGAAGTAATGCCATTAAAAATAACCCTTATTTTTAATGCTGCATCCCATTGAATTTTTGGATTGGGTAACAAATATTTGTTAAAAAATCTGTGGTGGTCTGAGGAAAGATGTCAACATTCATGAGTTTCAACCTTTGAAATAGAAATATGACTCTCCTTTTATAAAATAGGTTCACTTTCTGTGAGAGACTGGATTTAGGGTGAGGAACTCAACTGTTTGCCTGGGACTTGATTCTTTTAGCACTAAAATTCCTGTGTCCAGTGAAGGCCTTCAGTCCTAGGCAAACTCAGATGGATGGTTGCCCTAAGTAGATCATCTATTCACACTATTCCTCCTGAAATGAAGCAGGATGAGGAACAGGGCTGTAGTTGGCATGTGATGGGAGAAAGAAATGACCTGTTGCTCTAGGCCTCTGAAATGTGTGTGTGTGTTTGCGAGGGGTTAATACCATAGCATAACCTCCCTAACAGACTTACCAAAAGCTTCCTCCATCTGGAGGTGAGACTAAACTCATTTTCTGAGGATTGTTTCAAATTTGAAATATTTATCAACTATGGTACATTGGCCCTTATCCTACAAATATATAGATCATATTTCTGTAAGAAAATTAATATTACATTCATTGCAGTAAATAATAGGTATTTCTAAATTGTTAATAAAAATATACATGGAAAATGGCAGTGTTAGTCTATCCTGTACTTGACTGCCCAGGTTAGCTATAAAAATTGAAAACAGCAAACAATTCAGCACTTGCACTATTACTTTCGGGAGTGAGTGGGGTGCCAGGGGCGGGGGTATACAGACATGCATTTGGAAGTGAACATCTATCTTGTTGTCGACAGTGAACTAATTAACCGGCACATATTAGAAAACTAAACTTGAACTGACTTTGAACTTCAATAAGCTTGAGAGAGCATAATTTTGGTAAGCAAACAGTGAAATTAAGACAATGATGAAGTAGTTTCACAATGACAGTAAAAAGAATCAAGAGTCAAGAAAATTGTCCATAAAAAGAAAAGCAATCTATTTCTTGTATCACACGTCAGTTTATGTTACTGACAGAAAGGAACAAACTTTGCAGTACCAGAGTTTTGTGAATTTTATTTGATTGACACAAAATACATATTCATAACAATTTTATAACCCTAACCAACTGATTTAATATATCATGTGCCAAATGTATTTGATAATGCTTTCCTTAAGGCTTTTCTTTTTTATAAAGGGAAACCAGTTTTGATTGATAGTATGAAGATGATTTAAAAACAACTCTAGATGTTGATTTCTTATTTTAACAGCCACATTTCTTAGGCAAGATAATGATTTCTTGTGCCATATTAAGTGTCTTACATTTTCTCAAAGAAACTGTTTCCCCAAATCATGGCTTATACCTGTCATTACAGCATCTATATTCTCTGATGATTCTATTTATATTCCTTTGAAGCATTTACCAATTTTTAGGAGCTATATAAGAATATGTAGATTTTTTCTTTTCTATAGTGAAGATATTAATAATAGGGATAAGCAATCCTCCATCCCTCTCTCTCGATGTGTGTGTATCATGTTACCATGCACATAAACTTTACCATCGTTCAGATATGTTCAAAAGCATTATCTTATTTTATTCATTTCATTTGAATTTTCAACAACCTTGATAAAGTTTTATTGTACTCTGTTCTATACTTCAGATAAGAAGACAATTATGAATTTAGTTTTTTTTTAAGTTCATACACCTCAATTCTCGCAATGCTAGAACATAAACCTATACACTTGGGATTCAAATTCCATCATCTTTTACTTTATTTTTCTTTCTTCTCTATTCTTCAATAGAGGTAGTATTGGTGCAAGTGTTAATTGAATGACACAAAAGAAATAGTATCGTTAAAAATTTGAAGTATAGAATCCTATAAATCCAAAGTTTTACTGTGTTTGTGTCACCTCCTCCCAGCACAGCCATTTCTTATTTCATTCACCTTCTCAAGTTAGTACTAATAAGTCATTAAGATTTATTTGTAAAATATTCCACCTAGTTTTGAAAATTTCGATGATGTTTGAAAGAGCGGTGATGAATCCTCATAGAAAAAAATTAGAAAATATCCAATGATATACTGCCTACAAAAAACTCAACGTAGCTTTAAGGACACACATAAGACATACAAATACAAATGAATTTAACTTATATATAATATATAAACATATAATTAAAATTTACTTTACTAATATATAGTATGTATTATTACATATATATTAATTTACATATATAGATATGTAGTCAAAAGCAATAAACAGACACTTTATTAAAATGGAGGTGGAGGCCAAAATGGAGACCTCTCTCACCCTTGGTCCATGGGTGACCCAGACAGGAAGAAGAAGGACTTTCTCTTCTTGATAGGCAAGATGCTCAGCCAGTGAGAGACGTGCAGCTCAGCCAATGAAAAGCCACTACACGTGGAACTCTCAGTTCTTCCAATGGACTCTGTTCACTCCCGACTCCCTCTTCCCCTCCACAAAGAGCTGCTCTCCCTTTGCTGCTGGGGACTTACACCTGGCACCCCATGGTCATAGACCCCCAAATCATAATTTTTTTGCTGATCCCAAATAAGTCTATTTTTGCTGGAGAAATAATTGGCTGTCTATTTAAGGTCAAAAACATAAATATAATCTACAAGTGTTTAAAGTGTTTACTCACTAGGAGATATTTCTTTCCCCTTCTTAAATATATAAATTTTGTGAAATTATTCTATGTTAATATGGATAAAGTGTAAAATTCTCCAAGGCTATCCTGTTCTCTAATGTATTTATTCCCTCTGAAGGACTTTTGTTTTTAAACCTCCTAAATACAGTGTCTGTTATAAAAACTCCTATGGTTGCTTTATACTAAGTAAAGAAAATTAGAAAAGGCACGGAAAATCTTCAGAGGGAAGTCATTCCTTCCTGTTCGACGGTGAATCAATTAGTCTCAAAGCAGTATGAGAATGGTCTGATTGTCTTTACTCCTCAATCAACTTTCGGCTCCCAGGCTGTAAATGGCTTTGCCATGATACTAAACCCCAGTGATGGTTTCTCACACAATTTATGCCCTTGAATGCCAAATAGCATTCAATTTTAGAAATGTATTTGATAGTCTTAGAGAGAAGAAAATGATGACCTTTATAATTTACAATAATATTAAAATTACTTGCCTTTAAATTTAAATAAAATTAAAATTCCCTATAACTAGAGTTAAATTTCATCTTTTCTGGAGAAATAACAATATTTCAACTTTAAAAATACATATATATATAATTTTGTTTCCACAGCATTTTCAATTTTCTAAATTGATGCTGTTTTTCATGGCATAGTTAGACATATTTGACAAGGTTGACATTCTAGGAAGAGTACATCCTTAACAGGCTGAGTGACTCAAATATTCTTTTTTACTTGCATAAGTAGTTGAAAAATTAGTTTAGTATTTAATCATTCATCTGGTTTAATACAAATCAAGTTTTTGTAGCATTTTGTTATAATACTTCAACCCATCTGTAATTGGTATTTTGCTATTTAACTAAATATTGAAATTAAATATTTGTGTTACATATCCTTTCCATCTGTAAAAGTATATTTTGAACTAAATCTTCCCCCAAAAAGCCTTAAAATTTTTCCAGTATCATTTTTGTATAATCACTGTTTACCCACTGATTTCAGTTTTTACATCCAGAAACTTAAATCTTTAAATTTGTTTTCCCAAATAAATTATTGAATATTTTCTCTTAAATATCCTTTATGAGTAAATTTCTCAAAAAATTCCTTATATATCACATGAATTCTGATTTTGTCTATATAAACCTCCATAACTGTTGGGCATTCCTTCTAATAAATTGGCATTGGAGTAACATGATTTTCCCCAGACTTTGACTCCAAAATATAATCAACTAAATGGTTTTACTTATTTTGTTTCAAGTTATGGTAGACATATTGAGGCAGTCTTTCAAAAGTAAATTGTCAAGCCTTAGAAATTTAGTAAATTATATTATTTAATTCAAACTTTTTAAAAAGTTCAAATCATTGATTAGAAAATTTTCTTGCATGAGAAATATTAAAAAATAATCTATGAATTCTATTAGTCATTAAGTGGAAAACAATTATAGATATGCTAGATGAATAGTATTGAAATACAGAAAGAATAAAACTTTAAAATATGATAATTTGGCATGAGTTGAGATAGCCCAGTTCATTGCTGGATATGAGTTTAAGACATACTTTAACTCTTGGCCCTCATAAAAGAGATCAAGTTGTATCACATTAAAAATATTAAAATTCACTATGGCATCCTTCACTTTGGGAGCAATTCTAGATAATGTAAAAATTCTTTCAGGTCTTTCTTCTCTCTCTTTGATATTAAGAATTTTATGGAGGAATTTCAGGGACAATGTGCTTCTCTGGGTCAATTAGGGTCAAAAGTTTGGTTCCTTCACCCTGGATGACACCACTGAGCTCTTAACATTATTACTAAAGAGATACAAAACATGCATTAAAATTGTCTTTGGCCAAGTAGAACCTTGTGGAGTAAGAAGAGAGGCAGCTAATTTTTTAAAACTGAAACTTATGTTTCCTGATTTCTATATTCACTGTTCAAATAGGGTGAGTAATTTTAAATTTTTTTGCATGAAAATTTAACTGGGTGGCAGTGCCTTTCAAGCTTTTTTGGAACGATTATGTAATTAAACTTTGCACTCCACTGTAAAGAATTCTAGTCGTCAGCATATTGTCAGAAGGAACTTTTTGTAAGTTGAGACAGATTTCTTGCAAAAAGACACACTAACTTTGTGAAGAGCTGTGGAAAGATAAACCGAGTTAAGACTTAGGCTAAGGAATTTTAGTAATTTACTAAGAATTAGTGAAGTAAATTTCTTTCTCTGTCGTCATAATGAATGCAAGAATAATTAGGGACTGACCTAGATTTGCTAATAGTAAACCTACTCAAAATACAATGGCAATAACCAATAAAAAAACTGTCATTCCAATTCTTTCAGGTCCTACAACGTTCCTGTGGTCACCACCCATCTGCCTGCAATTCTCCCTCGCTACACTTTTCTGCCTAACCACAGACTTAGATAGGAAAAGATTATGAAGAGCTGGGGAAGGCAGATAGAAAATAGACTTTATATACTTAAGTATATATTTAAGTATGCTTAAGTATCTGTGGATCTCTCTCTCTCTCCCTCCCTCACTGTCAGTCTGAGGAAAGAATCCTCCTTATAATAGGTGGATTCCGTTATCAAACCTAAATTTTGAGTCACTATTGTAAAGCATGAGACGAGATCGTGGTGTGTGCCTGTGGTACAGAATTTCCGCAAAGTAGTTTTTCAAAAAATATTCTTTTAATGAGTACAATCGTGACACGGCACAAATAAGCAGGCCAAGAATTCTAAAAGAGTAAAAAAGAAGAACGGAGACGTTTTCCATAAAGACACCTTACTAAGGATTTCACCAAAACTTATTGAGGAAGAATGAAAGTTAGTTAACTCTGTGCTTCTGTAATAGCTGCCATTATATCTACAATGAAGATGTTGGCTATATAGTCAATTACATGTGGTTCTCACTTCGTAGTGTGGATTGCCTTATTTTTAATTAACTCTTTTGTTGGTCTCTTAGAGTGCCAGGTGAAAACATTACTTCATAAATTGTTAAAGATAACAGTGGAATCATGTAGATCATAATTCATAAAAATTAGATGTCCATATTCTTGGAAGAACACTAGCTAAACAGTGCTCCATGTATAAACCAGACCTAATTCAACACCTGTTATACCAGACAAGGAACTGATAGGATCCTGTTTCATTCTCCAATGTGTCCTGGCGTGGATGATAAATTAGTAAATCACGCACACATGCAGGATGTGGCATTAGCAGGAGCTATTCCTGTCTGAGTGAGTGATGGGAGAGCAAAATGTTAAAAGACAAGACCTCACTTTATGAGCATGCCTGCTGTTTCCCTAACTAGCTGCCAAATGAACCCACTGAACATGTCCATCATTTCAAAATAAATGTAGAATTTTAACCATTCCTTCTGAGATACAGTCCAACCAATCATCTTGCTCTTTTTTATTCACTTCTGTCAATTAGCAGCGACAGCTCTAAAACTCAACCAAAACTAGAAATGCCCACTAACAATAAATCTAGGGTGGCTTCTCTTTGTGTTTCCTGTGTGTCTTTTGGAGAGGACCCATTGCCATTCCTATACTCAAACTCATGTGTTCAGTTAGAGAGCTGTTCTAATCATTTTCAACTAGCAAATTTATTTTTGTGTTAAAAATAGATTTTCTAGAAATCTCTGTGTCTTTGTTTCCTGTTGCTGCTGAAATTAATGATTACAACCCTAGTAGTTTAAAACATTATTCTGTTGTATTTCTGGAGGTCAGAAGTCCAAAATCTGTTCTACCTAGATCAAGCCAAGGTTTCAGGAGGGCAGGCTGCTTCTGCAGAATCTGAGGGGAGGCTCTATTTCCTTGCCTTTTTCAGTTTCTAGTGGTTGCCTCTATCCCTTGGCTTGTGGTCTCTCCCTACATCTTCAAAGAACATCACTTCAATCTCCACTTCTGTCATCACATCACTTTCTCTGTTCTGACTCCTTCTGTAGCCCGGTTATAAGGATCTTTGTGATCACATCAGCCCATCTGGATAATCCAAGGTAATCTCCTTGTATCAAGATCCTTGTCTTAATCACATCTTCACAGTCTCTTTTTCCATTTAAGATAACATTCATAGGTCCTGGGGATTAGGGCCAAGGCATATTTGGGGTGCCATTCCTCGGCCAACCACACTCTGGATTCCCAGCAACTGTTCATGAAAGCAATCCCTCAGTTTCCTTCACGTCTACGGTTGACACCCCTTTGTAGCTACCTGACCTTAACATAGCGACAGATATGATGGCTCTAACTCATGCTATTGAGCATTTTTGGAGGAAAGTTGCCGTCTTAAAGAGCCAAAACATAACATGAGTGAGATTCACATAAACAACCATTCTTTTTTTATAACTTGTTTTTATAGTTTCACCAGTGATTTCTCCTTAATTATGAGGAAAATTTTTAAATTGTAGAAACCTCTTCAAGCATAATATTTTTCTGTTCATTTTTTTCTGCTTAATTTTTAATGAAGATATATTGGCACCTTGAGTTTCTCTAAAGCATTTAAAGTGTTTATATGTGTTTCCTTTAAATATGAGCATTTCAGCCACTCACAGAGATTGCACTAATTTAGATGAATTAAGCTGTTACATACACTTAAGCTGTTTTAATTTACTTTATCATTTGCTGTAAAAATTCTGCTTAGAATAAGGAAGAGAAATGATAAAAGATATGCTTATAACTTCTTCCATTCTTGCTTTCATAAGTGGATAATGGTATCAAATCAAATCAAATCAAATGTAAAAAGTGTGAGAGAAGTTTTGAAATATATTCATCATTCAGAATCTCTTTTAAATTTCTTCCCATTATATAGATAGCACTAATTATTATAATGAATCAATAGAAAACATATGAAATGACAAAGTACTACTCACTGTAAACCAGTTCATTTACATGTCATGCAAGTAGAAGTGACATTGACATAAGTGCTAACCTCTGAGTATTTCTATTTTTGTCCTAGAACTACTATTAAGACATCTGTAAACTTTCTATTCTCAAAATCTTTGACATATAATAGAAACTGCGTGGTCACTTTAATTCCTATCAATCCTGATAAGTGGGAAACATCTGTTGCTTTATTACTGCTTGCAGCCTAGGAAGGCACAAGGTCGACAGGACCCAGATAATATGATGTGAGTTTGACCATGAAAGTTTTCTACCACTTTTTGTGACCAACAATTGTAGGGCAATAGAACCATTTGAGAACTACTTAAACATGAAACCTAGGAAAGATTTTTTCTTGTGTTCTTTGAAAAATGTCTTCCAAGTCAAAACACGTTGTTTTTGTTTACTTATTTGAAATATGACAGTGATTCAAACGATTAAAATATACGGAAGAACTGAAAAAAGGAGGTAATGTATGTACATGCAAAAGACATAAAAAAGTAAAATCTGGGGCTGACCTGGTGGTATAGTGGTTAAGTTCGTATGCTTTCCTTTGGTGGTCTGAGGTTTGCAGGTTCAAATCCCGGGCATGGCCGTACACACTGTTCATCAAGCCATGCTGTGGCAGCATCCCATGTACAAAATAGAGGAAGACTGGCACAGCTGTTAGCTCAGGGACAATCTTCCTCAAGCAAAAAGGGTAAAATTGGCAACAGATGTTTGTTCAAGGCCAATCTTCCTCACCAAAAAAAAAAGAAAAAAGCTAAAAGCTAGTGAAAGGACACTGGTGTCTTTCAAACACTATTTTAGGCACAAGTCAATTTGCATGCCAAGACTGTGAACAAGAGTTGGATAAATTACCCAATTAACAAAGTAGATTCAGAAAGCCATTAAAAAATATGTCTATGAAAGAGAGAGAAGAACAGAAGGATAACTATCTCTGAGGTGTAAGACGTGAAACAGGAGATTATTGAAGCGGATCTTGATTGTACGGCATTGCTGAAGCTACTTCAAGCGGTTCAATGACTTGACTTGCTCTATTTTATGTTCAGTAAGTCTGGAATCCTGCTCCTGCCTCTCTTTCTCCTTAAAAACAAAGGAGAGAGAGTTCTCTCTTATTATCACATTAGCTCAGGCTACTTAACAAAACTGCTCCAGACTTTTCATTTAAATGTCCAATTACATAAATAAAGAAAAAAAATAAACAAATTTGATCTAAGTGAGTATTTCAGAGGGAAGGATTGAGAAGCAGAGTCTGTGACGAAGAAACTACACATTCTTCTTTCTGAACTGCAAGTACCTAATCTGTTCCCAATGGATGAAGGAAAATAATAGGAAAGCAATTTGACTTAACTGACCAAATGCACCAAATTGTCAGATGCAGGGCCCGCTTAAACCAGGAAAAGGCTTCTCAGTCTGGAATCTCTCTGATGTTATGGTCTGCAAGTTTGAGAAAGAAGCTTCCCTTTTTGAAGTCTGAGATTCTCTCCACTTTCATAAAGTCTATCTTTTTGTGCACAAGTTTTACTATTTTCCAACTTCCACAGCCTAAACTCCCTCTAAGGCAGGTTCTCTCAAGCTCAGGAATATAGATATTTTGGACCTGATGCTTCTTTGGCGCAGAGGGCCGTCATGTGCATTGTAGGGTGCTGAGCAGCAACCTGGCCTCTCCCCACCAGACGCCAGGAGCAGCCCCAATCCCTATCGTGACAACAAAAATGTCTGTAGACCTTGTTGAGTGTCTCCCTGGGGCACAATCACACTTGGTCCCTCCAGGGATCTTCTGCGTCTGACTTTACCTATTCTCTTCCAGACACATCTGTGCTTCTCAGCACAAACTACCACACTACCCATCGAGGCCCTACACCTGAAGAAACTGTCAGAGGACTGATAAAGAGTGAAAGCGTTGGGGTGTTTATCTCATTAAAGGGACAATCGGAAGGTATCTTGGGCGTCTTAGAATGTAGTTCTTGGGCCAATAGAAAATGATTTCCTGGTCAATTTAGGCTTTAGCAGCAGATCATAGTGTGAATTTTATATTTTTTCATTTTGCGTATGCATGTAAACTACTATTTTGAGTGTTTATAACACAATTAGTTTATCCAATGCCACTTTCTTTGATTTATTGACTTTTATAATTTTTTACATAAAAAAGCATTATTGAGGGAAATTTTGTACATTACATAATTCGTACCATGTTTCACCAAATGCACCTATCCCCAAATTCCATGTCAAGCTAGCTCTGACGACCCCATTACTGACAACCCCATTACTAAGAGAGACATCTGTTTTTGGTCAGTTTATGGAATGCGTGCTCTTCCTACATAAAAACATCCTTCTGAATCGGTTCCCATCCACTCCTCTTGCCAGAATTTGCCTTCTGTGGAAGAAGGTTAGTTCTGTACAAAGAAACAAAGATATCTATCTCCTTGGAGCTTAAATTTTGGCCTAATATAGTCTCACAGACAGTGAAAAAGATACATGAAGAAGTATATCGTTATTTGGAAAGCTGGATGGTAATCATTGTTAAGAAGAAACAGAGAAAAAGGAGATGAGATGCGTGGGCTGGAAGGGAGTATTTGACATTTTTGATGGAGTGTCTAGGGAAAGGACTCCCCGAGAAGGTAAACATCTGAGAAAATACTCAGAACGAAGAAACCCACAAATCAGAAATTTGGGTAAAATATCCAACACAAAGGACCTGAGACAGGAGCATACCTGGGTTCTTCTAGGAACTTCAAAGAGGCCACTGCTGTGATTTTAGAGTGAGCTAGAAGGAAGAGGATCACATTGAACCTCTAGTTAAATGCTTACCTGGTCTAGCTCTTGGAAAGTCTAATTATGTGAGCCTTCAAATTTGTGTGGGGGAGCGTGTGTGTTTGTATGAATGTGACAGAGAGAGAGAGGGAGAGAGAGAGAGAAATATTCTGTTTAGATTTTCTGTTGTCTCAACTAAAATTTTAAAACTCTAAACCTACCCCAAAAGCAAATTGTACTCATGCAATTCTAATTTGAGCTTTACTTCTTTGAGTGTGAGTTTGCATAAGTCACGCTTGTTGAAAAGAATTGTAAAAAAAGAAAAGATTTAACTAGAGGATGGAAATAGATGAGAGAAATAAAACAGATGGTAAAGTTAAACTAGATTAGTTTTAAATTTTGTTTTATTGTTGGTTCCCCAATGAATCTTTATAGGAGACTTAAAAAGATGAGATAAAACATCAACTGCATGCTTATCTCTGTATCTCTGAACCAGCTGTACAAGAAGACAACCAAAGGAGCTGTGTATGAAGCTCTGATGGCATTTTCTTTGATGGGAGAAAAAGCAGCAGTTAACAATTCTAAGTCATAACATCATGAAATTATAAAATTTATGGATAGACACAAACCAGAAATTGTGGCTCTAACTATGTGTATTATCTATTAAAAATGAAATTAAACTTTTTAGTAATCATTGAAATGCTAAGGAAAAGAAATTCTGAGTCATTGCTTTGAGGCAATGTAAATAGTTCTTAATTGCGTAGTGCCTGTATTTTTACTTTATGATGTGTATAACATCAATCATGTTTTTTAATTTAGAAGCTGTCATTTATTCATTTTTTATAAACACAAAATTGACAGTAGGATCTTTTTTCTTTTTTTTTGTCATGAGCTCTCAATTTCTTCCATGATTTATTCTTATGTGGTTGTTATTAGAAATCCGACTCTCTCATGTGGGAAGTAACAATTGTTTTATCATGGAGACATTTACATTATTAATATTGAGAATGCAATTGACATTGTGAAAGGGCTTGATTAGAAATTCTTCATTACGATTTCAATGAGAAAGTTCAGCATCCTTATGCCACTTTAATTATAAAGAAAATGAATTGAAAATAGAGAAATTTAACTCATGATGAAGAGCATGGCTTAGAATTAATAAGGTTCTGACCTTCAGGGTTTTTTTTTAAGCCTTAACATTGTCCAGGCTGGTGCATTTAATATAAACTTCCTAATCTTACAGACATTATGGAAGATGCTTCATTCTGCATATTACTTCATTCAAATCCATATTCAAAATAAATAAATTGTTTTGATCAGATTATGATTTTAGTGTAATCCCATTAACAGGAGTAAACTACTGTCAAATCATTGGTTTATTTCCTTTTGGCCTATATTATACACATCTGTGTAATCCAAATATGGTCCAGACTCTTTGGCCATCGAAGCTCTGAGTAACCTTGGTCTTTCCTCACATCTGGATTTTAATGCAGAGCCTCCCTGTGATTCCCAAAGCCAGTCTTCTCCACGTTTCTCTCTGGCTCCCTGCTTCTCTGTGCTCGTGTGCATTAATTTGTCCTGGATCACATGGCTCGTGGACCTCAGATAATTCTCTGTTTCCATAAAGTCAATTCAAATATACTAGGAAATTTTCTTTTAATTAATACATTGTGAAGTCCTTAATGATTACAGGGATGGATGGCATCAGAAGCTACACCACCTTGCGCCATCTAACTCGCTCCCTCCCCTGTGCTTCTTGCTGCCTGAAAGCCTTGGCTCCTGATGCACTATCCCTTCCGATGTCTGAACACTCTGGGAGCTGACATCAAGTGGATGATTTCTGTGGGAGCAGTGCTGCCATGCCTATGGACACTTACCACAACCCAGAAAGTACATCAACAGTATCTTATTTTGTTGCAAATGGATAAATATCATATATATGTATGGCTGAACCCAAAACCCTAGGTAGAATGATATAGCCATTTTTCAGTGAACATTTTGATTGGACTATTTTCCAAAAATCATAATAGACTTCAAAAGCATAGTCAAAATTGGATGCATATTCTTTTACATGAACAAATTATAATTTTTTAGCTATTCTTGCTGCTTTATTTGATTAGTTTTATTATAAAATAAGTAATAATATAGTGAATATTTTCTACATATTTAACATAATGTTGTTTTCTTCCTTCAGGTATTTCTAGGTGTTGAATTATTACTTACCGAAAAACTTTAGGTACATACCGAATTGTCATCGGCTGGCTTTATTGCAAGCCTTGTTTTCCCTATATACACGGGAAAATGCTGTCTCCCTCTTCCTGTGTGGGACAGAAAGGACTCAAAGGAGTCCTGAACAAAAGGCTCAACTTTTCATGGACTTAGGGGGAGGGAGAGAAGAAGGGCTGGGGGTGGGAAAGTGCTAAGTCAGTGTGGAAAGGAGTACAGCAGCCAAGGCCCCTGCATGTGGAGGTCTCCTTGGAGGCTCCTGGGAACGCCCTAGTTGAGGCCTGTGGCCTGCCTCCCCATCATGATAGAGGCCTCCGAATAAGGTGCTTGGGCTGGAAATGAAATCCACATGAGCATGACTGAGAGGAAGGTGGGGGGACTGGCTGAGTCCTTGACGGTCTGGTGTGGGCAGCTTCCCTCTGTGAGGCCTGACAGGCAAAGCCTTAGAATTGTCTATGGTGGGGCTTGAAAGGTCACACATGGTGGTTTTTATGGTTTGAGATAGCAGTAAAGATTCTTTTTTTTCCCCAGTGCATTTTGATGAGAAAACCTGCCTTTCTCCATTAAATTATCTTGGTTTCTTTGTTGGAAATCAACAGACCGTTTCCCTGTGGATCTGTTTCTGAACTATCCATTTTATCTCTCATCTTTTTGTCTATCCTTGTGCCAATACTACGCTGTCTTGATACTCTAGCTCTACAATAACTCTTGAAATCAGGTAGGGAAAATCCTCCAGATTCATTTTCATTTATGTTTACTTTGACTACTTGAGGTTATTAAAGTTCCATATAAATTTTATAATCAGTTTGTCAATCTCTACAAAATGCCTGGGGTTATCAGTAAGAAGAAAGGGCATCATAAAAATATGAACTCTTCCAACCTGTGAGTATGTTATAACTATTTATGTAGAACTTTTTAAATTTCTTTATGCAATGTTTTGTAGTTTTCAGCAGAGAGATCTTGCCCGTATTTTGTGAAGTTTATTCTGAAGTATTTGTGATCATATCATAATCATGCTTAATTTCATTTCCCAGTTACTTGTTGCTATATTATAGAAATAGTATTGGGTTCTGTGTAGTTATCTTGTATATTGGAACTTTGGTAAATTCACTTGTTAGTTCTATTGTTTTGTTTTGTAGATTTCTAATGAAGTCATGAGATATGTATATCAAACCCCGTTTACTGCTATTTTTCTTATCCTTATATTTTATTTATTTTTCTTCTTATTGGACTGGTAAAAACTTCTAGTAAAATGCTGATGAGAACTGGTGAATACTTGTGCCAACTTTAGTGGGAAAGCAATCAGACTTCCACGTATAAATATGATGTTACCTTTAGCTTTTTGGAGATATCCTCTATCAGACTGAAGATGTTCCCTTGATTACTAGTTTGCTGAGCTGTATCACAAATGTTAGTGAGTTTTGTTAATTGCTCGTTCTGAATCTAGTTAGAAGATCATATGATTTTTCACTTGTGTTCTGTTAATATGGTGAAACATAGTAACTGATTTAGATTTCTGAATAAATATTGTGACCTTGAGAAAAATCTTTCTTGGTCTTGAGATAATATTTTTATATCTTTGTGTATTCAACTTATTATATTATTAAAGATTTATTCACATATTAATAAAGAATATTTAATATTTAAATAATAAAAATAGTATTTATAAATAAATATTTAAATAATAAAACTGTAATTTTGTTTTCTTGTAAGGTCTTTATGAGACTTTAGCCTCGGGATTAATGTTGCTTCATCAAAGTGAGTTGAGATTTGTTCCCTCCTCCTCTGTTACCTGTAACAGTTTGTGCATGATTGATCTTATTTCTGCCTCAAATATTTGATGGATTCTACCAGTGAAGCATCTGGTCTTGGAGTTTTCTTAGGGAGGAAGTTTGTAATTATAAGTTTAATTAATTTGATATAGGACTAGACTATTCAGATATTAAAATATGATTAAAACTATTCTTTTCTACTACAAACATTAAAGGTATTTAAAAAATCCATCTAAGTAAAGATTTAGCAACATCATACACATTTTTATTTGCTGTCTTTATTAGCATTTATTTGAAATATTTTATAATTTCCCTTGTGATTTCTTATTTGTTCCATGTGATATTTAGAAGTAGATTTTCTAATTTCCAAATACTTAGTGATTTTCTCAATATTGTTCTATAATTTTGTTGTAGTCAAAGAATATACTTCTTGGGATTTTAGACTTTTAAAATTTATTGAGACTTGTTTCATGGCCAAGGATAGAGATCTGGTTGACATCTTACGTGTTGTTGAGAAGAATAAATCTTTAGCAGCTGTTGGGTGTGATGTCTGTAACGTCATTTCAGTAAGTGGATTGATGGTATCATTCAAATCTTCTCTAACCTTACTGATTTTCTTTCTTCTTGTTCTACCAATTATTGAAAGAGAAGCATTCAAATCTCAATTACAGTTGTAGTTTTACTTATTTCTCCTTTGGGTTCTGTCCATTTCTGATAAATGTATTTTGAAGCTCTGTTATTAAATGTATAATTTGACTTGATTAGTTGACCCACTTATGTTGAAATGATGTCTTTTATATTTCATTACATTAGAATTTACCTTATTTATAAAGCTAAATCAGTATATCGTTTGCTTCATTTTATATGACCTATCTTTCCCATTATTTTACTTTCTATGTGTGTGTATCTTTTCATATAAAATGAATCACTCTCTTTCTCTCTCTCTCTCTCTGTCTTTTTTTTTTTTTTTTTGGCTGAGGAAGATTTGCCCTGAGCTAACATCTGTTACCAATCTCCCTCTTTTTCTTTGCTTGAGGCAGACTAGCCCTGAGCTCACATCTGTGCCAGTCTTCCTCTGTTTTATATGTGGGTCACCACCACAGCATAGCTGACTAGTGGTGTAGTTCCATGCCTGGGATCCAAACCTGTGCACCTGGGCCACCAAAGTGGAGAGTGCCAAACTTAACCACTACTCCATGAGGCTTGCCCTTAAAATGAATCTCTTTTAAACAACATTTGATTAAGTCTTGCTTTATGTACCATTAACAAACTTTGCCTATTAACTGGAGTGTATAGTCAATTTATATTTAGTGTAATCTTGAATTTGGTTGGATTTAAGTGTACCGTTTTACTATTTGTTTGTTTTATGTCCTCTCTCTTCTCTTTCCCTCTGAATGTAAAATATATTTGTTTTCTATAAATAGGAGAAGAAATAGTGTATATCTTTTCCTAAAATATTATAGCTCATCAAATATTCTCTTTGAAATTAGTTGACATTTTCAGAAGCTTACTAAGGCAAATATAAAACTAGAAAAACAAATGTCAGCTATGGAATTCCAAAAATATTATAACCTAGAAAAATGCTTTTTGTATTTGCCTTCCAGAAACAATTTGAATATATGCATGGTATTTTATTTTCTTAAGCATATTACATTGAACTTAAATGTCATGGGAGCTTTTTAAAATATCATGAAGAATAATGGCAATTCCCACCATTCATAACCATTATATAATATGAACAATATATTTGTAAACATACACTAAATTTTAAATTAAACTAATTTAAATATAAACTATTTCACAACTCAACACAGCCAAAATTAATATTATTAGTCAATAGGGAAAAGTATATATTTGAAAAATTATTATAATGTTAGAACCATGTAGTAATGTACATTATCTTCATCAACATCTACATTTTAACCCAATGAGAATGCCAATAACCTTCTTTTCTTGCTGATATTTAACCTAACGGAAGTCATTAAACTTAAAGTAGAATTATAAACAAAGCAGATTCTGCAAGGTGATGAAAAGTCTAGTCAAATTCCTTGAAAAAGAAATTCAAACTGGGTTTAGAGTCAATCACATATAGATATTTGTTGAGGCATTAGAATGGGTGAGATCTCCCAGGAAAAGTGGTGATGAAGGAAGCAAAATTTCAAAATAAGTCAGAGATAAATGCTCAGAGGCTATCCTGAGATAAAGCAGGAACCAAAAACCAAAACATAAGCAGTATAATATAGAAAAATTCAAATCAAAGGAAGACAGACATTTCAATGAGAGAATTCTTATTAAGGAAAGGGTAAATAAATTTTAAAGCAAAAAGAAATGATAGCATATTCTTTGTATTGAAAATAGATAAGTATAGTGCTTGAAAGTATGAGTTCTAGAGTCACACAGAGGACATGCAAATCTAGTTTTGTCCATCCCTATCCATATGTGTGACCTTTGGAAAAGATTCAAAAGTTCAGTAGATGTTTTATTTTTCTATAAATGGAATGGTATTTATGTGAAGATCAAATGAGGTAACGATCATAAATGATATTTTATAGTACCAAGTGTATATAGCTGCTAAATACATGTTATGTTATCTTATACATTCTTGTATAGTAGCATTATTATATTTTAGCATATGTTTCCAAAAATAGATGCACAAATTTGTCCATGGTCTATTCCATAAGCTGGTTTTTCATTATTTTAACATTTTATTAAAATATTTTAAACAACAGAAAAGTCAAGAAAAAAATAAAAGGAACACCATGAAGGCTGGCCCCATGGTGTAGTAAAGTTTGGTGCTCCACTTTGGCAGCCGGGGTTCACAGGTCTGGATCCTGGGTGTAGACCTACAGTACTCATCAGCCATGCTGTGGCAGTGACCCACATACAAAATAGAGGAAGATTGGCACAGACCTTAGCTCAGGGTGAATCTTCCTCAAGCAAAATAAAAGGAAGATTGGCAGCAAATGTTAGCTCAGGGCTAATCTTCTTCAGCAAAAATTTTTTTAAAATAAAAAGTACACCATAATCCTACCACCCTTATTTGCCAAAAATACATTTTTAAGAAATAAAGCATTACGGATACATTGGAAGTGCCCTCTGAACTCTCCCCACCTGTCTCCCTGTAGGCAGCCCTTTTAGTAAAGCCAGTGTGTATATTTCTGATATGTGTATTTACACGTTTGCTATATATTTATGCAATCACAGACAATATGGATTTTTTTGCGTTTTCAAAGTGTAACTAATCATCGTCAGAGTGCATGTATATCATTCCTCAATAAGATTTTAAAATTGAACATTATGTTCTGATATTTATAAATGTTAATACATGTAGCTATTGCTCACTTATTTGAACCACTCTGTATAATTCCATGATATGACTACGCCATGATGAGTTTATACACAGGCTTTAGTTTATTTCAGATTTGGAGTGAAAATTCTTGTATCTGTCTCTTCCAGGACACACCTGATAATATCTGCAATAGATGTAACTAAGTGGGAATGCCGAGTTGTAGGATATGCCTCACTGTATGTGGCACACATACTCGTATTTGCTAAGTCATTTCAAAAACTATCCACCAAAAAAAGCCTATTTTTATGTCCTGACTAACAACTACCTGATTAATTGTACTCCCCATCTAGTTCAAGAGCTTAAGGCATGAGTAACTGTGCTTTTACATATACAGAGATATATTGCCAGGTCTCAATTAGCTATATACTTATTTTATAATAAAAACACTGCCTAGAACACTTATTAATGCCCTCCCAACATAATTCTTATAAGTTATAAATCTCTATTAGTAAGCTTTATATAACTTACATTTAAATATACGTATAAGGATATATTTCCCCGGCTTAGATTAACAGAAGCATTTGAAATACAGACTGCCTGAAGCTGTTGTATTTTGAAGTGCTAAATTACTTTGCAATGTATTAACTTACTTACTCTGAATCTCCCAATTATATTGAAACACCATCCTTCATTCTGACAGTTGACGCAGAGCAGTCTGCAGTGGTCAATTACTTTCTCACAGTTTTTTCCAGTAAATCCTGGCAAACAACTGTAAATACATCAACGTAAACAAGAAAAGTTACAATTTAAATATTTTCACAAAAGTCTATTAACAGTCTGCCAAAAACAATAACACTTTGTTTAAATTACGTACAACATATATTGTTACATGATATTTTCAGTCATTAATTTTGTCCATGCCTACTTGTGTTTTTAGCAAAGGAGAACAAGATTAATCTGTTTAGAGGGAATGAGAGTAAACCACATTTTCATTTAATGGTCTTAATATTATCTTTTGAGAATTTAAAAGTACAATCTACTTTGGCCTAAACAGACACTTAACAATAAAATATGGGTTTTAGAAAACTATTGGAATAAATGAGATCATTATTGAAATGTGAAAATAAAAGATGACAAATGAGATTTTTTAATGCTTAGCAGAGCGGTTATGTACTGCTGGTGTGCTAGCAGGAGTCAATCATGACACACAGGAGTTTGTGATGTACTGTGAAGAGTTGCATGGACAATGATGGTATGATCATAGTTGGGCTAATTGTAGGGTTTATTTGTTGTCATTTTTACATTGTTTGATAAAGCAATCATATGGTACAAGTGCCTGACCATAAGCTTCCTTGATCATAATGTAAGTGCCTGACATTAAGCTTTGGGTTGCTGAGGCATCTGTTTCAAAGACTTCCATCTCGGATAAACATATGGCCAGCTGTATGACAGCTACTAGCTACACAGCTAGATAGGGAGCCAGGCCTCCCCCGCCCCGGAGAAGTCACCCTTTTAGAAAGCCCTGGGTCATGTAAACAAGTGATCACTTTGGGTGACCCTGCTTTTCCTTTCCCACTCCTCATTCCTGCTGTTATGTTCTAAATTCGCCAATAAAGAGTAAAACGGTGAAACCCTAGGCACCCCACCCTTGACCCCAGTAAAAGCAGATCCCGGGTTCACACTCTCTCTCTCTTTCTCCACCAGCAACCTGGCTGTGTGGCCCTCAGTGTACCCAATACCCTGTTAAGAGTTGTGACTAATAAACCTTGTTTTTTCAAAGTTCCAAGTGGTTGTTGTTAAGGTGTGTCCTAGAATCCTAATGAGAACCACAGGGCTGGGGGAAACATCGGCTTCCTGGGGAAAATGTCTGTGGAGGCTGCCACAAGCAGTAGGGGTGAGTGCCCGAGGCCTTCCTAGATGACGGCGAGTGCTGCAGTGTTCCCAGACCATAGCATCACTATCTACAGGCTGAGACAGACAAGACGGACTCTGGGTTCCAGTTTACTGCAGTTCATTAGCTGCAAGCAATAGGGGGCTAAGAACACACACTGCTGTTCTGGCTTCCTCTGCCCTCACTCAGCAATTTGTGAGAAATATTCCTGCACTTTATATCACATTTAGTAAACTTTCTACTATAAAGTGAATGGGACTCCAAATTAAATGACAAGGGCGTCTCTCTAAAGTAAACACTAGAGATTTTAAGACCAAAAATAACACTTTGAATACTAAGTTGTTACAAGCTGATTTAATAATAAAGTGAATTGTACCATATATTCATTATTTCAAGTTTCTTATAAGAACACAGGATAATTTCATAAAAGAAGGACTACAAGTGTGATGTTGACACAGTTTAACCGAAATGGTATCAGTAAAACGCTTCAGCGATTTACCTTTTCTGCTGTTTCAGGCGCAGCTTTGCAATTCCACTTTGTAGAATTGTGTTATCCTTCTTTTATATCAAGAACAATCATCTATATTTTTTGCCACCTACTATGTGCCAGCCATCAAGCTAATTACTTTCACTATTTTCTTATTTTCTCATTCAATCCTTACAAACCCTGTGTGATGTATGTTATTACCACTATGTTACAAATGAAGA
The DNA here is from genome assembly GCF_041296235.1 of Equus asinus. Taxonomy (NCBI): domain Eukaryota; kingdom Metazoa; phylum Chordata; class Mammalia; order Perissodactyla; family Equidae; genus Equus; species Equus asinus. The sequence goes on along the minus strand of NC_091797.1, from coordinate 6,190,917 downwards.
AACCTACTTAGAGAAGTTAAATAAGTTGTTTTGGTCATATCACTAGGTGTAGAGCTGTTGTTAAAATTAAGCATGGTCTGACTTTAAATGTATTGTACTCTGCTACACCACTGACAAACCCGCTAAGATATGTTTACCTTACTTCTCTCATTCTAGGAGCCTGCCTAGAGATCCAGAAGTCACTCCAAATACCACGTTTTCGCGAAAGGTATCGTTCTCATCCTTTTCTACTGAGGGTAGAGAGTGGCAGGAAGAAGGGAGCACCAGAATATCCTAAACTGTTGGTGAGTTGTGGTTATTATGTCTCAATTTTCCTTTGGAGTGGGAATAAATTAAATTGTCCAAGACTAGCGAAGGATGTTTGTGGTACCCGCACTTCTCTTATTCTGGAATATGGTTTCCACAGAAGAGGCTCAGGGCTATGAATTAAATGAAGAGCTAATATTCAGTCATTAATGAGATCAGATCAACAGGTTGCTGAATGAAGACTAGGCAGCAGCAACTCTGAGAAAGATATTTCTAAACAAAGAAGGGTTTATTGATCATGAAAAATTAGGCCAAAGTGTTGGCACTCTCACAACATACTAAGAAGGAAGTCCCAGAACACCATCTGTGACACTTGGACCAAGGAGTTTTCCCCTCAAGGCAGAGGAAACCCACCATGAGAAAATCTCCCTGTTGAGTTCCAGGCTATCAACTCCCCATGCCTCTACTCCCACTCATGGTTTAAAATCTACGAGCAGCCCCTGAATCTCACCCACAAGGAAAATGACATCCTAGCAACTCAGCCTGCGGCCAGGGAAAAAGAAGACTTAAATAGTATTCTCGCCACTTAAGAATTTAAACCAGAGAAAAAGAAAAGATAAAAGCAAACTCTAGAACAACATAGACTCTTTGAGAAATTCTACCACAAAATTGCAAATAGTCACTTTATAACAGTAAAGATGAAAGATGTAAAGACAAGGGGAAAATGCTTAGAGGAGGAGAGAGATTTCAAATAGCATCAACATTTTGGCCCAATAAGTTAAACAGATATGATTTTTATGAAATACAATATAGAGGATAATATGGTAGAAAAGCACGTTAAAAAGGGAGGTGACTTAGTGGCTAACGAAATTAAAATGGAGCCAAATAAGTTAAGAAAGGAATCTTTTGAAAAATGTAGATTAAAATAATATGTATTCAATATAGACAACAGTCAGGACTGTCACCTCACCACCCCCAAAACATCAAAAGTAGCATACAAAACATCAAAAGTAGCGTATATATCTGAGAATATATAGCAGAAAGTGGGAGAAAAGAGAAAATGTAAAGATGAACACTTAAAACACAGTGAATCAGAATATTTTTAAATATTGATAAGGACAAAGATACATCTTATAAGAATTAGTCTGTATAAATATCAGAGCATGATAGCTTATATAGTTAATTTTTTATAATTAGGAAAATTCCATACATTTATTTTATTTAGTTTTTCTACTTTTTCTTAATTCATATTTCAAACAATAAAATAAACTATATTAGCCTAATTCTACATTATCTACACTTTACAATAGACATAAATATTAAACAAAGTGATTTTTTTTCCAAAAAGTTTTTTTCAGGACATATACAGTACTCAGTACTTTTATTTTAAATGAAGACAGTGTAAACTATACTGCCTAAGTTTCATATCAAGAGTAAAGTACTATGATTAATAAGACTAGAGTCATTTATTTAAAAGATAATGATATACACATTCTTCTGGAATGTGTAAGTAAAAAATCGAGAGAGAACACAAATATACAAAACTAAAAATGTGAAAGGGAGGATGAGGACAAATGAGGCTAATATCACTAGATATTCCCTGTGCAAATATACTAATAAGTTTATGTCAAAATATAAACTGCCAATGTTGAATCAAAATAACTGAATAGAACAAAATATTTGATGGTAACTAACTCTAAAAGATCTTGGGCTTATTTATTTATATGGATGAAGAATTCAAATTTTTATGAAAGAGATGATTCTCATGATGTATAAGTATTGATCCTAAGAAAATTTAAGCTAGTTACCTATCAGTTACTAAAAGTCATCAGAATTTGGTTGCAAAAGTCTCAAAAATTACAACAAAAAGTCACCACTAAACTCATATTTGCAAATATAAATAAATATAATGTTCCATTGATATAAAATTCTACTTCTAGGAATTTATCCTGAAGAAATAGTGAGATGTAATAAATGTATATTTGTGTCCATATTTGCCCCATGATGTCCAAGTGAAGTACCTCCAGAAGGGAGACAACTTCTGATGTAAGAGGTCATCCTAGTCTATCACCACCCGTCCTATGCTACCAATAACCCAAGGGCACTAAAAACAACAAACCAATTCCTTTCCAAAGTGTCCATTCTTCCTGAGACACCTTGGCCATCGAAAGGGACCATGTTCATGAATTTGCTTCTCATTGTATATTTAAGGATTTATTTTATGTAACTAATTTAGTAGCAATTAAGTTTTTCTTTTTTCCTACATATAGTGTGGATTTTGTGCTACGCTATTACTCTTAAAATGAGAAGAAACATGCTGTTCTCAGGCGCCTGCCAGCAGTTCTACATACACGACAAGACCTGCAAGTACCCGGCGAGAGCAGCAAGAGAGGAGAGAGGAGAGAGAGATCAGGAAGGACTTTGTAATAGTCACTAAAACTCACCAAATATCAAAAACCCAGGAGTAAAAATGAAGGGATTGGAAGTGCGGAATGGGAATGAAAGAAAACAACCAAACAAATATTAAAGATAAAAGAGGCCCTGTACAAATCACTGATAACATGCCATTAAATTGAAGACTGATTAACTCCAATCTCTCTAACTGAAGTTCAGAAAGAAAGTGCCATCCAGAGGAGCCAGAGAGACGTGTCAGGGTAAAATTTGGATCCAAAATCAAGGGTGAGGTAAGCCCCCTCTGCTTCCCCTCGCTGCCTCCCCTTCTGTCATCTGCCAGCCCCTAGAATATCAGGGGTCTCCGAAATCCACGTGCTGCTCCTCCTTCCACTTCTCCTCGCACTGGGTTCATTTCACAAGCTCAGTTCTCCACGTGCTGAACTGCAGCGCTAGCTCTACTGCGCAATCTGCTGCAACCCGCTGCACTCTGCCCAGAACGCTGCATAAACTTCACTGCTTACGTCCCCACATCGGTGCTCCCCAAGCACCCCACACATTCTACTCTTCGTGCCAATACCACTGTCAACCTGGGCTGCTTCTTAGCCTTCCACTGCCCACGGCTTTGCTGACTTCACTGAAAACATCTATTACTCAAAACTCTTCCCATTACGTAGCTAGGGAACTGCTCCACCTCCTTAGAGATCTGTGCATTTAGAAGATGGCCACAGCAGAGGTCTACACACTCAGGTCCTTTTGGTTTACACGTGGCTCTTCACAATCAGGAGTTCTGTGGACGAATTCGGGTAACCGTACTCATTTCCACCCTTGAGAGGAAATCTCCTTTTTGGAGAGAGATTTCCTTTTAGGATTTCACAAACCGTTTTTTCTTTTCTTTTCTTTCTTTTTCTTTTCTTTTCTTTCTCCTTGCTCCCCTCTCTCCTTCATACATTTCCCAGTTCAGCATATATTCCCTTATACGCATGGATGCAAGTAGTCATGACTACAGTTAAATGCCTTTAACAGAAGATCTGCTAGATCCCATTAAAACCAGTCAACGTAGATGCATTCTTATCTCCAGTTTTCCTTAACTCCATAGCAGACAGCTACATGCCTCCACTGTAGCATCATCAGTATATATGACATGCAAACTATCTGGATTTGATCCTGAAGTGTGATGAAAGCAATGGAAATTTGTAGTCGTTTGCCTAGATTTTTTGTAACCAGTCTGGCAGGAGAATGGAGGTTGCATTTGTGGAAGACTGTAGTTTGGAGACTAATCAAGGGACTGTTATAGCAATACATGAGGAATGAGATGCACTCTACCAGCAGCATAAAGAAGAAAAAGCAAATAGAAGCAATATTCAGGAGGTAGAATGAACAAGATTTGATGAAATCTTACTGACATTTATTAACAGGAAGAAAATGACAGTGTCAAGTGGTACTTTCTGTAATTTTCTTAATACTCTTGTTGTGTTCTCCTATTTAATAGCTTTTTACATTCTTTCTTTTCCTCTGGTTTAAGTTACTATCTGTTGCGCTTCTCCTCTTCAGAATTCAGAAAGGCTACCAAACACTTACATTTCATTAATGGTAACCTTCTCTTTCCCTGATATATAATCAATCACATACTCTTTACTATGGTTTTTTTTTTGCCAAACAAAATGTTAATTCTTTCACCAATCTGGATGCATAATTTCCCCTTGTGGACACCCGGGTTTTTTCCCCATAATATGTACTTTCCTCTCCTTTCCACTCACACATCTCGTGGTCTTGCTTAAATAATTTCTTTCTTTTAGTTCTAGACTCTAAATACAATTTCCTCCACTGGATGTCTCACCTGTTTCAGGGGCCCTATTTTAGCACATATTTTATATATCTACACAGATACTCTACCATTATCTATTTAAACTTACATCTAACATGTACAGGTGCATGCACACACACCAGCACACATTTTAATCTTCATTGTTTACAACACTTTCCGTTTTTTTTCATATTCCCCCTTTGGAAATTTCTACTCTAGTCCATTTTATATTCAGTAACAGTACTTTCCAATTATTTTCTTCAGATAGATTATCTGGATGATAGGTTTTCTGATAGTTTGCATAAACATTTCTTTCACCATCCAATAGAGAGTAGTCAGGTGTAAGATTTCAGGGAGGCAATATTTTCACCGGGTGGTCTGTAGATGCCTGGCACTGTTTCTGAGGCTACAAATGCTGTTCCACTGTCTTGAAGCTATCAGTATTGCAAATAAAGAGTGTGATGCCTCTCGGATTACTTTTCCTTTGTAGGTAAATTGTCTTTTCTACCTTGAGGCTTGATAGAAATTCCACTACGTGTCTTTCATCATCAACCTAGCTTGGAGAGAGAGCCTTTATAATATGCAGACCCAGTCCTTTCTTCAGCTCGGAGAAATATTCTACAATTTGATGAACGATTGCTTCTCTTCTAAATGTTGTTTTTGCTCCTTCTAGAGCCGCTCTCACCGCCATGTTAGATCTCCTTGATCTGCTCTCCAACATACTCAAGTTTCTTCACCATGACACATTAACTAATTCATCCATTGAATCCTTCAACAAACAATCCTTGAGCCTTGAGACCGTTATTTTTCTAAGCACAGTGCATATTTCAGTGAACAAATGTCTTTCACTCAGGAGGTTCATTACTTTGTAGGAGAGGACAGAAAATAAAGAATTAGATATTGAATATTTCAAGAGAAAAGCAGCGTAAGTTCAAGTTTATAGGAAGCACAAGTGGTTGCTAGTTTTCTAAAGTTTGCCAGGGATAGCTTCCTGGGAAAATTACTATTTCATAAGACCAGGAGAAATTTAGGGTGAGAGTCGTGTATGTACATGAAGATAAAAACAGATCCCCAAATCTGTTTCTTTCGTTTTTTCTATTTTTTCTCCCCAAATCCCCCCAGTACATAGCTGTATATTTTTAGTGTGGGTCCTTCTAGTTGTGGCATGTGGGATGCCACCTCAGCATGGCCTGATGAACGGTGCGAAGTCGGAGCCCAGGTTCAGAGCTGGCGAAACCCTGGGCCACTGAAGCGGAGCACACGAACTTAACCACTCGGCCAGGGGACCGGCCCCAACAGATCCCCATTTCTTTATTCTTTTCTCTACTTTAAAGTTCTTTTTCCTTGAAACAATTTTTATTTCCATAATTTGAGTCATCATTTTCCTTTTAACTTTTTAACCAAACTGTTTAATTGAAAAATATGTTTTTTATCTGCAGTCTTGGTCTCTATGTGCATGTATGTGCTCTCCTCTTGAATCTCTTTACTTATTTTGACTGTAGATATCTAATTTAAGTTGTCCTCTCTTTCCTCCAAAGACTCTAAGCCCCTCGAGTTGTATTAATTTTATTTGACCTCATTTTCCTCTCCTTAGTCTCTGGCCTCTCTTATGGGATATTTTTCTTTGCCAACTCATCAGGTATCTGGTCTCATTGCCTCTCCGTCCTAAGTGAGGCATCCTTCAGTGAATGGAAGGAAAATTAGGCTAAGAAAGTTGAAGCAGTTAGGCTCCTAGTCCTGGGGTCCTGGACCTGGCCTCTCTCCTCCTGGTATCACTGAGAATACTCCCGTCCTCTGTAGCCGATAGCCTTCAGTACTTAAATTCAGACCTTCATTGACCCTTTGTGGCAAAGAGAGGCAAGAATACTTGAGTAGGCTCACTTCGACCTACCCTCAAACAATCAAAGTGTTTATACTGAAGAAGCAGCCACTATTATCTGATTATTACCCTGGTTCCCCCATGCTAATTTATAAATGCTTGCCTAGCTCACAAAGCAAGAAAAATCTGCATAAATTGCTTCTGTTGGGATAGGTGGGAGAAGCTAAAACCTAACTCATTTTAGCTGCTCAAGGTGTCCAGCAACCATTCTGGGCAAAGAAGTCAGTCATTTAAAATATGGGGGGAGGGGAAAGGAATGCTTTCCAGATCACCATGTTCCTAGAATATCCAATGTATAGCTATATTTTTGTATAAAACTATTCTTTTATTATAAACATGAGAGTATTAGAAACAGGAAATATTTTTGTGAAATTGATGGGTAAGAGGAATGTAAATAATCATGATAAAAATGTTTGAGGTGTTATTCTTCATGATAAAAAGGAAGATAATATATAGAAAAGCAAAGAGGACCTGAAAAGATACATGTAAGGAAAGAAAAGAAAGATAATGGGAATAGAATATTTTAGTGGAAAAGCTAGGAGAAAAGAAGCACACTTCTACCTCCTCCCGCCCCGAAATGATTTTCTATAACTGCCTGAAATATCTTTACCTTATTGGGTTGCATTTTCATCAGTTAAGTCAATATTTATTACACAATTAGCTTTACTCTATTTCTTGGACAGAGTATTGCAAACTTTATTCAATGACGTTTGGAATACACGCTCCTGATTTTAGTGAGAAGTGTCAGGCTCTGCTGAGAAGGCAGAATTGAACAAAACAGAGTAACAACAGCAAAATCAGAGCAAAATTTCATCACCATCGTTTTTATAAATACTTCATGTAATAGAGCAATTCTGGTACTTATGACAGTTTTTTATTTATAAATTGAATAGAATTCACAAGATAAAATAAAAATCAGTGAACCTAAATATTTAAGATATTTTAAATACGTTTCTAAAATGCATTTTTTCCAAGATATCAAGGAAAACATGATTTAATAAAACTAAAAATTAAATGCACAATGCTGTTATAATGGATTGGTAATAAAGTTATTAAAGTAATGTATGAAGATAATGAAGTAACTACTCCATAAAACAAAAAATTGAAAGTGAAAATTAAGTATTACTTGATTTTTTTTAAGAGCTAGCTTCAAAGACAGTATGTCAACAGTGTCACTAGTGGATCAGGAGTATGTTCTTGCTCAGAGTTTTCTAGCTGCTGAAATAGCTCTTTCAAACTCTATACTATTCCAGGAAATGGAAAGGAGATAGTTATAAATACAGCTCCAAGTGATTCTCTCTGACTGTTGTCTTGAAATACTCCCGTCATTGGTTTGGCACTTAGAGGAGGGTTTTGGTACATTTGTTATCAGGGCCTGAACCATTCTGTTATAAACAAGCTGCAATTTTTGTCTCAAATAAAGCATTGTGGTTCACTTTTGTCTTCTCTGTTTTCATCATGTATAGATGCTCATGCAGAGTTACTTCTATCAATTTCAACACTGTTATGTACCTATTCCACTTCTTGGAAAAAAGTCTTTGAAGTAAATACAGACTTAGTCTTACAACAGAAGCTTTGCAATATCACTGTATGCTTACTTATTGTGACTTGTGTAGGCACAGACAGCTGTCTAACTTATAGACTACCTCATTTCATCAATTTATCTTTTTTTGCATAAACTGAGCAAATGAATCACTGTCTGGATCTCAAAACATAAGTGATTGATATTGCATAGTTCTTTAAACCTAAAGTTATTAGACAAAAAATATCTGTATTTTGGTAATTAAAACTATCATGATATACTTCAACCCCAGAATATGGGAAGCCAGTATTAAAAATATTAAGACAGGGCCGGCCCCATGGCTCAGCGGTTAAGTTTGCACGTTCCGCTTCTTGGAGGCCTGGGTTTCGCCAGTTCGGATCCCGGTTGCTGACATGGCGCCACTTGGCAAAAGCCATGCTGTAGTAGGCATCTTACATATAAAGTAGAGGAAGACGGCATGGATGTTAGCTCAGGGCTGGTCTTCCTCAGCAAAAAGAAGAGGATTGGCAGTGGTTACGTCAGGGCTGATCTTCCTCAAAGAAAAAAAAAAACAATTAAGACAACAATTCCTCTGTTTTACTGTACATTAGACTGTGAAGCAAGGAGAAAATTGTAAATACATAAAAATATAATGACAGATAGTGATAAATGCTGCAAAATTAAAAAAATAATAACGCCAGTTTAAAGTGCAGAGAATAATTAAGAGGAGCTATTTTAGGAATGTTTATCAAGATCCACAAGAAAGAAATCTTTGAGGAGATGATATTTCAGCAAAACTTTCAAAGAAATGAACATCGAGTTACCATAGTTTCTGGGGTAAATGCTCTTCTGATAGGAGACCAAAAAATACAAAGGCTTGGAGCAGGAGATGCTTAAGGTATTCAAAAAACTTCCTGAAGATCAAAGTGGTAGGAGTTGAGTAACAGAAGTGTACATAGTAGGAGATGATGCTGAGCAATAAGCAGGAACAATATATGGCTAAACTTGTAAGCATTTTAAATATTTTTGATGTCATTAAATGTTATGGAAACCCATCGAATGAGAGTGGCACGGCATGATTTTAAAGCAAATATACTGTCTTGTGTGGAAAAGAGATGATAAGAAAGCAAACTATTTCAAATTTGCTCTCTCTATGGCTTTCAGCATCTAAGATGTTGGCAACTATCTTCCAATTGCTCAGGCCAAAAACTACAGAGCCATTATATTTACTCTCTTTCTCTTTAACTCAGTCAGGTATAAGGGAACATCCTATTGATTCCATCTTAAAAATGTATCCATAATCCAAACACTGCTTACCATGTCTCCTCTCCCATCCTGGTCCAAATCACTATCTTCTCCTATCTAGATTACTGCATTCACTCCTAACGGGTCTCTTTGCATCTACCTATGCTTCTCTAAAGTTCTTTTCATCAGAACAGCCAAAGAACCATTTCGAAATCTAAGCAAGATAATGTCATTCATTTGCCAATCACCCTTCCTATTTTACCTAGAGTAAACTCAAAGACCTTAAAATGGCATGCATGGTCCACAACTGCCCCCAGCTCCGATTTCCTCTCCATCCTCACTGCTTCCCCCTGTTTTCTTCAGACCAGTTACAGTAGCCTCTTTAGTACGATCTAAATAGGCCAAGGTTTTTGCATTGGGTGTTCCCTCTGCCATGGACATTCTTTCCCTAGGTAGCTGCGTGTTCCATCACCTCACTCAAACTACTGCCCAACCATTAGCTTTCTCAATGAGGCTCTCATCCACTCTTCTACATGTAGCTGAATGAAGAGACAAAGTAAGGAGGCAAAGTGGGATGCTAACAAACTGTTCCAGATGAGTACTTTTGATGTTTTTAGCAAGGTGTTAATTTCATACTGACAAAAGTGTTTATATCCATGGTGTATATTTATGGGAGAGTTTAAAGGAATTGTTGATGGACAAGAAGTGGGCTGACAGAGATGCAGAGAAATCAAAGATAAATCTAAAGAACACTGACAGAAAAGCAAGTTTATCCAGGGATTGAAAATCAACCACTCTTTTGGAATATATTAAGTTTGAGAGGCCACATCAGACATGCATGAAAATAGACCAGGTGTACCTGGTGGGATGCAGAATTAAACTAGTTTGGTGTTTTCAGGTCAACATAACATAGAAAAAGAGAGCCAAGGAGTTGAGAGTGGATATATGCGTATGCTTTGTGAAAAGGAAAATGAGGACCTGCCAAGGGTGATGGACAGAGGAGAGCATGTGCAGTCAAATAATTAGAGGTACCTGTTGGTTATGGAGAAACATTACTCCGTAATTTAGGTATTAGAGTACATGAGTGAGTGAGCTTGAAATATATGTGAAATGATGATCAGAGAGTGGAAACATTTAAATCAGGGTGTTGCAGCATGTGCAATTACAGGTCATGATAAATTATAAGATATGACCACAGGAAATGAGCCAAGATCAAGAGGAGAAGGAAAAAAAATTTTGTAAAAAAAATGCTGAAGGATTTAAGTAAAGACGGTGAGTGGATTTCCAAGATAAATATTGAAGTCATCAAGAAAGATGAAAATAGTGGTAGAGAAAAGGAGAGAAAGCCCGATGCTAAAGCCTTTAGTGAGGAGTGGACAGGAACTGAGAGAAGAGGGGATACTTGAAAGGAACCTTGGGAGGTAGAAAGAGAGAGTTAGAGAACGGTAGAGCTGATGTCATATGCTAAAAATGGATAGGCTTTTCAGAAAGAGGAAGAAAAATGGTCTGGATATGGCAACAAGGGCAAGGCTACCTATACACTTCCCTGCCAGTGGTTTGCAGGTTGTAGAAGGGCGGACAGTAGTCACCCAAGAGGACTACGGGTCCTCAGGTTTCAGTCAGAAAAAGAAAGGAAGCTATACAAAAGAGACTGTGGTACTGCAGAATTTGCTGCTGACCAAATGAGATCCTGAGGGTGCAGCGGAAGAATATTGGATACTAAGAAATGTTAAAGCACTATGTGCAGAGCATTATGGGGCCAAGCTTCATTTGATCAGGTATGTCCTGGAAGACTTAGAGGTCACCTGATGTTAATTCAACCTTTATGTTCATAGGTCTGTATGAACTTCTGTCATAATATTTTATTCTTATTTATTATTTACAGGGAATTAGTAGGCCAAAGACTAATGGGAGAAAGGTTATACCAATGAGATCATATTTTCTCAAAATGAGCACTTAGATTTGGGGATGACTTCAGTCAACTATAACAGTTCCTGAAAATATAAAATGACATTAATAGCAGCAGGAGCTACTCTTGGTGAGGAAATGTCAACCATGTTCCAGCTATTTTCGATTGTAATACAGCTTATAACCAGAATGTGAAATTATAAAACTATATTTAAACTTTAACAAACTTTTTTTCTATGTTAAAGTTTAGAATGATTTATTCAAAAGGGAAGGTTAGCCTTATAAATATGGCTATTGGTTTCAAGGAAAGAAAAATGTAGCAGCCCAGCTTTTGAGATAATTAACTCCACGAGGTTGAGGTTTCCTGTTGGTTGAGAATTACTGAGTGACCAAGTGGAAGCATTCCATTAATTAACACATTCATCATCAGAATGTGTGACTGCTGTTTTAAAAAGCATTTTTCAAAATTAATGTGAAAATATAACTTTATTATATGTTGAAAGGAAACATGCTGACCTATGCATTTCTGTGGTGCAATGTTCTATTTGAAAGTCGCAATGCATGCTTAATTAGGTTTACCTGTGACACAAATTGAAAACCCAAACACTACCAGTGGCTGGTATGGTGAGACATCACACAGGCTAATGAAATGCTGAAACTGACTTGAGAAAAAGAAAAGTATTTTAATACATTGAATTGGCACCTAAGCAGAGCAAGCTATAATTGCAACTCCCTGAGTAGGAACCAGGAAAAAACAAAACAATAAGCTGAGAGAACAAAATAGAGCATCATTATCCCATGGAATATTTTAGAATTTGAGCGGAGAAAATAAAAGGTTTAGAAAGCAAAAATCTGTATATCATGAAATTTCTGATTTTTTAAAGACATAATATTTATAGTTTTCCAATATCTAGCTTCTAATGTCTTTTCCAAAGATAACTCTCAGTAAATATTTGCTAAAAATTTATTTTCAGACTGGAAAATCTTGTCATAAGAGAAAGATCCTAGCTGGTTTTATTAACATTTATTTCCTGATTCAGGTTTCCTCGTTTCCATCTGAATATTCAGAATGTGATTATCTTTACATATAGAAAATGTTAGAGTCATTGCACTCAGTAAATATTAGAGTAGGTAAGTGTGTGCGTCCGTGCACGTGTGCACATGCACGTGATGTGTGGGGTGTGTGATGGCAATATTTGGAGTGTTGTTCATAAGGTCTTCAAAATCCTTACGTAGTCTTCAAGTACAAACACATCCCACTCTAGTGTATAGTGCAGAACTCAGAATCCTGTATGTCAGGTCATAAGGCCCTTCCCTCCACTACCCCGCACCTCCATCAGAGGGATCATCAGGGACCCTAGAGAGCCTCAGTGGAGCTGTACTCTGCAGTACTCTGGGCACTGCTGCTTGTGTAAATGAGTTGGGGCCCACAGAGACCTGTGGCTTTACCACTGCCTTTGGAGGAGCTTCCAAGGGCTGTCCATTGAGCTCTGCAAGCTCCTGACAAGCCCTCATATCCCTAATATGATGCCAACACTCATGATTGCCCCACTATGATCTACCTTCGAGGCCATCAAGGTTAACACATAATCGCCATTTACCTCAGACACCCCAAGAAGCCAGAGGCTCCAGGTCATTCCTCACCCTGTGGATCTTTCCCCCAATCAGCTCTGTACACGTTTTCATTTGGACTTCAATTTCTTAAGTGGTAGCTACTCTCTCCCTCACCCCTCACATTTCAGGGCCTGGATGTTAGGGGAGACACCTTCCTTTTTCCTCATTGTGGTTTTAAGATCAATATTTCACCCTTCTCCTTAAAAATCTCAATCATGTGAAGGTAGTGCCATCAACTATGCTACACATATCTTCTCCTGTTGAATTCATACCTAACCCTTCTCACCACTCCCTGTAATTCTAATTCTTTAACATTTAACACCTGGCTCATTATCTTTTTCTAATACAATTCCAGTCTTACTTAGTTATTTCAATATCTGCAGAGTTGATCCACTTAAAACGCCAGCTTCTTAGAGGAGGAGATCATCTCAACACAAAGATCTCAGTCTTCTTTTTGACTTTCCAACCTGCTCCCACTGTATGACTCTATATACTATCATTATACCATACCATCATACATAATTATATTCCCTCCACAATCATGACTTCCTGAATCTCCATTCCAAGTATCTCATCTTCTACCCACAGCCTCATTTCCCTTTCCGGTTCACTCTTTCTAGTCCTTTGAAGGCAATTTTTTACCACCATAATCCATTGACCCTACTAAATCTTCAATGTCTCTCATCCTTATTATATCCTCACTTCCTTACTTACTTGAATTTGATTCCATGATCCATTTCTGTACTCACTTCTTACATACATCCTCAAATCACTTACTCCTTTCCCCATTATTGTAGGCCGGTCAAGACCCAATCCTAGTTTAATTCAACACTCAAGCTATTTCATGTGGGCATAAGAGTAACTAAACATGGTTTGAGGATGCCGCACTTCGTTGTGGACAGAATGCACTTTAAATTAATGCTCACTAACTGCAAAGAGACCCTTATTGCTGCATATCAATAATCCTATATTTCCCTCTCACTCATCTGGAGCTCTTCATACTTTTCCATCTCACCTTGCTTCTTATTTCACATGAGGACTAGAACAATCAGGAGACACTTTCTGAATGATTCGACACCACATATTCAAAACACCCATATCAGTACAAATATTTGACTTTTCTCTATTATAATTGATATAATGTGGGCCATCTTATCTAAGCTAACTTCTTTGCTTGTGTACTATATTCCAACCCATCTCTCCTACTATTTAAAAATGACCTGTTTTTAACTTCCTTCAGCTGCCACCCCATTACTCTCTATCACTACTATCCTTCACAGGAAAAGCCCATTTCTTTCCTTCCATTCATTTGTGAATTGATCTAATCAATATTTTTCCCATCATTCTGTGAAACTGCTCTTTTCAAGGAAACCATTATCTCCAATTTCCAATTGCAAAAATCAATCCTCATTTTCCTCTAAGTAGATCTAGCCACATATTTTGAGACCATCTAATATTGTCTTAATATTCTTAAAATATTTCATAGTGTCTGAGATGACTCTCTGTATTTTTCTGACCTCAACTCACTCGTACTTTTCAGTTTCATATTCCTATCCTTTCATCCCTTAACTGTAAGAGTGTCCAAGGTCTCAGTGTGCAAACCTCTCACTTCCCTCTCTAGGCTCACTACAAGGTGATCTCATGCAGTTTCCTGGTGTTAAAGGCCATGGCTATGTGGCTGGCTTTCAAATGTATATTTGTATCCCAGACGTCTCCTCTAAACTGGAATTAACCTACCTGAATGCCTACCTTAGCATTCCACTTTGCTGCATGAGGTGTCTCAGCTAACTTGTCCCAGACTGAATTCTTGATTTCCATCCCTCTCAACCATGCTTCTCTTCCTACATATTTCCCCATTTTAGAAGATTATACCCCAACTCTTCAATGGAGCAAACAATCTTAGAGTTACCCTTGGCTTCTTATTATCTCTTGACGCACATCCAGTCCTTCAGCAAAACATTGAATCTTCTTTAGAAATATATTCCAAATCTGGTCCTTAATTCCATCATCGTGTGTCTCTTTGGAGGGAATGTCATCACCACTATCTCTAGCTGTAGTAGTATACTAGCTTCCTAGCTCATCTCCCTGTGCCTTCACTTGGGATCATACGTCAGAAGTCGAGTCTGGAAAAAGGAGTTGGAACGATTCTGTAAAATAGTATCCATCCACTAGAATGTAAGTTTCTTGAGGGAAGGGTGTTTTGCCTGCTTTTCTTTTCTTTTTTTCTACTGCTATAGAAGATTTTCCATTACAGGAGGAATGTTCCTGGAAAAGTAGGCGCTCAATAATTAATCATTAAATGAATGAATGAATGAGTCACTTTATGCCATATCCAGAGTTAAGACCTTCCATCTTACCCAGAAAAATCAAAACACTACAAACAAATTAAATAATGAATTAAATAAACTATTTGGGAAATTCTTTATGTGTTACACAGTAAAAGGCTCTAGAGCTGCAAAATGATTAAACCACAGTCACCCTCTTGAACAGCTTAGAGTGGAATAGACTTTCATAGTAATTCAAAATTATTGTATATAAAGTAATAAACTATATTGTAGGGATATTTTGTTTTCTTTTAGTAGCTAACTAATTTGAGTGAACAATAGAACTACAAATATGACAAAAGGTTAACCATTTAAAATATGTGATCAAATGAAATCAATGATTTACAAAGATTTCCAGTGTATTAATTTTCAGGTTTTCAGTTGTAAATAATATCTCAATGCAAAAACTAAACTGACATTGGCCTTATTGGCCCATATGAGCAAACTGTTTAGAGGTAGTCCTTGCATCATGCAGAGCTAGATCGTAGTTCTGGCTTTCTTGTTGATCCTCTCAGCTCTACACTTATTTGCATTTTGGCTTTGTCCTCTAGCTGGATTTCCTTATGGTTGCAAGATGACATCCAGTAGCACAGCTACATACTGCAAATCATTTTCCCCCACCCCTCCACCCCCACAGGAGAAGATGTGCCCAATCTTCCTCTTGTCTTCCCTCCCCAAAGTCCCAGTGCATAGTTGTATATCCTAGTTGCAAATTGTTCCAGTTCTTCTATGTGAGCCACTGCCACAGCATGGCAACTGACAGATGGTAACGTGGTTCCATGACTGGGAAGCAAACCTGGGACACCAAAGCGGTGAGCACAGAACTTAAACCACTAGGCCATCAGGACTGGCTCACTGTAGGTCAGTTTTTTGATGTCACTGTGGAGTTTGACGGTTTCACTCTCCCTTGAAACTTCTAGCAGGAATTTCAGTGTCACTCAAGGATAGACTTTCTGCCAAATCCTAATTTGAAGTATCAAAGGGCAAAAAAGTGCCAAACAGACCTTGAAACAACTCATTTCCTGTGGCCAAAACAAACAAAGAAAGGTGAAAAACTCTTCTTTCACTCTTATAGTCAGAGAGGAATGATGGTAGAGAAGAGTGGGAGGAATTCTCTGCTTTCTGTTCTCCCGTTTCTGTGACAAGTCCTGGCGCTGGAAGTGGGCAAGTGTTTCCACACCACAGCATTCACTGTGAATGACTTTACTGCACAGCCAGTCTTGAGGTTGGGCCACTCTTCTGGTCAAATGCTCGTGTGGCTCCTGGGTCTTTGTGTATTTGAGAGCCATGAAACTCAGAGCACAGCCTTCTATCATACTATAATCATACTATAATTATATTGAAAGTCACTGCTGTCTCCTAGAGGATAGATCAAGGAGTTTGCTTCTTAGGATACCATAGACAGGTAGACATCCAATCTAGTTTAGTCTCTGAGAATGTTTCTTTCCTTTTTCACTCCCTCTGATGACTCATCTATTCTTCTCCCCTCAGCATAAATCCTCTCTAATGTGTCATAATTCACATTTAATTGTCTTAATCTCTCGTACATTTCTTTGGGTACTGAATAGTCTCCTCCAATGCTTTTTCTTCATCCTTCTCCATCCTGCACTGTACTTCAGGATGCTGGCCAGTGACTGGGTTCTACTAACGTGCTGGACCAGCAGAAAGTCAGAAGGTGAGAGGAGAATACCGTCAGGTATTCCCTCTCCACTCTCTCACTGCCAGGTGTTAGGTTGACAGTAACTATGTTCATCTACATAAGTTCATAGTTGGCGTCAGAATGTTCTGTACTACAGCTACACTTCTCTCTCTGGCTTCTATTAACTCATTCTTAGCTTGCCCCTTCAGCATAGAGAAGGCAACAGCTCTCCACTGTTTCTAAGTGCAGGATGATTAATCATACATTGTTAGTTTCCCTTAATCTTCATACCCTTTACTCCTTTCATTCAACTCTTCTAAATTACTCTGAGTGAGCCATCTGTTTCCTGGCAGAACCTTAGCTGATTTCCTTTGAGTATTAACAGAAACTCTTCAAGTATTCTTATAAATCATTTTTCATTTTCTGCGATTACTATAGTTCACAAACTCCATTTTATTTTCAAATTATTAGCCAAAGTATTGACACCCCTAACCAAAATAACCCTCAGTAATTTCAGAGAATCACCAAAGTTGTGTTCCACCTTTCTGATGACTCCAAGACATCATTATCCCTCTTCCTTTTCCACCAGATCCCACTTGTGCCCCGTCTGCTCCCAGCAATGCCACTTTTGATGTTTCACTACTGTACTTACTGTTCTTAAAAAAAGATTTTTATGCCATAAACAACTAAAACTTTCAGCCTTCTAAGTATTAAGGGAAATGTCAGTTTGTAGGCACACGTAATAGTTAGCTTTTCTAATACTGCCTTGCTTTTAGGTCACTAGATGCTGAATAATTCTTATAACTAGAGTTTTATTCTCCTTCTCGAGGAGGTAATTTTGCTTCAGTTCCTCTCTCTCATCTAATTATAGGAATTTAGATCTAGTCCACAAGTTAAAGTAGAGAAACTGATACTATCATCACCTTTGTATTCTCCTCTTCATTTCGCTCCTTCCCCAACCCCACACTTTTTTCTCCTGGGTTCAGAACAGAAGAGGAGAAGCTTGGGTTGTGGGGTGTAGATACAGTAGGGGAAAAAGGAGAGGAGGATTTTCTGCATTGGTGCTGTTTGAGCTCGGCTCATCTTAACCAGTAATTCTCAATGTACGGTCTTCAGATCAGCAGCATCAGCGTCACTTGAGAATTTGTTAGACATGAACATTTGCAACCTCCACCCCAGACTTAGTGAATTAGAAACTCTAGGATCAAGGTTTTAAACGGCCCTTCAGGAAATTCTAATGCACTCAAGTCTGGTGCCACCAAAATGTGAGAATCACTGATCTAAAAAAATATGCCTTCTAACATAGCAAGGCACAGAGAAATTTTTAACTTAAAGGCATTTAAGTTGAAGGGGTTTTATTTTTCTTATTATTTTCAGTCATTCCCTTAATCTTTTTTGTGAAAAGAAAAACAGACAAGACTAATTTTTTGTCATTGTTTTAAGTTTATGCTTTATTAATTTATATTGATTATATCGTCATTACTTCAACTGAGTGAGAGTTAGGAATTTTTTGAGTGTCACTAGTGAGTTTGGGGGGTTGGAAACTGGGGCTGAAAATTCTGCTTCCATGTTTCAAATTTTGGCCATACTCTTACTGATTTCTGAGGCTTAGATTTTCACTCATCATTCAAATTTGACAATGTGTTATTTCTGCCTCGTTGAAGCAGTTTTGTTTTTATTCTCCTGTCACTTGCCTTGTTTTTTCCCTCTGATAATCAGGAGTCTGATTTAACCAAATGAGAGGAAAATGTTTTTAGTTAAGTAGATTCAAGATGAGCACATGTACACCAAAGTCTTAAAGAATGTGGGTAGTTCCCACAATTAGAACACACACAGTGGCTCATATTAATTTCATGACTAATTTTACTTCAAAGTTTTTACAACTTGCTTAACTACTTAACATATTTCATCCATCCTAGGGAAACCTAACTTTAATTTCTACAACTTCCATCCCATCTAAAACATGCTTAACAAAGCATTCTGGATCAAAATCTATCATTTTAAAATTAAATCCATTAAATAGTAACAGAACAATCAACTGAGGGATGGCAACAATGCCTCTGGTTATCTAGTTTTTCCTTTGATGATGAGATCAAAAACAAAGTCTTCCAGACAACCAGAAAACGCTAATAATAAGGACCAAAAAAGCATCATACTTAATACAAAAGATTTTTAAAAATAAATATTATATGTGGATGTATATTTACCCCTATTTATATAATGCTATCCATATTTTTTAAAGTTGATTACTTTTCTAAGTAGATTCATAAATATACTAGCACTATTAGGCTCAGAAAAAGAAATGACATATTAAAAAGTCAATATTTTTAAAAGGACAATAATTGGATTTATTGGTAAATTAACATTCCCATGCACAAAATGATTGGATGAGTTAGATCTTCCAAGATCTTGACATGATGAGGAAGTTTCTCTTCATGCTCTTTTGAAAATGTCACATTTTAAAAGCTTAATATATTTTTTAAATCTTGCATTTAGATTCCTTTGAAACTGATGAAAATATTGTCAGTCATTTATCAGTGATGTGTATGCATATTCTGTTCTTTTCAATGTGTTTTAAGACTTTCTTGTACTACAGCTTTTAATTTTCTGCCTTTATGAATATTCTAAAATTTTGAGGCTGTTTACTACCCTTCAGTAATGCCCAACAGAACTTACTTTAAGCAGCCAGATAAAAGTCAAGTAAGTGTGAAGAGTACAAATTATACTTCTTAATGGTGTGAGAAAGTATCTCTAAAGCTATTTAAAATGACTAAAATTATAGGCCCAAATAACTAGGTCACTTCTGTCATTTACGAATGGGTAATTTTTTCAAATTCTTATTTAAATAAAGCACTGTTTACTAAAAGTTTGCCTAAAGACCCTAACTAAAAATTATCAGCTGAGATCTGTGAACCGAAGGAAGAGATGGTTACTCTGCACTTTCAAAATATAACCTTAATGTTGTATGTGTACAGTAGAAATAATACTATGGGTATTTACATTTATCACTTCATTCTAGACCTTTAAATATTATTCAGTTATCCTAAAAATCCCATTATACAATAAGATACATTTTATAAGTGTGTGCCCAAATTATGTCTGAGAATTTCTTAAATATTTTTTAAAAACCAATACCACACCAATTAAATAACCCATAAAAAACATGAAAAGTTTCTCCTTAACTTAAGTAGAATATTACATGCCATAAAATAAAATTAAAGTTTAAAACAGAACATGCTGTTTTATTTTTGGTTTGAAAATTCACGTATTTTTTTGTTTAAAAAAAGGAAATTAGTTAATTATACCTGCAGTGATAGTCTTTCTCATATTTCACACATGTGGCATTATTCTTGCATGGAAATTGCTCATGTGGTGTTTGAAGTCTCTTACAAAGCTTGCCTGTAAATGCTGTGGAACAGATGCACATGATTTCCTAGAAAAGACGAAAAAGTATTTTTTATAAAAGCATTGAGATATTTCAGAGATAATAAAAGGATTCTTACCAAGAGAGGGTTGGAAATGATTTTCATAAACATGTAGTAGAAGTTCTCTGTGCAACAATGTGGAAGATTCTATTTTCCAAAATGTCACAACAATGCTTCCCATCTCACATACTCTTCCTTCCTACTACAGAAATTCAACACTCCTCTAATTGAGAATTGGGGACTATATTCCCTTTCCTTGAACGTCAGCATGTTGTGACTATAGAACAAGTGATGCTCTGTGACTTTCAAGGCTATTTTTAAGAGGCCATACAATGTCTGTTTAATTATCTTGGGAGGCTTGCTCTTGGAAGACACCATATTGTTGCCAAGCCATATAGAGAAGTTACACTTAGGGTTCTGGCTTACAGCTCCAGTTGAGGGACCAGCTGACAGCTAACATCAAATACAAGACACAGGAGTAAGGAAGACCTTAAGATACGAATATGAATTCATATTATGAATTCAAATATGAACCTTACTAAAATGTAAAGAAAGTCATTTGTGGGAACTATTAAATTGTTTCCTAGTCTTATTTAGTTAAATGTTAAGTTAAAAAGTTAAAATGCAATAATATCAAATAATCAAGTAATAGACTAAAAATTAAAAATAAATAAATATGAAAAGTTTACAAAATTACATTATTCACAAGGGAGAATTCTGGTGGAAGAGAAAGAAAATGAAATTGAAGAGTGTTTTTGGAATTGGGATTTCTATTTAAAATGGAGAAAAAATGAAAATAAACAAATAAAGTAGCTCCTCTGATTTTCCTGAGTTTGAAGATTATAATACGTTAATAAAAACTTCAATTACTTGTACTTTTCAAATAGTTTGATAATGGTAAAAAATATTTTAAAACTACTCTCTTGTATGTTAGATTCAGACTTACATTTGGAATATCAATGCAGTCAGCACCGTCCTGACATGGTACAGAACACTCATTGACATCAGTTTCACAGCTTTGATTGAGAAATCCTTCTGGGCATTCAAAAATGCAAGCCAAGCTTTTATTTTGGCAAATTCCTTCTTTCCAAAAAGACTGAGAAAAGCAATATTTCTTTGACTCCTCACAGAATGGACCTTAAAAAAATCACACAAGCAAAGAAAATATGAGCATAGATATGTAGCAAAAATCATTGTAGAAAAAGTTTCTAGAGTTCATGAAATCTTTTTTTTAACAGATTTATCATGGTATAGCTTCCATATCATAAAGTTCACCCATTGAAAACCAATAATTCAGTAACTTTTGCAGACGTCTAGAGCTATTTAACCATCAGCGTTATTCAGTTTGGCACATTCCATTCCCCAAAGAAGAGCTCTTGTGCATCACTCACTGTTCCCAACTCCAGCCCCAGGCAACCATTATTCTTTCTGTCTCTATAGATTTGTTTTTTCTGGGTATTTCATATAAACGAAATGGTACAATATGTTGTCTTTCGTGATTGGTTTCTTTTGCTTAGCATAGTTTTTTAAGGATTTTTCATGTTGTCTCATGTATCAGTAATTTGTAACTTTTTATTGCCAAAGAGTAATTCACGTTGTATACAACATTTTGTTTATTCACTCATCAGTTGGCAAACATTTGGGTTGTTTCCACTTTTTAACTTTTATATTGAGATGTAATTGACATATAACATTATATTAGTTCTGGTGTACAACATAATGATTCAATATACATATATAATTGTGAGATGATCACCACCATGTCTAGTTAACATTCATCACCACACATAGTACCATTTTCTTTTTCTCGAGATGAGAACTTTTAAGATCTGCTCTCTTAGCAACTAACTTTGATGAATAATGAATTCCCACACAGTATTTGGGTGGATAGATATTTTCATGTTTCTTGGACAGATTCCTATCACTGGAATTGCTGAGGTGTATGGTAAATTTATGTGTAACATTTTAAGAAACTGCCAAATAGTTTTGTAAAGTGGATGTGCCACTTTACATTCACACCAGCCAGGTATGAGATATCCCGTTTTTCCACGTTCTTGTCAATATTTGATATTGTCTACTTTCTTTATCATAGCCCATTCTGGTGGGTGTAAAAGAGTATCCCCTCGTGGTTTCAACTCACAATTCCATGAGACTAAATGCTTTTGAGTATCTTCTCAAATGTTTATTAACCATCTGTATATCTTCACTAAAGAAACTTCTATTCAATTATGTAGATATTTAAAATCGTGCTGTTTATTCTCCTACTATTGAGTAGTGAGGGTTCTTTGTAAATCTTTAATACAATTCCATAATGAAATATATGTGACTTGCAAATATTTTCTCCTTTTCCTCCCTTTCTTTTTCTTTTCATTTTCTCACTTAGTGACTTTTGGACAGGAAAAGTTTTGATTTGACTAAGTCCAAATTATAATTTTTTCTTTTGTTTCATTAAGGCCAATTTTAATTTATTTGTTTTATATATCACATTTTTGGTGCCACATCTAAGAACTCTTTGCCTAACCAAAGGTCATAAAAATTTTCTCTTCTGTTTTATTAAAAGTTTCTTTTTTTTTTTTGGAGGAAGATTTGCCCTGAGCTAACATCTGCTGCCAATCCTCCAGTTTTTGCTGAGAAAGATTGACCCTGAGCTAACATTTATGCCCATCTTCCTCTACTTTACATATGGGATGCTTGCCACAGTATGCCTGGATAAGCGGTGCAGAGGTCCTTGCCTGGGATCTGAACCGGCAAACTCTAGGCCACCAAAGTGGAGCACGCAAAAGTAACTGCTGTGCCACCAGGCCAGCCCCTTATTAGAAGTTTTATAATTTTGGCTCTTACATTTAGATCTCTGATCCATGTGAGTTAATGTTTTTGTATGGTGTGAGACAATGATATGTTATTTCATATATATATTTTATATGTTTATCTATTTATTTATTGTATGTTGATATACAATGTCCCAGCAAAAATTTTTTTAAAGACTGTCCTTTGCCCATTTAATTTCCTTTTCACTATTGTGGAAAATCAATTGACTGTAAATATAAAAATTGATTTCTGAACTCTCAATTCTATCCCATTGGCCTATATGCCTGTCCATATGCGACAACACATTGGATAAATTTAGCTTGATAGTAAGGTTTGAAATTGGGCAGTCCTCCTACTTTTCCTTTTTTTCTTTACAGTTTCATATAAAATTATGTATGAGCTTGTCAATTTCTACACAAAGTCTGCTAAAGTATTTGTAAGGATTCCAATGGGTCAATAGATAACATCAAGAAGAATTACCATCTTAATAATATGAAGCTTTAATCAATGAATATGCAATATCTCTCCATTTGTTTAGAGGTTCTTTCATCTCTCTAAAAAATGTTGGGTAGTTTTAGTTAAATTTACAACTAAACATTTTATTCTTTTGATGCTATTGTTAAGGGAAATATTTTCTTAATTTTATGTTTGGAATTTTGTTTCTAGTATATAGAAATACAATTTCTTTTTGTATATTGTCTTGTATCCTAGAAACTCTGTAAACCTGATTATTAGTCTGTAGTTCTTTTCCGGACTACAAATGTGATCAGGTCATTGTTAAGAAATGTAGTTTTACTTCTTCCTTTTCAATCTGTGTGTGCTTCTATCTCCCCCCCTTATCAAAGAGTCTGGAACATCCTGTACAAGGCTGACTGGAAGTCCTGGAAGTGGATGTCACTGTCTTGTTCCCATGGTGAGGGGAAAAATCTGTCCGTCTAACATCACTGGCATGACGTTAACTGAACAGCTGTTACGAAAGCTTTTTGATCAGGTTGAGGGAGTTTTATTCTAATTGGTTCAGAGTTTTTATAATGAATGCAAGTTGGATTTTGTCAAATGGATTTTCTGCATCTACTGAGAGGATTATATGGTTTTGCCCTTTATTCTATTTATGTGGAGTATTACATTAATTGATTTTTCAGACATTAAACCTATCTTTCATTCCTGGGAAAAATCCCACTTTGTCAGAGCACAAAAATATTCTTATATGTTACTGGATTTGGTGTGCTCACATTTTGCTGAGGATTTCCAATCTATATTCATAAGTGATATTGGCTTTCAGTTTTCTTCTCCTGTGGTGGCTTTGCCTGGTTTTGGTTTGAGGGTAATACTGCCCTCTTAAAATGAGTTCAAAAGTGTTCCCTTCTCTTCTCTTCTTTTTTTTTTTTGAAAATTTCATCAGGATTAGTACTTATCCCTTAAATATTTGGTAGGTCTATATAGATTTTCTATTTCTTCTTGAGATAATTTTGGTAATCAGTGTCTTTCTAGGAATTTGTCCATTTCATTTACGTGGTCTAATTGTTTGGCATAACGGTGTTCGTAGTATTTCCTTATAACCCTTTTAATTTTGAATGGCCATTAATGATGTCCCCACTTAAATCTTGGTTTGGTTCATTTGTTTCTTCCATTGTTTTTTCTTAGTCAGTCCAACTAAACATATTTGCATTTTGTTTTTCTTAAAAGTCAGTGTTTTGTTTTAGCAATTTTTCTCATAAGTTTTGATAATTTTTTCTCTAATCTTACCATTTCCTTTCTTTCATGTGTTCTAGGTTCAGTTTGCTCTTCTTTTCTAGTTATTTAAGGTAGAAGCTTAGAGCATTGATTTAAGACCTTTCTGTTTTCTTTTCTTTTCTCTCTCTCTTTTTTTTTTTTGTGAGGAAGATTGGCCCTGAGCTAACATCTGTTGCCAACCTTCCTCTTTTTGCTTTAGGAAGATTGTCACTGAGCTAATATCTGTGCCAATATTCCTCTATTTTGTATGTGAGATACTGCCACAGTGTGGCTTGGTGAGTGGTATTTAGGTCTGTGCCCAGGATCCAAACCCATGAACCCCGGGCTGCCAAAACAGAGTACGTGAACTTAACCACTACACAACCAGGCTGACCCCCACCTTTTCTTTTCTAACATAGAAACTTAGAACTATAAAATTCCCTATAGGCATTCTTTTAGCTACATTTTGTGAATTTTGACATGCTGTGTGTATCCTATTGTTATTTCTTCTTTGAATCAAATTATTTTAGGAATTTGCTTTATTTCCAAACATTTGGAGATTTCTCAAAAGTTTTCTGCTGTTGATTTCTAATTTAATTCGGTTAGGATTGGAGACCATATATCATATAATTTTCACTCCTTTGCTTTACTGAGACTTGTTTTCTGGCCATGCTCTTTTGTTTATACATTGTCTGTTAACACCAGAGTTGTGCAAGTGCATGTTTGGTACTTGATGCGACGTTAGAGGGAGTGCCTCTTTAGAGCTTGAGCCCTAGACAAGTCACTTGCTTCCCCCTAGTCCCTACTCTGATAATATCCTCCGAATAGAATTGATAAAGCAGTGGTATGAAGGTCCAGGCCTGGGAGCCCAAACACTGCAGCTTCTCTAAGACTTGGATCAACAGGTGCTTCACGGGAGAGGTGAGGAACTTTTGGGAGATTATGTTCAACACACTGTCATTAGGCACATCATAGAGACCACAAAAAGCACCTGTAGTAGTGGCCTGACAACCCTTGCCACATCTGTCAATTCCTAGATTTTGAAGTAAAATTTACCCTTTTACTCTTGTTGGCCTGAATAAGGCTTTGGACAATTCATACACGTTAAAGAGAGCTGAATGGGGAAATATTTGACTTCCTCCGAAAGACGGCGTACTTGGCCTCTAGAAATTATCTGCAGAAAATCTGAAAAGTATTTATACTTCAAGGTCATAAACTTTGTCAACCAGTTCACTATATAACTCAATGCTGACGAGTATACAAGTTTATTGGAAAAAATCTTTACATCCAACTCTTTCATTACTATATGGGCTTGAGCATCAAGAAACATTCAACTACAAAGAATTAAATTACTTATTAACAGTATACAAGCCAGAAAAACCCACTTAGATGATATGCTGTTAATTCATTTGAAGTTTGGATTGTGTGTTAAATTTTAAATATAAAGACATGGAGGCAGTATAAAATATGGAGCGACCACACTATTGGCATTACTATATTAAAGTGACTCGACCTCTAATTTCAGGATATTATTACATGAGTAATTATTTTGATCACAGAGGGAAGAATGAATGTGTACTGCTCAATGTTGTGATGTTAACACCACAGTATCCTATTAAATAATTAAATATGGGTAATAATATTGAGTTATATTTAAGACACAAACGTTAGTTAGCTTCCTGGTAAGCAATCATTTAAGCAATACCACCTTATGTGTATGTAATGTTTGGCATGTCCGCAGCACTTCCATCCACTCTTTTGTGATAAACTCCTTAAGGCAAATCTGGGATTTTTAAAGGTCCATTATTATCCAGTTCGTATTTTCATTTTTTAAAGTAAAAAACTAATTTTGCTAGCGGTTGCACAACTTACCACATCACATAGTTGTTTAATTAATGTTAATGGCAGATTAATAATAAAAATTTGTGCATCCCACCTAATCATATTATAGCTCCATGCTCCTTTACCACGACATACACCCACTAGATTAGTTCTCTAAAAAAAGGTGGAAGACTCAGATATCATTTGACTCTTAACATTAATCCAGTATTCTTCTCTAAGATACAACAGTAGGTTGTACAGCATTATATGTGGAATATAAAAAAATGCACAAAAATAAATAAAATATTTATTTGGCTTCTGCAAACAAAATTCTTTATATAGCCTAGTTATGAGTCCTTTGTCACACATCTAGCTTGCAAGTATATCGTTTATCTTTTCATCCTCTTGACAGGGAATTTCTAGATTAAAAAATTCATTTTGAATATTTTTAGTTTACTTTTTTCCTTTTATGAATTGTGCTTTTGGTGTCATGTCTAAGAGCTCTCCTCCAATGACTATGTTGCAAAGGTTTTCTCCTGTGAAACAGACATTTATAAAAATAAATATAGTTCAGTTTTCCTAATGATGTCACAGTATACGAAAACTAACAAGAAGCTAAGAAGATATATTGCATGGCTAATTTTTTGAAAACATTTATAAAGAATAACGCGATATGGGCTGGTGTTGCTGCTGCTGGTGTTCTTTTCCTGCATACGTGCTTTCTCCAAAAATATTCAAATTGCGGACTAAACTGAGATTTCCTGGTACAAACAGAATGTGCTTTTGAAGCTTCACATGTACTGTTATTCATGAAAGAATGGCAAGGTTCAAGGAAACGGACTCCTTAGTATGACTTGATCTATTGCCCTGATGGAAGTTTTGTGCAAAGTAGATAGTGAATAGGGGAGATGACTTCTCAGAGAAGAATGGAAGTTGAGACTGTCGTTCATCACAGAAGATTAGCCCTACTGAAAAGAAGCAAAGATTCAGGGGGATGAAAAGAGGCTCTTCTCTTGCCTTCAGATACATAAGGCCTGGACTCTAATAGAGGAGATGTATGTGGGCACTCCTGTTGAGAGGAAGTAAGTGGTCCCCCGAGACTCAGTCCTGACCACAGGGCAAAGTGGGTTTTTGTATGAGCTGGTCTAAAGGTTGTTCGTGAGGTGAATTCTGAGGTCAACTCATCTCGTGTTCCAGTGTACATTTCCTGACTTAACTCCTTTTTATTACTGTCTCAGTAACACCCTATTGTGCATGTGATGGTGTGAACTCAGCGTTGCTATGGGAAATCAAAAAAAAAAACACTTTTATACAAACTTGGTGTAAAGTAGCATGGGATAGTGGCACACAATCACAGTGGCCAGAAATAACTCACCAAATAGTGAGCTGGGAGTCAGCAACCAGAGAGTTAGCTGATATCCCACTAATGACAACCAGATCGGTTTTTGGAACACTGTGACAGAGACAGTAAAGTTCACCCATTATTCCAAAGACTACCTATACTTCTTATCCACCACCTACACTTCTTATCCACCCTTTTATGTCATGTATGTTGCAGCCAATGGGATCTTTGTAGAAATTCTGGGAGTCCTGTCCAGGTCATAGCCTTTGAATGTTAACACATATCCTTCCATCTCTCACTCTTCTTGCACTAGACAGCTAGATGTTAAATGTTCTAGCCGGTGTGTCTAAAATATTCCAGCAAACTGAATTCCTGAATTGCCACTTGGAAAAGAACTACCCTGCAGAGGTCCCAGATTGTCAACGGCCTTTGTGTGAGTGATAAAAACATTGTGTTAAGGTGTATTTATTAATTCAGCATAACCCAGTTCTCATGACTACTACAAAATATGTCACCAAAATTGAGGTTCTGCTATAACAAGAGCTTAAAACTTGTGTTATTGGCTTAATGGGTGTTGGACAGTGAGGAACTGAGAAAGGCCGAAAAGATGACAATCTACATTATAAAGTGTCTCCTGATGTAACTTGAGAGGAATTCGAATGCATGCTTATTCAACAGCCATAGTAGAAGAGGTTGGAAAAAACAAATTTATTAGAATGTTTCAGTTGCTATTTACTGCTTTTGGCAAGATGCACCCAATACACACACTAGGACTATCTGCAAATACAGATACAAGAATGATGTGTTGGAAATATCGGCGGCCAACATCAGGAATCGAATGAAGTATGACTATTTATGGGCATAGATTGATGTGGTCAATCTATATGTGGGCTCTGTTTCTATTTCTTCACTTTATTAAAGCATTTGTATAAGTCACTATGTGAAAATAGACCACTTTATATCAGAACATGGGGCATTAAAAAACATGTTCAATGTAAAAAGAATTACTAGATGGTAAATGCAAAAGTGGGTGATACATCTTTCCACTGTAGACTTATTAAAATACTAAGGCACATGTTCACTGCGAGCCGACAGTGAATTTCAATACGATGCTACATTTTGTTTTGTTATCTTTTATACAGGCAGCCACAAAGCAAAAATAAATCATGCAAAAACTTCAGGAAACCATTATATAATATCTCTAAAAGCCATGGCCTATTTAGTAGGAACAATTTAACAGCCTGAATTTCAAAATAATACCTTAAGTAGCTCAAGAAAGGCTATCATGGAGAAAGAAAATAAAGTTCGCATCAATAGTTCAGATTCTTGTAAGTCTTTTAAAATAACATAGTCCTGTTAGTTTTCTTTCAAGAAAAATTAAAATATAAAAACTTACAATTCATTACTAGTGTGAAAGAAATAAACATAAGTGAAAATGTAAACTTCGCAGACAATAGAGTGGCAATTTTTACACAATTAACCTCAGATACTTTTTTGAAAGTGTAGGGCAGAAACAGCAAATGTTTTTATTGTGTCTGATATACATGTGGACATCCAATACCTAAATGTGTTTTTCAGTTCATTATATATATTATCGTTTTTAATTTACTGTTTTTAAAATTAAAAATGAAATGTTCACATAATTTGTATTTATTCTACATTAAAGAACATTATATATCTGCTATGGAAAGTTGTTATTTTTCTTGATTGAAGATGTATCTTGCAAAGGAATATTGGAGTAACACTGAGGGAGAAAGATAACAAAATCTGATCATACCAGTTCTTCATTCCTGTCAGTCAATTGATGTATCTATGTATCGTATGTATGATGTTATCTTTCTATCCTTTTCACTTACGTGTTCAAAAATATAACCAATTATTGCAGTCATTAAGAAAACTAGTGTAGAGAAAGCAGTGGTCTCTTTGTTTGGAAGTAATATTAAAATTTTTCTGGCGGGGAGAAAAAATCGAAATGAATTTAAAATAGTTATGAACCTGTAATGGGGTGAAAGTGTTTGGTCACAACTGGTCGAGAAGTATTAGGGAAAGAGAGCTAGTATGATGGAGTATTTCTGAGACGGAAAAGCAAGGGAATGGAGAGACTGGGTCACATCTGGATCACCAGCTCCCTTGTCCCAAGTCTTTATGACATTTGAAAATGATTCACGATATGTGTGGTGTGACTGGATTTCTTAAAGCCAACAATGGTGAGATACATATTACAACAAATTAAGAAATTTCCTTTACTTATATTGATTATACAGGACACTGAGATCCTCACTTTGGGTTTGACCAACAATGAGTTTTACAATTAGAAATGCACTGTTTTACTTGTTGGTAATTTTGTTCACTTCTTTCTCTTGAATGTTATATCTGCTCTGCTTTTTGTTTGTTTGTTTGTTTGTGTGTTGGTCTCCCTGAAAAATATCCTCAAGAATTCTTTCATATTATTTTTGGTAGATCCCAATATATCTGATTCTTAGCATGCTTTGAATGTTATTTATCTGGCTCTCATGCTTGAATACAAGTTCATGCGCATAAAATTAAATGAACAACGTAATTTTGGTTTAGAGCTCAGTAGATACTGTAGAAAGATGTAGCTTTTTTACCTTGACACTTTGGGCAGTTGTTAAAGAAGTTTGATGCTAATCGGATGCTTTGAAGTTGATTGATTGGTTGAGCCCTTCTAGAATTTCTTAGGAATTTTAACATTTCCATCAACATGTGATTTAGAGTGTCTTCTCTTTGTTATCAATCCTGCTTAACACTCTCTTGACCCTTTCAGTCTATTCAAGTCTTTCTCCAGATCTGATTTTTTTTTTTTACTACACTATATTTTATTAGTTTCTCCCCTCCTTGCTCTTGTTTCTTTCTGGAATTTTTATTATATAAAGACTGGTACATCTGCAACTATCTTCTATGATGCAACTTCGCTTTTTTCCTCCATGTTTATATCATTTGTTTTATCTTCTGGGAGAAGACTTTACTATATCTTTCAACATACTGATGATTGTACATGCTATTTTCAGACCATATATGTGATTCTTAAGTGAGTGACCATGTATTTAATTTCTAGGAAATCTGAAATTTTTAATAATTGCCACAGTATCTTCTTGCAAGCTCCTAAAAATATTGAAATTTTCTTCTTCTCCCTTAATTAGTTTGGCCTTCTCTTGGATTTAGTCCTTATCTTTGTTGAGTTTAAAGTTCCTCCTCTAACTGTTAGTAACTATAGATTCCTGTACAGGGTTTCCCTTTTCTGATCATAAGGGAGGCACATGATGTACAGACGGCTCCATGGATGTGGTGACACCTCATTCTCTCAGGATGAGATCTCCTCATCACTTCTGGCAGCCTACTGTTCCTTGACCCCCGACTAGCATCGCCGTTGTCTGTGCTTGCTTTAGCGTTTCCATTTGTCAGAATGCTCACTTCTGAGAGCCACTCTTCAGTTCCTTTCACATCTTTCCTTTTCTCCTCTACTTTCTCCCTTCATAGGATTAGCATATCCTTGTATTTTCTCTGATTTTCTTTCTAGCTCTCTCACCCACACTAAGATCCTTTCTAAAATAGTTGTCCCAACTGTTCCTACTGGAGGTTTTAAATTAATTTTCCTACAGATTGCCCAGTGACCCATTCTCACAAGTTTGACTCTGAGCTTGGAATCTGCCCAAGATTTCAAAATAGGAAGAACTATTCTTTCTACCGCCAAACATTTTGCAGTGCATGTTTTGAGCTGCATTTTTCTATCTTGCTTTTTAATCTACCTGATCCATTGGCCTCTCAGTTTTCCCAGAATTCCTGAAAAGACTGTCTGATAATGGTCTCTCTTTTATTCCCAAGAAACACCATTATGGTTCATTTTAATCCAATGTTTGAAGGAAAGAAATATAAATACATGTGCTTAGACTCCCGAATTAATCAAGGGATCAGACTTTTCTTACTAAAAAACATATTATTCCCCACAGATATGAAGTAAGTAAAACAACACTCTGATTCAGTAGTTTAGATTAATGCTGTGTTTACCAACACTTACCAAGTGTCAAAGAGTATTCTAGGGGCTTGGGTTATAGCAACATACAAAGCAGACTTTGATCACATAAAGTCATGAGTTCACACAGAAATAGAATAGATGTAAAATACAAATAATCAAATAAATATATAGTCTGTTTACTGGTGATAAATGCTGTGGAGAGAAAGAAAGCAGTGGCAGTGTTGGGACAGGGAGTTCTAGAAGGTGCACCTTGTGAAGAGGGTGGTCAGGGAGAGCCCAGGGGTGAGGGGAGTCACTGACACCTGTGCAGAGTAAGGGGTGGCATCCTGTGGTTATCTTGCAGAAAAGTATTTTGAACACCCAACTCCCCTCACTTTGATGTACTCTCTATTTTTCATGGATACACCACCTTCTAAAATAATATAGAACATAAGAATTTTTTGTTTTGTTTTATGATTTATTGCCTCCATTCAAATATAAGCTCCACTCAGATAGGTAATTTTGTCTGTTTTGTTGACTGACTTTTCACAAGCAAATAGAATGCTGCTGCCCCACAGCAGACTCTCTGTAAATATTTGTTGAACAAATGAATGAATTAACAAAGAGTATTTCAGCAGGGAAAATAGCAAGTGTAAAGACTTTGAGTTGAGAGTGTGTGTAGGATGTTCAAAAGAAGAAAGAAAGCTACAGGACCGTGTCAACAAGGGGCCCCAAAAGGAGATGAGTTCAGAGAAGAAAAGTGAGAAGGAGGGTGGAACGGGCTATTTCAGAAGCTTGGGCTTTTGCTTCTTTCATTTTAAATTTTATGGAAAGATAATAGGGCATTTTGAGCTGAGGTTTTGGATGATCTCACTGCTTTTAAAGGTTAATTTAAAAGTAGAGCGTAGATGGCCATGAGTGAAATAGAGAGACCAGTTCTTAGACAACTGCCGTATTCCAGACATGGAAATCTGGGGACTCGGATTAGGATGCTGGTGAAGAAGATCCCGAGAAAGATCAGACACTAAATATATGTAGGAGGTAAAGACTGCTAGATGTGCTATGGATTTAAGAGAGAAAGGAAAGATAAGGATTTTTTTGATGTGAGCAACCAGAGAGTGAGGTTCGTTTTTTTCTGAGATGAGGAAACAGGGGAGAAAATTAGAATTTGGTTTTAAACATGTTGATTTTCAGATATCTATTACATGTACAAGTGAAGACATCTTATAGGTGGTGGACCATAGAGATCTGGACTTCAGGAGTGAAGACTGATCTGAAGATTTAAGTTGAGATTCCCCAGCATATGGACAGAATTTAAAGCTAAGCGACTGAGTGCCATCTCCAAGAGAACAAATGCAGATGAAGAAGACAGCTTTGAAGTTTAAATATTGGGAGCATGATGGCATATAGTGGGAATCATAGAGGTGAAGAGGTACCCAGAAAGTGATTGAGAAGGAACAACACGGTGTAAGGAAGCAGAGAAACAACAGTGTGGTGCTCAAGAAGCTGAACGACAAAAAATTTCAAAAATACGAAGTATGTCAAATGCTGCTGATGGCTAAAATCAGATGAAGAATTCGACTGAATTTAATTAGCAATTGAGTTTAGCAATGGGGATTTAAATAGCCCTTGGTAGAAATGTCTCTGTGGAGTGATGGGGATAAACACTTATTTGCATGGGCTCAAGACAGAGTGAGAAGAATGGATATAACCTCTGGCTCTTCAAAGTGTAGTCTCTGAACAAGCAACACCAGGATTTCACCTGACATCTCATTAGAAATGCAGAATTGCAGAGTCCACTCCAGACCAACTGAAGGAGTATCTGATTTTACCAAGATTTCAGGTAGAGGGATTAGCTGCAGGTAGCAGGCAGCAGGCAGCAATGTAATAGGAGAAAAGGTTGAGTCAGACAGGTAAAGAGCCAAGTTGATGAGTAGTGTGCAGACAGAGACTGAAGAGATTCTCCTGATTACTTGAGGAAGATTGTCTCTGAGCTAACATCTGTGCCAATCTTCCTCTATTTTATATGTGAGATGCTACCACAGCATGGCTTGATGAGCAGTGTGTAGGTCCATGCCTGGGATCCAAACCTGTGAACCCTGGGCCACCAAGGAGGATCATGAGAATTTAACTACTATGCTACCAGGAAGGCCCCACAAATAGCCAATTTTAGAAAGGAGTTCATGATGAAGTAACAATTTTCCAAGTATCAGTAATTATTGTCATAAGTAACACACACACACACACACACAACTGTACATACATAATCCAAATAATTTAAACTAAGAAATTTAAACAGAAATCCTATTAAAATATCTAAGTAACTTTTATTTTAACAGAAATCATAATTGGGCTTCTATAAAATTAGCTCTGCTATCCTAACAAAGTACATACATCCATAGAAAAATCACAGTGAATAAAAGCTCATTTTAGACTTCTATGTTTTATTATGATTTCAACAAGTTCTTTTGGTCAATCCTCTAATGAAGTGTCAAAATTTTCCAAAGCAATTCCACGTAAAAGAATGCATTGCAGTTAGTTGAACATTTTATTCACATAAATTCATTGCAGTCTACTTTCACATAAGAATGAAGCTATTATACTGGAAGGATAGGCAACACAAAGACAACACCAAATAGAAGAGTAATTTGCCTTTCATTCCTATGAGAAGAGAAAGAAATGGTTGGTAGGAGCTCTGCTCAAGGACTAGAAAAGTGAAATAAACAGCAAACACAAGAAAAGTGAAGAAAGACAGCTAACTTGTCCACTCATTTTTGATTATGGTTCTAAGACTTTGTCAAGATGAAGAATTGCTTCACAATAAGCAAGGATATTTGATGCAAATACTTAATATTCATCTACGTTAAAAGGAATTGTGTAAAAGGTTGATATTTAGGTATTTCACATAAATGAAAAGACTATTTTAAGTTATTTATTTTATACATACCTTAACAAACACCTTTTAAGTACTCTTATCCTCATGTTATTAATTCAGTTTCCACTAAGCATGGTATGAAATTTTAACAGTTAAAAATATCAACTTTGCTAAGTCCCTAATATGTGGCTCTCGCTACTCTGCTCTTCCAATCAAATTAGCAGGATTAAGCTCACAACCTATTGAAAGGAGATGACTACCTAATATTTTCTTTTATAGCAAGGATCTACATCTTTTTCTTCTGAAGAGTCAGATAGTAATTATTTTAGACTTTGAGGGCCATACGATCTCCTGAACTACTCAACTTCCCTATTGTATCACGAAAGCAGTAGGAGACTGCACGTAAATGCATGTGAATGACTATGCTATGTTATTTTGCTTTTATTTCTTTGAAAAAATAGAAAGTTCTTTAAAGCTCTTTATTAGTATTAACCCAGCAATTTTATGAAGTAGACATTGTCATTATACCCATTGTTATAGACCGATTGTTTATGTCGCTCCCCAGATTCATGTATTGAAACCTTGACCTCAAGGAGATGACATTAAGAGGTGGAGCCTTTGGGAGGAAATTAGGATTAGATGAGGTCATGAGGATGGAGCCCTCAAGAATGGGATTAATACCCTCATAAAAGTCATGAGAGAGCTTTCTTCCTCTCTATGCTCTGTGTCATGTGAGGATACACTAGGAAGTCAGCAACCTGCAACCTGCAAGAGGGCTTTCTCTAGATCCTGGCACCCTCATCTTGAACTTTCAGTCTCCAGAACTGCGAGAAATGAATTTTTGTTTTGTTTTCTTTTTTTATTTTATTTTATTCATTTATTTATTTATTTTTGAGGAAGATTAGCCCTGAGCTAACTACTGCTAATCTTCCTCTTTTTGTTGAGGATGACTGGCCCTGAGCTAATATCCATGCTTATCTTCCTCTATTTTATACGTGGGATGCCTACCATAGCATGGCTTTTGCCAAGCGGTGCCATGTCCGCAACCAGGATCCGAACCGGCTAACCCTGGGCCACCAAGAAGCAGAAAGTGCGAATTTAACCACTGCGCCACCAGGCTGGCCCCTGAATTTCTGTTTTCTATAAGCCGCCTAGTCTGTGGTATTTTTGTTAATGCAGCCCAAGTTGACTAAGACATCCAATACAAATGAGGTAACAGACACATGGAGTATAGTTCAAGGAATACACCATCCCTACATCATTCATCAGGAACTTTGAGGAATGTCTGCAAAAGGCACAATGCAAGACTGCATTTAGAGAAGTACCTAAAGACATACACAGAACACAAAAAGGAACATAGGAGCAAACAGACATGGCCCCTGGAAAAATCCACTCACATCCTCAAACTCTAAGTAGTGGGAGGCTGAAATCAAGAAGGTTCCTAGAACACCAAGTTAGGATATGGGAAGGGTGTGGCAGAATCCAAATCAGACTTTAGGAGTAGCATAGGTCACATATCCCACTTTGCAATTTTAGCTTAGGCTACATGGGACTAAGCACTATCCCTCAGACAAAGTCTCATTTAATAAATGCAAGTTTTTCTAGGAGAGAAACTGCATTTCCAACTAGCAAACTAATGTTGAGCAACAAAAACAAACTGATACTAACAAAAAGAAATGGAAGGAAGTTCTGCCATTAATACTAAAACCATATGCATCAAGGTTAAAATTAGTGTATCTCCAGTTAGGTTGGCGAGTAAAGCCTCCACAAATCTACCTTCATTGTCATGTTTAATCAAAGCCTTAAGCGTCTAAACAGGGACGTGCCTGTGCTGTGGATAAAAGCACCTCAACGCCCAACACCAGACTAACATAGATGCTTCTCAGTGAAACTGAGGAAAAGAAATGAAACCCCCCCATATGAAAAGAGCCAGTATTTCACAGGAAAAGTTGAGAAATAGGGCGATCACCCTTCACTGGGGCAGATATGCTGCTAGAAGGAGAAAAGGGCAGAAATCTACAATTAATGGATTGGTAAACCAAAACCTGAGATGTTTTCTGAAAAGAAAGATAAAAGTCAATCTTTTGGTAATTCTTATTGAAATGTGAAAGAACATATTGACTTGACATTAAGATTATTAAAATGGTGATTTATATATATTTGATCATATGTATTAAAAGAAGATTAAAATAGTTAATTCTATGCTGGTAAAAACTGATAAATGTACCAAAATTAACATGAATAAATACAAAATGGCTGAAGATACCAATAACATAAAAATATAACTTTTAAAGAAAATAATCAGAGAGCTATCCTCAAGAAGGACACTGAGCCTGAATTTTCTGAATCTTTAAAATCTGTGAAACTTTTAAAATTGCATTAATTATGTTCTAGAACAGCCCCTGTTCAATAGAAATAAAATGTCACATGCAATTTGAAATTTTCTAGTAGCCACATGGATAAAAAAGGAAGCAAGTGAAATTAATTTTAATAACATTTAATTTACCCCAAAAGATCTCAAATAAAATTATTCCAATACATAACATAAAAATTGAAAATGTCATATTTTACATTTTTTATACTAAGTCTTTAAAAACCAAAGTGGGAAAGTATGTATTTTGTACTTACAGCATATCTCAATGTGAA
This sequence comes from Equus asinus, assembly GCF_041296235.1. Lineage (NCBI taxonomy): Eukaryota > Metazoa > Chordata > Mammalia > Perissodactyla > Equidae > Equus > Equus asinus. The sequence continues at coordinate 6,153,739 of NC_091797.1, read as the reverse complement.
ATAGGGAAAAGTAGAAGGCAGCAGGAAAACGTCAGATGGATTGACTATGGGAAGCCATAGGCATAAGTCTACAGGAGCTGAATAGGGCTGTTGAGGACAGGACACTGTGGACATCACTCATTCATGGGGTCCCCAGGCATCGGAGCCGACTTGACAGCACATAACAAAAATAGCCACAAGTAGTTAGTGGCTCTGTACTGGATAGCACATTTCTAGAGCATGGGAAAAAAGTAAATCTTTCGTTCTCATCTCACAAAGCTCTTCTAACTTGATAGCAAATACCTTACTAAGCATAACATTAAGTTCCAATCTCATGCTTAAGGATGGAAGAACATTGAGTGAAACATGAGCAATTCAATTTCATCCATATTGAAAAGTAGTAATAAACACAACCAATTTAGGACCATTCTGAGACTGAAAATTTTTAGAAAATCTATGAATACAATGTCACATCAATAGAAATAAGAGCCTACAAATCTGAAGGATACTGAAGTTAAATGGCTCTAAGAATAATCTTTCAATAAATTTACCAGAATTAACTATATATCCATACCAAAAAAAAAGACTCTTAAGCCGTACCTCATGTCTTACAAAAATAGTCACCATCCAGTCAGATTGTGTATTTAAATGTGAAGGGTAAAACAATAAAAATTCTAAAAGTAAGATTTCTTAGACACGGTAAAGATGACTAAAATTTCATTAAAAATAAAAGCATTTATTTATTCAAAGACATCATTAGAGAGTAAAAACCAAGTAAGAGAATGAGATACAATATTTTTAACACCATAACTAGCAAATACAGGGCATATTTGGAACTCGTAAAAATCGTTAAAAATTTTTTAAATGATATATATGTATATTTATATATATATGATATACATGTATACATATCATACAAACACTATATATGTATGTGTGTATAAATATGTATATAAAACAACTCAACATAAAAAATGGACAAAGAACTTAAATAGGCCCATCACAAAGGAAGATATCGAATATCCAATGAAAACTCAAAGCATTCAATATTATGAGTGAACATAGTAGAAATAAAAATTAAACCAAATGAAATGCTCTTGTGTGCTTACGAGAGTGGTTGTAATAAAAATGGATGATAAGCAGAATGGTGTGTAGAGCAAAGAGAAGATCCACGCACTGCCAATGGGGGTGTAGATTAGCACAATCCCTTTGGAAACAACAAGCTATTATTTAGTAACATTTAACAGATACGTAGACCACAACAAGAAAGTCCACTGATGTATATATATTCATATGTATCCATATATAGAGACAAACACGTACACATGTAGATATGCATGTGTATATACCCTTAGAAAGGAGCAACAACAGGCAAGTGCGGGAAAGCTTATAGTGGCATCCTTCATAGTAGCCTCCAGCTGGAAATTGCCTAAATGATGTCTATCATAGTTAGAATAGATTCACAATTTTGATATGTTCACACAATGAGCAGCACGCAGCCATGTGTTTAGCTAAAGCTGAGCTCTCACAAACATAACACGAATAAAAAAGGCTCCACAGAATAGAGAGCATACTGCAAGTTTCCATTCCTATAAAAATCAAGTGAAGGAAAACGAAACTAGACTGTAAAAATTCAGGACAGCTTTTCTCTTTGGGAGTGAGGTTGGGAGACAGTTGCCAGGAAGGAGCAGGAAGAGAGCTCCTGGGATGCTGGCAGTCTTTTATTCACTGATCTACATAGTAGTCATATGGGATTTTACTTTGTGAGAACCTTGTATTCAAAAAGTTGGATGTTATTTAAAAATACATGTAATTAAAGCCATGAACAAAATTAAAAGGAAAATAACTAGTCAAAAAAATAACCTCTATTATCTGTGACAGGACGCTGTTCTTCCTTGTTTCTAGGTGTTTGCTTGTGTCTCTGGTAGTCAAATGTTAGCAACCTCAGAATCACTGGAGGGCTTGTTAGAACAGATCGCTGGACCTCGTTTCCAAAACTCATGATTCTGTAGGTCTGCATTTGGTACCAAAATTGAGAATTTTCATTTCTAACAAGTTCCCAGGTGATGCTGATGTTTTTGATGCAGCATCACGCATTATAAACCGCTGACTTTGGCTACTCTCCTTGAAATAGACTTTCCTCCCTCCTTACAGTCAGCTGACTGACTCACTCACCTGAGCCGCAGCCCAGTCACATAGTAGGAGGTTTCCCTGCCCCCAACCACAATCACCACCTTTACAGGACCCTCCTCTGTGCTGCCATAACACTTTCCTTAGAAACCTGTCTATATGTTTTATCTCTTTGTCTAGATTTCTAGTTTCTCCATTATATGTGGCATTCCGTAGGGTTTATTTTATCCCCTGGGGCACTTTTTATTATATCTGCTGAATCAATAAAAAAAAATCCCATCGAATTCTCAATTTCCTACATGGTTTAAAATTTGTATTTTAAATTCCTATGCCTCTTGTCTTGAGTTCTCCCAATTTCAAAGCCAGATTTAATCCCAGATTCCTTAGGGTCCCCTTCCTTCTATATCCCCATCGTGTGATGGAATTTAAGATGAAACTTGTGTCCCGGCAGCCTCTTGACTCACTAACTCAGGCAAAGACCGCAAAGGTGGTTGTATACGTGATATTTTTACTTACCTTGTTCCTGGTGGGGTGCACCATTCCCCTTGCTAAATTGCCAGAAGATGAACAATCCATTGCCCTCTTTTGATTATGGCCCTTAGCAATTTTGTTTCTATTTTTCCCTTCTTCCTTTTCCTTCACTAACCTTGCTCATAAGACTTTTCTGATGGTCTGTGAATTAGCTCATTATTTTCTTTATTCTAGTTTTACATTCTACAAAAAACACTTTGATAGAAAAGAAATACATCTCCTTTGTTCTTCACCCTCTGCCTTCAGAACCAATACTTTCCTTTCCACAGCCTTCCCCTTTTCCTTTCTGGACCACCAAACCTGTCTTTAATATACAATATTAACAAAATGCAGTCATCCTCTTGTGCTTGAAAAACATTATCTTTAATGAAAAGTCTCTGTTTTACAGTTCATCAAATCCATCTCTCTTTATCAATTAGTACACAATTACATTTTTTAGAGGAGAAGTTTTGGGACATATGTCTTAAATTTATAAATGCTTTGGAATTTTGTTTCTATCACAGAAATATTCACTCTAATATGCAGATGATGTATCATGTATTGATTTAGGCGTGTATAGGTAATGGATCCCTCACTTCTGTCTGAAGATGGCAGAAATATGTCTTCAACTACCCTCACACCTAGAGGCTACTGGTAAAAAGTGGTGAGGAAACTTTCTCTGCCTTTCCAAGCTCAAATACATATAAACGATTAGTCCATGTTTTCTGTTTAAATGAAATTCGTGCCAGGAAGATAAATCATAAATAAAAGTTAGATGTTTTTTTTCTTCTTCGGTGTCTCTGTGTTTAGGAGTGTTATTTCAGACATTTATAACCCTTGAAAATTGAATGTGTACTATAATTAAATGTGCAGTTCAGTTACGAAACTGTCCTTTGACCAACTGTCTTGGTCAGTTGCAAAGCCTTTAGTTGTATAAATATATATTTGATTACAAAGGTAGTCTTGAGTACTGTGGTTAGTTATTCTTTTAAAATGGTAGGAAAACATTCTTTTCATATATAAATAATGACTGTAATCACTGAGGACAATTTATATAGTTAATTTAAATACATTTAGTAAATGTACCAAAGTAAAACAAGTACAATTTTGAAATATTGCTTCTGGTTCAAAACTGAGGTCTATTCAAAACTGTATCGATCAAAATGTGGATATTTGGGGGTTTTTATTAGAGCATAATTGACATACAATATCTCATTAGTTTCAGGTGGAGGTTATAGTTATTCAATATTTGTATACAGTACAAAATGATCACTACAATAAGTCTAGCTGCCATCTGTCACCATACAAAATTATTACAATATTAGTGATTATATTCCCTATTTTGTACATTATATCCCACTGACTTATTAATTTTATAACTGGAAATTTGTCCCTCTTAATCCCCTTCACCACTTCCCACCCTCTTAAACCCTCCCCACTCTGGTAACCACCAGTTTGTTTCCTGTACCAATGAGTCTGTCTCTGTTTTGTTGTTTGTTCATTTGTTTTGTCTTTAGATCCCACATATAAGTGAGATCACACAGTATTCGTCTTTCTCTGTCTGACTTATTTCACTTAGCATACTACCCTCTAGGTCCATCCATGTTGTCGCAAATGGCCAGATTTCATTCTTTTTTATGGCTGAGTAATATTCAATTATATAAATACGTATATAAATGCCACATCTTCTTTATCTATTCATCTATCAATGTTTTATTTATCTTTTGGGAGACATTAAAATGATAGCAGTAATTTACTCATATGTTAAGGAAGGCCAAAAATCAATAGAACCATGAGAACAAAGAAACTGAGTAGGTAATTTAATTCCTTTTGTCTTTCTATAATTGCTGGGGAGAATTTTACTGCCATGTAGCAGATTAACTTCACCACCAGTCTAAGTGTCTTAGAGGTAGACACTATGTCGAAAGCAAGTAAACCAAACTTGGTTTATTTGATTTCTTCTCATGCTACATTCCTTCTTCCATAAGAAGTTTGAACAATGAGCAGAAGCCTTTTATTTTTCATAAAATTCTGGCTTTGATGGGCAAGTATTTATAGTTCATGGCTAAGCACCATACTTTTAATGCTTTTTCAGTCTTCCCAAAAGTCTGTTCACAGATATGGCTGGTCAGCTCAGCAGCTACTGGAGCACTTGGTGGCTTTCGAGACATTATATTTTTCTTTCTGAAATATTGATGGCAGAGATGTAAGATGTTTTGTGGTTGTATTTACCCACCAAACTTGAGTGCATGTAAACAAACTGGAGATTATAATACAGAGATTTCTTAATAAATCAAACAGAAAAAGTTCTATTTTGTATTTATTATTATTGTTGCTATTTTAAATATTTACCCCTTGTACTGAAACAAATTGCTATTTCTCTGGCTGGTTACTAGATAAAATACAGCAGTAACCTTGTGTTTAGTGGCTATGCTGTATGGAAGTAAATAAATAAATAAATTATTCTTATTGTTAAATGTCAAAATAGCATAAAAAAATGAGATTGCCCTACTCTGGATCACAGCCAATGAGGTAAATGTCTGCTAGAGACGAGCAGATTAATTCTGGCATTCCACATTCACTGGAGCCACACTTTCCTGAGTGGAGTGGCCTGCTAAATCACTTCCACTTTTTTTTATCTTTGGTGAAGAAGATTCACCCTGAGCTAACATCTATCGCCAAGCTTCCGTTTTTTGCTTCAGGAAGACTAGGCCCGAGCTAACATCTGTGCCATTCTTTGTCTATTTTTTGTATGTGGGATGCCACCACAGTGCGGCTGATGAGTGGAGTAGGTCCGCGCTTGGGATCCAAACCTGTGCATCTGGGCCAAAGCAGAGTATGAGGAATTTCAACCACTTGGCCACAGGGCCAGCCTCCATTCGCTTCCACCTTTTATCTTTTTTTTTTTTTTTTAACAATAGCCATCTTAACAGTTTTGAAGTGCTCTCTCCTTGTGATTTTGATTTCCATTTCTCTGATGGTTAGTGATATTGAACTCTTTTTCATATATGTGTTCATCATTTCCATGTCTCCTTTGGAAGAAAGCCTATTCAGGTCCTTTGCTCATTTTTTACTCAGGTTATTTGTTTTTTTGTTGTTGAGTTATAGGAGTCCAGTATATGTTTTTTAAATATTAACCCCTTATCAGATATAGGATTTGCAAATATTTTCTCCCATTCCATAGACTGCCTTTTCATTTTGCTGAATGTTCCCTTCGCTGTGCAGAAGCTTTTTAATTTAGTGTAGTCCACTTGTTAATTTTTGCTTTTTTTGTCTCCACTTTTTAAATCATCCTGTTTATCTCTGTCTCTCTATCAAACTTGATTTTATAAGAATCAATTGTGGGGAACAAAGATAACATGACGAATAAATTGTATTGTGAGACTTTTTCTTTCACTGTATACACTTCTATAATAGTCTCTTTTATAATCACATGTGAGAAATTTAGAATATAGATTATAATCTAAGAATTTGGTTTTAGGGGTTTAAATAGAAGTTAATAAGTTACAAGTCTTATTAATTTAGATGATTTAATATATAACCTAATTACTAATCTTTTATTGTTGACGTGTATTGAAAATGTGTCCATTTTGTGACTTCATTTAATTTTTTTGCTATTTAATTATTAGGAGTTCTTATTATTAATGTAGTCAAATATATCAATATTTTTTTCTAGGTTTAATACTTTGAATGTTTATGTTATTCGTGTGTGTGTGTTTTAAGAAAATATTCCTCGTAGTGAAGTCACAAATTTCTATTATATTTTTTAATAAAAGTTTGCTCTTACTTTTTTTTTATAGTTGGTGTAGGGATAACCGTTTTTCTAGCTTTGCCTTCATAATTAGTCTTGATATCTGCAAGGGCACGTCATTCCATTTTTGGTTTAAGAGCATCACAGCCATCATTTGGTCCACCAATCACATTTTGCAGTCATCTTATCAAATTTCTTGGCAAATTCTTTTGGGATATTGATTGAAATTGCACTGAAATTATAGATCAAATTGAAAATTAATTGACATAATTTAGTCTTCTTGTGCATGAACATGCTATTTCCCTTAATATATTTAGACGTTTAAGTACTTTAAAACGTAGATATGCCTTGCCTATCTCCAGTTAGATTTTTTCCATAGTTAACATGTATTTTTATTCATAGCATAAAATATTCCTTTTTAAATTGTGTGTTCTAACAGCTCACTAACAGTGTATAAAATAGCACTGACTTACACGACAAGATTATATCCACTTCCCTTGCTAAATTATCTAGCAAGGTTATTTTATAAAGCAAACACTGTGGTAACTACTTTGCACATATGATCTTATTTGATCTCCATGAAAACTCTGTGAAGAAGAAATATTTATGTCCATTTTACAGTTGAGGAGCCTGATGGTAAGATTATGTATATCCCTAGTGGGAACAAGGCTAGCAGTGCAGGACTCTGACATAGACCCCAGGTCTCTCTGGCTCCAAAGTCCTTGTACTTAACCACCATGAAAAGACACTTCAAATGCAACCTTTAATTGCATACACGGATGTCATCAAGATCAAAGCTCATAAGAGAATTTTGTTCTGGAAGATTAAGCATATAAATATACTCAGAACTTTAAACTTTTAGAAAACCGTATAATATTAAGAAAATTTAAGGGACTATAAATTTTTAACACTGAAAGTAAAAGATTTAGGGGCACATTATAACTATCTTTAAATACAAAAATAGGTATACATATGAAAAATATAATTATTCTGTTTCATTAGGGGTAGAACTAGAATTATTTGTTAGGACAGGCAGCATATTTGAGTCAACACAGACTACTCAACAATTAGAAACATGCATTAATTGGACAGACAACATGATGATGAAGTGCTACCCTGTTGAGTGCTGAATGTAGACCACTCATGATTGATTCTCATACAGAAGAAACTCAGTCTGATTGGAAATAATTTTAATAGCATGGAAATATAATATGTGGTTTATTATGTTCAGGATATTATTTATGATATAATAGTGAATGAAAACAGGAGATTCAAAATCACATATTTCCATTTAGGTATGTTTCCATTTAGGTAGACTATATTGAGAACAAGATGCATAACTAAAACAAAATATGCAAAATACATTTTATGCTCTGAAAACAAAAATGAAGTGATTTTTTTGTTTCCTTAGTAATAAAATGCAATTTAAAAGCACAATGTTATGCATATCAAATGAGAATTTATATACATCAAGTTGGCAAATTTACTTTAACTTTTGTAATGATATTAACCACTGTTGGTGAGGGTGGTGTCTAATGCCTCTTACATACCAATAGTAGGATTATAAACTTGTTTGCCAAGTCTTGAAGGAAGTTTCTTAGCGTGCATACGTCAAGAATCTTAAAAACGTTCATACTTTTGAGCCAATAATTTTGTGTTTAAGAATCTACTCAAAATTTTACTCCAAAATAACCAGTGATAGACCCAAAGAGTTATATCATAGCATTATTTATTATGGCACAATTTTAAAAATGAACAAATAAATAGTTGAATGGCTAAATAAATACACTGATGTGATGGAAAACCATGCAGCCATTAAGTTTCATAATTACATCAAACACTTATATAGTCTTTATTATGTGCCAGCCACTGATACAAATTTTTACATATATTCACTCATTTCAAATCTCACCTTTTCTCCGAAGTGGTCACTGTTATTAAACTCATTTTTTAGGAACATTGAGATTAATTAACTACTCAAGGTCAGAGCTGGAATTTATGCCAAATCCATGCTCCTTTCTCACTATCCTCCCTCTTTAACTACTAACAGACAAGATGGTGAACTGATTACCTCATAGATGTAAAATTCTCCTTTGCCTTAAGCTCCTCCCATACCTCCAGGTCTTCATCAAAATGAAGAAAATTATATAAATTATACAAAATCCTGCATCATTATTGAGAACCAAGAATCCCTGAAGAACTTCTGTTAAATATAATGCAAGTTGGATCAAATTGCTGAAAAGATATCAAAACCTGTCAAATGCATCAAAGCGACACCTTGTTGCATTGCGAACAAATCCCACTCTGGAGGCCCCAAGAAGGAATTGTGGGCTTTAAAGGAAGGATGTTCTGGCACAGGTCTTCTGGCAACAAATAATTGGAGGGGAAATTAGTTGGGGAAGGAGCCTGGTGTGCAACCAGAACCCTAACTCGGAATCTCCTTTTAACAGCCACTACAGATCAACAGCGTTGGAAAGCAGCCCACCCTGCCAGCCTCCAGGATTCTTCCCCTCGATGTACAAAGTTTCAAAACAAAAACAGCGAGGCAGGGGTACTCGATGCATTTTTTAACAGTCACAGAAATGAAGCTGTTTATAGTCCAAGAGAAAACTAGATACTGAAATCTGGCCCCTCCCCTCGTGGCCCCACTGTCCATAAAGAGAAGTATCAATTAATGAAACACCCTTTCCAGAATGCTCACTTCTCTGGTCCCAGACTCACTTCTCAATCTGCTAATTTACTTTGGTATCAACAACCCTCCAGTTTACAACCTGAGAAGATGATGTCGGCACTTGAGTAGACAATAAATTAAACCAAAGAGAAAAATCTGCACCGTCTATGGAGAAATGCCAGGGATAGAGATTTCTTTCTTATGGAGGATGAATTCCCAGAGAACAAATACAGAACATTTGAAGCTGATGAAAATATCCTAGAAAATAAATGAAGATAACACTTGATAGGCAGAGAAAGGATCATTTCCATGATTGTAGTCACAATATTACTTAATATTTTGTAGTAACATCTCATGTTTACTATGCCAGGCAGACTTCTGTTAGCTTTACATGGATGGCTGCTTTACTGCTAATGTCCAGTCTATCAGGTAGTATTATGATTCCCATGAGGAAAATAAAGCATAGGGAGATTGAGTAATTTGCTTAAATGGACACAGCTGTATATGGTAAAGCCTTGTGTCAGACCCAGGGGTCCATCTCTATGCATTTAACCAGAAGTCATGTAAATTTTTTCTTGCACCTCCTTCGTGTTACTGCCTTAACTTGTACTGTTCACAGTCAAATTTCTTGAAAAAATTTTCTACACTCACTGCCTCAAATCTGGCTATTTCTCCTACTGTTTCATGTTGCGGACAAGATAACTATCATCACACTGCGTAACCCAATGAACATTGCAGTATTTTTATTAAGTGACTCACCAGCAGAGCAGCAATTAAAGTCTGGATCATGCCCTAACTTTCTTTAAAAATGGCGGTAAGAACACTTAACATGAAATGCAGCATGTTACTCAACTTTTAAGTGTACAGTACAGTATTATTAACTACAGGCACTATGTTTTACTAGAAGATTGCTAGAACCTATCCATCTTGCAAAATTGAAATTTTATAGTCTTTGGAAAAGACCTCCCCATTTTCCTCTCTCTTCAGCCTTTGGAAACCACCATTCTACTCTCCGCTTCTCTGAGTTTGACTATTCCAGATACCTTATATAAGTGGAATCATGCAGTATTTGTCATGAAAGGCTTATTTTACTTAGCATAATGTCCTCCAGGTTCCTCTATGCTGTTATATATGGCAGATTTCTTTCTTTTTAAAGGCTGAAGAATATTTCCTTGTATGTGTTTACCAAATTTTCTTTATCCATTCATTTGTCAATGGGCGTTTAGGTTGTTTCCACATCTTGGCTATTGTGAATAATTACGCAATGAGCATAGGAGTGAAAATATCCTTTTTGGGATCCTGATCTTGATTCTGTTGATATATACTGACAAGTGGGATTGCTAGATCACGCAGTAGTTCTGTTTTTAATTTCTTGAGGACCCTCCTTACTGTTTTCCATAACAGGTGCACCAGTTTACACTCTTGTCTACAGTATACAAGAGTTCCAATTTCTCCATGTCTTCTCCAACGCTTATCTTCTGTTCTTTTGATAATGGCCATCCTAACAAGTGTGATGTGCTATCTTATTGTGGTTTTGATGTGCATTTCCCTGATGACTAGTGATGCTGAGCACCTTCTCATATACCTGGTTGCCATCTGTATGTCTTCTTTGGAGAAATCTATTCAAGACTTTAGCTTATTTTTAAGTTGGGCTATTTATTTATTTATTTTTGCTGTTGAGTTGTAGGAACTCCTTATATGTTTTGGATATAAACACGTTATCAGATAATACTATTTGCAAATATATTCTCACATTCTGAAGGTTGTCTTTTCATTTTTTTGGTTGGCTTTTCTGCAGCAACTTTTTAGTTTGATGTAGTCCCACTTGTCTACTTTTTGGTTTAATTTTCTTTGCTTTTGGTGTCATATCCAAGTAATATTTACCAAGACCAATGTCAAGAAGGTTTTCTTCTAGGAGTTTTATAGATTCTTATCTTATGTATATGCCTTTAATCCATTTTAAGTGGATTTTTGTGTATGGAATAAGACAGGCGTCCAATTTCATTCTTTTGAAGGTGGATATCCAGCTTTTCCAGCAGCATTCATTGAAGAGACTATTCCTTCTCCCTCATCAAAGAGCAGTTGACTATGTATGTATGGGTTCATTTCTGGTCTCTCTATTCTGTTTCATTGATCTGTCTGCCTTTGAGCCAGTACTATAGTTTTGATTACTGTAGTTTTGCAATGTGTTTTGAAATCCGGAAGTGTAGTGCCTCCAACTTTGTTCTTTCTCAAGATTGCTTTGTCTATCAATAATTATTTTTTGTGGTTCCATATGAATTTTAGGCTGTTTTTCTATATCTGTAAAGAATATTGTGATTTTGATGAGGACAGCATTGAGTCTGCAGATTGCCTTTGGGGGTTCTGTCATTTTAAAAATATTAAGTCTTCCAATACATGAACATGGGATGTCTTTCCATTTACTTCTGTCTTCTTTAATTTCTTTCATCAGTGTGTTTAGTTTTCAGGATATAAATCTTTCACTTCTTTGTTTAAGGTTATTCCTAAGTATTTTATTCTTTTTGATGTTAGGAAACAGGATTGTTTCCTTAATTTCCTTTAGTGAGAGTTCATTATTAGTGTATAGCAATTAATTTTTGCATGTTGACTTTGTATCTTGCAACATTACTGAAATTTGTAACAGTTTTTTATAGAGTCTTTAGGGATTTCTACATATAAGATCATGTCATCTGCAAACCCAGTAATACTTACTTTTTTTCTGATTTGGATGCCTATTTGTTTTCCTTTCCTAATTGCTCTGGCTAAGACTTCCAGTACTATACTGTATGGAAGTGGTGAGAGGGAGCATCCTCGTCTTGCTCTTGATCATTGAGGAAAAGTTTTTAATTTTTCATCATTGAGTATGCTGTTAGCTTTGGGCTTGTCATATATGTCCTTTACTATATTGAGGTGTATTCCTTCTATACCTAGTTTGTTAAGAGTTTTAATCATGAAAGTGTTGAATTTTGTCACTTGCTTTTTTCTGCATCTATTGAAATCCAGAAATCAGGTGATTTTTGTCCCTCATTCTATTAATGTAGTATATCACATTAATTGATTTGTGTTTGTTGAAACATACTAGCATCCAAGGAACAAATCCTACTTAATCATGGCATACAATCTTGTTGAATTTGGTTGGCTAGTATTTTGTTGAGAAATTTTGTTGAGAGATGTTGACCTGTAGTTTTCTTTTTGTGTACTGCCTGGCTTTGATATGAGTGTAATTCTGGCCTCATAAAATAGGTTTTGAAGTGTTCCTTCCTCTTTGGTGTTTTGAAAGAGTTGGGAAGAATTAGTATTAGTTCTTCTTTAAATGTTTGGTAGAATTCACCAGTGAAGCCATGTGGTCCTGGGCTTTTCTTTATTTGGAGGTTTTTGATTACTGATTAAACTTCCTTACTAGTTATTAATCTGTTAAGATTTTCTATTTCTTCATGATTCAGTCTTTGTAGGTTGTATGTTTCTAGGAATTTATCCATTACTTTAAGATCATCCAATTTGTTGGCATATAATTATTCACAGTAGTGTCTTTTATTTCTGGAATATCAGTTGTAATGTCACCTCTTACATTTCTGATTTTATTCAAGTCTTCTTTTTTCCTAGTCTAACTAAAGCTTTGTCAACGTTGTTTATCTTTCAAACCAACTGTTATTTTCTTTGATTTTTTCTATTATTTCTCTATTCTTTACTTTGTTTATTTATGTTCTGATCTTTATTATTTCCTTCCTTTTGCTAACTTTGGGCTTAGTTTGTTGTTTTTCTGTTTCAATGAGGTGTAAAGTTAGGTTGTTTGAGATTTTTCTTCATTTTTGATGTAGGTGTTTGCCAATATAATTGTCTCTCTCAGTATTCTTTTTGACACATCTCATAAATTTTGTTATGTTGGGTTTTCATTTTCCTTTATCTCAAGATATTTTATAATTTCCCTTTTGATTTTTTTCTTTCATCCATTGGTTGGTCAGGAGTGTGATGCTTAATATCCACATATTTATGACTTTCCAATTTTCATTCTGTTATTGATTTTTAGTTCCATTTAATTGTGGTCATAATATATATTTTGTATGATTTCGATCTTCTTAAATTTGTTAAGACTTTGTGGTTGAAAAGAGTGTGTATTTTACTTTTGTTGGGTGAAATGCTCTGTATATATCTGTTAGGTCCATTTGATCTATAGAATTGTTCAAGACCACTATTTCCCTATTGATTTTCCGTCTGGAAGTTCTATCTATTATTGAGAGTGGAAGTGCTTACTATTGCAATTTCTTTAATTGTATTCTGTCTGCCTTGGTTTTCTTTTATTCTTCCACTCCTCCCTTGCTGTCTTCCTTTGTATTTTGTTGACTTTTTTTGGTTATATAGTTTGATTAGTACTCTTCTTCTTTTGTGTATCTTCTATGGGTATTTTCTTTGCGGTTACTATGAAGGCTTGCATAAAACATCTTATACTCAAAACAGTCTATACTCTTGTCTTTTAACTTTTATACTAAAATTCAAAGGGGTTTACACACTAATATTACAGTAGTCTCATTTGTCTATGCATTTACCTTTATTAGTAAGTTTTATACATTTATACACTTTCTTGTTGCTACTTAGTATGCTTTTATTTCAATTTTTAAAACTCCATTTAGTATTTCTTTAAAGCAGTTCTGGTGGTGATAAACTGACTCAGCTTTTGTTGTCTGAAAAAATCTTTTCTCCCTTTCATTTTTGAAGGACAATTTTTCCAGGTATAGCATTTGTAGTTGATAGTTTTTTTTCTTTCAGTATTGTGAATATACTACCCCACTCCCTACTGGCTTACAGGTTTCTGCTGAGAAATTCACTGACAGTCTTATCGGGACCCCCTTGTATACGATGAGTCACTTTTCTCTTGCTGTTTTCAAAATTCACTCTTTGTCTTTGACTTTCAACAATTTGATTATAATGTGTCTCAGTGTAGGCTTCTTTTGTTTCAGTTTGTTGTTGTCCTTTGGGCTTCATGAGTCTGAGTGCCTACTTGTCTCCCTAGATTTGGGAAGTGTGGAGGCAATATTTCTTTAAATAAGCTTTATCTCTCTCTTTTACTTCTGAGACTCCCATAATGTGTATACTTGTTCATTTGAGGTACTCATAAGTTCCTTAGGCTTTTTTAATATTTTCCTTCGTTTTTCTTTTTGCGTCTTCGACTAATTTCAAATGACTTCCATTCTAGTTCACTGATTCTTCTGTTTGATCATGTCTGATGTTGAAGCTCTCTATTGAATTTTTAAATTTGGTTATTGTATTCTTCACCTCCAGAATTTCTGTCTTTTTTTAATGCTTTGTATCTCTGTTGATATTCTCATTTTTTTCATGTCTCATTTTTCTGATATTTTCTAGTTTTCTATCTGTGTTCTTTTGTAACTCACTGAGCTTCTTTAAGATGATTACTTTGAATTCTTTTTTCAGATAATTCATAAATCTCCATTTCTTTAGGGCCACTTACTGAAGAATTTATTATTATTCTTTGGTTGTATCATAATTAGCTTATTCTCCATGTTCCCTGTAGCTTTACATTCATGTGTGCACATTTATAGAAATAGACACCTCTCCCAGTCCTTAGGGACTGACTTTGGTAGAGTAAAAGCTTTACCCATTAGCCCAGCTAAAGATTCTGGGAATCTCTCAAACTTTTCTATGGATGCACGTACTCCACTCTCTCCCTCTCTACTGGGGGAGAAATCTCAGGGTTCTGTACCTTCTGCCAATTTCACAGAGCTGTATTGGCTATAGCAAGCTGTCATCCCTTTTCCTGAGGGCAGTGGTCTGAAAGGCTAAGGACCTTGGATGCATGCTCCACTCTCTCTTTCCCTCAGGGGAGAAGTCATGGGCCAAGGTGATCTCTCTTGGTGCTGAGTTGTGCCAACTTGGGAGAGGAACTAATCAGGGCCAAGTGAAATTGTTCTGACCTATTTCATTTAGTCATTCTTGGTTTTGTGCTCATTGGGGGTATTATAACTTCTTAACTGGAATCTGGAGGTCTCATAATGGTATCTTTATCCATATGTTGTCATTAAATCAGTGTTGCTGTTGGGGGAAAAGGGCTGGGACTTCCTATTCTGCCATCTCTCTGAAGTCACTCCCCATGACCTACTTGTTGAGTGTGCCTTTTTATTGACTTCCTAATATCACTGCCCTACCTTTTAGGCTGCTCCTTCTCAGTGACCTCCATATCAGTGCCTCATACTTCATTTTCACTTTAATTGCTGATATCCCTCCATACCAGATGCTGAAGACAATTTTCTTCTGTTCAACTTTTCTCCTTGAGTGATACTATCAGATTCTAGGATGTGAACTAATTTGCACATGAAAATTATGACAAAAATGAATAATATATCTTTTATAATATTAGCTAGTGCTCTTTTTCTCAGTTTTCTTTTTTCACTATGCTGAAAATATTATAATATTTATCTTAAATATTTGTTCATTAAGCATCAGAGTAAGGTATTACTGGTAGAAATATTCTTATACATTGAGAAGAATTTTAATCAGATTGTGCTCCTGATCACATGCTGTTCAATAGATAAGTTTTATTAGGTAATATCTGGATCAAATTATCTCCAAATGCCTGTTAATATTACAAAGGAAATGAAGTATGAAGTCAAAGCAAGCTTTGAAAAGTTGAGCTGATAATTTCAGTATAATTCCGAACTATTTTAAACTAAAACTTGCAAACAGTTAACTCTGAAATTAAATGTATTCATCATTTTATGAACTTGTCTGAATTTTCAGAGTTCAAATATAAGCCGTCTACAAGGTATACACTTAAAGCATCTAGCCAATATCTCTAGTGAGTTGTTTTTATTGTATTTAAAAAAATAATAATTTGGAATACAAAAAAGAAAAATCCCTCACCAGATTCCTTCTGAAACACAAGAAATCGTCCAACAATAATGGGGTACACCAAACCCAGTTAATTAAAATCTTCAGCTCTATGCAACTAAACAGGTAAGTGTTACTTGATTTGCAAAGGGAACATTAAAGGATGATTGTGATTTTTTCAGAATAAGTATTAAGCTTTTCATAAGACAGTATTGAAATAGCAAATTTTATAAATAGGTTTCTTTCCCAAAGTTAATTATTGGTATGATAAGCCTGAAGGTATTATATATCAGGGAATTTTCTAGCACTGGAAATAGAATAATGAGCAAAACAGATAAAAATCCATCCCCTCCTTGAGGTTTCATTATGGCGGGAGAACATAGGAAATAAATAAATAAGGGTGGCTCTGGGCCTGAATAGTTAACTTCGCACGCTATGCTTTGGCGGCCCAGGGTTTCACCAGTTGGGATCCTGGGCACAGACCTAGCATGGCTCATCAAGCCATGCTGAGGCAGCACCCCACATAGGTCAACTAGAAAGATCTACAACTAGAATATACACTATATACTGGGAGCTTTGATGAGAAGAAGAAAAAAAAAGATTGGCAACAGATGTTAGCTCCGGGCCAAACTTTAGAAAGATAAATCAAAATTAAAAAAAAAAATAGGTCGATAATAACAATACCTAGTATTACTATAATAATTACAATAATATATACTATATTTATAATAATATAATAATATGTACTATATTTTATACTTACTATATATGATTACAATATAATATATAGTATTATTACAATATGTAGTAAGTTAAATGGTGACAAATGTTATGAGAAAAAGAAAAAAACAAACAGAAGAGACGATTGGAAGTACTAGGGTTCACCTTTAAATAATGTGGTCTGGAAATGCCTCACTGGACAGAACACACGGCAGAAGTATGATTGCAATAGAGTAAGAGGAGTGGAGGGATGGGGGACGAGCCCAGAGATGGAGGGAGGCCAGACCATGGAGCTCCTTTTGGACATTCTAAGGGCTCCTGTTCTCAGTGATGTAATCAGGCAGCTCCTGGGGGAATGGTTGAGCAGTGTGATGTGATCTGAGTCACATTTAAACAGAGTCATTCTTGTGCTGTTGGAGACAAAGGCAGAGGTAGAATGATTAATTAGGCGAATATGTGAGTGAAGCAGGCTGAAGATGAAAGCACTG
The DNA here is from genome assembly GCF_041296235.1 of Equus asinus. Lineage (NCBI taxonomy): Eukaryota > Metazoa > Chordata > Mammalia > Perissodactyla > Equidae > Equus > Equus asinus. Next base: position 6,136,650 of record NC_091797.1, on the reverse strand, counting down.
AGAAAGCAGCAATGGAAGTGGTGAGAAGTGGTCAGATTTTGGTTATATTTTGTTGGTAAGGGCAACAGTAAATTCTGAGGAATTCAGTTTAGATGTAAGAGAAGAGAGAAGTCAAGGATAAATGCAAGTTTTTTGCCTTGACCAACTGCAAGAATTGACCGCTAATAATTAAAGTGGGGTGGGGGAAGGAATATAAAGTATTTGTTTGGAGACTTCTTGAATTTACGATGCTAACGGGCATTCAAGGAAACATATCAAGTTGGCAATCAAATATAAAAGTTTAGAGTCTATGGGAAAATACAAGCTGGAGATTAATATTTGGGCATTTTTAGGTTATGGACATTTTTAAAGATATTAGACTGGACAAAAATAACAAGGGAATGAGAACAAAGGAGATAAATTACAAAAGCTATGTTTTGTGTCAATGATTTTAGGAAATGGGGAAGAACTAAGAAATGACACAATGTTGGAGGGGCCAGTTTGTAATGCCCTGGAGGCCAAGTGAAGATGATGCTTCAAAGAGCAGAGAAGAATGGATGTTATAAGAGTCACTCACAATTCCAGAGTGTCACTTCTTTCATCTGCAATACCAGCCACTGGAAGAGGACTCAAGGGACTGTAAAGAGCTTCCCAGCCCGTATACTTCATGGGACTCAGAAGAATGCAAGATGCAAGGAAAAGAGCGATGCAACAAGATTACACTTTTATGAAAAATTCTTCCCAACGCTATAAAACTATGACTTAGAGAATGTTTAAGGTTGGAAAAATCACAGAAATAATTAAATCATATCCAAAGTCATCATATTACAGATGAAAGTATTAACACCCAGTCAGGTTCAGTGACTATGAAACATCTGAAAATTTGGGTCAGCCTACCAGCTCTTAGAGACGGATTTATTACATTTTCTAAAGGCAAGAAAATAGAAGTATTTCAAGAGTTGTTAATGAGATGATGACTTTATAAGGATATTTCCTAATGAAAACTAGTACCAGAGGGCATTTGTAATGACTTTAAAATTTGAATATACACTTCCTTTCTACTTTAAATAGATCTGGATTTGTCTCTTCCTTTACTTTTAATCCTTGTTTTGGCCCAGAGGAAAAGTTCACAAGTTAAAATGCCATGTTTTGTTTTAATTTGACGAAGAGACCTGAAATATGTATTCCACCTCCTCTTGAGATCTTTTCAATTTAGACAATGATATCACAGAGCTCTCTTTCCTACTGCCTTGCTCACATGGCCTCTTGAAAATCAGACTTTCAACATAAACCCTGCGGATCTCATCATCTTCCCCTATAAACCGGTCCTTTTGAGTGCACAGCACTTCAGTGAAAACGAAAAAGGGACAAGTGGCTGGAGAGCAACGTGGAGGGTTGAGTGGTGCTGGATGAGGGCAAAGGCACTTGGGAGGCAAGCTTTGCTAAACATTTGGGCTTTGTTGAGGACTTGAGCATCCAGAGATGGGGGGAAGCACCAAGACTGTCTGCTATGTCTGACATGGGCCCTTAATATAAAATTAAATCCATGTTTTGGGGCTTTACTTATATCTTTACTTCTTTGTGCAGACCTACTTATGTCATTCCAATCAAAATCTTCTCTTTCTTTTCTGTACTTCTAGACCTCAATTATTTCTACCATCCATGGCACACTTAATATTTATTATGCATGTGCTCTTGGGGGCCCAGGGGCTAACATTCTGCAAGGTTTGTATTTTGCATTGTTGCTAGGTCAGTCACTTGAATAATGAATGAGTGAATAAACATCACATCTGAAACTAGAGTCACTAAATTTTATGTTTAAATGACTGAGATTTTCTCACTGATATAAGGGGAAAAGACAAAAGAAAAATTCTTATTATACTGAATGTGTTTCATTAACTGGTTAGGTTATAGAGCTATAAAACAAAAATTTATCAAGATTTTTGTAATGTTACCTATATGATAAAATGTTGCCCTTGTGCTACAGTAAATGAAAGCACCAATGCAATCTTAATTATTTGTGAAAATAAAGGCTTTATGAGGCTTAAAGATATTTCTCTACGTCAAAGTCTGTAATGGTTCAAATTTTGTGATTTATTTCTGAGTTCTATTTTTACTGCTTTTCTGATTGAGTTTTGCTTTAATATCTGAAGGAAATAAAGTATATATCATTTGTAAGTATACATCTCTTGTTATAAGATAAAAGTCAATAAAAATTCAAAGTAAATAATTATGTAAACATCTTTATAGTCCCTGCTAGAATGACTGGGAGATAGAAAGGGAGGGAAAGATTAAATTCTTGATTCAAATGGGAAACTGGGTGAATGGTACATGGGATCTCTATTATTTTTTTCCAATTCTATGTGAATCTATTTTTATCTCTAAATAAAAAGATTAAAATATTTTCACACTGAATATAGCATTTTATTTAAAATTGCATTATACCAAGAACACAAGAAGAGTCTAGCAGTAAAGAAAATTATTGATGTAATTGGCCACATTAGCAGATTAATGAAACAAAATCATAGAATTATCTTGTTCAATGCAAAAAAAAATTAATAAAATTCCACATACTCTGAATATAAACTATCAGAACTTTAGGAGTAAAAGAGAAATTCCTAAACCCAATAATGGTCATTTACTAACAACTGACAATATCTATCCTTTGTTTTTTTTTTTGAGAAAGATTCTAAGAGCTAACATCTGTTGCCAATCTTCTTCCCCCCCCCCCCCCGCCCCAAAGCCCCAGTACATAGTTGTATATTCTAGTTGTAAGTCCTTCTAGTTCTTCTATGAGGGCTGTTGCCACAGCATGGATACTGGCAGATGAGTGGTGTGGTTCTGCCACTGGGAACCAAACCTGGGCTGCCAAAGCAGAGCACAAAATTTAACAGCTATGCCATCAGGGCTGGTTCAACATCCATCATTTTTTATTTTTTATTTTTTTTGCCTAAGATCTGTTACCAATATTCTTTTTTCATTTTTCCTTCTTCGTCTTCTCCCCAAAGCCCCAGTTCCTAGTTATATATTCAAGCTGTGAGTGCCTCTGGTTGTGCTATGTGGGATGCCACCTTAGCATGGCCTGATGAGTGGTGCCATGTCTGCGCCCAGGATCCGAACTGGCGAAACCCTGGGCCGCAGAAGCAGAGTGCGTGAACTTAACCACTCAGTCATGGGGTTAGCCCCAACAGCCATCATTTTTAATGGTGAAATATTATAAACATTTTCTTTAACAATAAGAAGTAAGAGAGGGAAGATGGCAATCACTGTAACTCTTCGATGTTGTGCTAAAGGACTCGGCCAGAACCGTATGGTGAGGAAAGAGGAAAAGAACAAATGATGTTGTGATTGTCTGTTCTGTGCTTCCCAACACTTTTCATCTTAGGGAATACACAGAAATTGCTAAAAGAATCGGATCAATATCTTGCCACAATTGTAACCCATTTGTGACACAGCAGAGTTCCACTGCAAATGGCTGGGAAACCCCTCTGTTCCATATAGTGAATCCATGTAGTGAAAGATAATCTTTTGGAAGAAAGTGTTCAACAAGTTTGTTGGATAAAATATCAATATACGAAATAGATAAATGTCCTATACAACTTTAATAAACAATTTGAAAAAAGATGCTCAAGACATAATAAGGAGATAATTATAAAACTTTCTTGCAAGTTGAAAAAATGTTATTTAAATAAATGTAGAAGTAGACATGGATTGAAGATTTAATATCTTATGGAAACCATTTTCGCCAAAATTAATCTATAAATTCAGTGACTTTCTAACTAAAAGCCTTCAACTTGAAACTCAAAAGCAGACTCAAGAATAGCCAGGATAACTTTGTAGCAAGCAAGAGAGATAGATCTTATCAGACATTTAGAGTTATAAACTTATAAATCTACAGTCATTAAGAAAGGATGGTATTTTTGGTGTAGGATTGGATAAAAGATCAATGGCAGAATAGAAAGCCCATGTACAAAGAGAAAATGCAATTTATTATCTGTGTTTCCCATTTTCTTTTCTTCACTTCTACTGCAGTAGAAAACTCTGAGGATGATTTTACTCAATTTATATAACCCTGCTGTTTTCCTAAAGTGATATTTCATAGAAGATTTGTTTCGAAATAACAAATTAACATTCTAACAACTGCAATTATGGATGTTCTGAGTGTCAGAGATTAATTACAGGGCTAAAGAGAGGAAAGCATGCATTACTGTTAAATAGTGGTGATATGGGCTTTAAGCTGTTTCTGTGTTAGGACACTTCCAAATGCAAGCATGAGCATTAACTCTCGATGACAGCTAAAGGATATAAGAGGAAACATTGTAATTTCTTCAGTACGTTGTACTTACATGGAAATCAGTTTCCCTGATCTTTATCACCACGGATATAACAAAAAATTGAGGAAATAGAGACCAATTCAAACTGGTTAGTATATGATACTTAAGTATAAAATTTATTTTACCCACAGAATAATGGATTTCCCTATTACTGTAATTTAAATCTTAAAGAACATTTCATGTATGCTTCTATGAGAGCTGTGTAAGATAATATAGCTTGGTATAATAACTAACATGAAAATATTTTCTTCTTTTGTGGTAAGAACACTTAACATGAGACCTACCCTCTTAAATTTTAAGTGTGCAATATAGTATCATTAACTATAGACACTATGTTTTACAGCAGATCCCTAGAACTTATTCACCTTACATAACTGAAACTTTATATCTACTGAACAGCAACTCCCAATTTCTCCCTGACCCAGACTCTGGCAACCACCATTCTGCTCTCTGCTTCTATGAATTTGACTATTTTAGGTATCGCATACAAGTGGAATCACACAGTATTTGTCATTCTGTGACTAGCTTATTTCACTCAGCATAATCTTCTCCAGGTTTGTCCATGTTTTTGCATTTGGTAAAGTTTTCTTCTTTTTTAAGGATGAATAATATTCCCTTGTATGTGTATACCATATCTTCTTTATCCATGCATACACTGATGGGCATTTAGATATGTTCCCATATCTTGGCTACTGTAAATACTTTGCAATGATTACGGGAGTACAAGTATCCTCTTTGGGATCGTGATCTCAATTCTTTTGGATATATACTGAGAAGTGGGATTGCTGGATCACATAGTAGTTCTATTCTTATTTTTTTGAGGAACTTCCATACTGTTTTCCATAGCAGCTGCACCGTTTTATATTCCCACCAACAGGGTACAGTGGAGGGGATTTCTCCTTGTTTTAGTGTTATAACTTAGTGTCTTAATGTCTCCTTTACATGAACATTTGATAAAACGGTCTCTGTCATTACACTCTGTCAATTTCAAGTTTGCCTTTTTAATTTAAACATTCGTCTTCTGGGGTATTTTTCAGTTTTTCTGAGTCTTACGTATGTACTCACAGTTTAAAGTCCAGTCTCGCCCAGTTCTCATTCCTACATTTCAATTTGATTAAATTAAGCAAATGTCCCAAAATATAGAACTATAATATGAGATTAGAAGTGCCATACTGGATCTATCTGTAAGTGCCAAGAAAACACAAATAAGTGAACAGTTTATAGAGGCCGGATAAATCCAAAGAGACAAGATGATAGTGGAGGAGGATAAGAGCTTGGCAAGAAGGAGGGGCTATTTTAGGAAGAAGGAACAACACTGTGAAGGTTAAAAAGCTATAGAATTTTTAGGAAAATTATGAGCAGTTCAATCTGGATTAGGCATGTAATTGCTAGGAAATGTTAATGGAAAGAATGGATGGTTATAGATAAGCTTAAAATAAGGGTGAGGCTACAGTTCCTGTGGTCTTTTAAGCAATCTTTAGATCTGCATTTTACTTATACTCGTGGCTCCTAAACATACTCCGTGGAACAGAGTGTTGCACACATGTAGGTTTCCCAGATGAAATAGGATTGAGATACGCTTGCTAGATTCAATACATATCTCTATACTGACCCATCCTGGAGATTTACAGCATATGCTAGTATATAAACATCCTGGAAGTCCTTCAGTAGGAAAAAAAAAAAACCTTTTCACTTTTATTGAATACAGCATTTTCTAAACTTCTCAGAGTGTAACCGCCCCTGACACAGGAAGGGTTAATAATCACTGGAAAAGGCTTGCCAACAAACTGTGACCTGGAGGTGAGAAGGCCAGTTAGCCAAAGACGGGTAAGATCTCCAGAGGGAGGCAACCTAAGCCAGGCACGGTCACCCAGGGGCACAGATGGAGACAGGATATCAGGAGCAGGAGGGGCCGTTGCCTAGGAGACCTTGCATGCTCCGAGGTAAAAATATAGGAGCACAGCAATAACATGATAATATGAAAACAAGAGGCCGAGGGAGGGCTCCTTGAGAAATCACTAAGAATTCTTGGCATCCGCTAATTACATTGTCCAGAACACCTGTGTATGTTTAACAGCTGTAAGCTATGTATATATTGAAATGCTGGTTATAATAAACTCAGAGTGACCATCAGCCCTCTCTGCATCTATCCTGGTGTGTACATTGGATCGCGACACCAACACAGAAATGAAAATTTCCCTATTTGGAATACCTATCATAATATCAAGAAAAAATTCCAGGAAATAGAGTTTAGGAAATTCAACTTATAGGGTGTGTGTCCCTTTGCTTTTACTTCATAGCTCACATGTAATTTTCTCTGCTCTCTAATGTGCCTTTCCCACATCTCCAAAAACACCTTCCTTGAGCTTCTACTGTACACAAAGCATAGAGCTCTGCTTGTACTCACATTATATACTTGTCCACAGGAAGCAGTTCGAGGTGTGTCATAAAGTATCTTTGAAAAATTTCTTCTATAGGACTAATAACATTATTTTATATTTCTTTGCTTAAGCAGGAGGACAGACAACCATCTAGGGAGTGTTTGCTATTCATCTATGTGGCCCAAAATGCATAACAAAGTGTATAACACATCACAGGAACTAAATACAAGCTTTTGATGGGATGATAATATTCATTTACTTACTAACAGTTGGATTTCTCATGTTTCCTGAGCCAAGGAGCAGTAAGAAATGTGTCCTTTGCTGATCGTATTTCTTGTCACGTAGTATTGGTATTTATTAGTGTCAATGTTTAATACTCACTCAGCATAATATTAACTTTTGTAAGATTTATTCATTGCTCATTATTCCACCTTAGAAATTTATATTTTTATATTTATATCACCTTCACCATTTATATTTTCATAAAGAACTTTTAATCTTTGACATTTTGACACTGTATTTTGACACTATATGTATCTGTTATAGATCTGTTTTATTTAAGAACGCCCGTGAACAAATTTTTCCAAGTTTCTAAAATTGTTACTTGAAAATATACAATGAGAGAAATTTATTTTAGAAATTATAAATCCCATAAGATGGAATCACAAAACCTTTCCAGGATTTACAAAAATGAACTAAAGTAATTTAGTCCTTCAACTGTTGTGTGTGGCAGACAATTGCAGATCAAAACTGTGGAAATTCTGTTAGACTTTACATATTTTGAAAAATGATGTTGCTATAATTACAATGCATAATATCCTGAGGAACACTATTTCTTTTCCTTAACACCATTTAAATGTGTTGTCTATGAAATAAGGTAAAGTAAACAAAAATCAACAGTAAAAAAAAAAGAGAACTGTAAAACTGGAAGGAGCTAAATATGCATCGAGCCCAAATTCTCTCATTTGTAGAGAGAAGGGCACTGATACCCAGAGAAATGAATTGATCTTTGCAAGGACATTCAGAAATACTATTTCCTGAATCCTGCTCAGGCATAGCCAGAAATGGCCCAGCAAGACCAAGGCCAAAGTCATACGTGAAGCTGCTAAATTTGCTTGCTCAAGAACTAACTGTAATTTTCTCAGAGAGGCCCTCCCTGAGACCTTTTTCTGTTATGTGACATGATCCACTCTCAAATACTACTCTTTTGTAACTGAAAACCTGGCTTCTTTTCTTTATAATCCTGTTAAGGATTTTTTATTATTTTATTTCATTTCTGCTTGCTTTCTGTCAAGGAGATGGCAATCTTCCCCATGAGACTCACAGCTCTGTCCACACAGGGACCCTCACTCTCTTGTTCTCCGTTAGACTTTGTTGCCAGGGCCTGGAACTAATATGAGGGGGACTCAATAAACATTAATTAAAGGATTGAGCGTCCATACACTCAGTGCTAATTCGATTTTTCTTAATGTTTATAATTAAAATATAATGGAAACAGAGGTATCTTTTTTCGTTAAAACTATTGATAGTGTTGTGTTTTCTTCTTAAACAATCCTACAAGATGATAAATTGCCAATCACTACAGTTTCCTGTCTGTGGGGCCTCCCAGCTCAGCGTTTCTCAGAGTGACTCATGAAACACCCGATGCTCTGCTCTCTACCTAGCTGTATGTCATGGCGGAGAGTCACATTACTCAGTCCCACCTCAGATGTATTAATTTAGATTACCAGGTTTGGATTATATAGGCCCAGAATTTTAAATTTTGAAGAAATTCTTATGCATTCTAAAATTTCAGAACCTATTTTTTCTACTTGCCTTTGGCAGAGCTATTTATGACTTCATGCTGATATAAATTACTCTTTTACATTAATTCTGAAAATGAATGCAAGAATACTTATGTTCCCTTACCATCAAGAATATTAGCCAAAGACAAGTCTAAGCTAAATGATGAAGTCTGAAGTTAATCCTAAAGTTAGTTCCTGGAAAATTTTCCTTATATTCATAGGATCAGAAGATATTTTTAATAATTAATCTAAGCTTCAGGGAATAAGCAAGAGTAATAACAGTAGTAATGGACTTTAATAATATTCATCAAGGGATGGTTCAATGGATAAAAGGCAGGGTTCTTACGTCTAAGTTTGAAATTTAATGAATGCAGTTTTATTAGAAGTCCACTAATTTTAGGCATATTACTGAAAATTGCTGTTCGAGCCATTTTCTTTAGACATACATATTCCCATTGTTGACTGGAGTCACTTCTTCAATATGTTCTCAACATACCTGTTCTGATTAATTTCAGATCCTACTTTTAAAGTTTGTCTTACATTAATCTTTCTACAGTAAATTTCAGCTTTGTCGGTTTAAGGTGCAGTAGCTACTTATGATTTTAAACAGCTATATGGGATGGGTTTCAGAAGCAAGTCACCTAGTTTAAAGATGATTTAACTGATTTCTTCTATTCCTTCTTCACAAGAAAGCAGATTATATGAAAAGAACATATACAAGTGGGATTTATTTTGCCACAGTGCCTGCTCCATGAAGAGAGCAGAGCGCCTGCAGCTCAGGGGGAGGTCGGGGGAGGGGGCTGGGTCTTCACGCCCGTTCAGCACCACAAGCTACCTGCCCTAGAACAGGTGACTGGACATTTCTGATTCTTTTCCTTTTTTATTTTTGTCTATAAAAAAGAGAGTAACATTACTTAGTTACATCATAGTAAGGTTTGAAGGAAATAATTTAAGAAATGCACATAGTATCTGGCTGCTTCTGGTATTAGCATTTTTTATGTTATTAAAAAAACCTCACAAAATATCCTCTCTGCTTCCCCGCATACTGAGGAAAACATCCTGCTAGCCATTGCACCTCCGGTCTTCTATGCTGTGAATTTCTACTCTACCCACATTACTATTTTGATGTATAATTAGTTGCAATTATAAAATGTTCAGCTATGGAGTCTGTTAGGCCATCTTTCCCAATCTCTTTACTTCACAGCAAAGTAACAACATACACAAAATATCAAAGTATATAAACTATTTGACTACATTTATGCTGAGGTGCCAGAAACAGGACCAATATATATATTTTGTCCAATAAATGCATATTGTCATATATCTGTATGTATACATATCCCTCCTTTTTCTCAATAATGTATTCAATTGTATCTTCCTTTTCCTGTCTTCTCTGGGTTGGGGCCTACTACACCCAAGGCCTTATCTTGTTTACTGTTAACGTCCAAATATGTTGTACGTATCATTTGTCTCACTATTAATCTGACAAAGGACCTCCAGAATGAATTCTGATTTACCAACTGAAAATGAATTTAATTCCTGCCAAGTCAGTAATTGAAAAATGCCTTTCAAATTCCTTGGGTAGTTTTGATTCTTAATGTTTCGATAATTACCTGTGTTTAAGCTTATTTGGCTTTTCCGAAGTTAAGAATCCAAGGGTCCATTTTCAGCTATGCGCAAAGTTTGAATATTTCTCATAACCTTTTGGACTAGGTGTAAAACGATCACTTTTATTAATCCTTTGTACTAATCACATGAAAAATATCTAAGATTTGCTTTTCACTAGCCCGTAGCTTAAAGTAAATTTATTATAGATGCACAATAATATTCATCTATAACATCTAAACTCCAAAGTTCCTGTTAATGGTATAAAGAGGAAAGAAAAAAGTATTTTAAATGTGATTGCACCACTCAATTTTTTATAATACCATAAAATTCCATGTCTGCTAACTTTAGTTTTAATTCGCTGGTTTTAATCATTTTTGTAACTATTGGCTTCCTCCTTGGTATGAGTTTAGATTCACTTAAAGTTATTTTTGTTCAAGAAAATATTTACCAATAGCAAAAACATAAACAGATTGCAAAATTGCAAAATTATGTGTTAATAATGAGAGATGCACTAAGATATAGTCTTAAGAACAGCAATAAACTGAAAAGATATTCTTATAAAATCTTTCTTTCCTTTAGAAATATCATGTCATGGTTTCACATGTGCCCATCTCTGGAATCCTTAAAGTCAACCACGTCTATTCTACCCACATTCTGTGAAATTTATTTTTAAAAGGTAATATTTTTAACAAGTTAACTTATTTATTGATTGTTTACAGGCCTACACTATTGGTTAACATAATTTTATGATAAAATTGAACAAAATTTTCTGCATAAAAATTTCCCAATTATCTTATAATATCAATAAGGTTTATGATGACTGCTCATACATTAAGGGAAATAAAAGTTTGGGTCCAATGCTGTAGAGTTTGAAAATTTTCACATGGTCTGAATAACATATTTTTAACCTCCGAGGGTTTTGAATCAATTGTGAAGCTATTTTTCTTGTTGCTCCAAAGTCACTTTGTTTAATTTGTTGAAGATCCAATTGATCACCCGATTTATCACATATATATCACATTTATAGTTTCTCATTCATTAAAAATGTGCTAAGATACAGGAGGAACATATCAATATTGAGAGATAAACACTTATAGCAGTGTTCTAGAAACACATTAAAAATCTAATAAACCTTTAGTCAAGACATAAATTTTTCTTAAGCAAAATAACCTTAAAAATGATGCCTAATTAATACTTTTTCATCAATTAAAACTTCACTAGATAGTATGTTTTAAGTATATTAACTTCAAAGAGAAAATCGTCAGAACCAAAAGGATTTTCTAAGTCTGAAAGTTTGAACAAGATGATTGTAAAATAATGCCTTGAGTTGAAGAGGTACCATTCTCTGTTTTCATGACTTTGATTCATTGCTGTGTAGACAGAGCTAAACTCAAGATAATACTGAGAGGTGTGCTGGCTGTTAACTGCACAGTGATTAATGGCAAGACAAGATATCTGGCGTCTTAGAGTTGAGAAACGATTAACTGGAGAGGAAGCCGAAACAGCCAGAGGGAAATAATAAGTCATACTAATAAAAGGCAGTGAAAACGCAAAACATTGGTCTTGATTATATTTTGATATATTCATGAATCCATGCTAAACTGTCAAAACACATTTTAAAGTAGTGTTTGTGTGGTCTAAATCTAAACTTGCCTATGAAACAGAACAATGAACTGATACATCATTACAGCAAAAATTAAATAATATGCAAAACATAGTAAACAAATTTTCTATAGTTTTGAATACAGAAAATTATAAGAACTTTTAATTTTCTTTTGAGTTAGATTAGCCCTGAGCTAACATCTATCACCAATCTTCCTCTTTTTGCTGAGGAAGACTGGCCCTGAGCTAACATCCGTGCCCATCTTCCTCTACTTTATATGTAGGACATCTGCCATAGTATGGCTTGGCAAGCAGTGCATAGGTCCACACCCAGGATCCGAACCAGTGAACCCTGGGCCACCGAAGCGGGATGTGCAAATTTAACTGCTGTGCCACCAGGCTGGCCCCAAGAACTTTTAATTCTTAAAAGTTTTTAAAATTAAAACTTTAGAAGAAAGCCCCAGACAGAATAAAGCGATGCTAATGATGATGTGTAGCGCTCTCATAGAATATGAGTCCCAGTTACTGAGTACTGCCCCCGTTCCTGAAATAGCCTTGGGTGGTTACATAGCCTGTCTCGGTCCTCAGCACGTACTCGCTAGGTAGGTGTTTGCTTCATTTTGCAAACATTTTGTAATTTTCATAAATTTTGTAAACTCAAGTTCAGAAATATTGTTTTTTAAGGTTGTGCAAAAGTATTTCATCACAGTTCAAATCAGTAATTAAAGTTTGTTTTATTTACTTGCTTAATCATATATCTTCCCCAATAGTTTAATACTTGTGAAGGAGGGTGCCATGACTGTCTTTTTCTACCACTAAATATCTAGCAACTTTCACAGAACCTGACTCTTAGTATACAAAGGCTAAATATGCATTTCATAAAATAACTGGAAAATCTATCTGTCTCATTATGCAGTGTTAGTTATTTCTCTCAAATAATAACAAATTATTTTAATACTATTTTTCCAAAACTGTAAAATAAATATTTCAGTCCAAAGGACTGGCTAACAGCCTGAATTAAATTCAACTGCACAATGTAGGAAAAAGTAAACATAGCATCATCTTAAAACATTTATCATCTTCTTTGGTTCTATATGTTTTGGCAAACAAAACATATTTTCAAACACTGCCCTTAAAATTTTCACACACTTTCATTTGGAGCACAAAGAATTACCTATATATTTAAAAAAACATGAAATTCAGTAAACATTGTATACTTTTCTGTGTGTTTCTTCAATATAAATGCTATATTTCTTTCAAAGCAGGAGCATTTTCCCAAATAACACTGTAACATCTTTCATAAAATTCCTTTTGCATATATTTATTCATTCATTCACTTGCTCTATTTTTTTTCATTCAACATTCATTGGTCATATAATGAATGCATGTATTTCAATATACTGGAGTCTCTATATGCAAAGATGAATAAGAAATGAGTCCTCGTCTAAAGACAGCAGCATGCAAATCAGTAAATATCACACAAACAGGTGCACACATAGCATTAGTAGAATATTCTGGATTTTGTGGATGTGGAGAGAGAAATAAGTAATGAAGGGGAGTTACAGAATGCTTTGCTATTGAAGCAACATATAGGCTGAAATTGGAAACAGGAGTTAATGGTCTAGCTTCATGATTGCAGGGAGTGGAAGAAGAGAAAAGCATTCAGGAAGGGAAATGGCATACCAAGACCCATGGTAAAGAAAATAGGCCTGCGGTGTAAACTATATGAATTAGAATGGCTGAATCTAAGCTTACAGAGATACGGTCAAGTCAGGTTCTGATTAAGTGTTCTCTGCAGAGGCATTCCTGGCAAATTGCTCAATTCGTTGTGGTTCATGACAATTCTTTGGGGGATGTTCAACATCACTGGCCCCCAACCACCAAATTCCAGTAACACTCCCTTGTCCTTGCAACAAGGTCAAGTCAACCCCTCCCTGCCCTGCCCGCCAGTTTTCCAGATGCCTCCTATGGGACATGTAGTCCCTGACACATTACACACTCCATGGTGTTTAGGGCGACTGTGGAGTGCTGAGAAATCTGGACAACGTTCACTGAAAATTAGGATAAAGATGTTAGATGATTAACATGACTGTGTAGGCTATCATACTCTGACATCATACTACATGATTGTACTGTGCTTCACAATATCGAAAGCATAATTCATTCATGTGATAAGTAGTTCAAGTTGTAAGACAAAAACAGAGATCATACTTAAAGTGTGAAAAGTTTTATTAAGATTCATTGAGAATCAGTTACAAAATGTGTTGCTTTTTGGGTTATGACAGATCAGCACTTGTTGACTGTTGCTTCATTGACATGAAAGTGCATCGGGGCATATCTGTAACTTATTAGCACTTTGTTATGGTCTTCAGACATAAACTTGACAGGATATTTTATCCATCTACACACATTTTCATACATACGCACTCACAGACTCACAAGCTGCTTTATAAATCCCTCACATATATAGTTTTGAAAAGTAAAATTTTAATTTCTTTGAAATGATTTTTTGAGAGTTTTCTTAACAATTTGGCGATTGCAAATGCAATGTTTTTAGTAACTACATTATGAAAACAAATAACAGCTTAAGCCCCGGTGAAAATAGTGGTCAAAACAAACTCCATCTATGTTTTAGCCAAAGTCTTTCATTTGAAAGTGGTGTCCACAGTATATGATTCTTTTCAACATTATTACATAGTCTGGCTCAATGCTCATCATGTTTATATCTTCCACATTGTGACATGTGAAGCTGTGTATAGTTTTTAAGGTATGTTAGCGATGGAGCTATGACCGCATTATGTAAGCAGGTTAGAAGATACGCAGTCTTTTTTTTTCAATATCTTGGTGTAAAGGTTTTTTTTTTTTTTCTCTAACTATCTGGAGAAAAGTAGATTTGACTCAGTACCATTCTTTTTCTTCTGTTCTTTCTATTCATTATTATCATTTGACTGGAAATCATATGGTGTATTTTCTGGAAGCAATAGGGCATGACACACTGGTTAAAAACAACAGTTCTAATTAAATGTTAGGTTTATGAATTTGATTCTCACCTTAGGAAACTAACACCAATATCCATATGCACCAGTTAATTTGTTCCCAGCATATTTGTTTTCCATCATGGGCTATGGCCTAAGGACAAAAATAACCTAGTCCAAAAGAGTCTTGGGACCATCTGCTCCACTTTGCCTTATGAGGCTTCTGTTGTTTTCCTTTAGTAAAACATAGCTGCAGTGATGTTCTCAATGACGTATTGTTTTCCTGCTGTTTATTTTGGCTTTCTTCCTATGAGGAATTTGAGAATTGTCTCCAGCTGCCTACAGCTTAGATAGCCAATTATGCGACTTTAGCTTTATTGGATGCATATGGGATATGTGAAGAATTTTTTAATTAAAATCTTCGAGTTGTTAACTCATAGAAGAAAATAATTTCTTACAGGATTTTTTCTCAAATTTTTATAATCATAAAAATGCACTGAGTTGTTAACAGCTTTCTCAAAGTCTATACATTTGTATCGGGATGTGTACAACTTCATACAAAACAAGAGCAAAACAGTAAAGTTGGTATGTGTTGTTGTCTATAATTATTAACTATTGAAAACAAATGCTACTCATAGCTGAGCTGAATTTCACTCTTTGTTCAGATTCAATTGTGAGGTGAAATAAAAGGAAAGAAAACTTAACTCAGATAAACAGAAAACATTTTCAGAATCTTGTTTGAAAGCAAAGGCAGGAAAAATAAGCCTGTCACAGGACGAATTTTGCGTGTTTCCTTACTCTGCTTCCCTCTGAATAGTGTGTTTCTCTCTTTGGTCTTCTCTTCTTTCTGTTGTTCCATTCTTCCCTTCTCAGCTTTGAAGTAACTTTCGCTCTTTACTCGGCCCTCTCAACTTTTCATCTTCCTTGTTTTTCTTACAACCTTTCTGGGACCTCTTCCTCATTTTAGATGCTAATTAGCACTTGCTAATTGAAATTTTAAAAGCTGAATATGATAAGCACTTTAGCACATCACAAAATCCTGTGATCATAGGCAGATTTCAAAATAGTTTAGCGTGTAAAAAAGAAGATGCTAAGGACTCTGCTGTCTTTTAAAGAAAGTGTGAAAAACAGAGTATGTGTCTAAATTTTACACTTATTTTCTTTTCACAGTGCATGTCTAATTCTGCCATTCTCAACACAGTTTGAAAACAAACCAGGCTTTTATTGGTTTCTGGCTTGTGCGATTACTGTCATCAGAATCCTGGCCTATTACGTCCTTCAACGGCATCACGGATGTCACAGATTTACAATATTCACTCCAGATTCCTCTGTCTGTGCTCCACAGTTTCTTATAGAAAATCAAATATGAATAAATATAACAACAAACTTAGGTCTAGGGAAAAAAGAGATTATGTTTAGGAAGTACAATTTCATATGCCACTATTTTTTCTAGGTAAATTGTGTTTATAAGATGCTATAGGGTGGGGTCTCTGGAAATCAGATGCTGGGACAGAGTTTAGTGCATGGAAGGGAAGAGGGAAAGGATTATCCTTGAGAGAGGCAGAAGCGGGGCATCCTGCCTCTGCTGATAAGAGCCTCTGTAGACCCACAGACTTTTGGAGCTAAAAATGGCCGATTAGAGCAGTCCTGCTTTGAGGGGAAATGGCTGGGCCTTTGTACTCGCTTCATTCGACAGCACTGAACGTGCGCTCCTGGGAAAGGAGGCAACTCTTCAGTTGAGGCAGTCTCTGAGGTGGCTGCCCGTGGAAGCCTGACTGCCATCAGCACTGCCTCCCAGCAGCTGGTCCAGTAAGGCCCTCTTTGAGGCATGTGGGTGATGCTTCTCCACATCCAACTCGTGGAAACAGTTCACATCTCTGGACTTTGGCTGAGGAATTTTGTTGTCAAACATGACATTTTCTTAGCTCGTCATTGTTATGGAAATGTTTGATACACTCAAAACTCACACTTCTTTGGTATTTCTCATTTTATTCAAGATATACTTTATTTCACTTTAACTTTTATCCCTGGGCCAGATACTTTGTGTATACAACTGATTTTTGTTGACAAATTTCTTTGGTTTCTTTTGCATCCACCCCATCCTCTTTGGGAGTACCGATAAATACAACAACTTGTAAAATTGCTATTATTCACTCTTTACTTTTCCTGGGTATTTCCTACATTAATTTGAAGAAAGAAAGTTTCCATACAAGTGCTATAATCTAATCTAAGTGTGGCGAATCCTAAAGCCTTTAATTCTGGCCCAAAGTAGAGACATTGAATAAAGACTCATGTTTATCGTGTTTGTTAGCATCACAATTAAAATATTTGAGGATAAGTGAGAGAATACCTTTAATTTGTTTATACACACACCAACACAAAAAACACACACACAAATATATTTTGAGCATGTTTTAAATATTACCTTAATTCAAGGAACTTATGTACTTATTACCTCAGCAAAAATGCATTATTGACACCCCAGTGAATAACACAGGCACCCCTTCAGCAATATCTAATAGCGCTGCACCCACTGTGCATGGCCAATACACACATGTTTGAACGGTAATTTATCACAGATATTTAAAGTTATAAAAACATACAGCTTTGTCGTATTTTTAATCTCAGATATCCTAATTTCGCCATTCACTTAAAAAGTTTGTTCATCTACAACATACAGCAAGGTGGGCAAACACATGGGCGTTGAGTGTTGAACCCGCCGTGAGGTTTTCACGTGCTGCCTCCAGTGAATGTTTCCCGAGCTGGTTCTGCCACTTAAACACAGCCGCTAGTTTCTGCCTTGCCTTCCTTTTAATTTAAACTCATATTTTAATATTTTTAACTTTATAAAGATTAACCATCCAAATTAATTTTGTCTTATTTTAAAATTTACTCAAAGGTATACTGTCAACGAACACCTTACGTATAACAATACATTTAAAATAAACAATTTTACATCTTTCACCCTGAAAGATGTTCAAAGGAAAATAAATATTTTTTCTTAAGTTGAAAATTATTCACAGAAAATTAGGGAAGATTTACTAATCTGAATTTTCAATATATCTATATGCAATCCTTAATAAAATTTAGTAATAGTAATTTAATTAAATGAGATAATATATATCACATCTTTATAACAGAGCCTGTAAGTAGTAAGTGTAAAATGAAGCTTATATTAACAGCAACTCAGTAAACAAAAAACTAGACAGAGAATGATAAACCTTTCCAATAATAAAGACTGTCAAATTCTAAAATTTAAAGAGTATTTTTATCATTTGATAAAAAACAACCTATTTTGATTATAATAAAACAGAAAACATTTTAAAGAAGAGAAATAAGAATGTAAAAAGATGACTTTTACTAAATTAAAGTTTTCTAAGTTACATGAGATGTTCTAACATTGAGCCAGATTTATCTGGTTGAAATAATTAAGTTTATTAGTGTATATCAGACATGTTTATAGAAGTCACTAAGGTAAGATTAATTACATTATAGTTTGTAACGTATTACCTCACTCAAGATAATAATATGTAATTAGTTGAGTTCACTGGACATTTTCAATCTGTATTCCTAATAAAAAAAATATTGTGTAATCGAAAATGACATCTGTCTACAATCAAAATGTCATTTGAGAGATCTGTAAACAACAAGTGGAATCAATGGACATTAACCCTAAGTAAGCTCTAAGACATAGTCTTGTAGCAAGGACCCTTATGTATATTATTCCAGCCTAAGGGGATTATGTGTTAGCATATATCATTCTGGTCTAAGATATTGGTCTTCTTATATGAGGCCATACAATAAACTGTTGTACTTGTATATATCATGTACTCGGCCCCATATCGGTAACCAGAGATGATCTAAATCTGTTGGGTCCAAAAATGAGCAACAATCCACTGAAACACCAAAAAAATTCTAACAAGCAATCAGTCTGATGATGGGTAATCCAAAAGGGGACCTTCTTTTAAAGAATTTGAAGGGCATCAAATCACTAACAAGATCCACAAGATCTCAAAAGCAAATTAAGCTACAAAGTCCAAGGAAATCTTTAACCATACACAAACTGGAATTGATTACTTGTTCATTCACATTTTTTCCAATCATATGGTATAATCACATTCTACTTTGATATAAACTAAAAACATTATGAACAAATTTTCAAAGGCTCAGGTTTTGTGTCTGGGGACAGGTCCTGTGTTCAAAGTCCATATACACACATAGTGTGCATTTAAATATTCAAGCAAATTATAGCTACTAATTGCACCACTATAGAGCAACTGACTAGAAAGTTCATACAGAATTTTGCATTTTATCCTCAATTCTATGAAGAACATGAATATTCTCATTTTATGGATAAAGAAACTTAGGCAGAGCTGGTTTTGAAGCTCAAGTATTTCAGACTTCAAAATTATTGAAAACATAAATGCTGTTTACCAGCATTTCTGGTTCTCCTTCTAAGCATATGAGGATTGATATTGAACTTTTTTACCTCCTTGAGGTTAGGTATAGCTTGTGATTGGTTTTAGCCAAAGAAATTTGTACAGATGGGCTATACGCTACTCAATAATGGAAACAACAAATTGCTGGTAGAAGTGTCTCCAGGGCTTTCTTTCAATGCAACAGCAACCCTGGCTGAGTGGAAAGAGAAGGCAGAACTATCTTTTCCTTGATAGTTGCCTGGGAATGTCAGCTAAACTTACAGTTGTGCCTGTATGAGTGAGAAATAAATCTTTCTTATTCTAAGTCACTGCTATTGCTTGTTTATTTGGTTATCCTGGCATAAGATCACATTCTGACAAATAAAAACAAACTCAAGCTTACTCCAGTATGCTACAATGTCAGTGAACCAAGCTGAAAGTTACTCTAGAAAATTAATATTTTCACCTCCAAAGCAAACTTAAACATGCTTACACATTTCTAACCCTAACTAGATTTGCTAAAATTTGGGGGGGAATCCTCAAATATAAGTCAACTCATCTATATGGATGGCCCACAGCATCTCAAGCTTAGCAAGTACAAAGTAAGCTCATCATTTCACGCTGCCTTTGAACTCTGTTATCTACCCAATCATCTCAGTGGGGAAAGTAGTTGCAATCCTGCTTCTTAACCCTCTACATCCCTCACTTCACATAACCAATGATGCAGTAAATCATGATGATTTCTAACATGTACCTTTACCATTCATTGTCTCTTTCCTGTCGGCAGCACTTAATTCAGACCTGTGTCATTAGATTATTATAACTAGGTTTATTTCAACCTCCAAAACCCCAAATTATCCTCTACCCTTGTTGATTAAGATATCATTCTAAAATTAAAATCTGATAGTGCATAATGCACTTTGAGGAATACTTGTTATAGTGCCCGTGAACTTCTCTATTATCGTACTTCACATCTCCTATTGTAACTTCTTTCTACACGATATTGTCTTTATCCACCAACCTGTGAGTTGCTGGATGACAGAGAACATGGGTTCCTCTTTTTAGGCTCAGTTCTCATTTTACCTCCCCCAACCCCTGTCTCTGACTTGGTCCCTAGGTGACCTCAGAGAATAATCTATGGGAATCCTGGCTGTCAAATGAAGGTGACAAGGTAAAAATTCCTAGAGACAGCAAAATTGATACTGATCTGAATCAGGAATCCTCACAAACAGTTCTGGAACTTTTTGACTGATTTTCCAGTTCCATTTATCACTTCAAAGCTGAAGAGAAATCACATAGTTTTGCTAATAGAACTTCTCAGACACAAAGTTTCTATTGTTAAGTTCAGGTTTGCATAACCCAATCAAGTACACGAAATACATTAAAAGCGTGGAATTTAGAGTATACCCAATATAAACAACATTTTTATATTTGTCCACAAAACACAAATGCATTTATGTTATACGATCCTTAAAAATAGTTTGGGTAGACAAAAAATATTATTTTTTTTATTGCCCACTAGAAATCATATATTTTGCCAGGCACTGAAGAGATATTGCAAAGTTTCAAGTTAAAAATCATTGCCAGGGCCAATTTAAACCTCACTAGCATCTAAAAATGTGAACTTTCTCATATTTGTTTAAATATGTACATAAATTCAAATTGCAATAACAGATTTGCTAAGTCATATCTCTGTGCTGAGAAAAATGTACTCGAAAAATGATATCACAAAAAATCTTTTTTAAAACAGAATTTTAATAGGGTTGATGTTTGAGAGTATTTGTTCTCAAAAATTGCTTTCATATTTTCTTTAAGAAAATCAGAGAGAAATACTTTCTGCTATGATAGAATTATATACACAATTGTCAAGAGCTGATAAGATAACTCTTGCTAAGTGAACTTTGCCAACATTAATTGAGCAAGACACACCCACTTGTTTGAAAAGCTGTCTGTAACGGTATTTGAAGGAGTGAGAGAGAAGATGTGCTGAGTATGTATGTCGCAGAGACAAGGGATATTCCATTAATATTTTTACATTAGAAAAGATGAAACAGTTGATGTTTCTAGTGATAGTTTAAATGCCAGTGACATTAACTTAGAATAATTGCTCTCTCATTATCTGTACATTACTTTGCATAGGTAAGCAGATTGAATTTAGAGACCTTAATAATTTAAATGTGAACAGAAACGACTAAAGAACCAATTATAGTAGCTTTCAGCATCAATATTAAGGGTATGCAAATTATTAAGATAATAGAGATTATATGTAATGAATATGATGAGGTATTTTAAATCTTCCAAATTAATGAATAGGAAGAATAAAATGAAATATTCTTGTACAGTTTTTTATCAAAGGTGATAAGGCAAGAAATGCCTGACCCATGTTAGATGCTTAATAAATATTTCAACCTCTAAAACCCCCCAAAATAAATAATAAATAATAACACATAAGTAATAACAAATAAATAAATGAATGAACAAAACCTCCTCATATCAAACTCTCTCAAACATCTGTACAGATAGAGTTTAATTTAAAAAAAGCTAGCAAATATTCAAAGAAACTATAATAGTTGAAAATATCCTTACAGTTATGAAGCAACAGCAGTATAATAAATTAATTTCTCATTCCTGGGGAGTGGTCACTGTACGACAATTAATTCTTAAATTCTTCCTTAATGATGGTCCAAATTTCAAAAGTTACTCCTATAGCTTCTTTCCTTCTTTTTCTATACTTTTTTCTCATGGGTACACACACACACACACATATATATAATATATATATATTTCTCCCACATTCATGTACTCCCTAGGAGAAAAAAAAGGAATGAGGAAAGAAAGAGAGAAGAAAATATCCACGGGTCATGACATCTACTAAACTTTATTTTCAGCAAACGTTATCTCCCTAAAGATTATCACATCTTTCTAAATTTATATCTAACTTAATAAATTCACAAAGTAAAGAAGCAGAAAGACAAAGTTCCTTTTGTACAAACTAGAAATTTATAGTTGCCATAATACAAATATTTACACTTAAAAAAAGTGCAGAATGAAACAGTCTTCCGTCATTGCACCTGCAGATACTAAGCTCTTCCAGCTCTTCCATCTTGATCACTTTTTTTCTCTGTTTGGAGTCTATCTGGCACATAAAACAAGAAAAACTCTCCACAACTGTGACAGTGTTTGGCTCATCTCATCAGACCCGGAAATTTGTACATTATCACCAAACAAGGTGGAAATAGTTATAGTGTTAATGGTAGGAAGGAGATTAAATAAATCGTTCTCTTTACTCAGATTCACGCTGACTCAGAGCCAAAAGCTGGTTCCAGTGTTCCCAAATCTCCCTTGGCCACTTCCTCAAGCAAGTACACAAAAACTTGTTGTGTTGACATCTAATGATATTTTGGCCTAAGTAGAACAATAGGTTACTACAAATGGCACAATAGTTGTCAAATTAATTTGTAATATGTATCGACGAGCTGCACACGCACACACATACATATACAGAGACTTGCCCAGCCTTAAACTAAACTATTAAATTGACAAGCTACTCCATTACCACAATGCGTTCTTTCTAAAGACTTGGAATATGTGGGTTTCTTAGCACACTCCCATCTCCACTTCTAGATAAGAAAGTTTACTAAACAATCAATAATACTGTTTTCACAGATGAAGTTCAAATTTTCTTCCTATATCAAACATTAGGATAGAAGTCACCAAAAAAATGTATTTTTATTTTATAGTCCAAGTTTAGTTTCTCCAAATATTAGTAAAATGTTGTCATTTTTTACAGAAAGTGTATTACGTGATTCGTAGGACTGATTGAATCAAATGGGCTCTACCACTCTACTTGTTACAGGCTCTTAACATCAGCCCCGATATCAGTTCCCCCACATTGAACCCAGCATATATGGGGTTAAAACTAAAACCCACCACCCCCTTTCCTGCTTCTCTAGCTCCACTCATATGTAAATACCTGTTTCTTTAAACTTGGACTCTTTGAGCTTTACAACTAAATGGGAGTTACAAATTGTTAAAAGCCCAAGTGGCCTGGTGTTGGAGGCACACTAAAGTTTAGCTAATCATGTGTCCTTGAAGTTTGCCAGGTAAGCCGCTGTCTCAAGAATATCAAGGAGGAGAGGCTTCCCAGACCTCAACTCCTTGACTCCCGGGCGCTTGAACCCGCCTCAAACAGGAAGACGAGACAAGGGCAAAGGACGCCCACCTGCCATCCTCCTATCTCACCATCCCCACCCCCCCACACCACCCACCCCAGCTGCCTTGCCTTGCTGCAAGCAGCCTCTCAAGGCCAAACGCAGGCTGGTGGGAAAGCACAGAGCTGCACAAGCTACATGTTCCCCCCTCCCCCACCCAAAACCCCAAATAAAAATCCCTACCCATTCCTCATCGGGGAGCTAGCAATTTTTGAGTCATGAGCCCTCGCTTTGCTCCCTGTGCCTGGCATAGTAAAAACCTTTCCTCCTCCACTCAAGACTCTGTTCTCCTTATTTGGATTGGCAACGGGTTCAGAGACCGAACTTTCAGTTAAATACTTTCTGTCACACAAAGAGGGCAAAGACGGCCCCTCTATACTGGCCCCTGTGTTGGTCACTTCTTCACAGCAAGCTGGGATCATTAGCTCTAAGGCCCACCAGTGCTGAACTCAAATTTTTACACATCCAATTGCTGTACGTCTCCCCAGTAAGCATTATTTTTAGCAATTTAGAGGCTACCTGCATTATATACATAGCAAAACATTTGCTAGCCTTCGATAAGGCACTCTCTGGGGGCTATGAAAGGTGCTGAGTGGCTCCCCTTAGGTGGTCTCTGACCTGCAGACCCCAGTTCTGCTGCTGAGCGACATCACCGAGACTCAAGAGCCCCCTGCCCTGGTCCCTTCTTTGCCCGGACCTCCTGTGCACTCCCTGCCTTTTGGGTGGTGTCTCTGAGCTCCTGCCTCTGAAAAGCCTCCTGATGGGAGTCGTCTGTCCTGTAATATCAGCCAACCTAAATAAAGCTCGCTGTGCACTACCACCTAGAGTTCATGTTTTCTTCCCTGATGAGCCCTGAAATCCTCGAACTCACTACACTTTCTCGAGTTTCAAGGGTACTGAATAAATTTTAAATCGATTTTAAAAATATCTTGTATCACAATGAGCTACTGCTACACACTTGTTAGAATGGCTGAAAGAACAGAAAAATAAAGAAAACTACACCAGTGTCAGTGACAATGCCAGGTAACAAGGACTCTCATATACCTCTGGTGGGAAGTGCGAATACAGCACAGCTACTCTCTAAAACAGTATGGTAGTTTCTTATAAAGTTAAAAATTCACTTACCGTATGACCTAGCAATGCAACCCTTGATATTTGCCATGGAGAATGAAATCTTATTACCCTAGAAAATGAAACATAAAACCTGTACATGAATGCTTGCAGTGGCTTTAACCATAATCACCAAAAATGGAACTAACACAAATGCCCTTAAACGAGGAGTTGCAGAAACAAACTTTGGTATATCTACATGATTGGATACTACTCAGCAATGAAAGGGAACAAACCATGAGCCCATGCAATACTTGGATGGATCTCAAAGATACTACGCAGAGTGAAATAACCCAGTATCAATAGCTTATGTAATGTATGATTCTTTTATATGATGTTCTTGAAAAGACAAACTATAATGACAAAGAACCCATCAGTGGTTGCCAGGGTTTGGGATGAGGGGTGGGGTGATGACAAAATGATAGCATGAAAGAGGTTTGGGGGGATGGAAATGTTCTGTATCCTAATTGTAAGGGTAATTATACAAATCTATAGACATATTAAAATTCATAGAACTGCTAAAATACACACAAGAGCAATCTTACTATATGCTACTTTAACAAATAAAAATTAAAAATTCTTTGGATGAATAAGGGTGGAAGTAGTATTATTAAAATGATATTTATAATATCTTTTCTCCTTGAATTGCGTATTTCTCTACTAGCACATAGAAGCCACTTAGGCCTTAGTGAACTGTTGAAATAGCCCATTATTGCTGCTCTTGTGTTTTGATTTCACACCAGGATACTTCAATTTTGCAGCAGCTTTTATGTTTACAATTCAATGGAATTTCTCATTGAATTTAAAATTATTTATGATCTCAAAATAGATATCTTCAATTGTTATATGGCTTACATTTTTAAATATGTACAGTTTTTCTGATTCTTAATGTGTTGTCAGTACATCACATTTGTAACACATGCACACTCTGTAATCTCATTATAGTTGCAGTTAATTTTGCTGAAAATTTCTATTCTAGGATTTGATAATTAAGCTTTTTCTCTTGATTTGCAAATATTCAAACCAATATTCTTTCACTAAGATTTTTTTTTCTCATCTGGGCTACTGTGGGAGACATAATTGGTTCCCCTGCTTCTGCCATGGTCTTCAGCCCTGCTATATCTTACTCTCCCCGCAGCAGCCGGAATGATCCTTTCAAGCACGTCATGCATGCTACTCCTCTTCTCAAAACTCTTCAGTGCCTCCCTGTTCACGGTCAAGATTAAAGCCCTTCAGGTTGCCTCAGAGGATCAGACTGTTATTCATTTTCTCACATTATCTCACAGCACTCCACTCTTCTAACTGCACCCAGATACACTCCTATCTTACGGGCACTGCACTAGCTATTTGTTTGGCTAGAACTTTCTTCCTCAAACACCTGCCATGGCTAATGGTCTTACATGCTTCAACTCTTTGCTCAAACATCACTTTCTCAATGATGTCTCTCCTGACCACCTTGTATAAAATTGGTACCATCCATCACTCAGCATTTGCTGTTCTTCTCACGCTACTTCACTGTCTTCTATTTTTATTCACTTATCATTAGTATAAAATTATTAATTTTCTTCATTTTTAGTTATTATTTCTATCTCTAGCCACTAGAATGTAATCTCTATGAAAGCAGAGATATTTTCCCATTTTATTCACTGATGTTTCCAAGTGCCTAGTATAGTGTCTAACACATAGAAGGTGTCTGATAAATATTTGCTCAGTGAAAGGGGAGAATGAATAAATTAATTTCTGCATAAAATATTTCTATATGCATATGATACAATAGTTGATGATCAGATATTGGGTGAAATGTTTGTAAAAAGCAAAAATATAGTTTACTTCCTAAAATTTTTGTCAGTAAAATACCTGAGTTAAAAATACAAAAATAATATAATGGATCACTCAGACTGAAATATTTGGGATATACTTCAAATTACCTCCTAACTGTATAATGTATGCGTTTAAAAACCTTGATTTCGTGTAACCACGTGACTTAGTTCTTTCATCTTTATTCTAGAGAAAGTTCTACTTATTTTCTTTTTTGTAAATATCAATTATATTTTCAATTTTTTTCTAGTCTATTGGGTTTCCATTTATGGACCTAAATTTTCCATAATAGTTCATCAATTTCCATAGATGGACATAAATTGTCATGTGGCCTAATCTTATATAATAATCCAGCTCTCTTTTAATGCAGAGATCATTCAAAAGTGCGCCCTTGCATGTGCTGGAATTGAAATTTATGACACTCAACCAGGAACACGGGCGGCCCGGGAGATAGGGAGCCAAGAAGAGTTTTGATGCAGCTTTTTGGATTAGATGAACAGCTACACAGGGTAGATATTTCTAGTGTTTTCTTGACTGTATTATTTATTCAGTAGTTAAATTTTATGGACTATTGAATAGCAAATTACATTGCCTGGCTTAAAGGATGTCTGAGTTGTAATGAATGATAAAATGTCTTCCAAACCCTGCCAAATATATCTGTGAAAACTGAAAATAAAACTAAAATTTGTAGCACAATTAAGTCCCAAACCTGAATTTCAACCAACAGAAAGGTTAATGCAACAAGGATAAAAATAATTTGTTTTTCTATCAGCTAAAAGAAGATAAGGAGTCACTTCATCCATTTTCCAATTTTTGCCCTCTCAATAGGCAGCCCAGGTCCATCCTGCCACGTGTCCTTTTTGAAGAAGAGAGCTCTGTCTCTACTTGACCCCTTCCCCTCTTCAGTCTTGCTACGTTTGTTTAGAAACAGCAACTCCTTAAAGAACTGTATGTGAGTATACAAGAGTATAGTTTGGAAACTTTTGTTTTTCATGTACTCTTTAGGTTCAAAGTATGAAAGTTAGATCAATTGTCGAAAGGGGCAAAATCCAGCACAGAGTCCCTGGGGACGTCTAACAAAAGCCATTGACAAGGCTGAGAGCTTCACTTGGGTACCAGGGGTGGGCTGAGTTATTTATTCAGCATCACCCAAGTGAAGGGAGAGCATGGCTAAAGCATCACGTGATGGGATGGCTAGAAATTCCTGAATGGGGTTAGTTGCCACTCCCTTAAGCAAGGTTGGAGGAAAAACAGCAATAATTTATGAGAGAGTGCTGCAAAATAGGGAAAAGCACTATCGCCTTGAAAACTGAAAGGAAACATATAACTGAGAAGAAAAAGAACTGTATGAAAAAGAAAAACCTCTTGCCATATTCAAGAAAACACGGTGTCCATAAAATGGAAAGAGAAAAACATCATTAGAAAAAAACTGAGACAAAAAAGGCAGAATGAAATGGAAAAGATGACATAAGTTAGAATTCATGGACAAACTAAAATAGAATTGAATTTGCATCAGTCAGAAAGAGCATGATTAACATTATTTAAAAAAATCAATGTTTTAGAGATAAAGTAGAGGAAATATTTCCAATATCAAAAGAAAACCAGGGGCCAGCGCAGTGGCGCAGTGGTTAAGTTCACACACTCAGCTTTAGCAGCCCTGGGGGCGCCGGTTCAGATCCCCAGCATGTACCTACACACCGCTTGTCAAGCCATGCTGTGGCAGGCATCCCACATATAAAATAGAGGAAGATGGGCACAGATGTTAGCTCAGGGCCAATCTTCCTCAGCAAAAAGAGGAGGATTGGCAGATGTTAGCTCAGGACTAATCTTGCTCAAAAAGAAAAGAAAAATAAAAAAGAAAACCATACAATTATGAGAAAGAAAAAATGTAATTGGATAGAGAATTAGCCAAACAATTTAAAAAAAACTTGTACTGTTCTAGGAAAAATGGGATGAATGATAGATAGAAATTAAATAAGTTAAATAATTGTCCCAGCTCATTATTATATTATAATGTATATAATATATCATATATGTGTATATTATATAAAAGCAAAAACAAAAAGAAAGAAAAAGAAAACAGACAACTTAAACTGAAAAGAAGATAATTAAGACCCAGAATAAACACTATGGCGATAATGCAAACTGTTGAAAGAAAAAGAACCCTAAGACCGAATATCAGGGGTATCATTTATGAGGAACACATTCATTCAGAAGAATCGAAAATAAAAGCATGGAAAAATGTGTTGGCCAATGCAAGTATTATATAAAATGGAAATTTTAAATTAATTCTCTTTAATATCAGAAACATGGTTACAATTCGCTCTGTTACCGCAGCTATTTATTACTGTCCTGGAAGTCTTGGCCAATTCAATCAGAAAAAAAATTAAAAGGAAATAAGAGACATGTAGGGGTTTGAGAAATTTGGGGACTAATCAAAGAAAAAGATACTACCACAAGAGGCAGGAACACACGACACACTTTATTGGATGGTGCTGGACAGGGTTGTGTACGAAGGGAAGCCACTCCCAGACTGACAGCACCCAGAGCCTTCCTGAAGGGGGACCATCCTCAAGAGAAGGAGGGCGGGGAGCTGCGGAAGAGGAACAGGAGCGGGCGCGGGCTTTCCTAGGTGACCTCGGTCAGCAGCCCCGTGGGGAATCTGCATCCCGGAGCTCTGAAGGCCGCAGTGGCTTGGAGTTCTATCACAAAGCTCTATTTCTTCACTGACCAGCAGCTGCTGGGGATAGTTTCACAGCTTATGCAGAGCAGGAATGCTCTAAACGGCTAAAATTCTGCTTGTTTGGGCTATTTTAAAAAATAATTGTAAGTTATTAAATGATATGTAAAAAGTTTTGCTTTGCACCAGCGGGCTTTTGAGCTAACAGGTCTCAGCCTGCAGTAAAGAAAGAAACTAGAGACCAATACACAGAGACATCTTTGCCTTATTTTTATAGCAAGATATAAGAATTATAAGGAAAGAGTTCGTATTATAACTATTTGTAGAGAAATTGGATTATCTATCAAGAAAATGCACAGAATGAACAGATAAAATACTAAATTAATAGGAGTTCAATAAAGTTGGGGGATACAAGATTAATGCACAACTAAATGTCATTACCTTCCAAAGCACTAACCAATCAGGAATAAGTTACTCACTAGAGTAACAAAAACTGTCTGGTACACAGGACTTGTTTAAATACCCATAGGCACATATCCCAGAGGAAAATTATAATAAAGAGCATTAACAAACATGAATAAATGAAGAAATAGTTCACTTTATCAGATGCTATGAATTAACACAAAGGTATCTGTTCTCTCCCAATCACTCTATTCAAGTCACATAAAATTGTATATTTTGTGAAACTCAATAAAATTATTCTAAAATGTATAGTGAAGTATAAAGAGCCACAAATAGGCAAGCTGGGATTATGAATGAATAATAAAGTGTGGGGATAATTGTCCACATAGAATTAAAACATGCTACAAAAACTATATTAATAAACATTGATAGATTTGATCACGGATTATTTTTCAGTGAAAGGTGCCATGGGCAACGTTAATAGATTGAGAAATATATTTACAATGTCTCAAAGTTAGGAGTGATTAATAACTGCAATGTAAATGTTACTCTTGAAAACAAATAAGTCACACTACCAACACTGTGGGAACCCCCGGGCCTGTGCACTCCGCTCCTCCTAGTCTTTAGTTAGAATCGCAGAGACTTTTCTGTTGGACTTATGCCAGAGAGGAACTAAGCGTAGAAGGCAAGAGTTAAACCAGGGAGTCTTCCTGTGACATCAGCCAGAAAATGCTCTGTTTCCAGAACCTTAAACAGAGTCTTGGCAAGGGAGCTCCTCTCCTTCGTTCTTCCTCCCTTATTTAATGAACCACTCCCTTCTCTCGCAGAGCCCAAGCTAGGAAGAGGGAATCTGACACACGCCTGACTTCTCGGGTCTTTTCTCTCTTTCCAAAGCTTCCTTCTCATGCTTTCTTGGGCAAGAATAAGTCAAGTTTTCTATTCCTTCTCCTAGGTCTCTCCCTGTTCTTACCACCAAGTTGGGCTAGCTGACAGATTTAGTTAAGAAATATTCTGTGCACGAGGTGAGAAACCTATGACTGAGTCCTTCAGGATGTACTTATGGCATGACTTCCAGGTTTTTAAGGCTGTTTATCTTCTTGATGCATAGCTCTATTTTGCATGTCAGAAACTGAATATAATCTCTTTGCTCTCTATGACTCCAGTCTCCCCTTAAACAGTCGGACGACTTGGGTTAATTAGTTCAAAGGTTACCTACTCAGAAAGGAACAAGAGAAAACATGCACATCCATAGACTCAGGATTGCAATGCAGAGTGAGCACTATTGGGACATTGAAGAGGGAGATTCCTGAAGGAGCAATTTCAGTTCTTTACGATTTCGAGAAAACCAAATCAAAACCAAATCTCTATTCTTTCCCACAGAAATGCCTTATCCAGATCCCTGAGCACATCTTTAACGTCCCTCACAGTTAAAACTCTAGGATTCTATGTGACCTGGCATCAGGAAGTATTTTGATATAATTAATGTTTAATATTTCTGTCCTTTATTTAGAGAAACAAAATTACCTGAATGATCTTAGAACCCTTCTCTACTTCTTTGATCTAACTTAATTTTCCTCTGAAGCAAACAAGAAACAAAATCAAAATTCAAATTTCCTTCTAGGGTGCCAGATAATTAATACATGGAACACACCATTGGAATTGAATTTCAGATAAATTTTTTTCAAAATAAATAATCAATATATGAGAATCTATTGTTTATCTGAAATTCAAATTTAACTATACTTTTTATATTTTTACTTGCTAAATCTGGCAACCCTGATATTATACTTCAAATTCTGAGTCCATGAACTCCATTAAGCATTATAATTGCAAGCAGTAGGGCACCAGCAATCCTTGGATCCCTCAAGTAGATTGTATAGACATGGTGCGAGTATTGTATACTGTAGGTACTTTAGATGTAAAAAAGTCTAAGAAAGCATTTGATTTCAGCAGAATTTTTTCAGTTACACATTTTAATTCTTCACAAAATATTAAAATATTTCTAACCTGGTAAATGTGAATGGATATATATATAATTATTCTCCATTGAATTTTTCAAGGACATAATATCCTTCTGCACCTTGTTATTAAATATTTTAGGTCAGTGAATCTAAAAATAGGGTAAAAACATCAAAATATGAAAAAGATGTCCACTTTTTCAAGTTTATCAGTCACATGAACTTCCTAGGAAATTAAAATGTTATTTTCCTTTTAAAATCATTCTTCTTTATTTTCTTTATTTCTTTAAAATATTGGCTTTCTATTTCTCCAGGGAAGAGCACTTTACCATTAACACTTTTGAATATTATTCATCATAAGAATAAGAAAAAAAAAATCAGTTGAAATAAGCTTGAAGAGTTCAAGCTCAACAAATCTCTCACTATCCTCAAAGAACTTTCTTCCTCAGCTATATTTAGCCATCTCTTCTGCCAAGCATCTGTTGAGGAAATGATGTAAGTAAATTTCCAAAGATTCAAAATCCATAGCTTTAGCCTAAGTTTAGAAATTGCCAGATTGCACTGTGACTTAAAATCGTATCAAAGAAAAGTGCACAAGCTTCTTCGATGTGGCATTTAAAAATTTACTTAGAGATTTTTAAAATTGTATGTATTATAGATTGTACATAAAATGACACTTTCCTGGGAAATAGGTATTTCTACAAGACTGTGGTGATATCATCTTCCTTTAAAAGTACCTGCTTTAAAGGACTAGTCAAGAGCAGCAGAAGGGTCTGTCAGTGACTCAAACGCTGTCTCCAGCTGAGCATTAAGTAGGACAAAAGTCTGCTAATTTCATTAATCCTTAAAAACCCTCCTTCTGCCACTAACTCGCTGTGCTTCTGAGAAGCTGTGGTTCCCTTTCTCTAATAAATGTAAAGGGAATTATAATGGCAGTTATTATGTAGTATTGTTTTGAGGATTACATGTAAATAATGCATAAAATATGGTTACCATAACACTCAGCATACAGTAAATAATAAATAATAGTTGACACTTTTATTATTATTATTTAGCGTACATGAGCTTAATATAGTGGTTATAAAATTCAGGAAGTTTGACATCCTTGATACAACCTGTTGAATATTACTATGCATTCCCTTTTTTTTTTTTTTTGAGGAATATTAGCCCTGAGCTAACTACTACCAGTCCTCCTCTTTTTTTCTGAGGAAGCCTGACCCTGAGCTAACATCCACGCCCATCTTCCTCTACTTTATATGTGGGACGCCTACCACAGCATGGCGTGCCAAGCGGTGCCATGTCTGCACTGGGGATCCGAACCGGGAACCCCGGGCCACTGAGAAGCGGAATGTGGGAACTTAACAGCTGCACCACCGGGAGGGCCCCTCTCATATTTCTTTGCATTAAAAACAATGTTCATTTAGGGGCTGGCCCCATGGCCCAGTGGTTAAGTTCACGCACTCCGCTGCAGGTGGCCCAGTGTTTTGTTGGTTCGAATCCTGGGCGCGGACATGGCACTGCTCATCAAACCACGCTGAGGCAGCGTCCCACATGCCACAACTAGAAGGACCCACAACGAAGAATATACAACTATGTACCTTGGGGCTTTGGGGAGAAAAAGGAAAAAAATAAAATTTTAAAAGAAAAATTAAATGTTAATATAAGGTTAACATTGTGTTAGCCAGTTCAGAGAAACAAAAATAATTTGAAATTGGTAAGCAACTGAGCTGATATAAAGACTGATGTTAAATGCTAGCATAACCAAAGAGAGTGAATGATAAAATTCTAGTATTTGAAGTGTCATCCTCATCAATGTAAAAGTTATTAAGTGTGCTGTCAAGAAGGGAAATTTTTACCTAGATGCTAAATGCATGTAGGAAGATGGATGTGGATATAGTATGCAATTCTGAAAGTAAAGGTAGAAATATAAAAAGGATGGCATAGAAAGTTTGCAGGAGCTGAAAATAAAATGAAGATGAATGTATATGAACACTAGAAGCAGGGTCGTAAATTGCGTTGGGAGAAGGGGGAAAATCAGTGGTTTTCAGGCGTTAGATAACTTGCTACCATATCACAACCAGCTCTTCACTAACTTCTGCTTTGATACCATTGTAATTTATGTTAAAATCTACTGTGATTCAGAAAGAACATTTACTCCAAAATTGAAAATTTTGGAATATGGTCTCATCATCACTGAAGTCAGGACAAATAGAAAGAAAAATATTCCTCTATAAAATAAAATGCTATGGAAAATAGAAGTTGACTGGTTTTTTCCTCTACTTTGAATCACAGTTTTTTGTATCTTGCTCTTAATGAAAATCACGTGATTATAAAATTATGATTCTATTTCTAATAAAATATTTTAGAGTATTTTTAACCTTAAAATGGAGTGGTAGTGCCATGTCACTTAGGCATCTTAGGATATCTACTTTGAACTCTATATTCAAAAAATTTTCCTTATCATTTTAGCTCTAAATGAAATATAATCAGAAACAAAATCTACAGCCTAAATGATAGAAGAGATTAAGTTGGATTATGCCAAGGTTGATTCTATAATCTCTTCTATATAGAGTTTAAATGTGGATGATTGCCTTTATTCACCATATGTCTTGTTTAAATTCACGTTATTCAAATACTAAATAAATAGTACATTCTTCGTACACAACCTAATACGTTATTTCTGATATTCACATACTTTGAAGGTAATCATGCGACACACTGTAATATGTCTTTGCTTAATTATTCCAGAAAAAATAAGAAACTCCCAGAGTTGGAAGATCCTTAAAAAGAGGTGGTGTACTAACATAGAGATAGAATACAATTTAATTTTTTTTCTAAGTCTGAAAGTAGTCTAGGTCTAGTAAACACAACCACTCCGGAAGAACACAGATGTGTTTGGAAGATCTACATTTTCTCTTGAAAATGTAGTGTGCTATTGCAGTCACAAGAGGGGGGATATTTTATAAATATTTTGCAAATTATATTTTCTACATCTAAGAAGAATAAATGCTATAATTAAAATTTCTGAAAATGGGAAAGTTTGTGGAACGTATTGTAACAAAAAATTTTAGTACAAGCTCTTGACAATTTTAACAAGATTTTCAATACTATACCATGGATTTTTTGAAGAACTCTTCATTGATGATGACTCATTCATAAATTATTTGAAATTCACTGGAATATAACATTGAGTCATGTGGCACATAAATGGAAATATAAATTATCTCATTTGTATAAAAATGTGATTTCAGTTACAGGCAAAATAAACAGAAGCAATGCAGTCCAAATGAGAGAAAGTTAAACACTAAGGACTTTATTTCACTGCTCTTGAGAGCAATCACTCCATCTCATTAACCATATCATTAACTAATGATTTATTTAGTCATTTTTCACTTAAAATTTATTTTTTTCCTACTGAAGTCCAATATTGGCTCTTGTAAATATTGTATTTCACAATATTGTCTCCTAAGCTTTATACTTGTTCAGTAATGTGCTTTTTCTTCTTCTCTTATGGCTGACAACCAAAGTAAATTTCTCTGGGTCCAAACCCCTAAGATCCCAACCCTATGTTTTGATAAGTAATGACAAAGGTTTATCAGATAAAACAATCCCTCTTCATGGGTAGTCAATCTTCATCAAGGAAGACAACTGAATTAGGTGCAATTCCCTTAGAAATGAAAATACATATCAAATAATAAGTCCAATTGGGCTAAATGCATATATTATATTAGACTATGGGCAAGAAGGGGAGTTTAGGCTGGATTCTTATCATCATAACTACACACAGAAAAGTTAATCAAATTAAAGGAAAGGAGGTGAGGGATTATATGGTAAAAAATAAATTGATAAATAGTAGACTAAAGTTGATGGATATCATATTTGATATGTCCTTTTTGTGTAGAAGATAAAAATTATCTGTTGCATGGAGATGGGCTGAGGGAAGCTTTAGGAAAGAGAAGTTGAACAACAAAAAAGAGTTTAAGATTTTGGAAAAGTAGCAGTGGACACTCAGAGAGGTTTCTCTTTAAGCACCTAGAAAAGATGGCACACCAGTATTGAGGGTACTGCTGAGTCGGAAGACTACAGATGTATTTGTAAAGCCATACAAAATGCTAGGAGTTCCTCAACCAGTGGTGAGTAACCTTGAGAAGGGGCAGAGAAAACACATGATCCGAATAATCCAAACATAACTATGTGTATCATAGGCTATGATGGATGTGTGCCACCTGGACTTTAGTTATGGAAAGACAAAAATATTTTGAAAGCAGAGACTAACAATAATCTAGTGTCTTCTAGATGCTAGAAAGAGTATTTGCATTTCATATACAAGATGCAATTCACACTTCAAAATAGCACTCTTTTTGTTTTTTTCTCAACTACTGCACATGAAGAAACTTAGCTTCAGGAAAGTTAAATGTCTTGATCAAGATTAATAAGCAGCAGATATGGGGTCATATCCAAGTCCTTGAACTCAAAAACCCTATTTTCCTATCAAAACAAATTGCCTCCTCGGAAAACAAAAATTTTGATTTGGGCTCCAAAAATGAAATGCAGAATTATTCAGAAAAATGAGAGAATTAGAAGGAAAATTAATATTTCAGGATGATAATGAAGGTCTTAGCATCTTTGTGGGTGCAGATTGCTACAGTACAATGGTTGTGATATTCCTTGAAGTTGAGGAAGTCAAAGAATTTGCAGTGAGACTTTAAAATAGTGATGATAAGATTTTCAATGGAAAGAAAAATTATAAACTAGGTGCTAGGTGCATCAAGTAATGATGAGGAACCAAGAAGATAGTAAATGACAATGCTAAAAGCAAGAGCAAATCTGATATGAGGTGGCATGGAGCTCAAAGAAAAAGGAGATTTTGAAAGATAAGGCAAAAGCAATAGTTTGGTAAATGCACTTGTTGGCTAAGAGGAAGCAACAATGGCCTCATGGTGCATATTGCATGGTAGAATGAGTACCTTTTGCTATAGAGTGCTGCAGAAGAAGAGGAAGCCTGAGAAGCTCCTAGGTTTCAGTGTGAAAGAGAACAAAGGAAGTATTTTGTGACAAACTGTCAAAAATGGCTGCAGCAATATTTCCAACTGAGTATGGTCTTCCAGAACATTCCTCCTTCCCTTCAACCTGAGTAGGCTTTTACAATATCTTCAACAGATAGAATGTAGAGAGAATTATTTTATGTCACTTCCGAGGCTACATTGTGCCAGGTGATACAGCTCACTCATCTCTCTGGAGGCCTGCTGTGGAATCCCGGCACAGCACCGTGGAAGCCAATGTCGTGCAGAGAGGGTATGTGTAGGTGTTCCACCCAATAGCACCAGCTAATTCTCAGCCAAGAGCCAGCATCGACTGCTAGAAGTGTGAAGTCCTAGCTAAGATTTTAAGCAATCTTCAGCAATTCTAGCACCCTGCCTTTGAGCCACCCCCAATGACAATTATCAGAGCAAAGACAAAACCAAATTGCTGACTCATGAGCAAAAGCAAATGTTGCCACTGATTTAAGCCACTAAATTTAGGGTTAGTTTGTTAGATAGCAATAAATAACCAGCAAAATCTGTGTAAGGTAGTTGATGATGTAAGACCATAAGAATTAAAAGTGCTGAAAAGGTTCAAAGTGAAAAATGGAGGAGGAAAAGTAAAGAAAGAGATGAGGGCTCCTGAAAATATAAGAAACAGA
Source organism: Equus asinus (assembly GCF_041296235.1). NCBI lineage: Eukaryota > Metazoa > Chordata > Mammalia > Perissodactyla > Equidae > Equus > Equus asinus. Next base: position 6,099,707 of record NC_091797.1, on the reverse strand, counting down.
GAGAAAGGAGCAGGGCCAAGTGGTTAAAGTTCCTCTCACTCTGCTTGGGCAGCCTGGGTTCATGGGTTCGGATCCTGGGTGTGGACCTACTCACTCATCAGCCATGCCGTGGAGGTGTCCTACATACAAAATAGAGGAAAATTGGCTAGGATGTTAGTTCAGGGCTAGTCTTCCTCAAGCAAAAAGAAAAGAGGAAGATTGGCAACAGATGTTAACTCAGGGCAAATCTCTCTCACCAAAAAAAAAAAGAGAGAGAAAGAGACTTGCATTTTGGCTGAGGATGAGAAGAATATAGATCAAACACATAGGGAAGGAGATATGCATATGATTATGGATTATGGACTAGAAAACCAAGAAGTTCAAGCTATTGATAAAAGTCAGAATTTTTTTTCAGACCAAAGTGTTTTATCAGCAGTCAAACCAAATGTTGCTGAGAAGTTATGATGTCTACCTTGGAAAAAGTGACCACTTCCCAGTCAGGAACTATACACCTAACAGGGTGATATATATCAATGATTATTATATTTCTTTCCTCATCAGGTAGTTGTAAGCATTGAATGCCATCTTCATAAGGAAACACTGTACAAACTTCAAAACACTAGACAAATACACTTAGGAGTTCTTGGGTTTCGGTCATAAAAACAAACTACTACCAGGTGAGATTAAAAAACTGCTTCCTTTCAGTTAGTCAGTACCAGTCATAATCAATCTTTCTGCCATTAGTCTTTATATATACCCCATGGAGCAATAAGTTTACTCATTGACTGTGTTTCAAAGTTCTAAGATAAACTCGTGAAAACTCAAGATTTTAGAGCTAAATTTATACATAATGCTATACTGTCAAAATTCTATGAGAGTAAAGGATGTTCATTTGAAAATAATTTTACATTTAACTAATGATGTGTAGCCAAATAGTGAATTTTCTATGATAACATGCTGAAAATAATAAGGCAATATTTTGAGGTTAATATCTTAGACTTGATCAAAATTGTATTGGTGTGTGAAAATAAAGTTACATGACATATGTCGTTATACTTTACCTAAAGTTTAGACTCACTTTATAAATTTTAGTCCCCCTTTCACACACACACTTCCCAATTATTATCTCTTCATGGAAGTGCTTTAATTTATTTAAGTATTGTGTCTTAGATTTAGAAAGTAATAAGTAATTAAGGAATATCATAGAAAAATTTGAATTCAGAAAGCTACAAGTAATGTTTGACCTGGAGTTCTCACCATATCAAATGGAATTCTTCCTTATAGAAATATAATGCCAATTATATGAATAATGATTTAAGAAACAATCTTAGGATTGCTATCTTGTAGGAGCAGTTGCTTCCCAAGATGCAGGCATGACGGGATCAGAGAAGCTTCAGTTCCTTGCAACTCTGAACTCAAAGTGAAACCTTGGTCCTTAAACACCAAATGGTGGGATCATCTGATGCACTCTGTTTGCATTCTATTAGAAAACAGGATAAACTCTGTGAAACGTGCTCCTTAAAGGTCTGAGTTTGAGTATATCCAGTATATCAAGTATACCCATCAAAATGGATCTGCCATAGATAGGTAGACAAACAGATACCACGAGAATCAAGTCTAACACATAAGTGACAGAAAAATAAATTACTTTCTTTGCAAACTTAATTGATATCTCATTAAAATGTACATCATAATTTATTGTCTCATTATCTTTAAAGTTACTCTTAAGCTTCATGAAGAATTCCACTAACCGTGGCACAATATAGTATCAAAATGTATTAATCATTTGCAAATATTTGTCTTGAATTAGGAAATGCTCCTCTATCTCAGGCCATTTCTCAAACTGCCCCTGAATGTATACAACATGAAGTTTCTAGAGCTGTTAAGGTAAGCCTGGCCATATTGAAGTGGGTTGTAAAAAAAATGGAATTTTTGAACACTGTATTCAAATCAGCAAATTACAGAAATCAAGTATGATCATATCTGTTGAAAGGGATGCTTATAATGATACTTTAGTAATTCTCATGTTGGGATTTTATAGCCAGCATCTGAAATTGTAATATCATTGAGTATCAGCAGACAAAATAAAGTAACAAAATTTCCTATAGGATAAAGGTAAAACATTAGTCAGGACAACTCTCTAAATTTTCATTTTCAAGTTTTTGCACTAAATAAAAGTGGAAGCCATATGTTCAAAAATGTTCCTGTATCTGGAAAATAAGTTTATGGCTTTTCCCCATAAAATACATTTCGAAGTCCCAAGATGGAGTAATTAGAGAGTTTCTGTATGGGATTCCGTAAATTGTCACACCTGTTCACTTGAAGAAAGAATTAAAACATGCAGGCTTCAACAGAATTCAAGAACTCATTAAAAGACTTACACTGTACCAGCAGAAATTACTTAATATAGGAAAAACATCAGTCATTTCCAGGCAGTCATCAAGTGACTTTTAAATCACTGAAACTGACAAATCAGAAGTGGAAAATTATCACAATTATATAAGCAGTATTATTGCAATGTATAGAACATCTGCCACTAATGACAGTCAATTCAACATTCTAAAGGAGAGGCATTGTACATTCAATATTACAAGGCTATAAGTGGCTTTTTCACTTTAAAACCAATGCAATCACACAATTTTCACAGTTGGTATGAAAACTGAACTCATTCTGAGTCAAAGATAAGTGGATATTCATATTATCCATATCGCCATTTTTAGCAAGACCAAATCTGTCATTTTTAAGAGATGGTGTATTTCTTTCAATATTCCTTCCAGTGTCCTAATAAAACCTGTAGTGAAAACTGTGGTCTTTTTCTTTCTATCCATGGCAATAAGAGTGTACAGTATTCAAATATAACCCTGTGACTCTAGCTCAAAAACAAAGATTGCTTCACACTGATTCTCAGGGATGTCTGTCAGAAGATAATCACAACAATTTGAAATTCTTTTAAGATTAAGAACAAGTCCCATCTCTTACTTTCTTGATTATAAAAGATTTATTCAATTCCTTATATTTGCTATAAGATGGGGCTGTGAATTTGACTAGATCATAGGCCTTGCTGTCAAGGACTCTGAAAATCAGTAGGAGGAGTAAAGGAAGTGAGTTTTGGAGAAGTAATGGAAAGAAAAGGAGACTTCATTATAGAGAAGGCAAAAAAATATGAGCAACAGCAGAGAAAATGTGTATGACTTGTTCATTCCACAATCACTAGAACTATTTTATTAGGGCAGACGATTAGCTTGGAGAAATATTGAAAAATAAATTTATAAAATTAGATAGAAGATAACTGTATTAATACTCAAATACTAGAAAAAAGGAGACTGTGTTTAACTGTATTAGTAAAATAGAAGAAATAAACATTGAATGAAGAGTTATGCCAAACAATAGCAGAAGTAGCAACAGCTAAAATTAATTGAATGCTTACTATGTGTCTATCATCTACTAAGTACTTAACATAGATTGTGTCACTTAATCCTCAGAAAAACCCAGGCAATAAGACTTGACAATTCTCACAATTTTAAAGATCAGGAAATCAAAATTCAGACAGCTAAAATAATATTCTAAAGATCAGCGAGCCAGGGAGTTGTAGAGATGGTCTTGGAACACAAGCCTACTTAACTCCAATGGCAGTGCTATATTAACCACACCTATGCTATGCTTCTTATCTCATTCTTTTTACACAGAAAGCAGAGAAGGTGTGCTATATTTATTAAATATTATAGATGAATTAACTGAAGATTAGATGACTAAAATTTGTATATCACTCTTATAGACTCTAGTAGCCAAACTTACATAACTCTCAAGTGCATTTTTCTACAATGTAATATAAGCAAAGGAAAACTATTGAGTCTTTTGAGATAGAAAGTAGCATTTACAAAGTAACATTTAGAAAATTAAATTGATCATATTAGGTAAAATTATTTGGGGCAGCACATAATATATTTATCATAGCTACTCCATTCTCTTTCCCCAAAAGTTCAGCTGCTTGACAGTGCTCCATTTACCAAAGCTGCCTTATTTATAGTTGTGAATTTCATTTTAAAATAATTACCATAACATGTAAAATGAAGTTAGGATCACTTTGCTAGAAATTGATCTTTATGCCTAATTATAAATATTTGATGCTTAAAATGATATGTATCCACCTAAAAGTTCCTATTTAGGGTCCCTGCATGTTACTTATTTCAATGGATATTGAATGGACACTGGTTCTAATCCTACAGATATCAAAAAAGCAATGAGATAATATTAAGAACATTATGTCAAAAATTCAACAATGAATATGCAATGAGCAACTTCCTTGAATAGCACAACTTTTGAATCTGACAAGAATTGGAAAATATGAATGTGTCTGTATCTGTCAAAATAACTGAATTTTATCACAAATCTTCCAATAAATATATTACAGGCCAAGCAATTGTACTAGTGAGTGATATCAAATATTTATGCAAGAAAATAATACCAAATTTACACAATTGTTTTGAAAAAGTAGAGTCCAGCTTAACCATTATATCTCAACCTAAAAAAAGTATTTCTAGAAGACTATAATAAATATCCCACATGAATGTAACCAAAAAATTTCTTAACAGAATACTACGAATTAAATTCAGAACATATAAAAAAGATATTTTAAAATGTCCAATTGAGATATACCCCACGAATGCAAGGATGGTTTAGATATGAAAATCTGTAATTCATGAATTAACTGAATGAAGAGATATCATAAGGTTATCTCAGTAGGTACAGTAAAATATTTGACAAAATTCATCATCTAATCTGATAAAAATTTTCAACAAACTATGAATGAGACTCTTTATTTGACAAAGAACATCTGTGTAAAACCTTCGGTTAACATTATCCTTAATGATGAAATACTGAATTTTTGTCTTTTAATATCAAGAAAAACGGAAGAATGCCCTCTTTATTATTAAACATTGTATTGGAGGGCTTACCCAGTGCAATAAGACAATCAAATAAAATTATAAGTATAATATTAGAAAGGAATATATGAAAATAACTTTATTTACAGACAATAAAGTTATTTATATAGACAAGCCTAAGAAATCTGGGGGAAAAATTAGAACTGATAAATACATTTAATATGAACTTAAAGTACAAGGTAATATAAATATCAATTATATTTCTATTTATGAGAGTATATGATTAGAAAAGAAATTTAAAAGAATTACACTTATCATCAAAAAACATTAAAATATTTAAAAATAAATTTAACAAAATATGTGCAATTCCCCTTCCCTGAAAACTATAAAATATTACTAAGAGAGATTAGCAAAGTCCTAAATAATTAGATGCATATATCATGTTCATAGATTAGAGAACTGACTATTGCTAAGTGGTTATTCTTCCCAATTGAACAATATATTCATAACAGTTTGAAGTAAAACACTAGCATGAATTTTTTGATAAATTGGCAAGTTGAATCTAAGCTATATATGGAAAAAATACATAGGAGAATATCTTCATGACTTTGGGATATGCAAATGTTTCCTAAAGAAACACAACATCCACTAAATATAAAATGAAAAAATAATAAATTGGACTTTATCAACATATAAAACATCTGCTCATCAAAATACATGGATTAAAAGGTGAAAAGACAAGTCAGAGACTGAAAGAAGGATTTGCAAAACCCATCCATCACTAATTACTTCTTTCCAGGATATATACAATTTTTCTACAAATCAATAAAGAAAGACAAAAATGGCAAAGTGTGTAAGCCATACTTGTTCTCAAGGTCTATAGTATATTATGGGCCTATACAAGTGTATACAGACACTACCTCATTTTTAAATATTTAATTAACTTTTCACTGAATAAAAGAGAGAAGCAACATTACATATTGGTTTAAGATCAACGTCATTGGAGTAAAGTCATCTGAGTTATAATCCTATTTCTACCATTTCTTCAAAAGGTAAAACAGATATAAGACTAATAATTTCAAGGACATTTCTTTCAGATAAAATGAAAGGTGCACAATAAATAGTAGTTAATAAGTATTCTATTTATGAATAATAATGAAAGGGTATTGAAATTGGCACAACATATATGTTTCATAACTTCTGCTAAATTATATGCTTTTATTGAACATTCATGTTCTCCCATATTTGTAAACAATTTATGCTTTCATTTGTCAATACAAGAAATAAAAGTTTTCATGATCATCCTGAGATCTCATAATTATCAATAATTACCCTTTATTAAGTAAATAATATATACTAGATACTTCGTAGACACATAAATTATCTTCAGACAATTTTATAGCAGGATAGGGAACACTTGGATGCATTGTTTTGCCAATCAATCAAAGGAGGATTTATCACAATGGAAGAGAGACTAATCAGAAGGCACAAAGGAAGCTTTGGTTTTCTATCAGGATGGAGTGGGGTAGGAAAGGAAATCATTGTGCTAGTAGTTGGACCCAGAAACTTTGTCTTTTAGTGTTATGTTACTGTGGATTATGCTGTGCTTAGAACCCCAGGTCACCATCAATGCTGATAATGATCACAGTGACCAGAGACTCAAGAAGAAAAATACCACAAAATGAGGTTTGACAATGTAAAAATAATAACAATCCAGAGTAAAGTATGTGAAACCCTTCCTAGTCAAAGCCTAAAAAAATTACACACATCATTAAATGTGTTAGATTAACTTGTATAAATATTCACCATAATTGTAATTCCAAATTTTATGAAGGCTAAGCCTCAGAGTTGATCGTACATGTGGTGTGCCTCTAGGCTCATGTAACATGATTGACTATTCACAATATTTAACACCCTGCACTCATGAGAATAAGACTAATTCAATTCTCTACATGGCAGGGGGTGAGAGCTGCCACTCAATTGACTGAAGTCAATTTTCGAACTTCAGTCAGAATCAAGTTTCAAAATAGGATTAAAGTTCAATTATTAAAAATGAAAAAAGTTATATCTGATTTAGCTCCTGCTGTCTTTCCTTTCCATGGACAATGTACTATTCTCCATAAATTTTACCCACTGGCAGGGGTTTTGAAAATGGAGAAGTCTACTTTACATTAGAAAATATTCTGCCTACCTTCTGATTTAAACTGCTAACAAAATGACTTACAGTATTCCACACTAGTCAGACTGGACTTCTTGCTACCTGTCCGAATGACACCTGAGCTTATCACATCTGGAAAATTGATGATTCCTACAATGCCCTGACATTATCTCTTTAAATCATTCATCTTAGGTACAGGGATTCCAGTATGCCTTGAAAATACACCTTCTTTAATCTTGAAACTAAAATTAAATTTTTTAGCAGTAAGTTAGTCCTAAACTAAGACTGAAGAATTTGTTTTCTGACAATCACTTGTTTCTATATCAAACTCATATTTGAAAGGTTTTGAAAATAAGTCAAGAACTGATCACATATAGAATAAGAATTTTAATGGTTCCTTGAATTTCTCAAAAAGATGCATTAAAATTTTTTTGCAATAAACCTTATGAAGTTATAAAATTAGAGCAAATCACTTTATAATGGATAGACAAATCTTATATAACATTTTCAAATTTGGAATTACAATGAAGAACACATTTTCATACAGTTTTAGATTAGACCTTTTATTCCTAATTTTATAATATCTGAGATTGCAGTTGACATCATGGTTAATTATTCTTATTCACACTCTTTCACAATATTTAAAGTGCCTTAAAAATCAGGAATATGTTTTTTTCTAAAGGCTCACTAGTTTTAAAAGAGGACTTGTGTGTTCTACCCCTTATTTCTTTGCAGTCTTGATTTACATTTGCATTAGATGTAAGTTATTAAATAGCTTCTAGCATGATAGCTGTAACTTTGCAAAAGACATGAGTTCCAAAATTCTCAGTTTGGAGTGAAACTTAAGAGCACTGGAAATTTGACATAAAGGCTAATTTATGTAATAATCTCTGATTGATAAGGCATTGGAAATATAAAGTTTCTGAACTTTCATTATGACTCTTTGAAACATAATCTCATTTATGAATCCTTTTCACATGTCAGATAATATATATATTAATATGCACAGATCATCACAGTGGGCAAAAAGATTCTACAGGTTTTAGGTTCTGAAGGTTTTTGAATAAACCCATTAGAAAATATGTATAAGATAACTGGATAGGTAAATACATAGATAGATTATATGTATATACACATATGTTCTTTATAAATTTTTAAAATGTGATACTTCTTGTACATTTTTTGGCTAAGACTTAAAGTCACAAAATAATGATACCAAAAAATATTCCAATCAATTATAGTTACTAGATCTTCTAACATGGTCATCATCTAGTTTGCTCACAATAGCACCAGTTTATGCTCGTGCAGTATAAAACAGAATATTGCTACGATATCAGTTCTCCTCAATTATTAAGTTACCTTTTGTCCTAGATTTTTTAACCAAGTACTCTCATTCACAGTTACATTAAAGTAAATTAGGATGAGGGCCAGCCCAGTGAAGTAGTGGTTAAGTTCACACACTCTACTTCAGGGGCCTGGGGTTTGCAGGTTCAGATTCCAGGTGCAGGCCAATACACCACACGTCAATCCATGCTGTGGAGGTGGCCCACATACAAAACGAGGAAGACTGGCACAGATGTTAGCTCAGCAACAATCTTCCTCAAGCAAAAAGAGGAAGGTTGGCAACAGGTGTTTAGCTCAGGGACTATCTTCCTTACCAAAATATAAAAATAAATAAATAAACTGGGATGGGTTTGACAGATCTCCACTTTGTACTTTAAATTGTACCATGGTCTTTTCTAGAAGTATGACAGATACATAAGCAGTATATTATTTTAATGTAAGAACAAACTAGTGAGTCACCAGTGATAATCTATCCCTCTTTTCTCAGTCCTTTCCAGAAGGAAAGAATACAATATCTCTCATTTAAAGGCAGCTTGTAGATTTTGAAGATCCAAGCAGCTACAAATAGCTAACTTGTTCTTTTTTCACTTGGCAGCAGGAGAAGGATTTGATAATACTTCCCTGTGAGCAGAAAGATGCTTGACTGCAAGTAAGCTGGGTCAGTGGGAACCACAGGAAATGATGAGTGATGTCTATGTTTTATATGAGAGAAAAATTGAAGCCACACGGTCCTGTCATAGTGTTTATAAGGAGTTGTCTATATGTTTTTGCTGTAGAGGTTTGGTTGCTTATTCTGTGGTATAAATCAGGGGTTGGTAAGCCAAATATGAAATTCCATCTATTTTTGTAAATACTTCATATGTTGCCTATTTAATGAAGCCAATTTTTAGTCAATAAATAAATATTTCAAATATTATTCAATTGTAACTGCTTTGAACTACCTCTTTTGCTCAAAAATGCCATTGTTTGGAAGATAAATTATGTGACCTCTATACATATACAGGATAGGATGCGATATTGTAAAACATCTTTCAACTCATAACCTATCTCAAGGTAATAAAAGACTTGAGGGAAAAAAAGACCTGAAAAGATATCCTTGAAGACAGTTGTCGGAGTTCTTACTGCCTGTATTGTGCCAACCCCTCTTCCTGTGCAGCAGTGGCTGCTGCTGTACTCAACCAAAATTTCAAATCTCCCTCAACTCAGTTAGCTGGAAGCACCTGCAAGAGACACTCCTGGAGATATTACCATTCTCTGCTATTTGGGAGACATACATCTTTTGTTTCACTCCCACAAAAGGAGTCTTTAGGTGTCTAATTGTGGCTGCAGATGCCATGCCTAGAGACATTTTGAAGAGGAACAGGTATACTGATGGTCAGATATATTTTCCAGAAAATGGGAAACTGCACAAGAGCTCAAAGATGAGATGGGAATGGTTTAAACACATTTTCGTGGTTTATACGTTTAATCAATAGTTAAGAAGCTATTGGGTTAAACAATGATTTTATTTCACATCTTTAAATTCATTTGAGAAGAAATAAAAATTTTTGACTTTTCATGAAAGGGGATTTGTCTGTAACGATGTGTTACTTAAGGAAATAAGTTACATATAATTTATGCAAATTATGTGCAAAATGTGCACTATTTCTAAAAATATTTTAGTACTAACGAATAAAAGACATTTTATCCTGGTGGAAAAGCTTGTCACTGGTGTCCAAACTCTTCTTATATTATGAAATATGTAGCAGAATAATCATTTAATTGTTAACCAAGTTTGTTTATTAAATTTATCCATAAAAAAGGTCAGAGTACAGAACTGCTAAAATTGTATTATTCAGTAATAAGTTAAACATTTCAATTTGAATTTGAAATAAGACAAAATTAAAATCACATGCATGTATACATACAAGTGCATTTTTTACCTGAAAATGGTTCATCACATTCACAAATGAAACTATTTGTGGTAATATTGCTGTAATTCCCATGGAAACAGACGTATGGTTGACATTGGTCAATTATTTCTGAACAATTTATGCCTATAAAAATGAAAGAAAATTATTTTTTCAAGTAGATTAAAGTATTTACATTGTTTATTAATAGTTAATTATGGTCATCAATTTTCCCCAAATTCTTTAATAAGGAATAATATAAAAATTTTGAGAAAATGTAATTCTAATTAAGAAATAGTGCTGCATAATGATCTATTTAAATAGAAACAAAAATTAATTTCAATAAATTTAACATCAGTTTCTCTGTCTTATGATCCCATAATATTAAAATATCTTTCTGATTACTGATATTTGAGTTTGGTTACTTTGCATGATAATTTGAATTTATAATCATGTTTTGACAATAGATAATATTAATACATGTAGATACCAGTTCTTCAACACACAGTGGTAGCATTGCAGTGGTAGTCTACAATACATTGAAATGTATATAGTGTCTTAGCCCTACTACCTGGCCAAGGCAACAATCCAAAAAGGAAAACACAAGGATGAACCAGGGCACAGTTTCAGTTAAGCAAGATGAATAAGCTGTAGAGGTCTGCTGTACAACATTGCACCTGACATCAGCAATAATATATTGTACACTTAAAATTTTGTTAAGAGGGCAGATCTCATATTAAGTGTTCTTTCCACAGTAAAATAAAATAAAAATCTAAAATTATGAGAGAAAAAAAAAAGAAAAAGCTGCTTGGATTCTCAGAAGCTATGCACAAACTTCTAAGTTCTACATGTTCTTGCCCTTGCTGCTATATCACATTTTCCAAATCCCTCTTACACAAACTATCACGGTCCTACTATATCACATACCATAACTTTGCAGAGCATATTTTCCTATGCAGTTAATCACCTCAAAATATCCTCCATAGAAGAATGTGCCTAGAAAATTCCAGGGCATGGTAAGTGGGCACATTACTACAAAACATCTGTACATGACTTGGCAATAGGCCTGCCCTCCCACTCTAATTGAATTTTAATTTAATTTGTAAGCAGATTTTGCCAATATCATTGATGCCTTTCAAATTCCTTACAGACTGACATCCCTGTTCACTAACACAGAACACTTCTTCCTTCTTGTACCTCCAAACAACCCCCAACACAATGAAAATATGTCCATATAATTGTATGTTAAAATATTTCCATACTCAAAAACTAAATTAAGAGTAGAATGTGCCATAGGTTATGTCCTATTTCAATTTCAATAAGTGTAATGGGACAAATTGTGACTCCCAAAATTCATACGTTGAAATCCTAAACCTCAGGATCTCAGAGTGTGACCATATTTGTAGACAAGGTCTTTAGAGAGGTTGAATGAAGTCATCAGGCAGGGTGTTAATCAAATGTGACTGATGTCCTTATAAGAAGAGGAAGCTTGGACACACAAACACATACTGAGGGAAGATGATATGAAGACTCAGGAGGAAACGGTCATCTCTGGACCAAGGAGAGAGGCTTCAGAAGAAGCCAACCCTGCCAATACCTCCATCTCAAACTTTTAGACCTTAGAACTCTGAGGAAATAAATTTCTGTTGTTGAAGACACTCAAACTGTGGTACCTCTTTTGGCCGCACTAGCAAATGAATACAGTGAACATTCTCAATTTCTTTGGCAATTCTACATATTTCTGTATCTTCTGAGATTTAAAATTGAAGTAATTATAATTAAAGTGGCATAATGGTATATACTGTGTTTTAAAAAATAAATAAGTAATATTAGGTACTTTTATGGCATTTAAAATTTAAGGGTTTAAATTGCCTATGGCTGTGTTTCTAATAAATAAGCAAACAAACATTGGGTAAGAAACAAACCACTCTACGCAGTTGGAGTAAAACCATTGAAATGATATTCCACAGTATACGATTACATATACACCAAGTAATATTCTGATAGATGGCGTAAATTTTCCGTTCAAATATTCTTTAGAATTCTTTGGAGAAGTTAAAATGTATGCTTTAGGAGCTCTCAATTAAATGGGTTTTCATTCATCCCAAATCAGCAATTTGAGTGCTTTTCCTTTTTCACTGAGGTGCTAATTTTAGTCACCTGATATACTACTGGATGAGTGAGGTAACTCATCTTTTATCACTAATGCCAGTAAAATCAAATGAGAATTTGTTCCCAGTTATAGAGAGAGGATATTCGGTGGATTTTGCTGGGATTAACTTCTGAAGTAGTCTTGGTACCTCCTTACTATAGAATTTAAAATTACTCCTTAAAAGATTGGTTTAGGGGCTGGCTCAATGGCGTAGTAGTTAAGTTCGCATGTTTGCCTTCAGTGACCCGGGGTTCCCCGATTCCAATCCCGGGTGCGGACATGGCACCAGTTGTCAAGCCATGCTGTGGCAGGTGTCCCACATATAAAACAGAGGAAGATGGACAGGGATGTTAGCTCAGGACTACGCTTCCTCAAAAAAAAAAAAGAATAAAAAGATTGGCTTAGGTCAATTTTAGAGCCCACAATGGCTTATTGAGTTATTCACTACATTTTACCAGAAAGCCTCCTCAAACTTGCCTCCAATGGGGTCTTCCAAGGCACATGGAAGAAAAACCTTGGTGAATCCCCCAAGCCTGCCCAGCAAAAGTTACATCCCTGAGCCTGATCTGCTCTAGTCATGTCTGCTGCTCACACTCCTTCCTCCTTCATGACCAAAATATGCTACCAACCTGTTATCTGTTTTCCCGTACTGTCATTGCAAACCACGTCAAGTACTTCCTTTGTTAGCTCATTGTTGCCTCGCCTATTACCTTGGAACTCTCCATGCCGAGTCTCTGGAACGCTTATTAAAAGAAAGCCTTTCATAAGTTCCCAAACTTTAAATATTCCTTGCATTTCTCAATGTTTCTCTTCACTTTCTGCTGATGACCCAAATTCCCTAGTAAACTTTCAAGTAGAGATAGCTTACTTTCCCTTAAATCCTCACTTTAGCCTCAGGTAATACAGTTTACATTGTTTCTAAATTGCCCTTCTTCTGGCTTCATCCAGTCACCAAATATCTCCCTTTTACAACCTTTCCTCATCATTGCCTCTCATTTAGCTTATTATAACCAGTTATTCATTCTATCACGCTCTTTCCTTCCTTGTCACTATCTGTCAATCATGTTATAGGTGCCACTACAACATCCAGTAAGAACACTGCTTTTGGCTTACAATGATCTTTTCCTCTCCAGCTTTCTCCAACAACTTCAAGCTTCCCCACAAGCGAATGGTTCCTTACCTTCCTCTCCTCAGATCCATACTTCATTTCCACATTATCACCCAGAACTGTTGAACCCAAATATCACATGCCCGTGAATTTCATGCAATGAATAATATTATCCTGATCATTTTACTTTTTAATATATGAGACATTAAGAGTGAAAATAGGTATTTCAGGATAAAACACATGTGTTTTTAAGAAACTCTCTTTAAATAAGCAGAAAAACTCTTTTAGAGAATGCCTGATAGGATTTTTATATGTCCAGGATCCAAATTTAGCCCATTCTAAAAAATCTGTAAGACTTTTAAAAATGTAGCTTGTTTTTTGTTAAGTAACAGTTTAAAAATTCAGTTTATTTTTCTATTTTAATAGAATTACATAATTCTTAAAAACAATCTTACCTGTAAATGGTGGGTGACAGATACATTCATATCCTTGCTTATTCCATTTTCCTCTTTTATTAATGCAACTGCCATTATTTTCACATGGTTTATGAGAACATGCATCAACTTCCTGGCAGTATTTTCCAGAAAATGGAGGCTGACAATGGCAGCTGTATACCTTGCTCCAAACTTCAGAAAGACATTTCCCATGCCCAGAGCAAAATTCTGAATGCAGAGGTTCCTGGCAGAACTGCTCTTTCACAGTCACATTTAGTCGAAGTCCCAGTTGACAAAGCGATGGACCATTTGCCATTACTGTGATAAAATAATGTGTCCCAACACTCAGCCACTGAGAATTCACAGTGTGCATTCCTTTCAGTTTGCAACCAAAAAGTAACTGATCTTCAGTTGTGGCATTTTGCACACAGTCAATGAACGATGCTTCAGAAACATTCATCAAATTTATTTCTGGAGACTGAAGAGATGGTTCAGAAGAAATTACAAGAATGTCTCCTAATTGAATTTGCAAAGGGCAAATCTGGGGAACAACTTGATTGCCTAAAGGGCTCATTTTAGTATTTACATCCCCAAACCAGCAATCTCCATAGAAGTCCGTGCAGATGTTTTCCGACAGTGTCCAATTCACCACATACGATGAGGGTTGTGTATGCCATTCCTCCACCAATTGCCACTTACATGTCATTTTTCCATTTATAACTGTGCTGTGAAGAACCACCAGGCTCAGAAGCATAACTGATTTGTTAGTCATTTTTGGCAATTGTATTTTACAGTCTATCATGAAAGTGTCATAAAGAATTGCTGCAAAATGGGCTTTCAGTATTGCTGGAGATTTCCAAGCAGTGATTTTGTTCAGACGGAACTGATTTTTTTCCTATTCCCAAAGTGCAAGTGGATTTGATGACAGTGGCTTGTGATCAAGAAACAGTAGAGTTCAACTGTTTAAATATTCCTTCAAACAGAAAAAAACACATTGTTAGTGAAGTTTTTCCTAAATTACTTAAGGATAGAGAAAATTCTTAGCTGTTTTCTGCAAGGATTGTGTCAGCAGCAGTTGGGCACCTTCTTTGTGAAACAAGGCCAGGAAAAATGTGGGGAAGATATATTGCATCTCATCCTTCCCTCGATAATCACCTGCTTCTGAAAAGTTCTGGTATCTTTACATAATTAAACCAGCACCTTACTTCAGCCTTTTGTATGTTTTCTTTATATCAAGCTTCAACATAACTGAAACACACCCATAGTCAAGATCCCTCTTTTACAGATGGTTTTAATTTTCTTCAAATATAAGTATTACTCTCTGATTAGTTTTAGAAAAACACCTTGAAAGCATCATTCATAAAATAAGAATAAAAATGTCTTAAATATAATGTTCATGTAATATTTTCATACAAACATAAGCCTTAAGGTGCCTGCTGGTGACAGATCATGTTCCTCTAATCCAGGAGGTGGGAGCTCCCACATTTGTAAAAGACTCATAGAAAATTCTGTTGTATAAACAACTAAACTTAGAATGAGTCTTCACCCAGCTTCTACAGGAATGGTGGGAGGGTGGAGAGCAAAGTTGGAAAAGCAAGCGTAAGATGGTGTAATGAAAGGATGATAAATAGAAGTAGCATGTGGTGACTTTTTGTTTCATCACTCAGCACTGGTGTGAAAGGAGAGGTCAGGGAATCAATCCTGTTGGAAGGCACCATTACTCCCAGAGGGTAAGAAACTAAATAGGGATTTTGAGATTTAATATATTGACCCATTTAAAAAAATAGTAACTACCATTCATTGAGGGTTTTCTCTCTGTAAATACCTCTACTACCTGATTAACAAATAAACTGTAATCCTTACAACAAAATTCAAATTCTGAGAAGATAAATGGTACGATGGGAAAACATGCTCTTTGGATCTCGGTTATGTTATTTATTCATCCTGCATTCTTTGGCCACATGGGTTTTAATTCCCTCCCTCTCACATATGTAAGAATATAGTAAATATATTAATATAGAGAAATTAACATAGTAGTATTGAATTAACAATATAGTATCGAAGATTGAATTCGACTACGTAAGCACATACAAATCATTCTATAAAAGGTAGTGCTTGTTTCACTCAGCAGGTAAGTGGAATATCTCGAGTTAAAATTCAGGTTTGTCAGATTCAAAATCCCAGCATTTCCTACTATACCTTGATTATCAATTAGATATTGTGAAAATAAATGGTTCTATGCTGTTATGTGATGTAATTAATTTAACTCATATCAAATATTTATGGTAAATCTAATTTCTTAATGGCTATTCTAGAGCATGTAGAAATTAAACTTGAGTTATAAATTACTTCTTTGAAAATTCAATTGTGGACATTATAACTCTATAAAAGATAATTCATATAAGTAATGTATTACCTTAATATGCAATGAGAAGGTAAAATTACAACTTACTTAGACTCAAAAGTTATGTATGATCATTTTCATTTCAAATATGTTTATCATAATACAAAACACAGGATTTAAATTAACAATTTTGCTAAGGCTTAAAGGTGCTTTAAAGAAGCATATTTGATCCCAATCTATGTGCAGGGTAATATGCTAGGTACTGGGGATTCATCAATGACCAAGTGAAATAAGGTATCAGGTAAAGAACTAAGAGCTTAATGAAGGAGAGAGAATTATTAGGCAAGCAAGATCATCAAATCGCTATGAAAAGAATAGTCGAGAGCACTGTGAGATCAGGTAGCAGGGACATTTAAGAGGAGACAAGAATAAACTTGGACAACGAAATGGAATCATCTGGGAAAATTGCCAACGGAGGCGTATTCCAGGAGAAAACCTCCATGTAAAGATTTTGAGATGAGTGTGACACTAGATACCTTTGAAGAAGTAAGAGAAGCCAAGCTTCTAAACGCAGAGGGAAAAGAAATTATGATAAAATATAAGCTCTCGATTTACAGAGAGATTACATCAAGAAGGGGCAGGCATTGCCAGTAAAGTTGCTCACATTCTGTCTGAGGGCAATGGAGAGCCTGTGGAAGATTTTATATAGGAGATTAACAAGAGTGAATTTTACTTCAATGACATCAGTTTAGTTGCAGGGTGAGGATGTATTGGTGGGTACAATTGGGGGAGCCGAGACATTTGTGGAGGAGTGAGTAGCACTAATCTGGTAAAACAACAGTAATGGCCGGATTCATACAGTGGCAGCAGAAATATAGCAACATTGGTGGAGCCCAGAAATACTTAAATTAGAATGACAACGTCTTCAAGCTGCTGACCTAAGGAGAAAGAAAAACCCAAGAGAAGCAGGTACAGAAACAAGATGGCAAGGGCGAGGGGGATGTCAGAATCACTTATGCAGACACTGAATTTGCAGTGCCCCGCAGCGATTTTCTTGTAGAAGTAGCTGGACATCAATAGTATAGACACATATGAGCACAGGAGAGAAAGCTGGGCTGGAATTCAAAATCTGATCATATCAATTACATATTTTTATATTTCAATATGTAAAGTTGTTGGAAGGATGTTTTAAAATGGGAAAGACTTGGGGCTGGGCTTGGTAGAATAGTGGTTAAGTTTGCATGCTCTGCTTCGGTGGCCGGGGTTTGCCAATTCAGATCCTGAGTGAAGACCTACACACTGCTTATCAAGCCATTCCGTGGCAGGCATCCCATGTATAAAGTAGAGGAAGATGGGCACAGATGTTAGCTCAGGGACAATCTTCCTCAACAAAAAGAGGAGGATTGGCGGCAGATGTTAGCTCAGGGCTAACCTTCTTCAAAATAAAATAAAATAAAATGGGAAAGACTTGATCTTGTTTAAATCATGAGCAAAGGACACAGAGGGAGATAATACGGCAATATGGAAGAAGATACGTGGCAATGGATACAGCACAGAAGGGGAGGAAGGAGGGAAGATTGCTGTAGGCTATTGAGGTTGCAACTTTGGTGGCAGAGAGTTGAGGAATTTATCTTGTGGGATCTTCTATTTTCTCTATGAAATAGGAAGTGATTGACGGAGATAGTAGGTTTGGAAGAAAGAGTGGAATGGACAAGATGTGAAATAAACCATGAGGAAAATGTGAGAATATGTTAATTAGGAAAAAACAGGAGAATCACTAAGCAATACTGAAATACTTTTGTGGCTGTAAATCCCAAATTTACGGTAGTATCAACCTGCACAGGTGCATTATTTTCCCAGTAGCCTAGTTGAAAAAGATACAATAAAAAATTAAGTAGTAAATGGGTTTAAACAAACACAGGCAGCAATTTCTTTCCATGTGTAAATGCTAGGAAACCAATTTCATTTGCATGGAAGCAGAAGGATGTCTGTGTGACATTTTTAGATTCGCTGCAGCTGTGAGCTCGCATTACTGCGGGGCTAATCCTGTGCTTCTCAGAATTCACTGGGCCCCTAATTATTGCACATTGATATTTTCTAAGAGAAAGTGACTTGATGCATTGCATTTATATCTGAGGAAAATTTCAGTAAATGAAAATAGAAGCCAAAAAAAAAAAACCCAGAAAAATCTCTATGAGGTCAATTTGCATCTATATATGCTAAATACAAAATACTTTGAGTTTTATTACAAAAGAGATTAATATAAACATAAAGTATGGATACATTTGAATAAGGAGAAGTAATTTGGACTCAAAAGTAAATATAATGGCATGTGACTCAGTTCATTTATAAAGACGCCCTTCAAATCAAAGTAGCAAGTCAGATGACATTCTGCTCACTTCTAAGCACATACATATGTTCACAGTATGTTTAAGAGTTGAAATTAGGAATCTTTTTCATCCCATGAGACATTGCCATCTTATAAATTTTTGAGTCAAGAAGTCTAGAAGTCTAGGGGCTATGATGGAGACATTCAAAGCATTGTACATAATTGTAACCATAACATCACTTGGCAGCGATGCTACCAGGATAATATTTCACAGGAAAACCTACTGAGAAATTTCAGATGATATGAGCTGTATCACTTTTATATTAGTTTTGTAGTTAGGTTATTCTAACAAATAAAGCCCAACCTATATTCCATAGTTAACAAAACATGGAGAACACTTCTCTTATTCACATATACAAATCGTCTTAAATGACCTCCTTTAAAAAATAAGAAAATAGATTCAAACAAATAAGTTTTATATGAACAAAGAATGATTTGAATACAATGCAGGAATAATACTGTTTGGATTATAACGGGAATTCAATAAAAGATAGCTGAGTTAGGCTGAAAGAAATCGTATGTGATTCATTTGCATGGTGCTCAATACATAATATCATGAACTGTGGAAGTTTTTAAGGAGTTTGTGGTTCATTCTGTATACTAGTGATCTTTTTCATTTTTCACCACATTGCAAAGTACGACCTCCACAACAACAGCTTTTTATTCTTATAAATTATATATTATACTTCATAGAACATATCCAAAATGAAAATTAGAAACGTAGGAGATAAAATGAACAGACACAAAAATCCTAATGATTTGTGCCTGACCACTAGAGAGTGCACAACACATTTTGGATACCACATATTGTATTGAAATTGTGGGAAGGGAATGAAAATGTACTTTAGAAATGTCAATATAGCTGCCAGCAGCAAGGAAGATGAAAATTCTAGCAGGGAGTCCAGAAAAGGGCAAAAATTGTAAATTTTAAAATTAGAGCTGAGACAGAAGTAATGAGGAAGAGACAGCCAATTTAGGAAGAAGAATATTCAAAACAGGGTTACTAATAGGACATGAGATTAAACAAAGGGGTTCGGGTGAAAGCTGACAAACAGAATCCTGAAGAACATTAATGTTCGAGAGATAGGGGAGAAAACAAATCTCAAAACAACCTTGCATTCTGTTAAGGAAAACAACAGAGGAAAAAGTTTCTAGAATTTTTGCAGAGCTGGTACTTATATAAATTATGAAGTGAATTTACTACATTTGATGATTACAATGCAGTTTAATTGATGCCATAGCAATAGAATGATTAGAATGAGACAGTGGGTTTACAGGAGTTAAGGAAAAGAAAAATCCAGTGTAAAAATTCTGTAAAACAATGTCTACGAAAGAAAGGAGAGTGAATAGAGAAGTCAGCAAAGTGGAATTAAAATCTGACTTGAGACATCATTTCCTACAGAAAGCTTTGTTCGAGCTCAAAACTCTAGCTTGGGTACCCCTCCCCATGTGTCTTCACATTGTGATATGTCTCCAAATGCTTAACATAAAATAATGTGCAAAAATGTATCTTCATTCTATTCCCTGAAAATCCTTTTACTTCTATCGTTCACCTTTCTATTATTGTAAGCTAAAGAAGTCAAGAATGGAGTGAATATAGGGAATGTGTGGGGGTCAGTGGTGTTAGGAGATGGAATGGGCCAGGAGACAGCATGTTTCAAGGATGAGTTTAGGAATGGAGAGTGTCATGGGATGAGGTTTAGGGGTGGATTAAGCTCAGAGGTTTTTTTTCCTCATTCTCATTTACTTATAAATATATAATTTTATGATACTATTTTACATACTGAAATGGCCAGGAATTAAATTTAGTCTGTTATTATTGTAAAACTATTTTCCTTTTAACTCTACATGCTCAATGAGTAGCCTTCAAAATTTTTCAATGGCTGCTATTAAAGAGTACTTATATTATAAGAAACACAGTTCACCTTCTGTGAATTAAAATAGATTTTCTGTAAGTAACCTAGACTAGAAAATTAATTACATTTGTATCAGCATATCTGTGTGCGTCCGTGTGTGTGTGTGTGTGTGTGTGTGTGTGTAGCCTTCAATCAGTCTAAGTAATCAGAACATAATAGGATCATTATTTTTATTCCCATTTTGTAGATGATTAAAACGAGAATTTAAATGATTACATCAAGCTTTCATTATTTACCTCTTTCAAGATCATATGTCCTATCTCTTGGCTGAGATCATATGTTTTTCCAGAATGAATTATAGTTCAATGAAGAAAAACTACATTTGAGGAAACTATCTAAATTACGCTTGCCATAATTTAGTTAGTATATAATATCTGGGTCCAAAATGGTAATGGGAATGGAATAAAAAATCCTTGTGTTTTAATTCAAGAGAAGAACTAGTGATGCTTGGTAACTAACTGAACATACAATATAAAGGAGTCACCATTTTAAAGGCTATCATTTTAATTACTATTATGGACTTTATATTAGCTTTTCTATATCTTGTGGTTAAACTTTATCAAAACATTTCATTTCATATATGACATTGTGCAAAAGCATAGAGATTATTGTTGACATACCAGAGTACAGTCTAAGAAATCAGAAATTATTTAGTAATGCTCTAATCTTACTTTAAAAATATCACCTCAGCAAGATTGCCATTATCTAGAGATTGAAAACATTAACGTTAAACAGAAAGTGATGATATAACAGCACCATATCTTTCCCAACATGATTGCTCGCTTTGAGGAAAGAGAAATGTTTCCATAAAATAAAAATTTGAATAAATTATGATTTCATTTAGACTTCCTTTCTCCCCACATTTAATTCAGAATATTATCTTATAGTTTTTTTCAAATTAGGTGAAACTTCCTTTCCATTGTCTATACATTTCAGTTTCCATAAAAATTTTTAAAAAATGTTCTCTGTTAAAATAGTGATCTTCCATTGAAATTTACATCACTAAAATATATGAAATGTCAGAGACTGTATGAGACCTACAGCCAAAAATGTTTTGAGAGTAGGACCTATTTTTCCCATTTCAAGTACTGCTCCTCGCTTTTTAAAATTTATTCCTCAGAAATGTTAAATGCCATAGAAGTGTTAGACCTTCCTACATCTTTTAGTATCTGCTAGAGATATAATTATCCCTTGCTGAGGCCTCAAATAAATGATTTTTAAGTCTTGCGCAATATGCTGGAAGCCCACATTCTTTGAGAATCTGAATGTCAAGACAAGTAAGGAATTAGTGGCTTTGGTGAACAATGTCACTGGCCTGGACAGAGCCCTTCCTTTAGTTATTTCAGATCTAGACTGGAAAATGTAAAATCAAGAAAATCTTGTTTGTAATATTCCCACCTCATATGTTAAAATAAAACTTGTAAATTACAGTTTTGAAAGCCAAAACAGAACTATACAGAATTTGGGACGTTCATTCTCAAACTAGAGAAGTCATTCTACTTGCAATGTAATTTACGCAAAAAGAAAAAAAATATTGTCATAGAGAAAACTCAAGATGACTCACATTTCTTACGTGTTTTAAGGAAATTAAAGAGAGAGTGAACTTCAGTCAAGAAATGGGAGACTAGGAGGAGTCACAATAAAGATGCTGGGAAAAAAAAAGAAAGAAATTAAATGTAAAGATGTGAAAGTTAAAAGGAAGGAATTAAAACATACGGACACAGCAAACAGAAAAGATGAAACAGACAGCAGCTTATTCTAAGTGACCCAAACCTACCCAAGATAAAGTATGATCTATTAAAAGTGACAAAAATATAGACTAAATGATTTTCTTGGACATTTTCAAATTTATTAATCTTTATTAAAATTTTATTTTATTATTACTAAAGTTAAAGAAATAGAATCATTTAAATCATTAAAATGATATTTCATGAGAAACTTATAAAGTGAAATCAGCTCTCTGCTCTAAAAATCATCACTTGTTCTGTCCAACTCCTCATAGAATGTATATTCAATTTTTTTAATCTATTTTTTCAAGAAGTTACTTCTACGTTGCCAAATTACATGTACATACTTTTTAAATAGAGAGGTTTTTTAAATTCCAGAGGGTTTTAGATCTACAGAATTATGAGGAAGAATGCAGTGTTCTTACATATATCACATTACCCAGGCTTCCCCATTTTTTATCTGAGATTAGTGTGATACATTTGTCACAATTAATGAGCCAACATTAGTTAATCAACTTTACTTAATGTCTACACCTTGTTCAGATTTCCTTAGCTTTCACCTTATGTTCTTTTTCTTTTCCAGGATCCCCTCCAGGTTACCACGTTACATAGAGTAGTCCTATCTCTTTAGGCTCTTGGTTGTGATAACTTCTCAAACTTGCCTTGTTTTTGATGACCTTGACATTTTTTAAGAGAACTGGTCAAGTATTTTGTAGAACACCCTTCAACTGAAATTTGTCTGATGTCCTTCTCATAGTTAGACTGGAGGAGTATGTTTGGGGGGGAAGACCACAGAAGCAAAGTGCCATTTTCATCACATCCATATTGAGGGTACATAGCATCAGTATGACTAGTCACTGCTCATATTTACATTGGTGATCCAGCTTGAGCTGGTAATTGTCAGGTTTCTCCACTTTAAAGTTACTCTTCTTTTTTTTCTCCCTCCATTTTCATCCTGTATTGTTTGGAATATGATAAGAATATGTTTAGTTTTATAAAAAAAAAAAAAAACTGCCAAACTCTTTTCCAAAGTGGTGTTACCATTTTTCATTCCTACCAGCAATGAATGAGAGTTTCCATTATTCCACATCCTTGCCATCAGTTGCATTGTAAGTTCCTTGGATTTTAAACATTCTAATAGGTGTTTAGTGGTATCTCATTGTAGCTTGAATTTTGAAATTCCTAATGACAAATAACGTTGAACACTTTTTCATATGCTTATTTGCTATCTGTATATCTTCCTTGGTGAGTTGTCTGTTCAGATCTTACGTATATTTTTAAATTTGGGTCTTTCATTTTATTATTGTTAAGTTTTAAGAGTTTTTTTAAATATTTAGACACAAAACCTTTATCAGATAAGCGTTTTGCCAATATTTTCCCTGTCTTTTCACTTTCTTAACAATGTCACTTGCAGAGCAGAAGGGTTTAGTTTCAATAAAGTCTAAATTTTCTTTTTTTCATTAACCATGCTTTTAGAATTGTATTTTGCATCTTGAAATCAGGTAGAGTGAATCCTCCAACTTTTTTCTTCTTCAGTATTGTGGCTGTTCTAGTCTCTTGCCTCTCCACACTTTAGAACCAGGTTGTCAATATCAACAAAATAGTTTTCTGTGATTTTGACTGGGATTCTGCCGAAACTTTGGAACAAATGGGGAAGAACTGACATCTGAACTATTCTGAGGCTCCCAAACAATGAAAAGGGAACATTTCTCCATTTATTTATAGCATTTAAAATTTTTTTCATCAGAGTTTATAACTTTATGTATCTAGGTCTGTAAATATTTTCACAGATTTATATCCAATTATGTTTTGTTGTGCTATTACAAATGTCATTTTTTTTCTTTTAAATATTAATTGTTCACTGCTGTTACATAGGAAAGCAATTCACTTTTACATGTTAATGTGTATCTGGGACTATGCTATAGACATTTATTAGCTCTAAGAAATTTTGAGGGTAGGAATAGAGACAGTTTTATTTCCTCCTTATCAATCTGCATTCCTTCTACTTGCTTTTCTTGTCCAATTGCACTAACTAGGAATTCCAGTACATACTGAATAGGAATGATGAGAGAACATTCTTGTCTTGTTCCTGATCGTAGGAGGAAAGTATCTCAGTTTTCACCATTAAAGTAGGTTTAATGAAGGTTTTGTTCTGACATTGACTGAAGGTTTTTTTTAGATGTTCTTTATCAAATGGAGGATTTTCCCCTGTATTTCTAGCTTTCTCCGAGTTTTTATCATGATTAGCTGTTCGATTTTGTCAAATGGTTTTTCTGTCAATTGATGTAATCATTTGATCTTTCTCCTTCAGTCTGTTGATATAGTGGATTATACCAATTAACTTGAAAATGTAGAACCAGCCTTGCAGATGCAGAATAAATGTCAATTTTTCATGGTGTACAATTATTTTTATTTGTTGTTTAATTCACATAGCTAATATTTTTTTGAGAATTTTGTGCCTATGTACATGAGAGAGATTAGTAGGTCTTTTCCTTTATTTTAATGTCTTTGTCTAGTTTTGGAATTAGGTTAATACTGGTCAGAGAGGTGCTAGAAAGTGTTCCTTCTGCTTCTATTGTCTGGAAGAGATTATAAAGAACTGGCACCATTTCTTTCCTGAATAGTCGGAAGAATTCGCCAGTGAAATCACCTGGGCCTGAAGATTTATTCTGAGGAAGGGCATTAATTACTGATTCAATTTCTTTAACAGATATGCACCAATTCAGATTAGTTCTGTCTTCTTACATGAGTCCTGAGAGTTTATGTCTTTCAAGGTATTGGTTCATTTCAACTAACTTATCAAGTATTGGGCCATAAAGTTGTTTTTAGTACCCTTTTATTATCCTTTCAATGTAGATAAGAACAATAATGTTGACCCCTGTTTCATTTATGCTGTTAGTAATTTGTGTCCTCTCTCTTGGCTAGCTTGCCTAGAGTCTTTATCAGTTTTACGGGCCTTTCAAAGAATAAAGTTTTGCTTTTGTTGATTTTGTCTCTTGTTTTCCTGTTTTTAATTGTATTGATGTCTGCTCTAATTTTTATTATTTCTTTTCTTTTGTTCATTTAGGCTGAAATTGCTCTTCCTTATCTAGTGTCCTAAGGTGGAAGCTTAAGTTATTGATTATTGATCTTTCCCTTTCTCTAATATATGCATTTAATGCTTATACATTTTCCTCTGTGCACTGCTTTTGCTGCATCTCACAAAGTTTGATAAGTTTCATTTTCCTTTTCATTTAGTTCAAAATATTTTTGAAATTTTCTTGAGATTTCTTTGACCAAACTGTTATTTAAAAGTGAATTGTTAAATTTTTAAATATTTGTACATTTTCCAGCGATATTTCTCATACTGAATTCTAGTCCCATTCCATTGTGGCCTGAGGGTATATACTTTGCATGATTTCATTCTTTTAAATTTGTTCAGGTATGTTTTACATCCTTGGATGTGGTCTATCTTGCTGAATGTTCCATGAATAGTCGAGAAGAATGTGTCCTGTTGTTGGACAGGGTATTCTGTAAACGCTAATTAGATCAAGCTGATTGATAGTGCTGAAATGGTCAACCGTATCTTTATTAGGTTTCTGCCTGTTCGACTTATCAGTTACTGACAGGGGTATTTGATATCTCCAGTGATAATAGTGGATTTTGTCTTTCTCCAATCAGTTTTATCAGTTATTGCCCTAATATTTTGACAGACTTATTAGGTGCAGACACATTAAAGATAGTTATGTCCTCCTGGAGAATTGACTCCTTTATTATCAGTTAGTATCCCTCTTTATCTCTGATAATTTCCCTTGTTCTAAAGACTGCTCTATCTGTAATTAATCTGGCTACCCCAGCTTTCTTTTGATTTGTAGTAATGTAGGATATGTGTTCCCATCTCTGGTAACCTATCTGAGTCTTTACACTTAAAGTGGGTTCCTTGTAGGCAACATATAGATGAGTCTTGTTTTGTTATTCTTCACTCTGATAAGCTCCTTTTTGTAACTGTATTTCATTCATTTCCAGAGGCCTGTTTTTCAATATGCTCTGGTATTATCTGGGTATTTTATATAACATTTTATCTCATCTTTTAGTATGTGAATTATACTTTTTGTAATAAATTTTTATTGATTGCCCTACCATTTACATATACTGTTTTCACTAATCCAATTCCACCTTTAAGTAAGAGTATTTTTCATATGTAGCCCTGTACCTTAAACAGAATATTCTCATTTTCTCCCTATTGTCTCTTGTGACATTGCTGTCATTCATTTCACTTATCAATATGCCATAATCACCCAATATATTGTTACTATTATTACTTTGAACAGTTATTTTTAGATCAATTAAGAATAAGAAAAAAAAGGGATTTTATTTTACCTTTATTTATTCCTTCTCCACTTCTCTTCCTTTCTTTGTATATATCTGAGTTTCTGACCCATATCACTTTGCTCTCTCCAATAAACTTCTTTCTATTGTTTCTCACATGGCAGGTTTGTGTGCACTGAATTCCCTTAGTTTCTGAGAAAGTCTTTGTTTTTTACCTTTAAAGTATAATTTCACTGGGTATAGAATTCTAGGTTAGCAGGATTTTTTTCTTTTAACACTTTAGATATGTCATGGCACTCTGCTCTTATTTGCGTAGTTTCTGTTGATAAACTGTTATTCTTATCCTTGTTCCTCTACAGGCAAGGGTTGTGTGCTATTTTTGCCTCCTTACTTCATTCAAAATTCCCTTTTCTGTCATTTTCTGCAGTTTGAATATGACAATGCCTAGAGAGAGGTTTCTTTGATTTTAGTATTTATTTTGCATGGTGTTCTCTGAGGTGCCTGGATAGGTGGTTTGGAAAGTTCTCAGCCATTATTTCCTCAAATATTTCTTCAGTTTTGTTCTCTCTTTCTTCTCTTTCTGATATTCCAAAACACACATTACACCTTTTGAAATTGTCTTATAGTTCTTTGATATTTTGCTCTTTTTTTTTCATTGTTTTCTCTTTGCATTTTAATTTGGGAAGTTTCTATTGATATATTTTCATGCTCACTGATCTCTCTTCAGCTTTTCAGTTGTGTCCAGTTTAAATGAAGCCATCAAAGTCATCATTCTTTATTTCTGTTACATTTTTTTTATTTCTAGAATTTCTTTTTGATTCTTTCTTTACCGTCTGTCTGATTACATTACCCATCTGTTCTTGAATTCTTTCTTCTTTTTCCATTAGACCTCTTAACTCAGTAGTCATAGCTACTTTTAATTTTAATAATTACAACAGCAGAGTGGTGCTGATGCTTGCTTTACCTCTTCAGATTGTTTTCTTTCTTGCCTTTGACAGGACTTGCCATTTTTTGTTGAAACCCAAACATATTGTATTGGTCATGGAACTGAGTAAGTGGGCATTTAGTGTGAGGATCTATGTTAATCGCTTTATTTAGTGTTTGCTGTACTGATCAATTGGTGCCAATAGCTTCAAATTCCTTCAGTGTCTTTGTTTATGTCTTCCCTCTTGACTTTGGACTTTGCTAAGTTCTCTTCTACATAGAACGTCTGCATCTTGTAGCTCCTTAGATGAAATATGCTATTGGAGTCCTGTTGGTTACGTGCCAAGGTGTAAAAGAGGGCAAAAAATTCTACAAACTCCCAGTTAAATCTCAATCCTTTAATGGGTCTGTGTCTCTATCCTGTGGCCTCCACAAATGATTCTTGTTTAATTTCCTCCTCTCAGCTGAGAAAGGAAGGCTAGAGGTGGCTGGGATGTGAGGAATGTCTTTCCCTATAGTTCTGGGACAAGACTCTGGTAAAACTTTCCCCCTGGAGAGGAGGCCTTTGTTATTAAGAAGGTTTGGGTTTATTTCAAAAGGATTTCTCTTCCCTCTCCTTGTCTGGGTCCCATGAGGATCATCCTCAGATTTTTACAGTAAGAACTTGGTAGGTATCCCGAAGATGAAGCCCACAAGAGTATGGGGCCCAAATAAGACTGTGGCTTCCAGGAGTTTTTCCTCATTCTAGACGACAGTCGGTTTCAGCAATTCATTGAAATTACCATTTAAATGTTCCTATCAGTTTATGCCTTCAGTGGTTTCTGCTGTAAGTAAGAGACCTCTGCTATGACTCTTTCTATTCACCTATCTCTTCAGATTTCAGGGTCACAGTTAGCACTGCAAACTCAGTTTTCTGGTGAGTCCAAGAAAAGTCATCAATTTTCATTTTGTTCAGCTTTATCTTGCTGTAAAGAGGGGAATGACAATTTCTAAGTTCTTCATATGTCAGAAAATTAACCTGAAGTCTACATTGAATTTTACTGATTTTTCACTGAATTTTCAGATATGTTAGTGGTTGTCTATCATGCAATGACAGGATTTTGTATACTTCCACCATGAGTAGCTCTAATGAGTAGTATTCCCTTATATAGATATACCACCATGTATGCATCCATTCACCAGTTAATCAGCATTGGTGGGGTTTGCAGGTATTGTCTGTTTCAAACAAAGCTGCCATAAATAGTCAAGTTCCAGTCTTTGTGTGCATATATATTTTTATTGATCACTGATCTGAATACCAAAAAGTGAAATGGATGAGTCATATAGTTGATGCATGTTTAACTTTTTGAGAAATGGCCAAACTTCTCCAAGTTATTTTACCATCATACATTTCCATCAGCAATTTCTGGGATTCCCAATCATCTCCAACATTTGGTATGAGCAGTTTTTTAAATTTTAATAGTTCTAACACATATCTTATTGTGGTTTTACTTACTTAATAATCTTGAGCATCTTTTCAATGCTTATTTGTTACGTACATGTGTTCTTTGGTGAAGTATCTGTTAAACCTTTTGCCTACTCTTAATAGCGCTGTTTGATTTCTTATTATTGAATTTTGCGAGTGCTTTACGTTTTTGAAATACAAATCCTCCACTAGATATATGATGTGCAAATATCTTCTCCTAGTCTGTGGCTTAAATTTTCATTCTCTCAGGAATATCTTTTACAAAGCATATATTAATTTGGTGATGCCCAATTTATTAATTTTTCTCAAAGTTCTTGAGCTGAGTATAAAACCCCTGTCAGTAGGACAATGCAGCAAGAAATATCTTTTTTGTTTGCTTGTTTGTTTCCCCCCTGTAGACTTCCGTCTTGGATCTCTGCAATCTGGACTGACTTCTTCCAGATGGAAGCCCAGCTGTCCTTCTGGAACTTCCTATTCGTATCTTTCTGCCTATACTTCTCTGCTGGATCCTTGTTTCCTGGAGCACACATATTATTTCCCAATATGAGCCCTCATTTTTGTGGAGAACATTTTCCAATTGGTCTCTCAGCAAGGGTGAATAGGAGACACATTTTCAAAACCTCAAATATCAGAAATATCATTAGATTCACGTTTGATTAATATTTTTTGACTGAGGGTAGAGTGCTGGATTGAAGATAATTTTCCTACAGAAAAAGCATTACTTCATTTCCTTCTCTTTTTTTTTTTTTTGACAGAAAGCAATATAATTCCTATTTCCAATCCTTTGTATCTGACCTTTTTCTTGGTTTATTTTTCTCTCACAAATCTTTATCTCCGATGTTCTAAAATTTTCAATGATAAGACTTGAAGAGTGTCATGTGTCATTCATTTAGATGGACCAGCACAAGGTGTTTGTCTGGTGTGCATGTCTGTTCTTGGTGTTGTTAACTTAGAAACTTATGCCCTTTAATTGTCAAATAGTATTCTTCAAGGCAATTATTTCATTTAGTAGTTTCTTTATTTCGTTGAGAAATATGGTGCAAACAATATTTAATGAGAGGCATGCTCTTCTCCATTTGCCTCTCTGAGGCTGAACTTCAGAACATTCTTTGACTGTATTCAAAATACTTTAAAGCTAATGTTTTTATTTGTGAGTAAGAAACACTTTCTTACCAATTCCTGAAGGATATGTTTTTAACTTCCCACCTACAAAGATTACAATTGCATTCTGGCAGTCAAGCATGGAAATTGACAAACAGTAACTAGACTATGCTTCTTTTATTTTTATTTTTTTGCAATAAGAATACATTATGCATTACATTACTTAAAAGAGCTATAGGAAAATAACACACCTGCTTATTTTCCTACTAATGGTATGTGATATTTTTATCTACTAGACAGAAATTTTCCTCTAACTACTATGTAAATAATTCTATTTTAAACCAGAGAAAATTATTAACTTCTTAATGCATGCTTATTGCATGTGTTTGTGAGGGTGTGTGTGTGTATGTGTGATAGTTGCAGTTGTCTCTTATATTCAGAACACTTTAATAAGGCAAACGCTGACTAACGTGCCTTACTATTAAGGGTCTTCTGGAGAGACAGGAAGAGTACTTTCAGAGTATGGAAAATTGGACTTAAATATTCACCATTCTATGACCTAGAATTAACAACCTAACCTTCTATTCGATTGTTTCATCTTTCATCTATATGTTTCTCCGTGTGCTTTATCACACAATCCCCTAGGCAAACTTTTTATAATTTGCTATGTATTGTGGAAACCACATGCCATAAACTAGATTAGGCAACTTGTTTTTAACTGTTATTTCAGTTTTCCAAGGGGACATTATTTTTTCCAATTTAAATATGAGCAAAATTGGTGGCAGAAAGATCAAATAACTCATCCAAGATCATATAGCTTGTATGTGATAAACTGATGACTCAAAACCACTCAAAACCACTCTAATGCACTAGTCACCTTCAGGTCACCATTTCTGGGAAATTGTTCCCTAACTTTGACAGTACCGCCTATATTATCCATCATATACCATCCCTCACCAGATTCACAGATACAAATAGGAGAAAATAATCATGTTGCAGAGTAATTTTAACTATAGTAATATTCATTCAATAATTTCTTAAAGATATCAGAATAAGAGTTAACATTTTATTAAGGGTTTAATCGGCATCAAGCTCTATCCTAACCATTTTATATGTTCTATTCTTTTAGTCTTCTACCTTTGAAATTAGCATAATTACTTGCGTCCATTTTTATATGAGGGCATGAAACGTACAAGGATGCATGTTGTGACTAACTCCTCTTTAGCCAGAAATTCTCTCATCAAAAATAATTTTCCAATAAATTTTTTTGTGATTTTATAAATAGCCAACAAAATAAGTGAATAAATGATAATTTTACTCATTTCTTAGTCATTAAATGAGTTTATTTTCCAGAATTTGGGGAAAATTTATCTTCAAGTTTCCTGTGGGTCTTTTCTTTAAAAAATATGAGAGTTATAAAATTTATAATCATTCTATCAAATCTTAATTCTATTTTGTACTTTTTCTCAAAATTTACTCAAAAACACTCATGAATTAGAAAGTATAAATATACCATCTCAGCT
This sequence comes from Equus asinus, assembly GCF_041296235.1. Classification (NCBI taxonomy): domain Eukaryota; kingdom Metazoa; phylum Chordata; class Mammalia; order Perissodactyla; family Equidae; genus Equus; species Equus asinus. The sequence continues at coordinate 6,068,063 of NC_091797.1, read as the reverse complement.
TTAGATTTTATTATACTTGAATTATTCATCTGATGCTTATAGAGTAATTTTCTGGTAAAGTGAAAATAAAAATCTACCTATTCTAACTGCTGTGAGAAATTATATATTGCTCCATAACAGGAGAACATCTTTACGACTATGAATTAAATGAGAAATTAGTGAAAGAATTTTGTGGGGATTGGTCTTAAGTTTTGAAATAAACATGCTTATATATGTCTCAAAACACATGCAAACACGTATATTTTAACAATTTCTATCTCTTTGTCTCCAAAATATATGCTAATTTTTATTATCTATTTGCGTATGCCATATAAATAACCCAATCTTCTCTGAAGACTATTGAATATGGATTTCATTTAATTTTATCTTTCCTTGTATTCTCACATATTTTTAACACCTTTTGTGCAGATGTGCTGTAAAATCTAATGAATTCTGAAATTTTCGATAAGTGAACTTTTCACATTCTATCAGTAATCCTATTTTTTAACTTTTCCCTAGATCTTCGAGTTATGAAAAATTTAGTGTAACATTTACATGCAATGTTTCTGAAAACAACAAAACATGAAAATCAAAGTCTAAGATATCACACTTTAACTTTCAAAATCATCTCAATATTTAGTTTGATTGCTGATTATGTCCTGGGAATTATGTGTAAAACTAAATGTAAATGGAATCCTCAGATATAACAGGAGGAAAAAAATAACACTTGTTGCTGTCATGTGATACATCAAGCCCCAAGAATAGGCCTGTCCTAAAAGATCTTCTTCAATAGGTTTATATATGGCTAGATGGCAGATGGGTAGCAATTATAGGGATAAATCAGGGACAGTCAGTATTAATAGAGAGTAAATTCTCCAACACAGGAAGCTTACTAAAAGAGGTTGAATGATCATATCTCAAGGATGGTATAAAAGAAATTATTACACTGAATGTTAAGTTCAACTTGGTGACTTCTAAGGTTTGCCTTCTAATTCTAGCACAATACAAACATTATTGACCTACGATCTCTGTCTATAATAGACCAGTTCTCATTGTGTGACGTGGACAACAGTGTATCCTTACAGTCTTGCTTCAGGACTCCTGATTTAGCTCACTAAGTAGTCTTTGGAAATCTTGATCATGTCGGCATTCCAGAAGAGAGCACTCTGGTCCATTCATACATTATATCCCGTTAATTAGACTGCTGATAAAGACATGGCAATTGTCCTAAATGTTCTAATAATTATGTACATGACAGAGAGTGGGAGAAAAAGCATGAAGATTCAGGGGCCAACTATTAGTGACATTTTGGGGCAGTCCATTGATCTGAGGCATCCTGGAACCTTTTCTGGTAAAAATGTCATTACTCTTCTCAGCTCTCATCGCTATTCATAATGCATATCACTTGACGGGTCTCTTTGGATTTGTAAGTAGCAAACATTTCGAAACATTGATTCAACCTATTTGTCATTTGACTTAAAAGGCTGCTCATTTGGGGACTGAGGGCAATCTCAATGAAGAAAGGGCATTGCATAAAATCCAGGTGGCTGTTCAAGTTCCCCTGACACTCAGCCCAAATGACTCATCATAGTTTACGAAGCTACAGGAGTCTGCTGAAATAGGAATGTGTGGAGTCTTTGGTAAACCCATATAGATATGCCCTTAGATTTCTAGAGAAAGGACATGCCATTTTGTCTTTCTCAATGCTTAAAAAATTTCCATGTCTGCTACTGGACTGTAGTGAAAACTAAGCGCCAGGTGATGGGACAGAGTGACTCTCAATGAGTGGGTGTTCTTAGATATGTGAAGGCTTGAGGTTGGGCAGTCTCAGGGGCACTCTATTCTGGGATAGTGCTGGTACACTCTGGTCAGACTCAAGGAGGTCTGGAAGGCATTATAGATGGCAGACTCCCACATCGCCTCCTTTGCTTCCCTGGAGCCTCTTCCTTAACTCACGTTGCAGCCACAATGGGAGTCTCTGTATGACTAATTCATAGTAGAGGAAAATAATTGGGTATGACTCACATATGGGTTGCCTTGTGATAGCACTATCCAGAAATGGACTTCTTCATTACAGTTCCACAAACGATGACCCTACAGGGACAATGGTGAACAGAAATCCTTTCAATGGACAGAACCTTGAGCACTATACTTAACCATAACTTCCAAGAGAATGGATGATACATCCATTAGAAGTTTTCCAGCTTCTCTCCAGATCACTCCAGTATTATTAGCATATGACGGTCATGAACGTCTTGGTGACAGGAATGGAGGCTATGCATGGGCCTAACAATATAGACTGCTTCTCATCAGGACTGATAGAATTATTTCCACTGGTCTGTGCCTGACTTACCAGTAGCAATAATCAGATTCTGAGTCCTGATATCACACTGCTCCTCAGGGAGACCAGTCAGATACCTATGACAATCCAAATACATTGGATCTACTTTAGATGAAAGTCAATAATCCATATCAGAATTGGTAAATAGTCTAGATTTGGGTTTGATTTTCTGCACATAGTACCTCCATAAGCAGCTCCAATCAAGGTTTCACATAATGTCTTATATATAAACAAGATAATTCATACAACATTGTCTCAGATGAAGAGGTTTATTTTATGGCAAAGGAGTTGGTGCAATGTGCTTAGGACCATGGAATTCACTGGTTGTATCACGTGCTATACCCTAGAATCAGTTTAAGAGAACTGTTAAATGGCTTACTGAAAACTCTGCTGAGGCATCAGCAGAGCTGGAGCATATATGTTGAAATAATGGCCAATACATGAGATTGTGACTTCACATGAGTCCAGGAAATAAGGATGAAAGTAGAAATGATATATTTCACCTAACGATCCTCTCATGGAATTTTGTCCTCATAACCTTGGGCTCTGTTTCTCGTTCTTAAGGGCGACACCTTGCCAGGGGAACGCCAAAAGCATTTCCCTGAAATAGAAGCTCTAACTCCAATCTGACCGCTTTGACCTTCTCATGACATTGGATCAGCAAAGTGTGTTTCCTGTAGATGCTGAGGTAGTGTGTTTGATACTGCCCAATCAACTGGGAGATTTATATCTAAGCTGTGGCGCATTCACTCGGCATCATTTCTTCCAGGTGCCTTGAAAACTGTCTATGGGGATTTCAGCAATAACAATCCTACAGAGTACGATCACTAAAGGTTCAGGCCTTTAAGAGATGAAGTTCTAGATAGCTTTTCTAGTCAAGCTTCTCAGACAAATTGAAGTTCTTTTGCAAGGGTTTGGGAAGTCCAGAATGGGTGAACCAGGAGGAAGATAATAAGAATCAATTAATGCCTCAGGGGCAGCTGCGGGAGCTAGGATTCTAGATTGTTTCCTTAGCCTTTTTGTTTTAAGTTCTTTAGGAGATCACAATTAGCCACCATATTGAAGGGAATATTACACTTGATTAGACTTTTAGGTTCCCTGCTGGGGGCTGCCTACCCTTTACAAAACAAAAAACAGGACTTAGGCATAAGGGGAAGCCACTATAAGCAATTCTGTCTGAATAATGCAAGGAGCGAACTGTATCAGACACATTTCATGCTACATTTAAAATTATCTCAACCTGACCAATGTTCTGGCTTTTGGATGCTTACTACCTCTTAATTCTGCATTAATTCTGTGACCCGCTCTGTTAAGATTTGTATAGTTTTATTAACTAAGGCTAATATCGGGGGCCCCTGGGCTCAGATGAAGTGCAAGATAACATGAGGTAGGAACTGGCACCCCCAGAAGCTGCTTAGGATGCCGGGTGATGCAATTCACAAGTTCAGGAAAACTAACATCATACAGAACAAACTTTGCCCTATGGATACAACACATAGGAGGAGTGACTAACAAATTCCCTTTCTGCTACTCCCTCTGAAGAACTGCTCTGAAGCAATGATTTCTTCTGTGCACCCTCTCCGGAGTTTCCTCGTGAGCCTGAAATACATTTTCCTTGTGAAGGAGCAGCCGGCTTGGTAACATATCATCTTGTGTTTGCTTCTTCTCTTTTCTGGCCTCACCTACGTTTTTCCTCAGACTCACTGCCTCGGGAGTGTGTCTTCCAAAAAATCATTAAAACTGAAGCTTTAACCGTGGCTTCTGTTTTTACAAAGGAGCTAAGATGAATATAGCCAGGTTATCAGCCGTTGTCTCACCACTTCCCAGTTAACATTTAAAATAAGAAGATGCTGCAAATCATTTTGTTTGGTAGGCCAATCAATGCAATCTTTTGAGAGAGGAATTTCTCATTGTCTATTAAATTTTAAATTCAGAGTATTCGATCCAGCTCCAAAGCAGATGGAAGCAAATGATGACCCGTGGGCCAAATCCACCTCATCACTTGTTTTTGTCCATAACGTTTTTCAGAACACAACCATATCCATCAGTTTACTTGTTATCTATCTATGCTGTTTTTAAGCTACAACATCAGACTTGAGCAGTTGTGACAGAAACCACATGGCTCACAAAGCTTAAAATATTTACTATTTAAACTTAACAGAAAGTTAGCAGACCTTTGGTTTAAATAAGTAAACAATTATTATTTTTAAGGAAGTTTATAGAAAGAGAATTGTTTTGTCGCTCCAAGGATTCATGCTTTTTGTTTCACCTCTCATTTTTTTTTTTCCTGGTAATAAAATATGCTTGCCGTCTTGACAGAATCACTTAGTTATCCTTAGCCACATTACTTAACTGCTTTACTGCTCCATTTCTTTGTATATGAAAAGGAAAGCCTGGGGAAACAGCATGCACGTCCACTGAGATATGGGACAACGACTACGTTATCACTATTGCATTTGCCACACTTAACATGGTGTGAGTTATACAGAGATCATTCATAAATGTTTTTCAATAACTGAATGAGTGAGTGAAAAATAAAAGACAGTGCTAAATTCAGCATTCAGGCTTCTGTGATCAACGAGAACACTATGCAAAAAGGAAGATAAAATGTGGCATCTAAGAGTTCACTATAATGTGACAGAACCAGAGATCTATTTACTTTTGATTTTATGCGTGCTGCTCAGTAATGGCAAATAAGGTTCATATGCATTTGTAGGTGGGTACCAGGGCCACGGGTAGGAATCAACAGGGGCCTCCAGCTGCTGATTGAAAGACAAGGAGGAGAGCTAAACTAGATTAGAGCCATCTCATTAAGAGCCACTATCAGAACCAAATGATATATTAACCTTTTGCTTCATCAATAAGATTTAGAACATCTTGATACTTTATACCTTTAATTAACCTAATTAATAAGATCTGCTTTGGTGATGTAATTTCTCAGAAACTAGAATGGAATTTGTTAACTTTGTGTCAGTTGCTGTGTGATGTATTAAATGCCTTAATACATGTACAATGCTGACAACTATACTAGGCGCTAATTAAGCTCTCTCTATATAAGTTATCGTCATTGTCCTTATTATTTCCATTATTATTTTATGCAAAATTCATAAGAAATGAAATTAGAGTTTAAGACTTTAAAAAAGTTGGTGTTCTTTTTATTTTTATAGAAAAAACAAAAATCAATTTAATGAACTCATCTACCTACTAAGTTACATATGATGATGGAGTTAAGAAGAAATGAACAAATCAAAAAAAATTTTAAATAAAAATCCTGAGATTGTAGTTAGTATTATAACTCAAGATATAACAGAGTCCATATTTATTCTGGTATATATTTTAAGGCCTTCATATTTCTGTTAAATCTTAAAGATCTAAAGCCATAATATTTTTCTTTGATCCTAAATTGTTTGATACTCCTATTATGGTACATGATGTTCCAGTACTTGCTTTGTTCTGCCATGGTCTGGTGAATTAATTACATGTAATTCTTCTTGTTCTGATTTAGCCTTTCTTCAAGATTAGATCAAAACATGAAGTATTACATCTCCAGTCCCTGATGCATTAGTTCAAGAAGCAATGTAATCTTACATCCGTCACTTGTTTTATCAAGCTATGTATCTAAACACTTTACAGTTAAATGTGGAAAGTGAAAATTTCAACAAAGCAGCCCAGATCTCACAAGGGGACAATCAGGATAATTTCCTCAATTCTGCAGCCCTGGAGCACAGGTCTAGCAAACAGGAAGATTAGGAACGATTCTAATGCATCCTCTTCCCACAGTCCCTGGATGAGTATGTTCTAAAATGCTTGAGAGTAAACACTACTGAAGGAGAACTGTAGGACAAGTGCATTTTTAGAGAAACTAAGGGATATGTGCCCTACCTCTATTTTCTAAGGTTTACATATATATTTCCTTTCCATGGAATTTGTTTTCAGATCTTTAAAAAAATCTCCAAAATTTATTAATTGTATTTACTCCCTCAATGTAATATTTACAGGTGCCAATTTTATAGTTTGTTTATACTGAAAATATTAAAAACGAGAAGTGCTCTAAGTTTTTAATTGAAAAGATATGTAAAAGTTAATAATAGCTCTTTTCAGAAAATTATGGAGCTCTATTTGTGTGTAGTTAATTGCCAGCATTAAACAAGAAATAAGTATTTCTGATCATAATGAAAAATTTATGAAAAAATCTTAAATTTGAGGGTTCCAACAAACGCTACATCTTCCCCGTGCTGACAGCCTCTCGTCAGAGCAAACCCAAAGCCTTCCCTTTTTTCCACTAGAAAGCCTTCCTGCTCCTCTGCCTGCCTTTGAGTCACTGCCAAATGCAAGTGATGCTTCCGAACTACCGCGGGACAGCATGTTCTGAATAAATAGCTTTTGCCTGTTCTCATTTGGATGGTGTAGGCTGAATTGTGAAACCCCCAAATTCATTTATTGAAGTCCTACCTGTCCCTAGTATATCAGAATATGACTATACTTGGAGATAGTTTAAAGAAGAGGTAATTAAGATTGGACAAGGTCATTAGGGTGGGTCCTAATCCGAGATGACTTGTGTTCTTTTAAGAGGAAGTGGTTATGATACAGACACATACAGAGGAAAAACCATGTGAAGACCCAGAGAGAAGGCAGCCATCTACAAATGAAGGAGAGAGCCTCTCAGAAGAAATCAACCCTGCCAACACCTTGATCTTGGTTCTTCTGGGTCCCAGAACCATGAGAAAACAAATTTCTGTTATTTAAGCCACCCAGTCTGTGATACTTTGTTATATTGATCAGACCCTGGGTAATTCTAAATTTCAATTCAACAAACTTCATTGAGCAATTGACCAAGCACTTAACACCTGGAAAAGACTAAGAGAGATCCAGATATGTTACCTAGAAAATTTCAACTTAGTCATGAGCTCCAAAATGAGGCCAATCCTGAATATTCAGGCATGCTACTTACCCTTGCAAAAGTTATTAATGATACCAACTCTCTCCTGGATGGAACATGGATCAGTCTCAACTCATTGGCCTGAGTGGTGCTGGACAATAATATTAGTCTACATTTCTTTTTGGCTGGTCTTGGTGGCATCTGTGCCATTGCTAACACTTCTTGTTGTACTTGGATCAATGAACCAGGCAAGGTGGAACAGGCTATACATAACCTTAAGGAAAAAGCTATTTGATTCTCTAAGTTTGGTCCTTATGGCCTCTGGGATTTGTTCTCTTGGGCTGAGTTGGGCAATTGGGGTTCCTGTTTCCAAAGTACCTTACAGGGATTATTAAGCACTCTTGTTTTCATCAGTGACCATGATGTTGGTTTGTTTCATTCTACCCAGAGATTTAAATAATTCTAAAGAAATTTTCTCTAATCAGGTAATCATGATGATGATACAAAAGCAAAAAAGTCCAGAAGATCCTGCAATACACTTATCTTTGAAGATAACTGATCAATATCTAAGTTATGAGGATCTGGATCGCTAGCTTTCTTTCAATTGTTCAGCCTCCCATAAGTGAGAGAATGATCAAGAAAGGGTGACTAAGAGATCAAACATAAAAAGAGACAATGGCTAGACCATGTATAAAATATGACCCACCAGTCCAGAAAGCCAAACAACAATCCCTATAGTAATCAGCCCCAAATGTCCAGGACTTTCTTAATAACTGATGGCTTCCCTAATTTTTGTCCCCACTTCCAATTTAGGACCAAACTGAGAAGCCAAATATGCACTCTTAACTAATCACAATGGATGTCCCACTTCTACTTAGCTTCCCCATGCCAAGAGCCTCCAGTCAGGGCGTATCTGAAGCCTTCCCTGTCTCCACTGTAAAGCTTCCCCACTCCTCTGCCTGCCTTTAAGAGTCTGCCAAAGCAGGTGATGGTTCCTGACTCTCTTGCTATAACAAGCTCTGAATGAACAGCTTTGCTTGTTCTCATTTGGGTGGTCTTTGTTTATTTCCACACTCATACCTGATTTAGCTACTGCTGGATAATATGGTGTTCTGTTTCCACCTTTGAAATCTACTTTCAAATGCTTCTCATTGGTGGAATAAAAAAATATATTGACAAGAAATTCTGGGAAATGTGGTTGTATTAGTCAGAACTCTACAGAGAAACAGAATGAATAGAATGTGTTTGTGTGTGTATGTGTGTGTGTGTAATTTATTAAAAGGAATTGTTCATGTGATTATGGAGGCTGGCAAGTCCCAAGATGTGAAGAGTGGGTCAAGTCAGCAAGCTGGATACCCAGGGCAAATGGTTTAGTTTTAGTCCAAGTCTGAAGGCCTGAGAGCCAGCAGAGCTGATGGTATAGTTCCACTCTGAAGCCTCAGGAAGAGCAGATGTTTTACTTTGAGTCAAAGGCAGGAAAAAAGCCAATGTCTCAGCTGGAAGGCTGTTAGGCAAGAGGAATTCTCCCTTATTTGGTGTAGGGTCAGTTTATCTGTTCTATTCAGTCCGTCAACTGATTGGTTGAGGTCCACTCATATTTGGAAGAGCAATCAGTTTTACTCAGTTTATAGATTTAAGTGTTAATCTCCAAAAGCATCCTCACTGAAACACCCAGAATAACGTTTGACCAAATATCTGGGCACCCTGTGACTCAGTCAAGTTGACACACGAAATTCACCATCACAGTGATACACAGGTTTTTGGCCCCCGCTATACAGGGAAGTTCTGAGTATCAATAGACAACACGTAGCACAATGTAGAATTGTCTGAGACGAGGTATAAGAGGAGACTGTGGTAGGGCTTGAAATGTGGTGAAGTGATGATGGATTCAACTTGAGATACATTAAGTTTGAGATATAGTGACATACGCAAGTGAACAGAGGGAAGAAGCAGTGCATAGCATAATTGTGAATAGTAGAAGAGATAATGGTGCTGAAGATAACAATTCCAGAGTCATGAGACTACAGATAACCAGTAGAGCATGGAGATAAGAGAGATCCCTTGTTAAAGACTACAGTTAAGGAAAACCATAGCACCTAGGACTGAGTTCTGAGGAATTCTAATACTAAGAGGCCGGACAGGAAGATAATAAGGAAAAAGCTTCACTGGGAAGGAGGAGCTGAGATTTTCTTAGGAAAGTCAGAGAGTAAAGCAAGACAGATGAAGGAAATATTTATAAAAACTAGATGATCAGGGGCTGGCCCTGTGGCCAAGTGGTTGGATTTGAGAGCTCTGCTTCAGTGGCCCAGGGTTTCACTGGTTTGGATACTGGTTGTGGACCCAGCACCGCTCATCAAGCCATGATGTGGTGGCATCCCACATAGCAGATCCAGAACAGCCTACAACTAGAATATACAACTATGTACTGTGGGGCTTTGGGGAGAAGAAGAAGAAGAAAAAGAAAAAAAGAAAGAAGATTGGCAACAGATGTTAGCTCAGGGGCAATCTTAAAAAAAAAAACAACTGGAGTATCATATGTATCAAATGGAACTGGGAAGACTAACTAGTTGATGAATGAACATTATCAACTATGCTTTGCCACAGGGTGGTCATTATTGACCATGTCAAGAGCAGTTTCTACAGAGTAGTGCAAGTGACAGCTGATCTGATGTGCTCTGGAGCTCCTGCAAACGTTCGATTTTGATCCTATGGTGGACAAGATATCTGAATACTATCTAAAAACTCTACAAAAAATGTGATCATATTTTTAAATGCTTGGCTGAGATGGTGCATAACAGAAGGAATTCATAGAGACCAGAAATCAAGTAAGATTTGTGTAAGGTCTTAACAGAAAAAAGCATAAACCTTTACAAAGGACATAAAATACACAGGACTCGTTAGGGAGATATAAGATGCTTGTGGGAAGAAACACTCAATATTGTCAGGTTGTTAAATGCCCCTAAATTAATCTGTAAGCTTCAATCCAATGCACTCCAAATCAAAATAGTGATCAGGTTTTTTCATGAAACCTGAGAATATTATTTTTAAATTCATATGGCAAAGCAAAGGAAAAGAATTGCTAAACAATTTTTAAAACTAAACAGATGGGTTTGGATTTACATTACCACATATCAAAACACATGCTATGTAAAATATGATATCATTCAAGTAAGTGTGTGTATATATATATGCTAATTAAGATAAACCACACCTGCAAAACCCTAAGTATTTCCTCAGATATATCTATCTATATATATAGATAGATAGATAGATAGATAGATAGATATATCTATACATATGAAGGAATAAAGATTTCAGAGAAAAATATGGGAGGGTAAACACCAAACTGCTAAGATTGGTCCCTCTGAAAACTCACCGGGTGGGGGTGGTATAGAAAAGAACTCTCTCTTTATCTGTAATATCTTAAAACATGAAGGTATTCTCTATTAGTTGGGAAATTGAACATTCATTTTAAAAAGAAAAGATAGGAATTGAAGAAGCAGACCTTACAGGCTAACAGATATTTTAAGACAATTGTCCCTGAAGGAAAGAAAAATAATTGTCTGTTTAAGAGGAAAGATTTGCAGATATGCAAAACCCTAGAACATGCTTGAATATTGATGGGCACCAGCCATTGGAGAGGGAGAGTTGGCGAAACAGAAGACAAATAATGGAGGAGTCAAGATCCAGGAAACATGAGGCGGGATTGGACTTTGCTGGGAGTGGGAACCCTGCCCAAAGTGCTGATGCTGCTAGATTTTCCAATTTCTATTGAGAAGGGAATGATTAACCCAATAGAGCTCTTGGGTCAGACTGTGTGAGTCTGAACTTCCTGCTTTGCCTCTTACTAGCTGTGTGACTCTGAGAAAGTTACTCACACCTCTCTGTGTGTCGACTTCCTCATTTGTTAAGTAGCAATAAAAATAGAATCCAATTTAGAGGGTTATTAAGAAGACTAATAAAATGCACTTTGAACAGTTCCTAACACAATAAGTGTTTAATATGAGTTGGCAATTATTACAATCCTTTTTTTCCCCCAAGAAATAAGTGGTAGGGTTATTAGATAATTGAAAAGGCAGACATTTTAGGAGAATTAAGAAAGCCAGAAAAGCGGTTGAAGAGTAAAAGAGAATAAGAACAATAGAGAAAAATAATTTGATTATTGGACAATTCCAAGAGTCCATGAAAGGTTGGCAACTGTGAATCTCTAGTTGAGAGAACTGTCTAGGTGTAATAGCTCCATACTTACACACATGAGAGATGATTTACAAGCATCCAATACATACTGATATTTAGCATTGCCTTTGTACCAGCCACTGTTGTTAAGCGCTTCACAAATATCACCGCATTTAATGCTCAAAACAAATTGTTACACAAAAAGCAAATTATTCCAGCTTCACCTCTCTACCCAATATGATAACATTTGGGGTACCCCACCAAAAAACATATTTTCTTGCGTTGTGGACTCACCATTATCCATTCTAACATTAAAATATAATTATAGTCTATTTATAACACAGCAGCCATGGCAATCCTTTCAAAGTATAAAGATATTATATCACTTTTTTGTTCCAGACTCTTCCATGGCCTCTTCTAGGATTCAGAATCCCCTCCCTTAATAAGATTTCCAAGGCCTACATGATCTGGCATCCTGCTAGGTCTCTGACCTCATAGCACTCGGCCCTCTCTCGCTGCACTCCAGACACTAGAATCTTGCTACCCCTTGAATGTTGCAAGGATATGCTCCAACCTCAGGGACAGAAAATACAGCTTCTTTTCTAATTCCGGCAAAATGTATAATGTAGTTTAAGAGATAAGTGAACTAAATGGAAATTAATGTAAAAAGAAATAGAGAACTTATTAAAATAATTTTATCTTTAAGTTAAATTACTCTCCATTGTATTTAAAGTGTTCCTTCATTATTCTATTGCACTGCAAAAGATATACTCTGCAGATTAGAGAATGTCTAGATGGGAACTGCATTACTTCTGCTCTCTACTCTTGTAGCTGGAGCATAAAACATGGCCACAGGTGCCTCACGGAGGAGATTCAACATTCTCCAAAATTATTTGACCTCAGAATACATCTCAAGGGAATAACGTCTCTCAGAAAACATTTTGGGAAGTGTTGCAGGAGAAGGCGTACTTCTCCCTCTCTGTTCCGTATTCTCATTTGGAATTATGACATAACGTAACCTAAGAACATAGTCCAGTCATTCGGCAAAATTTCCTAAACAAACAAACAAATTTATAAACAAGTGGTTAATCAGATAACACTTTCTGAGAAATTCTGAATAAAGGTAGCAATTTATGATTAAGAATGCTACCAGCATGGGAGAAATTGACTAATCAATAACATTTGGTTGGATAATCATTTTGAAACTTTTAATCTATTCAGACAAAATGGTGCCTACAGAAAAAATTTGGCATGCGAAGGTTGTAGGTGTCAAAGAATACTTATTAAAGGATGAATCATTTAGGTACCACAGTAATCAAATCCAAAGAGGTCAGTACAAACACCCACATGATGGCAAAGAGCATTTTGGCATTAAACCAACTATGCTGTAAAATTTTGTGTTTAATCTTTATTAATATGAGTTTTCATAAAATGATGTGCCATAATTCCAGTTGGAGACGATGAACACAAATTTTGATCATCTGTCTGTGGACATTTATCCATCCTTGACATAGGTAGAGTCAGAGATAGAGACATCTAGAGTTGGAGGATACATTAGCGCTCACACAGTCCAAATATCTTGTGTTACAGGTGAGGAAACTGACACTTAGGAGAATTGAAGTCATCGGCTGAACTGAAGGTCTCAATTTCTTGTGCTCAGTCCAGGAATATCAGCCATGTCTCTCAAGGTCTTTCTTAGTCTCTTTCCAATGTCTCTCTAATTTGTGCGTATTTATTCTATATTTTTGTCCACACACACACAAACACAAATAGACTTATCTTAGAGTCATATCTTTCAAAATCAAAATGAGAATCCATATGAAAACATAAATAATAGAACCTTACCCAAATGTAGAGTGCTTTCATTTTAAGAATTTGGACAGAAAGGGCAATCTTGTGTGCTGGAATCCTGGTCAGCTAATTGCTAACCAGGTGTCCTTGACCAGGTGTTGTGACCATGTTGGGGTGCTGCCTCATCTGTACAATAATAACAGATCTTATTTCTACCCCACAGCATTTTTGCAAACATCAAATAAGATGATGCATGTAAAAGAGCTTTGAAAATTATAATGTCTAACATAAACATAACAGACTGAATGATAGAGAATGATGATTGAAACAAAAAAATAGTAACACATGAAATAGTTTATAATGAATCATATTTGCAAATCAGTACATTGTAATAGTACTTCAAATCACCGTGTTAACTTACATAGGCAGGCATATATCATTATGATGGTGCGTTTATGTACCAAATACATGTTGCCACACGTAAGGGTCTCTAGTTACTAAGAATAACATAAAACTAACGTTTGAAAATTTAATCCTTGTCTGATGAAGCTTCATTGTCAATAAAAATAAGTATTATAGCAGTTCGCTATAAAAAATTAAGATGAAAACTGTGTTCTTTGAATTAAAATTTAATTCTTGGAAGTATTAACAATATTCATGAACTAGCTATTGATTCAATTCTCTCTGAAGTATAGATCTTCAAAAACCTTCTGTCATGCATTCAATCCAACCAGATGTGCAAGCTCAAGGCCATGAAAACCAACAGGAGAAAGCTCATACACCGTTGCTGCCACTATACCATGCAGCCATCTGTGAAGGCTCATTTTAACACGATCGCCTCCGTGGATGTTTATCATTGCATAAGGAAGTTGAGGTTGATATATTCCTGTGTTGTGGCACATACCAGACATTTACCTCTGTAGTAAATGGCAGGCCTGTTTTGGTTTTTACACAGTCTTACTTCACATCCTTGACCCAGAAGGGACACAAGAGCATAACTGGGTCTAGAAGGGAGGTTTCCTGTTCCCATGCTCATTGTTCTCTCCATTAAACCATTGTTGCAGTAATAATACCAAGTCGATTGTGTTTTGAAGGAATGGAGCAAGCTCTCTAAGCTTCCCCAATGCCTAGTTTCAGTGGTGTAAATTCTCCGTGGGAAATAAAGCAAATAAGCTAAGGAAGGTGATGAGGAAGAAGTTTCAAACTGCGGCTGTTTTACACCTCCCCAGCGACGCCATATTTGTTCAATGAACGTCAGCTAAAACATTGAAATATTCCAGCCAAGAATTAAGAATTAATTCCAGTCTAGAATTAAGAATTGTAAAGTCCATTGATCTGGATGAGACAATATTAGAAGAAAATTAATTACTTAAACTGATGCCAAATGTAGGTAAAATTCTTCTAAGCAAGCAGGTTACCAGTAGCAAAGCAAATTTTGTAAGTGAGCACATATTTTTATATAGCAGGCAGCAATATTCTTTTAAAAATTAACAAGAAAAATAATTTTAAATACCAGGACTACAAAACTGAGATGAGTAAAATTTCATCAGTATTATTTTTATTTAGTACCTACATTTACTCTTTCATTTTAGTAAATATTATTACCCATATGCTTGCATAAATTTATTCACAGCCTCAATCTCCCCGCCATTTTCTTTTTTGTTGGCCTCATATTTCTTTTCTGCAGATTTTCTAGGAATCACATCCTTTAAAGTTGGGTGGTACTACTTGATCACACACACATTGAATAGTACAAAATTATGTCTCATTCTTCTAATAAATATATAGTCAGAGATTCTAAATTAACTTAAAAATTGCCACTAGTGGTGTGTAACCACAGGTAAGACCGATTTTTGAATGAACAAGTTTGACTCTCAAAGATTCTTGAAAGTTACTGATAGTTGTTTATGAATACATATTAGGTTATTATACAATCTGTATTTTTTAGAAGATAATCAAGCTTAATTTGGGGGTTGGATTAACTGATTCTAAATATTTTGCATTTTAAAATCAAAATTGTGGCCTATTATTTTGTCATACTCCATATTGTATTCTAACACATTTTAACTTAATTGCTTGGTTAATTTGAACTTTAAATAATGACTTTATTATCAGAAAAACTTAGCTTCCTTTCCAACATTTAATTACCAGATGCGTAACATTTTAAATTTTCCCCAAGGGTTGGTTTAAGCTGTCTTATAAACGACCCTGCCCTTCCCCACGAGGACAGTAGTGTATTTATTAGAAATTGTAGTCAGAATCTCATTTCAGCTGAAAATATTGTTTCTTTATATATATATTATATATGTATAAATTATCTCCTTTCTCAAAATCAAAGTGTGCCCCCAGAAGATCTCTTTGATGAATGCCTACAGAACATTAAAAACTACAAGATTTCACATTGGACAAGCACTCCCTGTTGTGGAGGATGGAATGCAATCTCCCTGGAACCTGGGAATATGGAACGCTGATTTTATAACAAGCTGGAAAGCTGGTAGAGCATAAAATCAGGTAGAGAGATCAACATGGTTGGAAAGCTTAAACAGAGTTTATATAAATCAAATTAACAATATTTCCATTTGATATTAATATCTTTGATATAGATGCATTGATGTGCTAGGAATTGTACTACATACTTTACATGTATTTAACTTTATTCTAAATATAGAGAGCTTTGACGACTTTCAGCTGTTTTGATTAAATAATGAATTCTAAAATCACTTCCAACTATTTGATTATATCCAGACACCTCTTTATTCCCAATTGGTTGTAAATGAATTGCAAAAGTTATTTTATAAAACCAACTAGATATAGAAAAGACATTTGTCTGCCAATAATAACGAGCATTTGACTCAGACTTAACAGATTACAAAGACTTTTAAATATGTAAATTAAATGTAAATTTAAAATGTATTTGTACTTGAGCAAAGATCTTACAATTGTTGGACTCTGATTTTAAAATACCTAGTAGTCTTTTCCAAAGAGTAATTTGTCTTGAGAATTCTCACAACCTGTGGGTGGCAACAGAATGTGTGTATGTGTAACCATGTTTTGAAACTGAGTATATCTTTCAACACCAATCACACATGGGCTATATAAAAAATGGAGATAATTGCTTTTGACAATACCCTTGGTCATATATATTTTATATTCCATTTTTCATTGTTAGCTCTTAAGAAGACTATAACCTGATTAATCAGATTTTAAGGTACTTAAGAGAAAGTGCAAAGTTGTCTACAGTTTTTATACTCAATTCTACCACAATGACCTAAATACCTGCTACTTAATAAACCTTGACATTGACAACATTCAAAATGATGGTGGTAAATATCATGATGAGTAAATCTACCAGTGGCATTATTTTATTTTATTTTTTTTTGCTGAGGAAGATTCACCCTGAGCTAACATCTGTTGTCAATCTTCCTCTTTTTGGCTTGAGAAAGATTAGCCCTGAGCTAACATCTCTGTCAGTCTTCCTCTATTTTATATGTGGGATGCCACCACAGCATGGCTAATGAGTGGCATAGATCTATGCCCAGGATCCCAACCTGAGAACCTGGGCCACTGAAGAGGAGCTCACTGAAATTAAACACTACACCATGGGGCCGGCCCCCCAGTGGCATCAATTTTTGTAAAGGTATACATATCGTAGCACTCAAATATATTTGTACACAAGAGATTGGTCTTCTCCACTGTTATGTTAGTAATATGAACACAAGCACCAAAGTGCACACTGACCTCTCCTTTTTCTGAGCTAATTGTACTTATTAT
This sequence comes from Equus asinus, assembly GCF_041296235.1. NCBI lineage: Eukaryota > Metazoa > Chordata > Mammalia > Perissodactyla > Equidae > Equus > Equus asinus. Next base: position 6,051,126 of record NC_091797.1, on the reverse strand, counting down.
AGATAACATTAGATTGGGCAATTATATAATTAGAACCTGACCATAGTTTGTCATTTTCATTTTTATATTATTTTGCATTGGTATTTTCCTATTTAATTATGTTCTGTACCTTTGTTAATTTTTTAGGTATGTATGTAATTACATTACTGTTCTAATATTTGGTATTTTTTTGCCTCACAGGGAATTGATAAAATATTTATCTGTTTGAGGCAAAAAGGAATTTCTCAGTCCAGATCTTTTCAAGATTTTGTTTTCTTTTAATCAGTTTATTCCATGTTATTCATTAATCTTCTCCCTCTCATGCAAGAACATAGTCAGCACTGACCCCACTGGAATTTGCACACAGTTCAAATTTAAGTAAAATCATAACTATATATATTTCTTTCTTTTTTTAATATTTGGCTCACAATTTGTTACTTTCTAGATCAAAAAAACAGAGGACTTTCAGACGAGCAACTTTGGCTCTGTAAAAGCTGTCTGCAGCATCAAACAGCAGATGGTGTCCTTGTCTCCGTGGGGCTGGAGGCAGGGCTGGGAGGGGGGTAGGGCGGACGGCCTCAGCTCCCAGCAGGGAGTGAAAGATGCCAGCCTGAGCACTGAGGCAGCCTTTTCCATTCATTACTGAGAGAGACTGAGAGAGAGATTGAGAGAGAAAGAGAAACAGAGAGAGGATGACTTGCCGACCTCCTATCTGGAAGAGGATCTGAGGGCGTTTCATTTTTGCTTTTCCATGTAACTCTCCCCGGCTTCATGTGTGGACTTTGCTTTGGACACTGGCATGCTTTCATGTTGCACATTATATGTCATGGCAGTAGCTTACGAAAGTGGTTTACGCATGAGGACACGTGAAGTTCTAACCAGAATCAGTCTTCAAATTCACTTAACTCTGCTTTACTTTGCAGACTGCCTGTCAGTTTATATGCTTATTTTCGAATTTAACAGTTGCACCAAGTAGACAACTTTGACGCAAATTATTTTTAGAGTAAAAGACCTGGTATATACAGAGTAAAAGTTTCATGTACAGCAAAATGTGAAAACCATCAAGACTTTTAAATGCGAGATTCCATGCAAAAGAATCAACTAGGTTGAAAAATGTCTGTTTGATGCCTCATTGAGGCAAAAAATAGCTAACATATGATTACCTTAACAAAATGCAATGTTTACCTAATGCATTGCTCTAATCAAAGTACATGTTTTCAAAAATCTTTATAGAATAATTTAAAACAACTGATAATCATAGACAAATTATCCATTAACAAGTTTTGCAAGTTGTCTAGGAAAAATAATTGTTTTAATAAAAAACATTAAAGAGGTTCCTTAGGCACTGAATCGAATTTTACATGAGAAAGTATAAGAAAAAAATTTCCAATATAGTTTCCAATTATATTGGAAAAAATAAATTAGAAAAGGGACTTCTCACTTCTTTTAACTTGCATTGGCTTAAAGAAAATAGAAGATCGTAGGGAGATAAAAAGTAGCCTCTAAGTGTTAAAGGGTTGTTTAGTTGGGATATATGGGTAGTTGTTAATAGCAACTGGTATACTAGTACATATTTCAAATTAGTATTTAGATATTAACTAAAATATTTTTACACGTTTATTTTTAAAAAATCATCTCATAGCATTTGATTTGAATAGATGAAATTATATGGCAATCATCTCAAAATTTAAATAATTTAAGAATACTAAAGGTCAATTTAAATACTTTTTTAACCCATAAATGTCAAAGAAATCTAAATAAATACCTTATATAGAGTGAACAGAGAGAGAATTTTCATAAATTGTATGTTTGTGGTATAAAATTTAATATTTTTCTTTAAAAGGCATGCTAAGCTTATCAGTATATAAGTGTATGAATAAAGAATAGTCAGAATTAGGTTCAGTCAGAAACATCCCCTTGCCAAGCATCAGCCACCATATCAGGCCAGCCGCTACCCATCCCAGTCCCCTGCATGCACGTTCTCTAACCTTGTTTACTCCTCCTACAGAAGAAAAGTGCTTTTCTGCCTGCCTCTGAGAAATTTACAGATCTTATGGTTAGGGAATTCTCCCTGTGGCAAGAGTCCCACTCTGATTGCAATAGCCCTCCTTTCTAATTGTGATAGTCTTTTTCAATAAAATACCTCCTTACCTAAGCTTGATTCTTTTTTTCTTCTTTTTTTTTTTGATGAGGAAGATTCACCCTCAGCTAACATCCATTGCCCATCTTCTTCTTTTCTTGCTTGAGGAAGATTAGCCTTGCGCTTACATCTGTGCCAGTCGTCTTCCATTTTGTATGTGGGATGCCTCCACAGCATGGCTGATGAGTAGAGTAGGTCTGCTCCCCGGATCTGAACCCACTAATGCAGGCTGCTGAAGTGGAGCACATGGCACTTTAATCACTTGGCCATGGGGCCAGCCCCTGGATTTCTTTTTTATTTGACAATATTTATTACAAGTAATTTTTGATATCCTTTTGGTATTTATTTATTTATTTTAAAGATTTTATTTTGTTTTCCTTTTCCTCCCCAAAGCCCCCCAGTATATAGTTGTACATTCTTCATTGTGGGTCCTTCTAGTTGTGGCATGTGGGACACCGCCTCAGCATGGCTTGATGAGCAGTGCCATGTCTGCCACCAGGACTCAAACCAAGGAAACACTGGGCCACCTGCAGTGGAGCACGCGAACTTAACCACTCGGCCATGGGGCCAGACCCTCCTTTTGGTATTTAAATTTTGTTTCTGGCATTGCTTTTGGGTACTCTTCTTTGTACTGAGTAGGCTGTTATAGTATGTAAATATGACAGAATCCTCCTTTCAAATAGTTGAACCTTATCCTATTTGTTTCCTCCTTCACTTCAGTGAAACTATCATTGGTTAGAAACTAGCTCATTAGGGTGTAGAAGAACCTCTTCTGGATGGAAATGTGGAGACCCAAGCTAACGAAGTGTAGGGAAGAGCTCTACCGGGTGTTATGAGGAATTTGGGGCTTGGTAGAGAAAGAAGAGAAGGCAGCAGGAAATTAGGAAGAAGAGATAGAGGCTCCAGAAATACATTTGAAAGCAAGAGTAGTGAGAACTTCCCAGTAGTGAAGTGAAGGAAGGATCTATGCACAGAAATGTGTAATTGAGTATTTGTCTTGATTACTTTCTTATGCAGAACCATCTGCTTAATGAGATACCTCAGTGAAGTCTGATTCAGGCAAGAAATTTTGTGGGTTCCATCTGAATTAGGGGGTAACAAATAAAAACAGCAAGCAATAGGATACATTGGAGTATATGAGGAAGCCATTTGGTGTAAAATTAATGTGGCCTCACCTTATTTTTTCCAAAAAGGCCTAACATGGCCTTTGAGCATGCATTGTATATCTGCTTTAAGCATTTGTTCTCTCCCACAGAGAAGAACAAATGGCCTTAAGATAAAGATGCAACTTCCCCCACGTTGGCATTTCCTTAAGGATAAGCATCTCTCCCTAGGCTAGGAACTAATTGCTGCTCTCACCTGTGACCACCCAGCTCAAGACGACAGGTCTGCCACCCTGCTGTGTCCACCGAGACAGCAGACCTACTACCTGCTGTTTCCATCAATCGCTGTGCCAACAAAGCAGTCTTGTGATTATTGTAAAAGTGACATTTCAATCATATGTGAAACATGCTTTCTGGTGGTATATAACCACTCTGTACACCCCATTTCTCTAGTTCCCCTCCTTCTTTGCAGAAGGAAGGCCCCGAACTATATGGTCCTCACATTTGGCTCAGAATAAATTCACCTCAAATTTTCATTTACAGGTTGGTTATGGATTATTTTCGTCAATAGGGGAGAGGCATGGAAAGTGTGTAATCTCCCCTTACTCACTTTTCTGGGACCTAAATAGAAACCACAGACTCACTGGGAAAGGCAGTAAGAAATGCAATGCTTCCTGGTGGTGACTGACAGGAGGGGAGGAGGCAGAGATGTAAGTGACTGCTTTCATTATTAAGGAAATTAACCCTAATAGGAGAGACAAAATACGACTCGGTGAAACCAACTATTAGGCAAATAACTGTATGGGAGGAAACAGGATTTTCTCTCTATCCTTCTAGGTTCTTGACTGAGACCCCAATGTAATAAAAGGCAGATTAACAGGAGAAAAACAGAAGACTGAACAACTCTCTAAAATGTCCTAAGCCACCACCTTTAATATGATCCTCAGCTAAAGACAAAAGAAAAATGTTGAGGGGGGTGGAGTGAGGGGAAGCCAGTCATGGCAGGTGGCCAGGAAAAGCACAGGAAAGAAGAATAAGGTCGTTATGCAAATTTAAGTCATTACCTTCTCCATTGATAAGAGTTTCTAGAGATTTGGCATCCTCCTCTCCTGGTACAGAGAGGAAGCCAACCTTACAAATGGGAATTTCCCTTATAAATGTAAATGTCTCTTACAAAAAGGTAACTACTACTTGATTTTCAGACTTTCTCCCATGTCTGCTATTTTTTAAAAATAACCAGCTCAAAATAATCCCCATGCCAAAGATGCATATTTTGGGGTGATAAATTTTGCTCTTGTGGGGGATCTGAATTTGCCACCCCAAAATGTGTCTCTTCCTCTTGACTATTTTTAAGAACAAAAGACTCTGACAGAAACTTTGACCTTCCCCTTAATTGCCTAAAAGAATTTAAGAAAGAAAGCCTGTTCGAGGCAGGAGCTATCATCATAGATAACTATGGTATAATATGAACAAGGAATGATGGGGAGGAACTTAACAAGGGCCTTTTGATCAAAGTCCTCTCCATCACTCATTGTGTTCGAAAGGCATGGCCAAGATTTGTTTATGGAACATTTGTTTTCCCACCTTCATGTGAATTGCCTTCCTCCTCTTTCAAGCAGCAAACCACTGTCCCAACATTCTCCTCTGTCCTTAGCTGAAGATGGTATTTAAGGTAGCAACTTCCACCATTTTGGGAAGTTATTCAGTTGTCCTGGGTTTCTCCCATGTATACATGCCACTAAACTTTGATGATTTTCTCCTATTGCTTTGTCACGTGTGTATTTAATTCTTAGACCATTCAGAAGAACCTAGCGGGTAGAGGAATAGTTCTTTCTCCCCTACACTCTCCTTTATGCCAAAGAGTTAAGACAAACAGAACACATAAGTACGGAGTGGCTAACAATTAATTCTTTACCAAAGAACTTACTAAAAATTAAAATTAAAAAGTTTTTCAGTCGTCCTGAATTATTTGTTTATAATATTTATATTTTATACAATTTTATTACAATTATTTTAAAAATTATTTTATTAACTAAAATGTTTAAATAAAAACGTTTTTATTGTGCATTTTTTATTAGAATTTTTTTTTTTTTGAGGAAGATTAGCCCTGAGTTAACTACTTCTAATCCTCCTCTTTTTGCTGAGGAAGACTGGCCCTGAGTTAACATCCATGCCCATCTTCCTCCACTTTATATGTGGGATGCCTATCACAGCATGGCTTTTTGCCAAACAGTGCCATGTCCACACCCAGGATCTAAACTGGCGAAACCCAGGCCGCCGAGAAGCAGAATGTGTGAACTTAACTGATACGCCACCAGGCAGCCCCTTTATTACAATTTATATGTATATATTTTTAGTGGTAGAGTATCAAGGACATAATTTGAGTTGTATGGACATGTCAGTAGAAGTGCGATGAAACCATATTATGCCATCAGACAAATAAAGCATAGAGAATTCAGAAAGTGCAAACATTACTAGTTATTAATTTTTGTCTTTTATATGTCAAATAGGACTAGAAAATGCTAGGTCAATTTATATATATATGTATTCTTTTTTTTGCTTGAGGAAGATTGGCTCTGAGCTAACAGCTGTGCTAAGCCTCCTCTTTTTGCTGAGGAAGATTATTGCTGAGCTAACACTTGTGCCAATCTTCCTTTAATTTGTATGTAGCATGCTGCCACAGCATGGCCCAATGAACAGCGCATAGGTCTGTGCCTGGGATCTGAAACTGTGAATCCCAAGCCAACGAAGCAGAGCACATGAACTTAACCACTACGCCACTGGGCCGGCCCCAATGTTTGTATTTTTAAAGTTTGAAAATAAAATGAATTATTTTGTGGTTACAGAACCAAATAATATCCTACTTATGTAATTATTGATTCCATCTTAAAGGATCTGACATGCTCTTTGGTAGAGTATCAGTTCTTATGTTAAATTATAAAAATACCATTGTTATCTACTATTAACAACTATAAAAGTAAAAATATTCTAAGAAAAATATTTAACATGATCATGCATAATTCATAATTTAGTGTTGAAAGATACTTATATAAAGACATGGAATATCCTTTTATCATTTGTGGTTCTTTACCACAGGTTCTATTTAGCTAAATTGAAGTTAAATGCTATAAACTTGTTTCACTGAATTAATTAGGTTATCAATTAGGACAATGTTTCCTCCAATTATTAATATTATAGAAATATGAAAAATTAAAACTAGTCAGCTTTTAAGTTGTCATTTCATAATAATAATTATAAAATTCTATGCACTCAGCACAGTGCCTCTTGAAATGGCAATACAAATTTTTGTTTTTACGTTCTTATGCTGATATAGAACTACTCAGTGGAAGTCTCCTCAACTATGCAATCTGCTCCTTTGTCCCCAATCCATTCCCAAAAAATGCAGTGTTGATACCAGCTCAACATAAGGTTGGCATAAGGGAAGCCATATTGTAGAAAAGAAACCATATTGTAACTGTGAATGACATGATAAACTAACCCAGCCAGGATACCCACCCTCCAGGAGATATACATGCTCTATAGAGTTTATGGTACATCCCAGCTGCAATAAGTCAATAACTTTGTTCTTTTGAGTTCCTTAGGAATGTGATGACACCCCTGGGAGAGAGTCTATGCTGATAGCCATCATGAATGACAACTGAAAGATCTGGGTATAGGGCACTGCTCCAGTCTCTGATGTGCATCCAGTAAAACAAAGGACTATCAGGAACTAAGACCAGATGTCTACTCCCACTCAGAGATCAGATGCCTCCCCCACTGGGAGACCAGCTCCCTATATAACTGACCTGTAGTCTTTGCTCTGTAAGATGGTTTGTTGGGACATTAGTCAGCCATCTTACCCCTTGCTAGCAAGCTGTAGTAAAACCTTTTCTCTCATACTGCCTTGGCTTTCAGCTATTGGCATGTCTTGGGGCAGGCAGATGACCCCCACCTTGGGCAGTAACAGTATCCGTCTGATTCCAGGCTGTTGACTCCACCTCTTGTCCATGATTTTACTCTTACCAATTTGGACCTGATGATTCAAATCTATGCTTTTCCTCATGAACCTCACTTCAATTTTCTGCAGCTGCTCTATAGTATAGGATTTCCTGAGTACTAAACCAACTCTATGCATCCCAGCCTCAGAATCCTCCTCCGGACGCAAATTCATGGCCAATCGTTCTAAACTCTGCTTAAAGACGAATCCAGTTTTGTGCCTGAGGAAGGAAGTGCTCTTGATGATCTGCAGCAGACATTCCTGTACTCACAGTCCTTACAATAATAACCTGGACCTAATGATTTTATAGGAGGGAAGGTATTAACTCCATCTAGTTCAGAGAGGTGGAGCCATCTCACAAAATGCCCATAAAGAGAGTTGGGGATCCTGAAAGTTTCCATTATGAAATACTTTACAGTATTTCTGCTTTACTTTTTCTGCTTTCAGGAGGAACAGAAACAGGAGGTCAGAATGCTCTCTTTGCTTCTCAGGTAACTTCAATTCAAAATAATCAATACACTACTGTAGGATATTTTGGAGAGGCCTGCCCTGGGCTCTGACACAGACTTATCTCTATCTCCTTATCTTTCATAGCATCTCAAACTTATCCTTGTTGTGCTACTGTCTATTATCTTTAAAGAGATTATTTTTGCATTTTTAAAGGAACTTTTTTAGTGGCCCTAAGAAAAAGGGATCCATCATTATTTGAACTCAATTAAGTATAAACTTAAAAATTGTTCTGAAGTTATTAAAACCATTTTAACAGCTGAATTTTAAAAAAATCTCCTAATAGTTATCATGAAAAGGAGATTGGCTTGATGATTCCGATTATTTTCAATAATTTTTACTTTTAATTACAATTTTCTTTTCAGAGTCTATGTGAAATATCAGTGCAGTGGGGAACATCTGAAGGCCTGCAGGCTTTCTCATATATCCAGAATAAAACCAGACACACAGATGACGCTGAAGAAATATTCTGAAATTTTCAATCATTAGTCACACACAGATGCATTCTACCTGGCAACTTAATTTATTTAACACCCAGAACAGATGGAGAGAATCAAGAAGATGGTAAAATGTCACAAAAATTGGAATTTAGCATCTTTCTCATAAGGGGTTCAAAGTATTTTTAATTTCATTTACCCTCAAACTGTGATGATACTAATATAAATATCTTTTGTATATTACCTAAGATGAAAAGTAAAAGCTGTAACCAAAATTGCTAAACATTTAAACTCGAGAGATACAGGATAGCCAGGATTTCTGAGCCACCGACTACTGATCTGAGGCAAAGACCCCTCAATTGTAAGGTGCTTATTTAAGAAAATAAAGCCAAATTTTGAGGAAACTGCACTAATAAAAAATATGTCCACTATTTTTTGTTTGTTTGTTTCAAACAAATAATGGACTCAAATCAGGGCTTTGGCTTGGGGAATATAGTATTGCTATTAGAATCTCATCTCAATCGCATCGTGCAGGCTGTGGCAGGTAACGTCATTGTTTTTAAGCTTCCATGCCCACAGCTCTACGCAAGTCATGCTTGCAGGAATCACTAGAAAAATTAAACATCACTCCTATAGTCATATCTTTTCCAAATGATGACCCAATATGTATTTTTTTACTAAATGAATTCATCTGAAACAGTATATAATAGTATGAAAGGGAATCAGTAATCAGAAACAGTTTAGAAATGTCACTATTGGCAATAAAAGCCCAGGGCAATATATGACTCTGACGTTCTTTTCACGGGGTAAAGGATAGATGATAACGTTTTGCTCTATGAGGAGAAACTTTAAAACTGTGTGGAACCATGAACAGGAGGCTACCTAAAACAAGAATCTGGACCAGGCTCAGGTCAGTACTTTTGTCTAAAATGAGCCCAGAGTATCCAGTGATTTATGTCTTGGAATGATATTGAACTATTGAGGGAAATAATATTAATGGAAAAAAATAGTTTACATATGAAGTTCTCACGTTGTTGATTTGATAAAAATTTACCTATTTTCTTCATTAATTAGATTTACATCTTAGAAATGTTGCTTTTAAAAAACAAAATTTACAAAAATTTTTAAAAATTAACAAAAATCTCTCTCACATACCATAATTAGCATTTATAAGGAAGTTATGATGAGTTATGTATAGTTGATTTCTGTCAATGGAATAGCACAGGTGGTATTCTCTGCTATTAAGACGCTGATGGGGCTGGCCCCAGAGCAAGGTGGTTAAGTTTGCATGCTCTGCTTTAGCGGCCTGGTGTTCACCAGTTTGGATCCTGGGTGTGGACCTACACACCACTCATCAGGCCATGCTGTGGCAGCATTCCATACAGAAGAACTAGAATGACTTACAAATAGGATATACAACTATGTACTGGGGCTTTGAGGAGGAAAAAAAAAATGGAGGAAGGTTGGCAACAGATGTTAGCTGAGAGCCAATCTTCCTCACCAAAAAGCAAGAAAACTACAGCTTTGCCATTGCATTTTTGAATATGCAATTCAACAATTACTTTCGAGACTTCCATCTTCTCAACTCCCTTCCTTATTTCTTGACCTACTTATAACCAGACAAGATGTTTCCATTTCCTTTAGGAATCCTTTCCTAACTCATCTTGTTTGGGTAAACGCTCCCTCTAATACAGCTTCCACAGCTTTGCCACATGATGCCATATTCGCCTACTTATCTATCTGGCCTCCTTAGTAATCACTGTGCTCCACCTGTCCTCTCTATTAGAGTCACCATTTTGTCTCTGACACGTAGCTCAAGTACCTGGCCTATTGCTGAAATTCAATGATTTGTTGAACAAATGAATGAAGTCCCTAGTTAAAGTAGCAATATCCTATCCCAAAGAGTATCAAGTGATTAATAGTTGCTGTTTCCAGATTTACAAAACGGTATAAAGGCTAAATATAAAGAGCAGTGTCTAGCCAGGAAGCAATAGAAGCCTTTGAAATCACCTCATAGAGACACCACGGTCAAACCTGGAGAACTTCCAGCTGCACCTGACGTCAGCCCTGATCTCAGCAGACACTTCACATTAAAACTCTCTAATTTGCACACTTATGCATTAATATGTTGTTTTCAATTTCTGCTTGGTTGTAAAATTATTGATTTTGCTTTGTAACTTCACAAAAAAATTGAGAAAAGATTAAACGCAAATTGCATCTGGTGTAATTGTATTCCAAAGACTGGTACAAAGCAAATTTCAGAGCACTAGCCCAAGATAGCCATCAGACAATAGAATTTGATGGTTATAGTCACTATCAATCAAAAGTAATAAAAGTGATTTCTGACTGAATAGTAAAATTTATGTTTTCATTATCTTTATGGTACACCTAAAATGACCATGAAATAAACTAATTCATTCTACTTTATGGAATAAACTGAATTTATTTCACACACCATCACTAGCAATTCCACTTTAATAGATTTATAAATTGCCAAATAACATTCCTGAAGGTGTATTCAGAATTAAATTTACCACCTAAGGTTTTATTTCTTCCCTTGTCTTGCCATGCCTACTATTGCTTAAATGTTTTATTTGGTCCTTTATTTTGTAAAATTCTTTCATAATATCTTAATTTATATTAATTAGAAATATATTTCCCATTATCATAAATAATTCATTCAAAGGCAAATGATGCTGATATGTTTAATTTTCACTTTGGTTAAATCTGCATTTGATACTTTTATTAAAAGGACCTACATGGTAATTTAAAGTAATCAATCTTTGAACTTGTGATTATCCACCGAAGTTGTTTCAAATATTTTCTATTCAGTGTTAAAACATTGACATTATATTGTTGTCTTGCCAACTTTGATTATATTAATAACTGTTGTGTGTTTTTGTAATTAGTTTTTGGGAATCAAGGTCACTTTCTAGATCTGAGCTATGTAATACAAGAATGGTCACATGTGGCTACTGAGTATAGCTCAAATTGAGATATACTATAAGTGTAAAAAACATACAGAATTTTGAAGATAAGAAAGAAAGAATCATGTGAAATATTCGTTAATAATGGAATGAAAACATCTTTAATATATTGGATTATATAAAAAATTTACCAGTTAATTTTACATATTTCTTTTTACTTCTCTCAATGTGGCTACTAGAAAGTTTAAAATTACATATATGGCTTGCATTTGTGATTAATGTAAAAGAAATATTATATTTCTATTGGACAATTATGTTCTAGTTTTTGCTTAATGGTGCTTCTGCACATTTTTCTTGATTTCAACTATTTTCTCTTTTTTTCACCTGAAAAAGACTTAAAAAAATGCCATTTTCACTTCATTGGCACCAACTGAATACTTGGACTCTCAGAATCTGCCTTACACTTGCACTGTTTGACACGAGGCTGGGGGTTGCTGATGTGTGTGTGCACGTGCGTGGGCATGTGAGAGAATTCTGAAGGTTTAACATGTCTCAATCTCCTTCCGCTGCTATTACATGAGATGTCTCATTTTAATTAAACCAGGTCCATTATTGTTCCTATTTTTCAGACAGAGGAAGAAACTTGAGGAAGATTGACAACTTGTTTAAGGTGGCATTTTCTAAGAACAACTGGTTTCTTTTAATCGAGAAAATCTTTGCATTCCAATTTTATAATAAAATAGTTATTTTCTGAAAAAAATTCTTAGTAATATTCGTACCTTGGGAATTATACATTTCAATATTGTGAATATTTTCTTTTAATCTCTCTCTAGTTTTATCAGATATTTCTCATGTTAACATAAATCACTAGAGGCTACTGCTATTTTGATCCTATCCATCCTTATTCTATTTTTATATGGATTCTGTGTAACTTAAGGTGTGTAAATCTTTATTTTAAAATTGTATCTAATATTACATACACTTCCGTAGGAATTAGTAGGATGATTTGGATAATGAAATTAAAAACAAATAGCACATTTTGCTGCTACAAAAATATGCGGTAACAATAAATGCCATACATCTGGCTTCAGTATACCAGGACCCCCTTTGGAATCAGTCCAAAAAGAGTTCAGTCACTAAAAATGTACAGATAGACCAGTTGTCATTATGATAAATGGTGTTCCCAAGTAAGTTATAACAAGAATAAACATAACTTCAGATTTAGCACAAAGAAGAATGGGATGGAAAGACATCCCCTTTCTATTTGACCACCAGATGCAGTGCCTGGTCATTCATCTTAAAAATGCATCAGGCTGGCCTGTGATTGGAGAAGACATCGAAGACAATTCTGGAGAGGTCAGATCTAGGTTAGTCTACCACTGTGTTTTGTGCCACAGCTCTACAAAAGTCACAATTTCACTACATTCTACTTTCCTCATTTATAATAAGAGAGAATTTGATGAAATACAAGGTTATAAAGGATCTTTTAATTTTAGAAATATCATAGTTCTTCAAAATCTGTTAAGGAACATCAAAAGTGGACATTAACTGAAGTCTAGAGTACATGAAATAGAATAAAGGGAGGATGGAGTAATAAACAAAAACCTAGGCGTGAAAACAGTCTTTCCCTCTGCTGTCACTTCCGATAGGTTTCCCACTGACCCACTGGCTCATTTCATCTACGTGCATGGAAATGATGGCCACATCTTCACTCCGAGACTAGGCTGTAAGGCATTTTGTGCACAGATATAGTTTTACATCTTCACACCTTAATATCTCATCCCCCAAAAGCGGAAGAACTCAATCTCATTTTACTATTGACCAAATTAGAGTGTTTTTAATATGTTCTATACAATCAAATGAAGTATACATTTTGAGCAACTTTCTGATTAATTACTATTTAAACACCACATTTAATTACTTCATGAAATACATGTCTACATACTTTGATAGACAATTAAAATATCTTTATACTTTTTTCCAATAATGGTTTCCAATTTTTGAATTTATGGTACCAGAAATTACTTTACCTTTAATTTTTTGATGCACATTTTAGTTTGCACCTTTTGAGCCACACTGGTTTGGATTATTCAATCCTTTGAATCCTTTAAATTTTAAAAATCCTTTCTAGCTTCACTAAAATATTTCAAACACTTTGATAACATTTTATCAAATGACATCAAAGAATGGATTTCTATTTCAGGTTTTATCAAATTATTTATAATGATGATATCCTACATTATGTCCACAGTTACCAAAAATGTTGACAGATAAACTATAACTTACATTCAGTGTCATTGATTCTAAAACATTATTAATCACTACCATAACAATTTTGACTATGGCACAAAATTCATAATGTGTATACATTGCAGAAACTAAAAAAGATGTTTAACTCTTTTTTGTGTCCATGGTTTTGTAATTTCCACTTTAGAAGTGTGCATGTGTGTTTAAGCAAAACATTTTACTCATTGTATAGAGGATACTGTTCAACATGCACTGGAAATTATAATTCTTTATCTCTTCCATATTGCTGAGTCTCAAGAATCTGAAAACTTACAACATTAATGACAAAGCATATAAAGTGAACTGATATATATATAAACTTGGGTCCCATATCCAGTTCTTTCTGATTTGGGGCATGATTTCTTGTCATTGTATTTTTCAAAGATTCCAAGTGATTCTAATGTATAGGTGGATCTGAGAAGCACTGGTCTAGCCATACTATTCACGCCTGAAGATTCTTCTTAAAAATTCTATTGGCCTTTATGATTTTTTTAAATTACTGTTTCTTATTTTGATGGCTGCTACCTTAAATAATTCATAAATATTCTCGGATTAGAAGTATCTTTGCTGTTGGATTCCCTTTGAGTCTCATAGACAATGTTAATCAAAAATGTTTGAGAAAGGCTTACAGAATCGATGTTATTTCCTGCTAATGTCTCTTGTCACCTTTTGCCTCCATCAGCATGGATTTTTCTAGAGGCAAGCTGGGGTCAACAGGCAGCTTAGTTTGCCATCCATAGGCAAAGATCACCTACAACTGTCCTCCAGACATTTTTGAATAAATTGTACTATTAGCATGCACAGTGTATAGTCAAAGTTTGCATAGGAAATCTGCTCCCATTCACCAGTAAACTTTTAATGCTCCCAATTAACTGAACAGGTTTTTTGATTCACCATTTCATTCTCTCTCACAGTTCCCTCTATCAGTGTATTCCTAAAGTACCTCTCGTGCTTTCCCCATTTCCTATTTCTCATGTCACTGAGTTTAGGTCCTCCTTGTCTCTTATCTACTTGTTGATCCAGATGTTACTTCCCAGCTGTATCAAGTTCACGCATCCTGTTTTGCTTTTCTAAATGGATGATGGTACGTATTAAATGGTTATATTTTTGATATATTCAAAAAGCCATGTAACAGTTTTAAAGCGTCAATATTTAAAAAATTTTGTACCTTTCAAATGTCGAAAGTAATAAGAAACTTTAGATGACATCTTAAAACCACATGGGACTATAAATAGTTTTTCAAAATGCCTTTGGAGGTTAGAAATGAAAAACAGCTAAAGATCTCTACCTTAATTCTATTTTAAATCTACTAAAATACATGTTTTTATAATCTTGAAAGTGCTGAATCATACTGTAAATGTTCCTCACTTAATTAGCATTAGTAAACAGAATTTTATATATTATGTTTGATATCTTTTTCATCAGCAAGTAATTTCAAAAATGATTTGTTGGGGCTGGCCCCGTGGCCAAGTGGTTGAGTTCCCACGCTCCGCTGCAGGCGGCCCAGTGTTTTGTTGGTTCGAATCCTGGGCACGGACATGGCACTGCTCATTGGGCCACGCTGAGGCAGCGTCCCACATGCCACAACTAGAAGGACCCACAACGAAGAAGATACAACTATGTACCAGGGGCCTTTGGGGAGAAAAAGGAAAAAATAAAATCTTTAAAAAAAAAATGATTTGTTAAAATAACCATGCAAAATGTAATATTTTAATATAAATACTTCGCATCATCCTAGTTTTCTCACCTAATTTTCTCATTGTAATTTTTTCTTTCTATAATTGCTCACACACTAAATCCTTTCAGAAAATACACAAAGACTAACTATATATATCTATAGTATGCTTGTTTAGGGGAGACAAAAGAACTATTAGTCCTATATGACCACTGTATTTCCCCTGGAAGAAGCTATGTTTGTTCAAGAGATTATTTCTCTGACATTTTGTCTTTGCAAAAAGTTTTCAAAGAACATCAGAAATGAATAGGAGATGTGAAAGTGAGCTGGCAAGAGAAGAGAAAATGTCAAATCAGAATAAGGCAGCCTGACAATAAATCCTATAGCAGAGTGAAAATGACCTATTGGGGGTCATAGCGAGAGACATTGAAAAGGAAGGGTTAATATGTTTTAATTGTCACCTGTAACTTATTTTAGTATATTCCATACTGCTGTCTAAAATTCTTAGTAAATGTAAAGGAAGAATGGAAAGGATGAAGTAACTGAAAATACCAAAAATTTAATAGACATAGGAATCTTGAACTAAGTATCCTATAGTCCCTCACATTTCCATAGCAAGATGGTCTGGAGATATTTGGTTAGGGCGCATAATTTCTTAATATAAATGGATTGAAGTTTAAGCCTATTTTATTTTAAATTTCAAGGGACAGAGTGCCCTCAGCAGATACCACTTACGTGCAATTCGCCTGACTGAAATGAGATGGAATAAATACTATGTTCATTAAGTTACTCATTTCTATAGTCGGTTGTAAAAGTTTCCTTTGGTAACTGTTAAAATTAAAATGTGTTGTGATTTTAACAGTGCTCTCCATGAAGTACAGTTTCAATACTTAATTTTGTAAAAATGTGATATTAATTGGCTAAGATTGCCATGGCAATTATAATATCTGTGGGTGGTTTGAAGCTGATGCTGATCATTGATGCTTCATCAAGTTTAATAAAATGATACTGCTTTTTTTGCCTGAGTAAGTTCTAAGCAAATGAACCATGTAGTACCACTATTTCAGTAACATGTATGGAATTAATACAATGTTAGTTCTAGAATGACATAAGTACCCTTAAATCTACCTTCTTCATTTTACTGATAAAGAAATTGTGGTCTGGAGAATTTGAATAACTTTTCCAATTTTTTCTATAAGAAGCTCCAGCTGGTGAACAGGACTTGAATTTACATCTCCAGCTTCCTGGTTTCATCCAAACTCCTTCCATTCACCATATACTGCCTAAAATTCAGTACAAAAGATATTAGTAATTTATTACCAATTTTATTATGAGCCACAATTGAATCAGAATAATATTATAGTAGTCTTATTTGGAAGATATTTTATATCTCAGAAACTCAATAGAATATCCAATAAGTACTTATTAGTTCATTCACTAAATACACAGCTAAATTACAGAGCATTTATAGTGTAGGGGAGCAGAATTTGCCACGCCAAAATGTGTCTCTTTGGCTTGAAGATTATTCTGGGCTGATTATGTTTAAGAAACAAAAAAATCAGGAAGAGAGGCAGCCCTGATGGCCTAGTGGTTTATGTTCAGCACACTGTGCTTTGGCAATCTGGGTTCAGTTCCTGGGTGTGGAACCACGCCACTCCTCTGTCAGTAGCCATGCTGTGGTGGTGGCTCACATAGAAGAACCAGAAGAACTTACAACTATACACAACTATGTTCTGGGGCTTTGGGGGGAAAAGGAAAAAAAAAGGAGGAAAATTGGTAACAGACACTAGTTTAGGGTGAATCTCTCCTCCTCAAAATAAATAAAAATAAATTAAATAATTTACAAAAATCAGGAAGAAATTTTGACCTTCCCCCTAACTGTCTAAAAAAACTTAAGATAGAAAGTGTATTCCAAGAAGGAGCTATCACCATAGATAACTATAGTTTAATATGAACTAGTTGGTAGACAGGGTGGAACCTAGCAAGACAAATTTGATCAAAGTCCTCTACATGTCCCATTGTCTCTGCAAGGCATGGCAAACATTTGCTTTTCCATCTCCATATGAGTTGCTTTCCTCCCTTCTGAAGTCCCAAACCCCCTCCCTCAACATCCTCCTTTGTCTTTAGCTGAAGATGGTAGTGAAGGGCAGGGCTTTGGCCATTTTGGCAAGTTATTCAGTTTTCCTGGGTCTCTCCTATGTATACATGTTATTAAACTATGTTTGATTTTATTTTATTAATCTGTCTCATGTCAATTTAATTCTTAGACCAGCCAGAAGAACTTAGAAGGGTAGGGGGAAATTTCTTCCTCCCCTACAATAGAGAAAAAATTATTTGAAAATTATGAATTATAGTTCAGTTTTTCATTAAATTTAATGACTAAAATATTCATCTAAATGTTCATGTATGACTCAAAGTGTATTTCTTATAGAAAAATCACAATTTCAGCAATACTTCATTAAGTACAGTATATCTTTTGAAATATGTAACAAAATTAAGACTCTTTGAAAAAGTTAATTATGAAGTTATTTCCTCTAAAGAACCTATTTTGAAATTGATGTCCATGATAACAGTGTACATGGGGAATATGGAAGTTTAGTTAAGTGACAGGATGACTGCATTTTTCTTTGACAATGGTAAATTAGTTGACCACAGAAATGTGGATTAAATAATGACTTGCCATACATTTCCTAAAATGGTACCAAATGAAATAAAGTTAATATGGATCTATACAGTAATAAAATAGAAGTATAAATAATTGGAATTCTAAATAGATGTTTCTTAAATATATATAAATGGATTGGCCAACATCTCACGTGGATTCTATACTTAGTATTGAAAAAGATAGGTAATAACTATTAATAAAAATTATTCAGCATTTTAAACAAGGTGAGAGGAGAGCTGCATGTCTTGCAATATCCCACTGAAGCACTGGTTATCAAACCCAAAAGGATCATTTACTTAAATTTTTAGGAGACATATTATTGTTTGATTTTGATATTCTCTATTTATTGAAGCCCCAGGCTCAGTGAAGTTGAATGCTAACTTCTATATTTGGAACCAATAAAAACGAACGCTGTTCAGTAAAAAAGATAATCCCAAGGTGGGTTAAAGGGTCTTCAGGGCTTGAACCAGTTTCTTATCTAACCTAGCCATCTTATTCTAATACTCTTTTTGAATATTATCCACAAATTCATGGTTCCTCAAATGATCTTGGAACTACCTAACTGGTTTCCTCATTAATTAATGAGTTGAATAAACTCTTTGACACATGTTAATGCTTTAAGTTTAAAGTTTTCAAATTATGTTTTGAAGAAAAAAAATAGAAGACAAAACCACTGAAAGAGTTGAGCATGATCTTTCATTAAGAAAATTAGGCAGGCTAATTTCTATGTGATCTTATCTCTCAAGATGCTTTTGTTTTACAAACGACTTATTTATTTTTGTTTTCTCAGAAGAAGAGGTTAAGGAATAGTGGTGTGCATCTCAGACCATCTTTTGTAACTTGATCATATTTTTTAAGCTTGACAAATGTTACTTGTGACTCATCTCATGAATATTGAATTGAAGAATAAGAGACAAATGTGTGAATGCAAAACACTGGAAATGGGCGTGGGAGGATAAAGGAGTTGGGAGAGGCAAGAAGAGTCAGGAGTGGAAGAAAGATTCAAATATTCTAAGCATCAAATATTCCAACTTCAACCATGGCATGCTTTAGAGTATCAAAAAAAGTTAGTTGTTTTTCTCCAGAGAAAAAATAAAAGGGATTCAAGAGGATGAATTCTCTCCTCCAACTCTGCAAATACAGTTGAGATTATCGAACAGCTTCCCTACCAACTAAATGAAGTGTGCAAAGAATGAGCAGACTCTAGACCTTTCTTAACAGTGGCAGTGAGTTGGCATGATACTTTGTAAATGGCCTATGCGGAAAACATGCTAAACTATGCCTAGCAAATAGTTCTTCCGTACTCTCGGTGATTTACTAGGGCCTTTTTTGGTAACTCATCAGCAAGTCATTTTGAAGTTATCATGCTGTGATTAACTGCTGTGCCACTTCTCCCCGCAAAATTCATGAAAAATGCAGACTTACTACCTATTTCACCCATTGTATGAGTTTCACAACTGATTTTCTCATGATCTCTCACGCTGGTTTACAGATTGCTTGAGCTGGTGGTGAGAACTCCTGCTGATACTCTCTCAGAGCAATCTAGTCAGTTTCTTCTAAGCGAATCTGTTAAAACTGTCAACAAGTAATGGCCATTAACTTTGAAGATAAACAGAGATGGACGCTTTCCTTTAATGTCCAGAAATGGAAGCTGAAAAATAAGGTCTCAAGTAAGAGAGGGAAGAGTTCTGTTTGTTTTGTTTCCTCTACTTTCGTGTTTTTGTTCAGATTGCCACTGGAAACTTAAGCCTCGGAAATAAAAAGAAGTGACTACCCTCTAAGATGAATGTTTTTAATAGACTGCTAGAAGATAATTGAAGATTTTTTTTGGATGTACTTTTCACTTATTTTTTTGTTTATATTCTAAAAGAAGTTTACTTTGGAGGCAAGAAATTTTAAATACTCAATTATACAGACACAGTTGATTCTTGCTATTCCTAGCAATCATGTTCTATAAAATTACCACAAAGCCTGAACTAGTACACCCGGAACATTGCTTTGGGGGGGATATAGATAAAATTATACATATAAATATAGATTATAAATCCTAAAAGCATCTCATCCTATTCGATTCTAGTATCTTTATTTTACTAAAGAGAAAACGAGTTTCAGCAGGGTTAAATGATCTACTGGAGGCTGTCCCACTAATAGAAGCCAAGGTTGGGACTCAAACCGACACAGCTGGGCCCAGAACCAGAGCTTCTCGTACCACACGGGGCTGCCGCCTGCAGTGCCCCGCCTCCTCCCATCTCTCTGACAGCTGAAACAAGAAGGCAGAGCATCACCTTGTTCAGCTTCATCTGGGAACATACACGGAGGGAGACTCAAATTTTTCGTTGCTCTGCACGTCTGCAAATGACCATGAAAACCGTGCAAGTATTGATTTTGGGGTTACAAATAAGTTTTAGCAAGTAAGTGAATTTGCAAATAAGGAATCTGCAAATAATGAGAATTGACTATAGTTTGTCTAGATGGTCCCCCCAAAATTGTACACACACACACACTTAGAGAGAATAGGAGCAACTCTGAAATGGTATCGTTTTCCTTCCTGGAATATGAATTACCTAAGGTAGGGAAAACGCCATCTAAATCTTTGGACACAGTGCTTATCACCATGATGGCAGATTGTGCGTAATGTGATTTAAAATTCTACAGCATAGCCAACGATGTGTGTGGTGCGCATGTGTGTTTGAGAGAAAGAGACTGTGTGTTTTACTCTCTATCACATGGCAGTGATGTGATTGAGGATACAAAATCCACAGTTGCTTGGACAGCATTTTAAAAACTCAAATCAAAAGCTCATAATCCAAAGGTGGTTATCACAAGTGCTGTGGCTATATTTAGTTCTGTTAAATATCAGTTTGCTAACTAGCATGATAAACAGACGAAATAATTTTGCATTTGTGAGACAAGTGGAGTTCAAGCCATGTTAACACTGTAGAGATACTCCATCTGCAAAACTGGCCTTTCATTAACATGTCTTTATATTGGTCCCTAGATTAAGGCTTCTGACTGGGTTTATGAATAGCTGTGAATCAGATCATTTTGTTGCCTGGCTCTGGGTGGAACTTTAGGGAACTCCTGCCTTTAGAATAGTGTTACTAACTCCAGTGTACACTTTAGGCAAATTGATATCAAGATGCATAAAAGGAGAGATAATGGGAAGTTTTTAGCTTCACATTTAGGTCAACTCCAATAATTTCTGCAAATATATTCTCTCAGCCTTTGGCTAGCTTTTAGCAACAGTATCTTTTGAAAAGAAAACATTTTGTTTTTACTTTTTATGGAGTCAGACTTTCTTTAATTTCGTAATTTTGGTGTCATTTAAAAAATATTTGTCAAAATTATCAAAATGTAAAAATTATTAACAGGAAAATTGTAACAAGAGAGGTCATAGTGGAGGAAAAGCTGGATGAGGAACTAAAAGCAAACTAAAGATTTTATCACATGCGAGAAGAGGTTCCAGATACTGAGTGACTGTGGATGTCATTAGAAGAAAATACAGCACTGAAGACGACTATAGACATGCGAGGGTGTGAGTGTGTGTGTGTCCGACCCCATGTCGAGAGTGTAGCTAACCTCCTCCGTGCTGTGGCTACCTCGGCACCCATTTGTGTGGCCAAGAGACCTGCAGGGGCCTTGAACCAACACCAGCCCCTCCTGTGAGCATATGTCCTAGAATAACAGCCCACAGAGTCACAGACAAATGTAAGTCTCTGATAAGACCCCCACAAGGTCCCTGGTGACGAGCAGTTTCCCCGGCCTCCAGGGACCTTCTTCTTGTACATCCCTTAGATAAGACCCCCTCGAAGCTTATCAGAATCTCACTCTTTTTGGTTTGATTGGACCAATCTGGGCTCAGCCTGGGAACCCCAAAGCACTCCACCCCCAGATCCTAATAAAGGACTGTGCCCCAGATCCTGCACACTCTATCTGCAGCACGCCTTGACCTCCTCTGGACCTGTGAGTAATAAATCTCTCCATTTCAATTCCCTTGTGGTCTTTCGTTGAGCCAAGTCTCACCATCTGATACCCCGGGACACTACTTAAGAAAGTCACAACACCTCCTTTAACAGTCTTGGCCCCTTTGCCAAAATTGACCATTATAATAATCTTGAAACCAGATAGTATAAGACTTAGCACTTTGCTCTTACTTTTCAAAGTTTTTAGGGTTGTTCCAAGTCTTTTCTTTCTCATATAAATTTAGAATTAGTTTATCAATGTCTAAAAAATCAGCATCTCAGCATTTAGATTGGGATTCCATTGAACCTACAGATCAACGAGGCGAGAATTGACATCTAGAGAAGTGTTCCAATCCATACGCGTGGTATACATCCACATTAGTTTACGTCTTCCCTAATTTTTGTAACTGTGTCATATAGTTTTCAGTGAAGAGGACTTGGCCTTTTCGTTAAGTTTATTCTTACATATTTTATTTCTCAATGCTGATGTAAGTAGATTATTTTTTGTGTGTGCTACTCAAATCTTATTTAACTACATAGATAAAATAAAAACAAATAAAATTTATGGTTTGGATAAGCAAAATCAACGAACCTATCATCAAACACTTTAATGATTCTAAAGTGTCAAATTCACATTTAATGTTACTGTAAATAAATTTTTAAATTTCATTTTCTAACTATTCATTGCTAGTATATAGAAATAATATAGATTTTTGCATATTAGTTTTGTATCCTATGACCTTGTTAGTTTTACTTACTATATCTAAGTTGTTTTCTGGACTCCCCATGAGTTTTTAAGTACACAATCATTTCAGGTTCAAATAAAGGCAATTTTACTTCATTATTTCCCAGTGCTACGCCTTTTATTTGTTTCAATATCTTTTCCTTATTGCACTAGATAGGACATCTAGTACAATGTTGAATAAAAGTGGTGCAAACTTCCTCTCTTAGGTGTAAAACATCCACTAATTCAGCATTGAATGTAATATTAAAGTTTGGTTAGACTAGACCAACCGCGAATCTAGTCCCACGTAAATAATCTCAAAAGCAATGTCTGGAAAGATCAAACTATTTCCACTAACTTAATGCGCCTCAGAACAAATCTCAATAATATGTATAGGAATACAAAAATAGCCATTATCCACCAAAGTAAAACTCACATTGCCTGGTATTCTATCAAAAATTGCCAACCATGAAAAGAAACAGCAAAATAAAACTCATAGTAAGGACAAAAATCATCATGAAAACAAGATCGTGTTGAAAACAACCAAGAACGGACACAAATGGTAGAATTAACACTTAAGGACATTAAAAGCATTTATAACTGTGTTCCACACGTTCAAAAGGCTAAAGGACAGACTTAGTCAGAAGATGGCAGTGAGGCAAGTGAAGGGGCTTGGATGGGAAATGTAAGGAGGCCCTTGCTCTCAGGCTCATGCAGGAGCGGGACTGGCACTTCAGTGTGAGTTCCTCTTTCGCCTTGGCACCCTCAGGGCCCTGCTCTTTAGGCACTAACTCTGGGGTTCATGGAAGTGCAGTTCCCCATATTCACGTGCTGGAGAGTGATTGCCTCCTCACATGCTGTCCCTTTGTCACTGATTGTGTCACTCACAAGCAAGAACACTGTGTGGTGGGGTTTCAACTTAGGTGGAAATAAGAGTTATGACAGCAGTTGCACAAAGGATGGGGTGAAGCTTCCTGTGGTGATTTTTCGAAAATCAATCGCATACCCAAATTATCTGTCTTCCTACCTGTTTTACTCAAAAGTTTTTGAGTATCTGTAAAGAAGCAAGAGTGACAGAAAATGTTCTGGGTGAACATCTTAGTCACTACGTTTTCTGACTTCCTCTGGTGTTGCCAGGAAGGGCATTGGATAGAGGTAATATGACCAGCAGACAGTAGAAAGAGCTTTACTATTGAGTTCTTGATTCTCAAGAGGTGTAGAAGTTAGATCTTGTCTATTTCTCCAGGCCCCCCAGTCGTGGTTGTAGATGCCAGGCAAGAGTAGACTACTTCTGCCTCAGTCACCTAAATAGGTATCTTTAGGACCTTGAATATACCAAAATATAGTTTCAGCTTCACTATTTTATGCAGATCAACTCAAGACATTTATTCAGAATTAATAGCATGGTAATCATAATCAAATGCTATATGTGAATCCTTTGTTATTACTTGTTTCAAGGCAGAAGCAAATATATAGTACATATATGTTTATATATTATATATAATTTATATATGTATATAAAATTTTAACAATTTTTTTCAATTTCATTGGGAAATCACAGTGACAATTATTTCTTCCAAATTAGTTACAACATTTGACACTTGCAACAATTGTTCTGCTTTTGCACTTTTTCTTAAATGAGCCAAATCTCCTCACTATGGAACAATCATTATTTCTAATGTGAAACTTTAATAAAGAACTAATCCAATGATGATAATATTCTTAATCAAAATCTCTAATGGGTCATAAGTATTTTAAATTATTGTATCTTGTCATGAAAAAAGGCTTAAGTTATCAGGGATGGAGCTAATCAGGGAATTGACAGGTAAGATAGCACTTCTCTTAAAATATATTATGAAAACCTATAATGTCTGAGAGCTTTTATATAAAATATCCTTAATTTGAATATAATTTTTAAATACTACTTTATTCAGATAATGATATTTGCGTCTTCACTTTGGTCTTTGAATGTAATGTTTTGAATCATACTGTGAATTTTTTAAATATAGAAAGGATAACAGGTGCCTAGATAATGCATATGCTATGAATATCCAATGAGTACACAGTAATATCTTCTCACAAGAAAGTTGGAATCCTCATCCCCAAGAAAATATGTGAATTAGATATATATGACTTTATGGAGAAAATAAGTTTGGAAAACTAAGATTATTTATAACTTTTTTAATTTTAAAATAATCTATACTTACTAAAATAAAAATGTATACTAAGGAAAATATAAATATTTTACAGGTGTTACTTATTCATGATTGGCACTATTTATATTAAATTTTAGATACGGACAATACTTTGCATTTTGATGATCCATATTCTCTAATACTGGTAGTGATAACAGCTTTAACACCGAAAGAAAGTATTTTCTGCACAAAGAATTGTATGGACCCTCACCTTTAGTAAACTGAGATCTCCACACTCTCAGATTAATCAATATTTGATTCTAGAAATATGGACTTCAGTAGACTAATTTGCTATTGCTTAAAGAGCATGCCAGATGATCCACAGGAAATTGAAAGTTCTTTCTTCGTAATGATTGATCACCTCCTGAAGATGTCATTGCACCCATTTATAGAGTTCTGATAAATCATTCAATTGTTATCTGACAGCATGTTCTTAATGTGTAATTATGGACTAAGTTTAACTACCGTTATCTTGATTGAGTGTTTGTAGAACAATGCAGAATGCTTGGCTTAATTACTACATCCTGAGGATTGACTTTTGTAGAAGAATGTGTTTCCTTGAAAGAAATTGTGAAAAATTTGCACTGCTGATCTTGCCCGTCAGTGAGTTTGCTATATGATGCATTAATTCTCTCTGTGTCTTTTGCTGGCATTTTCCACAGTTTTTATCCTGCAGTAGGATGACATCTTACATTTCCTTTGGCAAGAAAAGGCAATTCTCACTTGGATTTGGAGCTTAAAATTCCAAATATCCAATGCTTGGTGCCATGAATTTCCATTTTGTTGATCTCTTTTACATACTCTTAAAAAATACATTTCTTGGGGCCCGCCCAGTGGCACAGTAGTTAAGTTCACACATTCTGCTTTGGCGGCCCAGGATTCACTGGCCCGGATCCCGGGTGTGGGCCTATGCACAGCTTGTTAAACCATGCTGTTGCAGTCATGCCACACATAAAGTAGAGGAAGCACAGATGGGCACAGATGTTAGCTCAAGACCAGTCTTCCTCAGCAAAAAGAGGAGGATTGGCAGCAGATGTTAGCTCAGGGCTAATCTTCCTCAAAGAAAACCCAATATATGTATATATATATATTTCTTATTTTCCCCAAATCCCCAGCAGATGGACTCCTGTTCTAGCTCACAGAGAAAATGGCAACCATCAGATGATAATGCTATCAATTTCCTGCCCCCAGAGATCAATATTCACCTGCCACCTCATGCATCTTCATTACAGCTAAAGAAGTAAACTCTGAATCCCAAATTCTCAGTAACTTAATTTTACTCTCCCAATAATTCCCGTAATCTTCCTTTCTCCTCTCACCCTCAACATTTAAACATGCTCATGTCTCTCATATTCTAGCAGATCCTGTCAAGACCTCATATACCACTACAGCTATCTTCTTTACTTCACAGTTAAACATCTTGAAAGAGTTGTCTGATTCACCATCTGCTTCTCTTCACACCACTGCAATCTAGCCTCTTCTCACACCACCAATTTGTCACTTTTCATGCCAATACCATTTTTATCTTTCTGCTCTAAATTCAATGCTTATTTCTCAATCCTTAACTGATCTTTGTGCAACGTTTTCTCTAATGTTCATGCCCTTCTTTGTGAATGTTCTCTTATCTACTAAGACACGTTCTCCTGAATTTCCTCGCACTAATTTGCCTGCTACTTCTCACTCATCGTTTCTGGCTTCACTTTGTCCACCTCTCCTTAAACACTAAGGTTTCTTAGATTTCAGTCCTGGTCCCTTTTCTGTTCTCATTTGAGAATTTACTTTGGGTGATCTTGGTTACTTCCACGGCTTCAATTATTATCCATATACTTTCAAGACTCTCGAATCTAATACTTCGACACAAATCTCCTTTCTAAATTCCCGATCACTATAGCCTATTGCCTCCTGAAAAACTCTACTTGTTTGAATTGCAGGTATTTAAAATTCACTATCTCAAAGTATCACATATATATTAAACATATAAAACAAAATGCAGTCACCCTACAGAAAACTGAAAAACCAAAATGCTAACGGAAAAATTTAAAACAAATATCTAAGTGATTGGTAGATGGAGTAGACAAAAAACATCAGTAAAGCCAAAAATTTTTGACGAGCAAAATTGTCAAAATTCAACTTATAGTCAGATTTAGAATGCCACATACAGTTCTTAGTTCACATACAATCTTTTGAATCACACATGGAACACGTATAGAAATTGTCTATGAAGTAAGCCATAATACGTCATTTCAAATAATTGCTATTCATGGATGACTAATTTCTAATCATGAAATAATTCATTTAAAATTTAAAAAATCACGCTTTTGGAAAAAACTTAAAACATTATAAAAACCCATATGCCAAAGTCATTATAATGGAAATTAGAAAATGCGTAGGCATAAATAGGGTGAAAATTATTATGCAGCAAACTTGTGGGTTGCAACTAAAGTGGTACTCAGAAGAAATGCCTGATTTTTGACGTTTATAATAGGAAATAAAAAAGATATGACATTTAGTGAGCAAATATTTGCTCTACAAACTTAGAAAAACCTAAAACAAATCCAAAGCATACACAAGGAAAGATATAAGGATAAGAAAACAAATTACCAAAATGGAACACCAATGATGTTGAAAGTTGGTTCTTTGAAACATAGATAGAATTAAAACCATTTGTCAAGCTTGATTACAAAAACGCATAAAAATGATATTAAAAATTTGAAAGGAACTAATATATTCAGAGAAGATAAAAGAAAATCATCTATCAAATATAAAAGTTTATATTTTATGTAAAAACTACCAAAATTGTTCAATAAGAAATTTTTTTTTAAAAGATTGGCAACTGAGCTAACAACTGTTGCCAATCTTTCAAAATAAAGTGGACCAATAGTTTCATATATTATGTCCCATAAAATAACACATAGTCTTAATTTTCAATTTTACATAAATTTTCCAATCATCAGCAAAGAGGGGACAGGCCCTAACTCATTTTATAAACCTTGTGTAAACTTGATTCTAAAAGCACATAAGGACAGTATAAGAAGAATAACAATGCAATTACTTATAAATACCGACGTAAAATTCTAAACAAAATATAATCAAACAGAATAAAGTAAAATATAGTACTATGAAATAGGTGTATGTCAATAATACCAACTTGGTTTAACACTGGGAAAAAATGTTTTTGTTTTTGCTTTCATAATATCTTTTATTTGCAAACTTCCAAATAATTAAAAGTTCATGTTCCAAAACATCAATCCTATATATCCAACTCCAGGAAGTTGCTCTTACTAATGGGACCTTTGGAGCCAGCCTGTGTTCTCCCGTCACTTTATTTTATTTATTTTTTTTTGTGTGTGGCTTTATTGAGGTATAATTGAAAAAACTTCATTTCAAAGTTTTATTTTGTGACCGATCCAGTTATGAAAAGAATGGGAGAAGAAATTTTTGAGAACTATTGTGAAAGTAAGCAGATAATAGGTTTCTCTATATAAAATATCAAGAAAGCACATATATAGTATTATAATTATGGGAGTTGAGCTAGCATTCTTGGTAACAATTCCATATGCTAAAACCAATTGCTTTTCTAAACATCAAGAATAGCTGAATCGTGGAAATCTTCAAATACTCTTGAGAAGACTGTATAAATACAAATATGTACAAGACTTTTGTAGAAGAACAAAAACAAACTATGGGAAACAGTAAAGATCTAAATCAATGGAAATACGTGTGTACTAACACATGGGAAGACTCAATATATTAAGAATGTCAATTATCCCTAAATTGATATATAGATTATAAGAAATTCCAATGAAATTTTTAAGAAGTATTTTGTAGAATTTGAAACACATGTAACAAAATACATATGGACAAACAAAAGTGCAAGATTAGAAAAATAAATGATGTTTTTTAAAGAACATAACTAAGACGAACAAGGGAAATTTGCCCTAGCAAATATCAAAACATAAAAAAAGTGTGGTTGTAAGATACTGTAATATTACTCCAGGGATTTCTTTTAATCTCATGGAACAGAATATAGAAAACTATTATTGAACATATATGGCAGTGTAGAATATTAGGAAAATTATAGTCTATTCAACAAATCATGCTTGAACAACTGTTTATCCACACAGAGATAAAAAAATGATACAGAAGTTTTTCACATTCAAAAATCAATTCCTGGTAAATTAAATATATACATGTCAAATATAACATTAAAAATGTATTAAACTGCTAAAAATTTATTAAAAATATTAAAAATCTTTTAAAGTATAAATATCTTGGTTCTAGACAGAGTAATATTTCTTAAAAAAACAAATAATCAAAAAGAATAAAAACAATGTTGTTAAATTTCAATATATAAATATCATGGCACTAAAAAAAATTAAATGACAAATCTAAAATTGGTAGAAGATATTTTATACTTACATATGACCAATGTGGGAGGGGAGGATAAGTTCTATTTATTTTTATTTATTTAGACATATGTGTGGGAAATAAAGAAATTAAAAAAATATATTTATTTACTTATTTATCCCGTTACTTTTAAGCTTTATATACAAAACTCTATAGAAAAATTGGCAAAGTACATGAACAGGCATTTTAAAAATGGTATCCATGTATTGTCTGTAAAAATAAAAATTTGGATTATTCTCCAGGGAGCTCATTCCTGCTGTTCTGGTAGATTCTAAAAACGCAATGGACAATTTCCTTCAATGATGAGGAGGGAAGTTTGTGTGAGCCCTCTGATACATGTGCTCCTGGTACATGTATAATTTAGTCCTTATAGTTGATTTAACACAGGCATTGGGCGTCAATAAATTGGACTCAACTCCTAGACATTTAATTTGGTCTTCCTAACAACATAACCTCATTACAAATTTAAGAGCATAAATATTTAATTTTCTATACGATCTTCTTGCATCGTGCCTATGCTTGTCATTAAAGAAGCATAAAGATTGCAGCATACCCTATTTTCCTTTAGCCATACAGCATTTACCTGGCTGATTAAAACCTATTCATTTCTGTGTCTCTTGTTCAAATAATTTTCCAAAGTCGTGTAAGAATAAGTCTGGTACAAAAAACTTATATCTTCAGTTTCCCTTGCTCAAACCAGAAGACATTTTCATCAAAGAGGGCAGTCATCTAGCCAGGACAAAATCAAACTTGACTAATCACAATTCTTTGGCCATTATTCTTCTGATTACTTATATCTTTTCTTGTGGTTCCTTCCTTCATCTACTTAAACATAGGGAGTATTATGTACTAAATGTTTGTATTCCTCCAAAATCCATGTGTTGAATCTCTTTCCCCCAATATGACTGTGTTTGGAGATAGGGCCTGTGAGAAGGTGATAAGGGTGAAATGAGGTCATAAGAGTGAGGAAGATATAAGAGGAAGCAACACCAGAACTCTGTCTCCACCATGTGAGGACACAGAAGGAAGGCAGCCATTTGCGAGCCTGGAGAGGGTCCTCAGTAGGAACGAAATTGGCAGGCACCTTGATTTTGGACTTCCCAGCCTCCAGAACTGTGAAAAGTAACTTTTTATTGTTCAAGATACCCCATCTATGATATTTTGTTATGAGAGCCCAAAAAGACTCATGAAGCAAGTACTTAAAAAAAAGAATAGGTCACTTAGAAGTATCTAGCAAAAGATACAATTTATAATCACCCTAGTAACTTGAAATCAGAATAAGGCAGCTTTATATGTATTGAAATGAAAAGCTTACCAAAGTTCAATTTTAGCAGGAAAAATAGAGAATGAAAAATAATATGTTGATATTCGCACAGAAAACTAATACCTATATTCATAATGTGTCTCTGGAAGAATATGCCAGAAACTGCAATAATTCTTGTCTATAGGAAGACGATCTGCATATTCAGGAGACAAGGAAGGGAGAATTTCTCACTCTCTACTTCTATTTTTTTGTAACTTCTACTTTTTTCCATGTGAATGCAAAATTTACTCAAAAAAGTAAATCTACATAAAGTTGAAGGATTTCTTTTTGTATACACACAACGATGTAAATATTAAGGATAGCCATCATTATGATATTTTACTAAACAATGTGCCAGAATAAAATTAATTCAATAACTTCATTCCACAGACATAAGGCATGACCATCCAACTCTGTTAGGACTGGAGAACTAGTCACACAAGAAAAGTCTGTATCCTAGGAAGGAATAGCCCAGAAGAAGGTTACTCCGAAGTCGACAAGTAAATCTCAATATTAATTCAATGAATGTGGAATTTATGTAGTAAGACTTCAAATATTCTATTTGGGAAAAAGATTTTTATAAAATAAAAATTAACTAGAACCAAAGGAAAACAACTATAAATACTAAGTATATGATTAATATGGCTGTTTAAAATATGGTTGTGGCTGCACTTATTAAAGATTTAGTATCCAAACAAAACTCACTGGGTCTAATAACAACTGTACCAGTCTGACGTCAATGGAATTTACAGAAAAAAAATTATAAAAGTCATTAAGAGACTTATAAGATTTAGGATAATGAATGTAAGAAATTCTTTTTCATTGAAAGCCCACTTCTAAAAAATTTTTAAAAAATGAAACCATATGGTGGTAGAAAAAAAATAAAACAGCATTTCTAAATAATCTTCACATTGTATTCTTTGAGAAAATCATTAACGATCCAATAATATCTTACCCACTTCTCTTGTTTCAATGTTATAGATTTGTATAAAAATAAAGCTAAATGGAACATGGTCCAACTAAAAAAGTATAATGCATAATTGGATGGAAATTTAACCTTGATTCCATTACACTATATAAGGGTACTATTTTAAATTATACAGCTAATGCGAAAACCAGAAACTTATAGTGTTAAATATTTCAACCTAAGGTTTTAACTGTCAAGTCTCTCCCTGATAAAGATATTAGAGACCATTTTTATCCTGAGGTAAGCCTGAACTACAGATAATATATTAATATCCCAATATTTCAACCTGTAAGCATTAAAATGTCATCTAATGAATTTTGTGGTTAAATATAATTTGATATATTTTAATCTATTCAATTTCAATGAGTAATTTTGGCTCTTTGTTTCAAATTTTTAAAAAGTGAATTTTTTATAGATCACTTAAGGAATTATCTATCAACATAATTAGAAATTAATATATGTTATTAATAGCTTGAGCAAAAGGATTGTAAATTGATATGGGATTTCTTTGCAACTTCACTGTGGGTCTAATCAACAACATTTCATTTACCCACTGCATCGTCTCACCCCATCCCTCATTAAATATAGGGGAAAAAGTAGCCCAGTGGACAAGGACTGGATCAGGAACAGTTTTGTGGCTATGTGATTGATAAAGTGATATAGGCGGAAGGACACAAAAGGAGAACATCTGAGTTATTTTACAGCGATGGTTTTACTACAAGCCACTTGAAACTCACCTATTCAAGAAAAAATCAAGGCGATTTGAGTTTTGTTTCTATACAATCAAAAGGATTATTAAGATTGATCTTTTGGAGCTAGCCTGGTGGTGCAGTGGTTAAGTTTGCGTGCTCTGCTTTGGCGGCCTGGGGTTTTTGGGTTCTGATCCCAGGCATGGAGCTACACACTGCTCATCAAGCTATGTTGTGGCGGTATCCCACATACACAATAGAGGAAGACTGGCACAGATGTTAACTCAGGGACAATCTTCCTGAAGCAAAAAGAGGACGATTGGCCATAGATGTTAGTTCGCGGAAAATCTTCCTCCCCCCCGCCCCCTCCCCCGCCAAAAAAAGGATTGCTCTTTCACCTATATTGGCCAGAATTAGAATTAATAGACATCAGAAATATCAGAGCAAAATTTCTGCCAAGGAACGATAATAATTATCACTTGCAATGCAAGGAGTGCTAGTCAATGAGGAAAACATAGATGTTGTTTCTAAGCAATCTCTTAGAATCTTAATGTTATTGTTAATTACTTTGTGTAAATCCTATGAGCTTGGTTCTTTAGGGATGTTTCTATTAAACAAAATATTTATTATTTATTTATTCAAATAAATAACAATTATATTCACCTTGACTTTATATACACCTTGCTCTTGTTAGTGAAGTAAACATTAAAATCATTTATTAAAAATAGGATAAAAATATGTTAAAATAAAACTATATTTTTAGTAGCAAAACAAATCCATCATATCTCTCTTCTTATATATGTCAAGGTCTTGAATGCACTATGCTTCCTGTTGATTTTTTCAAAAGGATTTCAAAATCTAAAAGCTTTCTGAGAATACTTGATCTTCTAATATTTTGATGGAAAAGTTTGCTATGAAGCTATTTTATTTGTAGCAAATATCTTCTGTTATCACAGGGACTTGTGGAATTGCATATTAAGACATCACCATAGTCACTAATCATGCCTACCAGGGAACTTAATAAATAGCAGCTTAGTTTTCAGATTGTCCAATAAATTTATGAATTCCCCTTCGGTTCTGTTTATAGAGGCTTAGGCAGCTTAGCTTTCAGAGAACACTGGCCAAATCTCTTGTGAGCTGTATGCACTCGTTTTTGCATACCAATTTGTGCCACAGAAATGTGTGAAACTCGTCTCCACTTGTAATTGAGAGAGTTAAATGATAGTTTCCTATTGTTGAAAACAATAATAAAAATGATCTTTCTCCACTCTCAGCAAAGACAAACACACTCTCCCAGCACCAGCAATACACTACCAAGACTCTGTAGAAAGAAAGAAAGCCTTTTAGGCTGTTCCAGCAGAGTCATTACACATAATTGGAATATCACAGCCAAGTAGTTTCGAAGACTCCTGTGTAAACAAAGGAGATCATCTGGAGTAAATGAAATACAAAGACATCTAAGAAGTGGTCTACTTTTTATTTTATGGACAATGTATTTTGCTTTTTGAAATATGCAATGATATACATATAAATGTTTACTCATTATTTAACTTGGAAATGCCAACTATGATGTAATGATAATAACAGCTAACACAACACTAATAGATTATCTCATTTAAACATAACAGTGGCTAGAGGACTCCATTATTGATGCTGTAATGCTACAGTTTAAAGAATTCAGGAATAATCAGTTTCAAAGCTTTTAAGTGACAAAAAAGAAATCTGAATGGAAGGTCTCTAACTCAAAGGTGATTGTTTTAATTATGATGCTATTCTGCCTTATAATCCTTTCCATTCCCTCTGCCTTCCCTCTCTAGAAGGAAATCTAGGTCAGACTACTCCAGATGTAAAGTGGAGGCTCACATCCATTTATTTTAATGTTGTTTTCTCTTACTTGAACTAATTTGCCATAAGAGCAATTCGAAAAAGGAGTATGAAATACAAAAGTTCAGGGGGTAATTTACCTTCATGATATATTTATGCTCCATTTTCAGTAAGGCAACCACTATGCTTCTCCTTCAATTAGGATTATTTTCTACTAAATGGTCAACGTTTGGCTGTTGTCTCTTCGTAACTTAGCAAACACAAAAAATCAAAAGAAAAAGGCAAGTATGAGCCAGCATTCAGCTATGAAGCCTCTTTAATTCTGTGCGTGTCATTTCACTTGAATAACTTTGGAGTCCCATTTACATTAATCTCTCCACATTTTAAAATGAATAGCTACACAAAAAAGTGGAAAGCTTCAACTGCTAACAAATCAACCACTAATATATTCATTACGTGAACCCAGTGCGATAATGGCCTTAAGTGGTCACTGTGTTCAATAAAGCAATGATGTAATTGGACCTCACCATTCTCCTCCTCAATAATTGAGTTATTTACTTTAAAAAAGATAGATTTCTATTCACAGTCAACCATGTAAGTGGACAATATTATATTTGGCTTTATGTTTTACACTAAAGGGGATTCTGATGGATTGTTAATATTTTATTAGCATATTACTTAGAAGAAAAGTATAATTTCAGACTGCAGAAAGTAAAATTTGAGACAAAAACTTTCTTGATCTTGGACACACACTAAAAGTGAGTAGGAGATGTACTTCAACCAGCTGTGCCAAATAGAGAAAAGGACAGCAGACGAGGATCCCCAGCCATCGCTGCTGACTACTCTGCCTCTAATTAGCCATGTGAATTTGAACAACTCGCGGCCTATCTTTGCCTTACAGTCCTACAGCCTGGAAAACAGGGAGGCTGTTTTAGATTAATGGTTCTTTACAAGGACGATTTTGCCCCCATGGAACATTCGCAAGGTCTGGAGGCAGTTTTGGTTTCCCAGCGGGGCTTGGGGTGGGGGCGGGGTCTGCGATGCTCACGTTTAGTG
Organism: Equus asinus; assembly: GCF_041296235.1. Lineage (NCBI taxonomy): Eukaryota > Metazoa > Chordata > Mammalia > Perissodactyla > Equidae > Equus > Equus asinus. Next base: position 6,016,283 of record NC_091797.1, on the reverse strand, counting down.
GGTAGAGGCAGGGATGCTGCTAATGGTCCTGGCCAGCACAGGACAGCCCCACGCAGCAGAGAATTATCCCTGCCAAAGGGTCCGCAGTGTTGAGATTGAGACACTCTCGATTAGACGGTATTTATTGTCTCTAGATTTACGATTTTCAGCTGGATTCCTTAGAGTTAATTAGGTAGCATAAGGTACAGCAAAGGCCTGGCATGTCCCCTTACCAGTTAGGTTTTCTGCAAACAAAAGTTTGAAGATCAACACTTTTCTGCCAGAATCTGCCTATAAAATAGCTTCAAGTTAATTGTTTCTCTTTGAATGTACTATGTTAAGGCTAATCTTTCACTTTCCAGTTGCGGAGGTTTTTTCCAACGTTTATAGTATTTATCTATCCAGTCTTTCAATAAAAAAATGTATACCATAGAATTTTATTACATATGAATATTATAGATAATATATATTATTACGTATTTTTATAATCTACTTCAAATTATTTCTAAAGCATGAATAATATATACCTTTTACACACATATACATACACACAAATAATACTTGTAAACATATATTAAGAATTCAGCAGTGTAGGAAGATACATGTGTTATGTATATGGAAATATGTTTGTTAAGAATATATAAACCTGGCACTATCCCTCTGTAGGAATAATATATATAACATTTGATTTCACTCTCTTATCTTTCTCTGTTCTCAAAATGTGCAGATTTATAATCTTCAATAAAAGTACAATTTTATTCAAATTATATTTGTATCTCATGCTTTTTCACAGCTCCTACAGAATATTTTACAAGATGGAAATGTGATCTGTTGCTATTTCCTTTATTGAAATACTAAATTTTAAGTAATCTTAAGGCCATCAAGAAAAAAATTGTCTCTAATTTCTTAGCAAATATTTAGAATAAAGCATTACTTTCATATTTCAAGAGTGCCAAAATGTAAGTATATGAAATGGCTCACAGTGGGAAATAAATGTATAAACACTCACATGAACCATTACATTTGATCATTTTCAGCATTTACCAGGGTTATAGCCCTTTTGAGTGATTATTACTAATTTACTTGTCTCTGACAAAGCACAATTATTTATTTAAATTAATGAACACAGGAAATAAACAGACTGGCTCATTTTCACAGGTGACTGACTGAAGGAATGGAGGACTTACTTCAATAATCCTCAATTCATAAACGTATATTGCATAAAAACAAGTTGATAATGTTAAAAATAAGAAAATAATGAACAACGTATATTAAAATATTTACAAAATAAGCAGAATTATTCTTCATGTAAAGAATTTGAAATGATATAAAAATGTTAAATGTAGAAGTACAAACATACAATGAAATTTAGTATTATTTCAGTGACAGTTTTTAATATACTGTTCAAAGCAGAAATATTACAGAATCCTTTCTCATAATGAGAGAACCATTTTAAACATCTTTTCAGAATATTAAGATCATCTTGCATACAAGACTATATTCACATGACTCTACACTATGTTTCAATGATGAATGAGTGCTACCTAAAAAAAGTACTTTATTAAAGGGAGATTTTAATAAAACTAAACTATATGAGAGCTTTACTGTAATTATTGTTCCAAGAGCTAAATAAAAGCTTATTTTTATTTAGTATTTCACTTATAGGAGGAAAATGCTAAAAGGTTTAATAACTACTCAATATGAATCTTCCTCTTACTCAAATATTCTTCTAGGAGGTAAATCAATATTTAACTAAAAATTCAGCATAATGCTGCCAATCCGTTATTTGGTGATGTTCAATCTTTATTTTGGGGAGATCCAGTGTTCCTTGGTGACTCCTCAGAAATGTCTGCATTAGGAGGGGTGGGAAGATGGGTATTTAGTTGGGTATAAATTCCACATTCTACTTTAATCAAAAGAGCTTATTTTAAAATTGAATACATTCTGAATTTCTGAAGGAGATTTTGACTAAACAAAGAAATTTATAGAACAACAATAACAACAACAACAAAATGTGGAGAATTTAGAATTAATGTAACTGTATGGCCTGCTGTTACACTGATCTCTTGGTAATTTAAAACAAGAATTAAAACTGAAAGTTTGAGTTATTATATTTTATAAATATTATAACCATAAGGGGCAACTTTTGAAATAGGGAAGTAAAGGGTGCTTTATCTTTTTTTTTTTTTGGCTATGGATGATTCACCTTGAGCTAACATCTGTTGCCCATCTTCCCCTTTTCGCTTGAGGAAGATTTGCCCTGACCTAACATCCATGTCAATCTTCCTCTGTTTTGTACGTGGGTCGCCACCACAGCATGGCCACTGACAAGTGGTATAGGTCCACACCCGAGAACCAAACCCTGGCTGCCAAAGCAGAGTGCACCAAACTTAACCACTCAGCCACAGGGCCAGCCATAAGGGTGCTCTATCTTAAGCAGCACAGCCAAAGTGGAATTAAGAGAGTACTTTTCAGTGTAGAATACAATGCATTTCCTTCACTTTTAAGGACCCCACGAGAGGGAAAACTGATTTAATGGAACTGTGGTACATCTGAAAAGCAATGTACAGTTTATGATGAAAGTTAGGTTCAAACAACAGAAGAAAAATGTGTAGAGAAGTGTGTTTATTCCCTTTGCTAGACAAAAATTGCATTTAAAAAATTAAGGGGATATAATTTGATAGGAACATATTTTTTACTGGGGGAATGTACAATTCTGTCGTAGGCAAACTTAAATCTAGAGGCATTATAATTTATAACATAGGTAGGTTTTTCTTCAATTAAAATATAGTTTTCTTTTCTACTAAAATGCTTTGACAATTTCAACACAATTTTTTTCCTTATATGTTAAACATCTTTTAAAGTTCAAGTTATGTATTACTTAACTGTAAATACATGGTTTCCTTTTATTTTCAAAGCTTACAAGGCAATGATCATTAGAATCTGAGTGTTCAAATACAACACCTTGAAGTTTGTGGATGGAATGTTCCACAGGATAGAATACTACTAAGAGGATGAATCTGGTAAGACATTGCCACTTGCTCACAGTAAGGGCCATTCATATTGCCAAGAGTCATGCTACTATGATCACCTGGCTTAGAAATAATCCTTGGGTTGAGTTCATTATTTATTGGAAAGTCTCAAAGGGTTCTAAGAACATTTTAATGTGATGGTTTTAAACTGCCAAAATAAAACTCTTTCTATTGGGACAACACAACTAGCTCTCTGGAGCTAAGAATTAAAGGATGACACACGAAGGCCAAGCGAACCTTCACTCAAAGGTAAAACTGAGCAGAATCTTTTCACTTGCACACACAACTATATTTTGTAAAGTGCACTGTAAGTTTGAGTCAGATAAAACCAACCCATTATACTTGAAGCTTTATACATTAATAGATGTGGATCAAGTTCCAAGGACTTGGACCTACCCAGCTCTGACTATCAAGTTAAGGACAGCAGAGTGATGACTTAATGATTCCAGGCGTGGAGTATAAATCACTCCGGGAGGCTGTCCACCTGGTTGTTTATTTATCTCCCTGAGAAAAGACTGAGAGAATGGTGTTAAAATTTACTTTTGAAAGGACGTTTAGAGGAACAATTTTGCGACAATGATTAAATTCTGAAAAATCTGATCCAGAAGGGAATTAAAGGTATGAAATTAGATAATGAAATTTCCTACCATGTCTTACCTCATTTTCTCTAGACTATATAAATTGTCTTGTCACCTTTTTGTTTCATGTTTGTTTTCTTTTCATCTATGTCATAAAACTCTACCCAATTCATTTAACATCTTCACTTACTTTTCTCTCCCACAAATGCTTATTCTTATTACCTCCAGCTTGACTGAGGAGGTGCAGAAGTGCATGGTGGAAGATCAGCATGTGTAAGGAGAAAGGACAGATGCATAGAGGTAAGTGCTAATCAGTGTGCATAGGGACATTGTGATCCCATGGCCAGATAACCTGGAATGCCCTGCTACACACGTAAAATCGAGGAGGCTGACATAAGGGAAGAGACGTCACTTTGTCCTTAGAACTCCAGATTTGGGCCCATTATGCGGCTGAGAGCGTATCTGCTGAGGCTCCCACAGATGTGGAGAAGGTAGACGCGGTATTATGCCTCTAAGGTCCCAGCAAATTGGCATCAATCATGCTTGCTTGTCTGTTTCCTGCACTGATTTCTTTGAAGCTATTTCAAAACCTTCCTCCTGCCCATATTGTGCCTCAGCATTCAAAATATATATTACCAGACACTCAAGAATCTACTTAAAAAAAATACCTGCTAACAGGAAAATAATGGGACTCCATTTTTTAAAGAAAGATCATTCCTATATTTCTGGGAAAATGAAGAGCTCTTCCAAGAAGACTTTCTGAAAACTACATTGACACATTTCTATAAAAATACATGAAACAGAATTCATTATAATTATGTGTCACTTGCAAGATTCTATAACCCTTACACCCCACAATCTGCAGATGGCATGCTAATGAATTGAAGACAGATCTTATATAACTTTGATACTGTTGATATATTAATAGAGTATATACATTAGGCTTTCTTTCTAAAATAAACATATGATCTGTGGTAAGTAAAAAATTTCGTAACTTTAAAAATTCCAAAATTAACTTTTTTCAAATGTGTGAGCTCCTTAGATGACAGTTTTCTTTCTGTGAAAGTTCCTAGCTATTGTTGCTTTCCTCCTGATGAGGTTTACTTTCTCCTGTATCACACACTTGAATTTCCAGTAACTTTCTAATTGCCAAATGGAATGGCCTCTTCCGTTCCTCACGCCCTTTGACTTCTCAGCAGGATTTGCACACGCTGACCACCTCTGCATGGAAACTGTTTTCCTCTGATTCCAAAACGGAAGTTAGCGTGGGATCGCAGGCACTTCTCAATTGACTTCCAAGACTTCCAGCCACCCCTTCAGGGCACCAAGCCCTCTCCCATGCTGTGAGCTGACCAGGGCACACTGCTTTGAATTCCTCCCATGGGACTCCTCATTGTCTTTTCTCAGTGGCCTCCCTCAGACTGTTTCCTCATCTGCAACTGTTCCTTCCCTCTTTACCTCCAGGTAGGATCTCACTTCTATTCAAAGATGCACACCTGTACACACACACACACATGCATGCATACTCTACACCTTTGGACAGAAATACTTGATTTTTCTTGAATTCTCCTTGTATTTTCACATAGAAATTCATGCATTTATAAAGTATGTATGTATTTGTGTATTTATGCATGCCATGTGTGCATGTCATGTGCATGCTACATATATGCCACATGTATACAATAACACACATATTACATGCCCTTATAAAAAGTATATATCAACTGCTCAAAATCTGTTTTTTTCAATGATTTCTTACATCAGCCAAAGTGTATAGCATGTAGAATAGCTTGGTAGAAATAAGCTATTTAAGTTAGTGACATGTAAGGGATGCTACTTACTTACTTTATCAATAAGAATCACTAAATTTTCTGTCTCAATAAGGAATGGCGAGTGAAACCTCTAGCCAGGGATGTCTAACTGGATTTATTTTGTCATTGTATCTGGATGTGTGTGTGTCTGTGTGTCTCTTCCTCTATATCTGTCTTTCCCTCTCCCTCTTTCTGTCTTTTCCTTCTTAGATTGTTTGAGTTCAGTTCTATTGGTCATTTTCTGATCAATCAGAACACTCCAACCATTTCTATCACGGGATAAATATCTTTCTGAGTCATGAGCCTTATTAATTATAAAGCCGTAAAATTTTCCTGAAATTCCTCAAAGGTCCAATTAAATAGAGAATATTTTGGAATTGTGTTGGTTACGGGGCTTTGTTTCCCTCTAATTTTCCGTGACAATTTCCGCCATCAGGGTTTGCTTATTACTAGGGACTCGTTTTTCTACTTATGCGGACTGTATAGTTCTATCTCTCTGTATTCTCTAGCCAGCTGCCTGAGTGTTTGTCTCAAACACTGATGTGCTTTTTAAAAATGCTATTTGAGCTGTACACATGGGAAAAGAAAGTTCTAGTTCCTGACTGGGGAATGAAAATGCATTCACCCAATAAGCAAAACCATACACCATGACACATTCTGAGTAACATTATGAATTATCCCACGTCTGCAGGCACTGAGGGGTTTTCTCGTGTGATAATTTCCTGCTCTGTCTTGGTTACTCAGGCAGCACTTATGTATCATGTAGAATTTAAACATGAGTTCCAGTCCCATGACTACCTCTTGTTATTGCTGCCTCTGATTTTTTCCTCCGCCCCACCTCTCATCTATTGTTTGAGTTATGGGAGCTAACATACTTTCCTGCGCCTGACTGCAATATGTCAAAGATATGGAAAAACTCTTTAAACTCTGTCAGCAAGCAAATCAATGAAGTCTATGATCTGTGATCTCACTCTAGTGCCATGTGACTATATGTTTAACTATCATTAATGTTTTTTAATCATTTGCAATATTTTAAATGAAGCTTTGTAATACTTATGAGAACATATGCAGTATTATATGCTACCTCAGTGTCCTTCACTATAGTTATAGATGATACGAAAAGTGAAATATTAACCTCAGAAGAGTCATTCTGCCCTTAAAGTTTGCTGTTTTTTTCAGTCTAGACATGTGATTATTTTTGTTCTATTGTTCATTATTCTTAATATAGACTTACAAATCAAGAATTTGCTTGGTTTCTGGAAAAAAATTATTCAAGATTTTTTCTAAAGCCCAATATATAAACTACATATGGATTTACCGCTGTATTGAAAGCCTACATTGTTATTTTAGGAATTTACTGCTGTTCTAGAATGCCTAGGAAACTAAACTAGGCTGTATACTTTTTACAATTTTTAATTGAAATCTTTAATAGTATATACTATTAATATTTCTAACGTTTCAAAATAAGAAAAACACTTTCTGTTAAAATAGTATTTTACTATTTCTACAACATCTCAATTTTCTAATGTATCAGAAAAATGTTAAAATTCTCTTGGATGATAATGGCCCATTTTTTAAATTTGGCTTGAGATTTATTAATTTATGTCACTTTTGGAGTCAATTATTTTAAATATATCTTATCAGAAAATTTTAAAAGTATATAGCTGAAAATGAAACATATGACAAAGTGAACTAAAAGCGTGTTGAGAATTTTTAAAGCATAGGACAAAGAAAGGATCATTGCCCGTAGTAGAGACCACGGTGCTTCCTGAAAGACCTCTCTTCTCCATGTTTCCACTGGCTGCTAAGCGGGTTCTTGAAAATGCTTCTGGCCAAAGGGCTATATAGATGAGCAAGATGCATATCAAATCCAGGCAAAAGCAAGGGAAACGCAGCGTGAAACCTTCCAGTTGTCTTTTCTGCTCCCACAGCCACCGAGGAAGGACTGTGGTGCAGAAGGTAGAGATTCAGCAACCGGAAGCAGAATGTCCGACTGCCCACAACAGACATAAACGTGCCAGCAAAGGATCCTTTGTAGTGTTTTTACCCAGGCAAACAGAATATCTTGATTTACACAATTACAAATCACAGAGCATTCTTTTTTCTCCTCTCAGTCTTGTCAGGTGTACCTTCTAAACCTATCTTGCATCTGTCACCTTCTCTTAATCAACTCTACCCTCTGGGTGCCTGACCCTCTGAGGCCCTAGCTTGCACTGAACCCTTACACAATGCAACAAAGAATGAGCATCCAAGTTTTCTGGAAATGAGAATCCTTATTCATCATCTTTTTTTTCAAGGATCAACACTAGAAACAGCATGGCTTGGCTATTTATTACTTTCGTTGATTTGTACAGCATAAATGTGAGAGCAAGTAACAAGATCACCTTTTTATGCATAAGAGAGAATCCTCCCTTTCTGGTGTCACTCTTTGCCATGGCACAGCCTTTCCATTCATTCCTTCCAGATTTTCCCACAAGGTGGAACAAACTGGATCTAAGTGCTCCTGCTCCTAATTACTATTTACTACACCTGTGTGTGTGTTTTTGTGCACACGCATGCGTGTGTGTGTGTGTGTTTTCCTCATTACAATGCCTTTTCTTAAGGTGGGGGATCATATTGGGAGAGTCCCTAGAATTAGAGTGAGTACAATACAGCTTTGACCAAGGTCATTACCTAGACATCAGATTTATTGTGCCTTCTTGGCTACTCTCACTCTTGTAGTTGAAAGAATGCAAAGCATTCCATTGTTCCAGTTTTCCGCTTCTCTCTTTGTCTCTCCCACTCTTATTTTCCTGCCTCTTTATTTTAAAACTCTAACTTTTCTGAAGACCCGAATAAAGCAAAAATTTCTCCTGAATTTACTAATTTAACCTCTTTGATTACACACTCCCAAAGATTAGATTCCTTCTCCCTGGGGCCGGCCCCGTGGCCAAGTGGTTAAGTTCACACACTCTGCTTTGGAGGCCCAGTTCGAATCCTGGGCGCAGACATGGCACCGCTCATCAGGCCATGCTGAGGGGGCATCCAGCATAGCACAACCAGAGGCACTCACAACTAGAATACACAACTGCATACTGGGTGGCTTTGGGGAGAAAAAGAAGAAAAGAAAAGAAACAAAAAAGAAGATGGGCAACGGTTGTTAGCTCAGATGCCAAGCTTAAAAAAAAAAATTCTTTCTCCCTGAAACAATTTTTCCCCTTATTTTTATGCCACAGATCTCACCTGAAATATCCCTTTATAGCAGAAAAATTCCCTGTATACCGTGTAGGTTAGGTCCGGACTTATATGCTGTCTCATATTTTTCATTCTTAACACTCAACACAATTAAAAATATAATTATTTGTATACTTTTATAAGAAATTACTGTATCCACCATTGTCATAAGTTACATAGAAACAAACACCATGTTTCATGATCACTAACATATCTCCAGTCACTAGCAAGCACAGTGCTATGAAGAGCACACAGTAGGTACATGATAAGTTATTATAGTACTCTAAACTCAAAATCTTGAAATTATATATTCATTATAATAATACCCAGCACACGATGCCAATTTGTATAATCATCCTATTATTAGCTAATTTTGCTCACCATTTTCAAAACACATTTCTAGTCTATAGCTTTCATTTTTTAAGATTAATTGAAAAAGTTTTCTAAAACAAGAATCTTGTCATAACTTAAAAAAGAAAATTATCTCTATCTGCAGATGACATGATCATGATGTAGAAAAACCTAAAGATTCAACAAGAACAAAAACTGTTAGAACTAATAAACGAATTCAGTAAAGTTGCAGGATACAAAAATTAGTGGTGTATCTATACATAAACACTAACTATGCAAAAAGTAAGAAAACAATCCCATATACAATAGAAACAAAAGAATAAACTACCTAGGAATAAGCTTAATCAAAGAGGTGAAAGAATTGTACACTGAAAATTATAAATTTCATACTGATGAAGGAAATATAAAGAAAACACAGATAAATGAAAAGACATCCCATGTTCATGAATAGGAGGAATAAATAACATCAAAATGTCCATACTACCCTAGCAATCTACAGATTCAATGCAATTCCTATTAAAATCCCAATGGTTCTTTACCAAAATGGAAAAAAAAAAATCCTAAAATTCATGTTAACCGAAAAGACCCTGAATAGTCAAAGCAATCTTGACACAAAAGAACAAAGATAGAGGCATCACACTTTCTGATTTCAAACTATATTGCAAAGCTGTAGTAAACCAAACATTATGTTATTGGCATAAAAGCAGACATATAGACAAATGAAACAAAACAGAGAGCCAGAGATAGATCCATGCATCCATAGTCCACTGATCTTTGACAAGGGTGCCAAGAACACACAATGGGAAAAGGATAGGTTCTTCAACAAATGGTGTTGAGAAAATTGGATATCCATGTTCAGAAGACTGAAACCAGACCTTTATCTCATACTTTATCAAAAATCAATTCAAAAGGACTTAAAGACTTAAGATCTAAAACTGTAAAACTACTGGAATAAAAAATAGGAAAAAAATTTCTTGCCATTGGTCTCAAGAATGATTTTTTGGATATGATGCCAAAAGCACAGGCAACAAAAGTGAAAACAGACAAGGGGGACTACATCAAACTGAAAATCTTCGGAACAGCAGAGAAAACAATCAAGAGAGAAAGGCAACTTATGGAGTGTGAGAAAATATTTGTAAACCATATATCTGATAAGGGGTTAATATCTAAAATATATAAGGATCTCATACATCTAAATAGCACAAAACAAACAACCTGATTGAAAAATGGACAAAGCAGGGCCCGGCCCCACGGTCAAGTGGTTGGGTTCGCACACTCCGCTTCAGGGGGCCAGGGTTTTGCCAGTTCAGATCCTGGGCGAGGACATGGCACCTCTCATCAGGCCATGCTGAGGTGGCATTCCACATAGCAGAATCAGAAGGACCTACAACTAGAATATACAACTACATACTTGGGGGCTTTGGGGAGAAGAAGAAGAAAAAAAATTGGAAACAGTTGTTAACTCAGGTGTCAATCCTTGAAAAAAAATAGACAAAGGAATGAATAGACATTTCTCCAAAGAAAACATACAAATGGCCAACAGGTATAAGAAATGGTGCAAAACATCAGGGAGATTCAAATCAAAACTACAAGGAGATATCACCTCATACCTCTTAGAATGACTATTACCAAAAAGATAACAAGTGTTGGTGAGGATGTGGAAAAAAGGAAAAATGTACACTGTTGGCTGTTCCATACAGCCATTATGGAAAACATTATGGAGGTTCCTCAGAAAATTGAAAACAGCATTATGTTATGATCCAGCAATCCCACTTGTAGATATATATCTAAAGGAAATATAATCAGTATCTCGAAGAGATGTCTACATGCCCATGTTCATTGCAGCTTTATTTACGATAGCCAAGGTGTGAAACAACCTATATGTGCAATGATGAATGAAAGGATAAACAAAATGAGGTGTGTGTATATATATATATATATATATAATGAGATATTACTCATTATGAGCAGAAATGCTCCTACATGCAACAACCTGGATGAACCTGGAGGACATTATGCTAAGCAAAATAAGCCAGACACAGAAAGACAAACACTTCATGATCTCACTTATACGTGGAATCTAAAATAATCAAACTCATAAAAGCAGAGAAAAGAATGGTGGTTGCCAGGGCCAATTATGCGAGATAAATAAGTTCTGGAGAGCTAATGTGCAGCAATGTGACTATAGTTACAATACTGTATTGTATACTTGAAATTCACTGAGAAATTACATCTTAACTGTTTTCACCACACACACACACAAGAAAGAAAATGGTAACTGATTGCTTGACTGTGACAATTATTTCACAGAGTATACATATATCTCATATCAAAATACAAAGTTGTATACTTTAAATATATACAATATTTGTCAATAATATCCCAATAAAGATGAGGAGAAAAGGCATTATCAACTATTTTAATAGCACTCAAGGGCAATGGAATTTAATTGATTTATATTGGTTTTATTCAAGCTGATGCCCGCCAAATCATAACATAGTAAATAGTTGAATTTTATATATTTCTAGTTCTTTATAAATTATCCATTGAAAGAATATGAGAAGTGCAAAAATTTTCTAAAACTTAAGAATACAAGTTAATATTTTAGATGGGATAATTTTTAGGAAACTAGACATTTTAGTACCATGTGTTAAATTTTCCTGTTTTAATGCATATTATTTACCTAAAATGCAGGCATCTTCAGTTAAAGATAGCAACAGTAAACAACACAGCTAGCACTTGTCGTTGGCAGGCGTGGGCAGGGCATTCACCTTCATTATCTCTTTAACCCCCACATCTACCCAATTGAGTACATGCTGCTATCCTCTTTTAGACATGAGGAAACCATAGTTGTAATTGGGTATTGAGTACACAATACGAGACCTAACTCAAATGCCCAGAGTCTTCCCATAACATGCCATTACTTTACTGAATTAAACACAACTTGAAATTAAAGGACATGTATCTTTGAAATTTATCCATGGAGGCAAGAGAAATAAAACCAGCATTATTTGACTTTATTAAAACTCCTTTCCTAGTGTTATTGACTACAACATGCTAATAGGTAAAATTAGTGAAAACTCACATTGGCTTTAGCAGCATACTCTACCACATAGCACAACATTACATACAATAGCATGAGAGCTGAGTCTTAATTCTGCCCCAGATTTGCACTACCTCCAGAGATGGGAGTCAGTGTTGGAGATAACAGGTAAATGAATCGCAAACTAATGCAAATTAAATTAATCCCTAAGTGTGCTAGGAAAGAGCATGAGTTATATTAACACACAGTCCAGTAAATCCTTCGTTTCTGTTTTTGATCTCTGATGCACCACCATTAAACTTGCATCTTATTAAGAAGTCCATATGTAAAATTTCTAGAGATGAATGTCATCTACATTTTCACAAACTATTTTAAAAAACGAATTCCTATTAATTATTTTCACATATTTGAGCAATGATACCTATTTGTTAGACACAAATGGGAAGAAAGAGTCATATTCTTCCATTGGTTTGAAACCTCTGGAGTTCCCCAGGTGAAGGCTCCATGAATGGAGGATAAGAAGAGATGGAGGAAACAGGCAGACCACCCCAGAAGGTATAAGCTTTAATTGGATGGGACCAGGGCATTTTTAGTTTGAAAATTTCTCCAGGCACTTCTAATGTGTGTACTTTGATGAAAAGTACTCTGAAGCAGTGAGTAATCACAAACTTCTTGAATTTCCCCCAAATGTACATATTCTAAGTCAGTCATTTAAAATGTTAGCGTACATTAGAATCATCTGGAAGGCTTGTTAAAACATAAATTGCTGGGCCCTACCCTGAGTTCCCTATCAGTAGGTCAGTGGAGGGGCCTGAGAATCTGCATTTCTCTAAATCCCAGGTAATGGTGAAGGTGTTGGCCCCCAGAACACACTTTGAGAACTCCTGTTCTATAAGATGTAATACTCTGTTTGGATAGACTGAATCCAAATCAGGGAGAGATGCATGAATCAATCCCACCTTTTCAATATGGTCTGAAAGTGAACTTTTCCTTAGAAGGAAATATAAGTGTGGTTTTAAAAGAAAGGGGCAATGGCTAGCAGACAAGCAAGACTAATATCCACTAAACTTCAAACTGGCAAATCTGATTCTGTTTCTTCTAATCAAGCACAAGGTCACAGTGTTATGTTTCAGAGCTTTATGCTTCTGTTATGAGCATGCCAGAGTTTCCTATGTTGAAGATCTTAATTTTGTGACCCTTTCTGACTAAGATACACTTTCTATTCCTGCATAGTAAAATCCCATTTGTCTACATACTCCACTATAGGAAATTCCATGTGTTTCCCAAGGTATCATTTCTCCATTCATTTTTTTTTCAGAGGAAGATTCACCCTGAGCTAACATCTGTTGCCAATCTTCCTCTGTTTTGTACGTGAGCCACCACCGCAGCATGGTCACTGACAGAGAAGTGGTGTAGGTCTGCGCCCAGGAACAGAACCTAATATAGACTTACAAATCAAGAATTTGCTTGGTTTCTGAAAAGAATTATTCAAGATTTTTTCCAAAGCCCAATATATAAACTACATATGGATTTACTGCTGTATTGAAGGCCTACATTGTTATTTTAGGAATTTACTGCTGTTTTAGAATGCCTAGGAAACTAAACTAGGCTGTATACTTTTTACAATTTTTTTTTTTTAAAGATTTTATTATTTCCTTTTTCTCCCCAAAGCCCCCCGGTACATAGTTGTATATTCTTCGTTGTGGGTTCTTCTAGTTGTGGCATATGGGACGCTGCCTCAGCGTGGTCTGATGAGCAGTGCCATGTCCGCGCCCAGGATTCGAACCAATGAAACACTGGGCCGCCTGCAGCGGAACGCGCGAACTTAACCACTCGGCCACGGGGCCAGCCCCTACTTTTTACAATTTTTAAATGAAATCTTTAACAGTATATACTATTAATATTTCTAACATTTCAAAACAAGAAAAACACCATGTGATTACTAGTGTGCTAAGAACTTTACATAGCTGTGTGGTTGTATATGATTTACTTCATTTTATCCTCACAACATTATATTTTCACAACAGCCCTGTAAGATGGTGACACATTACCCTAAGCAGCTTGTTCCAGTCACCCAACCAGTAAGCAGATGAGCCAAAGTCAAACCCATATTTAGGATCAAATGCTGTTTCTTACTCATTTTGTATCCTGTGCAGGAATTAATATACTATTTCTCAAACGATGGTCACTTTTTATTGAATTGAATTGAATTCAATTGGTTTAATTGTTTCAGATTTAATTATGTCACTTTCCTGAACTTAGATGGACATCCATTTTCCTTTTTTCCCTCTTGAATTTGTTTCTTACTGAACATCTTAACTTGGAGTTCTGGAAAAAAATCTCAGATAGTAATATAACAGTTCATATTTCAGGAAAAACATAAGAGAGAAAACTTGTTCTCTCTTATTTACAATTTAGAATTGGAACTTAACTGTCCTTTCACCAAATGTGGAAAGATTGCATGTGTGTCAGGCAGCTTCTAAGATGGCCTCCCATAATGGTCTCTGCCTCCTGATGTTGAGCAGTTCCCTTTGCTTGAGTCTGGGCTGGATTTAGAGACCTGCTATTAATTAATGGAATATAGCAGATATAATGGGATTTTACTTCTGAGAATAAGTTATCAAAAGACTGTGGCTTCAGTCTTGGCAGCTCAGTCTTGCTAACTCTCTCTGGTACCCCTCTCTCAGCAGAAGAAAATGGCCATGTTGAGATTAGCTCTATGAGGAGGTTCATGTGGGGAGCAAATAAGTCTCGCCAACAGCCAGCGAAGACCTGAGGCCTGCCTACAGCCAAAGAGTGAATTTGGAAGAGGATCTTCTGAGGCTTATTGTCAGTCCCATTGGTGAGCTTGGGAGTGATTTCTCCCAGGTAAGCTGTGAGATGACTGTGGCCAAGAGATTCACTCCAAACTCCCGAGAGACTTTGAGCCAGAGGAACCCAACTGAGCCACAACCACAAACTAGAAGATAATGAAAGTTTTTCTGTTAAGGCACTTAGTTTGGGGGTAGTTTGTTATGCACCAATAGATAACCAGTCACTTATATCTTGTCTACGTAATATATGGAAAATTCATTTTTAGAACCCTAGCATAAACTTGATATAGACAGGGACTTTTACAGCTAGAACCAGAGAATAGCAAAGGACTATTTTACTGAATATTGAGAAAACCTTGATTTTTGTATAAATATTGCAGATAACAAAAAAAAGTGGCGACCAATATGAACCCAAAAATGAAACACAAATGCACAGGTTTTGAAGTGCAATGATGTTTCTCTCACAAATTCTCCAAGGCACATTTCAGGTAGAAGAGTAGGAAGACTATTTTTATAAAGATACTTAATAATCTTTTTGAAAAATGCCAAATATGTTACTTGTTTTCAATAAGGAATATAGAAGAGTACATCATTTTCTTCCTTTTCATTCATAAAACTAGAAATTTTCATTAAAATTATCTCACATTTAAAAACTGATATGGATGAAAGAATATTGTTAAGATCTTATTCTAACTATTTAGTGGAATGATAAGATTTTTGTTTCAGTAGTTCTAATAGGACACAGTCATTAATTAGGGAAATAATAGTCCTTCAAGAACATCATTAGAATGATGAGCTTCTGCTTTCAGCGAAAAGAGAAGTTGGAGAACAGAAGCAATTTAAGTTTGATACAGATTCACAAAGATCCTGAAGTTCAAAATGAAACAACACATATGAACATTATATAAGAGATTGCTGTATTCTAAACTGGTATTAAAACTAAGAAGATATAAGTAGGTATAACATTTTTTTTAAAAATGGTTCGTGCTCAAAAATTCTGGTTAGACAGACTTGTTAATAGTTGGGCTCCCTAGTGCTTTAAATCACTAATACATATCATTAATCTCCAAGAGGGAGCCAAGAAACAGCATTTTTCACCTTCATTCGAGCATTGAGAATTTCTGTGAAGGCTAAACAATTAGCCTTGCTCAGAGTAATGTTCCACAGAATGATAAATTAGGAATGCTCTCATGTATTTTAATTCAAAGAGTTCACAGTAAGTTACAAAAGGGTAGGAATCACCTTTGTCCACTCCCATTGTATCCAAGGACTAAGCATAGTACCTAACAGAGAAAACTTTACTAACAAATTGCTAAGTGAACAGATGGATGGGTAGATACCCCAACAAAATAAATTGGAAAGTATGTTACATGTTTGCATATATTACTTTCAATTATACTCTTGCTTCAAAGAATGACTTGTTGACCAACAGCAATTTTAATTTTGAATATAATTACTTAATAATGAGGAGTGAATTTGTATGAATCTATTAAAGATTACCCATATACATCATAGCTAATTCTGTCATTTCAAAAATTTTCCATAAGAATAGACTAATAGTTCCAAATGTCAAGAAAATAAGTAAAATATTCGTTGCTCTATGTACATACCAAATACAGGGGCTCTCTGAGACCTAGAGAAAATCTGAGTGACTCTCTTGAAACACCAAAATGCGGTAGCAAATTTTAAGGAGCAAAGTCGTCAAAAATCGTGTATGTTTTATTAATATTTGAATTGTATTAAGTTTGGTCTTCTTTATATATTACATAATTATTTTAATGTCAAAGATCATGTGAAAGGACTTCCAGCTTATGATTAGGATGTAGCAAAATGGAAAGATCAGCACTCCCACTTAAACTATATTAAATAAAAGCTGAATAATCTACAAAATCAAAACTTTAATTGAACATACTGGAGAGCTGAGGTCACAGTTCTTGCAGCATGGCCAAAATCAAATAAAAGGTACCTCGAAAGAGAGATGAGGCACAGGCTCTGATTTCACCTTGTAGGCAGATTCCAAGAAAGAAACAGGGCCAATGTACAAGCTGGCAGGAAGACCCAGCTCAAATTTTTAATGAATTGCTAAAGGCTGAATGTGGGCTAGCAGGAGAGTATAAAACATCTGGGAACCACAGACACAAGGAGGGTCTGCACTCACTTGTAGATTCATTGCCAGGAACCTTCATAGCATGCTCATGGGGCCAGAAGCACATTGTTAATGGATTTGGAGCTTCCTTCCCTAAGCCTCAAAATTCGAGGACTCCTAATGGCCCTGGATCCTGATTTAATCCTAACTCCTAGCCTTATCCTACCACTTCTTTTTTGTATGCCTTATGGTGAGGAAAATGGCCCTGAGCCAACATCTGTTGCCAATCTTCCTCTTTTTTTTCTCCCCAAACCCCAGTGCATAGTTGTATATCCTAGTTGTCAGTCTTTCTAGTTCTTCTGTGTGGGATGCTGCTACAACATGGCTTGATGAGCGGTTTGGATCCGTGCCCAGGATCTGAACCAGCGAACCCAGGCCACCAAAGCAGAGTGTACAAAACTAACCACTTGGCCACAGGCCAGCCCTCTACCACTTCTTGATAAGTTCCATCTTAATGACAACTGGAGTCTTTCTCTATCTGTCTCCCAACATCTAAATATAACATCTTATCTGAAGTGCCCTTATCAAGGTCACTTCAGAAGTCTGGAAGCTTGTGTAATAGCACATGGGATCAAGGGAAGAGTATTTAAGAATGATTTGTCATGACTGCTGCTAATATCAACATCATCTAAGACCTTCTTTAGGTTCCTTGAAAGCTGGTGTCTGTGCAGCTTCCATTCAGGAGCAAAGTACTGAAATCTTTATAAAGACTGGCAAATGCAATCTCTAAGGCCCAGCAGCCAAGTGTGAAACGTTTTTATTACATCTACCAGTTTTGTCATAGGGAGGTGGTCACAGATTTCTAATATTCAGGAGACCACAAAAAAAATGTTCTCTCATGTTGAAGAATTCCTTCTTATTATCACTTCTTCCAGGAAAACTGGTATAATATTTTCAAGGAGTTTAGGATTTTTCAAAAGACAAGGAGTGAAAATAACTTTAAGCTACTTCTAGAGGATATGATTCAATGACTGCAAACCAATCTTTATGCTGTCCAGCATCCCCGGGGTGAGAGCCACTAAGAGGACATGAATCAGGGCGTCACATAATATCTGCATTGATGTGCTGGTAGACTGAGCTACATAACTCAACAAAACATAATGCATAGATGTCTTGTTTACTCCTTTTGCCAGCACACCTTATTCCAGAGAAATTTTAATTATATCTTAGCTATTTCACAGAGCTCCTATGTACAAATTGCATCCTAGTTTCTGCTCAGCACTGTTCAAGTAAACCACAGGCTTCCCAGAGAATTCTCAACTGGACCAAGATCTGGAGCAAGAGAAAGAGGAGGATGGTAATTAGGCCATGGTATCTGTAATGGAACTACTTAGGCTCAAATTTCAGCTCTGCCCCTTACTGATTCTGTGGCCTTGAATGAATTATTTAATCTTTGTAGGTGTTCACTGTCTCCTGAGTAAAAATGTTTAGTCTCTCAGTCTCCCTTCTATTCCTTCTGTTTGTCTCTCTAAGATAGTACCTACCCATGGGGAGAGGGGGAACTTGTCTTATGAGATCTCCCAGTGGTGGAGAAATGAAAAATATGAGGTCTTTGAGTGCTTGCTCTGTCCCTGGCTTCCTATAGTTTCCAAACTGATAACCCAAGACTGTTTACATCTCGCTGACACCTGCTGGCGATGCCTGCTGATTCTGTATTTGGTGCCAATCTCTCAGCTTAGAAAGAGTGTAGAAGTGATCATGGACTCACTTGGCTTCACCTCAGTTTCTATGATTGCCCCTGTCACTTATGAGGTTGGTCTACGTACTGATTTTCCTCCACCTGGGATGGGTGAGTGGTTATCTCAAAATCTTTTGTGCAAGGAGCCTCTGACCTCCCATAATGCCCCCGTAAGCCTCTCGGTGAATTCTGTGTCCTGTCTAACTCACTCTGGAACCAAGGGTAGTTCAGAAAAACTTTAACTTAAAGCCTTTTCTGCCCAACCCTGTTGCACTGCCAAGTAAACATTGCTGATCCCCCAGTGGTTCAGATAAACCTTCAAGGGGTCCTCATCTCAGACTCCTGGACTCTGGGCAAGAGTTTCCTGCTCAGCACTAGTCTTCAATGTATCTAATAAACTTCATGGATATAAATGGCTCTTATCGTCTTATTTAGTGCTAAATTAAATGTCAACCATTAAGTGCTACCTCCAGCATCGACTCTGTATTCCCTTTGTAACTTTTGGATGCCATGCCTCCAACCCTATTCCCAAACAGATGTGCTACAATAGTCCAGGGCATGTGCTCGGAATTGCAAATGATAAAAGCTCATCACCCCCTCATGTATGTGAAGGGCACGTTCCTGGGAATTCAGGAGGGTCTGGCAGCCCAGACAAATCCCTATCCAGGAGTGGGGCTGAGCATCTGGACTCCAGCAACTTAAAATGGTGTGTGTTAAATTTGTGCCTCTAACTTCAAAATTAAAGAATAAAATTCATCGGTATTTATATAACTATGTAAGTTGCATTAAGACTGTTCCTGAAATATGATTTTGACAAAATATATAAAGGAAGCATATTAATCAAAACAACAGTGGGAATTCTATCAGTAGCACTACCTACTCTCATGGGCTCTTCTATGCAATTCCTTTCTCCTTTTTTTAATAAACCATCAGAATTTTGGTTTGCAAAGAAAATGATACAGGGATTTTAATATAACTCATATCACTTAGTTTCCACATCTATCTCTATATATGAATTTGTGATTATCATTTAGATGTAATATTAGAATAAAAATATATCTAAACATAAGTTGTTTATCATGAATAATGAAGTTAAGTAATTCAGAAATTATAAATTCATGCTCTAATCTAAAATAAAATATAGAAGCTTCTATATGGCATTTTTAAAGTTTTATGGAAATAAATATATTATTGCTTACTTTGAAAGCATAGTCTAAATATGTTAAGATTTAATATCTTAAGATCAGTTAGTGATCAGGTTTTTTTTTTTAAGATTGGCACCTGGGCTAACATCTGTTGCCAATCTTCTTTTTCGTTTTTTTTTTAATTTCCCTCTAAAGCCCCCCAGTACATAGTTGTATATTCTAGTTGTAGGTCCTTCTGGTTGTGCTGTATGGGACACCACCTCAGCATGGCTTGATGAGTGGTGCCACTTCCGCGACTGGATCGGAACCAGAGAAACCCCAGGCTGCTGAAGCGGAGTGCGTGCACTTAACCACTTGGCCATGGGCAGGCCCCTAGTGATCAATTTTAATTCCACTGTTCCTTCAGATCAATCAGTGATTAGTTTTAATTCCACAGTTGCATACTTAAACAATGCATTTTGGTTTGGCAAAAATTATAACAACAACAATAAAAACCTAATAATCTCTGCATAGAAACTATGAGATCAGCAATATGAAACAATGCAGAAAACTCTGCTATCGATCTCTGTACAGTTGTCTGAATCCCCATGGCTGTAGTCAATTATGCCTCTTTTTTCACAGAGACACCAGTACGAATAAGAGAACAGTTTGTTCTGCCTCTTGCTGTGATTTTTGCTAATATTTCAAAATAATAAGAAATGGGCCCAATCAATGCATTTGGTAGGTGCTAATTCCATCCAAGACTTTATCAACCTTTTTTCACTATAAGCTTATCAAAGTTTTGAGATCTAAGATGGAATAATAGCTTGAAATGAATTTCTCCATGAAATAAAAAATAGAACTTGTTGTTAATCTTTCTTGAAACATATATTTGTAAAACTGTGGCTGGTTTTGAAATGGGAACATGTGGCCAAATATCAAGTGTGAGACTTTTTGCTTTCTTGACCAATTAGGAGTACAAACATGTCAACATTGAGAACAACAGTGTGGGAAACGGTGGCAGTTTTTAAAGCTTCTAACTCAGAAATTTCAAAACATATAATTAATTTTTGAAAATTGGTTAAACACAAATACCTATTTGTCTGTTGTGTTCTGCTTTCACAGTGGGCTGTATAACGTTGCTATGAAGAAAAGAACAATAGCTGTGTTGTTACAGCCTATGTAACAAAACATGACAAAAATATCTAAATGTCAGATTTTTCATTGGTCTGAGTCCTTAGCTGTGTGGGTGCATAATTTAGGGTATCAAATTGAATGTATAGTTTTAAAAGATATAATTACATCTTTCATGGGGAAGTTCAACAATTTTAAAAATTTTTGTCAGTGCTTTATTTTCTAATTCCTCCTAAAACTTAAAATCAAGTAGAGTCACTGATGCAACAAGACTTAGACAAAAGTATTTCCACTAGTATAAAACATAAAAGTACTACGATACTGTGGCAAACTCCCATACTTAACGATTTACCTGCAACTTATTATGTGCTATAATCCGGTTACATGTGTTATCAAGTTATAATAAAAACTTATGTAATACAGATAAAACATGTATAATGCATGCTAAAATTAAGTTGTAATAGAAACATATGCATTTCGCTCATAAAATTTATTTTAATTCTTTACCAAATTTGATCAGGAAGGCTTTATAAATAAAAAATAATCATTAATTAGTTAAATAATTCATATTTTCTAAGTAGCTACCCTATGCCAAATGCTAGGCAAAAATATTCATTCATTTGTTCAACAAATATCTATTGAGTTTCTATAATGTGCCAGACACTGTTCTAGGAAGCTAGAATACATGAATAAAAAAGAACATTCTGAAGTTTTGGACCCTGTGGTACTTAAGTTCATGGGGTTGAATACGACGGACAAGAAAAGCAAGATCTCTTTTGTTGTAAAATTTAGATCTCTGGGGCAGCAGACAATCAACTAGTCAACACATAGTCAGTGGCGTAAGTGCAGGTTGTGGTCATCCAAATGATCAGTGGGATGTGACACAGAGGAACAGGTGTCAGCCCATTGCAGGGATGAGACAGGAAAGCCTCTTTGAAGTGAAAACTCTGAGGTGTGACACACTTTTCAGTTTGCCTAGGAAAGCTGCGTTTTACACTTGCCCTGACATTCTGTCCGAGTAGCCTTTGTCTCACTCAACAAATAATGAGGAGAACTGCTAAGGCAGAGTAGACCACCTGGAAGCATTAAAGGAGGTTAGGCAGGGAATCATTTTCTTTGGGTCTAGGGTGATAGCAGCTGAGGTCAAGGAATGCGGAGAGATGTGATAAAAATACACTGAAGAACTTTCCTTTTTGTCTCTATGTTTAAGCTATCTATCCGTTTAAAAATTAGGAAGTAATATTCAAGATTTAGAAATTCAAACAGCAGAAGGATCCACCACTTCCTGTTTCAGGGTTTACAGCCCATTAGAAAGAGCCAGATGTGTAAATAAACACAAGCATAGAAATTAGGGTAACAGCAATCCCTGTTGAATTGTTGATGGAAAAGTGGACTACAAAGGGAGGCGAGGTCAATTCTAGCTATGGAAGATAACAAAAAAACTCACAGAGCAATTGACCCCGGATCTTGGCTTTGGAAGTGTGATGGTCATTTGGCAACAGGAATAATATGTCTGTTGGTTTATGAGTTTTTAATGTTGGTGAACAAAAAATAGAATTTCCCTTCATAAATTACTTGCACTGTTTTCCTGTGGAAAAATATTTTCATACCACCACCTATTAACATTTCTTTGAACCTCATTTCACCTGAGAATGCAATCTATTTCAAAATGAAGATAATGTGGGCTTTGTGTGTTAACCTGGAAACATTTTAATACATATCACACGGAAGAGTATCTATTACTACATAAATAATGTTCTGTTAATTTTAAGTTAACCCGAGATTTTATTATCTGTTTCTGGTAAACACCATAGCTTTCTTCATGATCATTATTAAAAATCTTCATATACATTTTAGACTGTGGTCATCTTTTCTTCCCAGTGTTTTCAAAGAGGTTGGTGAACACGATCTATTGAATACAATTATGTTAGCAAATTGTGTTTTGGTTTTGCAGTACGTTTTTGTTTTTTCACTTTTTAAAATAAAATTATCTGTGATTTTATTACAAACAGCAGGTAGAAAAGCTGTCAAACACAATGTTACCCATAAACTTTATATTTGTTCAGCTTTTAGATTTGTCCTTGCCAAAAAATGTCACTTAAGACAAGGACAAATCTAAAAGCTAAACTACTATAAAGTTCATGGTAATTATAGTGATTATAAGTTCAGGCAATTATATGTGAATCATAATCATACTGTGCTCTTTAAGACAGGCAGGGAAAAGAATTAGACCACTGAGACACTAGGTTCTCAAAGTCCTCTCTTCTACAAATACCGACAGATTTTCTGTCCTCCCTTTACCCCGGCTGAATGGAATTGGCTCTGCTTTTAGTTAACAGCCGCAAAAAATGTGCTATTTTGGACTCTCATTAGAACATGGGAGGGAGTTAGTTATTGGTGATAATTATTGATTATTTTCCTCAGCTTAGCAACAAAACAGGAAGAATCTCATTCAACATATGATCACACTAGAATTATAGTTACCGGAAAACAGAGAAATAATTTTACAGTCTTGGTGTGCAGGCCATTCTACAGTAGCAGACTCAAAAGGCAGGAAACACAAAAAGGGAAATCCACTCATTAATTATGTTTTAAAAATCCATATGGCGACATATTACAAATTTAAAAAGAGAAAAGAGAACGGTAAAGATGTATATGAACTTCAAAGGGTTACAGTCATTACTATCATCTTGCTCTGGCTTTCGTTATAGATTTGTATGTATTTGTCAAAACTCAGAATGTACACTTAGGGCTGTACATTTCCTTGTATGTAAATTTTACATAAAAAATTAATCATCTTGAACGGTAGTTAATGAAGTTAATAATAAGGTGTCTAAGGGAAAGGGTACTTATCTCTGAAATATATTTAAATTGCATCCAAACTAAGAAGGATTAGCATACGGATGGGGTGATGATCATCTGGACTGATTGGTGCCACAGCACGTTTAGAAAAGATTAATGGTAGAATCTCTGTGGAAGGTTAACACTGTTCATTGTAAAAGAACTTTAACTTTGCTACATTTGAAATTTTCATAATAAAATGGAACAATTCTAAATAACAATCTCTAATAAATATTATGATACAATTGATTCCCAACATAAAAATTGGTGAAGGGTACCAGTAAGAAATTTAAAAGAAAAACACAATGGACAATAAATACATTAAAAACTGTGCAACTTCATTATCAATCAGAAAAATACAAATTAAAAACTGTGATATTAATTCATTCTGTTATCTTGGTATAAATAATTTATAATACACAGTATTTGTGAAGGGGTGGTGGTGAGAATTATATATAATGTTGGTGTACATGTAAATTGATAGAACCTTTTAGAAATGCTCCTTTTTGATGTACGACAAATAAATTTAATGTGATTATCTTTTATTCAGCAATTCACATTTTATAAATACACTTTAATAAAACAATTTAACAGAAAGAAATGTGTCCATACATTTATAATTATCAGATTGAAAATATAAATCTTAAATATTCAGCAAAACTTGGTACATAAATAAAATCAAGGTTTATAATCCTATTAAAAGCATTGATACATATTTATATTCATTTACATGAACATATATTCACACTTATTTATTTATTTTTTTTAGATTGGCACCTGAGCTAACATGTGTTGCCAATCTCCTTTTTCTTCTTCTTCTTCTTTTTCTCCCCAAAGCCCCCCAGTACATAGTTGTACGTTTTAGTTGTAGGTCCTTCTGGTTCGCTATGTGGGACGCTGCCTCGGCATGGCTTGATGAGCGGTGCTACGTCTGCACCCAGGATCTGAACCGGGGAAACCCTGGGCCCCCAAGCAGAGCACGTGAACTTAATCACTCGGCCACGGGGCTAGCCCCCACACTTATTTTTGAGTGAAAGTGCAAGTTAAGAAAAATTATGTTTCATATATATATGTATGTATATATATACATATATATAAACACACACAAAGAATTGATGAAAATTTAGAGTAAAATAAAATTTGCTATCTCTGGAATGCTATAGGGTTGGCAGTGTTTACTCTTTTTACATTTATTTTTATACACTTCAGTACTTTGAAAAATTAAAATTAACATTATAGGTCAAAAACTGAGAAAATGTTTCACATCAAATATAAGTAATATTCTTTATACTGAGTTCTTACAACTCGAGAAGAAAACTGCTAACATCAATTGACTTTGAAAAAAATTAATTAGATGACAAACGGTAAGTTCTAGGAGAAATGCAAAACAAGAAATATGTAGTTCTGGTCCTTCAGGTGTTTAGAACTTCCAGGTGTTAAGTTTGCGCACTCTGCTTCGGTGACCCAGGGTTTGCCGTTTGGGATCCTGGGCCTGGACCTACACACTGCTCACCAAGCCATGCTACGGCGTCCTCCCACATAGAAGAACTAGAAGGACTTACAACTAGGATACACAACGATGTCCTGGGGCTTTGGGGAGAGAAAAAAAAAGAGATTGGCAACAGATGTTAGCTTGGGGCCAATCTTCCTTACCAAAAAAATAGTTTTTTAAAAATTTTGAACCACTCTAGAAGATACATTAATTTCTCTTGTCATATGTCTGAGAATGATCATAGTGAAGTAAAGTTACTTATTGATTTATACCTATTTTATTATGTATTCCAATGTGTACTAGAAATACTTAAAACAATTCTAATTGCCTAAAGGAAGTGTACAGATTTATATGAATAGAATACCATTTTTCTGAAGTCAAATTCTGAGATGAATTTGCTGAATATCCTTTTGTAAGATAATAAATAGCATTTAGATGATATCATCATCTATTGGTTTGAAGAAGAAACTAAATCTCCTTTGAATTCAGTGTCATTCTGCAGCAATTAGATCAATTTTGGACAATGGGCAGTAGAATTAATTATACTTAACATTTATGATGGCGCACCACGCAAAATAGGAAAAAATGAATTTCTAAGATAAACACGCTCTCTGGGTGTACAGCTCCAGAACAATTTAACACATTTAAAGTTGCTTTAACTGAACAGCATTTCAAGACAAAGTATTGACACAATTTTAATCAGCTGGTGAATACTGTCCTCCTGTATCTAAACATTGGGAGTTAAAGTGATGTTAAAGCTGAAATCTAACTACAGAAATGCACGCATAAAATAGACAAGTTTATCTGCTTATTGTTTGCTAATGTCTGAGTTGAATCATCAGCCTCTACAGTATTTTTAAGCAGTTTTGAATCTATGGATTATTTTAAATGATTGAAGAAATAAGAATGGGATAGAGTGGGAAAGGAGGAAGAACTGGAATTTACAGTAGACTGAGAGTGGGAGTGAAGTATGACAGACTCAGTTATGAGACTGAATAACGCTAAGAAGGAGCTCAACAAACGCACTCATTCTAGATCTTCATTTGTTCAGTATACGATAGTTTAATTCCTTGAGGAACTTGTGAAGTGAATGTTTTGAGGACATTTTGAACTCTTTCTCCACCACTTGCAATTTAATTAATTAGTTCTCAGGCATCAATGTTGTTCAAACTTGCCTCCAGAATCTCATTTATGAGATTTCACCCCATATCAGATTTTCAGTTTCTCAAGAAAATTGACAGTCTTTGCACAAATGTTAAGGCGAAACAGTTGCTTTCCATTCCACTTCTTTTCTATTCATTTTTTTAAAACGCTGTCACAACTGACAGAAACCACAGTAACTTCTTTCTAAACTTTTTCTTTCTCAACTTTTTCCCCTTTGTGCTCCTGATAGTTCCTCCACCAGATTCATTGTAACAGATACGACTACTGAGTTCTGCTGTAATTTTCCTCGCTCCTGTTTATTTTTGTCATTTATTTAAGCATCAATTTCTACAATAATTGAGTCACCCCATGATATTATTGTGTTCCTTTTCAACACCCATTGAAAAATTAAAGAATTTTACTTTTTAAGAGGTCCATTGAATCAAATCTCAGTTTTATTTTGCATACCCTAAAATATGCCTTATTCTCTGTGATAATCTATTTGGAATGTGATAGAACAAAATTTATAATTTTAAGGTTTATATTCTCAGGTCAAAGAATAGAGATGAAAATTAACGATATTTAAAAGCACACAAATACATTATGTAGACTTTCTTGGTACTTCATAGACTTTATATGCACAGAAATAGAGGCCTTTTTTACAGTTCCATTGGAAAATGCAGTTGCTGAAAAATTATATTTCACTTTATGGGTCAATGTCTCAAAGGAAAATTACATAGAAAATAAAACTTGTTTTCCCTTAAATGAAAGAAAGCAACAAAAGAAGAACAATTTAAAACTATACTTTCATATTTATATTGTATATTCTATATTTACCTTCCTAAAGAATAAGAATATAACACGATTCTTAAAAATTCCTGCTTTTGTGGGGGAAATACGTTCCGTAATACTGATGAAGATAGATATATCCAAGTTAACTAAAAAAATCTAATATTAATATTTTAAGAACTGTATAAAATTTAATTTTAAAATATATGAATCCTTTAAATAGAGAATATCCCCTCATTCTTCTTAATGCACTCGTAGAGTTTCCTTTTTTCAGGTGAAGAAAATATGATCTCAATTTCATAAGACTCTAAGAGAAGATTCTCATTTAGTATAATTTCATTGCATTTATACTGAATACCACCTTTCATTTCATCTATTCCATTATCTCACACACTTGGAAAGGTTTGAATTGTTACCCAGCAGAGTGTTGTAATATCATATTTTAAGTTCACTCTTTATCAGATATCTAATAGGGCAATTCAAGTTCATATTTCTTTGCAGTCAAAACATTAGTGTCAAAAACTTCTTTAAGAAATCAGTTTCTGAGGGGGTGGGACCAAGATGGTGGAGTGAGAGGTCTTCTTTGTCTCTTCCCCCCCCCCCCATCGAATCTACAACTAATTGGACATTCACCGATTAACAAAGGATATCCAGATAGCATCTCAAGATGCCTAAAAGTCTCATGCTACTACATATCGGAACGCGGACAGACTCCCTCCCCGGGAGGAGGTGGAAATAGGTGAAAGCTCTCCAACCCCCGACCCCCGACCCCCAGACAGCCTAGTTCCTGCAGGAGGCTCTCTTCCAACGGACTCCACCATAGCATCGCCAGACACCAAGGGCAGGAGTGTGCACTCACCAGCGGAGCGACGGTGAAAACAGGTGACAACACCGCTACCCAAGCCCCCGGCGATCGCACCTAGGCCCAGGGGGAAATCCCAGGGCCCCGCACCCACTGGCAGGAAAGGCTTCCGCTCGCCATTAGCAGGGAGGCCCCACCCAGAAGCCAGAACAAAGAGAAGCTCCTGGCTGGCCGGGCACGGCACCATACCGCAAGCTGCCACTGAGCTCACGGTCTCTGGCGCACGGCTTGGTACAGGGGCACCCTGACTTCCCGTAGAAGTGCTTGGGGACATGTTTGGAGCTCCAGCGCCTGGCTCTGTGGCCCAGGGGAAGGCTTCAGGGTCCCGCACCTCCCCAGCAGGGAAAGCCTCTGCTCACCATTAGCAGGGAGGCTCCGCCCACAAGCCAGAACAAAGAGAAGCTCCTGGCTGGCCCAGCACGGCACCAGACCACAAGCTGCCACTGAGCTCACGGTCACCGGTGCAGGGTTTGGTGCACGGGGTCCCGGACTTCCCGTAGACGTGCTTGGAGACAGGGTTGGAGCTCCAGCGCCTGGCTCTGTGGCATGGGGGAAGGCTCTGGGGTCCTGCATCTCCCTGGCAGGGAAAGCCTCTGCTCGCCATTAACAGGGAGGCCAGGCCCAGAATCCAGGAAAAAAGGAAAGCTCCTGGTGGACGCATCCCCTGGGGCAGCTCCAGACTGCAAGCTGCCACTGGGCTCACGGTCTCTGGCACTTGGCTCGGTGCAAGGGGCACCCAGACTTCCCATAGACGTGCTTGGGGACACGCTTGGAGCTCCAGCACCTGGCTCTGTGGTGCGGGGGAAGGCTCTGGGGTTCCGCACCTCCCCGGCAGGGAAAGCCTCTGCTAGCCATTAGCAGGGAGGCCACGCCCAGAATTCAGGAAAAAGGAAAGCTCCCGGTGGGCGGATCCCCTGGGGCTGCTCCAGGCCGCAAGCTGCTGCTGGGCTCACCGTCTCCTGCGCACGGGTCAGTACAGGGGGTGCCCAGACTTCCCGTGGACTTGCCTGGGGACTGGGTGGAGCCCCAACACCTGGCTCTGCGGCCCGGGGGGTTGCTCCAGGGTCCCACACTGCTCCAACAGGGAGGGCCTCTGCTCGCCATTGGCAGGGAGGACCTGCACAGCATTCGGAACACCAGGGAGCTCCCTAGAGCAGAATTCCCCAGAAGGCAGCAGCTTACAAGCCACTGCCAGGCCTACGGACTCTGGCCGTGTCCCAGATGAGGCAAGGGGCTCCCAGAGATCCTGTGAGGGTAAAGTGGGGCAGAGTAGAGCTCCGGTGAAATGACTACATAGCCCACAGGGGAACTCCAGGTTCTTACAGCAGCCTCAGTGAAAGCCTCTGCACAGCACTAGTGGAGAGGTCCTGACTGGCAATCACAAGGCGAGAACGCCCTGGGGCAAAATGAGCACAGCTAAATGAGCTAATGACAGACCACAGAAGATACCCATAGCTCTGCTGGGTCTTATAGTGGACAAGTGTGATCTGGTGGGCTCCGTTAGGGACACATAGGAGATTATAGGTGATCCTGCTCCTGGCTGATGGGAAAGCCCACAACACTCCTGCAGACCACAAGGAGGGAGCGCATCTAGGTGGGCTGCAGCAGTAGGCACCAGCAGCCTGAGGCCCCCTTGCGATAGCCCCCACAACCGACAAGGGACCCCACAGGACCACTGTGACTATGAGGAGGGGTCCAGACCCAGTCAGTAACAGCTGACAGGGTTCCTGGTTCGGGCAGTCTAAACAGCTGCCCCCTCACACACACCAGTTGCAACAAGTGGAAACAGCGATTAAACTCTATCTCTATGCAGAGGCACAAACCCACAGCATCAAGCAGTATGAAAAAATATATTAAATCTCCAGAACAGAAGGAAAATGATAAGCATCCAGAAAACAATCCCAAAGACAATGAAATCTACAACCTAAATGACGATGATTTCAAAACTGCCATTATGAAAACACTCAATGACCTAAAAGAGAATTCAGATAGACAACTCAATGAGTTCAGGAGCTATGTCACAAAAGAGCTTGACACCATAAAGAAGAACCAATTAGAAATACTGGAGATGAAGAACACAATGGAGGAGATTAAGAAAAATCTGGACTCTCTGAACAGTAGGGTCGATAATATGGAGGACAGAATTAGCAATTTGG
Source organism: Equus asinus (assembly GCF_041296235.1). Taxonomy (NCBI): domain Eukaryota; kingdom Metazoa; phylum Chordata; class Mammalia; order Perissodactyla; family Equidae; genus Equus; species Equus asinus. Next base: position 5,986,098 of record NC_091797.1, on the reverse strand, counting down.
AGGATAGGAATATAGAAATGCTGCAGGCAGAGGAGGAGAGAGAATTAAGACTAAAAAGAAATGAAGAAACTCTCCGAGAATTATCCAACTCAAACAGGAGATGCAACATAAGGATTATAGGTATATCAGAGGGAGAAGAGAAGGGGAAAGGGGCAGAAGGCCTGTTCAAAGAAATAATAGCTGAGAACTTTCCAAACTTGGGAAGAGAGATGGAACTTCATGTCACAGAAGCCAATAGATCTCCAAGCTTTATTAAAGCAAGAAGATCAACCCCAAGACATATAGTAGTGAAACTAGCAAAAGTCAACGACAAAGAGAAAATACTAAGGGCAGCCAGGCAGAAGAAAATGACTTACAAAGGAAACCCCATAAGGCTATCAGCAGATTTCTCAGGAAAGACCTTACAGGCTAGAAGAGATTGGAATGAAATATTCAAAACTCTGAAGGATAAAAACTTGCAGCTAAGAATACTCTACCCAGCAAAAATATCCTTCAAATACGATGGAGAAATAAAAACTTTCCCAGATAAACAAAAGTTAAGGGAGTTCATCACCACAAAACGTCCTCTTCAAGAAGTGCTCGGGAAGAAACTCATTCCTGAAAAATCAAAAAAAGGAAAGGGGTTACAAAATCCAGAACAAAGGAGATAAGCAGAAGGAATAATACAAAGTAACAGCTCTCCATCAGGACAAAATGCAAAAGAACCGGAAAGCAAGTGATAAAATTGCAACAGTAGGCCCCCACCTTTCAATAATCACACTAAACGTGAATGGATTGAACTCTCCAAACAAAAGGCACAGAGTGGCACGATGGATCAAACAACAAGATCCAACAATGTGCTGCCTCCAGGAAACACACCTCAGCCCCAAAGACAAACACAGACTCAGAGTGAAGGGGTGGAAGACAATACTCCAAGCCAATAATGAACAAAAGAAAGCAGGTGTTGCCATACTTATATCAGACAAAGTAGACTTCAAAGCAAAATAGGTAGCAAAAGACAAAGAGGGGCAGTATATAATGATAAAAGGGATGCTCCACCAAGATGACATAACAGTCACAAATATATACGCACCTAACACAGGAGCACCACAATTCGTGAAGAAACTCTTAACAAAACTAAAAGGAGACATCAACAGTAATACAATAATACTAGGGGACCTCAACACCCCATTAACACCAATGGACAGATCATGCAGACAGAAAATCAACAAGGAAATTATAGAATTAAATGAAAAATTAGATCAGATGGACCTAATAGATATATATAGGACACTTCATCCAAAAACAGCAGGTTACACATTCTTCTCAAGCACGCATGGAACAGTCTCAAGGATAGACCATATCTTGGGAAACAAAGCAAGCATGAATAAGTTCAAGAGGGTTGAAATAATATCAAGCATCTTTTCTGATCACAATGCTATGAAACTAGAAATCAACTACAAGAATGAAGCTGGGAAAGGGCCAAAAATGTGGAGACTAAACAACATGCTACTGAACAAACAATGGATTATTGAAGAAATTAAAGAAGAAATCAAATATTATCAGGAGACAAATGAAAATGAAAACACACTGTTCCAAATTATTTGGGATGCAGCAAAGGCAGTCCTAAGAGGAAAATTCATTGCAATACAGGCTCACCTCAATAAGCAAGAAAAATCTTACATAACCTCAAATGACATCTAACGGAGTTAGAAAAAGAAGAACAAACAAAGCCCAAAGTCAGTTGAAGGAGGAAAATAATAAGAATTAGAGCAGAAATAAATGCTATTGAAACAAAAAAGACAGTAGAAAGGGTCAATGAAACAAAGAGTTGGTTCTTCGAAAAAATTAACAAAATCAACAAACCCTTAGCCAGACTCACTAAAAAAAAAAAAAGAGAGAAGTCTCAAATAAATAAAATTAGAAACGAGAGAGGAGAAATCACAACAGATACTGAAGAAATACAAAGGATCATAAGAGAATACTATGAAGAACTATATGCCAACAAATTGAACAACCTAGAAGAAATGGATAAATTCCTAGACTCATACAACCTACCCAAACTGAATCAGGAAGAAATAGAGAATCTGAATAGACCAATCACAAGTAAAGAAATGGAAACAGTAATCAAAAACCTCCCCAAAAATAAGAGTCCAGGACCAGACGGCTTCTCTGGAGAATTCTACCACACATTCAAAGAAGATTTAATACCTATCCTTCTCAAACTGTTCCAGAAAATAGAGGAAGATGGAGCACTCCCTAATACATTCTATGAAGCCAACATCACCCTGATCCCCAAACCTGACAAGGACAACACAAAGAAGGAAAACTACAGCTCAATATCACTGATGAATATAGATGCAAAAATCCTCAACAAAATTTTGGCAAACCAAATACAGCAATATATCAAAAATATTATACACCATGATCAAGTGGGATTTATAACAGGGACACAGGGATGGTTCAACATCCGCAAGTCAATCAACGTGATTCACTACATTAACAATATGAGAAACAAAAACCACATGATCATCTCAATAGATGCAGAGAAAGCATTCGACAAGATCCAACATCCATTTATGATAAAAACCCTCAATAAAATAGGTATAGAAGGAAAGTACCTCAACATACTAAAGGCCATATATGACAAACCCACAGCCAACATCATACTCAATAGACAAAAACTGAAACCCATCCCTCTCAGAACAGGAGCAAGACAAGGGTGCCCACTTTCACCACTCTTATTCAACATAGTACTGGAGGTGTTGGCCAGAGCTATTCAGCAGGAAAAAGAAATAAAAGGAATCCAAATAGGCAACGAAGAAGTAAAACTCTCGCTGTTTGCAGACGACATGATCTTATGTATAGAAAACCCCAAAGAATCCATACAAAAACTATTAGAAACAATCAACAACTACAGCAAAGTTGCAGGGTATAAAATCAACGTACATAAGTCAGTAGCATTTCTATATGCTAACAATGAACTAACAGAAAAAGATCTCAAGAACTCAATCCCATTCACGATTGCAACAAAAAGAATAAAATACCTTGGGATAAATTTAACCAAAGAAGTGAAAGATCTATACAACGAAAACTACAAGACCTTCTTGAAAGAAATCGATGATGACATAAAGAGATGGAAAGATATTCCATGCACATGGATTGGAAGAATAAACATAGTTAAAATGTCCATACTACCTAAAGCAATATACAGATTCAGCGCTATCCCAATCAGAATTCCAATGTCATTCTTTACAGAAATCGAACAAAGAATCCAAAAATTCATATGGGGCAACAAAAGACCCCGAATTGCTAAAGCAATCCTGAGAAAGAAGAACAAAGCTGGAGGCATCACAATCCCTGACTTCAAAACATACTACAAAGCCACAGTAATCAAAACAGCATGGTACTGGTACAAAAACAGATGCACAGATCAATGGAATAGAATTGAAAGCCCAGAAATAAAACCACACATCTATGGACAGCTAATCTTTGACAAAGGAGCTGAGGGCCTACAATGGAGGAAAGAAACTCTTTTCAACAAATGGTGCTGGGAAAACTGGACAGCCACATGTAAAAGAATGAAAATCAACCATTCTTTTTCACCATTTACTAAAATAAACTCAAAATGGATCAAAGACCTAAAGATTAGGCCTGAAACTAAGTCTGCTAGAAGAGAATATCAGCAGCACACTCTTTGACATCAGCTCCAAAAGAATTTTTTCGGACACCATAACCCCTTACATGAGGGAAACAATAGAAAGGATAAACAAATGGGACTTCATCAGGCTAAAGAGCTTCTTCAAGGCAAGGGAAAACAGGATTCAAACAAAAAACAGCCCACTAAGTGGGAAAAAATATTCACAAGTTATTTATCCGACAAATGGTTAATCTCCATAATATACAAAGAACTCACACAACTCAACAATGAAAAATCAAATAACCCAATTACGAAATGGGCAGGGGACATGAACAGACATTTCTCCAAAGAAGATATACGGATGGCCAATAGACACATGAAAAGGTGCTCATCATCACTAATCATCAGGGAAATGCAAATCAAAACTACACTAAGATACCAACTTACACCTGTTAGAATGGCAAAAATATCCAAAACCAAGAATGACAAATGTTGGAGAGGCTGTGGAGAAAAAGGAACCCTCGTACACTGTTGGTGGGAATGCAAACTGGTGCAGCCGCTATGGAAAACAGTATGGAGATTCCTCAAAAAGTTAAGAATAGAAATACCTTATGACCCAGCCATCCCACTACTGGGTATATATCCTAAGAACCTGAAATCAGAAATTTCAGAAGCTCTATGCATCCCTATCTTCATTGCAGCATTATTCACAATAGCCAAGTCATGGAACCAACCTAAGTGCCCAGCAACTGATGACTGGATAAAGAAGTTGTGGTATATTTATACAATGGAATACTACTCAGCCGTAAAAAAGGACAAAGTTGTCCCATTCACAACAACATGGATAGACCTTGAGAGTATTATGTTGAGTGAAATAAGCCAGACAGAGAAAGACTAACTCGGCATGACTCCACTCATAGGTGGTAGTTAACGTATGGACAAAGAGAACTGATCAGTGGTTGCCAGGGGAAAGGGGGGTGGGGGGAGGGCACTAGGGGTGAAGTGGTGTACCTACAAAATGACTGATAATGATGTACAACTGTAATTTCACAAGGATGTTAACTTTTATAACCTTAATAAAAAAAAAAAGAAATCAGTTTCTCTGAGGATATCATAACTACATCTCACTTATCTGAATAGAATGCATAATCTAAATATGTTTAATGTTCATAAATAAGTTATATAAAATTAAATTATTATGCCAGTAAAAATACAAGCCTCATATATGTATTTAAATTTATCTTTTTTAATGCTTTGCATTTCAACTTTTTCCTTTCTTTTTTTTTTTTTTTTGGTGAGGAAGATTCCCCACAAGCTAACATCTGTTGCCAATCTGTCTCTTTTTTTGCATGAGGAGGATTAACCCTGAGCTAACATCTGTGCCAATCCTCCTCTGTTTTGTATGTGGGATGCCTCCACAGCATGGCTGACGAGTGGAGTAGGTCTGTATCTGGATCCAAACCAGTGAACCTGGGCCGCTGAAGCCGAGCACAAAGAAGTTTAACCACTTGGGCACAGGGCCGGCCTGCTGTGTTTCGACTTTTGAGATACAAGCTCACACAAAAAAGATGCATCTTTTAAAAAATATAAAACTGTTAACACCTCAACACTTACATGTTTTCTTAAATATATACATTCACCAAAAAATCAGGAATAATGGTAATTTCTAAAGTTATTTGTCTTTTTTGCATTTCAAAATGCTATCACTAACATTAGCTCAGTAAATTCTTAGGACAATTCCCTAATGTAAGTTTTCTTATGATTAAATTACATTTCTCCCAAAAGTATTAATAAATGTTTGATGGTAGGGATATAGATAGAAATAGTGATTTTAAAATATATTCTTTAGGTTTTAAAAAGAATGGAGTTCAAAGAATGACACTTTTAACTTGAAAATCTGTATACTGGATTCCTAAAGATTGACATTTCACAGAAAATGTTGTCTAGGCTATGGCTAACAGCACAAGCTTGGGGCCAGTGGGTACCTGCTGGTTGGTTTGGTTTGAGGGAAGAGTTGAGATACAACAAAGATTGTTTTGCAGCAGAGAAGAGCAAACACATCCAATATGAGAATCCAAAATGCAGCAGTGAGAAACAAAGTAACCAAAGGCATGCAGATAAGTGGTTAGACCTCACTTCCCACCATTCTCCACTCTATGCTCTAGTCACACTAGTCTAGCTTTCCCTCATACACACCAAAAACCTTCTCCTCTGAGGGGCTTTGGCTTTCTTAGAAAACCCCTTAGTTTGGTGTATAACCTGCTCCTTTACTCATAGCCACTACAGCGCCCCACAGTATAGAACACAGGAAGTGCCCACAACCACCTGCTGAATGAACAAACGACTCTTCTCAAAATCACATCTAGAATGGAATCAGGGCCCCAGACCAGGTCTGCCTGTCCGAGGAGCCATTTGTTTTGAGTGGGAAGATTGCCAAGGTTGCCTGTTGGCTTGAATTCTTTCCCTGCTCACTCCGCAAAGCAGAAGCTGCGCTAAGACTAGCTTGCAGCTAGTTTTCTGAGAGTAATCATAGAAAGCAGAGTGAGTGAGATAGGGAAGGAAGAAATGCCAAAGTAAGACTAACCTCACACAAATGCGTCCACCAGCGCTGTGACATACCCATCACGGCCCAGGGAATGTGGTGTGTGTACCAAAGGTGTCTGGTACATCTTCTTCGTTATCTAGATATATTTTACGTCTTACAGTTGCCTCACAGGAATCCATAGAGAACTCAATCTTTTATAGATTAAAACACTCCACAGCCATAAATTTAAGCTTTCAAATTTTTTAAACTCTGTTTTATATAGCTATCACAAACTGGTTTTCTCCCCTTATTCATCTTTATGAATGAAATTATTCTTATGGTTTGAATTCAGTAAATTTTATCTGAGCCATGAATAAGTGGATAAACAATCTTGTACAAAATTGACACTTATTTGTCATTTCTAACTAAAATCAAATTCAGTTCTTAATATTTGGCTTTTTGAATTAATTTCACATTTATTTACTGAGTGTCTACTCTGTGCCAGAGACTGTGCTAAACCCTAAGGTTCAGCCTGGGTTAAACGGGCACCGTTCCCATTTCCAAGAAACTCAGAGCCTACTAAACTATTCCGCATATGTCAGAATCTGTCTGCTCAGGTTTGCAGGAATGACCTCACATTTCCAAACCCATGGATGCACAGGGATTATTCACTTTCATGAGTGCTGATCCCCAACAATGTAGTCTAAAGTAGTGAGGGTACAGAGAAGGATACAGATAGAAACTTTGTTCAATCAGTTAGATACATTTCATGTCTATATTTGCCTACTATGATAATTTTAAAAGTTTCTAGAGGTGTAAATCCTAACCCTTCTACTTTTTTCTATCAAGAGGTCTATTTTCCAATGTAGGTTTCCTAACTTATGTGCTGTTAATTATAGGATAGCCCTGTACATCTAAAGGAAATCCACCATTCTCATTTTCCCTATCTTTTCTGCTACTGACATTATCTTAACATCTTCCTAGCTGTATTTTATTTAAAACTTCTGTAACTTTTTGTTTTATTATGGGATTAATTTTCACAAAATTATTATGATGGTTACAATATTCAGCTGCCTTATGATCAAAGTCAATTCCAATCCTGCTATTTACTCACAAGCATACTAATTACTTTAAAATACCGTGCTTATAATAATCAAAATATCGCTCTGTGTAATTTATTCTTTTTCCTGGCAAAAAGCTCATTAGCAGTCATAGGACTCAATAATGTTAATATTCCCAAGATGAATGATACAAAAGATTCATTATCTTTAAGCCACACTGGAATCATTGGACTGAATTATTTTATATCATTACAATTATCTTTCAAGCAACGTACTCACATAAATTTAACTAAATGCTTAAGTGCTCTATCGACCCAAAGGGCACTGGTAGTCTCCTGCTTGATAATTTAATATATTAACACCCAGGAAACAATGCACACAATTTTATTGCAAAGTTTTCCCTGCTCTCTTTTGAATCAAAGAGTTGTGTAGATATAATTAGAATTGTGAAAAAAAAAAGAAAATGTCCTTTCTTCTTGGCAATTCTTTCTTTATATATACATGTCTACACTTACTATGATCAAGAATTGAAAGGATTCAACCTATATAAGTTCATTTCCTGTATAATTGCAATTTAATACTATAATCAGCATACTTCCAACCAGTTTTGGTGAAACTCTTTCTAATATAAAATATTAAATGGATTCTTTGAGAAGTCATGTCAATTTAAGGTATACTTCCAGATGTTGAATATAACATGTGTGTACATTAGGAAGACTATTTACTCATTTTCTCATGAAATATTTTCTTGTTTTTATATTCAGTTTTCTTCATATCAGGAGATTCCTTAAAGTCTTAAGTCAAGGGAAGCAGGGAAATACTGGTTAAAAAGATTCTGAATTAGAACTCTTTTATTGTAAAAATCACATTGATTGATCACATTATAGAGTTAAATGTTGTAGTCTCGAAATTCAATCTGTTTAATTCCCTATTACTACATAAGAGCAAGAAAGCATAGAATTTGCAGTTTATCACAAGATCCCTGTCACTCCAGAGCAGTGTTTCCCCACATTGGCTGCACACAGAAGTTACCCATAGAGCTTTATAAAATACTGATGAGTGGACCTCACACCCAATAATTATGATTTGCTTAGGGTGCTGCCTGCTCATCAGGATTATTAAAAAATCCCCAAGTGGTTCTAATGTGCCACGAAGAACTACAAGTGGGAAACACTGCTCAGGGCATCCATGAAGAGAAGACGACAGTCTCAACACATGCAAACATGACATTCTCTTTGAACTTGTCATACTTATCATAATTCATTCTAGCAATGTAGAAAACCTTGCAATCATACAGGAAACACTTGATAAAGGCCCTGACAAAGTTAACTATCTTAATAATTTCACTAATAAACTCAAAAAGGAACACTCATTATAGTATAAAATATATTGAATTATTTAGATGCATCTTTCCAGTGTCATAAACAGTTTGAAGGTGGTAAAATAATTGAATATAACTAAGCCTGGGTTGACACACTTCCTTGAATGTTGCTTAAACTATGTGAATAAGTATCTGAATATATTCCATGTGTATATGTATATATATTTCATATCCATATGAAATATAGCTGTATATAGTTATATATTACATATATGATATATATACATAATAGATCACTACTATTTCAGTCAAAAGATAGTCTAGAGCTCATGAAATCTGATGACTCGAACTTTCTTGATACTAATTCAAATTGTTATATGGTCTATCTAGCTGATTCCTGCTCAAAGGAAAAACGGAGAGAAATACTGAATTTACTATGCACTGACTGAACTGATCCCTTCAAGTTATAATCTAAATTTTATTCAATAACTGTGTAGTGGAATAAAAATATTTCACGCCAACAAATCTATGACCGCCTGAAAAAACAACACTGTAATTTAAATGATTAAATTGATGAGTTAACTAAGGAAGAACTATACACTCCACAAAATGAAATGCTACTATCATTTAATTAAAATGTATTGTGGATGATGGTATTACACAATCAATCATCTTTATAGTATTAATCATAGATGTTTTCTGTTCATGTATGTTAAAGACAGTAATTAATCTTTATTCTTGTGTGTTATTTATTGAAATTTAAGATCTGTAACTGATCTCAATAAGTTAAAATTGTTTATGTTATTTTCTTAGAATAAAAACATTCATTTTATTTTCTCTCCTTTTAAATTCTTTTCTTCACTCACTTAACATTTACTTGTTAGAAGAAAAGTTCACCAATTTTTACCAAAAACATCAGAGATGTTGAGATGAGAATTCTTCTTGAGTTCCATGGCACGAATAAGATCAATATGTAAAGAAGATAACAGTCTTAAAACTTGAAGTTATTTTTATTTTTATTTTTGAGGAAGACTGGTCCTGAGCTAACATCCACACCCATCTTCCTCTATTTTATATGTGGGACACCTACCACAGCATGGCTTTTGCCATGTCCGCACCCGGGATCTGAACCAGGGAATCCCGGGCCGCCACAGTCCCCTTAAATGAAATACATACAGAGGGAGTTCAGTGTATGAACAGCTTTGGCTCTGAGTACATTAAGTTCTCAGTCACTTGCTTCTTTCTCATCACTTTCATTTTCTTACGTTTACTAAGATTATAATAGTACACATGAAATATTACTTAAGGGTTTATGAGCAATATATGTATTTGCAGTGCCTGGCATACAATAGAGGTTCAAATTAGTATATTTATTGAATGAGTTAATTTCATTATTTAATATGGTGGTGACTTCTCAATGGATGAGGTGGGGGCCCAAGTTGAATCCTTTTCATGAATGTTTTCAAGTAATCTGGTAATTGTTCACTATAGTGATTATAAATATTAAAAGAGGAGAAAATATCCTGGTATTGGAAATTTGCATTTGAAGTATCATTTAAATCTGGTGAGCTTGGATGAGATCGTTTTTAAGTGAGAAACTGAGAAAGAACTAAGAAGATCCTGTACGTGAACATTAGCATGAATTCAAACGAATGATCTGATTGCCAGTCAAACAGAATTTATTTCAATCTGTTCAAGGTAAGTAGGTTCACAAGATTCAGGGTAGTATTTTATAGGCTCTCAAAAATATTGGATGAACTTTCTTAGACTGTAAGCCATATGTACAACGGAACGTGAGGATCCTGGCAAATCTGTTTCTTAATTGAGACCTAAAGTTTTTTCTCCAGATGATGATAAAGTGAATGAGAAAATCACTACCTGTGATTCCACCTAAGATATAATGTATTTTCACTTGTAATTTGATTTCCTACTTTTATCCCTTCAAATCTAATTTTTTGACATTTTTTGTTCAGATGGATTATGATTATTAAGCAAAAATATTTCCTTAGACCATGAAATTAAAGATACGAAATTAGTGAAGTCAGTAACTTTTGCAAACCTAAAAAAAGCAATTTAGTCATTAAAGATAATGATGACCATGATCAGTGCAAATCCAGTTGTTAGCAAAGTGCCAGTGCCATAAGATATATATTGAGACATAGTTTCAAATTTTGCTTTTTTCAATTTCCACTGTCTTTAGGTTTATCTCATAGAGATTACCTACACTTTTCACCATTATCTGAAATCCTACCTAAATGTACTTTGTGAATTATTTTTGGAAATACGGACCAAAAAAACAGATGGGGAGATGTTCAAAAATTAGACTATAATATAAAAACTGTTCTAGCTATACCTTACTTCACTAAAATATACAGACCTATCTAAAAATTCCAGTCTAATGAATGAATCTTGCTGTCTGGAGTCAAAGCCTCCAGTCTTAATTGCTATATATTTGGTGAAATGACAAAGTCTAAAATTATTTCTAAGAAAAGATTGCCACCTGGCAACATCCATACCTGTGAAATCTCCCAGAATAACTTGTACTAGCGTCATAGGAGTTAGTGGAAGTCCAATGACTGTCACGAGTCACAAGGAACTATAGTAAACCATGTTCCCCATAGAGGATCATCAACTATTTTAGTACAAATGTACATTTGTGACGAAATACATACAAATGAGCTGAGTGTACTTAAAATTGATCCAAATGAGCTTTACTCTACTTGGCAAGAAAAACATTTATACAAGTAGACAGAGTGATTACATCAATTGTAGCAAATACGACAGTTTTTGTTTTTAATGTCATTAACTCTTAAATCCTCTAGTGGCCAAATGGTTAATGAAATAATTAGCACACACTTATATGCCAGCCTTTTAAATACAATCTATAAATATTCAAGTATGTGGTAGTAATCTTTAAAGATTATCCAGAAAGATTTTATACAAATATGCACGCGCACGCACATACACGTCCTTGAAAGAGACGAGAGAGTTAGGCACATTATTTCTCATGGTTCATTATTTATTCAAGGTCACCAGATCGCACAGATTCTGTGCAGGATCATAAACAAAACTCTCCAGAATATACCAAAAGTGAAATTCAATCATCTTACTGTTTTTTTCAAAAATCTGAAGTGTTGCTTAGTAACTAGATGTTTTTTGAATTCAACTAATTATTTTTAAATAAGTGTTAGAAAATACTGTCTCTCCATTTTAATTTTATCTCTACAATATTGATCGATATCTTGCTTGAGACAAACTCTAGGTTATTTTCCAATTTTCCTCTCTTGAACAGGACCAGCAAGGAGTAGGTGTGAAATGAATACTGACCAATTTAAGTGAATACTTTCTGAGGAAAATAATTTATTTAAGTTTTAATATTCAAAACTAAGTTTCTGATATTCTCAATATATACATTCTGCATGTAAACACAAAGTTAAACAGTATTTTCTCTGCCATGTTATTTACCGTCTTTTGGATAATAATTTTTAATTTTTTAAAAATTATGTTTCTTGTACATCAGATGTATTCATTTAACTTTTTAAATCTCATTTTCCCTGAAGGCATCCTACAAATACTTGTCAGGTAGGGTTACTTCGAGAAAAATGTCCCAAAATGGTATGAACAGAAATTAATTTCATGTAAATTCCTTGACATAAAATTGCTTTGAGTTAAAAAATAAAACGTTAATACAGTAGCATTAAGTATTAAAGATTACTTTTATAGTCTTTTCATTTTTAAATAGCCCGTTTTATGAAATTGTATCATAGTGTAATGGAAGGTTAATGTCTAATTTAAAAAGTCAGTTTTCACTCTGCATGTTTTCCCCATTTTTCTAATGTAACCACATTTTTCTAGTGGTTAGGGTCATATAAAATGTTTGTACTCTCTGAGTTTATTCACTAATTCATTCCTATGTTTTGATTTTGTTTTACTCCACTCGCAGTTATTTATTCACTCTCTTGAAATTCACTGCTCTTGCAAATAAGTGGACAAGTATTTAAGGCAATTGTGTGTTAATCAACCTCATTTGCTTGAAATAATGAAGACTAATTTTACCAAGAGTCAGAGTCTTACTGCGACATTGTGCGCCTCTGCGGTTCAACAGGTGGACCTTCGTTTTTAAGTAAAACTAAGGAAAAAAGAACCATATTCATCTTTGCTCAGATTTTACATTCAAATGGTGTCTGACCAATATGACTCAGTAATCCACATAGGCTTCTAAAAATGTTATTATTTCATTATCTATTTGAAATAATTCAATATTGAACATGTACATAAACATTGAAACAAACAAAAAACTAATCATATACAGTTACAAGAAATGACTTATACTATTAGGATATGGGATTTTAATCTCATGAAAAAAAAGATTTTTCCATATGCTTTGACCTTTGGTTTAGGTGATTTTGAGCAACTTTAATGAGCTTGGTTCCGCAGATATTCATTGAACATGAAGAGGATTAGAAACTAATGTGTGACTCAGAAATGTTGACTTAGAGGGAAGGACACTGTTCTACTTCTGATCTACATGTGATATTAACTGAGCAGGTTGATAATATAATTTAAGGACTTATGAACGAATCCATTAATTTCTTTATAAGGGGCTTAAAAAATTAGTTTTTTGTGGCATTCAGAACACAGAATTAAACAAAACAAAATGAAATTATTTGTTATTATTTTAAGAAACATCCCTAGCACATATATATTGGAAAAATGTTTAATGATAGCTGAATTAAAATTATGTAAAATTAGCAATGCACATTCTATATAGGATCATGGACTATATTTAGGATTTTCATTTTTAAATCTTTCCTCATTGTGTCTCCTTTACTGAGTTCAAATATTATGAATCACTAAAATATAGATAATTACAGCTTCCATGGGGAGAAGCTCACTGAGTTAGTCACCAGATATATATAAAGCTGTGGTATTAACGCTGTCACTTATTTCCCTTGCGCCAAATATTGTTGCAAGTTATAGAAGGAATATAAAAAAGGAAGCAGTTCCCAAGCCTCCAGGCACAAGAAAGAAACAGGCCTATAAATTCAACTGAACAACTTTTCAGGTTTATCTCAGCAGTAAAGGGACGTCTAAATGGAGACAAGAAGGAGGCAGAACCGTTTGTCCTTCTCAGTTGACTCTCTCTGGGCCTCCCGTCCTTTCCCTAGTCAGTCCATTGTTTTCTTCGTACAGGTTAGAAACAGAAGGAGAACCCTTGGAGATGAGAAATTCGGAGTTTATTTTGACATTTTTCTTCTCCATTCCTACAAGCCAGACTGGATACAGTTGCTCCGCATTAAATTACTTGTAAGTTAAGGTATCAACTTAAAATATCTTGAAATACATTAGCTTTTTATTACTTTCCTGATTTAGAGATTCCAAAATTAGTTTTGCTATCATATTCGATTATCCTTAGGAATATCTTCTATTATTATTGTTATATTATTAAAATAGTAGTAATAGCTGCATTCCTTTCAAATTCACTTAAATATCTTATGTGCATTATTTCATTGTGGTAAATATTTTTTCTCATTTTGGTTCTATACAATAGTTTTATGAGAAGATGATGTTAGATTCCTCTTTCCTTGGAATAATAAGAATAAATAATTAGGATGCTCGGTTTGAACTACTGTACTGGAGAAAAATGCACTTCTCAGTTCATTGTAACACTGTTTCAGATTTATTGATATCTTGAGTTAATCGAGAATGCAACTACATTTTTACTGAGTTCCTCTTACTAGTTAGGAATAATGCTTCTGTTCTAATATCTAACATGGTGGCCTGGCAAGCAGTGGGCCTCACTTCCGACTACAGAACTGGGAGGAAGGAAAGAGCCTGGGCTCTGGGCACACGAGCTGGTGCAGCAGATCTTCCACAATCCTCTCCTTGGATAACATCCTACAACTTGGCTGTATTTTTCTTGGTCTCCTCTTTTCACAGGAACATAGTAGAAAAAGAGGACAGCTGAGTCATTGTCCAGGAGCAACCAATATGAAAGATACTTTGTAGTCTTATTATTTAAAAATCTATCACCTTAATATTTAAGTCTCCGATATGTAAATTAATGTTTATTCTTGCAAGTGTCACCTCAAAATTTAATGCAGATATTTCAGACGCCTCCCTGGCTCAAAATAATGTTGGTGATTTCTCAACAGTGAATGTTAGTGAATCCTTCTGTCTTTGCAGCACAATTCCTAGGCATAACTTTTATGGATTCACACTGACAGATTCTTAACACACTACTGCTGTGCCCAGAAGAGAGTCTGGCGCAGAATAGGTATTCAGTCAATACCTTTTGCAAGAATATTCGAGGGAGACCAGATTTCGTGCCCAATAGATATCTAATTTAATCTTGGCTTTGCCACTTAATCAATTTAGGATCTTGAGTCTACACATTCAATTCATTCTGCAGCAAATGTGTAATTATTTTGTGAATTAAAAGTAAAGTATATAAATCTCTTTGAATATGTCTAGCATAGAGTAGACATTCAAAGAACAACAAACAGTGTGTTATGTCTACTTTTGGAGTAGACTGAGACAGAGGAGGGTTGATATCTTTGTCCATTTCTGATATAAATTAATGTGTTTCACCTTTCTTAAACACAGGCTCATGATGACAGGGAAGCGAGGGAGTAATAACTTGAAAGAATATTCTGCGTTCAAGAATTAATGTTCACTACTTTTAGGATATTAACCACAGATAAATGAGTGATATTATAGATAGATTGAGAGACAGATAGGTATTCTAATAGAGATAACAGCTGAATTAAAAAATTAATATTGAGGCCAGCCTGATGGTGTAGTGGTTAAGTTCACGTGCTCCACTTCGGAGGCCTGGGGTTCACAGGTTTGGATCCTAGGTGAGTATCTAGCATCGCTCGTCAAGCCATGCTGTGTCAGCATTCCACAAAAAATAGAGGAAGATTGGCACAGTTGTTAGCTTGGCAACAATCTTCCTCAAGCAAAAAGAGGAAGATTGGCAACAGATGTTAGCTCAGGGCCAATCTTCCTCACAAAAAAGGGGGAAAGAAAATTAATATCTAATTCAACACCTCAATAATATAGTTTAAGAATTTGAAAAAATCTTCTCATGTAAAATCATATTAGGCATAGAAGAGAGGCAGGTGGCTATGTAGACATCTCAAACTCATAGAGAAACAGTGAAAGTTCCTCTGAGAACTGTTAGCATTGTAATATAACATTGAAGTTAAACCCAAACTCTGTATTGTAGGGCGACCAGTGTCATGTTAGTCAGGAGTTGGTCTCCTTGATCTTCACCCTGCCTGACATTGCACCTATGAATATGTTACCTTACATGGCAAAAGGAAGTTTGCAGATGTGATTAAGGATGTGGACCTTGAGACGGGGAGTTCATCCTGGATTATCTGCATGATTGCAATCTAATCACATAAGCTCTTAAAAGAGGAAAACCTTTCCCAGTTAAAGTCAGAAAGATGTCGTGGAAAAAGGAGGAAGAGGAGACAGACAAAGCCTGAGAAGCCATCAACCTCTTGTTGCTGGTTTTGAAGATGGAGGAAATGGGCCATGAGACAAGGAGTGTTGGCAGCGTCCAGAGGCTGAGAATGACCCCAAGCCTACAGGCAGCAGGAAAAGAGACAGCTTCAGAAGGCAATGGCTTGAAGTCAGCCAACAATCTGAATGAGCAAAGGCACAGACTCAGATTCCTCAAAAGGAGTGCAGCCCTCCACACGCCTGGGCTTCTACCTGGACAGACTGAGCAGAGAAACGAGCTGAATCCGCCAAACTTCTGACCCACGGAAACGATGAGATCATCAATCTGTGTTGCTTAATGCCAGTCAGTCTGTGGTGATTTGTTGTGGCAGCAACAGAAAACTAATACAGGCATAATGGAGATTTCAGACAATAACATACTTCTACACCTTTCGTTTGCTTTCTTTCAGATCCTTCTAATATACACAACAGAAACGTTAATAATTTTGTGACTTTTCTCAGTTTACCAAAGGAAAACTCTGGTGTGAATATGTTAATATAATACCACACATTTTAAGCAAAAATAAGCTGTAAAATATTCCCATGCATACATATTTCACAATTTGATGTTTACTGCATAAATCAAATTTAAAGAGTTTGAAGTAAGTTTTTGAAAATTAAACACAGTTGCTTCTATGCAAATTAAGAATTTGCATCATTAGTTGAATCTATTTTCTTTTGCTTTAAATTTGAAATAATGCTGACAATGATTTCCATTTAACTCTAAAGCCATTAAACCAGATGACTTTCTCCAAAAAACAGTTTTAATGTAGTCCCTGAATTTAAATGTGACAATTGTCAATTTAAAATTGTGGTTATAATTCTATATTGTAATCATTTGCAAATGTAATAATATTTGTCAGTTACCAAAACTATTTTACATTTATTGAACTTTCTTGAGGATGTCCTAGAATTATTACTTCAGTGCCCTCTCTTGCAGATTTCTCAAATGCAGCTTCCCCATAGCAGCTGGGTGTCCCTGTAGAAATCGGAGCATAATCCCTAAGGCCATGCAGTGTCTGGCAGTCCCAAGGGGAGTTCACATGTATCATTTCATGGACACTTTTGTGCCTCCTAAAGCCAGGATGCAAAGCTCTCATAGTCACGGTGTTTAATTCTGGGAGACTTTTAAGGTCTAAGGCTTCACAGTGATGCTCTGGTCTTACTATTTGCTGTGCAGTAGGTCACATAATTAATCAAATCCTTTTGGAACATCTATTTCTGGCTCAGCCCTTGTCAGTCTTTAGGAATTCAAATGAGTTGCTGCCTAGAGTTTGACTGAATTCTAAAGCCAGTGTCATACTCTGCTTTCTGTCGTCCCATGTATGCGTTTAGTAATCTCATATCACTTGAAGGTCTACAATGCGCCAAAGCCCAGACGATGTGCTGTGAGACTCACCCAGATCCTTTCCAGAGCAAGATTCTATGTGGGAAGAGCTAGGATGAATAAACAGAACCTTAATCCACTACCTGTCGACTTGAGTCAGTGTTAAAAAGAACCCCTGTTCTTCCAGCCCCTCTGACCATGGAAATCAAGTATTTGTGTAAAGCAAACATAGGCCAGGGGGATGCACGGACCTGACTAAGGAGAAATTAAAGCCACAGAACAGAGAGGAAGGATGAGGACACGAGGCTAGTAAAAGTGAGACATAACTAATTTAGAAAACAGCAAATACAAAAAGACAATAATAAACATCCCAGCCCAGAGATAAGGTTAACAATATTGGTAATAAAATAATAATAATAATAATAATAGATCAATAGATAGATATTGACTATGTATGTGCTCAGTACTGTTCTATGTGCTTTATCAATTCATGCAAGCAGAGCCCCTACCTGACGGACAATAGACATGATGTAAAAGAAAAGAGAAATTTTATTAAAAACCACCATGATTCCCAGAGTTTTCTTCTTTTTCTTTCTTTCTTCTTTGTTAACCTCAGTTTATCCTGATGCAAATATTATTATTAGAAATTGGTGCTGCTCTAATAACAGTGGAATGACTGTAAAATATACTAGGAAAGTGTGCGAGGAACTGCGAGGAGAGGTTTGCAGTCTGTCATGATGGATGTTGGAGTTACCAGGCATAAAATAGAATAGTGGATGAAAAGGCAAGTTATGATTAAGAAAGTGCCTAAAATCAATGATTGATAACAAGGTGGCAGACACTGGTTAATTCTCTCAACTTAGCACCTTATCTCTACTTTATGTATGAAGAAATTTAATCACGAGAAGATTGTGGTAAGCAATGTGTCCTGGGTCATGCAACCATTATGCGGCAGAGCTAGGACTCAAACTTGTTGCAGAGTCTTAACACTTCTACTCTATTAAAAAACAAAAAGCCCTGAAATTTCCATGGGCAGCAACAATAAAAAGGGGCACAGTGAGCTGTAAGTCAGCAATCAGGAGGCTATGAAAGTGCCAGCCACAATGCTGAATGCAAAACCACATGCACTTTGCGCTTACGTACTTATCTAGATGTTTTTAGAGACCATTTCTTCTCTGCTCATACCCCAACAGGTGGATGGACATTCTTGATTTCCGCTTGGCAAATTAATGCATTCTGGAAGTGTAAATAGAATAAAATTAAAAATCGTTGTCTATTAAATTTTTTCAGTTGTATGAAGGGCTTCCTCGGTACAGATCAGCATATTATTGTTTATACTCTAACATATTCCAAATTTTATTTATGCTGCAAGTTGGCATATCAAATGCCACAGTTTCCATTGAAAAGTCAATGTTACTGTTTGTGTAATTTTTCCAGAGGAAAGGATATGCATTCTGAGAAAAGTGTTAGACGTGTGTTAAGTTATTCATTAATTACTTGTTATGTTGTTCAATGACTATAAGAAGATGATATTTGCCACCTGGTAAATTATATTTTTTTCTGAAGTAGGAACACAGAAGTTTTTAGAGCATACTAAGAAATAGGGATAAGTTTAGGACGATAACTGAGGGTCCCTAAGTCCATGTTCCATATGGCTGTATAATTAATAAAATGAAAACATCAATGTTACACAAAAAAATATGTCTACATAGACATTATTAAGTGCATTTTTAATAGTAAATCAGAGATCAAAAGGATCTGCTATCTTAAAGATACCATATAATGTATTTTTATCCCAAATTATAATATAACCATTACGTTATTGTTAGAGTTACGTTTCTCTGAGCTATTCATGCTAAGCTTTGTTATTCTGAGTTTTATACCTCTATTCCTTTCTCACTTAGTTCTTCCGATAATTCACATCTGAGCCCACTCTCCTCTCCTCACTTGTCTCAGCAGGGTAGGATACAAAGGTAACATTTTATCTTCCTGCAGTGTGTCATATTTCAATTTGTAATTGTATGAAAAGGATACTTTTGGAAAGAGCTCAACATACTTGACAGAATGAATTTTCTGCCCAGCCTGTAAGTACCACTCTTGTGAATACCAGACAGCTTTCAAAAGCATTTTCATTCCATTTCACATTATTTCATTTAATTTTCCTACCAATCTGCAGAGGTAGGCAAGGCAGGTTTTATCCTCTGTGTTTCATTGATGAGGAAACTTGACAATGGAAGGGTAAGTGACTTGCCCAAGGTCACAGTGGTATTTAGTGGCTGGCTGAATGTAAACCAAATTTTTCTGTCTATTATCTAGTACTCTTCCCACTACAGCTGCTAGATCATCAACCTTACTTTGTAGTAGCTACCTGGAATATATAATGTCAAATAGCTACTCTTCCTCAAAAAAAAAAAAAAAAAAAAAGCCATGGACAAGCCCCTTTCCCATTCCTTAAACTCCTGTAGGCATGGATCAGCAAACTGCAACTCATAGGCCAAATTTGGAGTGCAGCCTATTTTTGTAAATAAATTTTATTAAGACAGAGCCAAACCCATTACTTTAGATATTTTCTATGGCTGTTTTTCTGCCCAGCTGCAGAGTTGAGTGGCTGGGGCAGACACCATTTGGCCTATAAATCCTGCCATTTTTACTCTCTGGCCCTTTGCTTTAAACGTTTGCTGACCCTTGCTGCAGGGCACAGCAAGCTAAAATACATTTCCAGATTCTCTTGCAGTTAATTCTTAAAGAAGCTGTAGAAATCTCTGGATGGTGCTTCGAGGAAATGATTTTAAAAGAGAGAGACTTGACTGGCACGACTCCTGTTTCCTTTCTTTTCCTGTACTTTCTTCTCCCTATGTGTACCGTACCTGGAGTTGCAGTAGCTACCTCATATCCATGAAGTGACAAGCAGAAGAACAAATGATGGATGGGTAGAAGGGAGAAAGCTTGGGTGACTAGTCGCATTATGCAGCAACCTCATCAGTAGCTCTGGCCTACCTGGATCGATAAAGAATTCCCCATGCCTTTAAGACATTGTTAGTAGAGTTGTTTGTTTCCACCAAGGAAGATATTTCTAATGGATGCATTACCATTACTGGAACCACAAGAATGGGTTAGCTGCTACAGTAAGACCACATTAACACAGAAACACTCTAGGGTTTAGCATCTTTATCTCTCCATCTACCCCCATTCCATTGGCGATCTCATCTAGTCTCATGATAAGAGATCCTATTTATATGATGATTAATCTCAAATCTATCATAAGCCCAGTCAAAAATCCGACTTGCTACTCAGCCACTGTATGTGGATGTTCAACAGTATTTCAAACTTGACAGGTCCAAAACCTGGTCGTCTTGAGGATTTCCCCATTCCAGATCACAGTAATTTTATATTGCCAGTTACACAGCAAACAATTTTGGATTCATGTCTTTTTTAATCCTACTCTCAACATTTTAGGAAATTTAGTTGACATCCAACTAAAATGTATCCAGAATTTCAGCTCTCCTCAACCTCTCCTCCACTAAGCACCCTTGTCCAAGCCACCACCGTCTCTTGCCTGGATGATCATAAAAGCCTAACTCTTCTCTTTGCTTCCATACTTGTCTCAGCTGGAATGATCCAGTGAAAATGAAAAGAAGATGATGTCACTTCTCTGCTCAAAACATTCCAGTGATTTGCTATCCTTCTTAAGTAACAAAGTGTTAACAATGACCTACAAACACTTTACAATCAGCCCCGTCTCCTCTTCCAACCCCATGCTGTTATCTCTCTGACCTCATCTCCTACTCTCCTCCACTCGCTGAACTCTGGACACACTGGCTTGCTTGCTGCTCTTCCAGAATATGCCATTCATTCTCCTATTCAGAGTCTTGGCTCTGGCTCTTCTCTTTGTTCACATTGCTCTTCACTCAAATAGTCACATGGATATCCCCCTTGCATCTTTGAATTTCTGCTCAAATGTAATCTTCCCAGTGAGATCTTCCTTAATTATTCTGTAGAAAATTGCGAACTATTAACTACCCCATCCACCATCAGAACGGCCTACATTCTCTACTCCCCTCCCATGCTTTCATTTCTTCTATCACATATTTTTATTTAAATTATGTGCAATTCATATACTGTAAAATAGACTACTTTTAAGTATTTGCTTTATTTGTCTTAATACTTATTTCTTCTATTATAATACATAATTCATTATTATTATTGACATTGTTACTATCACTATTATTATTTACATATCTCCCTGACTTGGATTTAAGCTCCATGAAGGCAGAGATTTTTACTTATTTTATTCATAGAGAATTCCCTGGTCTTTGAACAACTTCTTGGGAAATAATTTAATTTTCTCACTTAATCCCCAGATGTTAGTGAGTTAAATAGTTATTATTCCCATTGATAAAAGAATAAACTTAAGCTTGCTATATTTAAATTATCTGCCATTTGTCACAGAGCTAGTCAGTAGTTTTGCCAGGATTTTAATTTAGGAATTGTGAATTAACAGAAGACCCTCTTAATTATGATGCTCTACTGTGCTCTTAGCCGTGAATATAATTCAGGCAAGAATATATTTCAGGCAACAGACATGGTAACAAAATTGAAATGAGCATTGGTAGGATACTGGACTAGGTAGATATCAAATGATTTTAGAGCAGTATTCTCTTAGATGTCAAATCCAAGAGGAAAATAAATAATCTAATAATAGAATATAGAGAGAAGAAAAAGCTGAAAACTTATAGTTAATATAATAAGGTGATATGAGAAAATGCTGAATTTAAAATTATTGGTTAGTAGAACGAGGTGCAGAAAAAGGAGGAAAAGAATAACTATGTCAAGGGAAGTTGCAGGTAGAATTTCCTAGTTTGGAAACCCAAGGGAATTTATTCAGGCAAGTATGAAGGGCCATTTCTAGAGGAGAGAACAACCTGTGCATGTTTAATTATTCACTCAAAAAACATTCATTCAAGTTTCCCATATAGAGAGGACGGATTAACTGAATGTATCTATCTCTTTTCCCAAGGCCCCAATAAAATTCAGGCAAGGTAATACCAATAATGTGAAAACTCATAGAATTGTGAAAGCAGCAATTGAGACATTTCAGCAGATTTTTAGAAGATCTAAAGTGAATTTGGGAAGTGGTAACCATTTAGCAGAGCAAAGATGATGAAATCTAGGATTCTTTGAAGGCTAGTACTAATGGACCGTGGAAGACTCTGAAGCAGGAAGCAGAAGTTCCCATGGAGAGCGGGGACAATGCAGGCTTCTGACAACACAGTTGTCGAGTTTGTCAGGACCCTTATGCTCACCTCAAGTGTACAGATTCACTCGCTTTTTGAGATCAGTGTTTTATTTGCTAAACAGATATGAATCAGCAGTTTCAGACTTGAGTACCCAAGTATTGCTGAGAATGAGACAAAAGGCTAAAATCAAGGAGATTTAATGAAAATTGTCTTAGCTTTTTCAGTTTCTTTTCATCACTCATCATCTCTTCATGTTAACACATTCTGTGGAAGAATCTGATGTCCTCCTTGCAAAGTATCAAGCCTCCTGCCATTGGCTGGATTCTATATTTTCAGTCTGTGTAATAAATGACATAACAAATGGAGTGCCAATGAACCTTCAAAATGGCAGCATCACTTTAAGCAGCGCTTGGAAAGCCTTCCATAGAAAATTTAAAAAACAAAAATTTCTAATTTGATATACAAACCTTCCACAAATAAAAATGTGTAAGATCAAATAATAAAATAGTGCATTGCTATTTATAGAATAACCTTTTCCATTCCATTATATTTTAAACATATGAACCCAAATATCATTCCATTGAATGAAATATCAATGAAGTCTCAGCGGTAATACGAGTCCATGAAAGGGCTTCAACATGGCAGGAATCACCTAGAATTACATGCCAAGTTGTATTTCTATTTTCATAATGATAGTTTTCATGAGACTATCCTTAAATGAATTTCAGAGGAATTCTTTCTTAAGAATCAGTATTTTTTTCTTTGGGAAACTTTTAATAACAAAGAGTATTTATGAACTATGATTATGTCTCCAATTGCAGTTGAAAGTAGGATCAACTACTCTTCTGTTTGTCTTCATTGCTGTCCTCAAGGGATATTTTCAAGGCATATAGATTTCAAGACTGAAAGCTTTGTCATTATTGTTATTTTTCTACTGTTCTTGTTTCCTTTCAGCATTTTGAGAATATCACTTCACAATTTTCTGGCTTTTATTGATGCCATTGATAAGTCACTTTTCAATTTAATACTTTCCCTTGTGGTATTTAAAACATTTTCAAGGTTTTTCACTATTTGATGAGCTGAAGTTTCATTATGATGTTCCTAGTTGTGGATTGATTTTAACTTCTTTTTCTTGAAATTACTTAAAACTTTTGACAATGTGAATTTTTGTCATTGAAAATTTCTATAAATTATCAGCCATAATCTTTTCAAATATTATTACTGCTGCATTCTTTCTCTTCTCTCTTTCTGAGCCTTCAATTTAAACCATGTTACATTTTCTCACTCTATCCTCTGTATTTTTTATCCTTTTTCTGTATTTCCCATGTCTTTCCCTGCCATGCTTATTGTGGTGTTTCACTCTGTAAACTTGGTTTAGCTAAAGCTACGTCTCCCATGAATGCTTCCCTGTGTGCTTCCAGGTCATTGCTGACCAAAAGGGAAATTGGTATAGACATGGAAGGCAGAAAGGAAGCAAGAGTCATCTTCTCTGTTGGCTGTTATGGCTATAAGCTATGAGAAGCAGAAGCAGCAACTCAGAGAAGCAGATGCAACATTGACCACACTTTCCCGCACTCTATATTCAAAGTTGTCTTCCATTGACTTGCTGGCCCTGTTGACCAAGAGTGAACTCAGGCCCACGCCCGAAGCAGAAACAGCACTGGCACAGATTCTCCCTGGAGCTCCTCCACTGACCCATTCTGGCAGTTAGCCATAGCTGGTTTCCAAGATTCTCTGGTAAGTTCCCATGTGTCCACCCATGCCGGTGCTCAGCGGGGAGGTTAGTTTTCTCCAATCCTCAACCTCACCTGTTCCAGCCCTATCTTCTACAGTTGTGTGAAATTTTACCCTTACAACAAATGTCCTATTCTGTATCACTCACAATGGTTCTGTTCCCTAACTGAACCCTAATTACACTGGGTACTATTTTTCTGCACTCTCTCTAAGTTCATTAACTCTTCCTTCTGCAGTTTGTAACTTGCTATGAGGTCCAGTCATGATTTTTTTCATTTTATTTATTAAATTTTTGAGTTCTGTATATTCTTTACATCCTTTTTTCACATCAGCCTTATTTTTTATATTTTCCTGTTCTTGTAGATATACTCAACTTGTGTCTTTGCTTTCTCTAACTTAAGATGCTTAATTGTTTCTGCCCCGACCTCTTTGGTTCTAATGGCCATTCTGGCCTGGGATTGGTCCTGTATAAGCTTCTAGACACAGAGAAACATCATGAAAAGAGCACAGATTTCAGAGTCAGTCACAAGTGGGCTGAAATCCTGGCTCTGCCCAGTTCTGTCCACCTGAGACCTTGGGACATTTCCTGAACAACAAGTAAGTTCTCCTTGCCTTTCTGATCCAACTAGAATGTAAACTCCTTAAGGAAAATAGGGCTGTTTATTTTATCTATCACTGAATTTACATGGCTGAGAAGAGCTCTGAGAAGCTAGTAGGTAGTCAATAAATACCTGTTGAATAAATAAACAACCCAGGAAGGATAAAGCTGTTTTCTCCTCTGCATGTGTTCATTCCACTAGGAAGTGTCTCTGGGTCTGTTTCTTTTGATGCTTGTATTTCCGTGGGTTCATGCTCTTGGTGTGCTTACTTTGTGAACCTGGCTATCTTTGACTTGCTAAGCATCGCACTTTGGAAATTATTTGTAGGAATAATTTGAGGACTGGGATGAAAGAGGACCCTCCTCCAAAGAGGACTTGTGTTTGCCGCAATCCATCACTAGTGGCATTGCCTGTCCTCAGCCACACTAAACACTGTCAAGGGCTTAGGTTACCTGAAGGATCCAGGCTTTAAAACTGGACCATAATTCTACCAGAAGGCTAGTCTCCGTCTTGTCCAACTTTGCCCCACTGTGTGAACTTTAGTTCAGTGTATTGTGGGGCCGTCTCCTGGGAGAGCCCTCCTTTTGTTAGAGTCTGGGCTTTGTTCTATATTTCTTATCCCACAGATCTGTCAGAACAAATGTTCACATTTTCTGCAATCCACAAGTACCTCCCTTGGTTCTAGTTTTTCCTTCAGTTTTAGCCTACTAATTGCTTCTTTCCTCATAAGATCTTCAGTGCTTTTAAGAAGATTTTTTCGATATATACTTTGTCCATTATTTTAGAAATTTTTAGTAGAAGGGTTGGTCCAAATAACCTGACCTGCCGTCATGGGAAACACTGAATCTACAGAAAATATCTTCAAGAAAAATTTATATTATAAAAATTGACATGTCTTGAAAGATAATATTTTCTACAATTTCCTGTTATTCTAGGTAGAAGTTTTTTTTTGAGATTATAGCATAAGTTCTTTCCTGAAAATGTGTCCAATCTTAAAACATACACACATACATGTATATACACACACGTACACACACACAAACCCATTTACAAGAACTAAAGCTATGAGATGGCCCAGTGGCACAGCAGTTAAGTCTGCGTTCTGTTTTAGCAGCCTGGGGTTTTCGTGTTCAGACCCTGGGCGTGGACCTACACACTGCTTGTCAAGCCATGCTGTAACAGCGTCCCACATACAAAATGGAGGAAGACTGGCACAGATGACAGCTCAGGGCCAATCTTCCTCACCAAAAAGAAAAAAGAACTAAAGCTAAAAGAAGCTGATTTCTAGGAATATGATGAACCTTCTTGTTTACTCATCACCAAACATCATAATTATCATAATTATATGATGATAATTATCATCAAATATCCATTTAAATAATAAATAAAAAAGAAATGATTTCATGAGATAAAACTGATGCCAGGAGATACAAAGATTGTTTTCTAGCATTTGACGAGTACTAGTTTGATCTGTGAGATATTGATTCCTGCAAATTGAACTCTGTTTGTGAGTTCCTTAAAGCAACACCCCATTCTTTTGGGTTAGGCTACTGATGAGTTTTGTCCTTTTTCCTAATAAGAACTATTTAGTTTCTCCCTGTGAGGTTTCAAGAAATCAGGATGAAGGAATTGTTGCTCTTACTTTCTAGTTTTTAATAGCTTTGATGTAATATTGCATTTGAGCCCCACAGCATTTCTATCACTAGAGTGATAATAAAAGCAGAGAGAATAAATCAAAAGTCACCTGTAGATGACAATTGGTAGAAGATATATATTAATTTAGATATAAATAGGGAGAAAGTAAAAAATGTCAAAAATATGAACAAAATGTCTATTATTTATTTATTTATTTGGTGAGGAAGAGTGGCCCTGAGATAACATCCTTTGTCGATCTTCCTCTATTTCATGTGTGGGATGCTGCCACAGCATGGCTTCATGAGCACTGTATAGATCTGTGCCAGGGATCCGAACCCACGAAGCCTGGGCTGCCAAAACAGAGTGTGTGAAGTCAACCAGAGCACCACTGGGCTGGCCCTCATTTTTTTTTTTTTTTTTGTGAGGAAGATTTGCCCTGATCCAACATCTATCGCCAATCTTCCTCTTTTTGATTGAGGAAGAGTGGCCCTGAACTAACATCTTTGCCAATCTTCCTCTGTTTTGTATATGGGTTGACATCACAACATGGCTTGATAAGTGATGTAGTTTGGCACCCGGGATCCGAACCCACAAACCTGGGCCACCAAAGCAGAGTGCACTAAACTAAACCACTACACTACCTGGCCAGCTCCCCAAATTTCATTAAGAACTAATTCTAAAATGAAGCGCAATGCATAAAATGTTAGCTAGACAATACTAAAGAACTATTTACAACTAGCATTAAATACATATAAATGCATCCACAGGAATAACATGCTTCTGTTTTCAGTGTTTTATCTGAATATTTTTATGACCCATATAACTTTCTCTGAATGAAGGAAGATAAAACGCAGAGGAAAGACTCACTGAGCGTATAGATAGATGGATAGATAGATAACAGAAAACACAGCCCTTTGTTACACATCTGTGAGCTGAATAAGGGCTCAGGCACAGCTTGCCCCACTCAGCACACACACGCTGTCCCTGATGCTCGAGGGATGTAAAGGCCACGCTCATAACAGAGGCTCAGCCTCACAGCTAAACCAAAATCTAGGCTGAAAGAGATCAGCATGTTTAGCATGTCAGGCTAGTTGATAGCAGACTGAGCACATATTTATTTTATTTCACTTTGATGCTAGACCTGAAATGCACTGCCAGATCCTAAGCAAGTGGAAATATCACAGGGATTATTTCAGTACCTTGTGCAGCTTTACTGTCATGTGAAAGGGAAGCAGGATCCTCCAGCTGACCAATGACACTGATACGTAAATACGAATGAAAAATCCTTCCTTTGTTCTTGCATTTTGGGACGATTTTTGCTGAAGTCTAGTTTATAGGAGTTTGGGGAGAATGTTTTCTCATGGGGAAAAACACTTCAAAACAGTCCTGGTGGAGACCACACAGAGAGCAAGACAGCTCCACATACACGCATGTCCACTCACATCCACCTGCCCATTGTTCTTAGTTAGTGTTGTATTTAGTTTTTTTAAGATCTCATGTCCCTAAAATGGTCCTTTTAAAAGGCAAATATGAAATGGGGGTTCACTAACTTCATTATTATTCATTAGCATTTTAGCGAGGATCATATTATCATGTTAGTTTGCTTCAGAGTTGAGACTCAAGAAAATGGGTCTCCGTTAGATGTGTTCTGAAAATGAGAATGCTGGACAGCACTACAACTGTTCCCAATAAATTTAAATATGAACACTACTTTTTATGTAATAAAATACATCTGTATGACTATTAAAATATATAATGGACAAAATCTATTGAGAATTCAGTAATATTTTAAAACTAGCAATTACCAATTGTATTGGAAAGAGCCACTCCTGACAGGATGGAAGTTGGAGAAGCTGATCATTTTCCAGGGGAAGGCCTTGCATGCTTTTACACAAAGGAAACGTTTAAATTATTGCATCAGGAAAAAAAGCAGAATGGACTAAAATATGTTTTCTTTTTTAAGTCTACTGCCAGAAAATGCAGGCTCGTAAGAAGATTGGATTATTTGTATAGAATAAAGACAGTTAATTTTCTTTGGAGATAGTGTTTATAAAATAGCACTTCTGTACACGTGTATATGATGCTAACTTCCATTATCTCCCCATATCACATTCCCTGAGCCCTAGATCTTTATTTAATCTTATTCTATCTCCATTTGTAGACCCAATAGATACTGCAAATTTAAACTTTCAAACACCTACTTCATCATTACCCTTCTCCAGTCCCAAGCCACTTCTTCGTTTCTGATAGAAATGAATGAACCGTCACTAGAGGACACAAGCCAGAAAGCTGGAAGTCTGACTTTATTTCTTTCGTTATCTCATCAAGTCTTTGCTTTCTAATTTGCTCTTGAATCTATGCACCTTTCTCCTTTCCTGTAAAAATTACCAAAGTTCAGGCACTATTAATAACCAGGCATAAATTCAGCTGCAGCCATGTAACCCATCTCCCTAACCACATTCTTCCTTCTCCGAGGTCTGTCATCCACGTTACATGTAGAATGGCTTTGAGAAAATAAAATATCATTTTTATTTTATTAAGAGATATATAAGAACAAAGCAAAAAAAGTAGTTCATTATATCATCATCTAGACATTTCCTGTTCCCATAAAATATTAACTTAAAAAATTTGTTGACACGTGAGGTAATGTGAACTACAAACATGTATCAGATACGATGTGAAAGGCTCCGTTGAGCCACGTCTCTCGCAGTTTTTCCCCATAAAGGGGTAGGCACCCTGCCCTGTGATACCTTGGCTCCCTGTATTCTGACATGGTGTTACCATATTATTTTATACTTCCCTGTTCATTTCTGAATGCCCTGTGGTAGGCAGCTTCTAAAATGGCTCCTGATGATCCCAGCTTCCTAGCTTTCACTCCTCATTCTCCCCTTGACTGTGGGCTGGACCTAGTGACTTGCTGCTAATGCACAGAGTACAGTGAAAATGATGGCATGCCACTTTGGGGATTAAGATATAAAGGACCATGACTTCTGTCTTGCTGGTACCATCTCTGGCTCTTTCACTTGCTCACTCTAAAAAAGCTAGCTGCCACGTTGTGCACTGCCCTCTGTAGAAACCTACATGCGAAGTAACTGAACAAGGGCAGCCTCTGGTCAACAATCCCTGAGAAGCTGAGGGCTCAGTTCAGAAGCCCATGAGGAACTAGATCCTGCCAACCACAGTTTGAATGGATTTGCTGAAGATCCTTGTCTAACTGAGTGTTGAGATGACTGCAGTCTTGGAGACGAGCCTGAGACAGGAGATCCAGCTAAGCCTGACCTGGTTTCCTGCCCTACAGAAGCTGTAAAATAATAAATCTTGTTGTTTAAGCCACTGTGGTTTGGGATAATTTGCTATGCAGCAATAAATAACTAACACATTAGATTGAAAACTCCAGGAGAGAAAAAAGATATCTTGTTTTACACTAAATCCCTAGCACCCATCTCACTGGGATGGAATTAGGCAAAATAGAAAACTAGTGCTCCTGATGTACCTCAAATTCAAAGAAGCAAAAGCAAAACGTATAAATAATTAAAACAACCCTTAAAAACGTGTAGCTTGAACGGGAGAGAAACTGGAATCGTTTGAGGAAAGAGAATGAGAAATGACTGTAAAAATTGGATTCATGTGAAATGGAAAGAAAAATGCTTCTTGCAAACCAAACTGCTTACTAAAATGTGCAGATCCTATGAAATCAACTATTTTTTTACTCACTGAACACCAAGATTGAGCTGTGGATGTAAAAGAAGTTTTGTAGCTGACTTTGGAAGTTGCATTGCTTGGGAAAATAGAAGGAAAAGAATTAGACAGTTACTGAGGCAACTGGGAGGAAAAATGTGCTGAAGCTAGAGGGAATAAGGAGTGGGAGATAGAAGGAAAAAGAGAAAGAGAATTTCCGGGAGAAGCATAATGGGTGTGGGGTTGGATGGTGTGTACATTTCATTTTTTGAGTATTTTGAAGGTGTTTTTTTAAGGTGTGTGCAATTTACAGAAAGAGCTGATTCTACTTCTGAGTAGATAGTACAAATACAGAGCAGCTGTTCAATGGAGAAAAAATTAATAAGCTTAAATAATTCAGCAGGAGATGAAGTTCTGAGCTAGAGGTCACTGCACAAAGAGAACTTCAGAAATTTGAAGACATCCTAGGGAGCATATTGGACTGTCCCTTGACACTGCAGTAAAACTTTGAGCCAATGTCATCTGGATCCTTAGAGCAGGAAGAACTCAGATGAGATATCAGTTACATATATTAACATGAGCCTAGTTGAGTGAATCGTGAGACTGTACTTATGATAAATCACTCCATTTTGAATCATTCATGACTACCAGGAAAGTAGAAACCACTTAGGTATTTTCAACAAGAGGACTTTTTATTTGGTTAACAATGATGATAGAGAAGCTAAAAATCAAACCACAGGAAGCCACTACCAATCCCGATTAAGAGGGATAAAATGAAAGAGGGGGCTCAAGGCAAGACAGTGGCCAGTGTCGACAGACAGAAATCTACACTTGTGTGAACACGTCCTGAAAGAGTAGGAGCCACAGAAGATACACAGATGCTGGACACTGCTCAATGCAAAGAGGAAAGTAAGGGAGGGAAAGCCTATGTTCTCTGTATCTTTCATCCTTTCCTATCCGTGCCTGCCATTGTCCAAAACCACCCAGAAGCAGGTGATAGGGTTGCCTGGGAAATACAGGGTTAGCACTTTCTGTTACACAGAGCACAGTAGGGGACGAGAAAAGAATAGATCAAACACAGCCAGGTTGGGCACAACTTATATGTAAGGAGGGCAGTGTCACTAAATAACTTCATAAAAAGAGTGAATCCAGAAGTACGGATGAACAATGAAGACAAAATCGCCACCAAACAGTTTTTCCCAGCACTAGCTTCGATACACACTCCAATTTTAGAGCTTCCTTACAACGCCAGTGCTGTTGAGGAACTTAAATTGGGGGACCCATTTAATTCTATGTAAGTGCCCACTTCAGCTCAGATCTCATAGCATTGCTACTTCCCTAATCATTAAACAGATTCTGGGGCAGTCCAGCTTTTAAATCTGACTTAATTGTGTGAGTCTCCTAGATGGAAAACAAGCCCGTGTTGAACTGTATTGGTGAACAGGTCCTTCCCCTTCTAGGACCTGTCTATGCTGAGCACTGTATATGAGAGACAGACAAAGAGAGTCTGATCTTTGAGGCAGCTGAATAATGGTGAATTTACACCCCGCCCTCCCCTTCCTTAATCTAAACAGCTTTCTAGGATATAACCAATTACTAGTATCTTTAATGCTTTGGTAAACTCAAAGAACCCCTGCCTGCACCTCTTTC
Organism: Equus asinus; assembly: GCF_041296235.1. Lineage (NCBI taxonomy): Eukaryota > Metazoa > Chordata > Mammalia > Perissodactyla > Equidae > Equus > Equus asinus. The sequence continues at coordinate 5,954,201 of NC_091797.1, read as the reverse complement.
ATGTCTGCTTTAAGGATGAGGAAGATAACTTCCATCAGCAAAGGCAAGTCCATATCTTCCTCCCTCGCCTTGGAGGTCAATATAATCACTACAATCCAAGAGTTCTCGTGTTCATCTGCTGCCGTGGACATCTGACAGTCCCTCATACTCAAAAAACCCTAAGCTTCACTGGCAGTAAAAGTCACAGGATGATTAGTAATATTTTTATTTATTTTTGCTTTACCATTCCACTAAAATACTTATAAGTTAGTCATAAATTGTCAGGACAGCCATTTGACTTTATCTTCTTCCTACTCATTAGTCCTCAAAATAATTTTCTTAAAATGTGAAACTTTGTGTAAAAAAGGGCAGCATTAAAACTCAGCTAGAAATAGCCTGTGAATCAATGGTGTCTGTGTGAGTGTCTTTTGTTTTCCTTTGCCTTCTGTAACAGTAACACACTGACCTGAACTTCAATGGTCGGCTTATTTTAAGAGAATGAATAAGATTTTACTCGTGACATCTGTTATGAGAGGAAATATAGCTCTTGAGCTTGGATATTATTCTTTGAAAACCCAAAGTTTTTCCTAATGATTAATAAATAGACTATTATCTTATTTACACTCTCGGAAAACTTCCTTTCCAGCTTTTGAGGTAATGACTTCCTAGTTTTTGACCTGCCCCTGTAGCTTTGAATTCCGTTTTCCTCACTACTGATAGATAGCAGAAATTCTATCAAAAGTGTTAAAGACTCTGAGCTACACAGTATTGGGTGTCGAAAGGTTACAGCGACATCTCTGCACCAGGGGAGATCCCATTAGAAGGGCCACCCAGCTCTGTTTTCACAACTATTGTTCACTGAATTGAGTCAAGAAATGCTCAATAAAAGGGAAAGAAAATAAATTAAAGCTGTTCCTGATCAAAGTAGATCACCAAAAGGAATGATTTAGGACCGCATCACTGAGAGACAGAGTAGTGCCAGGGACCAACTCGCTAAGGATACGGTGTAGCCCTATGGTTATTTGTTTTTTAAAAAAATTGTGAGAAGAGAAAGTCAAGGAAACTTGCACACATACAAACATGTCCAAATTGAATATGGTTGTCTGAGATTGTCAGATCAGGGACAAAACACTCCCACACCTTAGGATGTTTCCTCTTTTCTTTTCCAGCCCATCTGCCTGCAGCTTCCTTTCTCTCTTAGCCTTTGTAGCTAATTTAAATCTGTCCTGTCTTCTCTAATTTATAGCTGCACAGTCATCAGCCTGCTGAACAACCTGAAAATACTCCTTTAGATTTGTCTTTTATAGAAGGAAGAAAGTCTTGTAGATAACTTATCTCTTTTCTCTGTCATGTGACACATATATTCAGTGAATTTTCTCTTATATGTTTTTTTAGGATTGAAAAATAAAGCATACTTTGTTGTCAACAGTCAGCTTTTATTGTGCAGAAGTGCTATTTGGTATATATAAGTTTTCTGAAAGCAAACTACATAACATTCAGATATTCAGCACTCTATGAGGAAGAATATAAAACAGCAGAAAGTGAAATGTTGAAATTTAAGACCACGTGCCCCACTTTAAGTCTCTGCCTGGGGTGATCTCAATGATGAGGTTGTGAACTTCGATTTGCATTAAAATTCAAAAAACTTACCATCAGGCTGTTCAAGAATTTACTAGTGGTGTGTGTATACCATCCCTGGGAACTTTTAGAAACATCTGAGCTGCTAGAGATAAAAAGATCATGATGAGAACGAGCGACGCTCACTTCCTTGAACTCACATATGATGGAAAATATTTTACTGTCTTCTCAGCTATTAGGCTTCCTATTTCTAACGAAATGTTCACAAGGATTTTTCTTACAAACATTTTTTTTTTACTCATATGTTATTCCATCTAATGAAAAGCGTATTTCCTTTGTTTTTTTTTTTTAAAGATGTTTATTTAATTAAATAACGCATGCAAGGGTTATGATTAATCAAATTATTGTAGCCAAAAAGTTTGTTACATAGTACTTAAGGGCTTTGTAAGTCCTCCTGAGTATAGAGGACGTTCCTGAATTTTGGTGAATTGGCCAGCCACACAAACAGGTGTCTCCTATAAGTGAAGACAGGACTGGCCACATAATTTGCAAGGCCTGGACAAAATGAAAATGGCGGACCACTTGTTCAAAAACTTTTCAGAATTTTAAGATGTTGCCAGCAAATCATGGAACCAAGAGTGGGGCCTTTCCAAGCACAAGGCCTTGTGTGGCAGCACAGGTCATGAACCAGGAAGCTGGCCCTGCATGGGGATGGTGATAATTGGGAAATAACACTCCTGTTCTTCTGGTAAATTTCTGATCAATGTTAAATCTTCAACCATAATCTGAAACTATCTTCCCTTCTTTGGCTTACCACCTCATTTATTAGTCTTTCTTTTAAACTTTTCTGCTTTTCTCCCCTATTTTTTTCCAAAGCCTAAAATGAATGAAACATGAAGGGAGGTAGCTTAGAGTGACAGCGCACAGTCACAGTTTGGGAGAGGAAAGGCCCTCCATGGCTCTTTCTCCATTTACTTTTTAATTTACTCAACTGTCTCTACCTCTATGAAATCTCTCTACAGAGAGATTTCAAACAAACAGTTGAATCCTAAGGACAAAAGATATATATCTTAATGTCTTGAATTCCAAATTTGGGAAAATAAAAGGTGTTGTTTTTAATATTGAGGAGTGTGTATACACACACACACACACACACACACATTATATATGATTATATATTTTCAGTATCTTATATGGTTAAATATAATATGAAATAGAAATAAACAATGTTTATGGAAAATCAACATAGTGATTTTCTGATATCGCAGCTACTTTGGTTTCTTGATACCTAATTCCATTTGCATGTGAAGCTTTGTAAACCTTTACTGTGTTTCAGAACTCAAAGAGCCAACTAGGAAGGACGTCAGGATGCACAGTGTCCCTCCCACTGCTCCGGTCTAATTGCTCTAATACTCTACTATCAAGCACTAGAGTGATGATGATTATGATGATAATGACGAGGGTGGGAGAGAGATTTCATAACATGAATTGCACCTTGAAACAAGCTGACAGAAAGTACAGTCTGCAGAGCCTAAATGCTAAATATGCAAAATGATTCCCATACTGTAAATGAGTAGTCTTTTATTTAATGTTCGCTGAAGCTCCTAAATACCTTCTAACATGTATTCAGAAAGTGCTTATAATGGAAAGATAGTCTGCCTTACCAAAGAAATGATTAGATCCTGTTCCAGACCGAGGGACTGTATCTCAGCTCCCGACAGCTCATGTATTTAGGTACATCTAACCCCCGTATACAATATTAAAATAGTAAAATATTAAACAATACACCAGTGAGCAGCTTCCGAGAAATTTTCTCCAGGCTCTATCAAAAGCACTTTAAAAGTTTGGTTTGCTTAGTGTTTGTTTTTGTTTTGTTTTTTATTGCACCCTTTGGAGATAAAGGCCACTATTATATCACAATGGGGAAACTGAGGCTTAAAGAGATTATGTAAACTTCAACAAAGAAAGCCCACACAAGGCTGTGCTGCAATGGAAAGATTTTTGTAGCAGTTTATAATTTACAATGCCTTTTCCTATTTAGCTCCTATAATGAACGTGAATTGGCAGGCACTCTTAAGCTCTAATAATTGCACGATTTTGAGTAAGGTATTTTCTTTGCTGTCATGAAGCTTACACTTCAGTGGAAGAGAAAGGAAATGCAGTATGTACTATTTCTATAATGGAAGTACAAATAAATTGCTATGGGAGAACACAGGAGGGTAAGGCAAATTCTATTTGGAAACTGAGATGGTTTCATAAGAGAAATGCCATTTGTACCACTTCTTCCAGGCAGTATTAGTATTATATAAGCAGAGGTAGGAAGATGATCAAGTTTGTGCATGCACAAGAAATAGTACCTAGTCTAGTTTGGTTAAAGAATACAACACAAAGCAAGTAAAAGTGGAGCTAAACCTGGAAAATGTGTATTAGGCTAATTTATAAAGACCTTTAGCTCCTAGTTATGTATTCAGGATCTCTCTGTAGTAGTGGTGAATGAGGCATAATGAAAGTTGGGATAGGTAAGAAGGAGATGACTTAAAAGGCTACAGAAAAGGCAGAGTTAGTAAGCACCAGAAATAAGGCAGTAGCGCAGAGGCTGGGCTACCATTTACCAAACCCATTTCACTGTTCTCACGATCACAGAGTTGGACCATATTTATGAAACTCCCTTACAATTAAGATTTGGAAAAAGAAAGAGAAAAGGAAATTGCTAGGACACATACTTATGTTTAATTTACTATGCAGATATACCAACAGGAAAAAAAAAGATATAAAACACAAATTCTGAACATTCTACCAAATTCACCAGTGAATTTCTGGAGAAGGTTGACCTTCCACTCAGATTTGGTGAACAGAGAAGCCCATTGTGGCTTAATGAAATGGCTCATCTCCAAGGCAATGTTCGATCTTGCATCAGCCCAAGCATGGCCCCCAGGTTACATTAGGATGATTTTGATACTTTTTCTCACTCAAAAACACAGCAGACTTGCAAAGCAATATTTTCTCCCAAAGACAAAGGGAGCATAAATGTTGAATAAAAGAAAAAGAATTCAGGAAATTTATTTATTTTTTGCCGAGGAAGAATTGCCCTGAGCTATCATCTGTGCCAACATTCACCTATTTTTTAGTATGTGGGCCAACAGCATAGCATGGCCACTATTAGTGCAGTGCAGGTCTGTACCTAGTAATCGAACCTGGGCCGCCAAAGAAGAGTTTGCCAAACTTAACCACTAGGCCACTGGGGCTGGCCCAGGAAATTTATTTTTCCTTATTAGATATTTATGAAGTTGGAATTAAATGTTTATTTTATTTTAATCTTCTGTAGAATGGTTTGCAAATAAAATTTATTTTTAAAAAATGGATCCTATATCTCTCTCTTGCCCCATCTTTCAGCTCTCTATCCATATCCAGGGTGATCTTAGACGCCTTGCATCAAGTCAAAGAGGGTGGCACAGATGAGAATCTGAGTGCCTTAATGACTATACATACTGCTTCCTGTCACCAATTAGCAGAGCCCCCATTTTGGAATTTCAGTTAGTGAATAATACCCTTTTTTTTTTTTTAGTGTGGAAGATTGTCCCTGAGCTAACATCTGTTGTCCATCTTCCTCTTTTCTGCTTGAGAAAGATTATCCTTGGGCTAACATCTGTGCTGGTCTTCCTCTATTTTGTATGTGGGACGCCACCACAGCGTGGCTTGATGAATGGTGTGTAGGTCCACTCCCAGGATCTGATTCCACGAACCCCGGAGCACCGAAGCAGAACGCACGAACTTAACTGCTAAGCCACCAGGCCGGCCTCTATATTTTTATTATTTTAAAAGCAGTAAGCACTAAGATTTTGGGGGTTATCTTCAATATCTACTAGCATTATCTTGAATATTCAACAGTATTACAGAAAGGAAATAAAAGGGAAGATACAAGAACTACAGGAAGTTGGTCAAGGTGGTTTTCATAAAATGTGAGAAGATGAAGGTAAACATAATCAAGATTTTGCTCCTAGATAACTAGGATCATGGCAATCTGAGACCAAAGATAGGGTGCATGAGGCACAAAATTAATTTATTTTAGAATGTAATGGTAGGAAGTCTAAGTGTATGATTAGGGTTGAGTGAGAGAGGGCCACCAAAATAAAAAATATTGTAAAATAATATTTTGGAAGTATTTTGATAATTCATTGAAGCAGCAAATTAGTCTGTGTATGGGGATAATCACGATTTCTCTTATTCCTTCATATGTACTGCACAGTTTAGCATCATTTATAAATTACTGTTGGGAAGGCATATTATTTCCAGTGCTGAGAGCCTCTAAAAGCTTCACGCTGGTCTTTTTAAGAATAGGTCTCTGTTCAGGTGTCTGGAGAACAGCTGGAAATTTGGATATGGTCCTCAGGAGAGAAATCAATTTTAAAAATAAAAGACACAGGAGGCATCCTCTTAGAAGTGATTGCTAAAGCCACCAATTTGCATAGTCTCTCAGGAGACAGCAGATAAAAATAAGAGTAGAATATCATCAAGTTTTATCTCTATTTAGTAAACAGGAGGAGTAATTGGCAAAACTAAGAGTAGTCCACAGGTAGGAGTGGAAGATGGAAAAGAAAGGAGCAGTCAGTAGCAAGTTTCACTGCGAATATCCCACGTCAGACTCATACTGGATGGACCCATCAGGGAAATCATTCTGGTTGTTTGGTCAAAGTGGACAAAAAGATCATTCTTAAATATTTCTGCCACAATCTGGATCCTGGTCCAAAAGCAACTGAACCCATATGGATACACGATGTGTAGATAAAGTCATAAGTGTTTACATATCTCAGTTAAAGAGCATATAAAAAACAGACCAATAATAATAGAAGAACCAGAGAATGACCACCTTCACCAAAGGTTCAGTCCCAAATGTTACGGCTGAAAGCATACCTTAGACACAAGAAGAAAGGGCAGGCTGAGATGTACCTGGGTTATAAGGCTTCAAGGCATGCCATGGAAATGAAGGCAGGAGAAGGAAAGAAGAAATCAATCCCAGGCCCACCAGCCAAGGACAATTTAAGACGGCGCATTTTTCAGGCTGCAAATGTTTTTGTATGCTTGTTGAGTGAAACAAACATATTATGGAAAGTGTAGAGAAGAGTTTGTGAAGAACTAAGGTCTGAGAAGGGTTTGGAAGGAAAAAATTACTTTGCTAGAAAAAAGAAGACAATGACATTAATAAACACCTATTATGTACCACAAACTTGCTAGAGAGGATGATGGGCAGAGACCGATTCTTTTGGTTCAATATGAAGCTTCTCCCCTTACAAGTATTGGAGGTTAGGCAGATTATTTACCCTTCATTCACTCAGGAGTAAACCAGTAGGAGAATAACTTATTCAAATAACACGTTTCAGAGAGATTAAACAGGAACTCTATTAACAATTGTGATGTGACAACAGGTGCACAAGTTAGACAAACTAGGATATCTGATAACCCTATTTAGTAGGCAAAATATTGAGGTTAAAAATATTTGTGTTTGCTCTTTTCGTCCACCGTTTTCCGTGTTCTTTATACCCTAGGGTAAGATGCATCATGGCTGTCCGCTCTCTGCAGTCTGCCCAACAGGAAACGCGCTCCTCATACTCTGGGCTAAGCTTTCTTACAGTCAAACCTGCTTCACTTCCCCCTTCAGGTTTGTGATCTCAGATATCAGTATTTTTGAAATCTCATGGAGGGGTTAATAATATAAGATAACTTAATCTAATAGCTCTCCAGCTATATTTCAGTTATAACTAGGGATGCACACGTCATAATATCTTAAACCCAAATTTGTAAAATCTATAGGAAGAAGTTAAGGTATGAGAACTAGAGGATGAGGAAGAAACCTTGTTTGTGCTGGAGGATGTCCTCAAACCCCTCGGGTAACAGCACAGAGAAGGTGCACGTCCCTTCTTCATTACCTCGTAAACCTGCTCTGAAGACCATGGGGATAATAGCCTGAGTTTCAATTCAGGATTTGTTTCGTAATAGCTGTGACTCCTCAGGGAATGGCCAGTAATCCATGGTAAACTACACTTTCCTCAACAATAAAGTGAGGTTATTTCCTTAAAATGGCACAATGTTTTTATGAAGATTAAAGGGAACAGAAATGTTGAGTGCTTACTAAATATTCAGTATGTGATACTCAGCTACCATGGATGTTGTTGTATCATGGAATTGTTGATATCTATGTTATCTCCTCATAAATACCTTAAAAAATGTGCAATGCCCTCTCATGAGCAACTGCTAGATATTTTTTCCTGTGTTCCATTCTTACCTCCATCACTTGTATACAAGATTCAGAGAATGAAACAAAACTCTAGGGTCTCTACTCTTTAAATTGATCACTTTAATCCCAGTTTGAAAATTATATAACCATGGTAAACAAATCTCTGAATGAAGTAAGCACGGATAAACTCTAAAGACTTTCCATTCTCAAACACAAACAACAGTCATCATACAATGTGGGCCATTTCCTCACGAAGCACATCCACCCCAAGTTGTGAGTGTTGATATTCTCTCGTGCACTTGATGTTTCCAAATTTAAAACATGCTAATATTTTTCCAGTTTCTAAAGGGAATTCTAATTTGTGAGTCTGTAGAATTTCACTTCTCTGGGCACACTTCTTGATGTATTTTAACTTAACAATCCAAACCCCTTTTATACACAAGCAAGTGGTATAGATTCATGTTTCTATAAAACTAAGTCTTTTATGTCATTTACATATAACTAATATTCTATTATACCAAAGCAAAAAAGGAAATATAAATTACGTGTGTGTATTCAGAAAAAGTAAGAAATAACCATTGGAAGCAATATAATGTGCTGTCAAAGATTCTTATAACATCTGTAAACACATTAGCCAATGTGTCATCTTACGTTTAGTGTTTAAGAGCACGGGCTTTGGAGTCAGATGACCTGCGCTAGTTCCCATCTCCCACTCTTATTTGCTGTGTAACCATCAAGGCTAAGAATTTCTTTCAGTCTTGGTTTTCTCAATTTTAAAATGGTGTTGATTATATATACTTTACACAGTTATATATACTTTACATAGTTACTGTAATACTTAAATGAGTTGGTGTAATTAAATTTTTTAGCAAAATTCCTCTATAAATTGTGGTTGTTAATACATAGGAATATTTTTAATATGGTCTTCATTGCTTTCTTTGGATGTTGATTAAATAGAACACTTTGAATACTTAAAATTTGGCTTCTCTCTGATGTATTCTAAAAGACACAGTTGGGTTAGTACCAATGTAGAAACCACACATGAAAATACAGCAATCTCAGAATTCCATAGCCATTTTCTTCTGCAATCCTAAAATAAAGGAGGTTCTTAGTGTATTGTTTTTTATTTCATTTCATTAAGCTAAGAAAGATTTAGGAGAAATACTCTTAAAAATAAGTCTATTTAATAAAAAAGTTTAAGATTGCTAGTAAGGTAAAATTATTATAAAAAGGCTAACACACAGGGGCTGGCCCCGTGGCCGAGTGGTTAAGTTCGTGCGCTCCGCTGCAGGCGGACCAGTGTTTCGACGGTTCGAATCCTGGGCGCGGACATGGCACTGCTCGTCAGACCATGCTGAGGCAGCGTCCCACATGACACAACTAGAGGAACCCACAACGAAGAATACACAACTATGTACACAACTAGAGGAACCCACAACGAAGAATACACAACTATGTACCGGGGGGCTTTGGGGAGAAAAAGGAAAAAATAAAAGAAAAAAAAAAAAAGGCTAACACACAAATTTAATCTCTTGCCTGAGCTACTGCCATATGTCCTAATTCAATGTCCTACCTCTGTTCTTGCCTTTCTTCATTCCACTCTCCCCACAGCAGCCAGAGTGTAAAACGTGAAACAGAGTATGTGCCTGTCCTGTTAAAAATCCTCAAGAGCTTCCATTACACTTAAAATCTAACTTCATCCTAGTTTACAAAACCTATATGATCTATTTCTTGCCTAACCCTCTCACTTAAGCACATACCACTCACTTTCTTCCTAGTCCATTAGGCTTCACCCATCACTTTCTTTCTATTCTTGGAACACATTTATCTTCACTGCTAGAACAGAAACTTTGTACTTGCCATTTCCTCTGCCTGGAAAGCTCTGGACCTGGATTTTAGCACAGTTCAGATATTCTTACAAGTCAGATCTTAATTCAATGACCTCTCCTTTCAGAGGCCTCCCACCACTGTGAAATTGAACGTAGTGGAAAGCCCTTCCCTACCACCACTCCATCAATCACGTCACTCTTGTATTGTCTTGACACTTATTCCTAAAATTCTGAAATTCTTATTCATTCACTTTTCTGCCTGTTCATTGCAAGCTCCTTCAGACCAAGGATTTTGTTTACCATTTCCACCACTGCATTTCTAGCACCCAGAACATTATTTCCTAAATGATAGTAACACAATAAATATTAGTTTAATGACCAATTGAAAATATACAAATTAAAAGAGAAGCTTCTTTACAGCATCTCATTAATAAATCTGAAAAAAAATGTTGGGAGAAAATATTCAATGGGAAGGGGGGAGGGTATCTCATTCTTCCCAAGCTGAAATGTATTGTGCAACAAGAGCAATTTAAAAACAGTAAGTGTAGGGGCTGGCCCTGTGGCTGAGTGGTTAAGTTCGTGCGCTCCGCTGCAGGCAGCCCAGTGTTTTGTTGGTTCGAGTCCTGGGCGCGGACATGGCACCGCTCATCGGACCACGTTGGGGCGGCGTCCCACATGCCACAACTAGAAGGACCCACAATGAAGAATATACAACTATGTACGGGGGGCTTTGGGGAGAGAAAGGAAAAAGTAAAATCTTTAAAAAAAAAAAACAGTAAGTGTAGACAGAAGTATCAACAAATACACCATTGAAGTGGCATAAAGAGTACACACAACCCATTCATCACTAATTGTGTTCAGTCTAACTCTTCCATAGGCTTCGCATCTGGCCCTTTTCCTGGACCCATTTGACATGCTTTATTTTAGGCTCTCAACTTCCCTCCTCGTCTTCTAACTAGGTAATGTCTTTAAAATATGAATTTTATTCTTGCTTGAATCAAGGATCAGTGGAAATCACCTCTTGTAATCAACATGCTTATTCATATATGTATATTAAATAGTGCCCTAAAATAAATGTCTTTAAAGTGACAACCACGCTTTTCTTTTAAAAATATCTTTCATAAGTACTGCATTTTCACATTAAATAGGCAATAACTTAAAATATTTTATTATTTTATACCAGGGTTTGGCAAACTATGGCTCATGGGTGGAATCCAGCTGGCCATCTGTTTGTGTAAATAAAATGTTACTAAATCATAGCCACATCCATTTGTTTATGTATCACCTATGGCTGCTGCAATGCTGCAATGACAGAATAGTTGCCATAGACTGTAGGGCCTACAGAGCCAAAAATATGCATTATATGCCCCTTTTCAGAAAAAGTTTCCTTGTTCCTGTTTAATACCATTGTTTTGCAGAGATTAGCAACTGTGTACATTTCAAATCAGTTTCTTGCAGCAGCTCTATAAAGGCATACCTGTCTCTTTCTTTTCCTATGCAATATAAAGATTACCTCTCAAGATCTCTTATTAGCCTTTAAACATTGATGACATTGGAAAACACACATTACTTCATTTTGACTAGCTTCTTAATGAAACTATTTATTGACAAGTTACCTTATTTAGCAGGAAGCCAATAAACCACCGTATAGGTCAGTGGATTATGCTATTTTAGGCTTTCAAAGAAATGATTAGTTTCTCTAAATGCATGGGCAATCACTGCCATTGCTAAATATCTTCGTACCTAGAAATAAAGGTCTTCAGTTTGTTGCACAGAGCTGCAGTACACAGCCTGTTGACTTGATATATACACAGCTCAAAATTGTGGATTATAAGAAAGTTTTAGTTTATGATGTTTATATAAAAACGTAAGATTTTGATGCTTATCTAAAATACTTTCGTTATTAATTTCTTGGCATATCATCACTCATGGTGATAGGAAGACCTCTCATTTAGCAAGGAAAGTTTTAATTTTTGACAAGCCATACCAAGTAAAGAGATGGTCTTGAAGTCCCTGTTTCCAAACTGTATCTGCGGACAGTGAAAGTGTGGGCTCATCAGTGAATCTCCATATACCAAAAAAGCAGCTGCTATAGTCATGCCAAAATGAATCCGATTTGGAACTAAGTCCCTTTTCCAGAAGCACAGAACTTATCCCTACAAAAACAATTTTTGTTTTTGATTTAAAGGCTTCAAGCTCTCTTTACAGTAGGGATTATAAAAGACGGAAATTTTCCCTTCTGTAATAGGGTTTCTAGCCTCTTTGGCCCTTTAAAAATATTAGCTATGGCTTAAGATCAGAGAAAAATAATACCAATTGCCAGAGATTGCTTTGTCCTTCATGATGTCAATAGTCATCCCTCACTGGTCACCCTGATCTCTTCTTGAAACTTCCTGGCAGCTTTTCTTTACCTACACACAGGCAGCTATGATTTGTAGGACACACATTTCAGAGCTGGGCACATCAGCACCAGATTAAATTCGTGGTCATCACCCTCAAATGAGTCCTATTAATATGGCAAGACAACCTTGCTTCATTTTCTAGTCACATTATTCTTTCCCTCAGTGCTGTAGTTATATGAAAACTATGCAGCAAAATAGACTTGCGGACAACCCACCCTGCTGGGCACATGTGAATTGACTATGGCTTTGCCACTCAGGTGAGCTGGGGAAAAAGGGTTAAAATCTCCACTTCTCGGTTTTCTCTTTTGTGAAATGATGATAATAATTAAAATTATAACATACATTTATGGTGGCATTAATGGCACCTCACATATAGTTAGCCCTGATAAAAAATGTTTTACTGTCACTATGATGCTCCTCTCCCTCCTCCTCGTATCACATCCCTCCTCCTACGTCATTTTCAAACATATAACCATTTGCTAGTCTTTCCCCTGAGAAAGTAGAACCAACTCAGCAAGATTAACCCTGTATCCTCTGTCTCTCCTTTTGCCATGTTTCAATAGAGGAACTGGCTTCTTCCTATATAAGGCCCATCTCTCTCTATCCTCCAGTCTCTATGCCTTCCTATGGGATGCCATTCATTGTTCAACCACTCGCTGTTTTCTAAATCTTTCCTGGAAGATGTAACCATTCTCTTATTAAAAGATAAATTATGGAACTACAAAACTCCTGTTATATGGCTCCTTTTGCAAGGATCCATATTTTGGGTCCCTTGCCACTTTGGGGTGGTCAGGGCTTCTCATTGTTGCTTCACCATCCTGTACAGATTTCCCTACCCTGTTCATACTTCTGTAAATAGTACCTCCTTGAAATGTCATATTTGAACCCTTTTGCATGTGCTTCTGTTTTGTTTTTGTTCATGGTTCTGGCACAGGTGCCTGTGAGCTTCATGGAGTCAGTGGGACCGCTGGGCTAACAGTTTCAAGATGTTTCAGTCATTCACACTCTGTTGATGGCTTAGTACATGCAGGGCACTGAGAAAGGTGAACAATCAACAAGGCATGATGACTGAAGACTAAGAGGAAGCAGATTACCTGACCTGTATTTCACGAAAAGAAGCTCGCTACTTCTCTCAGGAGTTAATTTCTCTTCTTTTCGAAAATAAACACCATTTCTAATCCTCATTTTACCCTCAATAGTAGAATAGTTACTCTTCATCATTACATACTTAGAAACAATATTCATTTAACATAAAACAAAGGAGAAAGTGAATTACTATCCTTGCTTCCTTGGCTGCAGGTACAGCTGTCCACAGAAGAGTAAGCACAATATATGCGAGAGACACCTATATTTCTTCTCACTAAGACACATTTAACAACTCACATGTAACTTTGAAGTACAAAGAAAGCATAAAACCCTAGAAAACATATCTTTTCAAATGTTGTTAAAATCAATTTGTCTGATAATTACATCATGGGATATTCCTTATTGTAGTAATTACATATTTAAGATTCTATGCTGCCACATTATATTTTAATTCTGTCTCTCTACTTTCTGTTTTTCCTGTTCCTGCCTCCCACATCCTATGGCATCTGTGGAGATTACAGAATTGCAAATGCCAGATGGCAGTATGATCATTAAATTCAAACCAATTTCATTTCTGTTTCAATCATGAAACAGAATGATCAAATTTGTAAATGTTTCTGCTCTGGTTATTATATTTTTCTACCTGAGGACAAAGAGTTGGACTTTTAAAAAGAGATTATACCTGTAAATTATAGTATTTTTTCTCTACTGAACTCACCTTTTAAGGTTCTAAAGTTTGATTGGCTAAAACACTTCTATAGATTAATGGGCCCAAAAAGAGGCATAAATAATAAACTACACTTTGAACAGAAAAGTAGTACAAAGTATTATAATCTACAAAAGTTACTGAAAAAATAATTTTGATAGCATTTCTTCATGCAAAAATAAGGATAAAAAATCCCGCAAAACATCGTTCCTCATTGGGAGGTGACATCAGCAAGATGGTAGAATTGGAAGCCCCATAACCTTCTCCACCACTGAGACACCAATTCAATAATACGTAAACCACTTTCCATTGTAAGAAATGCAGAAACCAGTTAAGAGGCTCCTGCACCTCAAGTGAGCATGAAACCAGCCTCATCAAAGCTCCTAGGAAAATTTGTGATGCTCACTTGCCATAGCCCCTACACCAGCTCAGCAAAGTGCAATCAGAAGGAAACTCCCAAATCCCAAATTCTCCCTGGGGAGGAAAACAGAAGACTGGAACATACCTTGAACATTTTGATTTTTGATGGGCTATCTGATGCACTGGTTTCTGTCTTGTCTAAATGTAAATGCTACAGGAAAAGACATAAAGTCAGGGGGTATTGAGAACAAAGGCAATGGTTTGAGCTATCATGACACACACTAGCCACTGTCCCTCCCCCTAGCTCAGCTCAGAGTCTTGCCCAACTTCAAGCAATGATAGGATCCAGCATGTTCTAGATGTTTAGAGAGCTGCTGAGCACAACAAGAGCTCCAAAGGACTCAGTACAGCAGACAGAGGTCAATACAGCTTCTCTCTGATGGGGGAGTGGGGATGTAAGAAGAAAAGTGGAACATACATCCAATATTCCAGCTTTTCAGCATACTTCCTGAGGGATTGGTTTCTGTCTTGTCTATCTTGGAGTTCTGATGGAAACCAGAATACTCTGAATGCCTAGGGGCCAATGAGAACAAAAATGAATTAGGCTACTTAGGGCAGCTCAAGAGAATCTACGGTACTGCAGACTGATACCATAAGGAGTAAGACATTATAAGCTTCTGAAAAGTAAACTGGGAAATCTCTCTAATTGGGAATTTACACACAAAAGTCCAGAGAAGACTCACCCACAGAAAAGGTTGACAAGTTCCCAAAATATCTAGCTGTTCTGATTGGTGAAGATTTCTCTCTCTATGAAGCCAGTCCATAAAGACTAGAAGAGAGGGCTGTTTTTTATCAGATGTAAAGATCCTAACATAAATTAACAATACATGCACACACAAACCAGAGAAATATGGCCTAACAAAAAGAAACAATATAAATCTCCAGAAACTGACCCTAAGAAATGGAGGTATATGAATTACCTGCCAAATAGTCCAAAATAACCATAAGAAAGAGGCCCAATGACTCCAAGAAAATGATCAATAAACAAAATGAGCATACCAACAAAGTTATAGAAAAATATTAAAAAGAACAAACAGAATTTTGAAGTTGAAGAACACCATAACTGAATTGAAAAATTCCCTCCAGGGATTTAACAGCAGAATTGATCAAGGATAGGAGAGAATCCATGAGCTCAAAGACATGTCATTTTAAATTATCCAGTCATAAGGGCAAAAAGAAAAAAGCATGAAGAAAAGTTAAGAAAGCCTAAGGGACTTAAGGAACACGATAAAGAAGATTCAAATATGCATTACAGGGGCCAGCCTGGTGGCGCAGCAGTTAAGATCGCACATTCCGCTTTGGTGGCCCGGGGTTCACCCGTTTGGATGCTGGGTGTGGACCTAGGCACTGTTTGTCAAGCCATGCTGCGGCAGACGTCCCACAAATAAAACAGAGGAAGATGGGCACAGATATGAGCTCAGGGCCAGTCTTCCTCAGCAAAAAAAAGGAGGATTGGTGGCCGATGTTAGCTCAGGACTAATCTTCTTCTTCTTCTTCAAAAAAAGATGAATTACAGAAGTCTCAGAAGGAGAAGTGAGAGAAAAGGAGGCAAAAACCATATTTGAAGAAATAAGGGCTGAAATTTTCCCAAACTGGGGAAGGAAATAGACATCCAAATTTCAGAAGCCCTAGAGACTCAATTAGGATAAAGGAGAGAAAACCACAAAAAATAAAACCTTATGAGACACATTATAATCAAATTGTCAAAAGTCAAAGACAAAGAGATAATTTTGAAAGCAGCAAGAGAAAAGACACTCATCACATAAGGGAAGCCCCATAAGTATATTAACCAAATCCTCAGCAGAAACCTCGCAGGCCAGAAGGGAGTGGGATGATATATTCAAAGTGCTGAAAGGAAAAAAAAAAAAAACCCTGCCAACGATGAATACCATACCCAGAGAAACTGTCATTCAAAAATGAAGGAGAAATAAAGACTTCCATATAAACAAAAGCTGAGGGACTTCATCATCACTAGACCTACCTTACAAGAAATGCTAAAGAGAGAACTTCAAATTGAACTGAAAGTTTGCTAGATAGCAACATGAAAACATATGAAAGTATAAAGTTTACTGGTAAAGGTAAATAGATAGACAAAGACAAAATACTGTAATGATGGTACATAAGACATTTTTAACTCTGGTATAGAATTTAAAAGTCAACAGTATAAAGAAAACCCTGTAACTGAAAAACGATATAAAAACATGTAATCTTTTTTTTTGGTGAGGAAGAATCACCCTGAGCTAACATCTGTGCCAATCTTCCTCTATTTTGTATGTGGGACACTGTCTCAGCATGGCTTGATGAGTGCTGTGCAGGTTTGTGCCCAGGATCCAAACCTGCAAACCCTGGGCCACTGAAGCAGAGCAGGCAAACTTAACCACTATGCCATTGGGCCAGCCCCTAAAAACACGTAATCTTTGACATCAATAACAAGTTGTATGTGAAGAAAAGAAACAAAAGTGTAGAGTTTTTTAAATGTGATTGAAGTAATCAGCTTAAAATAGATTGTTATAACTATAAGGTGTTTAATGCAAGCCCCATGGTAACTACAAAGAAAGTATCTATAGAAGAATACACAAAGGAAAATTAAAAAGGAATCAAAGTATGTCACTATGAAAAAAAATCAATGAAACACAAAAGAAGACAGTGAGAAAGGAAAAGTGGAACAAAAAAGGTACAAGACAGATATAAGCAATGAACAAGACAGCAATAGTAAATTCTTCTCTACCAGTAGTTACTTTAAATATAAATGCATTAAACTCCTCAATTAAAAGACACAAAGAGTGGCTGGAATAGATGAAAAAACAAAATCAAACTATATATTTTCTATAACAGACTCACTTTAGATTTAAAGACACACAAAGACTGAAAGAGAAAAGATGGAAAAAGATGCTTCATTCAAATGGTAACCAAAAAAGAACAGGATTCACCATACTTATATCAGACAAAAGAGTCTTTAAGTCAAAAAACAGTCACAAGACACAAAGAAGGACATTACATAATGATAGAAGGGTCAACTCACCAGAAAAATAAAACAATTATAAATTTATATGCACCCAACAAAAGAGTACCCAAATATATGAGTAAACATTGACAGAACCAAATGGAGAAATATCAACACAATAAAAGTAGATTTCAGTACACTTCTTTCAATTACAGATAGAACAACCAGACAGAAGACCAATAAGAAAACAGAGAACTTGAGCAATACCATAAACCAAGTGGACCTAATAGAATATTTCCAACCAACAGCAGCAGAATACACATTCTTCTCCAGCACACACGAAATATTCTTCATGATAAATCACATATTTAGTCACAAAACAAGTCTTAATAAATTATAAAGGTTGGAATCATGTTAAATATTTTTTCTGACCACACGAATGAAAGTAGAAGTCAATATCGGAAGGAAGACTGGAAAATTCACTAATAGGAAATTACACTTCTGAACAAGCAATGGGTCAAAGAAATCAAAACAGAAAAGGTTTTTTTCTAATTTCTTGAGAAAATACCTTAAGAATGAAAATAAAAACACAACATACCAAAACTCATGAGATGCTGCAAAAGCAGTAGTAAATGGGAAGTTTATAGTGGTAAATGCCACAAATGAAAAAGAAGCGAGATCTCACATAAACAACCTAACTTTATACCTCAAGGAACTAGAAAAAGAAGAACTAAGCCCAAAGTTAGCAGAAGAAAGGAAACAATAAAAATTAGATCAGAAATAAACAAATAGAAAATAGAAGAACAAGAGAAAAAGTTTAAAAAATAAGAGTTGGCTATTTGAAAAGATAAATAAAGTAGACAAACCCTTAGTTAAAGTAACTAGGGAAAAAAAGATGGAAGACTCAAAATCAGAAATGAAAGAGGAGACATTACAACTGATGCCATAGAAATGAAAAAATATGAGACTACTATGAAAAATTATACACCACAAATTTGATAACCTAGAAAAACTAAATTCTTAGAAATATACATCCTACCAAGACTGAATCATGAATAAATAGGAAACCTGAACAGACCAATAACTAGTGATTGAAAATTAAACTATTAATTATTACATTAAAAATATATACTATGACCAAATGGGATTTATCCATGAGATGCAATAACCATTCAACCTATAAAAAAAATCAATGTGATACACCACATTAATGGAACAAAGGATAAAAATCACATGATTATCTCAATAGGTGTAGAAAAAGCATTTGACAAAGTTCAACACACTTTTATATTAAAAACTTTCAACTAACTAATAATAATAGAAGGAAATTACCTCAATACAAGGTAAAGGCCATGTATGAAAAGCCCAAAACTGACATTATATCAATGGAAAAAACCCAAAAGCTTTTCTGCGAAGATCAGGAACAAGACAAGGCTACCACTCTCGCCAATTGTATTCTAAATAACAGTGGATGTCTCAGAGCAATCAGACAAGAAAAAGAAATAAAAGACATCCACATTGGAAAGAAGGAGGTAAAATTATCTCTTTTCACATATGACACAATCTTATGCATAGAAAATGCTAAAGATTTCACACAAAAGTAAGAATAAAGAAATTCAGCTAAGTTGCAGAATACAAAATCAACATACAAAAATTAGTTGCATTTCTATACACTAACAAGAACAATCTGAAAAGCAAATTAAGCAAACAGTCCCAAATCCCACAGAACTGTAAAAAACAAAGCAGCAGTACCCACCAGTCTCATAGCATTCTCCACAGCCATCCCCCAGGGCTCAGCACAGATGGGGCAGGTAGAAAGCGCCCACCTTCCAGTCTTTTTCTGAAACTGGTTTATCTGAATACTTTAAAAGCTGCTGCCTGAGTGCCAGGTTTCTAATTTAGCAGACATCTAGTCGCTGGCTGCCATCCTCACCAGTGACCAGGGAAGCTGGTGGATACCTCTCCCCTCTGCCCTCTCCCTCCCGGCCTGCTCTAATAATAAAACCAAGTCACCATTACCTCCCTGGAAGGAGCTGGTACACACATCTGGCATCCCAGCTTTTGTGGCTGCTGCCTGAGGGATGGGCCCCCAGATCGCCTGCCCACCCCCCATACACCTGGGCCCAGCATAGAGGAAACAGGCAAAACTCCCAACCCAAGGGCTCTCCCTGAAAGGGACCTGACTACACACTTTCCCAGCTCCCGCCTGAGGGCTTAGCTGCTAATCAGCCTGCAATCAATAGACAACAATCAGCTGTGTTTCTATACACTGACAAGTAACTGTCAGAGAAGAAAACAATCCCATTTACAAAAGCATCAAAACGATAAAATACTCAGGAATAAATGTAAGCAAGGAAGTGAAAGACTTATACATCAAGAACTAGAAAACATTGCTGAAACAAGTTTAAAAAGACACAAATAAATGGAAAGATAGCCCATGGTCATGGACAGTCAGAATTAATATTGTTAAAATGTGCTTTCCATTCAAGGTGATGTACAGTTTCAATGCAATCTCTATCAAAATTCCAATGGCATTTTTTTTGCATAAATAGGAAAAACAATCCTTAAATTCATATGGAACCACAAAGGGTTCTGAATGGCCAAAAAACCTGAGGAAGAGAAACGAAGCTGGAGGCCTCACACCTCCCACTTCAAAACATATTACAAAGCATATAGTAAGCAAAACAGTATGGTACTGGCGTAAAGGCAGACAATAGACCAATGAAACACAATAGAAAGCCCACAGATAAACCCATAAATATGTGGTCAGATGCTCTTTGACAAGGGTGGGAAGACTATACAATGTTGAAAGGATATTATTGAACTGAAAACAGGATCTCAAAGAGATATCTACGCTCCCATATTCATTGCAGCATTACTCACAATAGCCAGGAGGTGGAAAGAACCTAAAGGCCCATCGATGGATGAAAGGACAAGGAAAGTGTATATGCATACAATGGAATGTTACTCAGCCTTAAAAAGAAGGAAATCCTGTCATATGATACAACATGGATGAATCTTGAGGACTTCATGCTAAGTGAAATAAGCCAATCACAAAAGTACACATGCTGCATGACTTCATTTATACGTCATATCCAAAGCAGTCCAATGCATAGAAGCAGAAATGAGAAGGTGATTGCCAGGGTTTGGGGAGGGGGAAATGGGAACTGCTATGCAATAGGTTTGGAGTTTCAAACATGAAGATGAAAAAGTTCTAGAGATCTGCTCTACAACAATGCAAACACAGTTAACAATACTGTATTGTACACTTAAAAATTTGTTAACAGGGGGCTGGCCCCATGTCATAGTGGTTAAGTTTTCATGCTCTGCTTCGGTAGCCCAGGGTTCAGATCACAGGTGCCATGCTGTGGCAGTGTCCCACATACAAAATAGAGGAAGATTGGCACAGATGTTAGCTCAGGGACAATCTTCCTCACAAAAAGAAAAAAAACAATTTGTTAATAAGGTAGTTTCATGTTATGTGTTTTTTACCACAATAAAAAAATATCATTGTTTGTGACAAAATTAGAAGTGAGGAAAGCACCAATCAGTGCTTATTATAATTTTAAGAACACTGTGTGAACTGTTTAATACAAGTTTTATGTTAAGCAACCAGTCAGTATTAACTTGAAATATCTCATTATGCACATATTTGAGTTAGAATAAGGTCTAATATAAATCAAAAACCAAACTAAAATAAAAATATAAGGCTGAGCATGAGGAGACCTAAATTCTAATTACAATCTCAACAACCTGGGAGTCAATGTTTCAATGCTTTGATCTATCAGATGGGGATAAATTGTCCTATTTCATAGTACTCTTCTAATACCGAAATATTATAAAATACAGTATGTTAAAATAAGGGAGAATTAGACAAATGCAAATAGTACTCTTTGAGCAATGGTTTTCAAGTTAACAGTATAATTTAAAGAATAGAGAATATGAGAGTATTCTTTTCTTATCTATGCCACTGGCTACTTGAGCAAATCATTTACTTCCTTGTTTTGTACCAGGAGATCCACAGAGGGCCAGCTCTCACCTTGTACTTCCAACTGAAACCCTCCACTGCCTAATGACTTAGTATCAGCCACAACCACATTCGAAATTCCACTATTGGTAAGAGATAGGTAGACAGTAATGCAAAATTAACGTCATCTAACTATTTGGAGTTAGCTGATACAGGAAAAGACAACACAAAAAGCATTTCAAACAGCAATTTTGTGCTCACTCTAAATTACTTTTTCATTATATTACAATTATTTTGAAGACATATAACAAAAAATTTTCTAAAACTGGCATAGTGGCCGTACCAAGTTTATGTGGTAGAGGGTAAAGTTCTGAGGTCACTATGAACATCCCATGGGTAGTTCTTCAAAATATACCTGATTTTCCTTGTCCAAACCCACTTTCACTTTGTAAGACAATCTGCAGACTAATCTGGAGGGAAGAAGGGTAGGGACGAAAGGAAAAGCATTCCTCGTTTGAAAAATCTCTTTAGTAGATTCTGACACATGTCCCCTTACAATTCGAAAAGAACTAGAGTGTAGTGGAGGAAGCTGGATCCTGAAATATATACGAATTACTTGTGAACATGTTGAAATCTGGTATTTAATTCTAAGTCTTACAGTATTGCTTTGCTGCTTCTACCAATTTCTCTCAAAGTGTGCTCTGTTCTACCTCTCCATCAGAATAAAAACTCTGACATCTGAGAACATCTCCAGACCTACTGAACCAGAGTCATGGTGGATGGTTCCTAGGAATCTATACTTTATTCTCCCCAGGTGAAATTTATGCACACAAAAACCTTAATGTCATTCCTTTATATGAAATGCTTCTATTTATACAAATAAATTTCATACAATTTTCATACAAATAAAGCAAATATTATTAATCAAAATTACATGCATTGAAGTGAAAGCCATATTTTAGACCTGGATTTTGATTCGAAAAGGGGAGCCACATATCTTCCCTGACCTCTTTTAATCTTGCTGACCATACTTGATCATCAACACCACATTCAGCTCTGGACAGTCAAGTACAGCTATTTACACGTGAGTCACATTAGGAAGTAGATTGGAAAGTTCCCATTCCAACAGTAAATGAGATCCTGATGATTATACTCTGGTTTTTTCAATCTCAGGAAAAAACATCAATTTAGAAGCAAAAACTGTTGGTTTTGACCTTTATTAAAAGCATCATCATCATTTTATTCATATATATAGTATAGAAAAGAATCTAAAAGCTTAAAGGTCTCCTAACAGCAGTATAATAAACTTGTTCATTTTACTTTCTAAGATTCAAGAAAAATGGGTTGTTTCTATGGCTAAACTAATAGTTTGAGGTCCCTTTATTATAGACTTAGAAGGAGCAAATATGGTTTAGGCCATATCTTAAAAACGGTGTGGAATGTTTTCAAGCCAGTTCTATGATAGGCTCAAATCCGTATGTTGAGCTCAATTTCAGTCTTCTCTTACATGAATTAATAACAGATACTTGTCAAATTATAAATGCAGATGCATATTGCATTCTTGACAACATAGATTTTTGTTGCACAGAATTAATTTTACTGACAATTAAGATAATTTCATTACTATCTTAATCTAACAATATGTTATTTTGATGCCAAAGACCTTAATTTATCTTCTCCATATAAAAAAGAATAGTCTTGGAGGAAAAATTTACTCAAATTAAATCAACATTAAGATTTCCAGGTAAAGCATGCATAAGGAAGGGAATTTAATACAGAAACCATCTTTCTGCTTCATGTTATGGTCTTGTATAGCTGACTTTCAATGGCAGGCCTCAAACCTTTATGGAAATTAATTCCTTAGACATACACAACGTGTTTCATGCTAGCAGAAGACATGAGGCTCCTGGGTCAGAGACAAAAATTTTATTATTCACAGCATAACAGGCAATATGAACATCAATTTTCTTCTCCTCTGATCAACATGGCCTTAACATTCCCCTCATCTTGACTAAACCTTAGACAGATTACTTCTTGACTACAGACCCCTGACTTCCCTTTTCTTAGAGCATTTGCTTTAGAAAACTTGCAATTGTAAATTCTTTCTCTGGCCCCTTTCAGATGTAAATCTTCTCCCAGTCTCTTGCCAGTTTTACAACCCAGGAATGTCTTTCTCATGGACCTGGGAGCCATTCCTTTGAAAGGTAATCATTAAGAAAGATGGAGTTCCTATATCCCAATCTCTGTGAGAGAGTAGAAACCTGACTTTGACAAGCATCAGTGAGGAAACACGGACGGCCTAATCCCATCGACCCAGCTGGCCCACTAGCGTCCTTCAGTACTCTTCCACTCACTCACACCAGCACTTAAAAACTCTCCTGCCTTTTGTTTCAATGAAGTTGAATTCAACCTTTCCCTTTGATTGGAATAGTCTTGCCCCATCACAGTAGTCTTGAATAAAGTGTTCTTTGCCTGTTGAACTCTATCCAGTGCACCCTTTCTTTGACACCCCCAGTCCCTTGGCGGCAATGAGGAAAAGCCCAGGCAGACGCTCCACTAATCGCGAGTTTATATCACTGCTGAGGAAACACAGGCTTAGGAACCTCAATCCCATAAGAAGATTGCCAGTAAATCTGCCTAACCTTGGCCCAAGGTGAGAGTGAAATGAAGGGAACAAAATTTGCCACCCCAAAATGTGTCTCTTTAACATGAGGATTATTTTAGGATGACTATTTTTAAGGAAAAAAAGACTCAGAAAGTTTTCTGGTTACTTCTCCCTTAACTGCCTGAAAGAATTTAGAAAAATAGCCTGTAATAGGAACAGAGCTATTACCAGAGATATCTACGAAGAATATGGGCTAAGTGTGGTGGGGCAAGGCCTAGAGATCAGAGTCCTCTCCATGTCCCAGTGTCTCTGCACCGATTGGCAAACATTTGTTTACCAAATACTTGCTTTTCCATCTCCATGTGAATTGCTTTCCACCCTTGGAAAGTCCCAAACCAGCAGCCCCAACATCCTCTTTTGCCTTTAGTTGAAGATGGATTTAAGGTGAGGGCTTTGGCCATTTTGGTGAGTTACTCAGTTTTCCTGGGTCTCTCTCATGCATACAACAAGAGATTTTCACATTTTGAGGTATATAGGGTTACTATTCGGGGTCAAAATTGATTTGGCTTGGGGCCGGCCCGGTGGCATAGCAGTTAACTTCACACATTTCACTTCAGTGGCCCGGGGTTCGCCAGTTCGGATCCCGGGTGCAGAGATGGCACTGCTTGGCAAGCCATGCTGTGGTAGGCGTCCCACATATAAAGTCGAGGAAGATGGGCACAGATGTTAGCTCAGGGCCAGTCTTCCTCAGCGAAAAGAGGAGGATTGGCAGCAGATGTTAGCTCAGGGCTAATCTTCCTCAAAAAAATTTAAAAATTTAAAAAAAAACTGATTTGGCTTGAACTAAAAAGCCTGATTTATGGCCTATCAAATATACATTGTACGTCTGCTTTATCCATTAAAGTAAAGACTGCACTCTCTTAAGACAAGCATGCAGACTTCCCCTCCTACACCCTATTAGTAAAGCCTTATTGGTAACACCTCATTGGTAACGCTCAGATTAGTCCCTCTCCCGACATCAGGATCATGTTGACCTGCTGATTGGTAATTGAACGCCTCCTTGAAACTTTGATGGAAACGTGTCCTTTGTGTGTATAATGAATGTTCTTTTTTCTAAAAAGATATAAGACTGTACTGAAACCCATGCTTCTCTGGAATGTTTTCTAAGGCTTTCTTGAGTTATAATCCTCACTGAGGCTCAAGTGAAACTCACCTTATTTCTCTTATCTATAGAATGGTTATTGGTTATTATGCATTGACACATGTTATCAAGCTTTATTTGATTTTCTCCTGTTCATTTATCTCCTATCAATTTAATTCTTAGATCAGGCAGAACATAAAAGAGTAGGAAAAAATTTCCTTCTCCCCTATAGAAACGCTATCTTTATTATCCTGGTCAAGGGACAAATTTGCTCTCTGACCCAGAGGGAGATCCCATCTCTATTTTCCAAGGCTCTTTGCTATCCCAACACATATCTGATAGACAATTTTATATCGAAGAGATAATACTCACAATGCACATAATTAGTGGTTAATTCATTTGGTGTCTAATCATTTGAAAATATTAAAATATACTTATGTTTTTGAAATGAAAAATCAAGTTTTTAAATTTATTCTTCAATCACTTATTAATTTGTTTATTTTATTGTTTATTCTGTCATGTATTCAACAAACATTCTTTTGGTTGCCTACTTTCCATCAAATGCTCTGAACAAGAGTTACAAGATTAAAGTACAGTAAGTTCATGTTCTCCAGGAGCTCCACTACAGTAGCTAAATAATTAACTTGCTAATTATGTACCACATTCAAAGAAGTCACAGAGATAGAGTGACCAAGACAGGCCTAGAATTTCAAAGAATGAGGTTAAGTTTGTCAGACAAAGAACAGGGAAGGCATATCTATCAAGACGAATAAAAGAAAAAGGCTAACGTGGTTTTAGTATGGAGAATTGGAAGAACAGCAAGTACTGTGGGGGAGTGGCTGGAGTTACCTGGAAAAGTAAATGAAGTCACATTGGGAATGAAAATGTAGGCCACCATGAGGAATTTGGGGTTTATTTGTGGATGATGGGGTACTATGTAAGCATTTTAAGCAGGGAAGTACCACAATCAGATTTGGATTTCAGGAAGGTTGCTTTACCATGGAATTAAGTGAATTCTAAAGAGGAAATATTCTAAATAGAGATTGTAAATGAAAACCATTGTAGTCTTGAAACAACTCCAGGGGATATAAATTCCCAAGACCTCTTTTCCCATAGGACATTGATCCTGAAAATATATGTGGTATATTTTTTATGACTCCTGATACATATTGCCAAATTATTTCCCCAAAAGGTTGTACAGCAGCATTATATGTTAATCAGAGTTTAGCTTTCAAGTTAACACATCTACTGAAACATAACGTAAGATCAAAATCACCTTTGTCAATTTCTGAAAAAGGCACCATTTTGAAGACATATCTTCTGTCTTCCAAAATATACACTACTTTTTATGAATGTTGAAAGAGATTATTATTTCTTCCATAAAACATCAGATGAAGTAGTGGCTTGTGTTAGGGTCCATATTTTATTAAAATAAATACCATGTTTTCAAAAACTAGCAGCACATTCAGTGCTGAGCAAAGCTTAAAATATGAGGAACATGAGCAGAAACCGACAAGGATTGAATGATCATCAGATTCATATTTTCTTCCAAGACCCACTGGGTCTGGGACACATTTTCAGTAGAATAGCAAGCAATGTTCCCATCACCATTTGAGTTTATCCACTCTCTCTCTCAACCATGCATATGTGAAACCAGGGAAGTTAAATGCAAGTAGTAAAAATCAACTGTACAAAGTTTTCAATTCCTTTTCTTTGCAATAATGCTAATTTCAGTCCATATTTTTTCACAAAGCTTATTATTACCATCATTAAAAGGGGGAGAAAGGTTATTTGGCTTTTGAGTTGAATTTATGCACTAGTGAGTTATCTATTAATATCCATTGCCTTTGAATTTATTAAAGTCATGATATTTGCACATCAAATTTTGCACAAGCAATTTGTTTGGTGGAGATGTAACAGGATATTGAAGGAAACAAGCATCCTTCTATTCTAAAAAATGATACATGACACACTCATGCAGGATTCACTAAAAAATAGCAAATCCTCTCCAATGACTCTTATCTTTCCAAACTATACAACAGAATACTGGAATTTTGGATAGATTATTTGAAGAGAATTTACAGACTTAAAGAAAGCTGTGGCATTTCCTCTGCGAGATGGGAGGGGCCTTCTCCTCAACTCAAGTGTGGGAAAATGTTCAACCAAGAAATACTTATAGAGGCTGAAGTTGCCTGGGGTAAGCAAGGCACCTTCTTTCTCATCCAAATGCTTGCTGAACTGCAGAAATTATAAGCTCTCTACTTCACAGAGCTTATATGATGTGAAAGTTCCTGAGAGCACTTGATGCGTGTTCTAGAGAATCTGGGAACATATGTGGACCTAGAGACTGTTCTCTGCTGGAGAATTCTGAAGGCAGGAGTCTGTTCAGAGAAGCTTTCCATAGTAAAGTGAGCAGCGAGGGGTCAGCAGTTAAACAAGTGTCTCTACATCATTTGGCAGGATAAGTATGTATAGGATTTCCAAGGACCATGGAGACAGTGCGGATGATAGCTTGGCTAGTGTTCTTTTATGGAGTTTCACTCATGAAAGGGCCAGAGTGGGAATAAGACGACATGGAGGTAGGGCTTTTGCACAGGTCACTGGATGAGGGCATAGCCTGTATCAGGCAACTCTCTAGAGTCAAAGTCCCTCTAGCACTTCCAAAGAACAGCAAGCATCACAGAGGCAAGTCTCCATTTGCTAGTGGCCACACGGAGGTATCAGTGGCCATATTTCAACAGCATCCATTGCATAACTCTCAAGTGTCCTTCTAATCACTCTTCTCCTCTCCTGGTCCCTAAGCCCAGAATCAACAGTCAAGCTTGAGCTGGCAGAGAGAGAAGCTATAAATAGTATGTCAGATTGCAGTTTTATTTAGATGAACTAGACATTTTAATAACTAAATGTGTCAGTTAACTTAATAAGATTTTTCTTACAATTGAAATTGATTGGAATGCCAATGGATACACTTAGAGTTGAGCAAAGGGAATTTAATAAAGTATGATTGAAGGCAGAGTCTAGAGAAAAGTAAAGGTAGTTTCCTATTTACACTTCGTGAGTTCAACCTTCCTCACCACTTCAATAATCCAGTTGCAAGAGTATTAATCATTTTACATATTTGTTTTAATATGTTCTTCTTGCTGTTTTTAACCTCTTTATTTTGATTATATCACAAGAATATGTGTGTCCACATGTATGTGAGAGGAGGCAATTAATATGTTCAAATATTTATATTTTCGTTTGTAATCTCCTCTATGTCTTTTATATATGGAGTGAGTCATTCACATTCTAGATGGTACGACAATGTAGCACATTTTCTTTAATATTTTAATGTTGAATTCCCATCGAATATGTTCGATCACCGTTCTGAGGTAAGTATAGTGGATCCTGTGATGTGCTTCCGGATCCCCCTTCGGGATTAAAGAACTCATTCCTGCAGCTGCTGGTATCGCTTCAACAGACAGTCCTCACCTGTTATTCAACTTCAGCTGGAGAGAGTTGCATTGACAAAGAGGGTAGCCCTTCCTGGCCACAGGGTGCTCGTAAAGGTAGGTGGATGCAGTTGTAGGGCAAGAGACCTGATCCCCTCTATTCTACTGCAAACAATGTGAAAAGACATCTGTAGAGGCCGCTATTTACACTATATCAGAGCCCATCTTCTCCCTCCACCCAATTCTACTTCTTTCCCTGACTTCCACAGGCACTGATCCCAAGAGTCCTTAATTGATGCTAGTATCCACCTCTGCCTCCTGAATGCCAACTGTGACAGCAAAGATTTCTCCTCCAAGATAAGTAAACATTTATTACAACACCAGTTATTGAATAAATTTTTATCTTCTCTGTGGCTTTCTATTGGCTCCTTGATCATGCAGTAAGGAAATCTACGAGTAGAGTCAGTGTGATTATGTGGCGTATAGGTGTGTCTGTATAGTGTGCTTGTGTTTGTACATACACACACAAATGGAGAGAGTAGCAGAATTCTTGTGTTGGTTAGAGAAACTGGAAAATAAAGGATGAATCCATATTATAAATGCTTTAAATGTCATTCTAAGGAATTTTGACTTATCCCTTAGGTAATGCAGTGTTTTTAAAGTAGGAAAGTATAACATCCTAAGTGTCGTTTAATAGAAAATAGTAGCAGTGTGATGTATATGTCAACAGGGCAGTTTAGAGGTGATTATAACAGATGAGGTAAAACATGATGACTATGTGAAGAAGGATGGTGACACTGGCAAACGTGACGAGGGACTCACTTGAAACAATTTTGAAGCTAGATTTGATGGGACTTGGTGACAACATTGAAAAATTGAAAGAGAGTTTTATTAATGTTTTATTAGTGTTATAATGTTAGATATATTTTATTAATGTCTATAAAATGTTATTAATGTTATAAAGCTTTATAAATGTTTATAAATGTAAAATGCTAAAATACATTTTAATAGAATCCAAGGATATATTATTTTTAATTTAAAATATGAGAAGTATACTTATTCTGTAACAATAAAAAGGATAATTTATTCTTCAGCCACACATTTGTACCTAAGCTAGTGCCACAGATGAATGACAGATGATGCACTAAGTATATTATTGTTGTTCTTGTCCTTTCGAAACCAAGGAATATTCAAATTTAAATTTACACATCTTTAAAGAATAAAAATTGCAACTGAATAATTTATGAGCAGTAGCATTTAGACTACTTAGACAGAATATAGCGCAATTTGAAAAAGCAACTTACTGAAAAAATTGCAAGGTTATGTATGCAAAGTAAAAGTAAACTCAAGGTGATATTTCAGGGTCTATAGACACAAGAGTCCCACTCTCAGGATGACGTAGGCTGGAGTGAATCACAGTGAAAAACATGAATAATTGAGGTAAATATCAAGGTCAAAGACCTCACAACTTTTCAACTCTTTGTCATAAATCACAGACTTATTTTGCCAGAACTAAACTAACCTGTTTCTAGGAAAAATCTAAATTTATAAATATAATGATTATTCAAGAAAATTAAGTTGAATTTAAAAGTAGGAAGGCTTACCCTATTTTACTTTGGTTTGCTATGATATATATGTATATATATGTAAATCTTTAGTAATAACATCTGCATTTTGTTATTTCATCCTGTTTCCAACTTAATATGAGCTATTAGTGATCTTATTTTAGAAAATCAATCTCTAAAAAACTGAATATGCAAAAATTGAAAAAATCATAGGAAATACTAAATACGAATTAGAGGTACTTTGCTAAAAGAAGATCCTATTGAACCTGTGTCCTAGTGTCAAGTGAGAGTGGATATATTTCTTTTGTCATATTATTGTTGTGAGATGTCAATGTAATGATAAATATGCAAATAAAAGTATGAATTTCCAATGAATTATGCATAAGAATTTTTTTCCATAAAACTCTACAAAGGAACTGAAAAAGATATGATTATTCAGTGCATGCCAAACTTATAACATTTATAATCATGTAGAAGTTTCCAGTTCTAGCGATGCATAAAGCTGTGCTTTAAAATGTGTTTGCAGACTGCTACAAACTTTTAAAAAATAAGCTGAAGAACTATTTTCAAAGCTTTGCATGATAAGTGTTTACAAGAAATATAATCCAGGCTAATTTTCAGCCCTAGTGAAATTTTATGTTCTACTTTTCAGAATTTTACATATAATAATCACACTGTTACAATGCAAGTTTTTATTCCCTCCTTTCATATGAGTCTTGGCTTCTAAAATATTTAGATTCTTAGACATCTATTAAATAAATGCAATAGACACCAAGGAAGATGACAAATATTGGCAGAACACGTAGCACGTCAAATGATCCCCTATAAGCAGCACCATGGGAGAGACGGATATAAGTGTTTGACCTCATTTTGCAGTAATGACAAGAAGTCAATTACAGTATATTTCCTCCCTCCCCGCTTCCCTCCCTCCCTGTTTATCTTTCTCCTTCCTTCTCTCCTTCCTTCCCTTCATTCTCCCTCTCTCCTTCAATTCTTCTTTCCTTTTTCCCTTATCTGTTCTGCAATGGATATACATTGTTTGCATACTTTTGAGTTTTGGGTAACCCTGTAACTGTATGAAAATAAGCAAAATATGCTGGAACTGGAAGGTCTAGTTGGGGCACAGCACTCAAAAGTAAGCTCCCTTCTTTTTTCTTTCTTTTTCCTCTTTCTTTTTCTTTTCTCTTAAGTCTTGAGCCATAGTTTAAACAGAATTGTAGCAGCAGTGGTTGAGAGGATGCTAGAGAAAGGAGGATGTGGGGCGTTTGAGGGACATTTTTTTTTCTAGTACCATTCTGATTTTAAAAATAAAGTTCTATTAAAAGAAAAATTCTTTTAAAGTAAAACCTGCAGAAGTCACAGTGGGATGATTACTATTAGAGAAGTATTAGGATTTGGAAAACTGTGGAATTTTAAGTACAAAGATGAGAGATAAAATTAGGAAAGAATAATAAGGGTCATAAGGACTTGCTTTTATGCATCTGAGTTCAGAAAACTAAATTGTACTTTAAAAAAGCTAAAGTACACTAAGTAAATGCAAGGAGATCAAGGAGGCTCTTTGCTCCCCATGTAATGATGGCTCATAAGACATGAGGAAATAGTCAAGACATAAGGTAACCACTGGTCCCAGGTCCCAGCTTGCCCGCTGTAATCCTCGTTTACACTGGTTGTCCTACAGATTTGTCTTTGTTTTAATTGCTTTAGTGTTCACTACTTTAAGAACGTCCTGATTTGGATGCTATGGTCACCTGATGAACATGAAACCCCACCAAAGGATGAAGAAGGAAGACAATCTCTAAGATCAATAGGACTGAAGATTTTGTTCTATAGCTAAAAATGATTGTTTAAAAAGCATGTACATAAAATCTATGCACTTTATGGAGTTTAGCTACATTGCTATTTGATTCTGTACAATTTATTTTGTCTTTTGAAGTTGTGATATAAATTTAATCTCTTTGATTACTGTTAAAACAGACCTCTTCAGGTATTTTTTAAAAAGAGAAATATTTTCACAGCAGCAGGGGCTAGAATGGCGGTTGCCAGGGGCTGGGGAGAGGGGAACACACGGAGGCATTGCTCACAGGGCACAACGTTTCAGTCTCGCAAGAGGAAGAAGTCTTAGAGATCTACTGCGCACCGTAGTGCCCACAGTTAACGATCCTGTATTATATACTAAAAAATTTGCTGAGAAGGTAGATTTTATGTTAAATGTTCTGATCACAGAAAAATAATTTAAATAAAGAGGGCAGAAGGAAACTTTTGGAGGTGATTGACATGTTGATGACATTAACTGTAATAATAGTTTCACCTCTGTACTGTAGACATCTCCATATGCATAGGTGCATCAAGCAGTATACGTTAGATCTGCACAGCTTTCTGTGTGTTAATCATACCTCAATAAAGTGTCTTTAAAAAAAGAGAGAAGTATTGGTACTTTGACAAACTAAAGCATCCCTTCCTGGCCTCAGTCCCTAGGCAGAGATTGCCCTTGGGTGAATAGCAGTACAGACAGCATAGCTCAGGCAACCATCACCCTAAATATCACCAAGAGTTCACACTCTGAGGTCTGCCTGTCTGACTTGGAATCCCAGTTCCAATACTCACTGGTTGTTGGACCTTCTGCAAATTGGTAAACTTGTACAGAAAGATGTTAACTACCAACTAAGTAAATCATTGGGTTCTTGTGAAATATTTGAGAATGCACTTTGTAAAGCCTTTAGACATTCATTATTTATCAATATTTTGTCGTCCTATATAAGATTGGAAATACAAAGGAGAAAATGTGCATTCTCTACTCCCAAAGAGTTTATAATCTCAGGGAGAGACAGAGTTGCATAAGAAAAATTATAAAAACATATCAAATTTGTTATAATGACTAAAAGTTTGCTATAATGACAGGGAATCTCCCTGGTAAAGTCTGAGAATATTTCAGAATGGGGGAGAATTAGCAGTGAGATCTGAAGGCTTAGAAGGAATTGAGAGAGAGCAGACAATAACTTGTACAAATCTAGGTTTTACAAGGAAGCTACATATTCAGTAATACTGAAATACAATCTGCAAGGGTGAACAGGTTGGCCAGGTTCTTCCAAATAAGTGCACGTTCTGTTCCTTAGATGATTGAGCACCACTGAGGAATTTTCAATAAGGAAGTTATATGTGTGTTTTTTAAAATATCACCCTCATGGCAACATTAAGTATAGATTGCAGAATTAGAAGAAAAGAGACAACTCATGATATTTACCATTTTGGGGGGGAGATTATGACAAATAATCTTAAAGTAATATTAATTGTATTTCCTGAAAATCTCAGAAGGCATGTAGCTAGCAAGAAATAGAGTTAGAACATAATTCTGTACTTTTAAACTGCAGACCTCATGTCCTTTTTTTATCATTGCATATAGTCAGCCTCAGTTCAGGGATTCTAAGAAATTCTACTTTGTTGGATTCTGACTTGACATATACCTCAGATCCAGTGTAATCATTTAATCTTTCTCCATGCGACATCATGTGATAAGAGACTTCAGTAGGAAAATAAGAAGGCAACAGAAGTCAGTGAGGGAGAAAGGAAAGGAAATTGGGTGACGGCCACATTCAATTTGTACCTGCTGAAAAATAAAGCAGTCATGAATTGTTATTCTTCATGTTTAGCCTTTCTACCTTAACGATGTTGTGTTTAAATGTGACTGTTTATTTCTACAATGTCCATTTCATAAGGACAGATCTGCACAGGTGATAAGGCTGTCTCAGGAAACTGATTTTCTATTGATTTTTATGGAAAACTGTCTTTTCTCGGTGGTCAACTATGGAGCTATATAAACATAATTATATGATTAAAACGTAGCACTTTGGCTAGTCTATGTTCTGTGAATATTCAAACACAGACACACACACGTCTCTGTATTTATACAAAATGTTGAGTACTGGCAAATTAACTACAATTTTGGCATGTTTTCTTAAATTTGGTCTAAAATATTTATTCAAAACATGCATAAAATTTTAGAGTTCCATTGGGATTAAATTCATCAGGGGTCTGTTTTACAATGTATGACGATTATACTGGAAGGAAAGGATATATCCTATTTTTACTGGAAAATGGGGGTCGACCCAGTGGCACAGGGGTTAAGTTCACATGTTCTGCTTCGGCAGCCTGGGGTTTGCCGGTTCGGATCCCGGGTGTGGACATGGCACCGCTTGGCAAGCCATGCTGTGGTAGGTGTCCCACATATAAAGTAGAGGAAGATGGGCACGAATGTTAGCTCAGGGCTAATCTTCCTCAAAAAAAAAAGAAAAAGAAAATTTAAAAAGATGACATAATAGGTCTCTTTCCAACTCAGTGATCCTATAAGACAGAGGTTCCTTCTGTCTGCACTAGCGAATATTGAGATGAAAGTTAAAGATTCTGTTGTATTATTCTGACCTTGGCTCCCTGGCCAACATGCCTGATCTCATTAAACACTTTTCAGCAAATGCTCAGATATGGATTCCGATACACCATGCTACTGGTAAAAGGGTAAAAAACACTTTTATTATTTACTGTTATTTTACCCTCATTACTTTATTATTTATTATATGACTTTTATTATTTACTTTTAGTGTTTAACTATTATTTACCTGAATATCTTTATTTATTATTACTATATTTGGCTCAGAATGCAAACTGATAATAAATACAATTCATTGCCTTCTAAATATTACATACATGCTATATGACTATTAGATCTCAGTTAAAGTTGGCAATTTTTATTTGACTGGTATAATTTAGTTTGAAAGTAATCTAGTTGCAATTTATGCATTTTGTGTATTTTAACAGTAGTCAATTTTCTTAGCTGTTGCCATTGTTACAAATCACTTCCTCTGTTTTTGATACATTGAGTAATTAAATGAATAAAAATTAATGGAAAGCATGTGAAGAAATAAGAACACAGAAGTTATCCTAAATTTCCAATTATTCAGAAAATATACGAAAGTAGAGTGTAAACTATCTTACCGATAAATGTAAAGTGGTACATGAATCTTGCACATCCTCAAAATGGAAGAGTAATTTTCAGATTAAGAAATAATTTAAATGTCATTTTCAAGTCTTTGTAAATAAAATTTGCAATTTGTTTTAATATGTATTGCTTACAATAAAAAATGATTTGAGAATTTAAAATGCCTCCCAAAATAAAGAAAAAAGAAAATGAAGAACCTCAGAACACTTAGAATATAGAATTCTTATTTCTTCTATTTTCTTTCCCCTTATAAAATTAAGATCTAATGAATAGTGTCTGTCTTTGCTTTTAAAATGGACAAACTGAACTTGGTAAGCCAGGCACGGCTTATATCAGGATCACAAAGGCAGGAAAAAAATTAGACAGCTAAAAAGTTCAAACAGCAGCCAGAATACACATACATCAATATCAGTGAATTCAGTTTGGATAAAAATGTATCTTTAACCTCTTAGTTTTAAAATTATTATGATTAACAATTGCTAATAATTAAACCGATACGTGAAAAAAATTGATGTTCCAGGTATATCTGTCATTATGAATAGCTACCTCATCATGTACTTCAGACATTTTTAAACAATCTTTCACAAGCTAATGTGAAATTCATGTTAAGTATAGTTTCACACCAAGGTGACTTTTACAGTAAGTTTTTCCTGCAGGCATGCTTTACAATGTGCCCGTGATCGTCAGGGCTGGAGTGACCAAAGGGGTCTCATCTTGCATTCTGTTTGCACAAGCAATTTCTCAATAGATCTGACATTGATCATCTCTCAATCTGATTTGCTAATCTTATGAGACTCATTGTAAACAAAGTAAGTAAATGTTTGCAAGCCCACAGAGAAAACACTACAGCTATGCATTTTATTTCTGTTTTACATAAGCATTCTTTTCCATTGAGTTTAAAAACAGAAGTAAAGAACAAAAATATGTGTTTCTCCTTTGGAGTTCTTACCAGATGATTAGGTCTTAGGCATTTAGAATTTAAAAACAACTAATCTAAATGGTGGTAGAGACTGGCTTGTGAAGTAATCAACTTACTCAGTGGAACCAATAAGAAGCACATATCAATGAAGACATGAAGTCCTCATGTCACGTCATCTATCTTAGTCACGACCTGTCAGAAAGCCCAATGCCTAATAAATCACATCCCCAGCCACAGTTTATAAGGCAAAAGAACACATTTTCAGAATCTACAAATCAAGGCAATATATGACATTTCAAAGATACTCCACTACCTCAATTAATGCACAAGCTAATAAATAATACACGACTTACATTTTACAAAGAGCCGCTTAAAGACTTGTCCATCTCATGAGCTTCTTAGACCAATACAGTAATGCAATATTTGTGTGCGTCAGAGGGGGAAGACTGTATAAGTCACTATCTGGGGGAAGGACTCTAGCATTTCAAATAGTATATCTAGATAATACCCATTTGTATGACAAAGGCACAAGTTCATCTTTATTTATACATAAAAAATGGTTGCCTTTCTAAGTACTCAGGCAAAGAAGAAAGATCTACCTTTTGTATGTAGATAAGTGATTTGCATTCAAATTTCTAAGCTCTTTTATTGTTTAAATGAGAAGATATCACCTCTGATCATAAAAAGAGAATACATAGATTTAAGGAAGTATTGTCACAATGCAGTAAATAGCTCCAACATCTTCTAAAGGAAAGGATTTGTAGCTAACTGAAAATACTTGTGGGTCTTATGCAATTAATACTCACTTTAGAAAAGAATAAAATCAAATATAAATTAAAATCCTGTTTTATCAGTAATATATGACTTTTTCTCCAATTATAAGCTGACAGGAGATAAAAATCAATGAAAACTATCCACAATTATTTTTAATATTCCAAAAAAGAATTAAGAAAGCACCTATTATTTGTAGTCCATCTAACCCAGATTAAGTCACAAGATGCTTGTCCCACATGCCGCTGAGGGTGTTCCCACAGCTGTGGTGGGCACCCCACTTTGTGAATTTCACTGCACCTATTGGTTCCTATCACCTGGAGCGCTAAGGCATTTGCCAAGCCCAGGCATCTATGGATGTTATCCTCTGACTCCCGCCTTCACATTTCCTTAGTGAAATTCGATGACCTTTGCACCAGCACAGTTTTTGCCGGTGGATTCCAGAATTTGTTTTTTTCTAAAATACCCAGCCAAAAGCGTTAAACATGGATTGTTTCATCATAAGGAGCACTAAGGAATAAGTCTTCTTGATGGTGTTCAAGCCAGATTACTTCTTATAAGTAATTTCCTAAACGGAGACATCAACTTGATACGTAGTTCTTCTGTAGATAAAATAAAACCATTCACAGCTCTCACCTTTGGTTAATCATGGGTCTTATATGCTATTCATAGATTAAATTTACTCCCTATAAACGTTTCTTCTAATTGTTCTCTACATTTTAGTTAATATTAACAATGGCACTTGATTTATGCCAGGTAAAAATAATATGAATTTATTATATTCTACTTGCATACTTATTCACTTGACATCATTTGACGTATTTTTGATGTTACTTTTATCATTTTGAATGTGGATTGGTACAGTTTTCTTGATGCTTATTCGTACTTATTATGAAGTTGAACCTTCACAGTTTTATTCCTCTAGT
The DNA here is from genome assembly GCF_041296235.1 of Equus asinus. NCBI lineage: Eukaryota > Metazoa > Chordata > Mammalia > Perissodactyla > Equidae > Equus > Equus asinus. The sequence goes on along the minus strand of NC_091797.1, from coordinate 5,916,710 downwards.
AATTTACGCATTTTCAAAATTTTCCAGAGTTGTATGTTGGTATTTTAAAAGTCATTTTCTTTTTTATTAAAACTTTTTTTTAAGATTGGCACCAGAGCTAACAACTGTTGCCAATCTTCTTTTTTTTTCTCCTGCTTTTTTCTCCCCAAATCCCCCTAGTACACAGTTGTATATTTTGGTTGTCGGTCCTTCTAGCTGTGGCATGTGGGACGCCACCTCAACGTGGCCTAAGGAGCGGTGCCATGTCTGAACCCAGGCCATCAAAGCGGAGTGCGTGAACTTAACCACTTGGCCACGGGGCCGGCCCCCCAAAATATTTTATTTTTAACTGAAAATAATTCTGAATTTACTTTACTGAATAAGCATTTCTTGATTCTACTTTACATTATGCATCATGCTAGGCACTGGCGATAGCAAGAAAAAATTAGATGTAGACCCTACTTTGGAGGAATTCTCAGTGAGGTGGGGAAACAAATGAGCAAACAGATATGAGCAGCAGGGAGACACCCAATTTCACAGCCATTGAGCATCTGACACGAGTGTGCAGAGTAGCTGCTAAACAGCCTGGTCTGGGCTGTCCATTCACCCCAAGGCACTGAGATTTTTTAATTAATTAAGTTATAGTCAATGAAGGATCAGAAAGGCAAACATTGGCATCCTTCAGTAAAATGACAAAAACCGTAAGAAAAGCTGGAATGGCTGGAGAAGTGAGGGCCGGGGCAAATAAACAGTGAGTGATGGCAAAGGGACAGTAATCAAAGACCCGAGAATGAACTTCATGTACTAATCAAGCTGAGTGTGGATTTTACTTTTGAGGCAACGTATAAACACCAAGAGAATTTAAGAAAGGGAGTTATAATCACATTTGCATTCTTGGAAAGATCATACAGCATTATGGCTGCCAACAAGACCAGACCCTCTGAGACCAATTAGCAAAACACTAGCAATCACTGCAATGAGAGACAATAAGGACTTGGACTAAGGCTGTGCCAGTGATATGGATAAAGGAGGGAAGACAGTTTTGTGACAGATATTAGGAAACAGAATCTGCAAAAGCTTATGACAACTGGAAAACAACAAGGTCCAGGTTAAAACAGAAATATCCTAAAGTTGAATGAGGAGACCGTGGCTATATATATGCTAAGTATTTCATGTCACATTTTAATTACTTTAACTTTTAAAACATCCATTTAATTTTTTATGGTAGTATTGATTGAAATGTTCTTTCTTATCCTACTTCTTTCACATTTTTAATTAAACCTCCGGTACATAATGTTGAGCTGTAATATTTACCATATTTCATCAAATCTAGGGCACACTCTTCCACTTTTGTCATGCTGACATTGGAATGCATCTTACTGTTGACACATCACCATCATTGCTCAGCACAAGGCCATGTCATGTTTTATCTTGTCCCTTCTTTCCTGATCCGCCCTCATTGCTTTCTTCTCATAAGAAACTTTTTGTAATGTGTTTGATACATGTTCTTAAGCATAGATGTATCCTTGTAAAATATGGTGTCATTTTTCTGTGTTTCAATTCCATTAAGGGTTTTCTAAGTCCCACTTCTGTCCTAGTTTTCTCATCTAACCTTGTTTAGGGACCAATCCATATCACATATCTGGTTTCTTGCTTCTTATTGCTGTACAGCATTTCACAGTGTGATTTACTGTGTTTTATTTACCCATTATTCTAGAGATGGGTACACAGGTTGCTTCCAATTCCCTGTTGCTGTATACACCATTGTTGCATGGATCTTTGCAAGAATTACCCTATGGTATGTATCCAGGAGAGGAAATCCCTGCCTATACTTTTTAATTAATTTTTTCCCCAAATAGTACTGAATAATTTTTTTGATTATGGATTTACAAATATTTTAAATCATCCTTCTATTGTTCAACAAATGGCACTGTGGCCAACAGGCTATGTGCAAAAAATTAAGATAGAGCTATTTTACTCCTTGTACCAAAATAAATTACACATGGATAAAAAGTCAAACAGCAAAAAGAAATGAAGTCATATTACTACTGGGAGAAAACACAGGAGAAGCCAAAGAAGATCTGTCTACTTTCCTAGCTTCATTCTTTCCTCCCTCATTCTCGCCCATCTCTCTACAATTCATTCCCCTCACAACTGCAGGAATGATTATTTTTAAAAGACGGACCAATAATACACCTCCTCTGCAAAAAAAAAAAAAATCTCCAAAGTTTTCCTTTGTTAATCTGATCCAATGCACATGTCCTGCCACAGTTAGAACAAGCTCTGACTCCTGCCTTCCCTTCAAAGGTGTCCGGTACTGCTTTCTCTTCTGCAGGCTGGGCTGCAGCTACCAGATGGCCTTCCTCTCTGATTATGACAATCTCTCTCCTGCTTCAGGGTATTTGACTGCTTGAGCCATTTGCCTCGGGTGCTCTGCTTGGCTATGCCGTTGACAGAGATGCCTCACTGCTATTAAGATCTCAGTTTAAATGTCAGCTTCCATGGAGGCCCTTCCTGACTATCCAATCTAAAGTTCCCACCAAGTCCCTCCCTGGATTTGAATTCTCTGCATAGGGTTTATTTTTAATTATTTTCTTTCTTATTTGTATATTGATTTTTTTCTGCTCCTCTTCAGAAATAAAATTTTAACAAGATCAAGAACCTTCCTTGTCACATGTATTGCTGTTTTCTCAGAACCTAGAACAGTGCAAGAGACATAGATGCTCACAATTATTTGTTGAACAGGTAAATAAGTGACTCAAGGGACACATACATTGCTGGAGAAATGTTTTTAACAGAAAGCTCTGTAATTTCATCACAATTTAGGAATATTTTATAATGCATTTACTTTCATTCCTATAATACTTAAATATATTTCTCTGGCTCCATGTAAATCCACAAAGGCAATATTGAACAACTAAGCATCAAGCTAAGGCCAAATTCAGATTTAACAAGTTAATCTCGACATGTCGCGGCCTATAGGCTAATGGCTGACATGTGTTTGAGAAATTATCATCTCCACAGGTTAGCAGATGAGAAGGGGCCGTTTTCTCCCCCACTGCATCCTCACTGGCTCTCTGTTGGTTTCTTTGTGTTCTAGAGGGAGTATTTCTCTATCTTGTCTCTTTTACTTTTTCTCCAAAAGTAAAAGGATCGTTTTTCCTCATTATATTTTATTTATATTTACTGGAGCTATTTAATTTCACATTAAATTTCAACCAGTTTCAAAATAAGGTGTGATTTTAAAAATTTCATTAAATTGAGCTTATTGTCATTGTATTTATGCTGATTTGACATGATTGGCTTTATTATTTTCTGTAATAATCAAGGAAACAGATTAGCTTATCAAATATATAAGGCAATCTCTATATACATACATATGCATGTGTTTGTGTGTATGTATGTTAATTTTATGTATTAACTGGCTAGAACATGGTACCCAGTTTTGGGGCAAACAGAGTCTCAATGTTGCAGCAAAAATATTTTTTAGATGTGGTTACATTCAAACCAGTAGATGTTGAGTAAAGCAGTTTACCCTCCATCATGCGAGTGGGCTTCATCTAATCAATTGAAAACCTGAAGAGAAAAGACTGAGATGCCCCAAGGAAGAAGGAATCCTGCCTCCACAGTGCCTACGACTCAGACATAAATTCCTTTATGCATCTCCAGCCTGCCAGACTGCCTTAGAGATTTAAATATATTTATATCAATATATATACATATATAGATATGTACATATGTATATATATAGATACATATAAAATACATTATTTAGCTTATTGGAGGAAATTATTTTACAAATTTATCTATGTTAGTTGATGACCTCCAAATTTATATGCTAAAATCTAATGAAATATTTAATAAGCCATTTTGATAATTGTATATTAAAATTTAAACACATTAGATTAATATTAAATTTTTATTAAGAATATATTTCATTCAAGAATTTCAATAAACAAAATGCATCGGTTCCATGTGTATTTATTTTCTCCAAATAAAAATAGATTCTCTATTCATATTTTAAAATATAAAGATGATCCATTTATTATGTATATTTATATTTAATTTACGATGCTATAGATGCCAAATTATTACTTTAAAAGTAGTAGAAGAAAGCTCTCTGAGTTCCGATAAAAGGGTTGATCTAAAACTGTGAGAAGCTGATATTATCATGAGTAAATGATGTTATTGATATTTGGGAAGTCTAATCAGGTTACCCCAAGGTTTGAGGGGAGCGAAATGAATAGCCTTGCGAGTATTAAGTATAAATTTATCATGTAATACATTGGCATGGAGCTACGAAGTCCCTTTAAAGATGTCTTCCAAGGCTGTCAGATCTGGCTGTAATCTCATAAGGGCAATATTAGCATGTCTGGAGAATGACTGAGTGAATGGGAAGTGGGGGTCCTTGAAAAGGAAGCTGAAAAGAAGCCAGGGTTGCAATCAGATTCTAAGGAGGACTAACTCTGACATAAAAACTCCACTGGTACAATCCCGGTGTTAAATATACCGCGATTGTGCACGTGGAAGCGTTGGGCATTCTTTGTGTAATAAAGCATGCAAATCACATAATAACTCGTAATCCCTCACATGTGTTGAGTTCTTAATTCCCAGATACTGTGCTAAGCATATTACATACAATATTTTATTTAATCCTCGTCTCAGCCAGATGAAATACGTACTTTTATCTCAAATTCATGAATGAGCAAAATTAATTTGCTCAAGATTGCAAAGCTAATGAATGACAAAGTAAGAGTTTTCATCCAGTCGTGTCTGACTTCAGAGCCCGTACTCAACTACCATGCTATTTCCCTTATTCAGACTCTAAATGCAACAAGCACAGTTATGTTTCAGGTTTACGTTTTCTTTTTCAAAGGAAGAACATGTACTTGATGTAGAATGTCTCTCTCCAGATTCTGACGCCGTTCTAGTTCTTGTCGTAAAAGAATAAATTGGCATAGATTTATAATTTAACTTTCAATTATATTTGATTTCTGAGTAGCTTTCCGAAACACATAGTAAAACAAAAAGATACACACTTTCTATTTCTTTAGGAATGTTAACACCATAAATTTAGTAACTACTGTTTTGATCACCTACACTAGAAAATACACAATGACCTGGGACATAGGATGCATCATAGTATGCTCTCAAGTTAGTTTCCTGAGGACATCAGGAGGCTGTGAAACCGTCCAAGATAATGACACACTCTACTCTTTAAGCAAAAAATGTGTAGCCTGAGGCGTAATTTAATAATTTGTGTTTCTTCCAGTTTATTCAAAGATGAAGATCATTTCTTCAGTATTTGCAAGAAAGACTCATGAATGTTACCTTTATTATCATTTAAAATAGAATTTCCCCTGGGAACACACAGTTTTTGGGAAGTGTATACTTTAATATTTTTCACTTTTTGGATTTCATTATACAGAAATAGAAGTGAAATACAGCATTTACTTGTACCATTTGGAATAGAAATTGGCAAAAAGATGTAAATTTGACTAGACTGTCTCTTCCAAGGATGTGTAGACACTGCTGAAGTTTCTGTAAGCCTCAACAAGCATACATGATTTTTATTAAGGTTATTAAGTGACTAGCCTCCTGAAAACCTGAGGCATGCCCAGGGAGCAATGAACACATTGGGGGCTGCCTTTCAGGGCAAGCACTTGGCAGAAGTCAAAGAACCTGGGTCGTCATATAAGATGGACATCTATGCCTGGAATTGCAAAGGGTAGCTTAAAGTGCTCAAGGCTTGTTAGCGACGCTCCGCCGGAAATGTTGTACTACCTTTGTGCGTTTCTTTCTTCTTTTTCTTTTTTCCCTAAGTAACTTACTATTGTTTTTAGGTACCTATAGAGGCAGAGAGTGGACCCACTTACTCAATGTAGTTTTTTTTTTTTTAACATACTAACTCAACTAACAATATTTGTTGAGTGTCTCCGAATGACAGGCGTGGTGTTAAGTTTTGAGGATTCAGTAGCAGAGAGGGGAGCTGTGGTTCTTCCCTGTCCGCACAAGACTTATTCTCTAGTTAGCCATAATGCAGAAAATCTTAAAAATTTGCTCTTTCATTGTTTTTGTTTGTTTGTTTTTTTGGCTGCTGCAACCTCAAAGTTTTTTCACATTTAAATGTTTGAGTTCTTGAACAATGAGCAAAATTTATTATTAATAGTTATAACATTATTTTAGTCAAGATTAAATCAAAATCATGCCTTTCATTTCTAAATAAAGTGGTGTAAACATCTTTTTAGTTTATAAGAGCCATTTTTAAGCCAATTAAAATTGTAATTGTAACTTAACATCCCAGAAAGGTAAAGACTAAAATAATTTCTTAAAAATATGAAATATTAATAATTGCAATTTTTGTTGAGAATATAAACCCACTTTATCTACACATAATATTGTTTGCTGAATCCTGTTAATGATATAAGCTGATGTCACTATTACTTGAATATTAAGTTTTAGTAAAAACATCCAGTAGAGATGGTAATAGCAATAAAGCATAGCAATGCATTACAAAATTTATATGCACATATCAATACTAATTATCATATGTATTTTATGAGATTCTGTATTTAGCAAAAAGCAGAATGATAGAAAGACATATACTCATACTAGTCCCCATGCCAATATTTCATAACACTAACTAATTTTCAAAATAGTTAACTTTTAGTTTAAGAACTAATCTTCATTTTAATATGATCTACTAAGTAATTACAAGTGGTTCAAAACACGATTTCTGAAATATTTCAAAAATAATTCACCAAAGATTTTTAAGTTAATGAAAATTGTAAGAGGTACCACTGATGAATCCTATCTAGCCATAAATTACCTTAATAATAAAATAAGATTGGTAGGGTGTTAATAAAGTAAAGGTGTTTGACATTTGAAACAGCTTTACATTTTCTTTTAAAATAAATCATTATATCTGATAAGTTATAGAAAAAATTAAATTAACAACAACATCAAAAGAAAATGCCCTTAGGGTGTCACTGAGGAGGAAAAAACTAGTGAGCATTAAGATGAGACTAAAAGGCGCTTCCAAAAAATGGGTTCAAGTATTTCCAGACTAATGGTTAACATCTTTTGTAAACAAAGTGTGACAATTATACAGTTTCTTTCACAATTGACATTTCACTGCACTATGTATGCTGGTGGACAATGGGGGAAAACTTTAAAAATCTTAAGCAATCATAGGTACTTCATAATTAAATAATGGGCCTCTGGTGAGTCTGCAGATCCTGTTCCTCAAAGGAGATGAAAATTACATTCTTTGTTTGCAGATCCAAAGCATACAGAGCAATTATTTTTTCTTGATACAAACAGAATAAATATCCTCAAGCACATGAAAAGAAGATTTTGCAAGGTTTTGCAGAGAACAGGTAAAAATACTTGGTTAAAGAAATACTTTTGATGACTAAGACAGATCTGGGTGCTTGTATTCAGCGAGGCAGTTTTGTTATCTCCTAACGGAAAAGTAATTCTGAGGTGGAATCAAGTACAACTTACCCTTGATTTTCAACCAGTAGCCAAGGAAGCTCGCAGCACTGGGAGGCTCCTGAGTACTGTTAACGTCTGCACAGGCCTAGCGTGCATTGCTTTGCTTCTCAGAACCCTAATCAAATAAGGCTTCTTTGATTTGTGGCTTCTGAACCTAAGCACTGAAAGCCCTAACCTGTTGCTGTACGAAGGTGAACTCATCAAAGCCGTGTGCAGGCTGACGTAAGGCTCGGCCTTTATTTAGCTAATCTGGAGACGAAGACAGCCGGCTGCCAGCTGGAGCTTTGTATAAATCCATGAGCAAAATACTTCTCTCTAATCTAATTGTTTCCAATTTCATTTGTAACTCGCCATTTTCATTGCTAACTTCATATGCCTCAGACTGAATGTTTTCTTGTGTTTTCAGAGATTATTACAAATTGAATTTTTTTTTTAATTCAGATAAAGACAGTGGGAGAAAGAAAAAGGCCTTGCGTTGCCAGGGAAACCCGACGCTGAAGGTTTAGTGACAGCCTCAGATGTGTACAGCAGAGGCTGTCAGGATAAGAGAACAGATAGAGAGCCTGCTGATGCAGAGAATGAATTCAGAATGGAACTTATTGATTTCTGCGATGATCTTTATAAAAGAAGTAATGCAGACTCTGCCTTTTCTAAAGAAGAATTACGGAACTATAATAAAGAAGGCCTCAAGGATTTTATACCACTGAAAGGCAGAACGAATGAAATCTCACCTCATCTGTGAGTTGATAGAGAGAACAGGAATTACTGCACACTTCAGGGTTTTGTCAAATTAAGGTTCTATTAGTATATCCTGAACCTGCAATTCTGTTTGAATACTTGTCTTACTTTTATCTTTATATTTTAAAATTACTGAATTAAGCATAAATCATTTGTATTACACTTGTTCCTGCAGTAAGTATGTGAAAAACATGTTTCATTAATCTTCTAATGAAAGAGAGTAATATTATCTTAAAATAGTAAGACTACATGATAGACAAAAATTCATTTCTATTTGGAGCAATAGATGAAATTACAGATATATGTGTATGTATGTTTTTATATAATTTGTACTCATTGTTATATATAGTTTGTATATTTTTATACTTTTAGTGAATTAAGATGCTATTAAAATTTTGTCATCCAAAGAGAGGAAATGCTGGATGTTGACTCAAGGAAAATTAATTACTCATGAGTACATGGAGGCCTCCCTGGACACTGAGCCGTTACAAATACAACAAATATTATGATGCATATATCCATTAATACTAGGAAGAATTTCACCTATTGTATCTTGCTTTTCATAAGAGTAGTAGAAAATTAGTTCAAATTTCTTTGATAAAGACGTTTGCCTTTAACTCTTCTATTTTCATTCTCCCCTTTCCTCCTCCCTCCCTCCCTCTCTCGCTTCCTTCCTTCCTTGCCTCCTTCCTTCCTTTCTTTCTTTTAAAGGATTGCGAAAGTTTTCTTTAATAAGGTGACATTTGATCAAAAATAAAAGAAAATATGGGAGGAATTCAGCTACGAAGACTTCTGTGGAAGAGATGCCTAGGTAGGAGAACAGCAAGTACAAATAGCCTAGAGTAGGCCGGAGAAGAACGGGTAGAAACAAGAGTCAGGTGAGGGGCAGGAGGAGAGGCTAACGAGGTACGTGATGAGTTAGACCACACGTACCTCTATTGGTCATTTTGTGGATGTTAGTTTTACTCCAAATATCATGGGAAGCTCCTGGAAATTTTAAAGAAATGATGTGATTTGACTTATGTGTTAAGAAATCACTCTAACTGTTATATGGTGACTGGTGGTAGGGTAGGGTTGGAAGTGGGAAGAAGAGAAGCCAGACCGGAGGCTCTTGTGTGAGTTTAGGCACAGGCTAAAAGTGGCTTGGATCAAGAGGGTAGAAGAGAAGGAGATAAAAAAATTCTCAGACCCTGAATATAGCTTTAACTAGAATTGACAGATGAGTTTATGGTTTTGTTGTGGGGCATGAGAGAAAAACGTGTCCCAACTCATATCACTTCTCTGCTGTCACCCTGTTTAGAAGCACCACCATTGATGATGAGGGTTAATGCATAGCCCTCCAGGAGACCTCCTGGTTTCTCCTCTTGCCCACCACTCCTATCCCATGTTTATTCTTAGCAGAGCAGCCAGAGTGATCTTTCTAAAACTTAAAGCATATAATGTCAAACATTTAATCAAACCGCACATTGCTTCCCATTTCACTCTGAGTAAAAGGCTGTGGCTGTTACAACGGCCCTAAAAAGCCTTTCAGAAGCTGTCTTCCAGTTGCTTCTTCAGTTTTCTTTTCTTGATAACTCTATTTCAGACACATTGATTTCCTTGCTATTTCTCAAAGATGCCAAGCATATCTTCCCCTTAGATCCCTTCTCTCTTTGTCCCTTTTCTTAGAACACTCTTCTCCCAGCTATCTTGGTGGCCTCAGGTGACCTGTTCCTCCGCCAACTGTTTGAGTAACTCTCCTACTCAGTGAGGCCTGTCTTAACTTTCCCACTTAATTTTCCAACTCACTTTCCCCAGATACTCCATGTAAGACAGATTAGGAGTAGGGAAAGTCACAGTATTAAATTTTGTTAATATAAATCTGGGAAAATTAGACAATCCTACCACTGTCATGACATTTGAAAGGCAGACCCAAAACCTAATTCTTCACCCCAATATTATCCTCTTTCCAGATCATTCAGAATAGCCACTCACATCTGGAAAATCTCTCACTCATAGAAAACTTTCTTATCCCAAGCCTGCCCCAGGAAAATCATCATCAGACTACGACTTCTCTTGCTGGCATTTGTGTTTTAGGGAGGAAACACAGAAGGTAGTGAAGAACCTGGGCTCCGGAGTCAGGCCTGGTTCTTCTAGTTACCAGCTTTGTGACCTTAGACAAATTACAGATTTTCACTTCCATAAAACTGATATAGTAATATCTAGATTTGAGGTCTGTCAAGAGGATTAAATGACTTAATATATAGGACATACACAGACACAAGCAAAGAAAAGAAAGGCAGTCAGCACAAGCATTAATATACACTAACTGGACTGTTCAGAATTCACATGTAGCACTTGCACCAAACCAAGTCAGATGCTTTTATGGTTCCTTGGTAGAGTGAAATAGAGATATGTCTCTCTGTTTTTTTCTCTTCTCATCTACTCTTTGCTCCTGTATTTCTGCAGTTATTTCCTCAACAGAGGCAAAGACATGGGCCTGGACACACACACACACACACACACACACACACACACTTACAATACAAACAATTACCCAACAGACACACAGGGAAAACTCAGGAATATGACTCCACCCACAAAAAAATCAGCCTTTTACAACATAAAGGATCCACTTCTTTCTTAGTTGTCTCAAACTTCACCATTCTAGGATGGAACTGTTGCCTAAACATTCAAGCAGTTTTCTCCAAAATAAAGGATACCTTTGGTCTCAGAAAAGAATTTAAGTTCTCAAAAGAAATAAAAATAAATATAACGAACATTGTTAAGAACAAAAATTATAGACTTCCCTCTCATTCAAAGCAGTCAAAGCATTTAAATATATATAGTTCAGTTCTCAACTAGAGAAAAGCACTGCAGAAAGTTATCATGTTTGATTGCTCTTGAGCTTTCTTCTCTGCAACTTCCTACTAGCGATTTTAATACCTTCTGTCCCTGGAGGTCCCCCTTTGACATTGTTAATCCCTTGAGTTTGTTATCTTTGTCTCCTCTTTCTTAGAACTTGAAAGACTAGTGACCCATTTTCTCACTATCTGCTCACTTTTAATCTCTTTCAATCCTCCTTCTGTTTCCACAACCCTCCTGAAATAGCTTTCTTGATGATGACCAGTAACCTCCTTTTGACTACTTCAAAAGGCCTCATAATTCTCTCTCCCTTTAACATCTAGGATTAAATTTCACTTCCACATTTTACTAGTTGTATGACTTTGGTCAATCCATTAAAATTTTGTGAATCTCACATTTTACTTCTCAGATGTGTTGTAAAGAGAAAATTCTATAACATATGTGAAAACGCCCAGTACAATAAAACACCAATAAATATGATTTTCCTTTCTGAACTTTCCCATCCTGCCCTCCTTTCTCTTACTTAAATCTTTTGAGTCTGGCCCCTTCCTTGAGACCCTCTGTTCCCTTGGCTTCTATGACACTTCCTACTCCCTTGTCCTTTCTGTGATCCACCCCTGTTCTCCTGACTCTAAACTGAAGTGGATTCATATTTAATGGCACTGGGTGACTTAGCCCTCAGTTCTTCCCAGTCTCTCTCCCACTGACCTATTAAATGCTAATGAAAATCTTGGCTTGTAATTTCAAATTCTACATGGCTCAAATGAACTTCTTAATCCTTGTTAAAAAATCAATTCTTCATTTTGTTATTTCCACACAAGCCTTCATCAAATCTGTTTCAGCCCCTTTCTTGACATGATTCCAGGCATAACCATGACCGATAGGTCATTATTTGATCAATGAGAAATATTGCAGAGTTTTTTTGAACTGATTATTTTTCCAATACCTTAATATCAAGTCAATTTCACATTAAAAGAATAGCTCTGATCAGGTCACTTCTCACTTCAAAAACTTCCATTGGCTTGTGCAGCCTACTACTAGTTGTGACATTACTTAATCACCTGCTTAATACCTTTTGTTCTATTAAACAATGTATAGGTGCTACCATATTTACAGATCAAGAGAACCTAATGAAGTGGATATTTTCCCCCCATTCTCAAATGAATGTCAGGAAGATTAAGCACACCATGTAAGATCACAAGACTTTTGATTCATTCTCCGGAACTGCAGACTTCAAAATCTGTGCTCTTCCTACCCTTCTATATATCACTTCCAAGACAAGATAGGAATCCACTTCCAGAGTCCACAGAGCGGAGCTACCCTGTCAGCTGCCCTTGAGTCTTGTTTCAGTTTTATTGTCCACTTGTCGTCAAATACTATAATACTCTTGCGTTAAATTGACCTATATATATTACATTCTTGGAAAGGAAAATCTTATAGGGACATAAAAGAGGGCGGTTGATTAGAAATGGGCACAGGAAAACTCTGTAGTCTTGAAAAGCTCAATATCTAGATCATAGTGGTGGTTATGTGACTTTATGGATTTGTCAAAACTCATATAAGAGTATTAAAAAAACAGGATGAATTTTATTGTATGTAAATTATACCTTAATAAATTTTAAAATTTATTTTAAAAAACTGCGTAAAACACCATTTTATAAGTCAGGGGTTCTCCAGAGAAACAGAACCAATAAGATGTGGATATATATATATATGATTTATGATAGGAAATTGGTTCATTAGATTATGGAAGCTGACTATTTCCAAGATCTGCAGGATGAGTTGGCAAGCTGGAAACCAGGAAAGGTGAGGACATACTTGCATTGCCTGTTGAAAGGCCTGAGAATCGGGTGAGCTAACCTTAGTTCCAGTCTGAAGACTGGCAGAGCGAGACCCAAGAAGAGTCAATGTTTCAGTTTGAGTCTAAAGGCAGGAAAAAGCTGACATCCCCAGTTCAAAGGCTGTCAGGCAGAGGAATTCTCTCTTACTCAGGAGAGGGTCAGCTTTTTTGTTTATTTGGGTCATCAACTGATTGGATCAGTCCTAGCCACTTAAGGAAGGCAGTCTGCTTTGCTCAGTCTACCAATTTAAACGTCAATCTCGTCCCCAAACACCACAATAATGTTTGACTAAGTATCTGGGCACTCTGTGGCCCAATCCACTTGACACATAAAATTAACCATCCCAACCATTCACATTCATAGCCCTTAATGTTAAACATCCTCACCCTTAATCTTTGTGCCCCTGCATCTGTCAGATTTGGCGTCTTATCATACTCCTGTTAACTGCACTTGTTTCAGGCCAGCTGCTGCTTCTATTTCTCCCAAAGATGCCCTGCTCATTGTTTCCACTGTCTCATTCATAATTTCCCATTGCTTGGAAAGCCACCTGCCTTTTTACTGAATCAAATCCTACATTTTCAAGATCCAGTTTCAGAATTACTGACTTCAACATGTGAAAATAAATAAATTACTTAACTGTATATTAATAATCATGACATTTAGGAGAAAAATTTCAATAAAAATCGTGTGATTATTTGAACCACTCTCATTATTATCAGAAAGAATTTGAGAACTTTATGTATTTTAAAATTTAAAAAAATCAAATTATCAGGAGAAAGAGAGAGAAGGACAAATAAAATGAATGATTTTAATACATGTTTATTGTCATGCTTGATGTTAGCATTTTTCACAGAAGATACCACTTTGTCCTCACAACAACAATCTGACAAAGTAAATATTAGTAATAAGATTACAAACAAATAATCAGGCATATAAACTTTAAATAATTTTCCATCATTCGAAATATAAGTACTGACTGGATCATCATAACCCAGCTTTATAATGGGGGTTAAGTCTTATTCTCCTGTTGGCCGTAGCAAGGTTACTTAGGAAAGGTTTAAAGTTACATCTAAGATTCATTTAGATACTGTTTCCCAAATTGTAACATATATTTACTAATAATTACTGGTTATTATGACCTGTATTTATCAGATTCATTTATGCACTATTTAAATTGTTTTTAGGGGTTACTAGTAACACCAATAACACACACGCTTGAGTCTTGTGGCTTAGAGGTAAGTATAATTCTGCTAGAGATTAATTATCCATGAAACAAGGGTAATCTTTTGAGAACACAGTTTTTAAAAACTACTTTTATATGGGAAATTGGGGGCTGTAACAGTAATTATGTATTTTTTGCATTTTAAGTAGAAACATTATGAAACCTTGATAACCTGAGTGTCCCTCCATGGAAAGTGAATTCCAGGGCAATATACAGGAGAAACTTGTCACTAGAACTTCCGTGTGGCCAAGTAAAGCACCAGTTCCATTTTCTGAGTGAGAGCTAGAGAATACTAATAAGAAAATACCATTCATGCTTTAAGGCAGACTTTGGGTATCAGTTCATTGGAAAGAAATTGTAAAATAATATGTATAAACAAAAATATGTTTATATGTATAAATAAGAATAGAGCAATTATTTAAATTGAAATTGAGCCAGAGTTGAAGAATAAGCAAATGCATTCTAAAAAGAACTAGTTGATCAAGATGTAGTAATTACAAATTGCTGCCCTAGTTTATGTTACTGTTGTATTCCATTGCAGAGTTCCACACCCAAATCCCAACATAATTTTTATAAATAGGATGATAGTTGATTGTATTCATGCTCTATGAAATATTAAGAATATGCTTTTATTATGTTTAGGCAAAATATATAGTGGTATCTACATTTTTGAAAACAGATGTTCTATGCTTAAGGTGACTCTGACATTGAAATGAGTATTATTCATTTAAATATTGTTGCATTAATTTATTCCTTTGTGCATAACAAACAACAAGTATTATGCACTTGGAATACCAAGAACTTATTTTTAACAATCTCTGTATCATTTTTAATAATCTCTATTATTTTAACAATCTCTATACGAATGAATAATAAAAATCATAAATAAATATTTTTGCAGATTTACAATTCATCTGTTCTTATGATATGCAAATTTGGGCTAAGCTTTTGAAGTACTTTTTATTTCAAAATCAAATGCCAAAATCAAGGTTATTTGCATTTTTTTATTTAAAGCGTGAATCAATTGCTTACTTATGGGAATAGTAGAAAAAGTTTTGGAAAATTTCCTCACAGCATGTAGTACAGATATTGACAAAAGAGTGAGTATTAAGCAGGCAAATGAATGAACATTTCAACTGAAATCATTTGATAAAGTTTCTTTTTTTAAAAAAAATAAACAATGGATATTTGAGAGGTCCCTGTGAAATTTCATCAGAATAAATATACGAAATGAGTTCCAAATTTAATTCTTTTGATACTTTTTAATTAAGATAACTTTAGAAAATATTTGTTTTTCTTTTAGAAAATTGTTTCTCACTGTAAAGATATTTGTTTTTCTATAGCTTTCTACCTGTGCATAGGAGGAGCTATAACTAGTCAACATAAATAATGATTAAACTTCAGTAAACATAAAATTCTATTATTCTTGGAACTAGATATTGAGCAGTCACTCCTAGTCCTTGTCCTGGTGTAATTGATTACATATATAGCTGGAATTAAGATGTGAGCTGCCTTTGGGTACAAAATTTCTTCAACTTATTGTTTTAACCATCTTCTTTAATAGCCTTCATGTACTGGAAATATGAGCATATTCCATAATTTTTCTGAGATTGTTGGGAGTGGGGGTGGCTGTGGTTCCTTATGATTTTTCCTTGTGACTTTCAGCTCCAGTTTTTTATCTCCACTAAATTCTCCATCTCTGTTCTTGATTCCTGTTGGTTAGGTTTTCAGACAACATTGATCACCAGTGGACGTTACTCTAATTCCTAACTTTTCCAATTACCATCAAAACAAAGTTGTGAACCAACACTTACTGAAGATTTGAGGAAAATGATGAAAACTAGTAGTACTGTACTGTATAAGCAGCAACTAAAAGCTGAATATTAGCCATTATTCAACTACATTTTGTTGACTATTTGTCACCTTAGAATATTTCCTATGGACTCCTTCCTCTATGGACCAGATTTAATGTAACTGTTTATGTTGCCTGCTCTGCCCTTCCACTTCCTTTTTCCAGTTGCCCAGAGATGTCAAATTTTTCTTGTATAACTATGGAAAATGGCTATCTTATTTTGTTTTACTTACTCTCATCTAGCTTAAGCCCTTTAGTATCTTCTAAATTCACTGACAAACAGACCTTGTCTTATTAATTAAAAAAATCACTTACTCCATAGCCTAATTATGCAACTTTCCTAGATAATATAAGCGAGTCATATTTTTCCTAAAAGTATATTTCCCCATATATTTATATGATGAAATCTTTATGAGCTTTATGAAATGAACATTACTATGCATGAAGAATCCTTTCTAGACACACATTTTGAAGAGTTAGCATTCAAGGCAATGATATTAAACATTTGACCTTAATTAACATGGATTCTCTAAAGCTCACAGAATTACTTGACTGAATAGATCACATATTTCCTCATTCAGGTAACAGAGAAGAAGAGAAAAGTAAAGCTAATAAAGTGAGCTTTATTGATATAATAATTTAAAGTATACTATATGACGCTCTCTAGAGTACACTAGGATAACATATACAAAATAAATTGAATGCTTTGTAATCAAATATGAAACAGTGAGTTTCTACAAAAAAAATTTTAAAAAAGTAACTTGAACATTGTATTCTTCATAAAAGACCAAAAATATCTTATGTTTTTAAAATAATTGAATAGCATTAAGGTTTACTGGGTTGCATATACTGTACGGTAAAGAATTGAGTCACAGACATCATGATATTCACAAGAATCATCAATAATTAAGGGGTCATAGATGGCTCCACAGATGAACTCTACCAAACACTTAAAGAAAAATTAATGCCAACATTTCTCAAACTCTTCCAAAAATTTAAAGAGGAGAGGATACTTCCAAACTTGTTTTATGAGGCCAGCATTACCCTAATACCAAAGCAAGACAAAGACACTATAAGAAAACTCCAGGCTAATATCCCTGATTAACATAGATCAAATGTTCTCAACAAATATTAGCAAACTGAATTCAAGAGCACAATAAAAGGATTACACACCATGATCAAGTGGGATTTTTCCCTGTGATGCAAAGATGGTTCAACATATGCAATTAAATAAAATGATAGACTACATTAACAAAATGAAGGATAAAAACCATATGATCATCTCAATAAATAGAGAAATAACATTTGACGAAATTCAACATTTTATGATAAAAACTCTCAGTAAATTAGGTATAGGAGGAATGTACTTCAATATAATAAAGGTTATATACGACAAGCCCACAGCTAACATTGTACTCAACAGTGAAAAGCTGAAATCTTCCCCCCTAAGATCAGGGGAAGACAAGGATGCCCATTCTCATCACTTCTATTCAACATGATACTGGAAGTCCTAGCAAGAGGAATTAGTCAAGAAAAGTAAATGAAAGGAATCCAAACCAGAAAGGAAGAAGTTAAATTGTCTCTGTTTGAGGATGATACGATCTCATATATAGAAAATCCTAAAGACTACACCAAAAATCTCTTAGAACTAATAAAAAAAGCTCAGTAAAAGTTACAGAATATAAAATCAATATGTAAAAGTCAGTTGTGTTTCTATATACTAAAAGTGCAAAAAAAATTAAGAAAACAATCTCATTTACAACAGCATCAAGAGTAAAATGCTTAGGAATAATCTAACCAAAGACATGAAAGATCTGTACACTATTAACTATAAGACATGGATGAAAGAAATTGAAAAAGATGCCAAAAAATGGAAAAATATCCTGTGTTCATGGATTTGAAGAATTAATATTGTTAAAATATCCATAGTACCCAAAGTGAGGTACAGATTCAATGCAATCCTTATCAAAATTCCAATGGCATTTTTCACAGAAATAGAAAAAACAAATCCCCAAATTTGTATGGATCCACAAAAGACCTCAAATAGCCTAAGCCGTCTTGGAAAGGAAGATCAAAGCCAGAGGCATCACATTTCCTGGTTCAAACTATATTACCAAGCAATAGTAATCAAAACAGTATGGTACTTGCAGAAAAAGAGATACATAGGTCAATGGGACAGAAAAGAGAACCCAGAAATAAACCCACACGTGCACAGTCAACTAATCTTTGACAAAGGTGCTAAGATTGCAGAATAGGAAAAAGTCTCTTCAATAAATGGTGCTGGGGAAACCTAATATTCAGGTGCAAAATAGTAAAGTTGAACCATTATCTTACAGCATACACAAAAATAAACTCAAAATTGATTAAATGTAAAACTGAAACCATAAAACTCCTGGAAAAAAAATATAGGGAAAAAACCCCTTGTCATTGGTCTTGGCAATAATTTTTCAGATATGACACGGAAAGCACACGTAACAAAAACAAAAACGGGGGACTACATCAAACTAAAAAGTTCTGCACAGCAAAGGAACTAACTAACAAAATAGAAAGACAACCTATGGCATTGGAGAAAATATTTGCAAACCATATATCTAATAAGGGATTAATATCCAAAATGGAAAAGAATTCATGTAACTACATAGCAAAAGAACCCAAATAACCCAATTTAAAAATGGGCAAGGGACCATCTTTTCCACATTGTATATTCTTTCCTCCTTTGTCATGGATTAATTGACCATATAAGCATGGGTTTATACCTGGGCTCCCTATTCTGTTCCATTGATCTATGTGTCTGTTTTCATGCCAGTACCATTTTGTTTTGATTACTATGGCTTTGTGGTATAGTTTGAAGTCAAGGAACATGATACCTCCAGCTTTGTTCCACATAAGGATTATTTGTTCTAGATCTATGAAAAATGCCATTGGTATGTTGATAGGAAATTCATTGAATCTTTGGATTACTTTGGGTAGTACAGACATTTTAACAACATTAATTCTTCCAAACCATGAGCATGGTATATCTTTCCATTTATTTGTGCCAACTTCAATTTCTTTCATCTATGTCTTATCATTTTCAGAGCACAGATCTTTTACCTCCTAGGTGAAATTTATTACTAGTTATTTTATCCTCTTCAATAAATGGTTCTGGGAAAACTAGACAGCTACACACAAAAGAATGAAACTGGATCACTTTCTTACACCATATACAAAAAGAAACTCAAAATGGATTAAGGAGTTACATGTAAGACCTGATACGATAAACACTTCTAGAAGACAACACAGGCAGTACCCTCTTTGACATTGGTCTTAGCAATATGTTTTATCTGTCTCCTCACGCAAAGGCAACAAAAGCGAAAATAAACAAATTGGACTACATGAAACGAAAGAGCTTCTGCACAGTGAAGGAAGCCATCAGCAAAATGAAAAGGCAACTTACTGAATGGGAGAAGATACTTGCAAATGATATATCTGATAAGGGGTTAATATCCAAAATATATAAAGAACTCATACAACTCAATATCAAAAAAATAAGCAATCCAACTGAAAAATGGGCAGAGGATCTAAGTAGACATTTTTCCAAACAAGACATACAGACGGCCAACAGTCACATGAAAAGATGCTCAGCATCACTAATTATCAGGGAAACGCAAATCAAAATCACAATGAGATATCACTTCATGTGTGTCAGAGTGGCTATTATCAAAAAGACAACAAATAACAAGTGTTGGCAAGGAAGAAGAATAAAGGGAACCCTTGTACACTGTTGAGAGAAATAGAATTTGGTGCAGCCACTATGAAAAACAGTATGGAGGATTTTCCAAAAAATTAAAAATGGAACTACCATACTATTCAGCAATTCCATTTCTGGATATTTATCCAAAGAAAACAAAAACACAAATTCAAAAAGATATAGGCACCCCCATGTTCATTGCAGTATTGTTTACAACAGCCAACATATGGAAGCAATCTAAGTATTCACTGATAGATAAATGGATAAAAAAGATGTGGTCTATATATATGCACATACATGTGCATATATATACATGTGTATATATGATGGGATATTACTCAGCCATTAAAAAGAATGAAATCTTGCCATAGATGACATCATAGATAACTATGTGAGGTTATGGATATGTAATTAACTTGATTGTGGTAACCATTTCACAACAGATGTGGTAACCATTTCACAACATATTTGTATATTTAATCATGTTGTACACCTTTAAAAAAATCAAATAAATAGCCCACAAGAAAGTATTCATTTCTCCAATTGTATTTTTATTTACTAATACAATATGTCTAACTATTTTCATTAGAACAGCTTTTATACATTTTCAATGACTGTTTATAATAGGTAATTTTATCCCTATTTGAAATCTATCCAGAATGCATCCATCTGGGATTTCCCAGCCATGCAAATACCAATCATAGTATTTACAAGCTCCTGGGGAGAATCTTTTTCTCGTAACATTTCCTTCCATCAAAAACAGAGGCAAACTTCTATCCTTTCTGTTAATGATTACAGAACTTATATTTTCCCATTGTGTCAGGAAGGCATAAATTACACAGCCAGTTGTTCTTAATCTGTTTGACAAACTACACATTCTCTCCAAAGAAGAATATACAAATATAAACAGGAAAGTTAAAAATGACATAATTAGGGGCCGGCCCAGCGGCGTGGTGGTTAATTTCGTGCGCTCCACTTCTGCGGCTTGGGGATCACAGGCCCGGATCCTGGGGTGGACCCAGCACCTCAAGCCATGCTGTGCTGGCATCCCACATGAAAAAGAGGAAGATTGACACAGATGTTAGCTCAGGGACAATCTTCCTCACAAAAAGAAAGAAAAGAAAAAATCTTAAGTAGACAACAATCTTGGGGAAATGACTAAGCTTTTCCAGCGAGTTGTGTTTGTCTGTGGAGGCCTCCTTCATCCCTTTTCGTGATTCATTTCAGTCTTCCCAAACCGTTGCCCCCTTGCTGTCCCGGCCCTAGCTTGCTCCTCGATATCCATTCCACTACTGAGGCCTGTGCAGCCACAGCACTTGTCCACTCCAGATCTGCCCCCCTCCACATTAAAACTAACATAACGAGCCTTCGATTGTCTGTTGATGCTTAACTTGTGCCTTTAATGCAACTCATTAAATCTAGGAAACTTATTTTTTAAAAATAAGGCAATTCAGAGCCAGTTTTGTGGTTGTAGCTTAATATTTCATGGAGAACTTTTGAAGGTTTCCAAAAGTACGGTAGCCAATGCATAGGGGGATCTGTACGATTGGGCTTCTTCTGAGTACATGTTAATTTAGACTCCACATGCAACAAACTGCCCAAATCCAGCAAGATACCGACCTCGAGAGATTTAATAGGGGCAGTAGAAGAGCACTAATCAGGTCTCCTAGTTTCCCCATCTACACATATCTTTATAGATAGTCTTATTCTCAAGAGAAGATCTGTTAAGATACGCTTTAGTTTATATTGATTATTTCTTTAGGATATCGTGGATGCTTCCTTCCCATTAATCAGTACCCAATCTGCTTCTGATGTATCTTTAAATACCATTTAAACACCAGAGCACAAACATTTTAAGGTGTAAACATTTGAACAAAGTTTTCCCATTACAACTTAATTCAAAGAAGTCCTCAGAAAAAAGCCAATTAAATTAACATGCCATATTTACAGGGACGTTAGCCTAAATAAATCCCTAATTGTAGTTTTCACCAGGTCTTTCTCGTCTTGTCATAGAGGCAGAAATTGACTTGTGGTTATCGCTGCTATGCAGATGTAATGTATATTTATTTTTCTACTTTTCAGTGATATGTGAGATAAACCACCAGAGGCACAGAAATATCTGTTAGCTATTAAATCACTGGTGTCAGCAGCCAAGTCATCTCGCTTACCTCAAAAGAAGAAACTTTGGCTCCTGACTCTTCCCGTGTATTTTTGTTTCTTTAGCTAATGTCAACTGAATCCCAGCTGCCTGGGTGTGCAAGATGACGGATACCATTCTAAGGCTTGGCTTCTTTTTTTGTAAAATCTGAAATTTATTTACCAACTATCACTCAGGCTTTGAGTTACAGATGTGAATTTTCTTTTCCTTTCTTGAGTTTAAAAATTTAGATCCAGAAAGTCTTTCCCAAAGCACAGATTAATGTACTTTTTGTCTACCATGTGAATAGTGTCTAATATAAATGGTAATTTGGTTCAAACTATTTGATAGAATTCATTTTAAGTTAAGATAATAAGCATGAATTTCACAATTAAATTTCCCCATTGGCTACTTGTTGGACAAATGCATTGATTTAAAATTACTGTCATGACTTAGAGATACTTTCTTCCCAGGCCAGCATGATTTACAGAGCACACTTCCAGGCTGCTTTGTTGTACATTGACATCTAGAGAGATCATTGGTTTGATTTTTCCTTATAAACTGCATATATGCAGTCAATTGTCAAGATCCTTCCCTTTTTAGATCAATTTTTGTTGGTTTTCATTTTTCGTTAGATGTTACTAAGTTTAGTGCTTAACGATTCTTGGAAAAATTTTCATCTTATTTTAGACAATAAAGACTCCTGAACTTTTACTTCTTCTCCAGAAATTTCAGATGTTGACTAATTATTGTTCCCATTTATACTCTTGGAACACGTCTGAAACAGTCACATACCCAAGCACACACACACTCACACCTTCCCCCTTCTTTAGGTGACTACATTAAAATTCTCCTCGACAAAATCACAGTTCTTCAATCATCTGTAAATTGCGCCATAGTTTTATGTAGCTGTACCAAAGCAAAAATTTACCCAGACAGATTTACACTGGTAAGGAAGACTTTTTACTAAGACTATAGCCACACAGAAGAGAGACCAGAGTGCCATCTAAACCCTACTCTGCTGCAACAAAAGGCAGGAGAGCTTTAAGTGCCGGGAGCAGGTGGGAGAATACTGGAGGACCTCAAGGGAGAGGTTGATCAATGGGACGAGTGGTGCACATCGAGTCATCAGTGACTCTGCAAATGTTTTTCTCCGTGATGAGGCCTCTGTGTTTGCTAATAGGTGCCCATCAGAAATTAGGCTCCTACCCTCCCACCCAGACTGAGACATAGGGGCACACTCTTCCTTGATGATTACATTTCAGAGGAACGGCCCCTAGGTCTCTGAGCAAGACATTCTTGGGTCATGCAATTGGCAAAAGCCTTTTATGAAGATTTACATCTAAAAGGGGCAGAGAAGAAACTTAAAATTATAAGTTTTTTAAAGAAAATGTCTAAGAAAGGAGAGGTCAGAGTCTAGAATGAGGAAGAAGTCCATCTAAAGTTTAGTCAAGCTGAGGGAAATGCTAACACACCATATAGAATTAATATTTATTTTATACTTTGGAGTAGCTCTCTTTCAGATAGAGAATTTTCAACTATGTCAGGTCACTACTTACCAAAAACAGTATACATTTCATTTAGGCAGGCTTTTGTTTGTTGTACATTCTAAACGCCTAGAAGAATGCCTGACATATAATTAGTTTTCAATAAATGTCTGCTGAAAAACTGAATCAATTAGGACCCATTTCATTCCCAATATTTTCATTTTAGTAAAATAAATGCTAGTCTTCACAATTATTCTTCTGGAGATGATGTAGCCATTCAAAATAATTTTTGCCACTACCTCATTACTGGGACACATGATCTTTGTAGTAAATATTCAAGCAAGTTAAAGGCATTCAAAGAAAGCAGAGTAACAGGAAAAGGAGGGTCACACTGGAGTACACTGCAGAATTAGGGAATAATATCTAACATAAAAGCTTTATAAGACCCGGCAATCACGTTTTTTATCCTCTCCATTTCAATGCTTCATTTTCCTGTCCATTCTTCACCCAATAGACAGGGTTATATCTTTAAAACTCAATGCTGATCATATCACTCCCCTGATTAATACCCTCAAGTCAGGGGCTGGCCTGGTGACGCAGTGGTGAAGTGCGAAAGTTCTGCTTTGGCAGCCCCGCGGTTCACCAGTTTGGATCCTGGGTACAGACATGGCACTGCTTGGCAAGCCATGCTATGGTAGGCGTCCCACGTATAACGTAGAGGAAGATGGGCACAGATGTTAGCTCAGGGCCAGTCTTCCTCAGCAAAAAGAGGAGGATTGGCAGCAGATGTTAGCTCAGGGCTAATCTTCCTCAAAAGAAAAAAAAAACCCTCAAGTCACACACATGCACATATACACAAAGACAGAGCAAGACAGTAGTCTAAGTACTTCACATTTATTAACTCAAATAGTCCTCAAACCAACCCTATGAAGTAGATGCTATTTCTATCCCCACATTTATAGGTAAAAGATCTGAAGTACAGAAAAGTTAAGTAACTTCCTCAAAGTCACACAGCTCCTAAGTGCTAGAAGCTAGATTCTATTCACAGTCTGGTTTCAGTCCAATACCCCAAGTGAATCTATCATCCTCATCCTGGCCTACAGCACTCTGCAAGATCCAGCCCCTACCTACATTTCCATTGTCATCTCCTCTCGCTCTCCTCCAGTCTAGCACGGTACAGCCCCACCTGATTCCTTACTGTCCTCAGACCAACTGAGCCTCAGGCCCTTTACTTAACCTAATCCTTCTGCCTAGAAGGCTTCACCCCCTGCAACCAACATCCACCCCCATTATGTGGTTTGTGGGCCCTTCTCCTATATCAGGTATCAGCCTAAAGGTGACTCTCCTACCTCCTTACCTTCCGCGTCATCACTGCTCCCCTTTCTCCTACTCATTTCCTTCATTCGGTTCATCACGAGTTGTCATTACACATTTGCTTGTCTATTTACTCTCTGATTCTTATCTGGACTTTTAGCTCAATGAAAATACAGAATATATCACCAATGTGTACCTAGTTATTAGCATAGTAGGACTTTAAAAAATGTTTACTGAATAAATAAATGAAATATGCTTATGATCCCAACAAAATTTACAAAACATATATAACTGGATGCATAAACACTTTCAAAATGTACATGAACTTAACAGCAGCAGTAACAGGTTTTGTTCTGTTTTCTGTTAGGCTACATCAGGCTGAAGCCCGAGATGAGGTAGCAAATACCAATACATCTTTCCTACTACAGCGTGGTATCAGCCAGACATAGTCTAGTTCAAATCCTACCCCCCCAAAAAGTTGGGGTGAGGGAGGGAAATTCAGAATCCATCGCATCCCCTGGTCTCTTCGTGCCCAGGGCGTTTAGGTAGAGTGAAGCAGCGTTAGTGTACCTGGAGGCCTCCTACCTCTGATGCTGCCACTGCCGCGGACAAACGCCACACTGCGGAGACACCGCTGCCACCACACTAATGTCTCCAGGGCCATTGTTTTCACTAAGGCTATTGATTCTCCACTGCTGTCTTCATCTATTGGCACCTGTACTGCCGATCCAGGGGTGCACCGTCTGATGACCCATTTATCTGCTGCTTTAACACTCCAACCCCCAAACTTGGACAGTCAAACAGCAGCTCTTTCATTTCTTTGGTACCCTGAACCTTATGGAAAACCTTCTTTTTTTGAAGAAGATTAGCCCTGAGCTAACTATTGCCAATCCTCCTCTTTTTGCTGAGGAAGACTGACCCTGAGCTAACATCCGTGCCCATCTTCCTCCACTTTATACGTGGGATGCCTACCACAGCATGGCTTGATGAGTGGTGCCATGTCCACACCCAGGATCCGAACTGGTGAACCCTGGGCCACCGAAGCAGAATGGGTGAACTTAACTGCTGTGCCACCAGCCTGCCCCTTGAAAACCTTCTTGACAAGTTAAATAATTCAGGGCACACAAGATCTCACTGGAGCAAGAGGTTGTTTTCGTAGATCCTCTTGTTTCCCTTCTGTTTTTAGCCCTGGGGGATTGACAGGAAGCAAAGTGATCCTCTTGCTTCTGTTTCCTGGTGCGGTAAAGCTGACAGAGCTCCAAGCACGGAGGAGCAGGGAGGCAGCACACTCCCTGCCAAAAGCCGGTCTTCCTACCTCTGCCTTCTTCTGATTGGCTCTTTAGCCCTGAGTTTCATTGGAAAATTTAAAGAAATTTTTTTTCCCTCTCTTTAAATCTTATGCTATACAAACATGAGCTAAGTGTCTAGGATTTTGAGAATAATTAGAGCCTGGAACATTTAAAGCTTCCTGGAAGACATGATTTAAGAGAGGGAAAGGCAAAAAGAAGAAGGAAGTGTTTCTGAGCATAGACGTTGACAAATTTTGTGATGCAGAAAAAGTGAGTGCATGTTACATTCATGTCGCTAGAGCATGAGGTGGAAGACAAATGAGATAGAGCTAATGGGATCAAGTGAAGCAGGTGCATTTGCAGGACATGGCAAAACATCTGAATTTACAGATGCAGTTTCACAGGGGTTAAAGGCTTAACTTTAGAGTCAAAGAGCTTGAGTTTGGCTTTTGACTCTGCGGCTAACTAGCTTCGTGATTTTGGCAAGATACTTAACCTCTGTCAGGTACAGTGTACTCACATTAGTAATATTATAATATATGTCTCTGATTGATAGAAATACATATAAATACAGACACAACTTGGAGATATTGCTGGTTTGGTTCCAAACCCACTGTGATAAAGTGAACGTCACAATAAAGCAATACACGTGATTTTTTTGGTTTCCTAGTGCAGATAAAAGATAGTTTTACAATATACTGTAGTATAAGTGGGCAATAGCATTATGCCTAAATAAACAATGTGCATACCTTAATTAAAAAAATACTGCATTGCTAAAAACTTCTAACCATCATCTGAGCCTTCAATGAGTCATAATCTTTTTGCTGGCAGAGGGTATTGCCTCAACTGTTGATGGCTGCTGACTGATCAGGATGGTGGTTGCGGAAAGTTGGGGTGGCTGCGACAATTTCTTAAAATAAGACAACAGTGAAATTTGTTATATCAACTGACTTTTCCTTTCACAAACTATATCTCTGTAGCATGTGATGCTGTTTGATAGCATTTTACCTACAGTAGAACTTCTTTTAAAATTGGAGTCTGTCCTTTCAAATCCTGCTGCTGCTTTATCAACTAAGTTTATGGAATACTCTAAATCCTTGTTATCATTTCGACAACCTTCACAGCATCTTCACCAGGGGTAGATTCCCTCTTAAGGAACCGCTTCCTTTGCTCATCCATAAGAAGCAACTCAACTCCTCATCTGTTAAAGTTTGATCTTGAGATGCAGCAATTCAGCCTCTTCTTCAGGCTCCATTTCTAACTCTAGTTCTCTTGCTGTTTCCATCTCATCTGCAGTTACTTCCTCCACTGAAGTCTTGAACACTTCAAAGTCATTCATAGGGGTTGGAATAAACTTCTTCCAAACTCCTGCTGATGTTGATATTTTGATGTCTTCCCATGAATCATGAATGTTCTTAGTGGCCTCTAGAATGGTGGATTCTTCCCAGGTTTTCAATTTACTTTGCCCAGATCCATCAGAAGAATCACTATCTATGGCAGTTATAGCCTTATACAATGTATTTCTTAAA
The DNA here is from genome assembly GCF_041296235.1 of Equus asinus. Classification (NCBI taxonomy): domain Eukaryota; kingdom Metazoa; phylum Chordata; class Mammalia; order Perissodactyla; family Equidae; genus Equus; species Equus asinus. The sequence continues at coordinate 5,889,251 of NC_091797.1, read as the reverse complement.
TAACCAGACTTGAAAGTCAAAATTAGGGGCTGACCCTGTGGCCAAGTCATTAAGTTTGTGTGCTCTGCTTCAGTGGCCCAGGATTTCACTAGTTTGGATCCTGGGCACAGACCTAGCACCACTCATCAACCCATGCTGAGGCAGCATCCTACATGCCATATCTAGAAAGACTTACAACTAGAATATACAACTATGTACTGAGGGTCTTTGGGGAGACGAAGAAGAAAAAAAAAGATTGGCATTAGATGTTACCTCAGGGCAAAAAAAAAAAAAAAGTGAAAATTACTCCTTGATCCATGGGCTCAAGATGGATGCTGTGCTAGCAGGCCTGAAAACAACATTAATCTGCTTGTGCACCTCCATCAGATGCTCTTGGATGACTAGGTGCATTGTCAATGAACAGTAATATTTTGAAAGAAATCTTTTCTTCTGAGCAGTAGGTCTCAACAGTGGGCTTATGATATTCAGTAAACCATGTTGTAAACAGATGTGCTGTCATCCAGGCTTTGTTGTTCCATTTATAGAACACAGGCAGAGTAGATCTAGCATAATTCTTAAGGGCCCTAGGACTTTTGGAATGGTGAATGAGCATTGGTTTCAACTTACAGTGACCAGCTGCATTAGCCCATAACAGGAGAGTCAGCCTGTCCTTTGAAGCTTTGAAGCCTGGCATTGACTTATCCTCTTTAGCTCTGAAAGTCCTAGATGGCATCTTCTTTCAAAATAAGGTTGTTTCATCTACAGTGAAAAGCTGTTTAGTGTAGCCACTTTCATTAACAATCTCAGCTAGATCTTCTGGAGAACTTGCTGCAGCTTCTACATCAGGACTTGCTGCTTCCTCTTGCACTTTTATGTTATAGAGATGGCTTCTCTCCTTAAACTTCATGAACCAGCCTCTGCTAGCTTCAGACTTTTCTTCTGCAGCTTCCTCATCTCTCTCAGCCTTCACAGAATTGAAGAGATGTAGGGCCTGGCTCTGAATTAGGCTTTGGCTTAAGGGAATGTTGTGGCTGGTGTGCTCTTCTATGCAGACCACTAAAACTTTCTCCACACTTTTAATTTCCCTCAAGAGCTTTTCCTTTGCATTCACAGCTTGACTAACTGGCACAAGAAGGCTAGCTTTTGGCCTATCTTGGCTTTTGGCATGCCTTCCTCACTAAGATTAATCATTTCTAGATTTCTATTTAAAGTGAGAGAATTGTGACTATTCTTTTCACTTGAACACTCAAAGGCCACTGTAGGGTGACTAATTGGCCTAATTTCAATACTGTTGTGTCTTGAGGAATAGGGAAGCCCAAGGAGAGGAGGAGAGATGGGGAGACGGCCAGTCAGTAGAGCAGTCAGAACACAGAATATTTATTGATTAAGTTTGCTCTCTTATGTGAGCATGGTTCGTGGCATCCAAAACAATTACAATAGTAATTAAAGATCACTCATCACAGATCTCCATAACAAATACAATAACAATGAAAAAACTGGAGATATTGTGAGAATTACCAAAATGTGACACAGAGACGTGAATTGAGCAAAGCTGTGGAAAAAATGATGCTGATTGACTTGCTCGATGCAGGGTTGGGAGAAACCTTCAATTTGTAAAAATGCAATATCTGCAAAGCAAAATAAAGTGAAGTGCAATAAAACAAGATATGTCTGTACATGCCAAAGCACTTACTGGGTTATTCAGTGCCTCTTTATGCTCCTCACCATTGCTGTCATTATCAGTGTTATTTGATCCAAAGACTGGGAGCAACTACCTTTGGCTGAGGCAGGCACCCTGATGATAAAGTCTCCAGGTATCACAGTGTATTGCATAGCAGTTATTCAATAATCATATAATGAGTGAGCAAATAAAAGTTGTAGCATATAGACTACTTGGAGAAAGATTTGATAAGAACACATCTATGGCATGATACACAGTATTTAAGAAAACAGGCACAGATGTTGTGCCTTGGCACAACATAGCAATGAAGTTAAACAGATGCTCATAATTACTTTTGTCTTATCCTTTGCCATAGATGAGTGATGGATTAGGATTTGAATATGACTGAAGACAGTGATTGCTGGCTACTTTTTGTTTCCATGCTCTCCAGTTAAGAAGTGAAAGCATTGTCCTAAGAAACCAAAAAACATTGTACTGTCTCACTCTAGCCAGTATTTTCAGTAAAGAAAACCTTGAATTAAGGAACAATTTGAGAATCTCTACACATTTTTGAAGTGAAGAAAATGAATATTCAGATCGTATGGGCTTCACATTTCCCGGGGTCGGCCTGAATGAACTCAAGGAAAATTCTCTTAAACTCCAAGTTCCAAAGATTGCTGGGAAGGGCTTCTTTGGTTCTTTGATTTCCATTGGACCGGACCGTGTAGGGGACACAGAGGAGACAGCCTCAAAGCTGAATGCAATGGGCTGTGGCACTTATGTGTTGTGATGCAAATATCACTTCCCAGAGGCATCTAATAGGGAGCTTTAGTTTAAAGACTGACACAGGAGGTGACAATGGCCTTTCAACTCTCTCCAAAGCATGCTCGGTCTCCCTGTTTTTAGAGCTCTATGACTCTATCAGCAGGTAATTTTACAGGCCTCTGCTTAGGGAATAGGATTCATGGACAGTGTTAGACTCTGTGACTGCAATAAAATGGTCTTTGAACGTACATAAGGTTTACCTGACACATTAGAGTCTACCTTTTTTTATTTTTTAAACTCCAAACTGAGTGTGAATTCTTTGACCTCTTTATCTTGCCTTTTGGCCCCCAGGAATCTGAGGTATTATGTATATCAGGTAGCAGAAGATGTCTGTTTAAAGAGAGTCAAGTAGTTTTTTTCCCCTAAAGGAAATTGAGTTTGAACGGCCCAAATTTCCTAAATGCTCAAAAGGAATCCCCATATAAAATTGATTTAAAACCATAATAACTTTCATAATGAAAAGATTATACTGAATCTTGGGTATTGCGATGAGCGTTCCCACATGTGCCAAGGTATAATGCAAGCCTGGCCTTCTGTGTCTGAGGCTTTTCAGACCTTCTTTCAAATTCCCCTGGATCTGCTTTCCTATCCTCCTCTTTTTTTGTCACTGAACGTTTCATTCTTGGATCCTGTTGTCCTGGCTTCTCTTCATGCAGATCTTATGACAGCTTATGGCAGATAACACACTGCATTTTACAACAATGAAATGGAAGCACGTTATTGGATTGCTGGCTCTGCTGGGATGCCCCTCTGATGAACCATTTGCAGCCATAGTGCTGGTCCTTGGACACTCATTACTTGGTTTTATATATTTCAAATTCAGGTGGTTAAATATCACTATTATTCTATCTGTATGTGGAAATATAGCTCTATTTTTTCAATATCAATACTGACATACAGTTATAGAGCAAAATCTAGACCTGTCACTTATCTGACTTTGACCTCTAAGCAAGTAAAATAATATATGTTCCTTAAATCTCTCTCAAGAAAATTGAAGGTGACAATCCATCATACATGATTAGGACATAGGTTCAAAACACCATATTGGATCATAACTCCCATGTTTTGAAATCACTCTCCAGCATTTACTAACTTTGTGATCATGGTTAAGCCCTCAACCTCTCTGTGCCCTAATTGTCTTAGTTGAGAGAATAGTGATAATAAGGATAATAATAAAAATACACATTTTTCAAGGATAATTCAAGTGAAAAAATAAAAATTAATACATCGGGCACATAGTAGATATTCAGGAAATATTAACTATTACCATAAGCAGAAGTAATGTAATTGCCTGCTGATAGCGTACACCTCTGCTGACAGAGCTGTCCTAGAAGAATAGTGTAGGGCGGCAGAATGTATCACCACAAAATATGTCTTTCTGGCAGAAGGACTATTTTAGGCCGGTTATTTTAAGGAAGAGTAGATATGGGAGAAGCTCTGAAACTCAAGTAGAAGTTACCCCTGGTAAGACATGTACATTTTAAAGGGAAATCTCCTTTTGTAAGAGTGTCTCCCTCTTTATAGTAGGAAGAGGGGAAGACTTAATCTCAAGAGACTCTTATCAATGGAGAAGACAAGGACTTACATTTGCATAACAACTTTACCCTTGGTTACTGTGCTTTCCCTGGTAACCTTCCATAATCTATTCTCTCTCATCCCCAACATCCTCCCTTGTCTTTAGCTGAACATGATATTTAAGGTGGTGGCATCAGTCATTTTGGCAAGTTACTCAGTTTTCCTGAGTCTCTCCTATGTATGCAAGAGGTATAGATGCTATGGACTTTTGTTTGATTTTCACATGTTAATCTGTCTCATTTCAATTGGATTATTAGACCAGCCAGAAGAACCTAGAAGGTTAGAGGGAGGTTTTTTCCTCTCCAATAATAGTCATACTCAGCTGACTTAGCATGAGTTTTACTTCAGACAATGTGTCAGGTACTATGCTATGCACTGATGATAAAAATGCGAATAGTTTTGCCAGAAAGGAATGATCTCTACCTGAAGGGGAGGGACATATATAAATAAAAATTTCTATGAGGGATTGGTAGAACACTTACCATTATCTGTTAAGGCTTCCTGAAGGAGGTATTCTTGAATTGAGTAATGAAGAATGAAAGTTGGCCAAGAAAAAGAAGTTAGCGAAACACTTCCAGGAACTGGGAGACATGACTAAAGTGATATAGTGGATGAAAAATGGTGTGTGAATGAACTGCATACGGCTCAGTAACATTGGAGTAGAAATCATAAGAAATGTGCCTAGAGAGAGAAACAGAAGCCAGGTTGTAGCAGCACTGACTTCCTTCTTAAAAACCTTGCTTTTACTCTCTTTATGGAGACTTTGTTGAACTTTTTACAATGTAGTAAAACAGTAATTGAAATGTTCTGGAAGAGATTTGATAAGATATGAACTAGAGCAGTGGAGATAGGATAGAGTGAAAAAAATTTCACACTAAACGAAATATTCAGAAAACACTTATTTCAGTATATATTAAGTGTTGGATACTTGGAGAAAGGATATAAGGTCTCATGAGTATCCTTAATATTTCTGGTTTATCTTATTGGGTAGTTATACCAGTAACAGAGATATATAAAAGATTATAACTAACAAGTTAAGAAAGTCATGGATTCTGAGCTCTTCAAATTGGTCTTTGCAGCAGACATTTGTGTATATATGTCTCAAGATCAAGGAAGAGGTTAGGACTAGAGATATATTTGAAAATCTTTGAGAGTTAAAATAAGTTCAGTGGATAGGATTGCCAAGGTGAGTGTGGAGAAAAGCAGTGGGCCAGGATCACACTTGGAGAACCACAAAACTCCAGAGAAAGACAGACTTGACCTCCACAAAGGATGATGGGGATAGCTGGTCAGAAAGGTAAAAGAACCTAGTGACTGGGGATCAAAGACTAAGAGGAAGAAATCAGTTTAAAGTAAACATGAATAGTGTTAGATATATCAAAGGATTCCAGTAACATAAGAGACTAAAAATTACCCATTAGAGTTTGCAATTGGCAGGAAAGTCATGCCACTGACAAGTAGTGTTAGTAGATGCAGGAAGTAGAAGACATGGACTGGGTTGATGTTTAATGAAGCAGGGGGCGGGCAGGGGAAGAGTGAGTGAAGTCACAGCATAAGAATTAATCTCTCATGAAACCTGGCTAAAAATGGGAAGAAAAAAGTAAAGGGATTTTGACAGAGAGGGGAATGAGAAAGACTTGACCATGTTTATTGATAGAAAAGTAAATGTCGTGAACAGAGGTACTGTAAGAGAGTAGATGAGGTGATTGATAGGAGCTCTTAGAGAAACAAGAAATAAGATTTCTCTCTAATAGAAGGAAAGCATCTTATTCTACAAGACTAGAAAAAATAACATATTTAGATATAATAAAACTTGTACGTTGAGTGGTGGGGAGTTGGAAGAACAATGAAAAATCAGAAGTGGGGTGTTTCCTTAAGGGGGTAGGAGAGATGATACTGTAGCAAGCAGAAGAGAGAGCTAACATGTAGAGAGATGGGACCAGGAATAAAATATCAGAATTTAACAAGCAGAATAATCAAGAGGACAAAAATATAAAATAATAAAAGTCAGCGATATGTCTGTTAAAAGAGGTGTTTGTCTAGTGTTTGGGGAAGTTTTAAGAGCAATGAAATAACTAGGAGTCCAGAGAAATGGCAACATGTAAGTTTTGTACAAAATCACACTCAGAGACGACTCCTGATATTGTCACCAGCAACATAGTGCCCAGAAGTCCAGCAGGATCAGGGAACAGTGAGGTAGAAAGTCAAGTGAGAGCTCCACTAATATTCTTAGAGATTTGAGGCTAGAATGACTATTCAACAATTTTTCAAAATAAATGGGAAATATAAACCCTTGACCTTCCTGGTTTTCACCACTCGTTACTCACTTCCTGTCACTTCCGTCCTCATCCATCTCCCAGTCTAGTGCACACTGTCGTAATTGCTCTCTTGCAGCCATCCTTAATCCTTTAGTCCTTTCTATTTTTATTTTTATCACATTTAAATGTCCCAACCATGGCATAATCTTATTTTCTGCCTACTCTATGCCTGAACTTTGAAACTGAATTTGTCTGATATAAATAGCCAACATTGCTAAATAGCTTAACTTTACATTTATGACAGTAACCTCAAGAGAGTTCTCAGCTGCGTTTCATTATTGGACTATATATCCACACAATTTACTTTCCAGTTCTCTGAAAATACTATTTCATACTTTTCCCTCTCTTGTACAATTGTGAAATAAAAGCTGTGAGACAAGAACTTCCACATGATCCCACTATTGTTTCTATAAAACACATAAACCTGGACACCCGTACTTTGTCTGTCCTCCCTGACAATGAGAACCCTGTGTACCTTTGACCAGCCCTTCCACTTGAACTGGATCCACTCACCTCCACTTGGACTTTATCCTTGAGTTCACTCATCTCCCTCCTGTATCATCAGTTTATTCTCTCTTTACTAGACTATCCCTAGCAGCACACACGTATTCTCTAATACCCATCATATTAAAAAAAAAAAAAAAGGCTTTAGTTTACCTTTTTCTCTTGTATTTCTCACAGTTCCAGAGGGTGGAAGTCCAGGTCAGGGTAGCAGCATGGCGGAGGTCTGGTGAGGGCCCGCTTCCAGGTTGCAGACTTCTCATTGTGTCCTCACATGATGGAGAGCAGAGAGAAGCAGCAAGCTCTCTTATGACTGTTTTAAGAGCAGGAATCCCATTCAAGGTGTCCATCCTCATGACTTCATCTAATCTTAATTACCTCCCAAACACCCCACCTCCCAATAACAGCACATCAAGGGGCAGGATTTCAGCATATGAATTTTGGGGCAACACAAACATTCAGTCTATAACACACATCAAAATGAAACAAGAAAAATGTTATGCCATTTCCAACATATTACAAAAGAAGGAAGTGAAGGAGAAATGTAGCTGCTTCAGACCTTTAAGGATAAACACTCTCCAATGAAATTCCTGGGCCTCACACAGGAGATGCTTAATTATGGCAGAAACTGTTTGGTCGACTGTGAATTATGTGTCACGGTGAGTTTGATTTCACAGCAACGTAACCTCCTCGCTCGAAACAAGCATGGATAGAATTCCGAAGGCTTCATGGGAACCGCAAAATCAAAACAACCTTTTGCTTTTGTTTTGTTTTCAATATGAAATATGTGAGGACTTGATTACTGTTTTGTTAAAAAATTTCCCTTATTCTGTGAAAACCAGTTGAATGAACCATTTAGTGACATAAATACAAACTAAAGACCCAACGTACCACTGTTTCACTTGTTTTTTCGGAGTGCTATTTAGTCTTAAAGAAGTTGGGAAGGTTTTCATGGTCTAATGTCATTTTCTATTATATTTAGAAAGAGCATTTTCTCTGAAGACACTGTGTGTGTGTATGCGTATGAGCGTGTGACTGCGTGTGTGTGTAGGGTGTCTTGCTTATTTTATTGGTGGCATTGCTGTTCTTCAGCTTATTGTTTTAGGGATTTTCGTTTGCTTGTATTTTCTACTAGGAATTACGGTGATATTATTAACTGGGTTACTGAAATATAAGCAAGATAGAGCTGAAGAAACTGGAGAGTGCAAATGGAACACATAAAAGTGCGAAGTTTGTCCAAATAATTGAGAACATCTGGCTTTCTTGGGAAAGTTGTTTCTACTGATATTGACAAGTAAATTAGGGATGGAAATGTCTATTTCCAGGGATAGGGAAGTGACGATTTGTTGAACAAGTTTACCTGTTACCACCTCCGTGGGAACAGTATGGTTCAAGGTCACCAAGAGAGATATGACTCCCATAGGCACTGGAGGGGACGATGCTTTACCCGTGCAGAGAAGCAGAGCAAGGTCAGCTGCAATAGCGAGCGCTGGTCCCCTCTGACCTGCACGTCTCATTGTGCGGGTAAAGGACCCGTTCCCTCTCCTCTGGAAATGGATATAGTAGTGGGGTTGGCCTGACATCATATTACACACATGCTTAAGTGGGACAAAGGACCACACGTTGAGTCAAAAAAAGTAAAGCTATTTTTGCACGAAATGAATAGCCCAGTACAGGCTGTGTGGGCTCCCTTTCTCTTGGTAAGGCCTGTTCTTATGCGACTGAGTGGGGATTTAAAGACTGCATGCACATGACTGCCTTGCCCAAGAGTTTTCATGTAAACAGTCCTGTTTGACATTATAATTGCTGTGTCTGGATGTTGAAATATCACTGTGTGTCTGCATGTGTGTGTGTGTATATAAGGGAGAGAGAAAGAGCGAGAGAGTCTATGCGCATGAGTTCTTGTTTCTAGGTTGTTTTTGCCACCGTCTTTAGAAATCAAGACTTAGAAATCTATATGAAACCTGATAAAATAATTTTTACTTTACACTAGAGGAGAAATTGCAGGCAAGGAATTGATATGTGGTTGGGAGAGTGAAGTGACTGATGTTATAATCGAGAAAAATGTTATTAGAATGTTCGCATTGAAAAACATATATGCATATATGTATACATACATATGACATAACATACATATATGTGTGTATAGGTGTGTGTGTATGCGTACATATAGAGAGAGAAAGACTGACAAAACTGTCTGATCACATGTATGCACACACACACACCCAGAATCACATATATAAGGGCAGTGAAAAGGGGAATGTTTAGTTAATTGTTTCTTCATATTAAAATGGGACGTGAACATTTGGTTCTTAGTATATACATTTTTCATCACACAAACTTGATATCATTTGTAAACACTTGGTTTTGTGTTGATTTTCAAGAAGGACTGAGCAAGATCCAAGCAAGTTAAATGAGGACACCCAACCTCTCACCGTATTATAATGACCTGGTCACACAAGGACATATTGGCTATATTGGCTGTGTAAGGGCAGGGCATGCAAATAGCAGCATTCTGGGTCTAGCTAGAAGAAAGTATGGATGAACTGAGGGACGTATTGGATGGGAGACAATAAAAGGTCGTGTAGAAGATGTCAATGGGCCCAAGACTAGAAGTGGTACAAGTACTTTCTTCTCAATCACTATTGGCCAAACCTTTGTCAAATGGCCCCATCTAGATGCAAAGCTTGGAAATATAGTCCATGCTCAACCATGATTTCCCAGCAGAGTTCTCCACCATGGGAAGAGCTGGCCTACTCTACCACAGTCTGGACATATCTTGGGGTCCCATAAATAAAAGGAAGCTTCTGAGACATCCCGTGCTCCAGTTCTCTCTTCCTGTATTGAGACCATCTTTCTAAGACTTATCTTAGATGATCTGATGTTCAAAAACACTTAACAGAAAGCTGCTAAGTTTTTTCACATCCTTATTTTGTTTTAATAAATTTAGAAAGAAAGGAGAAGAAATATTTGGACTATAAAACACAAGTCATGATCCTTGTCCTGAGCCTACTATCACACATACCTTACTATTATTAGAATCTTAATGTTCACAATAGGCGCATATCCCATATTGACTCCAATAGTCAGGAAAGTAAATTGATATGTAAGCTGATAAATAATTCCCCACTCGAATGTCAAAGCAAAATTATATTCATGACTTTCTCTTCATTTTCCACCTGTGCTGCCCAAATCATTGATCTTATTAAGGATGTGTCTAGATTTTCATTTTCAATTAAAGCTAACAGGTTTTCATTTTCTGTTACACAGGGAAATTAAAAGGTCATATTCTAACTTCAAATTCAAAAAACTGCAGAAGCAGCCATTTTTGATACAACAAACTATTATTGAATGCAGACTAAAGAATATCCGTCTCTAACTCTGGGTTTTTTTTGTCGTTTTTTTAGGAAAATGGTTTTTTGATTTGTTATTGTCTTGGCATATAGATAAATTATTGTGTTTTAAAGTCTCTGCAATAGTTCTTACACATGGTTATTCTACAAAAGGGATACACGGTTACGTTTATTTGTTACATTGTGTTTTCAATCTCTAGAGGTGAAATGTTTAAAAATTTTATTTAGGTTTTTTTATTATTATTTTTTATCGTGGTAACATTGGTTTATAACACTATACAAATTTCGGGTGTACATCATTATATTTCAATTTCTGTGTAGGTTGCATCATGTTCACCACCCGAATACTAATTATAATCCATCACCCCACACACATGTGCCTAATCATCCCTCTGCCCTCCTCCCTCCCCTCTTTCCCTCTTGTAACCACCAATCCAATCCCTGTCTCTATGTGTTTGTTGTTGTTGTTTTGTGAGGAAGATTGGCCCTGAGCTAACATCTGTGCCAATCTTCTTCTATTTTATGTGGGATGCTGCCACAGTGTGGCATGATGAGTGGTGCTATGTCCACACCTGGGATCCGAACCTGCTAACCCAAGGCTGCCAAAGCAGAGCATGAGAACTTAACCACCACGCCACTGGGCTGGCCCCAGTTTGTTGTTTTTTTATCTTCTATTTATGAGTGAGATCATATGGTATTTGATTTTCTCCCTCTGACTTATTTCACTTAGCATAATACCCTCAAGGACCATCCATGTTGTCACAAATGGTCGGATTTCATAATTTTTTATGGCTGAGTAGTGTTCCATTGTCTATATATACCACATCTTCTTTATCCATTCATCTCTTGGTGGGCACCTAGGTTGCTTCCAAGTCTTGGCTATTGTGAATAATGCTGCAATGAACTTAGGGGTGCATATATCTTCATGTGTTTGTGTTTTCATGTTCTTTGGATAAATATCCAGCAGTGGAATAGCTGGATCTTATGGTAATTCTATTCTTAATTTTTTGAGGGATCTCCATACTGTTTTCCATAAAGGCTGCACCAGTTTGCACTCCCACCAGCAGTGTACGAGAGTTCTCTTTTCTCCACATCCTCTCCAACAGTTATGTCCTGTCTTGTTAATTATAGCCATTTTGACGGGCGTGAGGTGCCATTATTCCCTATAGAAAACAGGCAGTGTCCCATGGCATTGGGCATTAGGGAGATATGTGCATCCTCCACAAATTACAAGTCAGTCAGTAGAATATATACAGAAAAAATATGCAACAGAAAATGATAGAATTCATACATGAGGGAAAGCATAAATATCACACTACAGATTTGGCTTGGAAAATCTGTCAGCTATTTTCTCATAGTGTGTTAACTGAAGGAGAAAAATAGAGCTCCAGGATATGTGGTCATGCAGCATTTCAACTGGAGTCTCCTAATTGTAGAGGTTGAAAAGCCATTCTTCCTTTTCAGCTCAAAAGGTGAAACTTTCTGGCCGAGGGCAACTTGTTCAGATTTCAGGTCCCAGTGTTCTTTCCTCTCATGATTATATTACACTTGATTTGTAGTTGCCTGTAACTTTTATTTACCCAGAAGACTAAAATGACACTTTTTCTCAACACTAAATGTTTCAAAATTTGAACTTTTGCACCAACATTTTTCCCTTATAGTTTTTATTTCATCTAGCTTGTTTGTTATGTACAATTACAGATATATTTTTGAAAATTTCATATATATACAAACTCCAGTAGATGATGATATATATGGTATTTGTTTGAGTTGGGTAAATTAAAGTTATAAAATAAATGTTAGCTTTCTAGTGAATTAAATGCTAAAGGAAGGTCTGAGGAAAACTGTTTAATGTTTCAAAATAATTTGTGTATAATGATAATTATCATGATAAATGCCCCTGAATATTTTAAAATTCAAATGGAACATGCATATTGTAAGAATCCCTTCCTCAAAGACTGAGTTATATATGATATTACAGATAAATGAGATAAGCTAAGTAAACATTTCCAAAAGAAACATTTGTCCTGAATCTTTTGAACATTGTAGCACACATGCCTTTGAGTTTTTGGTAGTTTGACACTTTGGATCATGGATTGTATTCAGGTCTTCCAGAAACAAGTATAAACTTCTACAAATTTTACCATACTCTTTCAATTTCCAATTTGGATAGCATAGAATTTAAGTTACATAAAATATGTTGGGTGCCTTTGCTGTAGAGATGTTTCAGAAGACTCATCCAATGCTTTTCCAAAGCACTAAAGAAGGTATGTATGCCCGTGTTCTGAGTCAACTGCAGGTCTGGATCTGAATTTGGCTAATAGAATGCAAAGTATTTTGGGAGCCCATTGATTCTAAGGGTGTAAGAGTATAGTGTTTTAAGTCTTGCTATAGGTTTATCAATTTTGTCAATTATTTAAAGAACAAGCTTCTTGTTTTACTCCCTCTAATGTTTTTCCATTTTCAACTTCAGTGATTTCTGCTCTTGTCTTTATTACTTACTTTTCTTTTTGCTTTGGGTTTATTTTGATTTACTTTCTATGGTTTCTTGAGGTTAACTAATTGTTTAAAACCTTTCCTCCTTTTAATGTAAGCACTTAAAACGACGGATTTCCCCCTCAGCATTACTTTAGCTGCATCCCATATATTTTGATATGTTGTATTTTCATTTTCATTCTACTTTATGTGATTTTTGAAAACTTTCTTTGAGACTTACTCTTTGACACATAGATTATCTAGAAGTGGATTATTTAATTTCCACATGTTTAGAAATATCTCTGCTGTCTTTCTATTATTGCTTTCTAGTTAGTTTTCAGTATGGATGGAGAACACACTTGGTATAATTTAAATTATTTTAAAATTGTTGAGGTTTGCTTTATGGTCTTAGGTTTGTTTTACCTTGGTGGATATTCCATGGGTGCTTGAAAAAAATATGTAACCTGCTTTTGTTAAGTGAGAAGTTCAATTTATGTTAATAAGATCTTGTAAGTTGATTGTGTTGTTCAGCTGTTATATATCTTTGATGATTTTTCTGTCTAGTTATTCTATTAATTATTGAGAAAGGGGGTGTGGTAGTATCCAATTCTAATTATGGATTTTATTTTTCCTTTAATGTATATCAGTTTTTGCCTGATAAATTTTGAGGCTCTGTGCTTGGTGCATATAAACTCAGGACTATGTATCATCATGGTGGATGAATCATTTATTAATTATATAATATCACTCTTTTCTCTAGTAATTTTATTTTCTCTGAAGTCTACTTTACCAAATATTAATATAGCCACTTTTGCTTCCTGTTTGGTTAATACTTGTACAGTATATTTTTTTCCATCCTTGTGTTTTCAACTTATCCATATCATTGAATTGAGTTTCTTGTAGGCAGCCTATAATTATATGCTAGACACAAATTTTTTTATTTGTAGTTAATGGTTCTTAACTTCTAACTTTCAGAATTTTAGTTATGGTGTATCTCTATGTAGATTCCTTGAGTTTATCCTGTTTGGGGTTCAGTTAGCTTCTTGAATCTATAATTGTGTTTTTCCTCAAATTTGAGAAGTTATCAGTCATTATTTCTTTATTTTTTCAGCCCACTTCCTTTCCTCCTCTGGGACTTTGATTATACAAATGTTGGATCTTTAGTTTTTGTACCACCGATCCCTGAGGCTTTATATTTTTTTCTAGTCTATTTTCTTTCTGTTCAGATAGAACAAATTCTATTGATCTTTCCTCAAGTTCACTGATTCTATCCTCTGTCATCTTCAGTTTATTACTGAGTCTTTTCAGCAATGTTTCTAAAAATTTTGTTATTGTATTTTTCAGTTTTAAAATTTCCATTTGGTTCTTTGTTATCATTTCTTTTTCTTTATTAAGATTTTCTGTATTTGCAATTGTTCCAAAATAATTGTAGTTGATTCTTGAAGCATTTTTGGTAGCTGCTTTAAAATCTTTGTTGTATAATTCCAACAGATGATACTTCTTGGTGTTGATATCAGTTTATCATCATTTTCTATTACAGTTGTGATTTTCCTGGTTCTAGTATGAAGGCTGATTTTTTTAAATTGCATCCTGGAGGTTTTGTTATTGTCTTTTAGCAACTTGTACCCCCAAATAAAAACATTGCATGTGTACTTATTTGTGGTTTTTAATTTTCAGACTTTTGTAAGAAAATGCAGGCTTAATAATAGTCATTTCATAGTGTCTTCAGAAAGATTATCAATTTCAGTGGTTTGGGGAGAAAGAAAGCCTGCTATTGTATAGTTAGTAAAAAAGGCACTACAATATACTTATCTATGACCTGAAGTGAATCATTAGCATTTCAGTATACTTTAAAGTGTGTCACTTAAAACACTTACATCAGAATTACCTGGAGGAATTTTTGATAGACCCAATCTTAGGCTTTCAGAATCAGATTTCTGAGAGCAGAGTCAGAGAATTTGCATTTAACATAAAAGCACATTCAAATCTCATGACAGGCACAATAAATAAAATAAAGCTCTTTAAGAAGTGAGAAAATAATTTTTAATTATTTTGAAGGTCTATGAACTTTATAAAACCTAAAACTTTGCCTTATTTCACACACACACACACAAAGTAGGTCTTAAGGAAACATAACAGATAGTCTTCTGCAAAATCTATCTTACTCTCTTTTCCTTCTCTCTCATTTCACAGAACTTGGATATATCTGCAATATATCTGCTACTCTAAAGCAATTGTCAAGGAATTTATTTCACATGCAAATAATTCTATCTACAAAAGAACTAAAGATAACTTTTCCCCCATGAGAATGGAAGTTTTAATCAGGCAAGAATTTTTGCTTATTTATAGTTTTTGTTGCTCTTTGTCAAATCCCCAAGGCCTAGAAAAATGCCTGGAATATAGTAGATCCTCAACAATTAATTGCTGATTGAATGAATGAGTGAGATGCTTTGTCTACTGAGGATTTTCTTACATGGAGTCAGAATCACATGTCTTACTAACCCTGCCTTAACTCTTCTTCTATAGGACAAGAGAGAATTCTCACTGGTACAGGCTACCTCATGATATCCATCTTCACTGTAACCAGGTAAGCTGGGAGAGATTCCTGGTCTTCTCACCTGTCTGGATAATTATGAATCCATCCCTACTCCCACAAATACACACACATACACACATGCACCGGAGCCTCGGTTTAAGTTTAAAGGGCATTCTGACGATAGGGGAAAGCATTGTTCTTAGGAGGAGGGCAGTGGGGATGTGACAGACTGAGTCATATCTGCATTGACTCCAGCTCATTAAATGAGGCTAATCTTGCTGGTTCCAACCAGGCTGTTTGGTCTTGCTTCCTGAGAACACCTCCTGGTTCCTTACTCTCTCTCCTTTTCCTAAGAAGAAGCCACATTTGCACTTTTCTGTGAACTACTCTCACAGTAACTCAGGTAGACTTGGATGAATTTCCCAGGTGGTACTTCATCTTATCTTATGGCTCTTTCATTTCAATATACGGACAGTATTTCTCTTCTTTCATATTTTTATAACCACAAATACTTAATACTGACATATTAATCTGGTACAACTTCCTAGTTTCTGAGGACACGCAGAACGCCTACTTCCACAATCAGAACTCCTCTCTCTCTTCATCAATCACTTTGTGTTTTCTAGAATTGGGGATTTTTTTTTTCAATCTACAGTTTCTAGGCTATAAAGATGGATGGGGAATCATTCTTCTGGCCACTGGAGTAGGGTGGGCAAAATGATGCAACTTGAGTATGTGCAGTATTCTAGCTGGTGCTCCAAATATGATGGCTTCTAAGAGGTGCAGCATCACTAGTTCTTATGAGCATCAGAAGCTGCCAGAATCAAAAGACAATGAGAAGAGGAAAATGAGATAAGTGTGGAGAGAGAATGTTGGCAGAAGCCATTGATGGATCATTTATAAAGATGATGTTCAGAGGTAGAGAGCTGTCTAATCTGTAAAACTATACTAAGACTTGTTCGCAGGTGTTTTCTATTATCATAAAATACCATCCTGCTGCATAGCAGATAGAATTTGATTTTTGCTCCCAGAAAATAATCACTTGACATGCAATATAAGTCTCTGCACTTTAAAAATTGTTTTACCACTTGTCTCCAGGATGGTTATTTTACAATCCAATATAAACGTAATAATCTGAATAAGAATGTGTGGGGCTCTCACAATTTTAGAAATAAGGACTCATAAGGATATTATTTCACTAAAATTAATGTAGTAACTCTTTTAGTATTGAAAGTAACACATCTTTAGTGGTAGAAAAATATTAGGCTTCTCATTCTTGTTTACCAAGCAGCATTTCATGCGATTTCCTACCTGTGCCATAACCCATGGAGAAAACGTTAGTTTTACAATGGAAATGCTATACAGCAAACCTGCAATCACCAGATTTTCTACAGAAGTAACATCAATGTGGATTTCCATCCAATAATTCACACTCCTTTAGCTCCATTAGATCACAGGAGAAATAGCTGTTGGATATACGCCTTATCCAAATAAACTCCGAAATCATGAATAGTCATCCCCAATCGTGGTTCATATCACGCCCTCTCCCTTACTCCTCATGTCAGAGATGTTGCCGCTGCCTTTGTCGTGATAAATGCTGTGAAAACAAAGCAGGAACTCACACACGAACTCTAGTTTTTATAAAATATGTGGGTTCCAAAATAGTAGCCAGGAAGTATTAAAAACCTGAAAAATTAATTTGAAGTATGGAATGAAGTAGAGATTCAAAGGGAAGGCTGACTTCCCTATGTGTTTAAGTTCAAATACTCATACCCAACGGTGTGGGCCTAGCCGACACCCGTCACCCTGTGGCAATGCCTTAAAATGTGCACTTCACTTGACATACTACCATTCCGGGGGCTGCACATCTTTAAAAAGCTCCTTACTCAGCCATCCCTCCCCCAAATAATGGTGCCTGGTAGGAATATTAGAGCAATGTGAGAGGCGGAAATCTAGAGAATTTGGCTCTCTGGAGATGAGAAAGAATTACATGTATGTAGTTGGGAAGGTGCCTTAATGAACTTTATGAAAACCAGTCTCCAGCCCACTGGCATTCGTTTGTCAATATGATGTATATTTTTAATAAAAATATTGCATTAAATTATGTATTTGGTTTCTGAGTTTTTTGGTACCTTCTTCAATTTAATGCCTTACTCCCCTCCCTTTAGTCCTGGTGCTGAGGGCCAAAGATGAGTTGTACATATTTTGAATTATATTCAGTGGTCAGTCTTGGACCCAGAGTGCTGATGGTATCTTTTCCGTCTCTCCCTTTCCTTTGTGCCACAGGACTCTTTGACTCTGAAACCAAGTTGCCAGCTATTAATTATGGATCCAGTTAAATTGATAGATACGTCTTGCATTTTGTTACTATTTTTAATAACACTGTTTCTATGGGAAATGTGTTTTTTTTTTTTTTTTGAGGAAGATTAGCCCTAAGCTAACTACTGCCAATCCTCCTCTTTTTGCTGAGGAAGACTGGCCATGAGCTAACATCTGTGCCCATCTTACTCTACTTTATACGTGGGATGCCTACCACAGCATGGCTTTTGCCAAGCGGTGCCATGTCTGCACCCAGGATCCGAACCGGCAAACCCCCGGCCTCCAAGAAGTGGAATGTGCGAACTTAATCACTGTGTCACCGGGCCGGCCCCTCTCTGGGAAATGTGTTTTAAGCTCCAAGTAATTATTTTTAAGAATCTTGTTTTGGAGGATGTGGCAGAGAGATCGAATGTTTCCACACACACACACACACACACACACACACACACACACACACACTCTTTCAGAAGCTTCCCCTAGGAACTAGGCGTAGCCTCATTTCATTTCAGAGAGATCTCCAGTTATCTGAGAACCGCAGGATCTTTTGGTAATGTTTCCTTACATATGTGCAAGTCTCTTATGACCACCCCTAAGCTGTAGTTCACCATATTTTGGGGAGGGAAGCAAGTTAATGCCTAGTTACACACAGAAAATACAGCCCCAAGAGTACACACAGTTCCATTTGGAAGAAAATATTGCCAATCGTTGGAGACCCCCAAGTGGGGCCTACACCAATCAAGGGCAGCTGAAAGTGCCTCCCATGTGCCTCTTCACTTTGAGGATTAACCTTACAGCTCTCATTTCAGCTAAAATGACTGAGTCTAGGCCTTGTTTTAGGAGCGTTTGCCTGGGGGCTTTCATTTCAACCTGTCCTGTTTGCCCACATCACAGGCAATATAGCATTCTTCCTCCTTACAGTGTGTCTGAGAGATGGCTATGGGAATACGGGTGAGGAATACAGCTGCAGGTGTTGACAGGTATTTCACACTGGATGTACAGGATCTGGGGCCATCTCCTGCTGTGTCCAATACTCGTCTCTGTTAGGTTAATGGAAATACTGATCAATTCTGGTAAGAATTGTCTAGTTGGAGATGGTAGACCTAGCAGTCACTTAAATTTAAGGATCTTGCAATGGTTGGGAGAGCCACACCAGGGTGTTTCCCTCCATGGGTAAGATCCAGGGACAATTATAAAAGACAAAGGTCACTAATGCTCCCTCACTCTCTTGTAACTCCAGAAAGTATTACCTCTCCAAGTGCTGGACTTGCTGCTCTTCTACTGCCCCCAAATTGATATGTCCTATTCCAGTAGCCATAGTTTCACTATTTTCAACCCGTACTTACTAGAAACCACTTCTTTCATCTGAAAGAAAGAGTGCAAGGGAAAAATGGAATTTTTATAAAATACAATCATTTAATTAGTTCCTTACTTTGTGGGCCACTGTGGGGGTGCTGGGCAATCATTGTACATAACCAAGTGTTCATTTTCTTTATGATCTAGAATCATGTCAAGCCATCAAGAGAATCCAGCTGGCTGAACCAGAACTCCTTGCCACCTTTTAGCTGAGCTTCCACCTGAGGTGTGTACCAACCAGTCCAGCCTAGGGGTGCAACTGGGGGAGAGAAAGAAGCATTGTGCCCAAGAAGGAGCAGGACAAAATTCCTAATTTTCAAAATAGTGTATATAAAACCTATACTTTTCATTCTGTTCCTTATCTAGAGAGAGACGAGAGGAGACAGTCCCTCTCTGATAACAGCTCCAGTCAGTGACCAACCTGCCTCGCTAAGGTGTGCGGACTAGGAGGAGGTGAGGAAGAGAGAGTCATTAATTACTTGGATGAGTTTTGCAGAGGATGTTTTAATACTAAATGATACCAAATGCCTATGGTCATTAGGGTGTGTGGAAAGTTTATCGACATTGATTGCCAGCCAATAATTGAGTGGCTTTTGTGAAAAAAATATCATTATCATACCCAGGATTGTCCAGAAAGCTGAAAACATAAGACAGATTAGTTTCAAAAGCCTGAATCATGTAGCCAAAGTCATCTGCTCATGCTGAAAGAGCAGCACATAACTTGAAAAACAGTCACTTTGGGTGTGGCCACACCAAATAGTCCTGAGAGTGGTCAAAGTTCTGGTAGAGTCAGTATGCAAGGCGTGAGCAGGGGCCATAGTTTGTACCATGTTGTCACAAGACAAATGGACCAACTTTTGGCAGCAGTCACAAATCTGGCACGTAGTGTTGGCCTCTGCATCAGAAACTTCGATTTGCTTACTTCGTGCCCAGTCTAGGATAGTGGTTCTGTCTTCACGTCCGATGTAATTATGAATACAGGCAGTAGTGCGGACAGTCTAGGTATTGAAATCTCTTGTATCAGAAGCTTGACTCCATTTGGTCTCTTCAGATAAGGGGCCCGCACTGTGAGCATCTAAGTTAATGATCTAGAGAGTTGGATTAGTAGCAATGATTTGTTTCCACCACATGCACCTCCCAAGAGGGTGTCTTTAATCTACTAGTCCACAGTGTTCCAAGTGGGAGGCCAAACAAGAACCCAACATTTTGGGCAACAGCTCAAGAGTCAGTGAACACATAACAAGGTTAATCAAGTACCATTTATGTGGTATTGGCCAGATAAATGAGAACAGCTTTGGGTTCAGCCCACTAAACAGAGAGACCATGTTACTGTCAGCTCTGCAGAGCTGATGCTGAGATTGAACAGCGGCAGCAGCCTGGTGGACGCCATGAGGTTTCACCCCACCCAACACCTCAGTGAGCCAGGCCAGGTACCTGAAGGAGCTCTGTGAATGGAGGGCCCTACTGAGCCAGCAGTTTTGCTTCAGTCAGTGGAGGGAGGGAAGAAGTTTTTCCTAATGAGATAATTGCCACTTTTTTACATAAAACCGAGGAGCCTCCAGGGCCAAGTCGACTATATTCTTGAATATAACTTTTCCACTTGACTAGCTAGGTTTCTGGGCCCTATCGTCTTTGTTAATCATTGAGCCTGAGTTGATCCACCCAAAACAGGAATATCTGGCTCAGCTTTCAGAAAATGTCCACGGTTCATCTGTTCAGTTTATACAAGAGTTTAATAATAAGCTAATAGCTGCTTCTGAAAATAAATGTGTCTGGTAGCCACGCCAGGGAGATAAGAGTCCAAATCCCCAAGGAGGAAGCTGTTTCCCATTGCCAGAGGTTGAATTGTCAAAATCATTAGTCACAGAGACTCATAGCTCAAAGCATTATCAGGGTGGTGGGACCCCAACGTTCCTAACACTTCTCTACATGTGGCTTTCTCCCTTTAGGGGGATCCCCTCTGATGCTTACAGGAAAAAGAAGTAGCAGCATTTAACACATTGATTTCAACTATATATTCAGGTATAGAAGCAACAAGCACAGTGCACAGAATTGGCTGTAGGGATCCAATGACATCTTCCCTGAGCAAGGGCCTACGCTTCGTTCTGTTGTGCAGAGAGGGTGAGGGGCCAATCAGCTCAATAAAATAGGAGATTGAGCTGGGTTGTGGCAGGTACAGGTACCATTAGACTCAGAGCACTTCTGCTTCAACCCAGTTCCACAGACGGCTTCTGCTATGTCTGAATGTTTGTAACCCAGACGACACTGATCTGCTCAAAACCTAATGCCCAAGGTGATGGCATTAGGAGGTGGGGTCTTTGGGAAGAGATTACATCACGATGGTGTGCCCTGAATGAACAGGATTAATGTCTTTATAAAAGAGACCAGAAAGAGTTTACTCACCCCTCCACCACGTGAAGATACAGTGAGAAGTTGGCAGCCTGCAACCTGGAAGAGGGCCTTCACCAGAACCTGACCACGCCAGCGCCCTGATCCAGGGCTTCCAGCCTCCAGACTCGGAGAAATAAACGTCAGTTGTTCATAAGCCACTCAGTCTGTGGTATTTTGTTACAACAGCCCAGGCAGACTAAGATAGGCTCCTTCCAGGTTTTAATTGAGCCTAGAAGTTCTCTTTCCTCACCCCAAGAGTTCTATCCTCCAGAAGTTTTTTTTTTTTTTTTTGAGGAAGATTAGCCTTGAGCTAGCATCTGCTGCCAGTCCTCCTCTTTTTGCTGAGGAAGACTGGCCATGAGCTAACATCTGTGCCCATCTTCCTCTACTTTATATGTGGGACGCCTACCAAGGCATGGCATGCCAAGCGGTGCCATGTCCAAACCGGGGATCTGAACCGGCGAACCCCTGCAGCGGAACGTGCGCACATAACCGCTGCGCCACTGGGCTGGCCTTGTTTCCAAAGTGCTGTGAGACTACCGGGGAACTCACTCCACCTTTCTGGGCTAGTCCCTGACCCTTCTCCACTTAAACAGAACTCAGAAAATGCCTCATATTGAAGTCACCTGTCTCTGGGTCGGGGGCAGACAGCAGTGTGGGAGATTCTACTTCCCAAAGTGACCACGACAATATCTCCCACGCTACATGTTCCTCACACAATGCAACTTTGACATTCGTTCCATCTAGATCCCCTCCCCTTGAAATTGGGTAGGATTTTGTTTCAACCAATAGAGTTTGATGGAAGCGACACAATGTGACTTCCAAGGCTAGCTCACGAAAAGTGATTCAGCTTCTGCCTTTCTTGCTGGACTTCTTTCACTCTTACAGCCTTCAGCTGCCATGGTAACAGTTCAACTGTCCTGAGGCCACCAAGCTGTGAGGAAGCCCAAACTAGTCCATGGAGATTACACGGAGAAGCTCTGGGACCACATGGAGAGAGGAGGAGAGAGAGAGAGCCATCCAGCCCTCAGCTCTTCCAGCCCTCCCGTCACATCTAACTGCAACCACTTGAGAGACTCTGATCAGAATCACCCAGCTGACACTTTCCAGAATTCTTGTCCCACAGAAACTATAGGAGAAAATAAAGCGATTGTGGTTGTTTTAAGTCTAAGCTTAAGCCTACATTTTGAAGTGATTTCTTTCAGAGAAAGGCATAACCAGACCATCTAGTTTCCAGTCTGTGAGGCCAGCACCATCAAATGGTTAGAATCTCTGCTTTTTCTTTATTCCCCTCATAAAATCTGTCTGCTAGGGCCAATAGAAACACAACTTGTGCCAAGAGCTGGCAAATTCCCACAAGGAATAAAAGAGCCGGCAATCATTAACTCATTTCAAAGGGCTTTCCTCTCTCTGGAATCTTAGTGCATCTGGTGCTTGCTGCTTCCATTGGTCTCTGATATCTATAAAAACACATTTTTTTTTGGAATTTATTCTTTTCTTTTCTAGTTACTGCAGGGAAGGTGTTGGCCTGCCAAGTCATAATCCATCCTGCTTCTATCCCATTTAAGGGTAAATCATTCCCGAAACCCATTCCCAGCTTAGGTTTTCCATCACATCTGTCACTACGTAGAACAAAAAGGAGTCACATACACACACATAAACACAATTTTTGGTTCAGTTTGTTATCGTACCTAGAATACTGATCGGTACAGAATCTAATATTTTCTAACTCCAAAATAAAGTTATAGACATTCTAGCTCTTGTTTTAAATGACAGATCTGTTTTGAAGACATGCTATGTCTTCCCCTTTTCTGTGCAATGTTAGTCACACACTTTCGCTTTCCAACACAGATAAAGCACAGTTCTTTGTTCCTCAACTACAGACGTTGCATTAGCTCTCAAATTCAATCATGCCCCAGGCCTTAACGACCATGACTCAACTATATTATGGGAGATCAGAACTGGCCTTCCCAAAATGTGTCTCTTTGTCTTGCCTTGATTATTTTTAAGAACAAAAGGCTCTGAAAGAAACTTTGACCTTCCCCCTAACTGTGTAAAAGAAATTTAAAATAAACGCCTGTCCCAGGGGCAGGCCATCACCATAGATAACTCTGGGTATAGATATAGTTGAGGATCCTTGTTAAGCCCACGCTTATCATTTGCTTTTCCATGTCCATGTGAACTTCCTTCCTCTCCTTTGAAGCCCCAAACCAACAACCCCAACCAAAATGCTCCTTCGTCTTTGGCTGAAGATGGTATTTAAGATGAGAACACCTGCCATTTTGGCAAGTTGCTCAGTTTGCCTGAGTTTCTCCCAAGTATACATGTTATAAAGCTTTATTTGATTTTCTCCTGTTATTCTGTCTCACATGAATTTAATTTGGAGCCCCTCCAGGAGGACCTAGAGTGGGTAATGTCTTCCTCTCCTACAATATCTATTGCTGCTGTAATAAATTACCACAAACTTAGCAGTTTAAAACAACTAAAATTTATAATCTTCCAGTTCCCTACGTGAAAGTGTGACCTGGGTGTCACTGAGCTAAAGTCACAGTGTTGGCAGGCCTGGGCACCTTTCTGAAGGCTCTCGGGAGAATCCTTGGCAGCCAGGAACTCCGACTTTCCTCCGTGGTGTTGCATTTCTCTCTGGCTGACTACACCAGAAAAGTTTCTCCATTTTTATTACATGGGGCCCATTTTAACATCCAGGATAATCTCCCCATAGCAAGGTCCTTAACCTCACTCACATCTTCAAAGTCCCTCTTGCCATGTAGGCTAACATATTCACGTGTGGACATTTGGGGGAGGGGGGTGAGGGGGGCATTATTCTGGCTATTCTTGGAGCGGAGGACCTGGTTTCCTTCTGACACGAGAGAATCCCGGGGCTGCGGGTGGGCGTCGGGCTCGGGCGGGAAGGCCCCGCCGCCCTGGGTCACCGCGCTGCAACCTCTCAGGGTCCGCTGCGGGGCGTGTGTCTCCCTGGACCACTCCTCCCCCTCGCGCCTCGCCCCTGAATGGAAGGTGAGGGTCAGGGTTACCTGGAGGCCACGGTCGCCCGGCTGCTGGCGGCCCGCAAGCCCTCTGCTCGTGGCCGAGCGCGCACCGCGGTAAGATTCCGCGTCCACGCGGGCGCGTCCCGGAGCGGGCAGGCCGGGCCAGGTGCCCCCGGGAGGGGACGGCGGGGTTGCCGGCTGACCCCCATGGGCCTCGAGGGGCCGTCCTGGGGACTGAAGACGTTTTGGACAGGAGCGCGCGGCCGCCCTTGTCCCTGGGCTCTCTCTGGACGCCGAGTGGCCGCCTGGCCCGGTGCCCCTCAGCCGGTTTGGGTGCTGGCAGCGGTCCCCGGCGGGGGGAGGGGGGGGTCTTTTAGAGCGGCGGGGCGGCCGGGGGACGGAGGAGGGGCCGAGGGCGTCGGGCAGCGGGTATCCTCCGAGTGAGCGGGGCGGGCCGCGGGCAGGGTCTCGCCGAGGGACGGACGGACGGACGGACGGACTGACGCGGGCAGCGGCTCCTCCTCGGCCCGCGGGGGCCAACCGCCGGGATCGGCGCTGCCGTCCTGGGCCACCCCGGGACGCTCCTGGCGGGCCTGGCAGGCGCCGTCGCCCGGCCTGTCTCCTCGTGCTGTCCCGGGCGCGCAGCCTGTCCTGGCTCTCAGCTCGCCCAGGGCCCCAGGTCCACGGGCATCGCCACAGGCGCCCGCCAGAGTCCCGAGGGCCGTCCAGGCAGCGGGGGACCTTCCTGGCCTGGCCACGCCGGCGGCGCGGGCCGAGGTCGGGCGGGCTCGTCGGCCCAGCGGGCCCCGCGACCCCTGGCTGCGGAGCGGGGCTGCTGGCGGAGCTCGGGGTCCCTGGGCCCGGCCGCATCGCTCCCCAGGCTGGGGGTGGCGCGCGGCTCTGGCGTGGACCGGGGATGGGGGAGGGGGGCGGTTACCGCTCTTTCAGTAGGGGCGGCGGTAGAGAGGCCAGGCCGCTTTTTTTCTCTCCTAGAAGAGGTTTCAGCACAGGTTCTTTCGTTCTCATTTCCACCCCCTCACCGCCTCCCGACCCCTCTTCTGTCCCCACCTATCGTCATGCCGGCGTCTCTGGATTACTCGGTAGGGCTTTTTGGGATCCCTGCTGGATCCACTGGGGTCAAGCTGGGCTCCAATGAGAAGGAGCTGATCGTGCTCTTATGGAAAGTCGTGGCTCTGCCCCACAAGAAGGTGGGACAGATGCACGAAGTACTGTTTAGACTGGATGAGTCAGAACTGATGGGGGATTGTAAAGAAACTAAAATCGACGCCAAAACCCTGTCCTCCGCGCTGCAGTGGACCAAGCCCTCCGATGGTCTAACCCGTCAGACAGTGAGCAACGGACTGAACATTGGCCGGTGGCCTCTTTCTCTCTCTTTGCTGCTCGTCGGCTTCATGTCACATTCTGCATCCTGAGGCTTCCAAGAACTTATTGCCTGAATGCTTCTATTCATGTTTTGATCTTCGAAAAGTGTTGTCCTGGTTCACCTGATAAACTGGGTGTTGCCGCAATGACAGTGTTAAATTTTGAGAAGAATAGTTCAATCTCCTGGTATGGAGCCTTTCCAGTTGAAGATACAGGGAATATAATTTTAGCAATGATTTCAGAGCCTTATAATCACAGGTTTTCAGATCCAGAGAGATTACATTACAAATGTGAAAGTGGCACTTGCTGCAAGATGGAACGTATTGATAACAACACTGTAGTCAGGGCTGGAGGTTGACATGGCAGTCTTCCCATAGATTCTGCAGTTCTTCAAAGTATTCAGTAGTGCCAGGGGAGCCGCAGCGCTTTGTCTGAATGCCCAGGGTGGAAAGCTAGAGAAGCTCTGGTTCTGTTTGTAAGTGAGAAGCGCAGAGATTGACACTACAGAGGCACAGACGTCACGTGGAGATCAGTGCATTCAGGTTTACAAAGCAACAGGTGAAGATCTTCTTAAAATTGCTGGTGGTACATCCAGTGAGAGATCCCAACTTCCCTCCAAGGAAAATCAAGTCATTGTCCACATGTGGGAGCTCTCTGCCAGAGCCACAGCCAATGAAGTGGTGGCCAAGCCAATGAAGCTTGGCAAGTGCTGAATCCATTCTCCTCCTCCCCGCTCATTCCTCTTCCACCCCTTCCCTTTATTCCAATGCTACCTCAGCAGTTTGTACCCCTACAAATGTTAGAGATGGTGTATGCCTTCGAGGTCTTCCCCATGCAGCCACAATTGAGGACATTGTCAACTTTCTGGGGTGTTTTCCACAGATAGTCGAACCCACGAGGTTCACGTGGTATTGAATCATAACTCCATTTAGGGATGGGGTTGAAAGTTCTAATCACGTCATGGTCTTTCTGGTGACCTGCCCCCATCCAGGGGCCCACCACAGTCACCTCATTAGAACAAAAGACACCTGAGGGAATTCCAGGGGCATTAGGAGTTCAGTGTCATATGCTTCTGTTGTTTAGGAAATTACAAAGGTCTGTGTCAGCAACTGGGATCAAAGACTAAATGCTAGAACTGGAGATTCTCCTGGCACCCCTATCTACAGGGGGTTTTAGGAGTTCTGTGTCAGAAACTGGGGACAGAGACTAAAATATATGCTTCTTATTATTACACACCAGGGTAATGTGAGTCCCTTTTTGGTACTCTACACCTCATCTTTGCTTCCTCCCCTACCATATGATTTATCTGGTTGAGCCAAAATTCCAGGCTGTGGAGGTTTTCTTAGATGAAGCCATGGCTCTGGTGCCAAGAGGCAGTGCCAGGATGTCTGTATTAGTTTTCAATTGCCACCTAACAAATAACCACCAATCTAGTGGCTTAAAGAACACCATTAATTAGTTCATAGGTCTGTAGGTCAGAAGCCATGTGGGCTTGACTGTGTTCTCTGTGTAGGGTGCCATGAGGTCAAAATCAAAATGTTGGCCAGGCTAGGCTCTTATCTGGATTTTCTGGGGAAGAATTTACTTTCAGCCTTATTTATGTTGTTGGCAGAATTCAGTTCTGTGTGGTTGTAGGATTGAGGTCCCCATTTTCTTGCTGCCTGTCGGTGGAAGGTCATTCTCAGTTCCCAGAGACCATTCTCTGGTCCTTTCGTGCGGCCTTCTCCATTTTCAAGCCAGAAATGGCATGTGGACGTCCGTGCATGTCCATTCGTGGGCCCCAGCATCACAGGGCTGCATCTGAAGTCAGGAGAGGTGGGTTTTGAGATCACTCTTATTTCCCAAACTGCCAAAGCCACTGAGTCTGCCCAGCTCCCTCCTAGCTCTCTCAGGCCACACCCCGGAGCCCACCTGCTCTGGTCCCCTGGACAAGAGTGCAATTTACCAGCGTGAGCTGCCTTTGGCCCATCCAGATGAGGACGGGCCCTTTTTTTTAAGCCATCAAGTTCAATATTTACAAGAACAATCCCATACTTGGTTCTAAAATTACTGACCACACAAGGAAATGTTTGTTTCTCGTGAAAAACCTAGGCTTGTGCTTTACTGTTAAAAAGAAGAAGAATACATAAAACAAAATTTTTTAAAAAATAAACTGCTTATTGCGTGAGCCCCCTTTCCCTCCTGCTGGGGAACAGAATGAAAGCCAGTTTTGCTAGGGCTCAGGGCCCTCCGCATGTCCTGTAAGCAACCCCAGCTGCAGCCCCACAACTGTCAACCTGGTCTGAGGTCATCGTTTTCACGCTGGCCAGACAGAGCCAGAGGGCAGGCCTGGTGAGCCCCAGACTGAGACCCTTTACAGCTGTCCACTCCCGCCCTGGTCAGGAGGGAGAAATGCGACTCCTCTCCGAAAGTTCCCAGCTGCAAAATTGGCTCCTCCAGCTGCTGCAGAGGAAGGGAGCTTCGGGACCCCTCCCGCACTGGCGCTTTTGCTCCTGGGTTCCAGTCCCCAATCCCGCAATCCATCAGGTAAAAGCCTGTGGCTGCAGGGCTTTTTATCTTCCCCAGCACAGAAGCTAGCTGCTCAGCCCTAAAGAGAACAGGTCAACTAAGAAGATGCGGAAGGGGCCAGTTCTGACCTTCATTTTAGGAAGAACATTGCTGTGGGTCTTGGCAGAAGGAGCCAGCACAGTTTAAGCAGAAGATGACTTCAAGACTCCAGGTGTGGCAGATGCATGGTGACCCCAGTGACAGTGAAGAGCCCTCTGAGTCTGCTGGCTTGACAGCTCTTGTGCCAACAAATACAGAGAGTATAACAGACATCCACACAGAGGTTCTGCCAACTCCAGGAAACACAGTCCATGCCCAAGAGGAAACCCAGATCGCCATACCCCAAATGTGGTAGCTAGTCACTCCATGGAGAAAGTGGGTGAAGAGACACAGACAACAGTTGAGGACAATGGCTTGGTGACAGTGACCTTGGTTAGAATCAGAGTTGGGGGTCTTACTAGCCATTGGATTCATTAGTAGAGTCATCATTGTGGTTGTGTGAAAAATGTTGATCGGGGAGGTATTCAGCCCAGAAAGCTGAAGAATTGTGCCCTTCTGCCAACTTGTTTAAAAAAGAGAGTTCCCAGCTTGCCCATCCCTGAGCATCTGTGAGAAGATGACCCATGGAAATCCTTTGCTACCCCACTTGAAATCCACGATGATCCCTCTGCTTGCCAAGAGTAACTGAAGGAAAGATAATTCACAAGACTTGCTCCTCTAAGCATTTGTCTTTTGAAAATTTTTTTAAATATAAATTTTTTAAGAGATGATTTAAAAGACAAAAGGCATAGAAAATGGAGCAGAACTACATAAACTGATTTGTAACTAAGATAGACTATATAATTCAATCAAGGTTAGAAACTGTGATCGTGTCTTCATTCTCTGTTATTGTTAAAACACAGAGGAAGCTGGAAATATTTATCCAATGGAGTACTTGTATCTAGTGCTATGTGAGGAGCAGAGCTTTCTGCAATTTCTGAGCTGTTGAAGTGTACACCTTCCAGTCTAGTTTGGTCTATTTTTAAAGCCTAATTTGATGTGAATAATCAAGTAGAAAATCTAAACTTGGATCATATGTAATGAGCAACCGCCTTTCACCGGTCCGTTCATTTATCATTAATATTAATCTACTAATCATTTCAAAGGGATCCATGTTAGAACATAAACAGGAATCCTAGACTTCAAAGAAGGCATTTTGTTTCTCACAACAAGGCCGACGGGCTTTACCGCCTTCTCCAGTGATGACTTGATGATGCGAAGCTTTGCTCGTACCTGCCCCTTCACTTCCCTGAGGATGGGAGCCAGAGCTAAGGAGGCAGCCTTCTCTCTTTCCAGGACACAAGTCCTTCAGATTGGCTGCTTTGTTCTGTAATATGGAGATCTCAACCCTTTATGATGAGGACGCTGCTGGACACCAAGCGGTGCTGGAGGATTGACTGTTCCAGAAACCAAGAACCAAGGTGGTCCCCAAACAGAAAGAAACCCTGTGTGTGCCTCTGGAATGGGAAATAGAACCTGCCAGTTTTCTAATATTTACTTTCTGCTTCAGAGGAAAGATAGGGACACAAAAATAATCTTGTAAAATACTAATTTTAAAGAAGTAGCTGGATTTAAAGGCTTGACGTAAAAATAAAAGATATTCTCAGTCTTCATGATATACCACATATTTCTGTGGGGTAATAATTGAAAAGATCGGAATAAAGAAGCCCAAGCTGCCATTCTGTATTGACACCAAACAACTCAGTTCATTTCTTCCCATAGATCAATTGAATTCTTTTTCATAAACAAAAAATTTTTATACTCAGCAGCCACTCTGTTATGATTGGGGTTGTGTAATTCTGATCGAATCCTCTAAACTTGTATAAATTCATAAAACAGGAAAAAGCAAACTATCAGTCAGAAATCACAGCCTGTTCCTCCCACTTTTTGCAGTAACGTGTGGATGCTATTTTAAACAGTGTGCCTTTGTCTTGCCCAAATCCAGTTGGTCTACCAGGCCAGGTTCCATATTTTACCATCAACTGGTTGAGAGAAGAGAGTTTAGAAGAGCTTTATGAGCTTAAATATCCTTCCAACTTGTTTTATCACTCAGATTCTGGAAAAGGGATTAGGAATAATCTCCATGTCTTTCTTCTATCCTTTCTGTTTTCCCTCAATGTGAAAAAATAACAGTCTACTCTAAGTCATACACTGGACCCACTGCCTGCTACAGCAGGATTGTGGGTTTCTTGATCACAACTGTGTTGATACTCAATGCAGTGTAGATATGTTTTAAAATAAAACAGATATATATATATATATATATTTGTATATACATGTATATATATATATTCCTTGCTTGTGTCAAGAAAATTGCTATCCAAAAGTAATTACTAATGATTTAAAACTCAAATTAAATATCATGACTATCTTGAGTACATTAGCCTTTAATTGGGAAAATTGATAAGTATAGGTGCTTGTTATCTTTTTCTTAGTTTTTTAAACTAGGAATTATGGACGTTTTGTAGCTAAAAATCATTATGCTCAGAATAGTGTTAATATTAAAAAAAACTTAACCCAGATTTCTCACTGTCAGAGAAAGAAATTGCAAATAAGCGAAGGAGGAATGTTAAAAGGAGCCCTGCGATGTTGAATCAAGGTCAGAAGAATTAATGTGAACTTGTGGATTTAAAAAAAAATATGTAGAGAGAGAAAGAGAGATACACAGAAGTAAAATACAGATGGAAACATATACATGGGTTAGTATACATATACATATTTGTATACATACATAGATATTTCTTAGCTCTGTCTACTGAGAGGACCTGGAAGAAGTGACATTCAAGGAGCAAGGAGCACACCTGATACCCAATCTTGGTTTCTAACTACTATCGTTCAATAAAAGTTGTCAGGGCTCCTTGGAAAACTCTTTGATTCCAGTCCTGGAGCAGGAAAAATACAAGGAAAATGTGACAGAATACATTTTCCCTGGATTTCTTGGTGTTATTGCCTCCTGAGCTGTGGAAAAGGTTATACTATAAAGAGAATGTTTGCTTTCACTTCCTTTAAATATTTTACATTTCACATGCAATGAGGTATAGATAAGCAGTCATTTATTTTTCTAATGATGGAGCTAATTGATTCCATCCAGTAACCCCTCTCTTATCTCCCAAAGATGCAAATGCATGTATTCTGGGATAAGCATCTAGGTTAGAGCGTTTACATTTCAAAACGGATGGAATCCTGGACAGTGGTGACATCTTTAGGTTGTAAAAGGGCTCATCTTCCCCTTAGAGAGATACATTTATATGCCAAATGTTAACCTCAGGATCGTTTCCATCCAGTCTCTAAGTCAACTCAGAAAAGAAGAGGTAGCAGTGGAGGGGGCAGTGAATGGTCTCTTTGCCTATTTTAAGTGGAGGACGCTCCTCTTCATCCCTTGCCTACAGAATGGGTCTGCCACTCCCATAGGATGTTCTATCTTCTTTCTTGTTCCTCTTGGGTCACTTTTGGAGGGACTGATGCTGCAATGTTACTTTGGCTGTTGATTGTTCTGTAAGTAGAATAAAATTCTGTTCTGTGATACTGGTGCCTCTTGATATCAAGAAAAACATATATATCTCAGCAATTATATATGTGTATAAATATATCATATGCTTAATATATGTCTTGAACATCTATGGTACCAGAAAGTGAAAAAGTTCTAAGAAATGGATGAGGCAAGTCTAAAGGACATAGGAACCAAACTCAAAAGCTTCCAAAAGTCAGAAGAATAACCACTTGTGTAGTAGTAATAATAGTAATAATATTATTATTATTATCGGATTATAACCTTATGCAAGTCATGGAGATTAATATCACCAGTAATAAGACTCATCGATCCCTCACACCCCCTGATAAGATGACATCATCTCTATGGTATTCTTGCCCAAAATGCAAAACTTCAGCCTAACTTTGAGGAAACATAGACAAACATAAATTGAGGGACATTTTACAAGACATCTGACTAAAATTTTTCAAAAGTATTAAGGTTTTGAAAGACAAAGACTGTCTGAAGGTCAGAAACTGGAGAACAAAGGACACGGCAACTCAATGCAATGCTGGCTCCTAAAGATCCAGAAATAGAAAATGGATAAGGGTGTATGGGAACCCTGTACTATTTTTGCAAATCTTTTGTAATTCTAAAATTATTTTAAAAGGAAAATTTAAAAAAATTATGGCTAGGAAACACAACATGAGAAAATAAACTAAAACTATGTTACTCAAACCCAGTACTCAGTATAACCAATCTTTTACACTATAATTTATATTTATTTACATTTCTATAACTCAGAAGTTTGAGTTGAACATTATTATGACATTTATGACCACAAAACTATTTACAATATAAGCAAGGAAAAAGCTGGAATGAATAGCAGTGGTCCTTTGTTCAATCACTTATTCAAACACTATTTAGTGCAAGTCTCCTATGTGCCGGTGGTTTAATGGCTTCTGGAGAAGCATGAGTGAGCAAGACAGAAACAATCTCTGCCTTCAGGGAACTTACATTCTATTTTGGGAGACCGATTAAAATAATCATATAACAGAATACAGTATTTAGTAACTAAAATAAATGCTCTAAAGGAAACAAAAACGTAGGCAAGATAGAGAGTAAGGGGAGTGGACAGACCTCCTGTGGAAAGGATGGTCAGGGATGGCTCTGGGAGCAGGTGACATGTAAGCTGAGACCTAGACCATGGAGAAAAACTGGCCCAGAAAAGAAAAGAGAGAAAATTCCAGGAAGAGGAAAAAACACGCACAACAGTCTTTGAACAGCTAAGGCTGTGGTGTCTTTGAAGAATTGAAAGAAAAACTAAACGAGTTCAACTCAGTATGTGATGAGCATGGAGAGACAGGGAGCTGGCAGAGATGCAGGACCTCAAAGGCAGTGGAAATGTGTTTAGATTTTTATTTCCTAAGCAAAATGGGAAGTCACCGAATGTTGTAAGCAAAATTTGAATTGGAGGGCATGGGAGGGTGTGGATTTCAGAAGGAGTTTCTTGTCAAAATTCAGGTAAGAGACAACCGTTCCCTGGGCTGAGGGCTTGCAGTGGAAGTGTAGACAAATACGCTGCTTGATAGAAGCTTTGGAGATGGAACAAACAAGAGTTATGGCGACCTGGATGTGGAGGGTGAGGGGAAGGGAAAAGTTGAGGCTGACTCTTGAGACTTTTGTTCTGAGTAATATTGTGAGAAAAAAAAAGCGAGTTTGTTGTTTGCTCTTTTAGGAAGAGCATACTCACCC
This sequence comes from Equus asinus, assembly GCF_041296235.1. Classification (NCBI taxonomy): domain Eukaryota; kingdom Metazoa; phylum Chordata; class Mammalia; order Perissodactyla; family Equidae; genus Equus; species Equus asinus. Next base: position 5,855,783 of record NC_091797.1, on the reverse strand, counting down.
TCCAAGACCTGTTATGTGGTTAGCCATGATGGAAAGGTTAGGGTCAAGAGTGAGCAAGACTCAGCAGGAGGTAGAAGGTAGAATTTACCATAAATAATTTATTTTTAAGAAGGCAATTTGAAAGGTGTGCTAGTGTCATAGGGGTCACAGTGTTTGTCCAGTAGAATATTCAAGATGTTGTGTTTCTTGAAACTTTAGTGTTCTTCCTTTAATTGCTGAAATGCAGTACTGTTTCTTTATGGCAATGCTGATAGCCCCCTAAGTAATTATGTACATGTGGCAATATTTCTAACATGGATAAGAGGTAGGGAAGAGGAAAAGATTATTTCTGGGTAGCTGAAATATGTATTTTTTTCCATTCTTCTACTTCATTATTATTTCTTTTTGTATTTTATGGTGCTTTTTTCTTATTGCGGTAACATTGGTTTATAACATTATATAAATTTCAGGTGTACCTCATTATATTTTGATTCCTGTGTAGATTACATCATGTTCACCACCCAAAGACTAATTATAATCCATCACCCCACACATGTGCCTAGTCACCCTTTCGCCCTCCTCCCTCCCTCCCTCCTTCCCCTCTGGTAACACCAATCCAATCTCTCTCTCTCTGTGTTTGTTTGTTATTGTTTTTATCTTCTACTTATGAGTGAGATCATATGGTATTTGACTTTCTCCCTCTGACTTATTTTGCTTAGCATGAAGCTCTCAAGGTCCATCCACGTCGTCACAAACGGCCAGATTTCAGCATTTCCTATGGCTGAGTAGTATTCCACTGTGTATACATACCACATCTTCTTTATCCATTTGTCCTTGTTGGGCACCTAGGTTGCGTCTGAGTCTTGGCCATTGTGAATAATACTGCGATGAACATAGGGGTGCATCTATCTTTATGCATTTGTGTCTTCATGTTCTTTGGATAAATACTCCTCAGTGGAATAGCTAAACTGTATGGTAGTTCTACTAATTTTTTGAAGAATCTCCATACAGTTTTCCGTACTGGCTGAACCAGTTTGCACTCCCACCAACAGTGTGTGAAAGTTACCTTCTCTCCACATCCTCTGCAACACTTGTTTCCTGTCTTATTAGTTATAGCCATTCTGATGGTAGTGAGGTGATATCTCATTGTAGTTTTGATTTGCATTTCCCTGATAATTAGTGATTTAGTGATGTTGAATATCTTTTTTCTTTTCTTTTTTTGTAGAAGATTAGCCCTGAGCTAACATCTGCCATCAATCTTCCTCTTTTTGCTAAGGAAATTGGCCTTGAACTAACATCCACACCCATCTTCCTCTATTTTATATGTTGATGCCTGCCACAGCATGGCTTGACAAGAAGTGTGTAGGCCTGCACCCAAGATCCGAACCAATGAACCCTGGACCGCCAGACTAGAATGTGCAAAATTAACCACTGCACCATCAGGCCAGCCCCATCTTGTTGAACATCTTTTCAGGTGCCTGTTGGCCATCCATATATCTTCTTTGGAGAAATGTCTGTTCAGATCTTCTACCCACTTTTTATTGGGTTGATAGTTTTTTTGTTGTTGAGATGTACGTGTTCTTTATATATTTTAGATAAACCCGTAATCAGATATATGGTTTGCAAATATCTTCTGACAGTTGTTAGGTTGCCTTTTCATTTTGTCAAAGGTTTCCTTTGCTGTGCAGAAGCTTTTTAGTTTGATGAAGTTCCATTTCTTTATGTTTTCTATTATTTCCCTTGCCCGATCAGATATGGTACTTGAAAATATGCTGCTAAGATTGATGTTGAAGAGCACATTGCCTATGTTTTCTTATAGAAGTTTCATGGTTTCAAGTCTTACATTCAAATCTTTAATCCATTTTGAGTTAATTTTTGTGTATGGTGTAAGATAATGGTATACTTTCATTCTTTTGTGTGTGACCATTCAGTTTTCCCAGCACCATTTATTGAAGAGACTTTCTGTTCTCCGTTGTATGTTCTTATCTCCTGTGTCAAAAATTAGCTGTCTACAGATGTGTGGGTTTATTTCTGGGCCCTCGATTCTGTTCCATTGATCTGTGTGTTTGTATTTGTGCCAGTACCATGCTGTTTTGGTTATTGTAGCTTTGTAGTATATTTTGAAATCAGGGAATGTGATACATCCAGCTTTGTTTTTTCTCAGGATTCCTTTGGCTATTTGGGGTCTTTTGTTTTTCCATATAAATTTTAGGATTCTTTGTTCTATTTCTGTGAAAGATGTCATTGGAACTTTGATAAGGATTGAGTTGAACCTGTAGATTGCTTTAGGAAGTACGGACATTTTATCTATGTTAATTCTTCCAATCCAAAAGCATGGAATAGCTTTCCATTTCTTTGTGTCTTCTTCAATTTCTTTCAACAATTGTTTTGTAGTTTTTGGTGTAGAGAAGTTTCACTTCTTTAGTTAAGTTTATTCCTAGGTATTTTATTCTTTTTGTTGCAATTGTAAATGGGATTGTAGCCTTAATTTCTCTTTCTGATACTTCATTGTTAGTGTGTAGAAACACAACTGATTTTCATGTCTTGAGTTTGTATCCTGTAACTTTACTGTATTCATTTGTTATTTCTGGAATTTTTTGGTGGAATGTTTAGGGTTTTCTGTATATAAAATCAAATATATATAAACTGCAAATAGTGACAGTTTCACTTCTTTCTTTCCAATCTGGATGCCTTTTATTTCTTTTTCTTGCCTGATTGCTCTGGCTAGGACTTCCAAAACTATGTTAAATAAGAGTGGCAAAAGTGGCCATCCTTTTTTAGTTCCTCTTATTAGAGGGATAGCTTTCAGTTCTTCTCCATTGAGAATGTTATTAGCTGTGGGTTTGGCATATATGGCCTTTACTATGTGTAAGTACTTTCCTTCTAAACCTATTTTATTCAGAGTTTTTATCATAAATGGATGTTATATCTTGTCAAATGCTTTCTCTACATCTATTGAGATGATCATGTGATTTTTATTCTTCATTTTGTTAATGTGGTGTGTTGCATTGATTGATTTGCAGATGCTGAACCATCCCTGCATCCCTGGAATAAATCCCACTTGATCATGGTGTATGACATATTTAATGTATTATTGTATTTGTTTTGCTAATATTTTGTTGAGGATTTTTACATTGATGTTCATCAGTAATATTGGCCTGTAATTTTCTTTTTTTGTGTTGTCCTTGTCTGGTTTTGCTATCAGGGTAATGTTGGCTTCATAAAATGAATTAGGAAGCTTCCTCTCTTCTTCAACTTTTTGGAAGAGTTTGAGAAGGATAGATAATTAAGTCTGAATGTTTGATAAAATTCACCAAGGAAACCATCTGGTCCTGGACTTTTATTTTTGGGGAGGTTTTTAATTACTGTTTTGATCTCCTCACTGGTGATTGGTCTATTCAAATTCTCTGTCTGTTCTTGATTCAGTTTTGGAAGGTTGTATGATTCTGAGAATTTTTCCATTTCTTCTTGATTATCCAATTTGTTGGTGTATGGCATTTCATAGTATTCTCTTATAACCTTTTCTATTTTGGAGGTGTTCGTTGTAATTTCTCCTCTTTCATATCTGATTTTATTTATTTGAGCCTTCTTTGTTTCTTGGTGAGTCTAGAAGGGTCTGCCAACTATGTTTATCTTTTCACATAACCAGCTCTTAGTTTCATTGATTTTTTTCTATTGTCTTTTAGTCTCTATTTCATTTATTTCTGCTCTGATTTTTATTATTTCTTTCCTTCTACTGCTTTCGGGCTTCATTTGTTCTTCTCTTTCCAGTGTCTTTAGGGGCACTTTTAGATGTTTATTTGAGATTTTTCCTGTTTGTTGAGGTAGGCCTGTATTGCTATAAACTTCTCTCTTAGAACCACTTTTGCTGTTTCCCATACATTTTGGCATGTCGTATTTTCATTTTCGTTTGTCTCAAGGTATGTTTTGATGTGTCCTTTGATTTCTTCATTGACCTAATAGTTGTTCAGTAGCATTTTGTTTAATCTCCACATATTTGTGGCTTTTTAAATTTTCTTCCTCTAGTTGATTTCCAGTTTCACACTGTCGTGGTCAGGAAAGATGTTTGGTATTATTTTAGTCTTCTTAAATGTATTGAGACTTGTTTTGTGGCCTAATATGTGATCTGTACTGGAGAATGTTCCATGTGCATTTGAAAGGAAAGTGCATTCTGTGGTTTTTGGATGGAATGCTGTATATATGTTTACTAAGTCCATCTGGCCTAATGTGTTGTTTAAGACCAATGTTTCCTTACTGGCCTTCTGTTTGGATGATCTACCCATTGGTGTAAATGTAGGGTTAAACTCGACTACTATTATTGTGTTACTGTCGATTGTTCCTTTTACATCTGTTAATAATTGTTTTCTATATTTAGGTGCTGCTATGCTGGATGCACAGATACTTACAAGTTATATCCTCTTGTTGGATTGTTTCTTTTATCATTATGTAGTACCCTTCTTTGTCTCTTGTTACAATTTTTGTTTGAAAGTTTATTTTGTCTGAAATAAATGTTGTTACCCCAGCTTTTTTTTCATTGCCAGTTGCATGAAGTATCTTTTTCCATCCTTTCACTTTTAGTTCGTGAGTGTCTTTAGTTCTGAAGTGTGTCTGATGGGTCTTGTTTTTTATCCAACCAGCCACCCTATGCCTTTTGATTGGAGCATTTAGTCCATTGACGTTTAAAGTAGCTATTGATAAGAATGTGCTTACTGTCATTTTTTAACTTTTTTCTGGGTGTTTTAGTAGTTCTTCTCTGTTCCTTTCTTCTTCTCTTGCTGTCTTCTCTTGTGGTTTGATGGCTTTCTTTGCTATTATGTTTGGGTTCCTTTCTCGTAATATTTTGTGCATTTATTATAGGTTTCCAGTTTGTGATTACCAGGAGGTTCATATATAATTACCTACGTATATAGCAATCTATATTGAGTTGATGGTCTCTTTAGTTTGGCCTCTTGCTAAAAGCTCTACTCTTTTACTCCCCATCTCTCATGTTTTATGTTTTTGATATTATATCTAACGTCTTTTTTTTGTGCATGTGTATCCATTACGCTCTTATTGGAAATAGATAATTTTAGTACTTTTGTCTTTTCACCTTCATATTACTTTCATAGGTAGTTCATCTGCTACTTTTGCTGTATATTTGCCTTTACTGTGATTTTATTGCTTTTTTTTGATAATTTTCTTTTTCCTATTTGTGCTATTCTCTTTTGCACTTAAGTAAGTCCCTTTAGCATTTCTTCTAAGGCTGGTTTCTTGGTGATAAACTCCTTTAGTTTTGCTTGTCTTGGAAACTCTTTATCTCTCCTTCCATTCTGAATGATAACCTTGCTGTGTAGAGTATTCTTAACTGTAGGTTTTTTCCTTTCAGCACTTTAAATATATCATGCCACTCCCTTGTAGCCTATAAACTTTCTGCTGAGAACTCAACTGATAGCCTTATGGGATTTCCTTTTAGATAACTTGTTACCTCTCTCTTGTGGCTTTTAGGATTCTCTCTTTATCTTTAATTCTTGACATTTTTATAATGTGTCTTGTTTTGAGTATCTTTGGGTTTCTCTTGTCTGGTGCTCTCTGTGATTCTTGTACCTGGATGTCTCTTTCCTTCCTTAGATTAGGAAAGTTTTCAGCTATTATTTCTTCAAATAGATTCTCTGCCCCTTTGTCTCTGTCTTCTCCATCTGGGACACTATGATATGGATGCTAATGCCCTTGATGTTGTCCCAGAGGTCTCTTAGACTATTCTCGTCCTTTTTTCTTTTATCTATTCAGCTTGGGTGATTTCCTCTCATCTTTTTTTCTAGCTCACTGATCCATTCTTCTGTATCATCTACTCTGCTATTGAGTCCCTCTGGTGGATTTTTCATTCCAGTATTGTATTCTTCATTTCTGATTGGTTCTTTTTTATATTTCCAATTCTCTGTTGAAGTTCTCACTGAGTTCATCCATTCTTCTCCCAAGATCAGTGAGCATCCGTATGACTTTTTGTTTGAACTCTTTGTCGGGTAGATTTTCATATCTCTTTCATTAAGTTCTTTTTCTTTGATTTTATCCTGTTCCCTTACTTGGAATATATTCCTTTGTTTCCTCACTTTGCCTCTTTCTCTGTGTTTATATCTGTGTATTAGATAGGTTAGCTATGTCTCTTGATCTTAGAGAGGTGGCCTTATGTAAGAGCTGCCTTATGAGACCCAGCAGTGCACTTCTCTCTCGTCATCAGTTCCAAATGTTCCAGGAGTTTCTCCTGTGTGGGCTACATGTGTCCTTCTGTTGTGGCGGGGTTGCTCTTGCTGCAGGTGCCCAGGGAGGCTATGCTGTCTCTCTGGCTGTCTGGTCATAATTCTCAGATGCATGTGGCTGCTATAGACTTTCTGTCACTTTATTGGGTGTGAGGAGCCTCAGCACAGTTGGCTGCAAGGTCTAATAACACATTCCTATTGCAGTTTTTCTGTTATGTCAGTATGCCCCCTGTGTGGCTGGTTGATAGACTCAGAGGCTTACAATTGCTGTAGGTTTCTGGCCTGCAAAGCTATTGTCAGCTCTTTCAGGATTGCAGCTGAGTGGGGTTGGCCCCAGGCATGAGAGCACCCAATTGTTTCAGGCTTTGGAATGTGGGGCCAATCCCCTATGTGGCCATTTGAGAAGCACATGTGTTTTTCAGCTAAGCCCCACTGCCTGCACAGCCACACACCTTGTCAACAGAGTCCTGCCCTTTGTGCACGCCCTGACCCAGTGAAGCAGACCCATTTGCCCCATGGCAGAGGCCCAACACTCTCCATCATGCCCCTCAGCCTACACTTGCTCCTTGCACATGCCCTACCCCACAAAGGTGGACCTGCTTACCTTGCTGCAGAGGACCCAAGTACCCAGCCTGTGCAGGCTCACAAGTTGCCTGAGGGCTTGCTCTTGGGTGGGGCCAGTCCCTGGGGTGTTCTGCTTGCCCTGGCTGAGCTGGATTAAATCAGTGCTCTAGGGGGTGGGACAGACCGTGGGCTAACAGGGCAGGGGGAGAACTCCAATGGCATCTGCCAGCATCTGTGTCTAGGTCACAATAATGCCTGCTGCCAATGTCTCAGTCCCTGGAAAGGTCTCAACTCTCACCAAGATGCACCTAGAGCCTATCAAGTGAATCTCTTTTCACCAAAGGACTGTGTACCTTTCTTTCTGGTCATGTTAGGTTGTTTTCCAAAACAAGTGAAAATGTGTATGGGCCCTTTAAGAGCAAGCTTTATTCCCCCTTATGTCCAACAGCTTCTCTGGAAGTGTTGTTCCCTGTTGTTGTTAATAGCCAGCAAAGCCAGGTATTATGACACTCATCTCAGTTGTTCTGAGTCCAAAAGCTGCTTATAGTGGCAACACTCCCTGCACTAAGGTCCCCCACCCTCCAGGGAAGGCTTTATACTTTAGGATTGCTCCCTGCCATGAAGTGCCATGGCTTGTGAAGGTGACTTTTTTTTTCTCTTCAGAAGGAATTTCTGCCTCTTCCACCTCAGTCAGCACTGTCCCTTGTTGCAGTGGTTCTTTTTATCCAGTTTTCAGTTTTCTCTCAGGGGCAATTATTCCAAGAATAGTTGTAAATTTGTTGTGTCCGTGGGAGAAGGTGAGTTCAGAGTCTGCCTGTGCCGCCATCTTGACACTGTCTCTGCATTCTTCTACTTTAAAATAATTCTTACAGAGAATACTTATAACTTTGCAACTTGAAATAAAGTAATGGTTGCTATCATGTATTAACTACAGAAAGTGTTCCAAAGTATGCTGGTCTGGTGAAAAAAAAAAAAAACTATAACCAAATAATTGTTATAGATGAATATTGATTGATTTTGGATTCAAATATTATGTTTTATTTTCCAAGGAAATTAACATATTAAATATGAAAGCAAATTCATATTAGTACTCACAAGAATTGTAGACAGAAACTTTATTTTACTTGCTATTTTTTGACGTAAGGTATTTTTGAGTCATTCACAAAAAGATCACACTTTTAAAAGAATAATATTCCCTTGTATTTTATTAACGTACATTTAAGTCATAGAAGTTTCCTAAATTTTACTTATTAAATAATGATAATTCTTCCATTCTAAATTCAGTTAGCATAAAGGGAAATTGACCAATATTATCTTTCTTTCTGCTGTGAGTGTAGATGGTAACACATAATTCACATCAGTGGCTGACCTTGACTTGGCTTAAGGAACCCAGGTGAAACTGTCATGCTTAAAAATATGTTGAGAAGAATTATATTATTCCATTCCAAGCTCTTAAAGTGACTTTAATTAATATAACTGATATCTAGATTTCAAAATCACATGATTTACTTTTACAGTCACGTCTCCCAAAGCATGAAAAGTATATTCTACTGTATATTTTATATGTATATATACATTTTTTATATTTCAGTGGCAAAGAAATTACTTATCTCTATTGAAATCTAAGGACCTTTTAATTTATTTTTTCAAAGATTTTATTTTTTTCCTTTTTCTCCCCAAAGCCCCCTGGTACATAGTTGTATATTCTTAGTTGTGGGTCTTTCTAGTTGTGGCATGTAGCATGCCACCTCAACATGGCTTGATGAGCTGTGCCATGTCCACACCCAGGATTTGAACTGGCGAAACCCTGGGCTGCTGCATCGAACAGCGCAAACTTAACCACTCGGCCATGGGGCCGGCCCCTAAGGAGCTTTTACTTTTATATGGTCTTTATTTACTTCAATAAATACAAAATTTTGTCTTTTTCCTAGCATGTTTTGTAGCAAGGAAAAGAAAACCTACTCAAATTAGCTTATAGAAAAAATGATTTTAACAATGAATAAAACCGATGACTTTATGGGCACCCACATACAAGAAGTGAAGTAAAATCAAGTCACAGAGTGACTGGAACTGGTGGTTTGTTACTCACATTTGCATGGTTTCAGGTGTCTCCACTTCTCTGTAGAGCCTTGTTTCTGCTTACAGCGCTCTTAGTATCTGCTGCCCATACCTCTGTTTTGTGCGTGACCCTGGCTTCTCAGAGTCCTTATCCTGTTCCTAATTTTCTGTAAGTCTAGACCTCCGTTGTCCAACACTGTCTACCTTTCATGAACTCAGAGGCTTGTTTTCAATTAAGAGTAAAGAGAATTAGTTGAGAGCTGACTATGGTTATTTCAGTTAGCTAAGGCTGAACATTTAGGCTCGGGGTAAGTGTTCCTTAATTCCCAAAAGAGAAAACACAACTTAGACCTTTATTCATTTCCTTCAGTTTGAAGACTATTAAGGAGCTTTGGACTTATACCCTTGACTAAGGGAATGTACGTACACAGTAATAATTTTATTAAATAAAATTCTATCAGTATTTATTGAAAATTAGCATTGAGTTGACAGGCAAGTTTCATACCCATTGATAAGTCTTGCTGAGTATAGTGTTGAGAAAGATTCCAAGGTTTAATGTGAGTTTGTAGTCAAGGGTGCCAAGTTAATTAGTGATGCAGCCTATTGGCATAGAAGAGTGAGAAAGAGGCTTGAATGCCACATACTTGCCGTCATATAAAGGCAGTGAAAAAATAAGAGAAGAATGCCAGTCCTCAGTACCAACAATTTTCAATCTTTCACTAAGAATCATCTTGTGAGCTCATAAAAAATTCAGATTGCTGGTATCCACTCTGGAGATTATTATTTAGTAGGTTTGGGATCAAGTTCCTTAATCAGCATTTCTTTCAAGCACCCACCTGAGTCTGATGACAGTGGAGTGATATCCATACTTTGAAAGCAATGTTGTTTGTTTTTTTTACTAAGTTTCTGTTCTCCCTAGAGCCCTGAAAATGACAGTCAACTAGATAGTTCATCGAAATGATATAATATCAGAACTAGTGAAAAGGTGAAGGGCTCGCCCAATACCCAATCTTCTGCATGAATTCTTATAAAACAAACAAATAACAAATAAAATATATTTCATAATCATTCAGACTGTTTACTCAACCCCAAGCATGGAGTGTCTTTGATGTCCTAGGGTATCTTTGCTAATTTTATGAGTCAAGTCAATTTATCTATAGATTCCACCAACCAGACCTACTTTTGTCTTTTGTGATGAGCCCAACCAATTCTAATCACTTTTTCCACAAGTGGTCTCCCTATATTCTCTTTCCGAGTAACCTCCTTTCTTTAATATGTGCTGATTTGTGGTTTAAGTTCCTTTTCCATCCGAGTTATCCAGTAGTTTGCTCTTGCCTCCCATAACCATCTTGCCCAGGTTTAAACACAGTTTTCTGTGTTTCCATGTGCTCTATGGCATGAATGGTCCATTTTGATCCCCTTTCGTGATCCAGTCATCTTATATCCACGACTGTAGCACTTCAGCAAAACCCTGGAGACATTGCCGTGTAGTATTGTGGTTAAATACGTAAGAGTTGGCCTGAGACAGAAGTGGGTTTGAATTCTGTCTCTGTTACTTAGAAGTCTGAACCTGTGAGAGGTTGTTACATATGGATGGGTGGTAAAAAATTTTTGAGGAAATGTGTTTAATTCATTTTATTTTCATAATGCGGAAAAAATTAATAAAAAATGTGTTAACATGACGATGAAAAATTCAGTTTTAACATTTTAAGTAGTTTTCACTGGAGAAAAAATTAAAAGAAAAAAACAAGTTAGAAATATAATCATGACTGTTTGGTAAGTTATTAGCTGTTCAGGGAATCAGATTCTATGACCAGATGCTTATCATTCCAAACGGAACTACTCCTAGCCAGCACTGCAGGCATGATCTTTTCTAGAGACAATATCTCCCCTGCCGAAATGTCCTGTTTGCTTGGATCACATCAGCAGGTGGGCAGACCTCCCTGTTGCTGCTGTTGCCTGCCTGCATACCTCCCGGCATCTGGAGGCCTGACCTCCATGCCCAGTGACCCGATCTCCCTTACTCCTTCCCACAAGCTCTTTATCATCTACTCTGAATTATCTAATTATTGTTCTTAATCCTTGTGACAGAAACTGCCATTTGCCTATTCTCTATCCAGTCAAGTCTCACCTTCTTCCTCATCAACAGAAAGCTGATTTTGTTGGGAGTGGAATGTGCCTGGCAAAGAGAGCAGCATTTTCTAGTTCCCTCTACAAACAGGGATAGCCTGTTACTAAGTCCTGGCCAATGAGCTTTAACGGTACTTTTTGTTCATGAAAATTGTGAACACAGAAGAGGAGGGGGTTTAAGTCAACTGGCATATGTCGTTTTGTCTTTCCTTTTTCTTACTACCTGAAAAGCAAATGGGATGATGAGGATCCTAATGGTCCTCTTGTAAGTATGCAGTTACTTTGAGGCTAGAAGCCTAAGAATGGCAGAGCATATACATGGAAGCAAGCGGGAAATGAATAACATCATTGACTTGGCCTGAAAAGCCCAAGTATACTGTCCATTATTTGAGAGAAATACGAGTCTCTATCTTATTTTAAGCACTATTTTCTGGTTTCTGTCACTCAGAGTCTAACACATTGATACATCACTCTGAGAAGTGACTCAGATAAAAATGGTTCTGATAATGGTTTCATAGAATCCTGTAATTTTCCAGTGGAACCCTTTCTGGCTTGTACACTTATTCATTTCAACTACGGAGGAGTTAGTAGGAAAGAAAAGATTGCCAGTTATTTGAGTTACGAAAAACTTAGAGGAAATTAAATTCTAAGCCAAATGTTTCCTAGCTGCTTGTGAAAAGTATTAGTGAATAATTAAGAGCTATAAATATTTTGAAGAACAAAATAAATTAGCATGTGTGGTAAAATACTTTCTATAAAACTCCTAATCCACGAAATATCACATTCCTTAAAATTGGTTAGAAAAAAATGCGTTTTGAGGTATTATTGGGACTTTGGGTAGGACAGATAATACTTTGCAGTCAGGAGTTGCCCTATACTTTTCAGAAAGTTTCACATTTCTGAATTCCACCCACTAAAACAGTGTTCTAGCCCCATTCATGGTGAGGGTCAAAAACTGCATCCTGAGCAGATATTAGCCCTCTGCCCCTGCTGTTCTCATCTCTTCCTCCCTCACCTCCTCCGTGAAATCCACTGGGTCAGGTGGAATCTGAGACGGTTCTGCCCTGAGAACATATTTCGTTGATTCTTCCTTTTATTTCACCTGTAACACATTTAAATCTCTATCTATCTCTATTGATTTGAAATAGTGAAGTCAGGTAACCTTTATTTTTCTCTAATCATGTCCAACCAGCCTTTCCCTCCTCTCTTGATTTCCATGAAATATGTTGGAAGATGCTGATTGGCATAAATTTTAAGTATGTATTAACAAAATAGGGATCTATAATGGAAACAACAGGGAATTTTAGTATAAATCCACTACTACCTTGCTACAAACCTCTCAGAGTTTTTATTTATCAGTGAAGTATGGTTAATAGCACCTTCAATTTCTACCACATGGCAGTGTTATTAAAATCATATGAGATGATGCATGTACAATCATTTTACATGAAACATTGGGATAGTGATATTTCTTTGAAATGTCTATATATTCATATATTCATGAATATATTTCTTGAGGCTCAAATAATCAGATCATTAGATCCATCAGTTTCACATTAGTTATATCAGACATAATGATAGGGAAAATTATGAATATGCCATATTTCCTTATTTATATTTAAATTTATATTTAGAGTGGCTGTGAAAGAATCACAGATATTTGTAACCATTCCCCATGACTCATAACCCATTTACACTGATATTATTGATGTATACTTGGTACAGGATCTGTTTTCCAAAAAAAATAAATAAAATATATTTAACAACGTTTATAGGGCATATACTTTATGCCAAACTCTATTCGTTAGTATTAAGTAATTTAACCCACCTGATAAACTTATAAGGGAGATACCATTTTAAAGATGGTGAAAGTAAGGCACAGAGAGTCTAAAGATCTTATAAAATATTTTATGGTTATTAAGTGTTGGAATTCATATCGTAATACAGGCAGTCTGACGAAAGAGTTCATATTCTTTTTTGAAGAAGAAGATTAGCCCTGAGCTGACATCTGATGCCAATCTTCCTCTTTCTTGCTGAGGAAGACTGGCCCTGAGCTAGCATCCATGCCCATCTTCCTCTACTTTATACGTTGGACGCCTACCACAGCATGGCTTGACAAGAGGTGCCGTGTCCGCACCTGAGATCCAAACCGGCGAACCCTGGCCACCAAGAAGTGGAAAGTGTGAACTTAATCGCTGCGCCACTGGGCTGGACCCAAGAGTTCATGTTCTTAACCACTAAAAATAGAAAGAACTTATATATTTTATGTAAAAATTTTTTTGATAAAATAGTCATTCTATTTTAAATTTTTAAAAGACACTTTAAATTCTAAAAATCGAATATTCTTCAGTTTTGCCACCTGATGGCTGCTTAGTCAAATTTATATTCTTGACTTTCTCCAAAAATAAATATCTGATTTAAAAATGTCTAATGAAAGCTTCGATTTGTGAAGGTTCTATTTGTTTTCCTCTTGCTGTTTGTGGCAATAATGGAAGTGGCTGTTTTTGTTTAGATATAGTAGGCAGCATTGTCGCAGGAGAGGGTAAGGCAGAAAGGAAAGATGGAAAATATTAATATACTACAGTTATAAGTGTTTTTAAAGTAGAAACTGTATAAAATGTTATAGATATTCTTAACCTTTCTCTAATGACTCATGACACAAAAGTGGGGGAAAAAACCAAGATAATATTAAATTGTGAAAATAGTCTGCAAGAATTTTAAATAATACATTATCCCATACTTTTATATATTACACATTTAAATGAAATATATTTTGTATAAAAACCAGTTTCATAAAGTAGCGTCATTAACACATTTGATAGCTTCTGTGTTTAAATATGGGCAATGTGATCCTACCAGCACCTATTATTTTTCTCATTTTCTTACAACGATTTACTTTCAGAACATGTCAAAGGCATGAATTTATTTTCTTCGTTTAAAGCCAGTTAAAATATTTGCAGTGTTAAGATTAGTTTTTCCTATTCTACTGAATCATTTTCTTACTATCAATATGCCAGAATAAAAATCTTCTAATTTCTACAATTAAATTTTCATGTACGATGTCATTTTAACTAGTCTCATTTTGGTAATTTTAAAATTGAAAATTAATATATAAAATGAAAGTCACACCCAATTTTGGATACTATTTCTGATCATATCAAGTTTATGAAAATTACTAACAAGCTATTTTCTTTCCCAAATAATTGTATCTGTTTCTTTTTCATTGATCTGGTGTTTGACATACATTTGCTAACAAGAATCATGAGAGATATTTGGGTAATTTACATAAGACTTTAACGTAGACAATAATCATCTGGACATAAAACTAAGTCTCAAATAATGATTTAAACTCCCTCCTTCATGCACAGAATGGAAACAAAAATATACTTGCATGTAAAGAACTGGTAAAAATTTTAAAAAATATTTATTGAATGTGATAAATATGTTTCATTGTTATGAATTACTACTGAATATAATGAAATATAGACAATACCAATTAGATAAGGAAATTTTCTAGCTTTTTTTGTTTGCATTTTAAATATAATGATATCATTCTTGCAATAATCTTAGCTTACTTTGCGAGAAAATTCTGTTATCAACAGGAATATATTTTCTTTTAAAACTGCGATATTTTGTAAATATTTAAAAAGAAGCCAGTAAATAGTCACAATTTTATGTCTGTGAATTAGATGATACGTAAATTGGACCTAAGTATGAAATGAAGAATTTGTTACTGAACTTGTAATTTCCAGATTTCCAAACTCGTGTCCTACAGTTACAGGCTTGTCATGTGGTAGTACATTTTGATGACATCTGAATGTTTGATAACTTGTATGGTTACTAAATAGGCACAGAATAGATATTAGTTTTAAAAAAGAAAAAGAGAGCAACCATCTTGCACAAACTTGTACAGCGTCAGCCCTCATCTGTCACATCACGATTTGGCCATTAACAGATTTCTGATGTCCTTTGCCTTCTGGGCTGTTCTCTCAGATATCCAGTGCCTTTCTCCCTTACCCTTTTAAATCTACTCGTTTCTCACCTTCAAAGTGACTATTATTTGACCACTTTATTTAAAATTGCACACACGCCCTATCACCCTTATCCTACTCAATTATTCTCCATAGCACTTTTGTGTACATCATATTTTATTGGCACAAAGCAGTGCCTATTTATTTCTGTATTGGCTGTGGCTGCTTTGCCCCTACAGTGACAGGTTTGTGTAGTAATGAGAGAGTCCACATGGCTAACAAAGGTTAAAGCACTTACTAGAGAAAATGCTTGCCAGTCCATGGCCCAAATAATTCACTTACATGTTTTGTTTGTTGTCTATCTCGCCACAGTGGATTATAAATTCCATGGAAGCAGAGATTTTCTTTGGTTTTATTTTTTCTCTTTATCACTTCTGTATCCCCAATGCCTATAATAGCACCTGGTACATAGTAGGCATTTAATAAATATTGATGTGTAAAGGGGTGAATAAACAAAAAACATACGTGAAATGCTGATACCTTTATCCATATATTTGCTCTCTTCACTAGTTAATCCTTTAATGTTTTTTAAAAGACAATTTTGTGTTTCATAAAAAATAGCAGTAATATATAAACTTAGAATATAGAAATGCAACAGTATATAAAATTATTTACAGGAAGCATTATAAATTGTGGCCAATTGCACACAATTAAAATAAAAAATAAACTATTAAATGATTTGTAACAGCTTTCTAATATCGTAAATATGTGGTGTGTTCAAATTTTTAAGTTGAATAGGCATAATTCACTGTCAGAAATAAAAATAGAAATACTTTCATCTCTTTAAAGTAGAAGTGACAGTAGATATGACTATTTTTCTTTTAATGTGACCATAAATGAAAAACGAATTTATGAGGTGGAAGGACTCTGAAAGGAAGAAGCTGCTTCATTTTAGTGTTCATAATAGACAAGAAAAGTAATGTGAAGAATTCTCAGACTTGAACAAAAGATATTAGGAAAGTAGATTTCACAAGGGTCATGAAAAATATAACACACAATTCCAACAGCCTTTAGGTGTGAACATAGCTTAAAATGAATGCAAAAATGTGCTTAGGAAATTCTGATAAAACTGTATGAGGCAGAATCAGTGAAGAAGGACAGAATGAAACACCTAAGAAATCTGAGTAGTTGCTCAAGTACTGGTTATGCTAAAAGCTTATGTACATAAAATTGTCATACATTTTCAGTCAGGTAAACCGGAGATGAGCTCAGACTTGAAAAATGATGAGGGTCAGAAAAATGCTTGTTCCCATTTCTATGAGCCCAAAGACGAAAAGGAAAAGAATTGTGCCCGCTGATGGGTGAAGATGTGTAATGCCCTACATTGAAAATAAGAAAAAATAACTCACCACCTTGCTGTGGCAAACTGGATTCCCAAGTGCTAGGAAACAGATTCTGAGACAAAGGTTAGCCTGCAGGATGTTTACTGGGGACTTCTCTTGAGTTGAACACTTGTGGAGTGGAGCGAAATAAAGAATTGGACAAAGGGAGAGGAGTTGCCCATCAGAATTTCCCCAAATTGGGGTGAGATAACCAGACTATTATATCTCCATGTCGATCAGTCATTGAAGGAAGCTGCCACTGGAAGGAATAATAGTGTGGGTCAAGGAGGGTTTCTTCAGCACAGCAATCTGCAAATAGGGCTAAAGCTGAAAATGCCTTTTGGCAGCACTCACAATTGTGTCAGTGACAAGGGCAATTAAAGGGAGATTTAGGCAGTGCATCATAATGTCAACTACAGTCCTCTTACTTGAGTAGGTTCTGGGACTAGTTCCTCACGGATCCCAAAGGACCTTTCTTATTGAAGTACTCAGAAGATGAAAGTCAGCGGAATCGGTATGAAGCCCTGCTTTTGCAGCTAATGTCAGGACCACAGCAAGACAATCATGATCCTCATCCTCTGCTATACATTCTTAATTCTCCTCACCTTTTGGTGGTTTATTTTGTGTCGTGACCCACACCTCATCCCTGAGAGTTCTAAGACATTGGTTACCATGTTCTTCTCAGGCTGGGGTTGCTTCACTTTTCATTTATTCTTATTGTTCATGGCTTCTATACCTTTGCAGAGTTTTGGTCTAGTAAATTTATCCATCATTGAGTGTGGGATATTGAAGTCTCCAGCTATTATTGTTGATTTGCCTATTTCTCTCTTCAACTTTCAGTATTTCCTTCCTATATTTCTGAGCTCTGTTTTTACATGTGTATATATTTACAATTTTTATATCTTCATAGTAATGAACACTTTTATCATGATGAAATAGATTTCTTTGTCTCTAGTAACATTTTATTTTAAAGCTAATTTTGATAGAATTAATGTAGTCATTTCAGCTCTTTTATGGTTTCTTCTTATGGTACATCTTCCTTCATTTTTTATTTTCAGCCTATTTGTATCTTAATGGGGATAAAATTTTGAGTTGTGGCTTGACAGGCTTTTTTCCTTCTCTTTCACCAATTTATTGATATCATTCCGTTGTTCTCTATCTTACATAGTTTCAGACTATAAGTCTTCTGTATTTCTTATTTTTTCCTCTGTATACTGTCTTTTCTCTGGCTCCTTTAGGATTTTTTCTTTGTCTTTTGCTTGTAGGATTTGAATATGACATATCTAGGTGACTTTTTTGCTGGAGAGGAATTTATCCTGCTTAGTTATCTCTGAGATTCTTGGATCTTTGGCTTGCTTTTTGTCATTAATTTTGGAAAAGTCCTCATCCGTTGTGTCTTGAAATATTTCTTCTTCTCTTTCTGGGATTCAATTACACATATGTTATAATATTTGACATTGGTTCATAGCTGTTGGTGATCTTTTTATAGTTTTTCCTCCTCTTTCTTTTTCCTCATTGTGTTTCAGTATGGATAATTTTTAATGACTCATCTTCAAATTCATTGATTCTTTCCTTGGATATGTTGAGTCTACTGAAGTGTCTGTCAAAAACTATTTTTTATAGCTTTAAAAAAATTTTATAGCATTTCCTTTTGATTTTTCTTTCAGTTTTCATTTCCTTCCTGAAATTTCAGTCTGATCTTACGCCTTGTCCATTAACACCATTAGCATACTAATTTTAGTTATTTAAAATTCTTTCAGAAGGTTAATGTCAGTGTCATGCTTGTGTGTGGTTTTGATGATTACTTTGTATCTTTTGAGTGACCTTTTCTCTTGCCATTTATTATATCTCTTTGTTATTGTTGTTAAAAGCCAGACATCTTGCGTGGGACAGTTGAGACTGAGAAAAATAATTTTGTGCCTCTTAATGGGCACTACTTTCCTTCTACTGAGCCATTAATGCAGGGTATTAAGTTAATATAATCAGAGTAGGGTTGGATTTGAGTTTTCCTCCTTGTTTTCTGGTTGCTGTGGCTACCCTCAATGAGCCACTTGTTTCAAATTCCTGTAGATATATCTTGTGTTTAGGATGCAGATTGACTTTTCAGAATAATCATGTTGAAGTGTGAAATTTAGGTTTCCCTTTGTGCTATGCCTCATGGAATGTTGTTTGCATTCTCTTGTCCCTTTCCTGTCCTTCTTCCAGGAGTAACCTGCTATTGATTGTAATTCAAAGTTTGTTAACTTGACAGGGAGGAGGATAGTTGGAGGAGTTAATTCTCTGTTGTTCTAATTAACTTCACTTCTAGGTATGCACTGTGTTTCTGGATCTCAAGAATTGGCTCTTATCTTTCCTTTCCCTCCAGTCACTGTGGTGGTGGGCAGATGTGTATTCTTGCTCTTCCCCAAGGTGCAGTTTTCTTTCTACATTTCTTCTTGCCCCACATTCAATGAGTTTTCACCAATGCCCTAAGAGCAACAATGCTTTGTGTCCTTAGACCCATAGATTAAGGCTTTGTTTCACAGTGGAGAAAGATCTGGGTGAAATTTCTTGCACTTTCTGCACAGCTACTATTCTCCCACTCCAGGCTTGCACCTAAAGGAATATTTCTTAGGGTTCTTTCTAATGTTTTCTGTGAGTTCTCAGTGGAGTTTGTAGAGAAATCGCCTTGAAGAGGGTATGAACTTTCTCAATTTCTGTAGCCACAGGTCACAGATTTGTATCATCTAAGTAAAAAAGTTTAAAGGTCACATTCAGCCTTTTCCAATTTTTCAGTTATCCTATCTGAACTCTTCTTACCAGTGTGGACTTGCTTCCACCCCAGATGAGCAAGAACTCACATCTACTCTCTCCTAACAGAAATCATCTGTTCTTAGATTTTGGCCAGTTTGTTGTTCTACAACCTTAGCCATGCAATGAGTTTGAAAAAAGTCCTAAATTTGAACTCAATTGGACTCTTTTTCATTATAAAGTGAGAGTGATGCTCCTTTCAGTTATCTTACATCTGGGAGTAAAAGTGCACTTAATTTTTAATTGTTAAGTAATTATTCTCAGCTTTTTATTTTTTTTCCAGATTGTATTAAGAATATAAGCATAGCAGTAGACACCCAGTTCCATTATTTTTATAGCCACTATTTCTCCCCTATTATACTTCTCATCTGAACATTTCATACCTTGAGTGAGTGAATGCATTCTCTCCAGAGTATACTGTATTGATTTACACCAATGAAAGTTTTATAAATTACATAGCTACCTTTTGTCGGGTACTATCTACAATTCATCTGCCTCCAAGCATAGGATTCTCACTGTTGTCAAGGCACCAAATGTTTTGACTCCAAAATTTCATCTTAAATTTGCTTTGTGACCATCTTAGCCCCAACCCGTTCAAGCTGGGTTCCACAGGAAGCAGAATACAAGCCATAGTTAACTGTGGAGGACATTTATGGGGAGTGCTTTTAGAATTAACACCCTTGAAAAAGAAGGAAAAAAGGTAGATTGGGCATCTGGAGACGTTGATCCAATGCAGTCCCAATAGTGGCTTCAGCCGGCCGCACAGGGATTTCTGGAATTAGGATGGCATATGAGAGTGGCCCTCTGTTGAAAGGAGGGACTTTATACCCCTGTACAATAGGTCACCGGAGGGTGATTCCCACAGAAGGAGCGTGACATTGAGAAAAGTAGTTTTCTTCAGCCGAGACTTATAGCCAAGACTTGGGAATTTGGCAGCACTCTCTGTAGGTGGGGGAATAACATCTTCATTCCAGAACAGAGATTTAGGCAGCATATTACAGTATCCATCGGCTTTATCTTTTGCTTATCTTTTCTCTGTCAAATAAAAGTACCTTAAAATTAATAGCCATAATTATTGGGGATTTGAAAATTGAAATATTTGCATTTCTCGTTCCACAGAGTCTACTGACTAGCTGGGAGAAAGAGAAGTAAGCAGGCAATAAAAATACTGTAGGGTGAACATCTATAATATCACTTGGTTGACAGCTTTTTCTTTTGATAAGGCTCCTGCCTCCTCCCACCTTAGAAATAGGAGCACCTGTGTCAATATAACTTAAATGTTTGCTTCAACAAACCTTCGTTCAGGAAGTTGAGACTGCAAACCAATACATAACTTCACTGTTTGCTTCAGGAAATTGTTGCAACAAAAGTATCTGAGAAAACAGTTTGCTCGTCTGAGCAAACAGCTATCAGACAACATTTTTCACACCTGGAGAGACAGCTCACTTATCATGACAACAGTCCATCGAAACTTACCTCAAAATCCTCACCCCACTTTGTTGACCAATCTTATACTATTGTGTAAAAAAATTGTTCAATTCTGAACAGTTCCTCCTCTCAAAAGACTCACTTTAAACCATTTGAACTGGGAAATATAATCCTATCAACGTTGTTCACTAACTTGCTCTGTTTGAGACACTACTAAGACCATGTCAAGGTAATGTTCTCTGTTGTTGCAGCAAATTTAATAAATTCAGATTGACTTAATAGATTTTTCTGGTGGTCTGTGGGGGAGACTATAATTGTCAGTTCTGAAGATCATCCCAAGGGCCTCCCATATCTTCTTGCTGGCACGGTTTAAGATCCTCTACTCAGAAACAGTGCCTTCCTCTGACACCTCATAAGTCACTTTTTGTTTTGAGTCTGTAAGGGGAAGCTCATAGACAGAGTGGGCATAGATCCAAGAAGTTTGCCCATGAAGATGGTCCCAGTGGCTGATAAGGTCAGAAAGTCTTATCATATTTGTATCTTTATAGGATAAACTTTTCCTTGGTCAACTTTACAAACATTATAAGGAGTTTCCTGTGTCTTGTCTTTGTCTGTTTATCTAGATCAGAAATTGCCAAATTATGGCCTGCCGGTGACACCTGTTCATTTATGTGTATGGCTGAGAATTGTTTATTTGGTTGCTTCTATCTAACATTGGGTGTTTTATTGCACCCACAACTGGCAATGGTTGGTGTTCAGCCAGGTGATGGAGACATTTGGTTTTATAAGCACCATTCTTACCAACCTTTGCAGTTCTCTTAAGGTCGTATCAGTCTCATTGGACCGCTGTGCCAAACACAGTTTTCTTCAGGTTTTAATCCACACTTTTATCTCTCTAACTGGCACAATTTCACCAAGGACAATTTGGAAATGCACTGGCAATTTCAGGGATATTTTGACCTGAAAAAGGGTATTCAATACAGAACATGGAGGAAAGAAACTCACATGATGAAATTCTTATCTGTCTACAGGGGGTTTCTTGGAGTAACATAGGAAACACCCTACTTTGTCTCCATACTTCAGAGATTCATAATCTGTCACACTTTCATCTGTATGTTTCTATTCATTATTTTCTCATCTATTTTATTTCCTCTTTTCAGGATTAAGTTCCTAGACTGTGAACAGATATTTATTAACTGTGTTATCCATAAGGTCCTATCATTAGTATTCGTCTTTGAATCCATAAGCACCCCTTGGTAAGAGTGTAATACCTGACTAAAATTAACTTATGATTTTGTTAAAGTGTGGAATCAAATTGACTGTGAGGCTTGTTCTCACTTTGTTTTGGGTGAATCTAGTTCCCTTTGATGCCACTTGAGTGGATCATTTGATTTGTAGGGTAATTGTGCTCAATCACTAAGCAACTTTTACATTATAAAATCCACAACAAGTTAGAAATCTCTAATCCACCGTACCGTCATATCTACAATGAGAGGTCCTTTCCCCAGCCCCAAAAGCACCAGGAAATCTTGCATAGGAACTAGCCTTGAAATCGAGTGTTTATGGAACTAGATCACGCAGAAGGACTATGGAATATACGTTGAATGTGTGTAAGCAGTCTCTTTATATAGCTCTGATAAGAAACATTTACTGTAAACGAATCTTCTGTTGACATCTATTCCTATCCCTGCCTGATAATCCGTCTTTTCTAAATGTGACTACCTAGTATCAGATTACACTTGTTGAGTAACACTGAAACAGAAAATACTATTCAGTAAATCATAAGGGTATTTGGGCCCAAAGAGATCACTGGGTGGCCCATAATGACTGCCATTTGTGAGCAGATTTATGGGAGAAAGCTAGTGTTTGGAAAACTAGTTTGGAAGCTGCTACAGTAATTGCAACAAAAGTTATGAAATATCGAGCTAAATATTGAAAGAATAAAGAAATAAGATGGATGCATCAGCAGGACTTGGAAATTTATTGATTTTTAGATCCCTAACTGAAAATATAGGAAATACCTACATACTTTATGTGAGATCATATTTTCAAAATGTTTATTGGTGAACCAACACTGGGGAATTGAAGAGACTGTCAGGATGGTTCTCCTTCACATTATAGTTCAGGGCCCTGGACTTACAGAGATTCTTTCATCTTCAAAACCATGTTACTAAAGTAACACATCGGAAAGAGTGGGGTGGCAATCACTATTCTAGGCATTCAGAAGGGGAAATGACATGCAGAGGCAGCCATGGAAAGATTTTATGGGTTATCTCTCAGTATGTCACACATCATTTTTGTTCACTTTGCATTGGCTAGAACTCAGCCCAAGAAAAGGAGGCTATACTGTATTTTAGTGAGCAGATAGTAGTCACTTCCAGAGTTATTAGCAAAATTCAATCTTGGATTCTTTGGAATGTGTAGCACTGTAAGTGTAGATGTAGAAAATATTACTCTGATTATGAAAATGGGGAAATGTTAAGATTTTGAACTTGAAGTTGATTCCTGAATATATTCTAGGGTAGATTCTTAAAGAGATAGTTTGTGAATTTTATAAAGAAAGTAATGACCACTCAGTGCAATTTGGGTTTTTTAATAAAAAGTCAGGCCAAACTAAAATACTACTATTATACAATTTTTGTGTTACCTACCTTGACGTTACTTTAAACAGTGTGTATCTAGATATAAGTTTATGTTTAATACATGACAACAGCTGAATAAGCAATGAGATGAGATGTGTGCCCAGGATCTTGGAACTAGACACACACCACGAAAGGGCAAGTCTCGGCAACAGACACCAGACATCATGCAGCCCCCTCAGGGATACACGGCTGCAAATGGAATGGGGCACCCCTTCAAAGGGATGTACTGTGAAGTATAAGGAGGTCCAGGCAAGGAGAATGTGAGTGAAGAGTCTGGAACCAGGCTGTAAGCATCTAAGAACAGGGGCTGGGTTTGAACGTGCCTGATCTCTGGACTTCAGTGTTCCTGGTAAGAGCTGGAGAGAATCATAATCCGATAGTATCTAAAGTATTGGGAAACTCCCCAAAACATCTTCTCATGTGAAGCCAAAGGTTGCTTCTCAGGCCAAGAATGGCTCTCTTGATTCTCTTTTTTTCCCTTGCTGTAGATTCTTTACTACTTGGATAGTTGGCATTATTCACATAAACCCTTGAAGTTCTGCTCCCATCAAGAAGGGGTGCAGAGCAGGATATAACTCCCTCTGCCCCCAATTTACCTTCCTTTTCGTTGCTGCTGTACTGCACCGCTCAGATCCCTCATCATGACTGAGGTACTCATTCCACATCTGCTGAGATCATTGGCAGCTGATGGCCCAAAGTGAGTCTCTTTCTTGGAATTGCTGTCAGCCAGAGAGATGTCACACTCAAATTCATACGCTTTCCCCTGGGTCAGGTTACATCCAATAGATGCTTATTGTTGGAGTCTAAAGGCTTGGTCCCCTTGCCTCAGAGGAGAACATCTCTGAAGGGCCATTCAAGCCCCAGCTTTCCAGTGAAATTAGCTGAGGCATTTGTTGCCACTGTATCACAGCTCAACCCATCTCTCTTCCAGATTCCACTTCTAAGTGTTGATCCCAAGAGTCATTTCTAATACATGTCCTACACAGCAATACCCACCTCAGTGTCTGCTTCCCCAAAATTGTGAGTTAAGACATTACCCTTGCCAGAGATAAAACCAAATCCTTTCATTTTAAAAGGTTTTGCTCTTACTCTGAATGGTTGGGGAGTGGGGAACATGAGATTTACAAAGGCTCTAGCATCTTACTCATTATATTAATAATATACATATATACATATAAAGTAATTTAATCCTACCAACCCTTGAAGTCATGGGTTCCTAAACTCTGTCAAGGTGACTCACAGGAGGTACTTTGCTGTATTTTCTAATCTTCAAAAAATCACAAGGATGCTCCAAATCTGTTGGATACTGTTTGGTCTACTGAATTGAGAGAGTTCACAGTTTCCACTTTCGAATGCATGTGATACCCTTGTGAAATTGGGTTTCTGCAGTTCCTATACTAAGAACCAAGTGCCTTGTGAAAATCACTGTGGGGCAGGAAATGAGTGTGGCAGGGCCCAGTCTGAATATCAGACTTGGGATGAGCGTGGTGCTCAGCACTCTCACATATCACAGTAGTGATAATTGTGGTTATTCAAAATAAATTAGGGGCTGGCCCCAAGGCCTAGTGGTTAAGTTCAGCGCACTCTGCTTCGGTGGCCCAGGTTCAGTCCCAGGTGTGGACCTTCACCACTCAGTGGTGGCCATGCTGTGGTGGCATCCCACATGCAAAAAGAGGAAGATTGGCAATGTATGTTAGTTCAGGGCCAATATTCCCCACCAAAAAAAAAAAAAAAGAAGAAAAAAAAGAATTAGTTTTTTCTTTCAATTTATGTGCATTATTTTTTTGAAATGGCTATTAATTTTTTATAACATTAATACTTATTAAATGTTTGGACCTAAGTTCTTACTAAATAAAACTCAACTATTTAATAAATAAAACCAAGTTTATTTTGACCTCTGGCCTGTCCACAGTATGCAAATATGCAATCATATCCAAGTATTTGCTGAACATCCTAGTGAAAATCCAAAATAATATGATGACTCCACTAATATGATTTTGACCATTTTAGGAAATGACAGTTTAAATTCTAAGCATTGTTTCTCTTGATTTCTTTTCTTTTTTCCCTTTTCTTTTCTTTTTCTTTTTAGTAGTAGGCCTGTAGTTATAATTCTTTCCTTTATTAAAGGTTGCAGAAGAAACTGTGTGAGAGAAACAACTTGTAAAATTATAATTTAAAAAAGAAATCAACAAGGCCGGCCTAGTGGAGTAGTGGTTAAATTTGCATGTTCCACTTTAGTGCCCCAAAGTTTGCAGGTTGGGATCCTAAGCACTGCTCATCAGCAATGCTGTGGCAGCATCCCACATACAAAGTAGAGGAAGATTGTCACAGATGTTGGCTCAGGGCTAATCTTCCTCACCCTCCCCACCAAAAAAAATAAAAGAAAAATAAATTAATTTTTAAAAATTTTCTACAGATTCTCACAGATTATGTATGTTTTTTTCTTTAACCAACAGTACACTTTAAATCTGAGCATTTCTAGAGCAGGTTAAAGAAAGTCTCAAATATATGAATATTTAAAATATATATAAAAATATACATACAAAAATTAATATAGCAAATGAATAAAAGAGTAGTCCAGGATCATAAGAAGACATATTCTATTTGAAATATCATTCTTTCAATGCTACAAGTATGTGTTGACTAATCCTTGCCTACTTTTTCTGTAGCAGCCATATTTCCTTGGTTATCTCCTAAATGTCCTCTGATCTTATTTTAAAGCCAGATACATTTTTGGTCTTGGGAAAGATAAAATTGACTTTCTGCTATGTTTTTGGTGGAAAATATATGGATAACTTTCCTTCCCTTATAGGTCTGCCTAAAGTCTGATTATTGGTTGGGTTCTTAAAAAAGAATATGGGAAAGAAGGAACAGAAAAAATAACCAGCTTCATGTAGTGAAATTTTTTACATAACTATTAGCAATTTTAGACAACTCTGACAAAGAAATTGTTCACATTCAAACTGCTAGTGCATCCTGAAAATATATAACTTTATGTGGAGGTATATTTTTTTCAGTTCAGGAGATTATTCCTTCTAATATATGGAAATAATTTAAAAACTCTATTTTTAATTTATGCTAAGGTACCCCTAGATGGCCAACTCTCAGCTTGAGAATTTCTTTGTAAAGAAACCTAACTTCAGGTTTTATTTTCTACTCAGTGAAGGAGTTCGGGACATGCTACCTCAAAATATACCACTTTGACATATTGACTATTTTGAGCCAAAAACACTTGAAAATCAGCAGGTGTAAGAAGGGCACTCTGACCTCTCCTTTTTTCCTGAATGCAAGGATGAAACTCAACGTGAAAGATGCCCTTCCTATACCAGGAGGAAAGAAACATTTTATCCCTAGAGATAGAGAGTTGAGGGCAAGAGAAATCTGTACAAACAGACTTTGTTAAAATAGCTCTTATCTTCCTTTGGTTTCCACACGTATTTTAGTTACTCTTCCACAAATGCTACTCTTTGTTCAGTCTGGTATACAGGCACTTTGGCTTAGCCACTTCTCTCAGTCTTCATTTTCCTGTGATGACTCCTGTGTAGATGTAACATTTATTAAACAAAATTTGTATGCTTTCCTCCTGTTAATCTGTCACGTCAGTTCAATTTTTAGGCCAGTTGCTGAACCCAGAAGGTCGAATAAAGTTTTTTCCTTGCCTACATCAGTTTTGACGTTTTTTTTATTATGCAAATTTCCCAGTAATATAGGACATCTTCTATCAGAATTCCTGAATTACTCTTTGTAAATTTATTCAAATATTTTTCATAAAATAGTTTCAAAAACTTTCATGATTTCAAAAGAGTTTATGAATGGTCAAAACTTAGGTTCAAAAATTTCTAGTGACCCACTAATCTAAGAAAAATGGCACTTCTTGATTTATAATGTTTATAGTTTTGAAAGGGAAATGTCAGATAGTTCTGAAAATAATCTAGAAAAATTATTTTAATAATTGAAAAATTTATGAATTACACCATCACAGTGCGATCTCTGTCTTTTGTGTTCATTTAATAAAAAAAGATTGTGTGTCATAAGAAGTTTCATTAAATGCCTCCTGTTCAGCCAGGTTCCTGAATTTACTTAGACAATAGTCTCTACAGAATTTACTGACAAGACAGCCTGAATATCAGGACTGCCTGGTATGCTGCTAATTTCAAAAGATATATGGCTCAAGTGCAAGCAGTCTATTGTATTCCAAATGAAAGTGGCCAGGAAATGCGAGATATTTAATCAGCTCAACAAAGCTACAACTCATTACAGGCATAGGAATGGAAATGCTGTTTGCCTACTATTTCCATCCTGCAATTTTCCAACCATCCAAGACTATTAAAAAGAAAGAGAGAAATTTATGTGGATTCCTAACCTCTGAAAATTAAAATTATATCAAAGGTTTTACATTCTATTGAGCATCTTACCTTAGCGCTTCATTGAATTATGAGAAGGCCATTTCAGCTGATATTCCGGCATAGCTGGGAGATGGATTTGTGATACTCCATTTTCTCTATTTCACTTATTGGCCATATTGTCATATAGATCAGTTAATCTTGCTTTTCTCTGGAATAAAAGTTTTAAAGTAGTTTTTATGCAGCAAATTGGTGTATTTTGCTTCAGTAGCTCAAAAAGAACACTACATTATTTCAAGAGTGATGGTAGATAATTTTAATAGAATTTCATAAATATTTTTAAATTATTTACTAAGATAAAGTAAAATGAAAATTCAGCATGATTGTGCAAAATAATTTGATTTTTAACATGGTTCATCTCTATACAAAGTTACTTTTCTTAAGTAAATCAATGATATATGGAGATACTATACAACATTTTTCCTATAATTTCCATTTAAGTGTGTCTTTTTGAAAACATTCTACAAATACCTAAAAGCTGAACTTTTCTATTATTGGAGTATAAACATAAGGTGGGAAGACAAGGGTTTCAGTAACTTGATAATTGAGTGAAATCTTCATCATCAAAATCAAATTCAAGGCCATTATAGAGCATGGAAAGCAATGAATATGCTATAAATAATTAAGAAATACAGTGTCTGCCCTCAGGAACAAAGTAGAGTGGCACAGTGAAGAAGTGATATTTAAATTAAAACATAATAACAAAAAGTTGAAAGATTGCATGAGCCAATGTGCAATTAGGTAACAAAATGAAAATTCCAAGTAATAATTCTTGAGTTCAGTGAGGAGGCATAGCTCAAGGCACTAAAGAGTTGTGGAATGACTTCATGGAAAATGATGGGACTTGAATTAGGTCTTGAAAGACCTACAGGGTTTGAAGAATGAAACTGAATCGTAGAAACATGACATGTAAAAGTGATTAAAAGAGCAGAAGTGCAAAGTCAAAAGTGTGCAAGATATTTTGAGTGTTCCTAAAAATAACATTGATTAAATCAGAAGTTTTATGGGGGGTAGTAAAGGATAAGATTTCAAAGATAGGATGGGGCAAAATTGCAGTGATTTGAATAATTCATTCATTCAGACATGACATTAGAAGCAAAAAACAGTAATCACAACTTTATGAGTAGATGAGTGGCATGACAAAAATTATATTGCTTCAGGAGGATTAAAAAAGAATCAGTTGCGAGGAAAAATTGAGCATTGCAATCATCATATATTGCTTTCCTGTACTGTGAATCCTATCCTATTGATCATTCTTCTCTAGATGTAGCAAAACAATTTATTTTATTTTATTTTACTTTTTTTTAGATTTTTAATTTTTTTCCTTTTTCTCCCCAAAGGCCCCCAGTATATAGTTGTATATTCTTCATTGTAGGTCCTTCTAGTTGCGGCATGTGGGACGCTGCCTCAGCGTGGTTTGATGAGCAGTGCTATATCCGCGCCCAGGATTCGAACCAACAAAACACTCGGCCGCCTGCAGTGGAGCGCATGCACTTCACCATTCAGCCACGGGGCCAGCACCCAAGTTATTTTATTTTTGAACATCATCTACCATTTAGAAATTGGTACTTTTCATACCCTGTGAGTCTAGCCCAAGAATATGCAACTATTGGCAAAAAAGTAGCATAAGTATGATATGGTTAATTAATTGGCTTTATAATTTTCACTCTGTCTTGTTTCAGATACTTTTTGAAACAACTATAAAAAATGAATTTGAAATGACATTCTCAGTTCATTGGCTGTGTGTGGAATGGAGTATTGTTGGTTAGAGGACAATGGACGCAACTCAAAATAGAGATAAATGAGTGTTCATTAGATACATGGTAGGATTGGGATGGAAAGCATAGAATTGAAATATGTCTTGGGGGCAAAAAGGGAAGGATTTTGGATTGAATGGATGTGGCAAGAAAGGGAGAGAGATGAGCCAGCGGTGAACCCAAGTATTCCAGCTTGAGTAGCAGATTGAATGGCCATGCCACTAATGAGAGGACCATTACTGAAGAAAGAGTAGTTTTAGGAGAAATGATGATAAATGCTTTTTGAATATATCATGCTTGGTGAGAATTGTGGTGAGGAGAAAATTCTGGTTACCCTCAACAGTTAAGAGGTGATTGTTAGAAGAAGAAGAACCCATGAGGAAGACTGAGGAGGAAAGGTTAGAAAGTTATGAGGAGAAACAGAGGAAGCAAGACCTCCTGCAAGCCAAAGGAGGAGAGTTTCAAAGAGGAGCCGGTGCTCAATTACGTCAAATGTGGCAGAGATGCCCCATAACATAGTCTGCCAAGATAATGAAGCATTCCAGTAAAGTATTAATCTAATGAGGCCCTTAGGTACAGTTTATAAGGAATTGGTGAATGTTTGTCTTTGAGGAAAAAAAATTCCTTGATTTATATTCATTACAATGTACTGCAAGGATAAGATGCTCTATTTATTGTAATAAATTGTCTCTAGAGCACATTGAACTTCCCAGTTAATTAAATAATACCATAATTTATTTCTATTTATGTTTTAGTGTTTTTCCCTAGTGGAATCTAAAACATCCTTAATATCTTGGGCCAGAATGTATGGTGCATTTTTGGAGCTACATTAACTCTTTCCTCTCCATTCAATGCACTGAAGACAATAATATACTTGGTATACCCTTACAAATGTAGGCAAGTTGGCTCCATTCATCTCTGTGATCAGGGACAGTTTCATATTAATCCCAGAAATGATCTAATGTAGTCAGTTCTCTTAATGTGTAAATTGCTTCCTGTGAGAATTGAATCATTTTTGAGTCAACACTACTGTGTGCTGCTCATGATTAGTTACTGATATAGGCCAAGTTCACATAGCAGCCACAAAAGGAATGTTGAGAAGGAAGGAACTATAGACCTTTAATTTATACAGACACATAAATATGTATAAATGCATATACACATAGACAGACAGACAGATATAATTGGAATGTAAGATGCAATAAACTTCTAATTTACCCTGTTCAATTCTCTGAGCAACTTCTTTTGCTCATTAGCTGATGGAAGAGTAGATAAGTTGATTTAACAAATATTCACTGATTGTGTACTACGAGCGAACCCTATTCGAATATTTAGGGATCCAGCAGGGAACATAGCCTATATTTTCCTTATTGTTATGAGGCTTACAATTATAGGGGGTATGAATGATAAATAAAATAAATGAGTAAAAACATTGGTAAGTGGTATGAAGGACATAACCGACTCTGATAGAAAGCAATAGATTGAGATTGTCTAAGATAAATTGGAAGATATTTTTGGATTGCCCATCTGATATCCATTCTTCTCTTACTTCATTTCAACATAACCACAGTCATTCTGTATCCAACCCCCTGACATGATGCAAAAACTGGTCACAGGGGAAGATGATTCCATTCAGAGCTCCAGCATGAGTTACTTAACTACAGGATGATCAGCACACATACCTCTGGTGACTGTACAGATCCCATGGCGGTCATGTGACCAAAGTTTGTCCAATTGAGTGGAAAGGACGAACTTTATTTCATGGATGAGTGAAAGGGTGAAAAGCTCTTTGTCTCACACACAGTGATGTGACCTGCAAAACATTTCACTGGAAGCCATTCTGTAACTACAAAGGCGACAAGTCTTAGGATGAAGCTAGTTGGTTGACGGCAGAGTGGAGAGAAAGACAACTTGGATTTCTACTGATATCGTTAAGCCACTCCACCAATTCTGAAACCCGTCTGTATCTGCAGATTTGCTTTTATGTAAAATACATTTCTTTAAGCCAATCTGATTTGAAGTGAATGTTACTTGCATCCCACACATACTAATACCAACTAATTCATAGTAACTAATACTAACTAATAGAGGGCTATCCCCTTTGAGGAAGATATATTTAACATGAACACTAAGTTCAGGAAGGACATGGTCATGCAAGCACCAGCAGAAGGAACATTCTAGGTATTTGGAGCAGTGCGACAATCTAAGGAAGAAATGAACCCCAAAGATTAGAGTGCAACAGAATGGCTACCAGTGAGGATGGGGCTTACTGAATGAAGGGAACAGAATTTCGAAGATGTTGTAAAAGCAGGTGAGACCAAATCATGTAGAGCCTTGTATGGATAGTTCTTCATATATGGAAGTCAGGCATATACACACGTGTGTTAAAAATCCTACATCTTATTATGACACCCAGGGAGGAGGGATAAGCATCAAGCATTCTGTGAGAGGTTGCTATATTTCCTTTTTAAAAAGGGAAACATTACATAAAGAATTGAGGCCATTTTCTGCCAATTTTTATTTTGAATCATTAATGAAACATTGAGCTATTCACATAGCTAAAATGATATGAGATCCTGGAAAGACAGAAAGAGTACAGAGCATGTCAGTTTGACTATTTGCTGCACATACAGGTTTATAAACACCTGGTAGGAAATTATAACTAAGAGCCTTTTGCAATTTATTGCATATCTCTCTGAAAAGAAGCTATGCGCAAACTTATTTCTACAAGAAGTGGATGCACTTTCTTTCTTGTATCTTTTCTTCCCACCTTCAATAGAAAAATCTCCATATTATTAGTAATAATGATATTAATTTTGACTATCATCTATTTAATTCTTATAATTCACCAGAATTCTAAGAATTCTTCTAAGCTCTGTCTTATGGGTAGATATTCTCACAGAAATCCTATGGGTAGATACTCTCATTATCTAAACGTTTTACAAATAAGAAACTAAATCACAGACAGTTAATTAACTTACCTGATTCTGCAGGTAGTAAGTGGTAGAATAAGGAAATAAAACCAGGCTGCCTGGCTGCAGAGTCTATGCTACTGTTAATTAGTATTTTGTTTCTAACTGAGCTAAATCTATTAATAACCATAAATGAAGAAGTTCCTTTACTATATATTACAAACTATAAGAAAATAGTTAATTAAATATCTAAAAGTAATGTGAACTATAAACATTTTATGAGGGGATTGGCCATGTTACACAACAAGCTGTTGACTCTGAGCCCTTTGCATTAAGGAACCACAGTACATATTTCTCTGTCTTTTTCCTAAGGTGTATTGATGCTTGTTTATTCACCCCACACTATTCTGTCTCCTTACAGTTCTGTTTTGGAGTTTATTTCCTTGTGTTAGGCCTTTATTAATATTTTAAGATATTCTCTCCACATCGCTTTATGCATTTTATTGAGAAGATAATGATTGACTGCCTACTATTTGTCACGCATAGAAATAATGAGGTCACAGTTGATTAAAATTCATTCTACTGTATTGTTAGATAGAGTTTTTATCCAGCAAAAAATGGCTAAAACTAATAATGATTGAGAAATGATACTTTTTTGCCAATTTTTGTGATAGGACAGCTTTCCACCTATTCTCTCTTTGGTTTATCTGTATGCTCTGTGAGCCATGAGTCCTGTATCAGAAGAGTTTGTACTATTCCTTTTTTAGTGGGAAAAGTAACTTCCACTTTCAGTT
The DNA here is from genome assembly GCF_041296235.1 of Equus asinus. NCBI lineage: Eukaryota > Metazoa > Chordata > Mammalia > Perissodactyla > Equidae > Equus > Equus asinus. Next base: position 5,822,740 of record NC_091797.1, on the reverse strand, counting down.
AGCTGGATAGATATATGAACACTATGGCACTTTCTGGGTAATGCTTTTCAATATTCTCTCTGATTGCAGGAGGTTATATGTTTGCTGTTTACTCATTTCTAATACCGCAGAGAACACTCTAAGGTCTGGAAGAAAGAAGAGGTAACGTGAGAATGAGGCAGCTGTGGACCCTTGTACACATTAACAGTGAAAATGCCTCTCTTCTTAAAGATTTCATGTCACTCCTGTTAAACCTGTCTGTAATACTAACAGAGTCTTTCCTTTATGCTTACATATATCATCAGGTATGTGGTCCTGTTAGTATTAACTCTACAAGCTCCACTTCCTTCTGTCTTCTGATAACAGACTCTACTCCCAAGACCACAGGGGTGAGCACAAATCTCAGTAAAGACATCTATTGCTCCCTGCAGTTAATAACATTACTGATTCCAATTTTTTTACTCCTCCCTGACCCATACCCTTTTCCATGTGATCTGTCGTCCTTCTGCAAGAGGCATCTTGAAGAAAGGCAGTATTATTACTTCCCTATCCCTTAACTTTGGGCTTGGCCATATTAATTGCTTTGATCAATAAAATGAGACAGAAGGGATAGTGTGCTAGATCTAAACCTAGGCCCAAAGAAGCCTTGCACATGACCTCTAGCCATCCTGTGCCTCTGCTATGACCAAGAAAAGAGCATGCCTAGGCTAGAAGGAGGATGAGAGATGTGCAGAGCAGGGTTGACGTGACCAGACTAGATGAGCTGGGCTTCAGACTTGCAAGTAAATAAAAGGTCATTGTCTATTGAGATTTTATGTTTGTTTTTTTTTAGTGCAGAATTATTTGGGCTACAGTTATATAGTATTTATAGATATCCCATACCAGGTCTCAATGATAAATCGAGGTATGAACAATAGATCTGAACCAGGCAAATCTGAGTCCTTCCCAGGCCTTTTATATATTAACCATGAAAAAAGAATCCTTTATCACCAGGATCACCACAGTGCATGGATGAAATGCAGAACTGTACATTGTCTTGTGTGCTGGCATCAAGAGAAAGCACCCACAGTAGGAGCAAAGGATGTTGACACAAAGGGATAAGCGAGCTGGAAAAAGAGAGAGTTCTAAGAGGACTTCAGTCCCTGGAGTCTGTTATTCTTAATATCATCTCCACCCTTTTTTTTCAGGGGTGCAAATGCCTGAGCAATATTGCAAGAGACAGACTCTAAAATGTGAAAGTGTTTGGGCGGAGGCACTGAGAGGGGCAAGACCCTGAGTCAGAAAGACAGATTCCCTGCTGTGCACGAGCACGCCTTCTCTTTTTCTTCCAACAGGCTCAAACCAGTGACTACACAGGCTTAACTTTGCCCCCTTCCCCTCTTTATACTATTTTAATAATATTTTTTTTCTAGCTCTTTAGAGCAAATAGATTTATATTTATTTATATATAACATGGAACTTATATTTTATTTTTAAACAGATAATTGTCCCAACATTATTTGTTAAGTAGCGTGCTTACATCTTTGAAATGTCAAGCTTGTTATATATTAAATATCATATATGCTTAGGCCTGTTTTGTTTTTCAGTCTTTTGTTTTATTTATCTTTTTTCCTTGCCTTTGATTGACACCAGTTGTTTTAATTACTGTATATTTTAACTTGATATATATGTTTACACATTTTATATAAATATTTATACCTGGTATGACTATTCAATCACAATTCTTCTTTTTCATGATTTTTTGGATATTCTTAACATTTTCTTTCAACTGAATTTTAGAGTCTACTTGACAATTTCTTTAAAATTTTTTCTGTGTTGAATTTATAAATTATTATGGGAAAGTAGATGCCTTTATAACATTACATCTCATCCAGGAATATGACTTTTCTCTCCATTTCTTCAGCTGCTCTTTTATTTCCTTTGGTAGAGCTTTATGGATTGATTTATGTTCTTACACGTCATTCTTTTAAAGGATGTCTGTTTAGAAGACTTAGTAGAAAAGTGTCCGGTGATGAATTTGTTTCCACTCTTTGTGAGCTGCAGTAATGTACTATAGCAATACAGCAGACTTCAACTTAAGGAGGCCATCTGAAAGCAACAATAAGAGAGTTATACCCTTTTTCTAATAAAGATTCTTTATGCCTCTGGTCAATGCTTCTAGACCGTTGACAAGTGGGCAGACTAGAAATGGTGATACTTGAAAAAGCCGGAGGGATGAAGGGAAACCTAGTTTTTCCAGATTTATTCTTCAACCTTTCCCCTGTGAATTCCTCTCCCAATAAAGAAAATCCACTTAGAAGTGTCCAGGGGTCAGAAAGCCAATTAGCACTGCTTCTCAAGGGAGTGTGCTGTTTCATGTTGCTCTAAGGTAGAGACCAAGGCAGGAGCTGTTGATCTGAGGGCTGCGTGGTTGGTTGGAAAGAAGGAAACCACAGGTTAAGTGTGCAGACTCAAGTCTAATACCAGCTATGAGACAATGGAGTCCTTCAGATTGAAAATGAAAGATGGCCACCTAGAGGGTTAACAGACTGGTATTGAGAAACCCCAATTCTGGTAAAAGAGAGCCCAATATTTCTCAACATTTAAATCATCCCCTAGGTGCTTGTAACTAATCCAATAGGAAACACCATCTAAATCCAATGGGAAAAAAGCATCATCAAAATAAGAATCTGCTGCTCTATTTACTGCCAGTTGGACAGTGCATACAGCACCCTAGCTAGTAAAAGCAGGGAAAACCAGAACCACCAGCACAGGGCCTCTCTCCACCTCCAGAAATGTGATTGAAAAATGGTTGTCCTCTCACATCTCTATCTGCTAATGTCTGGAATATGCTTCCTCCTGGTGACCACTGTGTATTGCTTACTATATCTCCATTTTATATACGCATAGAAATTTTATTGTGATAATGATTGCATTTGGCTGTGAGATGGACAGTCTTGTCATTTATTGAATAGTTTGCCATGTCAAAGGAAAACGAAAACGAAGATTGTGGGTCCAAAGATAGAGTGCTGAGAAAAATCTTTACTGTTAAGCAGAAAGCCCAGGTCAGGCTATGGGAGCCTAGAGTGATGAATGGGAGGTATGTTTTTTTAAAAGCAAAAAGCAACAATCTCTGCCCCGTGTGTAGAAAGCAAAGCCTCTGAGTGATGCTGATTGGCTGATAATATCGGGACCAAATGCTAAGCATTGGATAAGTTCTTACTTGATTGTCAATTTTCCAGGAAACGGGCTTTGCTGCTTACTTGAAATAACCAATCGGGGTTTATGGCGCTCCACTTGTCATCTTAGCGGAAGTCAGATTTGCACTATCAACAGATTAGGCAGCCATATTGAGATTCACTGGACATATCATAAGGTGACACGTCTAAATGTGGCAGAAGAGAAGGCTCTTCATCCAGAGGTTCTCTGCTCAGAGCATCTATGCACAGGAGCCAGGCATGGGTGTGTGCTTTGAGGGGGGTAAGAACCTATCTGCAGTTTATATGGGGCTGTTGTTTTATATGAGATGTTGGGACGTTTTGGGAAATGTATAAAAATTTTGTTTATGAAATTCAATTCCAAAGAGACAACTGGAGAGCTATTGTTTTCTCTTTGTTGTTTGCTTTCTGGCTGGCTCGTTTTTATGGGTTTTGCCCCCAGACCTCACTCCCACCTTTTCTTTCAGTAATAGCACCTGCCTTCCTCCTGATCACAGGGGAAGATAAACAACCTAGCCTGAGATAACCTGAGATCATCACATTTTTCTAGTTCTCCGAGTGCAAAGATTGGGCTAAGAAGAGTCTGTGTCCAATCACTCTCTGGGATTTTGTAGAGAGAATTCACTCATTTGTTTAGTAAATATTTTTGAGTATCAACTATATGACAGACAGTGTTTTTGCTACACTAAGAACACAGCAGTTACTAAAAGAGATAAAAAAAAATTTCTACTCTCACAGAGTTCATTTTTTTGTTCGAAAATGCAGATAAAAATTTAAAAAATTTTATATAATATAATATACATATTTATATTGTTAGTAATTATTAGTATTGTTATATTAATTATATATTATATTAATATAATCAATATTATTATTATATATAAATATATAATATATAGACATTACTTATACTTAATTTAAGTTTTAACTAATTTAAAATAAAAATTAAATTTATTTAAATGTATATATACACACAAACACACAGAAAGAGAGAGAGTAATGTTATGACAAAAATGAATCAGGAAACAGTGATAGGGATTTTGAAGAGGAATAGAAAGTTACAGATTTAAAGGGGTGCCTGCCATACTGAGAAGGTGAAATATGAGCCAAACTTTGGAAAGTAGGAAGGTCAAGAAACTTTTCGGATATTTGAACCTGGGTGAAGTCAGTCTCTCTCTGTAGTATTCCACGTCAAGAACTGTGATGAGTCTGAGATTTTATCCTATTTGTCAGCTAATGCTTGAGCCTCCTATGGTTTTATGAACACTGGTAGAAGATGCAGGACTCCTGGGTCAGAGATAAAGGCCAGTTTACTACTCACAGCAATGGCAGTGGCCAGAGTATCACAAGAGTATCATCAGTTTTGCCCCCTTTGCGAAAAACCTCAATCCCTATGTGGTGACAGAAGAGGGACCTGTTTACATCTACATACAAGTAGGTGGTGTTATAGAAGAGGAGCCCGAAGTTAGGGAAACCAGACATTTTATGATGGTAGGAAGCATGCCTGACCTTTACTCCAGAGGGAAACGTTATTTCTATCTCCCAAGGCTCTTCACTATACAAATACTCTCAAAAAGATTGTCCAGAACAAAGAGGAGTCAGTGCCTCACTTTGCAAGATGTTCAGAAACCAAGGGCCAGATTCATATCCGACTTTACAAGATCTTAAGGTGGGAAACAATATCATCTCTTCCTTTACTTAAACTAGCTGAAGCCATTTGCCTTACACTTTCAAATGATTTAGCCCCACTCATACATACATGCACATAAATTTACATATGTGTGTGAGTTTGTGTCTAGATGCTTTTTTAGTGTAGCCTTGTGTTGCTCCATCTTTCTGTCGCTCTAAAAATGCCCAACCGGATTATTATATGAATTGTTACTAGTGTTTATTAAAACTTCCCTGTTGCATATTCTGTCATAATCCTAATATTAGCCTTTTCAGGAAAATCTTAGTAAGTGAGCAATGTAAGCCTCACTTACTGCTTTTGTCATGTTTTAGGTGACCCAAATCCCATAGAGCTAGCAACTTCAGATTACAGTCAACTCTCTTTAGATATATGAAGTTGAAATTGATCATCAAATTTTAATAAATAATATCTCTCATATGATTTCCAAATAGCAACATTGAGAAGTGTTTTCTTTTACTTTTTAAACACACTTTAATTAAGATATTAATGAATATTTAAAATACCAAATTGGAGGAGAGTGGAGACATAGGTTTTTCAAGGCCAGTATTTTCCTGGTCTTCATAGAAGGTTCATGAACATCATTGGTAGGGGATATGCTAAAGACTTATATTGTGTTATCTTAGTCCAACTGCCTGGGTTAAAATCCCAGTTGTGCACCTTACTAGCCTTATGGCCTGAGATAGTTTACTTAATTCACTTCTCTTTTTGTCCATTTCCTTATATATGAAACAAGGATAATGATATTATCTGCCTCCAATAGCTACTGTAAGGAACACATGAGCTTTTTTTTCTGTAAGTCAGTTATAACAGAGCTTGGCACATAGAAATGAAGCAGTAAGTTTTAGTTATAATTCTCATATTTTATCTCATTTCCTTGTGATCACATGCATATATCTCTAAGATGGTTGGCTGCAGTTATGATACAACTTATGGATGTTGAAGTCTTTCTCTGGGCACAGCTAAGTAGCCCATATGGAAATCAAACACACCATTCACTTTATTTGAAGCAGGCTAAAACCAGATGAGCAAATTGGCCTGGAGACAGAGTTGGCTGCAGTGGGTAAGTCATAAAATAAGGGAATTCACTTGGAAACTGCAGTCTCTTCTGTTACTGAACTCAAAGTAAACACATGAACACTGCTCTGTGTCATTGTTTTAAATCAGATATTTCTGTGTGTGGCATTATTAGTATTCTAGAAAGGCCTTTTCTGTGCGGGAACAGATTTATTTATGTTGCAAAGATAATAGGCCTATAATGGGAAGGGTAATGCAGATCTGTACTGAGGGCATGATGCTGCGATTCTCGTGGCTTGTTAAGATCAGAGAGAGCACACAGAGACAATAGTACTAAGAAAATAATGAGACCACTATTATGTGTTTTAAACCACAGTTAATTACACAAATTACACATATTAAGGGAAAGAGAATTAACCACTCACTTTGTACGTGCCTATTTGTAGCAATAGGTGGCCTGGTGAATATAAGAAAACAGGGAATTAAGAGAATTCTCATTCTCTTAAAAACCCTCAGCAGAACCAGAACAATATTGTTTGGTCCCTACTACTGTTAGGTATACTCACTTTTGTAGTTCACTGTAAAAAATGAGAAAAAAAATCAAGCGTCTAGAAAACATAACAAATTACAAGTTAGTTAATATAAGAAAGATTAACACACACATACAGGTACAGTCCGCATGCAGTCACTCTCTTTGGAGTCTTCAAAGTCCCGGCACTTAATACTCACTGCATCATTCTCCCGCATTCATAAATGCTGCTGAAACATCTCCAGAATTAAGTTCTGGGCTCCACAACCTATGTAATAATATAGATTAAGGAGAAGTATTACAAGAAAATCAAAAGTTTCAAAGTTAGAGTAAGAATATATAGGGAGAGAAGTATGAAGAATTTTGGCTTCTTAGCCAGGGGAAGAAAAAGGAGGATTTAATAACAGATTTCAACTATGGAAACTACTATTTGCCATACTTAATGGACTATGACAGTTTTAAGATATTAGGCCAACTACCATTTTTAGTAATTATCTTTTCTTGGCCCGGAAACCGGGATGTAGAAATCTTCAGATATCACATATGTGCAAGGTAGGCAGTCTTATGACAAATATTGCACCACTATCCTTAAAATTTCAAGTGTTTTCTATATCTTAGGAATCAGCAAACCTTGCCTCATGGATTCCCTGAGTATAAGACCCTGAACTCAAGAAAGCTGGGAGTTTTAGACAAATGAGTGTCCTGGAGGCATAAATGCAGGATGTTAAAGAGGGTGAACCTGCATTAATTAATTTGCTCATATTTTAAGTCTAACTTTGTGTCCTGGACATGGTGGCATTTGCTCTTTTCCCTGAGTGGCATAAGGCTTTTTCCCTTGGGGTTGAGCTACACTTTGAGCCTTTCCCACAGCTGTACCATGCCCCTCTTCCAAGCTTGCACCATTGCGGAGAGAGTTATCCTTTCAAAGTCTAAATTAGATCTCCTATTGACTCTACTCAAAATCGTCCAAACTCTTCTCATTTAAGTCAGTGAAAAGGCCAAATTTTTAAACTGTCTGTAAGGACCTATGTAGTCAGACCCCATTACATTTCTGAACTCATCCTTCAGTCACCCCACTGCCCCTGCTGTCCACCCAGAAGTCTTCTCATCCTTCCTAAAAGAAGCCAAACGTATTTCCAGCTCGCCTTTGTACACGCTTTCTCAATACCTGGATTGTTCTTCCCTCTCAAATCCATACAACTCATGTCCTTTCTTCGTTCAGCTCCTGCTCAGTGTCCCCCGTCAATAAGAAATACGTAAAATAGGAGGCCTTCCCATCTGCATGCTCTGTACCTTGACGTGTTATACGTTTCTCTAGAGGATTTATAATTTGAGTTCTTATGTATTTATTTATTTTCTGTTTCACTCTGCTACAACCGAAGTTGCATGAGGGTAGGCGTTTTGTATGTTTTCTTCTTTTTTTTTGCCACTGTATCCCCAGCACTTAGAACAATTCTGGGCACAGAGTATGTCTTCAATATTTATCTGTTAAGTGAATGAAAAACTGGAAGCATGATTGAATGGTATCGTCTCTATTTATGTACTTGCCCATTTCCCTTCCTAAAACGTAATGCTGAGAGAGCAGCTCCTTTTGTAGTTAGTTCAGCTAGATAATCACTGAACAAGCAGTGGTTGACGAATGCATATTTGTTGACATTTGAATAGTTAACAGAAAATTGTGACAATTTATTAAGGAACAGCATGAAAGAAGAAATAATTTGATTGCATTTCAAGATGTTTCATATGAGAATGACACTGGTCCTACCTAATAAATAGACTGAAGAGCACGTTAAGATTGTTGAGGATCAATGTTTGCATCATAGTATAATCACTCAATAATTAACAAATACTTATTGAGTGCCTATACTATCCTAGACACAGTGCCAGGACCTGAGGATATAATGGGGAGAAAGACACTTTCACTGTTTCCAAGGACTTGCAGTCAACTGGGGATACAGAAAAGTAATTGGGTGGCCAGTAGCATCTGATAAGATATCATGTAGGAGGACAGCTAACTCAGTCATGGGGATAAGGAGAGTCTTACTAAAGGACATTGTACAAATTACCAAACAATTTAAGAAAGAATAGCATGGCTTCAGTTTAGCATAAAAGGTTTACATATATATATTACTTTAATAAGATAAAGTTTAAAATAAACCTATGTGAAGGGAGAATACAGCAAAGAAAAGTGTTGGAAAACTATAAAGCTAGACAAGGGGTAGTAGACTAGGCAGACCTCAGAAAGCTAAAAAGTAAGCTAGAAGTTGGAAGAAACTCTCAAACAGGCTAAGTTGAACAACAGAATCCACAGAGGCAGGAGTGAGAAGTAAGAGGTGTCTCTGAAAGTAGGAGTACAGTTGAGGAGGAAAACAGGAGACTCTGTACAAAGTCTCTGTACAAAGCAGTTAGACTTCCTTCTTCTCTTTCCAGCCTGAAAAGTTAAGGAACTTCCCTTCCTCCAATCCCCCAAAATAAGATAAATTTGGGACTCGGGAAAACTAGATTTAGCTGAAGGAAGTGTAGGTACCACAGTAAAAAAGATGGAGTAAGCGAAACTCTATTTAGTGAGTGGGGAGACTGCTACCCTTTCCCCAGCTGACTCTAAGAACACTAGCAACTGGGTCTATAAATTCTACGTAAGAATTTGACAGTTTCCGCTTTGGGAAAACTGTCTATGACAAAAGAATAACCTTATACGTATTGAGATGACCAAGTAATAATAACCAACAGTAAAGCCATTGACTCAGAAAGCCTTTCTTAACAACAGCAATAAGATGACAATTGTGAAAATATCTTCAAAATTCAAAGTAAAAACCATTTCCACATAAAATTATCCTCAAACTACTAATCATAGGTGAGATGAGAAGGACATTTTCAGGCATTCAAGTTGTAAGAAACTGACATTCCATTGCATGCCTAGAAACTGTGAGATGTGTCCCACCAAAGTGAGGGAGACAGCTAGTAAAGAAGAAGGTATGTGATCCATGAAACAGTGGAGTTAACTCAGAAGATACATAAAGGAAATCCTGAGGATGATTGAGGATAAAGAAAAGTCTGGGAATAAGATCTGTTCAGCCAGCTGGTAGAGAACATAGCCAAGATAGGAGCAGGAGGACAAAGAGCCTCAGAAGGGACATGTTGAAGAAGATAAAACTGAGAGATTATCTGATAGGTTTAAGTATATTTCAAGGAGATGCATGGTTCTGGGGAGAATTAATTCATACAGACAATGAAAAATATGGAAATGAACAAATAAAACACATACATTCCTGGGAAAATATAAGATTTTATAAAAAGAAAATGTAACCATAATATATAACATGGTTGTGAGTGTTATTTACATAACCATAATAATTTTAAGTACTGAATTTTTTTTGTTTTTTTTTTTTGAGGAAGATTAAGTCCTGAGCTAACATCTGCTGCCAATCCACCCCTTTTTGCTGAGGAAGATTGGCCCCGAGTTAACATCTGTATCCATTTTCCTCCATTCTATATGTGGGACGCCTGCCACAGGATGGCTTGATAAGTAGTGAGTAGGTCTGCTCCTGGGATCTGAACCAGTGAACCCTGGGCTGCTGAAGTGGAGTGTGAGAACTTAACCGCTATGCTACTGGGCTGGCCACAGTACTGAATAATCTTTAAACCTAAAAATTAGCTAGAGGGAGAAGGGGCAGGCAAGGAGAGGGGAGGGAGAGTGCTTCATCTTTTATAATAAGAAGTCAATGAATAATATCTAACACTTAAAAATTTGCAACGAAAGCATAATTAAGTTATTTAGAAATGTAATGAAAATATTTTTTAAAATAGACAAATTATCTGAAAAATATTGTGGTGAATAGAAATCTGAGTGGGGAGGAGTCAGGCAGGAGGCTGTTGCTTTCCATTATAATCCTGGGTGAACTTGTACATTTATAACTTTAATGATATAAAAAAATGATAATGCTGTTTAATATAATTGAAATTTGAAAGAGAAGACTTAAATGTCACCAAAAATAAATAAACAAATAAATATATGAGGTGATGAGGTGATGGATGTGTACTAATTAACTAGATGGGAGGAACCCTTTCACAATGTGTACATATATCAAATCTTCACGACGTACAGTTTAAATATCTTAAAATTTTATTGCTCAATTATACCTTAACATAACTGAAAAAAAATAAGATGATTTTCTCAAAAAATAATGAAACGATAATAAATAGAAGAAGTTTATGTAAAAGCGAGTGATCAATGTATCAACCCATCAACACACTGAGATCAAACTGGAAAGGTAAAGACATCATGAATGGTTTTGTAAGGCATGTTAAGAATTTTGTTATGTTTTTAGTTTTGTTGTAGACACTATCAGTAGGCTTCCCATATCCACTCTGCATTTTACTCTGTACACTGAAGGGCACATCCTGTTAGAACTTGTGACTCTTTGCCTGAGGGCATTTCTTTTTCTTTTTTTTGGTCTCAGAGTAAAGTCATCACATTCTCCAGAAAAATCAGAGTGCTTGAGATTCATGTCCTCAGAAGTAATCATCAAACAGTGATGGATGGAGAATAATAACCCAGTATGCTGGTCTGTTACATTGGTACCAACACCCATTCACCCAATGAACCAGATCTCTCAGTATATTCACCCCTATGAGGTCCAATCTTCAAATCTAGGCTGGTGTCATAGTTTCTTTAACCAATAGGATGCAGTGGAAATGATGTAAAGTAGAAGAATCACCCAGCTGAGCCTAGTCAATTCAGAGAATTGTAAGAGAAAATACAGGTGCTTTAAGCCTTTAAACTTTTGGTGGCTAACACAATAATAGATAACTGAAACAACAGATTTTTTCATTGCTCTTTTGGGGCCCTTCCAAGCCTTTTCTGCATTACCTCTCAGAGTTTCCCAGGAGGACTAAGCTCCAGCTGCGTGCAATGGTAATAGATTTGTTGACATAATCTTTATTAGTTTACCTACTTTCCTTGCCTTTATTCCTCAGTCCCCTACATTTGTTTCCTGGGACAACCTCTCAAATAAGCTACTTGCATGTAAATTCTTGTTTCATATTCTGATTTTGAGAGAATCTAAAGTAAGACAGATAATTATTGAAACATTTCATTGGGAAATCACTCTCTCATTTGTGAAAAGGTTTGAAAAAGGAGCCCAAGTAGAAAGCGGTTGTAATGATCCGGATGAGAAAGAAGGTATACTGAAATAAAATAATGAAATTGTGGAAGGAGGCAAGTAGATGAATATGGAAGCTAAGTCAGAGGCAGAATCAAGAGGACCTGGCAAGGGCCAACCCCGTGGCTGAGTGGTTAAGTTCGAGCGGTCTGCTTCAGCAGCCCAGGGTTTTGCTGTGCAGATCCTGGGCATGGACATGGCACCGCTCATCGAGCCACACTGAAGTGGCATCCCACATAGCACAAGCAGAGGCACTAACACCTAGCATATACAACTATGTACTGGGGGAGGAGGGGGCCTTTGGGGAGAAGAATAAGGAAAAAAAAAGAAGATTGGCAACAGTTGTTAGCTCAGGTGCCAATTATGAAAAAAAAAAAAAAAAAGAGGACCTGGCATTTGTTTTGGACGTTGGTGGAAGTGAAAGTGGAAAGTCAGGGGAATCACTCTGCCTCAGGCAGCCCAGTGGCTGGGAAGGGAATACAGGAGGAAAGTCAGGGTTAGGGAGTAACTTCATAAATCGAATTGGTACAGAATTGAATGTGTTCAGTTGAACTACCTGTTTGATGTCCAGTAGGCCGTTGTACACACATATGCGATAGTTGGTATTGTGGTTGCAGAGTGTGATCTGAATGCGCTTGAAATAATAGATTAAAAATTACTAAAATTTAAGTGGTAACTGGGTAGTGATTTTATATGTGATCTCAGTTAATAACAATGATTAATGTTGTACAGTAACTTGCAACTTACAGAGTACTTTCATATATCAATTTTGGTTGTAAATGACTGAATATAGCACATACGAATAGAATTAGAACTCCTTTTAGATTGTGTAGTAGGATGTCAACAGATAACCCTATTAGGCTGTGGGGACTTGCTGTGCCAAATCTGACTTGTCGCAATAATCCTGCTACTTCTGGTTTGGTTCAAAGTGATTATCCTTTTCAGTATTGCCGAGTAAGGAAACCTACACTAGTCCATAGAAAAACATACAAATTAAAAACCCACAAGAGCAGGTAACAATTGGTGACTTCAGATATCCTTGAGACACACCATGGTTATGCATTTGAAGACTTTAAATGATACAGCGGTTTGATGATTTGGCTTAGGAGTGCTGTTTCCGCGTGGAGGTGAACTAGAATGACCTAAGGAAATTCATCTTCTTTTGGAAGACTGATTAGTGTCCATGTTATGCCACTTCTGACTTTGAATTTCTCTGAGACAAGCCTCTACTGAGGATGAAAGTCACCAATGGAAACAAAGATCCCTGAACTGCCATCTTCCTTTCCTGTCCTTCAAATCCGCAAATGAGGATGCCTCTCTAGAGCAGGTAAGCCAGCTCAGATCGGTTCAGACAGAGACTGATTCTGTAGACCACGACTCTAATTTTGTATAGTCACTTTGAAAAAAATGGACTCTGCCTGAATTTGACTGAGCAACTTCTTTTCATCGAACTGCTTTGAAAGCTGCTTCTGTGTATAGTACATTTTCTACAATAGAAATTCAAGGATCTTTTCTATCTCAATACTGTCAGCCCAAATTCAGTTCTGCCATCTGTAAGAGATGAATTTGTTCAATCAACTTAAATCATTGTGCAAGCTCAGTCACTGAACCAGAAAACTCTAGTTGTAGCTAACTGTTCTCATTCCAAGGTTAAATTCATACCTGAAGTTCAACATTTTGCCCCAAACCAGTCTCTTATATATTTGTGATGATATATTTGTAAAAACTCATTTAGTTAAAGTCACGTTGAATGAAATATTGGTTTGGGTTTTTACTAAAAGCATACTTTAAGATTCAGTTTTAATTAAACGAAATAATGCTTTCTGTATGTTAGCTGAATTTTCACCTATACCCTTTATACCTTTAGATGTAGTGTATTCCACCTTCTTAAGACATACACACAAGCACACACATCAGGCTCATATGCAGAAGCCTCAAGTTCAGCTCACCTTTAAAATGGTCTGGTCTTCTTTACCCTATTCACCTTTCATCAAATCTTTCACACATTTGACTTTCTTCATCTGCGTTTTATTTTTCTCACCCATAGCTGCCTTCACCTGTCTTGAACCTTTAAACATAGGAGCTCATTTCTCTTTCCTCGTTTTATCTTTCTATATGTTTTCCCGAGGGGACTACTATAATTATTTCTCAAAGCACTGATAACACAATAGGAAGTCATGTTTTAAAACTGCAGGGCAGGCTATTTAGTGCAGCTATTACCAGGTAATCTTTCACGTCTCAGAGTACCCAAAGTACAGAGGCAGCCATCTTGCTTTTCCAAGGTCCTCATTCGCCGTCCGGCTGATTCTGGTGTCTCCTGTGCCTTCAGTCCTTTGCACGTGCTAGTCCCACCAGCTGCAGTAAGGCTCCTATCTTCTCCTTCCTTACCCCCGAATTATTTCTAGATGGGTTTCTGTTCTCAGTTTAGAAACTGCATCCTTCTGCTTAGAATCCGCAAACTGGTTAAGAGTCAATACTATATAATTTTGTAGCATCCTTCTCGCAGAGCTCAGAATAAGCAAGAGGGTTAGCTTTTCCTGTTCTTCTTGAATATATTGCCACTTATTCTTTCACTATTTTTGAAGTATTATAATTTTTAAAAAAATTAAGTTCTTTTTATTATGAGAAATATACTTCTGTTGACAGACTTTGGAAAACTATAAAAAATAACTCACTTCTATAAAAGTTTGGTTTTTTAGGCTCAAAGGTAAAACTGTGACCAGCATACACGAGAATAAACATAAACTGAAATAATTTAAAAAGGTACGTATGTTTACCATTTTGCAATGATAAAATACATTCCTGTGCATCCCCTGATTTGGGCGTCAGAACACTCCATGCCATGGCCAGGGTAGGTGATGTGATCTAAACTTAGACACGAGGATGATGCGATTTGTATCAGTGCTCACACAGCTTTATAGGAATTTTTTTTACTAATCTCAATGTGCGCCCTTCTGTTTCCCACTCAAAGCTGCCCACTCAGAAAAGGATGACATGAGTTCGACCAGTCTGTGCGGAAGGGTTTTTTCCCTATTTTACGTGTAGGGAAATTATGATGTAGAGAAATGCAATCGCACAGCTAGTAGGAGAGTCAGTAATACAACTTCAGTTTCACATTCAGATTCCTGAATTACTTACATTCATTGCTAAGTAAAACAATAAATGTAAAATATTTAGCACTTTGCCTGGAAAATAGCAAGTGTTCATTTATTATACGCAGTTATCATTAGTTTCCTTCATTTTAAAAGGTGAAAAAAGACTTTGCACTATTCTTGAAACTTCTCTGTAATTTTGACATTATATCAAAATAAAATTTACCCAAAATGTCCTTATTTTTATAGATACAATCCAAAATATCTACAAGCATAAAGATAAGTAAATGTTATGATGCCTGCATTGGCATTAAAATGCTCCAGCAAAGTAACACAGTAACAACAAGTGAGGGGGTTTGGATAAAGCAAAACAAGGGCACAACATGAATAAGCGTTGAGCTGGGAAATGATTACTTGGAGATCTATTACACTTTCCCTCTACTATCTGCATGTTTGAAAATTGCTAAAATAAAAAGTTAAAATTAAATATACATGTATACACTAGTACCACCTATATAGAGTGTCAAAGCACAGAATGAAGGCATATGTGCTAACATTTGAGAAAGGAAGAAAGAGGGAGTTATTATAAAAATATTTGCATGTAGGTGCAGAGAATATATGTGATACAGCTACCAGAAGCCAATAAGATGAGCTCTCTCCTGAGAGGAGAACCGAGTGGCCAGGGACCTGGCCTGAATGCAAGACTATTCATTGTGCCAAATAAAATATTTGAAACCATGCAAAGGTATTACCTTTTAAAAAAATGTTAGAAATGTAGTTTCTAATAAAACTACTGTAGAGAATTCTTTAATTGAGTGAAATGCTTGTGAAAGTCTGCTCCTTAAGTTAAAGCAATAGGGATTTTGAACTTAAATAGAAAACTTGGGTATAAAGGCATAGATTGGCCCCACAGCTTTCTTTATCTTGATTGCAGTTTACAATACAAAACCAAAACAAAACGCTTGAAAACTGTTGCTCATTTATTCAATAAATATTTTTCTTGTTTCTAGAGTATGTTGTAGATATAAAATATTTAATTAATTAAATATTGTCCCTGGCCACGTGTGCCTTATAACCTAGTGGGGAAGCAAAGATATTTAATCAAAACCCAAAAAATTAAATTCATAATTATTAAATATGAGTGCTACATTAAAAATGAGATTCTAAGGGAAAATTATAATAAAAGGGGGAGGGGTCATGAAGATCTTGCTGAGGGAATTACGTTCGGTTTCCTAAGAATTAAACAGGCAAAGAAAGGGGAAAAGAACCTTCAATAACCAACGGAAGGGGCAAGCTTAGAAACGCAGATTGAAAGCAGATGCTGCAAGACCTTGTAAATCAGGCTATGGATTACTTATGTTTTGTTAAATGCAGAAGAAATCTTAAAGGGGTTCTGGGAGCCGACTGATATTGCCAGATATGCATTCAAACTACGCTTTCTAGTGGTAGGAAGAGAAGCCCAGCCCTGTTTAACGTATTACGGCAATAAGCTAAGAGATAGATTAGGGTGCAGCGAAGGGAAGAGACCAGATCTGAGATATCTTGGGAGGTAAAATCAGTACGAGCTAGTCAAGAATTGACAGGGTGTTAAAAAGAGAGTTGGGGGCTATGACAGTGTCTGTGTTGTGGCTTGAGAACTGGGTAGACAAAGGTGGGCTGTCACGCGGTTACAGTAGGGGAGACTAGAAGAGGAGCAGCTGGGGAAGGGAGAGAGCTCAAAGTCTAAGTAATTTTTGGGATTGTTGCCATCAGTTTGGTGTTTTGGTATCAAAAAAGCAGCCTCTGCTTCAGGCTAGGAACAAATCCAACAGCAAAGCATGTTCCTACTCTTTGTCCCTCCTGCAGGAGCAGATCTTCCTTTCATTACTGTCTGGCACGGAGCTCTCTCTTCATTTAGAGTTATCTGATATGAAAATGAGCTCAGTGCACAGAAGGAGAGATTCAGACCAGGAAAATTGCCTCCCATATGGCAGGGTAGTGAATACTGTTAAGGAAAAAATGAGGAATATTATCACCTTTATCAGAAAATGACACACAAAATGTCTCAAATTCCCAACGTCAATTAACCTGTTTGTTCAATGACATTAGCAATTATCATTTACTAAGCAATCCTCATTGTTCATATGGAACATTTCTTTATTTAGCCCTTTAGAAGTCAGTTTTGAATTGGCGTGTCACTTAGCCCTTGCAGACACCATGGAAACTAGAATAGGCAGGCGGAAAGAAGATTATTTTAAAATCACCTCTAAACATAATTCTTTTTTTGTAAAAGTGTATACAATTTTTCTCCCTTTAAAGTGACACAAAACTGCTGACTGTTTTCTAAATTATTCTGTAAAAATAGCTTTTTCATTTCAAGTGGCTTTAACACTTAAATAAGGTCACGTAAGAAATTTGTGATAATGATTTAACATTAATATTCAGATTGATTCTAGCCTCAGATCAATTTTTGACATGTTTAACTTTTTAGATGATAGAAACTTTAACTTATTTTCATACTTCTTATTGCAGTTTATCCTCAGATCCTCTGTGCTAAAAATCGCTCAAAGGAGGAAAAGATAGAGAAGTTTCATTGTCACTGGGTCCTGAGCTAAATGGCAGGACTTTAACGTCCGTGTTTTAATTTCTCACACTTCAAGAAATGAACTGTCTCAGGGCTGAGTTGGAAGTTCCATACTCCGAGAAAATCCCCTTTACTCATTACTAGGCACCTACCTTTGGGACCCCAACCACTACCTACATAGAGATATGCTTTTATAAAGGCTAGGTTTAGCCATAAAGCTAAGCTTATAATGAATATATGTTGGCAGAATTCTGAAAGGAATTTGTCCTTCAGACTTGGGGAATGTATATCCTAGGAATAGTGACAGATGAGCTGTTTGGCATCAAAACTATGCTAGGCAGTTTGAAAATACTTGAATTGTTCTGCGATTTCCATGGTTTTGTTGTTGTTTTCCTAAAGTCTTTTTGGTGAGGAAGATTGGCCCTGAGCTAACATCTGTTACCAATCTTCCTCTTTTTTCTTTTTCTCCCCAAAGCCCCAGTACATAGTTGTATATCCTATTTGTAAGTCCTTCTAGTTCTGTGTGGGACGCTGGCACAGCATGGCTTGATGCGCGGTGTGTGGGTCTGTGCCCAGGATCTGAACCAGAGAAGCCAGGCCACGGAAGTGGGGCACACAAACTTAACAACTACACCACTGGACCAGCCACTCCATGTGTTTTAAGTATATATGTTTTACAAATGAAAACTACTTTTACTCTGGGATTTGTACTGTCTGATATGTGTGTCTTCTCTATTAGAGGATGGAAATAGTGGATATCAGGAACAGGTATTCCAGGGCAATTACATGAGATACCAGAACAATGAAATATATTATTGATTTAGGTTAATCTTCCACTCTCTGCTCTTCCTGGCTAATATCTAGCGATCTTCTGTGTCTCATCTTAGATGTCTCCTCTTTTAAGAAGATATCCCTAAGCACACACTGAGTGGGGTTATACACTTTCAGTGAGTACAGCTATTATAGAACTTATTATTCTGTATTAAAATTGCCTGGGTTTTTTTTTTTTTTGACTCTTTCTTCTTTATTAAGACTACTATAATTTTGAAAGCAAGAAGCATATCTTCTTCCTATTCAAAATCCGGCATACTGCTATGGATACACTAAAGCTTATTGTATATTCTCCTTCCTGAACATGCAAAAGATTATAGCTCTTATGGAGTACAATGCTCCCATGTGATTATTTCTGGGCAAATATCTAAACGACATTGTTCACTTCTGGGCTGAATCAGCATATATTCCTCACCTTTCCTGGAATGACCATCTTGGGGTACATGTGTTGAGATAAGAGAGCATTCATTAATCTAGGTTCCTAAATAAACATAATCTAGGTTCCCAAATAAACATGTAGAATGAGGGATACATTACTTTTGCTTGTTTGCCAATGATATTTGTTTACCAAAGCTCATTTTTACCTATCCTGAGTAGTACGGTGTCCTGAGAGCCTAGAGACATGCCTGACTTACACTGTGTAAGACACATATGAATTGCATCAATAAGTGATCATAGATTCCCTCCTCAGCTGAACTCCAAATGTTACTAACTGTGAAAATGGATATGCATGTTGCAGTGTTTCCACAGATCAAAGTAAGCATCTTTTGCAGTCTTATTCTTCATTATTTACACAAGGTGCTTATTCATGTCCAGAAGCTTCAAGGATCATAGATGCTACCCTGCTAACAAGCTAACGACTTCAGCTGCTACAGTTTCATGGCTGCTGGCAGAAGACATGAGAGTATTAGATCAGAGACAAAGGACTTCCCTAATCACCATAGCAGACAGCATGTGTTTCATGTTTGCCTTGGTTCTATTTATCCCCCAGATGCCACAAAGTGATGCAGAGTGACTTAGTGATGCTGTCCAAGCAGTGAACTTGCATCTCAGTTGAGGAACCCTGAACTAACAGCTACGAACAACCTAATCCTTTAAAGTAGCTGCAAACAAATCTGCTGTAATGTCGTTCCGGTCAGCAAACTAATCTGTCCTTTGTCTTGGAAAGTGACACTACATCTTCCAAGGATGCATGTTATACAAGCATCCTTGAAAATACAGACTGGAACGCAAGTTATTAAAATGCCTCTGTATGGAAGACATGCAGAAACACAAAAGATCCATAGAAAATTGTCTCTCAACAATTGAGAAGACAGATTCTCAGAGAGTTGACATTTTTTAGGGATTGGTGCAGTATGAATTCCCACCAAAAAATATTTCACATTCTCATTTACTCATTCAACAATTATTTGTTGAGACACTTTTATAGAACAAGTTCAGGGTTTCATGCTTAATACATGTTTAACTGCTCAAAATATGTTGCTTTGGTGGAGGATATCCATAGAAGACAGTTTCAGAATTTCAAATATACCAGGTTTAAGATAGACAAGATTGAGAAGGTGTTAAAAAGAACAACAAAAACAACAATAATATCTAATGTTTTTACACTTTTTGGGTCTCAGATGGCTTTAAATAGATTATGCCATTTGAAAATAACAGTTTAATGAGCAATGCACCACTATGATCTATACTTTATTTGTCAAGGATTTAATAGTTTGACTTAGGGCTGGAATGAGCCCTAATAATGAGCTCTTATAATGAGTGAGTGAGGCAGGGGTAGCAAGAACAGGGCTGGATCCTGTCTTTAATTAAAACGATATTTTATTTATATTGAAATCTTGATGTTGGCACTATTGTATCAGATGTGAAAGAATACTAAACATATTTTGGTTGAGACATAATAATTTATTTAGGTTCTGATACAGAAGGTGTTTGGTGAACATGCTAGCAATATTTATCCAGTTCATTCTAAGCTTAGGCTATGTTTAGTAATCTTCATAATTGGGTTTTGTGGATGACTCATGAAGTAAAACATGTATTTGAAAATGCTTGCTGTGTTTAAATTTCTACTAAATAGTAAATTTTCAATGACCCCCTAGGTTGACATAGGTGATTGTTATTTTTTTCATGCACGAACAGCTCAGAATGCTCTCCTTGCTAAATAAGAAATTTCTACAGAAAGAAAGCAGCCAGGTGGTTTAGCAAGCTACCTGGCAGGCAGCAGTATCATGCTGGTGCTCAGGATTTATTGGATATTTTATTATATTCCTTTATTAAGGCAATGCTCAGAAAATTTTCTTATGTATTTAAGAGGCTTAATATCCCCACTGCTTCCAAAGTGTATCAAAGTGGACCTCTCTCTCCAAGACATAGGGTGACACTTCTTTCTAATGGCAATTGATGTCTAGATTTGGGGAGTTAACATCAGATTTATACAGCCTCTGATTCTATAAGGAAAGAAAATGAAAAAGTCTTGGAGAAAGGCTCATGCCATTTTAAATAGTCTCTACTTTTCAAGGCTACTAACTTTCTAACAACCTTTTCTACTCTAATTCAGTTTTAGGTCAATCTGTTAAAGATTAGGGGCAGGGGCAGAAAGATGGAGGCAGCAGGAGAAAGACAGGCTGGGGAGAAGCTGGAGAACAGGCAGAGGTCAGTACAATGGCAGGGGGGAGAGCAGAGCTTAAGTGAGCAGAAACAGTTGTAATGTCTCTTCTTTCTTTATAATTTTATTTATTTGAGTACTCTTTTTTTTCTTTTCTTTGTACATCTAGCTAATGGCCTGTCAATTTTGTTTATCTTTTCAAAAAATCATCTCTTAGTTTCATTGATCTCTCCTTGTATTGTCTATTTCATTTATTTCTGCTTTCATCTTTGTTATGTCCTTCCTTTGCCAACTTTGGACTTAGTTGTCCATCTTTTTGTAGTTCCTTGAGATGTAAAGTTAGATTGCTTATTTGAGATCTTTCTTTTTTATTAATGTAAGCATTTAGAGCTATAGACTTCCTTCTTAGAACTGTTTTGCTGCATTGCATGAGTTTTGCATTTTATTATGTTTCCTTTTTCATTTGTTTCAAGATATTTTTTGATGTCCCCTTTGATTTTTTTCTTTGATGCATTGGTTGTTCAGGAATGTGTTGTTTAATTTCCACATATTTGTGAATTTTCCAGTTTTCGTCCTGTTATTGACTTTCTAGTGTTATATTGTGTTTGCAAAAGATGATTGGTATAATTTCAATCTTTTCAAATTTTCTAACACTTGATTTGTAATCTATGTCCTGTCTTTAAGAATATTTCAAGTGTATTTGAGAAGAATGTGCATCCTACTGATACTGGATGGAATGTTCTATATTTGTCTGTTAGTTCTGTCAGTTCCATTTTGTCTAAAGTCTAATTCAAGTCCAATATTTTACAACTTATAGCCCCAAAATATAAAGGACTATAAGTTACTACTGTGCACAACTATACACCAACAAATTGGACAATCTGAAAGAAGTGCATATATTCCTAGAAATATACAACTTACAAAGACCGAATCATGAAGATGGAGAAAATATAAACAGGCCAATAACAACTAAGGAGATTGAAGCAATAATCAAAAACTTCCCAACGAAGAAAAGCTCAGCACCAGATGACTTCATGACTGAATTCTACCAAACATTTAAAAAAAAATTAGTGTCAATCCTTCTCAAACTCTTCCAAAAAGTTGAAGAGGAGGGAACACTCCCAAACTTATTTTATGAGACTAGCATTACTCGATATACAAACCAGAAAAATTTTTAAAAAAGAAAATTACAGGCCAATATCTCTAGTGAATGTAGATGAAAAATTCCCAACAAAATACTAGCAAACCAAATTCAGCAGCAGGTTAGAATGATGATATATCATAATCAAGTGGGAGTTTTCCCTAGGATACAAGAATGATTCAAGATATGCAAATCAATAAATGAGACACATCATGTTAATAGAATAAGAGATAAAAATCATACGTTCGTCTCAATAGATGCAAAAAAAGTATTTGACAAAATTTGACATCCTTTGGTAATAGAAACGCTCAAAACAAAGTGGGTATAGAAGGAACATACCTTGACATGATAAAGGGCATATATGCCAAGTCCATAGCTAACATCATACTTAATGGTGAAAGGTTGAAAGTTTTTCCTCTAAGATCAGGAAAAAGACAAAGGTGCCCATATCACCATGCTTATTTGACATAGTACTGGAAGTCCTAGCCAGAGAAATTAGGCAAGAAAAAGAAATAAAGTGTATCCAAATTGGAAAGGAAGATGTAAAATTGCTTCTGTTTTCTGATGACATGATTTTGTATATAGAAAATCCTAAAGACTTCACCAAAAAACTGTTAGAACTAGTCAACAAATTCAGTAAAGTTGCATTATACAAAATCAGCATACAAAAATCAACTGTGTTTCTATATAATAACAACAAACTATCTTAAAAAGAAATAAAGAAAACAATCCCATTTACAATAGCATCAAAAACAATAAAATACTTAGGAATAAATTTAACCAAGGAATTGAAAGATCTATACACCAAAAACTATTAAGACATTGATGAAAGAATTAGAAGACACAAATAAATAGAAAAATATCCAGTGTTCATGGATCAGAGGTTGATATTGTTAAAATATCCTATAGATTCAATGCAATCCCTATCAAAGTTCCAATGACATTTTTCACAGGAGTAGAAAAAACAATCTTACTATTTGTATGGAACCCTAAAAGACCCTGAATAGCTAAAGTAATCTTGAGAAAGAACACAGAACAGGAGACATCACACTTGCTGATTTCACACTGTGCTATGAAGCTATAGTAATCAAAACAGTAAGGTACTGGCATAAAAATAGACACATAGACAAATAGGACAGAATAGAGAGTCCAGAAATAACCCACATATATACATTCAACTAATACTTGACAAGGGAGCCAAGAATACACAATGGGAAAAGGACAGTCTCTTCAATAAATGGTATTGGGAAAAGTGGATATTCACACGCAAAAGAATAAATTGAACCCCGCTCTTACACCACTAATGACTCTGCACCCAGTTCCAATCACTGGTGTGTGAGGTTTTTTCCCAAACCACCAAGCAATTCTCTGATACCAGCTGGGTGTCTCATAATTCAACTCAATTTTGACACTATTTACCTGGAGATAAGGTAAATAGAAGTTCAGGGCTCAGTCCCACAAGACTGCCACCACTTCAGATGCCAATCACAAGACCAGGTTGTCACCTGTGCTTCTGACCAACCGGCTATACCTCAGACGTTCCCACAACCTCCTCTTTGGGTTTGCTTAATTTTCTAATGCAGCTCACAGAATTCAGGAAATGTTTGTTCACTAGATTATTAGTTTATTACAAAGGGTATTAAAGGATTTGAATTAATAAGCAGATGAAGCATTACATAGGCTGAAGACCCAAACAAAGGAGCTTCTGTCCTCATGGGCTCAGGGCCTGGCACAGTGCCGTGAGGAAGTATTCTGGTTCATCCACCTGGAAGCTCTCTAAATCCAATACTTTTGGGTTTTTATGGAGGCCTTATTCCATAGGCACGATTGATCAAATCGTTGGCCATTGGTGATTCATTTATACTCCAGCCCCTCTCATTTCCTTGGAAATCAGGGGATGGGACTGAAATTCCAACCCTTTTTTCAAGGCGGTTTCCCTAGCAACCAGCCTCACATCTTTAGGGAAATACAAAGGTCATTTAATTACATAAAGTCATTCCTGGTTGTAAGGGGCTTGTTACGAGTAACAAAATATCCTTTCTCCTTTATGATTCTGAAGTGATTTCAGTGACCGAGGACAAAAGAGCAAATACTATAACAAAAGATATTCCCACTGCTCTTATTACTTAGGAAATTCCAAGGGTTTAGGGAACTGTAAGCCAGGAACCATGGACAAAGACCAAAATAGATATTTGTTATAAATTACAATATCACACTACTCACAAAAATTAACATGAAATAGATTAAGGACTTAAAGGAAAGACCTGAAACCATAAAACTGCTAGAAGAAAACATAGGGAAAAATCTCCTTGACATTGGTCTTGGCAAGGACTTTTTGGATATGACACTAAAAGCACAAGCATTGAAAGCAAAACAAAAGGATAAAAAAAAGCAACAATCAACAAGTAGGACTACATCAAGCTAATAAGCTTCTGTACAGCAAAGGAAACAATCAACAAACTGAAAAACTACCTACAGAATGGGATAAAATATTTGCAAATCCTATATCTGATAAGAAGTTAATTTCCAAAATACATAAATAACTCATGCAACTCAATAGCAAAACAAAAAAAAATCTCATTAAAAAATGGACAGAGGACCTGAATAGACATTTTTCCAAAGAAGACATGTATATGGTCAACAAGTACATGAAAGGTGCTTGGCATCACTAATGATCAGCGAAATGCAAATCAAAGACATAATGAGATATCACCTCACATCTGTTGGAATAGGTATTATCAAAAAGACAAGAAATAGCAAATGCTAAGGAGGAAGTGCAGGAAAGGGAACCCTTGTGCACTGTTGCTAGGAATGTAAATTGGTACAACTGCTATGGAAAACAGTATAGAAGTTCCTCCAAAAATTAAAAATACAACTACTATACGATGCAGCAATCCCACTTCTGGGTAAATATACAAGGGAAATGAAATTAGAATCTTAAAGAGATATCTGCACTCCTCTGGTTATTACAGCTTTACTGACAATAGCCAAGATATAGAAACAACCTAAGTGTCCTTTGACAGTTGAATGGATAAAGAAAATGTGGTATATATGCATACATGTATACACCTGCAGTGGAATATTATTCGGCCATAAAAAGAAGGAAATTTGCAACAACATGAATGGGCCTTGAGGGCATTATACTAAGTGAAATGAGTCAGATATAGAAAGACAAATATTGCATGATCTCACTTATATGTGGAATCTAAAAAAGCCAAACTCACAGAAGCACAGAGTAGAAGGGTGGTTGCGAACAGCTAGGCCATGGGGAAAATAAGGAGACGTTGCTCAAAGGGTACAACCTTCCAGTTATATGAGGAATAATTTCCAGGCATCTAATGTGCAACTTGGTAACTAAAATGGACAATACTGAATTGTATACCGTAAAGTTGCTAGGAGACCAGATTTTAAATGTTCTCACCACCACCACAACAAAATGGTAATGACGTGACATGAAGAATGTGTTAATTCACCCTCCTGTAGTAAACATATTGCAATATATACAAATAAAAAATCATCACATTGTACACAGTAAACTTACACAATGTTACATGTCAATTATATTTCAATAAAGATGAGAGAAAAAGGATGAAAAAGAGAGAGAGAGAGCAGCTCACTGTTCACATGTCACCCTGAGCATCCGACAGGGAAAGCACACAGATGTGAGAACCACACCAGCTGGGCTAACAGTCCTCGCAAAGGCTACTGCAGAGCAGCTGCAGCTATGGTGAACCAAAAACTCAGGGAAAATTGTCAAGAAGTCAGTGAATGTTCATTTGGAGAATGATTCACTCAGCAAATTTTCTTTGGGCAAATGTGTTTTGAGTAAATTGGTCATTTGGTGAACTGTATTTCAGTGAGACGTAATTTGGTGGGTTTTCTGCTAGTCGGCCAGGCCTAGGAGAGTGTCAGGTGCTGGTCAGTCTGGTGGCCTCCGTACAGTGACAAGTGGGTTCTGTTTTCAGAGAAAGAACGTATAAAGTAAAGCCTACTGTAATGTATGAGGAGGGACTAAAACAGAAATAAATATTAAAGAGGTTGTTCAAACAGCTATTGCTTTCTTTAAAAGTCAGTTGAAGTAGCAGGAGTAGGCATGGAGAGATCAGTAGATTGTCTTGTCTAAGCAATCAGAAGAGTCTATAAAGAACAATTCTGTGCAGTCAGTATATTCTTAAATCTGTAGGAAGATTAAAGTTAAAAATGCACAGCTAGAAGTGTTTAAAGCATAGAGCTACAGGTTTTGTTTGAGTACTTCTCTGAAGGATAAAACTAAATTATTTTCATATTTATCTCTATACATTAGTATAATTCTGAGAAGAATCAAATTAAAGTGCATAATGGAGGCAGCCAAAGTTGAACTCTTTGATATGGAGAATTTCTTAACCTACTATTTTTTTTACTATTTTACTCCTAGTGATATTTTGTGTTTCTATTTTTTTTTCTCATTTCTCTGAATATACTGATTTTATTTTTAGCTATACCTACTTTTGTTTCTATACTAATTAGTATTACTTTATATTTTTGAACAATATGATTTAGCATGGGATTCATAAAATTCAAATTTTTCCTTGTAATCAGTGAGGAAATCTTACTGGGGTATTGTTTGTTTGTATATTTTGTTATGTTATGCTTTGTTTTTTATCGTGAAAATATCAAACATGTACATTGATCACATAGCTTTATTGATACAAAAATTGAGATCTTCAAAAGATACATACAGGATAAATAACACTAAGTCAAGCCAGAGAATAGTTAAGTAACATTTTGCCTCCTGTCCTGCCTTTTGTGACGGTAGTGTTTACTACCTTTTATTAGCTTTTAGTGAGAGTTTTTCAGTCCACTTCGTCCTTTTCTTTTAATCAGGGGTTCCCATATGATTTAAAGACTTTAGTTTGACTTCACATTATTGTCTCAGTGAAGCATCCAGGGAATGTGACACTCTTCCTAAAATAGTGTGCTGTCGACTTCTTCCCACATTTTTTTTTTTCCAGGGTATAATATTTAGTCTGAACTTTATTAAAGGGAGGATTTTATTGGTCTCAAGACCCCAGCAAACTCCTTTTCTGTGGATATGGTGTTCTGAGCACCAGTGCCAGAACCTTCATGTTTTTTCCCTACTTTTATTTATATCTTCTTCACCTTCTCTATAAATTTTGTTGTCTTTATTCCTTTACAACAAGATGGCATATCGTAGAAGACAAGAAAATCTATGGATCCAAGTGTGGACTTAAAAGGCTGAATTAACCTCTAAAATTGTACACATATATTTTTGTGCATGCATATATGGCTAAAAACATTTTTCTTGGAGAAGGAGCCTATAGCTTTTACCAGTTTTCTAGGAATATATGCTCAAAAGACAGTTTAAGAAGCCTACAGATCTAAAATTATTTCAGAAATATTTAAGTTATTTACCATATTGGCATATAAGCTGTACCATCTAAAATTTGGTGGAAAGTGGGCTTTTCTTTTTTCCCATTTTTGAGGGGTTTTCCTTCTTTCTCTCTTTCTTTCTTGTCAGAGTATAGGCAAATATTCTTAAGCCACATAAATTACTATTGGTCATATTTACATTCTAGCAAATATGATCCATGGCTAAATTTCTGATATCTTCTTAAATTAGGTTGCACTTTCATGTAAAGTTTTTGTTTTATATATTTCTTTTTGAATTTTGTGTGTATTGGATAGAAAGATTAGTAAATTTATTCATGTGCCTTTACAGCAAAAAAACCTATGAAAATGTAATGGTCATTATTTTGGACAAATTATGGCCAAGAGAGAGCAGTTGATCTATATATGTTTATATGAGGACACATCACTCTAAAATCAGGCACACTTTACCAACGGCATTTCCATTCTTCCCTCTGACTTAGTTAGTAATAAAACTGATCAGTTTTAAGCACCTACTGGGCCTTGTCTCTTCATCTCTAGAGTACACAGGACCTCTCTGTGAGCACTGGGTCCAGAACAGGTGTTTATCATTCATACAGAATGACAGCCAGACTAAAAATCCAAGACAGAAAAGTATAATATGAAAACTCGGAGTCCAAAGTACTTCATGCTTTAGAAAGGCTTTTTGAGACAGAACCTGTCAGAGGGAGGGAACAAAATGCACATTCATTGTCTGTAATTTCTGACAGTAGTTCAATTTAACTATTATGGGCCAGAAAAAAACTACATAAACAATGCACACATTCATTTCAAATTCTCACTGTGCTTGATAGTATGAAATCAATAAAGTGCTGTCTTCTGCCCGATGTTAATTTAGTCTGTAAATGCAAACACATTATCCTGCTTACAAGGTAAATACATATCTGATAGGTTATTTCACAATGCTAACATCTTCTACTCCTTATAATATGTTTCAAATCTTATCCTTTTAATTGTTAGATATGACATTTTTTAGAATTATGGAAAAGGAGAACACTCATGTGTTTACCTGTGGTTTGACTCTCTCTGCTGTGATACTGGGAATAGACACTGAAGAATTCTAGGAGCAACTGAAGGAGAGCGTGCTCTGACAATGGATGCCGTCCTGCATTTCAATGCACATTCTCCTCATTTTGGGGATTATTATCTAGTCTTTTTCCAGCATGGATTTATTCAACAATTCATGTTGTATTGGGATTGTGTTAATTTGAAATATTAGACAAAACTTCAGGTTAAAAATAGAATTGCAAAGGAAGTCAACAAATATTAAAATTGATTCTAGGTAGAAGAATTTCCCATTTTATTAGATTGATAAGTGATCAATATCAAGGCTATTTTATAAGATATTACCTAGTCTAAATTTCTAATATTGAAATTTTGAAAGGAGAAGGAAACTCTGTATTTGAAGATTTTTAAAGGAAATCTCATGACTGATATTTGATTATTTGGCTAAAAATGTTTTGTAAATATTTTAATTAGCAGACAACTGGTCCTGTCCAAAACATCCATCAGACATTTCGTCCATGCCAAAAGATCCTTGATATTTATTCATATTTGATCCTATCCAAAATGTTCATGGAGACACCAATCCATGCCAAAAGGGCCTTGGTATTTGCTCCTGTCCACGACCATTTGGCATAGACCAAATATGCTCATAGATGTTTTGGACAAGCCCAAATGTCAAGAACCTCTTGTCATGGACCAAATGTCTTATGGATGTTTTGGACAGGACCAAATGTTCTGCAAAGAATATTTTTATTATATATATTAACCATAATGAATATTATAATCAGTGGAAATTATATATTTTGGGGATATTTGAAAAGTTAATCTCAGTTTTGTTTCAATATTTGTTACTACCTGGATAATAGCAGAAATAAGCTAATCAAAAGTATCTTTGTAAATAGTAGTGGATTATAACCAATTGTTGTGGCCAAATGAATAATAGCATAATGAAATAATATAAAAGAATATAAAAATATATTCAGAGAATAGTAGTCATTATGACCTAGAAAATAAAATAAATATCTATGAGCCCATAATGATACAAATTAATAATGATTAAATATATAAATAAACGGTGGAGAAAGGACAATTCTTACTTATAGAAAAGTCCCAGTAAATGAATGAATAAGTAAGGAGAGAAATAGAAAATCAACATTATAAAACTGATGTTGTGGTAATTGCTATAGACAAGATCCACAGGGAGGGGAAAGTAGTTCATCCACACTGCAGCAGCTTGTGGGTACTATCTTAATCAAGCGATCAAGATGAGCATCATTTGTAATAAGACGGATTAGTATCATGTATCCCCAGATAGGGTGTCATGAAAGAGTTACATCACCTCATGGTCTTTTTCCCCAAATCCATAATTTCAGCATGATCATGAAAAGCACCAAAGAATCCCAGTTTGAGAAACAATCTAAAAAATACCTAATCGGTATTCTTCAAAAGTGGCCTGGTCACAAAATGAAAGAAAAGACTGAATAGTTTTCACAGATTGAAGAAAACTAAGGAGCCATGACAACTCACTGCAGTCTGAGATTTCAGACTGGATTCTGGAAAAGAGATGTTATGCCAACGAAGTGTTGGAGATCTATGATACTGCATAGTGCCTATGGCTAACGGTGCTGTATTATATACCTAAAATTTGCTAAGAGGGTAGCTCTTTTGTTAAGTATTCCACTACACACAAAAATAAATAATAATAATGAAAACAATAATAATACAGGGGGCAGGAGGAAACTTTGGGAGGTGATAGATACATCTACGACTTTGACGGTGGTGATGGTTTCCTGGGTGTATATTATCCCCAAGCACATTGAATTGTATACATTAAATATGTAAAGCTTTTTACATGTCAATCATACCTCAATAAAGTGGTTTATTAAAAAAACTGGGAAAATCCGAATAAAGTATGTAGTTTAGTATGTGCCAATATTAATTTTTTTTGTTTTGCTTATTATACTATGGTAATGTAAGATTTTAACATTAAGGGAAACTGAGTGAAGGATATTCGAAA
This sequence comes from Equus asinus, assembly GCF_041296235.1. Classification (NCBI taxonomy): domain Eukaryota; kingdom Metazoa; phylum Chordata; class Mammalia; order Perissodactyla; family Equidae; genus Equus; species Equus asinus. The sequence goes on along the minus strand of NC_091797.1, from coordinate 5,792,488 downwards.
CTGTCTGTGCTACCTTTGCTAGTCTTCTGTAAATTTAACATTATTTAAAAAAAAAAAAGCTATTCCGAATTATTGGTATACTAAATGTGAAATAACTTCCATGGTTTCACTGACACTCTTAACTCACCTCGTACCTGGGAAAGATGTCCTTGCTACATGTTCCTCCATCCCATCTGGTTTCCTCCATCATATTCTTTATAATGATTGCTGCTTTGTCTTCTTCAAGGTGGTACAGAGTCTTGGACAATTCCTGATTCGTGAGAATTTATAAATATGAATATCTGAAATCCACTTCTGAGTATTTAGAAAGAGCTCATATTAGGCTTTTCACATTTTATGTTAGACTCAGTATGAAATCTGTTTTATTCGTTTGGATGAATGAAAGAACTGCTTCAAAATCAACATTACTCCATCAGATTACTAAATTGACTCAATTAGTTCTTCATACAGTATTTCACATACAAAACAGTTTGAGAAAGTTTTGCTTTGTAATTTGGTAAGGTAAAACCCTGAATTTTTCACAATCTCAAATAATTTTATTGAAGATGTGTAATGTTATATGTTACAAATTTTGTATCTTAATGTTGTTACTATTTCAAAAGCATAATAAACTTTTATACGGTACCTTTTTTCCTCAATTCCAGAAAAACTAATCAGTCTTTCAATATAAATCCCTAATCCTCTAGGCACTTCTAAAAAACTCATTATATTGCAACAGAAATAATCCAACCATTTTAATTATTTCTAAACCTACTGAGTACTATTACAATTATTTTTAAATAAGCCACATGACAATGTACCAATCGTCCTGAGAAATGGAGGTTCATTAGTTTGAGTGAATGAAGTTAACAGTGGACTTATTCTTGCCTCATGGGGAATCCCAGGCAGTAGACATAGAAATTACTAGATTCCTGTAATATTCATGAAAATACATGTAATTATACCAAAATTTTAAAGTTTAGTTTTACAAATATCAAATAATAAACTTCAATATTATCTATATTCTCTGGAAACTTGATTTAAATGTTTTCAAGTATAAATAATTTCTCCATCATTTCTTCCAGATTTTTCTATGTTCAGGAACTACACTTCTCTCGTGTTTTAAGTTACATTTTTTAAATACATTATTTATGGTATATATCTTGTTGATTTGTAATAGAAATAGATGTCTACATAATGTAAAGAATCCAGTTTATGAAAAGATAATGTTTCATTTTAATTTATGGGAAATATAGAGAAGAGAATTTACTAGAAGGAAAGTTATACTAATTTTCCAGTACTTATGAAGCATGCTGTAAGATTGATGATGATGATGATAATCATGGTCTTGAAGACCAGGTTAATAATGTGTATTTTGCACAGCACCCTATTTTGGGCAATAATTTTCCCCCTCGTAATGCTAGTGCACTCTAGCACAGAGTATGTATTCAGTAAATAGCTGCAGTGGAGCCATTGATATCATGACAACTGGATGGAGAAGAGCCTTATTGGCTTTTGGAATTATTATTGGCCTTATGGAGTTATTGATTTTGCTAATTGGAACAAATCCTAGGTGAGACTGTCAAAAGATGTTTCTTGATGAGAGATAAACTCTCAATGCAGGAATTTGTTGTCAAGGCTGCAGAAATGAGTCTAGAGCTGATTTATACCATCCTATGGCAGGCACATTCATTCAATAATATCTTCATGCTGGGGAGAATTATCTGTTTGAAAAAGATCCTAAGATTCTTAAAAAAACAGTGTCATGAACCTGAGCTTTTTCATTAATAGAGCTAATTACTACCTTACTATGTTTAGGACTTTACTTTCTTCTTAATGAAAGAAAATATTAATAAAATACCTATTTTATATGATGAACTGTATAAGGACTTTTGCATATTTTATCAATCGATTGGAAAAGAAATTTTATTTTATTTTATTTTTTTGAGGAAGGTTAGCCCTGAGCTAACTACTGCTAATCCTCCTCTTTTTGCTGAGGAAGACTGGCCCTGAGATAACATCCGTGCCCATCTTCCTCTACTTTATACGTGGGACGCCTACCACAGCATGGCTTTTGCCAAGCGGTGCCATGTCCGCACCCGGGATCTGAACTGGCGAACCCTGGGCCACCGAAGAGGAAAGTGAAAACTTAACCGCTGCACCACCAGGCTGGCCCAAGAAATTTTATTTTATTTGAAATACTCTTGGCTGAGTAAAGCTATAATGTTAAGACTGTGGCCCATCCAGGGTTAATTACCCTGACTTTTTTTAAAGATATTAAGACTTTTGGTACCTTCGGAAACAGGTTCCTGAGCATATATTTTTAAAAAGTATACCCAGTAAACTTTCCAGATACTATGATCATTGAATTTAACTATTTAGTTAATAAGCTTCCCCAGTACGTTTTTCTGCTTAGACTTTCACAGAATGTAGTAGCTAAAAAAAAAAAAAAAAAAAAAAGAATGTGTGTAACTTTAATGCATAAGAATACTAGTAAAACACACTTTAATAAATGTGAAGAAGAATTTCTGTATAGAGAGGGCAGAAGTAGAGAGTACGGCAGTAGAGGCTGTTTGCTAGAATGCTAAGATTTTTTTTTAAAAGATTAGGTACTAAAAAAAATATTTGTAAGAGCAAGATCATAAATTCTGATCCATCGTTTCTTTATCACATATTACGATCAATTTCTCTGTAATAACAATCTTCTATAATTCTGCTTCCATCTCCCTTCCTCAGGAGAAAAGCCTAGGAGAAATGTGGAGGAGAAGCGAGTAAATTCAATTCCCCTTTATCCGATTACAGTGCGATGGGGGAGCAGGAGTCAGTGGAGAGAGCACAAGCTTTGGAATCAGGTATACCCGTCTCTGAATCCTGACACAAGTCACTTCCTTAAATGACATTCTTAATTGTGAGCTTTGGAATGCTCTTGCAAACTATTCTAATCATGCAAACATGCATACATACATTGAGGGCAAATTTATGGAAAGGACATGAGTATTTCAAAGAAATAGAAAATATTGATCAGTTAAATAATCAAGAAGTGAAGAAAAAGGCAGATGGGATTTGTCAGATTTCATTCATCCACCCAACACTGATCTAACTTGGGTCTTATGCCTTCTTCAGGTGTCTCACAGATTGTTGAATAGGAGAACGTAATTGCTTCTCCTTCTATTTACACTGATCTTTCCATCTGTATGTAGGTGGATGTAATGCATAAATGGCTTCTAGTGTCATAGCAAAGGGAGTTCTTTTACAAAGAAGTACGCAGTCAGTGTAAACGCTCTAAAAGAAGCCCACTACATTTGACTTATTAGCTGCTCAGCAAACAGGTCTCTTTTCATGTGTATGAAAGTCCAAAGAGGACCCAACTTAGCGTGATCCAAATATTTCAATTGTGTTAGATCATTTCAGTAATGACTACCAATTTGATCCTGCCTCCCTGTATTCATGTCCCTATGCAACATAATTTTGACTCTCTTTTCACTTAAAGGGGGAGTCTGATTCTCCACGACCTGAATGTGGAATTGGCTTTGATATGATTTTGACAATTGTAAATAGCAAACATAATACACACTGGGATTTGAAATGTTCTTTTGCACTGGTACAAGCCTTCTCTTGTTCATGGAAACCCTTCTTCTCCCGTGTGAACCAGTCTGGGCTAGGAGAATGAAAGAGGTCTTAGTCTTCTCAGATATCCCAGCTCTCAAAACCACTAGACATGTAATTCAGGTACCTTAAACCAGCCAGCCTCAGCTGGCTTGGACAAGACCTGAAGAACTGGCAAAATCTACAGATCATGAAAAAATAATAAATGTCTGTATTTTATCTTGCTTAGTGTTAGGCTATTTTGTTATGTAGTATAAGTTGGCTAATACAGAAATTGGAAGTGGAGTGCTGCATAACAAAAAATTCTAAAACATCTGGAAAGGGTAGTTGGTGGAAGCTTGAAAACCGATGAGGATACTCTTAGAAAAGGCTGGAAAATGGTGTTAAATTTGTCAGTAGATGCTGGAAAATTAGGGAGGAAACTGCTATGGCAGGCTAAAACTACAATGTCTCATATTATGTAATGGTGAAACAATTAGAAAATTGTTCCTGTTGGTAACATGGAAGATGGAAAAACACATCTAATGGACTTATGGATCTGGCTAAGGCTATTTGTAGGCATGTTACTGAAATTTCCAATTGTCTTCTGTTTGGTGCACATGACAAGATGTGGGAAGAGAGAGATGAACTAAAGAATACATATTGCAAGCTGAGTTTAGAGGAGATATAGAGGAGCCAGGTTTGCCTGCTTGGAGAGTGAAGCTTTCACATCTTCATTCTTTTGAAAGTAAAATATTCCTAAAGTAAGGCATTGTAAGATAAAGACCAAATCAAGGGAGTGGCTCCAGGTGCTTTGTAAAATGCCTTTGAAAGATTTAATGCGGTACATTGTAGACCTTCTAAGCCAACAAAAGAGCGTCCAAGGATTTTGAGGGTTGTCCCATAGTAAGCTGATACATGGATGGATATATATATATATATCCATCCATGTATCAGCTTGGATGTATTGTATAATATATTAATAATGTAATACATATTATATATGTATATATAAATTATTTGGAGGAAGGAAAGAAAAAAGAGGATAGGCAAGATAGATAATAGGAAGTTGGATGATACATAGAGACTAGAGCTATAAAAGCTCTCACTACAAAAGGGATAAAATGAAAAGGAAAAAAGATGATTAGATCTTAGGATAATTCTAGAACAAGTTATTAAATGCAGGCTATATTCCAGTTATATTTTGCTTCATAACTAATTACCCTACAGCTTAGAAATTCAAAGCAACCATTTCATTTAGTTGACCGTTTCATGAAATGGTGCTTTAGGGATGCTTTGACTGGAAGTTCTCACTTAGAGTCCATCATGCAATTAAAGTAAGATGTTGGCTGTGATCGAAGCTCCCCAGATTGGGACATCCAAGACGCCTTGGCTTCCCCCCTTGCCATTTATGGTGTCTTTCAGCTGAGAGTTCGGCTGGAGCCATCTACTGAAGCATCTCCATGTGGCTTATCCAGCATGGCAGTTTCAGGGTCATCAGACACATTACATGGAGAGTCAGTATTTCAAAATAGAGTGTTCTGAAAGAACTAGGGAGAAAATGGATGACCTTTTACGGCCTGTTCTCAGCATTAATTACTCCAGCCATCACAATGTGAGTTCTGTGGTATGGGTTGCTAATCGTGATCAGGTACAAAAAATTTTTCCAGATTGGGAGTACTTTGCTTGTGCAGTCCAAGGAAGCAATTTACCATAGATGGGTCTATTCTGGGACTCTATTTTGCTCCCGTGAGCGTTTATTCCATCTTTACACAACTATCACACTGCCTTGCTTAATGTACTCTTATTGATACTGATTTTTCTTAAAACCATTAAGTGTAATTTATCTAACTTTGTTCTTATTTTTTTCACAATTGTTTTGATATTCTAAGTCCTTTGCATTTCTTTGTGGATATTTGAATCAGTTTGTCAATTTCTGCAGAAAAGCCTGCTTCAATTTTGATTGGGATTTTGTTGAATCCATAGGCTGACTTTCAGAGAACTAAATTCTTAACAATATTGAGTCTCCTAATCAATGAAACTGTCTCTCCATTTATTTATATCTTAAAATTTGTATCAGCAAAAACAGTCTGTGTATTTCAGTGCCCAGATAGCACACATATTGGGTCAGATTTATCCCTAAGTATTTTATATTTTAGATGCTTTCTAAATATTTTAATTTATGATTATTTATTGCCATCATATAGAAATGAAATTGAATTTTTATATTCACCTAGTTGACTGCAACTTTGCTAAATGAAAATTTATTAGTTTTAATAACTTTTTTATAGATTCAGTAGGATTTCCTACATATGTTATCTCCACAGAGACAGTGTAATTGTTCCTCTCTATTCTAGATGTGTTTACTTCTTTTTTTTACCCTGGTGCACTGGCTAGACCCTCTGGCACAGTGTGCCTCTTACAAATGTGGGAGGCACAGAAGGATGGGATACTGTTCCTGCATATAATTTAAAGTCACACATTTTAAAAGCTCCTTTTGTTTTGGCTTCTCATATGCTCAAAAGATCGCAGGTTACATGGTCAATTTTATGATCTCTTAACTACTCCTTAAATATTGTATCTCACAGCTCCTTCTCTCTCTGTTTCCCGGAGAAGTCATGCTCATGGTGTCCTGCTTTCCTCTTATTTAGATGGTTTTCACATAGGCCATTTGTTAATCCCACTTATTTCTCTCTAGCAGTGTTGTTCAAAGTGTGATCCAAAGATCCTGGTGGGTCTTCAACACTCATTCTGCAGATCATCAAGATCCAACTATTTTCATGAATACTATTAAGATATTGGTCTTCTTTGCTGCAGTCTTTCACTGCTACATAATGTGTGATGTTACAGCAGAGTCAGTGGTTTATCAGCTATGAAAATCCAGCTTTCTTCTATTGTCACACATTAAAGAAATTTGAGAAAATGTAAAACAATGGGAAAATATAAAACAATTCCACTATCTCTAATATTTTTTGTTTGGAAAATAGAGTTATTTTTCATAAAAGTTATGTTATCTATGTGAATAGATAATAGATTGATGATTGTTATTTTAAAATAAATTAATTTATAATTATCTTTTAAATTTCTCTTTTAGGGGCCGGCACGGTGGTGCAGCGGTTAAGTTCGCACGTTCCCTGTCTCGGCAGCCCGTGGTTTGCCTGTTCGGATCCTGGGTGCGGACATGGCACTGCCTGGCAAAAGTCATGCTGTGGTAGGCGTCCCATGTATAAAGTAGAGGAAGATGGGCATAGATGTTAGCCAAGAGCCAGTCTTCCTCAGCAAAAAGAGGAGGATTGGCATTAGTTAGCTCAGGGCTAATCTTCCTCAAAAAAACACAAATTTCTTTTTTAATTTCTGTTATGGCAAATATCTGCGGATAAAAACGGCCGTGTGCTAGAACCGGCTTGCCCAGGCTCGTGAGAGCTAATTGTGCACGTCTGTTTCCACTTGTGTGTTCAGTGACATCGTGCCAGTAGCTTGAAACTCAATGTGGTGAGAGAATTAACACCACAGAAATCAGCAAATGTTACAAATCAGGGTTTGTTCATACCATCCCCTTATCCACAAGAGCCTGATATTAAATATTTACCACGTCGCTGGATATAACCCATATGATCGGAAGATTTTTGGGTCACTGAGTCACAAACTCTTCAGTCCACCACCACTTAAAATCAGTTTGGAAAATAATAGATGTTTTATTAATAAAATATTTTCATTTCCAACTTCCAAACCTCCCAAGCAATGTTGTAGAGACACAGAAACATGCTTTGTTCCTCATTTTGCTTTAAATCCATATATATACCAAATTGATCAGATTCTGGGGAAATTCAGCCACTAAAACTATGGTTCTTTCAATAAAAGTTTTAGATATTTAATTTTTGATAGACCACCACCAACAAAAAAATCTGTAAGGCTATTACATATCAATTTTTAAAAAAGGAAAACCTATTTTTGTTGAATCTTTCAGAGAATATGGAGATTGTATTTCGTTTGTTCTGGTACAATGGTGTGCACCCAATACACACACAATGTTAGCGTGGCAGAATGCTTTAAGGAAAATAGGCTATCCACTAGAAATTAAGAGAAATAACCATTAGTTTTGATCACACCATTAGATATTTGAAGTAACTGACTCTTGTAACAGAATGACCATGGCCAAGTTATCTTTGTTGTTTGAAATTTGGCATAATTGTAACAGCACCATGCAAGTCACAGGGCTGTTTTAAAGATCAAATAATGTTCAAAGATCAAAGATAAATCAGTGTTCAAGTGCTTTCTATATAGAACAATATTCTGCAAATATGCTATAAAACAAGACATTAATACATGTATAACATTGTTATAAAATATAATGGAAAAATAGAAATTACATAGTTGTGTCTTTAAAGAAGTACGAAAGCAATATTATTTAAAGCTGTTTATTAATACATGAAAAGTTATTGTTTCATTAATATAAAATTTACTTAGTATATTCAGCATGAAATTCCTCTTTTTTCTTTGAAAATTAAAGAATAAATATTCTGAATATTTTCTATTTCTATTACAAAACACTAAAATGTAAGTCATTATGTAGCCCTCTATAACTCTAAGTATTAATACAAAAATTAATTTACACACATGTCCCTAAACTTAATACGAGGTGTTTTTTCATAACAAAAGCAAAGAGTTAAGATAAAATTGCAATCAAATTGTTCTTAGTGCAGGCTAATAAATAGTTCTTAAATATTTTGTTTAAATGGACATATAGACATACAGTTTGAAATATTCCTTCAAAATAATACAATTTCATTATCAGAAACTAACACAGAGCTGGTAAATTGTGTGTTCAGGAAATATTTGTTGAACTCACAAATGGATCAGGTTATACTAAGCTATTATCATCTTTAAATGAGTATTTTGAAGTATGGAAACTTTATATTTTGAGGATGCCCAATAAACATGCATTTGTAAACGGTAAGCTAAGGTTTACAACACTTTCCATAATAAAACTCACTTTTCATGGGAATACAGGGGAGGAAATTGAAATCTGCGGCTCATTTTATAGCTGAGCAAACTTCTAAAAGGTAAACTTATTCATATATTTCTTATGATTCCTTTTGTAAATAATGTGTTTAAGGCCTAAGGGATTTAGCAATCTGTATTAATGAATACACATCCTTTATGAAGTGACGTATTTTATTGTGACCCACTTAAATATTGCTTAAATTCCATTTTTCATCCTTCTTTCTATTTTAGCATATACAGTTGAAGTTTTTATCTGCTGGTAAATATCTGGACTCGATATTAAAATGCCACCAAAATGGTAGTTTCAAAAATTTATTATCCAGCGTCAGACACAGAAATTATCCTTAATTGTTTTGTAATAGATCAGATTTTGACAAAATATATATTGATCATCTCTGTACTCTAGTTCCTTATCTTTGGCTTTTATTTTCCTGTGAGAAGTAATTTAATTTGTAATGTATTAGAATTAGAGTAATATGAAATTCCCATTTATATAAGTCAAATAATGCTTTAGAAACAATTTCAAACTAACATAATTAAATATACACAAAATGTGTATTCATACATATATATGCATATTAAAATATAAATACAAATTTATATTAAAATTATTTAAAAACACATTTGCTTATTTGCTTTTCACTACAAATTTTCAAAAGCAACTGGTTTCCTAAAATTAGCCTTTAATGTAAGATTTTGACACTACTATGATTTTTCATGGTATTTAAATAGAACTTTTTAAAAAATAGTAAAATTATTAATAAGAATAGTTCAAGTCAGCCACAATTCATTTGCCATAAATGGTTTACATTTTAAATGAGAGTCAAATTTTTATCTTCATTTTATTAATTGGTTTGCACCTTTAGAAGTAAATCGAATAGTCAAAAAAATTTCCTTGCGTCAGATTGCAGTAGTGCTTGTTGTCTCTCAGCATCCTCGTCATTTGTATTACAGCTTTGCAGTCAGCATTATTTATGCCACGTCGATTGCAGCCTCTGTGCTGCAGCCTTCTTGCTGCCAGTGACTCCTGCGCTTCAGTTACTAATTAGTCCGCTCAGTCCATTCATCTCTTCCTCAGCCTCCTGCCCAAGCGCGGTTTCGTGGAGTGCACGTTAATGACCTGTGTTCTTTATGGATTACGCATCCTAGTATTACTTTTTGTCCTTTTTAATAATGCTGCTGAGTTAAAGGACACAAACAAACTGATCGATCAAATCTATTGATCATAGGTTTATCTGATTTTTCTCACTTCCAATGATACAAAGTGCCAGCAAGTCTACATTTGAGCTTGTGTTTCAGTATTTTCCAAGTGCATAATGGAAAGTACAGTCCTTATAGATCATTTTGTAAGTATACCTTCAGATTCAGATTCCTACAATTTCTAAGTATATTATTTTGGACCAATTAACCCTATAAATTACTGTCCTCCTTTCTAACAATTGGACTTGATAATGCCACTTTTTTCACTGTATGTAAGTGAAATAATTTACTAAATCCTTTACTATCCAGATTGGCATATTTCAAGGTCAAAATATGGTATTTATTTTTATTATAAATGTGGTAAAATCAACGCAGATTCTTTTTAGCTTACATAGTAAAATTTAATACATTTAGCTCTTATGTGATTTTAAAAGTTATTTGATAAAACATCTAAGGAAAATTCAGAACCTCCCTTTTCTAGATTAGAAGACAAAGATAAATCAAGTTAACAATATGCCTAATCTTTATGCATTCATTAATTGATTAATTTCAAAAATATTTATTGGGTTCCTGACGTGTGTTACGTGTTATACTCAGTACTGGTGAAGACTAAGAAATGGTTATGTCCTAAGAAGTCTACTGAGAAACTTAGAATACAACCAGGTAACACATTTCTTTTATTAAATCTTTTGTTTTCCATATTAATCAGAAATGACTGATCCTAGGACAGGAATAATAGTTACCTGGAATAACAATGAGTCACGTGAAAGAATATGAGTTCACCTTTATCTTTAACATCATTTTTTCATACAATAAAAGGATATACAGAAGTAGACAAATATTTGGAATCCATTACTATCTTATGATTGATTTTGAATCTGAATAAACCTATCCTAAAAAATATGTCCCACATATCATCAGGTAAAATATATTATTTTAACTATTTCACATTAATTAAAAAATTCTGAACCAATATCTTATAGATGAACTTGTACTTAAAATACTCTGTTTTTTCTTTTGGAAATATCTTGATTCAAGATAAAGACCCAGAAAATGTATGTAGTATATTAGTGAAAACTCTATCTACTATCCATTATATTTACTATACATGTCTTACATCAGCTGTATCGTTTAGCTCCAAATTCCCATGAGCTCATCTTACAAATGAGGAAACTCGGGTAGTTTCTAATGGGGAAGGAAAGGAACGTGGATTGGTGCTGAAGTGAAAAATGAAAACAATGAAAATTAAAAAGTAAGATGAAACAAAACAAAACAGACTGAGAGTGATGTGAAATGTCCCTAGGAGGATTTTTAGCTGAACTTGAAGGATCTGAGGACTGGAAAGAAAAATGAAATAGACAGATAAACACATTTTTGATATCACACAAGGGACCTTGGGATTTCAGTCATGAGAATGAAAGATCCCTTCCCAAAAGATGTTTGCAATTCAGTATGGAAAAGAGACACTGAAGGGGGCTGGCCCCGTGGCCGAGTGGTTAAGTTCGCGCCCTCCGCTGCAGGCGGCCCAGTGTTTCATTAGTTCGAATCCTGGGCGCGGACATGGCACTGCTCATCAGACCACGCTGAGGCAGCGTCCCACATACCACAACTAGAAGCACCCACAACGAAGAATACACAACTATGTACCGGGGGGCTTTGGGGAGAAAAAGGAAAAAATAAAATCTTAAAAAAAAAGAAAAAAAAAAAAAAAGAAAAGAGACACTGAAATACTATTTAAACACAGGCAGATTAAAATAGGTTATACAGAAGATGCACACAAACGTTGTGAAGATGACAAAGAAAGAAACAGTTAAATCTAAATGTTCATTCAAAGGGAATTGTGCACGCTGTCTGTCCTGCCTCCTGGTTTTCCTTTGTGTGGGCATTTACCCTTTTATTTTTCTCTCTTCTGTGGCTATCAGTATTTAATGGAATGGTAAAATGCTTTTCTGCTTTTTCTTTTCTTTTCCTTAGAGACTTGAAATTATCCTATTATCAAGACAAGCTGACATGTTTTAAAGGATTTTTTAGAAGATGAAAACACTTCAATTTTTTATTTCCTTAATTCAAGCAAAAAAGAGACAATGCTTATTTCTCTTTTACTTACTTCTAATTCTCTTCATTGTCTTAATTTTTTCACCCCTTAGGAACTTGGGGAGAAACAACCAGAGCAACAGCACCAGCATTCAACACTCATAAAGGAGGAGCTTCTGCCCGCCTGCCCTCTGACCTCTGGAGAAAGGTCAGTGCTGTCTGGGCTCCACCTGCCACACGGTGTTCTTTTAACTGCCTTTGAATATGGAAACCCGTAGAACATGAAGCATTCTTTTGGCAACCGCATATATTAAGTTAACTTTTATGCAGTGTTATTGAAAGCATTTGCTGGAAACACAAACTTCCATGAATTGGCTAACATTGTAAATGATCTAATACCGCACATAAACAGTATTGGCATGTGCCTAAAAAAAGAGCATAGATACTAAAAATGAAAGGAAACTAATGTTTGATACACATATATTCATCAACCATCTTGCATGGAACTCCAAGAGGTTTCTGACAGAAAAGTGCCTTAGACATATTCTTTCTGAATGAGAACGGAGAGAAATGTATGCTTATCTATTACATAGGACCATTTCTACTGCATACTGCATTTTCTGTGTTTTGTAGTTTTTAAATTATTATTAATTTTCTATCTTCACTAAATGTTAAGTTGTTTCAAGTCCGATTTAGAGAATACGCAACTTCTCTTGTGATCCTCAGTGCCATTTAGCATATGGCTCTGTGTGTCCCAAGTCTACTTGCTCTCAACTGAGAATGTATAGCAAGCTCTGGTTTTGATAGCCGGAAGGGCAAGAAGCGACATTTGCTAATGCAACACAGAGAACAGACTAAATTCAGTGACTTCAAACTGACGGATCTCTCGGTCTCTAACAAAATGGCAGAGGGGTATGTAAACCCTTTCTCCACAGCACAGTAGCACAGATCAGAGGCAGAAGGATGGACTCCCTGAGGAACGGGCAGACCACAGAAGAATAGAAGTCATTCTGAATAGGATGGAACCTACGTCAGGCATATCTACAAAAGCAATAAAGAAATGAAAATACTGATGTTCCAGAGTGAATAGGTCTCTATATTAATAAATTGGGAACAAGAATTACACAGACTAAATTTTTTCTTCAATAAGTATGAAATTAGATTCCAAAAGCAATCTAGTGAGTACATTCTACTGCAGGCTGCATGAAACGTGGAAGAATATGGAGCATAAACAGCAAAACATAATGAAGAAAGACTAATTTTAGAATCACAGTATTTCCTCTTAAGAAGTCCTTAGTCAATCATATCTGCAATTATCTAGAAGAAAATAGCTGAATGAAACATATAGTATTTATAGTTTTATATACAAATGTGTATATGCCCCCCAAACACAGAAACTATTTTTAGTATTTTCAAATTAACACTTACGTAACAACTTTTTATATTTACATGCCATTGTGGAAACAAATGTGTCTAAATTTAATTCAAATATGACTCTGGGAAACCTAAAAAGGATGTTTCACAAGATGATTCCTTAATATGAACCAGAACTATCTGAGTATTCTACAGGTACGCTTTGATCAAAGACATAGCAGGATGCATTGAATCAAGTAGACAGTGAAAAAATTCGTTTAATGAGTCAACAGATGAATGAATGAAAAACGTAATTTGGCATAATAAAAAAATCATTGCCTTGGTTTCATTTATTCTTTCACAAATACATGTTGAGTTCCCACTTATATACTTTAAAAGTCATCCTCAATGTTCCTCTTTAAGGTAAAGCGGACATTTTAATAATGAATGTAAAAGTAATGATTGTTCAAAGGAAACTCAGGCTAATGAGAAAGCTATTAAAAAGAAGTGCTCGGGTCGCTTCTCTATTGTTATGAGATTTTGTAGAGAAACATATATCTCTGTATGTAAAAAATAGAATTGGAGACAGAAGTTTCTACCTCTTTTTAAAAAATATACTGATGGATTTTTGCGTATTTGAAACATTGACTAAAAATGTAAACATGCTGTCTATTCTGATTATTTTTTAAAAATGATTAATTTTTAAATGGATGTAAATTTGCTAGGTAAATTATAACATAACTTTTCCATTGTTCGTACATATGATTGTAAATGTCTATTATGACATTTACAGCTAACAGTGCATTTTTCACATGGCCTACATAATCGTTTTGACCATAGCATCCATTAAAACCGTGTATTTAAACCAACTAAATAAAAATTATTGTTCTCACTATAATTATTATCCCAGTTACAGATATTTGCTAGTATGAGCAAAGACAGGGATCTTTAATTATAAAAAGAAGTATTTTGAAAATACATTTACGATTTATCATATTCTCCTCATTTAATTTTTTAAGCATATTGTACAATGTACACTATGTTTGTGTACATGTATTTATACATTATAGAATTAAATAAATAAATATATATTGGGGTTTATGCTAGAAAATTAATTTATTGATAAGGGTCAGTAACCAAACACTTTGAAGACAACAAGACAAATATGTAACCCAAATCTTTTTAGGAGTCTAATCCTTGTACTTTGTCTATTAACTCCCATACAATGAAAAAGCAGAATGTTTTTGAGAAACAAATAGTCTAAGTGCCTATGATAAACTAACGGAGGAAGTGGAACAAGGAGGTCAGGTAAAATGCTTCAAGGACACTCAGTCAGCCAGCCTGAAGCTATGGAATATCGGGCAGACAGCTGGGAAACAATAGTAGCTGACAGTACCAGCTGGCATTCAACAACCAGGAAAATAATGGTATATACATTTTAAGAAGCAAACTGAAAGAATTAACGTGGGGAGCCAATGGATGGCGTGTAGGCAAGGTCTAGCCTTGGGGTCTCGCTGAGTAAAGTCAGTCCACATAAAGCAGAGGGAAAGATTACAAAAGACACAGCTTCCGTTTTCGCCAATAAGAAAACTGTGACCTGTAATTATAGTTTTAATTTAACTTGCAGTAGCAGAAAAGTTGTCCATAGCTTCTTAGAAATATTATCAAATCAGTAGTAAAAATAAAATTTAAATAAAACTCTGCCTTGTTTCTTTTTCATAAAAATACGTTAATTTCCTAGAGTGGTCAAATTCAATACTGTTTTTTAGAAATCCATTTTGACTAAAAATCAGTAAGCACAAAACAACATCAACAAGCCTTTGTCATCATCTCTATCTAGTGCGGCATAGCTTGTGGAGAAAGTATTTCAGATGTTTTCTCCATCCAGTGTATGGATTATCTAAAAATAAACAAACACAATTTTATTCCAATCTGAAGTAATGAAAATAATGCTAGATGCCGAACTCTGTAAACTTAATTGTTGTTGTTAGTGTCCTCGAGTCAATTCTGACTCCTGGTAGCTCTGTGTAGAGCAAAGAGGAGCCCTGCCTGGTGTTTTGACCCCATCGTCTCACCTTCCAGTGCTCCATCAGACGATGCTCCGCTGCTATTCATAGGGTTTTTATGGCCACTTTTTTTGGATGTGAGTAGTCAGGTCCTTTTTGCTAGTCTGGAAGTTCATGCTAAAAACCTGTTGGTATTTAAAATTCTGGTGGCACAGCTTTCAGCATCACAGCGACATGCAGCATGCATAATATGACAATGACAGACAGGTGATGGGTTCCCTAACTGGGAAAGAAACCCCCAGTCTTGGCAGCAAGAGCATCAAATCTTAACCACCAGCCCACCAGTGCTGGTTTTACTCTCAATATGTCACAGAAGTAAAGTTTGTGCATTGTGCCTGCAAGAGTCCAATGTGGGCCTTCCTGGTAGGATGCTTCTCCTCCAAGGGGTGATACAGGAACCAGGGTGCTGCCATCTTGGGGTTCTGCAATCTTCAACACATATCTCTAGATGTTACTCTGGGAGGGGTAATCCACATTAAGTAAGACAGAAGTGAAAAAATGGAGAAATGTGTTTGGGAATGTCTCTGGGCCAAGATTGAAGTGGAGTTCCTTCTTCCTACCCATGTTTCTTTGACTGAAATCCATCGTCTAACCAAACCCACCCGCAGGTGACTGAGAAATGTCTACATTTATGCACAGGGGAAAAAATGGACTTAATGTTAGCTGCCTTTTTTCGTATTTTTAAAAGTTCCTATTTAAAACGTCTATTTTTCTATAATTTATATATTTTGATTCTTACTAAATTAAAGCTACTGTGAGGACTCTGAAAATCTTTGGTTTTCTTCCCCAATGAGTCAATTTGATTTATAATTCAGGAATTGATGTGCTCTGTCACTTTAACTACAAACTCATCTAAGCTTTTTCATTCCCTGGACCTCTCTGCTTTTGAAACTTATAAAATGTCTTTTTAATCATCTTAAAGTGTATGTTTCTCATATAACTTTTAATACTGAAAATTTATATGAACTTGAATTTTCACAAAACTCAAAAAAGTCCTTGTGTCAGTCTGCTTGAGCTGCCATCTCAAAATCCCACAGACCGGGGGGCTTAAACAACAGGAATTTATTTTGTCACAGGTCTGGAGGCTGGAAGTCTACGATCAAGTTGCTAGCCAGTTCAGTTTCTGACGAGAGCTCTCTTGCCAGCTTGTAGAGGGCTGCTTTGCTATGGTGAAGAGTGAGAGTAATGGCTTTTCGTTTTCTCTCAGCTCTCAAAAAAAGTGATACTTATGTAGTTCTTGATAGAAATGAAAACTAACACATATAATGTATGAAATTAACTTTCTCATGTAATTAGTCAACTCCAAGGTAAAATAAGAAGCATCAGAGTCATAGGTAAGAGAAACTTTAACGCAAAGAATTACAGATAGTTAAACTAAATGTCAATAAAACTACAAACAATTAACTGAAATGTACTATATAAGTAAATACATTTAGCTTTCCAGTCTGACTTAAAAACCAAAGTGAAGAAAATTTAAAATAATTGTGTGGTGAAGTAACACCTAGCTTATTTACAATCATTTAATCAGTAAAACCATAGCTTTGATTAATAACAAGACTTTTCCCATGAATTATCTGGACAGTGACTTCAACTCTTCTTTCCATTTGGTTGTGAAAAAAAATGAATGCAAGTTTTCTATTGATGGGTGTTTCTTGATGCCAAGTTGGTTGCCTAGGGAATAGATGGGAGCATGTTTTTCTTAAGTAGAACGGCTTTCTGTCTATTTTTAGATGGTTTTAGATTCATAATGAAAACTCGTTCTCTATGACAATAGTCATATGAGCTTTTGAGGCAAACGTGATGTCGCATGTGAGCATTTGGACAGTCTTACCACCTGATCACTGAGAGGTTTAGCAACTCTTGCTGGAAACTCTCCTGATTGTTATGGATAGTAATAGAAACTACTCTGGATTTTTAGAGAACTAATATTAATGCAGGATCTGCATAACAGTATTTGTGCCTGTTAATTATATCTTCAGGGATATCAAGGCACCAGCATTTGTAAACTATGTAATTGAAGGCATAAACCCCATTCTCAGATGCCTACTCTGGCAGTTTTCTCCAGGATATTTGCTGCTGTCTTCTGATCTTTAAAAAAGAAGGGAGAGAAAAATACATATAGTAAATTTAAAAGTGGTTACTTCTATCCTATAGGGTATCCTATATCCTGTAAATATCTAAGATATTCAATGCTGAGGATCTATGTTATGTCAATAGACAAATGACAAAAATAGAATACTTGAAGAAATAGGACGAGTTTTGATAATCTTGTGTGTAACGACTTAGATCCTGGTTTCCAAGTCTCACTTTTGTTACATGATTTCAGTATTTAATTGAAAAGGAAATTGTTGCGACTCTGTCTCTGCCACATCAAAGGATGTAATTGTTCCCATGGCAAAGCCTAATTCACTGTCTCACACACCAGCCTACATATATTCCTCCTCTAGACATAATACAATTGGACTTTTAAAATGCCTGTTAACATCAGGTTTATAAACCATGGTAAATTTAAGCCAACTAAAGACTTTATTTTCCAAATATAAGCAATAAGACTGAGCCAGAAACATAGGGTCATGATAATAATGTAATAAGTGTAATAATGTGTAAAATTTGAACTGGAGGTTAAAGTTTAATTCTCAAAAGCAACTAATCACCTGAACTTGGAGAAGTCTTCCATCCTGTCTGGAATTCTGTTGTCTCTTTTGTGTTGATTGTTGCCATCACTGTTATCGTCATCATTTTTATCATCCCATCTTCATCACCAGTCGCCATCAAATATTTTATTGTTCTTTTTCTGTGAAACCAGTACTAAGACGGACACTGCGCACAGTGAGTCAGGAAATCTTCCTGACCACCTTCAAATGGTATTATTGTTCACAAGGTAGAGAAAAGGAAAATAATACCCATAAAAAAGGGATAATTTGCTAATTCAGGGAAGAGCTTGGATTCAAACTGTTCTTTTTAATTCAGTACCAAATTACTTTCCAATACATCATGCTGCAAGTACATGAGGATATTGATCTCTAATACTACTCCGAGTACTAAAGGTATATAACATGTCGAAAATTAAATTTAGTGCGTTTGTTTCTTTTGAGATTTTTCTCTCTGTCAATGCCATCAGCATGCTCCTCATCTCCTTTAACTTCTCCCTATTCCATGCCATAATGTACTTTGTAACAATATTGCCCACACATCTTATCTGACTTAATTGCCCATAGATAAGTCTAGTTTTCAGTCTTTCATTACTTCTCTAATTGTTGTGAAATCTTGGGCAAACTGTCTCATCTTATTGAGCTTTAGTATCCTCCTCATTAACATGCTATCTGCCCTGCACTCATGGGGGCTAGGATCCCCTGCTCCCACTGGAGGGACTGGATTGATTGGATGAGACTGAAGGATATGAGGATCTCTCTGCCTTAAATCTCCCCTCCCCACAGCTTCTCAAGAATGTTAGTTTTCTCCTCATCCAGTCAACACTCCATCTCAACCCCTTTTTGATGTTTTATCACGAAAAAAATTAAAATTCAAAGGCCATATAAGTCAATTATTGACTAGATGCCTCATCAGAGATACAACTGTGATTGTTTTTTGGTTGTACTAATGAAGTTGTGAGTAACAAATGAAATAGTATATGTAAAAATAATTCGGACCTCCTGGGATTGCATCTGGAGTGTGGTTAGTGTTCCGCCAGCTTCGGAGATGGAAGGGAAAGCAGGCCTGGCAGAGGTACCCCTTCCATTCCCAGCGTTCTCAGTAACTGGTGATTGGAAGACACTCTGCAAGGTTCAAGCTCTGGGCAAGAACACCTCCCTCCAGGACTCTTCTTTGACACCATCTCTGCCTCTTTCTTGAAGGAGTCATGGTTGCCCTCACACCACTTGTGAAGCCCAAGATCATCAAAAAGAGGACTAAGAATTTCGTTCAGCACCATCAGACCAATACAAAATTAAGCGTAACTGGCAAAAACCCAGAGGCATTGACAATAGGGTACACAGAAGATTCAAGGGCCAGATCTTGACGCCCAACACTGGTTATGGGAGCAACAATAAAACAAAGCACATGCTGCCCAGTGGCTTCCAGAAGTTCCTGGTCTACAACGTTAAGGAACGTAAAGAGCTGCTTATGTCCAACAAATCTTACCATGCTGAGATTGCTCACAATGTCTCCTCCAAGAACCACAAAGCCATTGCGGAAAGAGCAGCCCTGTTGGCTATCAGCGTCACCAGTCCCAGTGGCAGTCTGTGCAGCAAAGAAAATGAATAGACAGCTGATGTGCACATTGCATTTGTGTTAATAAAAACATAAAACGATGAAAAAAATTCATAAATAAAAAGGACTAGTGAAGGAGAGAGTGTTACACATAATATAAACTATCATATAATAGTATATATTATAACGTATATAATATGTTATATATCATAATATATATTATATAACATATATATGATATAAAATATTGATTATATTAATATTTACTATTATATATACTATTATAACATATAATAGTAACATAGTAATTATATTTTATATAATTATATATAAATAATCGTAATTATATTACAACATAATAGTAAATATTAATATAGTCAATATTTTATAATGCATTAATACATTAATATTTATCTAATGTGCATTATATATCTATGTTATCTATTGTATTATTATAATATATATTGTAATCTATCACATATAGTTTACTACACACAGCTTATATGGTATTTTTTGGCTGTATTAAATAGCAAAATAGCAATTTTTTTATTGCATTAGAAAAAGAAACACTAAAGGAATAATAAATTTTCCAAGAATTATATTAGAGCTTGGAAGATGTAGATTCCTTAGCCGAATTTGGATATGATAGGCTAAAGTTTTGGTCAGTCTGATTCTATTTGGGTAAATTTTGCAAATTAACTATAATTACAAATTTCTTTGGTAACATAAATTACATATTATCAAAACTAATACGAATATTTTAAGAATCTACTCCGGACCATAATGGACATGAATAAAAGTCCAAACATTTAGGGAAGTTTAGAAAAATCAAATTCTAGGTTTTGCATATATCAGTAAGGAGCCTGGGCTCAAAGTCTAGCTAATGGCATTGAGTGTGCGTCATGTCCATCTTGAGAAAGGACAAGACACTTTGACACTGTTTTCCATAGTGCTTGAACCATTTTACATTCCCACCAACAGTGTATGAGGGTTCTAATTCCTCTGCTTTCTTGTCAACACTTGCTATTTTCTAATTTTTTTGTGATAGCCATCCTAAGAGGTGTGAGGTGATATTTCATTGTGGTTTTGATTTGAATTTCCCAGATGATCAGTTATGTTGAGCATCTTTTTGTATACCTCTTTGCCATTTATATGTCTTTTTTGGGAAAAAATATCTATTCAAGGTCTTTTCCCATTTTTTAATTGGGTTATTTGTTTTATCGCTGTTGCATTGTAGGAGTTCTCGTGTATTTTGGATATTAATCCTGCTGGAATGGAACAGCATAGACTGGGTGGCTCATAAACAACAGAAACTTATTTATCACAGTTCTGGAGGCTCGAAGTCCAACATCAGGGTGATAAGATGGTCTGGTTCTGGTGAAGGCCCTCTTCTGGGTTATATGCTGCCAACTTCTTGTGTTGTCACATGACAGAGAAGAGAAGGAAAGAGCAAGCGAGGAGCAAGCTCTTCCCAGACTCATAAGGGCATTGATCCCATTCATGAGGGCTCCGTCCTCACAACTTCATCTAATTCTTATTACCTCTCAAAGGCCTCACCTCCTAACACCATCACATTGTGGGGAGGATTTCACCTTATGAGTTTTGTGGGGACATATTCATTCCATACAAATCCCTTACCAGAGATATGGTTCGCAAATATTTTCTCCCATTCTTTAGGTTGCTATTTCACTCTGTCGATTATTTCCTTTTCTGTGAGAAGCTTTTTTAGTTTAATGTAGTCCCACTTGTCTAATTTTGCTTTTGTCGCTTGTGCTTTTGGTGATGTCATATCCAAGAAATCATTGCCAAGTCCAATGTCACGAAGCTTTTCACCTATGTTTTCCTCTAGGAGTTTTACAGCTCCAGGTCTTGCATTTAAATATTTAATCCATTTTAAATTGACTTTTGTGTATGGTGTAAGATAAGGGTCTAATTTCATTCTTTTGCATGTAGAATCTAGTTTTCCCGACACCATTTGTTGAAGAGACTATCCTTTCCTCATTGTGTTTTCTTGGTGCCCTTGTCAAAGATCACTTGACTGTATGTGGGTTTACTTCTAGGCTCTTTTCCATTGGTCTGTGTATCTGCTTTTATGCCACTACTATACTGTTTTAATA
Organism: Equus asinus; assembly: GCF_041296235.1. NCBI lineage: Eukaryota > Metazoa > Chordata > Mammalia > Perissodactyla > Equidae > Equus > Equus asinus. Next base: position 5,770,941 of record NC_091797.1, on the reverse strand, counting down.
TAATTGCTTTGTAATATATTTTGAAATTGGGAAATATGATGCTTCCAGCTCTGTTATTTTTTCCTCAAGATTTCTTTGGCTATTCAGAGGTCTTTTGTGATTCCATATGACTTTTAGGATTATTTTTTCTATTTTTGTAAGAAATAAATGCCATTGGGATTTTGACAGGGATTTCATTGACTCTATAAATTTCTTTGGTTAGTTTAGACATTTTAACAAAATTAAGTTTTCCAATCCCTGAACACAGGACATCTTTCCTTTTCTTTGTGTCTGCTTTAAATGCTTTAATCAGTGATTGGTTGTTTTCGCTGTGCAAGTCTTTCACCTCCTTGGTTAAATTTATTCCTAAGTATTTTATTCCTTTTGATGCTATTGTAAATGGGTTTGTTTTCTTAATTTCCTTTTCAGAGAGCTCATTGTTAGTGTATAGAAATGCAACTGATTTATGTATGTTAATGTCATATCCTACAACTTTACTGTTTGTTTATTGGCTTTTTTAAAGATTGACACCTGAGCTAACATCTGTTGCCAATCTTCTTTTTTTTCTTCTTCTCCCTAAAGTCCCCCAGTACATAGCTGCATATTCTGGTTGTAGGTCCCTCTTGTTGTGCTATGTGGGATGCCACCTTAACATGGCCTGATGAGCGGTGCTAGGTCTGTGCCCAAAATCCAAACCGGCGAAACCCTGGGCCGCCGAAGCAGAGTGCGTGATCTTAACCACTCAGCCATGGGGCCAGCCCCTGTATATTAGTTTTAATAGCCATTTTGTTGTGTGTATAACCTAATCTCACGTTGATAAAATATCCAGGATGGAATGGGTTTTATTTTATAGAATTTTATTTTTTGAGAATTGATTTTCTTGAGATAGGACAAGATACTTCCATGTATTTTAAATAGCATCATTTTCTGAAGCCAGTTGTGTTTGACTGATTAATACAACTAGGCTTCCACCTCAGTAATCTAATTGAATTTCAGATCTGAATCATAGCTCTCAGTTCTAGATCAGAGCTCATTTTATTAGGGTGCTAATACACTGACTTACTCTTTACAATCCCCCCCTCACTGGCTTCAGCCCTGTTCTACATGGATAAGCATTGTACAAACCATGTATGGTGATCTGTCTGAAGTGAAGACCTGCCATTGTCTGGAAACTCCTTTTTGAATATCCTATCAATTGAAAATGAAAGTTGTGTTTGAACAATGACATTGGGTCTGCTGGTTACCTTTTCCTTCAATGTACGCACCTAAGTTTCAGCATTTCTGTAACCTGAGTTGCATCACCACAGTTTCCTTCCCACTCATGTGTTGCTGCATCCCAGTTTGCTCTGTATTTGAGCCTGAACACTCAGATTTGATATGTGTAAAATGATTCTCTTTCATATTTAGCTTTCATAGCATATTCATTTTCGTACTATATAAGTACTTAAAATAGCATGTAAAGGGGATCAATAAAATTTTCATGTGACTGAAATATTGTTACTTGGAATATATTTAGAGATAATATAGTGCAAATACTCCTTATCTAATATTTAATATTTGAAAAAAATATTTTCAAATGGGTAAAAAGAGCAAGAATTCTCCCTGAGTATCATAGCAATTTCAGAAAGTTATGCTGTACTATATATGGTGTGAAGGATGTTTATCCTTTTTGTGAGGAGCTAACTAGTAAGATTAAGAAACGTGCTTACAATTTAGGAATGGAAATTTCACTTGAGTAGCTGTCTTTATACATTTTGGCCATAACCATCAAATCACATTTAATGCTACTATTGAACATATGGAATTATGAAGCAAATAAGTTGAATCACCACTGTTTTACTTGCCCATCCTGTCAGTAGTCCTTTCCCCCTAAATACTTTATGTAGAGCACCAGGCTAGGTGCCATTGGACAAAGTAAGAGTAAACACATAAGACCAGATATTATCTACTTTCATGCATAATGCCACATAAAAACATGAGCTCAAAACTGAAACATAGATCAAGTGCATTGCGAAATCATAGGATAGAGAGCTCGGTTCCAACCCTGGGATGAGGAGAGGTTCTGTGAGGAGAGAGCATTGAAGACCCCTTGAGAAGCAGACAGGGTTTGCATACGCAGAGATCATAGGAAGACATGGGCATTCTCCTCAGTAAGAACATGAGAGAAGATGAACAGTAAAGTGTAGGGTAAGTATTTAAAATGATTTATTTCGGCAGATGCATGAGATGAAAAGTCATTCTGGATAGCACTGGTAAAATGATTTGAGGCCATTCCATGGAGAACATTTAATGTGAAGCCCCATGGATCATTTTTTTTTTTTGTAGCAGGAATTGTAGACCTTAAGGATTTGTAACTAATTCCGTTTCTTGAGTCATGTGTGCAAATGGCAAATTATTCACATTCTTGCACATGCTCTTTCCTTCACCCTTTTTTCACTTCTCCCTTCAGTGCTAACCCTCTCAGCCCCATTCTACTTTTTAATTTGCTCATTTTCTGGTGCCCGTAGCTGAGCCAGGAGCTCTCAGTGCTGTTGGGCGATTCCCTGGGTGGAAGCAGACATATTTCAGTCAGTTTCGGCTATGGCAGGAGGAAGTTTAAGTAAAGAAAATAAGAAGTAGAAGAAAAGTATACTTTTGTGTTTGGTGTGTGTTCTTGGGGTAAGGAAGGTGAAAGAGGGGATAATTTTTCCAGTAGCATTTTGCCAGGAAACCGGGAGTGTGCATTTACATTAGTAAAGTTTCACACGTACAGTTTCCTAATCCCTCGTCATGCGAAAGAGGAAAGATTGAGAGTTATGATTCTGAAGTTAGGGACCTATATTGTCAGAGCCTGGGTACAGATTCCAGTGAATGTGGAGGCTTCTAGAGGGCAATGCCCATGGTTTGTATAGTTTTAGGATACAAGCGGGACCAATACAGGGAAGGACAGTGAAGTCAAGGAAAATAAGGGTGATGTGTACAAGTGAGTCCAACGCGAGAGCATTTAGTAGCAATGGAGTGCAATGTACACTGCATCATACTGCTGAAGAGAAATGCCCAGGAATAAGAAAACGTATAAAACAGAGAGTGGACTGTGAGAATTTAAAAGCAGGAAAAGATCATTTCAATAATGTAACATGGTAACTAAACATTAAAAGCATGCATCATATTGTGGACTATTTAAATATATATATATATATGTGTGTATATATATATATATTTAATGATGTGGGTGAGGACAGGTAAGCAAAGAAGCAATTCTCAATGTCCCTTCTTTTTTTCTGGGTAGAGAAATACTAAATTGTGATTAATGCTAAAATTAACTACATGCAGTTAAAGCATATCAGTTATAGTGATTTACATTTAGTAAATATACTTTAAAATAATTTACTATGTTAAAGGATGAAATTAGAAGTGATGCTAACTTACATTTCTTTAGTATACAACAATTTTATAGTGTTTACAGATTTTTAAGTTCTATTGAAATTTATGCTATATATTTATTTTCACAAGTACATCAAATAACGAAAGAGTTATTATCATTCCCATTTTTCAGATGAAGTTCAGGGGGCAGAGCCAAGACATCGGCACTGACGTCTGCGCTTCCTATGCCGACAGTATGCTGGTATTCTATGGTTAGCTTATTCTTTAAAAAGCCATTTTCACCTACCCCATGCAACATTTTTTTTCCTGAAATTTGGGAACCTCAGTAGAATTTTATGTTAAGATTCTGAGTAAATCCTCTGAGCCATCTGACCAGGAGCCAAGTCAGAAGCAGGTAATTCCATGTTATCTACCCGGATCTCCTTCAGAAGAGCTTATAGACAGAGAAAGTGTTTAAAATTGATAAAGCGTGAGCTGCTTTCTTTTACTGGCAAGTTGTTCTCAGTACATAAAAGTCACTGAAACCTGGATTTTTTTTGCCAGTCTTATGAAACAAGTTAGAGGTGAAAGAAGGCAGAGCTATTGGTTAACAAAATAGTTTACAGTTGTGGTAGAATTTCTACTTCAAAATAATGTAAGATTTTAATGTCAGCAATAGATACGTGAACAAGTCACCAAAAGAATGGAAAATTTAGATCCAAATATTTTTCATTTTCTGAATTTTTATAGATGGAATAATTTACTTTTGGTTTCAAATTTGATATTAAAATTAAAGTCCATATTAAACAAAATTATCTGAAAAATGTTTTCAATATAGTCATAAGTTTCATTTATTATTATTAAAATAAGCCAATATAAGTTTCATATATTCTTGATTGCAAAATGCCATCTACTGTGGGAAGTACCACGAGTTTAATTATAGCTCTTCAAGAAAAGAAAGGCTATATTGAATGGTCAAATCAATTTTAATACATATTTCAATTTTAGATATATAAAAATGTGAGCAAATGAGAATCTGATAATGAAGAAATAAAATAATTTTCTATAACAATTATAATATCATTTTTTAAAATTCAAATTGCAGGCAAGACATTGTTTTGCGTGTTTGACTTTGTTCAGAATTTGGACTCTGAAGATATGCATCTGTGTTTTAATACTTACTTTTGCCACTTTTTGCTTTGTCGCCCTTGGAAGTTACGTAACCCCTCTCTGCCATGGTTTCCTCATCTATAAAGGAAAAAAATGATAGTACTCATCCCAGGATAGTTGGGGGAAGATTAAGTTAATACAAGTATGTTACGAGAAAAGGCTTAGCATATAGTAAGAATTCAATTACTGTTAATTAGCTCCCATTATTCTTTATTATGATTTTGTCTAAATATTTGTTCAATTACTATATTTCAGATAAAGAAGCCAATATATTAACTAAAATTAAGTAATTGTAGGCAGAGTTTCTTAATTCCATATTATAAATTTATTGAAAAATGTGTTCTCTTCCAGAAAATATCTTATTTCAAATATTCAAATTTGCATTTTTACCCGACATCTTTGAACTGAATATTAATACTTAAGAAATATGTTTTTTCTCCTTATATTCGTTTACTCCTCTTTAAATTTTTTTCATCCTAAGATTTCCTTTGTGTTTGGAAAAATTCTCCCCTTGTTACAAAAATAAATAAATAAATAAATAAATAAATAAAAGGCATGAGTTTGTCATTTCTTTTCTTCTATCACAGTTCTCTACCAAAAAAAAAAAAAAAAGATTACTTCTTTTGTTTTAGAATTGATCCATTTCTATTTTTTAAAAAATTCTCTTCCTTTCTTAACTATTAGAAAATAACAAAATTTTTATCTCATAATAAATATTTTGTACTAATTTTAAGGAATGTTATTGGATGAAATGTAGGTGTTTAGGTTTATTTCATAAAGCAGCCTATTTTACTTATAAGTGACACTCAATCCATAACTAAATCTTAAAGTTATCCCTCTAAAATGTATCAGAAATCCCTTCTTTCTTCCTTTTCTCCACAGTCCTGTACTTAACGGGCATGTGCGCATCACCTTCATCTCATCTTGATTACTTCAATAACACTCTTTGATCTGCATTTCATTCTTTCCTCATTTAATTTATTCTTCACACAGCAGCCAAATTGTACATTTTAATTCAGATCAATCATGCCATTACATTTATTAAATTATTCCAATGAATTCCTGTTACAGTATATTAAAGACACTCTTTTTAGAATTATGAAATAAAACATGCTTTCAAAAAATGTATAAAATATAAATATATGGTAAAGTTAATAATTATACAGTAGTACCAGCTATTAGTTTGAGGGCTAACCAAGCTTAAGAAAGAGCTTAAGATAGGCACCTAGATTCAAGTAGTTTGTCTGGGCGATCTTAGGGAGCAGGAGGGAAGGACACAAAGAGTGAGAGAAGAAAGGAGAAAAAAACAAAAGGGGACTATTCTATTAAGGTTGCTCCTATACAAACCACAAGTACCATAAAGAAAGGTTCCCTAGCTGTCTTTTGAAAGGATAGAAGTGGGACATTTATCTCCCAGCCTTCATCCACATTCTTTGAAGATTACCCCACCCCAAGGGGAATCAACTTTCCCACAGGGCGCAGACTGCAATTCCTTCAAGCTTAGTGGATTCCCATTGCTTTGGAGAGAGTCCTGTGGCAGAAATCCTAAATCTGTGGAGAACAATTGAGGGGAGACACTACCAGCTTTAGTCCATGCTCACACGGAATTGTCTAATGCGTTAAAGGACAAATTGTTGGTAGTCAAGAAGATGTGATTCTGGGCAGCCAAATCATCAACCACAATACGTTCCACTCATCACTCAGATTTTCTTCTGCCCCAAATTAAGTCTACTCTCTAGGTAATTTGGGAATAGTGGTCAGGCACAGCATCTATAAAATACTTATTTTGGAGCATTTTTGAAACAAATTACAGCTTCCTCTTTAGAAGCTGTCTTATCCTCTCCCTCCTTTACTACCTTCACCAGCTTCCCCTCACCCTCAGCCAATGCCGACCAGGAGGGATGACATTTGGGGTCTCAGGGGGGCCCCTGAGAGAGCTGAGCCTTTGGTTGCCTTGTCCTTGTTGCCTATTGTTGCCCAGACCTCCATTCACGGTTATCACAGCCCATAAAGCAGAAGATGCCACTGTGAACCCTGAGTTCAAGACACACACTATGCCTTTCCTCCATTCTGTTGCAGAAACTCTCATGTCCTCAAAATAATCAGGATCAAATACGTTCTCCACTGTGATACTTACTGGTCCGCAGCACTGCTGGTCTACTGACAGCAAGTGCTCAAAGTAACCAGGTGGCAGCCTTGCTGGTTGAAGAGGCTTATCTTCCATGGATTGGCTTTGAAGGTTGGTCTCCAAAGCTGTAGCACACACATACTTCTGAGGGCATTCAGTATACTCATCGATTTCCTATTCTCCACTATTGGATAGCAGTACATCAATACTGTAAGATGACTGTGAAAGTCTAAGGAATAATAACATGATCAAGACCCCTGGGACTACATTATTTCAGAGAACAGAGGAGGCACCATGCTCTCAAAGCAAAGACGGTGAATGTGTACTGCAGCTCTTCCCACACAAAAGCAAATTTTTTTTTATCTCCTTAAATGATGGAGATTGAAAAGAACACACTTTCTGGTTCAGTATCCGCATACTAAGTGCCAGAGGACTTGTTGATCTGTTTCACTAAAGGTGATGTTTAAGGAGTAAGCCTCATCCCCAAGGAGTCACTGGATTGGTGTAGGGACTACACGTGTGAATTAAAGGTGGAAATGATAGAATCTTCTCCCCTGTATCATTTGCCTTTGAAGGAAGCACTAGTCTGTGTCATTCCAGCAGGGATGTGGTACTGTTTTGAATTTATAACCTTGGCTTGGGGCAGAGGGGTAGTTATAGGAGCTTCTGCTCGGCCTCCTCTCTATAAATTATTTGTAGATCAAAGAGCTGCTGTGTGGGCTCTGCCAGCTGGTAAGTATCTCATTCCAATTGAAGTTCAAGGAAATAACTGGAAGTAGGACCACAGCCCCAGTGGACACACTGTGCAATAGACTGGGGCCCGGATTTTGTCTTCCTGAGCTTATGCACTGAAAAAGGGGCTGTATGGGAATATTGATAAGTGAAGATATGGTATGTAATAGCCCTCAAAATGTCTGGGGATTGCCCTTTCTCCAGCATGAGGTTACTTGGTAAAGGACTGCAAGATTTTTTGGAAAATAGGTGGATATCTGTTCATATTGCAGTATGGTGGTTCTGCAGGACTTTCCACAAGGAGACCCGGCCTCCACTTCAGTGGGTGGATTCTGGGTCTCCGAAGTCCTCAGATCTGGGATCTGTGAGGAAATGTCATTTCAGATTGCAGAAACTGATGTAATATTCTATTTGATCTTCCTACTCGGCTGCTTCATCTATCATATAATTTTATAAAAAGATATATATACACACATACACACACAATGTTATTGAGATATAATAGACATAACATAAAATTCACCCTTTTAGTGTGTACAGTTTTCTGGGTTTTAGTATAATCTCAGTCGTGTACCCATCGCCACTATCTAACATCTAAACATTTTCGTCACCCACCAAAGAAACCTTGCACCATTATTTGCAGTTATTCTCTTTTCCTCCCCCGCCTCCCTTGTTCCATAGCAATCACTAATCTACTTTCTGTTTCTGTGAAATCACCTATTCTGGACATTCCACATAAATAGATCATTCAATATGTGGCCTACTGTGACTCGCTTCTTTCACCAGCATAATGCGTGTGTCTGTTTTTTTTGAGGAAGGTTAGCCCTGAGCTAACATCTGCCACCAATCCTCCTCTTTTTGCTGAGGAAGACTGACCCTGAGCTAACTTTCGTGCCTGTCTTCCTCTACTTTGTATGTGGGACGCCTGCCACAGAATGGCTTGACAAGTGGTGCGTAGGTCCACACTCAGGATCTGAACTGGTGAACCCCGGGCCACAGAAACAGAACGTGTGAACTTAACTGCTGCGCCACCTGGCTGGCCCCCAGCGTAATGTTTTCAAGGTTCATCCACATTATAGCACACATCCACACTTCATGCCTCGTGTTGCCAAGTAATTTTCCTTTCTATGGGTATGTCACCATAGGAAGTAGAATACAGTAAGTGGTCTTAGATTCAGGAAAATTTTAGTTCAATGGGGAAAGAATATGGTTTTAAAAAACTGGTGTGAGAAAAGCTCGACATCTATAAGGAGTAAAAAACCCATTTTGTCTAGGTCAGAATAGATTTCACTTGAGACTTATCAAAAAACAAAAACATGAAAAAATGACATAACGTGTGCGCACACACACAGACAGAAATATAACTTTGTTGACAGAAATAAACAAGACATTCCGAGGCATAATTTAGTGAAGAAGAGAGAAGATAATTTTATGCTGGAAAATCAAGAATGAAAATGATTTTTGATTTGGAAAAGAAGGATGTGTTTAGAGTGAAACTTATAAAGTAAAAGAGAGATTCTTGAGATAAGGAAAAAAGATGCAAAGCCACTAAAATTAGAAGCAATAAAGATTCAGACTGAAAATAAATTAAACTAGTGAAATTGAGGGAAACTATTTCCATTCTGAAAGTACAAATTTTAGCAGCAAAAATAATGAATATGATGCCTAAAAGAATGATAGTAAATGAAGAATGAAAACCTATTCTTGGCTTAGAAGAGGTTTCAGTTGGAAATGTATATCATATCAAGCATTTTTTAACTGGGAAAGGTTTAGTAATTTGTTAAATATCTACTTGCATGTATGTATTCCAGGCAAAACTGATATAAATAGGGGCTGGCCCCGTGGCCGAGTGGTTAAGTTCGCGCGCTCCGCTGCAGGCGGCCCAGTGTTTCGTCAGGCGGCCCAGTGTTTCGTCGGTTCGAATCCTGGGCGCGGACATGGCACTGCTCGTCAGACCACGCTGAGGCAGCGTCCCACATGCCACAACTAGAAGAACCCACAACGAAGAATATACAACTATGTACCGGGGGGCTTTGGGGAGAAAAAGGAAAAAATAAAATCTTTAAAAAAAAAAAAAAAACTGATATAAATAAAATCATTCTTTAAAAGGTCCTCTTAAACATTTTAAATTACAATACAAGGAAAACAACTCTCATAAATTTTTAAATAATGACAATAAAATGAAGTTGGCTTCAGTCCAGAAAACAATGGAAGAGGGACTTAAGAATTCTGATGTGTTAATTTTGAGGCATTGAATGCTTCATGTTGAGATCTTGATAGATATTACCAATGGAGAGGTTTCTAGGTTACCTGTTATTTTGTCGGATTATTCTATCAGATACTTAAAAAGGTGTGTTATATTCTCTGAGGATGATTTTGGTTTTATTATTTCTTCTTGAATATCTGTTAAATTTTTAACTTATGTACCTGCTTGTTTACATTAGAAAGTGAAATTTTTATCTCTAATAATTTGTTTTGCCTTAATATTTACTGTGTCTGATGTTAATACACCAGGTTCCTGTTTATTATGTACACACCCTAAACCAGTCTATCTTTTTATTTTCCCCTTTGCTGTATCCTTCTGTTGGAGAAATTTTTCTTGTAAATTGCATGTAGTTGTTTAATAATGGAAAAACGAATTGCACAAATTTCCTCTGATTGCAGACTCTAAAATATTCTGTAATAGCAATCTTATTTACTCTTTGATAGAAAGATGGAAGAACAAAATAATAAAGCCAAACCATAAATTAATCACTTAGAAAACATACTAGAATTAATAAATTTAACAAATTCATTCTTTAAAAAAGAGGTTAATTTCTTGCCGTTGTTTCCAACAGGATCACAAAAAGAACACATGAATTTTAAAGTTTGAACTAGAAAAAGACCTATTAAATTTGTATATCAGAAAATAAAATTTTAAGATAATATTGCACAACACAGTGCTTCCTAAGGGATTTGAAAACCGATGTAACAAATGATTTTCTTTCTTTGTATTTTTTTCTGACACCCGAGACTTGTTTTTTTTGTTTTTTTTGTTTTTTTACTGAGGAAGATTTATGCTCAGCTAACATCTGTTGTCAATCTTCCTGTTTTTGCTTGAGGAAGATTTGCCCTGAGCTAACATCTGTGCCAGTCTTCCTCTATTTTGTATGTGGGACGCCACCACAGCATGGCTGCTGACAAGTGGTGTAGAGCCATGGCTGGGAACTGAACCCAGCCCACTGAAGCAGAGCACACAGAACTTAGCCATTAGGCCACAGGGTCTGCCCACCCAAGCCATTTTTAAATAAAGGACTTTTCAATTTCCAGGTGGAAAACCTTTCATGATGTTTTTGCTTTTATTAACAATTTCTGGTATTATTGCTTTATTACAGAGCAACTTTGTACTATTTCAACTTTTTAAGTGTGTGTATGTTTGTGTCTGTGTGTCTCTGACCCAAATATCAATTTTCTTCAATGTTCTATGCACATTCAATTAGGTATATTGCCAATTATTACAGTTTTAAAATCTGATATATGTGACAATAGGTATAGCTTATTGGTTTTGATTTTCAATATCCTTATTTTTTTATTGACCTTTTTTTTATTGATTTTTTTATATCAGTCTCCAGGCCAGAGACTGGTGTGTTAAAACTCTCAATATTTTTATTTTCCTTTTGTTTCACTTTATAACTGTAAGGATATGGTTGCCGTATAATCAGCTGTGAAAGTACTGTAAATAAATTTTCCTTATGAATTCTGATCTTTAGGAATATAAAACATTCTTTAATAAAAACTTTTAGATCAGTGTTGGGTTTATCACAAAATTGAGAGGAAAGTACAGAGATTTATCTCATATCCCCTGACCCCATGCATGCATAGCCTGCCCCATTATCAACATCACAAATCAGAATGGTATATTTTCTTTTTTTTTGTACCAAGGATGAACCTACACTGATACATCATAATCACCCAAAGTCCACAATTTACCTTAGGGTTCACTCTTGGTGCTGCACATTCTGAGTGTTTGGACAAATATATAATGACATGTATTCATCATTATAGTATCACCCAGGGTATTTTTCACTGCTCTAAAAATCTTCTGAACTTTGCCTATGCATCACTCCTCCTCCCTCCCACTTCTGGCAACCACTGATTTTTCATTGTGTTCACAGTTTTTCCTTTCCTCAAAAGTCATATAGTTGTGATCATCAGTATGTGGCCTTTTCAAATTGGCTTCTTTCACTTAGTTGTATGCACTTAAGAATCTGTCGTGTCTTTTCATGGCTTGATAGCTCATTTCTTTTTAGCACTAAATAATACTCCTTTGGCTGGATGTATCACTGTCTGTTTATCCATTAACCTACTGATGGGCATTTTGTTTGCTTCCAAGTTTTGGCAAATATGAATAAAGCTGTTATAAACATTCATGTGCAAGTTTTTGTGTGGGCATAAGTTTTCAGCTCTTTTGGGTACACACCAAGGAGTGCAACTGCTGGATCGTATGGTAAGAGTATGTTTACTTTGTAAGAAATCACCAAACTCTCTTGCAAAGTGGCTGTGCCATTTTTCATTCCCACCCACAATTTATGAGAATTCCTGTTGCTCCACATCCTCAATAGCATTTGTTGTTGTCACTGGCCATTCTAACAAGTGTGTAGTGGTATTTCATTGCTGTTTTCACTTGCATTTCCCAGATGACATGGAATGTGGAGCATCCTTTCATATGCCTATTTGTCACCCGTATATCTTCTTTGGTGAGGTGTCTGTTAAGGTCTTTGGCCCATTTTTTAATGAAGTTGGTTTCTTATTGTTGGCTTTTTAGAGTTTTTTGTATATTTTAGATAGCAGTCTTTTATCAGATTTGTTTTGCAAGTATTTTCTCTGTGTGGGGATTATCTTCTCATTCTCTCAACATTTTCTTTCACAGAGCAAAATTTTTTAATTTTAATGAAGTCAGCCTATCAGTTATTTCTTTCATGTGTCATCTAGGTTTCTGGTAGGGTTAGATTTGATGAAATTAGACGTAATTTTAAAAATATGTAAGGTGTTTGCCTAAACAGTATTATGGAGTTGTGTAGTACATGTCCACCTGAGCTTAAAGAAGATAAATAAGGAGAAGCTTCAGCATTCTGCTTTATTGAACTATACAGAGAAACCGTTGTGTTATCCTTCAGTGTACTCGGATGCATTAATTTAGTATGGATCCACTTTTGTTTAATCCAGGAGAACTCCAATAATCAAGACACCAGAGAAACCAGGCACACCAAGAAAAGATGCTGCGAATATGTGTGTTCATGTTCCTGTGCTCAGGGTGCTGGACGTGATTGGAGTTAATGCTCCCCATGAGGGAAACTTTAATCACTGACCACCCAGTGGGCGGATATAAATACACCGGTTCCTTCACTCCTTGGTGGTAATACTGAGGCTTGTGTTTGTGCCAACCTCAGTTTCTCCTTGGGATTATTCTCCACATTCCACTACGTGGCCACCCATTATTGCTGCCTCTCCTTCCCTGGGTCGTGGGTCCTCAACTACCCTGGCTCCTCCCGTAATTTGCTTGAATTGAACTCTTGATTTATAGTCTGGTTCTGAAGGTGCCCAAACCAACAAAGTGCATTTAAAATTTTTATCAACATAAATAACTTCGGTTTGCCTTCAAATTACTATCAGATGAGGTATACAGCAAATAAAGCATCTTTGAATTTGGCTCAGCGACATATAAAATTACATTTTTGTCTCACCTACGTAAAATTTTTGGTTGAAGAATAAATAACTAAAATAACAATCAGATTTTAAGGAACTCTATTTCTTTTCTTTTTTTTCAGAACTAAAGTAAAACTGTATGTATCAGCTCTATCAGAGTCCAGAGTCCAGACTACAATTCCAACAGATGCTTCTTGGGTAAATGGACGTTAATACAGAAAGGGAAGAAAAATGGCAGATAATGAGCAGACACTGTCAGAGACACTGTTATCTTACTTAATGTTTACAACAGCCCCGTAATAAGACGGAGGTAGAGACAGAGGCTTAACGACGGATAAAGGGCTGGACTTTAGGCTGACTGTCTGGAAACCTCACACTTATTCTGTGATATAGTGTTCTTCTGCAGAAACTAAAACTATAACGAAATTGTGTTGAGAATATTTTATATTTATAAAATATAGATTCTAGTTATATAAATATGTATATTTATATACGCAAATACATATATATGAAAATCTCTATAAAAATTAAATATATATGAAACTCTGTAGAATCATAGCATCGGATCCTTTTGATTTTATGTGAGGATATATTTCTCACACATTACTCCTTATAAGTTCCTCTAACAGTAATGCCTAAAACTTTCTTCCTTCCAAGAAGTCACCTTTAGACATCTGATATTTTAATTATCTCTTTTTTATATAGTATAAATTGTAAATGCAAGATCACTACTTTTTTCATGGTTGTGATATTTAAAAGTAATGTTATTATCCTGGTAACATTTTAGGTGCCTTTATAGCGAAGTAGAGTTTATTTCAGTTATAAAATAGGAAGAACAGGTGCTATCGAAACATTTTTTATCTTTGCATGACATAAAAGCTCTATTCCATGAATGAAACTTTAGTTTTTCTTCAAATATTAAAATGTTGGAGAATTTTTAGAATGATATTTTCAAGTTTTAAAGAGATGACATTTTACTAGAAAAATGGAGGTAAGAGTTATCATCAATTACTCAATGGGAAAAAGAAATACAAAGTTTTCATCTTCTACCAATTTAGGGAGCATCACATCAGTAAGTTGACAGACTTGAAACGACAATACCTTAAATATCTATTCCAAAGGTGACATCAACATGATTACCACATTGAATTTCAGAACTACGGTTAAAATGTTATTCTGATATTTAAAATTAGGTTGGGAAAAATCTCCCATATATCACACGCATTATGCAATTGGTGGTAAACTGTGGTGTATCCTTTCCTTAAGCAGGGCTATTATTTCCTGCTTTGATGGAGGATTTTTAAGAGTCATGTAATTTGATACCTAATAGGAGTTCAAACTACTAAACATGACTCTGTGGAACCTTTCCTAAAATGCAAGGATCTTGTCTCTTAAATTTGAGCACATGACTCACCTCTACAAAGAACAGTATTGTTGATTAATTAGTTTATAACCTAAAAATACCTACATAAATTAGAAACCCTTGTTCCTGGGAAAAGTTTATTTCCTTTAGAACTTTTGTTAAATAAGAGAGCTTTAGAAGAACTTTTTTTTAAAAAATAAGGAAACAACCAATTAAGCAAACTAAATAAAATCCTAAAACAGATCAACTGGATTTACAGTTCATAAAAGCATATAGTCAAGTATCAGTTTGATTAGGCGTGAGGGGAAGCTTAGTCCCCATAGCACCACCCTTGTACCTTTGCTCAGTTTCAATCTGAGCTAATAATAGAGGCACCGAAGACCCTTCACTTTTCCTTAACATTTCCAACTTCTACACAACGTCTGCCCCCTTTCGCACACCACTGACAGCCCTCCACTTCTCAAGGCAATGTATTTAAGGATTTAGGGTCTTGTGACAATGAGAGTTCTTTAAATTTCATTCCAAAATTGGTCCAAAGATAGGAGATTTATTGCGCAAGCAAGAGTAGCCACGTGCTGGCGCTCACAAGGTTTAATTCAAGAGGCTGGTTCACATCTAGGTCATTCTAACTTTAAACATCTAAGAAACAGAAATCTCTTTACACAGAGGTCTTTCTCTTGATAAGCCCATCTTCACTCTCAGCCACAGCACATCCGTCCTCCAGTGAGTTTCTCCTAATAGACCTGAAATCAGACTGCTCCAAAACATTGTGAGTTTTCATTATTTGGGGACTAATTTTTGTTTGTCAGTCTGTGTTCTGTAAGGAAAAAAGGATGAGGAATACATAACTTCTTTATTCCTTTAGGTTTCTTTCTCCTAAAAATTGATTAGGCTGTGTGCCTTGGAGGATGCCCACCAACACATGCATTCATCACACATGCACACAACACTCATAGTGCATGCTCAACAATCATAAAGTGAGATGTTCACATTTGAATAAGAACATCATTATTAAATGATGAAATATAATTCTGAGTGTACTCACTTGGAATTTTAATCTTGGAAAGGCCCACGGTAAATTTAGAAACTCCGAAATAAAAAAATATATATATATATATATATATATAATAGCTTCTTTATTTATCTCTTCCCTATTACAAAAGTGATTGAAGGCAGCTTAAATCATAAAAAGATTCATTTAAGATCAAATACACTCCAAAACAGTGAGACAAAGAAAAACATTAAAAAAGAAAAACAAGATATATCCACCCAAATTAGGTTAAGACAAAAACATGTTTTCAAGTCCCTTATACTTTCTATATTTGGGTACAATTTTTTCATTATGTTTTGTGTTAGCCAATGTGGAGAGGGAAATAAAGTCAGTTATGGCTTTCACAAGGTTCATAAGACAGCAAAACAAATGCTCGAGAGAATAACTATTCCCAGGATTGAGGCCAGGACAATGTTTCATTCAAAGTCCTCAACATGAAGATACTATGCAGTGTAATGAATGGATTCCCTCAAAATAACCTATCCAGTAAAACTAGCAAGGGGATTCATGAGACTCTTTCTTCTTATAATACAAATGGTTTGCCCTCCAGACTGGAGTGAGTGAACAGTCTAGTAATTAGAACCATCTTACTGGCAAGAGTGAGTGAATTCTTAGAGTTTGGTTCCCTATACTCCTCAGGAGTTTAGTTTTTTAGATTGTTGAGGGTTAAGTATCTGTTAGAACAGTATTTCTCACCTTTCTTTTTCATTATTACCCCCTTAAGGAAAGAATTACACACTTTCCTAATCTTTTTCTAATTGCTCCCCCATAAAATTTTTAGTAATACAGATATACTGTATATCTCTTTATGTACTGTATGTATATCTCTTATTTATACATATAATAGTAAGAGTTTTTCACCTCTCCTCCCCCAGAACCAATTTTCACCCTTGTGGGGACAATATCATCTCCACTGAGAAATAATATATTAGAGAAATAGATGTTTCTCTTGCCAATATTAATAATTCCTTTTACTATAATTTCCATGCTTTATCAAGTACATCCACAAATCTGTATATTCAAGGGTGAGGAAGGAAGGAGGGGAAAGGTACTCCCTTTTCTAAACCTAGGACAACTTTCTGAAACAGAGTTTGCTAAAGACCAGCCAACAGCAGACCAATAAAGCACTGATTTTTCCATGTACACATTTCTTTGATTTATTCCAGAAGGAGACTTTACAACACATAAAAAAACTCCATATTCTTCTCAATTGGCTTTTGAAATGTATTAGCAATGGTAAGTTCAATGTTGTGCTAACAAATTATTGGTGTGCAGCTAGATATTCTGCTTTACAGTAAAATGCAGAGATTTCATGCACTGTAATGAAAGGCAAGGCAGAGCTTTTCTTGTGTGTGAAAATTGAGAGAGTAACAATGGACCCATGGAGCGAACCCAGGGCCCCTGGCCAAACTTTCTTGGATCTTGAATTGTGAAGCATCAAAAATTGAAAGCCCTATTGAAGCCATTTATTTCTTGCACAATGAAAATATCCTTTAAATGAAATGGTGGGCAGTCCATTTTATACTTTCTAATGTGCCATACAAATTTGCCTTTAGAATAAGGGACAAACAGCACCCCCCCTCCCCAACACAGACTTTCTATTTCTGGACATTTTATGTCTAAATTCTTAACTTTATATATTAAATCTAAAGAGACAAAGCAAAAATAATTTTTTTTCAAAATGAAGTTTGTGTCTTAGACTTCCAATTCTGAAGACTTTATATTTTATTGCTTAACTTCATGGATTAAAAGTCTAACCTTAGGGGCTGGCCCAGTTGCATAGTGGTTAAGTTTGGCACACTCTGCTTCTGTGGCCAGGGGCTTGCAGGTTTGGATCCGGGACATGGACCTGCACTACTCATGAAGCCATGCTTGGTGGGTGGCGACCCACGTACAAAGCAGAGAAAAAATTGCCACAGGTTTTAGCTCAGGGCTAATCTTCCTCAAGCGAAATGAAGAAGATTGGCAACAGATGTTACCTTAGGGCCAAACTTTCTCACAAAAAAAAAAGTCTAACCCCTAAAAAAGCCAGCCTCAGGATATCTGCTTGTTCTTCATTATGGACATGGAATAGATGGTCATTTTGTTCACATAAGTTCCCCCATTGGTTTGAATAAAGTGAATTTAGAAGGAGAAATTGGAAGGAAGGGAGCTGATATGCACAGTAAAATGAGAAAAATTAATAATTTTCTGGGTAATTGTATTTTAGACAATGGTATAAGGAATAAAGAAGTTAGAAGAAGGAAAAAAATTCAACAAGATTTGGAGGTGGAGAAAGGCACTACACTATGTGACTTGGTGTACAAAAGTCTCTGGCAGCTCAGTGGTCAAAATAAATTTGGAGTTCTAATCAAATTTTAAGCTGTTTGGATTGACTTAATGTACACCATCTCCATTTCCTAAATTTAATAAAGTTGGCCAGACATTCAAAACTATTCAGTGGCTCTAGTTTTGAAAGGAGCGACATGATCCATAAACTGAAATAATCTAATCAAAATGAAAACTGAAAGTCAGACATAAACCAGGTAAATTTAGCCCAATATTACTCCTGAAATATTTTCAAGACTCAAGTTTGTGTTAACTTTAACAGTACATCCTAAGAAGTAAGGTGAGAAATAGGTTAACATACATAATGAATGTATTCAAAGTGCCATCGTACAAAATCCATCAACAGTTCTTATTAGTGCGACCTCTTATTAGTGCTATCTCCGTTATGTTCACATTTCTTTCTCTAAACCTTTGCTCCAAACCACCATCAACTCTCACTGAGTGGCTGCCGGAGCCACCTTTCAGCTTAGAATTGTTCTCCTAAAATCTAAAACAAATCATATCAACCCCTTGCAGCTTTTCATTGAATTTGGAATAAAATCTGAAATCCTCATGGCCCTGCATGTTAGGATACTTACCTGCCCCGCCGACTCAGTCTTCCAGGCACTCTTTTCTTGCTTTTGATGCCCTAACTAGGCTGCTGTTCAAACTCCCCAAGCTCCTGTCCGCTTCATCACGTTCGCATGTTCCTCTGAAAGGAAGATGCTTCAATTACGTACCGTTGACTCTTTCTCTTCTCTTAGGTCCTTGTTCAAATCTACTCTAAAGCATTTGCTGCTCATCAGTTACTCTCTATAACTCTTTTAATTTCATTTTTCTCATTTGTATTTTTTATGTGTTTGAATATGTTTTTAGCCTGTCTCCACCTTCATAGGTACACAAATATTGACTGTTCTATTCATCATTCTGTTTTATGACATAAGGGATTGCTTGGCACCTATAGTTTATTAATAAATACATAGTAATTAACTGTCCAATTAAAAAGAAAATGTAGTCTCTAATAACTTGGTGATATAGACAGCCACGTTTCTTGTATCAAACAAGTTATACTTTCTGGAGAAAATAAATCTAAATTTAAGTATATAATATTGTCTCTTTATGGAGAGCTCTTTTTGATTTTGTAAAAACGAAATGTACTTGATGATCTCTAGAAATTACGAGACAGCTGGATGCAATATCAGGAGTCAAGGGAATTTGATTTTTCTCATGGCTCTAATCCTAACAAAAGTGGTAATATTGAGTACTTCATGTTTCATCTTAGACTTTCAGTTTTTCTCCTGTAGGCAAGGCTATACGATTTCATGAGTTATTTCTTACACTTGTTTTTAAGGATTCAAGTCTTTTTCCCTGCCAAACCATATCTGTCAGCATCTCCAAAACATAAGATTGAGTTCTCTCTGATTGAAGCAGTAGGGAGGAGCAAAGTCTACTCTGCTTGTTGCATCCTTCAGATTTGGCAAACCCAGAAGCACAGATTGAAACAACTGAGTTTGAACATCTGAAGGAACCTTGCTACACTACTATTTTTCCATTTAAGTTCTGATTTAAGGGATTTTTGCCAAAAGACAGAGAGGTACTCAGATGACTTTCCCAAATTTAGAGAGCATGTATAGCTCACATTTTACAAATGCACAGAATTATTTGTACTGTTTCAGTTAAATTTTGAAAGTTGGGAATATTGATGTGGATCTTACGTGATAAAAGTGAAAACACAGTGAATTACTGTGTTTAGTGTATCAGTCAAAATAATGGAAAGCAGTCTGAGAGAAGTTACTAATCTGTTGTGTGCTATATGACGGTCAGAAAACTCATGTTTTATAACTGAATGGATATGTCTGGCCAATATAAATGTCTCTCAGTAAATGTCTCACCTATTTTTCAAGGACCAATAAATCTGACTTCTTCAGCAAATGTAAGATGAAGCATGACATGTTGACATGATATCAGTTTAATCTCATCGCATCAGCACGTGATTCATCATTCAGTAGATTATGAGCTTGAAGAAAACATTTTTTAAAGATCTACATCTAGGGAGCAACTTGTCTCAACTCACAGTTATATCTCAAAGTCCAAGAAATAGATTCTTCCTATGACTTGATAAATACTGAAGAATAAAAAACAATTATTTTATAATATTAAAATAAAGATCTAAGAACATTGCATCTAAATATTTTAGATTACATGGAAAATTAGATGAAAGTGTAAAATATATGTGAACTTTTAAGTCTGTCATAGTTTGTTTTGCAAAAACTGAAGTAAACAGGCTATTATCACTGCTTAATGTTGTTTTTGTGTGTGTCTGGATTCGCTAATAAATGTAAAGTTCAATTATAAGTTTTATGTAGCAGGTTACTAACAAAGTATTTTACTGTAGATTCTTAGTAACCTTGATTAAATTGAGTTGTGCACCTGGATAGTTAGGGTCATCATGATTTTGAAAACGTGGAGTTTTGCGTGTTAAATTTTCTGAAACTCAGTTTGTTGAGTAAGTGTTCACATTCTGCTTCACTTAACCCCAAAATAAAAAACCACAAAATTATAATTATCTGTAAAATTTAGGCCATAATAACACACTGATTCTAAGGTAATATTAGACAAGTAATGGTCACATGTGGAATCATTTTTTATCTTATATAATTCATTGTCACCATGGAAGGTATTCTCTGTTATTTGACCCATTATGATAATCCTACTGACATTAGTTATTTTTATTGTACATCATAGGTGCTCTTTGATTTAATACGTTTCTGCAGTTCGCCTGCAAACATATTGAACGTGCTTAGAAACCAAATCTTAACGTAGCTTTCCTTATGCTCACTGCTACCCATATATCAAGAAAAACACAACAATGACAACTGCTTTAGATTTCAAATCAGGAGGTTTTGAAAGAAATTAAACATATTTTCAATTGTTTTTTTCTAGTCACTAGTTATGTTTTTGCTTAACTGAAATAGCTAAAGTAGCCTGTAGGCCAAAAGTTCCCACACAGAAAAAAACTCAATTATTTTTGAAGATGAAAACTATCACTGAACACACCAACCAATTCAAAAGCACTGACAGCTGAAGAAGTGGGCTGCCGTGGAACATGAAGTGGATACCGGAACTATTAGGAACAGGACTGAGTTGCGTATTTACTCTTTTCATGTAAGAGAAAAACATGATATTTTTAGTAGACTGGAAATAAAGAATTTCTGCTATTTTAATAGCGTGAGGAATGTTGTGAGAAATCTGAGGTTACAACAGATTCACCACTGTCTACTACACAGGGAATGACCAGAATTGGTGTCCACTAGTAGGTGTCTTGTGAGTCAGCCTCAGGCTCTCTCCCAATACACCTGAGTGTGACTTCACTTCTGCGCGGGTAATGATAGGAAACGATGGCAGTATTGACTTGAATGCTTGAAATGATTCGAGATGAATTATTAGCCCCTTTTTTCACATATTCATGGTCAGGAAAATGAAGATTGTGGAGTTTGCAATGAATGAATTTATTCCTTTTGTCCCAAATAATTATTGCTTTATGAAGGAAACCAGAATCTATATCTGCTAACAAATTATGACCATTCTACCTAATAATATTACGTATTTTGGTGTATGGACAGAAGAAATAGGGTTAGAAAAGATGACATAAGTCAAGAGAAAAAGAGAAAAGAAAGAAAATAGACAAGATCAGCGTTAAAAATGAAAATTCAAAGGAGATGAAAACGATATTTTCTTCATCTCAGTAGTAAAGAACAGTATTAAAACTATTAAATGAAAATTTAGTGTACTCTGAATCATTTCTTCATCTCAGTAGTAAAGAACAGTATTAAAACTATTAAATGAAAATTTAGTGTACTCTGAATCAATTCTTAAATCAATTCATCAACTTTACTCCACTTATTAATGTGTTCAAAAAATTATCATTTAACGAATTGCCTCTTTTATTCTTAGTTACTCAATAATTAGCTATCAATTCCTGACTTTTGCACTTGGTAATTTTGTGGGATGGAGGAGTAAATTTGATAAGATGTAGAATCAGGGAGATGAAAAAAAATGAAATAATGCAGCAAAAAGATTAGTTAGAAACTAGCAATCTGCAATCTGAAAGAGGAGAGACGCAACATACTGTTCTGAGAGCTAAAACTAGAGAGAGGTATAAAGAGGAGGGGGGTTATTTGGGAGTAAAAATGTACTCATAAGAATTTACAGTTTTACCTGAAGTACCAGGACTTACCTCGGGAGCAACCATGGCACTTGCTGTCCTGGGAACTTGGAACAAATCAAAACCTGTGGACTGACTTTAGGTTTGGTTAAACACACGCTATCAGCTGCTCCACGCCTGTTCACCTAAAAACAGGCGACAGCACCAAAACCAACTTTGAGTACTAACTTGTGTCCAGATCTTTTAAGCCCCAATGTTATATTGCCCACCTAACGTTAGAGCTGGTCCCTATTATTAATATGGCTAAAGACAACACAATGGTCAGTATGACCAGTTTCTCTTGTAATCCCTTATAGGGGCCCTAAAGTCCATCATTCTTATTTGATTCAATTTAATAATTGTTTCTTTTAAAACAGTCAATTTTGTTCTTATCTTTAAAATACAGAAAATACAAGGGATATTTTTTAACCATTAGTACGATTGAAGTAAAGAAAAAAGGATTAACAGGAAATACATTATGTAAACTAAAGCTTATTCAAAGTCATTCACCAGGATTCAGAGAATAAAATGAGGGATAATTTTACAAATGTTCTGTCTCAATTGAGATCACTGTAACTCAACTCTAAACAAGCCTTTGAACATTAACATCCTTCAGTTTTCAGCAACTCATTTATGTGATAACCCAGAAAAGAAATCAAAAGAAATCTTATTGATTCTGCCAATTTTAGATTTCTTTCCAAATGTCGGGTAAGTTTAGGTTTTCTGTTTGGTGTCTATCTGGCTAGCACCGTAAGTAAGTATATTTAAGGAATATATGATGAATACATTTTATTTCAATTTCTATCAATTATGAACACTCAATGAAAGACCACCTGATAAAATAGGTTATCCGAAAGCATTTTAATGGTTAAACATGTTTCAGTCTAAAGATCTACAGAAATAAACGAGAACCAGTGAAATGAAAACAAGTTAAGGCTATTTCTTCAGAGCTTGCTGTAGCAAGGGAGTCAGCCACCAGCACTTGGGTTTGGCAGAGACTCAAAAACGTAGAGAGGGAAAACTTTATAGTGGAAAAAAGGGAAGCCTTCAGTTATGTCTTGGGGCCTGTTGACATGGGCAAGTTACAGGCAGACTAAGTAGAATTGGGGCATTATGTGTGTTTGGCTTTCTTTCATTGGTTCTAAGTTTGAAGTGGAGGCAAAAATTAGGGAAGCTGACAATGATTAATCAAGTCCTGGCCAGTTGGGGCTGATGGTGACAGTGGTTACTGTTTGTCTTCCTGGACTGGTTGCTTGAGATAAAAGTCTGACTTCATGGACTGGTGACTGTAGAGAGTAGGTTGGCTTCCTGGATGCTTATTGTGGACAGAGTGTTGGCTTCCAGGGTTGGTCGCTGCAGGTTGTGCGTATACGTTCTATTTTTATATATCACCTGGTCATTGTCCATTTGTATATTCTGTGACATGTTAGATATTTATCAGAAATCCTAATTTCTATTACAATATACTTTTCAACAGGAAAAGTAGAACTATCAGATTATGTGAGATTCATGTGATCCTAAAATATCCCAATTACAATCATAAACATATAATGCTTTCCAAATTAGTCTCCAAGTCATTCCAATTAGTACGTATTTTTCTCAATAGACGTAACTTAGAAAAAAATAATTACAAATTTAATTTCCAAAAAGTTTATTTAGGCTTTGAGAGAGTTGAGCAATGTCTCCATTCTCAATAAGAATTTAAGAAATAGTTATGAATTCATTGAAAAAATGGTATTTTGAAAATTGATTAAATTAAATGTTTTAGAACTGTGAAATCACTTGAGATATTAGAAATCTATTCATATTATCTGATTCATTCACTGAGTCATTTCACTGATAATGATAATAATAATAGTAAATAACATATATTCTGAACAGCTACAAAGTATTAGGCACTTAGCTGAAAGGCAAGGTAGAAGAGTGAGACAGTGTGCATGATGGTTAAGAGCTCAGATGATGGAACAAGATTGCTCTGAGGACTTATTAGTTAAGTGGGCTTGGGAAGGTTTTTTAAAAAAAACTTTATTCTTCAGTTTTGCCATCTTTAAAATGGAGATACTTCCTTTCATTGGTTTGTTGATTAGAAAATTTATATTAGGTATTATTACTATATTTAATCTTTACAAAACCCTACAAGGAATTTACCTTTATTATCTCTATTAAGACTTCACTCCTACTTCCCCAACAGATGTCAATTTTATACTACTTAAATAGTTAAAGATCCACTCTTAAAATTGAATTTCCTATGGGGGAATTATACGTATTTCCAATAAATAAAATAACAACATCAAAATTCAAACATTCTTTCAAAGCAACAGTTCAATCTAGAGTCAGAAATGTCCCTCCATTGGAGCAAAATTTCTTTGACATAAAATAGTGGTTTGAATAAAGTGAAAGTTATTGAACCAAAGATTTATAGTAATGAAATTTAATATTTGACTGCAAAACAGCTGTGGAAGATTTAATCAAAGACTGAAGCAGAAGGTTAAGCTAACTTTATTTAATAGCAATTGCTGACTTGAATAAATTGCCAAGGTTATGAAACTACAATCATCATATATTTCATAGAAGCATCCTGCAGTTACTCCAGATCCTTATGTTTGAATAAGCACAGAGTGCTAAAATGGCAAGAATATGCACACTTTGTGTAAAATCTTAATTGACTTGGAAAATAATTAATAAGCAATTTATTTCTAAGTTAACTTATACACTAAGTTTTAGTCTTGTGGGGCATGCTTTTTGCTTTAATCATATGCATCACTATGATCAATAAATGGCAAGCAATTGGACACATTGGAGTATATGAGGAAGCCATATGGTGTAAAACTAATTTGGCCTGACTTTGTTTTTCCAAAAGGGGCTGACATGGCCATTGAACATGCACTGTATATCTGCTTTAAGCAGTTGCTATGTCCCAAAGACAAGAACAAATGCCTTTTAGGTAAAGCTGCAACTCCCCCTGT
This sequence comes from Equus asinus, assembly GCF_041296235.1. NCBI lineage: Eukaryota > Metazoa > Chordata > Mammalia > Perissodactyla > Equidae > Equus > Equus asinus. The sequence goes on along the minus strand of NC_091797.1, from coordinate 5,746,014 downwards.
TTGGCATTGCCTTAAGGATAAGCATCTCTCTCTAGGCTAGGAATTGATTGCTGCCCTCACCCTGTGACCACCCAGCTCAAGATAACAGACTTGCTACCTGCTGTGTCCATTGAGACAGCAGACCTGCTACCTGCTGTGTGAATCGCTGGGCTGGCTAGGCAATCTTGTGACTGTTGTAAAAGGGCCATTCCAATCATATGTGATACATGCTCTTTGATGGTATGTAACCACTCTGTACACCCCACTTCTTTGGTGCCCTTACTTTCTTGGGAAAGGAAGGCCCTGGGCTAGTCCTCAGATCTGGCTCATAATAAACTCACCCCAATTTTGATTTATAGATTGGTTATGGATTACTTGCATCAACAACTATATCAAAATATTGACTGAGCTTGTTTCTGGTGAGACATGTAAGTAGGACTTAAAGTTTCAATTGCTTTGGAAATGAAAGAACACCTGCATTAATAATGGTCAATTAAGCAAAACTCTTAAGTAAGCAAACATGTGATTAATTTCTTTATCTTAAAGTGTAAAATGCAGAATATTTTATGATTCTCTTACTTGGCTTCAATGTTATGGATGTTAGATCATGATCTAATACACACAAGTATACAAGCAGTCCCCACTTCTCTGCAGCTTTGCTCTCCATGGTTTCAGTTACCCATGGCCAACCACAGTCTGGAAGATGTTTATCCTCAGAAGGCCAATAATAGCTTAACGCTATGTCAGTGTGATTCAACTCACTTCATCTCATCATGTGGGAATTTATCATTTCTCATCATCACAAGAATAAGGGTGAGTACAGTACAATAAGATATTTTGAGAGAGAGACGACATTCACCTAACTTTTAGTACAAGATATTGTTATAATTGTTCCATTTTATTACTGTTGTTAATGTATTACTATGCCTAATTAACCAATTAAACTTTATCATAGGTATGTATATATGGGAAAAACAGTACGCATGCAGTTTGGTACTGTCTGCAGCTTCACTAATGGTTCAGACGCCACTGAGGGTCTTGGAACATAGATCCCTATGGATAAGGAGGGACTACTGTATATCCTGCTTATTACTACCATGTTAAAAAGAGCATTCTAGTGATTTTCTTGATGTACCAAGAAACCAAGGAATAATCAAAAAATGTATGTAAACGAGAACAGTTTATCAGGTATGTACTACTTAAACATTTTTCTTTCTTTTTTTTCCCCTCCAGTGATTGTAATACATGAAATCACTGCCCAGTTAACAGATAATGAAATAACCTAAAATAATGTCTTTATTGTATATATATATATATATATATATATATATATATATATAGCTATATATGCGTAATTACAATATTTCTCTTTTCCAAACTGGACGCCTCTCTTGGTATGGTATCTTGAAGTTCAGACATCATCACCTTCATCCATAATCATAAATTTCAGGGTTTCCCCTTGATAAGCTTCACAGGTTTTCTGGGTTTAAGTTTCCAATAAAAGTAAGAAAAGTTTCATGTGACTGTCTTCTTCTATATTCATAATGCTGACATTCCATATTATAAGCATATTGTGTGGTATGCACAATTATATTATTTGTGTTTATACTCTCTGTCTTAAAACCCAACCCTCTGCTTTCTACTCAAGTTCTATGGATTTATTTCCTTTAATTTTCATATGCTAACATCATCTTTGTTTTTTCTAATGAGGGAAACTTTCATCTAAAATTTACAAGCTCTTCTCCCAGAGAGAGTGGCATAATTTGGCAGTGGGGCAAAGTAATATCCTAAGAGAAAAGGGATGGAGATCAGCAAGCACTTCCTTTCTGAGGCTACCAGGAACCATGTGGTCGGTTGTCTGCAAGAAAGGCTGCAGTAATTCCCCAGCCCGACTGCTTTTCAATGTGACTTTGCTGCTCTGGCATGCCAAAAGTGGCTCTAGAGACACACATGACTGAAAAATAATTGTGAGCACAGCTTTGGGAGCATTTAATCTAGAAAACTCTCAAAATATTCTTAAGGGAGTTGTGCCAGCAAAAGTGCTTGAAAAAATTGTTCAAGACTAAAGGAAATTAAATTGTTCCAATCCCATAAAGGTCTCTGAGCCTCCAACTTTTTTCAGGTAAGAAGTAGGCTGAGAAGGGTATTCATCTGCTGACATGGGTAGTTATTATGCAATAGGATGGAAATATCAAAAGGTAGAACCAAGACCCCAGAGGGCAGAACAAGGCCAATGGGAAGCATAGAAAACCTCATACCCAGAAATCACTAAGAGAACAACAGACTGGGAGGCCTTTCTCATAGAATAGTAGAGAAGAGAGGACTGAGACTTCAATTCCAGAGCAGAGAAGCAGCCCATGATTAGGATTCTTTATCATCCCTGGAGTTTAGAGACCTAGTGTATCTAACAGGTTTTCAGAATTGCTATGGAGAAGTAATTGCTGTGTACTTTCTGTTCTCCCCATTTTCAAATGGGAGTATTTATTGTGGTTATGCTCTCTCTTTCTCACCATTACATGCTGAGAATATGAGGGTAAGATAACTTGTATTTTGAGTTCAAAGACCTATGAATTAAGAGCAGCTGCACTTTAGGAAGTTCTTCTCAACTTGCTATTGTACCAAGATTTTAGACTTGGAGCATGATGCCAACCTCACAGAAGACTTCCGGGGTTCTCAGGGTCGGTGAGTGTATTTTGCATGTAGAAGTATATGATTAATTGTGGCAGCCTGAGAACTCTTGTAGATTGTAAGAATGACTGAATTTTTCTTCTCTCCATATATAGGTCCCTTTTCAACATGAGTTTGTAGGTCCTTGCATCAAAAGATGATGATCTGGGCTGGCCTTCTGCTTCACTTGGATCCATAGAATTAAGTGGAAGTGACATGAAGCCAGCTGTAAACCAAAGCCTCAAAAACCTTGACTATTTCCATTCTGTCTTTTGGAAACCTGTCTCAATGACATGTATAAAAGCTCAGGCTAACCTGTGGGTTGATGAGTGATACATAGCTCAATAACATTCATTATCCCAGATATTAGCCACAGTATCTCAAGAAGCAGAAGACTACTGATATGCTGCTGACTGCAGACATATGAGGGAACACAGATGAGACTAGAAAAATAATCTTGCTGGGTCCTGCCTAAATTTCAGAACTGGAGAATAATAAGCTAACAAAATGGATGTTTTAAGTCACTAAACTTTGAGATGATTTTATTTGCAGCAGTATTAACTGGTACCAACTATAACTGATGGATTGAAATAGCCCCAAATTGAATGTGTTCTCAGGGAAGGACAAAGGAATGAATGGAGAAACTCACCATGAGAGCAAGGAATGATTTTGCTGGGGACTGAGGTCTAATATCTGAGTCAATTATTTTAAAGGAAAGTCAATCCCAGTCTCAAAATGTGATCGACGTTGGCATGCCTTCACTGCTGGCTATCTTGGCATTATTGAGCATGCTATAGGAAAAGTAGATAAACAGCTGAGTAATGAAATATGACGTTATTTAAAATACTATCCCAGGAAGGTAGGCTTAAACGTTCCTCCAGGGAAAATGACCTCTTCTTCCCACTTACCCATGAGCAAACATGCCAGCCCCACTCTCTTGGCTATCATCAGAATGAACAGTAGAGCAGGCACTTGTGAGAGCTACCTGTTTACAGCAGCAATAGCAGACGGCCATCACAACAGTAAAATGGCAAATAACAGAGGTGGTTATCAGACCTTTCAGATATCCCTTCTGTCCCTGAAGTATGGAACTCAGCAGGGAAAATAGACAAGAGTGTCCAGAGGACACCTTGTGTGTACTCTGACCTTTGCTCTTGGATCACCAGTTTCCATGTCATGAGGACTCACAGGCCTCCATGTCAGAGAATGAAGGCTGCCAGACACCATGTGAATGAGCCTAAAAACAGATTCTCCAGGCATTATCTCTAGTATTCTTAAAGGTGAAGGATCTGAGAATATTTAATTTTATTGAAGTTTAAAAGTGTGTTTATCATGATGCCCAGATATGAACCATTATCTTATTTGGTATATTATAAAACTGCAAAAACAACACAATGTTCATTCTGAAATTTCTGTAGTACTTTTATTTTTATTAATTACTAGCTGATGTACAAAATTCTTAGTAATTTCAAACAGAATTTGTAAGTTCATATATTCAGGAAATTTGTGTTTTAAGTGTTTAAAACAGAACCATGGGATAGTATTTTATATTGATATAACTTTAAGCTCCCTTAGGATTTATTAGTATTGATCTTGTCCTTCAATTCCTAGTTAAAATGATCCCCTCCTTATAAAATTTTCTTCCCAGCATAGTTATTTCTTTCTGTACCTTCAACTCACTTGTACTTATAACAATTATTATATGATAAGTCAGTACTCACTAGATGACATGCTTTGTGAATATGGAGAATGTTTTTCTTTCTCTTACTTCCAATGTCTTAAATATAGTTATTCATTCATTTATCTTCAAAATTATCTTCCTTTGAAATTGCTATACTAAAGTTAGATTATCCCATCCAAGAAAGTTACGAAAAAAAATTACCAGATAAGTCATCAATAGTTGTTAGGTTGGGCTAGATTTTGTTGCTGTAACAAACAATCCCAAAATTTCAGTAGCTTGAAACCACAAAGATGTATTACTTATGCTGCAAGTCCAACGCAAGTCTACAGGTGAGGTCGAGGTCTTGTCATTGCTAAGGGTGATGGAAGCTGCTGGCATTGCAGTATGAGGTTTCAGAGATCACCACATCCAGCTACAAGAGCCTGACCAATCAGGCATCAGCTGTAAAATACTTCCACTGCCGAGTGACACACATTGCTTCTGTTCACATTCAGTGACTGTGAAACAAATCAAATGTTCACAGCTAATTTCAAGATAGAATGTGGCCAGAAGACAGGAGAAGCAAAATCTTGGTGACCACTAGTGATCGCCTCCACAATAGTCATTCTTTCACATATAATTTGTACATAGAGGGTCACACAAGTTAATAAAGAAAGGTGATTAGAGCAGTGAGCTAAAGCTAAGATGATGGATGCAGTCATTTGTATCAAAGTTGGGTTATTTTTTAGGGATTTATCACAAATTGTATTGTTCTAGCTTCTGTCATGCCACTTGTAAAAAATATGAGAAATGTTTACTGACTGAAGGAAATAATTTAAAAAATAAGACATAGGAAATATGATCATCTTTCTATAGTCAGTTATTATTTATATTTGTAGCATTAACAAAAATCTATTCATTTAACCTTTAAAAATTAAATTTAGTGGCCAGCCCAGTGGCACAGTGGTTAAGTTCACAGGCTCTGCTTCAGAGGCCCTGGGTTAGCAGGTTCAGTTCCCGGGCACAGACCTGCACACTACTCATCAAGCCATGCTGTGGTGGTGTCCCATATACAAAATAGAGGAAGATTGGCACAGATAAACTCAGGGCCAATTATCCTCACACACACAAAAACTTAAATTTAAAAACGTCATTCCAGTTGCCTGTTCTCTGCTTTTTCCTAATTTCCTGCCAGCCTCTGATCAATACCATTGAGTCACTGGGTCCTGCTTAGACTCAACTTCAATATTCCTCAGATTCAGCCCCACTTTTTCAATTATATAAGAAGAGATACTATATTTTCTAAAGACCTAATTATAGCAAAAGTATTACAATTTAATTAACATATTTAGCTCTCACACGCATGTACAAATATATATCCTTGCCTTGAAACTAACTTAGAATACATTTTTACAAGACAAAAAATTATTTTGCATCTTGAAAAATCATACCTGTCACAATTCTTAATTGTTTTTATCTACTTATTTTTTTCATTTTTCTTTAGTTCATAAATAAGTTCTATTTTGGCACAATAAACATAATCACTACTGGATTATGGTGAGGAAATTCATTTTCTTGGCTGTGAGAAAAAAATAGAGAAAACTTTTATGTAATGTAACGCACAATCCTTGAACACCCATAGCCTACTATTGATTCCATTTATCCCAGAATTATTGATAGAAAGTATTAAATTTTACCTGTTTTTGAAATACAGAAAATAAAATGCTTAATTTACATATTATAAAATATTTGTGTAGGTTTACCATCATCCTACATTCAAAGAGAATATTAAAATTAAAAATATAAAAATATAATTTACATGAAATAAGATAAATTACTTCATTTCAAAAATTGCGTCCATCTCAGGATTTTGCCCTTTCATTCACGCTCAACATAAATGTACTGCTAAACCAAGCTCCTGCGTCCCCACTTACCTCATGTGGTTTATGTGAGAGTGACATGCACAGCAGCCTTAGATGTGGTGTATAACCTAAACTTGGACAACTACGTATTATAATTTATGAATCATAGAAATTGACTTAAGGATGGGTAACTGAACCAATATGTTTAAGAGACTGCTTTTCTTGAAACTACTGAGAAACTGCAATTTTATTTCTAGGGGTAGATACACAGGTCGGATATTAACAGGACTAGTGGGGGTCACAATAGACTAATAACCCATCTGAGAATAAACACAATATAGAAAAAAGCAGAACCAAGAGATGAAGACAGAAATGGTCATAATGACTTGTTCAAATTCCTGGATCCAGCAAGACCTGAAGTTAATTTTATCCTTAGGCTTTTAAGTTGTTTTAGCCATTGAATTCCATTATTTCTTGGAGTAGTATGTTTCATTGTTCTAACTTATGACTAAGTATTTCTGAACTCTACATTTTCATGTATTTAAAGTGCAGCTGATGGATAGATGACAAAGCAATACATATGACCAATTCTCCAAAATGTCTATATGATGTATCTGAAAATCTGCCCCCCAGTGCATTTGACATTGGTGGAGGTCTTCAGATTCCACATCTATTTTTACTCCATAAAAATAAGTAACTGTTTTTCCATTAAGTATTCATTGTAATCTTTTCCAATATTGCCATTAAGTAGAACAGGTAAATCAATTATTACTAAAATTATTTGGCAATACTATACTCTATAATATTGCTTAAAGCAACTTCATTCTACATTTTTATTTTATTAAGAGTTATATTTTAATACACATCTGGTAAGAAGAAATAATAGTTTATTTCAAATATTTACTCATAATTTATATCATAAATGTAATTGAAATAGTTGCAAACTTAAGAGAAGTTAATACTCTTATACTTTCAGACAATAAAATGACTTCAAAGTTATTAACACTGCGAAATAAATGTTGTTTTCCCATAAATCTGTTTCTTTTATTTTCTATACAAAACAAACAACAGACATGTAGTATTTGAATAGAAAATAATTTTCCATTTATTATTTGCAGTTAACTTATTCTGAAAAACTCACTTTATAGAAATAAATAAAACAAAAAATATTTGAAGCACTGAATTTGGTAAAAAGCTTCTCAAAATATAGAAAGTATTGAATAAAAAATGACTACCTAAAAATAAGCCATTTAAGAAATATAGTTAACTTGCGCATAATTTTAGTCAATGATTACTACTTAGTCGGGTAATTGTAAATTGACAAAAAAACGAAATTCTTGCTCAATTTTTATAACCATATTTTAGTTAATTAAATTTAATTGTATGAAAACTAAGCGTCTAGGTAAGATGAATATAGAAATATTTACAAAGATCAATCTACACAGAAAAATGTAATGTTAATTGAGATAAAAATTCATTCTTTCACTTTAGAACAAATTCAGATTTACAGAATTATCGTGAAGACAGTACAAGCAGCTCTCATATGCTCCACACCCAGCTCCCCCATCAGTAACATCTCACATTGGTATGAAACACGGTAAATGGACCAATCTCATATACTCCACACCCAGTTCCCCCATCAGTAACATCTCACATTGGTATGAAACACGGTAAATGGACCAATCTCATATGCTCCACACCCAGTCCCCCATCAGTAACATCTCACATTGGTGTGATACACGGGAAATGGACCAATCTCATATGCTCCACACCCAGTTGCCCCATCAGTAACATCTCACATTGGTGTGATACACGGGAAATGGACCAATCTCATATGCTCCACACCCAGTCCCCCATCAGTAACATCTCACATTGGTAAGATACAAGATAAATGGACCAATCTCATATACTCCACACCCAGTCCCCCATCAGTAACATCTCACATTGGTATGATACACGGTAAATGGACCAATCTCATATGCTCCTCACCCAGTTCCCCCATCAGTAACATCTCACATTGGTGTGATACACGGTAAATGGACCAATCTCATATGCTCCACACCCAGTCCCCCATCAGTAACATCTCACATTGGTATGATACACGGTAAATGGACCAATCTCATATGCTCCACACCCAGTTCCCCCATCAGTAACATCTCACATTGGTGTGATACACGGTAAATGGACCAATCTCATATGCTCCACACCCAGTCCCCCATCAGTAACATCTCACATTGGTGTGATTCACGGTAAATGGACCAATCTCATATGCTCCACACCCAGTTCCCCCATCAGTAACATCTCACATTGGTGTGATACATGGTAAATGGACCAATCTCATATGCTCCACACCCAGTCCCCCATCAGTAGCATCTCACGTTGTTGTGATACACGATAAATGGACCAATCTCATACACTATTGTTAAGTCCATACTTGAGATTTCCTTAGTTTTCCCCTAATGTCCTTTTTCTTTATCAGAATCCCATCCGGGATACCATGTTACGTTCCACAATTGTGTCTCCTTAGGCATCTCTTGGCTGTGGCTGTTTCTCCAATCCTCCTTGTTTTTGATGGTCTTGAGAATTTTGAGGAGTTCTGGACAGATATTTTGTAGAATTTCCACCAGCTGTGGTCTGTCTGATGTTTTCCTCGGTTACACTGGGGTAGTGTGTTTTGGGGACGAAGACCACAGAGGTAAAGAGCCATTCTCATCACATCATACCAAGGATATATATTATCACTATGACTGATAACTGTTGATGAGGTTACCCTCAATCACCTAGCTTGAGATAGTGTTGGTCAGGTTTCTCTACTGGGAAGTTACTTGTTTTTTCTCTCCCTTTCCATACTGTGCTCTCTGGAGGAAAATCATCATGCACACCCCACTGTTAGAGTAAGGAATTGTGCTCCACCCTCTTAAGGGCAGAATATCTATGTCAATTATTTGGAACTTTTCTGCATAGGAGGCATATCTATAAGCCTTTATTTATTTATTTATTCAATCATTTATTTATATCACTGTGGACTTGTGAATATTTATTTTATATTTAGGGTTATAATACAACACTGCTTTATTTATTTTGCTGCTCAAATTGATCCAACTTTGAGCATTAGGAGTTCCTTCAGTATACTCCTGTATCCCTTTGACTTATGACCATCATTCAGGGTGTTTTTTAAAACTTTAATTTTTTTGAGCAGTTTTAGTCAATGGCATAATTTAGAGGAAAATGAAGAGATTTCCCACAACCCTCTGCCAACAGAAGTGCGTAGATCTCGCCTTTAACAACATCCCCCACCAGAAAGGCACATTTTTTACAACTGATAAGCCTACATTGACACATCATAATAACCCCAATCCATAGTTTACATTACTGTTCACCCTTCATGTTTTACATTCTGTGCCGTATATCCATCATTATAGTATCACACAGAATATTTTCACAGCCATAAAATTCCACTGTGCTCCATCTATTCATCCCTCCGCCCAGGCCCAACCATAGGCGACCACTGATATTTTTAGTCTCCATAATTTCAGCTTTTCCAGATGTCATATAGTTGGAATCGTACAGTATGTGGCCTTTTCAGATTGGCTTCTTTCATTTAATAATAGTCATTTAAGTTGTCTCTATATCTTTTCATGGCTTGACACCTCATTTTTTTAGCACTAAATAATAACCATTTTTTCTGGATGCACCACACTTCGTTTATCCATTCACCTCCCGAAGGACGTCTTCATTGCTTCCAAGTTTTGGCAATTATAGATAAAGCTGCTACAACCATTAGTGTATAGGTTTTTTCCTGGACATAAGTTTTCAACTCCTTCAGGTAAACATCAAGGAGCATGATTTACTGGATCATGTGGTAAGAGTACATTTGGTTTTGTAAGAACCACCAAACTGTCTTCCAATATAGTTATACATTTTGCATTCCAATCAGCAGTGAATGAGTGTCCTGTTGCTGCACACCCTCAACACCATTTGGTTGTCATCCCTGATGACATATGATGTGGAGCATCATTTCATATGCTAATTTGCCACCTGAATATCCTTTTTGTGAGGTGTCTGTTAAGACCTTTGGCCTATTTTTTAAACAGATTGTTTTCCTATTGATTCTTATTTAAAAGTTCTTTGCATATTTTGGATAACAGTTGTTTATCAGATGTTTCTTTTGCAAATATTTTCTCAGAGTCTGTGGCTTATCTTGTCATTTTCTTGCCATTTTCTTGGGTAGAGCAGAAGCTTTTAATTTTAATGAAGTCTGGTATATCAATATTTCTTTTCAGATCATGCCTTATGGTGTTGTAACTAAAAAGTCATCATCATACCGAAGTTCATCTAAAGTTTCCTACTATGTTGTCTTCTAGGAGTTTTGCAGTTTTGTTTTCTTTTTTTTTACATTTAGGTCTATGATACATTTTGAGTTAATTTTTGTGAAGAGTGTAAGGTCTGTGTCTATATTTATTTTTTTGCATGTGGATGTCCAGATATTCAAGAACAACTTGTTGAAAAGATATGTTTGCTCCATTGTATTGTCTTTTCTCCTTTGTCAAAGATCAATTGATTGTATTTATGGGGCTCCATTTCTGGGCTTTCTATGCTTTTCCATTTATCTATTTGTCTAGTCTTTTCCCAATACCATGCTGTCCTGATTACTGCAGCTTTATACCATGTCTTATAGTCTGGTAACATCAGTCCTCCAACTTTATTCTTTTCCTTCAGTATTGTGTTAACCATTCTGGGTCTTTGGGCTCTCCATGTAAACTTCGAAATCAGTTTGTTGAAATATGTGAAATAATTTGTGAGGATTTTCATTGGGATTGCATTAGATCTAGAGCACAAGTTGGGAAGAACTGACATCTTGACAATATTGCATCTTCTTGTCCATGACCATGGAATGTCTCTCCACTTATTTAGTTCCTCTTTAGCATCATTCTTTAGAGTATTGTAGTTTTCCTCACACAGATCCTGTATCTATTTTGTTTGATTTATACCTAAGTATTTCATTTTTGGGAGTGATAATGTAAATGGCATTGTGTTTTTAATTTCAAATTCCACTTATGCATTTTTTTCTAAAGATTTTATTTTTTTCCTTTTTCTCCCCAAAGCCCCCTGGTACATAGTTGTATATTTTTCGCTGTGGGTCCTTATAGTTGTGGCATGTGGGACGCTGCCTCAGTGTGGTTTGATGAGCAGTGCCATGTCCACACCCAGGATTCAAACCAACGAAACACTGGCCTGCAGCAGAGTGTGTGAACTTAACCACTCGGCCACGGGGCCAGCCCCCACTTATGCATTTTTAGTATTTAGAAAAGTGATTTACTTTTGTATATTAACCTTGCATTTTGCAACCTTGCTATAATTGCTTAGTTTTGTTGATTTTTTTCAGATTTTCTGCATAGACAATCATGTCATCCACAAAGACATTTTTATGTCTTCTTTCCAAAAATGTCTATTTTTTATTTCCTTGTCTTGCCTTATTATATCAACACATTAATACATTTTTTAAATGAATTAATGTTGAGGAAATTAAAGCTCCCCAGATGTGTATCTTGCTTCCATTACTTGCTGTGCTAGAATATTATTAATAATAATAATAATAGAAAAAATTGTTAAACTCCTGCTGAACATTTACAATATGCCAGACACTGCCCAAATAGTTCACTTGCATTAACTCATTGAATAAAAAAACTCCATGTGGTAGGTATTTTTATTATCCCTGTTTTATAGTTAAGAAGCTGAGGCCAGAGAATTAAGCAATTTGCTGAAGAGCATGAAGCTCTGAGACATTGTGGCGAGTTTTACAAGACTGAATGAAAATTCTTTAATACTTCTTCCAAGGACACAGGGGTTTGTGACTCATGTGTAGCAACAGAACATGATGAAAGTTACTTCATGTGACTTCTGAGGCTCAATCATAGACAAAGATGCAGTTCCCACCTAATTTGCAGAAATACTTGCACTTGGAGCTCTGAACAGCCATGTGAACAGTCTTAACACTCTGAGGCCTCCAGATTAGAGCAACAGGTTATAAGAACAGGCCACACGTAGCATTTAGATTGGCAGATTTGTATTAGTCCTAGTCCAAGTTCAGATGCCAGACAGATGAGTAAATGAGCTTTCAGATGCTTCCAGCCTCAGTCATTGACTCAGCCCCAGACTCCAAGTTTTCCCACTGCATCCTATCCAAATTCATGATCCACTGCATCCTATCCAAATTCATGATCCACTGCATCCTATCCAAATTCATGATCCACTGCACCCATGAGTATAACAATAATTAAAAAAAGAAAAAAGCATTGTTTTAAAATGCTAAATTTTGAAGTAGTTTGTTACACAGCAATAGAAACTGGAACCCAACTAGAGCCAAGCTTTCAACACCAGTAGTCTGGCTCCACGACCTATGCTCTTAACCACTGTCCTATGGAATGAGATACCGCAAAAAAAGTCTACAAAGAAAAATACACTTATCTTAGAAGGTTCTTCAGCGTTTTGAGTATCAGCTGTGTTGATGCCATCTGAAACAGGAGGTATTCACACGCTCAGTTTCCTGCACAGTTGGGTTTTACCTGCAGTATCTTCTCAGCTCATGTTCTAAGATGAAGTGTAGATTTTAGGGGCAAAAATACCACTTGCGATTGAGTATTTTTGCTGTGTCCTCAATAGTCCCTTTGGAAACGCATTTCTGAAAATCGCACATTCAAAGCTGGGATCCTTCCTAACAATTTGACCTAGCCACACTAAATTTTACCAATGGGTAAAGCCCCAAAATCAGACAGCTTCACCCTTAGACAAAAACCATAATCACGATCGAAGTGGAACTTCATTTACTGAACTTTACTCTAGTAATAACACCAGCCTATAATGATGAAAGTTTTAATAAATAGCCTTGTTGCTTCAGAAGATCTATATGACATACTGTTTGATTATTGCAGTTTTAGACCAGCCCTTGAAATCAGGCAGTATATGTCCTCCAACTATTTTTTCTTCAAAATTCCTTATTTTAATTATTTTGCATTTACATCTAGATTTTTAAAAGCAAATAGTCAATTTCTACAAAAGACCTTTTGGTATTTTGATTAGTATCATGTTGAATCTTCAGATAAATCCAGGGAAAATTGACATGCTAACAATAGTGAGTCTGCCAATTCATAAAAATAGCATTTTAAGTATTTTAAATTGCTCTCAGCAATGTTTTATGGTTTTTATTTTAGCGGTTTAGCATTTTTTTGATAAATATATTTTAGGAATGTCATATTTTCAATGGTATTGTAAGTTGTATTTTTAATTTCATTTTCTAAATGTTTGCTACTAGTGTATAGAAATGCAAATAATTTTGTACATTGACCTGTATCCTGCAAAATTGTTTGATTTTAATTCTCATTTGAAGATTACTTTTTAGATTTTTAGAAGTATTTCTACATATATAATCATACCACGTACATATAGCTGATTTTTCTTCTTTTTCCCCCCAATACTTTTTATTTCTATCACCTTATTGAAGTGGTTGGGAGTTTTAGTAAAATGGTAAGTAGAAATGACAGAAGCGGAAACTCTTGCTTTGTTGCTAATCTTTGAGAGAAAGTTCAATATTTCATGATTCAGAATGTTAGTTGGAGGATGCTCTAGATGTCCTTTATGAGATTCAGGAAGTTGTCTTCTATATCTTGATTGTTATCATTTTTTTGTCATGAATATATATTTATTTTTTTTGTCGTGATAGTGTGTTTTACCTCTACTGATGTAGTCATATGATTTTTATTTTCCTTTTAATCTGTTAAGATGATGAATTACATTCGTATCTTTTCTGATTTCCTCATCACTTTAGATTAAATTTGCCAGTAACTGAACATCATACAAACAGAATCATATAGCATATACTCTTTCGTTTCTGCCTTAGTTTCCTCAACATATGGTGAAAAAGTCATCTCTGTTATTCATTTGATTTCTACTCAGTATTCTATTGTATGAATACATCATATTTTTCCAATATTTTATGGATGTACAAAAAGGCTTATTCTAGTTTTGGGATATTAAGAATAAAGCTACAATGAGCATCCTTTTGTGTGTCTTTGGGTAAGCACGTGTTTTCATTTTTCTTGAGCAGTTGTCTAGGAAAGGAGTTGCTAGATCATAGGTATATGTTTAAGTTTATTTGAAACTGCCATAGAGATTCCTAAGTTGGATGCACAATTTTTATTCCTACCAGCAATATTTGATAGTTCCCGTTGTTCCACATCTTTGTCAGTCCTTGTTGTTGTTAGTTTTTTTAATTTTAGCCATTTTTGTGTATGCGTATTAGGATCTGATTTTCACTTCAGATTGCATTTTCAAATAACTAATGATATTGATGATCCTTCCATGTGCTTTTCAGCCATTTGGATATCTTCCTTTTGAATTTGCTTGTTCAATAATTCTTTCCACTTTTTATTGGGCTGTTTGTCTTTTTGTTATTGATTTGTAAGGTTTTTTTCTTTAATGTATTTTGGATATGATGGCATTGTTGGATATATGTGTTGAAAGTAGTTTCTCTCAGTTTATGGCTTGCCCTTTTACTTTGGTTTTTGTGCGGTGATATAAAATATAAATCTTAGTATCTCAGTGTGGTATAAAACATAAATCTATTTTTCAATTACACTAATTGCCAATATTGGCCAGATCACAACATTTTTTCTAAGACCTGGGGCTGACTGGAATGATTCTTTGGATTTGATTATGAGTATTTTCACTTTGGTCTACAGTTTCTTGGCTTCTGCCATTTTTAGCTTTTATATAATATTGACAAGTGGAAAAAGAAGAATATGGAATTCACTAGATTAGAGGAATCATGGAGACCAGAAGTTTATTCCCTCGTTACAGGCTGTGGGAATTATAACATTAATACATTTTATACTATTTGCTATTTTATATTATCGATTTTTTGGGAATTCTGGTTTTAAAACGTGAACAATGTTTGCCAATTTAAAACACACACTGTAGAACTTCTTTTTCATCCCAAAATTGTTCTTAAATCCAAGTCTTAAACTAACCCCTTAAATTAAGTTGTTTTTACGGTCTGCTTAAAACCACAGTCCCTAAAATCTCAGAAGAATGATAGATTGTAAGATCCCTACCAAGAAAAATCAATGCATCTACATCTAAGAGAAGTAGACCACTCCTAACAGTTTATACTACTAGAAAGCATGCCATTCTACCTCATCAAAACAGAGTTTTTTTTTAAAAGATTTGCTAAACATAAAATTTCTGCTTTAAAATTTCTCAAACTAAGAACAAAAAAGATGAAATTCTCTCCAAGGGAGAATTGGTAATAATATCCCTTCCAAGTTCAATTAAAAACAAACAGAGAGGACTCCTGATGTCAGTCAAGATATAGTAAAATCAGTACCACCCGTCTTCCCAGCTGATTACACTACAACTCTGAACAAAATACAAAAGGTTACTACAAGAAGACTGAAAAGTAAATGAAAGCTGGCGGACTTGGAGGGAAAGTGCAATATGGAGAGCCAACCATCACGTGGCACGTGAGCAGCAGAGACACAGAGCAGCACAACTGAAGCTTTCAGAAGAGACCGAGGTACAAATCACCACAAAGTCTCAGGCTCATGTTTGTGACACATGGATAGGACATATGCAAAGCAGCACAAGATAGGGAGAGCAAGATAGAACCTGCAGTCTGGACCTAGCTGCGTCGATTAACTGTGACAACACCAAATACCAGAAGATTTAACAAAACTCAGGATCAAATAACACAAGATTCAAATGTCCAGGATGCAACTGAAATTACTCAATATACAAAGAATGTAGAAAATATGACCAATTCCCAAGGGAAAAAATAATTAACAGATACAAACCTCTAAATCACACTGGTGAAGGAATTATCAAAGATTTTAGAGGACCTGTTGCAACTATGATCTATGAGGTAAAGTAAAACCACTGATGGAAAGATAGAAGCTGTTAGCAGAGAAATAGAAACTAGGAAATAGAAATAAATGAAAATTGAAAAATTCAATATTTCACCTAAAAAAAATCACTGAGTAGCAGAATGGAAATGACAGAAGAAAGAGTCAGTGAACTTAGATAAATAAAATTAGATAAATATTGAAATTAGATAAATACAAATTATTTAATCTGAGGAGGGGAGAGAAAAATGATAAAGAAAAAGAGAGCCTCAATTGCTGTGATATAATACCAAAACTCTAATAGTAGTATATTAGGCAGAAATGAAGAAAATAGAACATCAAATTGCATGTGGTAACTAAATAACACACTGCTGAATAACCAGTATGTTAACGAGGAAAGCACAAGAGAAATTAGAAAACTGTTTGAGATGAATGAAAACAAAACACAACATACCAAAATGTAAGGGATACTACAAAAGCAGTGCTTTGAAGAAAAGTTATAGCTGTAAATGCTGACGTTAAAAAATAAAAAGATCTCAAAGCCGTAATACAGCATTCCACGCAAAGAAAATAGCAAAAAAGAGAGCACACTAAATGCAGAGCAAGCAGAAGAAGGGAAATTTTTAAGACTACTCTGGAAATCGATGAAACAGATAATAGAAAAAAGGTAGAGAAATCAATCAGACCAAAAGTTGGATCTTAGATCAACAAAACTGACAAACTTTTATCTAGACCGATCAAGAAAAAAAAAGAGAGATGTTTCATTGTAACATCAGTGCCTGGCATTAAGCTTTGATTGCCAAGCCATCCGTTTCATCCATCTCAAATAAACATATTGCTAGTCGTATGACACAGCTACTAATAAAATAACTAGACAAGAAACTAGGCCACCCCCACCCATGGAGTTCTCCTTTTAAATGCCCTGGGTAACCTTAGTCACTGACTGCTTGAGTGATCCCATTTTTCCTTTCTACAACCTAATTTCTGCTCTTATGTGTTTTTTTTTTTTTTTATTGATACCTGCTTTTCGGACTGCAGTGACAGTATGTCAATGAAAATTCACCTTTTCTTTTAGGTGTGCTTCTTTTTTAGGTGAGGAAGATTGGACTTGAGCTAACATCTGTTGCCAATCTTCTTTCTTCTTTTTCCTCCCAAAGCACCAGTGCACAGTTGTATATCCTAGTTATAAGCCATTCTAGTTCTCCTACATGGGATGCCACCACAGCATGGCTTGATGAGTGGTGTGTAGGTCTGCACCCAGGATCCAAACCCGGGAACCCTGGGCCAACAAAACAGAGCACACAGATTTAACCACTATGCCACTGGCTGGCCCCCTGCTCTTATGTTTTAAATTTGCCAATAAACAGTGAATCAAGGAAACCCTTAGCACCCCACCCTTGACCCTAATAAAGGTAGTGGCCCAGCTCCTCACTCCTCACCTCGCTGTGTGGCTCTAGGGCTTGCTGTGCATCCCCCAGGACTTGTGAGCAATAAACTTTGTTTTCTCAAAGTTCCCTCATGGTTCTTGCTGAAATGTGTCTTGCAGTCACGATAAGAACAACAAGGATTGGTCCGGCCACAACATTGGCTCTGGTTGGGGAAACGTCTAGGGGGGCTCACCACAAGTAATGGAGGCCCAGGCAAGTTCATCAGGTGTTTCCAGCTGACAGCATCACTGTAAATAGACTGAGAAAAACAGAACACCCAGCTTACAAAAAAAGTAATGAAATAGGTGGGATCACTTCTGAAATTACAGGTAAAAAGAAGGAGTATAAGGGTATACTAGGAACAATTGTATGCGAACAAATTATATAGCCTAGATGAAATTTATAGACTTCTAGAAAGTCACATGCTACCAAGAGTCAGGATTCAAGAAGATATAGCAAAGCTGAATAGACTCATAAGAGACTAAATTATTAAAAAGGTTTCCCAAAGTAAAAAGTCCAATATTACATGACTTCACTGGGGACTCCTGCCAAATATTTTAAGAAAAATTAACAGCAGTTCTTCACAAATCCTTCCAATAAATAGAAGATGAGGGAACACTTCTTAACTATTCTATGAAGACAGGCTTACCCTGACACCGAAACAGAAAAAGACATTACAAGAAAATGCGTATATATATATATATATATCTATCTATCTATCTCACTACCTCTTTCTTTATATCACAATATATAAGTATATACAATAAAATACATATATATCACAATTGTTTTCAGTACAAAATTCTCAAAATACTACTTTGCAAAAAGTGATGCTGTATCAATCAATTATCCACGTAAAAAACAATGAAACTTGATTCCACAGTTCCAGGAAATTGAAAATCTGAATTTGAAAAGTATATCAGGAACATAGAGAAATATCTTCATGAATTCTTGGGAGAAAAGATATGTTCAACAAGACCAAAACTCACTGGCATAAAGCAAATGGTTAATAAATTGTACCATTTAAAATTAGGTATACCTTTTCCTCAAAGACACTAGTAAGAAGCTAAAAAGTAAAGTCATGGTATGTAAGAAGATAATTGCAACACAAACTGACAAAGCCGTTGTATCCAGAACATATAAAGAGTTGTTAGTAAGTGCCTGTATCAACAAGCCCGCTGTGACTTCTGGGGTCATAGACAGAAAGAAAATAAATAAGTGTAGTCCAAATATTCTGAAAGCTTAATTCAACCTGGAAGGTGAACAAAACCAACTATTTATTACATCAATTAGAAAATTGCTCATTATTAGTAGAGATTAAGAGGAGTTGGTCCCTCACCTAAATGCCAGAATCTTTGTTTCCTTGAAGGCTTCTATTAATCAGCATCTTTAGCCTTGTCTTGCAACTCTCATTGGCCAGCTCGTGAATTGTCACATTTTTATGCTTTCAACAGCTACGTATTGAGAACCCTCTGAATGCCAACACTGTATAGGAATTTGAGGGACACAATGATTAAAAGAGACTTGAATCCTTTCCCCATTAAGGAGCCTACATTCCGTAAATGCATAAATATGTCTATGCATGTGGACATGTTTAAAATTTTTTAAAAAATTAAATAAATTCAATGACAAAAATGAAATACTATACCGTGTGGTTTTAGTATCCCCTTCAGCTGGCACTGTGGATTCCCATTCGTCTGTCAGTCCACGTCTTCTCTCTTCTTGGCTAATCCCTGAATTCGGACAGGGTGTTCACTCTAACCGCAGGATTCAGCAAACACTAACCCTACCCCGAGTCTGAAGGGAAAGTCTCTATAAATCTAACCCAACTGATGTCACCATTGTGATCCCATTGCTCTCCTCAGTGAATGGTACCTGCACAGACTCTTGACGTGATTCTGCTCCTTAAGATGGTCACAGAAGTTTCCAGTTTATTCAGAGCTTTGGAGAAGCATTTTTGTTTGTTTATTGACTTGCCTGTCTTTTTTGCTTATAAAATGATAAACACATAGGAAAATGCCTCTTTTATTTTTGTGGACATTTATCTGTACGTGACTCTCAGAAGTGGGCAACTTTCTGGGGAGAGAGCCTAGGGCAAAGGCAGCATACTGTGGCAGGTTTGGGAGATAAAAGGAAGGAGGGCTGTCGATAATGCTGCTGAACAGCTGGATTCATCTGCGCCGAGAGACTGCGGAGTCAAGGTTGTTTTCTATGAGAAACATTTTCTTTAACGATTATGCCAGTTCAGTTGAGGCTTTCCAGTATTTTCATCCAGAATCATCTAGAATGATACACATACCAATCAAAATTACAATAGAATTTTACTATTTTATTAAATAGAAGTAATATCTCTGCAAGTATAAACTTCCAAATAAATAAAGTTTTGTGAAATAAAAAGTTATGATGGAGAACAAAAGCAAATATTAGTATAATTTATGAAACTAAAAAATAACATAGATGATTACGTCAAGATTGAATTAGAAGAAATTTAATGTAATAAATAAAGCAAAATAATCTCTATAGTTGATTTAAAAATTAACATATGACTTAAAGAAAAAGGAAGTATTTATCAAGGGAGAAATAATTATTCAGAATATAGGATGAATATCACTGGTGGATACTTAAGAAAAAATTAGTTCAGAACGATTTCCCTTCATATACAGAAAGCTAAATCTAGATAGACTAGAGATAAATTAAAAAAAAAAAAACGCTAAAGAAGTGCTTAGAAGAAAATAGAGGCTGATGCTCTCCGGCATCTGAAATGAGCATTTGACCATACATCAGCCAGGACACAGCAGGAGTACAAGGACTGAAAGGATGGGTTGAGACATGTAAAGAATTTACCCTGGAGCTGTGTGTTGTAACAACTTTCATGGGTAATTTAGGAGGGGTAAATACAGTATCAAAATGTCAGGGCTTTGCTGGAAATGAAAAAATATCAAACAAAAAGATTAACATTTTATTAAAATTTTAAAAAAACGTACAATATTTGTAGAAGACAAACAATAGAGAAATATATTTGCAATGCATTTAACATGTCAAATATTTTAAACATTGCAAAAATCCACCAGATATATCACGATATACAACATTTCCATTACCCAGAAACTTTCCTCACCCCTCTTTCCAGTCGATATGCCAATTAAGATCCCAATAGCTAAGTCAACAAAGGTTAAAGACTACCAATTAAATTACCGTATTTCAAAAGAGAGGGTATTTTAAATCTATTAGGAAAATATTATTATAAAATCTAAATGGAAATATGGCTGTTCAGTTTTTGTTAATTTTGAGTAAGCACTTAGTATGAGTTGAACACAACTGGAAGAGACCATGATATGCATACACAGCACATATAAAGTTAGTATTTGTTGTGTAAGGTTTGTAGGATTGTGTAGTGATCCTATTCTTTTTCTTTTTTTTTTTTGGCTTTCGAAACTTTCTGAAATCTGTTGCTATTTTTTATTAAAATATGCATAATTATTCCCAAATATGGCACGTATACATCCAGCAGTACTCTGCAATTCATGGTTCCCTATATAAAAACGTAAATCACGAACACATTTATACTTATCACATACCAGTATCATTAGAGCAGAGGGCCAATGATGATTTTTAAATGTTTCCTTTCCTTGACGACTAAAAAAGTAAACGTGCATAAAATGTTTGATGAAATAATTTCAAAGTTTCCACAATAATTTTCCTTATTAATTCACTTACCTTGACACATCTCTGCAGGAAATTTTCTCGATACTAGGTGTGAGAAAAGTCCCCCAAAATCCACGCTTGAGCTCACATGGAGGGGAATTTTGCCAAACTACCACATGAATCAATCCTTCCGCTAGTACAATCCACTTTTCTAGTGGTTCCTGTGCCAGGGTAGTTGGCAAGAAATCATCAGAATATGAGATATACATGCCGATGTGTAAGTTTTTAAACTCTCGATGAGTTTAGGGCTTCAGTCTGTGAGTTCATTGCTTTATCCCCACAACAAAAGTATTCTCCTCAGTGTATTTCTGAATCAACTTTTACTCTAACTCACCTCAATCCTTGTGAAATGGTAAAATTCGCACATTCTTGTTGGAATATACATGGAAATTTTTGTGGTCCAGATAAAAGAAGCTTCGTTGGGAGAATATTCAATCGAGTTTAATAGGCTAAATTTATGAGCTTTGTAAATTGCTTCTGTGTAAAAACAAATCATTGCTACCTGTCCTGTTAGAGAAATATTCATGCAAATAGACCAATTTGACCTTAATAATGTGAACTTCCATGGTCTTATTTATTACCTAGGGCATGGGTGTGGGTTCTCTAATTGCTTTTTTCCTGAAAGGCTAATTGCAATATATCCATCATGATATTATAGCTTCTTAGAAATCATTCCTGAGAGAAGATAGAGATTGGATTCTATAATATTTATGCAGATTGAGTTTCTTTTTCTTTATTTGATGTGAGCAATACAATGGAATATCATTTCAGTGTTTCTTCTTAGTGTTCACAATCATAATGTATTTCAGTAATATGTCATCTTAAATGGGAAGAGCGTAAAGGAGGTGGAGGTATATTGTTTTTTCTTATATTAATATTCTGAGGTAGAAATTATATAATATGAATCTCCGAGATCTGAAGTGTCCACTTCAATAAGTAGTTTTGAGTGTTGTACACAACCATAAAGTCACCATCTAAATCAAGATATACGACATCTCCCTTACTCGGAAACTTACCCCATGCCCATTCCAGTCAGTGTACCAGCTCGCCCACCTTCCCACCACTGTGGAAACATTTTCTGATTGTTACCAAGCTAGGTGACTGTTGCCCGTTCTTGGAAGTGGCACCATACTGGATATGCTCTTCTCCCAACTTTTTTCTTGCTCTCAACACAATGCTTGTCAAATTAAAGCTTGATGCGTGTATGTGCCAGTATTTTGTCCCTTTTTGTTGCTAAGTTTTAGTTGCATGAATGTAAAACAGTTTGTTTGTCCATTCTCCTCTTTATGGGTGTTGGCTCTTTTGCATAAGGCTGCTGTGACATACCTGTATTTTTTGGAGGGACAGGGGAGTAGCTAGGGTTGAAATTGATAGATATGTGAGTTGTTCCCAGTTTAGTGCTATTATGAATAAAGTTTCTATGAACATTTTTGAAGTGATATCTTGTGGACATAAGTGTTTTGGTTTTGTTTTGTTCCTTATCTTGGCAAATACCTAGGAGTGGAATTGTTGGATCATGGTATAGGTGTATGTTTAATTTTACAAGAAATTGTCAATTTTCCAAAACGATTGTGCCATTTTACACTCCTGCCAGCAAGATGTGGGAGCTCTGGTTACTCCATAATCTCACAAATACATGTTTGCAATATTTTTAATTGTAATAATTCTAGTGGATGTGTGGTAGTTTTTAATTTGCATTTTCCTGAAGACTAAAGGTATTTTTTCTCTTTTTGTATGATCATAGTCATCCCAATATCTTCTGTGTAGTATCCATTTTGGTCCATGTTCACTTATGAAGAATTTTTATTCTACCTTTAGTTGAAATATTTTATCAGTGTCAATTAAGTGGATTGAAAGTGTTTCCTAAGTTTTCTAAACCCTTACCAGGTTTTTGTCTAATTCTCTGTCACTTGCAGAGTGAGGAGTGTTAAAATTGCTAAATATAATTACAGATTTCTATCTTTCTTTCCTTAGTTCTATCAGATTTGAAGCTCTGTTATACGGTGTGTATACACTTCGAATTTTTACATCTTCTTTATGAATTGAAACTGTTTTTATTATAAAAAGTCCATAGTGTTCTGGTATTCAGGGAATGTCTCTTCTTGTCTCCCTTTTGATTGAAAATATCACTTCATGTTTCTTTGAATTAGTGTTTTCTTAAAATTTCTTTTTCCGTCTTTTACTTTTAACCTGCTTATGAGTTTAAAGCATACCTGTTTTAAACAGCAGATGTTTGGCTTTTTTTTTTTTTTTTCCAATCTGACAGTTTTTTTTTTCTTGGAGAACTTAATTCATATTTAATTACTGATGACAGTGAACTAATTCCATCTCCTCAATATTTGTTTTCTAATTGTCCCATTTCTCCTCACTAATACTTTTCTTTTTAGCTATGTATCAGTGTTTGTTTAATTGTTGCTATAGATTGTAATATACACTTTCAAGTTATCCCAGATCCCCGTGAAAGAATACCACCTCACGTATAACATAAGAACATTGCAACAGTGTGCTCCCATTTACCCTTCCTGTTCTTTTTTTGTGCAATGATGTTCATTTCACTCTACATGAGTTGTAAGTTCCATAACATTTTGTTCTTTTTTGCTTTACATACCAGTTGCTTCTTAAATAAACTGAAAAAAATGTTAAAAATTTGTCTTTTACATAATGCTACGTGAGATCGTGCTCAGGGTCCAATGTCTTGTTCCTAAAACACTTCCGAACGTGAACTTGGCAGCTCCAGTCCTGCTCAAGATTCGCAGGTCCTCAGAACTTAGAAGCCTATGAACTAAAAAGACCATCATACTCCCAAAGTGCAAGGGTGAGACAGGGGCAAGATAACAGCAAGAGTCACTCTCATTCCACAAAGAGGAGAGCACATATAGTCATTGCTCCACAGCAATTCTGAAATTCAGCTGGGCATACTTCTCCAGAGCTCAAGGGTTGGGGAATAGTCCTTAGTACCCAGGATGGCACCCTGGGGGTTGCCCTTCCTCTTAAGTCATCTGCTGAGTCATGTGTCTTTCTTTTCCATAAAATGTGTTCTGTGTTTGCAGCTGGAAAGATTTATCAGACTGATCACTGTTTGTACGTATTTTGTGAATTTTGTTGAAATTTTTTTTGTTGACTTGAAATGAATGTATGTAGCAGTTTGGATTGAAATTTGGTTAAGTTTTAATTGTATTGTTCAAAATGCTCACACACTTGCTAATTTTGCTTTTGAGTTTGTGTGTGTGTGTGTCTGCATGTATTCCAGTTACTTAAAAAGATAAATTTTATTTAAAACTGTACTTTTAAATCACAGGTTTACCTCAGAGATACTGCGGGTTTGGTTCTAGAACACCACAATAAAGCAAATATTGCAATAAAAAATCACAGAAATTTTTTGGTTTCCCAGTGCATACAAAAATTATATTTACACGATACTGAAGTCTATTAAGTGTGCAACAGCATTATACCTAAAAAAACAATGCACATACCTTAATTAAAAGATACTTTATTGCTATAAATTGCTAACCATCATCTGAGCCTTTTTGCTGGTGGAGGGTCTTGCCTCGATGTTGTTGGCTGCTGACTGATCAAGGTGGTGGTTGCTGAAGGCAGGGGTGACCGTGGCAATTTCTTAAAATAAGACTACAATGAAGTTTGTCGCATCAACTGAGTCTTCCTTCCATGAACAATTTCTCTGTAACATGCGATGCTGTTTGATAGCGTTTTACCCAGCGTAGAACTTCTTTCAAAATTGGAGTCAGTCCTCTCAAACCCTGCCACTGCTTTATCAACTAAGTTTACGTCATATTCTAAATACTTTGTTGTCATTTCAAGAGTCTTCACAGCATCTTCACCAGGAGCAGATATCTTCTCAAGAAACCACTTTCTTTGCTCATCCGTAAGAAGCAACTCCTCATCCATCAAGGTTTTGTCATGAGATTGTAGAAATTTAGCCACATCTTGAGACTCCACTTCTAATTCTAGTTCTCTTGTTTTTTCTACCACATCTGCAGTTTCTTCCTCCACCGAAGTCTTGAACCCCTCAAAGTCATCCACAAGAATTGGAATCAACATCTTCCAAACTCCCATTAATGTAGATATTTTGAATCACAAATGTTCTTAATGGCATCTGGAATGGTGAATTCTCTCCAGAACGTTTTCAAGTTATGTTGCCCAGATCCAACAGAGGGATCACTATCTATTGCGGCAATAGCCTGACAAAATGTATTTTTTAAATAATAAGACTTGAAAGTCAAAATTGCCCTGTGACCATGGTTTGCAGGATGAGTGTTGTGTTAGCAGGCATGAAAACAACATTAATCTCTTTTTAGATCTCCATCAGAACTCTTGGGGGACCAGGTGCGTTGTCAGTGAGCAGTAATATTTTGAAAAGAATCTTTTCTTCTGAGCAGTAGGTCTCAACAAGGGGCTTAAAATATTCAGTAAACCATGTTGTAAACAGTGTGCTGTCATCTAGGCTTTATTTTTCCACTTATAGAACACAGGCAGAGTAGATTTTAGCATAATTCTGAAGGAATTAGGATTTTCACAATGGTAAATGAGCATTGGCTTCAACTGAATGTCAGCTGCATTTTCCCCTAAGAATAGAGTTGACCTGTCCTTTGAAGCTTTGAAATTAAGCATTGACTTCTCCTCTCTAGCTGTCAAAATCGTAGATGGCATCTAGGATATATAAGGATGTTTTGTCTACATTGAAAGTCTGTTGTTTAGTGTAGCCACATTCATCCTTCATTAACGATCTCAGCTAGATCTTCTGGAGAACTTGCTGCAGCTTCTACATCAGCGTGTGCTGCTTCCTCTTGCATTTTTATGTTAGGGAGATGGCTTATTTCCTTAAACCTCATGAACTAACCTCTGCTAGCTTTAAACTTTTCTTCTGCAGCTTCGTCAACTCTCTCAGCCTTCATAGAATTGAAGAGAGTGAGGGCCTTTCTCTAGAACAGGTTTTGGCTTAAGGGAATGTTGTGGCTGGTTTGATCTTCTATCCAGACCATCAAAACTTCCTCCATATCAGCACTAAGGCTATTTTGCTTTCTTATCATTCATGGATTCACTGGAGTAGCATTTTTAATTTCCTTTAAGAACTTTTCCTTTGCATTCACAACTTGGCTAACTTTTTGGTGCAAGCAGCCTAATTTCAGACTATCTTGGTTTTCCACATGCCTTCCTCACTAAGCTTAATCATTTCTAGCTTTTGATTTACAGAGAGAAAGGTGTGAATCTTCCTTTCAGTTGAACACTTAGAAGTCATTGTAGGGTCATTCATTGGCCTAATTTCAAAATTGTTATATCTCAGGGACAGTGAGGCCTGAGGAGAGGGAGAGAGATGGGGCATTTGTTGGTTGGTGGAGTGGTCAGAACAAACAAAACATTTATCGATTAAGTTCGCTGTCTTGTATGGGAGCAGTTTATGACACCCCAAGACAATTACAATAGTGACATCAAAGATAGCTGATCACAGATCACCATGACAAATATAATAATAATGAGAAAGTTTGAAATATTGTAAGAATTACCAAAATGTGACACAAAGACATGAAGTGAGCCAATGCTGTTGGAAATATGATGACGATAGACTTGTTCAACCCAGGTTTGCCACAAACCTTCAACTTGAAAACACACAGTATTTGTGAAGTGCAATAAAAATAGGTATGCCTGTACTTTAAAACCTCTTACTGTAGTTGTAGACTTTTCTATATCTTATGTTTGTTTCCTCAACTTTTTGTTCCAGAAACACGTAGGCTATGTTACTAGGTAAAGTCTTAGGATGGTTATGTTTTCCTATTAAATTGACTGTTTTATAGTCGTGAAGTGTCCTCTACATCTCTACCAGTATTTCTTGTCTTAAAGTTTAAACTTTATATGGCATCAACAACTTTCTTTTGTTTATAATTCAACTAGAATACTATTTTTCATTCTTTTTCTTGGAAACATGCATTGTCCATAGATTAAGTGTTTCTTCTGACCAAATACAGTTTTTAAAAAATAAATTCTGATATCCTTTTAAGTATAATGAGAATATTATTTTATGTACATTGAATGAAATTACTTATATATTTGTGTTTAATTTTGCCGTCTTACTCTTGTCTTCCTGCTTATCTCTTTCGACTCCTTTTTTGCTCCTTTATCATTTTTTTGATTAATCTATGTTTTTCTTGTTATTTTTTCCTTTCACTAGCTTGTTAGTATACATGTTTTTATTATTCATTTAGAAGTTACTCTAGAAATTTTATGTGTACTCAGTGAAAAATATACTTCCTTGCTTTGTTATTTTTGCCACTTCCTAAGCTATGCAAGAATGTTTTTCCACTTTATCTCCTTTTTCCTCTCATCTTTGGTGAAATTATTCTCATGTTTTTCAAATCTTTTACTTTTCACCTCACCATGTTATCATTATTGCTTGACAAAGTCAGTAATCATTTCAGGTTATAAGCATCCTCTTTATTTCTTTCTGAGTTTCTATATTTTCATCTGGAATAATTTTCCTTCTACTTGAATAGCCCTTTTTATAATTCTCTTATAGTGCATATATGCTAATATTTAATTCTCCTATTTTTGTAAAAAAATGTACATTAAAATTTTTGACTTTTTCCTGAAAGTTATTTTTACTGGGTATATAATTCTACATTGGCAGTAGTTTTCTTGTAGCCTTTAAAAGTGCTCTTTGCCTTTTCATGTCAATTTTTTTCTTTTTGCAGGTCAGTTTTCAGGCTTATTGTTAGGCCTTTGCAATGAATATATATATATTTACTGTGGTGGATGGTTTTCTTCATATTTTCCCTGCTTGTTTTTTCTAATCAATTTTGGAAAATTTATTTGTTATTATATCAAATATTAATATTCTAGCCCTTTTCTACTGTCATATTGGAATTCCAATTACAAGAATATTCAACTTTTGCACCATTTCTCATATGTCTACAACTTATTAATGCATTTTTATTAATTTTCTCTTTGCTTCAGTCTGGATAACTTGTTCTTACTTTTTCCAGTTCACTAATCTTTGTTTCATTGTGTTCATTCTGCTTCTAATGTTTGTTTTTGCATTTTTTTTAAATTCTAGCATTTCCATTTGATTCCTATAAATTCTGGTTCTCTCGAAAAAATTCATTATTTTTAAAAAATATATTTTCTTAAAACCTTAGCCATACTCGTTTTTTGTCTAATAATCTGTTTTTTTATATAGATATGTTTCTATTGTCATTTTTTATGATTCTAACCATTTGATTCAATGTTCTGGTAAATCTAGTAATTTATTTTTTATTTAATGTAAGATTTATTGTATGATAAATTGTAGATACTTTGGATGAAGTCATTTTCCTTCAAAGAAAATTTCATTTCTTTGGCAGGTGGCTGCAAATACAAAGGGAGATTACCTTGAGGGTGTTATTAAATTTTCCTTGACTTGTAGGCCCTCTATACAGATGTAGGGCATCTTTAGTTACTGCAGACATCTCAATTGAAAGCCTGAAGTGTTTACTGGGGCCCTTCATACAAGTAGGACTTGAATTCAAATGGTTGTCTTCTCAGTACTATACAAAGGCTGAAATCTGTACTTGTTTCATCTGGTTAGCAAAGGCGTTCTGCTTACCTTCACAGTGGCTGGGCCATTTATGTGCAGCATATTACTTGCCATTTGCGTCAAGGGGAAATTTACTGCAGGTTGTCAAGTTCACTTCTTCGTGGTCTTTTTTCTCTGAGATTCTTGTGTCTGGAATCTTTGCTGCCTTTAAAGACTCAAGCTCTATTTTTTTTCCTCTCAAGTCCAGTGAAACTGTAGAAAATATTATGCAGATTTTTTTCTGTCAGGTCTCTATGCCCCTGGGTGTGAATCAGCAAATACTCTGAGGACAAAAACCTTCAGAGAGGTTTGACTTAAATGGATGCACTTCTCTTATCCCCAAGATCTTTGCCCCTTTAGACCTGACTGTCTTTGAAGGCTATTTGATGCTTCAAACCTTTGTTTTACATTTTTACAACTTTTATAGATGTTCTTTGTGGGGAGATCAGTCTGAAACCAGTGACGGAATTCTATATACAGAGTGGTGCATATGGAGTACTAGCCAGAAGGGAACAAATCTCAATACGTTCTTATATATTCAATAAATAAAAAAATGTATTCTTACTACCAAAATCAACAACAAAATACAAAACTTTCTTTGCTATATTTCCACAAGTTTTATTGCTGCAAAAGACATGTTTTAAAATAAATAGCCTTCTTTCTTTTTTTATGTTAATCTTATCTAAATTTTTGCTGTATAACTAATTAAAAAGAGAGAAAAGAGAATATATCCATATAGTCCCAGATTCCAAAAAGCTTACAAACACTCTTCACAATAGTGAACTTAATACAGGATTTATACTCTTGTACACTCTTCATTAAAAAAAGGGTAACTACAGAGATAATTGTCTTTGTAGTACATTATACTCTTTCAAAGAAAAACTGGTGAGGAGATAACCATCTATTCTTTGAAGAATCTTAAGGTATTCTTGCATATATCTTTATTAATTAGGTCTATGGAAAGTTAATTCTGTACTTCCATGGACTTTTGCACTATCTATAACAGTGTATGTGTGCATGTGTGTGTATTTGGATGTAAATGATTTATATTGGATGGGATTAGAAAAGTCTGGATGTGCATTGCTATGAATTTCTCCAATTTTCTTTTACTAAAATGTGTCAAGAAAATGTACTAGGTGAACAAAAGAATTGCAGAAGCTAATGTTGAGTATATAGATTTAAAAAATATATTGCCATATTATTCTTGGCCCTGAACTCACAGAATATTTTGGATGCAGTTTACGGGAGAAAATTACTTTTTACATCTGATATTAGATGCAATAGTTATGGAAATTCTCTCCCTGGATAGCTCCATTCTCATTCAGCACCAAATTACCATTATCATAACAGCTGTGTCAGCTAACCAGGTTCCTCTTAAAGCAAATGGGAGTTATGCAGTCTTTCACTCACTGTCATGCAAGATAAAGTACAATCTCCTAATAATGCTGAAGCTCTACATAAAAGCTAATTACATAGCAGTGGCCCATCTATTGATGAAGATTGTATTAAAACTTAACAAGAAGTAGTCAAGCTTTACATGTCCAGGTCGGAATGAATGTGAATTAACAACATGATGCAACATTAAAATTTAAATTTAAACAGCATGGAAAGACAAATCATACTAGAGGAATATTTTAGAAACATTGAAAATAATTGTTATATAAAATCAGTGAGTCAATTACATTAAAATTAAAAATGTAGTGCATAATGCAGCATAAACGTGTATAATGCAAAACAAATCATCTGTGTTTATCAATTTTCTTTAAAACTTGATTACCAATTTTTCAGATATATTACATAGTCATATTAGCTTTCCAGAAGGGGGTCCATATGTATTATCTCACTTAGTCTCTGGATAGAAAAAGAAAGTTAGAGTGACATAATTTTCTAAACCCTAAATATGCTTTATATCAAATTTAAAATCCTAATGATATTGGGAAATATCATGATTCATGATGTATCATTGTTCATTATTTCTGTTTATTTTTTGTGTGTATGGTTGTTTATTCGTTGTAGTTTGAGTATTTTGTAGACAAAATTGTGGTTGGATTTTTTTTACCCAATCAGTGAATCTTTTTCACTTAAAGTTTAACCCATTATCATACTGAATAAACTTACTGTACATGGTCAGCTTGTCTCATTACTTTTCTTCTTTTAATGTCTCATTGCTGTTTCCTTTACTTTCCATATCTTACAATAAACAAAATAGTGTACTATTTTTCAAAAAGTCCACATAGTATAGTCTGAAATGGAAGATCAAAGAGAAGATGTGCAGGTACTTCAAAGAAAAGGTGAGATACTTTCTGTGACTGTTACTGGAACGTTGTCAATTCCTTAGAGGCAGGCTATATTTTTACATTTAACTTAGATTATAGCTAGCTCATTAATGGCAAAATATTTGATATCTCTTTTAATCATATTTAACATATAAAATATGTCATAATTTTCTGGCCAACAACTAAGGCACAATAGTGTTTTTCATGGCATTCACATTTATTTCATGCTTGGATGCGAATAAATATCAATCAAATGAAGATCTCTTCTGTACTTAATAATTTGTGTTCATATTATACAAAACACTGGCCATCATGCTGAGAGAATTAAAGCTAATAGAACATATCCTTAAATGTTTTATAAAATTATTGGGGCAAAATAACTTACATAAAGCTATTGATGTTTAAAACTAGACTCTTTATAATTTAAAAGCTTTTGTATTGGCGGGGAGGGCATTCAGACTGGAAATGTTACATTTCAAAGAAGAAAGGACACAATCGTGAGGAGAGACTTCACATAAGTCAGATGCTACCTCCTTACCTCAGAGGACAGGTTGAGAGTAGACGCTCTTTTTATAATGCCATTGGGTTACTTAGTACCCTCTTGTGTAAACAGCTTTTCCTTGTCTACGTGAGCTTCTCTGAGGGCGGAAAAGACAATCTACTACTTTTGTGTACTATAAAGACTATAACAATGTTGAAAGGACAATTAGCATCAATACTAAATATTAGGCATTAAAAAAAAAATCAGTTAAGAATTTTAGTATTCTTTATCATATTTTTATTACCATTAACAGCGGTGCACTCTACCATGGCGTGAAAATAGCTACCAACAACATATCTTGACCTTTATTTATATTAATGGGTCTTTCCTTCAGTAAAATTATACCCATCTTGATGAGACATGATTTCTTGGCATTCTTAAAAAAACTCACATATATCATAGCTTAAAATATGAATAAAATCATACTCTCATTATTAAGAACAGCATGTCTAATTTATTCCAAAATGATTGACATTGGTAATTGACACAAATGAAAATGGTTTCTTCTTTAAATGTCCTTAGCCGGATGGTTGTGGGGAAGTTTAGAAGAACACGATCATCTGTTGCCCTTATAAAGACATGAAAACAACAAGAGCACATCTGATGTTGAAAGAAAAAATTGCATTTTTAATCAGTTGCTTGTGAAAGTAATTAGAAGTTCTGTCAGAGAAAGCAAATCAATGAAAGCTCTATGTAACATCCTGTTACAGCACTGCTTTCTCCGAGAGGTTGCCTTTTTTACATTTGCAGGAAATTGAGAAATAATAAATACAACTTAAAGAGGAAAGTAACTTGTTTTGTGGTTTTAAATACCCACAAAGTAAATTTTACCTAGAAAATAAATGAGGGGTATTGTTAGGTTCAGTAGCATAATCTAGACCCAAACTCCGTTTGTTTTAGTATCCCAAGGCCTTTCCAAGTGCCTGGCAGAGAGCTGATGTTCAATAGCTGTGTTTAAAATAATACTTAACCAACAGTAAGGAGCTATTAGGCATAATCTATTAAAATGCAGTCATTCCATGGCTCATTGTTATGATTAACGGACAACCAGATGGTATCATTACAGAATTGGAATGAGTGAAACCTGAGAACTGAGAGAGTTTATCTATTTGACCTTTCATTCAAAATCTGACTTAATCTGTTGCTCATTTAAGGTGATTTATAGGAAATGTATAGAATACAATAGAAGAAAATTTGATGCCATCCTAATTGTGGAAGATATACACGAGAATAGGAGATGTAGCTTTGAAGAGATAGCTTACCACTTTCAATAAAGCTATTTTAATTAAAGCTTAAAGAATCTACTTTTTTCTTTTATATCACTGAAAATTGTTCCACAACTAAATGACTGATGAATAAATGTTGATTTTTTACTTTTATCTACAATATGGACCTCTCTAATCAATAATTGTTTTTACGTATGGCTACGTTTGTTCAAATGCTTTTAGATTCACGATAAAATTGAGGGAAGATACAGAAATTGCCCCTATATCTGCTGCCTCCACATATGCCCAGCCTCCACAGCTATCAAAATCCTGAACCAGTGTGGTACATTTGTTATAATTTATAAAACTCTATTGATATATCATTATCACCCAAAGTCTATAGTTTACCTTAAGGTTCACTCTTGGAGTTACATTCTATGGATCTTGACAAATAGCATGTATTCACCATTATAGTATATAGAGTAGTTTCACTGTCCTAAAAATCCTCTTTGCTTTGCTTATATATCCCTCTCTCCCCCCTAACTTCTGACAAACACTGATCCTTTTACTCTCTCCACAGTTTTGCCTTTTCCAGACTGTCATATAGTTGGAATAATACAATATATACCCTTTTCGGATTGACTTCTTTCACTTAGTAGTAAGTAAGCTTCCTCCATGTCTTTTCCTGGCTTGATAGCTCATTTCTTTTTAGCACTGAATAATGTTCTGATGCCTGGGTATACCAATTTATTTGTCGATTCAGCTGCTGAAGGACATCTTGGTTGCTTCCACTTTCTTGTAGTTATGTATAAAGCTGCTATAAACATTCGTGCAGTTTTTTGTGTGGAAATAAGTTTTCAACTCCTTTGGGTAAATACTAAGCAGCATAATTGCTGGATCATGTGATATGAATATATCTAGTTTTGAAAGAAACCTCCAAACTTCTTCCAAAGTGGCTGCATCATTTTGCATTTCCACCAGCAGTGTATGAAAGTTCCTGTTGCTCTGCATCTTCGTTAGCAATTGCTGTCATCTTCTGGATTTTGGCCATTTTGATAGGTGTGTAGGGGTATCATATCATTTTAATTTGCATTTCCCTGGTGACATAGAATGTGAAGCATCTTTTCATATGCTTATTTGACTCCTGCAGGTCTCCTTGGTGAGGTGTCTCTTCAGGTCGATGACCCATTTTTAAATTGGGATTTTTATTTTTTTATTGTAGATTTTAAGAGTTCTTTGTATGTTTTGAATAACAATCCTTTATCGGTAGTGTCTTTTTCAAATATTTCCTCCCAGCCTGTGACTTATCTTTATATTCTTTTGATACTGTCTTTTGAGGAGAAGCTTTTAATTTTAATGAAATCCTGTTTATCCATTATTTCTTTCATGGACCATGTCTTTGGTGTTGCATTGATCATATATTTTTATATGTGATTCACATATTATAATCATATATTTTACATATGTGAAATCTCTTCTACATTTATATTTCACAATATATTAAATGTACAATGAAATATACTAATATAAAACATAATTTTGCATGCATAGTGATTAGAAAACATAAAAGATACCCACAAAATGTATATTGTATACATTTTATATAATTTACTATAGACGACATAATATAATATGTAATAAATATAAATATCACATAAATGATACCAATATAAAAACATATAAATATAATTTAATATAATATGACATGTAAAATATCTAACAAATGTTCCACAGAATTATAGCTTAGCACAAATCTAACAGACATAGTACATAGCATCATGAGAATGCACTTTACCCAGCCATGATTCAGCATCTAGAATTGGGTTTTCATGAGGTAGAGAAGGGTTATTTCTCCCTATCTGCCCAGGAAAGATCTTACTTGTTCTTCCAGAAATCACTTAAACTAACATTTCTCTATGTTGAAATTTTTAGTGCCACAAGTGTTGTTAAAGAGATCCTTTCCGTCACCATAGTAATTGCACAAAATACTAAAATGCCACTGTAGCTTTTAACACTTTAATGTTTATAGTAAGATCACTTGTGAAGTTCTCATACTGGATTAGAAGAGTAAAATATCAAGGGCTTGCTGACTTTTATACCCCCAACAATAGCGCAGTCTTGACTTTGAAAGGTGCTGAATAAAAGTTTTCTTAAACCTCCTATTCTCTTTCTCCCCCCTTCTTCTTACTACTAGTCCTTGTCTTCATGGTGGCCCCAAATTATTTTCACACTCTCTTTTCCATTACTCTGTTAGCTCCGTATCACTGCTATTTTTCAACAAGATCTCATAATTTATCACTTCAGCTCTCTTGACACAACTTTCAAGTGCTTTCCAGTTAACTCATCAAGCGAAGGCTTGATTAATCCACTACTACACCCAGATTATTAACCTGGCAGTACAAAACCACTTGTTTGGTACTGACTTATACCAATGTAAATCCATCCTCTTCCATGTTTTCTAGGTGCTTTATGAACTTCCTGTGTGCCCTAAACTTGCTCTCTGCCCATTCTTCTCTGCAGAACACTTGGAGATTTGCCACTTTCCTCAAATCTTCTCTGGTATTTGTTGCCCCTCACTCTCCAAAGATCTTCTAACAGGATACACTGTTAGATCATCAATATTCATAGAAAAATAGTAGAGGAAGTAAAAACAAGAATAAAACCTATAAGGATCTCTGAGGTCCATTTTGCGCATTAGTCATGACTATCCTTAATACTTGTTATATTTAACATTTTGCTAAATTTTGATGAAGAAACAATAGCAAATGTGGGCTCTTGTAATGGAGAAGACACTTTGTAAGAACAGGATTTAACACTTCTCAATATTTTAAGTGAAGTAGCTGTTAGAAATGGTCTGTGACATTTTTATGATTGGGAATTGACGTTTGAACTGATTTTATTCAAAGGACGTACTTTTTCCTTCTTTTTTATGGTGCTTACTCTAAAGTTTACTCAGTTTTGCTTTGAGAAGTTGAATATGACTACTTTATATCTGTAGCGCATTCAAAACATTGATGGAAATTTAAAGACGTTGGCTATTCAAAACTATGTGTTGACTTCATTCTAAAATCGCAGAACTTAATAAGGCTCTAAAGAAAGATATAATTAACTTAACTTTAAAAAAATGTACAGCAGTCTCACAAGAAAAAGAGAGAAATCTATACACAAAGAGTTGAATTTGAATATTGACTTATCACAACACTGAAACCTTTTTAGCTAGAAACGCTGTTGTTTTGCAAATGCTTAGGGTCGATAGAAATTCATGGGGATGGTTTTGACGTGTAAGCATTTTGCAAATGTAGTACAAATCACTGTGATTCATTGTGCGATCTATAAAACATTTTGATTTTCCAATCTCAGGGAATTGAAAGGATTTATAAAGTCCTATAAAATGTTCTGAGTGTTCTACAGGCGGAAAGTGTTATGATTCAACTTCACCAGGAGCTCTTCATACTGAACATGGAATTGAAACTGAAATTTTGAAGGCATCATAACTCCTGGCTGCTTCCTTTATTTGGGGAAAATTGTTTAACATTTTTGTGTTTACCTTTTCTGATCAATAATTAAAATAAAACAGTGTTAGCTGGAGCTTCTTGACTGTCTCATAAAAATGCCATGTAAATTGGTGTAGATGATTTGAGCTTTCGGAAATCCAAGGATTTGCTTTCTGTGCCTAGTGCAAAACATTTGAAAATTTAATGAGCCAGAAATATTCAAAATTTGACAATGCACACATAGAAAAATTTGTTTTCTCTTAATGTACCTTAAATTGCAAGCCTTTGTCATGTAGGAGATTTCAGTTCTTTCTTTAGAAATCCTCAACCTCAAATAGTAACATCGCTAAAAGATCTCTGTAAGTCATCACACCATCTGTGGAAAAGGGAAGATTTTTCTTTTAACTGTAAGATTCTACTTTTTTCCCCCATCTGCTGGTGGAATTTCATTATTAGAATCTAAAGCATCGTAAGTACCGGAAGGATTGGCATAACATACAGTTATTCCGAAATTTATCCTTGATTGAAAAAACAGAATATTTGAGAAAGGACAGAGCAAGCTATCTATTGCTCTATGATAAGTCACCCCAAACTCACTGGCTTAAAATAGCAATCATCTTGCTCACAGGTCTGCAGTTCAATGGGCGTTAGCAAATATAGGCTGCCCTTGGCTGGGCTCAGCTCATCTTTGCTTCAAAATTTAGCTGGGGTACAAGTCTACACGTGAGTCTTTGTGTTCATTTGTTCAGTGGGCTAGCTGAGGCATCTTCTTGTCATAACAGTGGCACAGTGTAAGAGAGCAGGTGGAAACATTCAATGCTTCCTAAGGCCTAGGCTCGGAATTAGCACAATCTTAACTTCTGCCCACATTCCTTAGGTCAAAGTAAGTCTCATGGGTGAAGAAAAAGACAAATGGTAAATAAGTACACTCTATATTTCCAGGAAAACATAAAAAATCTGAGTGGGAGATGAAGAGGTGGAGTTAATTTACTGTTTCACAGGTTCCAAACATGAGAATGAGATCAATAAAAACACATTATTATCGTTGCTATTTCTATTACTATTATTCTCTCACTGATACACCAGTGGGAAGAAGCACATGCATAATAGCATTGAGGAATGATTAAAACAAAAATTAGATGCTAGATTTTCCTTCCTACTCTGGTTATCATATTAAAGATTCTCTGGAAAACACATTTAATCCAACAATGTTACAGAGAGCAGGCATCAAATGTGACCTCTACCCGGAATATGCACCAGACAACAGGTAGGTTGACTGGAAAATGTAGTAAGTGCTTCCTTAGTCTGAGATACCAGCTTTGGAAGGTGGCGTGGAAATCCTCCCTCTGCAAACCAGAATGTGGACCCTTGGGAATAACCCCCAAAAGAGCGGACTCTTGGTGAAGATGTTCAGAAGTTCTTGACATACCATGTGTCATAGAGGGGCTGGCCCCGAGGCCGAGTGGCTAAGTTTTCAGGATCCACTGCAGTGGCCCAGGGTTTCGCTGGGTTGGATCCTGGCTGCGGACATGGCACCACTCATCAGGCCACGTTGAGGAGGCGTCCCACATGCCACAGCTAGAAGGACCTGCAACTAAGACATGCAACTATGTACTGGGGGATTTGGGGAGAGAAAGCAGAAAAAAAAAAAAAAAGATTGGCAACAGTTGTTAGCTCAGGTGTCAATCTTAAAAAAAAAATCATTTTAAAAAAAAGGATGCATCACGTGAGTGGGGTTCTGTAGGATGACAGAATAGTTATAGATCCTGGCAGGAGAGAGGTCAGGTTCTTCTGCGGGATTTTTCCACCAGTTCTTAACTACCTGACTAACACTGAACTGGGCACTTCTTCCCTCCCTCCTATACCCCAAGTAAAAGAAACAGTTTATTTAAGAGCAGAACACTAGTAAGTTTACATTTTATAGAAGGTTTTATTAAATTATATGTTAGGTTTAGTATCAAAAGGAAAGCACAAGAAATGTTAGATACTCTTTTGCTATAACTACTAATCACCAATCTAGATTTTTACACTATTCTGGATTTAATACTCTATAGATTTCCTTCTCTTCTGCAGCCTGTGCTGCATTATATACTGAAAGCTATTTCATCTTCTCCTTTTAAAGCTCTAAGTTTTTTTTGTTTTTGGAAATAACTAAATGTCTTAACTGGATATACTCTGATGGGCAAGTATCTATTACTTATTCATAAGCCATCCCAATGGGTGTACTTTTCTCTCTAAAGCCTCTGACACAGTCTCAATTAGTTAATGATCTCCCTGTAATGAAGAGCATGAAGTTAAGCTGGGACTATTTATGGTCAACGGCACTTTGATCGACTGTTCTGTTCCACACATCTATCTAGATTTAATTGTACATGTTGAACAGTTGTTGATGAGCGGCTTTTTCTCTTCAAATTCCTTGTTTACCAGCTTCAAAAACTACATTGACCTTGTAAACAGTAGGTTGACACTGTGCAGTTGTCAACGTCTGCCAGAATCATTCTTAATCTTAGAGAACTGTAACAAGATGGCAACATGGATGTCTCGTATTTGACTTCTCTATATCCTTTCTGGGGATTCCTGTGACTAAGATCCTAATTTGTCTCTTTAGATAAATTCACCAGATGGCAAAAATGCTGCCTATTCTCTCTGTTTCAGAAAAAGTTGTTTAAATAAGCATATTTCTTAAGAGAACATTTAGTTATTATTCTTTGCATTATATAGTAGTACAAAATAAAGGAAATATTGAAATGATTATTAAATTAAAAGATCATTAGAATTTTGGTGTGAACTTTAATTTTTTAGAATAAAAATGCAGTATCTTGTTTACTTCACTATATGAACTGCTGAGAATA
Organism: Equus asinus; assembly: GCF_041296235.1. Classification (NCBI taxonomy): domain Eukaryota; kingdom Metazoa; phylum Chordata; class Mammalia; order Perissodactyla; family Equidae; genus Equus; species Equus asinus. The sequence continues at coordinate 5,706,886 of NC_091797.1, read as the reverse complement.
AGAAGTTTGATTGATAATGCAAATGGGAAGTTATATCTTGTAGGTAATTTTAGAAAAGAGGCACAAAGAGTTAGCTTTTTAAAGATGCTAATAAATTATAAGGGGCATAAAATGTGGCAGGTTTTCCCTTGTGGTGCTAAGCGCTTATGGTGAAGTAATATTGCCTCTATAAGATTTTAAATTCTTGAAGAATAATAACTCTAACTTTCAAAAATAATGGGTGTATTATGGGATGGCCAAGAGAATTTTGATATGTTTTATCTTTCTTCCACAATTTGCCTACACTGTAACCATTCAGTTAAAAACAGGCAGGAGAGCAAGCAGCTTCTATTTGGTGCTTGATTTTGTAAAAATGGGAGAACTTGAGAATTTGAGTCCAGTGCTGAAATCATAATTCAATTCACGTAATAATTGAAATCCAGGCAGCTCTGTGCGGGAACGCTATCGTTTCTTACTTATTCCTCACCACCCGTAAGGCAGACATTAACCAAGTTCCCTGTCTGCTGTGGCCCACGCAACAATATTTGGGAAGCCTGCACAAGCAGATTTGCAACCTATATAGTGTAAGTGAATTCATGTGGCACCCACTTATGTAAACACACATTTGTTCTTTAAATTTCCTTATCAGAAAAATTAGAAATGGAATACCTGAAAAGAAAACTGAGCGTGGTTTTAATTTTGTAATAAAAATCCTGATTAACTTAGCTATCATGGTGGCTTCTAAAGTATATTGTAAAACTTGACTTGTTAGCTGGTCAAGACTGTTTCAAACTCAGTGTTATGGTGAAAATTAGTTCTGGTACATATTAAGACACACCAGAGGGTAAAACATTATTTAATAACTTTAAAGACTCCAATTATAAACTGAAAGACAAATGCCATATTATATTATCGCAGTGAATGCGTAATTATTAAAAGATATTGAAAATAAGAGGCACAAAATGACCATTTGCTGAGTTCACTTCATTGACCTATAAAAAAAGGTCTGAAAGTAGGTTAAATATATTCAGTTCTTCAGATATGATTTATAAATATGTTATCTATCCTCAGATTGTCAGGAGTGCTAGTTATATGATAAAGATATGGATAGAGACAAGGAAAGTGATATCCATCCCTCCCTGGGCTGTAATTTAAATTATGCCATGCCATCCTGGAGCAGCCTCTTCTAAATTACTGTTTCCATCTAACTCATTTTGTTCCTCAGATACTAAATAAGCAGAGTGTTGGGAAAATTGCACCCTTTCAAACATCAGTGTCGGTCACTTGGTGGTCATTTCTTTACAATCAGCTACACGAGGCTAAGCAGTTTGTCTTCTGGTCCACCCCAGGGAGGATGCAGTTACAAGGCAGATTTTTTTTAGGTTTTCCTTACATTAACACTAAACAGCTCCACATTTTATTATTATTATTTTTATTATATAGATTTTTTACTTTCTTATAGGAGGCTTTATTCTCCATCCTTTCACATTGACTATTCAAAAGAAAATTAAACTCATTTTCATTTTGAATAAAGAATATATCCAATACACGTTTTTATTCAAAATTTAAGATGCTTCATTTTAAGCAGTTCTCTAAAAGTTTCCCCATGTCATTGTCAAATTTCCTGAAATTTACTCCCCTGTTATTTCCTAGAGTTAACCTTGAATACTAAATGGATTTTAATATGTCATTCTTTTTGTAATTTAAGGAATTATATAATTCGTTTAAACATAACGTTAAGTTGATCTCTTTCATAAATAATTTAATTGATTTGCACAAACTTTTGCAGATTTCAAAGGTGTGGTTTCAACAGAACTAGGTTTTACAGTTATATTTGTAAAAGTACCCTTTACATTAAGAGTAACGTGTTTCAGACAATCCAAAACTATGTGTGCTTGCACATAAGATGCACAGGTATGGCTCTCTTCTTCTTTGGTAATTATTGTATTATTTTTCATAATGTGTTGGCTAAGATTGAATTTCATCTACTAATCAGAGAAAACTTTTCTCAGTGGCTTACAGACATAGTTGATCATTTATCTCAGGTAATAAAAAATTCCGAATTTTAAAGTCCAGTGTTACCGTCATACAAACAAGCTGTTCACATAAAGCTTGTTGTATACAAATCATTATTCAAAGTTCTTTATAAATCAATCCTCAGCACCAGACAAATACATACCATTATTATCTCCATTTTATTGATGAGAGCACAGGGAAAGAGAATGTTAGAGTCTCGCTTAAAGTCACTTGCCAATAAGGAGTGGGGCTTGGATTTGTGCACAGGCATCCCCGAGCTAGAACCTATGCTCTTAACCACAGGACAGCTGTATGTTAGTTAACAATGCTATCAAGGCTGCAGACCCCCACTTCCAGGGGCCACATCACTTTTCACACATGGCTTGTGTTTTCACGTTGGTAAGCACTATGTAAGACACTGCATACTTAAGCATAAGGCTTGTGTTCCAGGCAAGAAGGAAAGAGCGGAGGCATGCTCCACAGTTGTGACATTATCAAGCATTCTCTGCCTCCACTTTACTCAAGAGGCTGTCTGTCTATGAATGGAGATTTTCTCTGTCATCACGACCCGATTAGACCCCTGTTCATCAGACCTAGACTTTACTCACTTTTACAAATCTAGTATGAATTCAGTAGGCTGACCATCTCTTTTGGTCTGAGCAACGCAAAGATAAATTAGCCATCATCAAAGGGAATCCTCCAGGTGACACTTTCTGATTACCGCTCTGATCTTGTTTCCTATAAAGTTAACTACGCTCATCTTACCTTTTGCTTCCATCATTTACATTAAAAAAGAAAAATAATTTCTACTACAGTCACAGCTGCTCTAGGTCTCTTTGGCCTACAGATAAAAAAATTGGCACTTTCTATGATGTTCACACTTTCCTTATTAATGATTTCTTCCACCTTGGAGAAATGAGTATTTTCTGGGAGCATTTGACGGATGTAGTATGGGTTGGATAAGTGGGTACATATGGTACATCTGCTCCAAAATTACTTTCTTGATAATTCTTAGGATTCCCAATTCTATATCACCTGAGACGCTCTTCCAAAATGACGATTTTGTTGCCTTGCTAAACATTTAAATAGAATTTTAGGATGTGGAGACTGGGTATTGGTAATTTTTAAATAGCACTTCTGATGACTTTAACTTTATTGAACATGTGACACTACTGTACCCATTGCATCTAATTCACAGGGTCAATAACCACATCTACTTTATACCTGCTAGAACTAGTACTTGTTCAAAACTATCTATCGAGTGCAGATTAAGTATCAGTTCCTCTTTTAGGTTCTTAAGATATATCACCAAACAACAAAACTTGCATGGGCAATCCAGAATTTCTGAGAAGTGAACTTCATTGAGAAATTCAGCTCATCTAAAATATGTTTCTATTTTCTTGGTTTATCATTATCAAATGCTAATCATTTTGATCCTCAAAGTCATTTCCACAATTCTTTCCAGATTTCACTTATTATAAACAAGCAGTCTCTTCCAGTTCATGTGGTAGGAAATTCCAAGATTCACTAGAATCTTACTACAGTTTCATATCTGGAGACTTTCAGTCATGGTGTGGGAAGGGGGTGAAAACTTGCAATATCTTGCAAGGAAGTTGACTCAGTCAAGACCTTATAATAGCATTTTTAGAGCTGAAAACAATAAAATCAAATTTTTAGTTTGGTGCTCATCTTTTCTGTCACAGTCATCGCTCATGATATTATTTAAAAATATTTTCAGATATTTTCTTATCTTCCTTGTCTTTATATGAGAAATTAGGGTTTTGAGGGTTTTTTGCTGTTGTATTTGTTTATTCGATTTGCTATTTTTTTCTTTTACTGCTCAGGGCAGTCAGAATTGATCAGCTTACCTGAAAATCCTTGACTACCCCATGCTATTACTTACTTTATCGTGTGTCAGTAGTCCCTGGGTTTCCTGAAGACTTAGGCAGTACTTTCTTATCACTCAAGAAAATTTAACCATTCCCCGTTACACGCCATGAGTTAGCAAGAGTCCTATCTATAATTAATATCTAAGATTTCATATCCATTGTCCTCAACTAGGCCATATAAGCAATTTTAGAATCTTTCAGTTTCTGTGAAGTTTTTTCAGTTGACAGACTGTTCTAGAGCAAACTTCTGTCTTGATTAGGGTTTTTAGTTGTACACAAAAGAAGCTGACCATAGCTGATTAAGCCGGTAAAAAAAATATGTAAAGGATAGATATGTTTAGAGCTGGAGAACCAGGCTCAAGACTAAGCTGCCAGAAAAATGGCTATAAATGTAATTCTATGAAATTGGTCTGAAGATTTCAAAATGCTACAGTTGCCCTGTTGTCAGGACTTGAATTTACTGCTCCTGCTAACAAAAATACCTCCTCTATTCCTGAAACCCAACCTCGTAACCATTAGTATCTACAAATGTGGGTACCCTCTGCTATAAACATTAGCAAAATGGAATCCACAAGGGGTCTCTTTTATAAGTTACATCTTTCTGTATTTAAGACTTGAGTGAGTGATTGTAGTTGAAGTTGCCTATCTTACATAACTGTCAGTTAGCCTCAGTTGCAGCTAGAAAAGATCGTTGGTACTCTGTAGCTTACCCTTTGGGGAACAGGGGTTCACAAGCATGGAAATTTTACAAACATAGCAACGATATTGAAAGCGTGCATAATGCAGTCCCTCTGTGACCTTACAGACTTGGGTTGGTGATAACTTGTCTGCAGTCTCTAGAAAAGAAAACTGGAGCCTTGCAGGGCCTTCAAGCAGCTGGCCGTCTGGCTCCCTTAGCAAGACTCTACCAACATGTAGGCTCTGAAAGCCTCCTGCCCCGCCCCCCTGCCCTCCCCCAACCCAGGCACCAGGACTCTCACTGTGTACACATCATGGTTGCTCTCTACCCTCTGTTCTAGAGCACTGCCTACTGCTTCCTGCAACATCAGGCCAACTGCAGCCTGACCCAATCAGCCAACTTCTCCGCTATCCTGTGGGTCAGACCAAATGTTCTCTAACAAGACCTCAATGGCTTCCAAGTTTGTCCTTCCTTGGGTCCTCTTCCTCAGCCCTAGGTTTCCACATCGAGTTTCCTTATATCTTACAATTACTTTTTTTATTATGGATAATAATTCTTTTTTTTTTTTTTTTTTTGAGGAAGGTTAGCCCTGAGCTAACTACTGCCAATCCTCCTCTTTTTGCTGAGGGATGACTGGCCTGAGCTAACATTCATGCCCAACTTCCTCTACTTTATATGTGGGACTCCTGCCACAGCATGGCTTTTGCCAAGCGGTGCCGTGTCCACACCCGGGATCCCAGGCCGCTGAGAAGCCGAACGTGTGAACTTAAGCGCTGTGCCACTGGGCTGGCCCCTGGATAATAATTCTTTCTATTGCACTTTTCCTGTTTGACTTGTGTGATTTCTGTTTCCTGATGGTATCCACATCGCTATGCTGAGCAATTCCGATGCCTTTCTCCCTTCCCATCTTCCTCTTTCCTCTCCTCCTTCCTGTCTTCCTCCCTTCTCCCCTCCCTCTCTGTCTCTTCCCTTCTTTCCTTCCTTCCTTTTTTCCTTCTTTCCTTCCTTCCTTCCTTTCGTATTCCAATCTGGAACACTCCAGTAGGAGATTAGATTAAAATCACAAATAAACAATTCACACACAGAAATATATTTGATTAATTCGTTCATTACAGAAAATCAATCCACAGGATACAAAACAATTTCCTATTGAATCTATATCTGTGCTCTCCAATGCAGGCACCATCAGCCATGTGAAGATCTTTAAATTTGTGTTGATTAATATTAAATAAAATTGGAAATTCAGTTTCTTTGTCGCATGGGCCACATTTCAAGTGTTCAATAGCCGCACATGGTCACTTGCTAGACAGAGTAGATCTGGAGCATGTCTATGTTTGTAGAAACTTCCATGGGAAATATCAGGCTTATCGTTGGCTGATAATTTTAAAAAGTGTCATTCCCACTATAGAATAGTCACTATTTTATTATTTTACTCGTAATAAAAATATTTATACATTTTAACTCAGTCTTTCTACTTCCAGGAATTACTGATGAGGAAACACTTTGAATTATCCACAGAAATATGTTTTCAAATATATATCATTTTACAGTATATACATACTGTATGATTTTAAAAAGAACTAAGTGAATTCAAATAAAAGATTTCTTTAATAAATTATGATCAAATAGAGTGGTCTTATATGAAGCAACTAAATTAATTTAGTAGCATTTTTGATTATAATATGCAATATATTTATAGAATATGCAAATAAAAAGTATATGTTATAAAATAGTATGTACATCATACTATATGACATGCTGCAGTGTATGTTATGAAATAGCATGCAAGACATGATAACACTTTCAAGTATTTCTATATCTATATATCCTTAGAGGAGAGACCAGAAGAATAAGCATTGAAAGATTTGCAATGATTTTGCCTCTGTGGTTGGATTAAGGATAATTTTCTTTTTAATGTTTTTTTAATTGCACATTTAAAGATATTTCCCATTAAATATGCACTACTTCTGAAATAAATGAGTTATAATTTTAAAATCTGGCTGATTTGTTCTCATGGAATGGACTTTTGGAAACATAAACTATAAATGTTTGTTTCCTGTTAAACAGAAACGCTCATGAAATATTTCATTTGTACTGTTGCTGTGGTTAATTCCAGCTTCAGAAGTAAAGCTGCCCCACAATATTAGATGTCACCTGTGAACAGTTAGTCCCCTGAGTACAAGACTAACTTGGTAAAGGACAATAAAATGTAGTGAAGAGAAGCCTGTTACAGTTTATTAACTCACAAATCACAAACAAAATGTACTGCTTTATGGACTATTGCAATGTATTTTATGGAGTTGCATAACCTTGGATTGAAAGTTGCTCCTTTTTCTTGAAAGATGTTCATTTACCATTCTGGGTTGAATTTCTCTTTCAGTAAACACTTTCAAAAATCGTTGTGTCTCTGAGGAAGACCCAGTCTGACCTTTGCTTTCATTTAGCTAGCTGTGTCTCCTCACATACACTCAGTTAAACTCTTTGTCCCCTTTCTCCTTCCTATTATCGTCATCAATAACACCGGAAACTCCCAGCTTCATTTTCTCAGGTAATTGAATTGGTGAATTATTTTCACATTAGTCTGGATTTTTTTTTTAATGAAACTTCCCTTCAGTGCAACTCCCAACCTTAATGCTTTTTATCTCTTTCCCACAATTAAATTGGACATGATTTCTTAGAATCTTCAAAGTGAAAGATTGGAAAAGCACCATTGCTTCCCACGAGGTCAATGAAGCTTAGCACACTTTATTTTTGCTAGTAAATTCCTACTTGTCTTCTTTTATACTTTCTTAAGAAGCTGGAATTAACGAATGAGAGGATATTTTTCAAGTCTTCCTTCTTTGCACATTTGCTTATTCCAGTAGCAATTTGTGGTAGAAATAACAAATAACTGAGAGAAATTCAAAGGGACCATGTGAGCCACGGAATTTTATATTTTACAACAATTGTAAAATGATTAAATTGTACTGTGCAGTTTCTTTAAAAATTTTTGAGATATTGTTTTCATATAATAAATGTCCCTATATCAGTAACTTGTTATTTCAATTGGTTAGAATAGAGTTCCCTGAAAAATCTCATTCTTAATTCCGCTGTGGTCATCCTTTCTCCAAGTGCATCCATAGTATCTACAGTGTTACAATCAGGAGTATGGTGTGGTGGTCAGTAGTGCAAAAGAATAGTTCAGAAATGAAAAATTCATTGTACAAATATTTATGCTATAGGACCAGTGAGAAAACAGAACTTGGTTTTGCCTGTTAATGTTGAAGAAAGACCTGGAAAGGGAATTAGCTTTTAGGTAAATCTTAAACGACAGATAGCATCTTTTAATCTTAAAAGATGGAATCACCAGCTGCACAAGGAGTAAACTGCCTTGGTTTACCCTGGATATAAGTTATAAGGGGACCATTTTCTGGAAAGACTTTAAAAACAATGACAATCCAATGAAAAGTCAACCTCATATAAATTTGCACCATGCGTGGGCAATTCTAAACAGTTGCTGCAGTATTTCTGAAGTTTTTTAATATGGGTATTAATTTCAAATCAACATATTTTAAGACTACACTTTCACCGATGTTTTCATTTTACATGGAAGTTAATTTGGGTAGTTGTCACTAAACAGTTGATTTCCAACACATGGATTTAACCTACACATGTTCATTTAGATTTTAAAGTATTAGTTGATTAAGCATCAGGATTATTTTAGCCAGCTTTGAGTGTAATTTGTGAATTCAACCACTGTGTGCTGCATATACCTTTATTTAAGCAGTTAATTCAAAATAAACAATGATAGTTCATTATGTGAAAATGAAGAAACTGACCTTGAGTTACTTCCATTCTTTTATTCTACTTGAGCATTTGAAGATTTTAAACATGTTTATAAACTAGAATACTGACAAAGATCACAGCGTGATTTGCAATTTTTTTTGTAAATGCAAATTTAGTTCATGCAAGAAATATTTGGCCTGGTGGCGCAGTGGTTAAGTTTGCATGTTCCACTTCAGTGGCGCAGGATTCACTGGTTTGGATCCCAGGTGCAGACCTATGCACCGCTTGTCAAGCCATGCTGTGGCAGGCATCTCACATATAAAATGGAAGAAGTTAGGCATGGATGTTAGCTCAGGGCCAATCTTCCTCAGCAAAAAAAGAGGAGGCTTGACAGCCTATGTTACTCAGGGCTAATCTTTCTAAATATATATATATATATATATATATATTTGGCTGAATTTGAACAAAAGGTATATATTCAAATTTAACTTTTTTAGAATTCTATTTTTTTAAAAACAAAGGAAGACAGGCAAAGAATGTGATTGTTCATATTATTACATGATTTTTATTAAAATCAATTTTGTCATAAAGAGGAGAGGGGTGTTAACAATGATTTGTTCAGGTTGTCAAGCATACTAGGTAAGCACTGAGGCATAACTCACCCAGGAGTTGGATGCAGGTAATGTGAGTAACATGGTGCGGCTGGGACATAGGGTGCTTATCATAGTTTCATGGGAAATGAGGTTGTTAAAGTAGGCAGGGGTATAAATTGATACTGTGTCCAGCCTATAACTTTACAAGTCTCCCCGTTGGTTGATTGATTGCTTCACTTATTTATTCATTCTTGTTCATAAATAAATGGTTAGTTATTGAGCCCATATTGTATTCTAGGTATTTGCCACAGCACGAGCAAGAAAATCTCAGGGTCGATCTTCACAGTTCATGTAGCTTAACTCGCAAAATTGCACAAAAGAGAAGTTGAAAAACCACATAGCTAAAAACTACTTACTACATTCATATTCACTGCTGCTAAGAAAAACACTCGCGTCATTGTACTGGAAGATTTTCAGTAACATTTGCTCACAAATATTTTAAGTAGTACATGAAAGGCCACAACATTGATTAACATGTAAATAATTTTTACGTACATTTTAGAATAGCTATTTTTCATATAACCAGGTTAAATTGCTAGTCTTGTCATTGTTACATAAAACACAACTAAGGCAATCCAAACTAAATTTGTCAATTGTTTGCTTAGTTTTGGTTTGTTGTCTGGGCTTTCAAGTGTAGTTACACAAGCCAGTCCCTCTTTTGCGTTTAAAGAGTTCTAAAGAGTTTAAGGAAATATTTATAATGTCATCTACACTATTGATATTATTCATCTCAGAATAAAATGTGACGTCACCTTAATATTTTACAGCATTTTCTAAATATTTATTAGAATTACTTCCAGGACGATTGATGCTTACTCATCTGCAAAAAGCCACATTGCTGGAAAGGGAGGTTTTCTTGTCTTCCTCCTTTTCTAGTCTTCTCTCTTCTCACCATGTCTCTCTCTTTCTCTCTCTAGAGAATGCTGTCCTTGCTCACATGTCTTCACTGAGCTGTAAGAAGTTCTGTTATTAGGTTTGTGATTGCTTTTTAAAAAGAGACTTTCTAATGGTACGTTTCAAAAGCAAAATATATCAGTGTTTCTAAAGCTAGCTGCATATGAGATCATATGATGAAGTCGGCGATTCGCAGCGATCTCAGAGTAGCAGCACCATTACTACAAGCACATGATTAGCAGTTTTTGCCCCATGTCTGCTTTTCGATTATTGGTGTATCTTTGAAAAACAGTATGAATTAAATTACATATTGTCAGAATTAGATTATGCGTCAAGTCTAGATATCCAGATGGATTGTACCCATGGACTTATTGTTAGTAAAATTGGCTTTGGAAACTGAGTTGTCATATCATCTCAATGATCTTAAATTTTTTGACATTATTTATGTGTCTGATTATGCTTTCTCATAGCTATGATATTGAAACATAGAACCATTTATACACAATTCTTCTGAAACGATGTCACACTAAATACTTTGGCTCTGCTGCTTAAAAGTAGTGTAAACCATTTAAAATGTGAAAAGAAGTTTGTGGGCAATGTAACTATTTCACTATCATTGAATCGCCATAACTGTGCTTAAGTATTAAATGGTACTTAAAGTTCGGACAACTACCAAGGTCACCATCCAATTATGGTGACTTTTAGATAAAAGCATTTCCTAGTCTTCATTTAATTATCTCTGGTTTCTGTAACTGATCATGAGTACTTACACAATTTTCCCAATAAAGTGATATCTTCTTGAACTATTTTCACACCAGTATAGAATTCATAGTGAGAAATGTGAGAGCAAGTTTAATTTGAAAAGTTGTGTGATTACCTATAAAGAGAGACTGATTTATTTTTTACCAAATAACGATGGGTATGTTAGACAAATTGTGTAAGCCCAGACTATTTTAAGGCTAGCTTTCTCAGACTCCTGTGTCCCAAGATAAGATGACAGTGCTATACTTTCACATAGACTCATGTCTTTAAAGACAAGAACATTGTCTATTTCGACCCCTTACTTGTTTACCATTTCAGACCAATCCCTGTCCATATCTAACTTATTAACATCTGTGTGAAACTATGACTAAGAATAGCCTCCAAAAGTACTCTAAGAGCTCTTGCCTAACTGTCCTCTTTAGGGTCTTTAGTAAGACTCAGTCAAGTTCATGCTCTCACTTGCTCAATATGGCTAAGTCTGTTTGGCAAAGAGTTTCCCAGACTGTCTTTGTATCGGGGGTGAAGACGGAGGGAGGTTCCAACGATAACTATGAGGTGAGATTCACACAAAATCATTAATTAACTCACTGTGTGTCAAGCATTAGAGCTAAACCTGGAATTAAGAAACTCAAGTCTACTGAATTCACCAATTTATTTGGTTTTAATCTACCAAACTTCCTCCAATTTCCAATTTCATCCTTGTATAGGTTAGAATCAAATATCTATCATTATTAATCATTTTCTAGAAAATACCCCCAACCACCTCTTTTCTCTCTTCCTCTGTTATATGGGTTTGAAGAAACACTTATTCTCTAGTTGAACTCAGCTGTCCACCTTTGCCCCGTCTGAATCACACAATGTGAAATTGCTAGAGAAAGTAAAAAAGCTAAACTGTCAATTTGCCGTTTGAAATCCACGAAACTCCACTGCAGACACGAAACTCCTAGAAATCCTGCTGCTATTGCCCAGTAAGTTGCTTCCTTAGTCTAGATCATGACACATTTTGCTCTAAAATCTTTCAGAACTTTCTTTCCCTTACTGTCATCAAAGACTTTATTTTTTCATTGAGAAAACAAAAACACTTGACTGGAACTCATTACCTTTCCCGTGAAAAAAGTCTTCCAAACTACCTATATCTACACGTATATTGATATACCATATTTCTGTCTGCTGCCATGTACAAAATGCCCCTGCTCCCTACAAAGTCCAGTCCCTCCATAAATAAGCGATGGCAAGTCAAATAAAAATGCCTGATAAGATGAGATATTTGTTCCTAAAATACTCATTTTAGAATACGTGCTCTTGGTAAGCATTTTATGTATTACTATCTCACTCATTTTTTAGAATTAAGATTTAGTAAGTTTATTGAAAAAAATAAGCTAGTAGTTTGTTTTCCCTTGAATTTGAACTAAGTCTTTCTAAATCTTAAAGAGTAACTTATTAAAAAAGAAAGAGATGCTAAAATTTCAGGGTATAAGCTTTCACTTTTAGGAAAGTACGTCAGGTTATGGATGTCTCACTGACTGTGAAATTGTCCACTTGAGAAATGTTAATCTTATAAATTCATCCTAATATTTATACTAGTTAATTGGTATTAGTGATACGAAGACCTGGACTTTGTTCTTTTATCACAAGCAATCTATTTTTAGTTAAGATTCAATTAATGCCTAAGAGTAAGGTGTTTCTTACACTTTATAAAGCTCATTTGCTGTTTATAAACGAATAGCTTTTCTAGTCATAGGCTTTTACTGTAAGTTACTCTCCTTTGGATGTTTTCCCTCATTAAAATACATCCCCTCAATGCATTGCATCTTGTGTGTATGTATTTGTGTATTGATACATATGCACATACAAGTCACATGAGTCACATAGATTTTTATAACATCATCCAAAACAATTAACATGTGTATTAGCTCAAAGGCTTGGATCTTAAAAGAAATTGAGCCACGCAGAGACCCCTCCAAAAATATCATCAACTCTGCTCAAGAATTTGGTAAACCACTTATGGCTAAAGATGGTACATCTCGACTGTTAGAATTTTCATCTATGAAACTTTAGTTTCTAATGGACAGATATCAAGTACTCCCAAACTATTAAATCTAATGTAACAAAAAATAATTGGAGGCTACTGGAAGACTCCAAATTTGGTGTACTGGAAGTATTTCTCAGGACCAGTTCCTTACTTTTGTCCATTATGGTAAACGCTTTTGTTGTCTTATTATAATCATTTAATAAACAGTAAGGAAAGGTATAATCATGAAAAGTTTAAGAGATAATAGATTTAGTTTTATGCTTATGAAGATTTGAACTTGTAAGATTAAGCAGTATGAAGTTTATAGTCAGAGGTACATAAAAAATAGGATTACTTCAAAATTTACCTTAAAATGTAGCAAAACTGATAAATAGATAACCGACTGAAATATTTTTGCATTTATTTTTAAATAGCCACCATAATAATTAATACAAAATGAGTAAAGATTAATTTGTTAGACTATCTGTGTATATTTTCAGTAGAATGTGTTGCAGGAATTAGGTTTGACATTGATTGTCTCATTAAAAAAACAGAAGGCTTTTACACTGGATTTGATCAAAAAAGCTACAGTGGAAGTTAGAAGTGCAGTAATCAATATTATTACCTTAACAAATGACCGGGATCACTTCAATTAAAATGACTGGGCTAGAGTTTTTATGTTTTCTCATCAGGTAAATAATTTTAAATCAGTAAAAGTAGTATCTGAAGTAGTAAATTTCTACCATGGGTTGTTATAAAGACCCAACAGCAAAGACTTCTGAATGATGCCCCGACTCCTCATCAGATCAGGCACCTGGATGCCTGAGGGAAGTCTATGCAGCATAAAGACACAAGCCTGTGCTGTAGAGCCCGCAGACGTTTGGATACTTTTGCTGTAGGAATAATGAGTTATATTATATATATTGAGTAGATAATATTTTTCTGGTGGAAAAACAAAGGTAGAAATTGAAGGAATTCATCCTAATGAGTCAAGGACCCTCTTAGAGCTGCCCAACTGAAAGCTTTGGCAAAGTTTATTTTTGTAGCAAGCCAGAGCAAAGATCTGTGAAGAAAAAGGAAAAATAAATGAACATGGTAACATCTAGTTCCATTGTATAATTTTGGAGTCAGTCTAAGAAATGGTGCTGAATTGAGGCAGTATCTGTATTGATCAATTTCTCCAAAAGCCTTATGACTGGATAAAAGAAATTTACCATATATGGTTTCAGCGATATATATTAATCTCTTTCTTAGGAAGTGCTTACTTGCCTTAAAATAATTTTCTCCACAAGAATGTAATACCAAAGCACTCTAATTTTAAGAATTTGTACATTTTCATGGAAGATACTCAAATCTGGGCTGCCTTCTGAAAACCTATTTGCTTTATTGCTTTGTTTCTATCGTATTATATGGAGTAAGATAAGAGGGGAAGAATGTGTATAGGAAAAGATAAATTTGTACTATTGATATAAATATTGCTAAATTATATTTATACAATTTCAGACTGAGGGTTTATGTGATGATAAAGCATCCTTCAGTTCTCTGGTATGGAATTGTTTTTTCCTTAATATGAAGAAATTCCTAGCTAATGAAGTAATGTTTATAATTGTAAGAATTGTATAAGTCAGAACAGATTAGCACTAAGTAGAAATACAAGGGTGTGACAACACCAACATGGTGCCCGTCTCTGATCTCCAGGAACACGTAAGCAAATGCGGAAGAACATCATGTTTGGCAATACCTACTTATTTTAAATTTTGTATCACATATAATCAGATACTTCCAACTCTGAAAAGTTTAATATCTTAACTTACACAGGATTATGAACCATAACCTAAATATTTTAACTATTAAGAAGCAGAATATACGAAAGCACAACTCAATACTTTTTGGTCCAAATGATTTATTTCACTGCCTGTTCCTGTTCCAGTTAACAATATACACATTAGCCTGAAACATAAAAATAATGATAGCCATGGGAAAAACAACCCTGTTTTCTAAGGAAAGAAATTGTAAGTTGTATGACAAGTACATTGTATTTTGAGAGGTGTAAAGATACAGCCCAGAGCTGTTGATTATGTCACATCAGAAAGCAATGATTCTATCACAAACAATGATTATTGTCGTTACTCTTCACATGGGATCTTGAGGCCAAATGACTCAGAGTGAGACCTGTCAACTACAATTGATTTAACAAGGACAACAGCAATAAAGGACTTACATTCATACTGCTCCCTCAAATAGGGTCTCTAGAGGAACGCACAGACAGAGCTGGCTTGATAAATATTTCAAATAGCCTTTATCTAGTAGTTCTGAGAGTTTTGTATTGACAATATCAAGGGCTTTAGGGAGGTGTTCCGCATAATAAATGTGCAAATACAGTTATAGAAAGGTCTTTGAAGGATAATGCTTTTTAATTTAATAGATGGGTTGTAGGAAAGGTAGTGAGCAACTTGCCAGGGAATCTAACTGTAGCTCATGACACAGTGCCAACTCTATGACTCAGAATGTTCGATTGTAAGTTATTCAGCACATTCTGAGAAGTGATCCAAACATAGAAACACCTGAAACTTCAATATTGAATCCATTTACATAAATCATATTCAAGGAGTCTTCTGATCTTAGCACACACACCCGGTAATGCTCCTGCTGAGGCCTCGGAGAAGAGGTAGATCACTAGTATTTGATTAAAGGGAGATGATTTTATGTCGTTGGATGAGCATCTTAACCGAATTTGATATATAGGCCCTGAAAGGCTTTAGGCAAAGTAGAAGGAAGCATAATACAAGTAAATAACCCTAAAATCTGAATTAGCTACATATCACACAAGCCTGGTAGGAAGGGTGTCTCACATTCTTGAAAAGCCTTTCCTCTCATTACTTAATCAGCCAACTGTCAATTCAAATAGGCTCATGGAACTCTCCATGAAGAGGCTCAGTCTTTGGATGTTAATGAATATCTCAGTGATGGCCATCCACTGAAGACGAGTGGGAGGATTCCAGGCTACCACCTAAGTGTTGCGAATAGAAATGCTGCTTTACTTGGTAAAGCCGCATTCTGTGCTTTCCTTTGGGGTGATTTATGGGAAATATGTGCTTGAATGTGTGTTTAAAACTATCATCAGTTGTTTTCAACAGGGAAAGTTCTCTGAGAGAGAAGTATGGTTAGACAACACAATAGCTAATAGAAAAATTGAAGCATTTAAAATAGACTTAGTTCCGGCTGATTTTTCTTATTGTAAATATATTCTTGTTTTGTAAGAGTTAAACATTGGTAGACATTCTGGGTATGAGGGAGCAATATCTTTATAAACAAATTGGTGTTATTATTGGATGATTGTCATTGTCCCTTTATATATTATGATATTGAGAATTTCTAAAATTGAATGTACGTGAGGCAACTTACCTACTGGTCTGTCTATCTATCGATCATCTAACTGATAGATGCCTTTATCTAAAGCACTGACCATAGTCGTTATCACTGATACAATGAGCCCAGAGGGCAGGATGATTAACTGAATCATCCTCCTAATTGGAGGTGCGCAAATTCTAACCTTCAGAATAGAAATTGGAGCTAAATGTGAAGGTGTAGGTTAAATTTGGACAGACATTATGTTTTGATGAGGAAAACTAATTGGAAACTTAGGTAAGTTGATCAAATAGATGATATGAACATGGTGGGATGTAATGTATTTTTCCCCTAATGGAGAAAGCCTATAATTCGTTGTTTTTTTTTGGTTTTTTTTTTGAGAAACTTCTATTTTTCCAAATGCAATCTTTTGAAGAACAACAATAGATAAATATGTCGAGCACGTAAAACAAATTAGTTCTGATTGAAGTGAGGAGGAAGAATTACATGCTGCATGATTTCACTCTCTCCCTGTCTCCCACCATGCTGTACTTGCTAGAATGGACTCCTGTTATAAGAGCGTTTCCTTTGGTGGGAAGACAGTCTCACATACAGAGAAGTACATGGACTTTGGTGGGGGGTCACATAGTTGAAAATATCAGCTCTGACACTTTGTGCTGTGTGGCTCAGACATATATAATCTGTTAGGGCTTTTGTTGAATGACAGGATTAGCAAAAATATGGGAGAAGTGTCTGGCATGTGGTAATAACAAGAAGAGCAGTAATAATAATAATAGAAATCCACGGTGGTGGAGCACTTTTCCTGAGGTGCTGTGGAACTCAGGTTAGATGGCCGCAGATGACTAGCCTGGTTCTTCCATGGATGCCTAGCAGACGTTCAGGAAACTGCGTGACTTCTATGTGCCCCAGGTTCTCCTCTCTACAAAAATGTCACTAGTTACCTAGAACAATATCTGGCTCATCTGTCAGTGCTCCATGAGATCTACTGTTATCATTATTACTAGTCTAGGTATAATTTTTGTTCATATCTTGCAGATTTTTAATGAAGACTAAATGAATTTCTACAGAAGGTGCTTAAAACAGTATTTTTCAGGTTTTAAGCGCTCCCTGAGCATTAGTGTGATTTACCTGCATTGTTCAATCGTCCCAACAGGGGGGTTAGGTGGGTATCATTTTTATTATAATGTTCTTTAGGTATAAGACATATGGTAATTGTTAATATAACGTCAAAGTCACTTTTATCTTTCACCAGTTTGTCTATGAGAGTTTCTTCCAGGCTCATAAATTACTATTTACTTCAGGATAATTTGTCCTCCAAGTTAGAAAGATTTAACTTCTTTTCTGCACTTTTCAGTTAAGGAACGGCATATGAGTGTTTCATTGCAAGATCATGCAGTTAATGGCTGAGGCAGAGCTGAAAACTTCTTCTCTTGACATAAAATTGATCAAATTATGTCTGCAAGCAGGCAGGGCATTTTTATCAAGAAAAAGTTTGCTGAGATTTCAGAAGACAGTAGAATACTCCTTTGGTGGAATAATTCCTTCCATCAAAGATCAGCTCCACTAATGGATGCCTAGGACACTCTGTTAATTATTCTACTGTACTTCAGGTCTTGAAAATACACATTTGTTAATGTTTTAATGTTGATAAACACGATAATATCTAATGTTAATATTAATCATTCATGTTTTGTTGGCCAATTCAGATCCTCCAACTTTTGTTCTCCTCCTAAGCATTTTCTAAAGTCCTTGGGGACTCAGGACATAGGTTTTGAACAAGACCATTCTACCAAGGGGCACCAGCTGGGTTATTCCTCTCCAGCACCCAATATTTTCAGGCACTTAGTGCCATCAACTGCATGTTGAAGTCCTTGATCAATTAAAATGGCTCTATAGTTTTGAAGTCCTGAATGACAGATAGTCATGTAGTGTTAGTTAGAAGATGGGTAACAGGCCTCTGTTCCCTGACTTGGGTTTACTTTGTTCCTTGGGCCTCAAAGCAATATTCTACGGGTACAATATTTTAGTGCAAAGAGCATGTTCAGTTAACTGTTATAACCATCTCTCCCTCCCTAGGGCTTGGACACAATTCCTGGGGTGGCCAGGGTCCCATCTTACAGACAAACTCCAATGTTCCAGATTTGCTCCTCTTTGGAGGACGCAGCCATTGAACGATCACTGAACTGGCCAGTTTCAAGAACTTCCCACCAGAGTACCAAACAGGGATAGCCATGTTTGAACCCCAGCCAAGAAGAGGGCTTTGACTTAAGCTGAGCATTATTTCTATTAGTGTATTGTATTTGGAGGTTAAGAATGTATGAATTTTGATATTGGGGAATTAGTTCACCATTATTCATGAGACTCTACGCAATAATGGACAATCCACACATCACCCAAACACTCTGTAATGATACAGCAATAGTTCAGAGCATCTGGCTCAGAGACCTTGCAGCTGAATCCTATCTGGGTGACTGCGGAAAAGTTACTTAAACTTTCTACACCTCACTTTCTTCATCTTTAATATGGGATTAATAACACAAAAATAGCTCATGGAAGTTTTTCTAAGAAGAAATTTAGCACAAAGTACTCAATAAACGATAGTTATTATAATTACTTTACACCATTAACAAATTTCTTTCCTCCACAAACTAGCATATATTTTAAGGCAATTTGTAATTTTAACTTGTTCTTGTCTTAGAAGAGAGACGGTGAATGATAGAGTATATGAACTAAAACATTAATAAATTATGGCACATAATTTATAAATAAATCCTCTGTGACATATCAAAAGAATGAAGCAGACATGTATTAACCCACAAAGATGTCCATATTGACAATGAATAAAGAACAGATTAAGAGCGAGCAAATATTTTATGATTTGATTTTGTAGCAAAAGGAAAATCTATATGTGTATATGATGTCTGAATATTTGTGATTATATAGCAGTGGTATTATCTGGAAAGAGGTTTCTTGACTGTTTTTATTTTATTCTTTTCTCTTTCTTTATTTCCAGTTTTCAGTCTGTGTTACAAGTAATCAGAAAAAAATAAAGTTATTTTAATTTAGAAAGAAGATATATCTGAGTACTTGTGAGCTGAAAAAAGTTCCATATTAGTTTATTTACCTTAATTTCTTCTGAATGCATGTGAAGAAAAAAATCATCTTGTCATAATTAAAATTTCAGTCAAATCGGAAGTTATTTAAATAGTAAATTTGCATTTTATATAAAATATGGTAATATAGTCTGCACCTGTATGTTTAACAATCTTTTAAAAATGAGTTTTTGGGTTTGTCTCAAAAATTATAAAGTAAAAATATAAGATCTCATAAACTTACTGGCAGTTTTATAATGTAATTCTCACTTGCGGTAAACTACTCTACTTTTAAGTAGTATGACCTCTTACTTATCTTCTATTTCATGTACACTATCAAGTGATTTATGCCTTCCCTAAATGCATGCAAGTAGTGATGATTTTCAATCTACAACTAAGTTTTCTTTATTCCTAAATATTCTTTTTTGTATGGTAATGATTTTTCTCTTAGGACTTCAAGAAAATTTCACGTATACCAATTCGGATTGTGCACAAAAATTTAGGTCAATATTTTTAATTTCTAGGGGATAAGGATACTCCCTTGGATCTATTCTGATTCAAAAAATACAAAGGGTGTGACTTTCACGCTGAAGTTTTTGGCAATCTCCATAGTCATCTTCTAAGTGACATTTAAAAGCATATAAAAGGGGTGTAAAATCATAAAAATACAATAGTCGCTACATTGTATTCTCAGCTGAAATGAGTGTAATAACACAGCATGGCTACAGAATTACTTTGAAATCTTCTCCTCTGAATAGATTGTAGAGGCATTAGGAAGAGACATAACTTGCATCTCCGTATAATACATTGTATGGGGACCATTTTCTAAGACTGTCTTATTTGACTCGGTTCCAGAAACAGGTCTTTGAGGTGTTATCAGTAATTATCCTCTTTGAATAGGGAATGAGACAGAACCACTTGACAAGAAATTTAAACAGATTTTATTTTAATGACAAAAATATAAATTAATTAATAACATAACTAGATAAAATAGATTGTATTTTCTTAATTAAAACGACAAAGTGACGTTTATTTGATTGTATGATTGGTGTTAATAATGTGAAGATTTGGGTATCATATTAGTGTCCCAAATTTAATTTAAGTGAAACTCTTCATTCTTCCCCAGGCACCAACTCACCACAACTAACAAAGATTCTCAACTCAAACTCCTGCGAATCATCCTTAGTAACTTCATTTTCCAGACCCCACATAGTCAAGCCATCAGAAGGTTCTACTGATTTTAATACCAAAATATATCCTTACTGTCCACTTGTATTTCCTTTGTCATTACCCTAATCCTAGCCATCTCACCACATGTCATCTTACACCACCTGAAATGGTCCTCTGTCTGTTTTCCCTGCTTCTGTTTTTGTTTCTTTATAATTTGTTCCAAGCGTGATACTTTAAAATGTATGTGAGATCTTAACACTTCTCTTTTTGAAACCCCTTCAATAGCCCTCTCTAAGCGCTCACATTTAGAATAAGATCTAAGTTCCCCACGTTGTCATAAAGGCGCATGTGAACTAATTTGTGTCTACATCTAACCTGGTTTTCTGACTCTCTCCCTCTCCTCTCTCATCACCACTCTGCCCCTCAGTCACACACTCAAGACGCTGTAGTCGATTTATGTTCCTGCTCTAACCACACGGGAGCTTTCTGCTTTTGAAAGCTTGGCCTTGCTTGCTCCTGTTGCTTGGAATGTTCTTTCACTATATATTCATGTTATGTGAAGCAGCTCAAATATCACCTCCTCGCAGAGGCCTGACTGACCCCCCCACTTCTGCTCTAGCAATCCTCTGCCCTGCCCCTCTTTATCATCAGCCCCAGATTATCTGAGCGTTTTTGCCATCCTCACACACAATGTAAGATTTTGAAGACAAGAGATCTTTTTGTCCTTTTCATCATTGTATGTGCCAAACAATTAGGACAGCAACTAACACATCTGCTGTGTGTTGCTATGAGCATAAATTTTAGAGCTGGTAGATAGAAAATATATGGGTAGAATTTACATGATTTCCAACATAATTGATCTTTGATTTGCCTAAAAAATCCAAAGTGGATTTAAAATGGAAGATGACCCATATTTTACAACTTTTTATCAATAACTTGCTTTACTTATCTTGCAAATTAAGTTGTAATTAATTTGCAAATTGTTTCTTAAGCTTTTACATGATGACATTTTTACTCATAGGAAAATGAAATTTCTCAGTGCTGACAGCAGGCTACTGCATTCTCCTTTGGGTTGACTATTTGTATTTAAGTTTTCATCATTTTACACATTGAAGTATTTGGGGTGCATGTAATATGATTATGCGGGGTCACAGTTAACATGTCTGTGGGAAAAGACACATTTAAAAATAGAAGTATTGCTGTTACTTAATGAGATTTAGGGCAAAAAATTATGTTAAGAAGAGAGTACTATAAAACTTTAAACTCTTCATATGTCCTGCTGGGAACACTTCAAACATCATCCCTAAAACCACCACGACTCCCTTCCACCACCCCATTTTAACTTCTGGCCCCATTTTTCTTTTTTACTTTTAATAATAATTACTCTCAGATTTGTTGAACATGTTATTCCACTACTATATTTTTGTTTTGCTATATTTTTCTATCTTCTAATGCTGAAAGATTAGATTATTTATTTTAAATTTTCCTCTATGGTGTTCTATTTAAAAAATATATATGCATATATCATAGATTTTTCTAATGTAAATTTCTCACTGTAGTTTGTTTTTGAACTTAATTTCTAAAATCTCTATGATGTAAGACCTGGGGTTGAGTATCACTTAATATTTATTTCATTATATATCATATTTTATAAAGTATAATAATCTATAAAATATTTATATTTGATATCTTTATTTTGTTATGGTCAAAATAGACCTTGTATTGAATTGGATTCTTCTTAATGCTCTATTATAGAGACAATTGTTAAACATGTTCTATTGAGATTCGAAAAGCATGTACTTTTTTGTTGATAACAAAGTTATCAATATCCATATATATCTATTTTAACCAGATTTATATTACAGATTTATATCATATGTTCATTGTGATATCAAACATTTAATATTGACTTTTGCTATTGTATGATTTATCGTGCCATTATCTGAGCTTTATATAACACATTATCAGTATCCCATAATGTGCAATAAATACATTATATGTGTGATACAGTAACATTAATTTTGTTTTAATAGATTTAAGTAAGACCTACAAAGTGCTCCATTCACTGCCACAATTATTCTACTTAACTTCTCCTGTCCCCTAAGCATTTAACATGGATACTGGGCACCTAGGTGATACATAACATGAGCTGTAATGCTCTGGGCTTCCCCCACTGCCATGAGCTGGACTATGGTTTCACTCTGGGTGCCTGCATGCATCAGCTCCTCTAAGAGGAGTGGGCATTCGCCAACCGTTCTTTATAAATGTTGCTGCCTTCCCAGAGTCATTCTTCCTGCCCATTCTAACTCAAACAAACAAAACAAAAGAAAAACACCCTTGCCTTTTCCAAGATCTTCTCTTCTGCCTGCAAGAAATGGTTAGTTTCTTATCACTAATGGGTTTCACAGTCAAGTTGGTCTCATCTACCATATATCTTCCACAATTTCTGTAGGATTAATGGTGTCCTTGTTTTTTTCTAGTGCTTCTTCTGGGGGTTTTCTAAATTTATGTTTCTTCTTTCTTTTTCAGTGGAAACTTGATTTAGAAATGAGGTAAATGTATGCTTTCAATCAGCTACTCTTGAACCAAAGTTCTCAAAACCTTTGGGAGAATGTTGGTTACATGATGCTCCATCTGCTTCCATTGTCCTACGAGGCCCTCTGTGAATTGGCTCAGTTTCTTCTTTGACATCATCTACACTAATCTCACTACTGCCTCACCCTTCTCTCTCTGCAACAATCACACTGGCCTCCTGTTGCTCCTAAGAGAGCAGGCTTGCTACTGCCTCAGGGGTTTGAATTGGCTCTTCCCTCTGCCTGGAGTGCTATTACCCACATATCTGCAAAGTTTCTCTCCCAATCTTCTTCAGTCTTGGCTCAAATGTCATTTCTTAGTTTCTCAGGAAGGCTTACTCCCAACACACCAATTTTAATACAGTCTGTTTCCACCTTTCGTTCCCTTGCACTTACCAACTTCCGTTGTTATGAAACTATTAGGTTTATTCTTTGTTTGTTGTGACTCTATCTTCTCCCACAAGAATATAAGCTTCAAGGAGGCAGAGATTTTTACGTCTATACTATATATTCCAATGAATAAATTAATGTCCAATGAGAAAATTAATCTCTTCAGAGCTACAATCACTAATCATTTGAGCTTGCTCCTCAGTCATTGTGCACAAGAAAGCACACTGGATGCAATTCCCCTTGGGAAGGGTGAGGTCCCATGACCAGAGGCCAGAGCAAGATCAACTCTGTCCTGAATCACTTATGGTCTATATGGGATCAAATGCTAGAAATTCAAAAGGTTCTGCACGAGGAGAAGGTCCTAGAGATAAGCATCAAGAAGCTGAAGGATGAACGACAGTAATGAAGGGTTAAAGAATGAGAATATTTCTAAAAATCCTTATCAACAATATAATTACCCAAGTAGGACTGCAGCAATGTTTTATATCAAAAGAAATTCTCAGTACATACATGATTTTCTTTCTTTGGAAATATCAGGAAGAGAAGAAGGAAAATGTGACATAAAACACATACTCCACATGCATGAGCACATGTACATGATGAGAACAGGAGGCAGCATTTGCCTGGTGCCAAGAGGATTTACACAGGTGCAGCCAAGTTCTATTGGTAACCAGCACACGGAGACAACATCTATCATCTTTACACACTAAAGAAACAAACCCAAGATCATGCTATATGTGAAGGCTTGCTCATATTTAACTTTATTAATAAAGCTTCATTTGTGACAAAATATCACCAGTTATAAAAGGAACAACTGGACTTTAAGGAAAACAAACTCACAGAACCCACGTATTTTAGAAACGAGTTTTTAAGCAAAAAAATAACTGTATATCCTATTCTAAATGCTTTCAAATTCTTCTTCATGAGATGCCACTTTATTTGACAAAAGGTGCATATAAAAAGATTTCATCAGACTTCTAGACTTCCGAGGAGAGTTACTACTGTAAGGAAGCTATAAACTCAGTATTGCATGCTAGCAGTTCAAGTATTACTTTGAATTACAACATTTTCAAAAGCTGACAAAAATCCAATGCAGTCTTTTTGAACTGTAGTCACTCTAGTAATTCTCACAAATATTTTCTGGAGGGCAGATGATGTAGTGTGGTTAAAAATTTTGGACCAAGGACAGAATGATTCTTCCCTGGCATTCAGGTATTAAACATGAATTATAGGAGGTGATTATCCTTGTCACCTTGCCTGAAGTAATGATGTTCTGTTTTTTACAGAGCTATCAAAAACCTGCTGTGTCAGAAACGAGTGTGATTTCAGGCTATTATTAAGCATACAAATGTAAGCTTCTGATTCAAATCATACTTTGAAGATCAATGGAAACATGTAAAGCTATTTTAGAATTTTATACCGCATGTTTCACATTTGACCTATAGAATTAGTATTTTTCTTCTAGATATTTTATGTTGTCTGGGGTCACTTTAGACAATGTCTAAGCAAATGAAATTGCTGGCATGACTCTATAATAAAAAGACTGTTAACTAAATTACTTAAATCATTCAGACAATAGAAGGAAAAATCCCTCGGATTACTTACTTAGGCTCATGAGAAACAGAGGTAAGAAATAAAACAGAAGTCGGATATCCTTGGTTTAATAGCATTTATTTTCCTGTCTATGAGTAATTGCCTAAGAAAAGCACTGTTTGCATACAGTAGCATTTAACAATTTTAAAATGAAGTTTGTGACTTGCAAATAAATCACTTAGAATTATTTTTGGACATATAATTGGTATGGCATTTCAATTCTTGTCTTACTTACTTTCAATATTCCACTTAATTATTTTGCAATATTCTATGGAGACTCTATTACATTAGTCTGTTAAAAATGACTGTGATATTCAAAAGTGTTTCAGAATATTCCCGGGAAGAAAAAGGGCAAACATCCTTTCAATAAAAGCGGTAAATATCTACTCTTTCCTTGCTGTGAAGAATTAATTTTGCCTCCCCCTCACACACACTCAAAATATTTTATAAAATGTCACAATTTAGACTGCACATACCCAGTTAAACACAAAACTTGAGTGATCTGGAAACAATACATAGTGAGTTGTGGGGTGATAAAGGACAACCCTGGGAAAAGAGAAATGAACATGGAAAGCCTCCACAATCTTCTTTCATTTTTCTTTCTGTCCCAAACGGAAACAGACTTTGAGGCATGAAAATTTAGGAAGTCCTTGCCAAGTTTTTTTTTTTCTTTTTTTCTTTGAGAAACTAGTTGTTTCCATGGTTAAATGGATGCTTCAAGAGAATCGGTAAAAACAATAAATATTCCTTTTGAAACAGGACAATAATCAGGAGAATGTTTTTTTTCTGGTAAATTAGTCCATTTAGTTGAAAGCCTAGTTTTTGAAGTGAATATTACCATAAATGTGCAAAAGATGTGATTAGGTTGAGGATCTTTAGAGGAGGGGTTCTCCTGGATTTTCTGGGTGAGCCCTGAATGCCTTCACATGCATCCTTTGAAGAGAGAGGTAAAGGAAGTTTTGAAGCTGATACACAGAAGAGAAGACACAGAGAAGAGGAAGCAGCAAAGCGACCGCGGAAACAGAGACTGGAGTGACGCAGCCACAAGCCAAGGACATCTGCAGTCCCAGAAGCTGGAAGAAGTAAGGAATGGAATCTCCTCTAGATCTCTGGCAGAGGGAGTGCAGCCCTGCCCACACCTTGATTTGGTGCTTTTGGCTTCAGAACTATGAGAGAGAACATTTCTATTATGTCAAGCCACTCAGTTGTCGTCATTTTTTTATGGCGGCCCTGGGAAACAAGTACAAGTTTGGGTGCCAGAAATGAGTTGCTGCTGTATAACAAGTACCTAAGAGGGTGTAATTGGCTTTGGGATTGGGTAACAGATTAGGGCTCAGAAGGAAATGAAGATTATGGTAGATAAACCTTCTATCATCTTAGAGAATATGCATCTGGCCATAAAGAGAATATTGGAAAAATATGAACAGAAAGGCTCTTTTGGTGGGAGCTCAGAGGCAATGAGGAACATGTTATTGAAAAGTGGATGAAAGGACACCCTTACCGCTTACTAGAGGCAGAAAGCTTGGCTGGATTGTGTCCTGCAGACGTGCGGAAAGAAGAATTTATAGGCAACGAACTTGGCTATTTAACTGAGGAGATTTCCAAGCAGTGTCGAAGGAACAGCCTGGTTTGTTATCGCTGCTTATGGTAGAATGTGAGAAGAAAGAGATGAATTGAGGAAGGAACTGTTAAACAAAAAGTTCGTTGGGCTCCCAAAATTCTCCAGGTAGAGAGCAGGCTGGTAAAACTACTCACATGCAAATATGTGCTACCATTCAAGAACAAGGAAGAAAGACTGAGGGCGGAACTTGGGGCACAGAGGGGTGAGCTGCAGGCCAAGAGTAAGCAACCGCAGGACCAGACGACAGAGCCTCGAGTCCCAGAGGATCATTCTCGGGCCTCGGAACCTCAGGGAGTTCGCCCTGCTGGATTTCAGAATTGGTTGGGACTGTAACTCCTCTCTACCTCCTATCTTCTCTTCTGGAACAGGAAGGTCTGTAACAGCTGTCCTAGGCCTGTCCACCAGCGTATTTGGGGAACACACAATTTATTTTCTAGATTCACAGGTCCAGAAAACGAGAGGAATTTTGCCCCAAAATGGATAATATTCAGGGTCTCACCCATACCTAATTTAACTGATTTAGAGGATGATATTTGCACTCTTAAATGGATGATGTTTAGATAAGATTTGAATTGATGCTATAATGATTTGAGATGTTGGGGTGCGTTAGGATAGAGCGAGTATATTTTGCAAGTGGGATAGATGTGAATCTTGAGGAGTAAGAGAGTGGGCTGTGGTAGGCCAAAAAATGGCCCCCCAAAAGATATTTCATCCCCTAATCCCCAGAAACTTTGAATATTACCTTATGTCAGAAAAGAGTGAATACTAACTTATATGGCAAAAGATGTGGCTTTGTTAAGGATATTTAGAGGAGGACCTTATCCTGGATTATTCCCATGAGCCCTAGGTTCAATCAAATATATTCTTCTAAGAGAGAGGCAGAGGGAATTTTAAGACCAACACATGAAAAAGAAGACAGGGAAAAGGAGGCGGCAATGGGACAATGGAGGCAGACACTAGAGTGATATGACCACAAGCCAAGGAATGCTTGCAGTCACCAGAAACTGGGAGAGAACAGGAAGAGATTCTCCCTGGAGCCTCTGGAAGGAGCGTGACCTTTTCAACAACTTGTTTTTAGTTTTCTGGCCTTCAGAACTGTGAAAGAACAAATTTCTGTTGCCGTAAGCTACCCTTTCGTAATAATTTCTTAAGGCATTCCCAGAAAACTGATATAGCTTTTGCTGGTTCGTGTGATTGCAGGGCTGGCTAGACAAGTCTGCAATTTGTAGGGCAGGCCATCAGGAGGGGCAGGCTGGAAAGCTGGGGGCATGCGCTGCTGCTGCAGTCTACAGGTAGAACATTTTTCTCAGGGAAACCTCAGCTCTGCTCTTAAGGCTGTTCAAATATCGGAGCAGGCCTCCCAGGTTATCGAGGATAGTCTCCTTTGCTTAAAGTCAACTGACGGTAGACGGTAATCCCGTTTGCAAAATATTTGTATAGCAACACCTAGATTAGTTTTTGTTTGAATAACTGAGTGCTAGTACTATGCCAAGCCAAGCTGACTCATCAAGCTGACCATCACAAAAACGGAACAGGTATACACACGAAGAGGATATAATGGATGGACGAAGTTCCAGCATTTAGGGATGCTGGAAAGAAAAATGATAATGTTTCTTCCTAGAACTCAAAGGAAGAGTAGGATTATTCTGTAACAGATAACAGATGAAGCATAATGTAAAAAGGGTAGCTAAAGTATATTTTGATTTTTTATTCATTTATATATAAAGCTCTGGTGACCCTGTACAAAGAAGTATAATTTTATTTTATATACATATTGTGCGTGTGTGTGAAATTATAACATTAGTCTGCTGAAAATAAATGTGAAAATTTTCACTTCCTCCACCTTCGAACCAGGAAAATATGTAAATGAGGCCCAGAAAAAGACATGGGCAAATGAAAGCCTACAGGAAGTTCTGATTTATTACATGGAATAGTAAAAATGAAGAATGAATAAGGATGCCCTTATTACGAGAGAAGTGTTATTTTTCAGCTTTTTTTTAAACAAATCTCAAATATTCCTATGCTGACATAGATAAGGCACAGAGACTGCACCCCTCTTCAGTATTACTTTGCAGTGGGGTATGCGCTGCTATCATGGACTCTCCCTTACAAGTGTTATAATCTTTAATATTAGTTGGCGGGTAGAAGAGGAAAGTTTGTCTTCACTCCTGCCAAATCACTTTGCAATGTATCTGAAATGCTAATACACAGAAACAAGTAAAATTTGCCAGTTTCTAATGTCATATTTTGCCCTTAACACAAAATGTATGAAACAGGAAAAGACAAGAAGCTCTAGAATAAGTTCTCCTGCCTTGATTAATGAGGGTTCACCCACAGACGGCTTCCATTCCGAACTCTGCCTTTCTTTGGTGCCCCGAGGTTTTGTTAACAACCCAGGGAAATATACAAGAGTGAGACTTAGGACAAGGCAGAAGGAAGCTTTCTCTTTTGTGGACTATGAGAAGTGTGATTGTGAAAGGGAATGGGAAAAAAGAATCTGTGTGATGCCCTGACAGCAGGAGAATTCTAACGCAGTTTAAGTTAAGGAGAGAGTACAAATAAAAGTTAAGGATCTAGAAATGTATTTTCTTAAAACTATGTTTGCCAGTATGTCCGCTGGAGTTACTCCAAGGTGTATGTACCCCTCAGTTCAGGCTACTGGTACAGATAGTAGGTGGGAAAATCAAGGAAAATGCAAACAAGAAGGAGCAAATCAAATGAACTGATGTAGACAAGAGGCAGAAATTTGGACAATTCCTGAGCTAAGGAGGTTATTGTAAATGAGCCTACACAGATATTTGCATGAAACAAGGCTTTGTCATATTTCCTTCCTTCTTCAAGGTGGGGCCAAGTTCACCTGGTGCAAGACCTGTGGAGATCTGACAAAGTTCTGAGAGAAAATATGGTTTTCTACAACTTCTCATGTATTATCCTTTTTTTCAACTGACTAGTAGATGGGAGGCGTTGAGGAAGAACAAAGAAGATCCCTGACAGTTCGTGGAGTGCTTTCTGGCCCCTTCTCTTCCTGTCTGCCATGATTACTGACATCATTAAGAATGGGAGGCATTTCCTGTTCCTTTGCTTTGACTGAAATCTAGAAACCAAACACATACCCATCTCCTCCATGATCCTGGCCTGTTCTAAATTGGACTGGGCATGCAGAGGTGAAGCAGAGCCTTTCCAAATGGCCATCTGACCCCTCCATTCCCAAAGAGACCAGGATCCTGTACTGCTCTCCCTGAACCTATTTCCCAAGAAAGGTAGTCTGACATGTAAAATATACTAAGTAAGCAGAGATAACAGCTGTAAAGGCTACCTTAGAGATGTATAAATATTGCCTATGATAGGGTAGGCACTCCATGAAAATACACTCGGAAGACACAGCTTAGCAAAATACAATTTTAAAGCAGCTTGCAAATAGAGTTTTCTGGCATAAATTGACAACCTTATTTACACTTCGTTAAATTAGCTCCTCGAATGCAGATTTTGAGAACTACCTGAGGCTTTAACCCATTTCATATGTAGAAGGAGTGAAAAGGATGTGTAAGTTGTCTTGCCTAGAACTTACTGGCCACACCTAGCCATGACTGCAATGAATGAAGATGATACTTTCTAGGCTACGGATCCAGCTAAGATCACAATGTGTCTGGGGTAACTTTGTTAGTGTCTGTAACTATGCCATGTCATCAAAAGCTTCCACAGAAAATGAACACAGTACTTTAAAATCTCAGAACACGGTCCACCAGTGCTGTGGTTAATGGGCAGGTAATGTACTTTTTTAGTACATTAAATGTGTAACTAGCCACAAGTCAAGAGCC
The DNA here is from genome assembly GCF_041296235.1 of Equus asinus. Lineage (NCBI taxonomy): Eukaryota > Metazoa > Chordata > Mammalia > Perissodactyla > Equidae > Equus > Equus asinus. The sequence continues at coordinate 5,676,612 of NC_091797.1, read as the reverse complement.
AGTTCAGGAGGCATTAGGGATTGTCAAAATTAATCCTAGTGCATCTTGAAAATTCCCCAAATCAGACTACATTTTGTCCTGCAAAACCCAAAAAACCTCGTCTCTAATCATCAGCTCTTACACACTATACTGGGATGATGAGTGAAGAAGTTTTGAGCGGGGTTCTTCTCTGCCTCTCTATGTTCATTCTCTCGTTCAGTTGATGCGTATATAGTAAGTGCCTATCTTATGCCAGATCCTATTCTAGACTCTGGCAATAGAACAATTAACAAAGAGACAAAAATTCTTTGCCTCAGCAAGTTTAAATTCTAGTTGGTGAACAACAATATACAAAATAAATATAAATCCTGTAGTGTGCTAGAAGATGGTCCATGTTACAGAGCTCAACAAAGCAAGGCAGTGGTAGTAAGCACATTTCAGAGAACTACAATATAAAACATGTTCATGGGCCAAAATTTGGTAAACACAATTTAATATTTGGTTAGGCAGTTCTTTGCTATCTTGGAATTGATAATCCTCATTACTCTAATGTCTAATCTATAACCTTGACTTACACAGAGTAAGCCATTAAGGCATCATGTATGCTGGAGAGTCATTTAACTATCTGATCCTGAGACTGGTTTATCTGTTAGGTCTCATGCATAATTCTAATATCATTAGACTCAAATAAACTGGGAAGACCTACACAAATGAACATTCAAGTCTGCCTTAAGCTCAAATCAAATCTTATCACGATGTAGTTGGTTTGTCTTAGGCCGTTTGACACTAAAAGTAAAGAGCAATCTCAGAGATAAACACCATCTATTTAAGACTAATGGTTAGTTTTGAGTAAATGGAAGTTTGTTCAATTTGCTGACCATCTTAGCAGCCTGGTTTTTCTTTTAATGTGCGGCTTGTATGATTTCCTACCCTGTTACACTACTATATAGTTTTTAAAGTATTTCAGGAAACACATCCACTATAATAGAAATTTCTTCTGCCTGTGGAATTTCCAGTTTACACATAAGTCCACCAAATGTCAAAGCTATCTTGGAAATGTAAGGCATGTTGGTATTAGAGACACCTCCAGGCAACTTCAATGTCTGAGAGAAATTACACTGTGTCTCCCCTTAACTATCTTCATCCACATCATCTCTTCCTAGAGGAATCCAGTTCGAATGAACATCATTGCCCACTTTGAAGAGGAAACAATGTTTCATAAGAATAGACAGTGGGAAGCAAAGTTCCATCTGTTTGCCTTGGACAAATGTTTTAGGAATGGCGTCCAGAACATGGTCATATGGACCTTGCCTTTGATTGTATTTGCATCTTAGGTGGATTTATTTATTACTGTTTTTTTTTCCAATTATTTTTCCCCTGAGCTGTTGATGAAACTTTCCGTATGTAGCAAATACATTGATAGATTAGTTAAAGTTCAGCATTTGGGGAAGCTGATCTTCCCAATCATTGCCAGAGCTTATCCACTTCAACCCTCAATAATAACATAAACTGATGAAAATAAAAGTTAATTATAAGTCTTACGGATGTTAAATTCACTTTCATGAATTTTTGAATATTCTAATTAATATTTTACAGCTCAAAGTAAAAGCTTTAATCATTTAATCTATTTTAGCACAGTTTCTATCACTTTAATTAAAAGGTATACTAAAAGACACAATATTATAAGAAATTGCCGTTAGTTTTTTAACAAAGGTATATTTAAATATTCTCTCTTGGCTAAAATATTGTATTACAAATGGAAAATTTAAAGATGTAAAGCATCTATTGATATTACAGTAAAGATGATATAAGATATCACAGTGAATATTCAACTTAGACGGCGTAATTTCCATTTATTTTGGCACTGTAATCTCTTGTTGCAATGAGTTGTGATTCTCACAAAAAATGAAAAAGGCAATGGAATCATTTGCTCCTTTGTTACAAACAATACAGACTTAAATGCTATCTTGGTGGGTAGATATAGATAGCTGACGTTGTGTATGACTGTAGATTCTTGGTTTATAATTAATTGAGGGCCCCACCTGGTGGTGCAGCAGTTAAGTTCCCACGTTCCGATTCAGCGGCCTGGGGTTCACTGGTTGGAATCCCAGGTGCGGACACATGCACTGCTTGTCAAGCCATACTGTGGCAGGCGTCCCACATATAAAATATAGGAAGATGGGCTTGGATGTTAGCTCAGGTCCAGTCTTCCTCAGCAAAAAGAGGAGGATTGACAGCAGATGTTAGCTCAGGGTGGATCTACCCCCCCAAAAATATATAAATAAAAATAAAAAGTAAAAATTATAATTAATTGAGAAAAATACTGGGTGGCATTGGGGAAGAAATAATTATTCCAGGAAAATCTTTAGGAAACACAAATTTGGAGCCTAGAGTAAGAAAGAAAATTTAACTTACGTAACACTATTACTTTCCAAAGCTTGATGAAACCATACGTAAACACGGCTATGTGAAATTATATTTCAAAATATTGGATATTTTCTTTAAAATTCTGTGTGGGTTCTTGTTTTTGTGTAGATAAAACCTTTGAGAGCAGATTTACCCAAGTAGTTGTTTACTCTTTTAAACAGGCAAAATACATTCCAAATATATTTGATCATTGCCAAACGCTTCAGTAGCTCACATATTAGGAAATGCTGTAAATAATACCTTTGGGTTCTCTCTGCTTGTTAAGCCATATCCAATTTTCTTGGTCCAGTGTTTCTAGAGATTTGTATTGCTTTCTAATTCAGCATAAAAATTACTCCAACCACATGCCTTTGAGAACATACAGTTTTATTCTTTGGAGAACTGAAACATAGTCTAATTATTTTTTCTCCACAATTCAAAGAGGTAAAGAGAGGATCTATATGTTTGTTTCTTATTTAATATCTCAAAAGATAGAGATTTTGCTTTTTTCACATTAGTGATAATTCTTAACCTGTAAGCTGTTTGTACACTCAAATTGTGGTGAATAATTAAACAATTATCTAGATAACAGAAACAGTGGTTTTCATCAATTTCATGAACACACACTTGATCTTAGCCAACAGGCCGAGGAGCCATCTCAATTCATGAACATACAAATGAAAGCAAGCTTTTATGATATGAATGCTCTAAATTAGAGGCTACGTTCTCTGATTACCTTTGCTAATCATTTACTTGGTATCATTTTAGTTAATAACCTCAAGGTTATGGTTTTTTTGGTTTTGGTTTTGTTTAGTTTTGCTGAGGAACACTCACCCTGAGCTAATGTCTGCTGCCCATCTTCCTCTTTTTGTATGTGAACCACCTACAGAGCCGGCCACTGACGAGTGGTGTATGTCTGAGCCTGGGAACCGAAGCCGAGCCACCTAAGTGGAGTGCAATGAACTTAACCTCTGGGCCACCAGGGCTGGCCCCTCATGATCATATTTTTGTTGAGTTGTAACAATACCATTTCATCAGATGCAGTGAAAAACCTTAAAAGACTGTTTGAGAAAGAGAATAATTTGATAATAACAGGAAATGTCTTTGTGTGTGTGTGCATGTGTGTATGTCCTATGGAAAGAATGCAAAAATAGTCTTACGAGACATATGGGTGATACTAGAAACCTTTCTGCTGCAGAAATATTGATTACTAAGTCTTTTCTAATTTGTTGTTGGCATGTGAATAGTATAGGGTATAAATGACAATGAATACTGTTTTGGGCTGAATTTTCCTATTTTAAAGCCCTAACCCTTACCTTAGAATGTGACTGTTTTGGGAGAGAGGGTCTTTACAGGCGTAAGTAAGTTAATGAGATCATTAGGGTGGGATAACAGTGACCAGTGTCCTTATAAGAAGAGGAAATTTGGACACAGAGAGTTAGAGAGGAAGGACCGTATGAAGACACAGGTGAAGACAGACATGTCTGAGTCACGGAGAGAGGCTCAGAAGAGACCAACGCTGCTGATGCCTTGATCTTGGACTTCTAGCCTCTAGGACTGTGAGAAAATAAATTTCTGTTTTGTAAGCGACTAAGTCTGTTTTCCTTTGTTATGGTAGCCCTAACAATTTAATATAAATACGGATGGGGAGTAGGAGCAAACCTTGGTATCTATGTGTAAATTATTCTGATTTGGCCAAAAATTTTATCTTCATTACTGACTAATCTACATTGAGTGCAATCTAGTTTACACTTCAAAAGAGTATAAAACAAAGATAAAAAGAAGATGTTTAGATGGTATTTCTTCAATATCAACCTCATTAAAAAATAGTTGAAGTTGGTGGTTGATTTTTCTGGAGTGAAGGGAATAATGTAGATTTTTCATGTCCAATTACAATTTTTGAAAACCTTGGTAATGTTCTTTGATTCTAACATTCTATTATTTGTTATCCAAAGTGTGGTTGTTTGAATGTTAACAATATATGAGGCTAATAAGTCTAGGATCAATCCTGCGCATTCCCCTCATTGAGAAAAATTACTAATTTAGAGAAGAAAGAAAAGGATAAAGTGTAAAAATAAAACATATTCTGCTTCCCCACCCAAGGGCAGTCATGAATTTGTTTTAAATAATTGTAATTATATTTCATATTGCTTTTCAGATCATCATGTTTTACTATCATTAAATGTAAACAAACAGCCAAGTTCTAAAAAGGCTTATTTCCTGAGGTTCAATAAGCTTTTACTTGTTTTTTCTGTCTTCACTGCTCATGTGCCATAAAAAGAGTCGTGCTACAACATCATAAAACAGTCAAATTATCATTGGAAATTCTCTTGATTTTGATAAATCAAAAACACTATCTGTTTACAACTATATTTTTAAGTTTTGCAACTATTGTTGTTTTAAGATGCTTGAGCTGAAATCTTTTCCAAAGTTACCTTTATTTTGTTTAGTTTTTCACTCTTGATAACTTTTCCATTCATACTTATAGTTTTTCTGAAATAATATTCCTTTTATCTGACAATTAAAGTAGTTATGGGATGATGATAATGTTATTATGTGTCTTGGTCAGACTTTGGCTTACATAGTGTAGACATTTGTAAAAATGCATTGAATAGTATACTTAAGGTTTCTGTATTTCAGTGAATGCAAATTTTACCTATAAAAATTAAGCTCTGGTTAATGATATTGTTTAGTGTTGAACAGCTAAGTATGCCGTTTAGAGTTGAATTGTACTGATATTTGCAATATCCTTTGAAATACAAAAATAATAAGATGATGGATGGGTCCCCTCTGGTAATCCCTGTTACATCTTCAATCTGTGGCCCACATTTTCACAACTCTATTCTTTGGACCTCCATGTTTAGGGATGGTAACAGTTTTCAAACATTTCAAGACTCTCTATGCCACCATACATATTGCTGTATTTTACTTCAAAATTTTCCCACACTTCTACAAATAGCCCTGTATTGGAATAACACACAAATTCTAGTTGCGTGTTTCATGTTTCCTGGCAGCACCCTGGCTGAGAAAGTCATTGGTAGGTACCAGGGAGTACTCCAGGAAACGTACCCTGCAGATGGGATTTTCCGATTGGATTGTGACAAATCGGTGACACATAATGCCCTCCTTGCTCATGATAAAGGGCACAGACAGTCTATCCATTCTTTATCCTTGTGCAGTGTGCTGGAGGACCAGTGGATGGCAAGTGAAGGGGAGATCAACTCGCTCCAGCTCTTCATCCCTGAGGCAGCCATGGTAATTACCCAAACTGGGGGTGGCATGACTCTTTTGGCTGAACCAGAAAGTTGCAAAAACAAAAAAAGAAAGAACAAAAAAAGAGACTGACTAAATGTTCCTAGTTTCTCCTTTCTTACCTCTTGTTTTGTCTTGACTATTAGCCAGGTTTCTCTCCTTCCTCCAGTCCCCTGAAGCCTGAGTTCTCCCAAGTCTGAGCAAGCTTGACAAACGCAGAATGTGTCCTCTTGATCAGCTTCCTCTGGGAATCAGCTCAACACAGTGAGACCCTTTTCCTGTCATACGCCACTGCTCATTTCCTCTTGCCTGTCCAAGTTCCCTTTAGAAGATTCCACTTATCTTCACTTGAACTTCTTTATCCTATTAAAAAAACAAAAGCCAACCAAACACAAAAACTTATTCAGGTTGATTTTGAGATGCCTGTGGAGGCTTGAGTTTGGAGTATTTTCCTTACTGCAATAGTTTCTTCTGAATAAACCGTCTCCCTATTTAAATCCAGATTTATTTTTCTCTGACAGTTGCTGCTACTTTGACTCAGGCAGAGTGCTGACTGCTCTCAGACCCTGTTGTCTTCATCCAGGTATTTATGCTGACCTTGTGGGCCCTTTTTGTCTTTCCTGGCTGGGGAAATTGAGATCTGTGGTGGTGAGTCAGGATAGGGAGTTGTTTTAATTCTACTGCATGGGGAGCTTCCTGGTTCTTTTCTGTCTGATCAGGACTCTTTCTGTTTCCTTTCTGTGTGTGCAGGACTTTTCCTGGCTCTTTCATGTTGACGGAGAATCTTCCTAGTTGGAATTGAATGGCTGTTTTGGGGGAAAATTTAATCCCTGACTCTGTTGAGCAGGACCCTTCCCGGCTCTTTCCTGGATCGAAGTGTTCTTGGCTCTTTTCAAGGGGAAACTTAATCCCTGACTGAAGCAGAAATGCTCGGCCCTTTTTGAGGCCTTTCTGCTTTTCCATCTCCTCGCCCAGGGATCGCTCAGAGCAAGTCTTTCAGCTCCTCAACAAGGATTGTATGAAAGACCCAGATGGGGATTTTCCTGTATGGCTCCTTTCTCTATCTGATCCTGCTCTCTCCCAGGTAACTCTCAATAACTGGGCACCCTCCTTCTAACCCTCCAGCAGACTATATGTTTCGCCATTATGGCACTAATTCTGTTCCATACCTCCAAAATGGCAAACGTTTTACTACGGATACTTTAGTCACTTCGGGCTCTCAGAACCTCCCCAGTGTTCCACTCTAGAGCCCTGGAATCTCAGAGGCCCAGAATCCCTTTTAAACAGTGATCTGCTGTCTCTACTTGATATGAAGAAGCCAAAAAATGGTTCTCCCAACCAAACTTCAAGCAGGTCCTTCAACAACCTCAATGTCCCTTATCTGAAGCTATTCAGTCACTGAAAGACCACCTGTCTTCCTCCAATGCTGCTCCTCCTTTTTCCCTCAGATCTAACTCATTCTTTTTTGTTTTTTTGGTTTTTTTGAGGAAAATTAGCCCTGAGCTAATTGCTGCCAATCCTCCTCTTTTTGCTGAGGAAGACTGGCCCTGAGTTAACATCCATGCCCATCTTCCTCTACTTTATATGTGGGACACCTACCACAGCATGGTGTGCCAAGAGGTGCCATATCTGCACCCGGGATCCGAACCAGTGAACCCCGGGCCGCCGAGAAGCAGAACGTGTGAACTTAAACACTGTGCCACCGGGCCTGCCCCAGATCTAACACATTCTTTCTTTCACACTTTCCTCTTCTTTCCATTTTGTTCCTTCAAATGTGTTTCTGTCTCCCTCACCATAATGAGCTTTACATAATGAGCCTTACATTGTGCTATCTTTTCCTTCCCCTCACACAAGCTGTTCCTCCATCATAATTCCTCTATCTCTGCAAGGACCCCAGGAACTATGGTGTTAGTTCACTCAACTCATGGTACAATCTCACAACCATAATTTTGTTTCTTGTTTTTTTTTTTTTTTTTTAAAGATTGGCACCTGAGCTAACAACTATTGCCAATCTTTTTCTTTTTTCTTCTTCTCCCCAAAGCCCTACAGTACACAGTTGTCTATTCTAGTTGTGAGCACCTCTGGTTGTGCTATGTGGGACACTGCCTCAGCATGGCCTGACGAGCAGTGCCATGTCCGTGCCCAGGATCTGAACCAGCGAAACCCTGGGCCCCCGAAGCAGAGCGTGGAAACTTAACCACTCGGCCTCCGGGCCGGCCCCTCACAACCCTAATTTGATTGCTGGTTATGTTCTCTCTTTCCTTTGGGAGGCTCAGATTTTCCCCAAATTCCTATATTTGTCTCATATTTGAGGGAATCCTTTGTGTTATTGCTTGAGGACACTTTTGCTTTTGTTACTTTAGACTTCGAAAGGAACCTCTTTCAACTTCAATACTTTTCAACAAAGCCAATTTATGCTTCCATTGCAGCATAACTGAGGACTCTTCATAGGCCTACGTATTTTCATTCACTCCTACTTTTCCACTAGTACAAATGCTTACACTATTATCACAAGAGGAGAGAGTACATATTCCTTGCCTTGTTATATGAATCAAACAGACCAAATGATGCTAAGCATAATTTTACCTATGCTTGGGACTGACATCCTATAAACAACGCTTGATCATTTCTTCTTCCCAAATGAATGGGACAGCATCTCCATCAAAACAGCCCATACGAATTCTAAGATGCAAACCCACGAAGATTATTTCTATGAACCTGTACAGCCCCCAATGAGACATAATATATTTGTGGCAGCCATACCTATTGGTGTCTGTCAATTAATTGGACTGGATCTTGTTATCCAGCTAATCTAATTAGCCCTTATCAAATTTTTAGCCAGACTGCCCTCTTTTCTCAGTTTAACCACTCTATTACCTCTGATTTAAGTTTCCAGGCACTAGATGAGCCAAAAAGTCAGTAAAAACATGTTACAATTATAAACTTAGGCAGAGAATCCTAGCCCCAGAAGGGCGAAAGTCTGACCTTCCTTTGGCACCAGGTTCTCAAGAAGAAGGTAAACGGGCTGGCCCGGTGCCTCGGGGGTTAAGTGCACACGTTCTGCTTCGGCAGCCTGGGGTCCGCAGGTTTGGATCCCAGGTGTGGACATGGCATCATTGCTTGGCAAGCCATGCTGTGGTAGGCGTTCCACATATAAGGTTGGAGGAAGATGGGCATGCATGTTATCTCAGGGCCAGTCTTCCTCAAAAAAAAGAGGAGAAGGTAGAAATAAGGGAACACAGAGGCTACGTGGACAAAAACAGGAAAAAGAATGAGACATAATTTTAAGATATCTAGAAATACTAAAATTAATAAGCTATTTCTTCTCATCTCATTTAATAAAATATTATTAAGTTATTTCAAAAAGGGACATAGCATAACATTAGAAGTGCAAAAAATTACTTCCTTTAATAAAATAGTCATAAATCTTAATCGTTTAAGGATGCAAAAGTTTTAGTTAAAATTAAGAAAATATTTTGCTTTGTTCTTTCTATATTTAAATTAAAGTGTTACTACTTTATGGAAAGAATATTGAAGTTTCTTATATTTTTTGGATTTAATGGTTTATTTTTCTAACATGTTTATGATTATGTTTTTTGAATCTATTATTGTTGGGGTCACTTCAATTGTGTTTAAGTGACTTCCTTTTGAAGAATACCTTTCTAGTTTTATAGTGAGAATTACTGGACTTAAGTCATTCTACATAAAATATTTGAATTTCCAGAAAAATGATTAGTATGGAACATTCAGTGCTTTATGAGAAGCTGCATTACTTCAGCCATTGATATTCTGCCATGTTTTCGTACGGGAAACACTTTTCTTTTTTTCCAAATCTCTCTTTAGTACATGCCAGCAGACAGCCCAAAAAAAGAACCAGCTTCTCTGGGGAGTCACTAAGCCAAGGACATTTCTTCTTCACTTTATGATGAACTGCAGATTTCACAGTAAGAGGCAAATCCTTCATTTCAAAACATTAACCCATACAGTACTTAATAATTGAAGCCTGTGTGATTTAGAGCTCAGAATAGAAGTAAGTACAAAAATAGATTCTTTCCCCACTTTCCTTTGATTGTGCTCTGGATTGATTGTTATTCAGTTTAGAATCTTGACATTTAGGACTTTGTTCCAAGAAAGTCCAAGAATTATCAATAATTGCTGAATTCAATATCCTTTCCTCCTTACTTAAATTATTTGTCAATTAAGATGTTATCAGTGAAACTGAAATTTATTTGCACTTCATTAGAAGATTTGAGGAGCTATTTTTATTTCTACTCTGTAATGAAGACACTTAAAAATATGGAAAGAAATCTATACAAAATAAAATTTAATATATTCCCATAGTAGAGCCTGGATTTGAACCTAGAATGTCAGGTTCTGTAATTCATGTTCTTAGATGTTGGCCTAGAAACTCTGCTATTACAGCAAGGCAAGAGAGACTTTGTAAATTAGAGTTATACTGGAAATGTCAATATAAACCCATGATCTTTATTTTTAGAAAAAGATCATTTCTGTGTTCGTCCCTACAATAATTGAAACCTCCTCATCTCTTTTGTCACCCTGCTAGTCTTTAGTCATCCTGTGGGATAAGATAATGTTCAGCCTTTACTGTCCCATTTTGTTCTCTTATACTCATATCCTAAAAAGCATCCTTGGTAGGGTAGGTTATGAATGATTTCATTCCCTGGTCTGGGTAAAAATCAGGATGAGACTGAGACACCTTGTTAAAGACAGCAAGGGTGTTCCCAGTGTTTCTACGGGTAGAGCTAGAAAAGAATACTGTGTGACCCAGAAATTCCATTCATAGGCGCATTCCCTGGAAAATCTTCTGTACGTCTGCATCAGGAGGTGTATAAACAATGGTCATAGCATTGCCATTCTTAATAGCCCCAAACTAGAAGCACCAACTATCTACTGAAAGCAAAATGAATACTTAATTATTGGTATACAATAATTCAAATTAATGTACTATAGGTATAAACGAAAACATAGATTTAAAGAGGTAAGACCTGAAATAATGGATACACTTATATAGCAAACAATACTGCATGATACTGCTAAGGAATGCATATATGAAATACAGTAATAAAGGAAAATGAAGTTATCACATAAAATGGGACAATGGTTGGTTCTAGAGGTGACAGTGGAAGCAATGACCAGGTCAGGACACAGTGGAGGATTCCAGGTCGTGGCGATTTTCTTTGTCATGACTTGGGTTGTTCTGTGGCTATCTGCTTTATAATTAATTGTTGAACTGAACATTTACAATTTTTGCACTTTTCTACATGTGTGTTTTCTGATGTAATAAAGAAAAAAATGCAAATTCAAAATGTACCCATTTTAATAAAGACTGAAATCCAAAAACTAAAATTGACTGTAAAATGTGGTAGTAGAAACAAAAATACAGACTATTTAAAGAAAGAGGAAGACTTTTTGTTAGACGAGGCTAAAGGCTTGCTTCTCATTCTAAAGCAAAATTACAAAGAGATTGAAAGGAAAAAAACATGGAATAGTTTAACACGATCTGAGGAAAAGAGCAAAAAATAAAAGAATCTTACTTTTCTACAAATCACATGATAATACTGCTTGCTTTTAGATGAAGATTTAAAAGGCCAGTTTACTCTGAAGGCTGATTCACTAATTACTTTGAGACTGTGTCTGCTTTGCTGCACTGCACAGCTGCTGTGTTCGTTTGCTAGCGCTTCCAGAAGAAAGTGCCACCAAAGGAGCAGCTGAACAACAGAACTGCATTGCCTCACAGTCCTGGAAGCTAGAAGTTCTAGATGAAGGTGTTAGCAAGTTTGCTTCCTTCTAAGAGCTCCGAGGAAGAATCTAGTTACTGCCTCTCCCCTTGTGTCTGGCAATCTCTGACCCTCCTTGGCTTGTGAAAGCACCCCGGGATCCCTGCCTGCATCTCCGCTTGGGCTTCTCCTTGTGTCTGTTTGTCTCCACATTTCCCTGTTCTATGATGCTAGCAATCACCTTGGACTAGGGCCCACCCCAATGACCTCATTTTAACTTCACCACCTAGCTCCAGATAAGGATCACATTCTGAGGTACTAGGAATAAAGACTTCAACATATACACTTTGAGGGAAAACAATTCAACCCATAACAGCTTCCTTTTTTTTTTTCTCTACGTTTTCCATCTGGAAATCCCTTTCTCATCTGGTGTCAACTCAAACACATTCGATGATCCCTTTTCATTCTTTGCTCCTGTTCCCCACCTGTGTAATCATTGGTCTAACGCGCTTGTGTCAAATTCTGTGCATGTCGAATTAAAACAATTAAGCAACATTTTTTAGTCTCCACTAAATCTCTTCTTTTATCATTTACTGCTGTAGACAAGCAGGAAATTACTAAGAGATTTCTGAAATTTCCAAAAGATAGATCTATAGTAGAGGCAGGCTTCCAGATAAGGATTTTGCAGCTAATTAACATCTAAAGCTGATTCCTTCTTCTTCACTATGATGTTACTCTCACTATGTTCCTGTCTATTCTTTTTAATGATTTTATCTATACTTTCTACCTTAAATGTATTTCCTCATCTCAAATTCTTAGTGCTTATGAATTTAGCTATTTATTACCTATTCTTTTTATTATTGATTTTTCCTTATAATTTTAAAAATGCAGCAACCTACTTTTTCTTTTACTATCAGCAGCATGAACTCTTTCGAGCAACGTGTTTATTAACAGAGAAGATAGATAGATCTCTTTATCTGGTGCATGTTTGTGAAAAAGTAGGTGCAGTTTCCTCGCTGCTGTTGTTATCGTTTGGAAGAATGCTGTTAGGACTAGACCTTTACCTTGAAAACGTCACTACCAAAAACATAGTTTTAGTTACAAAAGTCAATGTACTGTTATCAAAAACCGTTCTTGAAAACTCTTCTTGACAAGTGTGTATATTCATGTTAACTGACAATAATAGGCTTCCACGGTTCCATACAACACTTCAGTGCACTGCCAGGTCCACTTAGGACTCCTATAGACTTTATAAAAATATAAAGAAATGGAATTTAACCACATGCATTTAAACTTGATCAGCATATCCCCCATATTTTCAAAATAAACACTATGATCTCTTCAGCCTCATGCAATTGGTTTCCATCTTGACTTGTTAGATAAAGCTAATTATCCTTTATGATATTGAAAATTTCACCAGAGTTAAAGTCCTTATCAAAGACATCAGACTTACTTAAACTAATATGTTCTTAAATGTGAAATATATTAATAATCTGTCATATTTTAAATTCTATGCAATGCTCCATTTTCTCACAGTGCCTTTATACAATATTTTCAAGCTTATATTAACGTTGTAATTCAGAATCTTGTTTAAATGGTTGAAACTACATTGCCTCTGGTGGAAAAATCATGTAAAAAAGATTTATTGCTGTGGAGGACCATATTGCCTATAAACCCTTGCAAATGGATTATATGAAAGTAAAAATCTGTAATGAATTTTGAATTCTGTAGAGAGAAGTACTGGGTCCATAGTAGATACACGACTGTTACATTTTTTCCGGTATTTCTCAAACTGTCTCTTGGGTTAATTAGTTGATCAAAGACTCGCAGAATAGTAGTCAGGTAAAAAAATTGGACTACTTAACAAAGTTCTGTGGCCTCCAGGTGACATTTATTACCTGTCTGACAGGATATATTTATTTCTTCATTTGTATCCCCAAATAAAAATAGTATAGAGTTCTCTTCAGCTCGTGCATTCTCTTATTGCATGCCCTTAAGATATAATGATATTCTAAATCAGTGTTGATGTCTGTTTAAAATTGAAAGTCATTTTTATATCTTATGTAGAGAGTAATGAAAAGCCCTGCCCCCAATTTCCCATAGTTCTCTGCGCTTTTGAATGGTCAACAAATGATGTAGGTGCTATTTTGTTAATTGTAATTTTTTTTCAGCATGTTCCTTAAAGTAAAAGCTTCTTAACATAATCAGTAATGTATAAAATTTATTCTGCTGAATCCTTGGTTGAGTTAAGAGAGCAAATTTCAAGGTATATGTTTCTTTACCATATTTTCTGGAAGGATCCCTATTAATCTATTTTTTATTAATAACTCATTTTCTGATATGAATCATCAGCTGTAAATATTTCTAATCTCGTTGAAATAGAAAATTTTTATCAAAATTATGTTTGTGGTTCTTTTTAGTCCTTATTCAGAAATGATTTGCCTTATGTACTATGTACATATTACGCTTCATAACACAAGACAGAATCTAAACCACAGTAGGAGGAGGACCATGGCGTGGCTTACTGTGAGGCACACAATTTCATTATAAGATTCTGTGAACCCTTCAAATGATATGTTCATTATCATAGATTAACAAGAGCAGCATAGCAGTATTCACTAATTTTATTACAGAGTGGTGTTAATCAGCAAGTATGAACGTGAAAGGACACGCAGTCTGCTCCAGCCTCTGCTGTTTGCTGGCTGTATGACACTGAGCAACCCCACTAATTCCTCGCAGCATCAATAGTCTCTGATAAAGTTAGAATGATAATACCTACGTTGCAACGTTAGTATCTTCAGTAAGATTATATGTGTATGTGTAAAAGATTGCATACATTATATGTAAATGTACCTAATAAATACTGGCTGGTATGGGAATATAAAATAGGATGGTTCATTTCCGGAATCTGTAGTTAGTTATTCACTTCTTCATGTAACGCATAGTTGTTGACTTCTCTCTATACATCAGATAGTCTGCCAGACACCAGCGATTCAATAATTCACAGGTCAGACATGGTTCCAGCCAACTGGAAAAGGGAAAGATGATGCTCTCAGGCACGGAATAAATAAGAGCAGGGATCTGAGTTGACTTCATGGTCTAAGATGTTGAAGGCGCTCAATGTATTCTGGGGCAAAGAAGTAAATACATATGAGTATGTACATCCTATCACAAAGAAACACAAAGTAACACAAAGAAAATGTGCCAAGGAGATGAAGCAATAGGGATATAGCCCCTCGGACCCCCATTTTAAATTTATTGCCTATTTAGAGAATGGAATGAGAATTAGAGTCTTGGTAAAAGAATTAGGAAGGCAAATCTTTAAGGTCAGTTACTGGAATACATTGATTTTAAAGCACATTTAAGCAATTAAATAGTAGTTATAGAGAGATTTTAGCAGACAAAATGGTATATTAACCTTTATGGCTTAGGGGGAATAGTTTAGTTTACTACAATCTACATGCATTAGATTGATCTGAAAGAACTAGCGTCCTCCAAAAGTGTTGGCAATTAGGGCATAATATATTTTATTTTAATAAATATTATGCAAACATGTGACTTTGGTCAAGTTATTTATCATCTCATTTCCTCACTTTTCTCAACAGTTTCTCACTGTTGTAAGGGTCAAATATGATTTTTAAAAACACTGTATAAATTCTAAGTGCTAGACATAAAATAGCTATTATGGTTATCTGATGAAGTTAGTATTTTATCTCAAGTTAAAACTATATAACACATTATCATGATATAGTGTAATTGACTTTAGAACACGATAAAGCAGGCATTTTTACCCATTTCTTGTACATTGAATCCAAGCTATGAGATGCCAGGCAATTAAACTCACGACCTTGATTGTGGAGATTATATCTATGTTGAATGCTGTTGTATAGGACAAATAAAAATCTAATATTATGTCTGGAATGTGGAGAAAGTTCAACAAACATCCAGATTTCATATCTTTTTCCCCAATCTTTATTCAATATATTGTTTATATTTTTTCACTACATATAGCTTTGAATCACTCTGATGTCATCTCTTTCTTATTCATATTTTATAATTATCTAAACTAAATTTATGCTATCTTTCTTATTGTGATGTGTGCTGATACTTATTATGGTTTCTTCTTAAAAGTATTAAGTTCTGACATTTCACCCCAATTACGTTTCTGAGCAATATTGTCTCAAACCTATTGAGTTATTATTTTTTGCTTTGCTTATGTTCAATAAAGGACTATCACAGGCAGTTATTTGTTGTCTCAGTTACTATGAAATTAAGAAGCCTCTTGGAAAACATCTAGCATTGTGTCCTTTGCTTATGCTTGACGGGAATCATTTTGTTAACTATTGTGTTATTTTCACTTCTCTTCATAATACCTTTATGAAAGCAAGTCCAAAGACATTTCATTGAAAGCTTTTTCCAACTTTTTTTCTTTTCTGGGGGACAATTAGGACATTTCAAAGAAGTAAAATGTCATTTTTCTGCTGTAAAATCTTCAGGTATACTAAATAATTATCACTCTTTATCATGGCTTTCTGATGCAAACTTACATTTTCAGCCTTTATCCCACTATATCTTTACGCATATATCTGAATCAAGCCAATTGGTGTACTCAGGTATCTCACACTCAGTCTGTATTTGCCCACTACTATATCTTTTAAAATGTTCCCTCCATGGGGCCAGCTCAGTGGCATAGTGGTGAAGTTTGTGCTCTCTGCTTTGGTGGCCCAAGGTTCACAGGTTGGGATCCCAGGCGCAGACTTATGGACAACTCATCAAGCCATGCTGTGGTGGTGTCCCGCATAAACTAGAGGAAGATTGGCACAGACGTTAGCTCAGTGACAATCTTCCTCAAGCAAAAAGAGGAAAATTGGCAACAGATGTTAGCTCAGGGCCAACCTTCCTCACACACTAAAAACATTCCCTCCTCATGTAGGACTTCCTTTCCCACTCATGCATAGTCATCGAAACTTTATTAAGTTTCTGCACTCAATTCACATCCTAAGATGACTAGATTTGCAGTCAATATGTTCAACTTATGACCTCTAATAGATTATAACATTCTGGAAATTAATAACATCATATGTAATTTTGCATTGTTAAGTAAGGAAAGGGTGAAGTGCTGGTATTTGGCAGTAATGAGTAAACATTTGTGAATATATGGAATGTTTCAATGAATAGTGTTGGCCTATATATTTTTTTTGGATACAATGGAAGTTTCAAAGACAAAATAAAGAAAATATTGAATGAAAAGAATTATTAATTAGGCTTACTGGAGGGTAAAGTACCAAATACCAAATAAATAATTGAATGAAATTTTAGCTGTCCAAATGGTTTCTCTGATATGAGAGAGACAGTTTCTCTTTACCTTTGGGTTATGCCAATATAAATGCTGTCAGTTCAAAACAAAGCTTACAAAATGAGAGTACAGAGTGACATAAGCATCATGGCAGCCCAGGACTTCCCTCATTTTGTCCTCTTTTTAACAACTAAAATTTGGCATCCACCCAAGAACAAAAGTATCTCTGTGGGAATCATGGGATCTTGCCCCAAACACCAAGGGAGCAGGATGAGTCTTACCTACCTGTGCGTTGGCTAATAAGCAGATAGACCACAGAGGGTGTGGGCTGTCGAACTGCCAGAAGCCTATGAACCAGCTTTGGCCACTCTTGGCCACAGTCTAACAATACCTGGAAAATGCTGACTTGAGCAGAAACCCATGGATGAGAGGGCCTTTGTAGAGGTCCAGGTTTCCAGAGAAATTCCAGGAATAATAATAACAATAATGATGATAATAATGATAATACATATATATATATATATGAGTTTGGATACATTGGAATGGGTAAGAGCGACTTTACCAGCATCACCCCTTCCCCAAGGTGGCATAGCTTAGAGAAACAGAAAGCTGGAGATCTCTCCCGCGGGAGACAAGGGAGAGCAATAAGTAGTACCTGCTTTCCCAGCTGTGCAGGGCACTGCTACAGAAGCTCATGTATCTCTCACAGCACCTAGAGTGTTAAAGTCAGAGCTCCATGACTGGGAGGAGGGAGAAGCTCAGGAAAGAGGAAGACAGGAGTATCAGAGAGCATTAAAGGGATGTGGTCCCTGCTGACTCTGACCTGGACTCCGGCAGGAGCCTGCCCACAAGCCACTGGGAAAACTTCACCCAAAGATCCTCCCAACTAGACTGAAGGCACCCCAAGAACTTGATGCCAAACTCACATCTCCCTGGACGCCGTGGCTGGCTTCTTGTGTGCACTCTAAGGGCAGTGGTGAGGGTGAGCTTGGATAGACAGGGCGTATGCACAGAAAACAGGCCAGGGTCTGCAGGCAAGGGAGAAACCACAATGTTGAGTGGGAGTGCCACCATTGGAAAACAAAAGAGAGGTTTCCAGCAGCTCGCCTGGTGTGTCATAAGACAGAAAGATGTCAGACAGGTTTAAGAATTCTGCTACAAGAGGGAATAAGAATTGTGGAGCAGGTGTATGCATACAAGGCCAGAGAAAGCATCAGAATATACAGCAGGACCAATGAAAGTACCTCTACTTGAAGGCAGCTAGTAAAGACTGAAGGAGCTGACTGCTACTTCAAATGCGAAAGCAGCAATGAAAACTCCAAGGAATATGAGGAATCAGGGAAACATGGCATCTTCAGAGATCACAATGATTCCCCAGTAACCAAATCCAATAAGATAGAAATCTGTGATTTAAGTGAGAAAAAATTCAAAATAGATATTTTGAGGAAATTTAAAGCTACAAGAAAGCACAGAAAGACAACGAAAATCAGGAAAACCATACATGAAATAAAAGAGAAATTTAACAAAGAGATAGAAATCATAAAAAAGAAAAAACAGAAATCCTGCAGCTGAAAAATTCAGTGAATGAAATGAAGACAGCAATATAAAACATTAACATAAGAACAGAGTCAGAAAAAAGAATCAGTGAGTTAGAGGATAGGAATTTTGAAATAACTCAGTCAGAGGAAAACAAAGAAAAAAGATGAAAAAGAGCAAGGAAAGCCCCACGTGATATGTGAGACATCATTAAAGGAACCAGTAACAGAAGGATTTGAGTTCCTGAAGGAGAAAAGAGGGAGAAGAGGGTAGAACACTGATTCCAAGAAAGAAGGGCTGAGAACTTCCCAAACCTGGGAAAAGATTGGACATCCGAGTTCCTTAAGATAAAATATCACCTCCTTATTTCAATCCAAAACAACCTTCTCCAAGGCATATTATAATGAAACTAACAAAATCAAAGACAGAGAGAATCCTAAAAGCAGAAAGAGAAAAAAAAATATTGTAACCTACGAAGGAGCCTCCATTAGACTATCGGCAGATTTCTCAGTAGAAGCCATAAGACCAGGAGACAGTGGGATGATATATTCAAAGTGCTCAGAGAAAAACATTGCCAGCCAGGAATACTCTATTGAGCAAAGTTCTCTTTCAGAAATGAAAAAGAAATAGACTTATTCAGACAACTAAAGCTGAGGGAATTCATCACCACTAGACCCGCCATACAAGAAATACTGAAAGAAATTCTTCAAACTGAAATGAAAAGATGCTAATTAGTAACGTGAAAATATACAACACATGGGTAAAGGTAAATACAATCAGATTCAGAAAATGCTAATTCTGTAATATGATGGTCTATTAACCTCTTAAATATAGGATAAAAGTTAAAGCAAAAGAGCAGTAAAAATAGCTACAGCTACCATAACTTGTTAAGAAGTACACTTACAAATGAATAAGTTCTGGGGATCTAATGCATAGCATTGTGATTATAGTCAATAACACTGTGCCATATACTTGAAAGTTTCTAAGAGACTAGATCTTAAATGCTATCATCACAAAAAAGGAATAATAATTACGTGATGTGATATTATTATGTAATGTGGTATTAACTAATGTTATGGTGGTAATCATATTGTAATATATAAGTGTATCAAACCAACAAATTGTACACCTTAAACTTACACAATGTTATATGGCAATTATACCTTAAAAAATAAAAATAAGAAATGAGAGCACAATTAATGTACCAAAAACAAGTGAAAGTTATAGCTGGAAATGTGAAAAGGCAACTACTACCTAAGTAAGATTAAAATTATAACTCTTCTTTGTCAAAAAACAAAGGTCAGTGGCCAGTCCTGTACCTGAGTGGTTAAAGTTCCGTGCATTCTGCTTCAGCAGCCCGAGTTTGTGAGTTCGGATCCTGGGCATGGATCTACTCTACTCATCAGCCATGCTGTGGAACTAACAGAGGAATACTGGCACAGATGTTAGCTCAGGGCTAATCTTCCTCAAGGGAAAAAAAAATAGGAAGATTGCCTATGGACGTTAGCTCAGGGGGAGTCTTCCTCACCAAAAAAAAAAAAAAAAGCACCCCGACAAAAGTCAGTGTTCACAAATGTTCCCCTTAAATTGCATATGAATACAAACTGTTGTGTTTGGCATGTCCTACCTTCCTTATTAGTGTGTCTCATTAATATAATTTGCACTAAATGATAAAATGTTTAAATTCATTTTCTTTTATTATTGCCTCTAAAATATCTATAGATTGAGCAATCCCTGAATGAATGCCCAAAGTCTTTCACTGAGGCTAATTTTATGGTTTAAATAGGGCTCACATTTGCTTTTCAGGTAACTTAAATAGTTACTTAGACATGAAATGAGTTGGCTGTTTCCACATAGCTATTCTTTGCAGATGGACACATTAAGACTAGAGTAAAGCACCAAACTCAGGGTCTAAGACAGGTAGTACCTTCATCTAACTAGGACGTAGATCTACGAGTGGCGATTAGCCTGGACATGACTCAATTCTGCTAGAGATCACCTGAATTTTCTTAGCCCTTTAGGAAATTTCTAAAGTCCATGCAACTTCAGAGTCTTCTACTGGGATTTTGGAGGGTGTCAAAAATTTATATTATGATTGTGACATGTTAGTTATTCTGATTCCTCATCTTACAATATTATACTAGTCTATTAAGAAATCAATTAGATAAAATGTATAGTTTCAGATATGTAAACCAGGAGACTCAGACATTCTGTTGCAAAATTACATACACTGTCAATTTTGTAAAGTTTCACAATTAAAAGTATGACTTCTAGAAATAAAACGTGCGAGACTGTACTTTCAGAAACATCAAGGGGTTTTAAATTAAGACTTTATTGTTTGAGTGCAGTTAAAAGTTCACAGCAAAATTGTGAGGAAGGTGCAGAGATTTCCCCCATCCCGCCTGCCTTCACACACGCCTAGGCTCCCCCATTATCAACAGCCCCACCAGAGGGGTGCACCTGGTATGACTGGCAAACCTACATTAACACATCCTAATCACCCTAAGTCTATGGTTTACCTTAGGCTTCACTGTTGGCATCGTACCTTCTGTGTACATTCTGAGGGTTTGCATAAAATGTTTAATGACATGTATCCATCCTAAAGTATCATACAGAATATTTTCACTGCCCTACAAATAATCTGTGCTTGGCTTATTCTTCCTCCCCCACCTTCGTTCCCCATCCCGTGACCCCTAGAAACCACTGATGTTTTTACTGTCTCCATCGTTTTGCCTTTTCTAGAATGTCATGTAGTTGGAATCATACAGTACATAGACATTTCAGATTGGCTCATTTCACTTAGTAATAGTCATTTAAGGTCCCTCCATGGCTTGATAGCTCATTTGCTTTTAGCACTAAATAATAAACCGTTTTCTAGATGCACCCCAGTTTATTTATCCATTAATGTACTGAAAAACATCTTGTTTTCCTCCAGGTTTCAGAAATTATGTATAAAGATGCTTTAAATGTTCATGTACAGGTTTTTGTGTGGACATAAGTATTTAACTCCTTTGGGCGAACACCAAGGAGCTCATTTGATGGATCTTATGGGAAGGGTATGTTTAGTTTTGTAAGAAATCTCCAAACTGTCTTTGAAAGTGGCTGTGCCTGTCTTCATTCCCACCAGCAATGCGTGAGAGTTCCTGTTGCTCCACATCATCGTCAGCATTCAATGTTGTCAGTGTTCCAGATTTTGGCTATTGGAATAGGTGTGTAGCGATATGTCATTGTTGTTTTAATTTTCATTTCCCAGGGGAGATAGGACGTGGAGCATGTTTTCATATGCTTATGTGCCTCCTGTGTATCTTCTTTGGTGAGAAGTCTCTTCTTGTTTTTGGCCCATTTTTTTAATGGAGTTGTTTGTTTTCTTACTGTTGAGTTTTAAGAGTTCTTTGTATATTTTGGATGAGTCCTTTATCAAACACGTCTTTTGCAAATATATTCTCTCAGCCTGTGGCTTGTCTTCTCGTTCTCTTGATATTGTCTTTTGCAGAGCAGAAGTTTTTAATTTTAGTAAACTCTACATTTCATTATTTCTTTCTTGGATTGTGTGTTTGATATTGTGTCTAGTAAGGCACTGACATGCCCAAGGTCATCTAGGTTTTCTGCTATGTTATCTTCTAGGAGTTTGATAGTTTTGCATTTTATATTTAGGTCTATGATCCATTTTGAGTTAATTTTTGTGAAGGGTATATGGTCTGTGTCTAGATTCATTTTTTTTTTTTTTGCATGTGGATGTCCAGTTGCTCCAACACCATCTGTTGAAAAAATTATCTTTGCTCTATTTTATTGTCTTTGCTCCTTTGTCAAATATCAATCGACTATATTTATGAGAGTCTATTTCTGGTCTCTCCTTTGTGTTCCATTGATCTCTTTGTCTATTATTTTGCCAATACTACACTCTCTTGTTTACTGTAGCTTTATAGTAAGTCTTGCCATTGAATAGCATAAGTCCTCCAACTTTGTTCTTGTGTTGGCTATCCTGGGTATTTTGCCTCTCCATTCAAACTTTAGAATCAGTTTGTTGTATCCATAAAATAACTTTCTGGGATTTGAGTTGGGATTGCATTGAATTTAAAGGTAAAGGTGGGAAGAACTGACATCTGACAATATTGAGTCTTCCTATCCGTGAACATGGAATCTCTTTTCATTTACATAGTCCTTTTTTAATTTACTTCATCAAAGTTTAGTAGTATTTCTCATTTAGATCTTGTTAATATTTTGTTAGATTTATACCTAAATACTTTATTTTTGGGGGTGGTCATGTAAATTTTTTGTTTCTTTGGTGAGGAAGACTGTCCCTGAGCTAACATCTGTGTTAATCTTCCTCTATTTTGTATGTAGGATGCCGCCACAGCATGGCTTGACAAGTGGTGTGTAGGTCTGCACCTAGGATCTGAACTTGCAGGCCCTGGGCCACCAAAGGAGAGTGCACAAACTTAACCACTCTGCTAAGGGGACTGGCCACTGGTATTATGTTTTTTTAATTTCAAATCCCATTGCTGGTATATAGGAAAGCAATTGACTTTTGTATGCCAGCCTTGTATTCTACAACCTTGCTATAATTGCTTATTAGTTCCAGGAAATTTCTGTCCATTATTTCAGATATTCTACAAAGATAATCATGTCATCCATGAACAAAGAGAGTTTTATGTCTTATTTCCCAATCTGTATGTCTTTTATTTCCTTTTCTTGCCTTCTTGCTTTAGTAAGAAGTTCCATGATGATGTTGAAAAGGAGTTGTGAGAGGGGACATCCTTGCCTTGTTTCTGCTCAGTGGCAAAGCTTCAAGTTTCTCACCTTTAAGTATGACATTAGCTACAGAGGTTTTATAGATATGCTTCACCAAGTTGAGGAAATTCCCCTCTGTTCTTAGTTTACTGAGAGTTTTTATGATGAATGGGTGCCAGATTTTGACAAATGCTTTTTCTGCATCTATTGATATGATCATGTGATTTTTCTTTTTTAGCCTGTTGATATTATGGATTACATTAATTGATTTTCAACTGTTAAACCATACTTACATACCTGGGATAAATCTACTTCATCATTGTATGTGATTCTTTTTATACACCATTGGACCAATTTGCGAATATTTTGTTGAGGATTTTTGCATCTATGTTCATGAAAGATATTGGTTTGTAATTTTCTTTTCTAGCAATGTTTAGTACAGTTTCGGTATTAAGGTGATTCTGGCCTGACAGAAGGAGTTAGAAAATATTGAATAATGATTAGGGAAAAAGACATGAAATCTGGATATTTGTTGAACTCTCTCCACATTCCAGACATAATATTTAATGTGGGCACCTAACTGAGCTTCTAGAGGGAAATTGCACAATACTGTGGGGGTCCCCCTGTGACGGGTCCCCCTGGAGTTTTACAGTCTCAGACGTGCCCCCACTGAGCCTCTAGCAATATATGAATTAGAGTCCAGCTTCTCCTATTCTGGTTCTCAGGAGGTTTCTGCTCATAATCTCTGTCCCTGTCACCTGTCATTCCCTGTATTCGCCTCTCTGTCTCTCCAATTTGGGGGCAGTAGTTTGCTCTGTGTCCTCCCCTCTCTTATGGGTCTAGGAAGAGCTGTTGATTCTTTACTCTGTTCAGTTTTTTAATTTATTGTTAGAATGGAGTGGCGACTTCTAAACTGCTTTATGCAGATCCAGAAACCCCTCTGGGTGTTTTTTAGATGTAAATATATGTAATGCATAACTTCTTTTCATGAAAAATAAATATCAAATGACTTTTTTTATATTCATATATAAATATTAAAGAGGCTATGTGTGCATGTGTGACTAATCTCAATTCTGACTTAAAAGGAAGCTTAAACTAGAAGATCTTTTTATTTAATGATAACTATTCTGCCTTGGGACAGATAATCCTAGTTTGAATAGAAAAATTACTTTAATCCATAGTGCCAGTTAAAAAACAAAAGGCCTTACTATTCGAACTTCCCATACTTCAGATGAAACTGGAGCATATGGAAGGAACAATAGATGGATAGATGGGTAGGTAGGTAGAGGATAGAGAGCAGCTGAATAGGTAGAAATACAAAGGGCATTGATCACAAGGGAAAACAATAATAGATAGTCACAGGAGAAAATAACTGGATATTCTATTCCTGCACTTTTTTATCTTCAAACTAAATTATGGAGGTTAATATATTTTATTTTCCCAATGATTTAAATTTTAAATCAAACTATTTGTTCTGCATATAAATGTTTCCTTTGTTAATATATCTATTGTGGCATGATCAAAAAGTTATTCATACACATATTTTAAGGAAAATATTCTATTGAAGCCATTGGTTCATTTTACCTAAATTCCAAAACAATTCTGTCTTACAAAGAAAAAAAAATAAAGCAGTATGTATACTTTTAAAATGAATGGATGACAATTTTATGTTCATTTATTATTCAGGACAACCAATTTAAATATTTAGTAAATAAGGGCTTCAGAGGCTAAAGGTTTTATTGCACAGGCAATAGCCATAATTTCTGAAATCTTGAGAGATTTCTTGGTGATAAACGCACTATAAAAGTTCATATATAATGGTAACAGAAAACAGAAATGGATAGTTGAAGGTTATAAATGTACTCACAAGTCCTTACACTGCACAAGAATGTAGAAATGGAATTCTTGTGAATGGTTTTATTTTCTAATCATCAATTTTTCCTGATTATTATTATTTAGAACTTAACTTTGTTTTGCATGAACATCAACCACTCCTTTCTCTGTCCTATTCATCCATAATTTCTTTCCAAAAAAACCACCATTAAAAGAAGGTCTACATAGGAATTCTAATTCTTAGCTACACTTGTGCGAACGCACGCCTGAGACTTAAACTATGCAATGAAGAACTCGAATTTTAGCCAGTGCAATAAAGATTGTAAAATTCTACTTCTACATTGAATGTCTGATATGCATCACGCACTATGCAATGTCCTGAGGGATAAAGATGAACCTGACTTTGAGGGGCCTATATTCTATTTGGGAGACAGAAACATAAACAAATAATTATCATATAATGTAATAAGTGAATAACAGCATAATAAACCAATTGCTATCAATGGAACAGGATAAAATGGGTATTGAGTGATCTCTACAGAGTTTTCAGAGTTTCAAGCCAAGGGTGATTCTTGCATTAGTCCAGGGACCACTAAGGAGAGAAGATGGAAATCACTCCAGGCAATGGATCAACCAGATAAAAACCAAAACCATAAAAGTGTACTACATTTGCTTACATAAATTTTTCAGTGTCACCTAGTGGTTATTCTAAAGTTTAATGGAGAGATTCTTTCTTATATAAGTAACTAAATCTTCTGGTAATTTATTTAGATTACACAAGCTCTCACTGTGATTCTGCAGTTCATAATCAGGTAATATGACTCTCTAATTTAGATCCACTATTTATTATTATGAAAGATGATACTAATGGGATTATTTTTCATGTGTAAATGTTGTGGAGACAGAAAAAAAAACAGCCATTTGGTTACAACCCATAGTGACATAAGTTATGCTTCAGTCACCCAGACTGTGAGCTGTTTATGCAAGGATAAAAATTGTTCATAATTCTGTGGGAGATATGGTGCCATACAATGTGTTTAGGTATATATGTATAGTGTTTAGGTTTCAATTCTAAAACAATGATACTGCTAGTCTTGTAGAGTTGAGTGGACAGAAAATGGCAAGAGTTAGTAAGCTTTGTTAAGAGGCTTAAAAGTTACTCCTCAGGCAAGGGAAACAAATGAAAAAATACACAAATGGGACTTCATCGACTAAAGAGCTTCTGCACGGAAAAGGAAACCATCAACAAAACAAAAACACAACCCACCAACTGGGAGAAAATATTTGCAAATCATATATCTGATAAGGGGTTAATGTCCAAAATATATAAAGAACTTATACAAGTCAACAACAGAAAAACAAACCTGATCAAAAAATGGGTGGAGGATATGAACAGATATTTTTCCAAATAGTTAACAGGCACATGAAAAGATGTTCAACACTACTAATTATTAAGGAAATGAAAATCAAAACAACAATGAGATATCACCTTATCCGCATCAGAATGGCTATAATTAACAAGACAAGAAAAAACAAATGTTGGAGGGGATGTGGAGAAAATGGAACCCTCACACATTGCTGGTGGGAATGAAAACTGCTGCAGTCACCGTGGAAAAAACCGTATGGAGATTTCTCAAAAAAAGTAAAAACAGAAATATCACACAACCCAGCTACCCCACTGCTGAGTATCTATCCAAAGAACTTGAACTAAACAATTCAAAGAGATTTATGCACCCCTATGTTCATTACAGCATTATTCACAATAACCAAGACATGGAAGCAACCCAAGTGCCCATCAATTGAGGAATGGATAAAGAAGATGTGGTATATATTTACAACAGAATATTACTCAGCTATGAAAAGGACGAAATTGTTCCATTTGCAACAACATGGATGGATCTTGAGGGTATTATGTTAAGTTTAATAAGCCAGACAGAGAAAGATAAACACTGTGTGATTTCACTCTTATATGGAAGATAAACAAACACATGGACAAAAAGAACAGATTAGTGGTTATCAGAGGGCAAGGAGGTTGGGAGGGTGGGCATAATGGGTAAAGCGGCCAAACATATAGTGACTGACAAATGATAAGGTACAGCTGAAATTTCACAATGTTATAAATAATTATGATCTCATAAAATAATTTTTAAAAAGTAGGAATACCATATGATCCAGCTGTTCCACTTGTAGGTATTTACCCAAAGAATATGGAATCATTAGTTCAAAAAGATATATGTACTTCAATGGTCACTGCAGAATTATTCGCAATAGGCAAGACTTGGAGACAACCCAAGTGCCCATCAATGGGTGAATGGATAAAGATGTGGTGTGTAGTGAATGGCTAAAGAAGATATATATACACACAATAGAATACTACTCATCCGTAAAAAAGACAAAATTGTTTCATTTGCGACAACATGGTTGGACCTTGAGGGTATTATGCTAAGCGAAATAAGTCAGACAGAAAAAGATAAATACCGTATGATTTCGTTTATATGTGGAAGATAAACTAATAATCAAAAACACAGATAAGGAGAACAGATTGGTGATTACCAGAGGGGAAGGAGGTGGGGAGAGGGCAAAAGGGATAAAGGGGCACATACGTATGGTGACGGATAGAAACCAGACTATTGGTGGTGAACATGATGCAGTCCATACAGAAGCTGAAACACAATAATGTAAACCTGAAATTTACACAGTGTTAAAAAACAATGTGACCTCAATAAAACAAAAAAAAGTTGCTCCACTTGAGGGCTTCATTCCACATCTTCCATCCTTCTCCCCTCACTCATGTCATTTTTTGTTTTGTCATTCTCAATGCCTTTCATGGAGTATAATTTAAAATATGCTGAAATTAGTTAATAGTAGTTTATTATGTGATAGGTGCTGTTTTAACTATGTTACCTGCTATAATTTATCTAACCCTTACAACACATGACATAGCTACTCCTTCCATTTTGAAGTTGAGAAAACAGGTACAGAGAATCCTTGTTTTGTCTGAAGGAGCATAATTTTAACAGTTTATTGATCGATCATCACTGTCATTCACTTTCAGATTCACTGTGTCGATTGCTGTGATTTTCACGGGCACCATCAAGCCTTTGAGTGGAATCATATCTGATATAAGTAATTAGCAGTTATGTTAAATATAATGAATTTTTATGCTATAGTGAGTTTTGCTAAGATAAAGAAATCTATTTAATGTGTAGGAATTATAGACCTTCAGTTTTACCCAAATATTTAAGAAAATGCAGTATGATAAAGGGGTAAAAAAATATTTTGCAGTAATACAGTGCACCTGAAATAATGGTAAACTTTGTTTAAAACAAAGTAAAAATGTGAATGTCAAACATTTACATTGCTAAAGGTTATCAAATGAAGGAAGCTAAAATATGATGCAATGTCAAGATCGTAAGAAACTTTATTTATCTACCTGAACCATGCATTGAGGGTTGAAACTATTCACCCCCACACACAATCAGAGATGTGACAAATAATTTTCTGGTAACTTTTCAGGGAACTCATTGTTCTTGGTGTTGAGCCATGATCTTTTTATTCGCATCTTAGGCCACTACATCCGAAGGAAAATCTTCTGTAGGCAGAAAATGGAGTCCACTCTGAAGTAAGTTTAAGAACAGAAATCAGAATGACATGGATGAGCTAGAAAATGATAAAAAAAAAAAAAAGTTATCAGTGAAGAAAAGAATACATATGACAAATATGAAAGAAAATGAGAAGAGGATTAAGAGGATTACTAAGCAAAGCTGAGTTCATAAAAGGCTAAAGTAACAACAATAAAAAAATTGCTGTATAGAATGGTAGAGAATGCCAAAATATATACAGGGATCCGAGCAGCACACGATATTCACCTTGTGTGTACCTATAGCTAGTAGATCTTTAATTATTAACTAATTATCTATCAGCTAATTACTATTTTGTTATTAACTATTAGCTCTACTGCTAATTTTCATATGATTATTTTATATAAAGCTATTTTGTTATAAACTCAGACTTCCTATATTTATAAAGTGCGTGAAAAACAATGTCTGTTTCAATTATCTTTATGTGTTGATAACAACCTTGGTTTATAATCCAATCCTTGTTAATTTATGGTTTAAGTGATCAGATGATGTTAACATTTAGTTTGGCTTTGATCTTACAGTTCTCTGCAGACATAGCAGAGTATGGCAGTTCAACCAGGTTAAGTAAAGGTAATGTCCGCATTGCTACTCAAGTACATAATTATCAGTACCTGTAAAATATTGTAGAGATGGGGCCGGGCCCGGTGGCACAATGGTTAAGTTCGCACGTTCCGCTTCTCGGTGGCCTGGGGTTCGCCGGTTCAGATCCCGGGTGCGGACATGGCACTGCTTGGCACGCCATGCTGTGGTTAGTGTCCCACATATAAAGTAGAGGAAGATGGGCACGATGTTAGCTCAGGGCCAGGCTTCCTCAGCAAAAAAGAGCAGGACTGGCAGTAGTTAGCTCAGGGCTAATCTTCCTCAAAAAAAAAAAAAAAATTCTAGAGATGGCTGTGATCCTAATAATTTTAAAGAAATTTTAACAAACAAAAAATATTCTCTCAAAACTTGAGACTGGGCCAAAACTAGACATTTTATTTTTAAATGCATATTTTTGTTGTGTCTTTGTTTTGGAGAATAAACTTTTATAAAGAGATATATTGATTATTTGCGGTATGTACAAAAACCGGAGTTTTTTCACTGCTGAGAGTACTGTTGAAGTATATATGTTTCCTGGTTTTTTTGAGTGGATCCTAATGAGTGATTTCCAGACTCAGTGCTATGTTATTGATGAAAGAAGCCTTTCAAAGCAAAATAAATACTTATTGCATGTTTTATTTCTGAAAGAATTTATAAAATAATCGCATATTTTAACTTTCCAAAGTTACCTCAAGATAATATCTTCTAGGAATAACTATTTTCATTCAAAAATGTAAAACACAAGAGTTCTAATTTTGGAATAAGAAATTCTCTAGCTGATTATAACAATGCAATAACGTGAGCAAGCCACGGTGTGGGACCAGATACATCAGTTATAAGAACCAGCATTGACGTTGAAGTGCTCTAGAAAAAGAAAGGCTGAGCCTCCAACTGTCTAAGGGCCTCCAATGTCAGCCCAGGTAATTAGAAAAAGAAATGTGGGGATACAAAATTACTCTAGGATTACTACTGGGATTTAGCTGATTTGGGGAGGGGACAATTCCTGTCTGGGTGCCTCCTGCCGGAAGCATGGGAGCTAAGGACTCAAGTGATTTACGGAAATTCAGGGACTTTGCTTATGTGGCTAAATGGTGTGATACTTACAGCTTGCTAGTTTCCCTGAGGTGACAAGCCAATGTGGGATAACAACTTTTAGAAGGCTCTCCTCTTGGTTTCGGAGGCTTTCTTGTGCATCTGCCACACCCTAGTTGCCCACTGGTGACCACTGTTGAGACCAAGGCAAATAGGGAAACAAATACGCCTCCTCCATAGGCAATTTGCCCTAAGTTCATTTTGCTTGTTTACTTGATTTGCAGAGGTCATAGCATCAACACTAAAATCTGGGTCACATTTTTAAGAGTTATATGACAATACAATTGAAGCTATAATCCTAATTTACATCTTATTAAAAAAGATGACACTGCTGTACATTTTAAAATGGGAAAATATTTCATATATCAGGTTTTAAAATTTTTATCTGGGAAGAATTTTATATTTGCAAAAAAATTGTAAATTTAATGCAGAAATTCTTGTATACCCTTCAATCTATTTTCCTTAATGTTAACATCTTACATTTCATGGTAACATTGCCAATACTAAGAATGAACATTAGTATAATACTACTAACTAAACTAGAGACTTTATTAAGATTTCACTAGATTTTACATTAATACCATTTTTCTGTCCCAGTATATATTCCAGGATACCACAATGTATTTAGACACATCAGTAATTTTAAGTTCCTTTTGACTTTCATGAAATTTTAGTCCAATTTACAGTCTGAGTTTATGAACTACATCCTCTCCAGGCCAAGCTGAATTTCAGTTCCGTGGTACCAGATAGTCTTGTCAATTTAAACCGTACATTTTACTCATGTTCGAATATCCTGATGAGTGATGAAGATGATTTTTCTACGCCATGGGTAAAAACATATTTCATCCATTTTTAGGTAATACATCTGGAGTTTTCCTATTGATTTCTTATTTTTAAGCTATTTTTATATAAAAATACACAGAAGTGCTTGAAGTCAAAGATATTTCAATTTATATGAGATTGTTTTCCCTTTTCTCTAGACATTTTCAAGTTCTCTGGAAAGAAAGAGTTTAATTTAATTCTATTAAATGGTTTAACTGATCGAGGGGAAAAAAAGTGTTTTTCCTGTTTTTTCGCTTGTACTACAAATCTCCACATTCCTCTCTCATCTCAAATTTGCCTTTTTCATGTTCTCATCTGGTGTTGCTGAAATCAACATTGATGCATTTTCTGAGATACAAACACATTATATCATCCCAACTCTCCTGCATTCCTTCCTCCATCTTTGATCATCACCGAACATCTCTAGTCAGTTATTTGTGATTCCAGCTCAAAGTTTTACCCATATCTAAACCCTCATCACAGGAGAGTTTAGATGTGGGTCTTTGTTGCCTCAGTTCAATCTTTCTTGTGTCTTACCTAGATGAGCTCAACAAACTCCTGCTCTGATTTCCTGGCATTAAATCACTCAACTCAGGCCTCTTTCATAATTTCCAGAGTGAAGAGAATAAAGCAAAGTGAACAGATAGTGAAATGGTGCGTTATATTTTAGATAGTATAATCCATACAGATTTATCTGATGAGGGGACATTTGACCGAAGACCTGAAGAAAGAACCTAAGTGAAATTTACAGATTCCTAGGGAAATACATTCTAGGCATTGCATTTAGGACTCTCCAAAGGCCTTGGGGGTCTACTGGGCATTTAAGGAATTCAACGAGCCGGTATGGCCAAAGCACAAATGTGCAAGAAGAGGAGTAGGAAGTGGAATCTGAGAAGACAGGACGGGAGCAGGGGGCACAAATCATCAAAAGGTTGAAGGAAGTGGTAAGAGTTTGTGGTTTTCCTCTTGGTAAGATGGGAAGCCATAGTAGGGATGTAAGCACAAGATAACATGATATAAATTACATATAATACAATCACTGTGGCTGTTTTATATGTTAAAGGTGGGTAAAAGTGGAAGAGGCAATTCTGAGAAATGTTCAGATTCTCTTTCTCAATCTGCACTGATTTGATGGGAAAAGAAAGCTTGTGTGCTGAAGTCCTAAGATTTATCTTACTAACTCTTATGTGTGCAGTTGTTCAGAGGAGAATAGCTGGGGAAATGCCTGAGTATAGTTAGAATAATATGCAGAAAATGGTGCTTAAAGTCATAGGGTTTGAGGAGACTCCAAAAGGAATGAAGAGAAATCCAAAGATTGATCCATTTAGAGTACGAGTTCAGATGATGGAAGAGAACCTTGCAGTATTGCTGTTCCTGTGGTGACTGAAACAGAGAATAGGGTTGATGGGATTTGTGTCATTGGTGCC
Organism: Equus asinus; assembly: GCF_041296235.1. NCBI lineage: Eukaryota > Metazoa > Chordata > Mammalia > Perissodactyla > Equidae > Equus > Equus asinus. Next base: position 5,644,280 of record NC_091797.1, on the reverse strand, counting down.
TAGTACAACTTGTGGTTTCAAGCTCGTGAGTAGTGGTGAGGGAGCAGAAATAAAGGAAGGAGTTTTGCCAGGAGCACATAGAGGTGGGTGGACTGCCCTGAGCATTGGCTGAAGGTTATGCAGAGACCAGCGGTGGTCAGCCCCAGTTGAACAGGAAGGCTTCTGTGGATCTTCAGCTCAGTGACTCCAACAGCAGTGTTAAGATTGGTGAAGGAGCTGGCTCAGACTCTCCTCCCCTCCCTTACCTGGCAACTCTTAGCAATCTTAGTAGGCTCTTTTCTATTTTCCTTTCTCTGGTCCCAATTGTTCCTCAGGGCTATGTTTTTTGTCTTATTGTGTATAAAACCTTTATACCATCTCTATTTCCATGGCCTCATTTTCCACCTTGATACTTAGAACTTCCAACATGTATCTTTATTTTAGATTTTTCTGCTAATCTTGACCTTATATCTATCAAGGGATGACTCATAATACTACTAAGAAAATGTGTTTAAAATGAACTGCTTCCTGCAAATCATTAAATAAAAGACAGAACACACACTTTGAAGATGAAAAAAAATTTGAACACATATATATCACAAAAAGGGTATCCAAATGACTAATAAGTATGTAAAAAAGATTCAAAACTTCATCCTTCCAGGAAAATGCAAATTAGAACCATATTGGATAAGCTACTACAAATTCAACAGAATGGCTAAAATGGAAAGATGGTAAATTCAAATGATGTCAAGAATGTAGGGCAATTGGTACTCTTGTATGTTGCTGGGAGGAGTTTAATTTTTCCATGGGATGAAGAAACATAGTTTAAGATCTCGACCTAACAAAAAAACACTAAGAGGGAATGGGTAACTCTGAGTGTAAAATGACGTCTACTGGGTGGATTTTCCTTTTGAGTTTTCAGTCTTTACACTTAATTCTTATACAGAAAATAGGAATGATTTCAGTAGGCGTCCAGAGACGCAAGTAAAGTTAAAAAGATATATAAATGTACATGCCCAAAATCATTGTAATTTATCTAAATTCTGAAACTTTGAGAATAAGTGATGATGTTGAAATTTTTCATAATTTAACGATAGAGGGATGCGAAGGCTAGGTTCCTCCCAAACACTTCCCCTCCAGTGGCAGATTTATTGTATGTAATGACTTCAAGTCATTAGAGGTGCTTCAGAGTTTCACACAAAGAGACCAAGGCAGCGTACCCGTCCACAGTTAATGATGATACGATGACGATGATGATGTCATTCAAGCAATTGGAAAAATAATTTAGAATAGTTAAATTAGCACTCTGTCATTACAGGAAATTCTCAAGAATAGTAGGAAAGCTTCTGGACATTTTTCACATGCACTATAAGGTGTACATAATATCACCCTAATAGCATATAATTTAGAGGGCCAATGGAAATGCCACAGACTTATATGGCTGGTGGCGATTACTAAAGGTCATCTGGTCCATATTCTCCTTCCTTTAGGAAAACTTATACCTAAATCTTCCCAGATGACTCATTTCTAAAAATACCCTGAGGTTCGCTGCCCTCACTATAAATATGCATGCAGGTTTCTCTTCTGTGAGAAATATCTTCTTCATGGCTACTCTAAATCACCACACACCTGTTTAAACTAAGACTTTGATATGGAGCTGAACTAAATTAATCACATGTTTATGTTGTAGAATAATGCCCTGTTCTGATTCAGATTTAACAAACAAAAAGAGGAAGAGTAACAACAAACCTGCCAGTATCACTGCCTTCAATTTTTCTCAAATGCGGAAACGGAGGCTCAGACAGTCAGTGTTTAACTTCAACCACACATTTTATAAATGGCTAAGCAAGTAGGTAGGACTAGATCCTAGGTTTTCTAACAACGCTCTATTTTTACCAGCATTCTGTAGTATTTTTATGTGTATTATTAGCTGCATTTTAGATTCAGCTTAAAAACAAGTTTCAAGAACAGTACTGCAAAAACAACTCTGAACATAAACGAACATCAATAAAAGAGAACTATGAAAGAATAGAATCTTTTGAAAAAAATAAAAACATGTAACAAATGAATTCTTTACAAAAAAAGGTGATACACCAAAACAGATTAGGTGTATCATGGCAACTGTTCAAAATGAACAAAAGCCTTAATTTTTAAGGACTCAAATAAGGAGAGGTTTTCAATGGCTTCAAAAATAAAGGAAATCTCAAAATAAGAAATATCTATGAATTATCTTTGAAAATAACCTATGTACATGCTGAATAAATCATAAGCCTGTTTATATAAACCTGTTTATGTAGAAAACCAATAAAAGCACTGCAGATACAGTTTCCTTTTGGCATAAGGTGCCTTTGAAGTTCACCAGAGTTTAACATGTTGAGCGTGAAATAAACATCAGGGTAACGCAGTCTCATCATAGGAACATAATCTGAAAACAAGCTTAAAAAAAATGGGAAGAGCATTTTCCTAAATATCTGAGTGTATGAGATGCATTTGGTGGTCTAATGGTTAAGATTCAGCACTCTTATCGCCAAGACCCAGGGTCATGTCCCAGTAGGGGAACCATGCCACTCATCTGTCAGTTGTCATACTGTGGTGACTGCATGTTGCTGTGATGTTGAAAACTACGCCACCAGGATTTCAAATACTAGCAGGTCACCCATGGTGGACAGGTTTCAGCAGAGCTCCCAGACTAAGACAGACTAGGAAGAAGGATCCGGCCACTCGTTTCTGAAAAATTGGTCATGAAGACTCTATGAAGAGCAGGGGAGTGTTGTCTGATATAGCGCTGGAAGGTGAGAGGATGGTGCAAAAAGACCATGCAAGGTTGTGCTCTGCTGTCCACAAGATCGTGAGGAGTCGGAATTGACTCAATGGCATTAACAAAGACTAATGAAATGCGCTGGAAAATATCAATATCTGTAGACTGCTTAGGCATCCAAAGAATAACACACATGTCTGAAAAGAGGACTCAGACTTTCTAAAAATATGGTTGACCCCAAAGCTAAGCTTTTGAAGAGCTTCTCTTTTCACTCTTCACTTTTTCCCTTGCTCTTTTTAATCAGAGTCATGGATTTTCTATGTATTCACCAATAAACTTTCAAATGTTCACTTAAGCCTAGTTATTTCCAAATACACGTGGCCAACTGCTCTCTCTCGGATGTCAGTAGGCATCTCAAACTCATTGTATGAAAAAAAGCTCCCATTTTTCCTCCTTAGCCTCAATTTCATCTCAGAAAAAAAGAACTTACATTCTTCTCCTCCTCAGGTTAAGCGGCCTTATGTCATTCCTGATGCCTCTCTCATATCACATATTCAGTGTGTCAGAAATACCTGTTGCCTCTGCCTTCAAAATATAGCTCAAACGTAACTACTTCTTAACCAGCTCTACTGCAAACACCCTGGTTCCATCACTATCATTCCTCAGGTAGCCTCCAAACTGGTTTACTATTTCCAAACTTCCCCCCATTTAATTTACTCTCAAAAGAGAAGCTATAATAATCCTGTTAGTAATTCATACTGTATCACTCCGTGTGCTCAAAATCTTTCCATGCTTCCCTTTTCCATGCAGAATAAAAGCCAAATTTTTTACTTGCATCAGCCCACAGAAATTTCTCCCTCGTACTTCTTACTTCACCTCTTCCTTTAATACTGACTACTCTTCTCTATCCACTCCGGTCATAAGGGCTTTTTTGTCACTTGCTGACCATACAAGACACACTGCAGCCCTGCAGCCTTTGTTCTTGCTGTTCTTTCTGCGTGGGATGCTCTTGCGCGAGATATCGACATGTAAGTCAGCGTCTCTGCAGCAAACTAACGGCGCAGCAAACGAAGGGGAAAGGAGGCAGGTCTCCTTACAGAGGGACTAATTACTAAGGCTTGGGCAAGGTGCAGGGGAACCCTTCAGCAGAAGGCAAGAAATACTTCCTATTTTCTTTCTCCACTAATAAATTATGTTATTTATTATCTATTACCTCACTCCCTCAGCAAAAAATAAATAAATAAATAACCAAAGCAAATCGGGGTAGGAAGAAACTGACTTTCTTTTCTGTCTGCTTTTCTACCCTCAGGATTTAGTTACAATGTGAATCACAAAGTGCTCAACAAACACAGAATGGATGAGGAGAAGAAGAAATAGAAGAAGGAGGAAGCAGCGGAGGAGGAGCAGTAGCAGCAGCAGCAGCCCTGGTATTAATAGTAGTTGTAAAAGCAATGCTTTAAAATGTCCCGGGCATTGTTGTGTTAAATGCTTTAATTGCATCCTTTTACTTCATCGTCACTACAACCCATGAGATAGGGACATTTATTTTCCTCATCATAGAGCGTAGGAACCTGAGGTTCCAAGAAGTAAGACCACCCAGGGAGCACCTGGTCAGCAGGATGAAGATGAGAGAGGGGCGTGCGCCGTGCGGTCCCTGCTTCCTCCCCGAGGCGCGGTGTGCGTCTCAGCTGACACTAGTTCACTTGTCTCTCCCTCTGCAGAGTAAGTGTTAGGCAGTGACCCGACGAATACACCAGGCTCCTGCAAACCCTCTGTATTAGTTTCCCAGGGCTGCCAGAACAAATGACCACAACCGTGGTAGATTAAAGCACAGGAACGCGTGCTCTCACAGTAGAGTCCTGGATGCCTTAGGCCAAAATCAGGTGTCAGCAGGGCCGTGCTCCCTGAAAGGCTCTTGGGGGATCCTGCCTTGTCTCTTCCAGCTCTGATGGGTCCAGCTTTCCTTGACTTGTGACAGAATAATAGAAATCTCCACCTTTGTCTTAAAATGGCCTTTTCCCGGTGGCTGTGAGGGTCCTTTTCTGTCTCTTATAAAGATACTTTCATTGGATTTAGGGCCCAATCTGATCCAGTGTGATCTCATCTTGATCTTTACCTTCAAAGCATTGCAAAGCCTCTATTCCAGAGTAAGTTCACACTCTGAGGTTCTGGTGGCCGTGAATTTTGGGGAAGACATTATTCAATCCATTAAACTTCTTTGTAGCGACTGAGCCCCAGACCTTCTAACCCTGTCTGCTTACCTCCGTGAGGTCTGGACTGGAGGAGAGACAGCTCATCCGCTCTGAATTATTGCACCATCACCTAAATTCCCATGCCACCTATAGTATCCAGCACATTGCCTTCCATTGACGCCGGGATATGGTTTGATCAACGCTCCTCTTCTAAGAACCAAAGCACCCCGCCAAGGTCCCAGAGGAAAATCTCTGTTTAATAATGTATGGTTCACGCTCGGCACTTCCAGTTTTTAACAATAAGGATGTTCTGATATTTTAAAAGCCCTTCAGCTATAAGGTCTATAAAATGTTAGATGATTTTTTTTTAAGCCTATGACTTTTCTGGTATGAGAAAAGAAAATTCCCAAAAGCCAAAAACAAAAGTGAATCAGAAATCCTGACAGGTAAGCACACTCTGAATCTGGGGCATGGCCTGAGGGCATGCTGAACCCAGGGAAAGCAGAAATTTTGTTTTAATTACTGGAGAAAACACGAGAAGTAAACACTAAGGCCCCTGAAAGGGGGGAAGAAAGTTTAGAAACACTGTGGAAAAACAGACACCCCCAAATTCTATACTTCTCAGTTAAGGAAGGAAGAAACAATATTCTATATATCAAAGGATGATGGAAAGGAAAATATAGCCCTTGGAAATTCAGGCTCATAATCTAGCTCTCAGATATACAGTAGACTTTCAGATTAAAAGTCACCAATTTCAAGGGCATTTAAATTTTGAGAAACTATCAAAGTAAGAGCACTGAAAATAAAAATCAATACTGATGTATGTGCAAAGTGTTTATTGCAGCAAAATAAATACTTAAAAAACAAAGCATAATCAACTTAAATAGTCCTCAGTTGGTTTGCTGACTGGTTGAATAAATTATGATAGAAAATGAAATATTGAGAGTGTATTAGACTGTGTTGCTGAAAGAAAAGTGAGATTGAAGTTCTCACTTCCCAGACAGAAAAGTAGTCTAGGAAGATTCAAAGAAATAGAGTTTCATGGTCCCCAAAGTTGAAGGAACTAGGTCTGCTTCTGGACTGTTCCATCAGATGGTTGGTATCATTCCTGGAAATTAAAAATACGTAGTTGATGTGTCCAAGCTAAATGGGACAATGGATAGTCTCAGAATAAATGTGTGGCAGGCACGGCCTAAAAGCAAAACAGGTCTTCATAAGACAAAGGAATGAGAATAAAAGATAGAAGGTGGGAACCTGTGGGATGGATGACTGAGGACAAGCTAGATGTCCTCTAATAACTAAACTCTTAAAATGCGACAGAAGCTTAACATAAGAAAGGGAGAAACTCTAACTCTTGGAGAGAGTCCAAAAATAATGAATATTAACCTTGAAATAAAGTATATAATTATACATATATGTATATAAATGCATATATACACACATATAATATACATGTGTATATAAGATACATTTTCCTTCACATAAACATTTAAGTATTGTATTTATTCATTTAGAATATATGTATATAATAGCTAATGCACACCTCAAGTTGCAGATTGAGATTTGTACACACCATATAGCTATATATATATATATATATATATAACTAAAAATTTATCTATAACATCTCCTTGGTACAAATAAATATCAGTCTCAGAATAATGTATAGAGTATAATTACATTCAGTAAGAGTCTTACTTTGGATTTCCTTCAAAACAAACTTGGAGACGAAGAATTGAGCGCAGGTAGATTATTTGGGAGGTGATTCTTGGAAACACAAATGAAGACACAGGGAAAGTGAGACCTAGAAAGGAAAGAAGTCATAAACGGTGTGGGATGTCAATGATTCTGTTATAGATAAGGACAATGGGCCTCAGCCCTGTTCGAGACCCTTGGAAATTGTCTGGCTTGCCTCATAAGGTCCCACTAGGGGACAAGGAGAAAGGGGTATTTATCTACAGACTCTTTTCCCTCTGTTGTGTGCGAATCCTATCCCCCACAACCGCCCAGTGATTTCCAACGTGTTTTGGTTACACAAACTTCCATGGTGCTAGTACAAGCCTGTAGACCCAAAAGAGGAGATCCAAGTAGCTGAGGTGAGCGGTTGTCAGTGTGACGGCCTGCAGCAGCTTCCCGCAAATGCAGGTGACTCACAGACCTTGGGGACTGTGTAGCATCAAGAGCGTCTGCGATGCTGAGGGGCAGAAGGATAAAATACCCACCTGTTAATTGAGTTTGAAGCTGTTTTCATGAGCCTAGAGAGTGACATGGAAGGATACATTTAAATTTTTTGTCTTGTCAGTCAGAGAAGAGGTTAGAGAGTTTGGTAAGTTTTTCTTTACATATCTTTGCATTGCTTGACTTGTTGCTATAAGCATATATTATTTTTGATATTAAATATAACAGCTATCCATTTGGGAGAATATTTTGACTACTTTGATGGTTCATCCACTAAACATAACAAATTTAATAGACATGTTTTGATTTCTGGAATTCATTGAGTTAATCAGGTAACATCATTCCATGGGATAAGAGAAGCTGTAACAAAGAAATTCAGTGAGCCGTTCTGTAGGAGATGATTCCATTACAGAAATATAGCGAGTGAGTGTGATGAGTAACCAAAATCTTATTTCCATGTCTTGAAAGATTTTCTGGTTACTTAATCCCCACTCATCTGTTCTTGCTAAAATAATATTGTTTAAAATATGCTAATCTTTCTAACTGGGGCAAATGGAGAAAAAGAAGCAATCTAGACGATAGGAGGAAATAGTTTTCACCTGCACTCAAAACGAGAAGCTGAGCTTTGCCAAGTGTAAGACTATATGAGGAGAGTGTATGGTAAAATGACGGCTACATTGATTAATATTTGCTTGACTGACTAACTGAATGAAGAAATCAATCAGTTAATCAGTTTTATGATGACAAAATTTGGAAATCTGGAAATAACTGTGATTCATGATGAATTCTCAAATGCATAAACCATTAATTTTTAGCATAATGAAAATCTACCCTATTAGGAGACCATACATTAGTTTAACCCCAAAATCTCAGAGGCCTACTGCAAGGCTTTTCCCTTGTTCATATCAAGGATCAATAAGGATCAGGCATTCCTCTCTGGCATGGACCTCCAAGCAGTGACTTTGGGATTTGGATTCCTTCCATGGAGTTGCTTCATCATTTCAAAATTCTTTTTTTCCAGCCAAGTGGAAAGGGAAAGAGAGAGCAGGGATGATAGCCCAGATTTTTTTTTTTTTTTGGTCAGGCCTGAAAGTGACTTTTATCACTTCTGCACACATTTCCTCAGCCAGGATCTAGTTCCATAGTCCCAATCCAAGTGGAAAAGAGGCTGAGAACTGTAACCAGAGTAAGAGGAATTGGGATGGGTGCACATCTAGCTAGTATTGGTCATAGCTACTAAAGTGTCCCCACTACCATCCTAACACCAAAAATGTGGACTGATTACCACAGAGAGAATTCAATCTATACGTTATTTAAATATGAATCAGAACATGGCATTATTCTACAACATAAACATCACTAATTTAGTTCAGGTTCATATCAAGGTCTTGATTTAAACAGGTGTGTGGTGATTTAGAGCAGACATGAAGAAGACCTTTCTTACTGAAGAGAAACCTGCATGCATATTTATAGTGAGGTCAGAGAACCTCAGAGTGTTTTTAGAAATGAGTCATCTGGGAAGATTTAGGTATAAGTTTTCCTAAAGGAAGGAGAATATGGACCAGATGACCTTTAGTAATCGCCACCAGCCGTATAAATCTGTGGCATTTCCATTGGCTCTCTAAATTATATGCTATTAGGGTGATATTATGTATACCTTATAGTGTATGTGAAATATGTCCAGCAGATTTCCTACCATTCCTGAGAATTTTCTATAATGAAAGAGTGCTAATTTTAGTTATTCTAATTTATTTTTCCAATTGCTTAATTTGCATCATAATAATAAAAAGAACAATAATAATAAACTGTGGAGGGCTGTCTCTGCCTTAGTCTCTTTATGTAAAATTTTAAAGTACCCATAATGTATGCCCCAAAGTCTGTAATAATAAATCTGCCACTTGAGGGGAAGTGGTTCGAGGAACATAGCCTTCATAGCCCCCTCTTTTCATTAAATTAAGAAAAATTTCAATATATCATGGCTTATTCTCAAAGCTTCAGAATTTAGATAAACCACAATGCTTTGGGGCATATGCATGTATTTTTTAAAAATTTTGCTGGCATCTATGGCACCTACTGTGATTCCTGCTTTCTGTATAAGACTCAGCTCTAAGTGTAAAGATAAATAAGTCAAAAGAAAAGTCCACCTGGATCATATTCAGAATTTCCCCTTCCCTCTTAAGATGAATGCTTTTTAATTAGGTCAAGATCTGAGTCTGTTTCTTCATCCCACAGAAAAATTTTCCCCAGTAAGTCCCAAGGGGTTCATGCCCCCTTAGTTCGACCTCCCGGACCAATCCGAAAGCTACTGAAAGCTAAGCAGGTGGCAACTCTTTCTACATTGTGACTTACCTAATGTGTATTAGTTTTCTATTGCTGCAAATTACCACACGTTTTTTGGCTTAAAACAACAAAATTGTATTATCTGATAATTTCCATGGGTCAGGAGCCAGGCATGAGTTAGCTGGACCTCTTCTCAGGGTCTCACCAGGCCGAAATCAAAGTAACGTTGGGCGTTGCGATCTCATCGAAGGCTTGGGTCCTCTTCCTCTCCCTCGTTGACGTGAGAGTTGCCATATTAGAATTCTGTCTACGACACAATTCCTTCAAATAGTAGGGAAAACTTATCAGAGTGATTTTAAAACTAATACTAACCAGGATGTCTTCTCCTGATTGAAATTACTGCTGATGAACATTTTAAGGTTTTAGTTTAAGTTAAGAAAAGTGACGTTGACTGATTGATTAATGACATTTCAACAACATTTAAATTCTCTTAAAAAGTTTCATAAAATATAGAAAAATAAAATATAGGTTAAATAAGTAAGAAAATTAAAGCAGGATCAATGTTACCATATAAAAGCTGTATTTTGAGATTTTTATGTGGATTTAGACAAATCTGCAAGAAAAAACACCCACCCCTCTCCACCACAATGTTAATAAGCTTCGATTTCAATGCTGGATGGAGCTCTTGGGAAAAATCAGTCAAATGATCCCATAGTTTGTAAAACAATGTATGGTAATTGATAGAAAATTCTTGAGATAATTTTTGGAAAAAATAATAGCTATAACTCCTAGGTTCCAAAATAAAATGAAAGCACTGCTCTTTAAAAAGTGGACTTGAAGACACAGCAGTCATTATGCCTCCTGTTTACTGAGCTCCTATTATGTAGTTTGGCAGCATTCTATATAAATTGCATATTATATATACAATTTCTATTTTTCATAATCATTCCAAATGTCAGGAATAATTATTGTGCCCATTCTTTCAGATTGGGAAACACATTCACTAAACGTTTTGCACAACATTCACACAGCTAGTAAATAGTTAATTCAGGATTTACACCTATGATTCTTTAGACTCTAAGCCCACCTCTTGGAGCAACTATGCAGTAGACTTTGACATCTGCAGGTTGAAACTCTGCTATTTCTACTCTTTATGAGCAAATAAAGACTCTAATCCAGATGATGTTGGTTATTTTACAAGAAGGGCTTGTAATAAACATCAAGGCAGTGTGGCTGCGCTTTGTAATTAGCTGAAGAATAAGCTGAGTACAAGTTTAGAATCTTATTAGGTATTTTTTTAGTCTATTTGACATAATATTTAGATGGACCCTCACTGTCTTTCTTATTTTGTTAAAAATTACTCTGTAGGGGCTGGCCCCGTGGTTAAGTTCGCGCACTCCACCACAGGCGGCCCAGTGTTTCGTTGGTTCGAATCCTGGGCGCGGACATGGCACGGCTCATCAAACCACGCTGAGGCAGCGTCCCACACACCACAACTAGAAGGACCCACAAAGAAGAATATACAACTATGTACCGGGGAGCTTTGGGGAGAAAAAGGGAAAAATAAAATCTTTCAAAAAAAAAATGTATTTTAAAAAAAATTACTCTGTAATTTAAACCAACACTTAGTTTTAAGAAAAGGTGTTGTCTAAATGCTAAAAAGAATTGGATATGTTAGCAAATATGGGAGCTCAGATTTATGGTATGAAAACCCCACCATATAACCTATGGAAACAAAAATTTTAAAAATCTGTGAAAGTTTCCACAAGTGCTCCAGCCTGCACAAATGCATCTCCAAGAAAAGATAAACACCAATAAAGTGGAGATGAATTTATACTGTTAGCCTATGCACAATAATCACACAATTTTTTAGGAAAATGTGATTTGGAAATCTTACACATGTTTTCATATCTTCAGACGTTTTTTGGGAAAGGTAAGATCTTGAAAAGTCTTGGAAGGAAAAAGTTTTCAATGTAAGGGTATTATTCTCCTCGAATAGAATGATCTCAGTTCCTTCATGCTCATAACATAAAAAGATTCCCTGTTGTTTTCATATTCACCCTTTCTTGAACAATGTTATAAAGTATATTTTAACAGCTGAAATTAAACAGATATCATCCTGCAGCTATTAGAATAATTCTTTTGCAAAGAAAGGAGTAGAGATCATTTCAACAGAATCAATCATATAGCAAACATTTACTTTGAAAACTTTATAAAAGCTAATGCACATCCATTGATATGTAACAGATCTATTTATACAAGTGAATTAAGAAGTATAGAGAAACAAGGGCAGCAAACAGCAAAGTTTTCCTTTTTCTATACAACTTTTAACAGAGAGAGGGTTAAATGAATGAAACAAGAATATAGTAAATTTTTTAAAAATCCTATTTCCGGTTTGTCCTCAGATCAGCACATATTCAGCCTTCACTTCTATTGCTTTCATTTTTGGTTCTAAAATGCTGAAGAAAAGCATTTCTGTGTGGGATTAAAGACTGGGTGTCTAATAAGTTAAGGCAAAGGAAAAAAATATTAAATTATTAAATAACTTTTTTATGTAAGAGGCAGAGAGGTATGAGAAAAACCACTGGATTCACACAAAAATCTTAGTTTTGAGTCTCAAGTCTGGAATATATGAACTGTGTTACTTTTCAGCATTATATTATTCAACCTCTCGGAGCTTCTATTTCCTTGTGTGTGAATAGGGACGAAGGCATCAACCCTGCCTATTGTTGCATCCTAGAATATGACATGAGCAATGTAAAAACCTTTTGAAAATGGTAAAATCATTTTTAAATATAAATTGCATCCGCCTAAGAAATAAAATATATTCTAAATGTTATGCTAAATGAACCAGAAAGCAATTATGTTAATAATATAACTATATTTCTGTGTATATATGCAAATATAGTTATTCATCAGTTAAATTTTAATTCCAAATAACTAAAAAATTGTCTTCCAGACTTGAGTCCATGTGTACAACAACTAACAGTTTCTCAAATGGTCAACATTTTTATTATAATTACACCCAACCCATCCTTTCAAGTTCTGGAATTCAAATGTTTTCCAAAAGGAGGCACTCATACCTAATTTGAGCTGCATAGCCTGACAACATCTTTTCTATGTTATACCCAGAAAATTCTTATAATTATTCTTGAGGAGAAAGTTCTAATAACTATATTCAAAGTTTTAAGACAAATTATGTCATAAGCCAGTTTTTGTCTGTGCGGCTTAATGCCAGAAATATTACATATCATCTTTATGTATATAGAAAGAGACAGAGAGAGACCGGGAGAGAAATTCGGCTTGCCTTACATCCTCTTTGGCCACGAATGTGCAAAAAACAGCCTAAAATATTTCATCCTGGGAAAATCTGAAAAGATTGAATAAGATTGAAGCACAAAGGCTTAAAAATATATGAATCAATAATATTTTTTTGACAACTGGAGAATTCACGCCAGGCTTTTAAAGGAGAAAAATGTAAGGAAATGGACAGTAATGAAGGATTATAAACTCATAATCAATGAAACATCACTTGACGTTGCATTAAATTTTGGAGAATATTTTATTTTTAACCTTCTTATCTATTTTTTACATCAAATTTCTATCCAATTCAAACAAATTCACTATTTTCCTAAAGCTTTAGTTTTTAATTCAGAAAAAAATATAATTTTAGAGAAAATTGACCACAGTGATTTCTCCTCTTTCTCATGTAGGAATGTGAAAAGGAGTAGTCATGAGTCAGGAGTATTCACCTCAGTTACATCCTTCCAAACTGAAAGATGAAAACCATGAAAAAGGAGGTGCGCCTCCTCCCTCAACAGTGGAAGACCAGTAGAGAAAATAATTTACAAATACTATACACTCTCCAGATCTCCCCTAGCGTCCTATCCTAGGAAGACTAAATTCTCTTTCCTACTTCAAAATCTGAGCTGAAATAAATTTTGGCATCATTTGGACAAGGGAGTTTTACTCTTACTTCAAACTACCATCCTGAAAATTGAGATGACCTATGTCAGCATAACTCACTTTGGGGACCGAGACATAAGACCAACTTTGTCAACAAGACTTCACCATTTGTTCCACGCAATTCTCGTCCAGGTAAACAAGCTTATTAACCAATAAATAACTGTCCTACTTGTTTCTAAAAATTCTGTTAAACTAATTAAACTGCGTAGATAGTTTGCTCATCTTGGCCAACAGCGATCCCATCAGGGCAGCACTTTCTCAACTGGGTCATCCATTGGTTCATCAGTTTTCTCATCTCACTGTATCTGCCAATCATAAATTATTATGTCAGAGATTCTTCCCAATCTCACCGACTTTCCACCCTGAAAGATTCATCATAAGCCATCTGAACCCAGACGACAAACTCTGTATAAATATCCAGTCTTAACTTCTGGCTTTCCAGACGCTATTAAGACTGACAAGGTTTTGTTTTCCCTTACTGCAGTGAGTTTAATAAACTTATCTTTAGGTGTTCAACAGGTTGAACTAATTAGGTTTTGCTAATGTTTTTTATTGTTCTAGTGAGCAAGTCTACGGTTGACAGTTTTTTTCCCCAGAGAAGTCATTTATTTTCCCTTCAATGGACTGCTTTCCAAAATATTATATCATAAGCACTCATGCCTGACTGCATTTTTACAAATTGACTCTACTGTTACTAAAATGAAACCTCATTTTGCTTATCTAAGCAATCTGTCAACTTTATGTATTTTACTAGAGAAACTATCTTTCCAGCTAAGATTTATTATGGAAGACTGTGCCCTTTATAGATGATGACATGAAAAGAATAGATAGTTAAAATTATTGCTGTTCATTGGTCAAAAGTTCATATTTTCATATATAAGGAAGTTGAAGATCAAAGACTAATTAGCTTATGTGAGTCACCCAGAATATCGGTGTTTCCTCATTCTAAACCAATGTTCTCCAATCAGTTTTTACTTAAACATTTTCAGTTCCACATATAAGTCTCCTAAGACAATATGCTTACCTAATATACACTTATATCCTTTTGATCTGTCTCGCTACTGCTTTCAGTTACATAGAGAATGAGATGGTGAACACATCAGTACCTTTCTGTAAAGAGGATGCTATTGATGAAGAAGCTGCACAAAATAACATCACAGTCACCCTTGATCCTGGCACTTTATCCTAACTCTGTATGACCTTTTCATCCCAGATCGAGTTACTCACCTTCATCCTAGTTAAGCTATGATTAAGCAAAAGACTCATGACCTAAACATTTTAAGAGTAATCAGTTGAATCCTGAATACCTAAAAAGAGGTTCCACACTCAAATATTTAGTTTAACATAGAATAAAAGCCACATATAGTTTCTATTACTAAGGTAATTGCTGATTTCATTTTAGTTAGACAGATTGAAGTACAGGTTTTTAATGTGATGCTATTTGCAATAGTCAAATTCATTTGCTCTTCTCTTTAAAATGTGAAGTATGTTGGTAATTGACAGGAGAAGTGCTCAAATGTTTAGTCATCCAGAGTGGATACTGCAATTTTTCCAGCAGATACTATGGTGGCTTCTGAAATCAGTTGAAACAATCATTGCTTTTCTTCTTTCTTTAACCACCATTCTGACACATGTCCCTCGCTATACATTAACAGGAAATGGGGAGTAATACACTGTGTGTGTGCGTGTATGCATATAAAACAATATATTTTTAAATATATTTTAGAAGTTTAAACAACTTACCATTTAAAAAATATCAATTATGAGCAAAATAGAAATAGCACAAACTCTCTTGATAATGTGCTTTTTTCCTCATTTCACACTGCCTTTGAAATTACTAATTTCTTTGATTGATTTGTATATTTTTTGCTTTTTTTTCCAGGTAAGGTTTGAGTAAATGTTTCTCTTTAAATGTATTTGGAATGAGAATTCTGAATTTCCTTCTGTTTATTACATAAAAATATTAATATAAAGAAATTAAAAACAAATTTTAGCAAACACAAAATAAATATGCTTCTTAATATTTATTTTACTTGGAAATGCACCAGTTAAGCAAAGGCATGTTAGAAAACACTACACATGCATAGACTCTATCACTGATATTCCATCCACGGACAGCTATTGTAAACATTTTGTTATATATTTATTTAGCAGTAAATCCTGTTCAATAAAATGTTGATATAGAGGTAGAAATAAAGAAATATATTTCTGCAGCTATAAATTCTAGCCATCTGTATGCCTATTTCTGTATATAATTATGTGTTGAAAGATTTTGTAGCTGGCATTATTCACATAATTTCAAAATGATTATTCCTTTTCAAGATTACTTGATTTGTCTAATATCTATTGATTGTGTTATAAACTCTATTTAAAATTGTCTAATTGGGCCATTGTCTTGTTCCCTTGTGTATACTATCAAGATTATTATATCTAAATCTTTGTTCTTATCTGTGATTATTTTTTTAGATTAAATTTCTAGAAGAGTATTTCTCAGTGAAAGGGCAAGCACAGATCTAGAACTTTTGATAACACAGCAAAAAGTCCTTCAAAATGGTTGTACCGTTTTACACTTTCAACAGTAATGTTATATTGTGAATGATAATTTGGGATAATTAAAAATATATGTGTCCCAATGTGGTGCAGTGACGAGTATTTGGATTTCTATTTTAATTTGCAGCTGGTTTTTATTAGTGATGTTACGTATCTTTATATATTTGTTTTCCTATTGTGGTTTTGTTTTTGTGAAATTTCTGTCAGGGATATTTGTGGCTTTTTCTGGAATTTAATAACTGTCTATTAAAATGACATGTTCATAAAATAATCTTAACATTCCATAAGATTGTGTAATTGTCATATTTCCATGTCACGTGGGTGTTTTTTTTTTTTGCTCAAGGTTACATTTTCACTTAAAAGATAGAACAGTGTTTTATAGTTGTACACTAAAACTGAAAATTAATATAAATATTTCAATTCAGAATAAAATTATATCAAAAAGCAATAAAAACAGTTGTGTGTATGCATAAAGAATTGTGAACTTGCATGTATCTAGAAAAATGGATTTGTAAGCATGATGATTTTGCAGAAGTAGGTAAAAATAAAAGTTTGCATAAAAATTATGAATACCTGAAAACCTGGGTTTTATTGAAATGGCGAGTTGTTCACCCCTGCTCCTAGCACTCAGCAAATACAGGCATAAGTGACTCTGTTACAAAGACTTTACAAAACCACTTGAAATATCAAGGAGAGTTATTATGCCTAGAGAAAAATCAGATGAGATATATGCAACAGGAAATTACTTAATCCAGAGAACCGTCTGTGCTAGTTACATCAATGGAACCACTCATTTAAAAAGTATGAATGACATCACTGAGTATGTGTGTCAAATATATGAGGGCTAAGTTCAGACGTTTTTGTTCTCTTTAGCACAGGAAATTCACACTACAAGTGCCTTGAGTTACTTTAGGTTGTGATTATGTTAGAGTGTTGGGGCATCGACTGCAAAGGTGCACTGGGAAATCGTGAGGGAGCACGACTTACATATAAGAAAGAAAGGGTGCTGCTGTCTGAATAAAACAGGCTGTTTCCCATTCCAAAGCACGTAGTGTTCATATTGCTTCACAGGAGAGAGCTGAGGGGCAATTCTGACTCCTGGTCTTGACTAGGCGACATAGAATGCCACCTATCATCCCATCATTGTCACTCAGTTTACGTCTTTGCCAGAGACTGAGGAAAACTGTAGCCAACAGAGCCTGCCTTGTCATTGCTGAATGCTCCTAGGAAGGAGTAAAAGCAGTCATGTGAGTTGCTGACTTGAGGAATTAAATTACAAAATATATTTTTTATTTCTGTGATATGTGACAAAGCCAATAAATCATAATTTCTATAATTTCAAATAACCTCCCTAGGGAACGTTGTCAATGCATCCTGTTTCTTGAATAGCCAAAAACATTCCTCCAGAGACTTAAATTCCTGACTTTTAATATTAAGGATAATATATCAAGAGTTTTTAAAATGGTCTAATAAGCAAGAGATTGGTTTCTAACAGTTGATCATTTTCTTTAATTTTCAAAAATAAATTTTATGATTATACATATTTTAAAGCATATTCAAATGCTTTACCAGAACATGAAGGAATACTTTCTGGAGTCAAACGCAATATAAGAGTAGATTCAGACTTCATTCAGTCCTTTCTTCAAGTTAAAATATTCAACCTTTCAGTTTCTGGATGTAATATTCTTTGACTTTTTTGTGGGATAGGGCATAGAATATGGCCTTTAGTGAGGAATTACTTTTTTATCTTTCAGTCTATATTCAATCTAAATGTCCACTTAATTGCCTTAAAAGCTCAAAATATGTTGTCAGCAATAATAGTAGCAACATCCAATTTTATTTTACAACACATATTGAGATGGAACATGACAAAGCTAATGTGTCTTTATGTGGAATGAAGGTTGTTTGCTCAATACAGCATTTCTTTCAGGCAAAGGAATCACATTTCTTCTGTTTTTTAATGGTAATTCATCATTTTGTTATTAGTATAAATTTAAGATTGACCTTAACACCGTGAAGCAATTATCTTCATCAATATCATCATTGTTATTATTTCCATCTGTACTTCCTTGGACACTTTTAATGGTCACTGTCCTGCATCTTGACATGCATTAGCTCAGCTAATACAACAAACAAAAGAAAGAGGCCTGATTGCTATTCTGTTCTACAGAGAAGGATTTTGAAGCTTCAAGTTAATGAGGTCTTAGAGCAAATAAGATAAGTAGTAGTAGAAGCTGAATTGCATGACCTTGGGGAAATCCACTTCAATGATATATAATCTTGCGATCCATCTTCTTGATTATGATACTCAGAAAGCAGTCATTGTCTTTTACTGAATTTGCTTAACTTGCTATATCAAACTAATTGTGAATTACTAATATGTAATACTTAGTTTCATAATAAATAAAAATACCATGATTTATCTCAGGTTTCTGAAACAAATTATTTATTTTTTACCCTTATTGAATCTATTTTTATGTTAAGTGCGTTTGTAGAGGATTCATGTTTTCTCGTAAAATATGTAGGGTATGAGTCATAAATGTTACTTTCAGACAGATCAATAGCACTTTACAAAAGCTAGGGTCCATGTACATTTTATTTTAAAATTACACTATTCTCAGATTCAGAACAAGATTTCCAAGATGATCCAGCACTGTCGCTGCACAGCGAACCTCGACAGTCGGTGAGGTGATCATCTCGATGGGACAAAGCGGGTGTTGAGCAGGCGGCTGGAAGTAAATTAGTCGTTTTTTGCACAACTTACCCTCTTGGCACTGCATGACAGGCAGCAGGTCTGACTCCTCTGCTAAAACCTCTGGGCCACAGATCAGAAAAAACAAACAAACAAAAACAAAACCCCACCAGTTAAGGGAAAATCACTCACTAGGATACACTGAAGTTCTGACTTCTATACACAAATGCTTCTAACATGAATAATTTGGCGAAAAAAGAGCTGATTATGAAAAACTACATAATAATAACAGCATTTATCACATGTATAGTGATTGCTAGGCCCTGTGACTCACGATGAAAACAAAAACTGAAAGGATGTGATCTTAAATAAAAGTTTAAAGAAGAGTGATTTCCAGTGTATGCGTTCTGCTATTTTGAGTCAGTAATTTTAAAATTGCAATGTATATAAAAATATCCTGGAAGTCTTGTTAGAAACACATGTAATAGGTGATTAAAACGGGAATCTTTTATTTGGGTTTTGCCTGAGACCCCAGATGCTGACTTGCTGCTCTGTAAATGCACCAGCTGCCGGAGCACCGCGTCCACACGGGGAGATGGGGAAGCAGGGTAGCGGGGACGTCTCCACCTGTACCTCCGGGCTCCGGGAGAGACAGCTGTCGCAGCCCGCGGAGAGGCCTCCCTTACAGAGTGAGGCAGTCTCAGCACAGCGACAGGCAAAGAATCTTTTCCTCTCTTTAGACTGAGAAAGGGCGCTCCATCGGGACCTCTCCGGGGCTTGTCCCCTAGATGTGGGTAAATGAGTTGTACCCATCTGAAATGTCTGATGGGGCTGCTAGGTATGGGCTGACGGTAGAGCAGAGAGGGACGGGCTGCATCTGCAAGCAGCTGCGTTTCCACTGACAGCGGGGCAAAGACACGGAATTATGTGAATCAGATAAGAACGGCTAGGAAGGGTCATCTCAAAAGGAATAAAAATCCCCAAAGAAGGGAGGACAACTGGAAACACAGAGGCTAAGGCTTGAGGCCTCAAGCAGCCAGATGGCAGAAACACGTGGCTCACAGCAAGGAACTCCCATCAGAGACGTCTCTGCAGGACCTGACCAGCCGGCAAAAGAAACCACCAAGAGCCCAGCGATACCAGGTAGTGGGAAAACACCGCACCACGTGACAATGGCTGCACGCAGGCGGGTGTGGACGCCGACTCTTGAGCACTTGAAGCTGATATAATTTTGGAAACCCCTGAAAGGAAAAGATTACAGAATTCTTAATATAAAATGAGCTACAAAAAGTCTATCTGTTTGGAATGAATAAAACAATCACAATAAATTATCGTTCTACAAGCTGGTTCTCATTTTAAGCACCTGCTAACTGTGTTTTAATAAGATTCCCAGAGGAGCTCTATATCACTGACATTTAAAAATTGCTGACTCAGAAAAACAAAATACAACTTAAACTGAAAAATTACTTTAAACCCTTTAATGTATAGGCCACACCCTTTCATTGTTTTGCTTTTGTCCTCTGTCATACAGCCTAGCAAATAAGAGGCAGCTCGTAAATAGTAGTAATTGCTAATAAAACTCTTTTTCTGGAATGTTCAGGTTGGAAACAGAGTGAAGAAGTCAAGTAAGGACTCTGGCATTTTTTAGAGGCTCAAACATAACTGTTGGTATATTTGATCACTGGCCCGCAATGTCCAGCACTACCTCTGAAAAGTGAAGTCTTGCTTGGCTTTCTAGTTCGATAAATAATACAATAGATTGTGAACTTATATTATTTGTTTTAAATATAGTGTCCTAAAAATGCAAAGGAAACATTCATTAAATGAATAACTAAAAATTATTTTACCTAAATTGAAAGAGCTCTTTGAAAGAAAGCATAAAGTTAATTTAAGTTAAAATGTAACACAAAGGCATAAATTGATGAATCTACATTTTTGAAATTACCCAATGTAAATTATTCATGCAAAAGGTATATAATATATGCAAGTCTTTTCCATTAATTTTCTGGAAAATATTTTATCTATATAGTTCATGGGCTCCCTTTGTGTATGATTTTTTTTTAAGGAAGATTGACCTTGAAATAACATCTGTGCCCATCCTCCTCTATTTTATATGTGGGACTCCTGCCACAGCATGGCTTGATGAGTGGTGCGTAGGTCCATGCCTGGGATCTGAACCAGCGAACACTTGGCCACTGAAGCAGAAGACAGGAACTTAAGCACTATGCCACCGGGCCAGCCCCTGTATATGATTTTTCATAGATTATTATTTAAGGAAATTTTACTCACTTATTTCAGATCTGGAAATAAAAAAGAAACAATGTGAACTTTTTATCCACTGTGATTAATCTGTGATCTCACTAGGTAACTTTAAGACAACATTTTAAATTCTTATAAAATATCTGCTATGGGGTTTAAATTCAAAACATATATATTCTTCAGATTGTTTAATTTCTTTTACTTTTTGTTTTGAGATGATTATAGATAGATTCAAATACAATTATGAGAAATAATACAGAGAGATTCCAAGTATGTGTTATCCACTTTCCACAGATGGTAAAGCCTTGCTACAGTATAAATATCCCGACCAGGATATTGACATTAATACAGTCAAAAAGCAGAAAATTTCCATCACCGCAAGAATCCCTCACGCTGTACTTTAGTTGCCATAACCACCTCCCTCCTGCCTCTCCTTTGCCTTACACCCTGGCAGACACTAATCCATTCTCCATTGCTATAATTGTGTCATTTCAAGAATGGCGCATAAAGAGAATCATACAATATGTAACCTTTTGTGATTAGCTTTTTTCACTCACCCTAAATCTGTGGAGATTAATCCAGGTTGTTGCCTGTATCAATAATGCATTCCTTCCTATTGCTGAGTAGTATTCCACATGCGGGACATATTTGTTACATAGTTAAAGTTGTTAAATAGCCTGTTAAACCATTCAGGCATTGAAGGTTCTCTCCTGAAGGACATCTAGGTTGTTTACCAATTTTGGCTGTTACAAATAAATCTGCCATAAAGGCTTGTGTTACCGGTGTGTGTTTTCATCTCTCTGACAGAAATTCGCAGGAGTGCAATTGCTTGGTTGCATGTTTAGTGTTTTAAGAAACTGACAGACTGTTTTCCAGAGGGACAATACACACAGCAATGTCTGAGTGCTCCAGTTTCTCTGCATTCGTTCCAATATTTGGTGCCCCTACTGTTTTTTTGTTCGGCCATTCTAATAGATATGTAGTGATATCTCACATGATTTTAATTTGCATTTTCCTACTGACTAATGATGCTGAGCATCTTTTCATGTCCTATTTGCCATCTGCCCATCCTTTTTGCTGGAATGTTTTGCCCGCTTTCTAATTGCATCCTTTGGTTGTTTACAGTTTGTTATATATGTAGTCTTTTTGTCTAAAATGTGATTTGCAAATATTTTCTCCCAGTCTGTAACTCATCTTTTCCATCCTATTAACTGGTACCTTCACAGAGAAAAAATTACCTTGTGGCTTTTTAAAAATTTTGACAAAATCTAAGTTATCGAATATCCTTTTATTGATCCTGCTTTAGGTGGCAGGGCTATGAAATATTTGCATAGATTTAGATACCAAAGGTTTACTCCAGTGTTTTTTCTAAAAGTGTTATAATTTTACATTTAACGCTTAAGTCATGATTTGAGTTACATTTTGTATGGATGTTGAATTTTGTCCAATGCTTTTTATATATCAGTTGATATAATTAAGTGACTTTTCTTCTTGATAGTGTTAACAATGTGCATTGCATTTATTGATTTATAAATAATGAACCATAGTTGCTTCCCTGGAATTAAACTTAGTCCTGATACATAATTATTTTACATATTGCTAAAATTATTTGCTAATATTTTTCAAAGACTTTTGCATTTACATTCTTGAGGGATGCTGGTCTCTATTGTTCTTTGTTTATGCTTTCCTTGTCTGGTCTTGGTTTTCAGGTAACCTTATCTCCATAAAATGATTAGGAATGTTGGCTCCTCTTCTATTTTCTGGGAGAGATTGTGTAGAACTTTTTATTAAATAATTGGTAGAGAGCTGGCCCAGTGGCGCAGTGGTTAAGTTCGCAGGTTCCACTTCGGTGGCCTGGGGTTCACCAGTTTGGATCCCGGGTGCGGACATGGCACCACTTGGCGCGCCATGCTGTGATAGGGGACCCACTTATAAAGTAGAGGAAGATGGGCACAGATGTTAGCTCAGGGCAAGTCTTCCTCAGCAAAAAGAGGAGGATTGGCGGCAGATGTTAGCTCAGGGCTAATCTTCCTCAAAAAAAAAAAATAAATAATTAGTAGAATTCTCCATTGAAACTCTCTGGGCTGGGATTTTCTTTTAATTTCAAATTTGAATTGTAGAGATTGCTACACAGAGTATACAAAGATGTCTATGTCACTGCATCCTGAGGATATTTCTTATGATTGTATTTTATTGTTTTCCATTAATGATTTTATAGTGAGAAAAACAAGTATCTTCTTAGTTTTGTTTACAAGCCTATGATCATCAATGAGCTTGGATATTTTATGTCAGTTCATTTTTATTACTCTCTGCTAATTTTCTACTAATTTCCTTTATCCATTTGATTAATGTAATGGTAAATATTACCTAATTTATTTTTATATAGCAAAAATTATAAATTTTTATCTATAAAAAATATTTATCCATTTTTCCATATGTCTTGTAATTTATATTAACTTGTTCTAACATAAAGAAGTACATTTACTATTCATCTAGTTAAATCTATTGTTTTTTATTCTACTTTAAAATATTGCTTTTAAGTTTAAAATGAGTATGAATTACTGACATATGAAGTAATATGGACATATCTCAAAAACATTATGCTGACTCAAGGAAGCCAGGCACAAAGGAATACAAAGCGTCCATTTATATGAAATTCTAGGAAAGGCAAAACTAATCCATGGTGACAGAAAGTAGATCAGGGTTCCCTGGATCTGGGAGGACCGGTGGGGGAGATTGACTGTAAGTGTCAGGGATATTTGTGGGGTGATAGAAATGTCCTGTATATTGGTTGTATTGCTGGTTACACAAATATGTAGATTTGACAAAACCGATCTATCTGTGAACATTTTGTTACATGTCAATCATGCCTCAATAAACTTAATTTTCAAAAGGTGAAAAATAATCCTTAAGCAGCTAGAAGTCCTATAAATACATAACATGCATTCTATTTTTTAAGATGATTTTACTCTTTAATCTATAGAGTTTTATTTGGTTTAAAATTTGGGATTAAGACATCTTTTCTCTTTTTCTCCCAATAGTCCAATTTCTGTTCAATGCTTATGGAGTGATCAATGAATTTATCATAGATATTAGTTTTTAATATGTTGACTTTTATAAGATATATTGATCTACACCAAATTGGACTTTAACATGTGAATAGATTCTCTGACATTGAATAAAAGATTTACTGTACAAAAAGTTTTGTTTGAGGTGTGGGGTGGGTTGGGGTTGTGGGTATGTCCTTATTCAGATTCTTAAGCAACTTCAGGATATGAAAAAATTAATAACTGCTATCTGTAAGTAGTATGATGACAACTGAAAGGTACTATGTGGTTTTCAATAGCATATAATGCTTTATTTACACTGCTTACTTGTGGAATTTGTATCATAATAGCCACTCTGTGTTTACATTTAATTCATAGAAACATCAATGAAAACCCACATACTATTTGCAAATATATCTTTCAATAAAATATAGAATAAGAAGAATTAAAATTAAATAGAAACTAATTTAATGAAAATGTATTTTCTATCAGAGGGAATTCTGAATCCATATGGACATTAAAATGAATTGCTTATTTTCATTCTGCAGATTAGTCAACAAAAGGCTTCTTATAAAAGTCCCAACAATGGTGAGGTTGATTTAGTAATTTCCCCATATACATCATTCTACATGGGGAATCTCTTCTTATAAGCAAGACCTCACTGTTTTAGAAACCTCTCAACAATGATCATCATGTTAGAACAAAATTATGTTTCTTAATAAATGAGAATCAATTTTAGGAAGATAAATAAGTTAGTCCTTCCATTAAATATTTCTAAATTATTTTAATAAACACATGCATGTGAATATATACTCAACTTTTACAGGTTATTTTATACAACTGATATTTTTTACTTAAAATTTGTCACATATTATTCCCACATGCGAGATAAGTAGAAATATTCCTGCAAGAAACTATTGAAATCTTTGAGAATATTTCTTGCATCTTTTTGATGGAAAATAAAGTGATATTCACAAGTCCTAAGGTGTAGTGGGAAAAGCTTTGTGGTTTAATTCTTGTAGCGTTTTATACTGGGAGATATTTTTCTTCCTCTCTCGTCTCTCTACCCACCATTTTAATTATCAATAAATATGGTGAAGAATAGATGCTGCATGAGTCACTCAGCCTGCAATGGCATCTGTGAGAATCTGCTTAATGGTTTTATTGTCCTGGCTACAAGTCAATCTTCTCAATGACTAGAGAGGGATTTAGAGACTAATTCAGTAAACAGCTGTAGGTTCTTCAAGTTCAAGAGTTTCTTATGTAAATATACTAAATTTGCCAAACTGATAGAATAATACATATAGATCTGAGGTCGATTATAATATATGGAAATATGTATTTTTCTTCAAGACAATACTTTTAAGAAAATAAGCAACTTTTCTGATGTTTGTCTTGTATAATATTTTCAGTATTTATCCTATTAAGGAAAACAGTATGTTATAGTGAAAGAGCCCTGGGTTCTGCGGTGGAGGACCCGGCTTTGACCCGGCTTCTGCCACTTACATCAGGGCTTTGTGGAGCTCTGTGTTGAAGTCTCCACATTAACATCTATGCAATGGAACAAAGTGGTAGGGCGTTGAACACCACATGCACTTTAAGATAAAAAGCGTGACCTTGGAGTCAAGATACCCCGCTAGATTAGGATCTTAATCTTCGAAAATTCAGTTTTTCATCTACCCAAGTGAAAATAACAAGACTCACTTTCCTTCTTAGCATAATGCATGCTATATAGTGAATGCTCAATAAATCTTATTGAGCTGGAGTTTTTTTCCTTCTATTTTCATCCTTCAAGAACTTTGAGGAATTAATTAGTGAAACTTTATTCTTGTTTCCTCAAAAAC
The DNA here is from genome assembly GCF_041296235.1 of Equus asinus. NCBI lineage: Eukaryota > Metazoa > Chordata > Mammalia > Perissodactyla > Equidae > Equus > Equus asinus. Next base: position 5,618,535 of record NC_091797.1, on the reverse strand, counting down.
ACACCATTCCCCAAAAGGCATATCTTTGCATCTCAAGGGGAAAAGTTTTAATTTTTTGATTTGGTTCTTTTTAAAATGGGATTTGGCGTAATCCTGCTACCCCCAGCCTTTCATACTGACAGATCGTGGTATGAAAGATTAATGCATATTTGAATAAGATCTGGTACATTTCATGTAAAGTTCATAATTAGTGTTGTTTTAATATGCTCAACTGAAGATAGCAGATCTTGTAAGTGACAAAGCAAATTGTGATTGCTTAAAATTTTCTAGAATTTAAAATTTTTTTAACATTTAATGGCATTAGGGAAATTCACTAAGGCCTAACTAAAGTTTCTGAAAATATAATACCATATATTTTATCACTTGTAAGACATCAAGGCAGTAGTAACTAATTATAAAATATTTTATTATACTTAAGTTTTTAATAAATGCTGTTTTGGTTTGAGTGTTTTCCTTTTTCATGTCTTAATGAATTTGTTTTTAGATAATTTTTCCTCCAAAAGATATTCAGTTGTCTAATTTTTAATTTGGTAGATAATTTAGAGATCTGTTAGTTTTGCAGAATATACGTATGAACTTTGTCAGAAATGATCACCATGTATTTACATAAACTCATTTTGGCTCAAACTCATTCTTGAATTTTATGTTTACTGTTTTGTTTGCTCATATTGTTTTGGTACTTTACTTTGATAGTTAGTATCTCTTTCACTCTTAGAACAACAGTGACTAGCACAATATTTGAAATAATACAAGTGTTCAGTAAATACTTATTGAAAGAATAAACAAGCAAATGATAAAATGATTAGATGGGTGAATAAGTCTTCTTTAGAGCTGACACACAAAAAGATACTTCCATTATCTGTCAACATGAAGTTAAAACCACTGAATAAAATCAAACACTTTTTTCTTGTTCTTAACCAGAGTGAAATATCTGAATGTTCAGATTCTCTCTCCCTTTGCCTGTCCATATGACTAAGAAAGATAAATGGGGACAGTGCTTTCTCTTTTTGCCTCCATCCTATTTCTGACCGCGAAAACTGTCACAGTGATCTATTAACATTGTGGATTTCCTTCTTCAGTCCAAGTGACAGGATTGCTATTTTTGAAATAAGCTCTGTCTTTTTGTTACAGGCACAATGAATGATTAAAGGTTTCAGCACTGGAAATTACTAAACCTTTGTCTAAGAATATAGGCGATCTTAAAGTTGACACTGTGATAAAAAGGAAAAGTAGAAATTTCACCTCATCCGTCTACTCAAAATTTACAGGGTATGATATGATGGGTCATAATGAAAGGCAGGAGTTATTATTCTTTTTCCACTTTCAGTGGAAATTTCTTTTATATAACAGGGGAGTGCATTATCTCAAGTCCAACTCTTAAGAAGGAAGAGGATGAATCTAGTGAAAGACTACATTCCTTTCAGTCTTGTCTTATATGAAAGCTCTAAATATGTCTATTTTTCTTTTGCTTTGTTTTATGTTTCACAGCTGAGGTTAAAACAAAACTCACTGTCTTACCAACACATTAATTCTGCTCTTAATAAGACAAATTTTGCCTTGTTTTGACCTTCCTGAGAGAACATACAGAGGCCATAGAATTCCTAAAAGATGTACTAAATAATTCCAAAAAGAATAGCATCTTATCATATAATATGGAGACCAAAGTAATTTTAGATTTAACTTATAAATGGGGACATTGTCGGTATTTTAAAACAGCAAATAAATTTAAAAGTTCCCTACTTTATTGTCAATATCATTACTCTTCCTCAAACTCAGGAACAATATCAAATTGTGAAGCTGGTACTAGTCAAGCAATGGACGTACAATCTGGTTTTTTATATACAACTTCATAGTCCCAAATTTTTCTATGCATATTTAAACACATACCTTTATGCAAGATGCCATCCTGAAAATGTGAAGGAAATTTGAATATGAAGGATTTGACCAACAGGTTTGCTTTTTTATATAAAGATTTCAATCTCAAATCACTGAAATGTGATAAACTACATAAAATAACATAAAAATGTATAAAGTTCTTTAAAATAACTTTTAGCAGTAGAATTATTTTTCCAAATAAAATATTGTCCAGATGCTCACTATGTAAAACAGATAAAGTTGGGCTCCTATGGGTGAAGCAGGCAGTGGGAAGGTGGGTGGGAACGGAGGCTCAGAGTCATCTGCTTTTCCGCAGTCTCCCTCTCCCATCTTAATAGGAGACGTCTGAAAAACAATTTAAAAATCATTGGAAAAACCTATTCAAAATACTATATATAAATTGTCGCTTTAAAATAGCATTTTTAAACTTACCCATGAGGAATGTGATAAATCAAATGAGGGATTCATTTTATTCAAGTATTAATTGTCAGAGCCCCTGCTATATAATTTATAGTTTAATTTTCAAGGAAAAAAAAATCAAATCTAAGTTTATTTCTACTCCCCCTGAATTTGGACTGGCCAGTGATTTGCTTGACCAAAGAACGTAGGAGAAATGATGTCATGACATTTGGAAAGCTTGGCCTTAGGAGATCTTGCAGCTTCTATATTAACCTGCTAAGGTTATTTTCCTGTGGCTATAGTGCATGAAAGAGCTTAGAATGAATGACTACTTGGAGAGAGAGGGCAAAGCTCTCCCAGCTGTGCTTGGTCCCCAGCTCACCCACGAGCTGAATGCGGCAGCCCAAGAGAGCTAGATAGGATGACTGCTTTTCTGTTTGCACAGGGCTGAGAGTTCTCCTGAGATGTGGACTGGACAGATGCACAGGGACCTTTTGGGTTCTACCTGTGTGACTATCAGGATTAGTCAGAGTGACTAAGATAATCAGTGTTTCTGCATTTGTGGGTCCAGATACAGCAGTCAGTGTATTCAGAGTATTATTATTTCTAGAGGGATCAAGGTCTTGAATGGTCTGTAAAACCAAGCAGGCGATTATGGCTAGTAATAGTCATATGTCTGGACTTCTCAGTTTAACCAGACTGTCAGCATATCAATAGAACGCATCTTTCTGCAAGAAACAGAAACTTTGCCTCACACTGGCTTAAATAATGAGAACAATTCATTTATATAAGCATATATCTAAAGTTAGGAAAGACATCAGGATCAGTGGATCCAGCCATTGAAAAATATTCTAGAAGTTTCTGTTCTCTCCAAACTGCCATTCAGAATGTTACTTTCTTCCTATGGCTAATTGCCTCAGGATCATAAAATGACTTCCAGGAAAAGTTGGGGCTAAGATTTCCTCATTTACAGAAAGTGGGAATAAATTACTCCTGGAAAAAACTATTAGGAACTTTTCCAAAATTCTCCAGAAGATCTTTTATCTCATTCAGCGTATTGGGCTATGAGTTCACTCCCGATCCTGTTACCAGCAAAGTGGATGGAGTTACTCAGATTGGTATACTTTATCAGGGTCAATCCCTGGGATGTGGATGGGGTCAGTTTCCCTTGAATCACATGGTTTGCCTGAACAGAATGTGGAAGCAGATGCCCGAGGTGGAGAATAATGAATGTTAGGCGTTAAAATAATATTCACAGTCGTCTATTTGTTGTGGCTCTCAAAAGGTCTGCAGTGGTCAGTATTTCAAGCATGTCAGTCTGTGTAGAGACATCGGTCAATTCAGTTCCTCGCTATGTCTAGATTGCTTAATCTCTCTGGGCCTGAATTTCTCTCAACTATTTCTTTTTTTTATTGAGGCATAATTGACACATAATGTTACATCAGTTTCAGGTGTACAACTTAATGATACAATATTTGAATATATTGTGAAATGATCGCCACAGTAAAACGTCTAGTTAACATCTGTCACCATACATAGCTACACATTTTTTTTCCTTGTGATGAGAACTTTTAAGATATACTCTCTTAGCAACTTTCAAATATGCAATCCTGCAATACTATATTGTTAACTACAGTCGCCATGCTGTACATTATATCCCATGACTTATTTATTTTATAACTGAAAGTTTGTACCTCTGTCATATATTCTTGAGCGTAGATGAAGTTTATGAGTTTGTTCTGAGGGAGATTTAAAGGTGAAAGAAATATTTTGGAATCATCTTGAAACATAGGCTCCATAACCTGGCATTGTCCTTCCATCCCAAGAACTCAGTCCTTTTAGTGGTCTACTCTCCTAACCCCACCCAATCTGGTTCTGCATCCAGGCTTTCATGGCATGGCGAGTTGTCCCAGCCATGGATCTGGGATTAAACCTGATCCTCCCTTCCCAGCACTGATAATTCTCATCCTGTGCTTCAGGCAATCTGAAGGCAGGGCTTCTCCTATGACTGGCTTTCCCGGTGTTTCTAACCTCCACAACCGTCTCATCACCAACGGATCCCAGAGTCTATGGTCGGCACAGCCATTCTCCCCAGCCACTCTGGATTTGGATAGTGAAGGAGGTTATGAGGAATTGCTGTAAGCCTTGGAATCAGATTAACTTGAAATGAGTCTTTGTGCCTCCACATGCTAGCTCTCTGACCCTGGGAAAGAAACTCTTTAAGCCTCAGTTTCCTCATCTGTAAAAATCGTGAAATAATAGCACCTAGTCATCATTTTTGCTTGAGGTTTGAGTGAGTTCATGCATGTAAAGCCATGTTAAGAATGGTACTTAGCGCAGATTTATGGCTGGATGCATGCTAATTATTATTATGCTTTCTCTCTCTATCGCTTTCTCTCTCATACACACACACATACACACCATCACATGTACATAGGATATTCAGATTATCTTCCCAATGTTTGAATTTATATTGTTTCAACGTCATCACTGGTTGTTATATGTTTATTGATTGGATTGACTGACTGAAGACCCAAACTCAGCTGAATCTGGGGAAACATAATAAAAATTGCGACTAGCTTAGTCTCAGAGAAACAGGGCTAAGCACTTCATACAGAGTGATAACACCACAATTTGCTCAGTCAACCAGATTTGAAACCTCGGAGTAATTGTTTACCACTCCCTCTTCTCCACAGCCAATTAATTCCTAAATCCCACAGCTTTTCCTTCTGTAAACTCTTTCCCATCTGTCCGTGCTCTTTGATTTCCAATTCCATGGTCCTCGCACTGATCTGCATTAACTCTTTCCCAACCTAGCTTATTGTCTTGGCTCCAGTTTTTCAAAAAATTCCAACTTATTCTACAGATCATCAACAATGCCACTGCCTCTTTTTATCCAACATAGCCCTTATTTAGTTGGGAGAATCTATCTTTTAGACACCTAGGGTCAGTTTGGCTTGCTAGACCATAGTAGTTATTCTTGATATTTCCACTTGAGGAAACTGGATATGTATGTCTCCCCTTTGCTCCCAGTCTGGTTTTCTGAAGAAGGATTGCTAATATGGAGGAGAACAAAATGCTGCCTTCCTCCACAGCTGCAAGTCCTGACACTCAACGTCAGTCCCTTCCAATGCGGTAAAAGCTCACATCACAAGACACAGTTGAGAAGGGATGTGACCTGGAAACAGAAGCCACCTGCCACTGGGAAGTTCATACTAATTCACAGGTATTTTTTTGGCTAGAAGGTGACCACTAATTGTTACCTTCTGAACACTCAGCAACTTGAATCTGAATTCACTTCATTGAACATGAGTCATTTTCTTATTTACAATATAAAGAGATCAAATACTCAGAAGTATACACAAATTGCAAACAAACCAGGAGAAAGTTAAAGCAATCAAAAACCAAAGAAGTGCTGGGCATGACCACATGGCTCTTGGTTGAAGATATAAGGAAACACCTGCTCATGGAACAACTTTGACCCCAGAACTTTGAATTTTTGTGATGAGCTCAGAGTTGCTCCCACAATTGGATATAAACCTTTCCCAGTTTAAATAAGTTTAATCAAGTCATTTCCTTTCTAATAATTTCAATAACTCTCTGTTAGTCATAACATTGCATGTAAACAATGTGGCCAGCCATTTACACCCTTCAACATTGCGCTATGTATTTTTTCCTCTTTGAATCAAATAAGACTATTAGATTTTCTTCAAACATATCCTAAACTTTTTAGTATCATAGCTTTAACTTATTGTTCTGTTTCTTCATAAATTCCTCCTTTCTCCAACAGCCAGGACTTCCTTTTATGATCCAATGCCAAACTCAAGTTTCACTTCTTCCTGCCAGCTTCACTTCGTGTCTCCAGGCTGTCTTCTTTACACACAACAAAACTTTGGGGGGAATATCTTTTTCTAGGTATAAAAAGTTCACAGATTCATCTTAATATGAACACTTCAACAAAGAAAAGAATTAATCATAATCCCATTGATTAAAGATGACCACTTTAATAATTCATTAATAATTTGTATACTTATTTGTATTATTCTTAAGTGAAAAACATTATGTAAGTATTTGTGTATTCACACTATGCCTCATATATACCAGTTTTCAGGATGTAAACCTGAGGAGTCCCGCTCCTGGCTAACAACCTATGCGACCTTTCAGGCCCAACCACAGGCAATTACAAGCGCTGTACCTGGCAGAGAAGCTGCCCTCTCCACACGGACTTGGTGCACAGCCAGGGCATTGCACATTCTGGAGGAGTTACAGTCAAGGACTCAGACCCACCCTAGGCGATGCTTCTGTGCATATAAAACTGTGCTTCAGCTCAGGGACCTCCATTCAAAGGCCGCATTGTTGAGAGCCCTCAGCTGATGCTTTCTGCAGTGCCTCTGCCCCAACCTCTCCACTGGGAGGAGTGGGGAAAAACTGGAAGACACTCAGCACTTTTGCCCTCCTAGCCCTCTCCCTTCTCCATCTCCCCAGCCCTCACAGCTTTCAAATGGGAGAAGCCTTTTGTTTGAGGCTCCTCAGTAGCAAGACACCCCCATCTGTGCTGCTGCACCTGACACTCTCCTGCTTGCAGCCAGGGGTGATATCGACCCTGATATCAGTTTCCCCACATTAAACCCAACATATATGGGGTTAAAACCAAAACACTCATTCCCTGCTTACTCTCTGGCTTCCTGGATCCAGAATCCACTACCCTCCATGGAGACAGACACCGTCAAGGACAAGCACCTGGATTATCTCCTCCCCACAAAGAGATACAGACTGGTGGGAAAGCTGATGACCAGCAAGGTCACAGGCTCCCTTCTCTCTGCAAGCGTCTCAAGGCCAAAGACAGGCTGGTGGGAAAGCTCTGACCAGCAAGGCCATATGCTCCCCCTCCCCTACCTAAAACCCCAAATAAAAACCCTTCCTTTTAGCTTTTGGGGAGTTTGGGATTTCAGCATTAGCTGCCCTCTCTCCTTGCTCAGCGCTGTGCAAAAATAAAATTCCTACTTCTTTCCACCACCCCGGGTGTCAGAAATTGGCTTGCTGCGCAACGGGTGACCGAACTCACTTCAGGTTGGGTAACAGGCAACATGGGACCGCGCAGCCAGTACTTTCTCCAGATCAGCCTCCTGCTTCCGCTATCGCAGTAAGTGATGAAGGTTTGACTGTTGCTTCCATTTTTGGTTTGTTGTCTTAATCAGCCTCTCTGACACCTAGCGGGTCAGCTCTCTCCAGGGCAGCTGAGCTTCTGACAAGATCATATTTTCTCCCTGTCTCTGTCCCTCTGTCTCTCTCTCCAGGCCTCCCGCCCCCTTTTTATTCACTGTTGTGTCCTTAATACCAGGGTAAAGTAATAATATTTAAAGAATAAATATGAAATATTAATGAAATAACATTTGCAGAATTAATAGTGTTCAATGAATGAATGGAGTGAATGACTAAAATGAGAAAAAGTATATTGATGTATTAAACTGCATTTGTACTTTTTCTCTTTTTGAGTGTTTAACAAATCATGAAATGTACTCCACACACGTTTGTGTTTTGTTTCATCAAGTGGCCACACTCCAGTTTAATTAGCCATTGTCCGGCATTGAACAGTTATTTTCTTTTCCAAATATCACTCAGTAATAGCAAACATGTTTTGATAAACACTCTTGAGCACAATTTTTGGATATCATTTCATGACATATAGAGAATAAGATCATTGGCTTTAAATTAATATTACCTGGGTTAAAGTCACAGCTCTGAATTTTATTAGCTGAGTGACAGTAGACAAATTATCCAAGCTCCTCTATGTCTCCTTTCTTCATCAGCTTTAATAAAGATGATGATAGTAGCTAGCTCATCATTTTTTTGTGAGGATTAAATAGGATTATACATGAAAATTAGATAACAGAATATCTGGCATATAATAAATATTAAAATGTTCATTTTCTTTTTTAAGATTGGCACCGGAGCTGACATCTGCTGCCAATCTTCTTCTTCCTTTTCTTCTTCTCCCCAAAACCCCCCAGTACGTAGCTGTATATTTTAGTTGTAGGTTCTTCTGGCTCTGCTGTGTGGGATGCCGCCTCAGCATGGCCTGATGAGTGGTGCCATGTCTGCTCATCCAGCTAAACCCTGGGCGCCAAAGCAGAGCATGCAGACTTAACCACTCGGCCATAGGGTGGCCCCCAAAAAGAGTTATTTCTTATTATACTTTATTTGAATCAATTGAAAGAAGGAAATATACCAGCTCAAAGGGAACAAACATTTTAAGGTAATTAATGCATATGTTAGAAGATGCTTCCTAGCAGTGAGATTTATTCTTGTGTCAGCACGTCATCCGAGATCTCTCTCGCGGAGGCGTCCCGTCTTCAGCTCTGTTCAGTTCTCCTGGCAGCTGGTGTTTTCCTGCCTTGTTGCTGTAGAGCAGGGCCCTGTGCTTGGTCTCAGTGAATGTGTCATGGCACAGTGCTGGTGTTACTTCTAGACCATAGCCTTTAATCGCCTCTGACTGCCCCTTTATCTCTCCGTTCTTTCTCTGACAAAGAAAAAGTGTCTCTCACTTTCCTGCACTGGACATGATCAAGAAGTGAACTTTTAAATGACAATTCCAGAGTTGTTTATTAATTCAGCGTAAGTTGGCTACCACAGTTACTACAGTATCCCTTTCACTGCATCAATGTCTTTCTCAGTTATTATAGAGAAATAGGAAAGTCTATATACAGATGACAGATTCTAATCTTGGCCAATTTACAATAAAAATATCATTTAAAATGACATTCCTTCAACATTGGGAAAAATGAAAATTTTAATATTTTCCGCTTATATTTATTACAATAATAAGTGCAATAATATATATAAATATAAATATAAATGCAAGAATACATACTTTTCAATTATAAATCTCCATTCATGATTTTACCCTTTTTAGTTATTTTCATATGCATTGACTTTTATAATTTCTCTGCATAGTAAATCAGTTGCATGTCATTTACATTGAAAACTTTTTCCCAATTTGTTATTTGACTCAATTTTATGTTTTGCAGGCATTTAATGTAAAGCTGGTTTTAATAATTATAGAGTCAAAAGATTCTTGCTTGGTTTCCTTTTCCATTAGTCGTTGTATTGGTCTGTTCAGGCTGCTGTAACAAAATACCACAAGCTGGGTGACTTCAACAACAGAAGTGTATTTTCTCACAGTTCTGGAGGCTCCAAGTCCAAGATCAAGCTGCCTTCAGGGTTGCTGTCTGGTGAGGCCTGTCTCCTCGGCTTCAGACAGTGCTTTGCAGAAGCTGCATCTTCACGAAGCCTTTTCTCAGTGTGTGCACAGAGGGAACTCTGCTGTCTCTTCTTGTAAGAATAGCCGTCCTATGGGACAGGGGCCCCATCCTTAGGACCTCGTTTAACCTCAGTTCCTTCCCTAAAGGCCCTGCCTCAAATACAGCCACTTGGCGGGTAGGGCTTCAACATGCGAATTTTGGGGACACACAATTCAGCTCATAATATTCTGCCCTCTGGCTCCCCAAATCCACGTCTTCATTCACTCCAGCCCAACAGCCTCAAAAGTGTTAACCAATTCTAGCATCAATTTCATGTCCAAAATATCATCTAAATCAGGTATGGGTGAGACTCAGTGAATGATTCACCTTGAGGCAAAATTCTTCTTCAGCTGTGAACCTATGAATCCAGACAAATTATGGGATTCCAAAATACCCTGGTGGTACAGGCATAGGATAAACATTCTCATTCCACAAGGGAAGAATCAGAAAGAAGAAAGGGGTGATGGTCCCAAGCAAGTCTAAAAGAGAACAAGGCAAATGTCATTAGATCTCAAGACTTGAGAATAATCCTCATTGACTTTATGCTGTATGCACTGGGCCCACTGGGGTGGCGGCACTGCCCCCTTGGCTCTCGCAGAGCCTCCCCCGGAACCCCAGGCTCTTTGTGTTGCTGCCCTCACTCCCAAGGCACCAGACAGAGGAAGCCCGGCCCACTGAAACCAAACAGGTCGCTCCATGGTCTGAAACCAAGGACAAAACAGCCTTACCCTCCTCCCAGGCAGTATGCTCTGAGGCTGTGGTGGGACTGGCAGCCCTGAGGATCTCGGAATCCTTTTTGGAGTCATTCCTCCCTTTTTTTGGAAAATGTGTGTTTGCAGCTGGATATCTCTAGCGTCCTGTTCTGTAGAATCTCAGAAGACCGAAAGCCTTCTTTTATGTCAAGTCTTCTCTATACCTTTGGTTCAAACTGGCAGTGTCTCTGCTGGTTTAATCCCATTGCTGTGCCTGCCTTCTGTTGAGATGGCTGATTCACAACATAGATCATCTCTTTAGAGTGATTGTCCAGCCACAGGCTTTGTGTTCTCTCCAGAACATGCTTTATTATTATTTTTTGTGTGTGCGATATGAATAGGATGAGAATTTTCCAAGTCTTTCACTTCTGGTTACTTTTTGCTTAACAATTCCTTCTTCAATTCCTCTCTCTCCTCTCATATTTTACTATAAGCAGTAACAACAATCCAGCCTACATTTTGAAGACTTTCCTTAGAAATTCACTCAGCTTAATATCCAAGTTCATGACAAAAATTCTACTTTCCTAGAATGTTAGGACATAATTCTCCCAAGTTATTTGCCACTTTATAACAAGGATGGCCTTTCCTCCAGTTTCCAAGAGGATGTTCCTCGTTTTGATCTGAAATCTCACCAGAATCACCTTTAATGTTCATATTTGTACCAACATTCTGTTCATGATGATATGTATTCTTTAAAATAGTAGCTTTCTCTCCAGCTCTCCCCTTTTCTTCCTGAGTCTTCACCAGAACTGCCTTAAACATCCACATTTCTACCAGCAATCTCCTCAAGGCAACCCAGGCCTTTTCTAGCTTGCACCTCAAAACTCTTCCAGCCTCTACCATTCGTTACCCAATTCCAAAGCAATGTCCACATTTTTAGGTATTTGCTACCGCAGCACCCCACTCTTGGTACCAAAAGCTATGTCAGTCTTCTCAGGCTGTTAAAAGAAAATACCACAGACTAGGTGATTTAAACAACAGAAAATTATTTTCTCACAATTCTGGAGGCCAGAAGTCCAAGATCAAGATGCTGCTAGGGTTGGCTTCTGGTGAGACCTCTGTCCTCAGCTTGCAGACAGCGTTTTCTTGTTGTGTCCTGACATGGTCTTTTCTGCAAGCAAAAGCTCTGTGCCTCCTCTTCTTATGGGAACATCAGCCCTATCAGATGAGGGCCCCGCCACTATGATGTCATTTAACCTCAATTACCTCCTGAGAGGCTCTATCTCTAAATTCATTCACAGCGGGAGGTAGGACTTCAACAAAGGAATTGGGTCGGGAGGGCTATAATGCATTCCATCACAGTTACACCTAAAAGGTCCTTCCTGACTTGAAGATCAGAAACACGTTCTTTCATATTTTTCCATTCTTTCTCATGATTCTAATTATTAACTTCATTCTGTATTAGTCAGTTAGGACAAGCTATGTTGTGGTAACAGACAATTTTGAAATATTAGTGCCTTAAGAAATAAAGTCTTCTCATATTTTGCAAATTTTACTCTGAGGCCCAAAGCTTTGCAGAGTCTGTCTCATTCATGCACAGACAGGAGAGCTAGAGGATTGTGCACCAGCTCTGAACTGCTTCAGCCAAGAAGAGACTTCTGTCTGTACCCCCGTGAAAGGAGTCGAAAATACAGGTGCTCAGGAGTGAGTGACTTGGCCACATAGTTTTCTGATTACAAAGGAATACTGTATCACAATATTTGTAATCCACAGAAACTAAAATGTAAAAATTAAAAGAAAATACTTTAATACCAATAGCTTTCTTTTACCAGTTGATAATGTATGACGTTGTTTCAGCCAATTGTCGCTAAATACTGTTGATCGTGACTAATATCAGCAAGATTCTATTGGTTTACATGTACAGTATATACTTCTTTGTATTGTACTCTATAAGTTACATCATGTTAGAACTAAGATATTATGTTAATTATACAGCATAGACAGAAACTGGAATTCAGAAAGATTCAGGTATAATTGAATTGAAGTTCTAATATGTCTTTCTTCACTCTCCCTGCAGCATATCCAAGATTGGAGCCAGCAGCTCCAAGGGACATTATTTTAAAAAACTAGAATGTGAGAAGACAAAGCATTGCTGACAGTCTGCTTTTGTTGCTGGCTGAGTTGTCTGGGGAGCTCTGTCTCAGTGTTGCAAGGACAGAATTATTACTGACCAGACAGGGCAATGACTTGGGCCGCCTCACATGCCCAGTGAAGAAAATGCTGCATACCCTTCTGATATTTGCAATTCCACACCCAGAGGTGGAAGCAGTCAATAGGGGTGAGTCAAACTGTCATTATATCTTTTTTTGGGCCATGTGTGCAATTCTGGTTCAGAGATACCTATAGGTGCTATGGAAGCCAAGAATTTTGTGGTAAATCTATAGGGGTTCCTGAGATGTACACCAAGCCCACTTTGCTTCTGCAAAGGAAAATACTGGTGGAAGCTTCTCCACTTTTCTCTTCCCTATTCATTTCAATAATTGAAATGGAGCCAGTGGCTCCGAAAGACTCACCCTGAAACTATAGCAAACTGCACATTTGTTCACGGATCTGCTTGCAGCTGTTGCCAGAGAATAGCCACTTGTCCTTCTTTTTCACCTTCCAAATATCTTAAGAGCACTCTCATCATCAGATCCTGACCCAGAACCCTATGGCCAAGAAAATGCTGGAAAAATCAGAAGACTGCTTAGAATAGTGTGTGAATGATGCTAGTTAAAACAGCCAATCCCACTCAGACAACATGTCAGAGACAGTGGCAAATTGCATTGTTGTATGATTTGTTCACCCATGCCGCTTAGCAGGGTGTTCTCTGACTTTTCTTGTGTGGTCATCTCTGCGGATGGTCATTGAACAAGACAAGTGCGTGGGCCAAGAGAGTCCATCCAGCAAGCTGCTTGTGTTTATAAACATCTCCTCTCCTGTATGTCGGGGCTGTTTGTTCCACTCGGCCTGGCTGCATTGCTCTGCTTTGATCTGTAGTGAAGGCAAAATACAACATTTATAAGATATTACTTTAAAAACAGGTGAATTTATTCTTCTAAAAGTAACTTTTGAAAATAGATACCTCATTGCTAAATATGGATAAATAGGTAAATTGTTTACATCTCGCCGGTATAAAATTTTATGATTTCATTATTCAGAAAAGAATGAATTTAGGGTAGATGGCATGATTACATCTTGGAATACAAAAATTAGCTTTAATACCATCTCAGCAGGAGGGCTGCTAAGTTCCTCTGTTCTAATTCATGGCTGCCTGTAATTTCAACTTGACTCTCCATTATCAAAAAAATACTGCTGTGAAGCCTTATTACCAAAAGCAATTGAACTTCACAAAATGGCCAAAATGTAAATAGGTAACATTAAAAAGAGAAAGATAAACCACTCAAATATTTCAATACACAAACATGCTATAAGAGAAATATTAAAATTAATCCTCTCCCCAGGAGCCTAATAAAATACACTATTTAAATCATAAAGTAATTGGGAAAAGAATGTACTCCTGTTTATGATCAAAACTGTTATTATGCAAAATGTAGAGAGGCTTCAAGTATATATTAAGGCATTGTAAATTCAACATGCTGTTTCTAGTGTGACATAATTAATCTGTGCAACAGGTAGGGTATATATAAACTTTACAGTTTTCCTTTTATAAGAACCCATTTGTACATACTTTCTATTAAGTTCGTCAGTGAAAAAATTCTGTAGTAAAACATTCTCAAATTATGTATAAGGTTTGTGCAGACATTCTAAAAAGCATTGTTTATAAACCAGCTCTACTACATAAATAAGTTCTGCTGGAATTTTCTGGACTGGCTGCATGCAGATATAACAATAAAATTCCAATGAGATCTTACTTCATTCTAAGAAAGTCTCTAGAATCCACATCAATGACTTAAGAATTCAATTCAGAGAAGCTGGTTTTCTTAAAATAAAACAATATAATTGAAAACATTTTAAAATGTGTTTTATAACAAACTAATTGTGCCTTTTTTCTATTTTGCCTCTGTGCTAGCTCAGCTATAATTTGCTCATGAAAAACTAAGAGAATATATACTCTTATAAATATCATCAAAACCTTTTTAAAAGTCACATAAAGTTATTAAATTAAGTGGCAACCACAAAAGTGAATGCTGCCTGGCAACCATACTGTGTTTCCCCAGTCCATCGTTCTCCAACTCTTCTACAGTATGACTTCAAGGACCTTCTCCTCTCTCCTCAAATGCCCAGAGTCTACACTTCAACATTCACTCCAAATGCATTCTTACTACCCCCTGAGGAACAGAAGCACCAGACGAGAACTTCCAGATTACTACCACCATACCCAACATTCACCAGATCACCATTTTTGCCCTCTGTCTTGTTTCTTCAACTGAACTGCATTAAATCTCGTTCTTATTAGCCCTCTTAAACACTATCACTCCAGCAATTTTACCATCTCCTACCTACATCATCAAATTTTCCTTCTCTTCTAGATCATTCTCATGAATATATAAACATGTACTACCCTCACTTATTACACTCACTGACCCCAATTCTACCTTTTGCTGCTGGTCCATTTCCCTCCTCCTTAGCTTTCAGCAACACTTGGTTGGGTGGATATACTTTGCTCTCCTATTAGTCAACGCCATTATCTCTTAAATGCACTCCAATCAGGCTTTTGTCTCCACCTTTCTGTAGAGGGTTCTAGAGATAAGACCTCTAAAGTCCAATGGTCAAATCTAAAGTGTTTATGTTACTTTATCTTTCTTGACTGATTAACTTTACCCAGAAAAAGCGTTCTTTCTACCTCAAAATACTTTATTCATTTCCTTCCAGGGCATCATATTCTAGCTCTCCTCTTGCCTTACTTTCTATTCCTAAGTTAATCAATCAATATCCTCTCTTTTATCAAGTCCTCTTAATGGTAATTTTATTATTTGCTTAATAAAACACTGCTAATGCCATAATTGTTAGCATAGCCATTGACCAAAATGTGACTCATTCATAGTTTGATGTACAAGTTTTATAAAGGAAAAAATATGATAAAACCCTGTATCAGTTCTTGCATTGCAGTCTAAAACAGGTTTTTGATTGCCAGCCATTTGGATCAGGTAAATAAAACAGGTCAAGTTTTCCTCCCACATCTGAAAATCTCCAGTAGAAATATTCTGATATGTATAAAGTAGTCTGCCTATGCACCCAATGTAATCTACAATTTGTAATGTAAAAATGAAGACTCTCCAAAAAATATTTTATTCCATGTGATTTTGTTTATTAGTAACCTTCCAAACTCTATGAGGTTGTTTTTCAAAAATATGTTCAGAATATGATTCCAAACTCTTGTTAACATCTTGGGCCAGAGACGAACTTGTGCAGGGGAGAAAATAAGGAGTTAGAATTCCTGTTGTTATGAATTGGCATGGTGCAAGCTTTTATTCATATTCTTTTCTTATATAAGCATCACAATTCAATTAGATGGTCAATGTCATTCTCAAGAGGTAAATGCAATCAGCTTTTACTTATAGAAAAACAGCTTAGAGATATTTTTATTAAAAAAACCTCTGAGATTTAGAAAATCACTCAGTTGGGAATAACGTCAGAGAACGTCTAATCACCCTGCAGCATCTGATTCTCAAATCTAGTGTTTTAGTTTCTTCCAAGGTCATTGATACTTTACATCTAATATGTTAATATCCAGAACATTTGTTGCATATTGGCAGTTTCTCATTTCTTTATGTTTAATACTGTTGATATTTCAGCTCTTAATGTCCAATCTACTCAATTTTTTAAATCAAGAAACATACAACATGGTCACCTTCAGAATGGATTTAGTCTTAAAAATCAGTACTATTGACCTTTTTTTTTAAAAGATTGGCACCTGAGCTAACAACTGTTGCTGATTTTCTTTTTTTTCCCCCTGCTTTTTCTTCCCCAATCTCCCCAGTACATAGTTGTATATTTTTAGTTGTGGGTCCTCCTAGTTGTGGCATGTGGGACGCCACCTCAATGTGGCCTGATGAGCAGTGCCATGTCCGTGCCCAGGATCCGAACTGGTGAAAGCCTGGGTCGCCGAAGGCAAAGCACACAAACTTAACTCTTCGGCCACCGGGCCAGCCCAGTACTATTGATTTTTGATCAAATGACTTTTCTATTTTACTACAACTTCTCATATAAAGGAGTCCATTGGACTTCAAATACTTAGTTTATGCCATTGCTTCGGGAATGTTTAAGAATTTTAGAGGAAGGTAAATCTTTCACTTTTTTCTGTAAATATATATTATTAGAGAGAGATATAAAAACAAAGAGTTTTTTTTCAGGATAGATAGGATTATATAGGAGCCTAAATGGAAGACCAGATTGCCTTCTGTTGTTTTTAGTTATATTCGAAAACATTTCTCCAGTAATATGATTTCCCCACATGAATGTAAGTAGGAAAGAGCGTGTTTCTGTTTATAATGGATAGTACCATCTTCATAAACTGAGGGATATAAATAATGACTAGATTAGCATCTTGCTTCTAAGCCATCAAAACTGCATGTGAACAACAAGTTTCATTTTCTCAGGCCATAATATGAGACTAGCTCCAACACTTATCCACAAAAAAATCTCATTATAAAGGAAACAGCCTGAAAATTTGTTCTGTTCTCAAAATCAGTATAAATTTTAGTTCCAAATCAACTTAATGGCAGAACCAAGGAATGCCATTTTGGTACTTTAGTCCCTCCTTATCTGCAGTTTCTCTTTCATGGCTTTAGTTACTGCTGTCAACTGTGGTCTGAAAATATTAAATGGAAAATTCCAGAAATAAACAATTCAGAAGTTGTAAGTTGTGTGCCATTCCTAGTAACATGTCATTTTTTTGCTCCAGGATCCCATTTAAGGTTCTACATTACGTTTAATTGTTACATCTACTAGACTCCTCTTGGTTGTGACAGTTTCTTAGACTTTCTTTGCTTTCGATGACGTTGACAGTCTTTGGGGGGTTTTTTCCTGAGGACAATTCACCCTGAGTTGACATCTGTGACCAATCTGCCTCTTTTTGCTGAGGAAGATTTGCCCTGAGCTAGCATCTGTTGCCAATCTTCCTCTTTTTGTGTGTGAGCCCCTGCCACAGCATGGCCACTGACAGGTGGTGTAGGTTTGTGCCCAGAACTGAACCCAGGCTGCTGAAGTAGAGCATACTGACCTTAACCACTTGGCCACCGGGGCTGGCACAGACTTTGATAGCTTTGAGTCACATTGGTCAGGTCTCTTGTAGACTGTCTCTTAGCTGGGATTTGGCTCTCATTTTTCTCATGATCAGACTAGTGCCATATGTTCTTTGGAGGAAGACCACAGAGGTAAAGTGCATTCTCATGACATCATCACCGTGGTACATACCGTCAACACGACTTATCACTATGAATGTTAACATTTATCATCTGATTGAGGTAGTGTTTGTAAGGTTTGTCTACTGAATAGTCACCCTTCATTTCTTCCCATTTCCATGTTGTATCCTTTGGAAGGAAATCACTATGCTCCAACCACACATAATTACTTAATTATTTTTGTGCACTTTATTACTCCCTGGCATTATAAGATGCTTCAGGCTCATCTCACATATTCCATGCCCTAGTACTAGAATCAGCCATTTTTCCAAGGAGTATTGGTTCTTTTTTATTTGAGCATGGTTTTATAAATCAAGATCTGAGTGCCAGGTGTTCTTGTTCCCACTTGGGGTGTTGTTGCGTCTAGGCTCTCTCAGCTGACACAGCAATGAAACAAATACATATATCCTGACTCAGGTATATATGTATAACCATACATAAATTTCCATGTGTAATCATCTGTGTCTATTTTAAGCTAAACAAATGATTATATTGATGTCTCCAACTCTAATCCATTATCACATGGGTATTCTAAAATTCTAGCCCCCTCCCTTGTTTATCAATAACCTTTCATTCCAACAGAAAGAAACCTGACTCCGACATCTGCTGCTCATTTCCTCAATTGTCCAACTCCGATATGCAAATACATCGGTAACTGAATTGTCAACCATTACTCTATGGGAAGCAACTTTATCAACAAGAGTACAGTGTTTATGTGCAGTTTCTTTGACCTTTAGTCTTAGATAATCTACTGATTGTCAGAGTTACTTAGGTCAGCAACTTTTTCCCACTCTCTTTAGTAAGTTTGTTTTACACATTTGTAGATGTTAGATGTTTTTGTTACATATTGTTACACATTGTTAGATGTTTTTGTTACATTCTTCATTCTATCCAGGGATCCCTTTATGTCCTAAATGATTTTTTTTAAGCTTTCATACATTAAGGTTAAATATCTGTGTTGTACAATTCAATGAGTTTTGACAAATGCATAGTGTCATGCATCCACCAATATAGTATCATACAGAGTAACTTTACTGCCCTAAAAAATTCCCTGTGCTTCATCTAGTTAAACCTGCTCCCTTTCCACATAAACCCTTGGAAACCACTTATCCTATTTTGTCTACATAGTTTGACCTGTCTAGAATGTCATATAATATGAATCACACAGCAAGTAGTATTTTCAGACTGGTTTATTTCTCTTAGCAATATGCATTTAAGATTCACCAATGTAATTTGTGACTTGATAGCACATTTCTTCCCGTCACTGAATAGTACTCCACTGTAGAGACATGCAACAATTGGCTTATCAGTTCACCTATAGAAGGACGCTTGGTGGCTTCCAGTTTTTGGTGATTATAAATAAAGATGTTATCAACATTCCCAGGTTTCTGAAAGGATGAAAGCTTCAAATCAGATGTGAAAATACCTAGAAGCACGATTACTAGATCATATTTGAAGACATCATTAGCTTCATAAGAAACCGCCACACTGTATTTCAAAGTCACCATGCCATTTGGCATCCCTGGCAGCAAGGAACGAGAGCTCCTGCAGCTTTGCACCCTCATCAGCATTTGGTGTTGTCGGGTTTTGCACTTGAACCATTTTAATAGGTGTGTAGCAGTATCTCGTTTTTATTTGCAATTCACAAATAACGTATGATGTGCCTCTTCTCTGATGCTTATTTGCCATCTGTGCATCTTCTTTAGTGAGATGTCTGTCAGATCTTATAAACATTTTTTACTTACATTGCCTATTATCTTGTTGTTGAGTTTTAAAAGTTTTTAGTATGCTTTGGTTACAAGATCTTTGTCAAATATATGTTTCTCAAGTACTTTCTACAAGTTCATGGCTTGTCTTTTTATCATCAGTCTTACCAGTGTCATCCACACAGCAGAAGGTTTAAATTTTAATAAATTCCAAATTATCAATGTTTTCTTCTATGGACCATGCTTTTGGTGCTGTATCTAAAAACTTATCACCAAACTTATGGCCACATAGATTTTCTCTTATACTTTCTTCTATAAGTTTTATAGTTTTACATTTCACATTTATCTCTGGAAATCATTTTGAGTCAATGTTTGTGGAGGGTGTAAGGTCTCTGCCTACTTTCATTTTTTCATTATTTGTCTGTAGACATTCCAGTCTTCCTACACCATTTGTGGAAAGACTATCCTTCTGCTATTGAATTGCCTTGCGCCTTTGTCGAGGACTGGTTAATGATGTTTGTGTGGGTCTATTTCTGGGCCCTCTAGTCTGCTCTTTTGATTTATCTCTCTATTGTTTCATCATTACTATGGTGTCTTGATTACTGTAGTTTTTTTATAAGTCTTAACATCAGGTAGCATTAGTCCTCCAATTTTATTTTTCTTCTCCAGAATTGTGTTGGCTGTTCTACATCTTTTGCCTTTCCTATATACTTAAAAGTAAGTTTGTCTTCATCTATCAGACAACTTACTGGGATTTTGCTCGGAACTGCATTGAATCCATAGATCAAATTGGGGAGGATTGCTATTTTAACAACATTATGTCTTTCAACTCATGAACATGGAATATCTCAATTATCTGTATCACTTTTGAATTTTCATCAGAGTTATGTAGTTTCTGTATGTAGATTTGCAATATATTTTATTAGATTTACATCTGAATACTTAATGTTTGGCATTATGGTAAGTGGCATTATTATTTTTTTATTTCAGATTCCAAATATTCATTGTATGCGTACAGGAAACTGTTTGACTTTCGCATATTGAAACTTGTTCCTTTGACCCTACTACTGCTGCTTATCCGTTCCTGGAGATTTTTATTGGTTTTGTTTTTGTTGTTGTTGCTGATTCTTTAGGATATTCTACATAGCAACCATGTCATCTACAAGAAACAGTTTTATTCCTTGCTTCCCGATCTGTATACCACTTATTTTATTTTTTATATTACACTAGCTAGAATTTCCAGTATGGTGTTAAATTAAGTGATGAGGGAGAATATATTTGCCTTGTTTCTAACCTTAAGAGGGATCATCTCATCTAGACACCCTGCATTAAACATGTTACTGTAGGTTTTTTTTTATAGACGTTCGTTATTAAGTTGAAGAATTTCTCCCCTCTTCCTTTGCTGAGAGTTTTTAGTCAAGAATGTTGTTGGATTTTTTTAATACCTTTTCTATCAGATTTTTAAACATTTTTTCTATCAGTTCATATGATCATATCATTTTCTTCATTATCCTGTTGATGTGGGGGATTACATTGGCTTTCAAATGTTGAACCAATCTTGCACACCTGGAATTAATCTCACTTGGTTGTGGTATTTTTTCTTTTTATACATTGTTGGATTTGATTTGCTCATATTTTGTTGAGGATTTTGTGTCTATATTCAAGCCTGTAATTTACTTTCCTAGAAATGTCCTTATTTGGATTTGCTATTAGGGTAATATTGACCCCATAGAATAGGTTACAAAATGCTTATATTTTCTGGAAAGATTTTTCATAATTAGAATTGTTACTTTGTTATATGTTTGGTAGAATTCACCACTGAACTCATCTGAACCTAAAAAATTATTAATAGTTTAATTTTGTTAATTGATATTGGCCTATTTAGACTGTCCATTTCTCCTTGTGTGAGTTTGGTAGTTTTATCTTACGAGGATTTCAGCCATTTCATGAGCTTCCGACTATAGTAGTAAATATATCTATTCCTTTTAATTATGTCAGATTTTAACTTACAAATTTCTAACCTTCTGTTGTAGAGTGCAAATTTAGGGTTGTAATGTCTTCTTGGAGAATTGACCCCTTTATCATTGTACAATGCCTCTTTATCCCTGATAAATTTCCTTGTTTTGAAGTCCGCTTTGTTTGAAATTAATAAACCTTGTCCAGCTTTCTTCTGATTACTATCATGATGGTATATCTTTCTCCATCACTTTAGTTTTAACCTGTTACTTTATATTTAAAATTGTTTTCTTGTAGATAACATATAGTCGTGTCTATTTTTTTAATCTACTATGACAATCTGTGTCTTTTAGCTGATATGTTTAGACAATTCATGAAAAAGTGCTTATTGATACAGTGGATTATAAACTGCCATGTTTTTCTAATTGTTGCATGTTTTTCTTTTTTGCCCCCTCATTTTCTGCCTTCTTTGGTTTTAATTGAGCAGCATTTTTATAATTCCATTTTATCTTCTCTCTTAGCATATTAATTATACTTTTTAATATTTTTAGATTTTCCATTATGCATTTATAATTAATCAAAGTCCAACTTTAAATAACCCTATGTTGCTTCACATGCAGTATAGCTACCCTATAATAGAGTATTCCAATTCCTCCGTCTAGTCACTTATGGTATTGCTGTCATTCATTTCACCTACTACGTGCTCTAGTCATCCCATACATTTGTTACTATTATGAAACACTTTTACATTAAGAATAAGAAAAAGAAATGATTTTATTTTACCTTCATTTATTCCTTCTCTGATGCTCCTCCTTTTTAATGTAGATCTGAATGTCTTACCTATATTATTTTTCTTCTCCTTAAAGAACCTGTTTTTACATTCTTTTCAGGATCTGAGAAAGTCTTTATTTCTCCTTTACTGCTGAAGTCTAATTTCTCAGTTTATGGCCCCAGCATCTTCTGCTCCAGGTAAGCAGATCTTGTTTTTAACTCTGGATTCATCTCTTTCCTCATTTTACAGTAGCAGTTTGCCTTCCAATTTTAGTTTTCTGATGAGTCCAAGGAAAGTAATTGATTTTCAATTTATTTAGGATTTTTATGTCATAATGATGGAAGTGACTTATTCCAAACTCTTTTCATGTTGGATCTGAAACAAGAAGTCACCACAATGCTTTTTTTTTTCTTTATTGAGTTATTGATAGGTTACAATCTTGTGAAATTTCAATTGTACATTAATGTTTGTCAGTCATGTTGTAGGTGCACCACTTCACCCTTTGTGCCCACCCCCCACCCCACCTTTCCCCTGGTATCCACTAAACTGTTCTTGGTCCATAGTTTTAAATTCCTCATATGAGTGGAGTCATACACAGATTATCTTTCTCTCGCTGGCTTATTTCACTTAACATAATTCTCTCAAGGTCCATCCATGTTATTGCAAATGGAATGATTTTGTTCTGTTTTGCAGCTGAGTAGTATTCCATTGTATATATGTACCACATCTTCTTTATCCATTCGTCTGTTGATGGGCACTTAGGTTGCTTCCACGTCTTGGCTATTGTAAACAGTGCTGCAATAAACATTGGGGTGCACAGGACTTTTGGGATTGCTGACTTCAGGCTCTTTGGATAAATACCCAGTAGTGGGATGGCTGGATCGTATGGTAGTTCTATTTTTAGTTTTTTGAGGAATCTCCATACTGTTTTCCATAGTGGCTGCACCAGTTTGCATTCCCACCAGCAGTGTATGAGGGTTCCTTTTTCTCCGCAACCTCTCCAACATTTGTTGCTATTAGTTTTAGATAATTTTGTCATTCTAACGGGTGTAAGGCGATATCTTAGTGTAGTTTTGATTTGCATTTCCCTGATGGTCAGCGATGATGAGCATCTTTTTGTGTGCCTATTGGCCATCAGTATATCTTCTTTGGAGAAATGTCTGTTCATGTCTCCAGCCCATTTTTTGATTGGGTTGTTTGATGTTTTGTGATTGAGTTGTGAGAGTTCTTTATATATTAAGGATATTAAGCCTTTGTCAGATATATGACTTGCAAATATTTTTTCCTAGTTAGTGGGTTGTTTTTTTGTTTCAATCCTGTTTTCATTTGCCTTGAAGAAGCTCTTTAATCTGATGAAGTCCCATTTGTTTATTCTTTCTATTGTTTCTCTTCTCTGAGAAGGCATGGTGTCCGAAAAGATCCTTTTAATACTGATGTCAAAGAGTGTACTGCCTACGTTTTCTTCCAGAAGCCTTATGGTTTCAGGTCTCACCTTTAGGTCTTTAATCCATTTTGAGTTTATTTTGGTGAATGGTGAAAAAGAATGGTCAATTTTCATTCTTTTACATGTGGCTTTCCAGTTTTCCCAGCATCATTTGTTGAAAAGACTTTCTTTTCTCCATTGTATGCCCTCAGCTCCTTTGTCAAAGATAAGCTGTCCATAGATGTGTGGTTTTATTTCTGGGCTTTCAATTTTGTTCCATTGATCTATGCACCTGTTTTTGCACCAGTACCATGCTGTTTTGATTACTGTAGCTTTGTAGTATGTTTTGAAGTCAGGGATTGTGATGCCTCCCGTTTTGTTGTTTTTTCTCAGGATTGCTTTAGCAATTCGGGGTCTTTTGTTGCCCCATATGAATTTTAGGATTCTTTGTTCTAATTCTGTAAAGAATGTCATTGGGATTCTGATTGGGATGGCGTTGAATATGTAGATTGCTTTAGGTAGAATAGACATTTTAACTATGTTTATTCTTCCAATCCATGTATATGGAATGTCTTTCCATCTCCTTATGTCGTCATCCAATTCTCTCAGAAAGGCCTTGTAATTTTCATTATATAGGTCCTTGACTTCCTTAGTTAAATTTACCCCAAGGTATTTTATTCTTTTTGTTCCGATTGTGAATGGTATTGTATTCTTGAGTTCTTTTTCTCTTGGTTCATTACTGGAGTATAGAAATGCTACTGATTTATGCAAATTGATTTTATACCCTGCAACTTTGCTGTAGTTGTTGATTACTTCTAACAGTTTTCCAATGGATTCTTTGGGGTTTTCCATATATAAGATCATGTCGTCTGCAAACAGTGAGAGTTTCACTTCTTCCTTCCCTATTTGGATTCCTTTTATTCCTTTTTCTTGCCTGATTGCTCTGGCCAGGACCTCCAGTACTATGTTAAATAAGAGTGGTGATAGAGGGCATCCTTGTCTTGTTCCTGTTTTCAGGGGGATGGGGTTCAGTTTTTGCCCATTGAGTATGATGTTGGCTATGGGTTTGTCGTATATGGCCTTTATTAGGTTGAGGTAGTTTCCTTCTATGCCCATTTTGTTCAGAGTTTTTATCATAAATGGCTGTTGGATCTTGTCAAATGCCTTCTCTGCATCTATTGAGATGATCATGTGGTTTTTATTCCTCAGTTTGTTGATGTGGTGTATCACGTTGATTGATTTGCGGATGTTGAACCATCCCTGTGTCCCTGGTATGAATCCCACCTGATCCTGATGTATGATTCTTTTGATGAATTGCTGAATTCTGGTTGCCAAAATTTTGTTTCGAATTTTTGCAGCTATGTTCATCAGTGATATTGGCCTGTAGTTCTCTTTTTTCGTGGTGTCCTTGTCAGGTTTTGGTATCAGCGTGATGTTGGCCTCATAGAATGTGTTAGGAAGTGTTCCATCTTCCCTAATTTTTTGGAATAGCTTGAAAAGGATAGGTATTAAATCCTCTCTGAAAGTTTGGTAGAATTCCCCAGGAAAGCCATCTGGTCCTGCGGTTTTATTCTTTGGGATGCTTTTGATTGCTGTTTCAATCTCTTTCCTTGTGATTGGTCTGTTCAAATTGTCTGCCTCTTCTTGAGTGAGCTTTGGGAGATTGTAGGAGTCCAGGAATTTATCCATTTCCTCTAGGTTATCCATTCTGTTGGCATATAGTTTTTTGTAGTATTTTCTTATAATCTGTTGTATTTCTGCAGTCTGTTCTTATTTCTCCTCGCTCATTTCTGATTTTGTTTATTTGAGCTTTCTCCCTTTTTTTCTTTGTAAGTCTGGCTAGTGGTTTGTCAATTTTATTTATCTTCTCAAAAAACCAGCTCTTTGTCTCATTGATCCTTTCTACTGCTTTTTCATTTCAATAGTATTTATTTCTGCTCTGATTTTTATTATTTCTCTCCTTCTGCTGACTTTGGGCTTCATTTGTTCTTTTTTCTATAGTTCAGTTAGGAGTGCTTTAAGGTTGCTCATTTGGGATTTTTCTTGTTTGTTAAGATGTGCCTGTATTGCAATGAATTTTCCTCTTAATACAGCTTTTGCTGTATCCCATATGAGTTGGTATGGCATGCTATCATTTTCATTTGTTTCCAGGTATTTTTTTATTTCTTCTTTAATTTCTTCAATGATCCATTGCTTGTTCAGTAGTGTGTTGTTTAGTCTCCACATCTTTGTGCCTTTCTCAGCTTTTTTCTTGTAATTAATTTCTAGCCTTATAGCACTATGATCTAAGAAGATGCTTGTTATTATTTCAATTTTTTTAAATTTGTAGAGGCTTGCCTTGTTTCCCAACATATGGTCTATCCTTGAGAATGTTCCATGTGCACTTGAGAAGAATGTGTATTCAGCTCTTTCAGGGTGGAGTGATCTATATATGTCTATTAAGTCCAATTGTTTTAGTTTTTCATTCAGCTCCACTATTTCCTTGTTGATTTTCTGTCTGGATGATCTGTCCATTGATGTGAGTGGGGTGTTGAGGTCCCCTACTCTTATTGTGTTGTTATTGACATCTTCCTTCAGGTCTGTTAATAGTTGCTTTATGAATCTTGGTGCTCCTGTGTTGGGTGCATAGATATTTATAAGCGTTATTTCTTCTTGATGAAGCGTCCCTTTGATCATTATATATTGTCCCTCTGTGTCTCTCTTTACCTGTCTTATTTTGAAATCCACTTGGTCTGATATGAGAATTGCAACACCTGCCTTTTTTTCCTTGCTATTTGCTTGAAGTATTGTCCTCCACCCCTTCACCCTGAGCCTGTGTTTGTCCTTGGGGCTGAGGTGTGTTTCCTGGAGGCAATAAATTGTTGGATCTTGTTCTTTAATCCATTTTGCCACTCTGTGTCTTTTTATTGGAGAGTTCAACCCGTTCACATTGAGAGTGATTATTGATGCATGTGGACTTAATGCTGTCAATCTGTCACTCATTATCTTGTTTTCCTGTGTTTCTTTTCCTGTGTGCTTTAGACCACCCATTTAATACTGCAATTTCTTATGCTGGGTTTCTTAGATTTTTCCTTATCTATGATTTGTGACTCTGTTTTGTACTTTATTTTAGTGTCTACCTTGAAGTTTGTATTTAGAATCTCGTGTATAACATAGTCTATTCTCTGGTGGTCTCTTACCTACTTGACCAATACTGACTTAGACCCTTTGCTCTTCCCCTCCTAAATAATTATTTTCATTTTTTATTCCAACTCGTCTTATTAATTTGTAGTTAGAGTGCTAAGATCGTCCTTGTTTTGGTAGCTTCCTTATTTTTACCCTAATGCTATAGTTGAATATTTGCTATCCTGTTCTGGTTCTATCCATTGGTCTCCCTAGTCTGTGGCTTGTGTCCCCTTTCTCCCTTTTTTCTTTTTTCAAGTGTGAGAGCCTTCTTGAGGATTTCTTGTAATGGAGGGCTTTTAGTTACAAATTCCCTTAACTTTTGTTTGTCTGGAAAAGATTTAATTTCTCCCTCATATCTGAAGGAAATTCTTGCTGGATAGACTATTCTTGGCTGAAGGTTTTTATCCTTTAAAGCTTTGAATATATCACTCCATTCTCTCCTAGCTTGTAGAGTTTCTGTAGAGAAATCCGCTGACAGTCTGATAGGGGCTCCTTTATAGGTTATTCTCTTTTTTTTCCTTACTTCCCTGAGTATTCTTTCCTTATGATTCCTATTTGCCAACTTTACTATTATGTGCCTTGTGGTGGGTCTTTTTACATTGACAAATCTAGGAGATCTAAAACCCTCCTCTACACACATTTCTCCGTTGATCCCTAGATTTGGGAAATTCTCTTCAATAATTTCGTTAAGCACACTTTCTGCTCCATTTTCCTTTTCCACATTCTTGGGAATTCCTATGATCCTTATGTTCTTACTCCTCATTGAATCCATTATCTCTCGGAGATTTTCCTCATTTTTTTTAATTCTTAGTTCTCTTTCTTCCTCTGTCTGGCACCATTCAGCCTGTCTGTCCTCGATTATGCTGATTTGCTCCTCTAGATTGTCTACACGGGGATTCAGGGAATCCGTATTCTGTTTTATCTGGTCCATTGTGTTTTTCATCTCAAGTAATTCTGTTTGATTCTTCTTTATTATTTCAATCTCTTTTGTGAAGTAACTCCAGAACTCGGCTTGTTTCTCTATCTTTCTCTCTACCTCATTGAGTTTCTTGATTATAGCTGCTCTGAACTCATTATCACTTAGTTTACCTAATTCCAAGTCCTCAGGACTTAATTCTGTGTTTTTATTGTTTTCCTTCTGGTCTGGGTCTTTTATAAATTGCTGGATGGTAGAGGAGCGGTTTTTTCTCATGGTGGTAGAATTCAGTTGCAGTTACAGCCTGTCGCCACTAGACGGGGGTCAAGAGCGGCGTGTTACCTTTCCGACTTTGGGGCAAGATGGCTGCGCCCACTGACTTTGTTAGGGGGGAGGGGTTGTTACTCACACGTGCCGGTCTGGGTTCAGATCAGTTCTGTTCTCTGGTCTCCCAAGGCCCTTGATTTATAGGGTCCCCGCGGACGGAAGCTTTCCCTCCGTCAGCGGGTCTCCACTGAACCAGCGGCAGGAGTCCTGGATGATCCCCAGGTCGTGCGGCCCCTCCCCCGCTCCTTCCCGACCGGCGCCGCAGCGATCGCAGACTCTAGGGGAGGGAGCCATGTTCTCTCTACGGTTCCAGCGCCTCCGAAGGTGTAAGCAAGGTTTATGATCTCCACCTTCTTGGTATTGTAGGTCTCTAACGAGCTGGCATTATGTTTATTCTCTGAAATTCAGTTCTTCCAATCTTTTGTTGTATTTTGGAGGGGAGAGAATCCCCGGTCAGCTCACCCCGCCATTTTGCTCCGCCCCTTCTCCCACCACAATGCTTTTTAATACCTCTCCTTATACTCTATAAATTTTTTATTAGTGGACTATGTCTATTAGAGGTATATCTTCCATTTAAAGAAAATCAATTCTAATGTTCCAATAACAATATTTTGACATTGATTTTCTTTTATTGAAAAATGAAAAGCTTAATTGTTGGTAGCTTCCCATAATATTACTAAGTCATAATTTTTCTGTTTATTTCTTACTTACCTGTAGAGATTCTCCTGTATTTATATTTATTCACACTCTGATTGTCTTAGCACATTCCTAGTTTATTCAAATTACAGGTGACTAAAATAATAAATTTCAGGATGGTTCCATTCTGAAAAATCTATGGAGCAATAGATTGGAAGCATTAAATAGAGTGAGGAGAATTGTGTCATGTTCCACTGGGAGATATATCTTATCCTTCAGCAGCATATCAGTAATGCATGTTTTAGAAATGGAAGAAAATTACGCTGTACTTTCCTCCCATAAGACACATTTCTCAGCTATGAGCAGAATTTTCTTTTTGGCAGAGATTTTTCTTTGCAGCTGGAAAGCCCATGAGTTTAATCTATCTAGTATTATTCTTTGTACTAGTAGAAGTTGGCACATAGGATTTTCAGTCACATTGAAAGAATAACCTGTTTACCTTCCAGAAAGGTTTTATTTGGTCAAGAGAGGTAACATTTCTCCATAATATTTTCCAGTATGGTATATAGAATTTAAAAATAAACTAAAACATTACTGAAACTATCTAAAACTCTAAAGTGGAAATGCCAAATAGGAAGCTTATTTTCAGGCCAGGTTGAAAGTTTGGTTAAAAATCAATCCAGGGGCCAGCTGGGTGGTATAGTGGTTAAGTTCACATGCTCTGCTTCAGTTGCCTGGGGTTCGAAAGTTTGGATCCCGGGTGTGACCCTAGCGCCACTCATCATGGCAGCATCCCACGTAAAAAAAATTCGAGAAGGAGTGGCACAAATGTTAGCTCAGCAACAATCTTCCTCAAGCAAAAGAGGAAGATCGGCAACAGATGTTAGCTCAGGGATAAACTTCCTGACCAAAAAAAAGAAAAATGCAAAATTCTTCCATTTTGAACTATAAAAATGAAGTATTAATATTTACTTCTCCTTTTTGAAATGTTCAGTGATTCTTCAGTTAACAAACAAAGGCATACTTTTCTTTAATCAGGCAAGACAATATATTTGGAAAAAATTCTCATTGGTCAATTATTATGACACTTTAGACACAAAAGGTTTCACTATTTTTTGCTTCATTTCAGGCACCTGGCAAGTAAAAAAAAATTGCATATATATAATTATATTTAATTGACATAAATATATAATAAATATACTTATACCAACTGCTTCTATTCTCCTCATTACTTATGTATTGAAATTTCATTAAAGTGCTAAAAAAATAAAAAAATTACAGCGTTTCTGCATGGACTATTCTTTTCGGATTATTACAACTTATGCAGACAAAAATAGGAGAGGAAAAGTGTCCTGAGTCATCAATACTGGAAACTAGTCTTAGGCTTTTCTTTAATCTTATAAGGAAATGTAAATTTATAGAGCCGTCATGCCAGCACCTTCCTTCTCCAGAGCTCAAGAACAGACAAGCTGTACATCAAGAGAGAACTGCCAGCCAGGATAAACCCCGTGGAAATCATCATAAAGCCCACGCCGGCAGTGCACATTTATCTCCAAAGAAATCAATTGGAAAGTGCACAAGTAACTCAAATGAAATACTTCAATATAGCATCAGTAATGGGGCCGGTCACCGCGAGCGAAGCATAGATAAAACTTTGAAGAGTTTAAATGATTTAGTGTTGACATAAGAGTTTCTTGAGGTGAACCATCCCCCAAAACACCAAGAGTGCCTTGGTATTCGGGACTACAAAAAATTCCCAGATATAAAGAAAGATAATTGTCAAAGAGATGGAACTTTATCTTTTAAATCTCATTTCAGAAAAGCATGGTATATCTTTCTGGTTTAAATTTACCAATGTGTAGGAAAATTATTCATTTAAATGATATTGAACTATCATTTTTATTTAATTTATTTCAAGCGTATGATGTTACCCCCGTTCATATACTACATTGCAAATAAAACCTAACAAATTTCAGTGGATTTCTGAAGAAACTATATGCAAAAGTGAATACTATTGTTATCTATTAAAAAATCAATTATATAATTAAATTAATTCTATCACAAGATTTTTAGAAAACATACTGTCAATCAAAACAAATGTTTGAGCCTACATTTGGAAAGATTTACTGATGGGGGATTTATTTCATACAGTGTAGTGCTAGTTTTTCTTCTATGAAATTAGGGAGACAGTCGGACAGAAAACAAACTTGAAACCAGGTTTTTGGCAAATTTTTATCAGAGGTATTCTACAACAATTAGAAGAACTATAAGAATCTGTCAAGCAGATTAGAAACACATTTCGAAACACGAGAGCACGAAGAAAGGATTCTTACATTAAACATTGCTGAGCCTATAGTCAGTCTTCAAGGGCAGAGCCACATCACCTTCATTCCTCCACACCCTTTCATGTAGCAAGCATTCAAAAAACCTAAGAAAAAGCTAAATGATTGACTCTAAGCTTGCTGTGTTCAATCACCACTCAATAATTTTTTTTCCATACAAAGACATTCATTGGGAAGTTGGTACAAAATTGCAAAATAGAAGCCAGACAGCTATTGTACAAATTGGCATAAGATATGACAGTACGTTGGACTATTGTCATTTTTTTTTAATAGTGAAGATAATGAGAAGCAGTCAAATTCAGTTAAATGTACGGCTGATAATGTTTACTGAAGTCTTACATGCAGAGTCTGGAGTGCACGACAACTATCCAGCAGTCGAAGACGACTTTAAGAAAGTTGACCTTAGTGACTGGTGGTGCTTCTTAATGAGGTGGGCCATGCAAAAGAAAGATGTATTTAGGGAGGGCAAACCCAGGGTAAAATTTTGGGCCTACTACTTTTGAGTTTCCTTTTAGATACACAAGTGTTGATGTAAATAAAACAGTTCAGTATGGAAGTCTGGAGGTCAGGAGAAAGAGTGCAGCTGAAAACATTCACTTGTACTTCCCAAAAAAGAAAACACGTTAGAAGAGAAGGAACAGGTGGTGGAGTGGAGGGAGGTTCTTAAAGAGAGAAGGAAAAGTCATAATGCTATGTTACAAGATGGAGAGAGGCTTGTTACAGAGAGAACTCAGAGTTGACCATTGGATATAACATCAGGTAGGGTTTCACGGGGGTGGTTTTATTGGAATTGTAGGGTAAAAGTCATATATGTACATTTCCTACCTCATTAAATTTTAAATTCCTTGATGGTAAGGTCAGCCTTTTTTATCATGGCATTATCCAGGGCAAATTGCATAGTGATTTCCAAATAAACACTTAATGAATGTTTAGGAAAAATATATTGAGTGATGTCAAAAAGAAAGAGCAGCTGTAGATTTTCAAACTGTTTGATTTATAGGGTTGCCTATTTTAAGTTGGTCTAATACTTTGGGCAGATGAGAGGATACCAAAATTATTCACTGTATTTTTAAATCCTCTCATTGAATGATTATGCTTTTTAATAAGGACAAATATGAAAATGCATTTGACACTAATGGTCAGAACTGTGGTAACCTTTTGGGCTATTTGCAAATATTTATTTTGCTTCTGTGTGAGTTCTTTGATTGGGATCAAATCACTTGGTTGACCTGTAATGGTCGAAGAATTCTGAGTGGTGTTTTATTTCTAGTCCAGTATGTATAATTGACAATTCTAGATCTTTTCTTTTCCTCTATTACAACAACCAGCACTTTCCAGATAGCAGCTGCTCCAGCAGCCCATGTCCCAGAGTGAGGCCAGCAGTGATATAGAAAAGACTCCATAGATGACCTGCAATAAAACAAATAAGAGCAACAAAACAATACGAAACAAAAACATTTATTGTCTGAAGCCACAGAGTCTGGGGAGTATGTGCCAACTCAGCCCAACCTAGCTTATTGTGATTGAAACAAACACAAAGCAAATTTTCTCAGAGTGCTTACAAATTTAAACTACTTGCCTGGATGATAATTTGAGTTAAGAGCATGCCCTGTTTTGCCAAGTACATTTACCTTTCCTTTACTTGCTTTCATGCAGTTAGAAGGTTAGATTCTTTACCACCGTATGGAAAGTGTATGGGAGGCAAGAAATGTAGGGTCAAGCCATTCTACTTATTGGATTCTAAATGCCTAATCTCTTGGGAGAGCATAAACTTAGTGAAAAGGTGAAAGTAGAGGAGGAAATTTGGAGTCATAAAAGTACTACCTTGGAGAAGTATCTCCATGAGCGTCGCTTTTCCTCCAAGACAAGAAAAACAGTTCGTGGAAGACTGGAACAGAGTGTTCACTACACTGGCAGTAGGAGAGGGAGACAGCGAGATGAGAGAGGCTGGTTGCACAGTAGCTCTAGGTAGTGAAATGAGAAGCAGTTTAAAAAAGTCTTAGGAAGCTGTGCAAACATGCTGAACTCATGGGTACCTTCAAGCAGTGGTGAGAGATGGGTTTGCAGTAACATATGTCGCCTGTGTATGGGCCCCACTCACTTCAATCCTTCGGCCTCTGTAACAAGCAGAATTGTGGTGTAATCTCTTCTATACAGATGGGGTTGCACGTGTGGGGCCAAGTTTATTTGCCAATTCAGTAGAAGAGAGCAGTAGACTATGAACTATTAAAAAGAAAGTTTTAGCTCTTGACTACTTGAATCTGAGTATTGTGATTGAGATTTATAACTGCCATATTTATTTATAAAATAAAAATATAATACATTTGATTCCTATTTACATTTGTCCAAAACAAATAGGAAGATCGTGTCCCACTGCAAAGGATAATAATGTCCGTTAAAATTTCTATGCCTTTTAGAGTTTATGAACCTTCTCATAAACATTATCTAGTTTTCACATTATCCTTCCAAGATTAATAATATTGCTGTGTTTAATTTAATGATTAATCAACTAGATATACACCTCTTTTCATTTGGAAGAAGAATACGAGCTAGTGAAGAGTAATTTTCTCAAAACTAAGTTTTGTTCAATGTTACAATAAAATCTCTAATATCAGAAATATGCTGTTAGAAGAAACAGTTTCATGACAGGGAACGAATAGGATTAATAAGAACCTACTGCACATGATGAATCAATTTAGTTCTGAAGACAACTCAATCTGAGCATGTCTCTTATTTTCTATTTGAAGGCGTATGGATAGAGATATAAATAACCTGAAGAAGCCACAGTGGAGAGAGAAATTTTAGTGTTCTTCCCACACTCTCTTCTCCCTGTTCACTCCGCACTCACTTTCATTTTTTAAGGAAAAACATTGCTATTCCAATTGTTCGGCGTCAAGGACGCCCAGGACCCAGGACAGGCGTATTGAAGTCAGGACACAATTGGCTTCCCGCTGCTACTCTTCGTCTTGGGGCAGCGTCTGGGAGGCATTTCTCCTCTCCTTGCGGGCTTCTTACTCAACAAAGCTGAATCTGAGTAAAGCAATGTGGGACTATTTGGGGGGATCAACCATCTCTCTTCAGCAGGGAAGAGAAAGCCTCCTTAAGCTTACTATTGAAGTTTTGTTCTCTAAACGTCTATCATACTATGAATTTGAGTACATGGTATGCGTGTTTAACTGTTAACATTGTACAGCGTTCCTGATTTTGGGGTTAGTCCTTTTGTGTACAGCTGCAAGAGTTTGAAACCCCAAATGAGGCTGGGCTAATGATAAAATATGGGCTCCAAACCTCCACCCTGAACCGTGAGCATATTGTTTTTATGTACTTTCCTTTATCAGTAAAGAACTCCTAAGTCCTATTCCTGTAATTAAACTATATATTATATTGGAAGGTGGCTGAAATAGTGAAGTGAACACAACACAGTGAACACAGAGGAGTGATATATTTTTTTCCCAAGAATTTACTTGAAGAAAACTGATGCCTTTAATGCTTTTTAGATAGTATTTCCCTAAATCTCTTTCAAGGGATTGATCTAATGGATCCCGCTTCAGCAGGTTATAATTCCACTTGAATTCTTAGTTACCACAGAAACAACTGGTTCCCAAAACACTTTTTTTAAATGAGATAATACTTAAGGGAAAAATGATTGTATTAATTAAGATTTCTTACGTTGGAAACTAAAAACCTTAAAATATTTAGCAGCTATGACAAATCCCAGAAAAGAATGCATTTTCAGAGTGAATTTACATAAAAAGAACATAAAGTACTGGGATGAGTATTCATGTTTAATGATACATTATTTGCTTTTACATGGCAAAACCACACTGTTTTAAAAAATAGGAGATTATGCTAAATTATCATACGAATTAAATATAATCATATGGTATGAATAAAATAAGACATTAAGGATATTGAAGGTAACTTATACAGAAAGACGAAGAATTACAAAGGAACAGGCCGTTGTTTTTAGGAAACAAATATGGCAAATTAAAAGGCCTAGTAATACTGGTATCTTTTCTAGCATTTTCTCACAAGTAATCTCACTGGCATGAATATTCATATTTCTTTGAATATAGAAGCTTAATATTCTAAGAACTAAGGGCTTTAACGGTATCAGATCTACAATAAATGTTTCTCTAACAATGGTATTAATGTATTAACTTCTGGAAAGAGACAACACATAATTTAGTAAAAGGTGTTTTTTAAACCATGATATCAAAAAACCTGAAAACAAATTAAGTTGGAGAATAACGGCAACTTTTAAATAACTACGGCAGAAGCTCCTTGTAGGGTAGCGTATGGCCGTTGAGCAGATTCTTTCAGCCTGTCTATAATAACGTGTATAATGGGCAATAATTCCAAGATTAATGTGTACTTTTCTACCGCCTTTTTGAAAACACAACTTTTACCCTGGTGCAACCAATTTTTCCTTCTGTCTGGTGGGAGATTAGGATTAGACACCAAAAATGTAAACTTGTAAAATGGTAGTTCTCTGATGACATTCAAAATTTTGCTGCAAAAATCACAAGAATATTTTCCCGAGAAACAGTGTTTAAACACGCTGTCTTCCTACTTGAGCTTGCTGGACTGGGCCGTAGAGTTGGATGTCATGAAAGTGCTCAGATTGAAAGAGGAGAGGAACTTTCCCTCCCCTCAGGAAGTGCAGTAGAAAGAGCGAGAGGGATGTAGGTGGTGCGTCAGATATTGAGATGTGCTGTCACTGTTCTCTGAGTTTCCGCTGAGATGCAGTCATTAGCTCGGATGAAGGTAACACAGTGCCATCCTCCCCTCGTTAGCGGTCCCATTCATAGACTGCCCTGCATCAAGGTGGGGAAGTCGAAGACTAATCAAGGGGACAGCATTGCTTGGTGAGAGCGAGGGACAGAGGCAAGTTTTCCTAAGCCTCTCCATCTTTTGGGGTGGGGTGGCCACACTGAGCTGACAGCCAGCCACTTGCCACAGGCCAGACATGCCGGGAGCGGAGGTTAGAGGTGGACCACTGGGCTAGGGAGCTGAATGGAGGATGTGGCAGACTCAGGGCCTACACGCAGGAAGGTCTGAGGAGAACCAAAATTTGCAAAGTGAAGCCGATTGCTCATTCTGGGACTTAGCCTGTGCTAGAGAATGAAGAGTGAGTTTCCCACTTGCTGATGTCAGCATCTGAGGCCAGCAAGACGGCCTGTGAATAAATTGTGCTTTTCATGCTCCAAAACATTTATTTGACTTGGATTTTTTTTAATCACCTCTCATACTTGTTTAATCGTACTCTTTGCTGCCTCCCCTTTTTTATTATTAACCCCTACCTTTTTAAAAATCAGAAGATAAAAATAATATAATTGGTTCTTGTAAGTTTTCCTGCTAGTGGAGATAGGACTCTAAATGGAAATAACGGAAGCAGGGAAAAACAGGTGAGAACTTAGTCAACCCCTAAACTGTGTGCACAACTTCAGTAGGTTGAGTCTCGTGTTTGTTCTCTAGCCTGGTCTTTGAAAATGTAGAAGTATATGTGAAAATCTAATCACGTCAGCCTCACTTATTGCAGGCTTAACATTGATTTGTCTTCATGCTCGCTGCTTTTCCTGTTAACTGCTCTTTTCAAACTGTCTGATTCCCTTTAAAAATTCTTTTTAGAAATGATTTTTTGTAATTGATTCTGTCTTCCCCTCTTCAAATTATATTTTCTTTTCTCTCTTTTAATCATGCTACTTACTTCTGATTTTAAGATCATGTTGTTTTAGAAAATTTAGAACGTACCAATACGTTATACTTATCAAGAAAAGAAATCAAATTACCAGATACAATGATTCGTATTTGAATGCACCTCCTTTTGGTTCTTGTTTTATAAATATAGGCAGTGCTGTATACGTGTTTGTATTTATGTCTAATGTTCCATCATATCTATGAATCTTTTTTAGTTAAATTCTGAAGATGGAATTTATTGAGACATTCTGTTTGAGTTAAAGTTTTCAAAAAAAAAAGTGCAAACAACTCAGTTGAATTCCTAATACGTGAATATCTTAGGAAAAGGGAATCTCAGCATACACAAATTTGCTTGGCTTTATAAAGACAATTTCTTAACTTAGTAACTTAAAAACTGGATAAAATGTTGTTTTCAAGGTTTCGAGGTAAGAATACATTGTGTGTCAATTAATCTAGGAAGTTCCTTGTACGGAAGAGACGTTTAGTAAGCTGCCCACTTCCCCTCCTCTGTAGGGATCAGCTCTGAGAATTCTATTTCTCAGATTAGGAAAATGCAATCACCGTGGGTTTTTATACTTGTCAGAAGCATGCTTCATAGCTGATCATTTTGTTTTCCTGCCTCTGCAACGTGACAAAGAAAAATGAGCGTTGGATTAAAGAAATCCCCTGGCAATACAATGGTCTATTTGTTTAGCTGATTAGAAGCATGAAAAACAGACAAACTAAGACTGTATAAAGGCAAAATGGACTTCTTATAACTGAGATGGAGATAAACATTGAGGAAAGCTATCAGGAGACAATTTCAACTCAACATAAACTAATTGTGGTGCCAAAGGAGACAAAACGTGACTGGGTAAAATTTGGTCCACAATAGGTTAAATGAATAGTTATCATTACTACCAGTTATTGAATAACTACTATAAACCAGGCACTAAGTGTATCTCATCTATTATCTAATTTAGTCTCTACAACAGCCCTTCGATGAAAGCGCTGTTAATCCAAGTGTATACGAGGAAATGAAACCTGAGGGGAGTTTGCCCACCAGCTCTGTTAGCATTTAGTGGACGAGGGTAGGACTCTAGGTCTAACTGGGTGAACAGACAGGTCTCTTCACATGGGATTCTATTTCCCTCAAAGGAACAATGAAAGCTGGTATCCCAGGAAAAGACAAGG
This sequence comes from Equus asinus, assembly GCF_041296235.1. Taxonomy (NCBI): domain Eukaryota; kingdom Metazoa; phylum Chordata; class Mammalia; order Perissodactyla; family Equidae; genus Equus; species Equus asinus. Next base: position 5,580,746 of record NC_091797.1, on the reverse strand, counting down.
ACTGATAATGGCCAAAAATTGTTACTGGAAACATTAATTGCCATTCAGAAACACTTTTAAGTATAGTTTTGTTAATATATATTTTAGCTTTTTCCCTGAATTAAACAAAATAAATTTGAAAGAAATAAATATTTCCTCTTCTGAAAAGCAGATGGGTTATTGCTTACCTCATAGGATTATAGTGAAGACAAAACGTGGAAATGGAGGTAAAATGTTAAGTGCAATTCCTGGCCCAGACTAACTAAGCAATCACTAAATAATTAACGTAATGAAATCATTGTTATAATTAGACTAGTTTTTCATACATCAATGACATTGCTGGAATTTTCTCCAAATTTGCCTTAAATTCTTAAAAACTGGATTGTCTATGAAGAAATATGCTTCAGTTTCTTCAGGTATTTCATAGCAATAGATTTGTTTTTTTGAAGAAGATTAGCCCTGAGCTACCATTCGCCACCAATCCTCCTCTTCTTGCTGAGGAAGACTGGCCCTGAGCTAACATCTGTGTCCATCTTCCTCTACTTTATATATGAGACACCTGCCACAGCATGACTTGATAAGTGGTGTATAGGTCCACAGCCGGGATCCGAACCGGTGAACCCTGGGCCACTGAAGCAGAACGTGCAAACCTAACCACTGTGCCACTGGGCCAACCCCCATAGCAATAGATTTTTGTTATATTTCATTTTTTGGGGAGAAATCTATTCCTTACATATTTTTTACATGATAATTTACATATAAAGGCCTTTTCCTAAGCTATTCCCTTCCTTTTGAAAACAAAACAATACAGGTCTGTTACTTATACACATTAGTAATTTGATTCAAGAAACTAAATGCGTCAAATGTGTCTGCCGGAGGATTTTTACATCGAAGCTTTTACCTGTCCTATGCAGTCAGTCATTAAGGTTCATACATTATGCAGATATCATTATAATATTCCTTATGGTCATTAATCAATAAAGCATTAATCTAATTCATGAGTATGGTTGACAGGGTCTCTTCAGGAAGAACAGATAGTAAGAAGCAAGCAACTGAAAATTCAAAATGAATTAAGAAAAATCCATTAAAGTTAATTAAAAAATAGAAAACACCTATGACAAAAAATAAGAGGTGGTTAAAATAGCAGAGGTAATAACAAAACAGGTAAGAACAAAAGTTATGACGGTAAAAATCAGTCAAAAAGAGAAAATATGTAATTGCTTCAAAAGCTTATTTTGAGACAACAGTTGTAGGTAAATTAAAGGCAAAAAATCCTGTATTTTGGAAATAGTTATATAAAATGAATACTTCACCAGCAATAACATTCAATAGTTAATAATTATGCTAAACAAGACTTCCTTCTAGGAGCCTATATCTATCTAAGGTTTCTGCTTCTTGCCCATTCTTGTTTAATTATTTGTGAAAACAAATTTATCAGTTTTTTAACATTAGGCCATGTATAGTGGTAGAGTTGCCATATAAAATACAAAGTTCCCAGTTAAATGTGAATTTCAGATAAACGATGAATAATATTTTAGCATGAGTAAATATATGAATCTATTATTTGAAGCATACTTAACTGGGTATATTGTATTTCTATTTGCTGTCTACAGAAATCCTATGTAGGAGTCAGGCTGCATGGCAGTGAGTTATATGTGAGTATATACTCAATGCCTCACTAATGGTCAAGAATCATATTTATTATTTTGTGTTTATTATTCATATATTGCCATCTGAAAATAAATAGAGGTACTGTATATTAAAGGTAGAATATTTAAGAAGATTAGAGCTTCCTCTTTACTAGAAAATCTAAACTATATTATTAGGGACCAGATGCATAATATAACTTAGAGAAACACAAAATACAAGAGATTGAGGCAAAGTTAGATAATGCGAATTCAATACTGCTGTGAATATGAGAACTCAAGTTGAATGGGATCTATATTATAGACAAAGCAAGTGAGAAGATCAAATATCTGAGCAGACAGTGAATCACCAAATCACTCACAGATTCCCAAGGGCACAATGAGAAAATGAATTTATTGTGTTGAAATGAGACTTCAGAGCTCAGGCAGGCAAAGCCCTTTGGGGAGCAACTCTTTGGAGCCTAAGAAAGCAAAATGAGCAGCATGAGTAAGAGTAAGAGTAAGGCCAAACCTGGACAATTCGAGCTTCAAACCAATCTTAGGGGCTCGACCCTGTGGCCTAGTCGTTAAATTCACATGCTCCTGCTTCAGTGGCCCAGGGTTTCGCTGGTTCGGATCCTGGGTGTGGACATGGCACCCCTTGTCAGGCCACACTGAGGCAGCGTCCCACATGCTACAACTAGAAGGACCCACAACTAAAAAAAATATATACGACTATGTACTGGGGGCATTTGGGGAGAAAAAGCAAAAGAAAAAAAGAAGATTGGCAATAGTTGTCAGCTCAGGTGCCAATCTTTAAAAAAAAGAAGAAAAAACAATCTTAGGATAATAGTCAACAGCACTCCCAAGTGAAAGCACAAAGGTTCAATAATTAGATTTAATTGCAAGAGTCTGAATAGTAAAAAAAGAATTCTGAAAGCAGGGATCAATCCTGACAATGCCAGGATGAAAGTTTATCATTTAAATTTATTCACATAACAAGTATGAAGACATAATCCATACTGGGAATATTAAAGTTAAAAACAAAAGTATGAAAAAATATGACCTCATTTTGAAAGAAAATTAAAATATATACTCAACCAGTCATTAATTTAAAAATATGTAGTTGGTACCTGCTATATTCTGCAAAGGGCTACATATATGCTGGTAAGCAAAACAAATGTGGTCCCAGCTTCCACAGAGCTTATAGTTTAGCATTTACAAACGATAGTAAGTGTCATAAAGAAAAATTATAGGGTAGTAACCGAGTGTTTGACTCAGAAAACAATTATGAGAGATTACTTGAGAGATTGAGTGTGAGTGAGCGTATGTGCATACCGAGGTCAGCAAAGGCTTGCTCATAATGCATCTTTAGGCCATGTTAAGGATTGTTCAGCCTTATCCTAAAATCAATGAAGGGTCTTTGGAGGATGATGAGGAAAATTTACATGGTCATACAAAGGTGAGAATCAGAGCTGAGGGGCCAGAGTTTGATCAAGTATCCAGTTTTAAGTGAAAAGGTACACCCATAGGGACCTCAAAAAAGGATTACATAGTGAGCTCAAATTTGTGCATATCTAAAATGATTGTGAAGCCATTTCTCCCATTCGATTACTTTTATTGTGGAAAAATGGAGGAAATCATTCTCAACGATCATTGACACGAGTGCAACTGTCAAAATAGCAGTATTAGAAATTATGTGTTATGTTGCTTTATCCATCTGTGCATAGAAAATAGCTTACAATATTAGACTAAAAGTAATGAAAAATCTTTAAATTTACTAAAACTGTACTTTTTTTTCTTAGGCGCTTCAGAAGCACTGGTGATATGTTGGTCAGTAGGGTTCATTTTGTTACAAGATAGAGTGTTCTGAACACATTTCCTACTCAGAAAAGAAGAACAGCAAATATTAAGGTTTCTTTTACATTCAAATAGGGATGTCTTTTCTAAAGGAATAGTAGCAGATAAATGGTTACAGTTAGAAGACTGCCCCAAGAAAGGGAGGGAGGGATGGAGGGAGGAAGGGTAACTATAGATATATTTTAATACTATTTGAATTAATTTTTTATTTTTTAAAGTTACCTTCTGCTAGTCTAAATTTTGTTTTGTCTCTTTCTCACTGTCCTTGGCTAACCTTTATTACTGAGGTTGTTGAACATCTTAAATTGTAACCACACATCTCTTGAAGGCCTATCTTGTCTTTGAGAACACTTGCGACAATCGTGAGAAATGACGTTTCTGACAGCTGAAGGAGAGTGAGCAATGAGAAGAAATATTCTAATGTCAGAATTTCCTATGGATATTTCCGCATCTAAATCAAATAAGCTACTTCCATGGCCTAGATTTTTATACTAATAAGTTTGTATAGTGTGCAGCCCTACAAAAAGCTGTAAGAACAAATAAATCCAGTAAAATACATACAAGATACATTAATTACTCTCTTCTCCAAAATGCCATAATATAGAAGCAAACATCAAATATAATCAAATCACCAAAGATTGTTTTGTTCATTATACAAAAAGAACAAGATTAAATAGTAAACAAGAACAATTACTTGTTTCTGTGAAAAGTTTTCCCCTGTATGTGCTGTCCTCAATTCGCTCCATGCGTATGCCAGGTGCGGTGTAGAAGTCTGTGTGTGCTAATGATTTAATGGCTTGCCTCCTCTCCTGCCAGATGCGTTTACATGATTAGCAGTTATAAAGTGTTGTTTTGGTTCTCCCCAAATTTACATTTCTCCCATATAGAGCATATTTTGGGACACCGATTTTCACACAAATGTGTTCCAACTCTATTTTTGAAGGCAAACCTCCCACTTCATTGTCTGTGTTACCCTCATTTGAAGATATACATTTTGACAGGTGTGTCAACATAGAAAAAAATGAAATTAACAAATGGAATTATGCAGATAATTTGTGAGCCAAAATGGTATTTATTTAAAAAACACATGGTGAGCTTCTGAATGTCATATTTGACTGCGTAAACCTCTAAGTCCCCTCATTCTAGCATAAGCAGTTCAATTTGTATTCACGTTGCCTATATAGTTATAACCTAAAGTTTATTGAGAAATATGATTTTTCCTAATTTCTACAAATCAATTCTGAGGTTTATGAATTTCTTTAGCTCTTGCATCCATTAGATTTTCATTTGCGCCACTGAGATATGCTTTTGCCTTCAAGTTAGTTTAAATTAAATCCTAAGAACTTAAGCCGTGAGACAGCGTGATAAATCTCAGGTCTGTTTGGCCAACATTGTGTCTCCCTCAGTGGTACAGAGGAGCATTGTAAGGAGGATCCTAGAAGTGTCCTTCAAGGAAGCATTTTTTAAATTTTGGAGTATACACAGAGTTTTGTTTCATTCTTGAATGAAAACATAGCTTAATGTTGTCTTCGGTAATCCAGTTACATTTTACCTTACATCACGGTACACAATGATACTCAGCTACACAGATCTGTAGACATAGAGAAAGAAATTTATTATAAGGGATTGTTTTACGTGCTTATGGATGCTGAGAACTCTCATGATCTGCCGTCTGTAGGCTGGAAGCCCAGGAAAGTCAGCATTGTAGTTCCAGTCCAAACCAGAAGGCTGGAGAACCAGAGAGGCCAATGGTGTGAGTCCCGGCCTGAGTCTGAAGGCCTGAGACCCAGGAGCACCGATGTCCGAGGGCGGGAGAAGATGGACATCACAGTGCAAGCAGAGAGCACTTCACTCTTCCTGTGCCTTTTGTTCTCTATAGACTCTCGATAGATTGGATGGTGTCCACTTGTATTGGTGAGGGCAATCTTTACTCAGTCTACAGATCCAAATACTAATCTCTTCTGGAAACACCTCACACAGACCAGAAACACTCAGAATTAATGTTTTACCGACTATCTGGACACCCCTTAGCCCAGTCAAATTGACACATAAAATTAACTATCACAGCAGTGGTCCAAGTTTATGTGGTGTGATGTTATCTATACCCTGTATAATCTTTTCAGATTTCTCAATACAATTCTCCTGAAGATATAAAACAAAATTCTAAACATAGCTTCATTGGAGACTCTCAACTAATGGAACCACTAATGGAATTGGAATGAGATATAAAGATATGTCCTACAAATAGACAGCCCACTGCCCAGAACAGCACACTTAAGAATTAGCGAGAGTGCGGCTTTATCTGACTTCAGGTACTGTGATAAAGGCCTACACTAATGACTAGAAAATCCAGCACTTATATGTGAGTCCACCTCCTACCTTTTACAAATTCTATTACTCAACCCATTCAGAAAGTGTCAGAGTTCAGCTCAGGGTAGAGAAGGGGGCTAAGAGTTGAACATTGTAACCTGGAATGTGTAAGCCACTTTGGGAAATTGTCACAAATGTCGTCTGTGACAAAAAAGGGCCTGTGAAGAAGCATGCCCAAGAGTGTAAGAATAGTTTTAAACCCACAATAGCAAGATACAGAAAAAAACCACAGGTTGTCTTAGATGCTCTAACATAATAATTGAGATCTGAAGGGAAAAGAGTGTCCAAAAACATTACAGAAAATGTAAACTAGATGAATGCCCATCATACACTAACTATTGGCTAAAAGCTAGGCATCAATACTTTTGCAGATTTTGAGATATAAGAAAGTGTTCCACCAGAAAACCTGTGTGTGTAAAGGGATGGTAACAGAGTGTGCTTAACAAAATATCTAAACCTATTCCTCTTAATTCAAGGGTTAATAAACAGGAAACAGAACAGCACCTAAAAAAACCCAGCAATGCACAAATCTGAGAAAAGACTAAAGAAGCCAAGGCAGATATCTGGGAATAATCGCTGCATAAAATAGAAGCAGTTATTTAAAAATATATATTTGCTGCTATTTTCTTCAATATTTACCTAAGATTTATTGAATGACTAACAAGTGCTCAACATCATAGGACACAGTGAGGAAGACAGGCTAAATGTCAGCCGCCATGGGGCTTACTCTTTAAGATTTCCATAAACGCTAGGAAGACAGGATATATTCACAGGACACAGGTAAATCCTTAGTGAAAATACGCTAAGTTAAAAAGATGGGGATAAAATATCTGGCTTCATGAGGAAAAGGGAAAGATGAGCTGTGGCATCAGCAAGATGGTAGACCAGGAGGTTCCAGGCTTTGCACCCCCATAAAACACCCATTTTAATAATCACCTATGGACCTTGATGGAAGTACCTTTATGGAAGCCCAGGGGGTCCAGCACCTCAGTGGAGCAAAAAGTCTGAGTGGACACACTGAAGAAAGTTAGAAGTTTCACTTCACCTCTTGGTCAGCGATTTCTCCCACATAGGGGTGGGGAAGCACGAGTGAAGTGACTGCCCAGTACTGTGGGATGTTGCCCCAAAGGCTCACTGTTGTCTCGTTGTTCCTGGAACACTAGGGAGATCTGCCCAACTGAATGGCCGTGGACAGCTTGGAGCAGAGAAGGGCGAAGGCTCACAGCAAACAGCACATGGATCTCAACAAGCAGACGCAGATGCTACTAACAGACTCACAGACTCCACCAAGAGCCCCATGCACCAAATTCACAGGACTGCCTCATGTGAGGACCCCATAGGCAGCCAGCCAGCACCCCAGCACTCCGCACATACCCCTCTTCAAGGCACCCCACGGTCTGCTGCAGATTGCGTGAGCGGAGCTCCTTCAGACGGTACACAGTTACCAGCAGTCAGCTCTCCTTTACTAGCCTGGGAGAGGATGCACAACCTTGAACATTTCAGGGCACTGACACAGGGAAAATAAACAGGTGGCTCTCAGCACCAGGCCTGACCTTGTAAGATGGAGAGAAGGAACAATCCTAAGACTTCCTCCCCAAGTCAAAATAAGAGAAGAAGAGCTGATAGATCAATAGAAAAGATATGAAAGACAAACACATAGTAGTATTTACTAATTATAAGAGTTACCAAATACTTGGAACTTATGTAACTTATACTCTGCTAAGTATATGCATTATCCCACTAAGTCTTAACAATAACCTTGTCAAAGCAGTGTGTCTATCCCATCTTACAGATGAGCAAAATGATGTTCATAAAAGTGACAGTGCTAGGAATGGTAACACACCTAAAAAGGGGGAACAAGGAAGTTTGAAGGTAAAACATGAGATTTCAAAACCTTTACTTTCAAATTCAGTGACATATAGCCTCAAATAATAGTAGATCTACATTTGATGAGAGTAGCAAGAGAAAAAACAGACAATACTGACCAGGAGTGTGTACTGGAGTCTCCTATGACAGGACAGAAAGTTTGGAATTTGTCATTAAGTCAATGGGAAATCAGATTGGTATTTAAAACTGACAGCAGACATAATCAAACATTTTAATTAAACAAAGACTATATTATATCATGTCATCATATTTTCTCCTATTAGATCGTATCATAAAGTGTTAGGGACATAAGCCATAAAACTGAGAGAAACAAAAGACAGAGGAGACTGCTGACAGTGGAGCTGAGGCAAAGGAGAGAACCACAGAGCCCGGAGCCCTGGCGGAGGCCCAGCAGAAGAGGAAAAGACATCAGGTGCGCAGGAGACGCCTTCACTTTCCTCTCAGGTAAACAGCTGATATATTATGAGACGCCTCTCAATGATGAATAATGAAGATAGTTTGTTCTGGCCCGGGGCACAGTTATAGTAAATTACTGCTCCTAAATTCAAAGCTGGTAGGGTTTAGGTCAGGAAAAAAAAAAAAGATTACCTCTAGAATTTATCTGTATATTTTTTTATAACTGTATTACTTAAGTGATATTTTCTGTGACGTTTTGAAGTAAAGTTCCTAAATCCAAGGAGTTGGGGAAAGGGGCCATATTACGTTCTATTGAAGAATTTGGTTCCAGATTCCGTTTCCTGGTTGCAATCACCATTCAACCACCCATTAGCTGTATTACCTTGAGAAGGTTACTGGATATCTCTGACTTCAGTGAAACTACAAGTGTTGTTGTGAAGATTAAATAGAGCAGTGTGGAACAAGCAATAAACAGATTGCTGGCACAGAGCCACAGCCTAAATATATGCTATGTATGTTTAATCTATTTTTCTTAAGATTTCAAATATATTGACTTTCAATTTGTCAATAACACCAACAACAAATAATGTATTGATTCATTCAACAAATATTTATTGAGTTCCTATATATATAGTGGTCACTAGTAAATCAGAAAAACCAGTAAAAAAAGAAAATGAAAAATTATTGCCCTCATGGTATTCTGATTTATTTCCTGAGTGTTTTAAAAGTCACTTCCAGAAAGCCATGGTAAGACCTCCAAAATTCTACTGCTCTTTAAAAGCAATGATAATACTGGCAAAAATTGTCAAAATCTACTTTCAGTACTCTGGAAATTAACCAAAGGCTTGTAATAACCTGAGAAGCTTTTATTAAAGAAAAATGGCTGCAAAAAGAAAAGCAAGGGTTACAACATTTTCAATCATCCTATTCCCATTGTCCCATTCCCAGCATCATGATAGCCTCAACAAACACAAACGATCCAGCCTTGCAATCCCAGTAGCTGTGAGAACCAGCAGCCAAGCACCATTGGAGCTCATAGAGCAGGTTTGGAGCTCCATCAAAAGCCTCAAGCCCAGAGAACTGCTTGTATTTGACCTGTATGGCAGTTCTTTTGAAATCCCACTTACTGGGCTTGTCTTAATTCATCTGACTCAGACTTTGTTCTTTGTGAATAGTTTTTTCTCTAGTCATGTCTTCAAAATAATCATCAGCAACTGCCTAACATCACAGACAACTGAGGAGGCAATGAGAAGACAAACAAGAGGCCTACAAAAAAACCTTAAAGTTGGAGAATGAGATGTCCATATGGGAATTTGAGAATCTGAGATACATTCCTGGGAATCTAGAAGGCCTTATGCAAGTTCAGGGATGTATGCATGCCCATGAATGACCTCAGAAGGCTCGAATATTTCCTCTCTGGCTGACCTTGAGACTCTGCACAAACAGGAGAACTGAACGCTAAGGCAAAGATAAAAATGACCTGGTATAATCTTAAATTTAGCCTCCAAAACATACAGAGAGCTCCTCAGAAAAACAACCAGAAGACATTGGTTTAAGGAATTTAAGGAAAAGTCTGTCCAATCATAAGCTGATAATTGTACTGACTGAGCAGAGACTTCAGCGGCCACACAAGACAAAGAATACAGACTTTACAGAATGTGGGGAAGCCACTAAAAAATAGCAGCTATAATGAAAATAATAACAAATAGCAACAACAAGAAATCTTGTGGAAGGAGGTGGAGAATACAATTTCAGGAACTGATATATTATTTGAAATGTCCAGTTTTCAACAAAAACATTGAAGCCATGCAAAAGACAGGAAAGCATAGTCCATATAAAGTGAAAAAAGTCAATAAGAACTATCCTTGAAATACCCAGGGATCGGACTTACTAGAAAAAACATTATAACCAAAATTAGTTTATTGAAAATATAAATAAAATTAACAAAACTTTAACAAAAATCTTTTTAAGGTGTAGACGCAAATCACTAAAATTGGTAATAAAAGAAGGTACATTTCATCTGACAATAAGAAATAAGAGGGATCATAAGAAAAGATTATGAACAATTTATGCAACAAATTAGATAACAGCTGAAATGGACAAATTACTTTGAAGGTACAAACTAGTAATATTGACTCAAGAAGAATTAGAAAATCTGAATAGATCTATGATAAGATATTGAATTAATAATCAAAAATTTCCCCAAATAAAAACCTGGTCCCAGATAACTATACTAGTGAATTCTTTGAAATATTTAAAAGATAATATAGCACCAATCCTTTACAAACTTCCAAAAATAGAAGAGAGAAAACTTTCCAATACATTCTATAAGGCCAGTATTACCCTACTACAAAAGCCAGACAAAGACATCCTAAGAAAATGAAACTACAGACCAATATACCTTATGAATATTGATGCAAAAATCCCAACCAAATACCAGAAAACTGAATCGAGCAACAAATAAAAAGAATTGAACACCGTGATGATGTAGATTTATCCTGAAATAGGATATACAAGGTGGGTTCAACCTACAAAAACCGATCAGTGTATTTCACCATATTAACGCAATAGAGAACAAAACTACATGATCATCTCAGAAGACAGAGAAAAGCTATTTGACAAAATCAGGCACGTTTCAAAACTTAAACAAAACAAAACGAAAATTTTTAAAAGTATGGCTAGAATGGAATGTCCTCAACCTGATAAAGAACATCTATGAAAACAAACAATTAACATTATACTTAATAGTGAAAAACTGATCACTTTCTCTCTAAGATTAGGAAGACTCCTCTCACATCTGCTATCATCGCTTTAATTCCACATGGTTTTTGAGGTCCTAATCAGAGAAACCACTAAAGAAAAAGATCCTGATTGGAAAGGAAGAAATAAAACTGTCTCTATTTGCAAATAGTATGAACTGGTATGTAGAAAATTCTAAGAAATCCACAAAAAATGATTGAATTTATCAAAGAATTCAGCAGGGTTACAGTATATAAGACCAATATACAAAAACCAATTGTATTTCTATGCTCACAGACTGGAAGACTTCGTATTCTTAAGAAGGGCATACTGCTCAAGGTGATCTAAGATTCAGTATAATCCCTCTGAAATTCCAACGGGCTTTTTGCCAACATTGACAAATTGATTCTAAAATTTATGTAGGAATGAAAGGACTCAGAATAGTCAGAACTATTAAAAACTTTAAAAAGATTCACTTTTCTTCAACTTACTTTTAAGCTACAATAATCATGACAGTACAGTACTGTCATAATGATATATAAAACAGTGGAGTAGCTTTGAGAATTCAGAAATAAATCCATACATCTGCGGCCAATTGATACTTGACAAGGATACTAAGACAATAAATGGAGGAAGCCATCATTTTAAAAATTGGTGTGAGGCAACTGGATATCCACATGCAAAAGAATGAATTTAGAACCATATCTCACATAGTTTAAAACAATTAACTCAAAGTGAATTATAGATGTAAATTTAATAGGTAAATCTGTAATACTGTTAGAGGAAAATATACGAGTAAATCTTGTGACCTTGGATTAAACAATAGTTTCTTAAACTTGATACCCAAAGCACATGTGACAAAAGATAAAATAAATGGAACTTCATCACAATTTAAAAAAACATTTTTGCTTTAAAGAATACCATCAAAAAAGGGAAATGACAAAACACAGAATGGGAGAAAATATTTACAGATCATATATATCATAAGGGATTAGTATCCAGAATATATAAAGCACCCTTAAAATAACAAAAGACAAAGAAGCCAATTAAAAAGTAGGCAAAGGATTGAATAGATATGTCTCCTAAGAATGTAGAGAAATTATGAATAAGCAAATGAAAAGATGCTCAATATCATTAGTCAGTAGAGAAATGCATATGAAAAGCATAATGAGATGTTTCTTCAACCCCAGTAAAATACCTAAATTAAAAAGACAAAAACAAGTGCTGATAAGGATGTAGAAAAATTTGAACACTCATACATTGCTATGAACTTATGGGAAAATTAAGTTCTTCTCTATAGCTGAGTACAAGGAAGCGTATGGTCCCTGGTAGAACTATTTCATGATCATAAAGGGAACCAAACTTAGGGTTAAGTATACACAGAAATGCAAGAAGATGCTAGAAACCTAGGTCCCTGAAGACGTAATTGAACCACTGAATACCTGACCCTAATATTTGCCCTACACCTGAACCTCCTATCATGTGAGTAATTCAGTCCCTGTTGCTTAAGGTCTTTAAGCTGTGGCTTTTGTTAGTTGAAGCAAACAACATCTCAATGGATTCAAAATAAGGTACCATCCTTGGGGCCCTTCAAGCCACAGATTCTAAAATATGCACTTGCTTGTGGTGAAGAAGTAGGACTACAGGCACTGAGGATCTCACAGTTCCTGTCTGAGAACTTGGTTCTGAGGTTGATTAAGCAGCCACATGTTCTACATTGTTTCCAGGCCAAAAGACAACCGAGGCTACCATATTTCTGCAAATGGCAGAAAAATTATAAAATGTTGGCATGTGCTTACAATATCGTGTGGCCTTTGGCAAGTTTGTAAATGAATAGGGCTAGTCTTGTCCGAAGGTGGCTATCTAAAAAAACTAGAGTAAATAAAGGACAATTCTGGTGAGAGGACTTTTCTGCCTATGACTTCAACACAAATTGACCAAGATTTCCACAATTTAAGAAACTGGGGAGTAGCAAATGCTTGAATCCTTGAAGGCATCTAAAGCAATTGAATCCCCAAACATACCCTGAAGTTTGCCCTTCTTCTGAACTTTCCAACTAGAGATAACGACATCATTCCTCACTAGCCTTCTTTGAGTTTGGGTTTCTAATCCCTGCATTTGTAAACATCTTAGCTGATACAATAAGAGTCCATCTGCTCGCACAGCCGAGGTTTAACTTTGCGGTTGGACTTCAAAATAATTGAAGGTTACTCCTTTGCCATATTTGCTTTTCTATTTCCAGTGCCACACAATACCTGGATCATGATAACACTCAATAAGTGGTTGTTTTGGCAAGGATTTGGCAGAGTATCAGAGCCTCAGATAAAACGTTGAGGTTCTCTGTCACTGGGACATGTCAGCTAGGAAGGGGTTACATAGCAGGTTCCAGAAGCCTTCTGAGATGCTGTCTGCCCTCTGATGATTGGCTTGGAAGCTGGTGATGGGCCTGTGGCATTTAGAACTCATTAGTAGATGGAGTCACAGGAGGAGTGAAGAGAAAGGCAAGGAAGTTGATGAAGTGTCTGAGACATATGTGTGATCTTTTCCTGATCTACATATTTAGTCCTACAGCTTTGGGATGCTAAGGGTCATTAATCATCCACATTAACCCTTGTTACAAAGTAGCCTCTACTGACATTGTTGAATAATTAATTCCCCTTGAATTTGCTGCTATAGACCAGACAGTACCAGATTGCAAGTTTGGCTTCTTATTAGGCATAGTCCTGAGACACTGACACAACCTTGGCCATAACCAGTACCATAGTCAGCATTTGCCACTGGTTTTTCCCACTGAGGAGAGCACTGCTCATGCTCACAGACATAATTGGAACCCAGATAAGGAAAGGCCTTCGGGGAAAACTAAAAAGCCCAGAGGTAAAACAACAGAAAAGAGGTCAAAATCACGCCCAATCAATTGGCATTACTATTAATAAATAGTGTAATATTTAATAAGTAAAGCAGACAATGTTCTATGCAATATAGTCCCAAATGTATACAATGAAACACTGTGTCTCCCTGTCTTTGTATGGGGGTGGGTGCATGTGTGTGTTTGTATGAGTGTGGAAAAACAGTTTCACTAAACAAGGATAACTAATGGGATTCTAAAATAATTCTACAATAATTCAGGCTCCTCTAGCTGGGAATTAAAATGTCTAGCCCCAAATACTAGTAAAACGCTTCGAATGGTTTCATGAGATGGCTTCTTCTCCACCTTCCCTGAACCACCCCACTCCTAGCTCACACGTGGGCAAACTAGGAGGCCCACATCCAGGAAAGGGGCGTCGTACATTTCTCCTCCTTTCATTTCTTGCCTTTCTCTTTCTCCTCCACCCAATTTGATTCTGAACCCTCTAGAGTTGGAGAACAGGGACAGCGAAGAGGCCAGTAGGTAGTAAGGGGCTTAGTTAACAGGTAGTGTGAGCAGGCATCGTACACTGTGACATGGGGAATTGTAAAAACCCCATGGTCTTAGCTGACTGTCACCATGTGTTCCTCAGAAAGCCTGCTCCCCTCGGGAAACTCTCACCTTCAGTCCCCTACAACTGTCTCCGGGCTCATTGCTTTCTAATGTATTAGCCCCTGTGTGTCTAATGATACCTTGAGCTGCTCTCTGGTGAAGTCTGTTCACTTTTTGCTCTTAGAAAGAATCCTGAACAGCTTTATGCTGACTCTGTCACTTGTGACTCATATCAGGTTCATAGACAACAGAAACATACTGTTTGCCTTAATAAAATCTGAAAGTGCAGGATGACGAATCCAGCTGGCTCAAATTTGGTTCACCCCTCAGCAGCTAGGCACACATCTCTCTTTTGGATTTGACAGGTGAGGACAGACAAAGGTTTACTTCTAGGGACAAATTACAAGCTCTCTAAGTGATTCTATTCAAGGGCCCTCTACTAGCTTATGATGGAGGGCAGGAACACCAAGCATTACCCCCTTAAAAGCACAAGCTTTTTAGTCTGATGTACTCCCATTTGTTTATTTTTTCTATTGTTTGTCTTGCTTGAGGAGATATGATATTGATATTTAAAAAGATACTGCTAAGATCAATGTCAGAAAGTGTATTGCTTCTGTTTTTTTCTAGGAATTTTATGGTTTCAAGTGTTACATTCAAGTCTTTAATCCATTTTCTGTTGATTTTTGTGTATTGTGTGAGAGAATGGTCTACATTTATTCCTTTGCATGTGGCTGTTCAGTTTTACCAACACCATTTATTGAAGAGACTTTCCTTTCTCCATTGTATGTTCTTGGTTCTTTTGTTGAAAATTAGCACTCCATAGACGTGTGGGTTTATTTCTGGGCTCTGCATCGTGTTCCATCGGTCAGTGTGTCTGTTTTTCTGCAAGTACCATGCTGTTTTGATTACTATAGCTTTGTAGTATATTTTGAATTCAGGGATTGTGATGCCTCTAGCTTTGTTCTTTTTCCTCAGGATCGCTTTGGCTATTGTGGGTCTTTTTTTGTTCCAAATAAATTTTAGGATTCTTTGTTCTATTTCCATGAACAATGTAATTGGGATTCTAATTGGATTTGCATCAAGTCTATAGATTGCTTCAGATAATATGGACATTTTAACTATGTTTATTCTTCCAATCCATAGGCACGGAATATCTTTCCATTTCTTTACGTCTTCTATTTCCTTCAATAATGTCTTATAGTTTTCAGTGTATGTGTCTTTCACTTCCTTGGTTAAGTTTATTCACAGGTATCTTATTCTTTTTGTTGTGATTGTAAATGGGATTGTATTCTTGATTTCTCTTTCTGCTAGTTTATTGTTAGAGTGTAGAAATGTTACTGATTTTTGTATGTTGATTTGTACCCTATAACTTTACTGTATTCGTGATCTATTTCTAATAGTTTTCTGATGGATTCCTTAGGGTTTTCTATATATAGAATCGTGTCACCCACAGATAGTGGCAGTTCTAGTTTTTCCTTTCCCATTTGGATCCCTTTTCTTTCTTTCTTTCTTTCCTTTTTTTTTTTTTTTTTTTTTTTTGGCTTAATTGGCTCTGGCTAGGATTTCCAATACTATGTTAAATAAGGGTGGCAAGAATGAGCAACCTTGCCTGGTTCCCGTTATTAGAGGAATAGCTTTCAGGTTTTCACCATTGAGTACATTGTTGGCTGTGTGGGTTGATCATATATGGCTTTCATTATGTTGAGGTACTTTCCTTCTATCCCCATTTTATTGAGAGTTTTGATCACAAATAGATGTTGAATCTTGTCAAATGGCTTTCTCTGCATCTATTGAGATGATCATGTGATTTTTATTCATTTTGTTGATATGGTGTATCACATTGATCTGAGGATGTTGAACCATCCTGCATCCCTGGAATACATCCCACTTGATCAAGGTCTATGATGCTCTTAATGTATTGTATTTGATTTGCTAATATTTTGTTGAGAATTTTTGCATCTATGTTCATCAGTGATATTGGCCTGTAATTTTCTTTTTTTGTGTTGTCCTTGTTTAGTTTTAGTATGAGGCAATGTCGGTCTTGTAGAATGAATTAGGAAGCATCCTCTCCTCTTCAATTTTTGGCAAGAATTTGAGGAGGATAGGTATTAAATCTTTTAATGTTTGGTAGAATTCAGCAGAATAGCCATCTGGTCCTGGACTTTTGTTTTTTGGGAGATTTATTATTACTGTTTCAATCTCTTTATTTGTGATTGGTCTAGTCTGATTCTCTATTTCTTCTTGATTCAGCTTTAGAAGGTTATACGATTCCAGGAATTTATCCATTTCTTTTAGATTATCCAATTTATTAGCATATAGCTTTTTATAAAAGTATCTTGTGATCCTTTGTATTTTGTGGTATCCATTGTAATTTCTCCTCTTTTTTTCTGATTTTATTTACTTGAGCCTTCTCTCTTTTTTACTTAGTGAGTCTGGCTAAAATTTGCCAATTTGTTTACCTTTCAAAGAAGCAGCTCTTAGTATCATTGATCATTTCTATAATTGTTTTAGTCTCTATTTCATTTATTTCTGCTGTGACTTTTATTATTTCCTTCCTTCTACTGATTTGGGGTTTTGTTTGTTCTCTTTCTAATTCCTTTAGGTATAGTATTAGGTTGTTTATTTGAGATTTTTGCTGTTTTTTGAGGCAGGCTGGTATTGCTATAAACTTCCCTTTTATTACCACTTTTGTTGCATTCTATAGATTTTGGTATGCTATGTTTTCATTTTTCATTTGTCTCCAGGTTTTTTTTTTTTTTTTTTGGCTAAGGAGGATTCACCCTGAGCTAACATCTGTCATCAATTTTCTTCTTTTTGCTTGAGGAAGACTGTCCCTGAGCTAACATCCATTGCCAATGCTCCTCCATTCTGTGTGTGGATCACCACTACAACATGGCTGCTGATGAGTGGTGTAGGTCATGCCCAGGAACCGAACCTGAGCTGCCAAAGCAGAGTGCACCAAACTCAACCACTAGGGCATGGAGTCAGCCTCATGTTCCCAGGTATTTTTTGATTTCTCCTTTGATGTCTTCATTGATCCTATAGTTGTTCAGTAGCATATTGTTTGGTCTCCACAAACTTGAGAATTTTCCAGCTTTGTTCTTGTAGTTGATTTCTAGTTTCACACCACTGTGGTCAGAAAAGGTGCCTGAGTGATTTCAATCTTCTTAAATTTAATTGAGACTTGTTTTGTTTCCCAATGTATGGTCTATCTTTGAGAATGTGCCATGTGAACTTGAGAAGAATGTGTCTTCTGCGGCTTTTGGATGGAATGTTCCATATACATCTATTAAGTTCATCTGGTCTAATTTTCATTTAAAGCTGATGTTTTCTTTCTGACTTTCTGTCTGGATAATCTATTCATAGATGTAAGTGGGGTATTAAAGTCCCCACTATTATTATACTGTTGTCAATTTCTCCCTTTAAATCTGTTAATAATTGCTTTATATACTTTGGTGCTCCTATATTAGCTGGATGTATATTAATAAATGTTATGTATTCTTGATGGATAATGTCCTTTATCATTATATAACATCCATCTTTGTCTCTTGTTATCTTTTTTGGCTTTAAGTCTATTTTGTCCAATATAAGCATGGCTATACCTGCTTTCTTTTGGTTGCCATTTCCCTGGAGTCTAATCTTCCATCCCTTCACTCTGAGCCTCTATTTGTCTTTAGAGCTGAGATGTGTCTCCTGGAGGCAGCATATTGTTGGGTCTTGTTTTTAACCCATCCAGCCACTCTTTGTCTTTTGATTGGTGACTTCAGTCAATTTACATTTAAAATGATTACTGCTATATGAGGACTTAATACTACCATTTTATCCTTGCTTTCTTGTTGCTCTATATTTTCATTATTTCTTTTTTCTCTGTGTTTCTGTCTCTGATTTCAGTTTGGTGGTTTTCTGCAATGTGTTCCCCAGTTTCCTCTTTTTTATCTTTGTGACTCTGTCCTGAATTTTTGTTTTGTGGTCCCCATGACTTTCTATAAAAGCTCTGATAGATAAGATGGTCTTTTTTCTGCTGATAGCGTCTAATCATTTGCCTATGCAGTTCCATCCTTTTCCTCTTCCTTTCTATGTTTTTGTTGTCAAAAATTGTCCCTTTTTGTATTGTGAGTTTGTTACCAAATTGACATGGTTATAGTTATTTTTAATGCTGCCTTTCCCTTTAACCGTTATGTTATAATTGAGTATTTACCATGCTATTCTGATACAGATTTTCGATTTTCTGATTCTGTCTGTCTATTTATAACCTTCCTCAAAGCTTTGCATTCTTTTGCCTTTTGACCCATGTAAGATGGCTCCTTTCAACATTTCTTGTAAGGCCGGTCTAGTGACAGTAAACTCCCTTTGCTTTTGTTTTTCTCAGAAAGCCATTTCTTTTTCATATCTGAAATATAACTTTTCCAGGGTATTCTTGCCTGATAGTTTTTATCTTTCAATATTTTGAATATACCTTTCCACTCTCTCCTGGCCTTTAGGGTTTCTCCTGAGAAATCTGCTGATAGCCTAATGGGGATTCCCTTGTAGGTTATTTTCACTTTCTCCCTGGCTGCTACTTCTTTTTGCTGGGAAAGATTTGCCCTGAGCTAACATCTGTTGCCAATCTTCCTCTCTCCTTTTTTTTTTTCCTTCCCAAAACCCCAGTACATAGTTGTGTATTCTAGTTGTAAGTCCTTCTAGTTCTTCTATGTGAGCTGCCACAGCACGGCTACTGACAGATGAGTGGTGTGGTTCTATGTCTGGGAACTCAACCTGGGCTGCCAAAGCAGAGCGTGCTGAAATTTAATCACTAATCCATTAGAGCTGCCTGTCTCTCACTGCTTTTAATATTCTTCCTTCATTTTTGATTTTTGACGTTTTATTATCATATGTCTTAGAGAAGGTCTTTTTGCATTGAGATACTTGGGTGTTCTATTACATTCACGAATTTGTACATCCAGTTCCTTCCCTGGGTTTGGGAATTCTCAACTATTATTTCTTTAAATAAACTCTACTCTCTTCTCTCTCTCTTCTCTTTCTGGAATACCCACTATCTTTATGTCGACCATTTCTAATGGAGTCAGATAATTCTCATAGAATTTATGCCTTTTTTTTGTCTTAGTACTCTCTCCTTTTCTACCTGTATCATTTGTAGGGTTTTGTATTCTAGTTCACTAATTGTCTCTTCTATATGGTTTGCTCTGTTTCCCATGCTTTCTAAAGCATTCTTCATCTTATGTATTGAGTTCTGCAGTTCCAGAACTTCTCCTTGGTTCTTTTTTAGAGTTTCAATCTTTTGGGTAAATAATTCCTTCTATTCGTTGCTTTTATTCCTGAACTCATTGAACTGCCTTTCAAGTTTTCTTATAGCTTTTTGAGTTTCTTCATGACAGCTATTTTGAATACTTTATCAGTTAGATCAGAATCTTCCATGACTTTATGTTTGGTCTCTGGAGAATTGTGTTCTTCTTTAATGTGATGGTACCACGGTTTTTTGAAACTTACTGAGTTATTCCCCTGCTGCACATTTGTTGTAGCAAACACTTTTCTTATTTAGGTATAGCTTTGTTTTGATTCAAATTTTCAACTGCTTTGAGATTAGTAGGCTTTCTCACATTTTTCAGTAGGTGATGCTATAGTGCTGTTAGTTTCTCTTACCTAAGCTGCCTCTGGCTATATTTGAATATCTGTACATTCCACCTTCCACTTCCTCTATTTGAGGTGTTGCCAGTACTCTGGTAGCAGCTGTGCATGCTTCTGTGTGTCACTGATGGCTTGCTGTTGCTGGTGTCACTGTGGTCACTGGCTTTGCTGTCAGGACCACAGGGATGGCTGATGCCTCAGCCACATCCTGGATCGCCTGGGTCAGAAGCTCCCTTGCTGAAGCTGGGGGAGGCGGTGGGTGAGGTGGGAACCATATACATGAGGCACTGTCTTGGCTGTTGCCTGTTACCTTGTAGTCACAGGCAATACTGTGGTTGGGATTCAGGAGTCTTCTGTCAATCTCTGCTGCTGCTACTAGGCTCTGGGCCAATGTCTGGGATCACAGGGCTCTGTTCCCACAGCCACAGATACCACCACAACTGACTGGCTGGAGTCCAATGTACACCTCTGCTGCTGCCTGCTGAGTTCTCTGGCGCAAAGGGTGGCTGACTCAGCTGCTGTGGCCAGGATCCTGGATCTCAGGCTCTGCCTCTGCTGTTCCCCTGTTTAGCATCCTCTCTGTGCTCCAATCCACACACCTTTGAATGTACCAGTGTATAGATCTCTTTGACATCGTAGTGTGTTGTGCAATGTAGCCTTTGTTGGGTTAGGGATGTTTTACTCACTGTAGACTGAAGAGAAGAGACAAAGGGGTCTTCTCACACTGCGATGATGATCTAAAAGTTCCAAAGTATAATTTTTTTAATGTGGCGAAAGACATATTTATTAATAGACTCAAATATACTTTGTCTCGTTATAAAAATTAAGAAGTCAAAGGTAGATACATTTAAAATTATGTTTAGTGGGGCTGGCCCCATGGCCGAGTGGTTGGGTTCACGCGCTCCGCTGCAGGTGGCCCAGTGTTTCGTTGGTTCGAATCCTGGGCGCAGACATGGCACTGCTCGTCAGGCTGCACTGAGGCAGCATCCCACATGCCACAACTAGAGGGACCCACAATGAAGAATATACAACTATGTACTGGGGGCTTTGGGGAGAAAAAGGAAAAAAAAAATTATGTTTGGCAATCAATGTCTCAGTATATTATCTTCTTTGGAAATGATCTAGATCTTCACTAAATATCAATTATTTGGTTTTACTTAGTATAAACTTTTATTTTATTTACATTTATTTATTACTTGTTTTTGACAATTATGCTTGTATTAGACATCAAACAGCTAACTATCATCTTAAGCTATTTTTCTTGTTGACAAATTCTGACATGGAATGAGCTGATTTGACTAGTAAATCCAGGTAGAGAAAGCTGTATTTTTGCATTATGGTTAATGTTGACAATTCTGAATGCGTGCCTGCTTTTATTAAACCAAAAAACTTAAACTTGGTTTTATTTATCAAAGATTATCCCAGATCATGTGGACTTGAAAAACATTCGGGTTAGTTCCTATATCTCTGGGAGTTTTAGGAATATTTAATTTATATAAGTGCTTATTTTTCTTTAAGTCAACTAAATAAAGCTCTTTTAAAAATATCACTTATATAAAGCATACATACATATACATAAATATATAGACAGACACAAACAGAGAGCTTATAGCTTTCGTTTAAAAATTTTAGCCATGTCTCAGGTACAGTAATATGAAATTCAAAAGCATAGCTGGATCCAAATCATATTTTTGGCAGATGGACTAAGTTAAGGTTATCTGCTCATGTGGCCAAAGTTTTTTACACAAAGGCTTTTTATTTGCATGCTGTAAGGCTCCTTTTATAGCTGTTTTTGGAGGCATTTTGTATTTCGATGCTCTGCATACCAATCAGGGAAGGCATCCCATTGTCTTTGAGAGGTTTGGGATCCTGTCTTTTCAAGTGTGCCTCCTAAGGTGGACTATCCTATCTATGTTAAAGCTTTCACAAAGTGTCCGCTACAATTCCAAATTATCCGAAAGTTTACCCATTTCCCAAAAAAGCACAAGATCCTGGGCCATGGTGGGTATATAGATAGGAGGCCGGATCTTTTGAGGGAGATGGAGAAAGAGCTTTAGACTGGGTGGACCTCATCTTTGCCTTTAGATTCCCTCAGAGGTCTTAACTACGAGGGGCTGTGTTTTTTAACAGCTTCTCTGAAACAAAGGGAATCATGTGTCACTCCCCTTTTGAACAGAATAGGGTGACTCACTAAGAAGCTTCAAAACCAAAATACAGTCAGTTCACAAACTGAGAGCTTTCAAACTCAGATGCTGATAGGCAGCTCAGGAGAGTGAAGTTGCAAGATGGGTTATAAAGTAAAAATGAAGAAGTTGCTTACCCTTTACAATGATAGGTTATAACCCAGACGACAAGCAGTTGGTTAAAAGTAACTATATAATACCATTTTTAACAAGATGACTTAAGGTTTTTTTTATGATTTTCAGAGGCGTTTACAAAAAATAACCTAAGTTTTGCTTATGTTCATGAAATGAACTAGATTTAGTTTTATTATATGGCATAAATGGTTTTGTGTGATCAGGGAATTCTCAAGTCTGGTCTCCATTTTGGATTTAATTTTAACACTGGGGGACCCTTTTTTCCACTTCCTCTATTCCAGTGAGAAGTTTACTCTGAGTTTTAGGTGTTTGAGTTCCCCTACAGCACAGTATTAGTTTAACTCCTCAACTAAGGTTTGCCTCAGGGTAAGGCCAGGAAAGAAAAAGGAGAAAAAGTAGGGAAACATCCCCCGCCCCCTCCCCCACCACAAAAGAGTGTTCTTCCCACACGCTGGGGCTGGCAGAGCCTTTCTTTTTGTTAAAAAAAGATTCTTTGGTCAGAAAGACAGGCTCCTTTCCAAGGCTTTGCTGACAAGACCTGCCATGCATTTTTTGACTTAGTCGTTTCTGTTTAAAAGCTGGGAGATAATGAGGGAACACACCCAGAAACTCATTGCCACTATTTTTGTTTTTGTTGTTCTTCCAATTTTACCTTCCTTCACCAATCTGCCTGCTGATATTTACCTTACACAGTCCTGATGTAGCGTAACCTCTCATAAAGGTAGGGGAAGTACTTCGGTCCTTCATTAAATCTCATTACTATTAGCTGCCTGGGCAAACAGGCAACCAGAAGGATGTGTACTCCAGAACCTTGATTCATGATCTCTTCACAACTTTCCAAACACAGTCACATGAGGGAGGACATGACTGAGTCACAAGAGAGTCCTCCCTCCTAGAAAACCCTTCGCCTCAGCTGTTTTTCATGAGATTTGCCCCGTGTCTCCATTGCTGGTGATCAGTAGAGAGTCAAAACACCCACCTGCTGTCCTCCCCCCGGCTGGAGCCTTTTCTCTTTAATTTCCTTTGGGTTTGGTGAGGTGGAATTCCATTCTGAATTGCTCCAGAAAAAGAGGAGGAGTAGGCCTTGTGTCTCCTGAATCAATTCAGAAAGGTGAGTAGGTTGCATATTCTAACTACTCTAAGTGTCCTGTGAAACCACCTATCTCTTATGCCTTACTATCAGAGAAGAAAGTTTTAGCCATTATAAAATGATTTCTTTGGAGTATTTCGTTTCTTTGTTTGTTTTTTAATTTGTATGTGTCCATCTACAAGCTGAAAATGGTTTTGGTATATTTTAGGGAGACAGTGGTGACATCTCTTTCTGCTATACAGGATTGAAAACTATATATGTGAAAATATGTCTTAAAGCTTGATATACCTGCGAGTTCAAAATTGTTAATTCAATCTGGCATGGTACAACCATGACTTCATACAATGAACTATCTTAAACAGGATGATATCGTTACAAAATTTTTTCAGTATTTGTTGGAAATAAAGCCAAATAGTCAAAAGTGGGGTTACAAAAAGGTTTTCTGTCTGTGAAGTTAATGTTATCTGCTCTTATTTACAAATTTTTTCTCTAATATTTGCCGATGTTTTCTCCCCGTATCAGGTAATTACCTTGACTGACTTGGCAACATTGTGTTCTCAGTTGCTTTTCATTGAACACTTTTTAAATGCATTCCATTTTCCTTATTGGGATTTGGCAAATTATCCTATTAAATCTTCTGTCAAAATGATTCTAAAGGCCTCTAGTACATCAGTTTCTTCACTGTATTGATTTTCTTACGCATTCATTCAAACTCCAATTCTACACCCATCAAAACGCCGTTTTTTTCAAGCTTTGCAGCTTCAGTTTTGGTATAATTAACAAAAGTCTTTGCATCCTTAGAGTTTACTCCAATCATTAAAGTTTTCACGATAAGCAATTGTTTCTTGGATCTATTATTTGCTTTCTGTTGAGGGTTTATTTTCTGAGTTAATGGTTTGGGTGACTCTTTTAAAAGAGGAAAAATTAAAGCTGTGTTTGTCAAAATTGCATTTTCTTTGTTTCTGTCAAATCCTCATCTTAAATATGGAACAAAATTTTGAATTATAATTATTAGAATTAAATTATCTTCTAATTGCAAGCAGAGATCTTATTCCTGTTCTATAAAAATCATCTTTTATAAGCAAATGAATGAAAGCATTTCAAAAGAGAAAATGGCATCAAATGTGTAGATATTACCCTTCAAAGTATGAGTGATCAAAATAAATTTGGAAAATGTCCGATGTTACAAATAAGCTCTCAAAGAAAGAAAAATATATAAAAATAAAACACCATTTATAACACCATCATTTATTAAAAATTAGAAAAAAGTTAATAACCAGGATTGTGGAAGTATGAAGAAATTGGCATTGTTATACACTACTAAGGTGAATTTAAATTGGATTAATGTGTATGTATGCATTTAATGTGTAGCATGCATATAGTTTAAATTCACGTTGGTGTGAATATACATGTGTCTCTAAATATAGACACACATATTGAGTATAATATAAATTATTATAAATTGTCTCTCAAGAAAATCCCTTAAATATGGTGAAATCTTTGGTCTCAGCCAATCTCCTTCAGGTAATTTATCTTCACAAACTAAAAAGACAGCCACACACAGATTTGTTTCTAAGGTTGTTCTGTGCAGTTTTATTTGTGGTAGAGACAAACAAAAACAATCTCAATGTCTAATGACAAAAGAAAGTTTAAGACAGAGACTATAGTTATATTATGGACTAATTTGAAAATATTAAGCATCATATTTTAATGGGTGTATAACATACAGTAATAAGTAAAATATTAAAATTATAAAGCAATACCTGTGTTTCGTACAATACTAAGATACACACATGTATATAAGTATACAATAATATATATTCCTCATATATTTAACGTTTAAATTTTGCTGAGAACTATAATTTTTAATTTTAGTTTCCACAGCTTCTCCTTGACAATAGATAATTTATAAAAATAAAATAAAAAATCAGCAGCTTTAAATGCACACATACATGTTATAAATGGCAAGAGTTTAATTTTGTTCTTGTTCAGATAATTCTACTCAAAACTTTATCTTGTTTGAAGTCCTAAATAAGAAAAATCATTCCTAGGGTGGGACGTTGCCTTGCTTTCTTCCAATGAGCAAAACCCACAGCCTCCAGCTAGAAGAGTCTTCTCTAAGAGAATTTTCCCTGACCGCACATTGATGTTGTTTTCAGTTTCTGAACCTCCATGATGACACCAGATAGAACAGCAGCTAGAATTTTTACAAAGTGAAAATTGTCCCTTTAAGGCTGAATATGCAAGACAGGAAATTCATTTCTGTCTTTTCTTGCATTTGGCGTGGCGACACTTTATTATAATAAGGATTGCTGTCTAGGTGTTGACTGAGTAGGGAAAGAAAAGGGGACCAGTTTGCCAGGGAAGACACCACATCGTCTTCCTCAGAGTTGGAAGGTTTCAGTGGAAAGTTCGTTAATGCAGAAGCAAAGATGGTGTGTGCATTTTGAAATTGTGTCGTGTCACTAAATGAAAATACAAATTTGTACTTAAATTGTGATATGAGATCAGGGCAAAAAAAGTGAATGTAATAAAGCCTGTACTGTCTCATTTAATCACTTGCACCTTGCAAACCCCTAAGGAATTATTGATCTGCCTTTTTGTGCCTTTTCAGCATGTCACACACACACACATATATATTCACAAGAAAAGGAAAACTTCTAGTCCTAAAAACTCTTAGAATTTTTATAATCAGGTAATTTAAGACATGCACTTTGAAGCAGGGGCTAAATAACACGTTTATAAAGTAGAACTTTAAGATGGAATGAGGGAATGAATTTTTGCTGTTTAAATTATCAACAACTTAAAAATTCATATTTTCCCTTTTCTGCATTTTATAAACTACCTATAATAACCATCTTTTGCTTTACATTTTTAGAAAGATAATGCTTATTAAAAATAATAAAGACGTCTATGGATTGAATTACAAAATTATCATCCCTAACTCAATGATCAATTTTGATGCAAGGGGAGGTCAGATAGAAGGATATTAAGCATGTCATCATCATCTTTTTTTCCTTGCTGAGGAAGATTAGCCCTGAGCTAACATCTGTAGCAGTCTTTCTCCATTTTATATGTGACTCACTGCCTCAGTATGGCTGATGAGTGGTATAAGTCCACACCCAGGATCTCAACCTGTGAACCCCAGCCGCTGAAGCGGAGCAGGCCTAACACCACAGGGCTGGCCCTCATCATCATATTAATGTTTCCTATTTAAGTTCAGAGGTCCTATGGACAGAGGTAGCTCGTATGATATGGACAGTTTCACTCTCAGTTCTGATGGTTCAAGTTTCTCTAAAACTAGCTTAAATCTCCAATATGGGGTAATAATTTTAGGAAAGCGAGAATATGTTCTGAGGAGATACAGAATAAATGAAACTCAGATTTAAGTAACAAATATATTTTTAAAAAAGAAAAGACTGTTGGCAATCTCTTTTTTTCCAGCTTTGTTGAGATATAACTGACATAAAACATTGTGTAAGTTTAAGCTGTACAACGTATTGATTTGATGCAATTATACATTAAAAAATGATTACCACCATAACATTAACACCTAACATCCACATTACCTCACATAATTATCTTTTCCTCTTTGTGGTGAAAAGATTTAAGATCTACTGGCTTAGCAATTTTACAATATTATTAACTACGATCACTATGCCGTACGTCAGAGTCCCAGAACTTAGGAGTCTTATAGCTGGAAGTTTGAACGCTTTGACCGACATCTCCCCTTTTCACACATTGCCCACACCCTGATAACAACCATTTTAATCTTTGTTTCTACGTGTTTGACTTTTTCAGATTCTACATATAAGTAATATCATACAGTATTTGTCTTCTTCTGTCTGACTGACCTCATGTAGCATAATACCCTCAAGTTCCATCCACGTTGTAGCAAATGGCAGGATTCCCTTGTTTCTCACGACAGAATAATACCCCATTTTGTGTGGGTGTGGGTGTATGCCACACCTTCTTTATCCAACTATCCATTGACAGACACTTAGGTTGTTTCCGTATCTTGGCTCTTATGAATAATGCTGGAATGAACACGGGAGTGTAGATATCTCTTTGAGATACAAGTTTTTCTTTTGGATATATGCCCAGAAGTGAGATTACTGGATCTTATGGTAGTTCTATTTTTATTTTATTTTATTTTTAAAGATTGGCCCTGAGCTAAGATCTGTTGCCAATCATTTTTTATTTCTGCTTCCCCCCAAAGCCCCCCAGTACATAGTTGTACATTCTAGTTGTAGGTCCTTCTGGCTCTGCTATATGGACACCTCCTCAGCATGGCTTGATGAGAGGTGCTGGGTCCGTGCCCAGGATCCAAACCAGTGAAACTCTGGGCCACTGAAGCAGAGGGTGCGAACTTCACCACTCTGCCATGGGGCCAGCCCCCTATTTTTAATTTATTGAGGACCCTCCATACTGTTTTCCACAGTGTCTGCATCAATTTACATTCTCATCAAGAGTGCACAAATGTTCCTTTTTTTCCACATCCTTACCAACTTTTATGTCTTGTCTTTTGATGGTAGCCATTCTCACAGGTATGAATAGCTTATTGTGGTTTTGTTTTCGTTTCCCTGATGATATTGAGCACCTTTTTAATGTACCTAGTGGCCATTTGGATGGTTTTTTTAGAAAAATGTCTATTCAGTTCCTCTGCCCATTTTTAAATTGGATGTTTTTTAGCTTTTGAGTTGAATAGGTTCTTCATATATTTTTGATATTAACTCCTTATCAGATATATGGTTTGCAATTTTTTTCTCTCATTCCCTAGGTTACCTTTTCATTTTATTGATGGTTTCCTTTGGTGCACAGAAGCATTTTTTAAGTGACAAACTTTTTTTTTTTCCCAAAAGAAAGGATTGTTGGTAATCACTTTAAAATGTATACTATATATTTTAAAACTTTATATTTAAAAGGTACGTAGTTTATCACAGTTTTTCCTTAGACCATGATTTACATTTATTTTCTAAGCTTTAATTTTGAATAGTTTTATATGTGCAGATAAATTGTGAATATATCACAGAGTGCCTGTATAAACTGGAGCCAGTTTCCTATTTTATTGATATCTTGCATTAAAATGATTCATTTGTTACAATTGATGAACCCACTGACACTAACATTATTATTAGTTATTATTATTATTATTAACAACTGAAGTCTGTCTTTGATTCACATTCCCTGAGCTTCCATCCTCAGCCCTTTTCCTGTTCCAGGACACTTCATCACGTTTAGTGATTGTGTCTCCTGGGGCTCCTCTTTCACAGTGAAATCTGTGACAATTTCTCAGACTTTCCATATTTTTATTAATTTGACTGAAGTACTGCTCAAGTACTTCATAGACTGTCCCTCAATTATTTTAATTTCTTTTACACAGGATTTTTCTCTTCTCCCCTATTTATTTAGTAATGTATTTATATCAGTATGAAATCTTAGAGACTCATTTAATACATTGAGTTATAATCAAATAATTCTGTGTTTATGTAGTTGCTCCAGTTGTTGCGCTTTGGATATTGGGAGCTCTTTCAGTGTGCTCCCGTGTCGCTTTGACATACCTCCATTGTTTGGATTGCTATTTTCAGTCGAATACTTTTTTACTTTCCGGCATCACGAGATGATCTAGGCTAGTTTGTATATTATCTGCCCCAGTCCTAGCATCAGCCATTTCTCCAAAAGAATCTGGTTCACCTACTCAAACTTACTTTCTCCAGCACTGGAAATCACCGATATATTAACTGCAAGTATAATTTTGCATTTCCGGAGTGTTATATAATGCCAATCACGCAGAATGTAGTCTTTTCAGGTTGGTGTCCTTCACTTAGAAATATGGATTTAAGATTCATCTGTGTCTTCACATAGTGTGATAGCTTATTTACATTATCACTGAGTAGTATCCCTTGTTTGGATGTACTGCTGTTTGTTTATTCATTCACCAATTGAATGGCATACTGGTAGCTTCTACATATTGGCAAATTCAAATCAGTTGTATGAATACCTATGTGTGTGATTGCTAGAGTGTATTTATAATTTTCCGTGAAACTGCTAAACTGTCTTCCAACTGGTTGTACCAGTTTTCTTTCCCACCAGAGATTAGAGATCCAGTTACTCTGCATGGCTGTTAATGTGGTAGATTACATTGATTAAGTTTGAATGTTGGACCAGACTTCCAGACATCTAATAAATTCCACTTGTCATGAGCTATAATTCTTTTTATACTTTGCATTTGATTTGTTAATATTTTGTTGAGGCTTTCTAATATATACATTTAATGCTACAAATTACAGGAAGATAGCTGGAAAATCCCCAAGTATTTGGTAGTTACATAGCACACTTCTAAACAATACATGGGTATAAGAGTAAGTCTCAAAGAAATTTAAAAATATTTTAGACTGAATGAAAATTAAAATACAATTTGAAATTTTTAGTATGCAATGAAAATAGTGTTTTGAGTTAAATTTATAGCATAAATGTATACATTGATTTTGGATCTTTCTTCTTTTCCAATCTAAAATCAATAATCTAAGCTTCCAACTTGGAAACTTAGAAAAGAGAAGTTTAAGGGTACAGCCAGCTAAAGAAAATAAACAATAAAAATTGCAGCAAAAATTAGAGAAATTGGAAACAGGAAAACAACAGAAAAAATCAATTAAAAAAAGAGCTGGTTCTTTGAAAAATCAATAAAATTGATTAACCTCTAGTCAGAGTAACCCAGAAAAAATAGAAGGCACATATTACCAGAAATGAAAGAGGGTTTATTAATATTGATCTCACAGCCATTAAAATGTTAATAGAGGAAACTAGGAATAACTCTATTCCTATGAATTTAATATCCTATATGTAATGGACCAATTCCTTGAAGGACAAATACTACCAAAACCCACAAAAGGAGAAATAGATAAACTGAATAGGTCTATGTCTATTAAAGATATTGAATCACTAATTGATAACCTTCCAAAAAGGAAAGCACCAGGCCCAGATGGTTTCACTTGTGTCTTCTACCAAATATTTAAGAAATTATAGCAATTCTCCCCAAACTCTTTCAGAAAACAGAAGTAGAGGGAATATTTCCTAACTCATTCTATGAGGCCATTATTGCCCTAACACCAAAACCAGGTAAAGACATTTCAAGAAGGGAAAACTGTAGATGAGTATCTATCATAAGCAAAACTACTCAAGAAGCATTAGCAAATTGAATCCAACAAGGTATAAAATAATCTTTAATGTTATTTCAATGATTTAAAATCCTTTCCTTAAATCTGCCTAAGTTTTCTTAGAGTATTTCCTTTCCTCCATGAAAATGTGAATCTTCTCTGAACCGATTTGGCCATGATTCTGCCTTCATGCTGCCATGTTGCCAGACAACGTGGCCTAAGGCTGCTCTCCATTTCCTGAGAGTTTGATCCTCCTGCCAACTTGGCAGAAAGCTTAGAATTGTGAGGCAATCACCACCAAATCACCATGTTTGACGCCTTGGAAATTAGCAAAATGTTTTAATTTTTAAAATTTGAGACTGGCTGCTGTTTTTTCACGTTTTAGCATCAGGCAAGACAGTAGACAGATTAGCTGTTTTTGTCCAGCTTCTCCCCTTGGCTGCTTTCTCTCTCTTTTTTATGCCTACTACTGACGTTTTGATATGTCTTGAAGCCAAGAACTTAAATATGCTGCCATCCTATTTTATTCCTCTTCTAAGAGGATCCAAAATAGTGATTGAATGTGCTGTTCTAGAGTTCTCCCTTTCTTATGATCATCACTTGGTTTATCAGTCTGCAACTTTTCAAAACTATATTTATTCCATTCAAAAAAAAAAAGATATGTCATCTTTAGTTTCCTGGCATTTATCCCTGGTCCTTGCAATCTCAAATATTTCAGAGTTTTGGCGATCACATCAAAAAGTTTGTTTTTGGTCATTTGAGTTAACTGTTTTTATGAAGTATATTCTTATCATAATATATAATCAACATAAGAATTTTTATTTCTATATTGTTTACCCTTTTAAATATATTTAACACTACTTTCTTAGATTTATATCATAAATATCCCTTAAAATTTTGGAAACTAATCTTTGAAGCCATAAATCTATTTCCAGGTGGAAGTATCTCGGGCTTCTACTCAATATATTCTTTTTCTAAATTGTACCACATGAACACACAGCAAGACCAACCTGATTTGAGTGGCTTTTCAAAGCTTGCATTTGATAGCATATTTGGAGAAACTTAAAGAATCCTGTTGTACAAGACATCTTTTTTTTTTTTTTTAAGATTTTATTTTTTTCCTTTTTCTCCCCAAAGCCCCCCAGTACATAGTTGTACATTCTTCGTTGTGGGTCCCTCCAGTTGTGGCATGTGGGACGCTGCCTCAGCGTGGTTTGATGAGCAGTGCCATGTCCGCGCCCAGGATTCGAACCAACGAAACACTGGGCCGCCTGCAGCGGAGTGCGCGAACTTAACCACTCGGCCACGGGGCCAGCCCCACAAGACATCTTTTGTTCAGTCAGTCTCCTGCTAATAGTTTCCTTTCCTGGAGAGGTCAATTGTTATGTATTAAATGAATCTGGCTTCTAGCACTTTGAACACTAAGAGCCTTGTGTTCTTTCCTGGGTGCTAAAGGCCTGCCTGGTTGTGCGACACATTGCTACCATGCCAACAGGCCAGCAAACAGCTTTTCTCAACAGACAACAGACACGTCTTTCCTACTGATTTTTCCCAAAGCTTTTTCAATTCTTTTAACATTCAACCTACAAAGTATACAATTAAGAAGCAATATAACAATTAAGAATTATACTCCTTAATCTCTACAAACTTGTTCCAAAAGAAACACACAGAAAATTTTCTGCCTTAATATTTATAATTTCAAACTCTTTAGTGTTGTGTGATTATTCCTGGGAGGTGCAATGTGTGAGCTGTTTACATGAGATGAATGGAGCCATGAATTTCTAAGTACATGCTCCATTACACTCAGAGTGTATTGCTTCTTAATTTACATCTTGCTTTGGGCCATGCAGAAGATTACTCTGGCAATTTTAAAGATCTGTTTCAAAATCTGTAGATTCATCTCCCTAGGCTCCCTTTTATTCTGTGATTTGAAAACCATTTGGTGGGCTGAAATTTCACATTCATTTGTCAGATAAATTTCCCACTTCTCATATTTGGCTTATGGCAATATGGTGGTTTTAGAAGAAGAAGAAAGCGTAAAGCCCATGACTTACTCTAATGGGACAGGAAAATGTAGAGCTAGAAGACAAAGAATATAATTACATTTTTATGTGCAATCATGTAAATATATTACTAAAAATGTTCTTTTAAATAGCACAGTCAAATGGAGAAAGAAGATGCATCAGAAACCAGACTAAAAAATCTTTTTATCTGACTTCCAGACTGCTCCATCCAACAAGTGGAAAGCATCAACCTTATGTGTCTGCCTAAAGTGCACTTCATTAATGAAGGATATGGTTAACCAAGGTCTTACTAGAAGAAAAGGTTAGAACTTATGAAGCTGGAGAAATAAATTTTGCTTCTAAATAAAATGAATAACTCATTTTAGAAGAAAACAAAATTTAATATACGAAAATTAGCATATTTGTCACTGAATTCTTCTGTTAAACAACTCAAAATTAATAATATTTTCTGTGAGCATGGGAGAAATATGGGAGTTGTTATGATTCTTCCCATATATATATAGCAGTCATTAATTTGATCAAAATTTAGGTCAGTGCTTGAATGCAAAAGTTGGAAAATAACCTGAGTTTTTCACGAATTAGTTATATGTCTTTGGGAAAGCTTCATAAGCTTTCTGTACAGCTGATATGTTATCCCTAAGGAAGGTGGCTAGAATAGAAGTGATGGGAAGGCCATTCTTGGAACTTCAGAATTTTGTATCTGACTTGCTACCAAGCATATTACCCATAATATGGAAGAGCAATAGAATTTTCTTTCCAGTTAACTGAATTCAATTAAATGCATTGTATAGAAAATAAGTGATTGACTACTTACTCTTTGATAATTACATTACTTAGATCCGTAGTTTGCCAGACTGGAAAAATGCTTCTATGAATGTCTTAGGGAATGTTTCCCAAATTGCACATGCTCCCTGACATTTTCCACACTTACGACTCCCGAAGATTCTCTTGGATTGAGGAGGTTGGTGGAAGTGAAGCTGAAGAAGCAGTTGGTGGCCATGTGTGTTTTGTAAAGCTCCCACAGTATCTAAAATGATCTGTTCCTAATCCAGTTGAATAAAAATGGCTTAGATTGATTTTATATCTTTTGAGAGTATATGTTAACTGTGTGGACAGGATGTTCTTAATCCTCCCAAAATAAGAATGTCAACTATATAAAAATTCATATTTTTAATTTGTGAACTTTTGTACATGAAATTCTTGAAATTCCACTTTTTTTTTTTTTAGTGAGAAAGATTGGCCCTGAGCTAACATCTAATAAGATTGCCAATCTTCCTCTTTTTGTTTGAGGAAGAGTGCTGCTGAGCTAATGTCTGTGCCAATCCTCTATTTTAAATGCGGAATGCCGCCACCACATGGCTTGTGTGTGGGTCCACACCTGGAATCTGGACCCTCAAACCCTGGGCTGCTGAAGCGGAGGGTGCGAACTTAACCGCTATGTTACCAGGCCAACCCTGAAATTCAATCACTTAATTATGATTTTAGTGAATCACCACTCTGGAACTTGAAAAATAATATGCAATTAATGCTGACCTGAACTATTAGCTCACTATAATTATGGTTCTATCATACCTCTACATTATACCAAATAATTTCGTATCATAAGCATTCATTAGATATTTAGAATCTCTTCAAAGTATAGGACATTTTACTGCACAAACTCGTCTTCTTCCTCCTTGACATATTTTTGGACATAAGTCGTGGGAGGTGAGGGTTCCCTAGGATAAGGTGCACTGAGGCTGTGGAGGGTTCATTCCACAGAGGCCCGAGGAGATGACAGGCTCTGCCATCCAGGACTTTTGCGTAGGCCCAGATGTTTATCCTTATCACAGCCGAGGAATGAACAGAAAATACACAGGTGACTAAAGTAAACACAAATATACAGCACTGAAAAAGTAAATGAAAAGTTTATTAAATGTGTACTATCCCAGTCAGGGCGCTAAACATACCCAGCTTACTCCTGGCCACAACGCTGTGAGCTCTGTGGTGCTTTCTCCATTTTAGCGATGACTGTAACTTATCCAAGGTCAGAGTCGGTGACTCTCAGCTGGCGTTTGACTCAGGTCTGTATGATTCTGAGTGCCTGGACAACATGGTTATGTACGAATCTGTGTTAGAAACCCTCTTTGCAGCTTACGAGGTGTCAGTCTTAGGGAAGCTACTGACTACTGCAACACAGGCCTGAGCACCCATGGGTGCCCATAATAAATCCATTTTTCTGCCTATAGTTAAAACACAAGGGCAACCAAATCACAGACAAAGGTGTTTGGAGAGTCTGGAATGAGCACAGGGGTCGTTTAATAATTTAAATCTTCAACCCTTCAAGCTAATGGTGTCCTGTTGGAAAAATATTACTGGTTACATAATTGCTGTGAAAATGGGTTATCAGGGGGCACATCAATATTTCTCAAGAAATTTAATATTTTTTCTGCTTTGTAGTAATTTATTTGACTCATAGTTTATATCTTTTTTAACTAGTAAGTAGTTCCATTTTGCTAATCACTAAATGTTTGTCAACTATGTCTAGATTTTCCCAAATGTGAAAAAGTATTAAGAATAGATTATATTTGCAAAATGGCATCTATTTTGCAAATTTTAAAATATTGGTCAAGAAATGATTCTTGATTATTTTAGAAAAGAATTTGGTTATAAGAAGAAAATTAAGAAAAAATTATTTGAAAAAATATTGAATAATGTAGCCCTTTATATTATGACTTTTATATAAATTCAACTAGATGGTCTTTCTTGTTTTTCTCTTTCTTGAAAAAAGAAAAATCTGATTAATTAACTTTAAGAAAATTAAATATTTCTCCCTTTCAAAGTTTTCAATAAGTGTAATGTAATTTATATATCAATAAAATGTGAATGGAATTTTGCTCCTTTTTTAAAGACGAAGGGAATTTATACCAAAAACAACCATTGAAAAGAGATGCATGTTTACACTTGAACCAGGTTGATCCTATTCAATTCTTTCACAGTAATCTGAAATAATAAATAGAGAAACAAGTGATTCAACTCTCAAGTTGGACATTGGAGCAATAAAGTTAAGTGGAACCAGGCTGGAGTTGGCACCATTGTATGCCAACCCCAAGCAAGCTTTTTGGGTAAGCAGAAACCACGCACTGAGCAGAACTGATATAGTTAGGAGAGAATGAAGTATTTCCGCAGTGAGGGATATAAAACGGGGACCATGCAGCTCCAGACATGTGGAAAAGATCAGCTATCTAAAGACTTCACAGTTTTGGGGAGATCTAAAAATTGGTCTCTAGAGAATGTTCTGTATATTCTCAATAAGCTACCTTGTGACCTGAGATTATCTGAAAGATTCTTAGACCCTTGAAAACAAATGCTCCCTGACTAGAGCATCCTCTTACTAAATGAGTTACCTGAAAGTGTATTTTTATACAATCAGATTTCTTTCAATTGCACACAGATAACCTAAGCTGTCTAAATTTGGATCCATGTAATATAGAGCTAGGATAATCCTTTCTAAGGTATTGTCAGGAATTGGTTCCTTGCTTTACAATTTTCACACTAATTGTCAAATTATCAAGTAAAATGTTCATTCTTAAGCCTTCAATATATTAAAGATTCTTTAAGTCAAAAGTTAATAATTAAAAAATTTTAGAATAACTGAAACTCACTGCATAATGAGAAATATTTGAATGTTTTCTCTAACTCTATAAATACCTCTAATAAGTCGTAGAAAGGGAATTGAAATTGTAGAAAAGGAATCTGAGTCCTAGTTTGTCCTGACTGAAATTCCATGTTAAACCTTACAAGTGTACTGATGGAAATGGTGGCACCAAGCTAGCCTGATTTAACAGGGCCAGCACCGTCCTTAGACCTCATTAGAAGTGGCCATTGTTCTGAGCTCTGGGCTTGAGTGGGCTCTCTCCTGATCCTGCTCTGTACACAACTTTATCCACAGGAGGAAGAATCCTTAAGCCTAAAGCAAAGTAGACACCTGGATCGCATATGCCTCTTTCCAGGTCACTCTCCTGATACCCAGAACCTGAAAACTCAAATATAAGTGGTCCAGAACCTAGTTCCAGGACCTTCATAAGCATGAGCCTCTTTCCCAGTGTCTCCATTACAGGATGGACTATGACACCTGTTTGTTCAACTTTAAGCCCAGCTGGGGGTGGAGAGGTCGAGGCGTGACAAAGGGATAGTTCTCATCAGACACTGTGGACAGAGCTGGAATAGAAGACTGATGTGTCCATACACAAGGGGAAAAGTCCCCTTATAGTATGAGAATGATCCTGGCATGGATAGAGATGGGGAGATCAGTCAAGGGCCAGGAGCTGTCTCTTCCCCAACTACCACATTCTTATTCAGAACTCAGAGGAGTATTAGAAAGCTACACCTCGGTCCTACCTTCCAGGTCATTGTGGAGGTGTATTTGTCGAGTTAGGAGGCTAAAACATATTTCATTGCTTGGTTTATAACTTTTGGGTATTAGACATGAAGTATGTGAACCGCTATTTGTACTATCACCCTAAGCCACAATATGTTAAGGGAAGACCAGGAATTTAAGCCCTTCTCTCTCAGAGGAGGTCATCAAGTGGACGTGACTGCTGTTGACCTGTGAGCTGGACCCGAGCAAGCAGAGGCTTCTTGCCCTCCCTCTTGTCCTTGGAATGCACATTCCACCCACCATTCCTACACTAGGAGCTGTTTTCAAGGACACAGCCTTGAGAGAGTAAGGTGTGTTGAGAACATCCGGACTGAATATGTGACTGAATCCTGTTAAGGCTTCTATATAAACTTTTAAGTTCTGTTGGGCAGGTGCAGAGATCCGCTCATCTTATCATGACCAAGACAAGCCCTGTATGTAAGTTTCCTCACTTAAACTGCCACCTACCAATCTGGAGTGGCCTGCCTTTTTCTTCATCTCTCCTTACCCACCATGTATCAGGGCCAGTTAGCGACTGACATTCTCCCATAATATCTGTTAAGGCTTATATTTTTTGGTTTGGAATATCAAAAGTTTTAGTTTTAGTTGAAGTTTAGTGTGAACAGAGCTTCTAAAGAGAATGGCACTCTTCTCTTCTGTTGTTGTAACTCTGCACTACGACTGGATAATGGATTAATCCTAGTCCCCTCTGTATATGGTTTGTGGGCTCAAGTTGTTTCTATCCCAGGTAGCCTATGAGATCTGCTTCTGGTGTTAGGGCTCTTGCCTTCCAGATAGTCCTTGGTGTTTGGAAATACTCTAGTTAAAAGGAGAGTCTTTACATACCTTATATCTGTCAGTCGATTGCTCAGAGAGACTATTTCCCTCTCATACGCTGCAGAATGTGAGCTGAGTGGTGCTGTAGACATTTGTCCTCCGTACCACAGTGGCTCTCAAAACCATTGGTGGCTCACACATGTGCTTTCGGGGATGCACAGGGCAAGGAAGTGTCCCTCATACCCCCCCCCCCACTCTAGTCAGAGTCCAGCTGAGGACACAGGCCTGGGACTGTGTGATTTTCCTAGGGTACATTCTCTCTGGTGAGTAAGCAATTTCTTTCTACTGATCAACATATACATATATATATCTCGCAATGTAAGGAGAGAGAAATACCTTAATTTCTTTCATGAGGAAAAATGTGTTTCCTCTTTTGAATCTAAACCAAAAACAGTTCCCTTATAGTGCAGCCCTGCGATGTTCTCCTTTATAACAACATTCATGTTCCTCCGTAAGCAGTAGCTAGGGACAAGGGTGTTTAGTCATTTAATGGCTAATTCACTTTGAATACGAGGTATAAAATGCAAAACCAATGCTGAAATAATATGGAAATGGTACATTTTTTCCTAAATGCATTAATTTAAAAAAGTAACTCAAGTTTTTAAATTTTTTTGCTGATTTATGTTTATACTTTATTTTTTCTATTGAAAATGTTGTCTTATGGCTACATTCACCAAAGAAGGAAGCTTGTTTCTTTATCAAGATAATTGTTCACTGTATTAAAAGCTATTTTTTAAAGTTTCTGTGGACATCAGATTTTTTCTTGTGGTTGATCCAAATGTTGTACAAGGTCAATAGCTACAGACATTTTCTTCCTCTTGCAACTTTCCTTTAAGTCAATGTGAAATGATATTTAGAATAACATGCAACTCAGACTCAATAAATATTATAAATATGTGTCTTACAAAAATTCATATCAGGTTAGAAATAATTTGAGAGATGCCAATGCTTCTTCAAAATTTTATTTAATTTAGTGCATTGGGTAGAAATATGTTATATAAGCAGTTTCCACATTTAGGTATTGGCTCTATTGTATATAATGCTGTTGTAATTGATTCCTTCAGGAAATCTTGTCAAAGTCATAAGCTGACTTTGTTGACTTTAAAGCTATGAAGTCATAATTCCTTTAACTGGTGATCGATATGATAAAATTCAAAGCAATGCACAAATTCAGATTATAAATCACCTTCTAGAACTCCTACTCTGTTAACAGGAAGCCACATATGGTAACTTTTTAGTGAAAAAAAAATCTAAGCGGAATCTCCCAATTTTTAATTTAAAAAAAAATCTAAATTTTAACCAAAATGTTTGCTTATATAGTTTGTGTTAAAGATCTCACTGACTCTCTTGGTATTTAAAAAAGGGTTGAAATTAAGTTTTTATTTATTTTTTTTTGGTGAGGAAGATTGGCCCTGAGCTAACATCTGTTGCCAATCTTCTTCATTTTGCTTGAGGAATATTCTCCCTGAGCTAACATCTGTGCCAATATTCCTGAATTTTGTATGTAGGATGCCTCCATAGCATGGCTTGATAGGTGATTTGTTGATCTGTGCCTGGGATCCGAACCTGTGAATTCCAGGCTGCTGAAGTGGAGCACATGAACTTGACTACTACGCCACTGAGCCAGCCCTGAAATTAACTTTTTATGAGAAAAAAATCTACTATATAAAATAAAGATGTAATGATATTTTAACCATTGAATTTAAAATTATACACACAGAGTCAGGA
Organism: Equus asinus; assembly: GCF_041296235.1. Lineage (NCBI taxonomy): Eukaryota > Metazoa > Chordata > Mammalia > Perissodactyla > Equidae > Equus > Equus asinus. The sequence goes on along the minus strand of NC_091797.1, from coordinate 5,541,255 downwards.
GTTATTTTTAGGGTTATTATTTAACTAGTGTAAATGTATCAGTAGAAAAAAGCTGGTTTGCATCAATAGCAGTCTTTACCTTCTTATCAACATCAGATTGCACACAAGAACACCAAAATAATCTTCAGACTCTAAGAAAATGTTCTAAAAATAGTTACGTCTTAACAGTTTATGAAAGTAAATGACATAATTTGGATTTAGTTAATTTGCAATACTGGTAAATATGCATCCCCTGGCTTCGAGTCCCATTCCCACTCATTTTCTCTCTCTGACCCTCATTTCCTCATTGATCTCATGGGGTTCTGAATTAGAGCTGAAGCATGGTGTCTCCCTCTCATTAACTGCCTATGTGACTGTCAGTCAGTTTTCTTCTTTATAAAAATGAATATTTTATAAAAGAGCTATAATCCTAAAGTTAAAAATCTAGAACCTTCTATGGAATTCTGTTTCTGAAAGAGTCAAATTTAGGGCTTCAGCCTTGTTTGTTTTCCTGAGGTGATTTTAATGCACAGTTTGTGAATGCTGATTGTTATTATTATTATTTCAAACTTTGTTTTAAGGAACTTATATACAAGGCATAGACTCCTTCATCACAAACAAATTCAATAACCTACAAAGTGACTTCCGTTTTTAATTCATGAGAGGTTTTTAAGTGGAAATAATGGATTATGCATGGGTACCTGCCATAAAGGCTTTTTTCCACATACCTTAGCTGACATGCCCAGCACTTTTCTTAAACACTGTTTTGTAGCTTGTACACGAAGCCAGAATATGTCACCCCAAAATGTGTCTCTTTGACATAAAAGCTATTTTGAACTCAAGGCAATTAAGAAGTGGCAAACCCAGAAAAAGCTCCTCTATTTCTGCCTAAAGGCAAGATATAAATTCTCGTTGTACTGGAGACAGACTCTATCAGCCCCGAGATGGCACCAGAGGAAGCCGCACACAAATTTTACTCTGAGTTTCCTCCCGCATATTTACCTTCACCCGACTTGCTGCCTCTGGAAGCCGCGTCTGCTCCCCGTGGTCCTGTCATTTTCCTACAAGGGTATTGTTCTTAGTTGAAGATGCTATACCAGCTGCAGGTCTGAGCTCTCACTTTGAGTTACCTTTTTGTTGAGGTTTCTCTTGGACGGTGTGTGCTGCACACATTAATAAACTGTCTTTTGTTTATCTGTCTTTTTGTTAAAGAGTTCCAGCTGAAAACCTAAGATGGGGAGAGGCGACGTTTTGCCTCCTCTACATTGACACGGCCATTACCGTCCTAGGTGTTTTTCTTAAACATTGTTTTGTAGCCTATATATCTATTAGACCCTATTAGACCCTGTGTCTATTAGAATCCCCGATATTTTTATTTTGGACTATTGTCCATTCCATCATGGCAATCATTTTGAGTTTATTGTAAACAGCTAGAACCCTGAAATAAGGAAATATTCCTTTTTTTTTTTTGTCTAAAGTAATGTTGAGATCCGGATGATATGCCCAGGACCTCACTAGGTGAATTGCCTATTGTGGCAGTCGATGTGGAGTAAATATCTCCAGATGTTAACTGAGAAAGAAATATAAAATATGCAATGAAATCCATTTATCATTGGAATTATATGTGGTGTTTCAAAAGAAATATAACATCATTCGAGGACGCATTTTAATACATAAGGGCCAGAGAAGAGAAAACATCTTGCTTTCAAATTCCCGGGACACGTTCCTGAAGAAGAGTGCTGTGGGACCTTCCTTGTTACTCACGCCCCTGTTAGACTGTGTCTGTCTGGTTACGGTGACGGGAGAAAGAATAACGGTGCTAATGAAGTGGAATTTATGAGCTGCCTTTGAGGACAGTGTGGCAATCCTTCCAAAATAGAAATTTCAAAAAATTTACCTCATTCTTACCTATAGCAAGTGTTGGCTTCCTCCCTTCTCTCTCCTTCTGATGTTTCCCATTAATGTGTTCTGCCTGTTCATTCTTCTAGCTTCCTTTTATTTTATTCAGTTTAAATATTTACTTAAAGTACAACCATTTAGACATTTTGGAACAAATTCTTAGTGACTTCCTGATTGAAGCTTCTTTTCCATTAAGGGAAATAATAGACAAATATTCAATTATGTAAATACTGAATGGATAGAGTTCTTACGTTTGCTGTAAGAATAGCAAAAACTACTCATCTTTTATTTTTTTCCCACGTGACTACTTTTCCCCAGAAACCAATTTGCAAAGATCAATGAATTATAGTCATAGAGACTTGAAAACACTGTTTCATCAGCTTGCATCCCCTTTACCTATCACTGTATTAGTTACAACCTCTGACATTGTTATTTTGTCTAATTCCTTGAGTTCTATATGAAAACCAGTGATTCTGTATAAGCTTTTCATTCTTTCCCCTTTGGTTTTGATCTAAATTCATGGTGAAGGCCTACTTAAATAATAATATTTTAAATTGAAAGTACACTTTCTATGACTCCAGTACACGCAAAAGCTGCATATTATGTATATTCTTTGAGGGAGAATTTCAGAAAAATAAATTAATGTACTATATCTGAGAAAGTGATATAAGTATCAGAGTAGAAACTAATTTCCTTAATTTCTAAACCAAACTTTTTATGTTACTTTAAAATGAACTCAAAAAATGTAATAAAAATGCAGGCTACTAATGTTGTCAACACTTTGTATAATGTCTTGCTTATTGTAGTTACTCATTTGTGAGTAAGAAAAAGTAGGTAGGAGTGTGTTTTTCAGCTGGAACATTGCACTTCTAAATAGAGTTGTGCAGCAACCCGCCACAGGGAAGGTTTTTAAACCTCAGTTTAGGTGATGGTCAGAAAACAAGTGAAAATGCCCTCTGGACACAAAGCTATCCAAAAAGCTTTCACAAAGTTCCCCATAGTAAAAAAGCAAACTTTTTAAAGCCAATTACCTCTTAGTAGTTGGTAAAATGAGTTAGAAGTTTTTGAATGAAAGGAAAAGGAAAGAATGAATGTGGTTGACAACTTATGTTTCATGCAGTTTTTTAATTCTTTATATTTACCATCTCACTGAGATGTACAGACTGCTGGGAAAACAAGAGTTTTAAGAAAACACTGTATTTTGGAAGAGTATAAACCTTTGTAGACTCTTTACAACCAAATACGAGGTTCTGTTTGTTTTGTTCACAATCACACCATTTGCCGCAAGTGCCGAGCGCATTGCAAGTGACAATAATTATTGAAGGAATTAGTATTAAGCCAGGTTAACATATCAAAGTTTAGTTTAAAAAATGATACTGATAATCTATGTTCTGATTTTCCAAGAGAAGACTGAATTTTATTGAATGTATTTGGTTTCAAACATCATCTTCAATTAGTTCCTACATTAATGGCATCCATTCCCAAATTCCCAAGCAACTAAATTTTAATCTACTGTTCATTTTAAGGCAAAAATCCATTTATTGACAAGCTTATTACAGTTAAGTATTAGGTGTGAAAAACAATATCTGAAAAATAAATGAGAATGCCTCCATCAAACAATGAAAGGATAGGGGAAGGAAATTTATCAAAGATCTAAAATATACCAGAACCTTTGCTAGACTCATTTAAATAAAATATTTAACTTTTTTCTGTTAATGCCACAGAGTGAGAGGCAAGGTATTATTCTGATTTTATGCATAAGAAAATTGTGGCTCAGAAATGTGAAAGGTCATACAGCTAGTTAAGTGGTAGGGTTGAATTCAGCTGCTATGTGACTTCAAGCCCAGAACCTGTTCCATTTCACCACTTTGCGTTTGTGTTATTCTAGACATTTCTCTACAATATTTTTCTTCTTTTTTTAACCTTTGTAAATATTGTGCATTCTGTTTGGATCCTGCATGCCATTAATTTCTGCTTCCAATATCTGTTAGAAAACAGTTTCAACATGAAATTTTCTTAAGTATGTGGTATTTTAAAGCAAGCACTGCCTACATATTTTATTCTTCAATATACATTTGTTACCCTCCTGTGCTTTCATTGTTTAATCATCCACATATTTGTCTACCAAATTTAGTTGTTCTGTCTAGATTGTACTTAAAGAAAGAATTTTATTTTATTTCCTTTTTTATTTCTTTTTGTCTGTTTCTCTGTATTTTATTTTTATCCACTATACATTCTAATATAGACATTTTTCTCGGGAGAATTTTTCATTTTGTTGAGTACTTTGGAGTACTTCCCATTTTGATTCTGACACGTAAAGAACTTGGAAGTCATCATTACCATCCTAACAAGATAAAGCTGAGCAAACTGAAAACCACTGCCTTTTGGATTCCTCAGAGAAGTGAGGTGCAGGACAACCCGACAGCCTGAAACTTGAAGAGAGAGACCAACCCAATAGGCATAGCTGACATCTGCTTCCCAGGAGCAGAAGCCTCTGAACCATAAACTGGTAGGAACTTTTAAGTGGCAATTTTGATGAATTTCTGGAGGCTCAATGTGACTAGCTTAAGAGTGAGAAACTGGGGCTTCAGTTTGAAGGGGCTTCAACTTTGGTGGGTTTAATCTTTAGGAATCCCACCAGGTTTTCATGGCTGAGAGCCTAGAGAGATCCTCTCCTGGCTCTGGCAGAGGGAGGGGAGGAGTAACCATTGTGGACACATCCAGAGGACTCTTCATAGCAATGCCTCGTCTCCAGGATAAAAGACTCGCAGAGCCTTATGTGGTCTGGAAGGAGGGGATGTCCAGACTCTGGCCCCCTCTAGCCTTCCTATCTCACCTAAGAGGGAGAAAGCCTTGTGAAGGTCACAGACCAGATACAAGCCCACTGAAAAGCAGAGATTTAATCATACGATTATAGAATGTTTCCTGTCCAGCACATCTTACCACCACACCAGCAGCACTCCCCTATAACGACAACGGATTACAACTGAAAGAGCTTCAAGGTGCAGACTCTATCTAAGGAGGAATTCTGAGGGAGGCCCAAGGATTACCTGGAGGATAAAAGGAAGGGCGCTACAGGAATTTGAAGCTTCAGGCACCTACAGCTATAGAAATATTGAATGCAGAGCAACTCTGGGCCAGATTAACATAAAACCTCATACTAAAGGCCTATTTCTGTCAATTACTATTACCTAATACATCATGTCTGACTTGAAACAAAAAATTTCAAGACGTACTAAAAAGAAAGAAAAAACACAACCTAAAAAGACAAATTAACTACCACAACCAGACTCAGATATGACACAGATTGTGGAATTATCTGGCAGGGAATTTAAAATAACTGATTAATATTATGGTACTAATGGAAAAAGTAGACAACATGTAAGAACAGATGGATATTGTAAGCAGAGAGATAGAAATTCTAAGGAAAAATCAAAAAGAAGTGCTAGAAATTAAAAACACTGTAAGAGAAGTGAAGGATGCCTTAGCTGGGTTCATCAGAGGAACCAATGTGCCTGATGAAGGACTCAATATTCTTGAAAATTTGTCAATAGAATCTCCCCAAACTGAAATGCAAAGAGAGAGGGGGGAAAAAAGAATGAATAAAACAGAACATCCGTAAACTGTGGGGCAAATTCAAAAGGTGTTATAATCAGGTCACTGAATGCCAAAAGGAGAGGAAAGAGAGATCGGAACAGAAGAAATATTTGAAAAAGTACTAGCTAAGAATTTTTCAAAAATAATGACTGATAGTAAACCACAGATCTGTGCAGCTCAGTGGACACCGAGCCATATAAATAGATAATTTTGGTAAAGAGCATAATATACTTTATACAGATTTGTCAAATAAATTCTTACGGTGGGGTAACTGGGAGGAGACATGCTGATTCCTAGTCTGACTCACTGAATATGAATCCGGGTTGGGATAGGAATGGTTGTGGATTGTAATTTGATCTAATTATAGGACTTGTTGTTATTTGATGAGCTAACATGAAGAAAATCATTTACAGTAACAACAGTGTAAAGAAGATGAACAAGACAATTTTAAAAATTTGCTGGTTTTCAATTTTATCTATAATTTTATGTATTGAGAGCAAACATAAATTTAAGAACATGTCACATGTCATATATTTTTCCTTACTCTTTTATTAGTAGTTAACAAATGGACATTGATTAGTTTCAATTATTGTAACTACTTAAAAACTAATAAAAATAAAACTAAACTACCAATGAAGCCTTCCTGCTTTAGCATGCACTTTTTAATCTCAGTGACATTTCTAAGAAGAGAAAGGAGAATCTACTGCTCTCAGTGCCCCCAGAAATTCAGGTAAAGTCTTTACTTCTAATTTTACTCATGGAAAATTTTAAGATTTCTAAGTTATTTTCATGTTTGTTAGTTATGCCGAAAGAAAACCGAGGAGAACACATCTGAAACGCTTTTGGGAATTTCTCTTCTTTTAGGACTTGATCCTAGGCGCTCTTTATAGATGGGACACACAGGATTATTCCATGCTTCAGCTCAAAGACTTTATTCACACTCAAGTGCATATTTTTTTTCAAACTTCATTCTGGGAACACCCTGGGGAGAAACTGACTTAATGAATGTCCTCAAGAATTCCAGGTACTTCGTTAATAGCCATGGTAACACAAGAGAATGTCCTTGAGGGATAACATTTAAGTAATCATTTCTTTTCTTTTTCTTTATTTTTAATTGTCTTGTTTTCTCCCTGGTAAAACAAGAGACAGAAGCAATTTCCACCATTAGCAATTAGGGACACCAAGATAAATGAAAAATTATGGATAATTGCCTAAAGTGCTCCCTGGCCCCTTTCCCACCTGGAAATCCAGACCCCGAGTATTTTTCCTCCAAGATGCCTTGTCTTGGCTCTTAGATGGAGTGTTTCTGACATTCGTCAATTTGAAACCTATGATCCATCTAAACAGCCTTTGCTGCCTATTTAGTGAGATTTGCTGAATATATTTAAAAAATTTGATGCTAGCAATCAGAATTATACATCTTTTTGTTACATGTAAATAAGCAAGCCAGAAGACACTTTATTTGATAGTGCATTTTGTCTGTACAACTGGCTTTTAATTTTTATGTGTAAATTGTTCAGTTTCTAAAACTGACACTGATACCACAAAGAGGAGAGAAGTGAAATGATTATGGAAGTATATAATCAATAAGTAATGAACAGTAATTATTTATTGGACAGTAAATCAATAGGAGCAGCTTGTGCCCATTTTCATATTGTCACACACATAACAGATAACTAGGTGTAATCAATAGAAAGCTAATTCTTATAGCCCCAAAGAAATGACTGATTTCATAAATATGTATGTGCTCAATATATCAAGCTGGCATAAACTCCTTCTGAATAACTTAGAAATGTCCTAAACTGTACAATTTTCCATAGTCTATCTGTAAGGATCGAACAAAGCTAAAACACTATTTTGTACTAAACATAATCATCCTGGCATCACCACGAACGTATATTTTTCACTTATTTGTGCCAAATTATTCACAAATATTATATCACTAAATTTCATAAGGAAACAATCAGTTATCAGCAGACCTGCATGAAAACATAAGAAGTTCTTCAGACTGAAATAAATGACCCTAGATAAAAATTCAGATCTACAGGAATATAGGAAGAATGGCAAAAATAATAAGGACAAGGGTAAATGTAAACTATTTTTCTATTTTCTTGATTTTTTAAAATCAAGACATTATTTAGTGAAAAGAGAATAAAATGTACCTGGAGGTTTATAAAAAATGTACAAGTACATAACTGTGATAGAACAAAGGATGGATGGACACCAGCAGAAGTACACTGTTGTGAGTTTCTCGTATGAGAAGTGAAGTGATAGACATATGACAGGTAAAGTGGTATAATAATTCAAATTAGATTGTGATAAGTTAATGTATACTGCAATTCCTAGAGAAGCCATGGGAAAAAAATTAAAACAGATATAGTTGCATGTATACAGAAAGGATAAAAATGAATACTGAAATTAACTGATTCATTGATTTAAACAATCTTTATTCCACAATAAGTAGAAAGGAGGAATGAAAACAAGTGACGTACATACCATCATCCTCATTTTGTATGTAAGGATCTCTACACTCAGTGAAGCTAAGAAACCTGCCCAAGGTTACATAACAATTTAGTGTAAGCTCTATGACTCAAACACAGATCTGATTGATTGCAATTATGCTCAGTTCCTAAATGGTACTGAATAAACACTTTAATTACAATCATTACTGCAGGATAACAGTGTTGACTGGGGTGTGAATTAACATATAAATATTTCTGCTGAAAAATTAATTTTAGATAAAATTTCATCTAGGTAAGAAATTACTGTGCTTCTCTTATTCCTATCTTTTCCTTCCTACTTCATGATTTTAACTTGAAAAGCAGCCACCAAAAAAGTGAAATAAGTTGTATAACTATATGCCAATAGACGAGATAAAATGGAATAATAAAAAAAAATCTAGTAATGCAAAAGCAGTAGGAGAGACGAGACAGAGAACAGAGGAAACAAGTAGAAAACAAATATCAGCACTGCAAACATATTGAATCATGTTGATAATTCCACTAAACGTATTGACTAATTACTCGCAATTAGAGGGAGGGGGGCTGGCCCCGCGGCCTAGTGGTTAAGTTCAAGTGCTCTGCTTCAACCGTCTGGGTTTGTAAATTTGGATCCCGGGTGCAGACCTACACTACTGCCATGCTGTGGCAGGGACCCATATATAAAATAGAGGACGACTCGCATGGATTTTAGCTCAGGGCTAATCTTCCTCAGCAGGAAAAAAAAAAAAAGAGCAAAATAAATGTGGCAAAGTTTTTAGGCTTGGAAACCAGGCATAGTAAGATGGCAAACACTGATAGAAGGTAAACTCACAAGATGAACCCTATCATCACCCAAGCCTGTGAACAATTTCCCAGGGCAGAGCGTTGCCATTCTTTTGAGCTAAAGAAGCTGGGAAGAGAATTTGGGACTGCTAAAGCAATTTCGATTCTGGGAGGTAGGGTACTGAGAAAAGAAGTAGAGTGAAACATAGGAAGCCTGTATAAGGGTTCCCACAAGTTCTTGGTTGAGGATTAGGCTTGTGTAAGTGCAGAGCAAGACAGTATGTTCACAAAACAGCAGCCACTGTGAGGTTGTGAGCAGAAAAACAAGACTAAGGGCAAACAGTCTGAGAAATCATTAGTACTGGCCTTGCCTTAAGAAAGAAAACATTTTAATGTCCAGGTTATTCACCTGAGATACCAGAAACGCCATTCTTAGGAATGATGAATACCCTAGAGATGGGCCTACTGTACACACGCTCTTATGAAGCTTAAAACCAAGCTTTAAGAAGATCTATAGGGGAGAGAGCATTTGCAGGTTGAGAACCACCAAGTTGGATGAGGTTAGGACACTCGTTGAACGTTCCACATATCTGCCCTAACTAAGCATTAAACCAAGTCTATGTGAGTTCAAGGTGATTAGGCAATAAATAAACTACCTGCTAGAACAAATATCAACACTTTTTAGCACCAGATGACAGAATGCAGAACTTCTAAAATGTATCACCCAGCATGTCCAGCATTCAATAAAAACAAAAAATCGCTAGACATGCAATGCAACAGTAAAATGCCATCCGAAGTCAGGAGAGAAATCAGTTAATACAAATTAATCTCAAAAGACATAGGAAATTGGATTTGGCACACAAAAACTTTAAAACAGCTGTTATAAATATAATTAAAGACAGAGATCATTTTCATTAATAAACATATAGATATTTTTGGCAGAAAAAACGAAACTACAAAAAGTAAAAATTCAGAGGTTATGAAATAACTGAAATGAAAACATTCTCTGATGTATATCAAAAGGATTGTCAACAGTAACACAAACAGTTGGGGCATTTGAATGAAACTGTAGTATATGTTTATTGCATTTGTAATGTAGGAAATAGGAAGGGTAAAGTTGAGGGTGGGAAAAAGGAAGTGAGAATTGGAAAATGTGAAGTGAGTAGTGAGAAGCGGAAGGTGAGAATTTTCTTGTATGGGCAGATGTGGGGAGTAAGGATTGGGGAGTGTGAAGTTTCCAATGGCACAGTATTGATACTACAGATGCTTTAATGAGTTACGGATGGCTCTATTGAAAGAGGTGAGTCTTACAAGGCAATAGAGGAAATAAATAAAATAGAAAATTGAAAATGAAGCATATATTTTATTAAACGAGAAGAAAGTAGGAAACGAGCAAGAGAGCTATGTAAGAGAGCTTGGCAATAGAAAATAACAAGAAGGTAGACAAACTATCAATTATATTAAATCTAAAAAGAATAAATACTCTAATTAAAATACAAATTGTTAGATGGATAAGAAACAAGACTTGAATTTGTGCTGTGTACAAAAACATATAGGTTGAAAGTAAAAGGATGAAAAAGTAGAATAAAGATAAATTAAGGCAGATACCAATTAAGCTAGTGGCTGTAAGAGATATCTCAAAATGTCGGTAGCTTAAACATAAAGCTTCATTTACCCCTAGTATTAATCCTATAACAGGTTTTTCTCATGGGCAGTAGAAAGCACACCTGTAAACAGTGATTCAAAGATCCAGCGCTCTCCACCATCTTCAACACATGATATCCAAGCTACTCTGGAGGTCAACGTCCAGTGACGAGAACATAATGGAGGATGGTGTGATGGATCCTTCTAGAAATAGAATACATCACTTCAATTTTTAAGGTCTCAGACAACTTCAGAAATTCTGCAGGATGAGGTGCAGCTATGTGCCCACCAAGAAAATAAAGGTTTGGTAATCAGCTAGTAGCTTCTGCTCATGCTGCAGCAGAAACACACAGATCTGACGCCCAACTCCCGTTTCTACACGTCCGTCCATCACTATGATAGAGGCTTTGACAGCTAAGTATCCGCTTTCCCAGCATGCATACCCATTTGGTCCAATTATTGTCAAGGAGTCATAACACAAGTCTCTTGAAATTATCCTTATCCTCTTCTTTCCTTCTTTCAATGTTGAATATTTATATGAAACTGGGGCTTCAGTTTGAAGGGGCTTCAACTTTGGTGGGTTTAATCTTTAGGAATCCCACCAGGTTTTCATGGCTGAGAGCCTAGAGAGATCCTCTCCTGGCTCTGGCAGAGGGAGGGGAGGAGTAACCATTGTGGACACATCCAGAGGACTCTTCATAGCAATGCCTCGTCTCCAGGATAAAAGACTCGCAGAGCCTTATGTGGTCTGGAAGGAGGGGATGTCCAGACTCTGGCCCCCTCTAGCCTTCCTATCTCACCTAAGAGGGAGAAAGCCTTGTGAAGGTCACAGACCAGATACAAGCCCACTGAAAAGCAGAGATTTAATCATACGATTATAGAATGTTTCCTGTCCAGCACATCTTACCACCACACCAGCAGCACTCCCCTATAACGACAACGGATTACAACTGAAAGAGCTTCAAGGTGCAGACTCTATCTAAGGAGGAATTCTGAGGGAGGCCCAAGGATTACCTGGAGGATAAAAGGAAGGGCGCTACAGGAATTTGAAGCCATCTGACAACTCTGAGGATAAGGCCAAAAGAATCACAGGTGTGTTGTGCCTGCATCATACTGTTGGACCAGTAAACGATTACCTCTACACTTCTCGTGTCAATAAATAGTCTGATGTCTTTAAGACAGTCTTGTCAGGTATTCTAAATCTGCAGCTACAACATCAGTAACAGATACATCTGCCATCTAGGATCTTATAATCTGGCATTTGTTTTGTCCTTAGGCTACTTTGTTTTGCTGTTAATGTTCTATGTATATTGTGCGTTCAGATTTTTTAAAAAGAGGCATAGAATAAATATATTTCCTTATATGTTAATAAAATGCATATGTGCTTGCTCTGAAATACAAGTAGTGTGAAACTATGCCATACCTATAAATTTTGTGGGTTTTTTATTCCCTAAATTCTGTGATTAACTTGGAAATTTAATGAATAAACGAAGAAATTCATGACTCAAATATAAAAGAGTATTTTTTATTCAAATATTTCCTCTTTGCTATTTTAAAATTTTTATTTGTAAGAAACATTTTGTATTTGGTGGCTTTTTATAATCCATCCTCTCCTAATGGTTGGCATGTATTGCTACCTGTTTATCGGTGGAGGGAAATACATTTTTTATTATTTTTCAACAGGCAATATGTAGGTGTTATGTGAAGTCAGAAAACACAAGTTGATTGAAAGTGCAGACTCTTTCCATGATGTCTTTCTACTCCCACCACCGAGTTCTTTTCCCCCAAGAGAAACAATAATACCTACTTGCTGTACACTCTTCTCAAGAATCTATACATCTGCAAACAAGCGCTTATTACAAATGTAGGATAATTCCCTTTACTTTGGCAATTTTGTGTTTCATCTGCATTACCATTAATAGACACTGGAAGATACATGTCAGATTTGTTAGAGAGAATTGTCAAGCTTTGCTGTAGCCATTGGTGTTTGTAAGGGACTTCATTTTGGTCTCATTATTCATTCTTAGCCATTCTGTATCACCATTGCGGATCTCATAATTGAACATAAGGTTTTTATTTTCATATTTTCTGTATGTTACTCTAGGAGATGCCATGGCTTTAGAGATGGTCACAAAGAAGGTAACTGTAGACTTGAGCTGGGATGAGGAAAGTGGGACTTTGTAGCAGATCGCCATAGGTGGTCTAGGGATCCAACTGCTTCCTGACTCAACAGCCTCGACTAACCCTTCTTATGTTAGCAGCCAACCTTCATCCCTACTTTCAAAGGCACCTGTTGATGGCAGGGACCTGCCGTGCACGTAAGGGACTCCCTCACCTTTTGCCCACTGTTGGTTGGGTTTCAGATATTGCAGAGCTGCTGTCACTGTACTTTTGTCACAATAACTAGAGTGAGATTTCATGATGACACAAAATTAAGTCTTTAATCTACCTTCTTACCTGGAACCCTAAATTTAATTTTTAAAGTACTTTTTCTCCAGTATTTAGAGACATATAGGCTAGTACACTGTTTGGTCACATAACGCGATCTAATTTTACAATTTCATGGTGTCTAGAACAGTTTCAAACAGGTTAGAATTAAAAAGACGTATCCTAACATTCTGGTTATGGACGTGGGTCTTGCCTTGCATGGATAGGACCTCTTTGCAAATAAGTAAGCAAACAAACAAACTGAAAATCAGATATCCTTTGCTTTTATTTAAATTGATCATGATAGAATGAAAATAAATAAAACAGCCAAAAAACAATAAATAAAGTTACATTTTTAATGCATCCAGCAAAGTGAAAGAAGACAACAAATAAATTGGAAAATGTGAAGTCTTTTTGGCATTGAGGATTGGGCTAATACATCTGGCACTTTATCTAAATCTAGTTTTACATGAGCACAAAATACTTGCTCATGATGTTGTTGAAAAGAAAATCGTACAATTGTGGGGCATCTGGTGAAACCAGAGATTCAACTGGTTTGTGTATTTGAAATTCAGAGAAATCAAACAGACAATGCCAGGTGTCTGTCAAGTGATTCCAGCTACACTAAAATCCTGTTTTCTAATATTTGGATGGTGCTTAATCAAGAAACGGCCTTGACCTAACCCTTCGACTTGAAACTAAATGAAATTACTGATGTCTATTAAGATAGCTACCCTTGATTAATCCTGTTTAAGGAACTGAGAAAGCTGTTAACATTCAAATAGTGGATGACTTTTTGGTCAAAGAAAAACAGAACTGGAAGAAAATTCTAAGTATTCTCTTCACTTATGAGACTGTCTTGATTCTTTACAACTGGTGGGTTTTTATGGATTTAGGTAATAGGAAAATACCACACATTGTGATGTCCCATTTGTTTCCACATAACATGCATTGGTGTCCAACACTATCATATGATTCTGAAATTTTTTTGCTACTGCCATGAAATTGCATCTCCTTGAGCTAAACCTTGAACCATCACCTTTTCAAGTGTACTTGTAAAACTCAAGGAGAAAAAGAGAAAGCTCACAAACATATAGTATTCATTGGTTTAGTTGGCCATGTCGTGAAAGAATTTATTCAAATCCAGCAGAAGTTTCACTCATTTAAAGATGAGAAATGGCCACTTTCAGAACAATTTAAAAATAAAGAGTAGATCCATACTGTGGTTCGTTTGGTGGAGTTCTATGGACTTATGAACACGTTACAGCCTTGAAAATTTAAATTCCTACAAATCACCGTTATGAATACTGCTTTGGTCAAGCTGGCATTCTATGCTAAAAAGACAACTATGCAAATTCTCCCACTTAATTTACCTGTGAGCAGAAATCTGAAGGAACTGGGAAACCCTGAAGAAAATTGTTGAAGGTTACTTTTGTTCAGATGACCTTAAAATTGAAACATGGATTTGTAATCCTTTCCTTGCTGACATGGACAGCAAATCAATGATACAGACCTTGCCAAAAATGACCTCACTGACTTAAGGACAAAACGAATGGTGCTTTGTGAATTTCACTCAACAAATCTTAGAGAATTTTGTTGTTCCTTGACACAGACTCATCCTCATTTGTCAAAGTGAGCTATGGGGGTTGTGATGCTTTTTCTATATGCTGTTTTTATTCAGGGTTTCAGCACTTATTGCCATAAAAATGAGAAGTGAAAAATTGATTGGAGATCAAATATGGTGTTTTGCCTTACAAAAGACCACTCAATAATTTAAACCTCCTTTTTTGTTTTTAAGATTTTATTTTTTCCTTTTCTCCCCAAAGCCCCCCGGTACATAGTTGTATATTCTTCATTGTGGGTCCTTCTAGTTGTGGCATGTGGGACGCTGCCTCAGCGTGGCTTGATGAGCAGTGCCATGTCCGCGCCCAGGATTCGACCCAGCGAAACACTGGGCCACCTGCAGCGGAGTGCGCGAACTTAACCACTCAGACACAGAGCCAGCCACTAAACCTCTGTTTTAAAAATAATCAAAAACAACATTTTAATTGAAATATATACTCAGAAATAAATTTGACATTTTGCTTTATGTTCACAATTGCTCTTTTACTTGGAAGTAGAAGGAAATTAATAGACTGCCTCAACATCCTCAAGCTTGTCTCTGAAAGTTCCCTGTAACACCTAGCCTTAAATAAAAATTGGAGCTTCACAAGATTCTGCTTTCTTGAGTCTCTCTCAAGTGGAATTTGGTCATTTTATCAAAATCTATATATGGTCTTGTAAGTGGGAAATGCCACTTTCCTCTTCACCTCCTTATCCAGTGTCTTTGAGAACATTGTCCCTTCGTTGTCTTAATTTTTTAAAAAAAATGAATAAACAAGTTCTCGATCATTAAGCTTTATATAACTTGTTTCTATTTCCTGCCACCTACTCATTTTCTCATATAACAGCATTCTAGTCATCCTTCTTCATTCTTTAATGACTTTGGCCACCGCCTCACAACCCAGATTTTGAATAATTTTTGATTTGTGAATGATCCATCCAAAATCTTGCCCTCTTGCTTTCTTGACTTCCTCTTTCCAATGACCTTATCTTCCATTTTTCTAACCCTTCTTCTTTGGCCATACTATGGGCTTTATAATTAATCCAAACTCTTCTAACTTTGAATCACAATTTTGTATATTCTCATTCCTGACCATCCCTGTATCTCCAACTTTCTGATTAGCACTCGAAATATATGCAATACAATATTGTTAAATTGAGTTAAATTAAAAAATCAAGTGAGATAAGCATACTTTATTATAAAATACACTACAGAATAGTTTAGCTCAAGAAGATAATTTCCAATACAAAATTAAAATAGGTTACATTTTTCATAAGACTTCAATGTAATTTTCAAAGAATTCGGTGACCTAGAAAAGTTTGAGAATTACAGTTATGATTATATACGTGTGTGAGTGTATATGCATATACCTATATATGTATGTATGCATACATATATACACACAAACACATACGCCATTATTCATGAATTTGTGGATAGTTTTCTCCATTGAAAGCAAGCAGGATATTAGCTATTTACTCAGTATGTTCTTTCCTCCAAATTTTTAATACCCAATATAGCAGAAGGGATGCTTTATAATTCTTTATACTTAACATCTATATCCATAACAAACTCTGTGCATGGCACGTGCTCAATAAAACTTTCGATTTTAAAATAAGGTATACCGTTTGAGGTTCTACTTAGGTTTTGGAATGGGAGATGGTAAGCATTATCAGAATAAGGAAGGAGTTTCATGAATTTCTAGTTATTGCAAGCAAAAGAAGCCTGACTGGTAATAACAAAGAATGCTGACTAGAGACAGTGAAAATAAAGACAAGAGCAGAAACATGAGAAAATATGCGATTGTCATAGCTAAAACTGAACAGAATGTCAGTCTTATCAAATTTCATGAAAAGTATATTTGCATACCAAAAAAAAATAAGCAAACCAAAGTCCATTTAAACCAGGTTTTCTTAGCTTCCATGGTTGTACTGGAATGGATAATTCTTTTTTGTGGGGTCTGAGCTGTGAGTTATAGGATGGTTAGCAGCATCCTCGGCCTCCATGAACTAGGTGCCAGTAACAACCTCCTCCTGCAGCTGTGACACGCAAAATTGTCTCTAGACATTTCAACATATCCCCTGGGAGGCCAATCACCCTGGTTGAGACCCACAGATTAAAACAAGTGCACAAGAAAGGATCTTGCACTCCTTGGGGTAGTCTAACATCTGTTCTTTGCTTCTGCTCTTGTGAGCAAGAAGAATAAAGTTCCAATCTCCTTAGCTTTGACATGCTATTGAGTACCAGCCACCCTGATGAGGCTAGGACCAGGGGACTTGGGGAAGGAAATACCATTGGCAATTAGGACTATCATAGGCAAAAAACAACATAGAAAAGAAAAAAAATGAAGATTTGTATGAAGGAGAATGAAGGAATGGCTAAAAAAAACACAGTCACTACACCAGTGAGATAGAGCGCTCCCCAAACTCTAGAGGTATATTTATTTTTATTTTTCTTCTTTCCTTTTTCAAGTACTCATTTCAGTTGCTCCTTTTTTTTCCCAAGGAAAAAAATTCTGCCATTTTCTCCAGTTTTGAAATGTAAAGATTTTTGGGAAGGCTTACACAGCAAGCCCTAGAATTTGCATTACAATGCATGGTTGAGAATCACTGCATAACTTTGCTCCTGCGGTTTTGTATTGATTGTACGCTGTGTGTTTCATTAGACTGCCTTCAAAAACTGTATGCCAAATGCTTTATAGATTTGCTAATTTCAATAACTGCCCTGAGACTGTGCCTCTCTAAGTGACTGAAAATATGTACTGCAAGACAGCAATGCTGGTCGGTGATTTGGCCATATTAACAGCTGAAATTGGACGACTCAGTATGACTTTAATGATTTCTATTGATTAGGACCACTCTCTGAGTTGAACAATTCAGATGGATTTTTGGCTTAAATGTATCTCGGTTTACTTAGCTTTCTTTTTAAATTTTCCCCCAGTATGCAATATGCATCCCATCAGAATTTGTTAAATTTGCTTTTACTCTTCAAGTTTATCCATGACAATTGCAACATAGCTAGAATCCTGTGAATACGTGTGGAAAATTTAGATTCTTGGGTGTATAACAGAACAGTATAATCTATTTTGCCTCTATTCCAGGGTTAAAGGGGGCATAATTCCATTATACCTGGTTCTCCCCTTTAAAGAGGCCTCAAAATATAAACCCAAGCATCAGTCTTTTAGCAAGGTGTCATTTTTTTCCTACATAATTTAAGCAGAGACATAAATGTTTGCCTTAACTAGCAGGTTATTTCATATTCTGTTTGACTCGATACTCAACTGTTTTATATTTGTAGACATTTAAACTCTGATGTGAAAACGCATGTATTAATTATGATCTTATCACTTCATAAGGAAATATCACTTCCAAAAGGTGACATTACAGTTCTGTGGACTGACAGTTTACAGTCTAAATATTACATCTTTAGTGATTTACATTCTTTAGTAATTTCTTTCACCTGTTTAAACTGGGATAGATCAAATATGTTTATTACCTGCTGTCCTTTAAAAGTTGAAAAATAGCATATGTAACTTCTGCTAGGAAGGAAAGGACCATTTCTGACTGCCAAATAATGAATATCTCATATAAATTCAGTGAGATAATCTGGGGGTAATTTTAAAAGAAAAAATAGCAGAATTCTTTATATTATTAGTAATAAAATTTATTAAGTGAGCAGTGATAAAATATCTGAAGTATCTCACACTAATATTTCACAATCCTTTCCCATATAAGTAGATGTAAAACTAAAATAGAAAGAAGTAATCTTACATTTGAAAAGTTTTTCTCCATTTAACAATTATATTCAATTGTCTATATAATTGAGACATTTATGGAGCTATGACTTCATTAAATATTAGAGACAAGATGTGAATGATAAAATATTAGCCAATAAGTTGATGCACTTACTGAATGTTTTTTCAGATTAGTTTCTTACCTGATTTGAATTAGCATAAATTATGTAATTACAAGAACTTTACCATATGAAAAAGTTATTTCAAATTATGTTCTCTCCTAAACATTCCTGAGCCCCACTGCTAGCCGTTATTCCTTTAATACTGGTTTTGTTTTCCAGTAAGTTTGGTAGACAAGATAGAAAACTATGGTAGTTTCTCTTCTAATAACTTTTGTAGGATCAGATGCCTTGAGTGAGCAGTCCAGTGTCTTTCATATGATGATATAAATGGTAGAGAAAGGTAGACCAATCATGTTCTTTGATGAATTTGATATTATCCAGAGGGTACAGCTTTACTAAAGCTCTAGGTGCTGTTACTTAAAAGGTAAAATTAGCTCTAAGAAGAAGAATGTTGTCTGTGACCCTAGGACCACAGCTTGGAGCAAAACCAGTGTAGCAACACCAGTGTAGTGTTCTCTCTGATAACACTTAGAAATGCGAGGCAGAGACAGCTGTCTGAGATCTTACAAGAATTTCAGTTACTCACAATTTATACATCCATTCTGAAAATACGTTAAATTGTGCTCTTTTTTATGGTTATGTTCTTCCCTAAATGCCTAATTGTTAAATATGTTCTATTTGAGGAGTTTTCTTTCCTTCCTGCTGTTTGATCACATAAAGGGGTCATAATTCTGTGTTTACGATCTCACAGTCTGTCAGTTGAAGTGTCTACAGTGTCAAAAGCAAAATTATATGCAGGACTTTTCAGAATAAGCAGAAAGAAACTAGCTAGGAGGCACAAATATTTTATAACAATAAGTAGCATTTATTAACTTAAAACTGTTATTAATATAAAATAGAACCAAATTACCATTTATACTTTCAACAAATATGAATTATTCTTGCTAAATTTTCATAGGTGTTTGGTTGTGATAATTGATCTATAGTTATGTAAGTTTTAAACAATTGGGGGAAGTTGAGTGAAGGATTTATGGAAACTGCTTAAGCTATTTTTGAAACTATTCTATAAATCTAACAGTAGACCAAAATTAAAAAAAAAAGAACACGAAAAGAAGATCAAATCTGAGATTAAAATTCTTGGCATAGCAACATAATAATTTCCCAGACAGTTTCTTGAATATTTCTTGTTTTTTTTAAGATTTTATTTTTCCTTTTTCTCACCAAAGCCCCCCAGTACATAGTTGTATATTTTTAGTTGTTGGTCCTTCTAGTTGTGGCAGGTGGGATGCCACGTTAGCGTGGCCTGATGAGTGGTGCCATGTCCACACCCAGGATCTGAACCCACAAAACCCTGGGCCGCCTAAGGGGAGTGCGAACTTAACCACTCAGCCCCTGGGCTGGTCCCTTGAATATTTCTGATAAAGATCGTGGAATAGTTTTATCATATATATATGTGTGTGTGTTTGCAGACATATGTGTGTGTGTGTATATATATATATATATATATATATATATATACACACACATACACACATACATATATATTAGTCTGCTCAGGCTGCCATAACAGAATACCACAGACTACATGGCATAAACAACACACATTTATTTTCTCACAGTTCTAGAGGCTATAATTCCATGACCAAGGCACCATGAAATTTGGTTTTTGGTAAGGGCTGTCTTCCTTGCCTGCAGGGAGCCACCTTCTCACTATGTCCTACCGTGTCCTCAAGTGGCGTTTCCATGGGTGCATGCCATGAGAGAGCTCTAGCTCCCTCTTCTTATAGGGACATCAATCCCATAGGATTAAAGTCCCACCCTTACGACCTCCTTTAAGCATTGTTAGTCACACATTCATCTTCAGTTGCCCATCAGCCACACGGCCTCTTCAGTTCAAGACCAGTTCCTTCTAGGCCACACCTAGGACACAGGAATTTAAGAGAGGCAAGCTGTTTTTTGCTATATTTCTTTCTGGAGCTCAGGCTTTACACAAGCTAGTGGTAGAAAGGAAAGTTTCTCATATGCATATTCTGGTTCTTGCCCAGAAATAGAAAGCTGTGTGTAAAAAAGGAGGTCATAGGCAGGCTGAGGCTCAGCAGCCTTTTTGGGTCATCCCTCACAAGGATAGCAGATTCAGAACATAGAAAGACCCAGAATCCCTAATGACTATGGAGCCCTTTCCTATCCTTCATGTAGAGAAAGAAGGAAACTTTCATCTTGTCATTGATACATATTTCATTTTTCTGTTAGATGTAGCAGAATTTATTCCTATATAGTAAAAAGGGCAAAAACACAGTGTCAAAAAGAGTGCAAAACTGTGGTGACACTCTTGTCTTGAAAGGTGCGCTGTTTGTATACTAAGTGCTGTATATAGACTTAGCCCCAAATGCATGAAAACAAAAATGTAAGTAAACAAACAAACATGAGTTTACTTGACCACCTGAAACTTGTCAATAGCTTTTCTTAGTGTATATTCAATGTCAGATTAAGAGATTCTAAAGCCAACTTTTCCATTGTGGCATTGTCTCATTTCAAGAGAGCTTGTGGGAAAAAAATGCACATTCACATCTCCCAATTAATAAGAACAATTTTAAGAACTTCATCACCTAACTTTATATTTTATAGATGCAAAAGATTTCTAGCTTTGGAGAGAATAGTCTTGATAAAGTTACACCTAATCTTATATACTGAATACAGCTGTTAGCATATCATACTGAAACATTTACATTTAGATTAATGATGTCTCTGCCATTTTATCCACAATAGATGAAAAACATTTTTTGTAATAACTAAGGAGTCATTCTCGTGATTTCCAGTATCACATTCCACATTTTCCCAAATTATGCTTTAAAAATAAGTGTATATACCCACTTTGGCAAAGGAAAAGAAAAGAAAAAAAGGAAATATTCACATCACAGTTTAGTTTTCTCTCTCACAATACCATAGAATACTCAGATAGATAGTAAGAATCCTATATGGCTTTATTTTTTCACTTTTTTATGTTTTATGTGCAGATAATGGTGTGTTAAAAATCTCCAAGTACATTTGTGTATTTTGTATATATGTCTGAATTTCTAACACTTGCTACTTAATATAATTTAATGCTCTGTTATTTGGCTCATAAAATTTTATGACTATTTTCATTGTAGATAGTATCTTGTATCAATATAATAAGACATTCTCTGTCCCATTGAACCCATTTTGCTCTAATTATACCTTGCCTGAAATTAATATGCCAGTCTTTAATCTTACCCATTTTCTTTTTACATCTTTGCCCATAATTACGTCTTGAAACTCCCTTTGTTAACTTGTTTTTCTTAGAAATGCATTTAGGGTGCTGCATATAGTTGCTATTTTATTATTATTGTTGATCATTTTGACACTAATTTTCTTTGCATTTTAATTGGGGGTAAATCGTTGACATGCATTGTTATAACTGATGTGGTTGGTATTATTTATTTTGTTTTACATTATTTTTGTTCTGCTTACCTGCTGTGTATGTGTGTAAGTTTCTTCTAATTATTTTTGTTTGTCACTAAGTGATTTATACACTAGTTACATAGAAAGTGAACATTCTATTTTAATATCATAAGCCTTCTTTCCGTTAGTATTTGCCGAGTATATTTACCCCTACATTTACTATTACTTTCCACGCAGTGACATAGCTTGGAAGAGTTAGACATGCACATTTTCAAACAAACTCACATTCTCTACCATTTAACCAGAGAAAATAGTCCCATATGCATTGCTAGTAACACTAACATGTTTGAATTTATTTACACCGTTGTAACTTGTGTTTCCTATTTTCTTTGCTTTTTCTATGCTTCGTTTATTCTATTCTATTGCTTTATTTTTGATATGGGTGTTTTTTCACCTTTTCCTCTTAGTACTTTAGAAATTATTTTCCTTTTAAATTTTTTAGTAAATACTCTTAAACCTTTGTTAAAAATACTTAACTTCAAAAAAATTTTAACACTAAAAAAAATCTCTTTTCTACTCCCTAACAGTAGAAAAATCTTAGAAAGCTTGAAATCTGATCATTTCATACGAGTTTATTCTAATTGTGATCTAGTTTTTAAAATTAACCTATTTTTAAAATTCAAATAGTTACTATAAATGTAAGCAATCAGTGTTTTTGTAGCTTAACCCATATGTTCACCACTTATTTCTCTCAACATTTCTTCTGAAATGACTTTCTTTTTTCCTAAAGGTTTTTTCAGTCATAAACACTATGTTTACACTTGTGTAAAAAATATTAAAGTTTCCCTTATGATTAAATCATAGTTTAGCTGAGTACAAAGGTATGGTCTAACAATTACTTATTTTCATAATACTTTGAAGATATTATAGCATTGTCTTTTCCTTACTCTTGAGAAAATGTTTTATTTTTTTGTAACTCCTATTTAGTAAACTGTTTCCCCATGATTACTTGATTTTTATACTCAAATACACTATTGTTTTGAAAAAGGAAAGCTCAACATTACTACTCATAGATCAAAACTAATATCACTTACCAAATTTTAGCTGTTTAGTTTATGTTTTGGCAATTGTGGACACCTTGTAATCACCACAGCAAAAAAATCTAGAAAAGAATTCCATCACAATTTCACTAACGTTATGTTGAGTGAAAGAAGATAAATCAAAAACAATAAACTATATAATTTTATTTATGTAAAATTGTAGGACAATATAAGCTGATCTGTGATTGCAGACATGAAAAAAATGGTTGTCCTGCAGCCATGTAAATGCACTAGAAGAAGGCACAGTGGATGTGTTTTGGATAATGGCAACACTCTATCTTGTCCTGTGTGTTGGTTGTACGGTGTATAGCATTCTCAGAGGTCATTGAACTGAGCACATAAGGCCTGTGTCTTACGTTGTACTTATATTATACTTGCAAACAAAAAATATATTAGGAAAATGAAAAGGCACAAATAGGGACAAAATATTTGCAATATGTATGTGGCAAATCTTGCATATAGAAAGAGTACATACAAGTCAATAATAAAATGAGACAAGTTCTATAAAATATAGACACAAGATTTGAAGAGAGACTTTACAAATGAAGGTATACAAAGGGTATTTGAAAAGGTGCTAAAATCATTAGTTATCTGATAAAGGCAAATTAAAACTACAAAAAGATAACATTTCACACCCTCTAGAATGGTCACATGGAGTCTGACAACACCAATATTGTCCAGGAGGCAGAAAACTGGAATTTATTTTCATTACTGGTGGGACTGTAAAATTGTGCAAAAACTTCGGAATACAATTTGGCACTTTCTTTTAAAGTAAAATATGCATTTAATCTTTGTTCTAGCAATTACACTTCTACATATTTACCACCAAAAATTTATGTCTATCAACAGATTGGTAAATGAACATTTAGAGTAGCTTTATTCGTAATTACCCCAGACTGGAAATCATCCAAATGTCCATCAACAGAATAATGAAGAAACAAGTTGTTTACTATCCATACAATGAAGTTTTTGTCAGTAATAAAAAGGAAAAAGTGTGTTGATAGAATCAACAACATGTTTCAAATCTCAGTTATTATGTTGAGAGAAAAGAAGGCAGACCAAAGAGAGTACTTACTGTATGATCTCACTGGCATAAAATTCTAAAACAGGAAAACATCTCTCATGATTAAAAGCAGTCGGTAGTTGCATTTTGATGGGGGTTAGGAAGGACTGGCTGGAAGGAAATGCAAGGTAACTTTCTGGGGCGAGAGAAAGTCTTTATCTTATTGGGGTGATGGTTGCAAGGCTTATGCATGTATCAAAACATCCAATTTTACCCTAGAAATATTTGTACTTCATATTTAATTCATTAGAAAAAACAGTTCAAAGCAAAAAGTTTTTATAATTTACTAGTCTACTGTTTATGGCAACTTTATCACATGTAATAAATGTTGTTTAGTAAATAATACATTTACTATTTAGTTTGTTTGGTAAATTAATGAAAATAGCTTGAATACTTGTGGTAAAACAATAAACACTAATAAATATAACTCTTTGGTATCAGCTTGTCCACATTAACTACTTAACAGTCTTTACATACTTGAATATGTCAGCATGCATATATATGAAATCGCTAAATTTAACTGTCTTATACATATTTCACCGAAAAATAAAACTTACTTGGGAGATGTCATTTTACATAAGAATTTTTTTTCTTTGAGGAAGATTAGCCCTAAGCTAACATTTGCTGCCAATCCTCCTCTTTGCTGAAGAAGATTGGCCCTGAGCTAACATCTGTGCCCATCTTCCTCTACTTTATATGTGGGATGCTGCCACAGCATGGCTTGATAAGCTGTGCATAGGTCTGCAGTGAGGATCCAAACTGGCGAACCCCAGGCCCCTGAAGAGGAGCACATGAACTTAACTACTATGCCACTGGCTGGCCCCGTACATAAGAGTTTTTTAAGTTAGTTACACTAATCTGGTAGTCTAGATAATGGGTTTTCTTTCTTCCCCAATTTAAGTAAAATGTATTTTAAAATTTTTTTGGTATTTATTTCAATAATGCTGATTTGTGCTATAGCAAGTTATTTTCAGAATTACATAAAATAGAAATACTAATAGAAAATTATCTCAATAATAAAACAATATAATAAGTTGATACTTCAACATAAGATGTAAGAACTTTAAAACGAAGGTGCCTTGCTTTGCTAAATTAAGCTATTCACAACTGCTTGGGGAGTAATCCTTGCTACCATCAAGATATTTATTATCTACCAGTTAGTTTTCTTTTAACTCATCAAAAGCATTAGACTACTGCATTTTGGTGGCATTCAGAGTTGTGAGTTGGACTTTGGATTGTACCTGGCATTGTTGTAAACTTCTGTTAAGTCTTTGCTTCACTGACTCCAGAAGGACTTGTGGATTCACTGTGGAGAGTTCCCAGACATCCATTCTCATGGACCATTCTATTAACAGATGGTTTAAAGATTTCAAATGATGTCCCAAATCAGCTCTCTGTAGTTGGAATATATAATTGCCATTAAAAATCCTATAGTAGCTGAGTTTTTTTCCACTTCAAAGATTTAGTAAAGGAACATTCAAAACAAATCATTCTATTTGTTTTGATTTCTAGCAATCCCCCAACTAGTTTAAATAAGTTTAAATTTCCTTCTGAATGTTTTTATTAGAAAATTGAGATAATATAAATGATTTATTTCCCTTTGGATTAGTGGGTGCATTGCTAAGGAATATAAACATTGCTTATTAACTTACACATACATAATATATAGTGCAATACATTAAATTATCCACGCAAATGAGGAAGTAATAAATCTTAGCATTTAGCAACATTATAAAAATATTATTCAATATTAATTTCAAGATATATTAATAAAATGGACTTGGTAATAAAATGAATTCTATTGTTTGTCATTCCTTTAACAATAAAGTAAATTGATTGTAGATTACTTGTCCTGTCCTTAGATATGATCATTTGTCATTTTTCAATTATAGCTAAATCATTAGCATTCTTGGCACTGTTTGTTGCAACAATAAAGGAAACTCATAAGAAATTATTTCAAAGTTCTTTAATGGTGAGAAAAGCATTTTTGGAATGAACAAAAACCAAGGGTCAATATGCAATGAAGTAGGTATACTGTGATGGGAGCCAACAACAAAAATAAATCAATTTAACGTGCAGATATTAAAAATAGAGTGACAGCTAGTTATGAGTCTCTGTGTGTGTGCATCTGTGAATGAGTCTCTAAATTTATTTCTGTGTGTACACTGAAAGCAGTATTGCATTTACTATCCAAAGCTACAGAAATGTGATCATCTTTTACAGTGCTCCAAAAATATGAAAAGCAATTCACTACAATGGCAGAGTGGACCATTGATTTAATACAAAATACGTGCTAAAGAAACCTTTATATGTGTTACAAAATTCCATCTTCCAAGGCATATTTGCTAACCAGAATGCTTTAGGGTGACCAAAAAAGTGGAAGTATACTCATCCATGGTGAATTTGATAATGAGTCAAATTCAGCTGGCTGCCCATGAAATCCACACTTAGAAGTTTAAGGTGTGAATTGCTGCATTTAACATGAGCCAGTTCTCCACTCCTTGCATTTATTTTGAAAGTTAAAGAAAATGTCATGAGTACTTTATTTTATCCTGATTAACAGAAAAATACTGTAATAAATAAAGTTTTTAAATAGGTTTAATGATGAACCCTGCCCCTATCTGTATATATCTGAAGAAAAGCAGCATCTTTTATTGTGTGGGAATACATGTTTCTTGAGCAAGTTGTTCAGAGCAATGTTGACACAGATTCACCAAATGATAAGGCCTCCCAACGTGATGGAATTTGGGGTGGAAGACGGGGCAGGATTCCCACACACCAAAGCTAATAGTGACAGGAAAAGGAAGTCTTAGTGTCAAAAAAGCATTTAGGGTTTTTTTCAAGTTAGGAATAGAATAAGTCATTTACTTTGACAACACTTTTTAGCGTTGGCAATGTTTCTTTGCACGTCCCATATCAAATCAAAGAGAAGAAATCGTAAACTTTTTGAAATATCCTGACGGGAAGAGAGAGGGTCGGATTTTGTAACCTCATCTACCTTTCTCTGTTTGTTTTGTTTGAGCCATAGAAATTGCACAAATGTATAATCAGGATAGTTTTCCTTTTTATCCAGATACACCTTTGGCATCTTACTGTTTTTGCCAGAACAACTGTCAATGCCAAAATATGAAATGCAGCAAAAACACCAACTGAAATGTTTATGTTTTTGAGTAGCTTGCAGTTGATAACAATGTTCTCTTTCTCATTGCACTTGGTCCCTGAGGAAGCAAGAAATGCTGGTGAATGTTTTTCTGAAGCGTGGAAGGGTGTACGAAGTGCTGACCACTCTGGATGGAGGGGAAGAGAGGAAAACTGCTCTTAAAAATAAACCTAAAATTGTGATGAGAGAAAGAAAATGCTGAGAAGAGTACATCCATGGCTTGGCAGTTATGCTACACAGTGATGTAAGAAATCCTACACTCAAAAAATAAGGAAAGTAAAGTAATTTGAAAGGTCTTGATAGAAAGATGCTTAACTAGGATTAAAACCTAGTTAAGAACTTCAGTTATTCCAGTTTTCTAAATTATAAGATACTAACGTATTCAAGTTCTATGAACAAACATTAGCGACATTCAATCACAGGTTATATACATATTTAAAAATGATAGACAGATAAGCTGATTCAAATTTTCAACATTTATTTCAGGAGGCAAGATAAATTTAAAGAAAGAGACTTTAACTTGATCTTAGATCTTACTCTACATCAGTTAATTCAAACTTACTTTATATGATGCTGTTCAAGCTATTGCTAGATGATACGTTTTCATATTTTAAAAGTTGTCTGCCAACATCCATATTATTGTTCTTTCCTTTGGCATTGACTATGTCCACTACTTCAAATAGTATTCACCATCTCTGCAAACTTTTAGCTGCTAATGAATTTTCGTTACATCTGTATTTGTGGATAAAGGCATCGTCCCTGTTAATTTGGGTTATGACATGCAAGAGAAATGCCTCCAGTGCAACAGTCATTCAGAGTGCTCCTTGGTTAATCAGAAGACAACTCATCATAAATATTCCTGAGCTCCTTGATGGCTTCTCACCACTCAAAATTCTCACAAGCAAATGAAACATAGTGTTTCCCCTTAAAGCCACTGAGAAACCTGAGGCTGTTGGAATCAGGGGAAAAATGGAAGGATACAGGAATAACGGTGGTGGAGTTCTCTCATCAGTGAGGGAGGGGTGGAGATCACTGCTAAGGTGTACAATATCTAAATATTTAAATAATATCATTGATCATACCATTGGATGTTGCTAGGGCACCAAATCATTGTTCTGACCATGATTTAAAAAGCGGAGAGTACCAATTATTTATCCTGGATTTTCTGTATATAATATCTTTTAAAGTCCAAAATTGCTGATAGAGAAATTTCCACTTCATAAAATAATTGTGTCTAAGAGATACAGAAAAGTGATGAAATTTAAATATCACCGTTTTCTATCCTCTAAATAAATAATGAATCCAGGAAACAACCATTACTACCTCCAAAAATCGTTAGTGGAATTTTATAATGGATGAATTGAAGCAATAATATTAGAAAGATCCTGATCAAGCTATTAAGAATAGGGTAGTAAGCATTACGGGCCCCTAGATATGATGCTTTAGGAAGTGAAAAATAACACCTACTTGAATCTGAATTGAATCTAATCCTCTGGATCTAACAGCCAGTTTACAGGGAATGTATAAGGCAGAGGAACAATTAAATAGTACAAGGACGCAATCAACTCAAATCATAATGTGGAAACTTCTAGAGAAGAAATGACTGGGTTTCTTATTCATCATATAAACAAAGAAAAAGAGGGAAGAGGGATAATGGATATAGATTAAAGAGACTTAAGAAACATATCAACCAAATGTTATGTGTGGATTTTATTAGAATGTTGATTCTTACTAAACAATTCTAAAAATACATCTTTAAGAAAGTCATGGAAATTTGGAAACAAAATCTGATATTAAGGAAGTATTGTAAATTTTGTTGTTGCACTAGGTGCATAATGCTGATGTAGGAAATAAAATTTCCTGGATAGGTTGCATTTAGTTTAAAATAATCTAGCCAAAAATAGGCAAAAGACAGGATGGGAAAGAGGGAGGGAAAGACAGAGAAGTAGACAGAGGGTAAGAGAGTGTGAAACAGATGCTACAAGATTAGCAAAATAGTAACACTGAGGCTTGGTGAAGCGTACAAGAGAATTCATTAGACAACCTCTCTAATTTGTGCATGTTTGAAAATTTCCTTTAAAATTACACTACTGGAAAAATTGTGTAGTGTGATATTAGTACTCTAAAGACATTTCAGAAAAACATTCAGAAAAGAAATTAATTTCACAGTTTATAGTTTTTGATATTATATATAATAGGGAAGCACTTACAATATGATGTCTGTTTACCACATTTCTTAGTCATATATATTTTTTCTTCATCCATTTTTATTATCAGGTAAAACTGGTATATAACATCATATAAGTTTCAAGTGTGCAACATTTTAATTTGACATCTGTATACACTACAAAATGGTCGCCATCAAAAGTCAAGTTAGCATCTATCACCACATAATTAACCTCCTTCATTCATTTCTCCCACCCCATAAACTCCCTTCCCCACTGGTAAGCACCAGTCTGTTCTCTGTATCTGTAAGTTTGTTTTTATTTTGTTTCATTTGTTCTTTTTTGTTTTATTAAGAGTCCACATAAGAGGGAAACCATAGCCATTCTGACAGGAGTGAGACAATATCTCATAGCAGTTTTGATTCGCATTTCCCTGATAGCTAACGACGTTGAACTTCTTTTCATTGCCTATTGGCCATCCATATATCTTCTTTGGAGAAATCTCTGTTCAGATCTTTTGCTCATCTTTTAATTGGGTGGTTGTTTTTTGTTGTTGTTGAGATGTATGTGTTCCTTGTATAGTTTGGATATTAACCTCTTATCAGATATATGGTTTGCAAATATCTTCTCCCAATTATTAGGTTGCCTTTTCATTTTGTTGATGGTTTCCTTTGCTGTGCAGAATGTTTTTAGTTTGATGTAGTTCCATTTGTTCATTTTTTCTTTTGTTTCCCTTGCCCGGTCAGACACGGTACTTGAAAATATGCTACTAAGACCGATGTCAAAGAGCATACTGCCTATGTTTTCTTCTAAAAGTTTCATGCTTTCAAGTCTTACATTCAAGACAGGAAACAACAGGTGTTGGAGAGGACACAGAGAAGGGAACCCTCTTACACCGCTGGTGGGAGTGCAAACTGGTGCAGCCACTATGGAAAGCAGTATGAAGTATCCTCAAAAAATTAAGAATAGAGCTACCATATGATCCAGCTATTTCACTGCTGAGTATTTACCCAAAGAACTTGAAAACACAAATGCCTCAAGACACATGCACCCCTATGTTCATTGCAGCATTATTCACAATGGTCAAGACTTAGAAGCAACCTAGATGCCCATCAAGGGACAAATGGATAAAGAAGATGTGGTATACATACACAATGGAATACTACTCAGCCATAAGAAATGATGAAATCTGGCCATTTGTGACAACATGGATGGACCTTGAGGGTATTATGCTAAGTGAAATAAATCAGAGGGAGAAAGTCAAATACCATATGATCTCACTCATAAGTAGAAGATAAAAACAACGAAAAATAAACACATGGCAACAGAGATTGGATTGGTGGTTACCAAAGGGGAAGGGGGGAGGGCAAAAGGGGTGATTAGGCTCACATGTGTGGTGATGGACTATAATTAGTTTTTGGGTGGTGAACATGATGTAATCTACACAGAATTCAAAATATATTACAATGTACATCTGAAAGCAGTATAATGTTATAACCCAATGTTACTGCAATAAAAAAAATCAATAAAACAAAAAGATTAAAAAAAGAGACTGAAATCATATAGTATTTGTCTGTTTTCTGTCTGACTTATGATAATTACCATGGCACTCTCAATGTCCATCCATGTTGTCCCAAATGGCAAGATTTCATTCTTTTTATGATATATATATATATATATATATATATATATATATATATATGTATCATTTCTTCTTTATCCATTCCTACACTGATGCACATTTTGGTTGTTTCCACATCTTGGATATTGTAAATAATGCTGTAGTGAACAGGTGCATATATCTTTTCAAATTCATGTTTTCATATTCTTCAAATAAATACCCAGAAGTGGAATAGCTGTATCACATGGGAGTTTTATTTTTAATTTTTCGGGAAATCTCCATACTGTTTTCATAGTGGCTGCACCAATTTACATTCCCCCCAGCAGTGTACAAGTGTTCTCTTTTCTCCGTGCTCTCACCAGCACTTATTATATCTTGTCATTTTGATAACAGCCATTCTAACAGCCATGACTTGATATCTCATTGTGGTTTTGACTTGCATTCTCTTAATAATTAGTAATGATGAATATCTTTTCATGTGTCCATTGATCACCCATATGTCTTCTTTGGAAAAATGTAGATCTTCTGCCATTTTTAATTGGATTTTTTTTGTGTATGTGTGAAGTTGTATGAGATCTTCATGTATTTTGGATATTTACCCCTGGTTGGATATATGATTTGCAAATAACTTCTCCCATTCAGTAGATTGCCTTTTCATTCTGATGATGGATTCCTTTGCTGTGTAGAAGCTTTGTAGTTTGATGCAGTCTTATTTGTTTATTTTTCTTTTCTTTTCCTTGCCTTTGAAGTCAGATCCACAAAAACGTTGTTAAGACCGATGTCAAAAGACTTACTGCCTATGTTATCTTCTAGGAGCTTTATGGTTTCAGGGCTTACGTTTAAGTCTTTAATCCATTTTGGGTTAATTTTTGTTTATGGTGTAAGATAGTAGTCTAGTTTCATTCTTTTGCTTGTGGCTGTCCAGTTTTCCCAACATCATTTATTGAAGAGATTGTCCTTTCTTCATCGTACATTCTTGGCTCCTTTGTTGTAAATTAATTGTCCATATATGTGTGGGTCTATTTCTTAGCTCTCAATTCTGTTCCATTGATCTGTGTGTATGTTTTTATGCCAATGCCATACTGTTTGGATTACTTTAGCTTTGTAGGATAATTTGAAATCAGGAAGCATTGATACATCCAGCTTTGGTCTTCTTTCTCAAGATTACTTTGGCTATTCTGGGTCTTTTGTAGTTCTGGTTCTGTGAAAAATGCCTCTGGAATTGTGATGTTCATTGAATCTGTAGATTGCTTTGGGTATTATGGACATTTTGATAATATTAATTTTTCTAATCCTCGAGCGTGGAATATCTTTCCAGTTATTTGTGTCTTCTTCAATATCTTTCATCAGTCTCTTATAATTTTCAGTGTACAGGTCTTTCACTTCCTTAGCTAAATTTGTTCCAAGATATTTTATTCTTTTTGGTGCAGTTGTAAATTGGATTGTTTTCTTAATTTCTCTTTCTGACAGTTTGTTTTAAGCGTATAGAAACAACCAATTTCTGTATATTGATTTTGTATCCTGCAACTTTACTGAATTCATTTATTAGTTCTGACAGTTTTTTGGTGGAATCTTTAGAGTCTTCTAGATACAGTTTTATGTTGTCTGCAAACAGTGACAGTTTTACTGCTTCCTCACTAATTTGGTTGACTTCTATTTCTTTGTGTTGCCTGATTTCTCTGACTAGAACTCCCAACACTATGTTGAATAAAAGTCATCAGAGAGGGCATCCTTGTCTTATTCAAGATCTTAGAGGAAATACTTTCAGCTTTTCATCATTGAGTATGATGTTAGCTGGAAGTTTGCCATCTGTGGCCTTTGTTATGTAGAAGTACGTTCCCTTTATACCCATGTTGTTGAGAGTTTTTATCATAAATTGATGTTGAATTTTGTCAAATGCTTTTTCTGCATCTATTGAGATGACTATATAAATTTTATCCTTCATTTTGTTAATGTGGTGTATCACATTGATTGATTTGTGGATACTGAACCATCCTTGCATCTCTAGAAGTGATCCCACTTGGTCATGGTGTATGATCCTTTTAATGTATTGTTGAATTTAGTTTGCTAGTATTTTGTTGAGGATTATGCATCTATGTTCTTAAGGGATATTAGCCTGTAATTGTCTTTTCTTGTGGCCTTTTTGGTTTCAATACCATGGTAATGCTGGCCTCATAAAATGAATTTGAAAGCATTCCCTCCTCTTCAATTTTTTGGAAGAATTGGGGAAGGAGAGGTATTAAATCTTCCTTGAAGGTTTGGTAGACTTGACTAGTGAAGCCATCAGGTCCTGGGCTTTTGTTTGTTGGGAGGATTTTGATTACCTTTTAGTCGTATTTTTATGGATGACAGAGTTTTGACTTTTATATAAACTTTTATGAATACTTGGGTAAACATGATCATATAATTTCTAATTTATCCATTTCTCACTAGTCCCACACTCCAGTTTGATAAAGTTAAGCTTAGGATTACATTAGAGACACTTGAAGTTCACACCCAGATTCAGACTCTCACCTCTTGCCTGCCAACTCCAAATTTATCATGGAATCGTACTTCTAAATTTACATGGAATCAAGCTCCAAATTTACATGGAATGTGTTCAAGCAGGAAATGAGATTCAGGCATCCATATTGAGCAAATGCCTCATAGGGCAACATTCCCACTGATTTGTTTTTGTGTGTTGTGTTTTGGGGATGGAGGAAATGCATACTTTTCTAGAAGACAGTAATTGTTCCCTCTTCATGCCGTATCAACATGTGTTCGAACAGATGTAAATCCTAAATAAATCTGACCATTTCAATAACTTCTTTAGAAGGTCTAGACAAAGCATGCATATAGGTAATTGATTGAGGGTAATTATGTCTCCAGAACTGCAAATTAGAGACTGTTGTAAAAGTTGAAATGCATATGAAAATGCGTCTGTAAAAATTTTATCATGTTTTTGGTAGCTTGGATTGTGACACATAAGGAAAAGAATGGCTCTCCTGGATTTTTCCAGCAAATTAAATGAGTTCTATGAATGTCTTGTAAGTGGACTCTTTTTCCATGGACCTAAGTGTAACCTCCCCTCTCTTAATGGCCCAACCTTCTAGAGTCACTCATTGAGTGGCTGATAACCTGCTCGGCACACCTGGAGAGAGTCAGGGCGTTTTCCCAGGCCTTGTTTTGGTATTTGTGCAGTTGCTTTCAAGCAGCAAAGTCGAGATAATGTAACTATATGGCCATAGTCAGTGAGGCTCAGGGACCTAATTTATACACATGTGAAACTCTGCTCACTCTTGTCTTTGTTCACAGTCTATGAAGCAAACGAGCCCAAGATCTCTTTCTTGAATATTATTTTTGTTTTTGTATGACATATTTGCATCCTCATGTTTCCTATTCCTGTTTGTGTTAGCAAGTCACTCTGCTTCAACTTTGAACTTCACCTATCTTCCAAGGCCTTGTCGCAGTGTTTCAGCAGGACAGACTAGGTTATGTTATGGCAAATAAAAATCTCCAAATCTCAATGGCCTAATGCAGCAGAGACCCAGCAATTCCCTGATCAATCCACACGCCAGTCCAGGCTGACCAGAGCGCTCATTGCAGCTGAGAGATACAGGCTGATGGAGGAGTCATACTCTCCAACACTTCCTGTCACCATCAGGGAGAGAAAAGATAGGTCTTATCTTGGAGGGCCTCATCAGCCATCAAGTACCCTGAACGGGGGAGACTCTGACTACCTGGTAACAATCACAAATGATCACCACATCCATATCTCCACAACACATACAAACACGTGTACATATACCCATGTGTGGATAGACTCTTTCATTATGGACCATGTTACAAATCAATATTTACACTGATTTTGCATTCTTTGAGAATTATCTCATTAACAAAGAATATCTTGTGAAATCTTATTGTGAACGAAAAGTAGTTATTTCAAATTTATACGACT
The DNA here is from genome assembly GCF_041296235.1 of Equus asinus. NCBI lineage: Eukaryota > Metazoa > Chordata > Mammalia > Perissodactyla > Equidae > Equus > Equus asinus. The sequence goes on along the minus strand of NC_091797.1, from coordinate 5,506,522 downwards.
GCATTAATTTTTCATTAGTACTAACATCATATAAAATAAAATCATCTCATAAAAAGGTAAGTAACCATCATGACATTGATTGTTAAGGATTTTTATTCACTTAAAAATCATTTAATGACTATGAGGCAATACATTAAAAAATTATCATTACATGCCCTGGAATGAACGTTGAGATCAAACTGTGCAGGCTATTACAATTTTTCAAACACCCCATGTGTCATTTCAGATCCTATGTAAGAAGGGCTTTGATTAGTATGAATGATTATATAATTACAATTTGAGTTAATTATGACCTGTCATTCACTCTGCATGAAAAGGCCATGGTAGCTTGGATAGCCTTAAATCAGCTTCAAAGTCTCTCATTGTAGAGGCTTTAAATTTAAGGCTCTTGTATAAGAGTTTCTATAGCTTACTTTTCTAAGATTGTTTCAATGTGGATAGCCCCATCACGATAAAAACTCTTTTAAGTCTAGGAATTTTTAATAGGCCCAGAATAACAGAGATTTATTGTCTACTTTAACAAAACTCAATTGGACTATCTGAAAACCCCAGAAAAGAGAAAGAAAATGAAAGATATTTTTAATGTATAACTCAGAAACTAAGATACATGGCATGTTTCTAAGCAAAGCAAGAAGACCTGCTTTGCAACATTGCAAATAATCTTTGGGGCTTGGACCTGTCTCTCTGACAGATAAGGTACTGTGCTCAGCGGAGGGAGGGACTGACAAAGGTCAGAAGAACAGCTGTGGATCGCAGATTCTACTACTTTCCAAACTATTCCACTCAGTTCCTCATGTGGGACAAAAGCTTTCCTCTACCGAGAGGTGTCATGCAACACACCCTTCAAGGAGGGACACATTGCCCTAACTACTGGGCTTGCAGCTGGAAAATAACTTTCATTTGACCTTCAGGGGTAGTCTCAACTGCAGAGACATGCTTCGCTTAGAGACATTCCCTCCTGGAGTCCGCTCACATCCACAGAGAGAGGGAGGATAGAGGCCTCATCCTTTCAATCAGATCCCAAGTAAAATGCTTCTCATGGGATGGTTTAACTCGAGCTTTCCGTGGGGTCAGCTGAGGCTGTTCCTGGGACCTGCACATCAGCTTGACCTCAGTCGAAGCCCAAGCCCGCTCCCCCAGGCCCCAAGTCAGCACTGATGCCAGGAGCACTCACTAAGAAACAGCTTGCTCCCCAGTCTTTTCTTGGAGACGTCTTCCCAGTGACCCCACGCCTCAACAGTGGTGAAGATCACAGTAGAGAAACTGCTTTAGAGCTTTGATAAAGTAAGAACTACAGAGAGGTGAGAAACGTTTGGATAAATCATCTGTCAATATGGTCTTTGTCTTTGCCTGGGTGCACAATGAAGGAGTCATTTTAAACTTCTTCGTGTAATTTTAATGGTATTTGTAAAACCTTGAAGTCCATAATATTTTAGAGGAAATTTTGTTTACTTTTCCATGGTCATTTCTGAAATAGTTTTTTCTATTTCAAAATAACATAACCATATTTTCAGTGAAAATGGAGATTTATTTCATTATTAAGTTGGAAGGATGGATTCATGCCTATTAATACTGCTATTATTATCACTGTTTCATAGCACATACTACATCCATTTTCATATCACATACATACCACGAAAACATACCAGTATACATACTCTTTTGAAATCATTTCATACTTTACAATTGAAATGAATACAATTGTAAGAAAATATAATACAATCATTTTATAATTAAAAGAAAAATAATGAATGATGGGCCCAAGAACTGATCCCTGGTGAAAAATAACCTGATAATTGCCCCTGAAGTATGGCATTAATGAATACTGAGCTAAACTGTGAGGGATAAACAAAGAATCATCAACAACAACTAGAAGCTATCCAACTTTACTACCACAGGAATAAAATCAGAGGCTTTGCCCTTATACAATTTTTCATTATCACTTGTTTCTACCCTCTGTGTATGAGGTCTTCTGGGAACCACAGCTCTGAAAGCGCAGAAAGTTCCAGGTTTGTCGTCCTTTAGTTACTTCTCCCGAAGGCTACCTCTCCATGTTGACAGGTAGGAGAGATTTTTTTCTAGGAGTTCAGTTTTCTTACTGACATAGAATTCCCATAGACTCAGTGATGTCTTAGACAAGCTGCTGCCTGAATGTTAATATTTTGGTGAACAGCAAGAATCAAAACTTTATAGTCAAACACACCTGGACTAGAAATCTGGCTTTTCCACTTCTACAAATCTCCATTACCTCATCCATAATGGGGAAACTTAATGTCTGTCTCTCAGAGCCGTTGTCTTGCTTAGTGACAAGTTATATAAAGCATCAACATTTGGATTTGCTAGAAAAATATTATTTACTTTCTCCGTAGTGGTCTTCCCTTGTTTCTGGTCTGGCTTACCAGTCTTGAAATGCTGAATGAATTCAGCTATAAAAGCTTTCTGTCCACAATGCTTTTTAAAATCTGTTTTCTTCTCCTTTCTCCTGTCTTCTTCCTCCATGATCATGGAGGAAATCTGAAGATAGTAGAGAATGTATGTGAGTGCCTTTTGACAGAGTTGCTTAATAACAAACATGCTGAGAACATAATGACTCATGACAAAAATTATTTGGTTATGTTCATGGATTCAGGGGTCCAAAATTCAGAGAGGGCATGGTAGAAATGTTCATCTTAGGTTCATTTACTTGGTTATGGTTACTCTTGTTCCTATAAATGAAAGAGGCAAATTATCAGCCCATATGCATTCAACGTACAATGGTATTCAGGGTAGGGAACCTGTAAGAGACACTGTTCCCTGACCCAGAAAGGAGGGGTCAGGGAAGCAGGCATTCAATAGCTAGCTCTTAGCAATTCTGAAATGCATCTGGGCATGTGTAGCCAATTTCTCAATCGGGGCCCCGTCCCTGGCAATGATTCTTCTTGGCTCTAAATTCTGCTTTCTGTGTTCTTGGTTTTTTCCACTGATTCATACTTCTGTTTCCATCAAAAGTAGATCCTCTTTGGAATAGGTAATATTTTTAGACTGCTTTCTATGTACAGAAGTTTAGAAATTTAAAGACTTGTTTTCCCTTTGATTTCTCTCTGTCCCTTTCCATTAAAGTTAATATTATTCCTTTAAAAAGTTTGTGCAGTTCTTATCAGCTTACACTCCACTCCTTTAACCGGAATCCATGTCACAAATATCTTGAGGATGAGCCTTCTCTTCCTTAGACCCCTGTAAGGAAGTGGTGGGGCAATGCTTTTTAAGAGTTTAGAAGCCCTTTTGTCTAGCCAACTGGGACTCCCGCAAACCCTTAGATCCTTAGTGGCGTTTTTGTTGAACTGAGAAGGGTTTGGCGATTTGCTCTGTCTTTCTGAGGTCTTAACAAAGGACCTTCCGGACATACTCTGAGTTCTCAGAGGCCATGTTTTACTGGCAGTACTCTGAATTTATTTGATATTTGTCCTGAGGCCATCTATTACTTTGAAAATATTTCCCTAGCTGGAAAGACTGCCCTTGCCATATACATTTCCTCAAAATTCTAAGTGAAATTGAAAAGTTTATTTTTTAAATTACCTATCTCCTCTCAAATTTTATCATGAACAGTAAGCAAAACCCAGGAAATATCCATAGCTAGACCATTGAGATTATTAGCTACATTTTCTATTTTCCATATTACCATCGATGACAGGGTTGTCAAACTTTCTGCTACTATGTAACAAAAGTCATTGTAATCCTGGCTTTCAATAACATGTTTTTAAAAAATTTTCCTTCAAAACTTCCCCTTGGTGAGGCTTCTCAGGTTTCTGCCGCTGCATGATCCCAGACCCAACATCACACATTTTAGGGTTTTGTTAGGGCAGCATTTCATTGTACCCAATTTTGTTCTATTTTTCTGTTGTTGCAAAATGACCCGAAATCTTCACTCTTTCTCTGTGGAGTCACAGTAGATAGGTGGAGGAGAAAGTTATTGACGTTCAGCAGATGCTGGTGGCTATGCAAATTGTCACACAAAAGACGGCAAGGACTGGGATTCCAATTCCCTTTAATGGGTGTGGTGGCTTCCTAGGGAAGGAGTGAGAGGTGGAGCAGGCAACAGCGTCGTTACAGAGAGGTGGGCAGGGGAAGAGAGTGGACAGGAAAGGCTTCTGAAACAAGATGCACTTCAACATGAAACACCCCCCGAAGGCCTCGGCCTCGTCCTTCTGTGTGACACACAACATTCCACTCCTCTGGCTGGGGTTCAGTGGTAGGTTGATTTTTATGCAGAACTTTAAGCTAAGATAGTCTTCAATTAATTTTTTCTCTTTACACTCAGTTCCTCAAACGATACGAATATGACATATTGTTATTAGTTATGTTATTTCCCAGGAAAGGAAAATTTAAAATCCCCTTGAATCTTAAATCTCTCTGGGAGACAATATTTTAGAAATTGGCAGAATAAGAGAATTGGAAAAATATACTAAGTAGTAGTATTTATAGAAAAGAACAATAAACAGAAAGAAAAAATGAATTTCGAAAAAAAGATATAGCTATTTACATTACATCCGACGGAGAGATTAAATTAGATGTACATTAAGAAGAAACAACTCAATTATTAATTCAGAGCCTATTAAAGAATTAAAAGACCAGGTCAAGTACAGAATCGGAATGAGAATTCGGCAGGTTAAGGACTGAATGTTTTCAGAGGAGGTAGAAGCTGTAAGTGAAGAAGAAAAGTAGAGAATGAAAACTGGTAGAAAAAGTGATGAGTATTAGGGTGCTGGAGAGGGAAGAGTCAGTGAAGCATTTTGCTGTTGTTTGTACTTTTATTAGTTTGGGACTTAACCGGGAAAGACTGGATCAAAAGAGACAAAGTCTCAGAGGAGACCAGAAGAAGGCAGATACACTCAGCTTCTTGGCTGGTGATGTCCAAGTGAGGATACCGTGATTTAAGGGAAAGTTTTACCCTTTGGATTCTTCCAAAGAAGCAAACATATTTAACAAACTTGGAAATGGTTTCAGGTCATTTGAACATGACCCTGTTTTATTTAATTTAAAATTAGAATTTTACCCTTAAGAGATTCTTCCTACCTCCTTGGGTTCCGGTAAAGACTTTGTAAATGCAATAACAAATATATGAGATTCATATTTATAATATATGATCCACACACACACACACACACACACACACACACACACACACAGAGCTGTATATACATATCCATCAATATGTATGTGTTACAAAGGAGGAGCATAAGTCACTGTAGCTACAGAAGATATCAGCACACATAGGAAGGATTTATGTAGCTCTGTTTGCTAATTGTGGCAAGGCTCAGTGAGCTTTAGTTAAACCTGGCCTGATCCTCATGCAATAACGTGCTCTTCTTCAAGTTGCCAGTAGGACACCCAGCTGGTATTACCCAACAGGAAATTGGAAATGCAGAATTAGTGAGGGAGTAGTTTAGACTGGAGAGGTAGATGAGAAAGGTATTTTTGTAAACTTGAAAGCTGACATACTGGGAGCAGATGTTATTGCCACAGAATATAAAAGAGAAGAGCTTGGCAAAAAGAAACGGGGATTGCTTACATTTTGTGAAGCATGAGGGTAAGAGGGTTTGTAATATGGATATTAAGCAGAGGAAGTGACTAAAATAAAACATGATTTATTTTTTTAATTTAAAAGACTTTTAGAAATCCTTATGGAATATTAAAAACAATATATATCCAACATTAGTAGTCATGCCATCTAGCTTATTATTCATTTTCATCACTATTTATATATTAATATAGCTAAAAATAGACAGGGATATTTTGCACAAATTCAATTTTATAGAAAGGATATTCTACTCTTTGCATTCTTACTTTTTATTATTTTTATTTTTAGATAGAAATATTTATATTTATTTTATATTCGTTATATTCAGGGATTCACCCAAGTCGATATATAGCTAACATTTGTGCATTTTCAGTGCTGGATAGTATTCCATTGTCTAAATAAATCATTCCTTTATCAATGGATTTTGGATTCTTTCCTATATTTTTGCTAATATAGACTATGTTTCATGAACTTCTTTTGCAGATATTACTCGAGGTTCCTGAATAGAAATGATTTTGTTTATATGGTACATGCATCATTTTCAACTCCACATCACAGTATCAAATAGCTCCCAGAAGTGATTGAACCAATGTCCACCTCAGCCAGCAGTGTTTAAGAGTTCTTATCTCTTCTCATCTTTCCTGATAGTGTTGCCAGAAATTACACATTTTTTGCCAATTTGATGGATTTGACTTTAATATTCTCTGATGATTGTAAGGTTAAGCACTTCTAAAAATATTTATTAGTATTATTTTCATTCTTCAGTGAATTATATGTTTGATTTGTCCATTTTTGTCTGTTTCTTTATGTATAGATTTGGAGGAACTTTATATACGTAGTCTACATAATAGACTTTTAATTAACTAGTATGTGGCTTAAGAAATTATCTTGATTTTAATATTATCAAAGATATAAATATTTTTATGCATTCAACTTGCATCCTTGTGTATTTTTAAGACATTAAGACATGGATTTTTTTGAGCAGTTTTAGATTTACAGCAAAACTGAGAAGAAAGTACAGAGATATCTCCCATATCCCCTGCCCCCACGTATGTATAATTTCCACCACTATCAACATCCCCCACAGCACTGTACATTTGTTAAACTGATGAACATACGTTGACACATCATTACCACCCAAAGCCCATAGTTTACAATAGGGTTCATGCTGATGTTATACATTCTACGGGATTGGACAAATGTATAATGACTTTTACCCATCATTATTGTATCATACAAAGTATTTTCACTGCCCTAAAAATCCTAAGGGCTCCCCTCATTCATCTCTCCTTCCCTCCTAAAAGGGGGGGCGGCTATTGATCTTTTTATTCTGTCCATAATTTTGTCTTTTCCAGAATGTCACAAGTTGGAATCATACAGTGTGTAGGCTTTCAGATTGGCTTCTGTCATTTAGCAAAGGCATTTGAGTTTTCTCAGTGTGTTTCCATGGCTTGAGATCTCATTTCTTTTTAGCACTGAATAGTATTCTGTTATCTGGATGTACCACAGTTTATCTACTCATCTACTAAAGGACACCACAGTTGCTTCCAAGTTTTGGCAGTTATGAATAAAGCTGCTATAAACATCCACGTGAAAATTTTGTATAGACATAAGTTTTCAATTCCTTTTGGCAAATCCAAGGAAAGAGATTTCTGGATTATATGGTAAAAGTGTGTTTAGTTTTGTGAAAAGAAGCTGCCAAGCTGTCTTTGGAAATGGCTGTACCATGTTGCATTCCCACCAGCAATGAATGAGTGTCCCTGTCGCTCCACATCCTCTCCAGCATTTGGTCATTCTGATGGTGTTGTTTTAATGAACATTTCCTTGATGACATAGGATATGGAGCATCTTTTAATATACTTATTTGTCATTTGTATATCTTGTTGGTGAGCTATCTGTTAAGGTCTTTGGTTCATTTTAACATCAGGTTGTTTTCTGATTGTTGAGTTGTAAGAGTTCTTTGTATATTTTAGATAACAGACCTTTATCAGATGTGTCTTTTGCAAATATATTCTCCCAGTCTGTGGCTTGTTTTCTCATTCATTTGACATGTCTTTTGAAGAGTAGACATATTTAATTTTAATGAAGTCCAGCTTATCAAGTCTTTCATGGATTGTGTCTTTGGTTTTGCATTGAAAAAAGTCATCTCCAGACCCAAAGTCACATAGATTTTCTCTTGTGTTATCTTCTAGAAGTTTTATATTTTTGCATTTTACATTTATGTCTGTGATCCATTTTGAGTCACTTTTTGTGAAGGGTATTAGGTCTGTATCTACACTCATTTTTTTGCAAATATGTATCTAGTTGTTCCAATACCGTTGGTTGAAGAGACTATCTTTACTCCATTGTATTGTCTTTGCTCCTTTGTCAAAGATCAGTTGACTATATTTATGTGGGTCTCTTTCTGGTCTCTACCTTCTGTTTCATTGATCTATTGTCTATTCTTTCACCATTCCCACACGGTCTTGATTACTATAGATTTATAGGAAGCCTTAAAATCGGGTAGTGTCAGTCATCCAACTTAGTTGTTCTTCAATATCGTGTTGTATATTCTGGGTCTTTTGCCTCTCCAAGTAAACTTTAAATCAGTTTGTTGATATCCACAAAATAACTCTCTGAGATTTTTATTGAAATTGTGTTCAATCTATAGATCGAGTTGGGAAGGACAGATGGCTTGACAATATAGAGCCTTCCTATCTGTGCAGATGGAATATCCACTTATTTAGCTCTTCCTTCATTTCTTTCAGCAGTTTTGTTTCTTATCAATTTTTTCTAGTTTTAGGCTTTACACTTAGGTCAATGATCCATTTTCAGATTTTTGTTATGCTGCAACATATGGATGAAAAGTTCTTGGGGCCAGCCCCATGGCCTAGTGGTTAAGTTTGGTGTGCTCCACATCAGTGGTGGCCCAGGTTCAATTCCCAGGTGCAGACTTATACCACTCATTGGCAGCTATGCTGTGGTGGTGACCTACATACAAAATAGAGGAAGATTGACATGGATGTTAGCTTAGGGTGACTCTTCCTCAAGCCAAAAAAAAACAAAGAGGAAGATTTTGGCAACAGATGTTAACTCAGGACGAATCTTCTTTAACAAGAAACAAAAAAGTTCTGTTTTTTGTTTGGCATATAGGCATGTATTTATTCCATCATCATTCTTGAAAAGACTGTTTTTAGCTACTAAATTTCTGCCTGTTGTACCTTTCAAAAATCAATTACTTATATGTGCATGAGTATAATTCTGGACTGTCTAGGCTGTTCCATTGATATATTGTCTATCTTGATGCCAGTGCCACACTCTATTGGTTACTATGACGTTATAAAATATTTAAATAAGATAATATAAGTCCTCCAAATTCGTTCTTCTTTATCAAAGTTGTTTTAGATATTCTAGGTCTTTGATTTTAATATGAATTTTAAAATCAGCTTGTTAATTTCTACAAAAAAAGATTGCTGAGATTTCAACTGACATTTTGTTGAATCTGTAGATCAATTTTGGAAGAACTGACTTTAACCATATTATGAAAATGGTATACCTCTATACTAATTTAGGTCTGACAATCTCTGACTTCTAAATTAGTTATTCAAACCATTTACATTTAATGTGATTTTCATATGGTTAGATTTATAGCATGCATCTTGCTATTTGTTTCTTCCAATTTTTTGTTCTTCTTCTTTTACTGTCAATTTTTGGATTAATTGTGTATTTTTATTATTCCCTATCACCTCCTTTATTGACTAATTAGCTATAACACTTTGTTGTGTTATTTGAGAAGTTTTTTCAGGATTTATTGTATATATCTGTAATTTACCAGTCTGCTAGTAAGCCATATTACACCACTTTATAGGTTGAGATCCTTGCAGTATCATACTTACTCTTGTCCATTCTTGGATTTGTGCTATGGGTGTCATACATTTTACTACAAATATGTTATAAACCTCACAAGACATTGTTTTTATATTGCTTTAAAAGTAAATTATTTTTTAAAGAGATTCAAACAATAGGACAAAATACTCTTTATATTTACCCTTTGGTTATCATTTCTTGTATACAATACCATTGTCTTACTCTTTGAAAGCATGGTTTAGTCTCCAGATCCCAGTTTGCATTTGTCTACAGAACAAGTTTATCTTTAACACTGCATATTTCACTTGACCTTGCTCAGGTTTCAGTTGATTTTCCTTGTTTTATTTGATCTTGGATATATAGATATCCTTTACATTTTCCTATCTCCAATTATATCTTTGAAACTGTGTTCTTTTTTTTAAGTTTGTATTTTTTGGGGAAAAGGGGAGATTTGTTTTTGTTTTGATTTAATCATTAGTTTGTTTAAACTCTAATTGAATTATACCAGGAAAATCCATAATGCTAAAAATAAAACACAAAGTAGAATTTAAAATTGTATAATTTATTTTTCCCTTGATACTTTATAATATAAATATTATAAACTTTGCTTTATGTTTATATAAGTTCAACTGGTTTTGCCTTAACATACAGTTGTGCTTGTAATTTCTCCAACACTTTAAATGCTTGTCAAACATAAATCACCTTACTGTTTCTTTGTATTCTCCCCCACACTAATTTACTTATTCTAATTACTATTTCTTTTAATAGGTGAGTTTACAATGTATATAATCATGTAAGATGTGTAATTTTAATTTTATTACCTAATTTTGCATTTTTAAGGCTTCTTTCCTCTTTGCTGTATTTATTGCCTATTTTCCTTTTCAATTTTTTTAGCCCTTAAAAGACCGGAATGGTTATTTCCCATGTTTGCTGACTTCAGGTATTGTAGAACACACCTAGGCTCTTCACATGACTTTTAAAATGCCTAGCATATTTGAAGTTCTTATCAACGTTAACTGTCTAGTATTTTATCATTATTAGTTGCAGTGTTCAGAAAATCTTTCACTTTTCCTGTCAGACTAGTGAATCTACCGTGTAAGGTTTATACGTGTAACACTGAGTTTCAGAAGCCTCGAATCAGCCAATCAATCACAGACACTGGGATACATAATGCTTCTTAATATCATGGAATCATCATAGAGTGTGGCTATGAAAGGAAAATGATTTCTGAAAAATATATCGAATAACTTTTAGATAATATTTATGTGAAATAGAGGCAATATAGGATATTTTAAAATGTGCACTTCATCTATGTATTCTAGCTTATTACTCTGGAGGAGGAGGGAGAAATCTTTGACATATGGGCTTTTCCATAGATGATTGCTTTTTCGGTACTTTCAGAAACATTCTCTTGCATTTTTCTATGAATCAAACAGTAGTAAAGTTTTAAAATATAAATATTTTGGAATTCATCCACATATAATAAAAATTGACCAAAGAAAAAAATAGAAAAGGAGAAAAATGCCCTTTAACAGATCCAAAAATGATGTTTTTGTTGACATTATTATTTTTTAAAATATTAGTTTATTGAATAGGGCTATTTAATATCTTCTCTTTCTCAAAGCTATAACCTTTTACTGACCTAATATCATAGGTTTTTCATTTCACTGTATAGTTCAAGAAGATAAAAGCTGATAAAAATTATATATAAGTGAATCTGCTATTATGACATATAATGTGATATCATAAAAGGAATGTTTGTTCCAAATACCTTTATGTTAGTGTGCAGTAATAGAGAAATCCTTCAGCATCACTTTTGTATTTATAGCTCCAGGCACTTTGCAAGCGTCATTGCATTGATGAATGGATGACTAAATTTCCCAACTTTAAAGCCTTCTTAGAATTCATACTCTATAAGCACAAAGTATTATTATTTAAAATTTGGACTCATAATTTCTGGAAGAGAAGTGACCAATATAATTTCCTAATAGAATTATTTGATATTTCTTATGCATCCCCCAATTGAGTAGTCGTATGTCTTTTAGACACAAGACTCTGATTGTATGTAGAAGAAAATATTGAAAGGGACAATTTCCAAATGCACCAGATGCCTTAGTCTGAACGTGGTCTTCATTACTTGTGTAGAAACAATCTTTAAGTATTTATATTGAACTGCTTTTTCCACCATTCTTTTCAGGCACATGTTAATTTATCCTCAGATCACTTTATGAGATTCAAAACATTTCAGTCTTATTGTTAGTGTTTTTCCTTTTAAATTAATCTGGAAGTTTGCCAAGCAAAGCAAATGGACAAACTGCAGGAGAATGTTGTCAACACAGTGTCCCAGCAGAGAGACTAATACCTTTGAGTCAATGCCAACTGTGCTGCCATACAAACAGTTGGATTTATGATGGATGAGGATGAATAAAGTTACTGATAGATCTGTTTTAAAGGTCACTTTGGATCTGTAACATGCATTTATATTATTGTTATATATAATATATATCATGCATCTATACTATATAAATAATATTTATATTATATTAAATGAGATCACTTAGATTATTGTTTGAAAACAAAATGATACCATTCAACTCTTCTTCTTCAAATAACGATTCGATCCTTTATAGTCAACTCAATTATTCAGTATAATTCAGTAGTCAAAAGGAGATATGCTTGATTTTGGGTTAATAACTTGCAAAGTTTTTAATACTTAGCAATTGATATTTATAGTAATGGTTTACAATATACTGATGATAGTAGATAAATAGTGATTTGTATTTTTGTCCCTTTCAGTCATTAGCTAGTTTACTTTTTATGACTACAGTATAAAACCTCATTAAATCAAATTCTTACCTATAAATGTCTTTCAAAATTAAAAAAATAATGACAGTATGTTATACATGATATATATACACACAAGATCAATATATAAAAATAAATTGTTTCTTATAGTCCTGCAATGAACAATCCAAAAAAGAAATTGAGAAAAAAAATCCATTTGATGAGAAAGCATCAAAAAGAATAAAAGTCATAGAAATTAATTTAATTTAAAAATGTAAAAGTTATACTCTGAAAACTAAAAAAGCATTATTGAAGGAAATTAAAGATTTAAATAAATGTAAAAGCATCTCGTGTTCATGGCTTGAAAGCCTTGACGTTGCTAAGATGACAATACTCCCAAAATTCATGTATACATAAAAAGAAGTCTCTATCATAATCCTAGCTGACTAATTTGTAGAAATTGACAAACTGATTCTACATGCCATATGGAATTAAGAAGCCTAGAATAGTCAAAATCATCTTGAAAAAAATTACTCCATATATTTTCTTATAAGAGTTTTATAGTTTTACCTCTTAAATTTAGGTCTTTGATCCATTTGGAGTTATTTTTTGTATATAGTGTGAGAGAAGGGTCATCTTGAAACAGAAGAACAAAGTAGGAGGACTCACACTTCCCAACTTTAAACTTAGTACAAAGCAGAAGTTATTAAGACAGTGTGGAACTGGCACAACCATGGGCATATAGATCAATGAAATAGAATTGAGAGGCCATAAATAAACCCATACATCCATTGCCAATGGGTTTTTGCCAAGACAAGAGTGCCAAGACCACTCACTTGGCAAGAAATTGTCTCTTCAACAAATGGTGCTAGGACAACTGGATAACCACAAGTAAAAAAATGAATTTGGACCCTTCTCTCACACTATATACAAAAAATAACTCCAAATGGATCAAAGACCTAAATTTAAGAGGTAAAACTATAAAACTCTTATAAGAAAATATATGGAGTAATTTTTTTCAAGACCTTGGATTTGACAAAAACTTCTTAGATATGACACCAAAGGAATAAACAACAAAAGAAAAGAATAGATAAATTGGATTTCACCAAAGTAAAAACTTTCATTTCATTCTTCAAAAGGACACCATCAAGAAAGTTTTAAAAAGACAACCCACAGAATGGGGGTAAATATTTGCAAATCATATATCTTATAAGAGACTTTTATTATACAACTCAATAATAGAATAACCCAATTAAAACGTGGGCAAAGTATCTGAATAAATGTTTTTCCAAGGAAGGCAGGCAAATCACCAATAAGCTCATAAAAAGATGCTTGACATCATTAGTCATCAGGGAAATGCAAATCAAGTCCACAATGAGATACCAGTTCACACCACTAGGATGATTAAAATCGAAAAGCCAGATAATAGCAAATGTTGACAAAGTCATGGAAAAAATTGGAACACTTATACACTGCAATGGGAAATTATAGCGGCATAGTCATTTTGGAAAACAGTCTGGCAATTCTCAAACTCTAAACAAAAGTTACCATAGAACCCATACAACCCCCTCCTAGGTACATACTCAAGAGAAATGAAACACATGTCTACAGGAAACGTGTACACAAATGTTTACAGAAACATTCGCAATAGCCAAATGGTGGAAACAGCCCAAATGTCCATGAACTAATGAATGGATAACCAGATGTAGTGTATTAATACAATAAAATATTTTTCAGCAACAAAAAGGAATGAAGGACTGTTACATGCTACAACATCAATGAACCTTGAAAACGTTATGCTAAGTAAAAGGAGTTAGTTACATAAGACCACATATTATGTGATTTCATCCATATGAAATGTCCAGAATACGGAACCTCTATAGATAGTAGATTAGTGGTTGCGTGGGGTTGTGGAGTGGGGTGGAAGGATAGGAGGGTGATAACTAACAGTTATGGGGATTTTTTTAGGTAATAAAAAATTGCTTAAGGTGATAGTTGCACATATCTGTGAATACACTAAAAATCATTGAATTGTACACTTTATACGGGTAAATTCTATGACAATTCAATAATAGTAATGCTGTAAAAAAGAAGCCCTTTAATTTCACCAAATTTAGACAAATAATGGCTACATATTCTCCACCAATGACAGCATTCAGTTGATGGGAGGCAGGTGTGTGGTGTCTTCTTGCATATCTAGGAATAAGTTCAATGAGGGAAGTTGGGTGCTTTGAGGAAGAGAAAGGAGAAAAGGGACTCACCAATACAAATGTACCAGAAAGTAGGACTTTGAGTAGGATTCAGTATCTTTGTTAAGAGGCAAATAGCCCCCTACAAGAGCTTAGTGTATTCTACAATTTTGTTCAAGAGTATGTTTTGGAATGAGTATTATTTGGTGGAAGGAGATGAGCTTTAAGAGATGGCAAGGAGATAGATGATATATTGGTCATGTGGGTCGTTTTCAGTTCAGAATAGAACAGAACATTTTATTAAGGATGTTGTGTCTATTTCTGTGTGATAATATTATGAATTACTTTTGTGTTTGGTGTATCTGTGTTCTTTAAATTTTTTTTGTAATGACTATATGTAAATCGAGAAATGAAAATATTCAAACATTTAACATAAAATTTAAACAATTAAATAATCTAAATATTAAATCTAAACAATTAAAAATTTAACTATTAAATTTAAATAATTAAAATCTAAATATCAAATTTAAATAATCAAAAATTTAAATATTAAATTCAAACAATTAAAATTTAAATGTTAAATTCGAATAGTTAAAATTTGAATATTAAATTTAAATAATTAAATAATTTAAATATTAAATTTAAATAATTAAATATTAAATAAATTTAATATTAAATAGATCAATTTTCTTTTTAAAAAGTACATGATTTCCTTTAGACTAGAGAGGTGGAAAATAAATCCGCAAGGGAAATGATTTACTGGAAAGAGGTACAATAGAGTGTAATACTTAAAAGCCTCAACCCAGGAATCACAGTGTGGATTCAAATATGACTCCAGAACTTACTAGCAATTAAGACCGTGGACAACTTAGTCCTTCCATGCCTCCTTTTTCTCTCCTAAAAGCAGTGACCTATTTTTTTTTCTTTAAGATTGGCACCTGGGCTAACAACTGTTGCCAATCTTCCTTTTTTTCCCTAAAGATTGGCCCTAGGCTCACAACTGTTGCCAATCTTTTTTTTTTTCTGCTCTATCTCCCCAAACCCCCCCTGTACACAGTTGTATATCTTAGTTGCACGTCCTTCTAGTTGTGGGATGCGGGACGCCACCTCAACGTGGCCTGAAGACTGGTGCCATGCCTGCACCCGGGATCCGAACCCTGGGCCGCCACAGCGGAGCGCTCAAACTTAACCACTCGGCCATGGAGCTGGCCCCAGCGACCTATTTTTTAGGTAGAAATATTTGAATAGATTCAGCTAAAGCCCTTAGACTTATGCCTGCCATAAGTGCTCATATTAGCTAATATGTGATGGGACCGTCATTTGGAAGAGCAAATAGATGTTCTATTTTGATTGGAAAAAGAATAGTATCAAAAAGACCATGTTAGAACTGTACAATATTGTTAATATCTAACAATTTAGAATAGCTCCAAACTAGAATTTGCTGCCTCAATATCTTAATGTAAAACTATTAAGCCTTCTCAGGGATTATTGCTGCAAATTTGTGTATCTTGTGATATTTAAGCTTGGCAAATTCAAAGATTCCTTGTGAATTTTGGATTGTTTTTATAGACACGTTCTCCAGTGTATTGCTTTATGTTCTGTAGATATTGGGCTAAAGACTTTTTCATTCCAAACTGATTCGACTTAAGCAAATTTACATCCCCTACCTTTACAAATGGAGTAAGAGCCAGAAACTGACCTGTTGTACATATTCACGATATGTAAGATATTTCTATGTTATGAAATATTTAATAGCAATTCCTCTTTTACACCTGTAAAGCCTTCCTTTCTGGGAGTGGGTGTGCGGTTTAAACTAGACTCTAATTAACTTAAAAAAATCCGTTAAGTCTTCGGTTCATCTGTTTTAGAGTAAGAGGGTCAATAAAGAGTCAAGATTTTAAATTCAAATTAAATTAACTGAGCTTTTTGAAAAGATTTCTATTCGCAACCTCCTACAAGATGTGACAAGGCTTAACCTTCCTTGAATTATTCCCCCACTGCTTGAAACGTGTTTAGGGAAATTTCTTTTTTATTCCTGATTACCTTCTGATTACAGCTCTACAGCCTAGAGAGGAGATATATTTAAGAGACACTGCGTGGTCCAGCTTGATAGTAATTAGTGTACTATTTTGTGTTTAAGGGACCAGGACTCAAACTTTCATTTAAGTCAAAGAAAGTGCTGTAAAGTCAACAAAATGATCTAAAGTTTAAAGAGAATCAAATATAAAAATAATGTCCTGGAATAATAACGTTTGAAATTTTATTTTCAAAAGTAATCAAATATCAAGTACTATTTTGCAGTTACCCTGAATGCAGATGCTCTAGTTATTATTTCGTTCAGTCGGTCCTCTCTAACTTTTATGCCTAAGAATGACAGAATTTCTGAAAAGGTGATGTATGCTTTTTGATGCTTTATATCTCACTAATATGTATAGCAAGATGGGGAAATTATACCAAACACTGACCCATTTATTTGAATTTTATTATTACAATCTTCATTATGATGAACACCTGGTTAGAAACTTAAGTAAATTATCTGAGCGTTCATTTAAAGTTACATCATGTCTTCCATAATCTTACAAGTCTTAAGAGTATATAACAACAGCAGCTACTAAGTAGCTGTATATCTAAGCAACTAAAAGACACAAAATCTTCTAGAATAGATGTATCATATAAAAATTTTTATATCTGACTGTTTACATATCATTATCTACAATTAAACAATATGTTTGATCCCTAAATAAAGCATTATTTCCCTTGCTGTCTTTGAAGAGACAACACAGTGTCTTTTGTGAATTGACATGTCAGAAGTTTTAGGGTTCTTTAACCTTAAAATCTCTTTTCCACTCATCAACTTCAGTGAAAATAAAACGAAATGCACAACAATTTAATAAATAAAAGCAACAGAAAAATAGAATAAAAGGACTAACTAGTGGCCAAAAAAAACCAACTCTTGATTATAAAATTAAGCATCAACATACTAATTTATCATATTTAAGGCCAATTTGTTAATTTGAATAAAAAGCACAAACCACTTTTATACCCTTAGGTAATAATAATAAAAAACAGACAAGGCCTCGCCCTGTGGCCTAAGTGGTTAAGTTCACACGCTCCACTTCAGCAGCTCAGAGTTTTGCCAGCTCAGATCCTGGGCGTGGACCTAGCACCACTCCTCAAGCCATGCTGAGGCAGCTTCCCACTTAACAGAACTAAAACAAAGGACCTACAACTAGAATATGCAACTATGTACTGGGGGGCTTTGGTGGGAAGAAGAAGAAGAAAACAAAGATTGGCAACAGATGTTAGCGCAGGTGCCAATCTTAAAATAAAAAATAAACTTAATAAAAGAACAGATCATTAAAAGGCTTAGAAACATCAAACAAATTGAGTAAATCAGGAAAGAATAATCATAAATGAGTAGTCCCAAATTTTGTTAGACCAATATAACCCCAGACAAATTTGTTAAATAGAGAAGTCAAGAAACATTATTTGCCAAATAACTATTTACAAAAGACAAAACATGCTATGAGATCAAAGAACAGTTGAACAATATAAATTGAAAGTGAAATAATTTAACAGATTGCTTTCAGTACTTGACAGATCAAGTAAAAAATATCTATAAAGTGATACAGAGAATCTGAATAATATGACCTAAATGAATAACTTAATATGTGGATGTTGATGGTGTGATCTAAAAAGAATTTGGTATTTGTTTTCTGGGCTTTCCCTCCAAGCATCTATGGGATATTGAAATTTTTATTCATTATAATGTTACAAAACAACATTTTCAGTAAATTCCAAGAACAGATATTATGCAAATTACCTTTTTATGAACTGAAGGGAAACTAGATTAATAATTAGAGAATCTTGAAAACAGAAATAGATAAAATATGTATGCTTATAGAGAAAGCCTAGGTGAGAGAGTCTATCTAAACTGCTGCTGTTGTAGAATTTTTAAATCAAAGTAAGAATATTTCATATTTTAACTTATAAGAGTGGACCAAACTTTACCCAAAAGAATAATCTTGACATTAAGATCCTTCATTACTAAGCAAATAATAATGACATCATATGAACTAAATAGTCATCTCAGTATGAGAAAGTATCAATGCATATTAAATGCATAAATTTCACGATTAGTAAAATAGAAAGATGTAGGATGAATATACTAGATAATTAGTAGTTTACATATTTCAAAGAGGTAAAGATCTGATATCTTGAAAACCATGTATTTTTTAATAATATATCATTTATAATGCATATTCTATAATATTAATGCATTATATACAACAATTTTAAGAATATGTAATAAAAAGATAACATATTGTCACCAAGTGGACATAAGGAAGATAATACAGTTAGCTTCATTCAAAATAAACTATCTACTTTTCTAGGAATAAATAATCACTACTACTTACCTTTTCAAACAGTAGAAATTCTGCAAAAACCCCAGATTCCTTTAGAACTTAAAACTGTAAAAAGCCTTGATAATGTTCTTCTATATAAACTGCATCATAAAAAGTGATGGGATGCCAATGATTTTATTTTGTGAAAGTTTCATTATCTAGATTTAAAGACTGGGAGCACACACACACACACACACACACACACATATCCCCGCACACCCATGCTCCTACAACCAGTGAAAAAAAACAGTTTGCTTTCTATGAATTTGAGTTTGGTTTATTATGATTATTACATTTTCCCTCAATTAATTTATGATAATATTCTCTTTTATCTTTCTCTTATTGATTACCTTACAAATTAAATTGTGCATCTTTAGATTTGTTACTTTTTAATAAAATATTTTTACTATCTTTTTAATAATACTGAAATCTTAGAACACTTTATATCTGTAAATAGCATTCCTGGCTTTTTTTTTTTAGTTCATGATACTTTACATCATTGTGAAATTTCATTTGTATATTATTTCTTATCTGTCATCACATAGGTGCTCCCCTTCACCTCTTTTGCCCACCCCCCCCCCTTCCCCTGGTAACCACTGAACTGTTTTCTTTGTCCATGTGCTTGTTTATATCCACATATGAGTGAAATCATCTGGTGTTTTTCTTTCTCAGTTTGGCTTATTTGGCTAAGCATAATTCCCTCTAGGTCCTTCCATGTTGTTGCAAATGGGATGAATTTGTCTTTTTTCTGGCTGAGTAGTATTCCATTGTATATATACACTACATCTTCTTTATCCAATTGTTAGTCGATGGGTGCTTGGATTGTTTCCATGTCCTGGCTATTGTGAATAGTGCCTCAATGAACATAGGGGTACATATGTTACTTTGGATTGTTGATTTCAAGTCGTTTTTGTAGATACCCATGAGTAGGATAGCTGGGTCATATGATAGTTCTATTTTTACTTTTTTGAGGAATCTCCATACTGTTTTCCATAGTGGCTGCACCAGTTTGCATTCCCACCAGTAGTATAAGAGAGTTCCCTTCTCTCCACACCCTCTCCGGTATTTGTTATTTTTAGTCTTAGTGATTATAGCCATTTTAACAGGCATAAGGTGGTATCTTAGCATAGTTTTGATTTGCATTTCCCTGATGATTAATGATGTTGAACATCTTTTCAAGTATTTATTGGCCATCTGTGTATCTTATTTGGAAAAATGTCTGTTCATATCCTCTGCCCATTTTTTGATCGGGTTGTTTGTTTATTTGTTCTTCAGTTGTGTGAGTTACTTATATGTTATGGAGATTAACCCCTTATGAGATAGATGATTAGCAAATATTTTCTCCCAATTGGTGGGTTGTCTCTTTGTTTTGATTCTAGTTTCCTTTTGCCTTGCTGAAGCTCTTTAGTCTGATGAAATCCCACTTGTTTATTTTTTCTTTTGTTCCCCTTGACTGAGAAGACATGTTATTCCAAAAGATCCTTTGAAGTTTGATGTCAAAGAGTGTGCTACCTATATTATCTTCCAGGATTTTTATGGTTTCAGGACTTATCTTCAGGTCTTTGACCCATTTTGAGTTTATTTTGGGTATGACATGAGATAATGGTCTACTTTCATTCTTTTGCATGTGGCTGTCCGGTTTTCCCAACACCACTTATTGAAGAGACTGTCTTTTCTCTATTGTGTGTTCTTGGCACCTTTGTGGAAGATTAGCTGCGTATAGATATGCAGTTTTATTTCTTGGCTTTCAGTTCTGTTCCATTGATCTATGTGTCTGTTTTTGTACCAGTACCATGCCATTTGATGACTATGGCTTTGTAGTACATTTTGAAGTCAGAGATTGTGATGTCTCCAGTTTTGTTCTGTTTTCTCAGTATTGCATTAGCAATTTGGGGTCTTTGGTTGCCCCATATGAAATTTAGGATTCTTTGTTCTATTTCCATGAAGAAGGTCATTGGAATTCTGATTGAGATTGCATTGAATCTGTAGATTGCTTTGGGTATTATAGACATTTTAGCTATGTTTATTCTTCCAACCCATATGCATGGGAATCTCTTTCCATCTCTTTATGTCATTGTCTATTTCTTTCAACAAGATCTTGTGGTTTTCACTGTATAAGTCCTTCACCTCCTTATTAAATTTATTCCTAGGTACTTCATTCTTTTTGTTGCAATTGTAAATAGAATTGTTTTCTTGAGTTCCCTTTCTGTAAGTTCATTATTAGAATACAGAAATGCAACTGACTTTTGTAGGTTGATTTTGTACACCACAACTTTACTGTAGTTGTTAATTATTTCTAATGGTTTTCTGATGAATTCTTTAGGGTTGTCTATACATAAGATCATGTTGTCTGCAAATAGTGAGTTTCACTTCTGCAGTCCCTATTTGGATTCCTCTTATTACTTTCTCTTGCCTAATTTCTCTGCCGAAAAACTCCAGTACTGTGTTGAATAAGAGTGGTGATAGTGGGCATCCTTGTCTTGTTCCTGTTCTCAGAGGTATGGCATTCAGTTTTTCCCCATTGAGTATAATGTTGTCTGTGGGTTTGTCATATATGGGCTTTATTATGTTTAGATAATTTTCTTCTATCCCCATTTTGTTAAGAATGTTTATCATAAATTGCTGTTGGATCTTGTCAAATGTTTTCTCTGCTTCCATTCAGATGATCACGTGGTTTTTATTCCTCATTTTGTCCATGTGCTGTATCACATTGATTGATTTGCAGATGTTGAACCATCCCTTTGTCCCTGGTATGGATCCATCTTGATCATGATGTATGATCTTTTTGATGTATTGCTGTATTCAGGTTGCCAATAGTTTGTGGAGGATTTTTGCTTCTATGTTCATTGGCAATATTGGCCTGTAGTTTTCCTTTTGTGTGTCGTCCTTGTCAGACTTTGGTATTAGAGTGATGTTGGCCTCGTAGAATGTGTTAGGAAGCATTCCATCTTCACTAGGTTTTTAGAATAGCTTGAGATGGACAGGTATTAAATCCTCTCTGAAAGTTTCATAGAATTCCCTAGGGAAGCTACCTGGTCCTGGGCTTTTATTCTTTGGGATTCTTTTGATTACTGTTTCAATCTCTTTGCTTGTGATTGGTCTATTCATATTCTCTATTTCTTCTTGATTCAGCTTTGGAAGGTTGTAAGAGTCCAAGAATTTATGCATTTCCTCTAGATTGTCCATTTTGTTGGCATATAGTTTTTTGCAATATTCTCTTATAATCCATTGTATTTCTGTGGTATTCATTGTCATTTCCCCTCTTTCATTTGTAACTTTATTTATCTGAGCTTTCCCTTTTTTTCTCTTGGTAAATCTGGTTAGGGGTTTGTCAATTTTATTTATCTTCTCAAAGAAACAGCTCGTTGTTTCATTGATCCTTTCTATTGCCTTTTTTGTTTCAATAGCATTTATTTCTGCTCTGATATTTATTATTTCTCTCTTTCTACTGACTTTGGGCTTTGTTCTTCTTTTTCTAATTCAGTTAGGTGTAGTTTGAGATTGCTTATTTGGGCTTTTTCTTGTTTGTTAAGGTGAGCCTGTATTGCAATGAATTTCCTTCTTAATATGGCTTTTGCTGTATCTCGTATGAGTTGGTATGGTATGTTTTCCTTTTCATTTGTCTCCAGATATTTTTTTATTTCTTCTTTAGTTTCCTCAATGATCCATTGCTTTTTCAATGGTATGTTGTTTAGTCTCCACATCTTTGCCCTTTTCTCAACATTTTTCTTCTAATTAATTTCTAGCTTTATAGCACTGTGATCAGAAAAGATGCTTGTTAATATTTCAATCTTCTTAAATTTGTTGAGGCTTGTCATGTTTCCCAATATATGATCTATTCTTGAGAATGTTCCAGGTACTCTTGAGAAGAATGTGTATTCTGCTGTTTTGGGATGAATTGTTCTATATATGTCTATTAAGTCCATCTTTTCTAGCTTTTCATTTAATTACATGTTTCTTTGTTGATTTTCTGTCTGGATGATCTATCCATTGATGTGAGTGGAGTGTTGAGGTCTCCTACTATTATTGAGTTATTATTAATGTCTTCTTTTAGGTTTGTTAATAGTTGCTTTTTATACTTTGGTGCTCCTATGTTGGGTGCATAGATATTTATGTGTTATTTCTTCTTGATGGAATTTCCCTTTGATCATTATATACTACCCCTCTTTGTCTCTCTTTACCTGTCTTATCTTGAAGTCTACTGTGTCTAAGGATTGCAACGCCTGCTTTCTTTTGTTTGCCGTTAGCTTGGAGTATCATCTTCCGTCCCTTCACTCTGAGCCTGTGTTTGTCATTGGATCTGAGATGTGTTTCCTGGAGGCAGCATATTATTGGGTCTTGTTTTTTAATCCATCTCACCACTCTGTCTTTTTATTGGAGAATTCAATCCATCTATGCTTAGGGTGATTATTGATATATAAGGGCTCAATGCTGCCATTTTATCACTCATTTTCCACTTCTCTGCATTTACTTTGTTTCTCATCCTGTGTATTTTGGTCTACCAGTGGAGTTATGTAGTTTTTTATGTAGTGTTTCTTTGTTTTCTCCTTATTTATTGTTGATGTCTCTGCTCTGCTTTTTTGTTTAGTGGTTACCCTGAAGTTTCTATCCAGAATCTCGTGGATAAGATAGTCCCTTTTCTGATGGCCTCGAATTTCCTTAGACTAAACAGATTCAGTCCCTTTCCTCTTCCCCTCCTAAGTTGTTTTTCTCACATTTTATTTGATCTTGTGTTATGAGTTTGTGATTAAAATGACAAGATTTTCTTTATTTCTGGTGTTTTCTTCCCTTTGTCTTTAATGCCATACTTGAGTATTTGCTAACCTACTCTGATTCTGTCTACCTATTTATCTCCTTACTCCATGCTTCATAATGCCTTTTTCTCTCTCTTTTTTTTTTTTTTTTTTTTTCAGATATGAGAGGCTTCTTGAGACTTTCTTGTAGGGGTGGTCTTGTGGCTACAAACTCCCTTCGCTTCCGTTTGTCTGGGAAAGTTTTTATTTCTCCATCATATCTGAAGGATATTTTCACTGGATAGAGTATTCTTAGCTGAAAGTTTTTGTCCTTCAAAGATTTGAATGTGTCATTCCAGTCTCTCCTAGCCTGTAAGGTTTCCATGGAGAAATCTGCTAAAAGTCTGATGGGGGTTCCTTTGTAGGTTATTTCCGTCTGCCTTGCTGCTCTTAGTATTCTTTTTTTGTCATTCAGTTTTGCCAGTTTCACTATTATATGCCTTGCAGTAGGTTGTTTTACATTGACATATTTAGATATGGCAACCTCTTCCACATGGACTTCCTTCCCTAGGTTTGGGAAGTTCTCTGCTATTATTTCTTTGAACAAGCTTTCGATTCCATTCTCCTCATCTTCTCCTTCTTGAATACCTATATCTCTTATGTTGAATTTTCTGATTAAGTCAGATATTTCTCAGAGACTTTGTTCGTTTCTTTTTAGTCTTAGTTCTCTCTCCTCCTCTATCTGGAGCATTTCAACACATCTATCTTCAGTTATGCTGATTGGCTCCTCTATGATGTTCGCTTGAGCATTCAGGGAATCCATATTTTGTTTTATTTCTACTATTGTCTCTTTCATCTCTAATATTTTTGATTGATTCTTCTTTATAGTTTCAATCTCCTTTGTGAAGTAGCTCCTGAACTCGTTGAATTGTTTCTCTATGTTCTCTTTTACTTCATTGAGTTTTTTGATGATAGCTGTTTTGAATTCCTTGTCATTTAGATTACATATTTCTATGTCCTCAGGACTGATTTTTAGGTACTTGTCATTTTCTCTCTGGTCTGGAGAGCTAATATAGTGTTTGATATTGCTAGCGGGAGTTCTGTTCTTTTGCATCCTGATGTTATTTGGTCACAGTTACCACCTACTGCCACTGGGTGGGGATCAAGAGCCACATATTCTGAGCCCTCTGCCTTCAACTGAAATCCCAGGGGCTGGAGCTGTGCTGAGTGGGTGGGTGGAAGTGTGCTTTCTCCTCCATGCTCTTGGGGTTTTCTCTCTCTGCTCTTGCTATCTGCTCTCCTGGGGTGTTGGCTTGATAAGGTCACCCCTCACATAAAGCTTTCATCTTGGTAAAGGGCTTCACTCTAGGCTGCAAGGGCCCTTGGAAGTCCTTGATGTTACAGTGAATGTATGTCCCCTCCCCCATTCCTTCCCTCTGGGAGGCCACCCACAGTCCTGGATTGCAGTCTTTAGGGGAGGGAACGATGTTTTCTCTTACCCCATTCCACTTCCTCCGAGGGGGGCTCCAGCCTCTCTGCCTTCCATCATAAGGCTGTGTCGGTCTCACTGACATCTTTGTGTTTTGGTTGGATGTCCCCTGTTGGAGTATGAATGTACTTTTCATTGTATATTTCAGGGGAAGGTTATTGGAAAAACTCAGTCTGCCATGATGCTGACATCACTCCACATTCCTGTCTTTTGTGTTATTTGGTCATGCATGTTAGCTTCACAAATATTTTAAAGAACACACAACATTATAGAGTTAAAGGAAACTATGCTACCCTCAAACATATTAAAATGAAATCATTTTTAAGATAAAGACACTGAACTTGCCCTTGATAAAAAATATTCTGCTTTTTAGATTTTTCCTAAAGTACATCTGTATTGATTTTGCTTTCTTCCCAATGCAAAGAGCTAAAAACTACAAAGGAATTCTATAACTCATTTGAACAATAAACTGGAGCAATTAGTGAAGCTGATGAATAAAAGTGAGAATAAATACATTAAGGTGGCTATATCTACCACCAGACATCTGTTTGCATAGTAATGCAAACCAGAGTATCTCAGCTTTGGGATTATTGATGTTTTGGGCTTGGGGTTGTCCTGTGTCTCCTAGGATGGTTAGAAGCATCCCTGACTTCTACCCCAATGATGTCAGTAGCACACACTCCCCCTAGTTATGACAATCAAAAATGTCTCCATACATTGCCAGATGTCCTCTGTGTGGGGCAATGCCACTCCCGATTGAGAACTGCTATTCTATACTAAGGAAAAGATCAGAACAAAGATAAATAGAAAGATATTATATCTATGAGTTTTTAAAAACTTTTTATTTTGGACCTATTCAAACATATACAAAAGTGGGACAAATAGAATCAGTCCCCATGCATCCATTACCCAATTTCAACAATTATTAACATATGGCCAATCTTGTTTCATCTACTCTTCTATTGGCCTGTTTTATTTCCCTTTGCAAATTACTGTAAAAGACAAATCCTAAACATAGTATCATTTCATCAACAAAAGCCTCAGAGAATCCAACTATATAAGAACTCACTCATTCCCTTTTCCAACATAATAACAATTATCTTACCTTTAATTAGGTTTCCTCAAAATTGAAACCTGCTATAAAGTCTTGTGAGTAGGCCCTTTATTTGGGAAGCTATTCTGGAATACAGGAGTATACAACAGGAAATATTAACATATGAAAAAGCCAATATTAGGCTGCATGGGGGTCAATCCCATGGTACCTTCTGAAGAGCCATGTAAAGTGATTTTAAGGAGTGATTGTCCAGAGAGCCAAAAAAGAAATATTTACCCATTGGTTTCCATTGGCTATTGTAAGGAGTGGCCTCATGCGCCACACTCCACCCCTATCACTGCCACTGCTGGGTTTTGCATTGTCCTGTAGTATGATGGCAAAAAAGCCCTGGAAAAGAAATAGATATGCTGAATCATCCTGAGACAGAGCACTGTCAGATTATCTTTGTACAGAGTTTTTTTTGATGTCTACATGGAACTGGTCACCACGTCAATAGAGGGAATGAGAGGTGTGAGATTTGGGAGGGTGCACAAAAAGTGTGCAATAAACTCTTCAAAATTTTTTAAAAAATAAAACATTTATTAATCTCATGAAATATCCAGTCATTACTCAGAGATCCCAGGTTATTTCAGAGAAATTGATTAATTAGTTGTCTATCAATCTGCTTACTTATTTTAGAGTAGGTTATTTGAATCAGGATCCAAGCAAAGTTCAAAATTGACGGGTGTATCTCTCAGGTCTGTTTTGATCTATAAATTTTTCTTTGTTGACCAAACTGAGACTTCTGTCCCATAGAATTTCTCACACCCTGAATTTTGCTGATGCATCTCCTTGGAGTTATTTAACATGTTCCTTTGTCTCCTGTATTTGCTATAAACTGGCAGTTAGGTCTTAAGGCCTGATAAGATTCTAACTAACTTTTGGGCAAGAATATTTTATAAGTGATGCTGTTTCCTATCATGTTACTTCAAGAAGCACACATTGTTGGTATATTTCTTTTTGCATTTTTAGGATTTATCTGTGAGTTCATGTGTGTCCAGCCTAGATCATCCATTACAATATTCTCTCAAACTTTTTGTTTATTGATTTTAGCAGCCAATAGTGATGTGGCCTAGATCATTATTTCTTTAGGTGCTAAAAATGGAGATATCATAATTCTATCATTGCTTCAGTATTTATTGGCTAGAATTTTTACATTAAAAAGAATTTCTCGAGGCCTGCCCCCTTGTGAAGTGTTTAAGTTCCTACACTCTGTTTTGGCAGCCCAGAGTTCACGGGTTCAGATCCAAGGCATGGACCTACACACCACTCAAGGCAAGCTGTGATGGCCTCCCATATGCAAAATAGAGGGAGATTGGCACAGATGTTAGCTCAGTGACAATCTTCCTCAAGCAAAAAGGGAAGATCAGCAACAGAAGCTATCTCATGGCGAGTTTTCCTCACCAAAAACAAACAAAAAAAGAACACAAAAAAAGAATTTATCTAATCAGGTATTTAATTACCTTGAGTTACAGTTTCTCCAGGAAAGGCAGAGAATATGCTTGAATATTTTCCTATTACTAGTTTTCAGAATATTGAGTTGGTGTCCAAGTATCCTTCAAATGTCAATTTTTCTAAGACTTTATTTTTTAGAGCAAATAAATAAATAATATTCCATTGTTCGAATGTACCACAATTTGTTTATCCATCCACCACCTGAAGGATGTCTTGGACTGCTTCTAAGTTTTGGCAATTAAGAGTAAAGCTGACATAAACATCTTTGTGTAGGTTTTTGTGTGGACATAAGTTTTCAACTCTTTTGGTAAATAACAAAGTGTACGATTTTGGGATCATATGGTGAGAGTATGTTTTGTTTTGTAAGAAATTGCCAAACTGTCTTCCAAAGTGGCTATACCATTTTAAATTTCCACCAGAAATGTATGAGATTTCCTATTACTCCACATCCTCACCAGCATTTGGAGTTGTCAGTGTTCCAGATTTGGGCCCTTCTAATAGGTGTATGGTGGTATCTCACTGTTGTCTTAATTTGCATTTATTTGGTTACATATGATGTGGAGCATTTTTTCCTATTATTATTTGCACCTGTGTATCTTCTTTGGTGAGCTGTCTGTTCAGGTCTTTGGCCCATGTTTTAATCAAGTTGTTTGTTTTCTTATTGTTGAGTTTTAAGAGTTCTTTATATATTTTGGATAATAGTCCTTTATCAGATGCATCTTTTGCAAATACTTTCTCCTTGTCTGTGGCTTATCTTCTCATTATCTTGACATTGTCTTTTGCAGAGCAGACATTTTTAATTTTAATGAAGTCCAGCTTATCAATTATTCCTTTCATGGATTATGTCTTTGGTATTTTATCTAAAAAGTCATCACCACACTCAAGCTCATCTAGGATTTCTCATATGTTGTCTTCTAGGAGTTTTGCGTTTTTTATTTAGGTCTGTGATCCGTTTTGAGTTAATTATTGTGAAGCCTGTCAAGTCTGTGTTAGATTCATTGTTTTGCATGTGGATATTGTTGTTCCAGAATAAATTGTTGAAGAGACTATCTTTGCTCCATTGTATCAGATTTTTTCCTTTGTCAAAGATCAGTTGACTATCATTATGAGGATCTATTTCTGGGCTCTCTATTCTGTTCCATTGATCTATTTGTCTATTCTTTCACTAATATCACCCTGTATTGATTACTGTAGCTTTACAGTAGGTCTTGAAGTTAGGAAGCATCAGTCCTTCAACTTTATTCTTCTCCTTCAATATTGCGTTGGTCTATCCTGGGTCCTTTGCCTCTTTATATAAAGTTTATAATCAATTTGTTGATATTCATAAAATAACTTCCTGGGACTTTGATTGGGATTGTATTGAATCTGTAGGTCAAGTTGAGAGGGAACATTCTTACCTTGTTCCTGAGGTTAGTGGGAAAGATTTGAGTTTCTTACTATTAAGTATGATGTTAGCTGTAGATTTTTTGCAGATAGTCTTTGTCATGTTGAGAAAGTTCCTCTTTATTCCTAGTTTACTGAGAGTTTTCATCATGTATGGGTGTTAGATTTTGTCAAATGCTTTTTCTGCATCTATTAATATGATTATATGATTGTTTTAGTTTGTTTGATGTGATGGATTATAGTAACTGATTTTTAAATGTTGAACCAGGCTTTCATAACTGTGAAATCAAGTGTTGATTCTCAATATCATTTTTAAAGCCTGTGTATTACCATATTCACTAATTTCCAATATATCATGTTAGAGTTTTATTGTCCTTTTGGTTTGCTTGTGGTTTTTGTTTTGTTTGTTTGTTTGTTTTTGCTTTGCTTTGTTTTGACAATCAAACTCTCACTTTTGACCAGGGGAGCAATTTTAAGCTGCCACATTTGAATTTTTCTTATAATCTCAGTAGTCCTTTTACTTTTCTGTTTCTTGTTGTATCAATGTATCCGTTCTCTTTTTGGATATTTTTTGCCCCAGAATTGGAATATTCCATTGTCTCCAAGGAACTGTAGGTCCTTTTTCTGTGAAATATAGGTACAAAGGGCGTTCATCACTATAGAGCTGTTTCTACGCATTTTCAATGATAGTTGGGATGCACTTTTCAAAAAATTTAAAATCCATCATTAATTAATAGACATTTTAAATTTTAATTTAATATTATAAAATTTTAATTATCTCCCTTGATTTATATTTATATCTGTGTTCTTCAGTTTTTAACGAATTAACATAATTTCTTATTTGGTTTAACTTACAATATGCATACTTTTGTCGACATGAGAACACTAACACCATCACTATCAAGGTTACTGGAATCAGTTCAGATTCCTTGCAGCTCTTTTTGGTCTTAGTATAGCACTCTGGCAATGTGCAAAATATTCTGTTTTAAAATCACTTGAAGCAGTTCTTTTTTGTTTTATTTTGCTGTCTATATTTATGAGCTGCCTTTTGTCCCACTCTGAGTTTGTTTAAGACTTTGTTCACACTACTTAATGGTTTCAAAGTCAAAAGTAAAAAACAAGATACTTTCAAAGAAATTTAGTTTCACTTTCCGTCCTCATCACCCTGTTCCCACCCCATACACGGTATAGCTAAGCAGTTATATTGGATTTTGACTTTGGCTTCCACATTTTAATATGTTATATATCTCCTCCTGTCTTAGATAAGAGGTAGCATGATATATGCATACTTCATCACCTTTTTAACATAAAAACTATCCTGGGGATCAATATATAGCAGCCTTTTTCATTAATTTTGCAACTCAATAGTGCCTAATTGTGTGGATGTATTACTGAGTATCCTACCAGTTCTCTACTGATGGATGTTTGAGTTATTTACAGTCTTTTGTTGTAAGAAATGGTGTAGTAAATACATGTGTGCATACACTTGTTTGTCATCTTATTTTGGAATATAATAGAAAAGATGGGATTTTTGTATAAAAGATAAATTCATCTTTAATTTTGTTAGGTACTAAAAAATTAATAGACTTGCATAGATTACTCCATATAATTTATGAAAGTGCCTATTCTCCTAAGGTTGACGTAAGAGGATACACTGTCAACAATTCAGGTTTTTGTCAGATTATGAGAATTTGTATAACAGTATAGTTTAATTCATTTTTTCTTGTGAAGACAGAGTTTATGGAACTTTTCAAAGGTTTGGGATCAATTTGCATTTTCTCTTGTGAATTGTCTTTTCATATGGATTTCCCATTTTTCTATAGTTTGGTTTGATCTAGATTTTTATAAATTAGGTATATATACATATGTCTAAATGTCGTATGTTAAAAGTTAAAGACAAGGAGAGCATCTTAAAAGCAGTAAGAGGAAAACAAGTTGTTACATGCTAGGGAAACTCCATAAAACTGTCAGCAGATATTTTAGCAGAAACATTACAGCTGGAAGGAAGTGGCATGATATATTCAAAATGTTGAAAAGAAAAAAAAAACCTGCCCACCAAAAACACCCTACCCTGCAAAGCTGCCTTCAGCCTTCAGAGAAAAGGAGGTTTCCAGACAAGCAAAAACTGAAGGAGTTCACCACCCTTAGACTGGCCTTACAATAAGTGTTGAAGGGACTTCTTAAAGTTGAAACAAAAGGATGCTAATTAGTAACAGGAAAACATTTGAAAGAATAAATCTCAGTGGTAAAGGTAAATGTATAGTTAACTCAAGAATTCGCTAATGTTGTAATGTTGATGGATATATCACTTATAACTCTAGCATGAGGGTTAAAGGACAAAAGTATTAAAAATAATTATAACTTCATTCATGTGTTCATGGATACACAGGTAAAAAGACGTAAACATAAACATCAAAACATAGAATGTGAGAGGAAGAGTAAAAATGTAGAGCCTTAGTGGCATTCAATATTTCAGCTTGAACCAGATTGTTATAAATACAATATGTTTTATGTAACCCTTGTGGTAACCACAAAGTAAAAACCTATAATGGATATCCAAAAGGTAAACAGAAAGGTTAAGCATGCCACCACAGAAAATCGTCAAGTCACAGGAGAAGAAAGCAAGACAAAAAGAAAGGAACAAAGAATTACAAAACCCAGAAAACAATTAACAAAATGGTAATGGTAAGTCCATACCTATCAACAATTCCGTTAAATGTAAATTGATTAAAATATTCAATCAAAAGACATAGAGTAGCTTAATGGACAAAAACAAGACCCAACTATGCTGCTGACTTCAGCATTAGAGACCCACGTACAATGGATATCAAAGAGATATTTGCACTCTCCATGTTCTTTGCAGCATTGTTTGTGATAGTCAACATATGGAAACAGCCTAAATGTCCATCAACATATAAGTAGATAACCATGAGAAGGAAGAAAACTTGCCATTTTGCTATAAAATGGTGGACTTTAGGTCATTAAGCTAGGTGAAATATGAGTGCAGTGAAAGGGAAACACTACATGGGATCAGTTCTCTGTGGTATCTAAAATAAAGTCAAAGCAGACAGTAGAAGAGTGGTTTCCAGGGGCTGGAGTTGGGGAAAATAGGGAGATGTTGGTCAAAGTGTAGAAAGTTTCTGCTATAAGATAAAGATCTTATAGCAGATCTAAGGTATAACCTGGTTGCTATAGTTGGTAACACAGTACTGTATAATTGAGTATGCTAAGAAAGTAGAACTTAAATGTTCTCACACACAAAAAGATAAATACATGAGAGGCTGATGTATTAATTAACCAGATGGGAGGAATTCTTTCACAATGTGTAGGTACATCAATTCATCATAATATACACTTTATTTATTTATTTATTTTGCTGAGGAAGATTGGCCCTAGTCTAACATCTGTAACCAATATTCCTCTTTTCTCTTCACTTGAGGAAGATTAGATGTGAACTAACAGCTGTGCCAATATTCCACCACTTTATATGTGGGTTGCTGCCACAGCATGGCTGATGAGTGGTGTAGGTCCATGCCTGGAATCTGAACCCGTGAACCTGGGCCACTGAAGCAGAGCAGGCAGAACTTAACTACTATGCCACAGGGCCAGCCCTTGCACTTTAAATATCTTATGATTTTATTTGTTAATTATACCTGAATAAAGCTAAAAAATAAAAAACAAAGAAAATAGATCCAGAGACAAAACTTACTTTGTTGTTAGTACTGTCAAGGCTACTCCAACTCCTAGTGCCCCTGTGTACAGCAGTGCGGAACCCTGCCCTGTCATTTTGTGCCATCTTGTCAGCTTCCTGTGCTGAATCAAACAATGCTCCACTGCTCTTCACAGAGTTTTCATTGCCTATTTTATTTTGAAGTTGGTGGCCAGGTCCTTCCTCCTAGTCTATCAGCTCTACTGAAACCTGTCCACCATGGGTGACCCTGCTGATATTTGAAATACTAGTGGCATAGCTTTCAGCATCACAGCAGCACACAGACACCACAGTATGACAACTGACAGATGGGTAGTGCGGTTACCTGACCAGGAAAGGAACTTGGATCACGGCAGTGAGAGCACCAAATTTTAACCACTAGGCCACCAGGACTGGCTACACTTTACATGGTATGAATTTGTTGGAAAGTGCTATCCCAGGGAAGCAGAAATGATTGAGTCACTCAGCAATATTGAGGCCAACACGTCTGTGATTCTTTTCCTCATGCTTGCTGCCTCCTGGGAGCCTGGAAGCTGCTTCAGCCCCAGACATTAGGTCTACCTTTAAGTTAGGAAGAAGACAGGATGAGGAAGATCAATGTCATCTTTCTTCTATCAGGAAAATAAGCTAAAGCAGAAATCCAGTAGATTTCTAATTAGGTAATGGCAAATAGCTACCCTGTATGCAGGGAGATTAGGAAAGTGGTGCACAGCTCCTCCCTCAGAATAAGGGCTATCAAGGAAAAAAGTGAGAATATACATAGGATACCCAGATGATGGTATGTACCACACATTAAATTGATTTGCATCATTTGCCGGCCCAGTGGCATAGCAGTTAAATTTGCACACTCTGCTTTGGCAGCCCGGATTTCACCTGTCTGGAGCCCGGGCATGGACCTACGCACCGCCCATCAAGCCATGCTGTGGCAGGTGTATCACATATAAAATAGAGGAAGATGTTAGCTCAGGGCTAATCTTCCTCAAAAACAAACAAAAGAGGAGATAAACAAATATTCACGCTTAATCATGCATTTCAGCATAAAGCTATAGATTTTTAAAAATTCATTATCTTTTGAAATTAGAATATATGAAAGATTGAAGAAAGCAAATGATAGAGTATTATTAATATACTGTAGAAACAGTCTCCAAGGACTCTCCCACTATTTAAAGATTACAAGCATAAATCACTAGACTGCACAGCCTAATTTACTAGACTTATTTAATAAGCTTCAGTTCAATAAAAGCACATAAATGTTAAAGCTCCAACGGAAACAACAAAAACCAGTTTAAACTCTCTATATCCTTCAGCTGTTTTCTCTAAGAGCCTTGAGGGGCAGCCCATTTTAACTGTAGTAGCAAACATCAATTCTCCATTTTAATAGCAAATTACCCTTCCAGAGAAACAACAGTTTTGAAGGATTGAATCAACTATTTCAATTGGCTGACATGGATCACTTGTTCAGAAATACTTCTCAAAATCACGCGTTCCATCTCCCTTTTCCTCAGACTGACTGTTTCTAATAGGGTAAATCCATGCCTATAAATGATTTAAATGCACTATAAATTTAAGCAATAAGAGGCAGCTAAGTAAAATAAAGCTATCACCTCTTTTAGAGTATCCTTTAGAAAGGAATAACCTGACATTCAGTCTCTTTGTTTTCTTTAAATATAAACTATTTTTACATAGTAGTCAACATTTAAAGGAATTTGGCCTCTTATGTTACCTGAAATGTGTGATGAACAGAGTAGCTATGACAATTCTCGACTATCAAGAGCCTAGAGTGTTTGTTTTAAGCAGCATTAGAGAAACGGTAGAAAATAATTGGTTTAGGAAAAATGATTTAAGCACCTTTGTTAAAATATATCATCCTGTGTTTAGAGCAGTGCTGATTTCTAAAACAGGCACATTTATGGAAGGAAAAAGAAAACTTCATGCATCCTAGAATTTAATACTGACTATTGGGCATTCATTTTTACAATGTATTTATGGTCTATGTTTCTATGGCTGCCTATTTATTGCTAAATTTTAGAATTTAGACCAAATTTGTTTTAAATAGGGTGACATTATTATCTGATTGTACTATGATTTCTAAAAATATTTTTTTAAAAAGTGTTTTTGTTCTAGTGAGCGCTAATGTGGCATTTGCTATTTTCTACAAAATAATTGTGATGTAAATGTATGGTTTAATTTTTCACTAACTTACAGAGAAAGATTTCATTCTTTTTTAGATACAGTATTCTAAATTATGTTCAGTTAGTATTCATCTGTCAATAGAATGTTTTATTTATTTATTTATTGAAGTATAATGATATACAATATCCTATTAATTTCATAGTGATTTGATATTTATATACATTATGAAATGATCACCACTATAAGTCTAGTTATGATCTGTCAGCAACAAAGTTATTACAATGTTATTGACTATATTCCCAATGCTGTACATTACGTCCTTATGACTTTCTGATTTTATAACTGCAAGTTTGTACCTCTTAATCCCCTTCACCTATTTTGCCTGCCTCTCCAACCCAACCCCCTCTGGTAACCATGAGATTTTTTTGCATCTATGAGTCTGTTTCTGTTTTGTTTTGCTTGTTCGTTTGTTTCATGTTTTAGATCCCACATGTAAGTGAAAACATACAGTATTTATCTTTCTCTGTCTGACTTATTTCGCTTAGGATAGTACCCTCTAGGTCTATCCATGTTGTCACAAATGGCAAGATTTCATTCTTTTTTATGCCTAAGTAATATTCCATTGTGTGTATATATACACACACACTACATCTTCTTTACCCATTCATCTGTTGATGGATACTTATGTTACTTCCATATCTTGGCTATTGTAAATAGTGCTGTAATGAAGGTAGGGTGCATATATCTCTTCAAATTAGTGTTTTCATTTTCTTTGGATAAATGCAGGAGTGGAATTGCTGGGTCATATGGTAGTTCTATTTTTAATTTTTTGAGGAACTTCCATATTGTTTCCCAGAGTGGCTGCATGAATTTGAATTCCTACCAACAGTGCACAAGGATTCCTTTCCCCACATCCTCACCAACTTGTTATTTGTTGTCTTTTTGGCGATAGCTATTCTAACAGGTATGAGGTGATATCTCCCTGTAATATGATTAGCAATACTGAATATCTTTTCATGTGTCTGTTGGCCATCTCTATGTCTTCTTTGGAAAAATGTTTATTCAAGTCTTCTGCTCATTTTTTAATCAAGCTGATTCTGTGGTTGATATTAAGTTGTGTAAGTTCTTTATATATTTTGGATATTAACCCTTTATTGTATGTATGATTTGCAAATATCATCTCTTTTTATTTTCATTTTTTAACAGTTTCCTTCATTGTGCAAAATCTTTTTAGTTTGACATAATCTCATTTGTTTATTTTTGCCTTTTCCTAAGGAAATGGGCCCCCCCCAAAAATATTGCTAAGACCCATGTCACAGAGCTGACTGCCAATGTTTTCTTCTAGGAGTTTTACAGTTTCAGGTCTTACATTCAAATCTTTAATCCATTTTGAATTAATTTTGTATATGGCTTAAGATAATGGTCCAGTTTCATTCTTTGCATGTAGCTGTCCTATTTTGCTGACACCGTTTATTGAAGGGACTGTCCTTTCCCCATCGTGTATTCTTGACTCTTTTGCCATGGATTTATTGACCATATATGCATGAGTTTATTTCTGGGCTCTCTATTCTAGTCTGTTGATCTATGTGTCTGTTTTCCTGCCACTACCATGTTGTTTTGATTGCTATAGTTTTGTAGTATATTTTGAAATCAGGGAGCTTTGTCATTCACTCTTAAGATTGCTTGGACCATTCAGGGTCTTTTGTGGTTCCATACAAATTTTAGGATTCTTTGTTCTGTGAAAAATGCCATTGGTATCTTGATGAGGATTGCACTGAATCTGTAGAATCCTTTGAGTAGAATGGACATTTTAACAATATTAATTCTTCCAATCCAATAGCACTGTATATCTTTCCATTTATTGTGTGTTGTCTTCAATTTCTTTCATCAATGTCTTTGAGTTTTCAGACTACAGATCTTTTACCCCCTTGGGCAAATTTATTCCTATGTATTTTATTCTTTTTGATGCAACCGTAAATGGGATTATTTTCTTAATTTCTATTTCTGATTGCTTATTATTACTGTATTTAAATGCAACTGATTTCTGTATGTTAATTTTGTATCCTGCAACTTTACTGAATTTA
This sequence comes from Equus asinus, assembly GCF_041296235.1. Classification (NCBI taxonomy): domain Eukaryota; kingdom Metazoa; phylum Chordata; class Mammalia; order Perissodactyla; family Equidae; genus Equus; species Equus asinus. Next base: position 5,469,661 of record NC_091797.1, on the reverse strand, counting down.
TCTATTAGTTCTAAAAGGTTTTGTTGCAGTCTTTATGGTTTTCTATATATATGATCATGCCATCTACAAATACTGATGGTTTTACTTCTTCCTTTCTGATTTGGATGCCTTTTATTTTTTCTTTCTTACCTAATTGCTGTGGCTAGGACTTCCAATATGACGTTAAATAAAAGTAGTGAGAATGGGTATCCTTGTCTTATTTCTGATCTTAGAGGACACCCTTTAAATTTTTCACCATTGAATATGATGTTAGCTGTGGATTTATCATATATGGTCTTTATTATGTTGAGGTGCGTTCCCTCTATACCCTCTTTGTTGAGAGTTTTTATCATAAATGGATGTTGAATTTTGTCAAATGTTTATTCTGATCTATTCAGATGATCATATAATATTTATCCTTGTTTTTTTAATGTGGTATATCACAATGATTGATTTGAGGATGTTGAACCATTCTTGCATCCCAGGAATAAATCTCACTTGATTGTGATGTATGATCCTTTTAATGTATTTTTGAATTCAGTTTGCTAATACTTTTTCAGGATCTTTGCATCTATGTTCTTCAGGGATATTGACCTATAATTTTCTCTTTTTATGGTGTCTTCATCTGCTTTTGGTATCAGGGTAATGAAGGCCTCATAAAAAGGGTTTGGAAGCATTCCTTTCTCTTCAATTTTTTGGAATAATTTGAGAAGGATAGGTATTAACTCCTCTTTAAATGCTGGGTGGAATTCACCTGTGAAGCTACTTGGTCCTAGAATTTTGTTTTTTGGGAGGCTTTTACTACCTATTCAATTTCCTTACTTGTAACCCATTTACTCAGATTTTCTAAGTTTTTTATGATTCCATCATAGAAAGTTGTGTGTTTCTAGGAATTTATCCATTTCTGCTATGTTTTCCAATTTGTTGGTGTATAATTTTTTGTAGTAATGTCTTATGATCCTTTGTATTTCTCTGGTTTCAGTTGTAACTACTCCTCTTTCATTTCTGATTTTATTTATTTGGGCAATCTGTCTTTTTTCTTGATGAGTCTGGCTAAAGGTTTACCAATTGTTTTAGCTTTTCAAACAACATGCTTTTATTTTTATTGATTTTTTTCTACTTTTTTTTAATCTCCATTTCTTCTTACTCTGATCTTTATTTTTTCCTTCCTTTTACTAACTTGTGGCTTTGTGTGTTCTTCTTTTTCTAATTCCTTTAGGTGGAAAGAGATTTTTGATATTTTTCTTGTTTCTTGAGGCAGGCCTGCATCATTATGAACTTCCCTCTTAGTACTGCTTTTGCTGTGTCCCATAGATTTTTGGAAAGTTGTGTTTGGATTTTCATTTTTCTCACGGTATCCTTTGATTTCCTCTTTGAGCTCTTCATTGACTCATTGGCTGTTTAGTAGCATGTTGTTTAGCCTTCACATGTTTGTTTTTTTTCCAATTTTCTTCATGTAATTGATTTTTAGTTTTAAACCATTGTGGTTGGAAAAGATGCTGCTTATAATTTAAATCTTTATGAATTTATTGAGACTTGTTTTGTGGCCTAACGTGTGATCTATCCTGTAGAATATTCCATGTGCACTTGAAAGGAATGTGTATTCTGCCATTTTTGGAAGGAATGTTCTGCATATATCTATTAAGCCCATCTAGACTAATGTGTCACTTAAGGCCAAATTTTCCTTGTTAATTTTTTGTCTGGATGATCTATCCATTGATGTAAGGTGGGATGTTAAATTCCCCTACTATTATTGTGTTTCTGTCAATTTCTCTCTTTACATCTGTTATTTGCTGTATATATTTTGGTGCTTCTATGTTGAACACATAAATATTTATGAAGGTTATATCCTCTTATTAGATTGATTCCCTTATCATTATATAATGCCATTCTTTGTCTTTTGTTACAGTTTTTGTTTTAATGTCTTTTTTGTCTGATATAAATATTGCTACCCCAGATCTCTTTTCATTTTCATTTGCGTGGAATATTTTTTTATATACCTTCACTTTCAGTCTGTGTGTCTCTTTAGATCTGAAACGAATCTCTTGCAGGAAGTATATAGATGTGTCCTTTTTTAATATGTTCAGCCACTCTATCTTTTGATTGGAGCATTTAATCCCCTTACATTCAAAGAAATTATTGATAGATATGTACTTATTGCCGTTTTTTAATTTTTTCTGCATTTTTTTGTAATTCTTCTCTGTTCTTTTCTTTTTCTCTTGGTCTCTTCCCTTGCTGTTTAATGGTTTTCTTTAGTGTTATATTTGGGTTTCTTTCTTTTAATTTTTTGTGTGTCTCTTGCAGATCTTTGGTTTGTGGTTACCACAAGGTTCATATATATGGACTTATGTACATAGTAGTCTATTTTAAGCTGATAATAACTTAAATTTGAACACAGTATAAAGCACTACATTTTTACTCCTCCCTCTATGTTTTATGTTGTTGATGTTATTTTTTACATCTTATTTTTCTGTATATTCTTTAACTATTCATTGTAGTTATATTTGATTTTACTACTTCTCCCATTTAACCTTCATAATAACTTTCAAGTGGATGATCCACTGCCTTTACTACATATTTGCCTTTACCACTGAAATTTTCTTCTTCATATATTATTTCTGGTTATGGCCTTTTCTTTTCCACATAAAGAAGATGCTTTAACCTTTCTTATAAGGCCAGTTTAGTGGTGATAAACTACTTTAGTTTTTGCTTCTCTGGAAAACTCTTTACCTTCCTTCCATCCTGCATGATAACCTTGCAGGGTAGAGTTTTCTTGGTTGTAAGGTTTGTTTCTTTCAGCACTTGATATATGTCCTGCCATTCCCTTCTGGTCTTCAAAGTTTCTGTGGAAAAATCAGCTGATAGTCTTATAGGGTTTCTCTTGTATGTGACTGATTTTTTTTCTCTTGCTATGTTTAAGATTCTTTCTTTAACTTTTGCCACTTTAATTATATATCTTGGGATGAATAACTTTGGGTTCATCTTATTTGGGACTCTCTCTGCTTCCTGGACCTGGATGTCTGTTTCCTTCCCCAAGTTAGGGATATTTTCAACCATTATTTCTTCAAATAATTTTTCTATCTCCTCTCTCTCTTTTCCATCTAAGACCCCTATAATGTAAATGTTAGTACACCTTATTTTGTCCCAGAGGTCTCTTAAACTGTCTTCATCTTTCTAAATTTTTTTCACTGTTCTGATTGAGTGATCTCCCCTATTCTGTCTTCCAGATTCCTGATTCCTTCTTTTGTATCATCTAATCTGCTATTGATTCCCTCTAGTGTAGTCTTCATTTCAGTTATTGTATTCTTCAGCTCTGATTGGTTATTTCTTATATTTTCTGACTCTGTTGAAGTTCTCACTGTGTTCTTCTATTCTTCTCACAAGTTCCATGAACATTTTATGACCATTACTTTGAACTCATTATCAGGTAAATTACTTATCTTTGTTTCATTAGGATTTTTTTTTTAATCTTGTTCTTTTGTTTGAAATATATCCCTTTGTCTCTTAATTTTGTTTGACTTTCTGTGTTTGTTTTGATGAATAGGCAAAACAGCTACCTCTCCCAGTCTTGAAGAAGTGGGCCTTTGTAGGAGTGTACCCTGTGGAGACTACATGTGTCAGGATTCTTTGGAAGGCTGGCTGGAGCTGGTGTAGGTGTGGGCTGGGAGGTCCCAAGATGTACCATGCTTTGGCCAGTTTTATGGGATGGCTGGTGTTGGTGTGTGCCAGGGGCCTGGGTGCACTTGTGTGGCCTTGGCAGGTTGGCTAGAGTACCTGGACCTTGCTCCTGCCCATGCTGTCAAAATGGAGGGGGAGCACAGAAAAAGATGTTTACCAGCCTTTCAGACCCCAGTGAGAGTTCCAGCAGTTCCCAGCTTGTTTGACAAATGCTCTAGGGTCAGTAAATGGATTTCCTTCACTTAAGGTCTAGGTGCCCTTTAAACTGCTGTTTTTTCACTGTGCCCCAGGGTGGGCAAGACTACATGTGAGTCTCTCAGTGACATTCTTCCCTAGTGCAGGTTGCTGCATTGGGGGTGGGGTTCCTGTTGATATCATGTATCCTACTCTCCTACCAGTCTCTATGTGGTCCCTCTATTGTTTGTTGTTCAGAAGCTATGCATTCAACCCTCAGCTCTTCTTCACAGACATTACTCTATAAGTAGGTGTAGATTCAGTGTGTCCATGGTGGGAGGTGACTCCAGAGTCTTCATATACAGCCATCTTGGACCTTTAGAATGTTGTTTTAAATTAAGAATACCTCAAAAATTTATTTTTGCAAATGATTTTCTAAGAGAACATATCTTTTATGAAATAGACATTTAGTCATTTCTTTTGTGATTGCAACCAGAATCTTGGTCTGTTTCACCAATATAATTCTGAAAAGTTATGTGGATTTTTAAATTTATATTGTAATGTTCCTTTTATATTAAGAAGTAGAGAAAAGAAAAGATGAAGACCAGAATATATATTGTATACTATTTTAAATGAAATATTATTTAATATTTAATAAAGGATGCTTTAGGTTTACTCAGAACATATACATTTACATATATGTTCATGCATAGATCTATTGATGCTATTGTTTTGCATGTTTAAAGCTATAAAGTATTTTTTTTTAAAGTTTGGCACCTGAGCTAACAACTGTTGCCAATTTAGTTTTTTTTCCTGCTTTTTCTCCCCAAATCCCCCCAGTACATAGTTGTACATTTTAGTTGTGGATCCTTCTAGTTGTGCTATGTTGGATGCCTCCTTAGAGTGGCCTGACAAGCAGTGCCATGTTCGCATCCAGGATCCGAACCAGCGAAACCTGGGGCTGCTGAAGCAGAGCATGAGAATTTAACCACTTGGCCACAGGGCCGACCTCTAAAGTATTTATATTTATGTTTATTTATAGAAATATCTATATTTCTTTTAATGAAATTATAATGTAGAATGAAAACTTGGTATTTACCTACCCAGTCAGAAAAAAATTGAAGTAAATCAGGATCCTATACTGTCTGTAAGTTCAAAGAAAATGTCTCCTTTAAAATTTTACTTTCATTATTTCCAGACTTTTCAATAGGAGAGTAAATAGTCAATGGATTGTTCAATGTCATTTTGTGAATGGTCATATACTGGCAAAAGGTATGAATATAAAAAATATTTCTTCCCTCATTTGTGATCTTCCTATTTTAGTCTGAAATAAAACTTGCATTTTTTCTTTTTGAAACTAAGTGAAAAATTCTTAATTTCAATCACTGCTACAGCAGATAACACCTTCCTGTAAATTACCCTTGAGTGTCAATGATCACATGGTAATGTTTGCTGTAAATATTGGATAAAATCCAATATATATGTACACACATAGAACAGTGGATAAGCTTATAAGTGCTGGCAAACCATTAAGCAACTTTAGATTCTGGCTCCACTATTTAGCTGTGTGAGCAGAGACAAGTTTCCTGGTCTTTCTGTGTCTTTGATTCCTTATCAGTAAAATTGGAATAATAAACGGGCTTGTCTTGCAGGATTATTGTAAAAATCAAATGAGCTAATCTATGTTGAATATTTAGAACAATTCCAGCACCTGTCATGTTTAAATCACTCACTAGATCTTAGCTATTATTACACCCCTATGGCATAGACAATTTATATATGCTTTGACCAAATTACTGCTTAACGTCTGATGATTGGTGTTAGTGCTCTTTTGCCTGTTCTTTTATATTCTATATTTCAATGCCACTTGTATGTGAACAAATTGGAAGACAGTTTTTGAGCAGCATCCTTTGAGTTCATTCTGCTTCACTTGGCACCGCTGTGACCATTTACATATAAGATCTACCTCAACTCATTTCTTAAAAGCTTGTTTACGCCAGCTTTCTTGTAATTACAAAAGCAAATACTGGTACCGAATCTGTGACAGTAATGTGTTAAAAATGTTTACTATCCATATAATCTATGTTTACATCCTTTAAGATTGTCCCAAAATAAAACACAATATTAAAGTAAAATCTCAGAGAATATTGTCTCAGGTTTCTGAAAATGCTGCAGGAAGTTAGCTTTTAAAAGGTGTTCCTGGAGGAACTTCTGCGTTGAAGTTTTTGTACAAGTTCCCTAAGTGGGCTTTATGTTGTTTGTGTACTAAACTGATCAGATTATGCTCTGACCAGTCAGCTCGTATATGCTACACTTTAGAAAAACCAAATCGTCAACACACAATGGACACCACGGCTCCACAACGAATAACTCAAACAAAATAATTAAATTTTTGATACTAGGTTTATAATTTTGAATACTTTGATAACACACTGAATTTGTAGAAGAATTTCTATAATTTTCATAATTACTGTAGTGAGTTAGACATTTCACTTAGGCCTCCTATGTAGCCCAGGATTTAAGTATTTAAAAAATTATAGCAATAATAAAAGAGAAAAAACTATTCACAAGAAAATAAGATCAAAAAGAAAAATAATCATTTAAAAATTTCTTACAGTAATATAACATGTTTTTAATGAGATAGAATAACTGACAGTATTTTTTAATGAGATGCTTTCTGTAAATCATTATATAAATGGTTGTCACTTCTCTAAGGTAAGCAGGGAGGACATCTTTTGATATAATAAAGCTGTAAGAGCTAAGGGAGACATGGATTCACTACTTTACTCTGCATAATGGCGCAATCATTTATAAATGTATAATTATCTTCTCTTAATTGCCTCGGCATAAAATACCAGAAAGTTGTGTAGGTAATAAGCTCATGCATATTAAGGTGGAATCCACAGTTTGTATTGTGCTTGTTATCTCATCATAACTCTGCTGGCAATTTCTACCTTTCAGTCAACCTTACATGCGTGGAGCAAACCCTTCATTCTCAAATAGAGTGCTCTCAAACTGTTTTCTGTCTCTTGTACAAATAATCTGCATTATTTTTCACTTTTAAAACTAAAAAAGAAAATCAATCTAAATATTTGTGTCCTTTATCTGTTCCTAGTCTCACCCCACAAAATCTATCATACAAAGTAATCTTCAAAAGTCCTCAGTGCAAAATCTTGATGTTAAAGTTCTCTAGGTCTTACAAATTGAATCCAAATTCTTTCCAATGACATTCACAACTTTGCAAAACTTTTGTTTTCTCTCTATCCATCAGACCAGTGGTTCTGTCAAACCTCATCTGTCTCAGAATCACCTAGAGGGCTTATAAAAGCACAAATGACTGGGGCCCTTTCCAGAAATTCTGATTAGGCCATGGATAGGACCTGATAATTTACATTTCTAATAGGTTTCCAATTAATAATGATATTCTGGGGACCACAGTTTGAGAACCACTGCTCTAAACAAACTGTGTGTTACAACTCTCTCCTCTGAACTGCCATACTTAACACTCCTTTGATACTAAGCTACTTAACAAATTTTTAAAAAATCATTTTATGTATGTATTTCTTATCTCTACCTATAGTCTCGGTGTTGTAATTACAGGGCCAACTTTGTGAATATTCTTATAATTAGGGCTAGACCATACAAAAATTAGATAAATAGTAAATAATCACTATTCCTACTAATGGTGGTGATTATTTGGTTGTTTAAAAACATTTTGTAGGCAAAATATAAATCCTCCAGCATTTTTAGATTATTAATATTTTGAATTATTTTTCAAATGACTATTAAAAAATGTTACCTAGAACATTTTATTCATTTCTAAAACCAATGAGACTCATGAGAAATCAATCATGGTTTTGTTCTTTTCTGCTTTCTATTGTAAAATTGATGCTTTTAATAGCTCTTTGATGAGTAAAATGCCTTAATATCTGTGAAGTTCTGTGAGGTCTTTAAAACCTTTGTGCATCACAATTTCCTCTTCTAAGCAAGGGGTAATGAAAACAAATAGGAAACTTTTTTTTTTAGTTTACATTAACTTTATGAAGTAGTTGGTTTAAGGAAACATAAATTTTCAAAACTGTCTCCTCTATTATAAAGGCCTGTATAGTACTAGACAGCTCAGTTAATGAAAAGATGTAAGAGCTTAACTGTCTTAAGCAGCGTAATGCAGTCTATCAGATGAAATAAAAAGAAGGGGACAGAAACGTTCCTCTCTTCCCTCATTGACTCAATATACGAGCTTGGAGAAGTCAATGAATTCTTGAGATTCCCAGATTTATTTTGAAAAATGAGATGGAGGGTAAATATCATATAAAATTGAGAGTACTAATTAAATCTTAAGATCTTTAGAACAAGGTTAAAAAATAGCTTCATATGTATAAGATCAATCCCCAAACGATGACATTCTTCTTAAAGAATTAGAGTCAAAATATAGGAAATTATTTTATGAAATGGAAAAATGCAAATTTAAATTCTACCGCAAATTTCTCCGTTACTTTATGGAAGTAAATGAAGCTGAACTCTGTAAAACGGCAACAAGTTAATTAATGCCACATGCTGTAATTACAAAGTCAAAATATGTCTGGTTGCAGGCATCACTATTTGTTGAATTCACTTGCATAAATCCTATGACAACTTGGCATAATCAGTCTATCAATTTTCTTTGTATTCACACTCAGAATGGCTTACTACATCATTCACTGATATTTTAATGTAAAGAATAAAATTAAAAGATTTGTCATTTGTGGTAGGCAGAATTCTTAAGATGACTTCTCCTTTCCTCAGATTCCTCTCCCCAGTTATTCAATCAAGTACTAATCTAGGTTCTGCGGTGAAGGGCCTTTGCAAATGTAATTATATTTACTAGTCAGCCGACTTAAAAAAAAAGGAGATTGTACTGGATTATTCACATCTGCTCAATGTAATCACAGGAGCACTTAAAAGCAGAGAGGAATGCAGAACTATCAGAGGAATGCAAATAAAGAGGAAGGCAGAAGAGATACAAGGTAGAAGAGGAGATCAGAGGTACTGAAAGCGTAAGAGGGAGTTGACTAGTCATTACTGACATTGAAACTGGAGTGAATGGCTGTGAGTCATGAAATGCAGGTGGTCCCTTGAAGCTGAGAATGAGGCCAACCAGCGCCCAGTAAGCAAAGGGGAATCCCAGTCCTAGAGCTGCAATAGGACGAAATATGCCAACAGTCAGAATGAACCCGGAAGTGGATTCACTCTAGAACCTCCAGAAAGACGTACACCCAGCTGACATTTGATTTTCTCCTGGTGAAAAACAGAGTAGAGAACCACTCAAGTTGTACTATGTCTGGGGTTTTGACTTACAGGGCTGCGTGATAATAAAAGGATGTTTTAAGCTGCTAAATTTGTTGGCATTTGTTACAGAAGCAATAAAAAAGCTAATATACCATCCTATTTGCTAAATTTTGTAGTCCAGTTCTTTATTGGATTATACCTATATATGTAATTTTCTATAGTTTTCTGATGCATTACTTTTATTCAGATTGTTAAAATAAATAAGTAGAGACAATGAGTATTAAAATTATCGTACCAACACTTTTCTGTGTTCAATGTATTTTGCAAGCATCTTATGGAGGTTAAATTTTAATAAAAAAGTTCAAAGGGGATTTCTGCCTTCATGTGTAAGGAGCTTGGAAGTTGATGCTGCATCCTAATAGCAAGTGAAAAGCTGAGCAAACTGAAAAATGAACAACTCTTCTTAGATCCCTAAGAGAAGTGAGGTCACAGGGCAAATCATGGCTCCCCAAATTGGAGAGACAGGCAGGAAAATATAGGGAAACACAATTCTAGAGCAAAAACCTCCATGGATACTAGTGCCAGAGTAGAAAAACCTGAATTGTAATTGAGGAATTTCTGGAGGCTAGATGTGGACAAGTATGACAGTTAAAATCTCCTGGGGTGACCTAGTCATTAGGGGTACCCATTATATTGCGAGATTTACCTCCAGGGGCTTGACCAAATTCCCACAGGAAATAACAAAGAAAAATCTACTTGTGCAGGGAGGAGGGAAGAGGAACCATTTTGAAATATTGCAGAGAACTCTGTTCTTAACAAGGCCTGCCCTCAGGGGAAACTAGTTAACCAGAGCCTAACCTACTACAGTATTGTCAGAATCTAACTAGATTGAGAGTAGGGAAACACTTAGGAAGTGCACAGTCCAGAAGCATAGGATACTAAAAGACTGAGATCTAATCATTGGATTCTAGAATACTTCCCCTTCCCGCATATTTCATGTGACATTATGTCCAGCTATCAAGAAAAAATGATAAGGCATAACAAAAGGAAAAACCCCTGCACTTAGAGCAAGCATCAGGACCAAATAAGGTGGGATATTGGGAGTATCAGACTAGAAATTTAAACAAATATGACTCATATGCTAAGGGGCTTTAAAGGATAAAGTAGACAGCATGCAAAAACAGATGGACAATGGCATCAGAGAGATGGAAAACCTAACGAACTGAAAAGTGATGATAAAAATAAAAAATACTGTTAATAGAAATGAAGAACACCTTTGTTGGGCTCATTAGTAAGCTGGACATGACTGAGGAAAGAATCTCTGAGCTGGAGGATATCTCAACAGAATTCTCAAAAACAAAAACCAAAGAGAACAAAGACTGAAAAAATACCCATAATGTTCAAGGATTACAGGACAACTACGAAAGGTATAATGGGCGTACTAGAAGGGGAAGAAATGGAGAAAGGAACCAGAGAAATATTTGCAACAATAATGACTAAGAATTTTGCCAAATTAATAGCAGACATGAAAGCACAGATCTAGGAATCTCAGAGAACACCAAGCAGGATAAATGCAAAAAAAATCTCAAAAAAAAACAACCCAAAAATACTACACCTAGACATTTTATTTTAAAGCTTGGGAAAGTCAATGATAAAGAAAAAGTCTTGAAAGAAGCCACAAGTGAAAAACAATTCATCTATAGAAGGACAAAGGTAAGAATTAAATCCTACTACTCAGAAACCATGCAAGCAAGAAGAGCGTGGAGTGAAATAGGGTCATGCATCGCAGAAGGATGTTTTGGTCAATGTCGGACCACATATGCTACAGATTAGCACAATATAGTCTAGGTGTGTGTAGTAGTCTACACCATTCAGGTTTGTGTAAGCACACTCTATAACACTTGCACAATGACAAAATCGCCTAATGATGCATATTGAGAACATAGCCTCATCATTAAGTGACTCATGACTGTATTTAAAGTGTAAAGAGAAAAAAACCACCAACCTGGAATTCTGAACCATGTGAAATTATCCTTCAAAAGTGAAGGAGAAATAGACTTTCTCAGGCAAACAAAAATTAAGAGAATTTGTTACCTATAGACCAAACTTGCAAAAATGTTACAATAAGTTTTATAGAGAGAAAGAAAATAATATAGGTCAGAAACTTGGATCTGCATAAAGTAAGGAGGAGCATCAAAGAAGGAATAAGTGATCACAATAATAATAGCAATAATGTATTTGATTATGTATGCTTATGTATTTATTATATATATGCTTATGTATGTTTATACATAAGTAAAATAAATCACAGCAACGATACAAGGGACAAGGGGGAGAAATTAGTATTATTTTGTTATTATAATGTACTCACACTACCCAAGAAGTAGTATATTGTTGTTTGAAAGTGGACTTGGATCAGTTTAAATGTTTTTGCAAACTCTAGGGCAGTCACTAATAAAAGTAAAAAAAGAGGTGTAAAATGAATTTATATAAAACACTCAATTAAAACCACAAAAAGCAGAAAAAGAGTGGGAGACAAAAATGGGAACAAAGAACAGGGGCAACAGATAGAAAAAAGACACAATCCATGAAAGAAATAATCAATAAGCTGGACTTCATGAAAATTAAAAACTTCTGCTCTCCAAAAGATAATAGCAACAGATTGAGAAGATAAGCCACAGACTGGAGGAAAATATTTGCAAGGACTATTATTCAAAAATATGTAAAGAACTCTTAAAACTCAAGAATAAGAAAACAAGCAGCACAATTAAAAAATAGGCCAAAGACTTTAACAGAGCCCTCATCAAAGAAGGTAAACAGATAGCAAATAATCATCTGATAAGATGCTCCACATCCTACATCATCAGGGAAACGCAAATTAAAACAAAAATGAGATACCCCTCCACACCTATTCTAATAGCCAAAATTCAAAACACTGACAACACCAAAAGCTGGCGAGGATGAAGAGCAACATTAACTCTCATTCATTGCTGGTACAAAATACAAAATGGTGCAGCCACTTTGGAAGACAGTTTGGCAGTTTCTTGCAAAACTTAACATACTCTTATCCTATGATCCAGCAATCACGCTCCTTGGTATTTATCCAAAGAAGCTGAAATCCTAAGTGTCCCCAAAACCTGCCCATAGATATTTATAGCACTGTATTCATAATTGCCAAAACTTGAAAGCAACCATGATGTCCTTCAGTAGGTGAGTGGATAAATAAACTACGATACATCCAGACAATGGAATATTATTCAGTGTTAAAAAGAAATGAGCTATCAAGCTGTGAAAAGACATCAAGAAAACTCAAACACCTATTGCCAACTGACATCCACCAATCTGAAAAGTTACATACTGTATGATTCCAACTATATGAAATTCTAGAAAAAGCAACACTACAGAGACAATGAAAAGATCAACGGTTGCCAGTTTAGGTGGAGTGAAGGATGAATATGGGGAGCACTTAGGATTTTTAGGGCAGGGAAAATACTCTGTATAATGCTATTTTGGTGGATATATGTCAGTATACATTTGTCCAAACCCATAAAACGTACATCAAGAGTGCACCCTAATGCAAACTCTGGGCTTTGGGTGATAATGATGTGTCAAAGTAGGTTTATCAATGATAACAGATGTACTACTCTGTGGGGGGATGTTGATAACAGGGAGGTGTGCCTGTGTGGGGCAGAGAGTATATGGGTTCTCTCTCTACCTTCCTCTGAATTTTTCTGTGAGCCTAACACTGCTCTAAGAAAACGTCTTTAAAAGTTAACTAATTAATAATTTCAAAAAGATTCAAAGGAACACGTATTTCTGTCACAAGTGTTATTAAATGACAAAATATAACTCACTACAAAAGATGAAACCAAAGACAAGAACTTTCAAGATAATTGGATAATTGTGGAATTGTAAAGGACCAATATAGCAGGCTTGTATCCAAGAAATGTTACAGCAAAAGTGAATCCAGTTTGAATTTCAAGATCCTTGGAAACTCTTTCTGTTTTATGATAACCCTTATCATTTGGGGATATCAGAGAGTATCCCACAAAGTTTAACCACTTTATTTTTTTCCTGTAAGGCAGCAGAAAAAAGCAAAGATCAATATTCTTCCATAGAGACTCAATCAGGGCTCCTACTGTTGAGTAGGATTCATATTTTACATCATTATTAAGATCTTTCCCCCCCACCCCCCATGGTTTAAAACAAAGAAATAAACAAACCTGCCTATGCAAAATAGCAAGTATAGGTACATACTTATAGCTCTATGGATATATGTATAGATACACAGAGAGAGATGTCTACATTTTCATACCTCATCACAAGGTTGTATTGCTCGATTATGCATAATTGGTTTGGAAACATATCATAATTATAAATAGTTACTGGCAGAGCAGCTTTCCTTCCCCATGAACAACAGAGAAAACACGCCAAATAGTAAGCAAATTTTCATCTGATTTTAAGCAAATATTTTGTAATGTGACTTCCTTAAGCTGTGATTACTATCTTTGGTCAAGTTCATCTTTCTATTCATGATCACATTGATGAGAAAATGACTGTCAACTATCTTTGGGTCATGCCTGGACTGTTGCCAGTTGCACATACACACACACATGCACAAACAAGCACATGCTACACATCTCACAGCTTTCAAGGTGTCAGGGGAGGAAACTGCATATGAAACAAATAAAATTTCCCTGGAATCCTCAGACAGTATTACACTAGCAAACACTATAAAAACAGTAATCAGATATTTTTTGTTTTTTTCATTTCTCACCATAAAATGGTTGTTCATTTATGATGATTCCAGGATGATAACCATGAACAGGATAATAGTATCAACAGCAAAAATTTAGTAGATAACTTCTAATGTAAAATATAGAGATGTAACCTCATCTAGTTCAGAGAATTTATCCCATCTCTCAGCATTTCTTTGAAAGCATTTTCATATGACGATTGAGATTCCTCACTCTATAATTACTCAGTCTTCTGTGGCTCAAAGACAAATTTTATGTGGGAAGAAATATAACCAGCAGAAAGGTGCTTATTCCTGGACCAAGTACCGTCCTGAGTCATCCTTTCTCTCTTTACTGGTAACAGAGTTTGAAAAAATTAAGCACAGAGGTCATAAGCAAAATATTAGAATGTCTTTTCCTCTGGTAAGCAGAGACTGAAATTAAAGACACAGCCTCCACAAAGTCCGATCTTCCATATATTCTGTTGAATTTTCCATAAGAACATCTGGTCTCCTCAGGTCACAAACCCATTTGCCAGTGGAAAATAGGAGAAGGGAATGCTTCTGTTTCCTATGACGGGCTTCAAGATACACTCAGTGGACCAGCTATTATCTTCTCCATCCTGAAGTTTCAGCATCTATTTTAGGATTTCTAAAGGTTTGATCTCTTCTTTTCACTCTTTATGACAATAAAACCTTTATTCTTGCCTCAAAATCATACTCAGGAGGGTTAATGTGATAGAATGAATGTTTATTTGTAAGAAATAGCTGTGCAAAAAAGCAAAGCTTTTAGTTTACGGGGAAAAACACTATTTCGTTGTGTGCTTATGTTTTCAACATTCCTTCTGTAGTATTATAGATTGGGCAATGTTTGGAAAGGTAATTTAAAGCGTAAGTCTGGACAGTCAATTTGTCCGTCAGACAGCCATTCAAGCAAAACATTGGTATGCACACAAATACACAAGGCTTGAGCCAGCTTTTTTTTAATCATTGTCAATCAGACTGACAAACTCTGAATTATTTAGTGTATAGATTGACGCCAAAAGAAGAAAACTAAGAAATGTTGGTCCTAAATTTGTGCTCTCATTTCCTTTATACTGTGATACGTGGTAAGTTTATACGTGATGGTTTATTATTGTATAAAAAGTGATACAGGTCAGAACCTATTTGCTGAACCCCCAGTTTTTGCCACTATTTGGAACAAAATATGTCCTCATATTTTTTATTTGTTACTAGTGTACTCTTAACCTCATTTTGCAATGCCTAAATAAGAATCTTAGCAAAAATGAAGCCATCTCACTTTCTAACATCTTTTTCTTCACAAACAATATAAAGGTCATGGCTTGGACTTCTGGGTTATTAATAATACTTGACACATGAGGGGTGGGACTGGGTTGATGGGTTCATTGCATACATAATCTCAACAGCTATTCAATTACAATTACCTGTATTTAGCTACAGCAAATTCACAACTTAACATACTTGTCTTATCTGAAATATAAATCATGTAATCTTTGTGCTATATACCATTGCATGTATTCATATATGATAAATCTCATTTTATTTGCCTTTCTTTTTATCAAACAGGATTCACCCTCAGTAAGTTCTCTAAAAATTCATGAGAAAGAAAATTTGCATAAAAAAAGATTACCCATAAGAATATAGTAAATTAATGGCTTAATGATGTCCTTCTCAAATGTACTTATATTCTTCTCTATTTTCCAGTTTACATAGAAACAATTTTGAATTAACATATGATAAAACATGTTTTTAAATTAAATGTAAAGTAGTGCAAACTATAAGTAATTTTATTAGGGAAAAATGTACTTGATAGCTCTTTTATTTTCTTTCTAGTTATACCTTGATAACATCAAGTCTTTGAACACCAACATCAAAAGCTATTTGTTTCTGGGCATCGATGCTTTTCTCCCAAAACGATCAGAAGGCAAAAACACAAATGAAGGAATTAAAGAATGGTACATTTTACAGTACTGAAAAAATAGGTAAATAGTTCATAAGAAACAATAAAAGCAACAAGACTCTTTAAGGGTCTATCAGATTTACCAAGGAAGCGTCCTCACTAAGCTGCCATGTTTCCACTGCAGGAGAGCTTGCGGACTGTAAAAGAGGATGCTTCCTGGAAAGCCTGTGGTTACTACAGTACTGTAAATATAAAAACTGCCAGGCAAGAAGCAGTTAATATTTACCTTATTATTGATCTATAACATGCATACAATTAAATATATACCTCAGTGAATTTCTTTTTCTGGCTTTGAGATATTATTGACTTATATGTAAGTTTGAAGGGTACAGTGTGATGATTTGATACTGTATGTTAAGAAGTAATTTACACAATAAGGTTAGTTAACACTTGCATCCCTCACATAATTACCATTTTGTGTGTGTGTGTGTGTGTGTGTGTGGCGTTAACATTTAATATCTACCTCTCAACAACTTTCAAGAATATAATAATACAGTATCGGTAGGTATAGTGAGCGCACTGTATGTTAGAGCCCCAAAACTTATTTATCTTATAGCTGAAAGCTTGTACCCTTTGACCAACATCTCCCCATTTTCCCATCCCCTAACCCATGGCAGCCACCATTCTACTCTATTTCTATGAGTTCAGCTCTTTTTGATTCCACATATAAGCGACAGCATGTGCTATTTATCTTTCTCGTCTGACTTATCTCACTTAGCATAATGCCATCAAGGTCCATCCATGTTGTCACAAAAGGCAGGATTTTCTTCTCTTTATATGGCTGAATAATATCCATTGTGGGTTTATGTGTGTGTGTATCACATTTCTTTATCCTTCCATCCATCCATGGACACTTTGGTTGTTTTCATGTCTTGGCTCTTGTGAAAAATGCTACAATAAACAGGGGGCACAGATATCTCTTCGTAAGAGGTGATTTCATTTCCTTTGAATATATCCCCAGAAGTGGGATTGCGGGATCACATGGCAGTTCTGTTTTTAATTTTTTGAGGAAGCTCCATGTCGTTTTCCACAGTGGCAGTACCTATATACATTCCCACTGACAGTGCACCAGAGTTCTAATTTCTCTACATCCTCAACAACACTTATTGTCTTTTGTCTTGTTAGTGATAGCCATTCTATCAGGTGTGAGGTGACATCTCATTGTGCTTCTGATTTGCATTTCCCTGATGATTAGTGATGTTGAGCACCTTTTCATTTATTTTTTGGCCATTTATATGTCTTTGGAAAAATATTTGAGTTCTTTGCTCAGGTTTTAATCAGATTGTTTGGTTTTTTTGCTATTGAGTTGAATGAGTTCTTTATATATTTTAGACGTCAACCCTTTATCAGACAAATGGTTTGAAAGTATTTTGTCTCATTCAGTAGGTAGCCTTACTGGGTTTTTTTTGTTTTTTCTTTTGCTGTGCATAAGTTTTTAGTTTGACATAGTCCCACTTTTTTATTTTTGCTTTTGTTACTTGAGCTTTTGGTATCATATCCTAAAAAGCATTGCTAAGACCAGTAACAAGGAACTCTTTCCATTTTAACAATTTTGGGTTTTACATTTCAGTCTTTAATCCATTTTGAGTTATTTTTGTATAAGATAGAGGTGCAATTTCATTCTTCTGCATATGATTATCCAGTTTTCCTGACAACATTTACTGAAGAGACTATCGTTTCCCCATTGAGTATTCTTGGCTCTTTTGTCAAATATTTGTTGACTGTATATGTGTGGGTTTATTTCTGGGCCCTTTATTCTGTTCCATTGGTCTATGTGTCTGATTTTATGCCAGAACCATATTGTTCGATTATTATAGCTTTGTAATAAAGTTTGAAATCAGGAAGTGTGATGCCTCCAGCTTTGTTCTTCTTTCTCAGGATTGCTTTGGCTATTTGGGTTCTTTTGCTGTTCCATATGAATCATAAGATTGTTTTTCCTATTTTTATGAAAAATGTCGTTAGAATTTTCATAAGGATTGCACTGAATCTGTAGATTGCTTTGGGCAATATGGACATTTTAGCAATATGATTCCTCTGATCCATGAACACAGGATATCTTTCTATTTATTTATGTACTCTTACGTTTCTTTAATCAATGTCTTGTAAATTTCAATGTACATATCTTTTACCTCCTTGGTTAAATTTATTCCTGAATATTTTATTCTTTTTGATGTTGTTTTTAATGGGATTGTTTCTTTATTTCTCTTTCTGATAGTTTGTTGTAAGTGTATAGAAACACTGATTGGGAGCCTGGTGCCATGGGAGCAGCCCATTGCGAGGGTAGCCAGGTGGTGAAAGGGTGAGGCAGGAGCCTGGGTTGGGGGAACCTGCTGGGAGCCTGGAGCCAAGCAAGCCACGTGGGGCCTCACGTGCTGCTGGAGCCACTTGAGTCAGCACCCAGCAGGATGAGCTGGGGGCCTGGGTTTGTGGGAGCCTGCAGGCCACCTAAGGCCCGGGGAGTCAGCTAGGTGCTGGGTCTGGCCAGCCCTGGGGTCCACAGTGAAGTAGGTCACTCATTTCATTCTCCTCCCACAGGACAGTGTCTCTCTGTGCTGGGCTGCCCAGGATTAGGGAGAGGTGTAATGGGGTATTTATCTTTCTTTCCTAACCTCCTCAATGTGTCTTCTTATTTGTGTGCTTCACCCAGGTGCTGTAATCTTTCACCTGAAATCCTTGGCTCTTTTGACCAATACTGTGTTTTTTCCAAGCTCCATTCCTTAGCAGGATTTTGTCTCCCAAGAAACAAGAGACTACAGAAGATTTTACTCTGACCTTTAGAAATTGTAACCCAGGTCTCAAGCCTCCTAAGCCGTAAACGTAGTAATGGGGTTAATTAGCTGTGTACTTGTGCTCTTCTGGATATTAGTACCTCATGCCTCCCCAGACAAACATCAAAGGCTCTGCTGGTTTCTCTTTTCCCCCAGTAGAGTCATTCAGCATGTTCCAAGCCCAGTCCTCAGCCTGCAAACAGAACGCACAAGTAATCCTGGAGATGAAAATGGCTAAAGGTCATCAAGTCACCTAGGAAAGGTTTTTCTCTCTGTTCAATTTTAGCTCATAGTTCTCATTCCTTCCACAGTAGTTTGATGTTTTATAAAATATGGTTCTTATAATTTATCTATTTTTCTAGTTGCAGTGGGAGTGTTGGCGTCTCATGATATACTACACTCTATTCAGAAACATAAGAGCTCCAGTAGTTAATTTTACTTATTTTTTTTATGTTCTCAAGCTCAAGTATATGTCTCTGTACATTATAGGGGCCAATAAATATAACCCTAGAATTTTTAATGTATTAAAGTTGTAATCACCGATGATTCCACTGCAGTAAAAAGGCACATCAATATTATCTAAGATAGGCACATGTGTAAGAAATAATAAAATGTCAAGTGAATTAAGAATAATCATAAATACTTTGTAAACACTATCTAAAAGTATTCAATGGGTGACAAATAGCAGCTAAAACATATTGAGTGAATACTCTATGTTAGATATTAAACATGCATTTATCAAGAAACATATTTTTTCTTTCAGGAATGATGCATCTATGTTGGAACTATGATACAATTAAGATCCCTAAGATCACATCACTAGTAAGTGAAAGACATAGGGCTTAAAACGAGGTCCTGGAGTTTCCAGTTTGAATTTTTAATGTCTAAGCTATAATATGTCCTGTAAAATTGCCTGATTATTTCATTTCTATCTATGATATAATAGATTCTTAATTATACAAAAGAACACTTTTATTAAATCAGTAAGAGTAAGAGTTTATGATTTGATAAGAGAAGGATGCATGTTAGTAGACATCAGCTAGTCTATATATACATGGAGCCATTAAGACATTTCAGTCAAATTAGATATTTGACAGTATCTATATAGCAAAGAAAATATTTATATGGAGAAATATCTAATTATAGACATACTGGATTGCATGATGTCCCCCTAGAATCCATGGCCTTCCCAAAAGTCTAGAATGTGACCTTATTTGGAAATAGAGTCTTTTTAGATATCATCAAATTAAGATGAGGTCATTATAACGGGTCTTAATTAAATGACTGGTGTTGATATAAGAAGACAATAGACACAGAGCCACATGAAGAATGCCGTGTGAAGATGTAGGCAGAGAATGGAATAATAGAGCTGTAAGCCGAGGGTTGCCGGCAAACACCAGGAGCTAAGAGAATGTCATGGAATGGATTCTTCCTTTGTTCCTTCAAAGAGAACATGGCCTTGCAGACAGCTTGCTGTGGACCTCAAGCCTCCAGAAGTATGAGAGAATAATTTTCTGTTGTTTAAAGCTACCCGGTTGTGACACTGTGTTACAGAAGCCCTCAGAAACTAATAAAAATTTTGGTGCTGAGAAGTGAGGGGCTGTTTTAACAAGTACCTAAAAATGTGAAAGTGGCTTTGGAATTGGGTAATGGAGAGAAGCTGGAAGAATTTTGAGACCTTTGGTAGAAAAAGTCCAGACTGCCTTTCACATACTGGGTATTCAAAATACCCAGTCCACAGGAAGCCTGCAAAACCCAGCTTAACTCTACCTCACTTGCCATACATGAGCATCCTACATTTCAGCTTGCTGTCACTCTTTCTCTGGTTCAGTCTCCTGTGTAGTCCCACGTGGCAGCCTTCCCTCATCGGGAGCTGTAAGTAATAAAGAGTTCTGCCTTTCCTTTATCCACAGGTCATTGTGTTATGTCAGCTATCATCAGGACCTAACAAACATTAAAACAATAAAACATTCCTTCAAGAAACTGTTGGTAGATACATAGTAGTTAAAAGAAATTATGGTGAGATCTTGTAAAGAATAGAGAAAAGCAGTAGAGAATATTCTTATTGTCTTGGAGACTCAACCTATCATTCTGAACAGAATGTTTGGCTGAGGAAATTTCCAAGCAAAATGTGGAAGATGCAACCTGATTTCTCTTTGCTGCTTAGAGTAGAATGATAAATTAAGAAATGAATTGTTAAGCAAAAAGGAACCAGCAGAAATCATCTGCCTATCCAGAGAGCAGGGTCTGGGAACAAGGCCAAGAGTGTGGCTGGAAAATCTCCTGCAAAAGATATTAGATGAGTGACTCACGGATAGGATGGGTCATCTTAGCAGAAGCAAGGAGTAGAGAAGGAGTTATCCGGGGAAAGTCTGTGGAGGACTCTTGTTTCATGAGGTCGACCTCCATGAATTGCGTTAGAGACCAACAAGGTTTTTGAGAATTTTATGCCAGTAGAAACACTGGCATCATCTTAGACTGAAAGGAACAGAGACGAGATGAAATAAGGGAAGAATGACTCTAGAGGCAGAGCAACAGGTACAGAGGCCTGAGCTGACAGTAACTTCCTTGGGCCCAAAGGGTGGAGCCATTGCCCCTGTGGGCCCAGAGAACAGATTATCAAACCACAGAGGATTCTTCCCAATCCTTAAAATCGAATTCACTCTGCTGGGCTTTGGACTTGCCTAGGACGCATTATCCCCGTTGTCCTTCCAAGTTTCTCTTTTTGGATTGGGAATACCTATTCTGTACCTGCCCTGAAGCTGTAATTTGGACATGGTGAACGTGTTTCATGGCGTCACAGGTCCACAAATGGAGAGAAATTTTGCCCTAGGATGGACCATACCCTGAGTTGCACCCATAATAAATATCTTATATATAAAAAGATACATAATTATATGATCTATCCTATATAACATATATATTAATATAATCAATTTATTAATCTATCATATAATTAATAAAAATTTAGATAAGGTTATTATCAATGTTTAAAGTGAAGCTTGCATTTGTTTTAGTATATGCTTTTAGGTTGCTGACATCTTGAAACAATGTAGAGTAATAGAAATAACACTGCAGTTACGATTAGAAGCCTTCAGCTCTCCTCGTAGTAACATCCCACATTCATCTCAGTTTCCTTGTAATAAAATGCAGCTAAAACTTGCACTACAGTGATGTTATGAGTGCCTGTGCTGAGTCTGATATAAATGTGTACCATCTATAAATAAGTGCTACACAACCCTGAATGTTTGTAAAAGTTGCAATAATACACTTATAGAGGATCATTTTAGTTGAAGAAAACTGTACTCAGTGTGATAAGACTTATGGTAAAATAATATGAAAACTAAAAGAACAATTAAAAAAACGCTATCTTTAAAGCAGGTGAAATTACATTGAACTAGTTGAAATCGTCTGTTAAACTTACGTTAAAGTATTAAAAAGTTCTGGCTATGATAGTATAATAGGCAACGAGGCACGTGGAGAGTTAGCAATGGAATTAGAATTTGGGTTTCAAATCACAAGTCAAGATGCAGCAAGTGTCATAGTTGAGAGCACAAAAGTCTGGGTTTAGGTTCTGGCTCTTCAATGTATTTGCCATGTAACCTTGGGCAAGTACATAAAAAAATAACCTCATGGTATCTGTACAATGGTAAGCCCTCAATAAATGTAATTTATTTGTATTTCTTCCATGTCTAACCACGGGAAGACTCTCATAGGACCACTTATAATCTCTGATCTTCAGTTTACAAATCTATAAGAAAGTAGGCTAGACCAGATGAGCTGTAGCATCAATTATGGTGTTTGAGGTAGATTAAGAATGAGGTAGATAAAAGATCGACACTCCACCCTTCTGGAGGTGGGGCTAGGTCACTTTGCCTTGTACGTCAGTAGGTTAGGGAACTATTTGAATCAATTAAATATGGTAGAACTGAGGCTTTGCTAGTTTGAGACGAGGACTTTAATGGACTAAGAGCTTCCACTTTCTAGTTCTTGGAGCACTCGCACTTAGCACCCAGCCATCATGCTATGAGGAGAGGAACGGAAGCTTCCAGATCAACAACATGACCTGAGCTCTGAGCTGAAAGTCAGCAGTACCTTGCCATGCATTTATACAAGCCCTCTAGGAAGTGGATCCTCCAGCCCAAAACCAGCTGCTACTGTTGACAACAGAGTAGTGTCTTGGAACAGAGACAAGCCATGCTCAATGTACCTTGCCCAAAATGTAGATTTGTGAACTAAATAAATGATTGTTGTTTTTAAGCCACTACGTTTTAGAGTGGCGTGTTACATACCAATAGATAACTGACACTGTCATCTTGTCATATGAAACTCTCTACGTATTTTCTAAATAACAAAATACGCACCTACTTTTATTGGAAACAAATTGTAGGTGGTAGGACTAAAGTTAAGTAGAAACCTATACTTCATAAAAATTAACAGTTTTTTAAACAAGGATTGTATTTGTGTATCAAACTTCTCAATCCTTTTTTATATCATAGTTTAATGCATGGCTTGCTCTTTGATAGGCTGTCCTGGAATTTGAAGTACAATATATTGATATGTGGATATATTACATCTTAGTTTACGATTCCTTTTTGTGCTGACAAGATAGAAAGCATTGCCTGTTTACACTTCTATACATCCGTGGCAGACTTACGTCAGAGTTGATTTAAATATTGCTTTTTGTGTATGATTTGACTTCGTTGCACTAACAACCTATCATCAGTCAAGGAATGTAGTTCAACATCATTTGAGCCACCAAGACCAGGAAATGCCACATAGCTGCTTCATTACACCGATTTGCGTTATTCATCTAAGTGCGTGGAAAGGCCTCCTCTGATTCATACCCCAGAGGCCTCACTTTTACCCCTTTCCTCACATCAAAAGCATAAAGCTGAGCTGTGTAAAGAAGAGATTTCATGGAGTTTGAGAACTAACTAAAATGATGCATCCCTTTTGGGAAATGCCTGGCTTCATGTATCTTTTAGAGAGCTAAAGCCAATTAGCTAGAATTATAGTTAAATTGAATATATAAATATATATAAAGGTTGCCTAATTAGATCCATAGGGTGGCACAGCATCTGGTTTTAAAGTCCAGCTGTTGTAACGAGGTTTTGCTATCAAGCTCAGGAGACACTGTGCAGACTGGCAAGACCCGTCCTCCGGGGGAATCTGTGGTTCCTCAGTCAGTGTCTGGGGGCAACTGTGAGGCTAGTGTTCAAGCCCAGAGGGAACAGCTACCTCAGCGGGAATCAGAGCCACTAGGAAAGTGGGCCTCTGCCATTCCGGAATCTAGGGTAGCATTCATGCGCTTTTTACCCAAGAAAGCATCCTGTGCTACTAATTTGAGCTGTCTGTTTTCCTGATTATGCCTCTGAACGCAGGTGGAAAAATAGGTGGAAGAAGTGATCTAAATGTGCAAATTATGCCACATATTTTAATTTTTCACTACTTAAAAATTTAAAACTAAGTTCCTTCTAATTGTGTTGTATAATAAAGATTTTTTAGGATGCGCTTGAGAAATTTTTTCTACTCAAGATGATCAGCCTGCACCAAAGGAAATTTTGATACTTTGCAAACTGCTCTGTTAAATTGAGCATTTGACACCCATTGAAACTTACCTTGATCTTGTAATACCACAAATACCTTCTCTTGATAAAGATACCAGCTTGTAGACCCTTAGTCTACATACATAAAAATAATAGATCTTATCAGAAAAGGTGTGTTTTAACTCAGCTCCTGCTTTGACAGATGCTAAGATTGCAAAATATCTCCACTTCAGCTTACTGAAATCCAATGAGCTTCAAATAAAATTTAGCAACACTAAAGTTTTAAATAGGGCTGAGGGTGAAGATGATAGTGAAATTATGGAGCATTGATATAAGAGACGCAGTGAAGGTAGAAAATGTGGACACTAAGTGCCTTTATTACTCATTTTACATTTCATCAGGCACCACATGGCATGAAAATATGCTGTCTTAGTTCATTTCCTTGCTATCACGACTGAGCTGTCCCACTCTTGGCTGCTGGCTTTCATAAAAGTCACAGTCCTTAGGGGGTGACCTAATAGTTTAAGGATAAGATTGATGAGAATTTCCTGAATATGCTTAAGATTTTCTCAATAAAGATAATTTCACTTTGTTTAATATCAGCTGTGTGAAAGTACAACATAAATAAAATGATTCTATCTCTATGCATCCTCAAAAGATAATGGTAAGCTTTACATCTGATGCAGTTACAATTAACACTAACATGCTAGAAAAATGTCTCCTTTACAAATTTTGAAGTATATATTTTAAAATAATGATGTTGTTTTTAAAATAAAAATATACATTTTTTTGGATTGTTGTATTTGGCAGGAGTTCTGTATATTTTCATGAGGAAGTCAGCAATGTAAGAAGCCTGCCATATTGAGTGGAGCAGTATGTTTCAATTTGGGTAACTTATCCTCCAAATAGTTTGAGGGCAGAACTATCCTCAATTATGCTTTAGGTTTTATAATAGGTTATTATGACATATTCAATCATGTTGATGTTGCATTATGCACATTAGAGACAATTACTGAACGTGGTTTTGTTTTTGTTTCTTTCCACAGATTGATATCAAAAATGAATTCATTATGTGGGAATTTTTCTGAAAGGTTTTATTCAATAGGACTCAATACTGGGCAGAGTACCATACTAGGATGATGTGGATGTGGGTCATAGCAAAAAAGAACATCCATAGTGATGATGGCTGGTTTTATGTGAATCACAAGCAATTTTCTCTTCATAATAAGAAGATATTCTATTGAGTTGAAAATTTCAACTGAATATGTTGTTTTTATAAGACATTTTTATAGCATGTTAAAATTTCTTAATCAAAGCATTAAGAGCTTTATTTAATCAATAATAGAGGTAAAGTTAACACCAGATTCAAGAAATGAGTTTATAAAACTAATAAACATATTGATTTGATAGAATGCATTAGAATTTTCTTAAGCAAAACCGATGACCATTTTTCAGAAGTCTCATAGACAATCTATACTGAACACATTGTATAGATGGGAAACACGTTCATGTGAAAACAGTTCAGTGAATTTAGAAGCTCCAAGGCTTTACTGGTTTGTTAATGTAGACTTATAGACATATGAAAGCATGACTTTTAATCTATAAAATTCTATTTTCATTCTACCACATTGTTACACATTTTTTTCTTTCTGTATTTTGAACATACTTTATTTTTATATTCATTCTAAATTATACATATATGTGTGTGTATATACATATATACACACATATAATTAATGCAGGTGTATATATACATATATATGCATATACATAAATTATATATGTCTGCAAATGACATGATCCCATATGTAGAAAACCCTAAAGACCCCACCAAAAAACTACTAGAACTAATCAATGAATTCAGTAAAGTTGCAGGATACAAATCAAAACTGGTTGCTTTTCCATACACCAACAATGAACAATCAGAAAATGGAATTAAGAAAATCCCATTTACCATAGCATAAAAATAAATAGAACACTTAGGAAAAAACTTAACCAAGGAGATGAAAGACTTATTCACTGAAAAATACAAAGCATTGATGAAAAAAATTAGAGCAGACTCAAATAAATGGAAACACTCCCCATATTCATGGCTTGGAATAATTAATATTGTTAAAATGTCCATACTACCCAAAGAAATCTACAGATTCAATTCCATCCTATCAAAACCCCAACAGCAATTTTTACAGAAATGGAAGAACCGCTCCTAAATTTCATATGGCACCACAAAAGACCCAGAATAGCCAAAGCAATTTTGAGCAAGAAGAACAAAGCTGGAGGTATTACACTTCATGATTTCAAACTATATTACAAAGTTACAGTAATCAAAAGAATGTAGTACTAGCGTAAAAATACATATAGACTAATGGAATAAAATAGATAGCTTTGAAATAAATTCATATATATACAGTTAACTGATTTTCAACAAGAGTGCCAAGAATACACAATGGGAAAAGGATAGACTCTTCAATAAATGGTACCAGGAAAACTGGATATCCACACACAAAAGAATGAAATTGGACCCTTATCTTACACTATAAACAAAATTAACTCAAAATGAAGTAGAAACTGAAATGTAAGACTTGAAAACATAAACTTCTAGAATAAGACATAAGGAAAAAGGTTATTGACATTGGTCTTGGCAATGATTTCTTGCATATAACACCAGAAGTACAGGCAAAAGCCAAAATAGACAAACGAGACTATGCCAAACTAAAAATTTCTTCACAGCAAGGAAAACAATCAGCAAAATAAAGTAGCCACTTATGGAATGGGTGAAAATATTTGCATGCCATATATATATATATACAATAAAGGGGTTATATCCAAAGTATGCAAGGAATTCCTACACCTCAATAGTAAACAACCAAATAACCCAATTAAAAAATGGGCAAAGGAACTGAATAGGGATTTCTCCAAAGAAGAAATACAAATGGCCAACAAGTACATGAGAAGGTCTTCAACATCACTAATCGTCAGGAAAACACAAATCAAAACCACAATGAGACATCATCTCACATCTGTTATGATGGCTATACAGCCACTACGGAAAACAGTACACTGTTGGTTTGCTCATCTTTTCAAAAAACCAACTCTTAGTTTTGTTGATTTTTTCTAGTCTCTATTTCACTTATTTCTACTCTAATTTTTGTTATTTCCTTCCTTCTGATAATGTTGGGGTAAGTTTATTATTCTTTTTCTAGTTTCATGAGGTTGTTTATTTAAGATCCTTCCTTTTTCATGTAGGGCTTTATTGCTATAAAGTTCCCTCTTAGCGCTGCTTTTGCTATATGCTATAAGTTTTGGTATGTTGTGCTTTTATTTTTGTTTGTCTTGAGATATTTTTTGTTTACTTTTGATTTCTTCTTTGACCCAATGGTTGTTCAAGAGTGTGTTAATTTCCATGTATTTGTGAGTTTTCCCATTTTTCATTTGTTATTTATTGCTATTTTCTGATGTGGTCAGAAAAGTTACCTGGGATGATTTTAATCTTCTCAAATCTGTTGACAATCTATTAGCAAGTCATATGTAACAATGTATAAAAGGAATTATATGTCACAATCAAGTGGGCTTTACTCCAAATATACAAGGCTGGTTCAACATATGAACAACATTTGGCAAAATACAGCACCCATTTGTCCTAAAAGCTCACAACAAACTAAAAATATAAGAAAACGTGTTCAACCTACAAAAAAGAGAGAAAAATCTGTAAAAACTCAGAGTATGATATCATATTTAGCCATATATATGTATAATTATATTTATATAAGTGGATAGTTTATATACAAATCTCAATGTGACTATAGATATATAAAATAAAACACAGGATTAAAGACCAGTAAAACCTTGGCAGAAAAAAGGAAAACTTTGCTATTCAGTTTAAAAAAGAAAAACAATATGGGCCACCCTGGTGGCACAGTGGTTAAGTTCTCACATTCTGCTTCGGCAGCCTGGGGTTCGCTAGTCCGGATCCTGGGTGTGGACCTATGTACGGCTTATCAAGCCATGCTGTGGCAGTACTTCCTACATATAAAGAAGAGGAAGATGTTACATGGATGTTAGCGCAGGGCCAGTCTTCCTTGGCAAAAAAGAGGAGAATTGGCAGCAGATTTTAGTTCAGGGCTAATCTTCCTCAAAAAAAGAAATATGTGTATATTTAAGATTGGGAAGGCTTGACTTGACGACAGTTATGTAAATAAGATGGGGGATGGGAGGAGTTGGTCACAATTATTAGAGACACACAGTATACTTGCAGCAACACCAGAAGAAGAGAAATAAAAAGGAGAAATAACTAATTTTTGCACATTCATGATGTGCCAAGCACAAGCGCAGGTATTATTAAATCATTACACACTCCACCTGATATTGGTATACTTTCTGTATAACTTGCCGACCTTTTATGTCTTTCATTGCTGAGAAAGGATTCAACTTCAAGTCTGACTGAAACCACGCCTGCGTGCGTACCTCTATGAAACATCCCTGTGGTACAAGAGTCACAGCCTTCCTTTCCCTCATCAATCACCAGTGTTGTTTGGACTTCTGTGTATAGTTCCTCCCAAGTGAGAGACACTAGCAAGTGGAAGTGTGTCTAGAAGTTGTAGCTTCATTGGGGAACAAAAAGCCCTAAAACCCTAACATAAATAGTTGAAAGAACTGAAGAAATATATTCTGCAAGAGAGAAAACTAAGCAGGGGTGTTTGGGCTGAATTGTTTCCTTTCAAAATTCATTTGTCGAAATCCTAATTCCCAGTTCCTCAAATAGAACCATATTTGAAGATCAGGTCTTTAAAGAGGTAATTAAGTTAAATGAGGCCCTCAGGCTGGGGCCCTAATCCAATGACTGGTGTCCTTATAAGAAGAGGATATTTAGATACACAGAAAGACCACGAAAGTGTGTGCACAGAGACAAGATCATGAGAGACAAAGCGGTAAGAGGGCAGCTGCCCACAAGACCAGGAGAGAGGCCTCAGAGGAAACCAACTCTCCTGGTACCTTGATTCTGGACATCCAGCTGTTTAACCAATCCAGTCTGTGGTGGTTTGTTATGACAGCCCCAGGAAACTAACAAATAAATGCAGAGGACATGTGATAAAGCCCACTGGATATCGGAAATGGTATCATCTGAAAGCACACAATTCTTGTTTTGAATTATCTCACAAGAAAAAATAAAAAGTAAAAGTTTCCAGAGATAAATTTTACCAAAACTGTAAGCTTAATTTTTTAAAATAAATTAGATTTTTTTAAAAAAGTGAATAACTGTTCCCTTTCTGTTTCTTTAAATGGGGGAAAAAACAAAGAAGGGGAGAAAGATGGAAGGAAGGAAGGAAGGAAGGAAGGAAGGAAGGAAGGAAGGAAGAGATTGGCTGTCTCTTTTGGCTACATAATTCTTATCTTTGGGTGTCCAGTTAGATAATGCTCTAGGAAATATTCTGCTCATCAGACGTGCCATAGCACTCATTCCATTATCTTGAACCTGTTTAATATGCGCCTGATTTTTTTTCTATCTTCCATCCTAGAATACAAGGGGTATAAAACAGATCTGTTTTTATTTTCATGTGCCATATTTAGCCAGTCTGGAAGAGAGAGCAGTCAGTAACCTTTTAAAGGGAGGAAGGAAGGGAGGAAGGGAGGAAGGAGGGAGGGAAGGGAAAGGGTGTAAAGTAGGAAAGGAGAGAGAACAAATGAATGAATGAGGCAGTGTGACCCCACTCAGTTGGAACTGTTCACAGAAAACTAAACGACTGTCAAGAGTGCTGAAGAAGGAATTCTCAGAGATGTGGTTTTTAGACTACATGCCCTCTATTTTCCTTCAGGATTCAAAATTCTATCACTTAACTATCATTTATATTGAGAAATACTTAAAAATATCAGTGTATCCTTCAAAACTTCTTCAATTTACTGGTAAATAATGAATTGACATATGTAGCATTTAAAATGAAATAGCAGTTGGTTCTCTCAGATTAATTGCTTGTTAGAATAATCATGCTCTCTGCCTTCCCTGGGGAGTACTCAACTTAAGTGACATCCTTTATAATACATTATGCACTTCCTCTTCTGAATTAAGAATCTCTAAAAATAACCATATAATAAGAAATGAACAAGTAAACATCCATTTTCCCTTATTTGATAGTTAATTGGAAGATAATTCTAAAGCTATTTTTGAGTTCAAATTTTCAGAATTAGTTCCAATAGTTTCTTTCCATCATTTTTTATTTGAATAAAATGGATTTTCAAAAACTTTTTGAGCTCTGAAAAACTAGGGCTATATCTATGTTACTTAGGGCCCAATTTACACTCAGCCAAAAAAACTCTCTCTCTCCAGTAATAACACACTTCTGAGATATTTTTAATGAAACATTCAATTATTTTTTCCATTGTAAAATTTATTTTGCTAATTTAGAGCTGAGTGTTTTTGTATAGGATTTACATACTTAACAGAAACTTTTCCGAGAGATCTGTGCATTCATATTCAGCCACAGAACCAACTAATGCAATGATAATAATAAAACAAGTCTAGGCAATTAAATATTTCCTCTACATAGCTCATAGCTCCCACCCTATTACGGGAAATTTTTGTTATAGCTTTCCATTTAATAACTGAGAAAATTCTTACACTGAAGGTAGAAAATTGCCTGCATTCTACTAGTTTAGTGATGTAAATGTAGCTTCTTATTTTCAATAACTGATGTTATCTTTTTATGGAGCTCCTGCCCCACATAGATTCTGGAGAAAAACGCAAAACAGTTTTAGTCCATCTCTGCACACTCCCCTGTGAGTAACGTAAGCAGTGTCTTGGATAACCCAATATTTTTATTTAAAACATTCAGCGTGTAGTGGCCCAATAGAGGGGATTATTCAGTGGATCCGTTATCCTTAGTGTTCTGGTTATTGGGTTGGTGACTTTTGTGTGATTTGCTTGGATTCCATTCATGGGCTGTCTTCTGGTATCTGATACTGAAATCTGTAAATGCAATAAAGTCATGTGTCACTTAACAATGAGATCATATTCTGAGAAATGCATTGTTAGGTGATTTCATCATTGTGAGAACATCACAGAGTGCACTTACACAAACCTAGATGCTATAGCCTACTGCACACCTGGGCTCTACGGTACTAATCTTAAGGGACCACAGATCTAGATGCAGTTTGTTGTTGACCAAAATGTAATAATGCAGTGCATGACTGTATTCTGACATTTGTCTTCTCTTTCTCTCAGCACTTCTATGATCCAATGATGATCCTCTCGAACATGTCAGACCTTCTTCAGCTTTTACTGACCTGGACATATTATGGACTATAACTTTTACTTGGTTTTAGGGCTTGAGCGGTCAACTCAAGAAGCGTGGGCTGCAGGATCACTTTCTTACTACCATGGCAGCCTGTTTTACTAAAACTTCTTAACATATTCCTTCTGAACATGTAGGAAATTTGAACATCTTTTATTCCATTTGGTAAATGAAGGAAAATGAAACTCAAGCTCTCTCAGGCTTCCTCTCCCTTCTGAGTAATCACTGTCTGTCTTTAAGACCACACACACACACACACACAAACACACACCCACACACCCACACACACACACACACACGTATTATACATGGATGCAGCTGGTCCAAATTGAAGAGTGGAAAGGGCAGCCTTCAATAAAGTTGCCCTTTATTGACAATCAAACGAGAATACAGGCAACAGCTTGTCTGTTTTTCTCCCTTGTTTCTTGTGACTATCCTCTCGAGGTATGCAGGTATTTGTGTCCCCCTCACTCATTGTCTTACTTCTGATTTCCATCTTCTTTCCACTGTCCCCCAGAACTGAGTGAGGGGAGATTATTTCTTCTATGTAATAGCCTAATCTTTCCCCTGTTTTAATAAAATGCTATAACTAATTAGACAGACCGAGCTGAAGATGGGCTAAATTAAAAGTATAGTGATTTAGAAAATTCCTTTTCATCAACAAGGCTTCACTTTCAAAGAGATTGTTCTTTCTATACTAATATCCTCTTTTAATAAACAAAGGCTGAACATTGATTCTCCATTTCTCTTAGCATTCCAGTTATATCAGAACTAATCAATCACCCTCCCAGTTTCCCTTCCATCACCAACATTCCCTGCTCACCAGGCCTTAAGATGTCTGGGCTGACAAGGAAAAATATGTTATATAGAGAAATGCAAAGGAAAAGCCAACAACCAATTTCAAAAAGTACTACCCCTATTTTACTCTAGTCATTCAGAAAGTTTGAGAGCTCAGAAAAAGAGGTAGTGCTAATTTGAAATTGCATGATGTATTAGAGACTGAGTTGCTGAAACAACGGAAATGTATTTTCTCACAGTTCTGGATTCTGGAAGTGCAAGATCAAGGTGCCAGGAAAGCTGGCTTGTCATTGAGGCCTCTCTCTTTGGCTTGCAGGTGGCCACCTCTTCCTGCTGTGGCCGCACAGATTTGTCCCTCTGTGCTTGCATGCCCCTGGCGTCTCTTCCTCTTCTGTTAGAGACACTAGTCCTGGTAGATTAGGGTCCCACTCTTATGACTGCTTTTTACCTTAATGACCTCTTTTAAAGGCCCTATTTCTAAATATAGGCACATTGGGGATTAAAGTTTCAACATGAGAAATTTGGTGGACACAATTCGGTCCATCACAATTTGGTTCAAGAAAATCTATTTCCGAATATTTTATGCTT
This sequence comes from Equus asinus, assembly GCF_041296235.1. Classification (NCBI taxonomy): domain Eukaryota; kingdom Metazoa; phylum Chordata; class Mammalia; order Perissodactyla; family Equidae; genus Equus; species Equus asinus. The sequence goes on along the minus strand of NC_091797.1, from coordinate 5,436,857 downwards.
GCTCCTTGTTCTCATCACAGATTTTCTTCTTGTCCCATTAGTTCCTCCCCTTCAGCTCTAGCAAATCACTCCAAGTTATTTTTGTCTAACTGAACCACACAGGTGAAGAAAATTAAGTTAATTAGCCCCCTCCGTTAAAGGTGCATTTTCATCACTGTACAAGTTCCCTCTATTATTTTATTGATTGACTGACGGATTGGTTGGTACCATTTTGTCACCCTCCCTACCACCACCTCCCATAAGCAATGACTCTAATGTTTTAATGGATGTCTTTGTACATGCTTTCTTGTAAAACAGGTATTGTTTGATGTGCAACATTTTATGTAAATATTATTGTGTTATATATCTTGGGTTTTTTTTCCTTTTCTTTTTTTACTGAAAACCAGGTTCTTAAGACCTGCCCCTGTTTCTATGTGTGCCTCTAATCTTTATTTCTAACAGCAGTAAATATTGCATGGTATGCATTCAACAAACTGCCTTTAAATTTTGACACAATTTTCATGTCATCTTTTAGACAGCTGAAATATAGATCTATTCACATACCCACAGTTTTGTCAACTCTTACTGGGAATTAACCCCTAAAAAGATTCCTCAAATTTAAAAAAAACAAAAATTACAAGACAAATAAAATGTAGTAACAACAAAAGAACACTGACAATAATCAGCTGTTAGGCAAACTCATTTAAGAAAATTCAAAAATTAAATAAGAAACTAGAAACCTCCACGATCTTATGCAATTTTCCAGCAAAGAGGCTTCACGGGGCTCAGCTACGCATTATAAATAAGTGGAAGAGATGAACTAATGATGGTAAAGTGAATTCCCCAGAAGCCAATCCTGAGATGACTATTCTGCACAAATCACCTATTAAAGAAATTTCCCCAGGAAAAACTCTTAGGGAGTAGAAAAAAACACAACAGGGGAAAAAGAAGCAAAAGAAGAGTTTCACTTCCGGTGGAATACCCCCTACAGGCTGTCTGTGCAGGAGAATTCTAGAGCATAAATTCGGCCTCAGGATCTGCCCCTGTGCAGGTTTGGCAGAAGGACTTTGACACAGCCCTATGCAGTTAGTGACTGGCCACTGAGTGGCTAAGGCTGCCTGGAGCTCTGCAGGGGGAGGAAACTTTCCAGCCCAGCGCTCCTGCCCTTGCTGGTCAAGACGCCACTGCAGCCCAGGCACAGTTCTCTGAAGAGACTCACAGGTACAAGCACGTTAGAAACGCAGTCCGCGGAAGCTAGGGGATGCATCTGGGGAAGTGATAAACGGGATCAGATGTGATATGGGCAGAGCACTGATAGCGTCTGCTACATGGGAAAAGTTGGAGAGACCTTGATCTGGTAGTAGATTCTAATGAAAGATGGTACCCTGCAGGACTGTGGGCCGCCAGATTATCTGACTAATCAAAGGTTGTGAAACAGCACTCACTGTATTCACTGTGGTTTTAGTGCTAGGTAAAATTGTCCTGGATATGACTTCTAAAAAAACTGACAGTTGTCTCATCAGCTCCAGACCGACACCTTCCTCTAACATTTAAGAAAATCTGAAACCTGGAGGGGTAGATGGCATCTCTGATGTCATGCCAAGTTCAGTGTAAAATCTGCAACCCAGGATTTCTGAACTCCATATTTCATTATGAATTTTTATAAAAATAATCATGTACACAATAACATTTATAATCACAAAATTTACTGGTTGACATAAAATGAAAACTTTGAAAATTTAGACATTTTAGCCAATAAAATTTAGAAGTACATAAATGCTCAGGATAAAGAACATACGTGACGCAGAGAAGCAGGAAATGAAGTATAATTTAATAAATGATGGGGTGAAAAGGAGAACACATAGGTGCAGTGCTCCTGGGCATAAAATTGATGGATGTCTGGCTTATTTTCTTTAAGTATGTGCATATTTTAAAAGCATACTTGTTCAATGTATTTGATTTTTGGAAGAGTCTTCAGGTCGGTCAGGGTGTCATGGTTTAAAACCTGTCAGTGAAAGCACACTAAAAAAAGAGGAAAAGAAATTAAGCTATCCTTTTTAATACCTTATTCTTGACCTATTTTCATATTTCACGGTATTCTTTAAAATTCTTCCAATTCAACCTTCTTGAACTTAATAGTTCTTGTAAAGTGATGGTTCTCCTTAGCTAGGCAGCTGTACTTTTTACAGCTCTTCCTTCAAGCCTGTGTCGTAAATAGGTCAGCATAATGAAACACAGATGGAGCAATGGAAGTGAGAGATTTTTGAAAAGTTGCATATTTAGTTTTGAATCATGTATCCTTCTAAGTCTTTTCAATTCTAAAAAAATAGCATTATTTATATTCAAACCAGTTTTATTATCAAATAGACCTTCTTTTCCAAATTTTACAGAAAATAAAAAGAAATTAAACAACTAGAAAATACTTTAATACATTAAACGAAGGATCTAGAAAAATACTTTATTTAAGGTATGACATTGAAAATAATTTATACTTGATTATAAAATAAAAATACAGTATATTGAGATAAATTATTCATCTCATAATTCAACCACTTTAACTTATTTATATCTTATCTGCTTAAAATAAACAATATATTTTTAAATTAAGAATTTTCCTTAAAAGCATTAATAAATAACCAATATTATAATTTAATGACATTTTCCCAAATTAAGGTCAAGTAAAAGATCTATAAATAATTCAGATGAATTCAACAAAAGATAATTATATGTGTCCATCTTTTATGTTTATTCTATGATTGATTTTCCCTTGTATTATAATGAATATTTTAGGAAAATTACAATCACACGTGTCAAACAAATTTAATTAACACCCATTTAATGTGCAAAAACCTTCATTTCTCTTAACTCATTGGGATTGCTATGGTTTTTCTATCCACTCACTATCCTAATGGAATTAATGTGTTAGTCAAATTTTAAAAATTAACTATCATTAATGCCAAACACGAAGCATATATAATTGGCAGAGTTGGATCCAGGTTTTGTGGAACTAACACTTATATAATCAGGGAATTTATTTAGAGTAAAATGATTCAAAATTGCAAATATGAAATTCGTATGTATGTGAATGCTTATTTTATAGTCTGAAAATAATTCACAAAATTTTATAGGAATATTTAAAAGGTGACAAATATCATGAGTATTTTCTTCACATTTAGATTTTTTACTTCCACTAGAATTCTTCTTTTCCATCATATTTGAATTCTGAAAATAATTGTGAATTCTGATAATTCTGGAAAAAATACAAAATTAATCCTAATTACACACAAAAAATGTAATGATTTTTAAAATTAAAACTACGTTGCATTAAGCTATTAAGAGTAACTGAAATACTCTTATAATATATTGAATTCCTGCTGCATAAATGAAGAGTTTTTAGTGGAACCCTTGCTTCTTTGGGTGTTTTGGTACTTCAGAGGCAGTTTGCATGGCTATTTTTTCATTTACCACTGTACTTAATCAGGAAAAGTTACACCAGGTACTCTGTAAAATCATCCTGATACCTTGGGTTGCATAAAATATATTTCTTTATATACCAACATATTTGCTGTATGTAGTGTTGCTCCATATGTACCCTACTAACATAGGAAATATATCAATTTCACTTTAGGAAACTGACATGAAAAATATGTGATGTATTTATGATTGTTTATGCTGCACCTTTGAGTATTTTTCTGATAGAAAACTTTCAACTGGACTAGGTCTTGCTGAGAACCTGATCTTATGCTTACAATTTTATAAGTCTGAAGATTGGAGAAGTTTTCATGGGATAGTTACTGGCTCCATACTCTTCAGCTCTTATTTGTCCTCCAATTCACAAATACTTGTAATGAGATTTAAGACATGTTGATATTGCTGTACCGTCTCTTGTCCTCCACCGTTTTATTACGATGCTGGGTGAGTTGGCCCAGTGAGTGGCGGGGGTATCCTGGGAACCATCCCTCTTCCTGGACAGCTATCAATAACTACTCACAAAAGTGAGTGTGAACTACATAAGGTTATCTCACTAAAGCCAAACTAAACCTATCCTTACTTAAATTTCCCTTTGCCATATCACAAAAAGGCATTATCCATTTCAATTCCAAGGAAGAGCTAGATAGTGAGGACACTGGAATGGAAAGAGATAACAATCTTGACCAACTGGAGTTTTAAACCATATACTCCTGTGAAACCCCTAAAGGGTCCTCCCATGCCTTGCGAGGGACCCAATGTAAGTGAGAGTTCCTGAACCTTCCTCTAAGTAACTTCTTGGAAATCAACTCTGATGAATAAATCACACTGACCAGTTTCCAATGACTCTCTGCTACTGAATTTTACACTGAGGCAATACAATGGAAACACTATTTTCACATTAGGGCAATGCAATGGAAACACTATTTTCCCACATTAGGGCAATGCAATGGAAACATTACCTTCCCCACCTGAAAGATAGTTCCTAATCTCATGTGTTCCAAGGCTAGAGGAAGAATCCCTGCTCCACTGCCCAAAAATACGTTCCATAGTTTCTTACTTGTACAGACTCATCTTTCTCAGGCTCAATACTGACTTCTGGAAGAGCAATCTATCAGTTCAATTGAGGTGGGTAATATTATATAGATTACTTTCCACATATGCTATGATTTTTTTTTTTAAATAGAAAGTGATATGTGGGAAGAACGTGCAGGAAAACTCAGAGAGAAACTCATTTAAATATTTTTTGAGGCAGTAATAGATAAAAGAACATTGCTGTGTTTCCCAATCCACAGGCAGGAGAACAGACAAATGCTAACATAGGTCAGAAGGTTATACAAAATCACGCCACAAGAGATTAACCTGGGGAGAATGCTTATCGGATTGGTGACGTAGGAAACGTGTCTGAAATAGGTAGTACTTTATATAAAAATGATAAGACAAACACATTTCTCATAGATGGAAACATGGAGGGTCTGTTACCACTTTACTTGCTTGCTGAACCAGAATCATCATTCAATGCTCAGCTTGAGTGTTACTGTCTGAAAAGCTTTCCTTAACCCTTCCTTGCCCAGCAGGAGAATTGGGGTCTTTCTTTTCTCTGGTTTCATCCCACCATATGTGTTTCTACACGATGACACTTATTGCTATTAATGATCACTGCACACAGGAATATCCGGCCATTGAATAGTTACCTTCTTTGTGGGAGATTTCTGTCCCATTTATTGTGCATGCCCAACAATATACACCACTTTGTATTCGAGAACTGTTTGTTGGCTGTAAGAATGAACATTGGAGCAATAGGACTAGCCAAAGTTGTGACAAAAGAGTGTTTCCTGTACGTGAGAACGAGGTAACAGACTCACGTGGTCTTGCTTAACCAGCTCAGACAATTGTGTAAAGTCCAATCAGTCAATAAACCACATGTTGCTCTGCACCTCTTGCTGAACCCTAAGATAATTCTCACGTAGTGCTGGTAGTTTCCACAGCAGGCAGGTATCAAAGAAAGTTCATAATTTTGGTAGTAGACTGATGGAGGCGGAACATCAAGAACTCTGGGCTGGGCAGAGAATGAATAAAGCTTTTTTTCCTATAAATATGACTCATGAATAATCACTTTGTGAAGAATTCTTATATTTGCCAAAAATAGTTGTTTTGTTCCTTAATTGTGATTATCTCCAAATGTATATAACTTTAAATTATTTTTCCTTTCAGATATATTATCTGTAGATGTGTGTGTACTTACATTTTAAACTGTTTTTTTCTTCCCTCCTACGTCACCCTTTCAGCCTATCCTGCCAGTGTGTATAAAGTGAAACCTCTGTTTTTTGGATGGCTAATTAACTGTCTCATGAATAATAAAGAAGGATTATGCTTGATCTACCATTATTTATATATTTATGCAACATTAGTATATTGTTTATATAGTAAAACAATATCTTATACTTTAAAGAATTTAAATGGTTATATTATGTGAAACTTTATAGGATTATTAGGAAAAATAAATGGGATATTATCCCCATGTGGACAGAATTTTATATGCCTTTGTGAGCTTCAGCTTCATCACTTATAAAATAAGTACAGGAAGACAGATTTTTCAGTGATTACTTTTGTACGTATTTAGATATATTGTGATAAATCAACATATTCAGATTTACCACTGTGTTCTGTGGAAGCATGAGTAGAAAGTTTGAGTTGATGGCATTTTCCTTCTAAACAATTAAAGAAGTGGGCAGATACAAATTACAGTCATTGAACAGAGGGGGAAAAGTAACAATTCCTTGGGACCTGTCATATTTATTTAAAATAATTGCATCCTATTAAGTAATGAAAAAAACATAACATGGGGCATATAAGTTGGCCCATGAAAATTTTTCTCAATAGATAGTCTAAATTTAGGATTCTCTATGGTATGAAGTAGGAAACTTCTTAAACATGTATCATTCTATTCTACAGAATACGTTTGCTACATAAATACCAGAACGCTACATTCCAGTGGTTGTGAGAACATCTGGCTGCGATTCACAAATAACAGATAGTTGCAAGCCAGAAGGAACAGGCTGCAGTAGTGTTACAAATTTCCACCTCTAGTCTTTTTATTTCCCGACGCTTTCTTTCTGAAACAAAGGTCCGCCCATGTTTGTAGGTGTACTTCACAGCTCTAGTAGAAAGTGATTTAAGGAGATTTCACTTAGTTTTGCAAATTTTAGGGAAGCATATGTTTTTTAAAAAAGATTTTATTTCTTTGTTTTTTTAAAAAAGCAATGCTTAGAAACAAGTTGATTCCAGGGGGCAGAATACAAGAGTGATTATGAGGAGATTTTAGATGAGTAGATAAGTTCAAATGCTAGCCTCATCGATTACCATCTATTACTTTGGACAAATTCTGTGCTCTTTTCAAGCTTTAATTTTCTCGTCTATAAATGACATTATATGTACTTTATCTTCCCTACTGTCAAACTCTGGCCACTTTGCGTTTGTAGTTTATTCTTCCATCATCTGCTTCTTTCTACACAACTCACCCTCAGTCCTCTGCTGAGCAGGGCCACGCAGATGCCTCAGCTGAACTTTGTAGTCTCTGAAGAACATCCTTCTAAAATATTATTTGTCTTCTTCGTCCTCGTGTCTGTAATGGAAATTAGGACTCCTGAGCAGCTCTTCAAGGTGAATATGAAACTGACAAGCTTATCAGGAGGCGGGCGTTCGTGATTTGCTTCAGGGAGGACATCTGTCACAAGCTGAACTCGCTCGCTGCTACCATAGGTGCTACCAGGGGTTTAAGATTCCACATTTCACTGAACCGTCAAGAAACTACCGTTGCCTATGTTTTGCTACGGTAACAAAGGAGATGGGAGGTTATTCACAGTTATCTGAAAAAGCTGCTAAAATATTATTCCTTTTTTAACTGCATATCTTTATGAGCCCAGATTCTCTTCATGTATGTCCAAGAAAACAATATATAGCAAGCAACCAAATGTAGGAGGAGTCAGCGCCCTTCTATTAAGCTAGACATTAAATAGATTTGTAAAAAATTTAAAATAACTTTATTTTATTTTTCTTTTGGAAAACAGTTATTTTTCATAAGAATGCTATCTGTAATAATATATTGTACATTTGACCTTGTCATCTTCAAGCGAATAAATATTTTTTAAATTTTTCTGTTTTAATTTTGAATATAGTAAATATGGAAATAAACAAAACCTCTTTGACTTCCTCAGTAGTGTTCTCACATTATAAACAGATTCTGCAATCAAAATATTTGAGATCCTCTCTTCTTCTTTGTCTGTTGGCTGATTGGTCTGTCTCCACCCACGTGTCCCACCATCTATCTACTGCAACTTCAAAATCAGTGTGGATGTGGAGGAAGGCCAGTCCTTTCACTTCCATCTTCTTCACCAGTTCCTTGTGGAGTTGAGAAATGAGATAAGGAAGGTGAAGTTTACCTTATATCTCAAAGATTTAAGTGTTATTTGAGTTTGTATTTCCATATGCACGTTTTATTTATATAACAAATGAACAATATATATTTAAGAAATACAACTTAATAATGTAAGATTGAATTAATACTGAGATATAATAGCCTGAATCATTTACAAATTCACATTTCAGACCCTTTAACTCATCAACAATAGGAGTAGTCATGACTCACAAAAAGAAAAAACAAAATAAGGTTTTCAGTAAACAGAATATCACAAAGAGATTTTTGATCTGAGAAGCATAAAGAGTCCACATTAATGTTGATTAAAGAACACAGCATTAAATACTAATCAAAGGTGTTTTTATATTATATATAAACATGTTAACAAGAATACTGGTAGGAATGCAGTCTTGAGGCAATATAGAAATATCTCCCAAACAAAGTATGCCAGAGAAAATCTATATAGCAGAGAGTATGTATAAGAATGTTTATGACAAGAATGCTATGTCCAAGTAAAACATATTAAATATTCATTGACAGAATATACATATACCTTGAATTATATTAGGTAAACATGAATGAGAAATATATCTCAAAATATAGTGTTGAATGAAACAGTCACAGAGGAATAGATAAGAGGAAAAAATAAATATTTCACAAATATTTAATATAATTTTCACTTAAAAATACTAGTGTATTTTATCTATAGCTGTTCTTATATTCAGTTTCACAGACTCTCTCCATCTATATATGTGACCATATTTACTCTTTTATTCCAAATACTTTTTGTTTGGAAAAAATCCAACCTGCCTTTTTATTGATCTATGCACAATAAGTAATAAATAATCATCTTGTCACATCCAAAAGATAATAAAAAAATAAATATATCATAGACTCTCAGAACTGAAATGGAGCTTAATGTTCTTTAGTCCCCTTATGTATTTATTCATTTTCCATTCTTTCATGCATGCCTACATTTCAAAATATGGAGCATGTCAGGTGCTGTTCTAGTCTCTAAGGCTACTGCAGGCAGCAAAACAGACACAACTCGCTGCCTCCCTGGGGGTTACAATTTACAGGGAGAGGCAGACAATATAAAGATAAGCGAGGAAAACACATGATATTTCAGGTGGTTACACATTCCATGGGGAAAATTAAATAGCAGAGGGGTTTAGGGAAAAAGGGATGGAGTGAGAAGGTGTCTTAAAAAAAAAAAAAATAGGGAAATCATGGAGTCTCAGTGACTGGAAAACCTTTGAAAAGACACCTGGAAGAGGCGCTTCCCAATTCAGACCAACCCTTCTTTATTATATCTTCCTCAAGTGAGCTTTGAGCTAACTCTAATAACAAGGAACGAAGTGTCTTTCTGGATATTCCACACCAACTAACTTTGTTGGATCCATTTGTTGGATAATCCTTCCTTACATTAGGCTGAAAGGTCTGTCTGCTGTGCCTCATCTCCATCGATTCCAGTTCTACTCTCCTGGGATGTAAAGAACAAATCTCCTCTCCATTTATGTGATGGTCCTTAAGCATGTAAAGACCACCATCGTGCTCCCTCTGAATCTTCTTGTATCACTCTTCTGTTCATCACTCCTCTTGCAATAGGATTTCAAGGTGTGTTTCTTTGATTGGTTGGTTAATTGATTGGCTGGTTGGTTTCCCTTGACTTTCATTAAGTGTAAGTCCCAGAATTGATTCCATTGCTCTAGGTAATAACATGCCCTTGAACACTAGAATGGGGTGAGTACATCCCTTCTTCTAGATTGTCTGCATCTATTAAAGGTGCAAAAAATTGTCTTAAATTTTTTTTTAGGGCGACATCCTATATATTGATTTTTTAATATTTTTAGATGACTAAAATATCTTAATTTTCTTCATATAGATTGCTACTTAATCATTTCTTCTCTATTTTTAACATAGTATGACACTCTATATGTCTCATACTTATTCCTGTTAATTGTATCTCATTTGTTAACCAATTATTCCAACATTTTGAGATCTTTTGGGACCATGCCATTATATTCAATGCACTTGTTATTTCTCTCATTCTTGTAATTAAATACAGGTATCCTAAATATTTTTCAAAATAATTGAAAACATCTCACCAGAAAGAATGAAGGAAAGTGTTTGAAATGTGTATGTGGGTTGAAATGGTCTCTCTAGAAATCCATCAGAGTAGATCAGAATCTTATACATATTCCTAGTCATATGATAATCCTGATGACATTTCTCTATTTTGTTGCCTAGAATTTAGTGACAGAATGCTAAATATCTTTATAAATTATTAAAATACTGTCTTATGATGCATATATATCTAAACTTTTTTGAAAAGTAAATTAATTTAAATACACTGTGGTCCCATCGACATTTTGTTGGCTTATTTCATCATATTTTTCCTCCTAAATTATCATAGTAAGGCTTTTTAAGAGAGAAATCTATAATCTCGCCCAGGATAAAAATCAAGTTTAGAAGTACATTGCTTAGCACCCCTCTTTTTCTAAATTACACTTTTTATTTTGTAGTAATTATAGATTCACATACACTTTCATGGAATAATACAGAGATGACTTACACAATTTACTCAGTTTCACCAAAGGGTACCATCTTGCAAAACTTTAGTGCAATATCACAACCAAGATACTAACACTGACACAGTGATGATGTAGAACATTTCCATCACCACAAGAATTCCTCATGTTGTCCTTTTACAGCCACACCCTCTTTTCCCTGCTCCTACCCACTCCTTAAACCCTGGCAAGTGCTAACCTCATCTTGATTTCTGGAATTTTTCATTTCAATATTGGTATATAAATGAAGTTGTAAAGTATGCAACCTTTTGGAATTGGCTTTTTCCACTCAGTTTAATTCCCTTGAGATCAATACAAGTTGTTGAGACTATCAATCCTGCCTTCCATTTCATTGCTGAGTGTTATGCCACAGTATGGATGCACCACAATTTGTTTAACCATTCACCCATTGAAGGACATCTGGGTTGTTTCCAGTTCATGGCTATTATGCACAAAGCTGCTATAAACATTCATGTATGGGTTCTTATGTGAACATAAGTCTTCATTTCTCCGAGATAAGTGCCTATGAGTGCATTTGTAAGTTTGTATGGTAGATGCATGGGTCATTGTATTTAAAAAGAAAACTGCCATATAATTTTCCAGTGTGACTGTACCATTTTAAATTCCAACAGCAATATGTGAGTGATCCTGTTCATCCACATTCTTGTCAGTATTTGGTTTGGTCACTATTTTTTATTTTAGCCATCCATTTTTATAAGTGTGTACTAATATCTTTATTGTGGTTTGAATTTGCATTTCTCTGATGGCTAATGAATTGAACACATTTTCATGTGCCCATTTGTCATCTGTATCTTCTTTTCAGTGAAATATCCGTTTATGTCATTTTCTATTTTCTAATTGGAGTTCTTTTTTACTCTTTGGTTTGAGTGTCTTTATATATTCTATAAACTAGTCATTTGTTAGATATATGGTTTGTAAATATTTTCTGCCAGTCTGTATATTGTCTTATCTTCTTATTTTCTTAACAGAGCAAAAGTTAACTTTGATGAAATTCGATTTATGATTTTTGCCTTTGTTGGATCACGCTTTGGTGTCTAACTTTCTAATCAGCATCTGCAGATCCAGGAGCTAAGGTGTGAGACTTTAAGTTAAAGATCTGAGACATCTGTCAAAGAGTTTTGGTTTGTTCTTTTTGTTTTTGCTTTTGTTTTTTTCTTTGCTTATGGATGTCCAACTGTTTCAGCACCATTTGTTGAAAAGACCACCTTTGCTCTATTGAATTGCTTTTGCATCTTTGCAAAAAATCAGTGGGTCCTGTCTGTATGTTTCTGTTTCTGGGTTCTTTATTCTGTTCCACTGACCTAAGCATCATCAATACCACACAGTCTTCATTACCGTAGCTTTATAATAAGCCTTGAAATTGGGCAGATGGTTTTCTTCCACTTTATAGTTTGTTTCTTTTCAAAATTGTTATACCTATCCAAGTTCCATATAAATTTTCAAATGATCTTATCTGTATCTACAAATAATCTTGCTGATATTTTGATAGATAGTGCATTAATCCTGTATACCACTTTGAGGAGAATTGTATCTTTACTATTTCCAAATAGTCTTCCAAACTATAAACACAGTATGTCGCTCTATTTATTTAGAAGTTATTTGAATTCTTTCATCAGAGTGGTATAGTTTTTAGTGTGTAAGTACTGTACATGCTGTATTAAATTTGTATTTAAGTGTTTCGTTTTTTAGAGTGAGAATGAATGGCATTGAATTTTTTATTTCGGTGTCCACATGTTCATTATTAGTATATAGGAATACAGTTGTCTTTGATATATTTATCTTGCAGCATTGGAACTTGCTGAAATCACTTATTAGTTCTAGAAGGCTGTTTTTTGTTTTCGTATATTCCTTGGGATTTCCTACACAATCATATCTGCAAACAGAAACAATTTTAATTCTTCCTTTCAAGCCTGTGTGTTTCTTATTTCCCCTTCCTGTCATATTGCATGGATGCAACTTCAGTACGCTGCTGAGTGGCAGCGGTGACAGTGGACAATATTGCCTTGTGCTACATCCTAGGGGGAAAGCACTCAGTGTTTAATGATTGAGTGTAACATTAGCTGTATATTTTTAAAGGATGCTTTTTAAAACATTAAGGAAGTTCTCTCTATTCCTGTTTTTCTGTGACATTTTATCATAAATGGGTGATGAATTTTGTCAAATGCTTTTTCTACATCAAGTGATAGAATCATGTGATTCTTCCTCCTCAGCCCAGTCATATGGTAGATTGTACTAGCTGATTTTTCAATATTGAGCCATCCTTGAATTTCTGGAATAAACTCCGTTTTCTCATACTGTATGATTATTTTTATACATTACTGAATTCTACCTGCTAATATTTTGTTAAGGATTTTTGTCTATATTCACTAGGGATGTCGATCTGTAGGTTTCTTTTTAAAAATTTGTTTTTGTACTGCCTTTATCTGGTTTTGATGTAATAACATCTTCAGAAAATAAATTGAGAAGTTATCTGTCCTCTTCTACTTTCTGGAAGAGATTATTTAGAATTGTGGTTAATTCTTTAAACATTTGGTAGAATTCTCCAGCAAAATCATCTGGGTCTGGGGCTGGCCCCATGGCCTGGTGGTTAAGTTTGGTGCAGTCCACTTCAGTAGCCCAGGTTTGGTTCCTGGGCGCAGACCTACACCACTCATCATCGGCCATGCTGTGGTGGTGACCCACATGCAAAACAGAAGATGTTTGGCACAGATGTTAGCTCAGCAACAATCTTCCTCAAGCAAAAAGAGGAGGATTGGCAACAGATGTTAGCTCAGGGCCAATCTTCCTCAGCAAAAAAAAAAAAAAAAAAAATCCTCTGGGTCTGTGGATTTCTTTTGTGGGTATTTTAAAATCATGATTCAATTTCCTTAATAGTTATAATTATTCAAATGACCTGATTCCTATAGGATGGATGTGCTAGATTTTATTTCTTTTTTTTTTTAGAAATTTGTCTATTTTATCATAGTTGTCAAATTATGAGCACAGTGTTGTTTTTCATATTCCCTAATTATTCTCTTAATGTCTGCAAACTTTGTGGTGGCATTCCCTGTGTCATCCCTCATAACTGCTAATTTGTCTATCCTCTTTTTTACTTTGCTATTCTAGATAGAGGTTTGTCAATATTATTTATCTTTGCAAAGAATCAGCTCTTTGTTTACTTGGTATTCTCTGCTGTTTTCCTAGTTACAATTTCATTGATTTCAGCTTTTATCTTTATTTCCTCTGTCTGCTTGCTTTGGGTTTATTGGTTCTTCCTTTTCTAGATTATTGAGGTGAAATCTTAGATTATTGATTTGACACTTTCCATCTTTTCCAATATATGCATTGAATACTATAAACCACCCCCTCAGCTCTGCTTTAGTTGTATCCTACAATTTGATGTTATATTTTCATTTTTATTTGATTATACATACTTCAAAACTCCTATTTAATTTACAGTTTATTCAGAATTTTGCTGTTTAGTTGCCAAGGGTTTGGAGAGTTTCCTATGAATGTCGATTAGATCATATTGCTTGATGGTGTTACTGAGCTCTTTTATATTCCTGTGAATTTTCTGTCAAGACATTTTAGCTATTTTTCAGAGAGGGAGATCAAATCCTCTCACTATAATTGTGAATTTGTCTGTTTTTTCTCTTAGTTCTATCAGTTTGTCTTTCACATATTTTGCAGCTCCATATTTTAGTGCACAAACATTAAGATTGCTATATCTTCTTTTTATATACCAGCCTTATTGATGTTAATTGACAAATAAAAATTGCGTATATTTAAAGTGTGCAATGTGATCATTTGATAGATGTATAAATTGTGAAATGATTACTATAATCAAGCTAATTAACATATCCATCACCTCTCATAGTTACTTTTTTTTTTCCTAGTGTGATGAGAAAACTTAAGATCTACTCTCTTGGCAAATTTCAAGTATACAATACAGTATTAACTGTAGACAGCATGCTATACATTAGATTCCCTAGAGCTCATTTATCTTATAAATGAAAGTTTGTATCCCTTGATGAGTATCTTCCCAATTCCCCACGCTCCATCCCCTGGTAACCACCACTTTACTCTCTGGGTTTATTAATTCAACGTTTTTAGATTCCACATAAGAAACAAGATCATACACTATTTGTCCTTCTCTGTCTGGCTTATTTTCATTTACCATGATGTCCTCCAAGTTATCCATATTATCAAAAATGACAGGCTTTCCTTCTCTTTTTAATGGCTGAATAATATTTCATTGTATATATATATATATATATATATATATATATATATCATATTTTCTTTATTCTTTCATCTATCAATGAAAATTTAGGTTGTTTCCATATCTTAGCTATTATGAATAATGCTGCAATAAACATGGTAATGCAGATATGTCTTCAAGATACTTATCCCATTTCCTTTGGATACATAGCCAATTTGGGGATTGCTGAGTTTCATGGTAGTTCTATTTTTAATATCTTGAGTAAGCTCCATACTGTTTTTCATAATGGCTGTACCAATTTACATTCCCATCAACAGTGTACAAAGGTTTCCTTATCTTCACACCCTCAACAACACTTGTTATTTCTTGTCTTTTTGATAACAGCCATCTTAATAGGTATGAGGTGATATCTCATTGTGGTTTTCATTTTCATTTCCCTGATTATTAGTGATGTAGAGCATGTTTTCATGTACCTGTTGGCCATTTGTATATCTTCTTTGGAAAAATGTCTACTCAGACTTTCTTGATAAACCGTTTTCTCATATGTACTATCCCTCTCTGATAATATTCATTACTCTGAATTCTGGTTCATATGATATTTATACAGATATTTCTGCTTTCATTTAATTGATGTTTACTTGATATTCCTTTTCCATCCTTTTAATTTGAAGTTGCCTGTGTTATATTGGAAGCGAATTATAGACAGCATAGATTTGGGTCATGTTTTTAAATATACTCTGCTAATCTCTATATTTTGAGTAGTAAATTTAAACCATTTATATATATTGTGATCATTGATATATTAAGGCTTAAATATGCTAGTTTATTTTTTGTTTTCTGTTTGTTCTCTCAGAGTTTTTTAATTCTCTATCTTTTTTCTACCTTTCTGTGAGTAACAAACATTTTTAGAATTTTATTTTAATTTATCTATGGCATTTTTGAGTGTATTTCTTTGTAAGCTTTTCCTTGCCTAATGTAGATATGGTATTATATACACATTATTTGTCATCATTTTTTCAATTCAAGTGAAGTTTAAAAATGATACTGCCTTTTACATACCTTTCTCTTCCCCAGTTTATAATCTAATTGTCAAATATTCTGTCTGTACATGTTTAGAACCATTTTAGACAGTGTTATAATTGTTGCTTCAGCCGTCAAATATAATTTGTAAACCTTAAAAATTACTCCTGCAGCTGGCCTGGTTGCATAGTGGTTAAGTTCACATGCTCCACTTTGGTGGCCTGGGGTTCTCGGATTCACATCCTGAGTGCACACAAACATACCGCTTGTCAAACCAGGCTGTGGAAGCATCCCGCATGCCAAATAGAGGAAGATTGACACAGATGTTAGCTTAGGGTCCATTTTCCTCACCAAAGGAAAAATAAAGTTTGGCTGAATATGGTTTTCTTACCATGTTTTTCTCTTCCTTCCTGATGTTCTAAGGTTCCTTCTTCTATTATTACTTTTCTGTTTAAGGGAGTTTCCTTGAGCCACTCTTTTGAGGTAATTCTATAGGTTACAAATTCTCTTTATTTTCTTTTTCTGAAAATGTCTGATTTTCACCCTTCGTTCTAGAAGGATGTTTTTACTAGGTATACGTTTCCGGATTGACATTTCTTTTTGTTAAGGACGGAAAAATTATTATATCATTTCCTTCTTGTATGCATGGTTTCTGATGAGAAGCTTGCTGTCATTCAAATAGTTTCTCCCTTGCATATAAGCTGTCATTTTTCTCTGATGTCTTTCAGTATTTTTATTTGTCTTTAATTTTCAGACAGTCAATTATGAGGTTCCTTGATATGGATAATCTTTGGGTTTGAGATTCAATCACTTTTTGAATATGTAGGTTTATGTCTCTTGTCAAATATGGGAAGTTTGCATTTGCTACTTCTTTGCATACTTTCTAAACTGCACCCTCCTTCACCTCTGCTTCTGGGACTCCAGCAAAACAAGCTTTACATCATTTGTTCTAGTCTCGTAGGTCTGGAGGCTGTGCCCATTTTGTTTCAGTCTACTTTCTCTTTGTCATTCAGATTGGACGATGTCTACTTTTCCATCTGCCACTTTCCTTATTCTCCCTCTATTGCCTATTTCCTGCTGTTGAATCCACCCACCACATTTTTTATTTCTTTCATAAATTTTAGTTCTCAAATTACCTTTTAATTCTGCTTCATTTTTATCACCTTGTTTTAAAATACTTGTCAGTTAATTCTAATGTCTCTGCCAGCTTAGTGTTGCATCTATTGATAGGTGTTTTGAATTGATTTCAAGACTTCCTGGTTCTTGGTACAAGTTATTTTTAATGGAAACAGAGATCTTTCTAGATTATATTCTGAGACTCTAGATCTTGATTAAACCTTCTATTTTAGCTAAGTTGCAATGATATGACTCTAACAAGAGAAGGGGAAATGCTACATCATCATTGCAAGATAGACACAGGAGTTTAGGTTCCCATTTAGCCTCCGTTGATTCCTGGGTGTGGGGCTCCTAATTACCACTAGGGGGAGGTTGGAGTTCTCCTTCCCCATGTGGTCTCCATGGATACGGCGGTGAGGGTGTCCTCATTGCTGCTGGGAGATGGGGAAAATCCTGACTCTCTGGAATTTCAGAATCCTTGCATCGTCTCCAGTGACAACAGAGATGGGGCCCTTGTTACCAGCTGCTGTCATTAAAAGTCCTGACTCCCTACTTGGTCTTATCCATCACTACCCCGTCAGGAGTTCAGGCATCTCATCACAGCCGTGTAAGAATGGAAATCTAGGCTTCCCATTGGCCTTTGATGATGTGTTTGGGGATGGGGTCACAGATTTTCTGAGGTGTTATTTGGTAAAAAGCAATTATTTTCTAAAAGTTTTATGTCTTGACAAACCCTTTCCTGGTTATTTTGTTAGAGAGAGCATCCTTTGGTTGGCACTTGTTTGGTCTGTGCCCACTGGTGTTTTCAGGTTGCCACCTTCTTCAGCTCCAAGTCTGGGATATATGAAGAAGAAAAAAAGGAAAAAAACACAGGGAACTCATCACCTTTATATTTGTTTTATATATAATATCCAGAGATTTTAGTTATACTTAGAAAAGGCATAGGAAAAAGTACATCCAATCTATGTTTCTAAAACAAAAGTCTCAATCCTATTTTTAAACATTAGAAAATCCTTTTTGAGAGGTAAGCCCTGTGGTTGAGTGGTTAAATTCACGTGTTCTGCTTCGGCAGCCCAGGATTTCGCCAGTTCAGATCCCGGGCGCAGACATGGCACCATTCATTAGGCCACGCTGAGGTGGTCTCCCACATGCCACAACTAGGAGGAGCCACAACTAAAATATACAGCTATATTTGGGAGATCTGGGGAGAAAAAGCAGAAAAAAAGGGAATAAGATTGGCAAGAGTTGTTACCTCAGGCGCCAATCTTTAAAACAAAAAAAGGAAATCTTTTTTGAAAATCTAAACCACAGGGTATATTTTCAGTCTTTATTCACCATTTCCCTCCTTAAAAATTCACTCAGGGTCCTTGCCCCATTTTAGAAATCTCATATGCAAAATATTTCAGAATATAACGTGTTCCATTTAGAAGAGTAGTGGCATATTCAATTATAATACTATTTTTAAATTAATTCACTAAAAGTAATATTTCTTTTACTATTTTCAACTGAATGATCATCCATTCAACTGAAACAGATGATTTTCACAATGACATTATCTATCATTTGTCGGTATTATACAATCACCGTTAACTTAACCAAGAGCTTTAAAGTTAACACCAAACACTTTAAAGTAATGATACTAGCCATAGAGCTGTTTGAAGGTCAAAGGATCATGCATTTTAAACATTGCAAACGCTAAATTTAAAAAAGAAAAGTATATTTTATATTACATCCTTTTCTTGACTTTCAGTTTAAAGCATTGAGATGTTCCATTACATTTTCTTTTTGTGTTGTGTGTTCATGAGCTGAAAGTTTGATCTTCAATGTCATAATTTAACTATGATTGTTTCCTAGCAACCACATTTGATAATTTGCCTTCAGGGGTAGAGCTGTTCAAAAGGTGCTTTCAATGGCTAAAACAAGTATTTAAAAAAAAATAGATAAGTGATTTTAAATGATTGTAAGATGGTGACTACTTTCTCTGACAATATTCTAGCCTGTCTGTAAAATGATCACCTCCTTTCAGACCTTGCAACTAAGTCCGTTGCTCAGACTAGAAAATGAGTCTGGAAAAAAAGCACTCTTTTTGTGGCTGACTTTCATAAGCCTTTTAAAAAACTGCTTTATTTCTAAAGTAAAACCTTGAGCTTTATTCAGGTAATTGTGTAACTGGAGGTTGTATCTAGTATTTGTTAAGAACAAACAAAGAGACAAAACAAATACTCCAGTTCTAGTCATTATAGTCGTCTTGCATATATTAAACTATTTTTAAAACATTAAATGAAATAAAATAAGTATATTTTCTTAGTCCATTTGGGCTGCTACAGTGAAATACTACAGACTGTGTAGCTGAAATCAACTTTGTAGAAAGTTCCCACAATTCTGGAGGCTGGAGGTCTGAGATCAGAGTGCCACACGATGGGGTGGTGGCCCTCTTCCGGGGTGCAGACTTCTCACTGTTCCCTCACACAACTGAAGCACAAGGGAGCTCTGTGTGACCGCTTTTCTAAGAGCACTAATCCTATGTAGCAGGGCTCCACCATTTTGACCTGACCATCTCCCAAAGCCGCAGCTACCTATACCTTCACCTGGGGAATGAGGGTTTCAATATGAATTTTGGGAGGATACAAACATTCAGAACATAACAGATATGTTCTTGGAAAGTGGATAATCTTTAAAAAATTAGACTTCAACAACAAAAGTAAGTAAATCATGGTGTTAATTAAAAAGGATTTATTAGATAACTATTAATATTGTATAAAATTCTTTTACAATGTTTTTTCAGTGAAAAATACATCTACAGTCTTGACCAGTACTTTAGGGGATATGTCAAAGAATGTCAGTACCCTGGGGAGGTGTGAAGAAGTTACTGTCACTGAGCTAAGGAACACAGATGTTCAATGCAGCGTCTGAGAGAGAGTAAGTTCTCAACAAACGTCAGGTTTATGTCTTCTTTTAAGGAATCTACAGAGGTGATGATGGGGAGAGGTTTGGAGAAGGGTTTAGTCCTAGTGGCTGCAATAAACCTTAAAAGACAAGAAAACACCATTCATTATCCGTAGGAATTTTCTTCTAATGCCTGTGCAGACGGAATTACACATTTTGTCCCTTATCTTAATTTAGAACACAGTTTTGTGTTTCTGAAAAACTAGAAAGTAATTTTAGTCAATTACCATGTACTCTTTTTATAATTGTAATCATGCTAAATTATGTAATTACAAAATATTACAAGTATCAGCAATCACATACTGACAGCTTGCAATTATGTAATTACCATGTGGACTTATAGAATTCTGATACCTAAAGATGTCAAAAGTATTTTAATATGATTATTAACTCTTTCTTCGTATTATGAATCTAATTGAATTATGTAACATACATAGGAAAAGCCAGGACTCATGCTAGAATCTGCAATTATGAATCTAAGAGAAAATAAAGAAAACTTTGGGACAAGTAATTTATATTTAAAGTGATCTGAAATATCCATTTTATATACACATATATTTTATATTATTATGATGAAAAAACTGAAGAGTATTTGTTGAACACTATAGTTTTTTAATCAATAAAATTATTCAAAATGGTCATATATGCAAATATCCATATAAATACTTATCTAGATAACCCATAACTAGAAAAAATATATATATAAAATGCATAAACAAGTTTTGACTTAGAGGGCATTTCATGTATATTCATCTAAACTAGTCACTAATCTAACATACTTTGTAGGAAATAATGAGCTAGATTATAGGTGTTTTGAGGACTTAAGGAAGATGCCCACAAAGGGTGTTTCATGATTTTTTGTTTTTATCTTGTGCTTTTGCATAGAAAATAATCCTCAGTCTAAGAGTTGCCCAGCCAAGCAGTGAGGTGGATGGCTATGTCTTGGAAAGAAATCTCTTCTTGATGGTCAGCCAGAACCAGCTCAAAAAGGGAACTTTACAGGCAGGAGAGTGTGGGGAAGAGAAGAGAGAGCTGAGGAAAGAGACCTTCCGATTCTGTATATGAATCCCCGTAAGTCTAGGGCTCTACCCTGAGCCATTCCCGTATGGGGAAGACCCAGATGGGCATCCTAAGGCTCTGAGATATAAACTCAAGTTAAGCCATAATCCACACTCCAGATTACACCATGAAAAGACCATGCAGAGGACAAACTCAAAGCGTCACAGTAACGGCTTTGAAAACTCAACTGAGATTCAAACCAACACCCACAAGGATGAGGCAGCTATTATGGTCTAATACTAATCAGGCTGATTGCTTGCCAAACACCACCAATAACAACAACAACAGGTGATTTTCTCCGGAGGAGGACAGCAAAACTTAGAGACTAGGCACCATATTATTCAAATTGCAATTCAAAATTATTCAAACAAAAAACAAGGAAAATTCAACCAAACCACAATGACAAGATAATCAACAGAGACCAATATTTATATGACTGACCCATTTATCAGAGAAAAGTGATAAAAGAAATATTACAAGTAGGCTTCTTATAGTAAAGGAAAATACACTTGAAAAAAATGGAAAGATAGAAGCTCTCAAAGAAAACAAAGTATACAAAAAAGAATCATTTTGAAACTTTAGGGGAAAAAAAGTACAATATTTCAAAAAAAAAAATTAGATGATCCCAATTGCAAAGTTGAGGTCACAGGGGCTGGCCCGGTGGCATAGTGGTTAGGTTGGCAAACTGCTTCGACAGCCCAGAATTCATGGGTTCGGATCCCAGGTGTGGGCCTACACATTGGTCATCAATCATGCTCTGATAGTATACCACAAATACAATAGGGGAAGATTGGCACAGATGTTAGCTCAGGGCCAATCTTCCTTACCAAAAAGAAAAAAAAGAAAAAAATTGAGGTCACGGAGGAAAGGGTCAGATAACTTGAAGATAGATGAAGCAAAATTATCTAATATGAAAAAGAGAGAGAAAAAATATTGAAAAAGAATAAAATATCAGGGATTTTTTGAACAATTTAAAAAGATCTAACATTCATGTAATTCAAGTTTCAAAAGGAAAGAAGAAAGGAATTAGTGCAGAAAAAAATACTTTAAACATAACTACCAAATACTTCCCAAATGTAGTGAATGGCAAAAATTTAGACCTTTAAGAAACTCAGTTAACTCCAAGCATAATTAAATTCAGAGAAAACTGTTCCTGGAAACATAATAATCAAACTGAGGAAAAGCAAATATAAATTTTAAAAAATCTTAAAAATATCCAGAAAAAATGCAACACATTAAATACATAGGGACAAGAATTTGAATGATTGTGGATATTTCATAAAATTTATGAAAGCCAGAAGACACTGAACAATATGCATAAAATGTTGCAAGAAAAGTATTGTAAGTGTGAATTGTATATCCTGTACAAGCGTTCGTCCATTACAGTGAAATTAAAGACGTTGCTAGGTAGAGGGAAACCAAGCCACTTCCTTTCCGGCAGACTTGATCTGAAAGAAATACTAAAGAAAGTTCTTCTAGCTGAAGGAAAATAATACCAGAGGGAAACCTGGTTCTTGAACAACAGAAATGGTAAATCTCTAGGAAAATATAAAATACTTTCCATCTTAAATTTTATAAAATATGTATGACTATTGCAAGCAAAACATATACACACATGCATCGTTATTAGTGCCGTGGGGTGGATTCCGACTCTTAGCGCCCCTGGGTCCAGCAGAGCAGAACTTTGCTCAGCCTTTTTGCACCATTCTCTCACCTTCTGGCGCTGTATCAAACAATGCTCTACTGCTATTCCTAGGGTTTTCATGACCAATGTTTTCAGAAGTGGGTGGCCAGGTCCTTCTTAGTCTGTCTTAGTCTGGAAGCTCCACTGCAACCTGTCCACCATGGAGGACCCACTGGTATTTGAAATCCTGGTGGCAGAGCTTTCAGCATCATAGCAATATGCAGCCACCACAATATGACAACCAACAGGTGGATGGTGTGGTTCCCTGACTAGGAAAGGACTCCAAACCACAGCAGTGAGAGCGCCAAGTCTTACCACTAGACCACCAGGGCTGCGGCTGGCTCATACATATGTACGTACATAAATAAAACTACCTGGCATGGTTTTTGATGTACGTAGATGCAGCATATATAGCAACTATGAGAGTTGGTTGATGTGGGGTGACAGGTAAACAGATCCATATGGTTGCAAGACTTCAAAATTTTACCTGAGATAGTAAAATATTAAGTCTAAGTAGAGGGAGAATATGAGGTATGGAAATTAGAATCCTATGAATAAGGACTTAAAAATTCACTCTAAGGAAATACAGCTAAGTACCAATATGTAAAACAAAATGGATCACTAAAATATGCAAATAATCCAAAAGAAGGCAGGAAAGAGGAGCAAGGAGAACAAAAAACAGAGAAGATAGAAAAAAATAATAAAATAGTAGAAAACATCAAAATATATGCCACCAAATCAGAAATTATATTAAATATAATTAGTCTAAAAGCAACAGTTGAAGACAGACCATACCAAATTACATGTTATCTGCATGAAACCCCTTTTAAATATTGACAGATTTCAGTAAAAAAAGTAAGATGATTTTTTAAAATATCATTCAAATACTAATAAAAGGAAAGCTGAGTACTTACATTAATATTAGAAAATTAGACTTCACAACAAGAAATATCACTAGGAATAAAAAAGGACATTACATAATTATGAAAACATTAGTTCAGATATAAATGGTTATAATAATGAATGTTTATGAACCTAATAATAATAAAGCCTCAAAATACACAAACAAACACATAACTGAGAGAAGAAATCGATAAATACACAAGTTTAGTGGGAGACTTCAACAGTCTTGTTTTAGTACTCTAGTAGGCAGAAAATGAATAAGGATAGAGAGGAAGATTTTAAACCTAAATGCCTTATGTAATTGACATTTCTAGAAGACTCCACCCAACCACAGAAGCACACACGTTCTTTTCAAGTGTACTTGGAACATTCATCAACAAAGGCCACATCCCAGACATAAAATGTTTATTAAAAGTTTAAAATTAACTGATAAATTCACCATAAAATAATTGAACTAGATATTAGTGATAGAAAGGTATCTATAAAAGTCCCAAATAATTTAACATTAGACCATGTAGTACTAAATAGTGGATTCAAGGAAGTCACAAGAGAAATTAGACAATATTCCAAACTAAATGAAAAGCAAACATAGCAAATCAAAAATGTGTGGAATGCAGCCAATTCAGTGCTTAAAGTAAACTTTATGGTATTACATACTTACATTAGAAAAGAACGATCTCTAATCAATTATCTAAATTTCCATTTTGAGAAACCAGAAGAAGGAAAGGAAATTAAACCCAAATCAATAGAAGTAAGAAATAATAAAGACAAGAGCAGAAAAACAATAGAAAACATCAATGAAACAAAAAGAAGATTAATACAGTTGATAATCCTCTAGCCAGACTGGCCCAAAAATACGAGTTTAAGAATAAAATAGGGAATACCATGACAAACACTATAAATAGTGAAAGGATAATAGGAAAACGTTATGGACTATTTCATGGTAACAAGTTATATAATTTAAATAGTATGTTTCAATTCCTTGAAAGACCCAGTATTCGCTCAGAAAGAGAGAAAAAATGAGGAAGAGTGAGGGGGATAGAAAGTTTGAATAGTTTTGTGTCTATTTAAGGAATTGAATTCATGGATGAAGTCTTCCGAAAAAGAAAATTCCTGGCCCAGATGGCTTTATCTGTGAATTCTACAAAATGTTCAAGGAAGGTTATACCAATCCCACACAAATTCATTTTGTGAGACTGCTATTGTATTGATGTCAAAATAAAAAAAAATATTGTAAGAAAAAGAGCTACAAATTAAACCCCTCATGAGTTTAGGGTAAAAATCATCAATAAATAATAGCAAATAGAATCCTGCAATATAAGAAAATATAATATATCAAGAGCAATTAGGGACTATGCTGAGAATGTAAAGCTAATTCAGCATTTCATAATCTATCAAACATCACATCAACAGACTAAAGAAGAAAAGTGTATGAACATCTCAATAGATCCATTTAAAATATCTGACAAAATTCCACATCCACTTAAAAACTCTGAGCAAAAGAGGAAGAGAAAGGAACTTCCTTGACATTACAAAGAACATCTACAATGAAATACAGAGCTAAGATAAAAATTAACAATGAATGACAGAATGCCTTCTCCCCCAAATTGGAAATAAAGCAAATGTATTCGATTTATACAAATATTTACTGTGGCTTTATTCATAATCATCAAAAAATGGAAACAACCCAAGTGTACTTAATCTTAATCTAGTGAATAGTTAAGCTAACTGTAAGACATCCATGTAATGGAATACTACTCAACAATTAAAAGTAACAAGTTATTAGTACACACAACAGCTTAGATGCATTGCAAAAGCATTTTTCTACGTGAAATAAGCAAGCTCAAAAGGACACATATAAATGCATATTTATGCAGACATATGTATGTTATTTTCATAAGTATAATATGTATGTTTTTTCATAAACGTTCTTAGTTATCAAAAGTCTAAGGACAGGAAGCAGATAAGGGTGGCCATGGGATTGGTGTGATGGGAGGGTGACTGCAAATTTGCCACACGAGGGAATTTGAGGGGCTAATGGAACTGCTCTGTATTGTGATTATAGTGGTGATTACATGACAGTATGCATTTGTCAAACTGTATGCCAGAGACTTCTGTCAGAAGACGCGGTGTAAAAAAGTCAGCTATGCGTGAAATGCAATGGGGAGCTTCACAAATGTAAGTGTGAGGGTTAGAAATAGTGGATGGTGGTTGAAGACACTTTGTCTCCAAGGAGAGCTACATAAGGCTTTCAGGAACTAGAGACTGCTTTCTGATTTGGTTGATATGTGATAAGTGTGCATAAACATGGGTTTTCTTTTAAATGAAAACTTAAGGAATAAATCTCCAGGGTTTTTCTTTGGATTGTTGTCAACTTTCAAATATCTGCACCTATTCTGCCACATGTTAGGTAAAAGTTACTTAGAAATAAATGCGACAATGCATCTGTCCACAAACATTGTGGAGTTGACATCCACAAAGGGCTATTTTAAAGAGTCTTTAAAAATGTTATTGGGGGAAAAAAGGGCAAGCATGGAAGAGCTTTATGGTAAACAAATAAATACATTGGATTTTTAAACAAGGGTTTCCTGAGATTCTTTAAATTGTAAATATCCATTTTGAGTCTCCAAGAAAGATATATATTATGGTGTTTTCCTAAATTACATAACTACAGCCAAGAAATTTTTATTAGGCATCTCTTAGGACTACAGTTAGAAAAGGTCTTGAGAAAAGTTTGTGTAATATAACACAAGATGTCTAGACTGTCATAATTATGGAAACAGTAATACAGCATTTTCTAAGCTCTGAAAGACAATAACAAAGAAGTTATTGGAATAACGTAGGCTTAGCTATACAAACGAATCAAGCAAGGGGCCAGCCCAGAGGCTGTGTGGTTAAATGCGCACGTTCCGCTTGGGCGGCCCAGGGTTCTCCAGTCTGGATCCCAGGTGTGGAGATGGCACCGCTTGGCAAGCCATGCTGCGGAAGGCGTCCCACAAATACAGTAGAGGAAGATGGGCACAGATGTTAGCTCAGGGCCAGGGTTCCTCAGTGTAAAGAGGAGGATTGGCAGCAGATGTTAGCTCAGGGCTAACCTATCTCAAAAAAGAATCAAGCAGATCTGTAAA
This sequence comes from Equus asinus, assembly GCF_041296235.1. Taxonomy (NCBI): domain Eukaryota; kingdom Metazoa; phylum Chordata; class Mammalia; order Perissodactyla; family Equidae; genus Equus; species Equus asinus. The sequence continues at coordinate 5,410,345 of NC_091797.1, read as the reverse complement.
CTGAGCTATATGAACTTCCCCTAAATTATCAGTATTTTAATGATAGAACCAATGAGATAATCTGTGTTCTCCAGCACCATATCTAGCACCTTGTAGAAACACAACAAATAATGGTTTTCCCTGAATTGTGCTTCTTTTTGCCCCTCCTTATTTGAAGATGAAGCTACATGTTCAAAATTAAGAGTATCAAACTGCTCCTCCTGTCTGAGATATCCAAGTGAATTCCTGTTGAAGCATTTGAGAGAACACCTGTATTTGTGCATATCAGTGTGCAAAGTGTGTGTGTGTGTGTGTGTGTGTGTGTGTGTGTGTGTGTGCGTGGTATGGAAATGTCTATACATATATCTGGAAGAAAAACTAAATGTTTAAACTTTAGATTCCTCAATAAGAAAATCCATTGCCCATAAAATTTCATACCATAATCAGAGATTTTAGAATTACTGATTCAAACATTTTTAGCAGACTGAAAGAAATACACCAGCAAAACAACTTTTTACTGCCCTTAAGAGTGCATGTCTGTGTATTTTGCTATGATTGTTGATAGATGCTAACAAATATTTTCATTCCACATGCTTGATAGGCCAAGACATGTGGGCAGTTTCTTTTACGGTAACAGGAGCAGAGCACATCTTCTAACACATACAAGATATTCTCACAAGAAAATCGCTTTGCTTTTTTTTCGCCGTTCTAACGGTCGTCTAGTATTGTAAACTAATAAGGACTTCTCCCCGCACTCTGAATGCGGATGAGGAGTCCAGTTCTGGAACTGTTCCAGTTATTCAGGCCACATCTGGGAGGTCTGCTATGTTTGCAGCCACCTGAGAGCTCCTGATTCAGAGCCCTTCATGGGAATTTAGCCAGACCTTTTGGAGTTGCTGATTACACCAAGAAACTATTTTTTTCCAGCCGAAGACTATGAAGACCTCTCAGAATGTATTTTAATCAAAGAAATAATACCAAAAATAAGCACAGATCTGAAAAAGAGTGAATTTTAATGATTCATTAAAATTTGAGGTGAGCTTGGCTGATTCCATAAGCAGTTTTCCTCTGTCTATATACGATCTTTGCTGTGAGACAAGAACATATAGTGATAGATTTAATGTGGGCCTCAGAGTCATCATTGACAATTATCTTAGGCATCCTGATGATGGTTAAGCCCTTGTCATTGCACTCTGCCCTTTCTACTATCTGCTTAAATTTTCACTCTCTCACTTTCTTTACAATTTCTATACTTAGGTAATGACAATAGATGCTGATTTTTTTTAATTTAAACTTCTTTTGTATTACACTTTAACCCACCAGAAACCTTATGTCTGCCCCTTGTTCCCTTATTGGTATCTGTCTTATCCTGGAATCTGTCCTTCTTGAAGTTATCTCCTTAAACTCTAGCCTTTGAAAGTTGTATATTTCACCATTTTCCTCAAAATATCTACTCAAAACACCCATCCTACATCTTCCCTTCTTCTTTCCTTCCTTTCTCCCTTACTTTTCCATTCATTTCAATTCATCAAGACCAGAAAGTTGAAGGAAGGCACTAGATTTCTTCAAGAAATACTAAAATTGAATAATATTAATGCCATTCAGAAAAGCCTTTGTTAGGGTGGTAGTTCTAAGAAACCCATTGCCCTGCTTTGTTAAAGCTTACAGATAAAATTTTGTTTAAAACAATGCACAATTAAAAACAGGACTAATGTGGGGCTGGCTCAATGGCATAGTGATTAAGTTTGGGTGCTTTGCTTTGGCTGCCTGGGATTCAAAGGTCTGGATCCTGGGCACAGACCTAGCACTCCTGGGCAAGCCACGCTGTGGAGGCGTCCCACCTAAAACAGAGGGAGATTGGCACAGATGTTAGCTCAGCAACAATCATCCTCAAGCAAAAAGAGGAGGATTGACAACAGATGTTAGCTCAGGGCCAATCTTTCTCACACAAAACAAACAATCAAAAAAACAAACCAACCAGAGGTATCGTGCTTTTATAGAAGTGCTTAACAAGTTATTTTTAGCTTTATGAAAGTAAAACTCTGCAAAGAGTTTTAAAAATCCATGAGGTGTTCCTACTTGGCATATTTTGCCTTTGGACCAATGTTTAGATAACAAATTTTAAAATTGCATAGTTAGCTATTTCCCTAGTGCCCATGGACCACTTCTGAGGATGAAGATGTTCCAGGTAAATCTGGCATCCAGTGCTTTTCACAACCTCTCTACGGCAGTTCTTCTTTTATGCTATGGTATGATTTTAGTTGTGTTTTTAGGATTAGGTCTGGTTTTAAATATGGAAAATTTCATTTTGGAATGTACGCTTTAGGGTATCTTTGAACAAATTTAAACATTCAATATGATTTAAATTCCTCAATGTTTTTTCCTACGTTAAAATGTGTTTATATTTGGAGTCAAGAATTTTTATTCTTCTATAATTGTGATCCATTTTCTGTAGTAAAAATTCATTATTTTGTTTAGTTTTCTTTCTTCAATTGGTAATGAAGCAAATTAAGAATCCCAATACATTAACATTTGGTGTTATTATGTTCCTAAATAATACTCTTCTCCACAATATTTAACATATAACAAGATACAAACTCAGTTACATTTTTGCCATATCAATATGTAAAATTATTTGGCTCCCGAAAATGCAATACAAAAGATAACCAGAAGAAATAAATTCTAGTGTATGCCAGATAAACAATTTTAAGAAATCAACACATGCACACACACAAATACAAATACCACTATCCTACATGCACTGATATAACAAAATGTATCCTCCTTTCTATAGAGCCACAAGATATAAAACCGGTTAAAAATAAAGAAATTTTTTATTTTTTAATGAATTTACCATTAGGCAGACCAAAAACATAGTTTCATAAAACACAAAAAATTTTTCAGGAAATTAGAGTATATTTCTTGTATTTGTGTTGGTGCCGTGAGTACTGGCAGCTTTATTGAGAATATCTGGAGAAAAGGGGATGCATTTGTCCTCATAGCTTGCATGATGCAAGGAATGTGGAATAATAAAACAGTGTAATTCCTTCTCTGACAAATGGTAAGTGATATATTACAGGACTAGCTTAGCGAAATTGTTGATGTATTTGAAGGGTTCCTTTACTAATGATCCTGTCGAGGTTTCATTTGCCTTTTCCATGCTGCCGACTTCTGGCTTTCCCTGCTTTCATTCAGACTCATCACCACTGAGGATCCCCCATGTGCAGCAGGCCTGGGGCGCATCCATTTGTAGTCTTGTTTCCTTTTCTGCACTTGTTATGGTGCATACTGTGGTAGGGAGTATGTGAGAATCTGAATTGTTTGGGCTAGGCTGTACTTTCAAATCTGTCACTAATAACTATGTGATTTGGGGCAAGTCAGGACATCATTCTAGACTAGGATTTCCTATTTTGTAAAATTTAAAACGTTGTAAAATGACATTTTTGGTCTTTGAATTCTGTGTTTTAGCTCCAAATAGTAGAGGACCAATGGACCCTCTTGCTCTCTTGCAGTAGTCGTCTCAGTTTTTAACTTGTTAAGACTCCATTGTCAAGCTTTAAGCCTTTGCTTTCCTTGGTTTTAATTTTTGTCCCACATCACAATTTCTGGAGGCTGCTTTACTCCATTCTAACTGAATAAATCAGTCTTGTTCTCAAGATGAATTTTAAAAGTACTACACTATATATGTATTTATGATTAGCCAACCTCTATTGCAAAGTCAATTTTCATTGATTGGAATAAAATCATTAGCCTCCAATTTCACAACGATCAAATATACGTTAGTCTAGTATATTCCATAGGTATATAAATCATTTTAATCCACAGCAGATACTCATTTGACCTAGGTTGAAATTTCCATAGAATTTTGCTCATTGGCCCCAGGTTGAAGTTTCTCTATGTATTATCTCTTACAATCTAATGAAAGTATAATGTGCAGTTTTACAGCATAGGGAGTTATTGTAATATTTATGTATAACCACTAATGAATACATGGACATATTATCTATATAAGCATAAATATATTTATCTTGATAAAATATTGTTGATGATGAAATCATACTTAATAGAGCTTAGTATTTGATACCAAGATACTATTTTTCTCCAAATTTTCATGGCGATTGTATGTACAAATTGAGAAGCATAGAGATGTGGACATACTGATCTTTCCAGGTCCCTCAAGCAATTCTGCCCTATTTGCCAATTTATTAGAAATACGAGAGCAACAGCCATGTGCCAGGATAGGTGTTCTATATCTAAGGAATTTGAATAACGCACATGAGAGAAAGAAAAGACCTAACTCCTTGTTTAGACTATTTCTCAGTAAGAGCAAAATCACTGGCCACAGCTAGCCTTTGACTGATGGATATGGAGATATTTTTTTTTCTGCCTTGACTGATAGGGTTGCTGGTCCTTCTACGGACCAGTATCTGATAATCAGGGAGACAGACTCTTGAGAAACAGACAGAGTAAATTTATCAGCATCATTTACTTTGACTGCTGGACCATTTTTAAGTTCAACATTTCAGTGAATTCAGCTTCCACCATTTTCAGCATAGAAAATGAAAAGACTAAAAGCGTTCAGAAATCTTATATAACCTGAAGTATTTCATGTAGAATTTTGTGTCAAATTGAAGAATGAACTTTGGAAGCAAGAGTTGAAACATGACACAATTTATCCAAAGATGTTTCATCACTATTAACTAGGGAAACCTCTATAGTTAGACATATCCTAGATATATTCATGATGATCAAAACACAGAACCACAAATTGTGATTATTATTGGTTAGTTTGTCCTTTTCTTCGAAGCAGCTAATTATGTTCTGGTCAAACTAATGCAGATATTAATTTTATAGGTGACCCCATTTGTTCAATGGAGACATTATGATTCATACTAAATAAGAAGCAGTAAGCATTGAGTAAATCTAGCTCTTAGAGTTGGCGATGGACATCCAAAATTCCTTCATATTGATCATAGATATCAAAGTGAAAAAGAAAGAAAGAGGACTTTGGAAAAATGAAGTAGGATCCATATTCAAGACTTACTCTAGAAGTCACTGCTAGAAGTATGCATACTCATATGAATTCACAAGGGTAGACTGATACATAAGAGAATATTTACCAAATTTAATGCTCTTATATGTTCCTATCTAAGGAAGATCATTGTTCTTAACGATGATAGCTAAATACATACAAAAATACATCAGGTTGAAGAAGGCTGTGCTTGAGAAGCTGTATTATTTCTCGACTATGTAAGGATATGTGCCCATAGGTATGTATGTATACCCTGTTTCCTTACAATGCTTATTTTACTGATTTTGTGGCGGTCAAAGGAAGATGTAGAATATGCGTGAACATGAAGGGCATTCTACTGAGGCTGTGTTAGGCGATAGAATAAGAGGAAATTCAAAGACGACAGCCATGCAAAACATCTGGCATCCTGTCACCTGAATATTTTTATAACTAAACTGCTACATGTGCTTTTGTGGGACGGTGCCAGATGGACACTGCAATTATACACTATGCTGAATTACAGCTCTCGTTGGAGGACATTTGCATGCTTCCACTACATCATCAATACGCACAGGATAAGAAAAGGCCACAGAAAAGATGCTAAAATGAATGTTGAAAAAACCCTAACTGGCTCAATTTTAGTTTTTCTATGATTATTGATTGCTTTACACATTAATGGAAAATTACAAGGTTGTCAAAATATTTGCTTATTTATTTGTTAATACTGTTAATACCTCTCTGAAAATAGCAATTTGATTCCCCACTGATTTCCTTTTTCACTGGTGGAATGACTTTGAATTCGGGCACAGAAATATCATGTAAAAATGAAGTCCTTTCACAAAGTTTTTAACATACTCATTCCCTTGGATTTCTTATTAACTGGAGAAATCGATGCCTGTATTACAGTGAAGATACCAGTCTTGTAAACACAATAGCTCACCTCCCGCCTGGCAGCGTCAGTCTCCTTCTCAGGGCATATGTGTCTACAGCCTCTTCTCAGCAGTTCTCAAACACCAGCGACAGCATCCAGGTGCTTTGGGAACTTTTTACGATATTTAGTACAAATAACCTGCACCAATTTTTTTTTAACAATCTAGTTGGAAAATATAACCCTTAACAGCATCTAGAAAGTAATTAATGATTTAAATTTAATTATTGAATATATGCAGATATTTATCAAGTAAAAGAAGACTGTTATTGGGTGAGAGCCTTATTTTGGGCCTAGTATTTTAAATACATTATGCAATTTAATCTTTATAAAGATGTTTAAGGAAGGTAACATTATTCCACCTTCACCCTAGGGAAACTCAGCAACGAGGAAGAAAATTTGAACAGGGGTCATCATTTTAAAAGTGGCAGAGCCAGATGTAGAGTTAACTCTGATTAGCAAGGAGATCCATGAACTTTTCACAATGCCACACTGATACACATGTAATTAACCACGGTAACATGGTTCATTGAGGTAAATTATTGCTTGTGGGAATGAGGTTTTCCATCCTTAGCTGATAATTGCATCAATCAGCCCAGTGTTTGGCAAAGAAGCTCTCAAGTCGAGAATTTGGGACCAAAGTTGAACTATGCAATTATGGTCTGTAATCCAGAATGAACAAACAGCAAATGAATTCCAGAAGTTTTCTCCCTTAATTATTTCACCTTTATGTAAACATTTAGAGTGCTACTATGTTGGCTTTGTTAATGCATCTTTTGTGATGAAAATCCCAGGGCTGTGATTTTTCAGAGTGGGATGAGAAAGGTGTGGAATAGTCAATATCTCAACATTTTCAGCAGAAAAAAATTTTCAGGGACTACTTCCACTTGCAAAGATATTTTGTAATGGTTTGATTTCCATTATGTCATCTACTCTAAAAGTGTGAGAAAATCTAATGTTACTAAATATAGATTTTGTTGGTTGCTGGGTTGATTAAAAAAAGGAAGAAAAAATGAGAGTCAGCAAAAAGGAAGATATATTCTATTTTAGTCACCCACAGTTTTCCTCTTTCATATATTTGCTAAAATATGTCTAATGTACTTTCCCATAAACATGTAGCACATCCAAGCATCAATTAAAAAAGCATTGATTATTCTGAGAAATGCAGTCCATCATTTCCGAAGACTGTGATCCATTTTAATGCAAAAATCCCCTCTGGCTATTCTAATGAGCTTTGGATGTAAGTAAAGATATGTGGGCAAGTTGCTCCAACTTCATCAACACTCTGATAAGGCAATCCTTGTGCAAAAGCAGTCTAGGATACACTGTAACCCAATAACTTGCAATAGCCTGGACAAGGCAGCACTTCAGTGCTATACAATTTCTTCTTTCTCCTGGGTGAACCACACTAGGGCAGCTGCAGCCTTGTTCCTTGGTTGACTTCTCTTCAGGTTATCCACAGCTGGATGGGAGAGATTAAAACCCAGTCTGAACAAGCTTGAAGAACAAAACGTACTTATAGCACCAAGAACATTCCATGATGTGGTGCCTAAAGGATCATGCTAAAGCACGTGGGGTAGACTCTTGAGCTCTCTGTCCTTTGAACAATATCTCACAAATTTTTTTGGTTGTCATTTTAACATAAGCCATTCTTTCCAGGAAAAGTGCTGAAGAAAATAATCTCATTATGTTTTTGTTATCTATTTGGAAGTTGCAGTTAGCCCCAAATAAATAAAATATGTTTTAAATACATGTAATCAAAATCACATTGAAATATACTTCACAATTATGAAGAACACGTTTCTAAATAATTCAAACCTCGCATTGCAAACCAAGAAACAACAAAATCATTTCTCCATCCGGAAAAATGTTTTAAAGATTTAGTAACTGTTGTAAATCACTGAAATAAAGGTAAAATATATTCCATAATTTCTTCTAACCAAGGGAACACCCTCCTGCCCCTGCAATTAAAACGAGAAACTTATTATAAATATAAAAGAAGATTTAAACCCAAAGAGCCATTAATCCTTTTGCCAAGATTGCCACCATAAGTCAATCACTGGGGTGAACAGTGTTCTAAAGTTCATTGCTAAGACCATCAAAATTTATAAAGGATTTATTTTTTTGTTTCTGTTTTTGTGTTTTGTTTTGTTTTAGTTTTTGCTGCTTATCCTCTCCAGGAAAAAAAAAAAAACCTATTCAAAATTCGCAAATTTCTATATTAGTTGAGAAAATTGTGACCATGTTCACATTTCTCTCTAATGGTTCTATACAGCTGTCCTGGTATATTTTTTGATCAAATTATCCTTTGGCAAAAAGGAAAAAATTATTCTTTTTGCACTAAAAAACTGAAAAAAATACCATGATGTTAGATATACAGGATAAGGAACAGGTATTTAAATACTTAACAAGTATTGTTAAAACGTAAATATGTCAGTGGTTATCACAAGTAATCTACCATGCTTATATTAAATTAAATCAGATCTCAATACAAGTATTTTATTTAATAAATCAGATGAACAGAAAAATGAAAATTAATACACTTTTTAAGAGATTTAACTTAAACTTGAGAAATGTTGATTAGCTTTGTAAAAGTAAATTAACTCCTATTTATATGTCATATATTGAGTCATAAAATAATCTACCTGCTTAATAGGTACAAATAAGTCCCCAGCATATAAATGATGGTTTCTACTCTACTTGAAATTAATTTGTTATATACAAAACTGCAGTGAGTACAAAATGATAGAAGATTAAGAGTACATTCTAAAGGCCGTGTGTGTGGTAAATGCTACTAGATTCCTTGAGAGAGCAAGGTCCCTTTGGGAGGGAATGGATAGAGACAATTTTATGGAGGCGGAGGGACTTACAGGGGTGGAACAATCCCAGCAGAGAAACTGACTATACAAATTGAGTTAAGATCCATGGAGATTCACTTTTTATCTGGTAGTCAAGAGCGAACTCTTTCCAATTTTAACTTGGCAATAAAAAGTTCGGAGTTTCCAGAGTCCAGGATCTAATTTCATGGTATTCTGTTTTTGGAGTCCTGAATAAACCTCATCATCCAAATGAAATGGAAGGGAGATTTGAGATCCAGCTCCCTGAGTTTGTCTTTGAATAGCCTTGAGTAAATCAAATTCAGAGGTTTTGCCCCGCAGATATTCTGAAATTTGCTGGTAAAGCTAGAAGTTGTAAGATCGATGTTTGAACGGAATAGGGGGAAAAATGAAGGCAGAGAAGGATGAAATTAACTTCCTTAGTAACTAGCATCAAAATTCATATCTTCTCTCCCCAGCTTTGCTTCTTTAAACAACCATCTCCTTGTCATTGTTTAAATCTTGATAGACTCTTTTTGACTCTGGGCAAAGGACATCTTATTTCCAACAATTTGTATCTTAAAATAGGCTGCTTCTGCTTCTTGACATCATACAGCCTGGGAGTGCCATGGCAGGTGTTCCCTGTTCTTGTTGTCAATGTTTATCTTTATTTTATGTAGAAACCAGGGAAATCTTTCACTGCAATCCTTTTGCCAGTACCTTTCATTGATTTTAATTCCTTACGTGAATTTTTAATACAGCCTGGATATTTCTAAATGTTTTTTTCTCCTTTCCTTCTTTCAGTAAAATCAAGGTCATAATAAAGAAGTCTGTAATCAACTTGGTTCATACATAAGTAGCAGCAGTGTGAGAAATTATTCTCATTTGATTATTTTTATCCCTAAGTCCAAATGACAATTCACGGCATGTTCTGTGAAGGTTAAAAACTGAAATAAATATGAAGGGAAAATTCATATTCTGTATTCACATCTTTTACTCTGTTTATTGGTTCAATGACTATTTTCTTCCTGAGATGTAGAGTGCTAAGAGGACAGATATCATGCCTGCTGTATTTAATACTCTATATCAAGCATCTGGCATTATACCAACCTTTTTTGTAGGCACTCAGTCTTTGTTGAATTGCAGAAATAAGACTCATTCCAAGAGATAGTAATTAAAGAACAATGCTCACTGAGTAACTATGAGCCTTCATTTGCATCCCAGTTGGAAAAAAAAAAGACGTGACAGTAACATCACTGAGTTTATCAGAATATTACGTATTCATGCATCTCTTAGGGAGACTCTCTGGATTTGATAATTATAGTCATAGAAGTGGGTCCCTACACTTTCCATTCTTTGCCTCATCTCTGTCTAAACATCCATGGGACACTCAAAAATACTGCCGTGTTCAGTAAGTGAGCACTTCCATTGTCTGTGCTCTGGCTGCTATTTTTTCTTATTTATTATTTTTCCAAAACTCTCTCAGGCAAAGTCATCTAGCATATTTGATCAGTTGAGTGCATAATTCCAGTTTACTGTGAATGGAAGGTTTCTTTATAAGAACTATTTACAGTGGTAATTTGCCTCTCAGTTCAACTTTTTATATAGCTTCTTTTTTTTTTTTTTTTTTTGAGGAAGATTAGCCTTGGGCTAACATCTGCCTCTAATCCTCCTCTTTTTGCTGAGGAATACTGGCCCTGAGCTACATCTGTGCCCATCTTCCTCTACTTTATATGTGGGACCCCTGCTACAGCATGGCTTGACAAACGGTGCATAGGTCCACACCTGGGATCTGAACTGGTGAACCCAGGGCTGCTGAAGCAGATCTTGCAAACTTAACCGCTGCACTTCTGGGCTGGCCTTCAGTTCAATGTTTTTTAACAGCCTCAAAAGTTTTGAAAAATCTTTATAAAATAGGAATCATTATTCTTTACTTCCTTTCTCATTGTCCATTCCTGAACTTGATCTTGGGTCTTATGAATTTTTAAAATATTTTATGGTACATAACTTGTATTTTTTATTGGATTTAGTACCCTGGGTTATAACGAGGATAATGTATAATTTTATTGTCCAAAATGGGATACTTTCAAGGATGAAATGAGTTACTTGTAATAATTAGGCAGGGAAAATAGATATAAATCAGTAGTATCCCAGGCAAAATTATAGTCTAAATTATATTAATATAATAATTAATAATTTGCCATAATCTAGTTTGTGATTTTCTCTGTCTTCAAGAAATTCCAAATTTACCCAATCCCATTTCCTGTTTTACTTTGGTCTAGGATACAAGCAAATACTGGGTATTTATTTCACTTTGTTGCAATAAACATTTGTTAGCCCTTACACCACATATGAGAATGTACTGTGGGAGCAACATTACACCTTTAACATCATTTCTGTGCATAGGGAGATACAAAGAAAAATGAGATGTAGTTCTCTACAAAAAGCCATTTAAAATAGACAAACTTGTACAAAAGTAGCATCAATATGAGATTGTGTTGAGTATAAGCAGATGAACAAAGTGCTGAGGAGAGAGACTTGATTATGTTTTTAACAAGAAAAATGTTTAAATTGGACATTGAAGAATGGGTAAGATTCTAACGGAATAAAACATATGTAATATCAGTCATACTCTAATGAAGAAACAGGAAAGTCAATTCATTGAAATGATTATCCTTGATAAAAGAGCTGTTCAACCAACCTGGACAGTGAAGCGACCTTGAGATTAGCAGCAACAAGAAGCCACTGCCATCTCTAGGCTGAAGAAACTGAAACTAGGCAGGCAGGCTGGGGTACCAGAGCCCAGGGCGGCCAAGGTCATCCTAGAAGCAATGTGCAACTTTGGGTCAGGCAAACAGGAAGGAGTGGAATTCTCTGGCTTCTTCCTTTCTCCGGCTATCCTGCTCCCATGCCAGAGCCTTCACTGGTTCAACTCATCCATAAGCCAGCTGTTATAGGAGCCTGAAGGAGAGAGCTTTCTTGAATGCCACTAAGAACAACACAGCAGAGAGGCCAGAACAAAAGAGAAAAGGGATTTTATTCAAGATTAAAGGGCAGGACAAAAAAAAAGGGCAGGTGCTTCCTCTTATCCAACAAGAAGGCATGATTGATAGTGTCCATCCACTGTTACTCTGCCCATCAACCCCTCTACATTTTTGATAGCGCTTCTCTTCATGCCTTTTATTTTGTTGAGAACTACTTCTCACCAAACCCATGTGGGTTCACTGGGAATATCAATCACAGTAAACCTCTCCTTGACCTCTGATAACGGTGGATCCTATGCTCTGGGAAAACTGTGATGTATTCCTGAGATGCTCCTGTGTGAAATTTCAAAGTTGTTGTGGGTTTCTTTTTTTTCACTTTAGATCAAAAGTTGCAAAAACAAGACTACAGAACTACAGACAGCGGTGTTTCTTGCCAGGAAATAATAGTAAGAACTTTTGAAGAAGACAAAGGCAGCCATCCTCTCAAATCTCCATAAGCCACCACTCACACATCCACATTAATTCTATGCTAAATAAATATACAACAATTTAAGGGAAAACTGTTCTTACGAGTCAAACACAGCATCAATCCTTTGACTCTATCATCCTGAGCAGATGGTCTACCCCAAAATGACCCAAAACAGAAATTCATAAAATGGGAAGATAATATTGGAAATAAAAAAACCTGGAAATTGATAAATATTATACTATTTATCTGTTACTTTATTTTACCTAAGTCCTAGCATGATTTAACAGGAAGACATTAGCTTATAGGCTCTGTGTCACTTATCTATTTTTATCAGTAATAAAAGGGAGATGGAAATTAATGTAATATAATCTCTATCATCAATGAGAGTAGAATGTAGTTGAGCAGATGAGGACAAAGAAACAAGAAGGCAAATGTGTGAGATGATGGATGTATTAATTAACTCAATGGGAGGAATCCTTTCACAATGTATATTATAGCAAATCGTCGTGTTGTATACTTTAAATATTAATGAAATATTTAAATCAGATTTAGGAAACAGTTTGACCCCAATGGCTGAAACAGAAAATTCTGCTAATGATCCTTTTTCTTTTTTTCCCCCCAGGAATTGTATAAAGAATTGCAAGAAGGTAAATTTTAAAATATAGCTGCAGGCTTGATCTTCAACATCCTTAAAATCAGACTTCACAGTGATGATCCACTGTAGATAGTGACCTATGACACACACACACAGGAATACTCTATAGTCCACGTGTAAAGATAATAATCATAATGATGGGGATACATTTCCAACATTGAATTACCAAAAAAATGAGTTAATGAGACCACTGGTGTTTTTTTTTTTAACTAAAATATGCTTTATTTCATTGAAGTTTGAGATACATTAAAAAGGCACATATTTACTAATCAGTTGGGTAAGTTTTAACAATTGCGTATCCCCATGTACCATCACTCAGAATGAGAGAGGTCATTTCCATATTCCCAGTTACTTCTTACTCCTTCCAGCTGATCCTTCTCGACTCTACAAAAGGCAAACATTTTCCTACTCCTAACGCTATGGATGAGTTTCGCTTGTTCTTAGATTTAACATCTCTGATACACTGCCTGGCATTTTTTTGTCTAAGTTCTTTTGTTTAACATATTATATTTGAAATTAGCCATGTGGTATCAGTAGTTTACCCATTTTAATAACGGAGTGGTATTCCGTTTTGTGACTAAAACAGAATTTGCTCATCATTCTCCTGTTAATGAAAATTAAGGTTGTTTCCAGTCTGGTGCTTTTATAAATAAGACTGCCGTAAATATTATTTTCCAAGTTGTTTCACGGACATATTTTTTTCATTCCTTTGTGCAAATACCAAGGAATCATTGACTATATATGTATATCCTTATAAGAAACTGCCAGTTATCCACAATAGTTATGGAATTAAATATACCGTGAAGCAAATTATGCACATACAGTTGTTCCGTATTCTGGGCCGTATTTTGTATGTCCATTTTTTTATTTAGCCATTTTAGTGGGTGAGAAAAGCCATCTCATTGTGATTTTAATTTGCATTTTCTTGATCAAGTGAATAATCAAACACTTCTTTAGGTACTTGGGGCCTCTCATATAACTTGGGTGAAGTGCCTGTTCAAATCTTCTTCCCAGTTTTAACTGAGAGTTTGTTTCTTGTCTTCTTATGGAGTTGTAAGAATTCCTCCTATCTTGTGGATAAAAGTCTTTTTCAGATGCATTTACTCAAGAAAATATTCCAATGCGAAGCTTGCCCATTCAATTTTCTAGCGATGCCATTTAACGAGAAAGTTTTTATTTTAATGAAATCTAACTAATTTTCTCTTTTAAGTTAGTACTTTTTGTGTTTTATCTAAGGAATTTTTGCCTAACCAAAGGCTACACATAGATTATCTTGTTTATTCTATGAATATTTTGTAGTTTGTACATTTAGGACTATAATCTATCTTAAATTAATTTTTGTGTAGAGAGGAAGGCAAAGCATCTGCGTTCTATTTATTTATTTTGTTGATAGAGATAACCAGTTCTTCCAGCACTGACTGTAAAAACTACTTTATTTTCCTTATTAAACTGACTTGGCACTTTGCTAAAATATTGACGGACTGTAATCTTTAGTTCTAGTTTTTGATTTGATTCTGTTGTTCAATCATCTGGTCTATTCTTACACAAATAATAAACTTCCTTAATTGTTATAATTTTAGAGGAAATTTTTAAGTAAAGTAAGACCTTTTTTCTTTTTGGTTTTATTTGTGACTGAATTTCTTTTTTTATTGAAGCATATTTGAAATACAATGTTATATTACTTTCAGATGTACAACATAGTGACTTGACATTTATATGCATCACAAAATGATAATCATGATAAGTGCAGTAAACATCTGTCACCATGAAAAGTTATTACAATATTATTGAGTTTACTCCCTATGCCGTCCATTACTTGCCCAGACTGACTGACTTTATAACTGGAAGTTCGTGCCTCTTAATCTCCTTCAGCTGTTTTGCCCATCCCTCATGCCCCTCCTCTCTGGTGACCACCAGTTTGTTCTTTGTATCTATGAAATTGTTTCTGTTTTGTTTTGTTTGTTCATTTATTTTGTTTTTCAGATTCCATATATACGTGAAATCATATGGTATTTGTCTTTCTCTAACTTATTTCACTTATCATAATACCCGCTAGGCCCATCCATGTTGTTGCAAATGACAAGATTTCATTCTTTTTTTATCGATAAATAGTATTCCACTGTGTATATATGCCACATCTTCTTTATCCATTCATCTCTCAAAGGACACTTATGTTGCTTCTGTGTGTTGGCTATTGTAAATAATGCTGCAATGAATGTAGGAGTGTGTATATCTTTTTGAATTAGTATTTTTGTTTTCTTTGGATAAATAGCCAGAAGTGGAATTTCTGGATCATATGGTAGTTCTATTCTTAATTTTTTTCTTGTTTTTCTTTTTTTTTTTAGGATGAGTAGCCCTGAGCTAACATCTGCCACCAATCCTCCTCTTTTTGCTGAGGAAGACTGGCCCTGAGATAATATCCGAGCCCATCTTCCTCTGCTTTATATGTGGGATGCCTGACACAGCATAGCTTGACAAGCAGTCTGTAGGTTTGCACGCAGGATGCGGCCTTGTGAACCCAGGGCCACCAAAGCAGAACGTGCAAACTTAACCTCAGCACCACTGGGCTGGTCCCTCTATGCTTAATTTTTTGAGGAGTCTCCATATAGTTTTCCCTAGTGGCTGCACTAATTTACGATCCCACCAGCAGTGTACAGGGGTTCCCTTTTCTCTATGTCCTCAGCAACACTTGTTAATCTTTTTAATAATCGTCATTCTGACAGGGGTGAGGTTATATCTCATTGTGATTTTGATTTGCATTTCCCTGATGATTAGCGATATTGAACACCTTTTTATGTATCTGTTGGTCATTTGTATGCCTCCTTTGGAAAGATATCTATTCAAATCCTCTGCCCATTTTTTAATCGGATTGTTTGTTATCTTTCTATTGAGTTGTGTGAGTTCTTTGTATGTTTTGGATATTAACCTCTTATGAGATATGTCATTTGTAAATATATTTTTCCATGCAGTAGGTTGCCTTTTCATTTTGTTGATGGTTTGCTTTGCTGTGCAAAAGCCTTTTAGTTTGATGTAGTCCTACTTATTTTTGCCTTTGTTGCCTGTACCTGAGGAGATAAACTTAAAAATGTATTCCTGGGCCAGCCCTGATGGCTTAGTGATTAAAGTTCGGCGCTCTCACTGCTTTGGTGGCCAAGGTGCATTTCCCAGTCCTGGAACCACATCATCCATCTGTCAGTTGCTACGCTGTGGTGGCAGCTCACCTGGAAGAACTAGAAAGACTTACGACTAGGATATACAACCATGCACTGGGGCTTTGGGGAGGAAAAAAAGAGAGGAAGATCGGCAACAGATGTGAGCTTAGGGCAACACTTTCCCTGGAAAAAAAAATGTCAAGAGCTGACTGCCAATGTTTTCTTCTAGGAGTTTTATCATTTCAGGTCTCACATTTAAGTCCTTAATCCATTTTGAGTTTGTTTTTGTATCTCGTGTAAGAAAGTGGTCCAGTTTCATTCTTTTGCATGTAGCTGTCCCTTTTTCCCAACACCGTTTACTGAAGATTGTCTTTTCTGATTGTGTATTCTTGCCTCTTTTGTTGTAGATTAATTGACCACGTAGGCATGGGTTTATTTCCGGAATCTCTACTCCGTTCCGTTGATCTATATGCCTTTTTTTGTGCCCGTACCATACAGTTTGGATTACTATTCCCTTGTAGTATAGTGTGAAATCAGGGAGTATGATACCTCCAGATTTTTTCTCCTTTCTCAAGATTCCTTTGGCTGTTCTCAGTCTTTTGTGATTCCATAACAATTTTAGGAATATTTGTTCTAGTTCTGTGAAAAAATGCCATTGGTATTTTGATCGGGATTGCACTGAATCTGTAGATTGCTTTGGGCAGTACAGACATTTTAACAATATTAATTCTTCCAATCTGTGAGCATGGAACATCTTTCCATTTATTTGTGTCATCTTCAATTTCTCTCAGCAATGTTTTATAGTTTTCAGAGTACAGGTCTTTCACCTCCTTGGTTAAATTTATTCCTAGATATTTTATTCTTTTTGATGCAATTGTAAATGGGATTGCTTTCTTAGTTTCTCTTTCTGATTGTTTACTGTAAGGCTATAGAAATGCAACAGATTTCTATATATTGATTTTGTATCTTGCAAATTACTGCATTTGTTTATTAGTTCTAATATTGTTTTGGTGGAATCTTTAGGGTTTTCTCTTTATGATATTATGTTATCTGGAAATAGTGACAGTTTGTTTCCTTTCCAACTCAGATAACTTTTATTTTCTTTTCTGTCTGATTGCTATGGCTAGGACTTCCAATACTATGTTTCATAAAAGTGGCAAGAGTGGGCCTTCTTGTCTTTTTCTTAATCCTATGGAAAATGATTTTAGATTTTCACCATTGAATACAATGTCAGCTGTGGATTTATCATTTATGACCTTTATTATGTTGAGGTACACTCTCTCTATATCCACTTTGTTGAGAGTTTTTAATCATAAATGGATGTTGAATTTTGTCAAATGCTTTTTCTGCGTCTATTGAGATGATCATTTGGTTTTTATCCTATATTCTGTTAACGTGATGTATCACGTTGATTAAGTTACGGATGTGAAACCATCCTCACATCCCTGGGATAAATTCCACTTCATTGGGGTGTATGATCCTGTTAACTTATTGTTGAATTTAGTTTGCTAATATTTTGTTGATGATTTTTGCATCTATGTTCCAAAAGGGGATATTGGCCTGTAATTTTCTTTTTTTGTAATGTCTTTGTTTGGTTTTGGTATCAGAGTAATGAAGGCCTTGTAGAATTCTTTGGAAGTATTCCTTCCTCTTCAATTTTTTGGGATATTTTGAGAAGAATAGGTATCAATGCTTCTTTAAATATTTGATAGAATTCACCTGTGAAGCTGTCTGGTCTAAGACTTTTGTTTGCTGGGAGTTTGGGGGTTGCTGATTGAATTTCATTACCAGTAATTGATCTGTTCAGATTTTCTATTTCTTCCTGATTCAGTTTTGGAAGGTTGTATGTTTCTAGGTATTTATCCATTTCTTCTAGGTTGTCCAATTTGTTGGTGTACAATTGTTTGTAGTAGTCGCTTATGATCCTTTGTATTTCCGTGGTGTCAGTTGCAGCATCGCCTCTTTCATTTCTGATTTTATTTGGGCCCTCTCTTTTTTTCTTGATGAGTCTGGTGAAAGGTTTATAAGTTTCATTTATCTTTTCAAAAACCAGCTCCTAGCTTCAGTGATCTTTTCTATTTTATTTTTAGTCTGTTTCATTTATTTCAGCTCATCTTTATTCTTTCTTTCCTTCTATGAACTTTGAGGGTTTGCTTATTTTTCTTTTTTCTAATTCCTTAAGGGTGAAGTTAGATTATTTGAGATTTTTCTTGTTTCTTGAGGTAAGCCTATATCACTCTAAACTTCCCTCTTAGAACTGCTTTTGCTGTGTTCTGCAGACTTTGGAACATTATGTTTTCACTTTCATTTGTCTCAAGGTTTTTCTGGATTTCCTCTTTGAGTTCTTTGTTAACCCATTGGTTGTTTAGAAACATGTTGTTTAGCTTCCGCGTGCTTCTGTTTTTTCCAGTTTTCTTCTTGTAATTGATTCCTAGTTTTATACCACTGTGATCAGAAAAGGTGCCTGATATGATTTCAATCTTCTTAAATGTATTGACACTTGTTTTGCACCCTAACATGTGATCTAGCCTGAGAATGTTTCATTTGCACTTGAAAAGAATGCATATTCTACTGTTTGGGGTTGGAATGTTCTGCATATGTCTATCAAGTCCACCTGTTCTAATGTGTCATTTAACAGCAATGTTTCTTTGTTAATTTTCTGTCTGTATGATGTCGACAAAAATAATCCATAACCAATCTATAAATGAAAATTTGGGTGAGTTTATTCTGAGCTTAAATCTGAGGATTATGACCCAGCAGAGTCTTTCCACAAAGGAACAGAGCACTCCAAAGAAGTGGGGGTATACAGGGTGGTTATATACCCTCAAAGAGTATGTTTCACATATGATTGAAATGTCCCTTTTACAATAGTCACGAGGCTGCTCTGTCAGCACAGCGAGTGTTGGAAACGGCAGATAGGTCTGCTATTTCAGTGAACGCTGCGGGGTGGCAGGTGTGTTGCCTCGGGCTGGGCAGTCACAGATGAGCACTGCAATAGGTTCCCAGCCTAAAGAAAGATGCTTAATCTTTAAGGAGATGCCACATTGGGAGGGTGAGAGAAGTTGCATCTTTATCTCAAGGGCCTTTGCTCTTGCCATAGGGAATCTCTAAAGCAGATATACAATGCATGCTCAACGGCTTGGGTCAGGCCCTTTTGGAAAGACAGGGTCAGGCCGAATTAGGTTTACACAAAATGGCTTCCTCATATACTCCAATATATCCTATTACTTGCCGTTTTTATTTGTCAATGATCTATCCATTGATGTAAGTGGTGTGTTAAATTACTATTGTAGGGGTCTGGAATTGGCTGCTCCAAGATATGTCTCTTTGGCATCAGGATTATTTGAGGCTGATTGCTTTTGATAAATTGAGACAGGGAAGGAGGCTCTGAGGAATGGAACTTGCTTACCCTTTTCTTAAGAGACATTTACATTGTAAAGGAAATCTCCATCTGTAAAGATATCCCTCTCTGTACCAGGAAGAAGAAAGGAGATGACCTTGTCTCTAGAAACTCTTAATCAATGGCGAAGGCAAGGACTTAAATCTGCATTTGTTTATTGTGCTTGTCTGGTAGCCTCCTGTGACTGACTTCCCTCCCCCTCCCAACGTTGGCATTTCCTTCAGGATTAAGCGTCTTTCCTTAGGCTAGGAACTGATTGCTGCTCACCTGTGACCACCCAGCTCAAGACAACAGAATTGCCTCCTGCTACGCCCACCAAGATAGCAGACCCACTACCTGCTGTGTCCATCAAGCACTGTGCTGACAGGGCAATCTTGTGACTATTGTGGGAGGGACATTTCAATCATATGTGAAACATTCTGTTTGGGGGTATATAACCACTATGTGCACCCCACTTCTTCAGTGCCCTTTCTTCCTTTGGGAAGAGAGGGCCCAGGCCATGGTTCCTCATAAAGCTTTGTTTAATTTTCTCTTACTATTCTGTCTCATGTGAACTTAATTCGTTCTCCAGCCAGACGAACCCACATTGGATAGAGGAAAAGTCTTTCTCCCCTACACTGTCAATTTCTCCTTTTCAGTCTGTTAATATTTGCTTTAGGTGTTAGGTGCTCCTGTGCTAGATGCATAGATATTTACAAGGGTTATATCCTCTTGTTGGATTGATCCCTTTATCATTATGCAATGCCCTTCTGTGTTTCTTGTTACAGTCTTTGTTTTAAAGTCTTTTTTGTCTGGTGTGAGTATTGCTATCCCAGCTTTCTTTTCATTTCCATTTTCATGAAAATCCTTTTTCATCTCTTCATATTCATTCTGTATGTGTCTTTAGATTTGAAGTGAGTCTCTTGTAGATGTCGTGTGTATAGGCCTTATTTTTTAATCCATTCTGTCACCCTATATCTTTTGATTGGAACATTTAGTCCATTTATATTTAAGGTAATTATTGATAGATATGTACATATTGCCATTTTGGTTTTTTTCTGGCTGTTTTATAGTTCTTCTCTCTTCCTTTCTTCTTCTCT
Organism: Equus asinus; assembly: GCF_041296235.1. Taxonomy (NCBI): domain Eukaryota; kingdom Metazoa; phylum Chordata; class Mammalia; order Perissodactyla; family Equidae; genus Equus; species Equus asinus. The sequence continues at coordinate 5,389,872 of NC_091797.1, read as the reverse complement.
TGTTCTCTTTCCTTGTGATTTGATGATTTTCCTTAGTGTTATGTTTGTATTTCTTTGGCTTTAATTTTGCATATCAGTGATAGGTTTTTGCTGTGTGGTTACCATGAGGTTTATATATAACAACCTGTGCATGTATCAGTCTAATTTAAGTTGATAATCGCTGAAGTTTGAGTGCATTCTAAAAAGGCTATATTTATACTTCCCCCTCATCACGTTTTAGTTTTTGACATTATATTTTACATCTTTTTATTTTGTATATCCCTTAATTGTTAACTAATAATTATTGTAGTTATAGTTGATTTTACGACTTTTGTCTTTTAACTTTCATACTGGCTTTTAAGTGGCTTATCTACTGCCTTTGCTATATATTTGCCTTTATCTTTGATATTTCCAGCTCCATTAAGACATATTTGACATATAATATTGTGTAAGTTTAAGGTATGTGATGTGTTGATTTGATACACATATATTTCAATATCATTGCCATTGTAACATTAGCTAACGCCTCTGTCATATCACATAATCACCACTTCCTTTTTGTGGTGAGAACATTTAGGATTTACTCTCTTAGTAACTTTCAAGTACTCAATATAGTATTGTAAACTCAATCACAATGCCGTGCATTATTTCCACACAATTTATTCATCTTACAACTGGAAGTTTGTACTCTTTGACCAACAGCTCCCCAATCTACCCACTCCCAGCCCCTGGTAAGCACTATTCTAGCCTCTTTTTCTGTGATTTTGGCTTTTTTAGATCCCACACATTAGTAATATCATACGGTATTTGTCTTTCTTTGTATGACTTATTTCACTTATATAATACCCTCAAGGTCCATCCATGCTGTCACAAATGGCAGGATTCTTTTCTTTCTCATGACTGAATAACATTCGTGTGTGTGTGTGTGTGTGTATTTATATATATATCACACCTTCTTTATCCGTTAATGGGCATTTAGATGGTGTCTATATCTTGGTTATCGTGAATAATGTAGCAAAAAAATGGGAGTGCATATATCTCTTCGATATACTGTTTTCATTTTCTTTGGATAGATACCCAGAAGTGGGATTGCTGGATCATATGATAGTTTTATTTTTAATTTTTTTAAGGAACCTCTATACTGTTTTGCCTTTGTTGCTTGTGTTTTTGGAGTCATATCCAAAAAATCATTTCTAAGACCAATGTCAAGAAGCTTTTTCTCTATGTTTTTGTCTAGGAGTTTTACAGTTCCAGGTCTTATGTTTAAGTCTTTAATCAATTTTGAGTTAATTTTTGTGAATGGTGTAAGATAGGTGTCGAATTTCATTTTTTCTGCGTACATCCATCCAGTTTTCCCAACACCATTTATTGAAGAGACATTCCTTTCCCCACTGAGTGTTCTTGGTTCCCATGTGAAATATTAGTTGACCACCTATGTGAGGTTTGTATCTGGGCTCTCTGTTATGTTCCACTGGTCTGTGTGTCTATATTTATGCCAGTATCATACTGTTTTGATTACTACTGGTTTGTAAAACAGCTTTAAATCAGAAAGTGCAATGCCTCCAGCTTCATTCTTCTTTCTCAGCATTGCTTTGACAATTTGGGTATTTTACAGTTCCATACAAGTATTAGGGTTATATCTTTCTATTTCTGTGAAAATTACCATTGGAATTTTGATAGGGATTGCATTGAATCCATAAATTACTCTGGGTAGTATGGACATTTTAACAATATTAATTGTTCTGATACATTAACACAGGATATCTTTCTACTTGTGTATTCTTTAACATCTTCTTTTTCCTTTTCAAGATTTATTTACAGCATTCTAAGTCATTGAATTTTTCATATAAATGTTAATATCAGCTTATAAATTTCTTCAAAAAGCCTACTAGTATTTTTGCTGAGATTGTATTAAAATGCAATATAAATACACCTGGGGAGAATGTTTGTCTTTACTTTATTGAGTCTTCCAAACCATGTATTTGGTTTATCTCACTATTTATTTGCGTCTTCTCTAATTTCTCTGAGCAATATGTTGCACATATCTTGGACATATTTTGTTATATTATTGACAATAATTTGTTATGTTTTAAAATCTATTGCAAATGGTATTTGTATTTCATGTTCTAGTTGTTTGTTTCTAGAATATGGTGTGCAGATGATTTTATGTACTTTGTTTCCTGCCCTCTAGCAACAATAACTTAGTTCTAAGAACGGTTATAGATCTCATGTAATATTCTATGCACACAATCATGTAATCTCTAAATGAAGATATCTAATTTCTTCTTTTCTAATCATTATAGCACAGGCCTCTCCTCCCCTGGGAGACGATATCATTTTCTGGAATTTATTTAATTTAGATATCTTTGCTTTCTCAGTTTTTTTAAAATGGATTTCTTAAAAACAACAGCAACTCTGATTTTGTAGTTTATTCAGCTTGTTCTTATTATTTAGATGGGAACAATATCCTGTCTTTTGACTTTCTACTTCTCTATGAGAGTCAAACCCTCACATGTAGTTTTGCTATAGCTGCTAAATTAACTCTTTAAACCATTGTAACTTAAGACTGAGTGTCTCAAAAGTATATTCACATAAGAAACAATGACAAAGTATATAATTTTGCTTATTGACTGTATTATCTCTTTAAATATTTCTGAACTTTAATTTAAAGGTCTAATGATTTTTCTCTTTTGAGGAGGATTAGCCCTGAGCTAACATCCACTGCAAATCCTCTTCTTTTTGCTGAGGAGGACTGGCCCTGAGCTAATATCTGTGCCCGTCTTCCTCTACTTTATATGTGGGACGCCTACCACAGCATGGCTTGCCAAGCGGTGCCATGTCCACACCTGGAATCTGAACTGGTGAACCTTGGGCTACTGAAGCAGAACATGTGAACTTAACTGCTGCACCACCGGGCCGGTCCCAAGTATCTAGCGATATTTTTAAACATTTAACTCCTCTTAGAATTTATTGCCACGTTTTTCAGTAAGAAATAAGTCAAAATCAATAGCTGGAGACTCCTTGCATGTGCTTAGAACACAGAGAGCTGGAAAGTGCACCAATCCCACCGTTAAAACATTGCAGAACATTATACCTTTTTGAGGAAATGAAAATAATCCAAATAAGCACAATGAGATGCCAACACATACTCATTAAAATGACTAAAACCAACATAAAATTGACCATACCAAGTACTTGCAAGGACACGTTGTAACTGGAACGCTCCTACTTTGCTGGTGGGAAAGCAAAATTGTGTGACAACTTTGGAGAATGGTTTTGTACTTTCTTACAAAATTAAACATATACTTAGCATATGACCCTATAATCTCATTTGAAATACTCACTTGAGAAAAATCAAAACATATTCACACAAAAACCTGTACTTAAATATTTATAGTAGTTTTATTCACAATCAACAAAATCTGGAAACAACACAGATGTCCTTCAACCACTGAATGGATAAACTGTGGTACATCTATACATTGAAATAGTTCTTGGCAATAAAAAGAAATGGACTATTGATGCAACAACATGCATTTTGTTAGTGCAAGGAGCCAGACCAAGAAGACTATGCACTGTATGATTCTACTCATCTGGCATCCTGGAAATGGCAAAACTGCAAGACAGAAAACAGATCATTGGTTGCCAGGGTTAGGGAGTAAGCGCAGTGGTTGATTAAAATGGGGTGCACAGGGAAATACACCACTGGTCTGGCCCCACAAGGAGTGAATTGTAATGTATGTAAATTAATAACTAATAATAAAAGTAATTTAAAAGACCAAATAATAAATAAAGCAGTAGAGTAAGAGAGGAAAAACTCCCCATTCAGCCCTAGATTCCAAAAGATGCATGGAGCTTTACTAGCAAATGCCTCACCTGCATTTTTAGCTGGGACTTTCCTGATTGACCAGTTCACTTTCTTACCGGGACGTTAGGCAATGGATGATCATTTAACACGACAAAACTGAAAATTTTCACTGTGATTGAACAAAGCCATGTAAGAACCCTTTGGTGGTCAGGGGAAGAGCGCTGGGCATGGCCTTTCCACTGTGACCACTCTTGTTTCTCAGCAACTCGTGATTCCCTGACATGTTTTGTGGTATCTTACTGTGACTCCTTGGTTGCTTTGTGGATTTAATTACTTTAAATGAAACTATTTTGTATTAATTAAAAGTCAAAATGGAGAGAGCTTGTTATTACAAAGATAAGCTAATGTCAAAAACAAAAGCCAGCCACTTCCCTTCCCTTCCCTGGCATCCTGGTGTGCTCAGTAGTCGGCTCTATTGTCCAATATCGTGCTTAGATCAGGAGGGAGGACATTGTCTAAGTGCCTTATTTTGCTCAAAATGGTAAGTTCAGTGAGAGCTTCTTCCAGTATTTGCTTTGGCAAATTTCAATACTTTATGCAAACCATTGGGTACTTGCAAACAGTGCCAGCACTTGCAAACCGCCTTTGTATATTAAGTAAATTACTTAACCTGTTTGGTTCCTTCTCCTCTGTGCAATGTTCAGTGAGTGAAAATTTGAATCTCAAAACTGCATCTAGTAATGTATGATCCTACATGTCTTTCTCCTTTTTTCCTCCCATTCCCCTTTAAAACATATGCACACATGCAAACATACCTATACATACATACACACACACAACACTCACTCTCAAACCCAGTGCCAATTAGACCATATTTAAGGAGATTACTGTTTATAATATTTACTCAAATCTTTACCTAATCATTTTTGAGTTTGCAAAACTAATTGATGAAGAAAATTACATAAGCTATTGGCAAAATACATTAGTTTATGAAGCAGTTGACTATTTTTATTATTTATAATAAAAAGTATATCATTAATATAGCCTCATCAATTTGATGAAAAATGTTATTCACCCATAAATTAGATTTAATCAAATAAGTAATTTTGGAGAAAGGTAGCTCTATTAACAAAATATTAAAACTTTTCTCAAACTTCTTTATTCATAAGGGTCTTATATTATTCAAATCAAAAGGCACAGTAAAGTGTTAAAGCAAAAGAAAATGAACACTTTGGAATGAGGGCAAAATGGTGGTAAGTACCCTGTGCATCTTTGGTCTGGAGGAGCCATGGGCTTCTCATGTTTGTGTTACTATTTAAAACTTTCCCCCAGTTAAAAAGAAGGAATAAACCAAAGAAAAGGAATCTGGAAGTAACACCATTTTAAGAATGTAGAACCTATTGCATTTCAATTCAATCCTCCCCACACTTCCTTTTTTCTTTTGCAACGTCATTTACTTTCGGAATGAGTAATTTTTCAATGAGTACAATTTGTCCTAATTCAATTTATTCTGATTCATGAACGTAATGCTTTTTCCATTTTGATACAGTCAATACGCTTTCATAACACGAGACATGATGCATAAAGGTGAAAAGCTGTAATACACATGATCACAACAAGTGAGAGATGCCATGTAAAAACAGACCAAAAAGAGTTATTCTTTCTTTGTATTTTCACATGAAAAATAAACCCATTAAATATGATAGACACATTATCAATATTTTAACCTATGCACTTAAGTTGTGTTTCTCCAAATAGAGAGTGTATTTCTAAGCTCCCTGGAGTTGTTTCTCCTGACAGAACACATGATTTATAGCTACTGGGCTTATTTGTACCACTTTACCAACTGGAGATGACTTATTTCTTCCGCAAGGAATAATGCTGACTGCAAGGGTGTGCATATTTTAGATTCTTTCCATTCTTGGACGAAATATCAGAAGAAGTTGTAATCAGGATATGGCATTTTTAGGGTCTAATTTATTTTTTTGTGCTTTATCTTCAGGGAGTTTGCACACAAGAGCATAAGCTGCTCCTCGTGTTTAGAAAAACTAGACTTACTTAGATGTCACAGTGTGGAGTGTTCGCCCTAGAGACAAGTTAACCTTTGAAAACAGTTTCATAACAATTAAAACAATAATACCTTACAATGTTTGAGGCTTTAAATTATAGGTACACTTTAGCAACCATCTGATTTGTTTCAAAGGTAGATCTAAAAATCAAATGCTAATCTAACGCTGAAGAAAGAATTGAAATAGACCCTCCTGTCTTTTTTAAAAAAAATATTTCAGTAACCAAATCTAAATTCTGTTTCGAATGCATTACCACTTGATCAAGGTGGGAATATGTAGTTGGCAGCTTGAAATAAAAGTGAAAACACTGGAAATTCAAATATATGTGATTCTAATAATTTTCTGCAGGTCATTCAGGAACTTAAGTCAACAAATGTTAGTTGGTCTTATCAGTGTATAGCAGACTAATTTTTGGTTTGTTTTTTTAGTTTGTGCTTAAAGATGTAGTATCATGACAGCATGATTTTCTGTGGTTCTTTTCCTTTTATTTAAAAGTGTGTCTCTCTTAATAGCCAGTCAGGACTTCTCTCCCTATTTCATCCAGCTGAGGATTTATCTTGCAAAAAGAAAAAGTGTTGGAAAAGTGTTGTCTATGAGTTTTATTCACTTTCAGTGTAATGATTTTATCTTGAAGAGCATAGAGCATGTTTGCTTTAGGGCCTTGACCATATCCCCGATCGTACATGGCCATATTAACCTGCTTGGGCTGCCATAACAAAATACCTTAGACCAGGTGACTGAAAGAACAGATATTATTTTCTCACAGTTCTGGAGGCTGGAAGCCTGAGATGAGGGTGCCGACATGGTCGGGTTCTTCTGAGGATTCTCCTCCTGGTTTGTAGACAACACTAACCCCATCATGAGGGGCCCGGCATAATAAGGACCCCATCTAGACCTCATTACCTCCAAAGAGCCTCCATCTGAATGCCATCACATTATGGGTTAGGGCTTCAGCAGAGGAATTCTGAGGGCGCCCAATTCAGTCCATAGCAGCATTCTCAGGCTTCATGCTATTGTTGTGCTCCAGATTTCTTGAAATTGTGTTCCATCATCATCAAAAGGACTATTTCTTTTAATTTTTCTCATGAGTTGTATATAGTACACTTGTGCTTGTGTTACAAGGTTCTTTTTGGAGCTATTGCTTCACTCTTTCGGGCTTGCAGTGTGTGGAGCAATTGGCCCTGGTGTGGGAACATAGATTTCCATTTAATGTTCCTTACCTATCAGAAGACCCTCACTTGCTGCAGGTCCAAATGACCAATATTCAACGTTATCATTTCCATCTACACTTAACCTTCAGCATTATTAGCTTTAGCTTTAGCTGGGATTTATGCACTGATGTTTTTAAGACTATCTATCAAAACTAACACTAGGTTAATTTATTTAGTATAGACAATATATGGGCATGCCCAATTGCATGTAAAAGTTGCACAGGCCTAGTTGAGTCTTATTAATTAGATGAGGAAGACGACTAGCAAGAGATTACACGTGAGATGGATTTGAAGGCAGTAATTTGGTATATGGAAGGAAAGAGGAGGGTCTGCAGTGGTTGGATTGAATGAGTTTGCCATATCTTTGATAGTGATTTAAGAAGACTATTTGGAAAAAATATATTACAAGAGAGTGATATAGATTAATTTGGGTAGAACTGTAAGTGAACTTGATCCAATAGGCAGTTTTCTCCATCATGCTTTTAATAAAATACTCAGTTACTTGTTAAAAACACGTTTCCAGGGGGCTGGACCCCTGGCCAAGTGGTTAAAAGTCTGCACGCTTGGCTTAAGCGGCCTGGGTCTGCAGGTTCGGATCCTAGTATGGACATACTGTACTCATCTGTGCCTCAGTGGAGTACGTGGAGATGTCCCACATATAAAATAGAGGAAGATTGTCACAGATGTTAGCTCAGGGCTAATCTTCCTCAGGTCAAAAAAAAAAAAGAAGAAGAAGACTGCCAACAGATGTCAGCTCAGGGCGAATCTTCCTCGTCAAAAAAGAGAAAAAGAAAATAAAGAGAAAGAACACATTTCCAGGATATTATAGTTCAGTATGGAATCAATATTAGAAAATACTACACCAGGTAAAGATAAGTAATTTAAATCTCTTGTGTGGGAGAATGGCATGGTTCAAACTGCAAATGTTTGGTTCACAAGGGCCATGATACTCCCAATGCTTAGCAAAGGGCTGCCACATGGAAGATGATCAGTATGTAAATCTTCTATAAAGGAAACTGCCTGAATTATTTTTAAAAAGATTAACAAGGAATTTGCATAAAATATGAATTATAATCGAAAAATGATGGAATTATAGTGTTTAGCTATGTTATACTGTAATGAGGTAAGTGGATGCCAATAAAAAAGAAAAGCAAACAAGCAAAACAACTAGGAAAAATAAATTTATGTCCCTATTCCATGGGATTTCTGGCAGCTTTTAGGTTTTGTATTACACATCGCACTGGATATTGCTTTGAAATGTCAACGATGTATTTTCGATATATTCCCTAAGACACAGTAGAAACAGAGGCGAGAACCTTCAAAAGATCAGCATTGTATTTGCTGACTGTTGAAGTTTCATTGTTTGAGTGACATGTTGACATGTTAGGCTGGACATGTGGCTCACTGTCACTTTATCATTTGGAAATGAATCACCTTCACTCCTACTACTTCCTCTTATGGAGCAACCTGCATCCGTCTCTATTTCCAGCAAATGAAACCCTATTGATTCTTCAAGTATGAATTGAAATTTTGTACCATCAGTTTAATTGTAATTTTCCCCAAAAGCTAAAGCTGATTTTGACCCTAATAAGTATAGAGCTTAGTACTTCTTTAATTTATTACATCATGATTTATAATAATTGTATACATTGTTGTCCTCTACATTGTAGTCAAAGTTGCCTTTTATCTTTCTATCTGCCATAGTCTGTATATCTAACACTGCATGCAATAGTCTTTAATTAATATTCGTTCAATAAATTAGTAAATTAAAAAAGAAAAACATGACATCCTAATAACTTCTTAATCCTCTTCCATAATTAAAAGAACTGAGGCAGAAACCTTAGTGTCATAGATTGTTAATTTGATGTCAAGATTGGTTTAGAGTTTATTTTTAATGTGCTTCATTTCACCTCTTTTACTTTTCAATTTTTGTTTTCGATAATTTTATGTAAATTAAAAATGATGTTAACTTAAAAAATATTTTTATTATTGCTTAATGTAAAACTTATCCTAGGCTACACGTACAAGTCAGTTCAAGAAGGATTTTTCAAAGCCAACACGGTGCGACATTCCAAGATTCAGTGACAGTTTTGAATGGAAGCTCTAAAGCAGTGTGTTTTATATAATTGGTAGCATATGTGGTAGCAATTACTAATTAGATAATTGGAAGCATATGGCAGCAATTACTGTCAATCAAATTATGCAATATCCCAGTAGGTAAAGTAGTACCTTCAGTGCAGAAATGTCTGATATATGTGTTCTCAATTCGATCGAGGGATTAATGAGAGCATTCTATGCTATAGTTTGAGTCACTACCATTGAACAATGCTTAGAAGCAATCTATAACTTTAATTGAGGTTGTGGCTACAGTATGTGACAGTAGCTATGAATTGGCCCATCCAATTTGCTGTGGCTCATTAAGACATCCACTGCTCAAGAATTGTGTAGACAGGTCACAACAAATCATACCAAGTGAACTGTTCAGCGAGGTAGAATTCTATTGCACAGACATGGCCTAAGGCCAGGTTTATGTATCACAAGAAAAATGCCCATGATGTAGTATATACAGTGTATCCAGGTCTTAGCTGCATTGTCAGATGCATCATGTTCTGTGGCAGCAATAGCTTATTAGGATCTATATCTAGAGAATAATAGAGCCCATACTTATAATATGTCACAGTTTCTATGGAAGCCCTTAGATATACCACTTTCAATCTGGTACGAGAAGGAAACCTAGTTTTAGATGGGAAGCCAGAGCACTCGACCTGCCCAGAAAAATTGCTTTCACGGACTGTGTGACTATGTAGGCTTCACTTGATGACCTTTCTTGATCAAATTCTGCCCTCAACAATGCTTTCTCAATACACTCGAAAGCTTTCCAAGTCCAGCTGAAGAGAGGACTCATTAAATCGATTATGAAGCCGTCAAACCTCAGATCAAAGAGTACCTAGGTGTCCTTCCCTTTCCGACAAATGTATGCAACCCTATTAGCAGTCGCCATATTGCCAAAATAATAACTTGCTTGCCTATGTAAGTCCCTTTTTCACTTTCTCCTTTGCCCTTCTAATGCTTACATCAACAATTTTGTCACATATTTGTGCTCACACATACACCTACAGGTACACGCACGTACACACATAAACACTACATGCCTTATCATACCATGGGTCTACTACCTTCATTGAAAACCCAGAGAATAAGAACTTCAATGGGATCCGATAAGAAATAGTCTTCCTTGGGGCCAGCCCTATGGCGCGGAGGTTAAGTTGGCACATTCCGCTTCAGCGGCCCAGGGTTCATTGGTTCAGATCCTGGGCACTCACCTACCCACTGCTTGTCAAGCCGTTCTGTGACAGGTGTCCCACACATAAAGTAGAGAAAGATGGGCATGGATGTTAGCTCAGGGCCAGTCTTCTTCAGCAAAAACAGGAGCATTGGCAGCAGATGTTAGCTCAAGGCTAATCTTCCTCAAAAAAAAAAAAAAAGAAATAGTCTTCCTTTGTTTCCTTCTGAAAAATCACATATGATAGTGATAGATGACTGTGGTTCTAATATTACGCAACACTTATTTATAATGATTAATGCTAGGTGTCTTTCATTTATACAAAAACACTGATAAATATTGTATTTTACATCAGCATCAATAATAATAATAATAAATAGGCTTTCAACTAACCTGACATTTAATGCTGCAGATCTTCTTAGGCTATCATTATCTTTCCCTTACTCCGTAAACACCTGCATGCACACCTTCAGTTTCAACAAATCTATTCCACAAATACCTCATGAGCGCTTAATGAATTACAGGCGGTGTGCTGGACCCGGTGTATATAGGATTAATACAACAGAAAGAAAATTTCTGCCCTCAGGTAGACACAGCCTAATGCAGAATAACAGGGCATAAACAACATGAATAAGGAACTTCTCTAAGTGCTAAGGAGGAGAGTGAGTAGTGAGAAAAGATGAGGAGAGACTCAGGAGTAGAATGGGGAAGACATTGACTTGGAGGTGAAGTAGCAGGTCCTGCAGAAAGCCGGAAGTACTTCCCAGGTGGAAAGCAGAGCAGGCATACACCCCCTGAGGCAGGAGAGTGCCTGCATGTTCCCGACACGCGAGGGAGCCGGTGTGGCTCTACGAGAATGTGGGAGGGCAGAGACGTAAGAGAGAAGGTTAAGGAGGTTGTGGTGGTAAGTTTCCCCAGGGCCTTGAAAGTCATTTTAAGGACTTTGGCTTTTCCTCTGTGCGATGTGGGAAGCCATTGCAGACTTCTGAGAAGAGCGAGGATCTGACTACACTTTGAAAGACTCCCGGCGGCTGCCCTATTCACAATGAAGGGGAAGGGTTGGGTCAGGAGGTCAGTTAGAACGATAATGCAAACATCCAGACAAGATAGAAATTATGAAAAGTGATTGAACTCTGAATCTTCTTTGGAAGGTAAAGCTGACAGAATATGATAGAAGGTTGAGTATGAGTTGTGAGAGAACAGAAGGCAAAGAAGGCTTCAAGTTTTCAACTTCTAAGACTGAAAGTGTGGATTTTCCACGAGTGCAATGTGGAAGACTGTGGAAAAGCAGAGTTTGGGTTGTTCGCATTTTGTTTGGCTTGGTTATTTGTTGGTAGGTTGGCTTTCTGCTGAAGGATGGAGTGTTGAATTTGGAAATATTACATTTTAGCTGAGTGTCAAATGTGCTCTGTCTCCTTGGAGCCTTAAAATAGGCGGTTGATATTGCGGTAGAGGGTTAACAAGCCTTTTCTTGCTTGATAAGAAATTTGGACTTTTGTTTAGCTCTCTACTTTTGCGTTCCTGGAAAACTCATGAGGATAATATGCTAATAGCGTTGCTAATGATAAAGTGTTAATGTACTGGCAGACAGTAGGTGGAACTGAAAATTGAAACCAAAACTAAATTCTTTCAAACAGACTGTGGTATGGCACACAAAACAGATGAATGTACCAAACCAAAACCATGATGTTCCTCACAACTTTTCTATTCTCAAACTCAGCACCAGCTCGTTCGGAACCATATGCTCCAGGATAAGACCACGAACAAATTGAACTAACAATAACTCTGGGCGAACTCATATATTCTAAAGACAGGACCACTGACTGTTCCAGCAACATCTGAGTTTGCAAAAACTGACAAATCCCCACCAAGAGCATGCTGTGATTAACTCCAGACCTCAAAATCCTATAAGTAACCTTTGTTTAACTCCCCCTTTTTTGAGATGCCCCTCTAATTTTTGTGTGTGCCCTTCATTGCAGCGAAGTCAATAAGCTTAAACTTTTTTTCCTAGAGGTGTGTCAGCGGCGGGCTTTGGCAAGTGAGCTTCAATGTAAAGCAGTGCTGCTTATGGCCAAAATAACCATGACTGGTAAACTGCACCTGGCCTGGAAGAACCGTAACTACTTCAGAGGGAGACATGGCTCTGTGCCTCCCTGAGTGCAGCAAGTGTGGGGACTGAGCCTGCCCCCGGTGGAGACTCTGGAAGCTATGCCTATTGAATTGCTACAAAAAATATTGCTCCTGTGGTATATCAGGTTTTTAAAATTGGGAGGATCGTGTATCCTCCTGGAAAGGATTCTGTTTCCTTGTACCGGAGCCGTGTGAACTGCTGCAAGGAACGCTACTGGGACGTCCACAGATCAGGAAGGCTTGACACTCCTGATGGCAAGCTGTGGTAGCTGTCCTATATTGTTTTGTGTAGGATGGTGCCAGCTGGGGCATAAGACAGTCTTATAAGTCTGAAAGTTTAGCTGAAATTAGGCAGAGTCCTTCATGGGCATTGCAACTAGGCCGCCGGGAATTCATGGGGAAGCTCTTTGTTGTAGATAAAAATGTGGATGACATCAGTGTACGAGTGATATTGAAAGCCAGGGAAAGAGATGAGATTTCAAAATAGTGAATAAAAATACAGAAGAAAGATGTCCAAGAAGTGAGGTTTGGGCATACCAAATATAAAAGGTTGAGGAAGTAAGAGAACCAAGAAAAGATGTTGAGAAGAACCTGACAGTGGCGAGATGCACTAATTCTGCATACTGGAGGCCAAGGGAAGAGTGTTTTAAGGAGAAGAGGACAATTGATTTTGTTAAATGCTTCTGCTAGAGCAAGTAAGATGAGGAATGGGAATTGAATATTGGATTTAGCAACTCATGGATATCTGTTGACCTTAACACAAGCACTTTCAGTGAATTCATAAGGGTGAATACCTGACTGGAGAGAGTTCAAGAGAAATTAGCCAGGGAGGAATTAAAACTGAAAGGGCAGATAATACTTTTTGTAAATATAAAGAGAAATGGGAGTATAGTTGGAGAGTGAAGTGAGGGCAAGGGAGAGGTTTCGTTCCTTTCTTTTATAATAGCTTTCATTTATTTTGTCAGCGGGTATATAATAGCCTCTATGCATGTTAGCTGGATAGTCCACTAGTGAGGAAAGTGACAGTGATGCACGAGGGGGTGGGGGATCAATGGCTTTGCGGAGGTGAGGAGATTGGCACAAAATGGAGGGATTGGCCTTAGATAAAAGCACGACGCATTTATCTGCAGTTATGTATGCTCAAAAATGCTTGAGGGAAAGCTTGAAGATCTCTCTCATTTCAAATTCAACACAATAAGTTTCTCTTTATTTGTTCATTTAACAAATCTTTATTCAGCACTTTCTTGGCTTTGGGAACTGTTTTAAGTGCTGGGAACACGGCGGTGAGCAAAACAATAGAAGCAGCCCTGCCTTCATGGTGGTTGCCTTTTAACTAACCTACTGAATTTGAAAAATAAGTTGAAACGTAAGAAAACTGGCTACACCTTTCATCCAATATCTTTAAAAAAATCCCTTCAGTGTAGCTGTAGTTGTCTTTGTTGAAATTTCTGTCTAACTATTTGCTCGAAAAAGAAGCGTGAAAGAAACAGCTTGGGTAATGTTTCTTTTAAAAGAACTCCTTATGCAGCTGACAGAAGTGATTGTGTCTAGTAATCACTGTTTGCAGAGAACTGATGAGATTGTGTCAGCTGAGGTTTGAGAAGGAACACTGAATATTTCCAGATCTAGTCAGAAGTTTCCCCGAGAACGGACAGGCAAAATCAATAAAAGTCTCCATAGGTTTCTGTTCATGTCCCATGGGAAAGTAACTAACTTGGCAAATGCTGCACTCAGTTACATCTTTTCAAAATCAAAATCTATTGCAATGACTGGATATGGCTTCTAATACTTTGTGTAAAAACAATTCACCATCTGTTACTTTAAATGTGTGAAGAGAACCTGTTACCACTAGAGGTAATAGCCACAATTTTTCCTACACAGATATTGTTCATCGTGTGTGCATGACTTGTATTTCTAAATAACCTTCGGGACCTAGGTAAGCATTTAATTCACAGGGATATAGGCAAACCTATTCGTTGAGACTTCGTTACGTACAGGGGAAAAAAAAAGACCTTCCTACACACTCAAGAAGGGCATTTTCTCTCTGAACATTTCACTCTATCTCATATTTTTTTTGATTGGACTAATTTTTACGTTGAACCTTTGACAACTCACTCAATTTCTTCAACTTTTTATTCATTAACTCATTTTGCCTGTGATTCTATAGAGCCCATGGTTGAGTAGCAAATACCTTATCTGATAGACTCCTTTGGAAAGCTATTGAATTAGAATTTCTTGGAAATGGGAGTCTGAGCATCCTCATTTTAAATCAAGACCCAGATAAGTTGTATGAACATTTAAGTTTAAAAACCAGGACCCTAGACCCTCTAATAAGCACCACCATTTGAGGAATGTTATTGTTGGCCAAGAAACAATGAGAATTTTGCCCTTAATTTGAAGAGTGTAGTGATTATGAAATTTTTGTTGTTTTGTTGTTGTACATTTTACTTTAATACCTGAAGCTCTGGTTCTCAGCTGGAGTAGGGTAGGATTTTGCTCCCCTGGGACAGTTGGCACTATTTAGAGCCAATTTTGGTTGTCATGCAGGGGGGTGGAAGATGCTACTGTGTCTAGTGGGTAGAGGTCGGGAGGCTTCTTAACATCCTACACTGCATGATACAAGCCCCTACAAAAAAGAATCATCTACATAAAAATGTTAATATGAGGGAAATTGAAAAGCACTGCCCTAACGCAACTGGCTAGAACTGATGGCAATTTCAATATGCTTCTTTGTCCACTCCACTCAGAACTCAGGGGTCTTCTTTAAAAAAAAAAGAAAAAAAAAAACCAGCCAGGATGATTCTGCTTATAACCCTGGAAATGCTGCAAGGAAAGAGGTAGGATAGAATTTTGATCCCCTCACCAACGCCAACAGACTCAGCTTAATATATAAGACAAGCAGAGTTTCTATGGAAGGGGAAAAAAGTGTGAAACAGTGTTCTAAAGAAGGTAACATCATAAAATCTGATGCCAAAATGGCAGATGGCACAGTGGCATGAACTATAAATATTCCTTTCTATCCTCTGGACATCAAAGACATAATTAAGAGTAGAATCTTACCTTGATGAGGGTTACAAAATAATCTTGTGATTAATAGGAAACCATAATGACAAAGCAATAAATGAAGCTGAAAATTTTTCCTTTTGGCCATGCAATTAAAATAAGAATTCTTTGTCAATTTGTGTGAAATTTCATTTGTTAACTAATGATGCTTCAGAGAATTAACGAGGAACCTCTATGCCATCTGGGATTTGCAGCTAAGGAAAGTAAAAACACCGTAGGGTAAAGTACAGTAAAAAGGAACGGCGCTTGAGGTCATCAAAATGCACTAGCACAGTCTAAGAAATCAATAATAAATTGACATTCCTGAAAGCACACTCTGGAGAGCAAGTCCAGAGGTCTAGCGAATCTTATCCCCACTGCACAGGGTTGTCTCCTGTAAAAAATAAATCAAAAATAAACAAAAGCAAAAACAAAAACATGGTAGAAATTGAGTAAACACAGAGAGACTTAAAGTGCTTGCTTTGAATATGGAATAGCTGCATTAGGAATTAAACATCCCTTATCTTAAGTAATAAAAGAATTTCCAATTTCATAATAAACAAAAAATCCCTTAGAATACTGGAAGTTTTTTCAAAAGATTATCCTTTATCAAACATGTAATTTTTGGATTACAGTATGAAAGATTGTCCTGAAGAATAATTTCCCAAAAGAACCTCTCAGAAAACTATACAATAAAAGTTTATCATTCCTAAATTTATACCATGTTAATTCTTATTTACCCTTTAATACGACAATTATTTCACGAATGCCTACCATGTACCAGGTTCTGTATACCTGCTAGGAATAAAGTGGTGAACAATAAAAAGCATCTTTTCTCATAAAATTTAAATTTCATTAAGGGAGAAAAAATATTTAAAATAAGCAAAGAAGCATTCACTTTTTGCCAAAAAGAAAGTTAAAATAAGCGAAAAGACTGGTTATGGGTGACTATTGTATATACATCAGAGAGTTCCTTTGGGGAGATGATATTTGATGCTGTGCTTTGCCTTCCATTTTACTACATTTATACAAATGTAATAAAAATTACCTATTAAAAATAAGATTTCTAAAGACTGTGTAATATTGTACCATGTTAATGTTGAACATATATAGCGATGTCATATTTTTAATATTTAGTTTTATTTAAAATACTTAATGAGTCAAATTGAATAAGCTGTCTTGGAGTTTGACGTAAATTTTAAACTTGCTTTGGAAGAGAGTTTTATTATTTTTAATCCCACAAAAACACGTAAGTTAAATTTTCACAAAATTCTCACCATGTGCATTTTCCTTAAAAATATAGATAAATAAATATATAACTATATATATATGTATGTCAATTAGGACAAGTAAAAAAATCACTTAGTATTTTTGAATTTACATTCTTAAATGTACTAGTGGCTTGACTTTTATACGTGTTTGTTGGGTACTTTTATTTTCATACATGTAAATATATATCATATTAACTGCTAACATTTCTTCATCATTTTTAAAATGATATTATGTAATAAGAATATTAAAAGTTTGGTGGTTGCCTGTATTGTAACTATTTCCCATAACTTGTTTAGCTTATATACAGAATAGTCTAATTACTTTTCAATCATTTGAACCACCCACTTTTATCACAGAACACTTTTCACATTTGAAAGAACACTTTGACGTCATTTATTACCAATAATAAAATTCAAGATTTCAAAACCAGGTTAGAATTTTGGAAAACTTTCATTTGAAACTATGAGCTTAAAGGCTTCCCAACACTTCAAAGACTTTCTGATAAGATTGATGGTGATATTGCTGAATTGGAACTTTTGATATTGCTAAAGGATGCCACAACATTTGGAATATCTCACTGAATAACTCACCGAATCTTATTTTCCAAGTGGTCAATGAATGGCCTTATAGAGTCACGCATGGATAAGGGATCTGTTTAAAGTACAAGAAAAATCAAGGGATTCTATTGTAACCGTATAAAATATCATTAATAAAATGTTATATTCCATATTACAACTGAGTTTTAAGAAACTACCACTTGTTGAACTTTGGTATAGTGTTAAAGTAGAATATCCAAAATTATATGAAAAGCTCATGAAAATACTTTTCCTTTTTCCAACTACATATTTGTGAGACCAGACTTTTTAATATACTTCAATCAAAACAACATATAGCAATAGATGGAATGCAGACGCTGATACAAGAATCTGACTATCAGCCATTAAGTCAGACATTTAAAATACTTACAAAACTGTAAAACAATGCCAATCATATCACTCAATACTTTTGGAAAGTATGATTCTTTTTCATAAATGTGTTATTTATGTTAGCATGTAATAGGTTTCCTATAATTATTTTTAAATTAATTAATACATATTTTTTAAATTCTCAGTTTTAATTTCTAATACAGTGAATATATCTATACCTAGATATATGTAATCTATATCTATATGTCTCTAGCTACATAATGAAAAGGAGTCCTGGGATAAAATGATTGAGAATTGCTGTGTTAAAGGTATCAGCAGTAGAAGATAAAAATATACGCAAGGTGGTAATTGTGGCAAGTCCCAGTGAGAGAATCACAGCAAAAGCCCTAAATTTCTACAGTGGAGAACTATGGAATTTTCATAAAAGAGCTCCTGGACAGCTACTGGATGCTACTACTATGGAGCGTTTGACCATAGGATATCATACAGCCATATAAGCAGTGCTGCCCATCTTGGGCCAGGATTGAGCACACCTACCAATTTAGCAGATTGAGTAGGTGCTCAGAACTCTATTGGAAGGAAAAAGTGCATCTGAGATCAGCCATAAGCAAGACCAGGGAGTACACGTAAGCTGGATGAGTAGGGGCTCTAATCACCACGTCATCTACCACTTTTTCATAATGTCTGCCTTTCAGTTCACACCTGTGATCACATGGGTGGGCCCCTTTTGACTAACTGATAGACAAAGGAAATAAAAGGTGAGCTTGATTCTCAGATGAGTCAGATAAATATGCATGTGCAAGATAAAAGTTGACTTTGCCCTATAGCTATACTGTAGAGTGGCTCTGCAGTGGACGAAAATCATCTTCTTGAGCCAAGCTTCAAGACCTACCACGTGATCACTCACTAGGGGTGGAAAGGAAAGTGGCTCAGTTAAGAATATACACAGATTCATGTGCAGTGGTAAATGGTGTGGCTGGTTGTTCAGAGGCCTTAAATGAGAAAGATCTGAGGTCTGGGGAAAAGGCTTCTAGATAGACCTATGGGAGTGGACATGGGATGTGAATATCTTCCATTGCATGTTAGTGCCCATTAGAGATCATGTGCTGAGGCATTAAATAATCAAGCATATATTAAAAATTTGTTTTGTATTAGCCTCTCTTATCAGCCATCCCAATTCTCGCATAATGAGCACAAGAACAGAGCAGTCATGGTGGCAGGGATGGAGTCTAGGCAAGGACAACCCACAAAAGACCCATTCACCATGGGTCGTCTAAAAACTGTAGCTGCTGAATGTCCAACTATCCAGTAATAGAGACCAACATCGAGCCCTTTATTAGGCACCATTCTTCACGAAAACACCAGCCAGTTAGTGGAAAGTTAATTATCATAAACCTCTTCCACCTTGGAACAGGTGGTGGTTTATCATGATTGGAAGTTGCATATATTGTGGGTATGGGATTCTCTTTTCTTCTTACGAGGATTCAGCGAGCACTACTATTCTAGGGAATACAGTATTTGGTCTCCTGATGCATAATATATCACAATATTTCAGAACAAGGGACCATCTCCAGTAAAGGAGATGAAGCAATGGGCTCATAACATTGGCATCTATTGGTCCCATCATATAAAGTAAAATCCAGAAATTGCTAGCCTGATAGAACAATAGGATAGCCTTTGAAAGCATGGTTAAGGCGCCAGCTTTGAAATGATCCCCTGCCAGAATGGAGTGCCATTCGCTCAGGATATGCTACACACCATTAGTTAGTGGCTATTTTATTATTCTGGGTCTCTAATGCTACAACACACAGGACAGTACAAAAGAAAGGAAGGTAGGAATGACTTTGATTTCTATTGCATCTAGTGACACACTAGGCAATTTCTGCTTTCTGAACTTACAACCTTAGGCTGTTTGAGTTTAGAGTTCCCAAAGAGAGAGTATACTTCTGCCAAGGAACACAATAAGAATCTCAGTGAACTTGAAGCTATAGCTACCTCAGATCACCTTGGCTTACTTGTGCCCAGAGTCCAGAAGGTGAGGAAAAGAGTCTACCAGCTACCAGACTTTTGGCTACTGTGAGGTCACAGCTGAATTACAGGGAATTTTCCTCTGCTGAAGGGGGCTGACTCACCCAAGAGTATGCTTCCTTCCTGAAGGAACCTGTACCCATTGGTGTGTCAAATTGAGGATACACAATCTTGGCTCCCATGCCTCAATTTGAGCAACACTGCACGTCCATCCCAGCTCCAGGGCTCCTCAGGAATCTGCTGATGCCTCTGTTGCAACTGCTTCCCAGTTCAACTCTCCTTCAGCTTAATCCTCCATCCTTCTCTCCCCTCAGGTGTTGTTCCCCACAGCTCTCCACATTTACTCTTCTGCACACAGGCATCCTGCTATTGTCTATTTTCCAGAGAATCTGTTCTAAAACATGACATGGATAAACAATCTGTATTTTAGTCTTTACCAACTGCCTATTATGTACTGTGCAATTATGTTAGGTATACTTTACATACATTATACAGTTAAATCTTACAGAGTCTAGTGAAGTTAAAAATCTTTTAGTGATATAAATTTTCTCAAATGGAATTTGGGTATTTATATATATATATATATATATATATGTAGGTACACAGACATGGTGGACTATATAAATATATTTGTCAATATTTAGCCAGTAGAAAATATTCATATTTTTCCAATAGTGAACCATCTTTGGCTTCTAAAAAATATTATTAATGGTCATGGTATATTCTAATTGGATAGATTCATTAAATTGGTCTTCATTTAACTGATTAGTCAGACTAGAAACTTGTCGTGATTCTCAGTACTCAATATTAAAATGATGATACCCATAGAACACTGAAGCCTTTTGACGAGTAGACTTTTCTGTAAACGCCTGCTCCTATTGGTGAAGCGTTAATATAACAAATTTAGTTTTCAATTCTTGTGATTATTATAGTAATTTTCAATTACTGTGTTTGAAAACACTGTATACTTATGTAAATAAATATTTATATAAGTAAACCAATGAGAGATGAATGAGAAAATAGAGTTCTTGCTGTGATAACTAGGGTGAATGCTTTAGAAATATTCACAATTATTGAACTGCTTACAAATGCTGCCAAATTTGAAGTGGACAAGACAAATTATAAAAATTGGAGAGGAGCTGATGAGAAGTTTTATAAGATCATGGAATATTTGGGCACGTTGTTTTCACATTCTGTTAGATTACCACTCTGCTTTAAAGAAAAAGTAAATTTTGAAAATTTCTAAAGTAATAAGGTTGTGTTTTATGGAAAAATAAAGATAGAAAGTGACACTCAGCTGATCTGTGATCAAAGATAAAGCTATGGCCATATGTAAAAGGAGAGGTGAATCAATGCACGAAAACATGTCTCACATTTAATGTAAAAGCCTAGGGTATGTATTTGTCATTTTTTATAATTTCCTACTTTAACTAAAATTTATTTATTTATTTTTGAGAAAGATTAGCCCTGAGCCAACTACTGCCAGTCTTCCTCTATTTTGCTGAGGAAGCCTGGCCCTGAACTAACATCCATGCCCATCTTCCTCTACTTTATATGTGGGACACCTATCGCAGCATGGCGTGCCAAGCAGTGCCATGTCCGCACCAGGGATCCGAACCTGCGAACCCCGGGCCGCGGAGAAGCAGAACGTGGGAATTTAACCGCTGTGCCACTGGGCCGGCCCCACTAAAATTTATTTCACTAACCAAACTTGTAGATTAACCAAAGATATCCTGCTGAGAGAGATAAGAAGTCTTTTAAAGCATTTTAATGTTATGCTAATAGAATAGTGAATGTGATTGTAATTTTGCGGTTATTGTGGAAGTTCTAAATTGGAGAAGATTGGTGAGAAGTACAACCTTATAAATGGCTGCTAGGGCAATATATGTGTTTCCAAAGGATAGCTGTACCACCCACCCCATTCCTCACTTCCAGCTCATAAAGGACCAGAAGCTCCAAGAGGGAATGAAGAGTCACCAAAATGCAAAGCTTTCAACTCAGTAGGATATGCTGTCATGGAGTGGGGAGCATGGGGTGAGAAACGCTCACGGAGAATGAGGACAAAAAAGAAACACTGCCGTCTCTCCTCTGAGTTGGATGATATCTACTCTGCAGAGTTTGATAAGCAAATCCTCGCAAACAACTCTGGAGCAGTGCACATTCGAAGAGTTCATGGGAGGCCCCAAAATTTGTCTCTGAGAGCAATCCATCCCAAAAGTGGTCCATGGACTACTTAGCATGGATAAGTAGAGAAATGGATCATAAATATTGGCAATTTGAGAACGCTTGTTGTATCTAATAATATTAAAGCTTTAGATTTATATTAAAACATACTTCTTTTTTGTGTTTTAATTTTTTCTTCTTGTTTTTCTAGTAATTTACTTTTATTGTATTTTACATAAGTATGGTCTGGGATAATTTAAAACAAAAACAAATAATATACCCTATTTATTCCTTCACATAGAATTTGGGAAACAGTGTCCTAGTGTATGGAGAGCAGCTGGTACCCACCTTTCATCTGAAAAGCTGGAGGCAGGCTAGAGCACGGGCAGAGAAAGGAGAGAAGGCAGCAGGGGGATAGCCTTTGCGTTTGTCCTAGGATGAACAGAATTATTCAGGGGTTGAACCAGTTTGAGCAGTTTAAAAATGTCCTGACAAACAGGATGATGATCTGTTGGGGTAGGAGGAGCCTGATACCAAAGGCTCTGAGGGCCGCTGGGACAGGAGCTTGGGCAAGGGTTGGTCACAAAAGGGCAGCTACAGAGGGTATCGTTGTCTTCAGGAGACCATGCAGCTCAGAGATAGGAATTTCAAAAAAAAGATGCTCAAATTTGAAGTCTGTTAATAACTGATGTTTGCTTGTATGATCACTAAAACTTCCTAGATGATTTCTTCTCTGATACACTTGAGTAAAAATTGTTAGTACAGGAAAAAATTGGCAACAAGTCCTGGGTACTTAAAGTATTTGTAGTATTTGTAGCATACTTCCCAGTAAATATCCATTCATTAATCAAGTATTTTAGAATCTATCTGTGTAAGGCAAAATGATGCTAGACAACAATGCAGACACAGTCTGTTCTGGTGGAAGTGACATTCTAGAGGGAGAAATAGATGTTAAACACCAGAATACAGGATAGATCACTTGGTTTCCTTAGAATTCTACAGTGTAGCCACTAACATTTACTCTGACCGACAACTTCAAAGAAATTTAAACTCAGCATAGAAGCAATATAGGAATCAGATTTCTTGCAATAAAATGGTTTGAGAATGTGCCTTGGCGTATATTTTACAACTTTACCCAAAATCTAGATCTTACGAACTATCTGAAGAGAGAGAGGGATTTGAAGTGAAGAAGAGAAAATAATGAGAATGTCTTCTAGGTTTTGGGTTTGTTAGATTTAAAAGGGCCCTACAAAATGTTGCCATTTTCATATCATACAAGCAGAATATTAACATCGTCAACTATGGATATCTAAGTGTTCAGAGGATAGCTCATTTGATTAGAAGCCAAGTCAAGTTTTTTCTTTTACCTTCTTTAGAGTTATGTTACAAGTCTCTCTTCCAAGTTAATTGACGCAATGCACAGATGGAGCTTGGGTAATACCCAGGCTCTCTCTTAAACTTCTCATTCCTGAGGGAGTACAGTGGAAATGGATTTGATGCCTGAACTAACTCCTCTCAAGATACAATGTCTTGGGCAGTAATCCCTAGTGGAACAAGCCAATTCTTTGCAAAAAAGTCTCAGTGACACACTTCTGCAATGGTTAACCGTACTTCTCCATGAAATCACGTCCTGTATGATCATAACATATCTTCCAAAACCGTCAACTGTCTGATCACTGCCAGGTTTAAAGAAATAATAAAAAATAAGCACATGGTGGTTTCAAACACTCTAACAAATGGCAACATGAGAATATGACTATGCAAAACATAACTGGCTACAGAGGCTTTCGAGAATATTTTTGCTTCCTGATACCCTGACATATAAGTATATAAACAATCTAAAAATTCCGAATGCCTGTGAGATAAATACTTTTAAGAAATTTAAATTTTATTTATACCATATCCATCTGTTTAGTACACAATCATAACTTTGTATTTTACTCATTAATCTATCACTGATATGTCTTACAAATTTGGTATAGTCAGTTTACCCCTCTGAACCTCAGACTTATTATTTGTAAAATGGGTTTAATTTACTAGAGCAATTGTTTCACACTGTCTTCTTTTGACATCTCAGCGATTACTAGATAGCGAGAGGGAGAAAATCCTGGTGGTTAAGGCCTTAGGATTACTCCTTCGTGGGAACCACATTATGTTTCATTTATCTATTGTAGACGTTGGTCTTGGAGCTAAGATTCCTTTGAAATATTGTCCTGACTATAAAATATGCCTGAAAATCCCTGAATTAGCAGTTAATGGAGGTCTTTTCTTATTCTAAATAGTATTCCAGACTGAAAGACATGAGATTAGTGTTATTATATCACTTGTTCTATTGTAGTTGAATTGTATGAATCACTTTTTGTAAGTGAAAGATGGTTGAATCATACAGTTTGACTTAATGCAATAGCACTGGTTTTATAGTCATGCCCCTCCCACCACAAAAGATTCCAGTCCTTACTCTGCTTTTATAAAAACAAAGTTAATGAAGTAAAAGTTTGACAAGTGTTAGCAACTGAGGCATATTTTTATCACATGTCTGCAGACTTTAGTAAATTACAAGAAAAAAATGTAGAGGAGAGGAATGTAAATATTTTCAAGAATACCTTATTGAAGTAAAAACTTGTATGTGATATTATTCTTTAAAAGTGATCTAATTATAACTTTGAACTTTATTTACCCACAGAGGCAGTTGTTAAGACTTGGTGACATTATAAAAAATGTCAGAGCAGAAACTGTGCATGATTTTGAATGAACCCTTTATAAAAGATATTTATCATAATATTTATCACAATAATCTATATTTATAAACTCATATTAGTATATTTCTTGGATCCGTGCTTCTTGCTGGATTTCAACTAACTGGACCTAGTTGTAGAAGAGAGTGCATAAATATTCTTAATTCGTATTTGAAAACTACTAAATTACCACTCCTAAACTCAGTGAGCTTTTCTGGATAAAAACTGGCACATGCCTGGGAGGAACAAGCAGCCTGTGCCAGAAGTGTCTAGCAGCAGGAATCACACCCAAACAGAATTGCAATCAAAATCATAAAGAAGTACAAGGACACTAGAAAGACAGAATTTTAAGGTAAAGAGGGAAATGGGGAGACATGATATCATAGAAACTGAGAAGAGAAGTCTCTGGAAATAGACAGGGTAATGAGGAGCCTTCTGGTACTGCATTGCAGTCTATACTAGTAGTTTTTTCCTGTGTTGGGAGGACTCTGGATGCTGTAGCTGTGTTTCTGGCATGGACATCTTGCCTTTTTTCCCAGTCCATAGCTGGCATTAGTTTTATATTAAGGTGAGCTATACATGAAAAATTACCACTAGGAATTAAGTGATTTATCAGTCCCGGCCCCAATAAACAGAAAAGGAAAGTTGCATGGCATCTGCAGTAGTGAGGAAATTAGCGAGTCCCTGTTGTTCTCTATAATGCTGCTTGTAGAGAGAGCCTAGGACTTGAAAACATGCTCTTTGTCTCTGGAGCCCAATTCAATAAGTCCCTGAGATTCTTCGTTCTTCCCTTCTCTAGAAGGGACTTGTCTGTTATCTGCTGCCCCCACATCCTCAGTGACACTTGCCATAAGTGTTTACACTGCACTACTGCCACTCCTTCTACCACACGGCAGGCCTATGTGTGAGCGTTGGTCATTCCATATGCACCAAAATAAGGGGCAGTTCTCACATCAAGGATTATAGTTATTTAATAAAGTTCTCCAAAAGAGAGCCTGAATCTTTGCTTACAATCCTCTTTCTGTTGTTGTCATTTTGGACCCGAAATAAATTCCACACTATTGACATCAAGTGTCACCCACATAATTCCCCATCACCACCGACCCATGGCCTTACAGTGGAACACAGGCACAGTACTGTCCAGATCCTGGCTATTTCTCTCACCTCATCCTCAGCCACTCTCTTCCATGTTCTCCTCCTTGAAGCTACAGCTGGCTTCCCTGCTATTTCTTAAACATATCCAAAATGCCCCCAGGTCATGGACTACTTAGAGTTCCTTCGTCTGGTCTGTATTCTCTCCAGATATTCACGAGAATCCCTCCCTTATTTCATTCTCTTCATTAAATGCCTTCTTGTCAGTATTACCTTCCCTGATCACCTATATAAATTAGAAATCTGACATAGCACTTCATGTTCTATCACATTTTACTCAATAGCGCTTATCCCTATATCACACAATATATCTTTATTTTATTTCCTAATTGTTCATCCCTCCCACAATAGAACACAAGCCACAATGGGGCAGAGACATCCTCTGTTCACAACCACAGAGCCTCAGCACCTGGTGCAGGGTGGGCACTGCTTATGGCAGGAGCTCAGTAAACATGACAGAGTGAATGAACAGCCATCTTGAGACAGGTCTCAAGCACATTTTGCATGCTCTATTTCCTATATAGGGATGAAGGTTATCCAGACATACACCCCCACATAGGTTGTATATTAATGTCTTTTTATAAAAGTCTCATCTGTTATCTCAAGCACCTACTTATCAAATGAACATTATACTTGAAATCCCTTATTTGTAATCCAAAACATTTTCTAAATTTACATCTTGAAAATAAATAGAAAGTTATTTAAAGTTTTGATTTAAAATTTTTGTTGAAAGATAACTAATTTTCTTCCTCATAAAATATTTAGTCAAAAGCAATTTTTCCATCATATTTTGAAATAATATGTAGCCTCAAATATTTGCACTTTTTTGTGAGAAACCAACATGAGCTCTCACTGAGTTTATACCACTATCATCTTTCTTTTCAGTGATCTGAACAAATACAGGAGGATAAAATAAATATACAAAGAAAATTCTTGGTCAAAAAAGGGAATTTGGGTTCAGCCTTGATGGCCTAGTGGTTCAAGTTTGGCGTGCCCCACTTAGGTGGCCCAGTTCAGTTCCAGTGGGCAGAAGCACACTGCTGGTCTGTCAGAGGGTGGGCTCACATTAAAAACAAAAATAAAGAGGAAGATTGGTAGCAGATGTTAGCTCAGGGAAAATCTTCCTCAGCATAAAAAAACAAAGAGGGATTTTGATTCCTCACTTCCAAAAACGTTTTCCAAGATGAAGACCTCTTGGAACAAGTATATCTGCTGCCAGAACTTTCACTGTAGGAACCCTTCACCTGAGTGAGAGGCAGCCTGACATTGCAACTCTCAGGCAAATCAGGATTTGACTCAGGGGACTTAGGAGATATTCAGGTTTAAAACCTTACTCTGAGAGATTTGGTTATCACACTTAAACTAATTATTTCCCTAAAAAACTGTTACACTTAAAGCCATTGTATTGTGTTGTTATCAAAATCAATGTAAGAACAGAGAGAAACACCCCCTAGGGACTAGAAGATGCAGCTCAGATAAATATTTCTGTCGCCAGTGGAAGTATTCTATATGCAATCTCTTTCCCTCACTTAGCTATGACCTATCATCTATATCAGGTGTCACCATTCCAGTGTAATCACCTGGAGATTGATTAATCATTTAGGTTCTACAGTTAAAAGGAAAACATTGACTACAGGCAATAGAGAGCCAGGATGATATTTTGGGCCCTTGACCTGTCCTTGGAGTTTAAGAAATGATGCTGTCATATTTCTGTAGGAGACGGCATCTGGTATGCAAGATAAAATGTTTCTCTATATGTCCCAACCTCAAAGAGCCAACTGATTAGAAGGCTGGATGTTTGTATGATGAGCATAGGTATTTGCTTGCCTCTGTAAAAATTAAATTGTCATTGTGCCAAGGGTATACAGAAAATATCCATTAGCAATTGATGTCAGTACGTTTATGCAGAATTTGAATGGGCTCTTTATACAGATCAAAATTGACTATGGGGAAAGAAATGGAGATCAATTATACTCTTGGAACCTGAATTCTTAAAATAAGTATCAAGGGTAAAAGAGAGGAAATACTTCCGTTCTTATCTCATTTCACCCCTGAAGCTCTGATAAGGGAAATTTCTTTTCCCTTATAAGAAGAATGATCATATTATTCGGAGAAAGGTTGTAAAAAATTACTGAGATTTTTATATGTGAAAATGCTCTGAATTATTAAGAGTTGATGGCAATGTTAATCTAAATCTATAATACAGCAATAGTTTTGAAGAACTGATCATAGCTTGAGCTTGACTTCAATGCGTTCTATACAAGATTTATCGTTAGCATGTCTCTTCAGAAATATACATGTGTATCTGGACAACAATATCTGTTAATTAGGACTTCTGGATACCCATGTTCACAACAATAACAGGCAGTTTCTACTCATTTCCTCTTTTGAGCTGATTTACTGGAATTAATATCTTTCATGCTTTTGTAAGAATGGGGATTGAAAACAGTCAGGATTATTATTAATATAACCAAAAACTGAATGGTGAAAGAAATAAAGTACCATAGACTGGAAATATTTGTATCTATTTCTAAGAAAATTCTTCAAAAGGTTGACATTTTTCTTATTGCATCTTTTACGTTAGTTGGAAGGTTTATGTAACGTGTTGTTGATTGTTAGCGGAATGGAGAAAATGACAACAATGATGTTGAAACCACCATGCGCTGAGTAGCATTTTGGCACACAGGAACATTGGCTACATTCTCCTATTTATTCTTTACAACCATCCTATTAGATGTTGTAAAAGAAAAATTCAGTGTTCCCCCTGCTCTGTGCAGGAAAAAACCTACTTCTTCCTGACCATGTTTTTCTTCCCTGTGAGTCTCCTTTACACACAAAACACTCACTTCTTGTCACCAAATGTAGGGAGGTTTTCCCCCACGTCAAGCAATTCTCTGCAACACCAGGTGGGTGTCCTACAATTTAACTCAATTCTGACACTATCTACCTGGAGATAGCGTCAGATCCTGTAGGTTAAGGGCTCAGTTTTATAAGAACACTCCACCCCACCCCACTCAGATACCAGTCACAAGCCCAGATTATCACCTGTGCTTCTGACCAAGTGGCCATAAATCAGAAATTCCCAGGACTCTCTGCTTACTTTCTTTGATTAATTTACTAGTGCTCACAGAAATCAGCAAACATTTGATTTACTAGATCACTGGCTTATGGTCAAGGACTGTAAGTGAGGGGCAGTCAGATGCAAGAGATGCAGAGGGCAAGGTATGGGGGAAGGGGCACAGCGCTTCCATGCCCTCTCCAGGTGTGCCGTTCTCCCCAAATCGCCATATGTTCAGCACCCAGAAGCTCTCTGAACCCCATAATTTGGGGATTTTATGGAGGCTTCATCACATAGGCAGGATTGATCATTAACTCCATTTTCAGCCCTTCTCCCTTCTCACGAGAATGAGGGACAGGGCTGAATGTTCCAAGCTTCAAACCATGAATTGGTCTTTCTGGTGACTAGCCCTCATCCGGGAGCTCACCCAGAGTCATCTCATTGGAACAAAAGACGCTCCTATAACCCAGGAAATTCCAAGGGTTTTAGGAGCTCAACGCCACAACTGAGGCCAAAGACCAAATATACATTTCTTATTATAAATCACAGTTTCACAGATGTGTAATAATGTTTCTCTTTCACAAGAGAGAAACTAGAGCTGAATATCTTCAACATTTATGTTAGTGTGATAGAGTAGTGATTTAAATTCAATTTAATTACTGAATCTCAGCTCTTTCTAATGTATGCCATGCACAGGAAGCTGTGTGTGTGTATATGCAAACATATTTATAGATTTGCTCTCTATTCCTTTATTCTTATTCAATATTCCACATTCTTATTCTACTCAAACTTCATTAAAATATTAAAGTTTATCATAATTTGCTTAAAATATATTATTTTATCATAAATATTCACATATAAACCAAAAGACTTAATATGTTTAAGAGTATAGAAGAAAAAGATATAAATCATTCTTTTTAACATCAAAGGATTTATCGCACAGTTTGGCAGATATATAGGAATAGTAAAGACACAGTATGCATAGACCTGTGTCTTTGAATATTGACTTTTTGAGACTGGGGAAAGCATGGTCTGAATGAAGAGAGAGAAATGGCTGTGGTTGTGAGGCCAGAATCAGCAAAGCAGTGTAGCAAAAACAAGGAGTACAGACTATGGGGTCATAGGTGATATAGTTTCCAAAGAAATGAAGAATAAAGAAATTATAATGCACACCAAGATCCTAAATTTCCCTCACCATTGGTAGGCTCAGCTGATGAAGAGCTACAAGCAACGAAATGCTAGAAAATGTTTAACAACTGATTCACCAGGTAAGAAAAAAGAAAAAGAGAAAGTCTGGATTTCCACCATTGCTAATTTCTGTGGGGTAATTTTCTGCAGCATGATCAATTTTAAGTCCCCAATTTTATGTCACTACATGTGAAAATGGGAAGAGGTGGCCAAAGTGGCTCTTGTGAGCCAGTTAAGGCTGGCTTCAGTACATCACT
The DNA here is from genome assembly GCF_041296235.1 of Equus asinus. Lineage (NCBI taxonomy): Eukaryota > Metazoa > Chordata > Mammalia > Perissodactyla > Equidae > Equus > Equus asinus. Next base: position 5,359,571 of record NC_091797.1, on the reverse strand, counting down.
GAATAAGTAAGGTATAAATAATAGGTGCTTAATTCAGTAAATGCTGCCCCTTAAATTAAAGAATACCATGAAAGACAGGGTTTACAATATTGCTCATGAAGAAAGAGTTTAAATGCCGGGAGGCCAGTCTTGAGGTTATTGAAGTTTGAGGGGTAAGTCTAGATTAGGATAGAAGCAGTGGAAATAGAGACTAGACAGCAATGAATATTTTCTCCAAATGTTATGCCAATCAAAATTTAAAAGTTGAACACAATATGAGAAAGAACTTGAGGAAATTATACAGATATGTCTAAATGTATTACCAAATTTGTAGCTTTCATTAAATGAAATATTTGACTATTTTTAATTACTAATCAAATTGTAATGTTTAATCAATGTTAGATTTATTTTAAATCAGGTAGACCCAGCTTCAGTTTCTTTAGTTTTTCTTCAGTTAAGCAAGATTTTGAAGCTATAACTATAATTTAAAAATACTCACTTATGTCAATGAAAACAAAAATAATACATCTTAATTCTGTAATTGTTATTGTTTATCATATTTCTTGAGTCTTCTTTATTTCTGGTGGCAGTACACAATATACCTTATGAAGTTTGTCATGCTTTTTCTTTCATGTCTATCTATTTCTATCTTTCTCGAATGTGCTGGCAGAAAAAATGCCTTAAAAAATAAAGTCCATGAGCCAGCCCTGATGGTCTAGTGGTTGAAGTTCGGTGCTCTCATGGCTTTGGTGTCCCAGGTTCATTTCCTAGCTGTGGAACCACACCACCCATCTGTCAGTTGCCATGCTGTGGCAGCGGCTCACATAGAAGAAGTGGAAGGACTTACAACTAGGATTTACAACCATGAACTGGGGCTTTGGGGAGGGAGAGAAAAAAAGAGGAAAATTGGCAACAGATGTTAGCTCAGGACGAATCTTTCCAAGTTGAAAAAGTCAAAAATAAAGTCCAAACTTGCAGAAATTTCTTGACAACCATAATGAACAAAAAGAAATATCCATGCTGACATTTTGAATATCTCTCATTTTTGTATCCTCAGTCTTTAGCAAATAGTGGATGGGAAATAATTATGCCTTGTGTTGAATAAAATTAAACTGCATGATATTTATTTTTAAGTAAAGGTAAACATAATCAGATTATTAAAATTTTTATCATGACTTTTTGTATTATTAAAATTTTATAACATGACTACATATCATTTTTAGTTGGCATAATGACAAATCATTTCATCAGATTATGTTACTCATATGTCCTAATCAAGCAGTATCATTCTTAGCAAATATTCTATTATAGCTAACTCTCATATATAATTGCAGTGGAAGTCACTACGTTGAACCACTGCCAATCTTCTATTTGAGGAAATTGTTTAATAAACCATTTATAAATTTTGACAATATGAACAACATGCAAAGTGTTTATGTAAGAATAAAAATCTGTAATGATATAATTTTGGATCTAGTTAATCAGTAATTACATTACTGGAACGAAATCTGCAGCCACGTTTGAAAAAGAAAACATTTATGCACACATTTTACAACCCTTACTTTCAAGCATTTACACGTTTCTTGAAATATTGCCTTTTAAACCAAAATTTCTCATTCTTATACTCAGCTTCAAGGTACAATATTTGGAAAGGTTAGTAAAATTCCATTCAGTCGTTTTGAGTTATCTAAGGGTGAACTTTAAGAAATTGTTCCGACAGTTTTAGTACACTTGAAGAGTTGAAACTCGTTTTGTTTTTAAAGTTCACCCTTGGCACATATTTAGTCTTCACTGAAGAATTGATGTCAGAACTTCTTAGGACAGGTGGAGGCACTTTAAGAGAAGATTGAAAATCTCTGTGCCTTCTGTCTGATCCCTGAGTTACAGCACGCTGCCCGTTGCCCGTGTGAGGCTGAGAGGAAGGGCTTCTTTATTTCTGGCCTATTAATATCCCTAGGCTTTTCGTCTCTTCTCATATATTCATGTACTCTCTCTGAGCCATCCTGCTGGCAGTCAGAAATCTGATAATGGACACAACCTTTTCTAAATGAATGAAAAATATTTTTTAAAGACAAACATGTTTATCCCTTGATATGCTTTAAATTGCCATGGTTTGTTTATTATTACTCCCTACTTACTCGTGGGATGATCTTACATGTGTGGTGAGCCTTATCAAAAATAATTTGAGTAAAAGAAGTGACTTAACTAAAAAAGCAAGAGAGAAAAATATAATCAAGAGCCAGTGGGGAAAAAAGTTTCTTCAGTTGTTTACTTTAGACATAAAGTATAGTACTTTATATCACCAGAAATGATAACACCATAGCACTAGAAACCAAAGATGTAGTCTAAATAGTACATTAAAGCTGAAAAATCACACTAAATTATAAAACCCAGAATACCAGTTTATTTTTATTGAATGAAAAATATTCAAAACAATACAATCATATATTTTTCTAAAGCCTTTGAACCATAACAAAACTTGAATGCAAAATGGGCATGTTCTTTAAAAAGAAATATCAAAGCAAATCTAGTAATGTACAAAAATAATTATATACTATCCACAAGTGGGATTTATTCCATGTGTGTGAGTCTGGCTCAACATTTAAATATCAATAAAAGTAATTCACTATATCAACAGGCTAAAGAAGAAAAATCTTATGACCATATCAATAGATATAGAACAAGCATTTGATAAGAGCCAACACTTATTCATGATAAAAACTTGCAGTAATTTAGGAATAGTGGGGAACTAACTTAACTTGATAAAGAGCATCTAATAAAAACCTACAGTTAAGATTGTACTTAATAGTACAATCTAAACGCATCTAAATAGCACAATCTAAATAGTACAAACAAAAATAAATGCTTTCCTCCTAAGATCAGAAATAATTCAAAGATATCTGTTCTCACTGCTTTTATTCAAAATATTACTGAAATTTCTAGACAATGCAATAAGCCAAGAAAAAGAAATAAAATGCATACAGATCAGAAAAGAAATAGAAGCTGTCTCAATTTGCAGATGACATTTTTGCCTACATAGAAAATATCAAGAAATCTACAAAAAAACAAAAACAAAAGTCTCTTAGAATTGATACATAAGTTCATCAAAGTCACAGTATAAAAGATCAACCCACAAAGATCAATCAAACTTTTATACACTAAAAACAAAAACACGGAAACCAAAATTCAAAACAAATTATCATTTATAATTGATCCAAAGAAAATTAAATACTTTGATATAATTCTAACAAAATATGTACAGGATTTATATCCTGAAAATGATAAAATGCAATGGAAGGGATCAAGGAAACCTAAATTGATCGAGTAACACACCAACACATCATTTTCATGGACTGGAAGATAAACACTGCAAAATGCTAATTCTCCCTAAACTGATCCACAGATTTAATGTAATTCTTATCAAAATTCCATCAAGATTTTTTTGTAAAATTAGAGAAACATATTCTAAAAATTAACAGAAAAGCAAAGAACCTAAAATAATCAAAACTATCTTGGAAAAGAAGAGTAAACTGGAATGAATCACTCTATCCAATATTAAGGCTTAAACTGCAGTAACTGAGACAGCATGGTAATAGCAAAGGGATAGATACATAGATCAGTGGAAAAGGATAAAAAACCTAGATATAGCCTTACAAAAATATGACCAACTATCTTTTGACAAAAGTGAAAAAAAAAACTCAATGGAGAGATGATAGTCTTTTCAACCACTGATGCTGGAGGAATTGAATATTTATAGGCAAAATACTGAATCTCAGCCCAAATCTCACAATCTTTACAAAAACTGACTAAAATATATCATCGATTTAAATGTAAAAGTTAAAATTACAAAACTTTTAGAAAAAAATATATAGGAGAAAATATTCAGGGGCTAGGGTTAGGCAAAGAGTTCTTAGATACGACAACAAAACCACAATCCATAAGAGAAAAAATTGATAAATTGAACTTCATCAAAATTACAAATTTTCCTCTGTGATAAGCCCTGAGAAGAAGATGAAAAGACAAGGCATGGACCAGGAGAAAATGTTTGCAAACCACATACACAAAAAAGGACTAGTATTTAGAATATAGAAAGAACTCTCAAACAACAAACAATCCAATTATGAAATGGGCAAAAATCATAAATACACGTTTTGCTGAAGAGGATATAAAGATGGTCAATAAGCACATAAAACAATGTTCAACATCATTAACAACAAGAAAATGAAAATAAAAAACACAATAAGGTACCAATACACATACACAAAAATGGATAAACATTTAAAAAATAGTGAAAACTAAACACAAGCAAAGATGCAAGGAAACTAGATCACTCATATATTGTTTGTGGGAATGTGAATTGGTATAGCCATTCTGAAAAAGAATTTGCTGAAGATGGTAGAATAAGATATCCCTTGTCATATTGCCTCTCATCAATGATAATCTGGCATCCAACCACAGACAAAAGTGCCTTTGTGGTAACTGTGGCATCCAGTACCATATGTTAAGGGAAGTGGAAGGAGTCTCGCCTGCCACATGTCAGGTATTAGACATACAGACCTCGTCCCCAGCTATGGACCCTGCAGTGGCCCATGAAATGGCTTTAGCCTCTGTCAGTTGTGGTCTGGGAGCCCTTGGAGAACAATGTCTTAGATAATCCCCCCCAGATGAGAGAGTCTTTCTAGAATTCCAGGAGTCCAGCAGAGAAATCTAGCAGAAAAGCACACTATTGAAGCAAAAAAGTACAAGTTTAGATGGACAGGAGAGAATTAGAGGAGCAGTGTGCATTTGCTTCTGTCACCCTGACCCCAAGGTGGCACAGCTCAGTGACAAAAGAAACCTTCTCAGCCCATGATTTCTCCCATGGGGCAAAGTTAGAGTGTGTGAGTGAGCACCTGTCTTCCACAGCTGTGCAGGCTGTTACCAAATAGACCCATTTCTCTCTCACCTTATTAGAGTACTGAGTCATGAGCTGCACATTTGGGGAGCAGAAAAGGCTGGGAGAGAGCAGATAAGATTCTTAGACTGCTTTAAAGGGATGCAGATCCTACTAACCATGTCAAGGACTCCATCAAGAAGCCTGCCTCTGAGCTACTGGGGACACATTGCCTGTAGATCCCCCCCTACTGACCTAGGGGCACCCCCAGCACTCCAAGCATCTCATCCACACACACGCCTCCTATGTGCAAGCTGCCTGTGTGTACCTCTGATGGCAGCAAGAGTGAGCTTTGGTAGATGGCTAGTGGGCATGCATGGAAAGCTGGCCAGGACCTGTAGACAGGGAAAGACACAAGCTGAGCTTTAACACTGTCCTTGGTAAAGCAAAAGGGAGCTATCAGCTCTCAGTCTGGTGTGTTGAAGAATCAAGAGAAGGCATACCAGCTTAAGAACTCTGCCACAAGAGGGAGCAAGAAGTGTGCATCAGGTCTATCTATAGAAGGGCTAAGAAAGCTTCAAACCCTAGCAGGAATGATAGAAGGTATTTTATTCCAAAATCAGTCATGAAAAACTGGATGTCTTCAAATGCAAAGACAGCAACATAAGACTTCAAGGAAAATGAAAAATCAAGGAAACATGACACCACCAAAGGATCACAATAATCAAGTGAAGGACCCCAAAGATATGGATATCTGCCATTTACCTCATACCGAATTCAAAATAGCTGTTTTGAGGAAGCTCAGTGAGCTACAAGAAAACACAGAAAGGCAATACAACAAAATCAGGGAAATAAGACATAAACAAAATGAGAAATTTAACAAAGACATAGAAATTATAAAAAAGAATCAAGCAGAAATTCTGGAGCTGAAGAATACAATGAATGAAGTGAAAAAATAAAATAAATGCAATAGAGATAATCAACAGAATGGATCAAATAGCAGAAAGAGTTTGTGAACTAGAAAACAGACCTTTGAAATTATCCATTTTGAGGAGAACAAAGAAGAAAGAATGAAAATGAATAGAGAAAGCTTTCACAATCTATGAAATAACATTAAAAGAAGGAATCTGCTAATTATTGGAATCCCAGAAGGAGAATAAAGGGAGATGAGTCAGAAAGCTTATTTAAAGAAATAATGGCTGAGAACTTCCAAAACCTGGGGAGAGATTTAAATAACTAAGTTCGTGAAGCTCCTAGGTCCCCAAACAAACTCAACTTACAGAGGTATTCTCCAAGACACATTACACTAAAACTGTCAAAATTCAAAAAAAAAAGAGAATATTAGAAACAAGAGAAAAGAAGCTTGTAACTTTCAAGGGAACCCCCTATAGGGCTATCAGCACATTTCGCAGCAGAAACTTTGCAGGCGAAGAGAGCGTAGGATAATACATTCAAAGTGTCAAAAGAAAAAACACTGCCAACCGATAATATTCTATTTGGCAAAGATGTCCCTCAGAAATGAAACAGACATAAAGTTTTTCCCAAACAAACAAAAGTGGAGGGATTTTGTCACCACTAGATCTGCCTTAAAAGAAATGCTGAAAGGAGTTCTTCAAGATAAAGTGAAAAAAATGCTAATTAGTACACGAAAACATACGAAAATTTACAATGCACTGGTAAAGGTAAATGTATAGTAAATTCGGAATACTCTAACACTGTTTTACGGTGAAGTACTAGCCAATTAACTCTAGTATAAAGGTTAAAGACAAAAGTATAAAAAGTACTAAAGCTACAATAACTTTCTAATGAATGAACAATATAAAAAGATAAATTGTGACATCAAAACATAAAATGGGGAAGAGTAAAAGGATAAAGTTTTTGTACATAATAGATGTTAAATTGTTATTCGTGTAAAAATTTCTATAAGAAATTTTATGTAAGTCTCATAGAAACCATAAAGCAAAAACCTATGGTAGATAAACAAAAGATAAAGAGAAGGGAATCAAAGTTTAGCACTACAGAAAAATCATCAATATCTAAAGAAAAACAGCAAGAGGGAAAGAAAGGAACAAGGGAAGTGTAAAACAGCCAGAAACAATTAATGAGATGATGTGAGTAAGTCTTTACCTATCAACAGCTAATCAAATTGTAAATGGATTAAATTCTCCAAACAATAGGCAACTTGATGGATTAAAAAAAAATAAATAAAATACCCCACTGCCTACAGGAGCTTCAACTTTAGGAACACACTAAGTTGAAAGAGAAGGGACGGAAAAACATATTCCATGCAAGTGGAAACTTAAAGAGAACAGGAGTAGCTATACTTAATCAGGCAAAATAGACTTTTAGTCAAAAGCTGTAAAGAGATAAGGAAAGTCATTATATAATGATAAAGGGATCAATTCATCAAGAGGATATAACAATCATAAATATATACTCACTCAACATTGGAGAACCTAAATATAATGAGTAAATACTAGTAGGTCTGAAGGAGAAATAGACAACACAACAATAACAGTAGGCGACTTTAATACCCCACTTTCAACAATGGCTATATCATTCAGACAGAAAATCAATAAGAAAACGTTGGAGTTGATTACACTTTAGACCAAATGCACCTAACAGACATATACAGAATACCCATTCAACAGCAGTAGAATATACATTCTTCTCAAGCACACACAGAACATTCTCCAGGATAGATCATATAGTAGGCCACAAAACAAGCCTTAACAAATGTAAGAAGGTTGAAATCATACCAAGTACTTTTTCTGACCATAATTGTATAAAACTGGAAATCAACATGAGGAGGAAAACTGGAAAACTCACAAATTGTATGGAAATTAAGAAACATACTCCTGAACAACCAATGGATGAAGGAAGAAATAAAAAGAAAAATTTGAAAAACTATCTTGAGACAAATGAAAATGGAAACACAACATACCAGAAGTTATGGGATGCAGCAAAAGCAGTTCCAATGGGGAAGCTCATGGTGATAAATGCCCTTATTAAGAAATAAGAAAAGCCTTAAATAAACAACCTAACTTAACACCTCAAGGAACTGCAAAAAGAAGAACAAAAGAAGCCCAAAGTTAGTAGAAGGCAGGAAATAATAAAGATCAGAGCAGAAATAAATGAAATAGAGACTAAAAAGACAATAGAAAAGATCAGTGAAACTAAGAGCTGATTTTTTTGAAAAGATGTACAAAATAGACAAATGTTTAGTTAGATTCACCAAGCAAAAAAGAGTACTCAAATAAATAAAACTAAAAATGAAAGAGGAAACATTATAACTGATACCACAGAAATATAGACGATCATAAGAGACTACTAGAAACAATTATATGCCAACAAATTGACTAATCTAGATGAAATGGATAAATTCCTAGAAATAGACGACCTACCAAGACTGACTCAAAGAAATAGAAAATCTGAACAGACCAATAATGAGTAGAGAGATTGAATCAGTAATTAAAAACCTCTCAACAAAGAAAAACCCAGGACCAGATAATTTTTTGATGAACTCTACCAAACATTTAAAGAATTAATGCAAAATACTTCCCAAACTCTTCCACAAAATTGAAGAGATGGAAACCCTCCCAAACTCGTTTTACAAAGCCAGCACTACCCTGATACCAAAGCCAGATAAGGACACTGCAGTAAAAAGAAAACTAGAGGCCAATATCCCTGCTGAATATAGGTATAAACATTCTCAACAAAATATTAACCAACCAAATTCAGCAGCTCATTAAAAGGATCTCACAAGTCATATTTATTCCTGCATTGAAGGATGGTTCAATATTCACAAGTCAATCAATATGCTACATCACACTAGTACAATGAAAGATAAAAATCATACAATCGTCTCAGTAGATGCAAAAAAAGCATTTGACAAAATACAACAGCCTTTTATGATAGAAACTCTCAATAAATTAGGTATAAAAGGAATGTCTTTTGTTGTTAGTGCCATTGAGTCGATTCTGACTCCTGGGAACCGTGTACATCAGAGTGGAATCCTGCCTAGTCTTTTTGTAGTGCTCTGCTGGTTTTAATGGGCAATTTTTTCAGAAGTGGGTGTCTCCACTAAAACCTGTCCACCATGGGCGACCCTGATGGTATTTGAAATGCTGGTGCCATAGTTTTCAGCATCACAGCAACTTGCAGCTGGCAAAGTACAACAACTGGCAGATGGGTGGTGTGGTTCCCTGACCAGGAAATGAATCCAGCCCACAGCGGTGAGAGTGCTGAATCTTAACCACTAGACTAACAATAGAGGGAACATATCTCAAAATAAAGGCCATTTTTGACAAGCCACAGGTAACATTATATTCAGTGGTGAAAATTTCAAAGCTTTTCCCACCAGATCAATAATGAGACAGGGTGCCCACTCCCATCACTCCTATTCAACATAGTACGGGAAGTCCTAGCCAATCAGTTAGGCAAGAAAAAGAAGTAAAAGGCATACAAATCAGAGAAGAAGTAAAAGTGTCTCTGTTTGCAGATGGCACCATCTTACATATGGAAAATAGTAAAAACTCCACCAAAAAACTGTTGGAACTAATCAGCAAATCAAAATCAACATGCAGAGATCAGTTGCATTTCTATACACTAACAATGTAATATCTGAAAAAGAATAAAATAATTCCCTTCACAGTAGTATCAAAAACAATAAAATACTTAGGAATAAATTTAGCCATGGAAGTAAAAGATCTGTACATTGAAAACTATAAGAATTTATTGAAAGAAATTGAAGAAGAAACAAGTAAATGGAAAGTTATCCTGTGTTCATGGATTGGAAGGATTAGTATTGTTAAAATGTCCGTACTACCCAAGGTGGTCTATAGATTCAATGCAATCCCTATCAATTTCCAGTGGAAGTTTTCACAGAAATAAAAAAAAGAGTCATAAAATTCATATGGAACTACAAAATACCCTGAATATTCAAAGCAATCCTGAGAAAATAGAACAAAGCTGGGGCATCACACTTCCTGATTTCAAAGTATGCTACGAAGCTATAGCAATTAAAACAATCTATTGCTATCATAAAAATAGACACACAGACCAATGTAACAGAATCAAGAGCCCAGAAATATACTCTTGCTTATATAGCCAACTAATGTTTGACAAAGAAGCCAGGAATAAACAACGGGGAAAAGAAAGTCTCTTCAATAAATACTGTTGAGAAAACTGTACATGCTACTGAAAACAAAGAAATAGGACCCCTATCTAATACCACTTACAAAAATTAACTTGAAATGGATTAAAGACGTAAACATAAGATGTAAAACTTCTATGAAAAAAGATAGGAAAAAACTTTTTGTCCTTGGTCTTGTCAATGTTTTTTTGGAAATTACACCAAAAGCACAAGCAATAAAAGTGAAAATACATATGTGTAAATAAGTGAGACTACATCAAACTAAAATCGTCTGCACAGCAAAAGAAACAATCAACAAAATGAAAAGGGAACCTACCAAATGGGAGAAAGTATTTACAAGCCATCTATCTGATAAGCTTTAATATCCAAAATGTATAAGGAACTCATAACTCAATAGAAAAAAACCCCACTAATTTAAAAGTGGACGGAGGCCCCAAAAAGATGTTTTTCCAAACACATACAAATGGCCAACATGTACATGAGAAGGTGCTCAACATCACTAATCAAAAATGAAAGGCAAATCAAAACCACAATGAGATATCACCTCACACCTGTTAGGATGGCTATCATCAAAAAGACAAGAGACCTCTAGTGTTGGCGAGGATGTGGAGAAAAGGGAACTTGTATGCACTGTTGGTAAGAATGCAAATTGGTGCAGCCACTACGGACAACAGTATGGAGTTTCCTAAAAAACTTAAAAATAGAACTACCATATGATCCAACAGTTCCACTTCTGGGTATATATCCAAAGGAAAGGAAATCAAGATCTCAAACAGATATCTGTACTCCTGTGTTCATTACAGTGTGATCCACAATAGCTCACATAGAAATAGCCTATGTGTCTGTCAGTGGAAGAAGGGATAAAAAAGATGTATATATATACATATACATACACACACACACAATAGAATATTTTTCAGCCATGAGAAAGAAGGAAATCCTGTCATTTTTGACAACCTGGATGAACCGTGAGTGCACTATGCTAAGTAAAAAAGAGAAAGACGAATAAAGACAAATAGTGTCTGATTTACTTATATGTGGAGTTTTAAAAAGCTAAGCTCATGGAAGAAGAGACTAGAATGGTGGTTACCAGGGGCTGGGTGGAGGAGAAAGTGGGGAGATGTTGGTCAAAGGGTACAAACTTCCGGTTAGAAAATGAAGAAGTTCTGGGGATCTAACGTACAGCATTGTGACTAGAGATAACAATACTGTATTATATACTTGAAAGTTGCTAAGAGAGTAAATCTTAAACATACTCACCACAAAAAAGAAATGGTAATTATTTGAGGTGATGAAGTGTTAACTGACTATTATACTGATCATTTTGCAATGTATATGTATCAAATCATCACACTGTAAATCTTAAACTTTTACAATGTTATATGTCAGTTATGTCTCAATAAAGCTGGAAAAATAATATAATAGAAAAGTATGGCAGTATCTTATGTTAGTAAACACATAATTAGTATACTATACAGCAATTGCGCTCTTGGGCATCTATCCCAGAGAAAGGAAAACTTTTTGTCTGCGCAAAAACCTGTACACAATATTCATAACGGCTTTATTCACAATAGTCAAAAACTGGAAACAACCCAGATGTCCTTTAATGGGTGAATGGTTGAAGAAATTGTGTTACATTCATAACATAGAATACTATTCAGCAATAACAAGAGATGAAGTATGATACAGGCAACAACCAGAATATAATTTAAGGGAATTATACCTTGAGAAAAAAAAAAAACTATCTCAAAATATTACATACTGTATATTTCCATCTATATATCACATTCTTGAAATGACAAAATTATACAGATGGAGAAGAGATTAATGGTTCCAGAGTTGTGCTGGAGGTGTGGTCACAGAGGTGGGAGGGGATAGGTGTGGTTATAAAAGGCCAACAGGAAGGATCTTTTCGGTGATGGAGCTGTTCTGTATTTGACTGTGGTGGTAACTAAATGAACTTACGCAAATGATAGAATTGCATAGATTAAACACAAACAAGCACACAAATGAGTATACATAAAATCGGTGAAATCTGTGTAAGATTGGAGGATTGTATTGATGTCAACATCCTGGTGGTGCTAAAGATCTAAAGTTTTGTGAGACATACAATCAGAGGAAACTGACTGAAGGGTACCTGGGCTCTCTCTATCTTATTTCTTACAAATGAATGCAAATCTACAATGATCTCAAATTAAAATTTTAAGTAAAAAGATAAAAAAATATAGTGTGTTAGCTACCAGTGCTTAACTGTATAATACAAAGTGGATTCTCAGTGTTTATAAATGTGTAAGAGGTAGGAAATAGTGACTAGCCCAAGAGATGAAGAATTTAATTGGATAAGGATTTCCAGTGTCTGATATCCAGTGGCCTATAGATCTGAATCTCTCAGGGCAGAAGAAAGAGTAATATGCACAGATTGACCTTAAGGAAAACTGACATGGAAGAAAAATCTAGAATGTCAAGGTTACAACTTCTCTATCTGGGTGCATTGCAGTGTGACCTAGATTTGTATTAGAAAGATTGGCCTACATTCTATGTGTCTCTTCTCAGGTATAACAAAGCTGGCATCATAGGACAGAGACCAGCAGAGAGTTAGCGTTGATATTTCAGTTGTTAGAGGCCGGAATGTTCAATTGCTTGACCACAGGTAAATATCCACAGAAGTTAAGTTGTAGGATTCTGAGATGAGGACAAACACAAGATTTGAAATTCTGTCACAGAGGCAAAACGTGTTAATATAAATCTGGATTCTGCATTCTAACCCATGGTTTATCTGCTTTGTCCAGAGTTTATACTGTAGCCTTCCCAACACATGTACAGTCCTATACCTTTGGAAAAGTTGGCTAGTTTCACTTCATGAATAAAGCCATGATAAATTTCTAATGAAGATTTTCTTCCATTTATATTAGTCTAAGTCCATACATAGTGACCTTCTATAGAAGGAAGATTCTAGTAGAGAGCTGCCATTAAAGGCTAGAAATAAACCTTCTGTTCTTTCCATTTGTAAGGTAAGATAAATCTTCCCAACAGCCTGTTACCCCATACAAATATTCCCCAGTTCCCATTACCCCATAAATCAGTTTCCTATGAGATATATTAATTTAATTATAATATTTTACAACTAATTCAGAAAAACAAAACAAAGCAGTGATTTAATTATAAGGCGATTTCTATAACGTGAATTTGAAGATTGCTGTAAACATTTGATGGCTTTCGAACTCTTCCAGCCACATAACAATTTATTTACTGAGCAAACATGGATTGAGTTCATTTTAGGTTAACCTCAGGAAATTTCTGATACTCTTTCATTTTTTTTGACAGATAGAAATTGCAATTGCCTCTTGTTCAAACTAATGGAATGTGCTAGACACTCTGCTCAGTAATGGGGGCACTTGGCCAGAAAATCAAACCATTTCCTCCTGAAACTTACAATGAAGAGGGGGATGGAAATGTAAATAAGTCTTAGTAACTACTACCAACTTTATTACCGCTAGAGTTGGGAAGGCCAAACAGGACCCAGAGATAATGAGCTTTTCATTCAAATACCAGATTTCAAAATCCACTCTCCTGTAATTATTTTACAATACTCCCATACAGAGAAACATGTCAATTAGTACTACTCCCTTCAGGACACTGTGTTGTGTCGGCTATGGTGTATTTCAAAAAGAGATGTGTCGCTCACTCTTCTCCATCTCAGTAAATAGAACCACCTTCATTCTTACGTGGCTCAGCTCAATATGTGGGGTTATCCTTGGTTCTTTTTCTGTCACACCCCAAATCACCCCATTCTATACATCTACCATCAAAATACATTCTGGATACAATATCTCACCTCCTCCATCAGCACCATATTAACTCAAGCCACCAAAACTCTTACTTGGATTATCACAGTATCTTTCTCATTCGTGTCCATGTCCCTACTTTTGCAATTCTGCAGTCTCTTCTTCATATGACATCAAGAGTAGCAGTACTACTTCCTTGTTTCTCAACAATCGATCGCTTCCTACAAAACCTGAACAGAGACCCAAGAGTTCCCAGGCCCTGTTTAGGGCCCTTTCCCTCTTGTTCCCTGCACTTCAGCTTTGTTGGCCTCTGTGTGTCTTCTCAAACACTACGGTGACTTTCCATTTCAGGGACTTTACAAATATTGTTCCCTCTATTTGGATTATTCTCCCGGAAATGTTTGCACACAGCCCCTATTTCATTTAGGTTTCCATTCAGACGTCATCCCCTCAGAGTTTTCTGGATCCTTTTCCTTAAATAGCACCTTTCTGTTCTGTTACTGAATTAGGGTTGCCAGATAAAAGAGGATGCCTAGTTTAATTTGAAGTTTAGAAAAGCAATGAACTGTTTTTAGTATAAGTACGTCTAAAATATTTTATGATAGATTGATATGGTATAGGACGTACTTATACGAAAAAAATCATGCCTTTATCTGAAATTCAAATTTAACTGGGTCCTGTAAGTTTATTAGCTAAATCTGGCATCCTTATTTATTACACTCTCTTTTTCCTCATAGAACTTCACTCTATGTGACACTATATTATAAATTTATTTGTTTAAGGTCTGTTTCTCCCACTAGACTGTAAGATCCATAAGAGTAAGCAATTGGTTTGTTGTGTTCAAAGGTAAATGACCAGAACCTAGAGCAGGAGCTATTGCGTAATAGATGCTTAGCAAGTATTGGTTCAGGCAAGGGAGAAACCATTATGAGCTACTTGCATTACATATATATGTATACACCTATATATGAAAAACGAATGCTTGTGTATGTTTCACATTCTCAATAAACGTCTAGAAGATCAAACCAGAAAGAGTATTTCTTAAAGCACAGACTACGTGGTTTTACAAATGATTTGCAGAGCCTATGGAAATTGACACATGAGAAAATATAATTGCACTAGATATTAAAAATCAAGCAAGTTAGGACAGGTTAGGAAATACTGTTAAGAGTTTATTTCACTTGAAATTATCTGCCTTAGCAGATGAAGATATTGAAGCAATATTGCCTATGATTGAACATGATTCCAAAGGCAAATGCTGACGAAATCTAGCTTCATTAAACAGTAGCCCTTCCTACAATTTGAAAAAGCAATTATAATTTTGATTACTTTTTCCAAAGTTCCCATATTTTCTATGAGGCCTTAAGGTCAACTATTTAGGTTTTGTTAATGAACACACTTTTCAAGCATACACCTCCTGCTTGGGTGACTCTGCTTGGTAAGTACAAGTGAAATTCTGGCAGCAGATACGGGGCCTACTTGTGCTGGGCACATTCAGCTAAAGTGACCAGCAGAAGTGAGTTGGTGCTGGGTCTTGAAGGACGGGAGAGGGTGGGAAGGGAAGGAAGCACATTTGGGTTGAATCTATCCATTGGTAGATGCCATTAGTAAAGTAAAACAGATGCACGGGGCCTCAAAGAGTTGATTTGTCCTTCCTCAGGCTCTAATATCATTTTAATACAAAAAGAAACTTCAAAGGATTAACTTGGAAATGAAGTTTGAATAATGTTTGAATTTCAAGGTGATTTAAAAATAATCCTCACAATGATAATACTGGATGATTTTTCCCCTCTTTCTTTCACTAAAACACCTGATGTATTGTGTATATATATTCTAACATGACTTGTGAGAGAGGAGTTATAATTCGCAAGTACAAATTTATAAATGTATTAAAAATTAAACTGGGAAACTAGAACCAAGTTTTAAATGGTAGATTGCCTGTCCTCAGTGAATGCCATCTTTTCCATCTAGGGCCCAAATCTGTGACAACACACATTTGAAGTTATCTTTTCTTAAAAGCTGATAGTTTTTAAGACATTTGTTCCCAGCTCTGAAGGCTCAGAACCGCAGGTGTTTGTCAATTATGACCTGCCAACATAGCATTTTACTCACTAGAAGACAGAAACGGATATTTATATTTAGTCTCTGAGAAAATTCAATCTTTAATTTTTAATTTCTAAACCCATGAAATTCAAGTTAATCCAATATGTTGAAGTGTTTATTTTTACAAGCATGGCTGTTTTATTGGTCATTGCTCTTATTGCCTTCCTGAAGTTTTCTCAAAGGAATGAACTCAAATCATCGATTTTTTTCTAACTCCTGGCATTTTAACGGACACTATTTGCAAGTAAGTTGATGATATGATAAATCCTTTTTAAAAGATTTTTCTTTCTGTTATATTCCTCCAAATATTTTTTCAATGAGCAAAGCTTAATTTTTACAAATTAAATAGAAAAAAACCCTCAGAGAACAGAAGAGAGAAAATACATTGGAGAGATGATATAAAGTATAAGTAATGCAAGAATAGGAATGATTGATATAAGAAAAACAGATAAAGTAGATACTTAAATTATCCATGTAAAATTTATTATTATAAGACCTGGTTTTGTGAATCATTCATCAACAAACATATTAAAATTCAGTTGAAAGCAGCACCAAACACTAAATACAAAATTTAGTCACTTGAAATGCTATTATTAATATTCAAACAGTGTGTATAAATGAACAATTGATTACTAAAACACTAACCTCATAAATTTAGATCAGTTGAATGCTTTTAACAATTGATGGTTGGCAAATTCTGTATTCACTGTACTCTGTGAATTGATGATGTAGTTTCTATTGTTTTAGCAAAATTAGTGTCAAAACTAGATTTATTAAAAAAATACTTCTTCAATAATAAAACTGAAAGCATAAAATATTATCTGTATGTTGCTAATTTTTTTCAAGAAAGTTTAAAAAATCTTTTATTTTTTTAAATTTGGCTCCATTGACTGCTATTATAATTAACACAGCAATAGAAAAAATATTCAAATAGTTTGTATTTTGATCAGTCTATAATGGTTACACTCATAAGATCGTTTGTGTAAAATCAGAGCTCATTGACAATTTTATAAAGCTTGATAATTGACAAAATGCTTTCACATGTATGATTCTCCAACATTCTCTATTACAGTCATGTGCTGCATAACGATGATTTGGTCAACGACTGACGGCGTATATGATGGTGCCCCCACTCACTGACTCACCCAGAGCAACTGCCAGTCCCGCAACTTCCATTCATGGTAAGTGTGCCTTTCGTATCTTTTTTTTAAAAAGTGTCTGTTTTTTATCTTTTATATCATATTTTTACTGTAACTTTTCTATGTTTAGATACACAAACAGCACCATTGTGTTACAGTTGCCTACAATGCTCAGTACAGTACCATGCTGGCCAGGTTTGTAGCCCGGGAGCAATAGGCTATCTCATACAGCCAGGGTGTGTAGTAGGCTATACCATCTAGGTTTGTGTAAGTGCACCTTAACGATGTTCGCACACTGACGAGATCACCTAGTGACACATTTCTCAGAACAGATCGCCGTTAAGTGATGCATGACTAAATGTTTCATTTTTTTTCTGTGGTATTTAGATGCTGACTTTATTGCAAGACTAAATTGTCAGAGGTATTAAGTCTGTTTCTGAAGTTTCTTTTTCTTTTGTACTGGTCTGTCTACCTATTCAAAAATCAATACTATACTTTTTCTTTTGTTGAGGCTTTATATTATATTTCTATATCAGGTACAGCTTATAGATACTCAGAGTTACAGATTGTCAGAGAATTTATTTTTTCTTCCTAGATCTCAGGCAGAGATATAAAACTTTCCTCTTCTTCTACATCTATAAATGAGGAGAATGATTTCTCCAAACTTAGTTAAGGGTGCCACATTTCAAGGCATTTAGCATTTCCAACTGTCAAACTATTATATTATTTCCTGTCTCTGTTTGTATGTTAAACACAGAATATATGACAAATAAATTAATTAACAAACGAATGAATACTCATTATATACTTACATATGTGTTATTTAACCAATTACATAGCTAATTACAATTACTTCATTAATTAGAAGTAATTGCTATCAATACACCCTCCCAACCACACAGAGTCACCTCATCAGCTCATATAGTCATGGGTAAAGCTGTGATTTTCACACTTTTGTCCCTATTCTCTATTGCAGGAACACCAAAATCTTAGAATTATTTTCAGGAGTAGATAGAAGTTTTTCCTGAGCAGGTATTCTCAACTACCGTATGGTCTGTTTCGTTTCCTTTCTATTTTCATCCAATTAGTTTATATCGGCCTTCAGGGCCTTTCCAAGCCAATGTGGGTGCAGTAGCCACAAGCCAATACTGGTGACCATGATTGGAACCCCCGGCCTGGCATCTCACTAACACCAGTGGAGTGGAATCGCCACTGATGTTGTAAGCCGACTGGCTGTAGATTATTGAAGCCAAAACTTCATCTTTTCGTGTATGTGTGTGTGTGTATATGTGTCTGATTTTTCTCTGTGGTAGAATAGACACGTACTCAGTGCTGGCTTCCTTGTGCTACAGCACTTCACCATTATCTTAGTCACAGGTGCGTGTTTCATATTATATCTGTGGTTCCCCGACTGCCCTTAGATGTGGCTTTATGAGAGTCTGTGCAGGGGCTCTGCTTGGCCCCAATTGTTAGATTTTACATAGATTTTTCTCACCCCTGCAGCAGTGTAGACAGTATTATTATACTGAACTTGACATCTTCTGCATATGAGAGGTATCCTTTAAGCTCCAGGTGTACTAGCCGAGGAATCCACTGGACAAGGCCAGAGACGGCTGCATCTCAACAGCGAGCAGAGCTTAAACTAGATTAGGGACAAACACACTTCTGCCTCAAAGCATATGGATTAGCTCCTTATGGAGTATTAATTTTGAAATTTAGATTTTTTATTAGAAATTAAAAAGACTTTTAATATTTTTGTATTACGTAGTTATGCTCTAACATATTTTAGACAAGTTATTTAGTGGAAGAAAAGTAAACTATTTTTTCCAAAGATCTGATTTCAAAAAAAAGTTAATTCTCAGCCTATGCAGAAAGAACCTTTGTTTCTCTACACATATTTTATTGTAAAAAATGGCCCATCATTGAATTATGCATTTCCTCAAAGCTCTTTTGGAATTAATTTAATGAATAATGATATAAAATGCTTATATGGTATACTTGGCATTATATTATAGAAGCGTTGATCAATTGTTACATTTCTTTTAGCCTTATTAAAAGTGTGGTATAAAAATAATATTTTAATAATGTTAATGTATGTTTTACCTTGTTTAAATAGTAGTAAGATGAAGTACAAATTAAATAAATATAAAAAAAATCAAGATCTAATTGGAGATATATTACCTAACAAGTATGCTTTGTATATTTTCAAATAACTACTTGGCCTAAAAATAGAAATTAGCTGTTCTTGGGCACCTAAATTAAACTAGTTCCTATAGAAAAGGCTAAATCTATACTAAGAAAACAGCCAATGGTTCCTAGACTATATAACATAACTAATTACACAAAGCATAACAGTATTCAAACTATAATAACAACTGAAACAGAAGGCCTATGATTTAATATTAAAATGAAAAAACAGGAAAATTAATAGTGTAATTATATTGAAAATATGAGATTAATTTTTTAATATGATTAAAATTTAATTCAACTTCAACTCCGTTATCCAGAATTTTTAATATCTCAATTATTGTATTACTTAAGGGAAATTTAAAATGAAAAGCACTAAATTGCAAGATATTACAGCAAAATATAAATGGAGAATTAGAGAATGAATTAATAATATTGGTGATTAAGAATATGTATACATTATATTAGAAAAGACAGAAATGGAATCTAAATAATTTTAATTCATAAATAAATTTTTGTCATTTATCACATTGGATTATTTTTGTATTTTTTTTATCAGACAAAGGTGATGATTTCCTTGCAGTGAAGTTAAACTCCTCGATGTGCGTCAGTTGACTTTAAGATAATATGTTCAATTTTTAAAAATATGGTGCTGTCCTCTAAGATGTCATAATGAATTTCTTGCTCTCTAATGTCTTCAAAGAGTTGCTTTATATATCTTGTCCATCTTGGACCATGAGGTTGATGGAATCTTCTAGGGATGATATGTTTAAGTCACATTTCCATGAGAAGTTACAGAGTTCCCATCATTGTGCCTCTTGTCAGATTTGAAATTTATTGCCAGATTTGAATTTTTATTTTTTTATTATTATTATTATTTTTTTTTTTTTGGTGAGGAAGATTGGCCCTTAGCTAACATCTCCTGCCAGTCCTCCTCTATTTTGTATATGGGATGTCTCCATAGCATGGCTTGATGAGTGGTGTGTAGGTCCACACCTGGGATCCAAACCCGTGAACCCTGGGTTGCCAAAGCAGAGTGGGTGAAATTAATCACTATGACACTGGGCCTGCCCCAACCAGATTTGAAATTTTTATCAAATGATGTGTGTGAGATGTTATTTAATTGTGATTTTAATTTGCATTTAATGGTTACTAATGATGCTGAGATACTTTATAGGTGCTACCACTTGACAAAATCTGTGGATTGCCTGTTAATATTTTTTCTACTTTTCAGTGGGTTGAGATTATTTGCTCTTTCTATGTTTTTAGAAGCTTCTTACATATCACATTCCAGAATTTTCATAAAATTGTTAATAATGTGGGTAAGTGAATATTCTTAATTATCAGTATTTTAGTGGCAATGATACTGTGGATGTATGTAATACCTGTCAATGTGTTTTACACTCGTGGGTTGAGGTACATTTTATTTATCATGTTAAATAAGTATAAATGCATTCCATAATCTTTTCCCCATGTGCTGGAGAGGATTATTATTTTTTTAATGTGCCCACTGCTATGTTAAGTTAAATTAATGGACTTTAAAATAGCAAAAAAATTTTATCTTTTTAGAATAAAGAGGACTTAATCTTGGTATATTTTAATTTTAAAATACTGAATATTAAATATGCTAGAACATTATTTAGGATTTTTTCTAGTTATTAGTAAAAGAGGATATTTATTTTGTGCTTCTCTATTTTGCATGTACATACTTTCTGAGATTAGTGTTATGCTAGCTTCATAAAATAAATGTGTAGTCTATACTTCGTTTTCTCGACTTAAAGTCTGTTTTATAATGTGGGAATCCATAAGGCCTGGTCGTTGCTTCAGAGATGCTCGATGCTGTTTTGTTAAAACAGTCCTTGTGTGGTTGCATTTCTGTAAAGGTTTTTCACTTCCTGAGTCAAAAGGTTTTAGAAAAGCCCTATTTCATTAAAATATATTAGAATAGAGTCCTACCTATTTTTATTAACTTTCTTTTTGATTAGAAACTAATTTGACTATTTTATTGCTGAGTTTTACAAACCTCTTCACTACAGTTATAAACTCAACCTTATTTGTGTTTATGGACTCATAAATTCCTTCTCTTATCTTTATTAATTTCCACAGATTTATTTTATTTCCTTTTTCTAACTTCTTGTGCTACTTAAATCCATAACATTTTATTTAACGATTAAACTCTAGAATCTATTAATATGCTCCTGGTCACAGTTTCTGGTTCATCTCGTATGTTTGAGAGGTGACGTTTTTACAATTATTTTCCTATATTGTACATCATAGGGATTTAGTTTATTTCATTGTGAGACTTATTTAAGGATTTGACTCATTCTCAAATGGGCTTGAGTACTAAAAGTTTCTATGTCATTTTTATGCAGGAGAATGATAGGAATGGCCCCTTGACTCTTTAATCCCTAGGCTAAGCTAAGCCCTGTGCTGGGAGAATCACCCTCTACTGATGCTGCTGAAGGGCTTCCATGGTGGGCAGACCCCCTGGCTTCACTGAAACTTAAGTTTTTGGAACCTTGAAAAAGAGATCTGAAGCTCCCAAACACTTCTTTTACTTGCTTATTCTTGGGAGGTATGACAGATGTTCTTTAAGTTTAAAACAAAAAACAGACAATAACAACAAAAATCTAAGTTTATGAGAGTGATCACTGCAATGAAATAACGCAGAAAAAAAAAGGAAAAAAGAAAAAACGTGATGGAATAGACACTAAAGGCAATTCCCAGGCTTGTATACGCTTTAGTAAGTTACTGAACTTAACGGACTGAATTACAATTTCTAAATAAAATCGAGTTTTCTTGTTTTTGTCATTATTGAATTTTTGGGGGTTTGAGATTTCTTTGGCTTTTGTGTCTTTGCTTTTGCATAAAAGGCCGTAATTTTAAAAATAAGTCCAACAACTATTTCTTTTCCATTTGTATATACCGGAAACCCTACTTCTTTATGCACCTAACTTCACCTTCTAACAGAGGAATTTCTGTATTTTTTAATCACAAAATAGACTCTACAGGAAATACTAGAAATAAAAAAAATAATAACAGTGTAGGATAGGATCAGTGGATTCTATTTCCCTTCAGGAGGGTGTCATATGAATTTTAATTTTTGTCCTACTGAAGTTCACTTCAGTATCAAAAGTCCTCTGAATGATGGCAACTTGCGAACGATTCTTTCCGAACTAAAATCACACATAGCACATTTAGACAAGAATAGAATTTTAGAAAGTTTAAGCAATGTAGGTTATTTTAAGAATGAGAGGAGAAATAGTTGCAGTGAAATTTCTTTCTGGCTTCTTTTTGGGGGTCATCAGGAATGATAGCAGATAATTCCATATTCTATCACTAGATCTAGGATTTTAACAATTTAGAATTCTTAAAGGATAATGCTGGGATCCAGCGTTGATATATTTGCAAAGAAGTGTCTCTCAAAGTGTAAAATGATATTTAACACGTCACCAATTATTTTTATGCCATTTGTTTGAAAGTATTTGCCTTCCAAACCTCTAAGGACTCCTAAATATAGAAAATGTGTCCATATTAGTTTAGCAAAGTGTTTCAAATTGAATATTTATTGTATTGAGATTTATTAATTAAGAATGACTTTATATTTTTAATATCCTCTATCTTTAAATGGTTTGGGATTACTGCTGCTTACAAGGATAAATTGGGAACTTAGAAGCGCCAGTTTATCACTCAAAGCATTTATCATAACGATTGAAAAAATTCAAAATCTTTCTCCTTTTTATAGAGGCTACTGTTCTAGTGTTAGAAAACAAAGGATAGCCAGTTACATTTGAAGTTTAGATAAACAACAAGTACATTTTTAGCGTACATATGCCCCAAATATTATATGGGTCATACTTATAGTGTAGTTTTATTGTGAAATCTGGCAACTTGATATTAATCCCATCTTTGTCACAAAGGACAGGACATTTCTATTATTTTTATCTAAGTAAATTAGATTTTATTTTATACAAAAATAAAATAAGGAAACCTTTCTTCCTTTTCTATTTTGTATTTTTGTATTTGGCAAACTAGGATAAACTGGTATTTAATAAGTCCTGATAGGTATTTTATTCAGAAATACACACATTTAATATTAAACATTACTCCTACCTCCAACATTTATTACTCTTTTGACAGATAAATAATATTATTTGATATTCTATTGAATGTTTAAATTATAGAGAGTATAACAAGAACTTTTCTACTGTACTGCTACATAAAACATATTGACATAAAATAACCGGATGTTTGGGCTGCAATCCCAATATTGTATCATGATGAATTTGCTCCATGATGCTGTTACTCATTTTAGACACAAAACTCATGCTAAGGAAGGTACGGTGTTGATTGTTACACATCTGTACGGGTATTCCTTAAAAAAACAAAATTGTTTAACCTGCTAAGCCTGAGGTAAGGAATTTCTTGCATAAAATATTCCCACATGCTGAAAACTGCTCTACTGAGGAGAGCATGGGACCCCTCTTGGCCAATGTCTACTTCTACTGTGCTCACAAAAGTGTATGGAAGTTTTCTGGAAGTTTCTATGAAGATCTATATGCCATTTCCTTTTGCATATCAGAACAGACTTCATGTTATCTGACAAGACCCCTTATGAGCTGGCCCCTTCCTCATTTCAGGCCTCAATGCCCACTGTACACCCACAAGCAAAACTGGTGCAAACACATACAAATCTCTCACATATCAGCTTTGTACACACTTCTGGAAAATTTTTATCCAGCCTGATTCATCTGTCAAACTTTTCTTCCTTTTTCAAAACTCAGCTAAATCATTATTTCTTCCTTGAAGCCTGAATTTCCAAGGCTGAGCCTAAAATTCCAAGATGTTTCCTCTGCTTTTTTCTAAGCCTGCTTTTCTCATAGCATTGACTTAACTACATTCTGTTGATTCATTATTTTGCTGACTCCCCAAACTTATGAACTCCATGTTGGCAAGAACCATTATTTGAAGTGATGCCTTGCACATAGTAGGTTTTCAACAAATAATTGATGATTAATGACAAACAATTCCATGCTTACAATGGAAGGATAGATGCACACCAAAGAACTTTTACAATTATAAATGAATTTTACTTAAGTGTCACTTAAGAAAAAAACTGTAAATTAGTGTCCTACAGACCAATGTGATGATTTAGAGGACATAACTACACTGGGGACTGCCCTTGGGCTCACTGGCTAAAGTACATTTCTTAATTTTCAACACTCGGTTCAACACCGCCTACCGCAAAAGGGTAGAACCTTTTCTCCCTCTAATATATCAAGATTTTTACAGCTATTTTCTTCATTTTTAAAATTAATTCAACAATTTAGTGGAAACATACACAACTATGTTCACTTCAATTTGGTTCAAAAGGAGAAAAACAGAGCACAGTAACCCACAATATCCAAGAGCTTCATATTTTCAAAGTGTTTATTACAAGGTACCTACAGTTATAAGATTACAGAGGGAAATTAAAGTCACTATAACACAAAAATATTCACTAATGAACTGAAAATTTATAAATATATCCCCACTCAAAAATCCCTCTTCTCTTAACCCTAGCATCAGTAATTGAGCACTCTCGACTCAGTGGGGAAAATAATCTAAAAATGATGTTGTTTTCCAACAATCATTGCTGTTGACTGTGATCTGTTAAAGTGCCCTTTCCAATCCGTGCACAACAAGCTCAACGGTTCACACGGCTTCTTGATTATCTCAGCTATGAAAAAGCTAGTCCTGTGCAGCCCAGAAATCTCTTATCCTGTGTTCCCATGCCTTTGCCTGGCACTAGCTGTTCTGGGACCTCTCTGGGGAAAGGGGAAGGAAGATGACAGAAATCCTAAGTCTCCTGCTAACTGTGGTAGTGATGGAGTGCATTCCCGATTTCACTCTATCTTTCTCGGACCCACTTATGGATAGCCATCTACCAAAATGATGACTGACCTCACTTGGAGGGTCGACATGGTTTTCTAGGGGACTAGAGTTCAGTTTTTTCCTAGCCCCTGATAAGGACACTCTCAGAGGGAGCCAGCCAATTGCCCCTTTTAATCCCAGGCATGGCACATGATGTCAACCCTTTCTCTGGAAGGAGCAATTCCTCACTTGGAAAATAAATGGGTATTTATGATGTTCCTCTCTTACGATCTAATCATTGTGCCCCCTTATATGAAGGCACAGGGAAATACTGAGGTTGTCTTCGACACTTTGTGATGGCTTTGGGGCACAGAGTTGCCCATGTCTTCCTCCCAGCCTCACCTGTTGCAGTGGCTTCCTTTCTCTCTGCTGTCAGCTGCTCTCAAAAGCCTTCTCACTTCAAGAAGCTCGGCTCAAGGAACAAGCATCTCTCTCCATGTTAAGTTCCCAACTCAATTTCTTCAACAACTCTGTCATCAGGATTAGCTTCCTTCTAATGGCAGCACCAAGACAGACAGGCAGAATAAGCCACTTTATGACCATCTAAGAGGATAACAAAATGTCAGTTCTTCCTTCTGACAGACATTCCTAGTCTGTACGTGTGGATCTCTTGAATCACTCATCGAAAATCTGAAAGAGGAAAATGCTTTCTCTCATATCAAACATTACAGTTTAGAGACTTTTGTTTCACCCACTTGATTATGCCCTAGACTTTTCTTAAAGCCCTAATAGAAAGGATGAAAACTGAAGTGATGGCTGGAGGTGTGGAAAAATACATTTCTGTTGAGTGGGAGGCTTGAAAATTTTGTCTGATTTTGACCGTAAAATGTGGGGGAACTATCACTTCTCTGTTTCCTGTGAGTCTAGTCCTCTCTGCGTGGCCACAGAATCCCCGCTCAACAGTCAGCCATATATCTATCTCTAGCCATCCTTTCAAATTTTTAATCTTTAGTTTATTTACAAATGCTGTAAATATCTAGCATACAGTACACAGCAGTATCAAAGTCAATTAAAATCATGAAGTTTTCAAAGTGGCATTAGAAAATTGATCAAAATCATGTGTAAGGCTGTTGACATATTTGAAAAAAGAAAAATCTATAAAAATGGCATACATCTTATAATTAAGTTATTTACAAACAGTACACAAAACTAATAATAGTTCAACACAATGCATTCTGTCTTCTAAGAATTAGTGCAGAAATGATCTAATTGACCTCCGTTTTAACTCATTTGCAAGTTAATATGAACTCTTCTTTCTTTAAGATACACTAACCTTGCAGTGACCTTGAGCTTTTACTTCCCAAGATTCAATTCATAGGTCTCCAGGGTTATTTCTATTTTTAAAAGCAATTATCAGATACATTTTTAATACGTAAGTGAGAAATACTGTGGTTTTCTATAAAAACTGAGTGGCATGCTTTGAAAGGCTTGCTAAAAGTAGCTTAAATAAAATACATAGCTGGCTAATCAAAGTGTTGTGCAGACACTTTGAATGATTAGAAAAAACACTGGGGGAAAACTAGGAAAATACTACGCTTAAATTGCTTCTGAATTGTTTTTAATTTCTCATTCCACTCAAAAAAATGAAAATACCAACAGTATATAATAAATTTCGGTATGCTTTATGCAAGAAATAATGTTTAATGCTTCAATCATATTGCAGTATGCTTGGTCCCGCATGAAAGATTAAGGAGTGATAATGGTTGGATGTTTTAAACAAAAATAAAATATATAACCTTTACCAATTTTTAATGTTTCCTTATTTTAATTGATTCTTTCAAAAGACTTAAACAGCTATCAAGTTTTAATAATTCTCTACTTTGACTTTTTCAACGAAGTGATTCGTGGTCTCAAACATACAGCACAAGAGAGCTTCTAATATACTATGATATATTTGAGCCAATTTTAAGTAGATTCATTTCAAAGGAGCTTACATTTTCATGATCTTTTTCCTAAAACAAACACTCCATACTGCCATTTTTTAATCCTTTGAATATAAGTAGTAATTTATTTTCTTAAGGGAAAAATAGTCTAGCTTTAAACAGAAAAAAGTAAGCTAGAAGAAAGGGTTTGGAATGAGGGTTCAATGTGTCTCTCCCACATTTCCTACTGAGCTTATTAGAGCCCTTGGGCTCTCATTTAGTAAAATTCCTATTCTCCACAACCCCAGGACATTTCTAGACGACAAGGCAGTCATAAAATGATAATAGAATCATGCTTCCTCTCTCAGGGGTGCCTGACCTGTTATATGGCAATTCTGGAGGCTTGGTCCTTTAAATACTTTGTAAAAAATAGTAGAATAGTAGCTTTTAGAACAGAACTGCAGGGGAAATAGTTTTCTTGTAGATGTGCTTCTGGCAGTGTCCCTCCAATCATAGCATCTAAAGTACTATTTAGTCCTTCTACATAGTAGTTAGCTGCAGTCAAATTCATCTTGAGAGTTAATAAATTAAAAAATCTCTAACACTCTATCATGAATGGTTTAATATGATAGTATTATTGTAAAATAGTTAATAACATAAAAGTATTCAGCTATTTTGTAAAAAGGAGAGTGTTGCGCCACACACCCAGCTGGGTGGGCAGTGCAGGATAGGTTGCCAAGAGACAGCAGAAATGACTCGGAGACAACAAACGAGACATACGGGTTCTTTGGGGAATTACTCACAGGGAGAGTCCAGTGGTGGCCGGCTGGTCAGGAAATGTGCACCTGCTACCGCCCCTGAGAGGAGCTTGCTTACATAGGCAGAGGAACAAAGGCTGTGTGCTTGTCAAGGGGGATCATCCCTGTATGACCTGCATTCCAAGGACCAGAGCCCCCTCCCAGAAGGCCTGTTTGTCCCCTCAGACTGAAAGGGTTTCTGTGCTAACTATCCCATGAGAAAATGGCTGGATTAATGAAGCCCAGGACTGTTACCATCATGAGTGCTCATGTACAGCCCAGATGAGGAGCCTCAAGGACACATGGTTTAAAGGGCACATAGGCTAGTGCCCCTATAGGGATAATCTATTGTTAAGTAGAACTCATGTTAAAGTCATGTGATAAGAAAGGGTTTCTTTGAGTGATCATTCATAGATAGGTTGATTTTCTTCATGCTCACTGCTATTTGATTAATCTACAAGCATTTGCTAATAAACAATATTTTTTTCTTCATCCCGTTCACTTATAAATGAATAGAATTTTTTTTTTTTTTTGCCTCCGGCTTTGTTCTTCTTTCTCAGGATTGCTTTAGCAATTCGGGGTCTTTTGTTACCCCATATGAATTTTAGGATTCTTTGTTCAATTTCTGTAAAGAACGTCACTGGGATTCTGATTGAGATAGCATTGAATCTGTAGATTGCTTTAGGTAGTATGGACATTTTAACTATGCTTATTCTTCCAATCCATGTGCATGGAATGTCTTTCCATCTCTTTATGTCATCAATTTCTTTCAGGAAAGTCTTGTAGTTTTTGTTGTATAGACCTTTCACTTCCTTGGTTAAATTTATCCCAAGGTATTTTATTCTTTTTGTGGCAATTGTAAATGGGATTCAGTTCTTGAGTTCTTTTTCTGTTAGTTCATTGTTAGCATATAGAAATGGTACTGATTTGTGTATGTTGATTTTATACCCTGCAATTTTGCTGTAGCTGTTTATTATTTCTAATAGTTTTTAGAACTGAATTTTATATGTATTACTCAGTGAAACTATTTAGTGGTTTTATATGTCCATAACGAACTGCTAACAAGACAAGAATTGTTGGTTATCATCTAATGCAAGCTGCTCAATCTTGGCACTACTGACATTTGGGGCAGACGATTATCAGTTGAAGAAGGGGCCATTCTGTGCATAGTGGAATGTTAAGCAGCATGCTGACTTCTTCCAAGATGCCAGTCGAACTTCCTTCCCCAGATGTAAAATTCAAAAATATCCTCGGTCTATTAACAAATATTCCCTGGGGGTAAAAAGTCAGCCCCAGTTGAGATCTGTTGATCCGATGTACTTAAGGAGGATAAAAGTTCTTACTCAATGAAATTGCTTTTACAAAGGAGTGGAGTTGAATAAAGAATAAAAAATAATTGCCAGCAATACTGTGTTTTAGAAATAATAGAGGATTCAGATTCAGAAATCAATAATACTGATGCTCCAATTTTATGCATCCATTCTTAAACCTTGTGAGTACTTTAACTACATATTGTATGTTTAGAAAATGAGAAATCATGGGTGTTCTGTACTTTGTTTATATCTTATTATTCAGAAGACATGGTCTCTCTCAAGCTGGACTATATCTATGAAAATATGAGCCCTGATGGACAGCAAAGGCTCGTGGATTTAATATTGCTCCTTCCCTCCTTCTGCTGTGAGTCATTCTGCTAGCACACAATTGTCTTTATCAGCTACACATCATTTATCTGTCAGGGAAACAGCCTTATAATTTAAATCATAAGAAAGAATAATAGCTTTGTCTGAGTTATTTTTTCTGGGCATGCTGAACAAAACTTTAGATTTTATTTGACTATTTGGTAAATCATCTGTTTGTATCCCTGTAAAAAATTCTAACCTATAGTTTTTCTGATTTATTCACTGAGAAGAACTATGTCACTAGGGCAATATTTTATCAATGTGTTTGTAGCAATATCTAATTTTATATTACATGGAATATATATTTTAAATATTTACAATGCCACCAAAAATAAAAATTCCAAAGAAGAAAGTGAGGATGATCTAAACTTATAAAGATGTAAAAACATTAAGATGAAGACACTTCTCCTTACGCAATTTATCAAAGCCAGTAGTTTTTAACACTGGCAGCTTATTAGAAACACCTGGGAGACCAACAACTACTGATATCCAGATCTTTCTGCAGACTAATTAAGTCAGTCTCTTCGAAGGATTGGTTGGGGCCTCTATATCTTCTGAAGGCTTCCCACTGATTCTGATGACAGTCAGTGTTGGGAACCAATTATCCAAGTGCTCACAGTGTGATCCAAGGAACCCTGGGGGTCCCTTGGATGCTTGCACTGGTACATAGTTCAAAACTATTTTTATGCTAATATTGAGATTTTATTTTCCATTTTTGCTCTTATTCTTTTGCAAGTATAGCATGGAATTTTCTAGAAGCTAAGTCATGTACAATATCACAGGAAATTGAATACAAAAGCAGGTAAAATTATCTAGCTGTCTTCTACTGAGACAGACATTAGATTTGTAAAAACGCAAAACAACGCCACTTCTCTCACTAATTTTTACTTTGAAACATCTGTGATTTTAATTGAAAAGTATACCATTTATGTAAATGATATATTACATGTAATGCAATAGAAAACATAAAATGGACTTATTGCTTCCATTTTTAAATGAATTCATAAATATGCTAAAATTTATTAACTTTAATGTCCATTTTGGTAACTATTAATAGATATAACTACCTTAAAAAAGGTTCTTTGGAGTCCTCAATAATTTTTGAGTGTAGAAGTATCCAGAGAATAAAATATGGAAACCACTGACCCACGCCACTGTGTCCAGGCTTAATCGAGGCATCACAAATAACAAAACGTCCTTAACGCCAGAATTCCTTTCTGTCTGCATGATTTCTGAGCGGTCATTGACTTTACACATAGTCATTGCCTCCTTTCTCTCTGCCTGCTGGTGAAATTCCGCGAGACTAAGTCCCTCGTTTGATGTCACTGACGCTTAAAAAATTATGATTACCCTTTGTATGTAAAGGAGAACGGCCTTCTAAGAAAGTGACCTACTCTAGTAGATGTGGCAGTTTAGTCTAATATTGCAGTTCGTTTCAGCATCATTTGAACAGACTATGAACAAATGTAACTAAACCTGATTCGCGTGTGATAGTTATATAAGTTCCCCAAATTAATAAAATAAGGTGGACTCTTTGCAGTTTGGGTGCCATAGATACAGAATCCAAGTATAACTAAGAATGAAAACAGGAACAAAATCTTTTACTTTAGAGTTTATAATTTGAGAGCAGTAAACTTCACACCACACATTTTGAACAAACTCATCCCCTGAATTTGGGAGAGCCAGCCTAATTTTTTTCTTGTATACTTCAATATTAACTGGAATAATATCATAATGGGAATAATAATATAGAACACAGAAAATATTTTTATGAAAGCAAACTCAGTGTGAAATTAATTGTAATTGTCTATTTGAATTATACGTTTTATTCAATCAAAACACTTCAGTTCTGAGTTAATTTTAATTGAAAAATATCCAGTGTGAGCTATTAATAGTTCTTTTATTTGTTTGTTTGTTCCAATTAAATTTTTCTTTGGTCATCTACATAATTCGTTTTGTTTCATTTTAGAAATAATATTGTTTTAAATATGAAAGTTACTGAAACAGATTATTTGTGATTTTTCAAAATCTCACTAAGGAGATTTGCTGCTCTTTTCTAGAATTTCACATCTTCTTGCTGTCTTAAGATGCTTTTTAATTTTTAAATGTAATTGTTCTATGCTGTTTTATAATATCATATAGCAGAAATTGAATTCAAAGATAACTGGATTCTGAGTTTTAAAGTTCTAATGTAATAACTGCACAGCTGGGAGCAAACCAAATCTTGAGGCTCCAATTTAATAGGAAACTGAATTGGGTATCATTGTTTATAAGCACAGTCCTACTGAAATAAATGGTGCAGAAATTCCATTGACATCATGAAGCCTTAGAACAATACAAATAATGTATAATGAGATTATTGCCTAACATTGATATAAAAGTCATTTGATAAATTTATATTGAACAATCAATGTGGTCCATGCATTACACTTAGCACTAGGGGTTTAGAAATAAACAAAGCACTCTCCTTGCCCTCAGTTCACTGACTTTCTTTGTAGTAGTATGTTATCTAAAATGCCAGAAATGCAATCATAATTCTTCCTAACTTTCACAGGATTTTTTAACCTTGAATGGGACAAAAATTTCAATTCCTTATCATAAGTAGATGAGGTATTGTAGCTCATGCAAAAGGGGATGAAATGTATCTGCTTCTCTCTTGATCCTTCGTTTTGTTGGAAAAATAATCATGATCAACTAATGGTTTCCAAGACATAGCATGTCCAAACCTTTCTCCTTTCTGCTTCTTTTAATAATTTTTTTCAAAAGGAAATTTTAAAAAGCCAGGGAACTGACTGCAGCCTGGCTATTTTTAACTTCTGTTATGTTGGGAGAGAGATTTTTTTACTTTGAAATCTAAACACCAAAATTTGCTTACTTTAGTCAGGTATTGCTTAAGAAGAGTGAGATTCTTAACCTGGAATCTGGCACTTGAAGGAGCAGAAATTGTGCCAGGAAATAAAATCACTTGTGTTCTTTATAGAAAGGCAATAGAGTTGCTGAGGTTAAAGTTTTGGGGACAATCTTCTGTCATAAGACGGTCCAGTGTACAAGTCCAAATGGAGAGTGAAGCCGCCTGACACTTCAGGTGGACTTGGGCACCTGGTTCACAAATTTACTCACTAATCCATGATCTGATATTACCTGATGTAGCTACAATGTGTGTAAGGATGAGGACACAACACAAAGTCCTAATGGTTTATCTCTTTTAACTGAAAAATCTTCATAGGCCCTCTCATCAGCTGAGACCTGACGATCTCCTGGAACTGCTGGAACTTCTTCCTTTTGCCAGGTGAAATTCCAAAATTTGTTTCCTCCCACCAAATAGGCAAATGGGGCTAAATCATAGTGTGTAAAGAAGACGGCAGTTTAGAATCAGGCAAGATAATAAGTAGAGGTGAGACTATGGGAGGGTTTGCAAGCAGTGTTAAACACTTTCAGAAGTGTCAGGATTATGATAGAGTCTCTGAGGGTTTTGCATGGGAGTAGCTCATCCTCTTATCCAGACCCACGATTTAAAACAAAAATATTGCCTCATAATATAATGTTAATTTACGATGTGAAAGTCCAGCTGTTTTACCACTCTAAATTCCAAGGTAGATTTTGTGCCACTAGATTATTCTCTTCTAACTGTCCTACACACTGCCAGCAAATGAATCTCTTTGCAATGAAGCTCCACCCTTGTTGATCTCTGCCCATTCCAAACCCATCCATAGCTTCTGCTGCCTGCACAGTGAAGTTCACGACTTCTTTGCATGGTGGATTTTTCTGGGTTCAATTAATTCCAAGTTACATCAATCTAATACAAATTTGAGATAGTGGAAGTGATAATACTATTTGCTTTTATAATTCACTTTTATAACAGTAACGGTGATGAAAAAAGAATATTGGCTGGTTTTTTTGATGCCATTCTTTCAAATTTAGGCTCTGTACTAGGGATAATGTCTATAGGTAGCTCTGAGATAGCGTCTTTATGTTTTGCAATCCATGAAGAAGTAGAAACAGTCTTTTGTTTAATAACTGAGAAGGAAACAGGAATGATTTAGTTGTCTGGGCAGGAGTGGGACTTCACGACAAATAGCCCTAGTTCACAGAGGGGAGGAGAAATCTAAAAGTAAGATGAGTGCTGTTAAGTGTAAGATGAGTGGGAATAGATGCAGGACAGAGAGAAATTTCAGAGGTCCACCCTGCAAGACGACAAGATCTCTCGTAATTTATCTCCATGCCTCCCATTCCCCTGCATTGATATTGAAATATCGTATATTCCCATGTTCCCTTTACTTAAATTATAATGAAATCTACCTACTTCACTCTTCTCTCTCTTTCTCTCTTTCCTTCTCTCTCTCTCATCTGCTCTCTCCTATTCTCTTTCCTCTATCCAAATCCTCCATGCCCATAACTTAGAATCTTGTATGTCACAAGTCAGTTCAAGTCATTACTTCCTCTGAGAAGCCTCGCCCAAGCCTCCAGATGTTTCCGTTGCCTTTCTCCTGAGCTTACTCACCCTCAGTGGGAGTTGACGCTCTACATTCTTATTGTCTTTGAGTGGATCTCTTTCTCCCACTCTTCTGCCATTTTATATAAGTTAGGCATTATGATTTTTAATTTCTTCAACTCAACTGTCTTTCAAAGTGCCTGGGATGGTAGTAAATAAAGAAGGGAGTAAATACTCACCCATCAAATAAAGTGTAGCAACGAAGAGATGAAAATCAGTGCATGAAGATATCTCAAGGCTCCCCACAGTGGGCAGGAGTCACTGGGGAAGAGATGGCACGGGTTAACTGGATAGCAACAGCACTTGCAAATGTCCTATGGGGTTACTGTGTAGAACTAAGCACAGCGGAGAGAGACAGATGGACTGCAGCACCTGCTGACAGTGAGGAACAAGACAGACTGTCTATCGTGGTGATAGACTTGTCAACGTCCTGTTCCAGGAGGGGGAAGACTGAGCGGACTTTCTGGCGAGACTCTTTTTCCGGAGGGAAGCTGGCAACAGACAGCAATTCCCAAACTAGTTTCCACAAGTGTGACTGGGTATCCTGTGAAAAGACAAAACCCAGTCAAGTAAGTTGGGAAATTGATGTGTGAACAAAGTTAAGGAAGCCTTTTCCTCTGGAACTTGTCACAGCTATGCCATGGGCATTGTGAGTTACTAAAACAGTGAGATGACAGGCACAATTTTTCATACACTTTGACTGTAGAATCTCCCAAAAATGTGTTAACATCCCACAAAAATGCTGTTCTACGAATGCACTTTCAGAAATGCTAATACGATCGAACGACAGTGGCTTTAGAGTCAAGTGAAATCCTCAGTCAGAACTTAGCTCTGTTAACGCAGATCAATGTAGCATTTGTGGAAATTTAGCCCCTCTGAGAAATTCAGATTTTTCATCCAAAAAAGGAGCATAAACTGTATACAGGTCAGGATGGCAGTGGTATTTAATGAGAAAGGATCCTTCATATTTGGCAATCAATAGTTGAAAACTGGAAGCTATAGGTGAACTCTCTATCTGAGAAAAAAAAGGGGTCAACTAATATAGGCCTCGGACAAGAGAGGGTCGTCTCTCCAGTGAAGGCTCAGAAGTTTCTGGACAACTACTCTCTGGTCCCTACCATGGCTTTTCAGTAGCCGCCAGGGTAACTGAAGTTTTCCAGCCACAGGACTTACCTCTTTAGCAAACCTTCCCAATATCACCTAAGCCTAGGGAGCCCTTGGCACATGCCTCACCAGTGCCCCTCATCACTTCATACCCAGAACTTCATAATTTCTCCCAGAAGTATGCTTTTCTCCTCATTCCTTTCTCTTTATATTCTTAAACTATCAAACCTACAGCCAAAAGATATTAGGAAGCATGTGGATAATAATAACAAATAACTGAAAAGAAAAATTCCTCTTTCTTAGAGGCAAGGAGGAATCGATCTTCAAATCCTTCCAAAAGAATGAGAATACATATATAAGTTATATATATTCTATTTTGAAAAAGGAAATAAGTTCGCATGGCACACAATATTAAAGTTATTATCCTGTCACACACATGGAAATAAAGCAGTTATTGAGGTAGGACTGGTCATATGAGTGGAAACTATTAAGGTGTATAGCTAGGAAGACTCAGAAAACAAGAAATGAATTTGATCCTAATTTCTGATTCCTAAACCAGTAGCTCTCATCTCTACACATTAAAGTTAAAGAACCCATGGAGCTTTAAAAATGTCAATGGCCAGGACCAAATCCAAATAAATTAAAGCAGAATTTCTAGAGATGGGATATAGGCATTGGCATCTTTAAGAAAATTCCCCAGATATTTCTAAATTGCACTGATGGTAGGACACCATTGCTATCACGGAGGGTATGCGTGACTACATCTCAAGTAGGTCCTTCATTGCCGCAGGTTAATTTTGAAGAGGGAGACAAGTAAATTCAGAGATTTAAATGTTGCAGTTAACAAAAAGTGATATTACCTTTTGTAAATTTGTTTGGGGAAACCAGAATTTATAGTCCCCTGATTAAAAAAATGGGATTCAAGTCTTGAATTTTCTACTAAGTAGTCGTCTGAACGTGGGTAGTCATTTCAAGTTCTGGAACTCAGCTTCCTCATCCATGAAATTAGGATAATAATCAAATTATCTTCCTCACAGAACGATCTGAGAATAACATTAAAGAATATGCATGTGAAGATATTATATTACTTTAAAGTAATACACAAATATTCCTTGTTTTAGTGGCACTCACATATTTGTAGCTTGAGTGTGTGACGAGGAGACGAGGCCTTTCTCAACTTCTTTTAATCTCTGATCTGAAGTCTGATCTTTCAATTAATGACGGAAACGAGATGACATTTTCTGAAAATAGTTATGAAAAAACTAATATTCTATACCTCATACACACTATCTCTAACATGTAACAGAAATATAAACATTATCTGGAGCATAAATTTAAATAAGGAGAAATTTATTTGTTTATAACAAAATAATTTTGTACATTAGGCATGGCTCTCGAATACTCAAAGCTCTAAAGTTCTCAGGTTTGAAGTAATAGTCTGGAGAGTCTGTCTGGTTCTGTGTGTTTATCCCTCCCGGCGGCCGGACTGGCGTCTAATTGGAGGGCAGAGATTAAATAGCTCTAATTGTGGAACTTCAATTGGTTATGCAGGGAAAGGGGGCCAAACACTTCCCTCCTTTTCTTCTTTCCCGTAACACCCTAGATAATTGCTTACATCTCTTTTTTTACAGCCATCAGGCCCGTCTGCTGATTGATAGCCAAATGCAAATCACTGACAGAAGCACTTTCTCTTGTTTTCCTAAACAAAGTCTTTTTTGTTTAAACAGACAAACCTTGTTTAGAGCTATTAGACATCGCCGCCTCCCTTCGTCTAGTCGTCGTCTGGCTGTCTCAGGAGAGTTAGTTTAGATCATTTCAAACCCCGTTCGGACACCCCCTCCCTATGACCTTGGGAAAGCACGGAACCTGCCTGGGCCACACTTCCTCTCCAGTAAAATTAATACAATGGCGTGGGCCTTTTGTTGGTTCCAACAGTAAAAAAATGCTATTTGTGAAAGTACTTGGCACACTCTAAAGTGGTGCATTAACGTGCCATTAGTATGATGTTCTTTGCTGCTTGTCTTCTCCTTTTGAAAAGCAAAATAAATGCTGTTACGGACAGGTTTTCAAAAAGACATTAGGCGGGCAACAGAAAGGGAGTGGGGTCTCCGGCTGTAATGTAATAACATTTTCTTATTAACATATGGGAATTCACCTTGTAATCTTGCTTAAACATTTGCTTTTAAAGGAATAACATCTTGCTCCTGAATTAACAAACTCTTTCTTTTTGATTACAGAATTCAGTTTGATAGGTTTCCTTTGGTAAACAGCATAAATTTATATATTTTCTAACAGTATAAGACAAAGATCCCTTAACCACTGTAGTTGTTGGCTTTTAATAAAAAAGTATGGAAACAGACTCTTGCTGTGATTAGGATGTAGGATGTTTGAACAGACCATCACTCCTGCTCTAATAATTAAAACAAAGAGAGTGATCTTCAATCTAACCGTTATTTCCTAGTTTATTTTTACTATCAAATATTTAAGGATACAATGAAACCTAAATGAAATAAACTCCAGAAAGTGGCGAGCCCTTTCTAAGAGAGAAGAGCCCCATGGACCTTTTTTTAGCTCTGTTCACTATTGAACAGAAAAAGAAAGTGCCATCGAGGGGATTAAAGAGAGACTGACCTGATTTTAACAAACTTCTATGAGCCGGGCACAGATTGGCTGGTGGGTTAAAATCTTGTGGATCTCTAGTCTGAATCCAACCTGCAAACTCTTTCCTACTGGTGTTAGCTCTGCTCATGGTGACAGTGGGCTAAAAGCCAGCTGAGGCTAGAGAGCTGAGAGACATTACTCAGAGGTACCCCTGGCTTTCACATAGTGAAAGTGCACAGCTATAGCCCCCAACAGCTGGAAGCCCGACAGCATGACAAAAAATCTAGGCTGTACTGGAGAACAAGAAAAAAAATGTAATGACCAACAAAACTGACAGCCTCGCAGAAAAAAAGGTATGCCCTTTTCTGAGGAGTAAATTTTATGTACTCATCTGTAGCTCTTTAAAACACAATGTCCAGCATTCAATAGAAAATGCAAGAAGCCCAAGGGAACAAGAAAATGTAACCCAGGATGAAAAAAACAAAAGCTTTTAAACTATGAAAAATATGTGAGAGGATCTAGTGGAAAAAGGTGACAGTATTTTTGAGAGGAAGAATAATTTCAGCAGAGAGATGAAAATAATGAAAAGGAACCAAGTGGAAAGGCTTGAAATAAAAAAAATGCAATATCCGTAGGCAAGAAGATATTCACTGTATTTAGCAACAGACTGGACAGAGCAAAGGAAAGAGCCAGTGGTCTTGAGAATGGTTAATAGGAAGTAGACAAATTCTACGTAGGAGATAGCAAAGATTTCTTAGGTCACAAAAGCACTGGTCAGTAAGAAAAAACACAGGGGCTGGCCTGGTGGCATTCAGTTAAGTGCGAGGCTCTGCTTCGGAGGCCAGGGGTTTGCCAGTTCGGATCCTGGGAACAGACCTACACATGGCTTATCAAGCCACACTGCGGCAGGCATCCCACATATAAAATAGAGGAAGATTGGCACGGATGTTAGCTCAGGGCCAATATACCTTAGCAAAAAGAGGAGGATTGGCAGTGGATGTTAGCTCAGGGCTAATGTTCCTCAAAAAAAAAGCACAAATTGGACTTCAGCAAAATTATATACTCTATTATTGCTTTCTAAAAAATTATCATGAAGAAAACGGATAGTTAAGCCATAGATTGGGAACAAATATTTACAATATGTATATCAGATAAAGAACTTGTATTCTGAATATAAAAATTCAAATAACCTGATTAAGCAAGAGGGAAAAATGCAACAAACCCTTTATTAAAAAAAGATATAAGAATGGCCACTGAGTACATGAAATGATGCTCAACATCATTAGTTATCTAAGAAAGATAAAAAACAAAAGGAAACGAAGCCCCACCCTGCAATGAGGCACTGTCTCATATGTATTAAAATAGCTAAATAAAAAGAACTCACAGGACAGATGTTGGAGAGTATGGGGGAAAATTGGCATTCTCATACACTTCTGGTGGCGGTATGCGGTGGTTCCATCACTTTGGAGAATTCTTTGGCAGTTTGACGTACATTCACTCCAGATCCCAGTAGTTCCATTCTCAGGAATTTACCCTAGAGAAATGAACATATTTTCACAAAATTTTTGTACAAGTATGTTCAGAAGTCCCTCATTTATAATTGCTTGAAGCTGGAAACAACCTAAATGATAATTATGAGCAAAATGGTTAAACACGTTGTGATATATTTATACAATGGAATACTAGTCAACAAGAGAAATAAATGGATTATTGATACATGCAACAACGTGGATGAGTTTCGAAGCCATTTTTTTTTTTTTTTTGAGGAAGATTAGTCCTGAGTTAACATCTGTCGCCAATCCTCCTTCTCTTGTTGAGGAAGACCGACCCTGAGCTAACATCCATGCCCATCCTCCTTTACCCTATATGTGGCACGCCTGCCACAGCATGGCTCACCAGGCCCTGTGTAGGTCCACACCCAGGATCCAAACCAGCAAAACCCGGGCCGCTGAAGCAGAACGCGTGAACCCAACCACTGCACCACCAGGCTGGCCCCTCAAAAACATTTTTGAGTGAAAGAAGTCAGACACAAAAAGCCACACATCATATTATTATTCTTATATGAACTCTTAACTATGAGCAAAATTAATCTATATTGGAAAAAATCAGAATGTAGTTATCTTTTGAAGAAGATTGATTGGAAAGGGGCACAAGGGAATTATTTAGAGTGGTGGAAATAATCTGTATCTTCTTTGGAGGGGTAGTTACATGGATGAATACAATTGTCAAATCTCATTAAGCCAAGCCTCTATTAGCTAAAGGAGAAGAAAAAAAAAAAGACAGAATATTTATATGGTTTAAGACATGATTTTTCTTTGTTTTTTTCTCCTCTAACGTATAGGGGTTCGAAGAAATACCA
The DNA here is from genome assembly GCF_041296235.1 of Equus asinus. Taxonomy (NCBI): domain Eukaryota; kingdom Metazoa; phylum Chordata; class Mammalia; order Perissodactyla; family Equidae; genus Equus; species Equus asinus. Next base: position 5,319,543 of record NC_091797.1, on the reverse strand, counting down.
TATTAATTTTTTTAAAAAGGAAGAATGCAGGGCCACAGATGAGAGTTAATTCTGGAAACAGAGAGAAAAATCATGACTTGGAAAATTACAGTATAATCATTTCGACAGGGACCACATTAAAGGGCCCTCTGTTCTTGTGGCTTGGTTATTTCCGTAGTTAATCTGCACACATTCTGAAGTCAATGAATAGAATTAACCAAAAATAGAAGTAACCCAACTCCCATGATTTGGTCTGAAAATAGATTAATCTATATTGAGAAAGATTAGAATTGGGAAAGACCTTAATGCAATCATTATGACTCAAGTAGGTATAGCTTCAGGGGGAAAAAAAAATCATTTAAGTAAAAAGATAAAACTTAATCAATGTTATTCCAATGACTTGAGGAAAGTCTGTTAATACAGCGGGTGTTTGTTTAATCTGGAAAGTCTTAATCAATGTGTCTCTGTTGCTGCGGAGGGTAAGACTGCTAAGCTGACACAAATGTTTTCTATGTGTATCCTTATTAAAAAGATGGACACTCCAAACTATGGTGACTTGAGGGCAACTGTTACTAAGATTTTCCAGTTCATTTTCCTTCCTCCAACTCCATAGTTATCAAAAGTTCTGAACACCTTTTTGCTTTCCCATCAAGACAGAATGAGCTAAACAGAGACACAAATTTGTCTAGGTTACCTTTCAGTTGTATTTCTCACTGTAACTTAATAATTTGGCTTTCTGGTTTGTGCATTTATCTGTTGTGTGTCTGGTTGATGAGTCAGTTCCCCTAAACCTATTTAACTCTAATCCATTGAGTTTATGAATTTGTACGTCTGCTTTGAATGACTCGAACTAAAATTTTCACCCCCTAATCAGTGTCTCAGTGGCCAGCTGGTTTATTCTATAACAGCTCCATGAACTTATCTCTATTTTTTAACATGAGGCATGTTTAGGAACAAAGGGTCAGTGAAATGGTACCTTCGTGCTACCCAACATTCCCGACTCAACACAAATCAATAAGTTCAATATCAGGAGGGGATTTGGACCAGGGAATGAGCAGCTTGCAGTGTGCAAGAAAAGAACGAAAGGAAGGAACTGAAATCAGTTACAAACGAGAAAAGTATAGGCATTGACAGGAGGGACAAGGAAGAAAGCCCCAAACAGACAAAACATGAGAAGGCAGGGAAAACGTTAAGATCTGTAGGTCTAAGAGGCTCCGTGCTGTGCAGAAAGAAAGTGGTCACAGTGAGGCAGAAAGTCAGGTCTGAGGCAAGCGTGGCAGTCTCGACAGTGAATCCAGCAACAAGAAGACTGGAAATTGAGCTAGAATAGGTCATGTTTAGGAAGAAGAGGGTAAGTATTGGGGTAATAAAGGGGTAATATTGGGTGGGAGATAGTCTGAGGCTGAAACGTAAGGGATGATGGTACCAATATATCTAACTGACTCATTACTGTATTTTTCTCTGTACAAACCACTTGTTCTTTGACGATATCATAATGAGTACCTCTGAATTTCAATGTAGTTTATAAGGGGAGAGAATAAAGTCAAAATTCAATATTTTTCCTAGTTGTGTAAGCAATAAAGAACAGAAAACTTGCATTTGTAAAAAAACAAAACGTATAAAATAAAAACAATTTAAGATTAGATTATGGAAAAGAAAAAAGAAAGAAAATCCAATGACATAATCTCTCAACAAGGAATGATCATTGCAACCCACTATGGAGCTTTTAATCTTTGAATTGGAGCCTACTCTCAATCTAGAGCAATCTGGCTTTATTTAAACTACTGCATTTAAAACCCAGAGATAAGTGAAATTTATTTGTCTACTCATATATTCAATTATTTATTAATGTTTAGGTGCCAATTTCTGTGATAGACACTAAGGGTAAAGATGGTGAGAAAAAACTTCGAAGTTTTTGGAAGTCAGCACTTTCTTGGGGCCAGCCCAGTGGCACAGCGGTTAAGTTCACACGTTCTGCTTCTTGGCAGCCAGGGGTTCGCCGGTTCGGATCCCGGCAGCAGACATGGCACTGCTTGGCACACCATGCTGTGGTAGGCGTCCCACATATAAAGAAGAGGAAGATGGGCACGATGTTAGCTCAGGGCCAGGCTTCCTCAGCAAAAAGAGGAGGACTGGCAGTAGTTAGCTCAGGGCTAATCTTCCTCAAAAAAAAAAAAGACAAGATTTTAAGATTTGGTATAGAGGACAAAAAAAGAAATTAATGTGAACTTGAATCTGCAGTTTTTCTTCCATTATTCTAGCTAGTACAGTAATTATTTTCAAATCTTCACATTTATGGACAAATGGATAGATGAAATAAAACTTTATATTATTTTCAAAACTTACATATGTTTTATGTGGTGTCTGAGGCAATACACTCTAGTTGGTACATATCCTCGCCCTTCTCTGAATAGTCAGTAGCAAGTTTTACTCATATGACTCAATGATTCTTTCTTCTTTCCTTTTGTCTTTCCTTTAATGAATATTGACTTTCTCTGTGCAGTGTGCTCAGAGCTGAGGACATAAAGATAAGCATCACATGTTTGCTGCCAACAGGGATGTTATAGCCTTACTAGCAAGAGGAGACAGACATACATTCCCCAGTAATAAGGCATTAAAGTCCTGCAGAAAGAATGGGACATAACTTAGGGAGTCATTCATTCCACTTGAGAATCCCAGGGAGGCTGCAGCTTAGAAGAGGTTATAAGCGAGCTAAATATAAAAGATGAAGAGATTTTTGGAGCCGATGCAAGAGAAGAAAAGGAGCGTAGACACAGGTGTGAGAGGGAACCCATTTGTGGAACAGCAAATAATTGGTTTTCCTTAGCACAAAATGGGCATGAAAGGTCCTACGAAATGAGGGTGGAGTTACTTATCTGAGGATTTGTATACCATCTAAAAATTTCACTTTAGCTTTTATACCTTACAGATTCTACTACAAGTTTCAGTCATTGAAATATCATCATCCTGTGGGCAGCGGCTAAAGATTAATTTGGAGGCTGTGTGGAGAGTGTAGTAGAAGGATGGGATTCTCGGTCAGGGTCATGTTTCCACAATCCAGGGAAAAGTTAAGGCTGGACCTAAAGCAGGAGTGGTGATTGTTTGGTAAGTTCATGTTTATCTCTTTCAAATTTGAAGTGATTCTTAGAAAGACTCTCTCAAAAATTAAATATTCACTAAAATCATGTTAAAAATAATATCATTGATTTATCATTGAAAAAAAGTATTTGTGCGGCATGATCCATGATTTTACAATGTTTGCAGCATCCTAAAAATCGTAACCATTGTTGAAGATATTTATATCAGATCCATCCTTGGTTTCAGGGCTGAATGAAAATCCATCTGAGTCAAGTGACCCTACGCATGGTGGGCCATTCTAATGTAGACTAACTCCTCACTACTCTACCTCCTACTCCCAGCAAAATAGAAAAAAAATCTAATTCACAAATATATTGCTATTTTCAATCTATCATGTTCATTGAAAACTCTGATATATTCCAGTGTAGAAGAGTATATGGCATTTTTCCCAGTGTCTACACAAATTCATGTATGATTCTAACAAAGTGACTCTAGATTTTGATGATGGGAATACAGCATAAATAAAATATACTTCAGGGAATATCCATTTTCTATAGCAGTTCTATGACAGACCTAACTCAACTTTAGTGTTTCATCTAATTGAAAGATACCTGTGTGCCAGAAGAAACCAGGTTAACCCTTGGCTATAGGCTACCTACTTTGCAAGAGCTAACTTTATTCCAAGACAATCTAGCCACAGGGTGAAAAAGGCTCAGTGTACTGAGAACTTCTCTGTTGTTAATTTTATTAAAAAGCAGGATGAGAGTGGGAAGGTGACAGGAGACATCTTGTTTAAGTGTAAATTTAACTTTTTTAATCCGAGTTTTTAAAGATTTTGTTACACAAAATGCATGATATATTTATATCTCATAAAATACTTTTAATATAGGTTACCTTATAAAGCCAAAGGGGTGTGGAGGGGGGAGGAAGGAGAGAGAGAGAGAAACTATTCTTTCTGATCATGTTCATTGCTGGTTGGTGAGCAGGAAACTAGAAAATGATACAAGCTCCACTGTGCTTAATTGTGCTTAACTGATCCACTCTGTTTAACTGACACTCTTGCAGACCCAAAATGACGTATGTTCATGATGGGGAAGGGTTGTTACCTCAAAGAATGTTGATGTTAGAAGGGACGTATGGAAGTCCAGCTCTTCCAAAATAGAAAAACATTATGACATCCAGGGGCATCTTGAACTCTTCTTTTCATGACATTAATCAGAAAAAGCAAACATAGGTAGAAAGATAGATGATAGGTAGACAGACAGAGAGATAGACAGATGATAGATTGATACATACATAACACATACATACTTAAGAGTTCTTGAAACTTAAAGCTATTTAGGCTTATCTTTGATGAGAATGAGGATGAGAATGATGGAAGAACTTCTTTTGCTACATTTTAATGTTTCTAACTCTAAATTTTCCAATTTTTTAAGGATCTGAAATTTTCTTTCTTAAAATTTCTACACATTTATTATACTTCTCCTATCTGGAATATATAGCATTTACTGTGGTTTTTTTCACTGTAATATGGGCATCATTAAAACAAGAACTAGAGAGTTACATATACTGAGAAATATTAAGATTTTCGGACTAAGGCAAGTGTTAACAAAGTGTGGTCCGTGGACCACTTGCATCAGAATCACCTGGAGTGCTTGTTACAGCTGCAGATTCTTTGGTCCAGAGACTGCCAAGGTCTACAGTAAAGCCTAGTAATGTGCATTTTTAAAAGATAGTTATTATGCTCACTGAATTGTTGCTTTCACTGAATTATGAGAAACATTGGTTTCCAGAGATGCATGCTTTTGTTAACTGTTGTTAAACTTTAGTCCAGACCCCTCTAAAATAATTCTGTATTAAGAAATATGGTCCTAACCCTATTTACAGAGGTCCTCTCTTGGTTGAGAAAAGCTCAGTGTGGAAATGCTATCAGAAGTGACTGCACTGGCCCATGGCTTCCTTTACCATTGTGAGCAGATACAGATGGAGGAAATGGCTACATGGTTTGTTCTGTAGATGGAACATTAAGTGCAGGAGTTGGCCCCGAAGTACTATTTCCTTTTGTGGATGATGGGACAAAGGAAAGCGTAATTCGCAGACCAAAGGAAGACAACTTCATTTACAACTTCATTTGGATGTTTCTGACACCTGAAACTACTCAACAAAAATGGGTAAATTTTTCATTATTTCAAGTAAGCCAAATAAAGCAGAAACACTATTCTATCTGTCACCCCTTTAGCTAGATATTATTTGAGTTATCACAAGAGGTTTTCTGATAGAATCCATCAATCGATATTTACATATGTGGAAAATATTTAGAAAGATGTGTTTATGCATCTATTTTAAAATAAATCTGGATTTGACCTAATGACTGGAAGATAATTTGTAGCAACATATTGAATAACCAAATTTTGAACACAAATCCATATATTTATAGCGTTAATAACAAGGTAATTAATTTTATTCTCACTCAAAATATGAGTTCCTTTCTATTGCCTAATTATTCCCTTTCAGAAACAAATGAGTAGGGTTTAAGAACATAGACTGGACTGACTGTTGTTCCCACTGATTATCTCATTTAGCCTTTCCATGTGTCAGTTTCCACATCTTTGTAATTGAGGAAATGGTGGTACCTATCCCAGGTGTTGGTTAAATGAATTATTATATTTGAAGTGATTGGAATGGTGCTTGGGCCTTAGTAGATGCAATATCAGTGCCAGTTATTATTATTATTATTATTGTAGCTTTTCAACTTTATACTTTGCAATCTTTTCTGAATGTAAAGAATAAGTGTTCTTTTGCAAACCATGTACATGTAAAGGATGAAAAGAATAGAGTATTCATATCATCATTAAGAAAATAAATGTTACAAGTGGTTTCATTTCATCCTGTTTTCTTTCTTAGTAATTGTACAAATCTTTTCATGTAATGTCTAATGAATGAAAAAAATGTGAGAACATTGTCTCCATATGGTATTGCTGCAGAACCACTTCTAGGAAGAGATTCGTTCAATAATAGCACAGATGTTCCAATTTTCGTTTCCGTGAGATGCCAAGATATGTCTGCTGGGAAGAAAACCAGGGGGTACTTTGTGTAAATCATAGTATGTTAAGTGCATTATGTATTAAGTGTTTGACTATTCGTGCTAGAAAAATAATGTCTTTTAAACTTCTACATCCTGTTGTCTCGCCCATAGCAAGAGAACTGGATTACCCTAATAAAAGACTAATGAGCAACTTAAATTCCTTTCCACACATCAAGAGGTTTTGCAAGATAAATGTTATCTTGCATTTAATTTTCCCAGAGAAGCAGAGAATTTGACTGTTTCTTCCTCGGTTAGAGATTGCGTAATACACACTGCTATTGCAGTTTAAAGCAAGCGCATTTTCTATCCTTGCACACGGGCTACACTGATGTTGTGACATTTGGCTATCAATTTAAATTAAATATTAAAATATCAAGACTAATGGCGCAATCAAGCCTCAACCCCCCATGAATTCCCTTCTCTGTAAGTCCTTAGCAACACACGTGTTGTGTCAGAGCATCATGAATGCCAGACGTGTTTGTCCTTTAGGATAGATCAGCGTGTTCGCTATCTATCTTCTTAATGCTCCTAGGCCTAGCCAATTGCTGAACTTGCATAACTAATTACAACAAAATGCTCTGTGGTATTTTGAGATCATTACTCATCTGTGTCCAATTCCACTATTCACCTTGTCGTTCCACTAGCTATATAAAAATGTATTTCTTACATAATATGTCCTGCAGCTACGAGTCCATGGATATCCCATGCTGCTGTAAAATTACGCATTTGTTGCTTCATTTGTTTTCTGTCTGGCTTGCAGTTCTAGTTCCTAGACTCAAGAATAGAGTCTGCCATTCATTACAAGAGTCACTTGCTTAAGGAAATTGCATCCCTTTTCCCTGATGTTCTTTAATTAGCAAACATGTAAAATGCCTTTCTGGAAAGCCTTCTCTTTCATGTATTTCTTGCTTGGTAGACATAGTTGTTAATGCATCAGATATGTTTTTAATCCATTTGACTTATTCACAAAGTTTTATTAGACTTCTACTTAACAAAATACCTTTGTACTCATAGTGATGGCAGAAGCTATTTCCTAGTAAAAGGTGAAAATTACGTTGTATCTCTCTAAAGTCCTTTTGTTTTTTTTTTACCAAATGAGAATTTTCAATATTTTGAGTGAAGAAAATATATTTAACAACTCACTGGATTGTAATCAAATGTTAGTTTATTTTCCTATTGATCATCCTCCTAAGTCTTCTTCTGCCAATGGGACCTCGATTTGGAATCAGCAGATTCCTCAAACTTGAGAGGTCGTTTCTTCCATTCCTCTTTAGGTGTCTCCTCAGGCTTCCTTGTCTACATCATGAGGTCTGTGTTATCTTAACCTGTTTGCAAACACAAGTGGAGAAAGAAGTGAACAGGAATTTTTATATTGAAAGGAAGCTGCTCAGTTATTACATGGCAAAGATGCTCCATTATTTTATTCTCGCCTCACAAGTAATTATCATAATCCAGGCTCTTCCACTCTCTTATTGAATTATGTATATTTCAATGACAATTCTACTGTTAATTCCTAATATCTTATTGCTTGGAAAACTAAGATTTTTGGAAAACTAATACTTACCCTATTTTATTTTTCTGAAATAATATTTGGAAATACAAATAGGGAGCTTGTTAATTACTTTGGATTCTTTATTTTATTTATTTAACTGATACACCCTAAAGTCCATCATTTATGTAACTACTCAAATGGTGGATTAAAAAATCAATACTTTACACAGTGATTCTCTCTCTAGATATTCTTTGATGATTTAAACTTTCATGTTTAAATTGCATATTCCGTCAAAGTAATTCTTTTACTCTGCACACATTTATTTTCCTACATCTAAGTATGCTCAAATGAATTATGATGAACAAAATTATGACTCATTCATCTATTCATTGAGTAATACTGTTCTTAGATTAAATATTTCCTTGAGCAATAATGGATATCATGCATTGAAGTGTGAACAAAAAACCTGAAATAGTTCTAATCATGACATTCTACAAGAATTTCAGTAAAATACTACATGATGAATATAAGATAATGAGCAGTGATTAACGTTACCTCCTGTCTCAATTTAATCAAAGAAAAAAGAATACTCAAGTCAGAAAATGAATATGGATTATATCATGCTGAAAATGCATCTATTTTTGTTATACTTGAAGCTCTTTTAAGAAGTATCTCTAATTTAGAGACTAGTCTTCTGGGAAACTTCGATTTCCAGTATGGTACCTACAGAATTTAAAATAAAAAAATAAAACCCAAAACACAAAGATCTTTCTAATTAAAAATTTTTGAGCAAAGTTTTCAGCAAACAAAGAATGAAACAATTAAAAAGAGCCAATAAGCTAGAAGCCCAAATATCACATATGAGAAGGTATAAAGTAGGAAATGCTTCATAGATAAACACAAATACTGTGATTTAATTTGTACAAGAGATAACCCTTTTGTGGAAAGTATAATGTGCAGGAGAAGCAACTAGGGATGGAAGATCTAATAAAAAAAAACTGGAAGAAGTCAGTGGAATAAAGGGAAAAGGTTTGACAGCTAAATAACGCCAGCAGAGGCAGTCACTACCAACCATGAAAATAGTGGCAATGCGGGCATATAACAAAATGGAAAAAGAGGATTGTTGCCAAAAAACAAGATGGAAAATTTTATATCCATGAGGTGTGAGGGTGCAACCCGTAATGTTTTAAGTCATAGGGTACTGCTAACGTGCATGAGCAGGGGAGGAAGGAGGGGAAAAGGAGTAGGGCAACAGCAGAATAAAGAAGGAACATGTATGTCACCCCGTGCACATGGAAACAGCGAGAGGCAACGCTCATTTGTACCTCAGAACCTCCTTCAAAACTCTAAAAGGTGGTCACGTGATTTATTAAAGAAAACCTTAGCCTATGCCATGGGAGTAGATTTATAGTGCCAGCCACACACAATTAAACACAGTGGGACAAGACTAGGATCATTATAGAGACCACTGAATACCAATCTTTTGAGAAAGGAAATGGGTGAAGCTGAATGTGAACAGAATGATCAGAAGAGCAGCAAATCTGTGTTACTCATTTCATGTCAAAAACTGTATTTCAAGCATAACAGACTTTTCAAAAATGGTGCTTTGAGGAGTCAGCTCTTCTCTTCCAGCGCACATCTACATTTAGAGATGACGTGACATGATCTCCTGAGGTCTGACCATAGTGTTTCTTATCTGCTGCCTTCTTGGACACTAGAGTTAAGGATCAAAATTCATAACAGGACAGAAAACATATTAGTTTGTATCAGTTGGTCTCCAGATTACATGAGGAAAGACTTTTGGATACAGATGGTGATAAAATGAGGGTCTGTCCAGAAGGTGTTCCTGTACCCAAGCTGTCTGTACAGTTTATAGACTGAGGGAACACATAAATAGAAAGGCCTTAGGGGACAGAATGTTTCTTGAGTTTTTTAAAAAATATTTTGGATCCTGGAATTTAGTTGATAACATAGACCATTTCAGATCACAAAAAATTGCAGACCCCAAAGCAGAGAGAATACTGGGATGGCAGTGGTACCCCAGTCAACTTTGCTTGAAGAAACCAATCACATCCATCATGGTTCTTTGTAGGGGTCTTGTTTCCCCAAGCATGGAGCATTCAGACGATAAGACTCAGGAATGTTCAGATCCACGATTGGAGCACTGGGGAGGAGGAGAGCACCAAATATCAGAAGGATGCTCACGACCTGAGTTGGCCTGACTGAGACCAGTGAAAGAAAAGGCAAGGTTCTCAGCACAATTGAAAGAACATAAATTACCTTGCAATCAGCTGATCCACCCTGGGCTTTTGGGCTGTTCTAAGGACTAGCTGGTTCTAGGTGAAGCAGACAGGTGATGTTCAAATCCCTCCTAACTGCATGCCTGGGCCCCTTGGGTGACTTGGAGAACATGGATACAGGCTTATGACCTTGAAGAACTGGTCACTAAAACCTGACACACATGGAGCCCCATGTACTGTTTTGCTCTCAAATAGCCTAGTTGAACATAATTCTGAGGAAAATAACATCTTCCCTCTGTTACAAAGAAAAAAGTACAGAAACAGTTATTGAAGTAAATGTGGAACCACAGTACTTACTGGATTCTGCAGCCCATCATGAGACAGCTACTGCAGATTCCAGTGGCTCAAGAAAGAGCCTTTCACCAAACTGCTGAGCGATTTTTTTTTGGTGAGGAAGATTGGCCCTGAGTTAATACCTATTGCCAATCCTCTTCTTTTTGCTTGAGAAAGATTGTTGCTGAGCTAACGTCTATGCCAGTCTTCCTCTATTTTATGTGGCATGCTGCGCAATGTGGGATGACAAGCTGTGCTAGGTCTGAACCCAGAGCCGAACCTGCAAACCATGGGCTGCCTAAGCAAAGTGCGTGAACTTAACCGCCATGCCACCGGGCCAGCCCCCTGAATGGTGTAATTTTGACTGGTTTTTGAGAACACAGTATTTGGCCAAGAGACAGAGTGTATGGCCTCTTCTGCTGGGCAAGAATAATCAAGGATGCTTTTAGGGGTGAGTAAAGATGTCTGGCTCTCCTCTGCTGATCCAGGCACAGGGACATTTAGACTCATTATGAGTGAAACATGTATCCCCAAGTGACAGACTGAGAAAAGTCGGTTACATGTGTAATAGTGCTGTCATCATTTTTATACAACACTCTATCTCTTTCATTCATTTTGTTAAAAGGTGTTCGTAATTTGGAATATCTTACAAGCAGTCATAAATTCTAACAAATGGAAATGTTAATTATGTTCCCTTTCTTAATCTTTTCTAGCTCCGCTCTTTTATAAGTGGTGTAACTATTTAGGGTCTTTAATGAAAACTTCCATTTTTGTCTTGTTTCTATTACACTTGTTTTTTGACATGCATATTTCTATACATTTCAAACAAATATAAACCATTTCCTCTTTCCATCTAAGTAGCATAAATAATCATTTCTAACTTAAAGTTGTTTTAGATTACAAGAAGCATTTATTTTATAGGCTTTGATCCAACAACTTGGAAAAACATATTAAAAATAAAATGAAAAAAGTATTAAAATATTTTAATTGTGCAGGTACAGAAGTATATATTTCCTGCTTACTAATACCTATAAGTTTTGCAAAATTTTAGGCCAATCTGTTTGACCTAGAGCCATATTTTTATTTCCAATTTATTTTGTGATTCTTTTCATATTCATCAAAAAGCATATATTTTTTCATACTTTATCATTTGTAATACTGGAATACATCTTATAGTTAATGATGTCTTAGATGATAAAATTGAGTAGCAATAATATTAAGTATCACTTATTTTGCGCTTTCTGTATGTCAGAAACTTTTAGAAGTATTTCATTTAAAAGCAACTCTGAGATATAAGAATTATTCTTGTCCCTCTATGGAGTTGAGGAAACTGAGGGTTAGAGTGAATCCAGAACGAGCGCAAGGTCACCCACCCAGCAGGTAAGCGATAGAGCAGGCAGTGTGCGGGGACACTAAATATCTTACACTACGATAAGGACCCACACTTATGACTATGACCCCAGCAAGCCAGAGCCAGTGCCACTGTGTATTCAGAAATGCCTTTTGTTTTTTATTTCATAGTTGTAATAGAAGAAAACAGAAGGTAATATCTTCATAAACTTGATCCCAATTATCAATAATGTTGCTTTAAATTTTACCATAAAATTTCTCAAGGGGCCGGTCTCGTGGTGTAGTGGTTAAGTTCATGCACTCTGCTTCAGCGGCCCAAGGTTCACAGGTTCGGGTCCTGGGAGTGGACCTAGCACCACTCGTCAAGCCACACCGTGGAGGCACTTCACATAAAATAGCGGGAGATTGGCACAGATGTTAGCTCAGAGACAATATCCTTCAAGCACAAAGAGGAGATTGTCAACAGGTGTCTGTTCAGGGCCACCAAGAAAAAAAAAACAAAACCCATAAAACTATAGGTTTTATTTACTAATTCTTGCCTCTCTGCCACCATTCAAGAGCCAGTACAACTATGACTGTCTCTCTCCTCCTCCTGTTTTGTCTTCTGTTGCTTCTTCCTAGAGAACGCACATACAGTCAGCTTCATTTTTCTTTCCAAGCCAGTTCTGCCCTCCCAGCCTGGTTCTTTACGAGCTTCAGTCAGCAAGTGGAAACTATTTTATGGGACCTGTACCTTCCTCAGATGGAAGTGGTTAATATGATAGAGTGAAGCATTTATGAGCCAATCAAGTCCCATAACAATTATTAACAATTTCCTCCTAGCACTCTAGCTTAATCTTTTATTTTTTCAAGGGATTTCTTCATTTTCTCAGGGCAATTGAGCAAAACTGCTATTTTCATGGTTGAGTCTATATCTACATGATCCAAAACAATCCTTCATTCTAAATTGGACACTAGACAGGCACAGACGATCGTGCTTCTCCTGTTTGGTTTCGGGCTGTTTGAAATGCTTTGGTCTTTATTCAATAGCTTATTAGAGGTAAAACCTCTAAACCGAAAAGGTCCAATTTGTATTGAACTTTGTCCAGATTGCTGGGAGGATTCTTGTTTTGCATAAACAAATGTTGGTTAAAGTTAGACAGAAAAAGTTATGGCTGCATATATTTACATTGATCAGCCCTGAGGAAACCCCGACTGTGTGCCTGACTTTCAGGTTTATCACTAGGATCAGCTTCACTTTCCAATTTATATTTGTACAGCCAATAATTGTACTCTTATTTTTATAAACACGGCTTACATTGTTGTAAATAAAGATTTATCAGCAGGCCTGCTATTCATTATCTCCTTTAGAGGGGTGACCGAGAAAAAAGGCAAGTCATGTTGAATCTTCTTAAAAGAAGTCAATGACAAACCTGCTGGCCAACACATAATTTAAAAACCTTATTGGTATTTATTTCTGGAGAACCCCTCTTTATAGTGTGTTTCTAGCAGGATTTACTCAAATCTATGCTTTTAAGGTGTATTACTACCTGGAAAATACCACAAAAGCTAAACTTCTGGAGCATAAAATGAAGATGCTTAAAGACCAAAATACCTCAAACTTATGCAATGTTTGTGTGTCAATAAAAAAACACATAGTGAGGGAGTAACCTTGGACAGGAAGAAATACATTGTTTTAATGGCGTTCAAACACATTTGTCTCCGTAGATACACAGAGTGGCAGAAAGTTGAAGAAGTTTTCATTTAGTTGATTTTATTTCTTTTAAGTGGGAAGCTTCGTAACTGCTGAGAGTGAGCAAGGAAGAGAGAGACTGGGTATTTGAGGTGTGGTTGGAGCCTATGAGGGTCAGAGCAAAGGAGCAGACAAGGGGTGCATGATACACTGGTCAGGTGGCGCTGAGAGATTAATGCCTGCAACATGCAGTGTAAATTCATATATTTTTTCACCAGCACAAATTAATTGTTATCCAGATGTCAGGCACCAAGCTATATACTTGGGGACATAAATATGAATAAACCACAAATCCTAATCTCAAGGAATTTGTGGTCCCCAGGAGATGGACAAAGATAGAAAATATAAGAAGAAAGAAGTTTGAAGAATATTTCAGAAGGGTTTAGGTAGAAGTTGAAAAATATTTTAACTGTGGTTGTATGCGTGAGAATGCAGAGAAGAGGGATCCAAAAGAAGACGCCAGCTCCACACACTGTGTTTTCCGCTTGTGTCCTGCTTTGTTTTATATTGTTGTGGAAGTTAGCTAACTAGTTATACCTCAGATGCTTCTAGAAGAAAAGGGCACCTTTTAAACTGCTGACTCCCCATACTCCTGGATGGTGTTGAGTTGAACAAATAACAAGTAAAGAATTGTTATTTTCCCTGCCTCATGCCCCAAAAAAGGCAGAATATGAATCCCAGAAAGTAATTTCAAGAACTTGCTTGTTCTCGTCTTTCCCAGGTTTTGCTCTGGTATCTTACGAGGTATGTGTTGCCGACATGGGAATTCAAGTGTTCAGTTTACATAGACAAAAACGCATGGAGGGATTCCCTGAAAATGTGACGGTGACCAAGAACACAGAGTTATTCTGTAGATAATAAGATGACCCGCTTCCTGGTGACTAGATGGAGGAGTGAAGGTTAAAATAATCACCCATTCTTAAATTCAAAACATCCAATATGATATTACAATAAAAGATGGCATATGTCTCAGAATCTAATTCAATTAAAAGCAATTAAAATAACGATAGACAGGGGCTGGCCCAGTGGCATAGTGGTTAAGTTTGTGTGCTCTGCTTCAGCAGCCTGAGGCTCGCAGCTTTGGATCTCAGGTGCAGACATACACACCGCTCATCAAGCCATGCTGCGGTGGCATCTCACATACAAAATAGAGGAAGATTGTCACGGTGTTAGCTCAGGGACAATCTTCCTCAAGCAAAAAGAATAAGATTGGCAACAGATTTTGGCTTAGGGCCAATCTTCCTCATCAAAAACAGAACAAAACAAAGCAAAAACCAAAGCCATAGATAGTAATTCAAAATAGCAAAACATCTTCAGCTATTAGCACTCAAAGGTAAAAATTGCACAGTATCGATTCACTTGCATAAACTATTTCAAGTCAATCAGTATTTGATGCCGCAGAGCTTGGACTGATTTAGGGAAAAGTTCCTGCAAATTCTTGTCTATGGCAAAGTAATTCCAAATATAAAAGAGATGCGATGTGGAGACCTAGATCATTAGATGTGGGGAATGCCTATTGCTCCTTCTTTTACGTGTGGGGTGGAAAAGTAATTTAGAATTGCTAATACAAAATTATTTTCTTCCCCCAAATTTCCATCGCATCCAAGATCAATTCCATCGCCCCTCTGAAATTCTCTTTCCCATAACGGGTGTGGTAGAGTGTACATGTCTCTTGATGCTCCCACCCCCTCTGCATGAGAGCTGTCTGTGTGGGTAAGCCATTTCCAGCAGATACTTCTCTCTGTGCTGACTCAGTGTTAGAGAAGTCTGTAACCAAGGGGTGAAGTAGGCAGCCTCTGAGGTTCATTCCTGCCATAACTCTTTATGAAGCTGTAACTTGAATGATATTGCCAAAGCCCCCTGCAACAAGAGAGAAGGAAACAGAAAAGACGCAGCCTAGAGGCTTGCTCAGGAGCATCTGGGTTGATATGCACCAATAATTCCATTACTTCTTATCTCCACATGCCCATGTACAATTTTCTCATAGTATGTATTTTTACCTTGGATGGTGTTTTTTAAAATACATATAACTTTTTCAACAAAATTGCAATGCCACAAATAGTGTCCAACTCAATTTGCTTTTATACTAATTCAGTTCCTTATACACACTAAGAGCTCGATAGGTTGTTTTTCCAAATTAGTAAATGAATCTGAAAGCTAGTAACTTAATAAACATCTGAGTTTGTTGTTCTTAAGCCATGACCATGTCCACATCTAGTGGTCACCGCTTCATTCCTACATAGGAGCAAAGCTTTGCCCCTTTCTTTACGCACATGCCCTTTGGCCATTCATCAACTGCTTCTTGATAGATGGGTTCTCCTTTCCACTGAGGGTTGAGCCAGTTTCCCTCAATTTTTGCCATATTACCTAAATTTCCAGGTCAGTCTAAAGAATTCCCGTGGCTAGGCCTGCATTCTTTCTCATGCCGGAGGAACTGAATTTATTCACAGAAGGTGGTGATGAACAGGCAGAGGACGCCTTTGCCTCGTTCCTCTGGTCCTCATCTAATAATGCTGCCAAAACTATTTCCCTCACGTATTTATAGACACATCAAAGCCTTCTAAAAGACTCCAGTGGCTACAACTTATTTCTAAATCCAAATTAAGTTTCCGAACTTTAATAAAGGTCTCCTTAAAGCCAAGTCTGAAGCCAACAGTGCCCAACAATTCTAGGATCATTCTAAAAGTCACTGTCACTGAAATCAATCTAACCACACACACAGGCTCTGCAACTTTGCTTTTAAAAACTGAAATTCTGATCACAAAGACCAGTCATTCATTTAGCAAATATTTATTGGGGGTTTACAAGGTACCAACTCTCTGTTGGAGCTGGAGATACTGTTGTGAGTGAAATATTTATGTGTTCTATAAACATTTCCCTAGCAGTTTATCTATTAAGGAATTTTTAAAGCGTAGTGAATGCTTTGAAAGAAAGGTCAAGGTGCCGATGAATCTTAAAAGAGAAAGATCTAACATGGCCTGGGAGACTCGTTTCTACAGGTTTATGGTAATCCAGTTTGGTCGAAACTATAATAATTTAAATATTGTGCTTATGGGTTAAATATTAGCCTGTCTAAAAATATAACTGCTTTCATATGCAGCTTTTCCTTATCTTCTATATTTTGCCTAGATTGTTATTAAATCAAAAATCAATAAAAAATAACTTTTGGTCAAATTACAGAGAAAATATATATACTACAGTATTTCAATAAAACATTCTGAATTTTATTTTAGGTCTTACTGACAGATATACTCCAGTTAGTTTGGGGTCACTTAAGTCTTGAGTCTATGCTCGCCAGTGTATCATATTGGAACCCAGCAATTTCATTTTTCACATCAGCACTTGTTTTTATTGTTGGTGGTGGTGTGTAGGCGAATAGAGTTGATGTCGTGATATTGATTTTTATCTCCACATGAGCTTAATCTTGTTTGTACATGTGTGTCTCTATCTTAGTGTTTCTCCCTCTTTCTCCCCATTTCTATCAATATTTAAAGCAAATGTTTAAAAAATAGTGAATAATTTTGAGTGCCTGTTCTGTGCTGAGCATTATGGTAGGAATTAGGGAAAACATGATAGGAAATAGACATCGTCCTGAGCTATTAGAAGTGCAGTGTTTTCTTACGGAAGGGTGACAGACTACATCATAGTGTGCTAGGCATGTTTTAAACATTACTGAGCCCTATCCTGGGCCTCTTCCCTCGGAGTCACTGGCAGTGGGAACTCAGAATCTGTTTTTAAAAAGTAATCCCAACTACTTATGACAAAAGTGAAACCATTGTTTCAGTGGCAAATTTGGATGCTTTAAGGATTATGGTTTTTATAATACGGTCTTCAAGAAACTTTAACCTAGCATTTATTCATTGTGATAAAATACTAAATAATATTGATAACAGTTGTTTTATTAAGCTTTCTGTGCATCTGAGTGTGCTCTAAGATATTTATATTTGTTAGCTCATTTTATTTTGGCAGTGATCCTGTGACATAAGCTACCATAATCAATCCCATTTTAAAGACAAGAAAACCAGAGCAGAGAATGTTAAGTAATGTGTCCAAGATTCATTCAGCTAGTGAGTAGAAGAGCACGTTTCCGTTTCAGATTACTCATCCATTTTACTTTCACATAAATTGTAAATCCCAAAATGTTGCTATTTTTTCTTTGGTCTGTCAAGTATCATTTAGAGCAATTAAAATGAGGAGAAAAACCTGATTATTTTATTTTTTTTTTAGTTTCTATGCTCTTCATTTCTTTGTATAGATCCAAGTTTTGTTGAGTGCCAATGGTTTTCTGCTGGTAGAACTTACTTTAATATTTCTTATAGTTCAAGTCTTCTGGCAATGAATTCCCTCAGCATTTATTTGTCTGGAAAATCATAGAGCCATCATTTTTGAAAGATACTTTTCTGGGTATAGAATCCTAATTTGATAGTTTCTTTTTTTTTCTTTCAGTACCTCATAATTCAATCTGATGTGATTCCTTTCTTTCTTTTTCTTTTTTTTTTTTAGTTTTTCAAAGATTGGCACCCGAGCTAACATCTGTGGCCCATCTTCTTTTTTTTTTTTTTTTTTTCTTCCTCTTCTCCCCAAATCCCCCTCTTACGTAGTTGTGTATTTTAGTTGTAGGTCCTTCTAGTTGTGGCATGTGGGACACCGCCTCAGCATGGCCTGATGAGCAGTGGCTTGTCCGCACCCAGGATCACAACTGGTGAAACCCTGGGCTGCTGAAGCAGAGCATGTGAACTTAACTACTCGGCCACAGGGGCAGCCCCTGTTCTTTTCTCTTTTAAACCATTGTATGTAATGTGTCTTTTTCCTCCATCGAGGGGCTTCCAAATACATTTTTTTATAGAAACTTCTATACAATTACAAATTTTTCTATCTCCGTTACATACTTTGAAGAAATATATGACAGCAGAGGCTTTCTGTATATACCATGTTTAACTGTTTTGACCAATTTGCCCAACCATCACTGTCTTCTCTGAATAGCTGTGCCCTATGTGTGAATAGATTAAACAGGACCCTCTCAACTCCTGTGTTAGACAATTTTCTACATTAATAAAGTTTAAGCAATCCCTTTACCTACTCTAACTCACTCTGTTCTGTTTCTTCAAGGCCACTTGGCTTACTGCCTTGATTTTGCTTCCTATTGTTATTTCACATATGCCTTTATTGCTTAGCACGTTTGGTCTTTCTCTTCCAGTTTGACCTAACGTTCCATCTTAGAAAGAACCTGATGCTAATATCCACCCTCCACGGACACTGAGCAGGGACACAGGAAAAAGAGAGGAACTCTTCTGTTCTCCTGCTTTGACCCAGAGAACTGAACAAATGATTCCACTCCACGGGTTTCTTCTTTCGGAAGACAGACTTGACCAATTATTTAAGTTCCTATGAAGATTCATTTCAAAGATTTATCAGATCAACATGTATATGAGATTCAAGATTTTAAATTGACTAAAACTGGAAACATTTACCACTCTCCAAGTTATAAGGAGACAAGTATAGTTTATACACTATTCTAAGGTTTTTGAAAGAGACTATCAGTAAAAATGTATACTTTAGAGCATTTTTATCAATTTGAGGTCAGACAACCTCCAGTACATCCTCCTTGAGTACTTGGTACAATGCTCATGCCTGGACACACTGCTGACTTCTGATCTTAAAATCTCTCAGCGTGGGTTACTGTTATCCGTATGATGAAAAGCTTCATACATCACTATTATGCACACTAAAATTTGAAGCTCAACCTTATATATTTACATAGATTCTTAAAATTCTAAATATAATATTTACTTAATTTAATGGTGTTTGAGGTCATCTTTTGATGGTTTAGAATTTGGGTACATCAATAAAGATATACGAAAAAAGTGTTTTAACAAAAACAAATGTCTTCTTACTTAAATGTGTTGTTGAAGTTAGCATGGTTTGTAGAAACAATGACCAGATATATCAGCAAAATAATATTATTGGCAACAATAGATGATTGAATCCATAAATATATGTCATAGAAAAGCTAAACGACAAGTTGAAAACAGCAAATTGCCAATATAGCATTTGCTTCAGCAGTACAAAGGGGGTCAAATATTATTACTATTGCTTTAGGAGGTACAATAACAAATACACTTTTAGACTGTCTCCAGCTCAGTAGGCAGCAACAAAACAACAAAAGTCCCTTACAATTGATATAGGAGAACAATATCTTGGGACCGTATCAAAGCTTTCCACGTAAATGTAACCCTGACTTAAAAAATATTTGAAGGTTGAGACTAGGGAATCTCAGACTGCTTCATATGATGTGTGGTTATTTTTAAAAAACTTAAAAATATCCTATAATATTAAGTCAGTTTTCATTAAAGATCCACCCACTTTGATAAACAGTAATCGGTAACAGCAGTGAACTCTGCTGTCATGGAAACTATGTTAGAGTCTAATCAGACAGACTCGTGTGTAGCAAATAACTGTATAATATTATGTAGAATAAAATAAATGCCAGAGATATAAAAGTAATGTCATAGCCTTAGGGATGGAGAAATAAAATCATAAATGGGGATCATTTCTATGGAAATTTTTAAGACACTATGTTTCATATATTTTGTAGGTGGCTTAGCCATTGTCCTCATAACCAATTAGGATGAAATCAGGACACAGATATGATTAGATAACAGAGTAAAAACCAGAAGATTGAATTTGGATTGATTGGGTTTTTGACTTCAGTGGTATTAAGAAAAATTATCCCAAACTTGGAAATAAGAGGAGAATACAGTTTATCCTTTCAATAACATACTGAGGCAATGCTTTGCAAGCACGTGGAAGGACTATTTAATGCTCCAGGGGTAGGCAGGAGTATTCCACGGTGCAATTTCATCAGGACCCAGGTGGTATGGAGTTAGATGTTAACTTGTAGACTGCAATCCAATAAACAAAGTAACCACAAAGGTTATGCTTTTATTGTCCCACAGGACATGGAGCAGTTCCGGATGTCACCTAGCATCATATTATTTTGCCCTTTTCTTTTTTAGATGACTTTCTGAAGTACTATATCAGGATCAGCAAGCCTTTCTTGTACAGGTTCAGCTAATAAAGATTTTCTATTTGCAGGATGCATTTCTGCCTCAACTACTCTATCCCTGTAGCTTAAAGGCACCCATAAAAAACACATAATCAAAGAATGTGACTATATTCCGATAAAACTTTATTTAAAAATAATTAGTACATGGATGAATTTAGCCTATGGGGCATAAGTTGCCCACTTTTGTATTATGTAACCTCTTTTGCTAAAACGCTCTTGGAAGTAGCTGTGCCATCTTATTGGCATGTTCATTTTGACACAGGTTCATTCTATGTATGTGAGTTAGATTTTTAACTTTTTGGAAAATGATGTGTTGATAGTAGCATATAATAAAACAATGAAGGAGAAGGCAGTCAAAAGAAATTTTTTCTTCCTATATTAACGAGGGCAAGCTGACTATAGTATCACAATCCTGAATAATGAATAAATTTTGGACAATTCAAGAAGGACCCTTCTTGCCCAATAACCAAGAGAGTTTCAGTGTGACAATGTTAATTGAAATAAATTAACATGATGTATCTTATTGATGTATTTTCTTTACATTTTACATTCGTGTAAAATTTAAAATAATCTGAGTGCTTGACAATTTGTTCAAAATAATTTAGTTCAAATATTATTTTAAGAACCTAATAGATTTTGAATATTATAAAATGTACCCACATCTCTTTTTTAACCATGTAATATAAAGCCATTGTGCATCTCCTAGAAAGAAAGTAATGAAGGCATCTTGATGAACGGCAAGATTTCAAGGCCAGTAGCATGATATAAACCCACCTGGCAGACATTTTTAGTAAAATAAGAATATTTAAAATATTTTGATTAAGATTATTGAGATAAGAGAAAAAATTAATCTGCTACAAAGTGTGTTGTGATGGATGGCTACAGGACCCAGAGACAGCCAACTAGTAAATTGTAAATAAGGAAAAACATGAAGATACAAGGAGTAACATGTCATAAATAGAAAGAAAATATCTGACTTTCATCTAGCAGATTAGAAAAGGATGTCACAAGGGAACAGAGCAGGTGCAGGAAGTAGGGACCAACAGCTCATCACAGCTTCTGCTGAGAAAAATTAGGAGAATTGCTGTGGTAGGAAAGGCACGAGGTGTAAATTCAGTCACTGGAGTCCAGGGTCTGCACAGGTTTACGCATTAACGAGCCTCCGTGTAATCCTCTGTACAACGTCCACTTAGTACCTACCTTGCGAAAAATAAATGAGGTAATTTATATATGGAGAAACATTACAGGTCTCAAATACATTGTTTTAGACTGGTGTAAAACGTTAGTGTAAATCATAGGCCTTACAGTGAAGTTTTGAGTGAAAAATATATTGATTCATTATGGTTGTTTTTAAAGTCTCATCAAGGATCTTTTTTTTTAAAGATTGGCACCTGAGCTAACAACTGTTGCCAATCTTCACTTTTTTCTTCTTCTTCTCCCCAAAGCCCCCCAGAACATAGTTGTGTACTCTAGTTGTAGGGCCTTCTAGTTGTGCCATGTGGGATGCTGCCTCAGCATGGCCTGATGAGTGGTGCTTAGTCGGCACCCAGGATCTGAACTGACGAAATCCCGGGCTGCCAGAGCAGATGCTGCAAACTTAACCACTTGGCCATGGGGCCAGCCCTGACCCAGTATTTTTTAAGATTGCAAACTATAGACTACTATTAAAGAGAGTGAGAAGGTATCTGCACATCTTTTACTTTAAAATTTAAATTAAAATCATGTTTATCCTACATTTCTTCACCGTGAAATTAAATTATGGTCTCTATCTGTTTACTAAAGAGGGAAATAGGTTAGTTTAAAGAGTTATTGTCTAAAGACTGTTGAGTTTGAAATTATATGTGTTCACATTTCCATGGTAGAAGAATGAGTATATCCCTTTAAAGTGATGAGCTATTTTTGTTGAAAGATTGTGAAAAATAACTTCTGATTATGAATGCAATAGTCTTATTATGACTAACCCTGCAGAAGTAAAAAAAAAAAAAATTCTCTCAGAATAATAAGTGAAAATATTTTCACTGACTAGGTTTATAAGAGTAAAAATAATTGAAATATATAAAAAATGATTAAGTTTTAAAGGAATACTAACTACTTTTCTTTGGCGTACACACAAGGTTTGACATGGAAATATGTGCAATATTCTTTACTCTGTCTCTCGAGTCCTCCTCTCCCCTGATTTATGATCTCACTCAAGAATTGAAGCATGTTTTGTACTAGGTATTTTAAGAAAAAATGGGAACAATATATAAATGCTTCTCTATTCTGAAAAAAAAAGCATAAACAAACCAAATAAAAAACTATTGCTAATTTTCAACTTTCAGTTTGATGTCTAAGATCATATTTTTGTTGGGATTCAAACCAGAATGTACCTAAACCATAAATCCTCCATGACAGATAGAAAGTCTAGCTTTTCTCAAGGGTTTTCCTATCATAAATAATTTCTGTGAAATTTTTTAACACTTTGGTAGGCAGAATAACGGCCCCCCAAAGATGTCTGTGTCCTAATCCTTGGAACCTGAGAGGATATTAATTTACATGGCAAAAGGATTCTGTAGATGTGACTGGGTCTGAAGGTCTTGGGATGGGAAGATTGTCCTGGGTCACCCATATGGGCCAGTCTAATTACATGAGACCTTCAAGGAGAAGAATTTTTCCTGGCTGAGGTCAGAGGAAGAGGCAACATTTCTGGCTTTGAAGATGAAGGAAGGGGGTCATATTGCCAAGGAATGTGGGTGGCCTCTAGACGCTTGAAAAGGCAAGGACATGACTTCCCCTTGGAGCTTCCGGAAGGAACACAGCTCTAAATTTGTCGTGACTTGTTATGACATCGACAGCAAACTAATACAAGCACCTACAGGCACTATGAGCGTGTCTTCATATTTACTTATTGCCTCTCCTTTCCACACACGCTCTGTGTTGCCCGCTGAAGCTACCGAGTCAATTAGCGGAGCTTCTTAACCTTTGACGCCAGGCCATCAGCTCTCTCTGTACCTATTTACTTCACATATGAATCCCGTTGTTTCCCTTAACATCCCGTGTTATTAAAGTCATGTTATGTGTTTAAAAAGTTGTAAAAATTTCTGAGAGAATACAAGATAAAGAGTGCTGAGCATTGCTGCCTCTCCTCTTAGCCCACAGGCGTGCGCTGGTCAGTGTCAGAGCAATGCAGAACATTGGTGATAAGGAAGGAGGGATGTAGTATAGAGATTAGGCCAAGCACAATAGACAGGAGGGGCAAAGAAGTCTGTGGAAGGTCGCTGCTTCTGAAGTTGCTGTAAGTCAGCAGGGCTGCAGTTGGGAAGAAAGGTTGGACGTGAACTGGGAGGAGCAAGGACACCCTGGAAGCTGCAAGGACAAACTGAAACTCACGTTTGTTTCTTAGTGCCTCCAATGTCAATGGAAGAGGAGACCTATAGAAAACGTGGCTGACCCTGATCACACGGCTGAATATGCACGTCATTCAGGATTCAGAGAAAATGAAGGAGGTGAGCTGGTGCAACCTGGCATGGCTGCACATCCTGCAACTGCCCAACTACGCCAACCAGGCAGCTGGCACGTTGGAGACAGCATCTGTGAACTTCGGTGGCATCCTGTGCCCACCCACCTTCACAGCATCATGACTGCTAACTCCTCCTTCCAAACCTCACACACATTTCTCTTGTGGTCCACTCTCAACCAGAATCACTCAGTCAACAGAATTTGGGGGAATGAAGTCCCATTAAGCTAACAGAGTTTAATACACCAAAGGGCCCTAAGATCTTAGGCTGGTGTATTTCCTTAGTTCTTACTAAGTGCTCAGATGTGAGGGTGAGCTCCCTGCCTCTCGTAAGAAGTCTCCAGGGCCCTTTACCGTTTATGTAGCATCCTCCTTGCAGAAGTCAGTGGGTCCTTTTGTGCTCCAATCTGAGATCTTGCGGAAGGAAGAGCAGAGAAAGGCAGTGCTGACAGCCAGGAGGCAAGGAGAACCAGATGCCC
The DNA here is from genome assembly GCF_041296235.1 of Equus asinus. Lineage (NCBI taxonomy): Eukaryota > Metazoa > Chordata > Mammalia > Perissodactyla > Equidae > Equus > Equus asinus. The sequence continues at coordinate 5,295,213 of NC_091797.1, read as the reverse complement.
AATACACAGTGAAAACTCCTAATCTGATCACACATTGTGATCTAACTCCAGGCCCCAAATAAAGTAACCATGAACTTGAGAGGGAAGGCTAGATGTTTGAATTTGCCACAATTAACTGAAATTTATGTTGGGGAAACCAGCAGTCTAATCCAAATCCACTGTAGGGAGAAACATGTCTCCAGGGTTTTAATATCAGAAATAGTATGTAAATCTGGTTTCCTGCATTAAAAATAGTACAGCTCTTCAAGGAACAGACTGCCTTGTTTTTGTGTCTCTAAAACATAATTTTATGGAAACCAAGTCAGTTCTAAAACTAGTCAAGTTCCCACCTTCATAAAGAACCCTATAGACAAATAGAATCAACAAACTATTCCTCCTCACTGGGCGCCCTGCTGGAGAAAAGGAAGATACTCCAGGGTTTTCCATGAGCTCATAAGATATCCTAAAAGTGGGGCTGGGTATTGAAAGGTAAAAGTGTATAGCAAAATTTATTTATTTATGCTGCCTTCATTCTGTGACTTAGACAAAATGAAACCTTGCTAGCATATTTAGAGTTTTTCACACCAAGATCTTTCTAAGAGTGTTTCTGCTTTTTACTTGCCTGTTGGATACTAAACTTTTGATGTGCAGTTCATGGTAATGGGTGAAGGTTACTGGTAAAATTATGAAGAGAGAAGACTAGATTAATTCACATTTTAAAAAGCATTGGACTCAACACATGCAAAATGAGCAAAGAATAAGAAAGACTAAGGTTGAGAGAAAGATCTAGCAAGTGTTAGTTTAACCAAGAAAAGAAAGATTGGTATCAACAGTTATGCTATGTGATAAATCAGAGAAAAACAGAAAATATTGTTTTCAGAAAGTTTGCTGTGTGCTGTGCTGTATTATCTCTTTCTTCCTTCTCTTCAACAGACTTCATCAAAGACATAAATTTCAGGACTTTTTGCATTTGTGTTTATATTTCAGGCTATAACACCATACTGAAATTAACCATAAGGCAGTCCTATTTTAGGGAGCTTGATATCTATTTATTGTTTTATTTTGTATGCATTTATTGAGCAGCATTTCTGTGCCATGACATATTGGCGATGAGTAAATATTTTTCTCTTTTCCAAATAAAAAATCAGGTAGACAGAATGATCATTACAACTCAAATTAGTTAAGTGCCTTAATAAAGATAAACCAAAGTTGCTGTGGAGAGCAAATACAGAGAGGAAAGTCGATATTTAAGAAGATACTACATTGGTTAAGAAGTTGTAATCTTTTAAAATAACATCGTAACTGGAGTATCCAAAGACTTATGAGTAGAAATGCAGAAGTATGAGCATGTGTGATTTGAAGTGAAGAAATTAGAATCACCCCACGTAAAAAAGTGTGGCTGGCAGCCACTGCCATATTCTCTCCTGGGTTGCTTTTAAAATACCTACAAAAACATACACAAAAGTACACGGAGTGTCTGTGTGTTTGTGTGTGTGTGTGTGTATGTGTGTTGAGAGAAAAACTTGTTTGAGAGGAAGATAAAAGGTTACAGACAGAGAAACATATTGGCAGGTCCTGTGTGTCTTGTCTATAGAAAAGTCTGTGGTATCTACTACACATATTTATTTATTTCGCATTTCCTCTTGGTGGAAAAAGAAAAGGCTTTGAAATTAAATATGACTTGATCCACATGTCGCTTCAGCCAGATAACTGGCAATGTGATCTTGAGTAAAGTAGTAAATCTCTCTGAGGCTCACTTCTTGTCAGAAAATAACAGCCAAACCACAGGCAATAGGTCATCTCATCTAAATTCCTATCTATTGAAAATGCACCTTTATTGTATATGCCATTAGGAAAGGAAGAAAAAAGCTGCTGTCAATCATAATGTTAATATGCATCCTGAGTTGAGCATCAATAAAATAACATAAATATAGATCTTGGTAAAATAAACTCAATAAATTTTATCTCTGATATTTGCAATATAATATTACAGAAAAAAGGGAAAACGAGAACCTAAAATAAATATTTTCACCTTTCTTTCCTTTTCTTACCTGGGTTTATGCATATTTCTATAGTTATGATAATGATAATGTCATTTTATTCTAAAGACTATACTTAATATAGCATTAGAATTTTCCTTATTCTGCAGCCTTTAGAATAGTTTTACTGAATTCATGTAAAAATACATTTTATCATATCTTTGTGTTCCAAATTTTCATTATTATAAATCATACTGTTATGAATAGATTCACTTATTTAGCTTTTCTGCTTATTTTATGATTTCCTAAAAGTAAATAATGACAGTGAAATTACTGGGTCAAGACATAGAGGCACTCCATAGCTCAAAATATCTTGCCACAACTTGTTATAAAAAGTAGCAACTTGTTGTGCATCTATAACTAATTGAAAAAAAATTATGTATATACAAATCAAAAGTTGCTTCCCAAAATTATTGTGCCAGGTTAACACTGCCTCTACAAACGTACAGTGTACCATTTTACCACAATATTGAAATACTCGTGTAGCATTTTTTTAATGTGATACCCTTGCAATGAAACAGTTTAATTTCATTTCTTTGATAACCAGTCAAGTTAGTCTTTTCTTGCATACTCACTAAAAATTATAAATCCTTTTGTTTGGATTTTTTTTTTTTTTTGAGGAAGGTTAGCCCTGAGCTAACATCCACCACCAATCCTCCTCTTTTTGCTGAGGAAGACCGGCCCTGAGCTAATTTCTGTGACCACTATGGGGGGCTGGAATTGGCAACCCCAAGATATGTCTCTTTTGTATGAGGATTATTTTGGGCTGGTTACTTTTAAAAACTGTAGACAGGAAAGAAACACTGAAAAGTAGAATTTACTTATCCTTTGTAAGAGACATTTACATTTGTAAAGGAAATCTCCATCTGTAAACGTGTCTCCCTCTCTGTGCCAGGATGGAGGGGGTATGATCTTATCTTTAGAAACTCTTATCAATGCAGAAGGCAAGGACTTAAATCTGCATATAACCTTATTCTTGTTTACTGTGCTTTTCTGGTAACCTCCCATAACTGACTCCCCCCACCCACAACATCATCCTTTGTGTTTAGCTGAAGATGGTATTTAAAGTGAGGGCTTCTGCCATTTTGGCGAGTTGCTCAGTTTGCCTCAGCCTCTCCCATGTATACATATTATAAAGCTTTGTTTATTTTTCTCCTGTTATTCTGTCTCATGTGAATTTAATTCATTTTCTGGTCAGAAGGGCCCAGACTGGGTAGAGGAAATGTCTTCCTCCCCTGCACTATCTTGCTCTACTTTATATGTGGGATATCTGCCACAGCATGTCTTGATAAGCGGTGCGTAGGTTCGCACCCAGGATCCGAACAAGCGAACCCTGGGCCATTGAAGCAGAGTATGTGAACTTAACTGCTACACCACCAGGCCGGCCCCTTGTTTGGATTTTTAAAAATGAAATATATTTACATCTGTTTTTTAAAAGCCTAAACTTGTTTTGCCAAATTTTGAAACTGTTCCTTACAATTGAGATATATAAAATTTTGATTTCTATATATATGTTAAAAATTTGTCTGAAATAATAAATTCTGCTTTATTTTGTTTAACACTTTTTTTTTTTCCTGAGGAAGATTCTCCCTGAGCTAACATCTATTGCCAATCTTCCTCTTTTTGCTTGAGGAAGATTCTCCCTGAGCTAACATCTGTGCCAGTCTTCTCCTATTTTGTATATGGTACCGCACCGCAGCATGACTGATGAGTGGTATATGTCTGCACCCAAGATCCAAACCTGCAAACCATGGGCTGCTGAAGCAGAGAGCACTGAACTTAACCCCTAGGTCATGGGGCAGGCCCCTAACACTTATATTGTTGTTTTTTTTTTTTTTAGGAAGATTAGCCCTGAACTAACATCTGCTGCCAATCCTCCTCTGTTTTGCTGAGGAAGACTGGCCCTGAGCTAACATCCACACCCGTCTTCCTCTACTTTATATGTGGGATGCCTACCACAGCATGGCTTGAAAAGCAGTGCATAGGTCCACACCCTGGATCCAAACCAGTGAACCCCAGGCCACTAAAGCAGAACGTGTGAACTTAACTGCTGTGCCACAGGGCCAGGCCCCCTACTGCTTATATCTTTTCACTTATATCTGTTTGAGCATATTCTCATTGTATCATTTATCATCTTACCATCACGAGAAAGCAGTTCATCCTTCCTTGTAATTTTATTTGAACACTTGAAACTCAGCGACATCTCAAGTCGTGGAGGTTGCTAATGAGACAATGTAGGCTAGGAGAGAAGATTTGAAATTGAGTGGGATAAAGGTCCTTATGTGATGATTTAAAAATTGACACAACTTTTAAAATGCCGAATGGAGTTACCTAACTATGCTGGATCCTGATTACATGAATCAAATCAAATCTGAAACTTAGATTTGCAGCCACCAAACAAGTTGATGAAGACAAACAAGTCACAGAAAAGTGGATGAAGAGTTTAGGCAGTAAGAATAGAAGTGGATGAATTCTCTTAGTCACCTTAAACACATTTATTTATAGAATCGATGTATATTTGGCATTATTGAGAGGATTAGTAAATATGCTATTAGGTAATAATATTACAAAATATAATATAGAATATGTTGCACAGAGTTTTCTTTTTTAACTACTTAGTGAAACATAATATACATACAGAAAAATACATATATGAATAGTCCTACTTATGCCATCATGGTGGTTTATAGTCTTTACTGACCTCAGGTCTAACTCTATTCTTGAAGGCAGGAAGAAGTTCCTAGTACCAAGAGAAGTTGAGCCAAAGAATTTTTACTTTGTTGTGACTGTTTTGTATTTGTTAGTTACTCTGTGCAACTATTTTCTGCTCAAACAACATTAAGCAACATTTGATATCCTCCACTGACTCTATGCCACCATTCCTGAGATTTCTCCTCCCTCTTTTCTATTTCTCTCCTCCTCTTCTTCCTCTTCCTCCTTCTCTTTTCTTCTACAAATTTAATAAGATCTGAATCCTCAGCCTGTTTAGTGAAGAACACAGACTGATATTAAAGCACAAAATAGAATGTGGAGAGTCAGGAGGTTCAATCCATCCAAGGACAGATTGGGGTCTGAAATTTTCAATCCCTTAAGCTGGCTGAAATTTGCAATAACAAGACTATTGACCACAGAATGTGCACATGCATTTGTAAGAGTAGTCAGAAATATCCCTCTTGTATGCCAGATATGGTGAAGACCACAAATGATATTTTTAGTATTTATGAGCATCATTGACCATTACCGATAAAATTTGGCAGAGTATGCTCAAAAGTAGACCAAAAGCAAAACATAGAACTTATGCTATTTTCTTAGATTCTTTATGTAGAGTCTATATATTATTGCAGGAGATTTTTTCCCACTATAAACTTTAAATCAATTCAAACCAGAGTGGAGATTTTGGAAATGTCTGTAGTTTGTGTTTCTATAACTCAAAAGATGATATTTGGCAGCTCTGCTTTCTGAATTTTTCATAAACTGTGATTGAAATGACTATAGCTTGGGACATTTGTGTGTTTTTTCTGCTTATGCCTTTTATATAGTGAGGTAAACTTTTCTTTACTGAGATGCAGATGAAAATATACAAAATGCTCACGGGTGAAGTCAACATAGTAAATTTAAGTTTTACAGATAAACCCAAATTTTGTTTTACCCAATAAGGTATCCTCTATGATTGCCGTTGGCAAAGATATACGATAAATTACTAAAAATTCATTCAGACAAGAGGAAAAAAATCCCACCTCATCAGGAACCACTGAACAATTTCAAAAGAACAAAGATAAAACGAGCAGTGCCAGTCAGTATCTTGACATGCTACTTCTTTTCCTAAACTTTCTAAGGGATTGAGAGAAATAGAGAATCTGTTTCTTTCAAGCTTACCGAATATCCCTTCATTCCTTATCTGGATAAATTCAATAGGAAGTCCATTAAGGTTTTTATAAATGTGTTCAAACAAAATTTCAAGTGCAATATAGAGGGCAGAAGGTGTTTACTAATAGCTACTTGGTCAAGGCTTGTAAATAGTGGAGGAGGCTTCCAGGACCATAGGTAATTGGATCACTAATATTGCCTGCCAAGACCAATATTTTTGAATTCAAGTTTCTTAATTCTAAATACTCTTAAACATAAATACTCTTTATTGTACTTAGTTCAAGTATTTTAGTTAAAGACCTATTAGTATGTTTTACCCTTTGTTCTTTCTATTTGTTGATTTTGATTTGATTTTTAGTAACACTCCTTAGCATGGATTATCACAGTGTTGTGAACAATGCATATTTGCAATCTCTCTTTTGCCAGCAAATTAAACCAAATAGAGAGTAAATATACTAAGGAGAAAAAGCAGTCACATTTTGTCTACTTTCATCTGGATTATTCTGAGGCATCAATGTGTGTTTGTTAAAAATGGACATTGTCTATATCGTCAGGACCAAAGATGACTCCTGCCACACATTTTCTGATGTAGACATGGGTCCTACCTTCAACATGATGTGTTCATTTCTTTGAGTTTCCTTGTCCAGAATAATCAAGCTCAGTTGAAATCATAGAAATATTCTTTCTAAAGCAGAAATAATCTCTCTGAATATTGTTTCTTACGACTAGAAACACAAAGGCGTTCATAAGTTATGGAAATGTTGGGAAGCAAGTTGGCAAATTTTAATTTTGGTGGAGAGTTATGAAATCTAATCTCTCTGTTCCTCTAATATGAAATCCATCTTTTGATCTCAGGCTATCTGCAGAGAGAAAGAACAAATTCATGAAATGCCTCTGATACCTTCACCTCTCTCCTCCTGGATCTTATGCGTGCCTAAGGTCTCAGTGCTAATATCTATTCTTTAGGATACATGGAGCCTTTCCTTCATAGTTTTTTAAAAAAATATGTTTGTAATGGCTAGTATTTGTGTACTTATTTGCTAACGTTAGCTCCCCTAGACTGTTACCTATCTGAGGGCAATAAATATATCTCTTTGGTTTGCCTGGTATTCTGTGTATCTGATAGATGTTTGTTGAAGGGATGGATAAAAATAGATCTGAAAACATACCTCCTCTGGTAAGTTGTAGCAATCAATTAAAGATACAACAGTTATAACTAAAGGTTTGTGTTGAAATAATGATTAGCAGAGTGTTGCTGACTGAATTTAGTATCCTCTAAAACTCTTCCAAAATATGAACTATTTTCAAAGTTAGGCACAAACACACATGCGTGTGCACACAACACTGACAGTGCTCTTCTTCCTCTTCTAATAACAGATAAAACTGGGAAGTTGGCTAATTAAAGGAATAATAAAAATAAAAAATGAACAACAAATTGGGATGCTATGAGTAATGTAAAATACAAAGTCTGCCTCAAAACATCTAGAGAATGCATAATATCTTTGAAATCAAAAGGCTCAAAAATAACATTTTAAAGAAAGGAAACAACTGAATAGAGACTCAAAATGCAAGTTCTCAGACCTTCAAAGTTATAATTGTAGAAGCTGTTCCATCTTCAAAGGAAAAATGAAATCCTAAGGAGGCTTACCTGATGTGAAATGGGCATGACACCCTATCACATCCACGGTTTATGTTAGTTTCCCTCTTCGCCAACACCAATTAAGGCTGACAAGGAAGCTGTGTCGCATCAAAGAATTCTAGGTCCTCCTGAAGCGTGAAGAGACCCAGTCCAATCTAAACAAATGTTTATCTCACATCTCAGTTAAATCTTCATGCCCGTCTCTCTGCCCTGGACTGACCAGGCCTCCTTCATCTGTGGTGATAATGAACATCACACGACCTGTCCTTTTGCCTTGTGCCTTCAGTCCCATCCGCCTGCTCTCCAAGCTGCTCCTGGTTCCCCGAGGGACACGATGGGGAGAGAGATAAAAAGAAAAGAGTGAGGTCTCATTTGACAGATGATGCTCTAGTCTGGAGCAGTGCTCTAGAAACACACACTCAAATGCTGCTCCTCCTCTTACAGGGTGATCGTGACTCCGCAGAGACTTGCCAGGTGGGTAGACAAATAATTACACCATTCGCTGAAGCAGACAAACTACTCTATTGTGACTTCCCCTCAATTCCTCCTCCTATGGCACAAATCACAAAAATGTTTCCTCTGGGGTTGCCTCACCGCATCAGGGAGCCCTTTTTACTGGGTCCTTTCTAGATGGCTCAGTCTGGCTTCCTACTCTGGTGTCCACTGAGGCCACAGTGGAACTGATGAAGTTCTGGAAGAGAGGTATATCTCTCTCCTGACTTTTCCTTTAGCCTGGTGTCCTGGCAATTCCAGCCAGCCTCTCATCTTTAGGCTTTTCCTAGTCAGAGTTATTTACAAGCAGCTTCCTCCCGTAACTTCCCAAGTCTGAGGGCGGAGCATACATTCTCAATCCTCTCTCAGCTGCTCAGGCAGGATAGTAGCTTCTGGAGTCTACATGGTTCTGCAGCTCAGCCAGCATCCAGGCAGAGGCAGGAAGTCAGTCCCTTTACACAGATAAACCCAATCTTTTTGAGTTATATTCTTGAAACCTCCCCTCACGTGTCATAAGATAGGAGGGAAACATCACTACCCTTTTACCATGGAGAAAGGACAGTTTATGCCGGCATTCTGTGTCAGGAAATTGGCAGTCCTGGTGAATCCTTGAAACTCTCCCTATTTTTGAATTTTTTTTCTATTATTCTTATAAGAAAGTGGCTGATGGGCTAAGAATCAGAGAACTATCCTGTGGATCCTTTGAATCACTGGTATTCTCATGAAGACAAATGGGCTCTTACCTCTCACTGTCTTCAGCCTTGGGCTCTCAGATACCCATCTGCAATAACGGAAGTCCCGTAAGTGATCCTGTCCCATTTAAATGATACAGAAACATTCATTATAAGCTGGCACAGTCTTCAAACCCACCCTTCTACCCTCTAGTTTTACTTGCTGTAGAAATGATTTTTAAATGTTTCCTTTTTTAATTTTTGTGATTTCCTCTGTAACTTAATATGTTTTGTCTTTTTCAACTAAGTTAAAAAATATCTGTTGTCCCTCACTATGAAAAAGACTAAGATTTTTTAACCTACACCATGTCATCTTTATTCCTTCTTAGTTCTTCGAATTGCTCATCCTTTCTGCATTGGTTTTTTAGTTGGTCATCTTTGCAGCTGATTTACAGCTTTTCTTCCTTGTTCCAATAAATGTAAGCAGTATTTTCGATTCCTTAATATGTAAGATGTAGATATTAATGGCTTTCTTTTTATTTACTGTGCCTCTCCCCTGCTAACTTCTATCTTGACAACTATGATTTTCCTTTATACCATAAAGTACTTTTATATTGCATTTTACCTTAAAATTATAAATAAACTATTTTTCTATTAGCTACAGTGTAAAGAATAAAGAATGCCTGTCTTATTGTGGTTACAATAATACTAGCTATGGCAGATCCAATAAATATGCTGAGATTAATTTTCTCCTCTGCCGTCCAAAACCGGATTCTCTGGAGCACTTGGACAAGAAACATTTTGGTGTCAAGGTCAAACTGATGTTTATGTTCTACGCTCTGTGCAGAGGTATTTACTGTCCGCTGAACCTGTGTGTGCTCTCTTCACTATCCAGATCTTTTACAGTCAGGGATATGAAACCAGATCATGTGGATGAATGTGGGTGGTGAGTGTCTTTTCTAGGCCAACATTATTGTATGACCCTCCAGGACATTCTCCTCCTGTTGCTGTGATCTGCATCCCATGTAGTCCAGATGGTATGATGATGAAATGTAAGCAATCTGAATCCCTCAGTCACTCCTTGGAAGGCAGCCACCCTATAGAGCCACTGAGCTCAGGACAGACCCTGACTGATGACACATAATCCTCTATTCGGTAAGTCACTGAGCCCTCCCACGTGCATGAACGGAAGCATAGGTTAGCCTAACCTGAATAGTTAGGCACTGTAACATTTGCTCAAAATCATGCAACATTTTAATTTGCTTTCTATTGGACTATGATGTTCTTTTCTTTTACAACTCTTGTTTCTTTTGAGATTTTCATTTGACTTTCTTTTTTCTTCATGAACAAGCTATAATATAAGCTTCAACATACCCTCAAAATTAACCAGGGTTTCTATCATTCTCTTTAGTATTTATGATTATTTTCTTCCTGGTGGTATTCTTCCGAGGGACTTCCAAGCTCCAGCTACAATCTGTACAGGTTTTGCTCTTGGCCTGCTGCAGATTGTCACACAGAGATCTTCTTTCCCTATTCTCGTCACTTACAGCAAGAGACTCAGAGCAGCTCCAGCTTCTCTCTGTTCTCCGCGTCCTTTTATTGACATATACCTCTGTGGGGGCACCTCAGAAAAGGCACAGAGGAGGAAACGGTTCTGATTCTCTGTATAGCTGAAAATTATCTAATTGTTACCGTTCATTAGCAAAAAATGTCTGTTCCTATTGTTAATTTGCAAAGGGCAGAATTCTGTAATCAAAATAATATTTCCCATACTTGAATTCCTTTTCTATTTTCCTCTAACATACCTTTATTCTAATAAGATGAATGAATGCTAACGTGATCTCTTTCTAAGTGGCCTGCTTTTTTTTTTCTTTTTGAAAAATAAAGGATCTTTTGTATCTTCTTGAAGCCCGGTTGAAGTACCCGAGTGAAGTTGCTACATGTGATTGGTTTGTTTTGTTTTTCATACTATACAGGACTTCATATAAAGTGAAGATTCTCATCCTCATTAGCTATACAAAATTTTTTTGCAAAATGACTGTCATTTAAAACTCACCCGTTTGTATTTTTAATTTATAAGAACTTTTACTCGCCCTTTGATTAAAACATATTTTCTTGTTAATACTTTACTGATTCGGGAGGAGGAAATATTTTTTGGATCTAATTAGATTTTTAAACTCATTGTCAGTAAATAATCTTTGTTTTTCTCTTCAGTGTTGCTTTCGTCATATCAAACAATGAGAGACTGCTCATTGCTACACCTAATTCTTATGGGTTTGCTTTGTTGCTGTGTATTTGTGCCCATTCCCAGGACGGATCTGACTAAGCAGCTCTTGCCCAGGGCTGTTGTGCATGTGGTGAGCTTGTTGAATCTTAGGCTCTTCTTTTGGATGTGTTTACGGGAGGAGGTCTTTGGGTCCCTTAGGATATCTTTTGGCTGATCACTGTTTTCCAGAAAACTTAACTCTTTCCTAGCAGTTCTTTTAAATTATCCTCAGGGCTTTTTTACAGGGTGAGATCCAAGTGCACGGCTGCTATACTCAAGCGTCGAGGAGGGGAGTGGACAGAGAAGGAGGCAACCTGGTGTAAATAGATGACAGATATCTCCATTTTAAAATCCCTATTTATAACGGCCTTGTATCTTTCCATTTCAGGTGCCTACAGCCTGAGAGCAGGGTCTACCTGAGTTCTCAGTGAGACGGGCCCACCTCCACGCCAGCAGCTTCTTGTGCATAAGATCATCTCTCATGCTCTCTTCTTGCCATCAACAAGCTCTCCTATGTCTCTGTATTGAGTGAATTTGTGGAAATCGCTCATCCTGGTGTAATGCCTTATTCATTTCTCTGCTAATTTTAGCAAAAAAAAAGCAGCTATCTTATGAGTATCTGAAATAATAGACTTTGTGAGGAAGTAGCACTTAATATTTTGTCTAAATGAAAAATCTCCATGGGCTTTTTTTAGTTCAAGACCTTTACCATTTCATTTCTTGCTAGTTGGCTTCTAGAAGAAGTTCGTTTTTCCAAACAAACTTTCTGGCCTATCTCTGTTTCACTTCAATTCCGCTAACACACCTTTTACCTCCCCTCATCTCTGTCTATAATCAATGGAAGCAATTAACATATACCAACATCACGACTTGCAGCCATTTGCCCTGCAGCCGCACGTGGAGTAGGCACTAGTCTCTCCCCTTGTCCTAGGCATCGGTTCTGCTGTATGTTAGCATAACAGTGCCCTTTCAGTGTGCCTTCTTGTTAGATGGTTTTCTTCAGTGACCACCCCCTGACACCAAGCTAACGCCACATACATTAATGTTGTGTTATGAATGAGCTCCACTTCCAGGTAGCAAATCATCTGTTAGTCATTTTGATACATGCTGTAGTAACAAGTAAATTCTCAAATTGCAGTTTCTCAGTAATGTACAGGTATGTTGCCGACTCACCTAAGAGTTCAAGACACATGTTCCCATCTGGTAGCAGGAAGACCCTGCCCACAGTTTAGACTCTGGAGGTAGTTCCCTCTTCCAGGTGCATTTTCCTGTGTCACCTGAGCATTCTTTATCCCAGACTTTTATGAGGAAGCATCTGGGGAAGTTTGTATGTGTCAGCTTTAGAAGTTGCCCACATAGATCAGACTAACATTCTATTGGCTTACGAATCCGTCACATGGCCACATGTAACTTGTAGGCAGACCGGGCATCTGCTCCCCAGGACTCTTTCTCTACCATGAGCACACACTTCAAGGGACAGCTAACCTTTCTGTTGAAACACAATAGTAATGCTTTGGTATGTAATATGGTTTGGTAATGGTAATATTTGGTATTAAATATATTTGGTAAATTATTAAATATATGGAGGGAGGGCCCCAAATTGGCAAACATCCCAAGTTTCTAGCACTGTAACTGCAATTAAGGCAAGCCTTTGTCAAACCGACCAGAGCATCTGACAAACCTGCAGAACGCGGAGGCCTTGCGTCTGGAGCCGGGGCTGGAGCCTGGTTCCTGGGGTGTCTGGGAGCCCAGTGTCCGTCTGCAGGAACCGAGGAACTGGAACAGAAGCGCCGCAGAGCTGCGCTGAGGCCCGCTTCCCTGCTGTAGCTTGGCAGTCGACCCAAAGTTGCCCTCACCTAAGGGTTGCCCTTCTTCACTCCCTCACCTTTATACCCCCGCCCTAAATTGGGGGAGACAATGGATATCTATGGTAATTATTTTCAAGGTAAACACAAAACTAGAAACTTCTTATTTTCTCCATAAGCTACTATGAAGGAAAATGACAAGTAAAAAAAAAATATGCACTACACTGCGAAATATTTTTAAAAAATTTTGTTTTTTAGCTGCAATGGAAACTCCAATTATTCCTTTATTCACTTAGGCTGTGTTTAAAAATTAAAGTTTATTTTTTCTTGAATATTGTAATATGCGTGCACATAATAGAATATAAAGAAAATACAGAAAAATAGAGACGGGAAAATTAAAGTCATCTATAGAGCTCTTATCAAAAGGTACCCATATTAGTGATTTGGTCTATTTTATTGGTAAGATTGTATATATAACTTTTTTCTTCTTTTGCAGTTAGGATCATATCATATATGGTAAATCCATATATTTAATAATCGTTCCTTTTGTAAATTGTCAGCAAGATACTAACTATACCTAAACAAGATAGTCTGGGGGCAAAAGAGATGCTAATCAAATAATGAATAATTCTGAGAATAAATGAGGGGATTTGGCAGTAGTATTTTAATTTGAAATTAAAGTGAATGATAGAATCAGATGAACCTGGCTGAACTGTGACCAACAGTTTTCCAGGTTCCAAATTCCTCTAACGCACGGGTCCGTGAACGTTGGCTTGTGGGCAGATCCAGCCCACTGCCTGTCTTTGTGGATTAAGCTCCACTTGGACACAGTCACGCCCGCTCCGTTAAGCGTTGACCCGACGGCTCTCGCACTGCCGTGACAGGACAGAGGAGCTGTCACAGGGAGGGTATGTCCCACAAAGCTGAAAATACTTACCATGCTTCCCTTTGCAGAGAAAGTTTGTCTAACCTGCTCCAGGAGGTTAGAGGATAAAATCTGGAAATTAAATAAGAGTAAAAAATACTTGTTGAATCCTTACTCTTGAACATTAAGTGAGGAAAGTGAATCTTTCCATGACTAATTAAGTAGAATTAGGATGCACCCAGGGCAGCTGCCTTTAGAGCCCATTCTAACTTGGAGTTGATATTAGATTCCAGAGTGCTCTCACCGTGTTAATTTCCCTTACGTAGCTGTCTATGTGAAGAAATCAAAAACTTTGGTTCCTTTTTCTATTGGCTCCATTTTAATTCCTAAGATACTTTAGTATTGTGGATGTAGCCTTATTATTATTATTAGTCATTATTATTATTTAGAATAGCTTGTTTTAAGTGTTCTTTTTAATATCAATGACTTTCTCCAAGTCCACAAAGAAAATGCTTTGGTACTATTCTTATAATATATGTGACGTTAATGAAGCTTCACGTTAGCTGCTTTTCTTCAGTGTACAAATCTCAATTGGTCTGCGTTTATTGTCTATGAAGTATTTATTTCCACTCTATTGGTGGAGAACATAGACTATCTGCTAACTTTACCTATGATATTTCATGGTAATTTATGCATATTGGTATGATTATTTCAGTCATAGGAATACGTTGTACAGAATTTTTCTGTTAATGGTTTTCTGTTGTTGTTTTATTTTGTATTTTTTGTGAGGACGATTGGTCCTAAGCTAACCTCTGTTGTCAATCTTCCTCTTTTTTCTTGAGGAAGATTGTCTCTGAGCTAACACCTATGCCAGTCTCCCTCTATTTTGTATATGGGATGCTACCACAGCATGGCTTGATGAGCGGTGTGTAGGTCTGTGCCTGGGATCTGAAGCCAGGAACCTCAGACCACCAAAGCAGAGTGAGTGAATACAACCACTACTCCACCATGCTGGCCCCTCTGTTAGTGTTTTTAAATGATAAAACTGCTAATGAAATTAATTAGGCTCTGTGAACTCTTATTTTCAGTTTATATAATTTAACTCCTGAATTAGTGTAGCTTAAAATGGATGAATTTTGCAAACAGTTTAGATTTCCTATGAAAGCTCAATAAATCCAAAATTCTGTCTACTGTCAACTGAGAAGCATTTTGTACAGACTGTCAGAATGCAAGTTGGAGAAGAAAACAAAGATGACAGAAGCAAGCTCTTTGTTTTGCAAATTTCAGCCCTATCTTTTTTAACTTTTCCTATCTCAAATGTTTGTGCTAAAGACCAACACATTTGTAGGTTGTTTATCCTCATTCTAGAACTCCAGAGATCGTGTGTGATGGATTGGACTATTGTATCTAATTCCCCATTCTTGGTGATAATGTCGTTATTTATCCATGTCCTCTGCTTTGTGAATTTGCAGTGCTTCCTACTAGAACACCCAGAGTAAATTTCTTGCCCCATTAAATGTCAGGCATGTGATTTGTTTTCTCCAATAGAATGTGAGCAGAAATACTGCACATAGAGGCTTTTAATGTGCATGAGTGATTTGGCTTGGCTTTCCAGAGCTTCTGGTCTCTGCCTTGAAGAAAAGTATGCCACAGGTAGCCATTCACTCTGGATCATAGAACAGACATACATGGAAAGACCTGAAGTAGAGGCTGGCCCCATGGCCGAGTGGTTAAGTTCGCGCACTCTACTTCCACGGCCCGGGATTTCACCGTTTGGATCCTGGGCGGGGACATGGCACAGCTCATCAGGCCATGCTGAGGTGGCATGCCACATGCCACAACTAGAAGGACCTACAACTAGAATATACAACTATGTACTGGGGGGCTTTGGGGAGAAGAAGAAGAAAAAAAAAAAGAAGAAGATCGGCAACAGATGTTAGCACAGGTGCCAATCTTTAAAAGAAAAAAAAAGAGAGACCTGAATTAGTTTTTCTCCAGATGTATTATATTATTGGCCTTTCCAAGTAAACTTTCTAGACATTTTTTTCCTAATTGCCTCCTTCTGCCCATGAAATTTTAATACCACAGTTATTCTATTTTTGTTTCTATATTGTGGACCTTTGGAAGAACACGAATCATTGTAATATCTAAAATCACACACATCACGAACCAATTTTTACCCCCTTGGGGCCAATATCATTTGCATTAAAAATGCAAAATTAAAACCCAACTATAATCCATGACTCCAGCCTTGCCTATTTAAGACTGACAAGATCAGTCAAACCGTAGCTGACTGATAGTCCCAAGATTGTGAAATAATGTTTTATTGTAGGCCACTGAAATTTGGATTTGTTAGTTACGCTGCAATTTGTTAGGTAATAATAACTAATATATCACCGTCCATTACACCAATATTCATTTGCTGAACAAATGTTTATGGAGAATTTGGAGAGCACCTGACACTATGCATGACAGTAGATACAGAAACAGAGCTTATGGCTTAGAAGACATGTAATAAACCAATAAATACAATGATGGCTGGTACGTTGCTCAGATAGGAAAATTATAGCAGAACAGAAGCCAGTCAAAGGAAGAATTTTTAAATAGAGGCCTTAGTAATGTCCAGAAAGTTGTGATATTGGAAGAGAATTACAGAGTTTGGGAAAATTCAGTGTAAAGTTTCTGAAGTTAGAGTAAGTGTCATTCAAATGAGGAGCAGAGTAGTGAGAAATGAGTTAGGATAGAACTGGGAATTTCTTAAGACAATCTGTGGAGTTCTGACTTCATCCTGCAGTCGTGGAAAGCCATTGAAAAAGTGACTTTTAATATGGAGTTCATGTACCCCTCATAATATGTCAATATCTTGTTCCACGAATTTCCTGAATTTTTATATGAAAAATTATAGCTTGTAAGTATTTACTAATTTAAGAAGAAAGTCCAAACCTTTAAAACATCTTCTCAAAGAGTGCTGTGACTCAGCTAAGATAAAGACACAATTAATTGAGTTTTATGTAGAGGAGTATCATAGCAATTTCGTGTTTTAGACAGATTACTCTGGCTACATTGTGTATGATAAATTTAACAGGTTAAGATTTAAGAGAGAGAAATCAGTCAACAGGGAGTGAATGTCAAGGGAAAGGTGAGGATGGCGGAAACTATGGAGGTGCAGTGTGTAAGAGGACAGTTAGAGAACTATTAGGAGACAGGGTTGATAAAACTTGGTCACTTTATATCTGGGGTGAGTTGGAGGAGATGGATAGATAATTCCATGTTCCAGATTGGGAAAGTGGAAGGGTGGTAGCAGCATTGCTGTGTAAGGGCAGAACTTGAGACCAGGATGTTAATGATGTGGCTGGAGTAAAAGCCCAAATTCAAGTGGACTCAGGAGGACTCTATTGACTCCTGTTCCTATCCTTGTGGGTGACACCAGCTCCTCAATCACAGGAAAGTCATCTTGAAGGATAAAGAAGGTTCTGAGAGAATTATATGCATTTTACCACCAAGTGGAGCATTTCCCCAAATTAGCTAAATTGTACCGCTTCTCAAGTGAAGTGAGCATTTGTATCCCTGGGCATCTCGCTTCTGCTGACCTAGAGGAGGCTGGGGGATGGTCTTCCCACATCTTCCTCTCTCAAATTGTCTCTCAAAGCCACATGATTAGAATCTCTACCGCATTGGTGTCTTCGACTGCTTACGCCGTTGACTATATACCATGCTACTTCTGAACTGTGTCTTTACCTCCCAGTTTCCTCTGCCTGGCATGTAACTAGATTTACTTAACTTTTATAACTTCTATTAATCTTCTGAAAATCTAATTTGACAACTGCTGTCTTTGCTATGAGCTTCACGCCTATCTGTTAATAATAAATCGTTTATATTTTTACAACAGAAGTGAAAATGTTATGTTGCTTGTTTTTGATTTGTCTGCTATTCTCTCTAAACTGCTATCACCTTGAGTGCTGATACTTTGTCTAATTTACTTATTTTTGCATCTCTAGTGCACACTGTACTACCTGGGAAACAGGTATTTCCTATTTGTCTTGTTGAATGAATGAATAGATGAGTTGCTGTTAACAAAATGGCCTAATATATCTTTCCCATCACATTCATCTTCTGAAATTCTACCCAAACTCCACCTTCTTCAAGTGGCTTTTCAGTGACTCTTTGTCTCAGTCCATTTGGGCTGCTATAAAAAAATGTCAGGGGCTGACCCCGTGGCCGAGTGGTTAAGTCTGCGTGCTCCACTGCAGGCGGCCCAGTGTTTCTTTGGTTCGAATCCTGGGCGTGGACATGGTACTGCCCATTGAGCCATGCTGAGGCAGTGTCCCACATGCCACAACTAGAAGGACCCACAACTAAGAACATACAACTATGTACGGGGGGCTTTGGGGAGAAAAAGGAAAACAATAAAAAAAATGTAAAAAAAAATGTCAGACTGGGTAGCTTATAAACAACAGAATTTATTGCTCACAGTCCTGGAAGCTGGAAGTCTGAGATCATGATGCCAGCATGGCCAGGTGAGGGTCCTCTGCCAGTCAAAGACTTCTCACTGTGTCCTCACAGGGTGGAAGGAGTGAGCAAGCTCCCCAGGGCCTCTTTTATAGAGGCACTCACCCGACACATGAGGGCTCCATCCTCATGACCTAATCATTGTCCGAAGACCCCATCTACTAACACCCTCCCTTTCAGGGGTTAGGACTTCAGCATATGAATTTTGAAGGAACACAAACCTTCAGACCATAGCTCTCCTTGTTAGAATCAATTGCTCCTTAACTACAGTCTTAGAGCAAGATCAGACCTCTTACTAAGAATTATTACAATCTGACTCTACATTAAGACTTTTTACAGTCTGACTTGTCAAATATATAGGTAACTTTTTTACTTATGACAAATAGAAATGGCAAGGAATAGGATATATTGGATCATATGAGGAAGCCATTTAGTGTAAACCTAATTCAGCCAGACTTTGTTTTCCAAAAAGGACTGACATGGCCATTGAGCATGCATCCTATATCTGCTTTAAACATTTGCTATGCCCCAAAGGCAAGATCAAATGTCCTTAAGATAAAGGTGCAACTTCCCCCATATTGGTGTTTCCTTAAGGATAAGCATCTTTCCCTAGGCTAGGAACCGATTGCTGTGCTCACCCGTGACCACCCAGGAGACAACAGAACTGCCACCCTGCTGTGCCCACCAAGACACTGACCTACTACCTGCTGTGTCTGTCAATTGTTGTGCCACAGAGCATTCTTGTGACTATTGTAAAAGGGACATTTCAATCATATGTGAAATATCCTCTTTGGGGGTATATAACCACTCTGTACACTCCACTTCTTTGGTGCCCTTTCTTCCTTCGGGAAGAAAGGCCCTGGGCCATGGTCCTCACATTTTGGCTCAGAATAAACTCACCCAAATTTTCATTTATAGATTTGTTATAGATTATTATCGTTGACACTTATCTAGAATGCAAATAAAAAACATTTTTGTTCACCTTTCCACAATGCTTGACATAGTTTTGCAGATTGTACATACTCAATAATCAAAGCCCAATATACATAAATACATAATTGTCACATGACAATTGATAATACAGTGAATTTATACTTTGAATTATTCATAAAATTATTTGGCTAACTCTATTAGATTTTGGGCACCTTTATCATGACTTTGAAGAAATTCTGATTTGTTTACTATTAATAAATTGATTCCTGCCATGTCATTGATAATGTGATCTCCATTTTTAAACTAAATTGAAGTTCTGGTGCAGTGTAATATTATGATAGAAACTGGGACCCAAGCTGACCCTTTTGTTATTTCAAATGTGTTGGTTATCACAATTGCTCCCAATATTTTCAACTGCAATACATTTGTCACAAAAGTTTTATTCCAGATACCTATAGTAAGAAATTCTTAATAGAAGGCAAGAAACAGATGAAACTTTCTTTTAGTAGAGAACTAGAATCATCTGAAACTTTGCTGAGATAGTTTAACTAATTGGTGCATTTCTTTAGAGACTATCTTTTTCGGTTCTTTGTGTAGAATTCTCTCCTTTCTCTTTAGTACGTAAATCAACATTCTTATACATTACTTAAATTTGGTAGTTTGGAAACAAGTGAATCTCTCACAGTAGGAGGCTGAATATTCTTGGAATAAAGGATCTGTTCTATAACATAAGCTTTATGAAAACACATAACTTCTTCTACATCTCAAATCATTTGATGAATAACACATGAAGCTCCTGAAGAACAACGTATTGCCCTTTAGCTGGGGACTTCAAAACCATTGTTAGAAGACATTGCCATTTGTTTCTAAACTTTTTGAAAGACTTAGTTCTGTGATGCTATCTCTTCCATTTCCCCTTTCAACCATTGGTTTATTTAATTGCATTTTGTTGTCATTCAATAAATCACAAATAAAGTTATCTTTTCAAACTATAGAGGAAAGAAGAAGAATATTATTTGTATCTACTGAAGCTCCTAGTGATCATAGAAAAGTATGCTTTAAGGACTGCCTGAGCATGGTGTTGTGACCTATACAGTACACTCAGTGACAAACCTCTGCCTTCTTGTTAGTTACTATTCACACTTAAATTTTTAAAAGATTAAAAAGAAAAACTGTATTTCTGGCATATCATTACAAGAGCCTATCATCCAGATACTGATTAAACTCTAAAAGGAGATAAAGGACCCTGACTTTAATGTGTGTTCCTGCACAAGATCTCCCTGGGCTCATCAACTCTGACAGTTTACTAGGCTCCATTAACCATTAGTTAAATTAGCCATAACTTTTTAACATTATTAGCTAATTGCTTTGTGATTCTGAGGTAACTCCAGAGCACAGTAAAACTTCACATCGATACAATACACTTTTCTTCACAGTATGATATTTAAATCCTATTTAAATCCTGATCAGCGACTGGCCTTCAGATGCCATGGAACTTTCCTGCAGAATCAGAGAGCAAGAACTAGAGAATTTAGTAAAATAATTCATTATTTGGTTAATTTATACATGCAAATATATTCTTAAGAGTCACTAATGTCCTGAAAAGCACTCTTTTGAAAGTATTCTATGATTATGTGAAGTAAAACAGCTGTTGACTTCCTCATTTGTTCCACAAATAATTATTAAAGGCATACACTGCTGTAGATACTAGCTTCAATCCTTCAGTTGTATTCATCGTTAAGAACATGGTATAAATATAGCTGTATATTTTAACTATTTGGGAAGATGTGCATTTCCTGGCATGCATCTATGAGATAAACTAGAATGCTAAATATACAAATGGAAAATAAATGTAGTCAAAATTTTTGTTTTAAATTCATTCCATTTCTTAATAATTTTCCAGCCAAATCAATTCATTTGCTCTTTCACTTATATATTCAGCAAATATTTATGTATTTTTACAGCTTTATTGAGATATAATTGACATAATTTTGTGTAAGTTTAATGTATACAACATGGCAACTGGATACATGTATATATTGTGAAATTACTGCTACACGAGGTTAGTTAACACATTCATCACCTTACATAGCTACCTTTTCTCTCTGTGGTGAGAACATTTAAAATTTACTCTCTTAGCAACGTTCTGGTATGCAATACAGTGTTTTAACTCTAGTCACCATACTGTACATTAGATCCCCAGAACTTATTCACCTTATAACTGGAAATATGTGCCATTTGAACAACATCTCCCCACTTCCCCCTCCCCTCAGCCCCTGGCAACCACCACTCTACTCTCTGTTCTTATGAGTTTGACTTTTTTTGATTATACCCCTGAGTGGGATCATAACCGCAATAATAAATATTGATAATCTATTACATGGCAGAGAAATTCCTAAGAACTGGAAATATATAACAGTGAATAAAACAAGTTCTTGGTCTCACAAGTAGTGGGATAAAAAATTAATACACACGTAAATAAATTCCTACCTAAATGTCGACCCGTGCTAAGAAGAAAATCAAAGGAGGGTCAACAGAATAGTGACTGCTAGTGGGTTTTTGAGGAAGAGGGATTTTTTTGATGGGTAGTCTGGTTCCATTTGAGCAGAGACCTGCCTGAGAGATATAGAAAGAGAGCCTCATGAAGAATTAAGGGAAGAAATTCCAAGACTGCAAATGACCTGAGGCCTTAGATACTTAGCGGTTTAAAAAGAAAAATCAAGGATATTGGTTGATAGTGGAGAGAGGCAGAATGTGTAGGCACACTAAAATAACTTTTTCTTTTTTTTAAGTGAGATGTGAAGCTCCCAAAGGACTTTTGTAACTTTTTATTTTAAGATAAATTTAGATTACAGAACAGTTGTAAAGATAGAATTGAGTGTTTCCATGTACCTTTCTCCAGCTTCCTCTGATGTTAACAACTAAAATAACCATGGTATTTAGCAGAATTTGCTGATGGCTTACATATGAGGAGACAGGAATAACATCAAGGATTTTATACTGAGCGTCAGGAAGAATGAGGTTGTCATTTACTGATATGAGAAAGCTTGTGGGAGGAACAGATGGGGTGTAAGTAGGAGTTTTCTTTTAGACATGTTGATTTTGAGGTGCCTACTCAGTGTTCAGGTGGAGTTGTTCTATAGAGTGTGTTGCATGACTTTGGAGTTTGTATTTCAGCTGGAAATATGCACTTAGGAGTCAATTGAGTATAAATCATATTTAAAACCATGAAACTACTTGATGTTACCTAGATAGTGAATAAAGGAAGAAACCCAGGGACAGAGACTCACGACACTCCACGTGTTTATTCCTGTTTATCATCTTCTTATTAGCAAGTAAAATGTTGTGATACATTACCATGATACTAATAGTAATACATGTATCTATTTACCAAGTATCTGTTGGCTGTCTACTGTGTGCCTAATACACAATGGCGAACAATTCGGAGAAAGTCTTTGTTCTCATACCCTTGCGTTCCAGTGGTAGAGAACACACAATGACTAACATGTGAGGAGGATACGTCACTGAGTGGTACATGCAAGGATGGAAATACAATAGTTAGAAGAAAGAAAGTTACTCAACAGTCTGTGAAGGCCTGAAAGGAAGACAGTAAGCTGAGACCTCCATATTGATGAGGACTATTTGGGGCTGGTTACTTTTGAAAGCTGCAGACAGGAAGGAAACTCTGAATGGTGGAATTTGCTTGCCCTTTGATGAGAGACATTAGCATTTGTGAAGGGAGTCTCCATCTGTGGGGGTGTCTCCCTCACTGCACCAGGAGGAAGAGGGGATGACTTTACCTCTAGAAACTCTTAATGGGGAAGGCAAGGACTTAAGTCTGCATGATAATCTTGTTCTTGTTTACTGTGCTTGTCTGGTAACCTCATGTGACTGACTCCCCCCACCACCAACATCCTCTGGGATGCATAGAATGTCCTGATTTAATCTGATCTGATTCTTATCTAAAGTTATAGGACCACCCAATAACCAGACCCCACCTGCACTGATACCATTTTAACAATTTTTTCATGATCTTTCCTTTGTCTTGTAAAGAAATAACTCACATACCTATGCCTTATAAATTTAGCTCTAACCCTCAACACATTGCAGCTCTTCACTGCCCATGGGTCCTGTCCCCACAGTATTCCATACTATTCTCTGAATAAAAGAGTACTACTGCCAGACCTTGAGAGTCCAAGAAATCTGTCTTTCGACTCCTTGACTCACTGAGCCCACATCACATATCAAAGAACCACCATGGGAAAATTTAAGTGTGTGGAAAAGAACTTTACAAGGTACGTGATTTTGGCCCCAGCAAATCAACTTCTAAGAATTTACTCTACAGATGTGCTCAACAACAAGGATCGTCCATGTAGAATTTATGCTACGGAGAGGGGAAAAACTAGAAACACTTGAATTTTATCAGTATGGAAGTAGATAAGCAATTATGAATTACACTCCTGTGGAATACATGGTATCCATTAAAAAGGACATGGTATATCTACATGTGTTAATATAAAAATATTCTTTAGGTATGAAAAAATATGTTACTTGACATTATTTATGTTATAATCTCATTAACATTTGTGTTTTAAGAATAAAGGCTGTATACGCATAATATTTCTCAAGGAAACAAAATAAACTGTTAACAATGATTATTCATGAGGAAGAGAGACCAAGTTTTGCTCTTCCTTTGAAAGCCTTCCAAGTAACTTCAAAGTTTCCCATGTGTATCTATGATGTTTTCAATATAGTTCCACAAGGATTAACTTAGATAAGAAATGCTATTAAAACCATACAAAGTGGGCACCTCCTCCTTAGCACTGATATTTTCCCCATATACTCTGTTTATTTCTATCCATTCCTTTTCCTTTTTAACCCACATTCACAGAGCTCAGTCTCTGAAGTGGCCTGTAGAAAGCCTCCTATCCTCACATCCTTCTCTCCAACCCAGTCAAATGTAATATTGTTGTGTCCCTATTTAGATCCAGTTTGAATCATGTCAATAATGCTCATGGAGAGCAGTTTGTAACTGGTTAGCATGTGATGAGATGGTCTGGCGAGAGCAATCCAGGATGTCAGGAAGAGCAAGGTTGTCCTTGGCATACATATTGAAAATAGAAGCAGGAAGGGTAAGGAGAAGAGGAATAATTTGAAAAAACTAGGAGGGCTTAAATTGACAATAAGTAGAAAGATTAGATGGAGAATGAATGAGGGCAGGGATATAGCAAAGCTACTCCTATTGGTTATTGCTAGAAAAATGAAATCTAAAGTTCAAAGTCTTGAAGGTAGAAAAGTATCAGGGAATATTGCAATGCAAGGTGTCTAAATGTATGACTGCCAAAGTGGGATGGAGTGATTTTCCCAGTAAAACATCGTGCAGGAATTCACGTTGTATATTTTTATGTTGCAGGTGATTCCCATCTTTCAGGGAAAAAATTATTCTGTAACTGGAAACTTCCCGGTGGGGGCAGTGGATCGTCATTAATCAACTCTGCTGGCAATAAGTTAGTCAAGCAAGTTCTGCCAACTATAGGCATCTAAGCAAGCTCTGTAGTTTCCCCAAGATGCTCTGCTGATGTACGCATATTGCAATCCCTTAACCCATGTGCCTGGGCCAGGGTCAGCAGTACACCTAAGGAAAGTGAGCTGGTGTCCTTAACAGGAGATGTACTTAAGGGAGCTAAGTTTCATTGTCTTGCTTCTAGTGCAGTGGACCTGGGGCTTCAGAGATCTGTGGTTTTATTTTTCCATAACTTCATCTTTTTTAAATGCTGAAGATTGACACGTAAATAAGGGAGATTTTAAATAGCTGATTTTTATAGGGTGATTAAGTTTCTGATGTTGATTATATTTTTCTAATATTCTTTGTAGTTCATAGTACTTTGCTCATATTGTATTTCTTTCTGCCTATGAAGAATATTGAATGACTGTCCATGCCCCCAAAGAATAAGAGACCATCTACTTGAAAATATTGCAAATTAAGTTATAGTTATAGTTGCCATTGTGAACTGGGAATTATTGTCAAAAATGCAACCACACAGCAATTTTAATATATTCTAATAATGTATGTATATTAGAATTAATAATTATGTCATTTACGTCTAATAAGAATTCAAAAAAAATCATGAAGGATTGAAAAAATGCCTGTATTCAATTGCTTCTGGAAAAGACAACTCAAAAGTCTGCCACCAAACTGAGGGTACACCACATAGTCAAAACTACAGCTGAAGATTCCAGTGTCACAAAGTCAGATAAATAAAAGAACAAGGGGGGACTGGCCCAGTGGCATAGTGATTAAGTTTGTGCACTCCACTGTGGCAGCCCGGAGTTTGCAGGTTTGGATCCCAGGTGCAGACCTATGCACAGTTTATCAAGCCACACTGTGGCAGGTGTCCCACATATAAAATAGAGCAAGATGAGCACAGGTGTCAGCTCAAGGGCAATCTTACTCAGGAAAACAAGGAGAGCTGGAAGCCGATGTTAGCTCAGGGCTAATCTTCCTCACCAAAAAAAAACAAAGGAATAAGGAGATGATGTTAAAACACATTATTAAATGAGGAGTATAGAATGCCAATTCTTAAACAGAATTAAACAGAATCCCAATAAAAAATCTTTATTGATGGAAGGCACTATGTAAGATTTAGCTCACTGACAGCTTTGTAATATGAATATGTGTGGACGATTTCACTACAGTTAGTTTTCTTTGAAAGAAACTAGAATTTTTCAGAGTAATTTTTGTCAGGCACTCTGGGTCTCATCTTTGAAGCCTGGGATTTGTAAAAGCAGAAAATTATTTTTAAGCATTTTGATTTATGGAGACTTTTCTAATACACAAAGTAAAATTTAATGTTATTTTTGACCTGCAATAGAACTTTACCCAATATTTCAAGTGAATGTAAAATGCTACATTAATCCACTAATCCTCCTAATTTAAGAATTTATAGAATATGTATTACCTACAAGAGCAACCAAAAATTGATATTCTATCAAGATGCTATAATTTCCCCAAGGAATAAAAAATTAAATGGGTTAGCCTTTCATTTACAAATGGTATATTCTCTGATTGGTTTTATACTTTGTTGTATATGTACTATTTAACCAATTATAACCCAGCTGTCGGTAGCTTTTTTCAGTAGAACATATGATTTATTTCAATATACATTTAGTTACTGCAATTGCAATGTCTTAAGTTTCTTAAATACTGGCAAGATATTTGTAAAAATAAAACAAACAAACAAAGCTATGCAATCATTTCTATTAATAGGATATAGTATAAAAGTGTAAAATATATTCCAATCACTAAAATCAAATGAGAAGATTTTTAGTATGGTGGGACATTATAAGACTCCATAATTACTAAAACCAATATTCTGTCTTACATAAAACAAGAATATTTATAGTTTAAAAAATACTCGTTAATGAAATGTTGGGAATCCATAACAGAAGAATGGTGATTCCCCAGATTGGCAGTATCAGCATCCGCTGAGAACATTTTACAAATATCAATTCCAGGCCCCAGCGCAGACCGCCGAATCAGAAACGCCAGGGGTGAGCGCGCCAGTTTGGTGCGCTCTAAAGTTTGGCAACTATTAAAATAGGAGAAGAAAAAGCTAGCACTACAGTTAGACACCCAAGCTCATTCAGATGACAAAACTACCTGGACCTATATGACTGTTCTCAGTAGAAATCTGTCTTCCGGATAACCTGGGTTGTATAGAATTAGTAGGATCTAAGTCAGGACTTCAGAGATTGGACTCTAGCAGTGAAATCAGTGTCAGTGTTTCACCCGTGTCTCATTAGACTCCTTTACCATTTCTAGCTTTCAGGATGCTTGCACGCCCAGCAGACATGCCTGTGTATTTGTCTGAAGTAGCCTTCAGGCTGTCAGAACTTGTCTGCCTCACCCGAGTTGGGCTTTATGGAAAATTTAGAGCACGTGATCTCACCTTAAGCAGATTTAACCAGTAACTGAGGTGTGTAAATACCCCAGCTGTCTTGCTTTTCCTAAAGATAGTCTGAAAGGTGACTCACACTGTCTCCGGATCTCCCTTGTGGGATCCAGTTACCCTCCATGAGACTTTGCTTGGGAGCTCACCCTTGCTGGTTCTTTTCTTCCTGGTCCCACTTCTCTCCTCCCCACCAGTTCTCTAGGAATAGTTACTACTACCCTTCTATTACGTGAACCCTCATCTCGGGATCTACTTCTGGGGAACCCAACCTAAAGACACCCTTATCTCTGTGACTAAAAACACAAAGTTTTGTATTGAAGTGGTCGGAGACATTCTCAATATCGTTTGACCTTTTGACATGACACTGTTCTTCCATTACTGTTTTCGTGTTTTATATGACACTTTGTTTTAAATAGATTATTTTTCAGAACAGTTTTACATATACAGAAAAATTGAGAAGATAGTAATGTCAATAACATTTTATGCTAGTATGACACATTTGTAACATTTAATGAGTTGATGTTGATACATCATTATTATTAGCCAAGGAAGACTGTGGTTTCGATTAAATTCCACTCACCTCTCGAGACTTAGCTCATGCCCAGTATGGGTTCTTTATTTGTCCTCCTGCATCTACTTAATATATGCCAAAAATTGTTTTAATAGCTAGGGATAAGGCAGTGAACTAGACATACCAGGTGTAAGCTGTCATGAAAATTAGATTCTAATGAAGAGTGGCAAATCAAAAAGAAGTATATGAATGCATACAAACATAATTTTATATAGTAATTACTGCAATAAAGAAAGCAAAGCAGTAAAACACAGTTGTCATTAGAAAACTGGTCAACTTTGGAGAGGATGGTCTGTATAAATCCTTCTATGCAGTGACATTGGAGTTGACACCTGAATTGTGAGTAAAAGGCAGTCATGGGAAGACCTGAGGATGGAAGCTCCAACAGAGGGAACAGCATTTCCAAAGAGCCTAAGTTATATCTGACATATCTGGAAACAGCAAAAGAAACCCAATATGTCTAGAGGGCAAGGGGAGAGTAGTGTCAGATGACGAGGGAAATCTAAGCAGAACAAAATCCCATGAGGCTGTCAGGAAAGAGAAAGCAGCATTGAATCCACTCTACACTGAATGGGAAATCATTAGATACTGATAGGTAGAAGATGTAATACAAGGGTATCATATGAGATATTATCTTTTAAAAATGTCATTCTGAGGAATGGATTGGGACATGTTGGGAGTGAAAGACTGGATGGATGTCCCATGTTTATCTCCTCAACTATCCGTAATCTTTGGTTCTAATTTGTAGGCTTACTTTGTGTTTCTTCTTAGAATGAAAGCCGTTTATCTAGAGGCGCCACGTCTAATAATTTTTGTTGTCCAAGTGTTAAGCACCGTGTTTGATATATTAGACACTCATTGTTGAAAGAAGGAATGAGTGGTGTCTAACATCTAAGAGCTAATTAACATCAGCTCCAACTGCTTTTATTTTTAAAGGCAGATGCTCAGAAAATCGAGCCCCTTCTCTACTCATGTTCACCAAATCTATTGTATTGTTAGATATTATATTTAATTTCCTTTCAGTCATTTTTTTCCTTAATGAGTTAGAACATAACCTGATTCCTTAAGTACGTTCAATTTGATTTTACATCTCAGCTATTTGAATATCTTGGTACAGTTTTTAGTGATATCTCTGCTAATTCATCACATCCTTTTCAGTATGTACATCTCAGAAGGAGATCAACCCTCCAAAAGATATTTGAAAGAGAATAACGACAATTGCATTGCATAGGGGCTCTATATTTATACTCCACATTTTTATCTGAGAACCTTGATTGTATTCTTTCTTTTCACAATAGCTCTACATTGCTGATGTTAAATTAAATTATTAATAATTTATCACCTTGAGTTTTACACCTTTATTATTTATTTATATTTATATCCACTTATATTTAATTTATATTTATAATCTTATCTTTTCACTGAATGTAAGCCTTTGAGAGTAGAGTATTAACTTGTCTTCTTTTTAAGCGTTAAGCTAATAAATGATATGTTTTAATTTTACTATATATTATAGTACTTCTTTTTAAAACTTTCTGGCTGATTTTAAAGGTCCAAAGCTGTCTTAAATATAAATAAAAACTTAAAAATTAAAAATAAATTTAAAAATGAGTTCTCATTTAATCCATTTGGATTTCCACATAGATTCATGTAGCTAACCTCAGATATATTCAAAATAATGGAATACCAAGACTCAGTAATCTCCTAATTATCTTCATCCCTTCTGAGGTAGCTTACTTCCATTATTCATTAGCTATGGGAGTGATCTTTGCATAACCTATGCACTCCTGTAGACAGAAAATTGTTAGTAAGAGGGTAGCCATGCCTTAGTCCCTTTCCTCAAATGATCTTCCTAAAAGCATGTTTCATATTACTTGCTGAAATATGACTTTGAGTATTAATGACTCTCTTTGAATTTTAACAGTATTTGGTTGAAATGTTTATATACTTCAACGTTGATCATGCACAGCCATCATAATAGAAATATATATCCCCAGAAAATATCCAAGTAGAAGAGGTTTTCTGTGTTCCTCTATGCTTCCTTTATAGGAACAAAATTATAAATAAAAATTTTCACTAAAATTTACAGTGAGAATTGCCTTTCTAGATAATCTTGCCTATGTTCTTTATGAAAGAAAATAAAAATTATGATTCAGATATTTTTATTTTTACTGTGGCTGCCTAGAAACATAGGCACAATTTTAACATAAATTCAGTCCTTTTAGCACCCTTTGTTCCTTGTAAAATTATTAATTTGTTTCTAAATTATCTTGGACTCACAAATTGTTTTCTGATCTGTAACTTTATTCTGTTCTGTATTTAGATATTCCAATATGGTAAATTGCCTAAAATCCTTTATCATTAACAGCATCCCGTACATTATGAACACAAGTAACAATTAACAGCATAAGTCCACTGAATAAAATACGTTGGCTATCTTTTTGTCTCCGACTATGTGTCAAATATGTTTAAGGGTTGAACAGCTTCTTACAGTATATCACTTGCCTATGCTAAGAGTAGTTGTTGAAAATAACTGTACACATAGAAAAAAACTAGATATTTAAAGGTTAGATAATTTGTCTAAAAGAAGTTATATTCATGTAGTTGAGTGTTGTGATTTCAAAGGAAAATCAACTTTGTGAGATGACTTTCCTATTCAACCTGCTGATCAGCTGAGACCCAACATTGCTTAAGAGCTGTTCAAGAAACTTAATCTTAAAAGACAATATATATAATAGGCGGAAATTAAAAATGGCCTGAAAATTCATTCTCAGAAGACTCATTTAATAAATTGTGATAAATCTACAGAATAGAAAGATGTGTAAATATTTCATTACGACGTAGTTTATATATTGGCATAGAACATTACTTATGAAATAATTTAAACAAAAAACTGCTAAAAATTGTATATTTAATATGTTTCACAAGTGATACAATAAAATCAAGAAGGCTCCAGGGCTTATCACAAATAGAAAAGAAGAAAATAGTCAATGATAAAAAAAATGGAAGAATAGAAAAGAATAAAACCTTATTTTGGCAGTTTACAGATAAATATTGAGTTGAGTCTTTCCCTTTATGTAACTGAATGTCTCTCAGGATATGATCTGAAGGACAGTAGATGTTGAGGGGGGGATAGTTTGAAATAAATTAATTTGAGACTTTTTTGAGTAATGATGTTACTGGAACAATCACCAACACAGAACCAAATGGCAGTGGCTTAGTGACAACAAGCATCTGCTTCACACACACCTATCAGTACAAGGCAGTGTCTCAGCTTGGCAGACTGCCTTCATCCACACAGCCATGCAGGGACCCTGGCTCTTTTCATCTTGTGGTTCCATGTTCCCCTGAGGCCTTGTTCTTTTCATCCAGCCAGGAGCAGGGAAGAAAGAATTTAGAGAAAATGCAACAACTTCTTAAAATCTGGCCCCACAAACGCAATATTCACTTTCACTCAAAGAAAACTTACTTCCATAGCTAACGCACCCAGATGACTGGAGAATTTGGTCGTGAAACTGGGCAACGCTTCCTAGTGATGGTGCTATGTTGTATCATATCTGTAGCAGTGTTCACAAGAGAATTTTCATTGTTCCCTACCACTCTCGAAGTCTTCTTTTTATAGCATTTGGGAAAACACTATTATTTGACTGAACAGGTGGACGTATCTTGTGTATTTACCTCTTTTTTCTGGATCATTCTTCCCCTGCTAGACCTTTCTTAAAAGGGAACTTATACTATCTTGGTTCAAACGCTAATTTTATTGAAGACAATTGAAATCCAGAGAAAGTAAGTGGCTTGCCCAAGGACATACATTTAGTTAGTAACAAACTCCTAATTGGAACCCATTTTTGTCTTATTTCTCCAATACCTCACCAATCTTGATAATTTCAGCAAAGTTTTAAATGGCTTAATGCATTGGTTTTCAAGTACTTATAGCAGTCTACAATGTATTGGGGAAGAATAATAATAATAGTTTCTTTGGCAATTTGCATGTTTTGTTTGATTAAAAAAGTACTTTGTTACTTTTTATATCCCTGGGGCAACTACCAGTAACTGCGGGGCTCTTTAGAGCTCAGATTGTAAATGACTAGTTAGCTTCAAAACGTACATTCTTTGAATTATACATGTTAAACTATCATGTAATGGAATGTACAAAATGGAAGCTTTCTTGGCTGAGTTCCTGGGAAGCAGCCTCTGAGATGGAGATTAGTGCGCAGGCAGTTTATCAGGAACTGCTCTTGGTATAAACACCTCTGGAAGGGGCAGGAAGGAAGCAGGATTGGGAGTGGGGAGAAGTGTGGCAGCAGCACAGACATACAAAGGCCTCAGTTGTACTTATTGGGAGTTCTGATGCTGGGACGACTCTTCACATTTGTCTCAAGTTGGGGTGAGTGGGTTGGGTCTTCACACTCCAACATTAATCACTCATTGGATGCAAGCCATCCCAGGTAAGGGACACCACCTTGGGCAAGGTAATTTTCTTCATCTCTATCTGAAGAAAGCTGACAGCTGAGGGCTGCCCTTGCAACAGCTAGGGGCACCATTCCAGAATTGCGATCTGGTTTATGCACCACATAGTCCACCACAAAAGTTTATGTGACAGAGCTTGCTAGGGAAAGAGGGAAGGAAGGAGAACCCAAATGGCTTTGTCGGTATCTTAAAATTGTTGACCCATTTATTCCACAGATCAAACTGAAACAAGGTTTATTTTGGATAGATATAAGAAGAAATATTCTTCTACGGGAAAGTCAATCTTATTTATGTAATTATCCATTTGTTTATGTGTTTATTTGCAATCTCATAACATAAAAGATACAAAGAATAATAGTTTTATCTTAATGTTTTACACAGTTCACCTTTTTGGTGTACTGTGTAGATCCACAGATTAATAACCCTGCTATTATTTTTGCCTCTAGCAGCAAGATGCTACAGAACAGCTCATTTTTCATTCTAGCAACTTAGACTCAAGTCTCTAAAGGAAAACAATGCAAAATATTATGCACTGTATCACCCAACAAAGA
The DNA here is from genome assembly GCF_041296235.1 of Equus asinus. Lineage (NCBI taxonomy): Eukaryota > Metazoa > Chordata > Mammalia > Perissodactyla > Equidae > Equus > Equus asinus. The sequence continues at coordinate 5,262,604 of NC_091797.1, read as the reverse complement.
TTTAATGTGTTTCTTTTGTGGTTGGAACTAACTTATTGATCATTATAGTTTGTTCTAGATTTTCAAAAATATTCAAGTACTATTTTATACATAGCAAATTCGATTGCTGTAAAGATTTACCAGTGTATCATTGTTACCATAGTTGTATTGTAACAAAAGATTTTGCAGAGTTGATCAAATATTTATAATTACTATTTAAATGATTTTTAATTCTTGTTTATATTTAACACTCTTCAGTAGGCATAAATGTATTCTATAAATCTAAATGATGTAATATAACAAGTAATTAAAATTAATAACTCTCTATGCAGTGTTTTCTTTAGTTTTTATTCAGATTGCTGACAAATCTAAGATTTAATATAAAATTATATTGTTCTGTCTTTTTTAAATTATTTTTTCCTAGTCATAGAAAATAAACAGTTTGAATTAACTTCAGGTTTAGGGCTTGTCCATTAAAACTTGCTGAAAAAAACATTTCATCCGAAAGAGTCATACGCTGTTGCTGTTAGAGGAAACAGTATATGTACCGTTGACATTCAATCAGTTTTAAAATGCGTAGCAGATAAATTTTCAAAAATTTAGAGGTTGGTTGGATTTTATCATAACAGCAATGAGGAACATCTATTGGATTGACATTTGAGGAAAATAACTGCGTCTGGAATGTGGAGAATGGATTAAAGAAAAGAACAAAAAGCACTACCAGGGGCAGGTTAGGACATTGCGGCGATCTAATTATGGGGATGGGACAAGATGAGTGGAAAGGGGGGTCAGATGCAGATCTAACAGCCAAGAGGAGGCCAGATTAGAAGGAAAGTGGAGCTGGAGAAAAAATTCAAATGACTTCAGTTAGCTTGTTACCTGACACAGTCGGAGAGAGGAGTTATTTTGCTGTTTACATTTTTTATCTCTCATTTAAGAGCCTAAGAAATGGAAAAATCACTCAGCACTTACACAAGAGTGATGTCTAGGTCCTGCCTTAACGTTAACTTGTGTTCTGGGGCCACAACACCACTAAATTTCAATGCCCCCCTGTAGAAATGCCCCTCATGCTCCCTGAGCTTCCTGCTCCACCACATTGTGGAGAGGCCCAATGAAAGGAGTCAGTGCACTGGATCTGTGCCGAGTCTAAAGTTGGACATGATGGCATTTCCCTGGACAGTAGAACATTTATTAAAATAAATGAGAAATTAATTTCTATTTTAAAAGATTCCAAGGAATAGAGAGATTCCAGAAGCTCTTAAAAATTAGCTTCTAATCTTCCTCACACTCAGAAAGTTCCTCATTGTGTTCTCTGCAGTTTTTCTCCTTCTAACTATGTTGATTTCATCTAGTACTTTCTTCCGTGTAAAATGATGGCAGTTGATCAACAGTTTTGTTACCAGCATATATTATGAAAATTGGTGATGACCAAGAGAAGATAAGTTCGAATGCAAAGTTTTGACATACATCCATAGAATGTACTTGACTAAATATATTACTGTAACAGAAATGTGGCTATACTGCAAATATACTAAAATAGTAAATTTATATTCATCTTGATAAATAGATATGTCTATTTATATAGATTTAACTACAAGTGCATTTAAAATTGGGTTAAAAGGAATAAAACTAAGCTTATTATGATTGAAGCCATTTATGTCGTATGTTGTATACTCTTAAAAACCTAGTTAGATTTTGTGTATTTAATATGTATATCAGTGTTATTTGAAAAAAATTGTAAAAAAAATAACATGTATCAAATTTAGATGGCTGAGATTGGGAATTTGTTATATTTTTAATATTAAAGATGGCATAGAAAATTCTATGAAACCAAATCAAGGAGCATTTTCAAGTTGGCGGATGTTATAACACAAGGTTTGATTTACAGTTAGACATAGCTCACCACAGTCTTGAAGTTAACAGAGCTCATCAACGCGTTCTAGTACGGTTTTATATTTATGTTTCAATAAAAATGTTATAAAGTTAGAACTGAATAGAAAGTTTTAAATAAGATTTCAAATTATTTTTGAAGAATTCTCTTTGGAGAATTATTAGACTAATACTGGGGAAAAGACCTTTGCTTGAAAGGCAAACGCTGCTGCCATTGTCTGACACACGGTGCCCTGAGGCAAGGCAAAAATGCACACATATAAATGTATATGTATAAACTTTTTAAACAACATTCATAAACCAGGTAAAGATCAGCAAAAGAAAGATCTTCAAATACATATAATATATAGAATATATTTAATAGTTTATAAATTTTTCCTGAAAAAGAAGAAGAAGAAATGGAAGAGGAAAATCTATTTCCTTGAAAGAGTAATGAGATGCTTATTAACTTAAATTGTATTTCATTTTTGCTTTATTTTATTTCTGCTGAACCATGGATTCATTTGGATTCTACAACTGTCATTGTCAAAATGGAGATGGATGCTTAGAGAAATGAATAATTATGGAAACTTACATCTTAAGAGGAAATTTACAAGGACAGCTATAAGGAACTGAATAGATACACATTTAATTCAACTTGGTAATCGAATTGTGAAAAAAGGCATGTAAAAATAAAACATAAAAATTAACTGAAGATACTTCTGTCTTCTAAGATTTTCAATAAAATCTCCAAGAAGAAAATTCTTTTGACCTCTAGGTTAAAGTGAATGATCCAATATATTTGAGGACATTAACTACATATGTATATATATGGGTTAATGTGTGTAGAAGAAACAAGTGAAAAACATCACAAGCAATTTCTTTCTTCAGGAGTAGATATTGCCTTCTGTCTAACCTGCTCACAGTTGACTTAGCCTCAGTTACCCCTACAACTCTTAATGGGCATGGGCATGAGAGCAGTTGGCTAAACACCATGCTCCATTGGCTCACCAGTGCTCCCTGCCCTTTGTTCAGTTCGTTTCCCCAAGTCTGATCTAGTTTGTCATCTACACAGTCTGTCCTAGCCAATGCTCCTTTATCTCTCAAACTGTAGGTTGAAGAACTGGATCCAGCCTTTCTTCTTTATTACGGTAAAAGCTCCTTGTAATCAAGAGTGGTGCATTTTTTTCCCACCATATTTCCCATGGACTCTATTAATCATTGTGAAGGACAGGTACTTGATAAATATGTACTGAATCAATTGTTTCCCCAGTTGTTTCCATAGGAGGCACACCTTGCCTTTTTAGGTATTTCTGTTTATGAATCGTGATCTCAGTAAAATCACAGAGAATCTTGCTATTTGTTCTGGTTTATAAAACACAAAAGCATTTGTCAGTCCTTTCTGCTGCCTTGACTCCAATGATCTTTTCCTTTTGAGCTTGTTCTCTGAGTTTGGCAAAGAAGGCAAACTATTTTTGTTTGATTTTTCCTTTTTCTTTTAATGTTTATAAAATTTAAAATCAACCCGCATTATGCTTAAAACTAATTCAGTTAGAAAAACATTAACAAGACTACAAGAACAAAACAAAGGTTCAGTATTAATCAATTCAAAACAAAATTCTAGATGAAGCGATGCAGTGTGAAAATTATATTAACTCTTCCAAGCTAGAAGCAATTTGGGAAATTGCTTTTGCTGTGTTCTTATAATATAGAAGGTTTATTTTGACTTTGCAGAGTATAAATTTGACTGACCGAAGGAAGCCAATTAAATCAAATATATATTTTAAAAAATTAGCCCAAAATTTGGCATAATCTGAACAAAACAACTAGTTCAATCAGTTAAACATTTCAATACATTTGGCGTGCATAGTAAAACCAAAACTTTTTTCAACTCGTTATTACTTTAACCAGCACATCTGAAAGCAAATTTATGGCAGATGATTATAAAATTGTGTTATCTTATCAACATGCTCAAAGCAGTTTTCATGAAAACTGAAAAATTTCTGGTGTCAGCACTATTTATGAATTATTGATCTATGCATGGGCATAAAATGATGCAAATAAGTGATGGGAGAAAAAGAATGCCAACAATCCAGTTTGCAAAAACAGTATTTAGTTTGTGCACTAATCAATTTCTCTTGAAAATGAGTGACATTCATCATTTGTTTTTCTGTTATGACAACTGAAAATTATGGCACTTAGAAATCCTTAGGATTAAAAATATGCTATTGCATATATTCTGATGTTGATAGCATACATAGAATAGATTTTGTTTTTATTTGTTGCTGTGGCAAAATTTTCAATAATAAGTATAATCTTACACAATTATCTAAATGTCCTAAATCAAGATTTAAAACTTTTTCACGAAATCAGTAGGAAGCATTACATATCCTGGTCAGTATTCACTTATTTAGGAGCAAAACCTGTTTCAATATTTGATATGATAAACATAATATTTTCATGCTTATTCGAATAAAATGTTATGACACTTCTGATATCCTGGAGTATTGAAGACTTATTCTTGGATGACTTGTCAGCTAAAGATGGCTTCTTTTCTGAGAAATGTATTGTCCCTGTCCCCTTATCCATTGCTTCTAAAGTGTGGACGCCTCAGAAATGCTGTTACACTGTAGCGCGCCATCTCCAGAGACTGTTTCAAGTGAGGACAACTCAAGCAAGCCGAAAAGCTCCTTCCTCCTAGGATGGTGGAACTGAGTGTCAGAGAAGCTATTCAGCCTCTTCTGATTACTCATTCGTACAGTGCACAGGAGTGAATGTACTGTCAGACCACAATTCTGTGTAACTGGGTGAAGCCCTCACAATGGTCACTTCAACACTGGTGGCAACAAGAGACAGGCGAGGCTATGCTAATCTTAAATGATACAAAAGAAGAGTCTGATATGCAAACTTTTCAATATTATTAATAGCCATGTTTGTCTCAAATTTCTGTTGACTGAGGAACAAATGAGCGTTATGCAGGGAACATGTGTCCTGAATATATTGGCTCCCTGGCATGGCACCTACATACGTTATCTGGAAGTGACACTGAAGAAGAGAAAGTGTGTTTTTAATTGTACAATGGATAATTCCATTATATTAAGTTCATATTATCTCTAGACACCAAAAAACGTTGCCTGTGAAAGCAATGGATCAACTGTACTGGACAATTCTGGGTAATCTACTCAACCCAGAATGTTTCCTTGTGAGACCTACGGTCACATCCATAGATTAGGACCACAGCAATCACAAGTCATTCTAGCTATGGTTGACTAGGTGAAGAGTAAGTAAGTTATTCCCCATTAGCCAATAAGATTGTCTTTCCTGGGAATTTGTGTTTGGGGTTCACAGATATTAAACTTCTTCCTCTATTAATTATTTATTCCTGGGAATTGTGGGGACAGTAATCTGATATAGTGTGTGGATAGAAGCAGGAAAAGTAAGGTCTTACGAGTTCTTCAATAAATTTCTGGGTATTTGAATTCATTCCTCCTCTTTCCTGGAAACTGGTATTTTTCTGTCTCTTGAAATTCAAAGAGTAATAACTTAATCAAGCTGGAGCATATATGTCAGGATTCTCAAGTAGGCCCTAGGTCTGGATCGAGTTCTACAGAATTTTATTTTCTTTCTTTCCATCTCAGTTTTCTGGGAAGAGAATATGAGCAGGGAGAATTACCCTGAGATATTTATGCAAGCTTCTCAGAATTCCTCAGGAAATGTTGCCACTACCTGTCCAGCTGCTCGTCAGAAACATGGAAGCCATCCCCTATCCCCTACCCCGATACCCAATCAGTCACAGAGTCCTTTCACAGTATCTCTCCAATCTGTCCACTGTCTCCCACTTCATCTGGTACTAATTTTGATCCATTCATCATTAGTTTTCACTTGGACTACTGAAACATTCTAGTAATTTCTGTGTCTATCTTCTCCTGCTATAATCTATTCATCATCTTAGAACAATATTTTACAAATGTAAATCTCACCATGTCACTCCTTTACATAAAATTCTTCAACAGTTTCCCATTGCCTTTATTATAAATTCTAAAATGATATTAAAATATCTAAAATGATAAATTCTACCTAACTCTCTGGCCACATTTCGTATTCATATCCTTTTAGCTCTGAACATTCTAGATCATGGTTTTACAACCTGAGAAATATTGTTTTGTACCAGGTAGTTCTTTGTTGTGAGGGATTGTCTGGCATTATAGAACACTTAGCAAAAGCTCTGTCCTCTGCTTACTAGATGTCAGTAGCATCACCCTAGTTGTGACAAAATGTTCCCGGACATTGCCAAATGTTCCCTGAGAGTCAAAGTCATCCTGGTTGAGAACCACTGCAGTAGGTACATGTTGTTCTTTTGTATATTATAACAATGTTCTTCTTTTCTGCGTCAATCTTTTCAATTTATTACCTCCTTCTTGGAATGTTCTTTCTGTACTTTACTTATTTTCCCACTGATGTAAAGTCACTTCCTCCCAAAGCAGTAAACACGGTTAGTTTTATTCTCTCATATATTTTTGATTCATTTTTTTAATTCTCTGCCTTCAATCCCCACATCATTTTCCCCAGTGAGCTGTGTTCCCACTCAACACATGGCCTTTGCTCATGCTTTTTCAACTTTTCTGATAATTGTCCACCCTTTGTCTCAATGTCTTTCCCTAGCCTGTGTCATTTCCTTTAAGAAAACCTTAGTACCACAGACTTCATTGGTCTTTTTGTTGTTCTTAATATCTCTCCATAAATAATTGTGCTCCTTTTACTCAGAACACCTGTCTTAGCTGGCTTTTTTGTATTTATTTGTGTAATGACCTGATTAAGATTTTTCTTATCCATCCACAAATCTTTGTACTCAATGAAAACAAGAACAATAATTTTTGTTTTGTTTTGTTTTTTGCTTACCATTTATCTTCAGCACCTACCACAGAGTCTAACACATAACAGACGCTCACTATATGTTTGATGAATGAGAATGAATGAGGAGCATTGTCCACAATTATAACTGGATGATTACCTGTGTAATGATGATTCCAATATGACTTGTAAGTTGGCTGAGAGCTGGGATCTTGTCCTTGTTTGAAACCACTATACATATAGTGCCTAATGCAAGTTCTCAATAAATATTTTTTCAAAATGTGCATGTTTCCTGGAAATAACTCACTTTTTGTTGAAAGTTAAAGATTCAGAAATTTTTAAAATTCACAAAACTTTGGATTAAAAAATGAACTTCAGACATGGACCTGCTGGACCATTATTATTTATTTATTTTTCATTTTGTAGACGAAGTTGCACATACTCTCAGTGCACTGTAAGTTAGTGCTAAGGTAATATTAGAATCCGGTCTCCTGACACAGTGAAACATTATTTTCTTAGTATCTTAATATCACCTGCTAGATGTCTTTGAAAACTATGAAATTCTCTATGATGTATGTATTCAAAACTCTAATTTACCTGTAAATACCCTGACTTTTCAATATGCATTACTTTTCTATTTTCATTATCTTCCACTATTTTGCTTTGCTGTTCAGTCTCTGTGTAACTTCAAATGAAATTTCCTCAACAATTCATTTTGCAATAAGTTGATATCACGTTAATATCATAGAATTAACATATAATTTTGAAAAGAATATAGCTTTTGTTCTCATTGTCATATTCAAGAAACTTATTTAGCCAATATAAATATAGACTCAGATCTATAAACTCCATAGGAAAAGAAAGGTCTCCATGTTTTGAAATAATATCACTGATGCTCAAGCCCCTTATTACTCAGAAACCATTTGAACTATACGGAATATGAAACAATGTTATCAGCTATTATGCTGATTATGGGCACCATATTAATAACTGATTCCCTAAAAATAGTGAGGAACACTGTATAATCATCTTCAGTTTGGCCCAATCTCAAGTACTCTGGGTAACCAATGTCACTTTCATCAGGAGAAACGCTATAACTCATTGATACAAAAGCATGAACCTACTACTGACTCAGATCTTAAGGTAAATCTATACAACAGGAAAAATTAATTACTCCATCTCAGCTGTATTGAATATTGAAAAACAGAATTTACAAGCCTTGCTCACCATTCCCCTTGTACAGAAAAGGCTGCATGGATTGAACAGTTCCAACGTCTAGGTACACTGTGCTTGAGAAGCTGAGGCAAGCATGCCGTTTGCAGAAAATTGCTCACTCGGTTCACAGGGTGGATCAATGTTACTAACCATGAAAATGATACAGTGCAGGCCCTGTGGGGTGAAACGTGTCTGAGAAAAACCTGTCCCCCAGGCTTCACAGGGCTAGGATGAAAATCTGTCTCACATCAACATTTTGTTTTTAGGAGATTGGTTTTTGCTTCAGCAAAAGCTCTGTGTTGATCACATGTTTGGGACCTTGGATATATACATCTTTTTACAAACCATTGATGCATACTAAATCTAGCAGGAATAGCAGTCTTTCAAAACAAATATTCCCGAAAGTAGAGACCAACAGTGCCCTCCTCTAATTGCTTTATTTTATTACTCAGAGCCCCAAAAAGATGACTTAGAAAATGTATGTGTCATTCTAAAATAACAGTTCATAAAAACGAAGTTTTAAAAATAAAGCCCTATCAAGTACATTGCTAGTAACTTATAATAATGTTAAGCCCCTCATTTTTTCCAGTTTTATTCTTTAAAGTCAAATATTCACATTTAATCAAAGAAAATATCTTTTTTATTTTCTGTGATTTATTCCATATACATATTTCTTTATTTTAATAAAATATTATTTATAAACCAAGATTAATGGTTGAGTCATATAAACATATTGGTTATAAAGGACAGAATCATATTCCTCATCTTTCTGAAGTTTCTTGTAATGAAAGGCCACAAATTAAAAAAATCCCAACGTGGTGAATTAGAAGTCCTACACTCTGAATTAAAATTTCCCAGTAAGTACCTGTGTGGCTTTAGGATAGCCATTTCCTCTCAGCTATTTAAAAAAATGAGGCTGTTTCAGTGAATTACCTTAAGCGTACATTCCAAACTGCTTTATTGTTAATTAAGAAGCAAAATCACATTCATCTGATTGAATGACAATGAAGAAGAAACAATATTATGTCTCAAATGTTATTTTTAGGCATGAAAAGTATTGATTTGAGCTTAAAAAAAGTTAACAGAGAGTTCTTAGTGCAGGTGTTCTTCCCACAAAGATGGACTAATTCTCCGTGAGTGGCTCACGTTGTTCTTTCTGTTAAGATCCGGGGCTGCTGCTACTTCTGGCTCCTTACTCATATTAAGAGGAAAAAGTCATCTTTATGGCAAGCTGTGACATCCTGAAAGCAACGGCTTGATGCTTACTTTCGTAAATTTTTCTTATTTGTCTTCTCTTGTTTTCTTTTCTTTTCTTCTTTGAACTTGGTTATAGGCCAATCAATGTAACTTGAACATATTTGTCCTGGCGTGGAAACACAGTTCCTTTATATCTGCATGTTTAGTCTCCAAGTTTATTTTAGATCCTTCAGTTCTGATTTCCATATTATTTTCACAAATATCTAAGCTGTGCTCATTTATAATTACCATTTCTGCCTGATATTTCACGTCACTACAAGGGAACTCTTCCCATCTGTATTTTTTATCTTTCCCTAGCTTGCTTTATTTCAAATGTTTTTACGCAGGCATCCTCACATTCTGATCACAGGCTTCTCTCCTGTGTTCCTCACTGATGCTTCACCTTAGGCGTTCTCACCTAGGAAAGGAGCTGCTGATGTGTTTGCAACTTTCGTTACAGCTCTCACATTTTTTTTATGTTTAAAGGAATTACAAATCTTTCATAGCTCAAACAGAAGTCTATTTCCTCCTACACTTACTCCTCTTTCTGTCTTCATTTCTACCTAAATGGTGCCACAATCTACATAACTATTCAAGACAAAATACTTAGAGGTGATTTATCACTTCTTTCCTCATCACTCACATTCAAAACCACTATGTCCTCTAATTCTGACATAGACGGTAGACTGTCATTCACCTTTCACTGCCTCTGTTTCTACTTTCCAGTTCACTCTGCTATCTTCCCTTAGCTGCTTTTTCTGTTTCAACAGATTCCCATTGTTTATGAATCTAAATCCAAACTCATGTTCTGTAGGATATATATAAATTGGTTCCTGCTTCTTTCTCTTGACACATTTCCAGCTACTCACAGCCGCATGAGATTTTGTATTTTGTTTGTTTGTTTTTTGTTTGTTTATTTTTCGTTCTTACTGTTTTACAAAAAATATTAAACTTATTCCCAATACGGAGTCTTTACAGTTGTTGATATTTCTGTTGAGATCGTTTCCTAACTTTGCTTGGCTGGTCCCTTCTTGCCGTGTTGGCTTCAGTCCACCTGTGACCTCTATTGGGATAGCTTGTTTGACTGCCCAAACTACCAACTACCCCCCATATCCTCAACCCAATTAAGCCCAATTCATGCTTATTTTTTACTATTTTAATAATAATGTAACTGACATTTTTATGTTTTTTAAAAATGTTTGCTTTTTATGTTCTATCTTCCCACAATAGAATATACATTCTAAGTGAAACATGGACCTTAATTGTGATGTTCACCTTGCCCTACAGTTGAAAATTAATAAATACTTGTTGAATGAATGATTGAATGAAGAAATAAATCCACTTTGAAAGTGATGACTCTTCTATATATTAAACAACCTAGTGAATTATAGCTAGGACATGTCTTAGAGTTGTCTAATACAACTGATTCATCTTATAAATGAGAAAGCTGAGGCCAGGATAGATTATGTAACTTGCTGAAATTCACACAGACAGCCATCGAAGAATTAGGGCTGGAATGTGTACTCCCCATAACATGCAGAGAAACTGTAACAAAGATGGAAATAAACAATAGTTTTTCATATGACTTTCTCTCTGTAACATCATGTGTTACTCAACTAGCCACCTTTGTTCCCTTTCAAATTTATTTTTACAAAGTAATATCATACATAACAAATGAGGTGGTCCAAAAGGATTAAAAGTTATATCAAGACTTAATGCCTCAGCTCATTAAAGAACTTGGAAGTCATCACTATCATTCATACAACAAAAGCTGAACAAAATGAAAATCACTGAATTGGATGCACCAGAAACCTGATATTTCAAAGCAAACCACTACTCTGATGTCTGGAAAGACAGGAGGAACTCTTAAAGAATCCAAGGAAAATTGTGGAGACATAAATAAGGACATTAGAAGGATTCAAACTATCTGGCAACTATGGCTGTAACAAATATTAAACACAGCCCAATTCCTGGCCAAAATAACATAAAACCTCACACTAAAGGCCTATTTACCTCAGTTCCTATTATCTATTACATTATGTCTGTCTTTCAACAACAAAAAAGTAAATATAAGGCATGCCAAAAAACAGAAAAAAGCACAGTCTGAAGAGATAAAGCAAGCATCAGAATCAGACTCAGATATGACACAGATTTGAGGAAATCATAAAGGAAATGTAAAATAACTGTGATTAATATGTTAAGAGCTCTAAGGAAACATAGACAACATGTAAGAACAGATGGGTAAATGCAAGCAGAGATAAAAATTTTCAAAAACATTCAAAAGGTAATACTAGAAATCAAAAAACTGTAACATTTATGAAAAATATCTTTGACAGGCTCATCTATAGACTAGACATAGCCAAGGAAAGAATTGGTGAGTTGAAGATATGTCAACAGGAACTTCACAAACTAAAACGCAAAGAGAAACAAGAATGAACAAGAAAGAGAACAGAATATTGAAGAGTTTTGGGATGATTTCAAAAGGTTTAACATATGCATAATTGAAATACCAGAAGGAGAAGAAAGAGAAGGGAACAGGAGAAATATTTGAAATATTAATGGCCAAAAATTTTTCAAAATTGACGACAGACACCAGATCTCAGAACCAGGAATTTCAGAGAATACCATGCAGGATAAATACAAAAAAATCTACACCAAGGTAAATAATATTTAAACTGCAGAAAATCAAAGGCAAACAAAAAAGTCTTGAAAGAAGTCAAAGGAGTGAAAAAAATCTAGCCTATAAAAGAATAAGAGTTAAAGAGGGCTTTCATCAGAAACCATGTAAACAAAAAGAGAATGGAGGGAAATACTCAAAGAGTTGAAAGACAATAAATTTAAAAAGAACGCCAACCTAGAATTCTATATCAAGTGAAATAATCCTAGAAAATGAAGGAGAAATAAGCTCTTAGTGAACCAAAAACCATGGTAATTGATGGCCTGCAGAACTACTCTACAAGAGATGCTAAAAGAAGTTTTTCAAATGGAAGGAAAATGGTATATGTCCAAAACTCAGGTGCACATTAGAAAGGAAGAGCATCAGAGAAGAAATAAACAAAGGTAAAATAAAATATTTTGTCTCATCCTTTTTTAAAAAATTTAAATTGTGGTAAAATATACATAACATAAAATTTACTCTCAACATTTTTTAAGTATACAGTTCAGTAGTGTTAAGTGCATTCACATTATTGTACAATCCATCTTCATAACTCTCTTCACCTTACAAACCTGAAACTCTATACCCATTCACCAATAACTTCCCATTCCCATTGTCCTCGCAACCAGGCAACCACAACTCCACTTTCTGTCTCTATGAATGTGAACTACCCTAGGTAGTTCCCTATATAAGTGGAATGATATAGTATTTGTTCTTTTTGTGACTGGCTTATTTCACTTAGCATAATATCTTCAAGGTTCATCTACACAGTAGCATGTGTCGGAATTTCCTTCTTTTTTAAGGCTGAATAATATCCCATTATGTATATATACCTCATTTGGTTTATTCATTCATCTGTCATTGAACAACTGGATTGCTTCCACCTTTTGGTTATTGTGAATAATGCTGCTATGAAAATGGCTGTATAAATATCTTCATTTCCCTGCTTTCAATTCTTTTGGGTATATACCAGAAGTGGAAGTGCTGGAACTATGGTAATATTTTTTTTTTTAATTTTTGAGTGACTGCCATACTGTTTTTCATAGAAGATACACCAATTTACATTCCCACCAATGGTGCACAAGAATTCCAATTTCTCCACATCCTTCTCAACACTTGTCATTTTCTGTTTTTTTGATAGTAGCCATCCCAACGGGTACTTAAGTTTGTTTAAAGTAATCATAGTCACAGTGTATTGAGCAATTACAATATATGGATAAGTTAAATGAATGAAAAGTGTCATAAGAGACAGGACAAAGGAGCTGGGAATACTCTGTTATAAGGTAACTTCACTATATGTAAAGTGGTATAGCATTACTTGAAGAAGGACTTAGATTAGCTATAATTGTGTGTTTAAAACTCTAGGACAACCTTATTTTTTTTTTTTATTATTTTTAAAGGAGATTAAAGAAAGGAGATAAAATATAATCATAAAAATACTCAATTAAAATAAGAATGCAGAAAAATGAGAAAAAAGAACAAATACAACTAATAGAAAATAGTTCCTCAGAAACATGGTAGATAATAATCCAACTATATCAATAATCGCTTTAAATCAGAATGCTCTAAACACACAAATTAAAAGACAGAGAATGTTAGGGTGTATTAAAACAAAAACAAGACCCAACTATGTATTATTTAAAAGAAATCCACCTTGAATATAAAGACTGAGAAAAGTTAAAAATAAACAGATTTAGAAAGACATAACATGTAAACCCTAATGAAAAGTAAGCTGGAGTAGCTCTATTAACTTTAGGAAAAGCAGATTCCGGAAGAAGGGAAATTATCAGGGATTAAGAAGGGGATTACATAATGTCAAAGGAAGCAATACTCCTAGACGACAACTATCCTTAATGTATATGCGCCTAACAACAGTGCATCAAAATACCTTAGGCAAAAACTGGTAAAATTGCAGGAAGAGAGAGAAAAATTTGCTGTGATACTAGAGACTTCAACACTGTCTTTAAGGAAATGACAGATCAAGTGGGTGGAAAATAAGTGAGGATATAGTTGATGGGAATAGCACTATCAACAAACTTGCCTTAATGACACTTATGCAATAGCCCATCCGATCACAGCAGAATATGCATTCTCCTTAAGCCCACACAGAGCATTCACCAAGCTAGGTCATATTCTGGGATATTTAACACATCTCCACAAATTTAAGAGAATAGAAGTTATTAAATTTCACTGTCAGAGACAATTGAATGAAATAGAAATCAAAATAGGAAAATCTCCAATATTTGGAAATTAAACACCACTCTTTTAAATAATACATGAATTAAAGAAAAACTCTCAAGAGAAATTTTTTTAAAAATAATTTGAACGAAATGAAAATGAAAATTCAACTTATCAAAGTTTGTGGACTCTAGTGAAAGCAGTGCTTAGAGGAAGATTTAGAGCATTAACCGCATTTGCTATAAAATAAAAATAATCTAAAATCAAACATCTAAGCTTTCACCTTAGAGAACTCAAGAAAGAAGTTAAGCCAAAAGTGAGCGGAGGCCAAGAAATAGTAAATATTAGAGCAGAAATCAATGAAATTGAAAAGAGGAAATCAGTCGAGAAAAATCAACAAAACCAAATGGTTTTTGAAAATATCAATAAATTTGCTAAACTTTCAGCAACCTTAAAAAAACAAGATAGAAAACATAGACTACCGCTATCAGAAAAAAAGAGTTATCATCACAACTGATTCCATAAACATTAAAATGATAATAAAAGAACACTACAAAGAGCAATATGCCCACAACTTTGATAACTTACATGAAATGAACCAATTCCTTGAAAGGCACAAACTACCAAAACTCACCTAAGGAAAAATAGATCATCTGAATAGGTCTCTATCAATTAAGGAAATTGAACCAATAATGAGTAGCTTTCTGAAAAAGAAATCATTAGGCCTAGAGGGTTTTACTGGGGAGTTCTACCAGATGTTTAAGAAAGAAATAGTACCAATTCTATATGATCACTTTCAGAAAATAAAAGCAGAGGGGACATTTTCTGACTCAATCCATGAGGCCAGACTATCCCTATACAAAAATCAGATAAAGATATTGAAAAAAGGAAAAGAAAGATGAATATCTCTCATGAGCATAGATTGCAAAAATCTTCAAAAAACAGCAAATAAATATAAACATGCACTAAAAAGAATACACTATGACCAAGTGAGATTTGTTCCAGGTATTTATTCCAGCTAGGGTGTTCTCAGCATTTGAAAATCAGTCAGTGTAATCTACCACATGAACAGACTAACAAAGAAAAATTATACGATCATGTCTATTGTTGAAGAAATGCACTTGACAAGATCCAAAATACATTCAAAGTGAAAACCCTCAGCAAACTAGGAGTAGAGGGACTTCCTCAACACAATAAAAGGCATCTACGAAAAGCCCACAGCTAACATCATACCTAATCGTGAGAAACTGGATGCCTCCCTCTAACATCAGGAACAAGGCAAAGATGTCGCCTCTCACTACTGCTCCTCAGCATCATACTGGAAGTCTTATCCAGTGCAATAAGAAAATGAAAGAAAGGTATCCAGATTAAGAAAGAGAAATAAAGCTGCCTTTGTTCACAGATGACATAAGTGTCTATATAAGAAATCTCAAAGAATTGACAAAGAAATGTCCAGAGAGCAAAATTTCAGGATGCAGTTTGGTATACAAAAGTCAATTGCTTTCCTATATACCAGTAATGAACAGCTGGAATTGGAATTTGAAATTTAAAAAAAAAACACACACACACACACAACAGCATTTTACTTTTTCTTTTTCTTTTTTTTACAGATTGGCCCTGAACTAGCATCCATTGCCAGTTGGTAAAACCGCGTGAACTTTAACCACTCGGCCGTAGGGCTGGCCCTGCACAATAGCATTTTCAACGGCACCAAGAAAATGTAATATTGGTCATACATCTACCACATATGTACAAGATCTATCTGAAGAGAACTACAAAACTCTGATCAAAAAATGAAAGAAGATCTAAACAAATGGAGAGATAGCACATGTTCATGGATTGGAAAATTCAATATTGTCAAGATGTTAATACCTCCCAATTTGATCTATCGATTCAATGCCATTCCAGTCAAAATTCCAGCAAGCTATTTTGTAAATATTAACAAAATGATTTTATATGGAAAGATAAACCACCTTGAATAATCAATAAAATACTAAAGAACAAGTAGAAGGAGTCAAGCTAGTTGATTTCAAGACTTTTATAAAGCTGCGAGAGTAAAGATAGTGTAGTGTTGGTGAAAGAATGAACAAATCAAGGAAAAATTACAGTATATATCTATCCTTCTTTACGTATTACCTCTGTCCATGTCTTTTAAATATTTCTGGTTTTATCTATTTTGGCCACTATGCCTACATAAAATTGTAGGTTTAAGCTTCTCTTTCTTGATTTTTCAACTTTAGATATCTGTTGGTTGCTTAGCTTTCCACACAAAGAACTCAAAGTTGTAAAACAATAATACAACTGTTGAAATATAAAATCTTGTCTGTACTCCCTTCCCTTTAAAGGAAGCAACTGTCATTCTGCTCTTGGGTTATAGGTAGATCCACCTTATATTTTTATTTCTTCTCATACTTTATTTTACAAAAGTAAAATTATTGTTGTCTTCTATCCCTCTCTACATGAATTAATGCGTAGACCTCACAGATGTATTTTGAGTGTAATCAATAATATGAAGCCATCAGATCAAAGAGGCTTAGATCAAGCCACTCACTTAAGAGCCACGTAATCAAGCAAAGGCAGAAGACAGGAAAGTGCGGGTCACTTTCTGTGTGGGAAGCTAAACAACCAGAAGTGAAATTTTCTCCCTTCCCTCTTTTATTTCCAGAAGGGTAATCTTTACAACAGCCCAGAATGAGGAGGATTTTCTGGAAGCCCCAGAGAGCTAAATTCCACAATGCCTGTTGCAGCAAACCCAGCTTTGCCTGCCTGCTTTGTTTCTTGCCACTGAAAACAATCCTTCAATCACAGTACAGCTCTGCCAGCCTAGCAGTCCTCGGTAATTAGTGAACTAAAAGAGGGAAGAATTTTTAGTAAATACGTCAGAAATTGAAGACCTTAAATAAGCCAAGAAGGAAGTGTGATCTGAATCTTAATTACCACTGTCCATGGTCTTCGCTTTCTCAGAGAAAGATTAGATGTCTTGACATTGCTTTGGATTAAAAAGGACAGAAAAAAAAAAACCTAATGAAGATACTGGGTTTCTACCAATTAATAAAAGGATAACTGAGTACGAATTCAGAATCCTTCCATTTCTGGCAGAGTCATCTAAATAAATTACAAGTGTAAAATCTGTAAAAGAATTATTTATTCAGAATTTTTAACATCAGGGAGTTTTTGACAAGCATCACCAAGAGGGCTCAGAGAAGAAAAGGTGTTTGAACAAAGAGAATTGTTGATGGAGGGGAGCTGTGCGCTTAATCTATAGCATCTGGCCTTGCCAGTGGTACAGTCTTTTTAAACATCAAAAAGCTCTTCTTTTCCCCTGCCTGGATTATTACTTCAGATCTTAATTAACAACAAATTTTTTCACCTTCAGTTATTGCCAAAAGGTCTGGAAAGACCAAGGGAATGCAGTAGGGCCCCTTGTCCGTCATATCAATGGCCTTTGAATTCCCCTGGCAGTTGTGTTTGCATATCCTAACAAGCCCAACATGATCACAGCCACATCAGAGACAATACTTTCATCTAACGTTCATGGCGGGCCTTCTCCATCCAACCCCGTTCTGTGGAGTAGTCAGAGTACAGTCTTTGTAGGTGAAGCAGCTGGAATCTATCTAAACGCTTTATTTCCATAGATGCACTTAAATAAAATCAGTAGAGTGTTACATCCATCCTGTAATTTGGATTTGCATTGATCTGTATGGCATATAATTGGCCATTCCTAATGCCTTGTGGCAGAGAAGAAATGCATTTAATATTTCCTCCTTCCTTGCTGAATCAGCATTGCTGTGTCTAAAGTGTTCAAAGTAAAAGAGACTTGACAGATATCTGGCTAATATCATCATCCAGAAAATGAGTTTTTTAGTATATGAATTTCTCAGTTGCCAGTCCAGTTTGTTAAGGCACATTCTTAAATCATTTATTTTAGCTTTACCAACCTAAAAATGGTATATCATAAAATATCCAAGCAAATATTACTTTGGGAAATCAAAAGTCACCACATATCAAAGAAGAACTGAGGTTTGAAAAATCGAATCTTTCTTTACATATATTTATACGAACACAGAGCTGCAATCAAGATGAATCTGAAAGACATCTCATTTTATGTAGTCATGAAGCTTAAATTCAATGGCACAATTTTCAAAACATAAATTAAAGCAAGGAAATTGATAAAGAATGAAAAGCACAGGTGCAGAATTAACACAAAACAAAGTAAATGTTACAGGAAGAACTATTTGAAAAATATTGAAAAGAAAATAATATAGAAAAATAAATAATGTTCGTTGGATAAATACCCAGAAGTAGAATAGTTGGATCATATGGTAGTTCTATTCTTAATTTTTAGAGGAATCTCCATACTGTTTTCCATAGTGGCTGCACCAGTTTACACTTCTACCACTAGTGTATGAGGGTTCCCTTCTCTCTACATCCTCGATAACACTTATCATTTCCTGTCTTGTCAATAATAGCCATTCTGATGCATGTGAGGTGATATTTCAGTTTTGATTCGCATTTCCATGATAATTAGTGCTGTTGATCATCTTTTCATGTGCCTGTTGGCCATCTGTATATCTTCTCTGGAAAAATATCTGTTTAGATCCTTTGCCCATTTTTTAATTGGGGTGTTTGTTTTTCTGTTGTTGACTTGTATGAATTCTTTATACATTCTGGATATTAACCTCTTATCAGATATGTAATTTGTGTCTTTCTTTTCCCAATTGTTAGGTTATCTTTTCATTTTTCTGGTGGTTACCTTTGCTGTGCAGAAGCTGTTCAGTTCAATAGAATCCCATTTATTTGTTTTTTTCTCTTGTTTCCCTTGCCTGGGGAAACATGGTATTCAAATAGATACTGCTAAGTCTTATGTCAAAGAGTGTGCTTTCTATGTTTTCTTCTAGGATTTTTATGGTTTCAGATCTTACATTCAAGTCTTTGATCCATTTTGAGTTAATTTTTGTGTATGGTGTAAGATAATGCTCTACTTGCATTCTTTTGCAGTTATCTAAAAAACATGAAAACAAAAATTCAAAAAGATATTTGCACCCTTATGTTCATTATGTCATTATTCACAATAGCTAAAACTTGGAAAAAACCTAAGTGCTCATCAATGGATGAATGGATAAAGACGATGTTGTATCTATATACATAATGGAATACTACTCAGCCAGAAAAGAGATGAAATCTTGCCATTTGTGACAACATGGATGGACTTTGAGGGTATTATGCTAAGCAAAATGTCAGGCAGAGAAAGCCAAATGTCATATGATTTCACTTATAAGGGGAAAATAAAACAACAAGAACAACAACAAACAGATACATAAACAGAGAAGAGATTGGTAGTTATCAGAGGGGAAGGGGGAAAGCAGGAAGGTGAAAGGAGTAATAGGGAACACGTGTATGTTGAGGGATAGTAATTAGTCTTTGCGTGATGAACATGATGTAGTCTACACAGAAATCAAAATATGATGATGTACACCTGAAATTTACACAGTGTTAGAAACCAATGTCACCTCAATTAAAAAAATAGCCTAGTAAGAAAAGAGAAAAAGAAATTATGGATATTAGTTGTTCTTGTATTTTGCCCCTGGTTTATTTTTTAATTTAAAGTTTATCCAGTAAAGTTTAAGGACCTGTGAACTATAATACATATTTGCCAATTTAAATACAGCATCAAATAAAATTATTGCATTAATGAGAACAGAAATCAAGTAAAAATTTTAAATGTACGTGTTCATCTTTGAAGGAAATTTAAAAAATAGTGTGTACCTAATTACATTTATTGTATAATTAATTCCTTTTTGTATATATATATAATTTATATAAATTTTTCACTGACAATTTTTACAGGACTAGAAATTACATAGCATATAAATATATTTGTTTTATCTTTTTGAAAAATATACTTATTTCACATGTAAACACAAGTATCACAATTTTAGAGTGATAATAGTTACTGAAACTTATAGTTGCATAAACCAGAAAAACAAGCAGTAACTTCTGAAAAGAAGGGCCAAGATAGACATTTCTCCCGTTAGTCGACAAGTCTGAGCAAACAAATTAGAAGAACCATTGGCCAATTACCTTTCCAATATATGATTATTTTAAAGAATGAACACCCATTCTTGAAATGAAAGGACACAAGAAAAATGAGTCCAATATTCTCCACGTGTTTATGTTTACGTAACTGACTGCAGAGACCTCTCTGAGAAGTAAATTATTCTTTAGCCAAATGTCATCTTTGGATTAGAAATCGTCTTCTCTCTTGTGGTGAAGAGAAAGAACTTCTTTTCTCCTTTCCCATTTTAATCAGGAGAAATTTTCTCTGTTGTCAACACAACTATGACATATTTTAAAAAATTCTGAAAGGCTAGCGAGAAAAATGTCCCAGAAAAACCTGGTGGCACTACTTTCAGGAGAACACCGATAAACCCGTTCGCTCCCTGAGTGTAATAACAGAAGGTCAGCATTCGTTCATGCTACCACTCTATAATGACCCAAAAAAGATGAAAACTACATGTAAGGACTTAAAAATGGGATATATTGTTACTTACAATCCAAACTTGTTTGGAAAAGAAAATAAAAATCAAAGAAACCTCTATTTTAAAATGTCTTAACCATGTATGTGTAAAAACATTTTAATATTAGTAATTGAACATGACATTAAATAACTATGCAAAGGCACATGGGTGTGATAGATAAAGGATTAACATTTATCATATTTTCCTATTCTGCTATATTCTTTTAGATTTTTATTTTATTCTGTTTCCCATATTTTATTCTTTACATCAGCCATTTTTAAAGGAAAATAAAAGTTATTAAATCAATTACCTATTTCATACTATAGTATTTCTTTGAGAAGCTGATGGGAGCTACAAATTTTTTATTTCTGAAAATTCTTCTAAGTATTATCCACCTACATTCAGTTTTACAAACAGTTTCAAGAGATACGTGAACACTTTGATTTATATCCATTTACCTCAGTTTAGGAAACTCATATCTCAACAATTTGATTTTTTTTTTTGTGAGAAAGATTGGCCCTGAGCTAACGTCTGTTGCCAATCTTCCTCTATTTTGTATGTGGGATGCTGCCCCAGCATGGCTTGATGAGCAGTGTGTATGCCTGCGCCCTGGATCTAAACCTGCAACCCCAGGCCACCAAAGTGGAGCATGAGAGCTTAACCACTACACTACCAGCCTGGCCCCAGCAATTTGACTTTTGATATGTGTAGTGTGTTATATCCTTTGAGTTTTGTATCAGGTACTTCTGCAAAAACTGTCCTGTCCTAAGTTTTTGTGTAGTTTCCCTCACATGTCTATTAAACTGCATATGTTTGTACTATAAACTTTTTAAACATTTTGATGATTGGTTGCTTTTCCCCATTTTCCAGTCTCTCAGCTTTCCAAAGCTATGTGCCACAGCAAATGATGCAGTTAGGAGTCTGGAATCTTAAAGACAGAGTTTCTGGATTCCAATGTTCTGGAGTCCAAGACTTTGGATCTTAAAGCCAGTGTTTCTGGACACCCCTAGGAGCGTCTAGGACTCCACTAGGTCTCTTGAGTAGTGTTTCACCACTTGCTGAGTCAGCTTGGGGAAACCCTTTATATTTGTGTGGCCCAAGTTTCCACAGCTGTACAATGTGTTTACTGTTAATGACTGTGCCATAGTTACCATTTAAATAGAATATCCACATAAAGCACTTAGTATAATGCCCACCACAGAAGAAGCATGCAATAAAGAGTAGTCATCATTATTATTATTATCATCAGCAACACTGAATGCTTCAGTTCTCATTGCCCTTGAAGTTCCTTTAAAACTCAACAGTCACATTACTTATCTCATACCTCGACTTACTCAGTACAACACTTGGGTCTGGAATGACCACTTTGCTCTGTCACTCACAGCCTGCATGGACGTTTTGAACTGCTGTCTAGATTGATACATCCAGCCAGTTAGCTGATCTTTCCTCTGCACTTTCTCTCTCATTCTAGGTTCTGTTCGGAAAGAAAAAAAGATTGATTAATAAACCTTAGAATCTAATTTGTATCATAACAACATGCAAGTAAAATCTATATTAAAATACTCCCCTTTGTGTTTTAAATTAGCTGGAATTCTTTGTACATTTTCAAACTACAACATTCTTGTTGTTTTCTACTTACAACGCATTGTGCCATTTTATTTCACAGCAACTTCAGCTAATATACTTGTAAATAAATGTTGTGTATTATAGCAATATGTCAGAGCCCCTACTTTACCTTTCTTTCCACCTTGGGGACAGTGGGAAAAACTCTCACTTGGCAAATTGTTAATTTAAAATAATTTGCAATGTCATTTTGCATAGTTGATCCTAACAATTTCAGAGAGGAAACAACACTGTGCATTTGTCTCTAGTAGATTAAGCCACAATGTTGGCATCAGAGATCAAATGGTTTCTATTCCTGGCATCATCCCCCATCCGCACGGCCTTATATAAATCATTTATGCTGCAAATTACCACACCATTCTGTGCATTACTGAGCAGTGCCCACAGCAGCCTCCCCTTCCCAGTATGGATCTTGAGTTGGCTAACAGAAAAGCTAAGTGTTTGAGGTGTTTTTTTCTTTTTTTTATTTTTTTTCATTTATTTTTCATGGAATTTTCCCGTTTCTATGGTTAAGATTGGTTGTATTAATATCCCTCTGTGATAAAAATGGGATGTTTATGAGCACTAGCTAGTATTAAGCACATTCTCTAGCAGCTAAATATCAAATTTGTCATCTAAATCTACTATTGTAACCCCAATGTTCATGTGTTTGACTTTTATTCTATTTCATGATTGTTTCAAAACTGATCTTAAACAAGTGGAAATAATAATAGTGTATGATAAAAATATGAGCTTTGAGGGGCCAGCCCCATGGCTGAGTGATAAAGTTCCATGTGCTCTGCTTCAGCCGCCCAGGGTTCACAGGTTTAGATCCTGGATGTGGACCTACTCCACTTGTCAGCCATGCTGTGGAGGCATCCCATGTACAAAGTAGAGGAAGATTGGCACAGATGTTGTTAGTTCAGGGCCAATCTTCTTCAAGCAAAAAAGGAAAATGAAGAGGATCGGCAAGCAACAGATGTTAGTTCAGGGTGAAACTTTCTCATAACAACAAAAATGTGAGCTTCAAATGTTCATCTGTGAGCTTTTGAAACATTTTTTCATACGTCAATTAAAATTCCTTTAATTACATACATTAAATATGACATCAGCAGATATGTTTTTGTATAGTTGGGCCATAGCAAAAACAAAGGTCCTATTTAATTTCAGTTGAGTCATCTTTGGGAAATGTACTACATTTGATACTGATGTTACAAAATGTCAACCATAATAACCTAAAATCTAGAACCCTGAAAAACTCTCTACATTTAATTGAAAATATTATATTATTTTACAATGAAAAATCTTTTAATACATTCCAGCAATGCTTGAATAACTATTGAACTTATTCGTCTATCAGAACTAAATTTAAAAATGGAAAAAATGGATAATAATTATTTTCAGGAATTAGACAATAGATGGTGTGGGACTGTCACACTCAAGAAGTGAGCAACCCATGGAGGGAGCTCCAAGTCGTGCCTGTCTGCCTAAAGGGCACTTTCCAAACCATGGAACAGGTAAGTGGAGCCAAAACAACTGTCAAGCAACAGTCTTGTTACGATAGGAAACTGAAACAGGAGAGTGGGCTGTTCACAGGACTGTAGTTTGTGGTGCTGGTACCTGTGGAGAGAGCACTGCAAAAAATGGGCCCAAGAATCAGCATCACTCTGCCTGAGAGTTTGACAGATGGTTCAGTCGTAACGCTCAGGGCTCTGTTCTGCCAAGCCTCAAAGAAAAGGGCTATGCAGGCTTCTGAGTTGAGCAGAGATGCAGAAGGCGCGTGGTGCCAGAGAAATTACAGTTCTAATGAGTCAGAGTGGAAAAGCCTAACTGGTCTCCCAGCTGTAACGGAGACTCCAGAAGGCCACCATCTTGTTTTGTGTTACTTGTATATTTTTATTATTTATTTAATAATTTATTTTTATTGAAGTATAGTTGACACACAATATTATATTAGTTTCAGGTATATAGCATAGTAATTTGACACTTATGTACATTATGAAATGATCACCAGGACAAGTCTAGTAGCCATCTACCACCAGACAAAGTTGTTACAATATTATTGGCTATATTCCCAAAGCTG
Source organism: Equus asinus (assembly GCF_041296235.1). NCBI lineage: Eukaryota > Metazoa > Chordata > Mammalia > Perissodactyla > Equidae > Equus > Equus asinus. Next base: position 5,238,417 of record NC_091797.1, on the reverse strand, counting down.
TACATTACATCCCCATGACATTTATTTTATAACTGGAAGTTTGTACCTCTTAGGCCCCTTCACCTGTTTTGCCCATCCCCTCACTCCCTCCCAGCTGGTGACCACCAGTTTGTTCTTTGTATCTATGACTTTGTTTTGTTTGTTCATTTGTCTTTTATTTTAGATCCCACATATAAGTGAAATCATACGATGTTTGTCTTTCTCTCTCTGACTTATTTCACTTGGCATAATTCCTCTAGGTTCATCCATGTCACAAATGGCAACATTTCATTCTTTTCTACGGTTGAGCAATATTCCCCTGTATACATATATCACATCTTCTTTATCCTTTCATCCATCAATGGACAGTAGGTTGTTTCCATATCTTGACTATTGTAAATAATGTTGCAATGAACACGAGATGCATATATCTCTTCGAATTAGTGCTTTCATTTTCTTCGATAAATACCCAGAAGTGGAAATGTTGTCTCACATGGTAGTTTTATATTTTATTTTTTGAGGAACCTCTATACTGTTTTCCATAGTGGCTGTATCAATTTATGTTTCCACCATAATGTACCAGGGGTCCATTTTCTCCACATCGTTCACCAACACTTATTTGTTGACTTTTTGATACTAGCCATCCTAACAGGTGTGAGGTGCTATCTCATGATTTTGATTTGCTTTCCCTGATAATTAGTGATGCTGAGCATCTTTCCATGCGTCTATTGGCCATCTGTATGTCTTGTTTGAAAAAATTTCTATTCAGGTCCTCCACTCATTTTTTAATTGGATTTTTTTTTTTGATACTGAGTTGTATGAGTTCTTTACATATTTGGGATATTAACCCCTTATCAGATATATCATTTGCAAGAATCGTCTCCCATTCAATATGTTGCCTTTTCATTTTCTTGATGTTTATTTTTACTGTGCAAGAAGTTTTTAGTTTGATGTAGTCCCATTTGTTAATTTTTGCTATTGTTGCTTTCGCCTGAGGAGACAGATCAAAAAAAATATTGCTAAGACCGAGGTCAAAGGGCTGACTGCCTATGTCTTCTTTAGGAGGTTTTTGGTTGATGTCTTACATTTAATTCTTTAATCCATTTTGAGTTTTATTTTTGTACATGGTGTAAGAGAGTCACCCAGGTTCATTCTTTTTCATGTAGCTGTCCAGTTTTCTCTACACCATTTATTGAACAGACTGTCTTCCCCAATGTATATTCTTGCCTACTTTGTTGTCGATTAATTGACCATATAGGCATGAGTTTATTTCCGGGCTCTCTATTCTGTTTCTTTATTCATCTATGGGTCTATTTTTGTGCCAGTACCATATTGTTTTGATTACTGTGGCTTTGTAGTGCAGAAATTAGAAATCATGAAATTGAAATCAGAAAGCATGATATATCTTGTTTTGTTCTTTTTCAAGATCACTTTGGTTATTCAGCATCTTTTATGGCTCCATAAATATTTTAGGGTTATTTGTTCTATTTCTGTGAAAAATGCCATTGATATTTTGAAAGGAATTGCATTGAATCTGTAGATTGCTTTGAGAAGTATGCACATTTTAATATATTAATTCTTCCAATCCATGAGCATGGAATATATTTCCATTTTTTTGTGTCATCTATAATTTCTCTCATCAATGTCCTATAGTTTTCAAAGTACAGGTCTTTCACATCCTTGGTTAAATTTATTCCTAGACATTTTATTCCTTTTTTTTTTTTTTGGTGAGGAAGCTTCACTCTAAGCTAGCATCTGTTGCCAATATTCCTTTTTTGCTTTTTTTTTTTTTGCTTTTGGAATATTGTATTTCTATTTTCTTTTGTCTCAAAGTATTTTTTGATTTCTTCTTTGACTTCTTTGTTGATCCATTGGTTTTTTAGTTGCATGTTGTTTAGCCTCCAAATATTTGTGTTCTTTCCAGTTTTCTTCTTGTAAAAATTGATTTCTGGCTTCACATTGTTGTGTTTAGAAAAGATATTTGATATGATTCCAATCTTCTTAAATTTATTGAGACTAGTTTTGTGGCCTAACATGTAATCTATCCTGGAGAATTTTCCATGTGTACTTGAAAAAGAATGTGTCTTCCATTGTTTTTGGATATATGTTCTGTATATATCTATTAAGTCCGTCTGATCTGAGGTATTACTTAAGACCAATGTTTCCTTGTTGATTTTCTGTCTCAATGATCTATCCATTAATGTAAATAGGGTGTTAAAATCCCCTACTATTATATATTACTGTTGATTTCTCGCTCAATGTCTGTTAGTATTTGCTTTATGTATTTAGGTTTTCCTATGCTGGGTGCATAGATATTTACAAGAGTTACATTCTTTTGTTGGATAGATCCTTTTATTGTTATGTAGTGACCTTCTTTGTCTTTTGTTACAATCTTTGTTTTAGAGTCCATTTTGTCTGATATGAGTATTGCTTCTCCAGCTTTCTTTTTATTTTTATTTGCATGGAATGTCTTTTTCCATCCTTTCACTTTCAGTCTGTGTGTGTCTTTAGATCTGAAGTGAATCTCTTGTGGGCATCATAGATGGGTCTTTTTTTAAATTTTTTTTCTGAGAAAGAGTCACCCCAAGCTAACATCTATTGCCAATCCTCCTTTATTTTGTATGTGAGTTGCCACCACAGTATGGCTACTGATAGGTAAGTGGTGTAGATCTGTGCCCAGAGCTGAACCCAGGCCACTGAAGCAGAGCATGCTGAACTGAACCACTAGGCTACTGGGGCTGGCTTATACAGATGGGATTTTTTTTTTAATCCATTCAGCCACTCAGTGTCTTTTGATAGGAGAATTTAGTCCATCTACGTTTAAAGTAACTATTAATAGATATGTAGTTATTACCATTTTGTTAATTGTTTTCTGGTTGTTTTTGTAGTTTTTCTCTGTTTTTCTTTTTCTCTTGCTCTCTTCTCATGTGGTTTCATGACTTTCTTTAGTGTTATGTTTGTATTCCTTTTTTAAAATTTTTTACGCATCAATTATAGGTTTTCAGTTTGTGGTTACCATGAGGTTCATATATTACAACCTATGTATGTAGCAGCCTGTTTTAAGTTGGTGGTCACTTAAGTCTGAGTGCATTCTAAAAGCACTACATTTTTACTCTCCCACCACATTTTATGTTTTCGACATCATATTTTACATATTTTTATTTTATGTATCCCTTAACTCATTATTGGATTATAGATGATTTTACCGCTTTTGTCTTTTAATCTTCAAACTAGCTATATAGATGTCAGCCCACTATTTTTACTACGTGTTTGCCATTACCAGTAAGACTTTCTTCTTTAATAATTTTTCTTGTTTCTAGTTAGGATCTTTTCTTTTCCATTTAAAGAACTCCCTTTAACATTTCTTTTAAGGACTAGTTTAGCAGTGATGAACTCCTTTAGCTTTTGCTAGCCTGGGAAAATCTTTATCTGTCCTTCGATTATGATTGATAACATTGCCGAGTAGAGTGTCCTTGGTTGTAGTTTTATTCCTTTCAGCACTTTGAATATATCATACCACTCCCTTCTGGCCTGCAAAGCATCTGCTGAGAAATCAGCAGATAGTGTTATGGGGGTTCCCTTGTATGTAACTAGTTGTTTTTCTCTTGCTGCTTTTAAGATTCTGTCTTTATCTTTAACTTTTAATATTTTAATTAAATGTGTCTTGGTGTCAGTCTCTTTGGGTTCATCTTATTTAGTATTCTCAGTGCTTTCTAGACCAGGATGTCTGTTTCCTTTGCCAGGTTGGGGAATTTTTCAATCCTTGTTTCTTTAAATAAGTTTTCTTCCCCCCTCTCTCTCTCTTCTCCTTCTGGGACCCCTATAACGCAAATGTTAGTACTCTTGATGTTTTCCCAGAGGTCCCTTAAACTATCTTCCCTTTTTTGTGTGTGATTGTTTTTATTCTTTTTGCTGTTCTGATTAGGTAATTTCCACTGCCTTGTCTTCCAGATTGCTGATCTATTCTTCTACTTAATGTAATCTGCTGTTGATGACCCCTAATGTATATTTCATTTCAGTTATTATATTCTTCAGCTCTGATTTATTCTTTATAAAACATTTTATGTCTCTTTGTAGAAGTTCTCACTGTGTTTATCCATTCTTGTCCCTTGTTCGGCAAGCATCTTTATGACCATTACTTTGAACTAGTAGATTGCTTATTTCCATTTTGTTTAATTCTTTTTCTGAAGTTTTGTTTTCCTCTTTTGTTTAGAATATAGTCCTCTGTCCCCTCATTTTGCTTAACTCTCTGTGTTTGTTTCTGTGCATTAGTTAGATCATCTGCATGTCTCAGTCTTGAAGGGGTGGCCTTATGTAGAAGGTGTCCTGTGGGGCCCAGTAGCACAATCCCCCCAGTCACCAGAGCTAGGTGCTCCAGGTATGTCCCCAGTATAGGCTGTATGTGCTTTTCTGTTGTTTATGGGCCATAATTGCTTATGGTGTGCTGGTGTGCGGGTTGGCCCCCCAGGGCTGGAGACACTTTGGAGAGGTGTCTGACTAGAGTGGATTCTGCACAGGAGCATGGGGGTGGGCAAGCAGTGGTAGCAAGGTACATGGAGAGTGTTAGAAATTGTGCCCACCATTAAGAGCAGAGTCTTGATTTCCATAGCCCTCCAGCTCTCCCAGATGTGAGCCCCACTGATTTTTAAAGTCAAGTGTTATTAGGGCTCATCTTCCTGGTGTAGGTCTCCCAGGCTGGGGAGCCCTCTATGGGTCTCAGGCCCCTCATTCATCCAGAAGGACTTCGGTGGTTGTGATACCCCTCTTGCTTGTGCGTTGCCATGCCAGAGGTGTGGGTTCTGACCAGATCATGTCTGTTCTTCCTACTCATCTCAATGTGGCTTTTTCTTTACCTTCTTAGTTATGGAAAATCTGCCCTGCTAGTCTTCAGATCGTTCTCAGCAATAGTTGTTCTATCCAGAGTTATAGTTTTGGTGTGTCTGTGGGAGGAGGTGAACTAAAGCTCTTCCTACTCCACCATCCTGATCCAACTTAGAAGGCCACTGTTTTAAGAATATGAGCTTAAACAAAATGTGACAGGATTAAGGTGACCCATAGTAAATTAGCTTTTCACTAGACAAAAAAAGAACTCAATATACCTTTAAGGAATACAAAATAAGACTCTCAACATAGCATCTACATTTACCAGACCAAAACAAACAAATAAACTACTAGATAGGAGAAGTCAGATCTTGTAACCCATAACCAGGGGAGGGAAGTCAGTCAAAACAGACTCAGCATCTGACAGAGATGTTGGAAATAGCAGATAAAGATTTCAAAGCGGCTATTCTAAATATATCTAAGTATTTAAATAAAAAGATGGAAAATACTGTTGAGAGCTATGAAAAGTATGAGAATTTATCCTACTTGCAAGGTAAAACTTAGCCTGCCAGTTACAGGGCTTCTGACAAAAGCATGGACTTCCTGAGTTAGAGATGACTTCATCGCCTGTGACATAGCAAGTAGCATGAGCTTCATGTCTGTGTTAGTTCTTCTTCTAACTATTAATGTTTCAGGGCATTTCTATTCACACCTTTTATATACGGTGCAGAATTATAGCTAATATGCATGGTACCCTTATGTACCTGTCAAGCTCTTTGTTTTATACTCTGCATATTAAATACTTTATCACTTTACTTAAAATATTCTTTTATACTAAAAGTTAGCACTTCTGAAATTCTTTGGTTTCAAGATTTCTTTATATTCCTAAAAAAATTTGCAATGTCAAAGAGCTTCTGTATCATATATGTTGATATTTACTGTATTAGAAAATAAAACTGAGAAAACTGTAAATGTCAATGAACGTAATTGAACAATAATAACCCCATTTCAAGTTAATATAAATATGTTTTATATTTTATTTTTCATAACGTTATTTTAAGTTTTTATAAATCTCTTTAAAGTGTGGCTAAACAAAAACAGCTGGATTCACATATCTGTTTCTGTGTTCAATATGATATTTGGCTGAATAATATGAAGAAAATTCAATCTCATCCAGATAAGAAGGAAAACAGAGGTGAATTTAAACATTTTGACGTAGTTGTGAATATCCTTCCATGGTCCTCTACCCACATGGATAAGTGGTAGTTGGCTGCAGATTGGATCTGGAGCCACACCCATCGTCTTCTCATCTTCTGATATGTTAAAATGCATCTATCTCTCCTGCAGTTTGAATGTACCTTTTGCCCAAGCACATTATAACGTCACGACATTGTCGTTTGGAAATTACGTGTTCACTAAGTTATAAAAATATTCTAATATTGCATTTTGTTAGGAAAATTAAGGGTATTGATTATTAATTGAATATTGGGAAATTATTAATATGTTGAGGAATTAGATCGTAGTTTTATATTAGGTTTATTTTAATGGAAATATTGTTATAGTGTCAGTGGCTTGACTTTAGGTATTTCCTACCAGTGCTTACATATCATGGGTGGTAGTTTTCATCCTTTATGTTCTTAAGTAAGAAAAAAAGAAAACTGCTCCTTTAAATAATGCAGAGCATAATAAATTATTTAAGTGAGTTTATGTCACTATAGCAGCATCAACAATCAAAGAAGATGGGAATCGTTAAGATTGAAACAGAAAAGAAATGTTTATGTGTAGTTGAAACTTCTGCAGTGTACCTGGTTACACCGTGGATTTGGTTAGAGTCCAAGTAAAAATATGCTTACTGAATTCATAGCAGTGTCCTTTGTGCATGGATGGTACCATTACACAGAGGACATTTAAATAAATATAGTCATAGAATGTTAGATCGAAACAGGACCTCAAACATTATCCAGGCCACTTTCTCATTTTGTTTATTAAAAACTAGAGTATGTTAGAGATCATTTGACTTGTGCAAGGTAATGGCTGGTTAGTGATACAGCTGAGACCAGAATACAAGACCCAAGACTTCTGTAAAAGGTACAGATACCCTATGTGCCCCTCAAATAAGAGTTATTGATGGTTTCAGTGTACTTTGAAAATAGGATAAGAAATTTGTGGCTACATATTTTATAAATAAATCGGGTTAAAAATAATGCCACACAAAAAATTAGGTAAGTATCTATTCATATTTATTGTAGTTAAGGTAATGCTAGTGCATGAGACTGTCATTTACTTTATTTATAAATAATGTGTGACTGTATAAAATACGTGATGAATCAGTGGAGGTATCCAAATACCTTCATGAAAAAATTAATATAAACCTGAAATTACATTTTTCTTTCAGAATCTAGTTTTATTTATTCTAACTTAAAATAAAAGACAAATTGCTGACTTCTGTGTGTGGATTTTGGTTAGTTGGATGTGTCTTTTGCTTTCATTCACCATTACATAGGAATATGCAAAAAAATAAAGGAAAAAACAATATAAATTTGGAACAATAATTAAATGTTCATTATTTCTGTGCAGAAACTAATTCTCAATATAATTAATGAAAACTGGATTTGAGAGAGAGGTTGTGGCGAAAGAGGAACCCTCATACACTGTTGGTGGGAATGCAAACTGGAACAGCCACTATGGAAAACAGTATGGAGATTTCTCAAAAAGTTAAAAATAGAAATACCCTATGACCCAGCCATCCCATTACTGGGTATCTATCCTAAGAACCTGAAATCAGAAATCCCAAGAGTCCCTTGCACCCCTATGTTCATTGCAGCATTATTTACAATAGCCAAGACGTGGAACCAACCTACATGCCCAGAAACTGATGATTGGATAAAGAAGATGTAGTATATATACACAATGGAATACTACTCAGCCATAAAAAAGACAAAATTGGCCCATTCACAGCAACGTGGATGGACCTCAAGGGTATTATGTTAAGTGAAATAAGCCAGTCAGAGAAAGACAAACTCTATATGACTCCACTCATAGGTGGAAGTTAGTATATTGATAAGGAGATCTGATTGGTGGTTACCAGGGAAAAGGGGGGGTGGGGGGTGGGCACAAAGGGGGAAGTGGTGTACCCACAACATGACTAACAAAAATGTACAACTGAAATCTCACAAGGTTGTAATCTATCATAACATTAATTAAAAAAAAAAAAAAACCGGATTTGAGAAAAAAATTTTAAAGCACCTAACAAGACATGTGAACGAGAATAGTTCAGGGCTGGCCTGGTGGTGCAGTGGTTAAGTTCGCAGTTCTGGTTCTTGGAGGCCCCAGGTTCGTCAGTTAGGATCCCCCATGCAGATATGGCACTGTTTGTCAAAAGCCATGCTGTGGTAGGCGTCCCACGTATAAAGTAGAGAAAGTTGGGCATGGATGTTAGCTCAGGGCCAGCCTTCCTCAGGAAAAAGAGGAGGATTGGCAGTAGTTAGCTCAGGGCTAATCCTCAAAAAAAAAAAAAAATAAGGAAAAGATAATAGTTCATTGTTCCCACTGTATGTTACCCCATAAGAGGATGGGGGCCTAAGCTGTGGACTGCCATCTGGAGCGCCTCTACAGGGTGGTCGAGCTAAATCTATTGCTCCTCTTTGCTGCATCTCCCAAATTACATCTCTTTTGCAATCATTTAGAAGAAATGAGATGGGCGATGCATATGGAATCCTAAAATGCATATCCAACTGTAGGTGAGGGCAGAGCGAGTAAGATAACTGTTAGCAGTATATTCTTATACTTTATTTTCCACATTTCAATTCTAACACGTGAACTAAAGGCTATTTCGCCTCACCCACAGAAGTATGATTTCCATTTCCTCATAGATTACCAATAAAGCAGAGGAGAAAAGGCCTACTGAGCAGGAGAGGGTTAGCAGCAGGCCTGTAGAGCTGATATTTTTCTGGCAGGAGGAGAGACATTAAAGGATAACACATCAATATTTCTAATTTTTTCCATATAATAAGAAGCATAATCGTGTGCTGTGAATGATAGAGTGGACACTGGGTATGACACTTGGGAAGATTTATTCAGGTTTAGCATAATCAACGCAGGGAAAGCACATTCCAGCTGACCAAGGACAAGTAAATGGGTTAACGATTGGTATTGAAGGTTCTGCTGATGTTAAAGACTGTGCCTTCTGGGAAGAATCAATCTGTCCATTTGGCTGCTTTTCTACATCAGCTAGGAAAAGAGGAGACAAATGGCAAGTTTTAGCATGGTTCGGGGCAGGAATTTTGCTGTGCTTCTAAACTGGAAAGTGCAAGAGAAAGTAACTCCAGGATGCTGATGTAGCTCAGAATCATGTCAGAAGATGGAGCAGAATGTAAGCTGAATTGAAAGGGAAGAAAATGTAACGCAAGCAGACAACAGTAAAAAACACTAAAGGAGATTTCAGTGACTTTGAAAAATAATTCTAGAGGGAAGACTATCAAGAAAGAATTGTTTGGAGAGGAAGGTATGGAAATAATTTTACAGCTCTAGACTTGTGCTGCATCTAGACTTTTTTAAATGGTCAAAATGTGGCCATAGAGAGTTGGTCACTGGAGTTGAAGACATAAAGTGACTATTAGGAAAGGCTTTTACGTAGGTCATCTACATAAACAATGAAATGACTCAGGCTCTAGAAGGTGAGCTAAATAGTTATGAAGGATAAGAGCATCCACGGGGCTGTGGTGGTGTAGGTAGGCTACTATTAAATTACTGATTCAACAAACATTTCAGGAGAAGAAAATTGAAAATTAGTAGGAGATCAATGTTTAGAAAGTGACCATGAAGTATAACAATAATGCTGATCCCAACTCTTGACTCTGACGTAGAGCAGGGGTAGGGTAGTCATTAGTCTCCATGGCAGAGAGCCTAAGGAAGTGAGAGTTCAAAGACCTTTTTTTTTCTGTTTTATATTTAAAGCAATGGCCTCCTCTCCACATTTCTTTCTCTAACCGTTATAGTAAAATTCAACATTTTTATCTTTCAAAACGCCAAAGGTTTTTGATTTTTTTCATGTTTTAGCAAATAAAAACCATATGCTGTTTAGAAAGTTCAAAACTTTGACAAATAACTTAGCATTTAAAGATTTATCCTACAGAAAGAAGATAAAGGTATGAATTATATGGAAGGTAGTTGGTTTGTAATATTATTAATCCTAATGAAAATGTGGGCATAATTTAAATAATTAAGTAGTAATACAAGAATATAAATTGTTCTATGCCTATTTTTCATCAGATATAATATAAAATGTGACTTTATGATTTCATATAATATGATATTTTCAAAGTATTTTAGTATAATGTAAAGTACTTAAAATATTATGTGAAAAAAATAGAATGCTGGTAAAAATAAAGTAAATTTTTCCTGTATGTGCTTGTACTCAAGAAATGAAATGATTACACCAAATCTATAAAAGTAGTTTTCACTGGATGGTGGGATTATGGAAGATGGTTTCTACATGGTTTCTCATTTTTCAAAACACAGATGGGTCAAACTGAAAACAGTAAGATGATAAAATTAACCTATCTTTATCAATAATCACATTAAATGCAAATGGTGTAAACATTCCAATTAAAGAAAGATATTGTCAAATTGGTTAAGAAAGCAAAAATCAACTATATATTGCCTATGTATGGTTTAAATATAAAGACACAAGTAGGTTATAAGGGTGGAAAAAGATATACCATTTTAACACTAAATTAAGGAAGGCTAGAATGCTTGTATTAATATTAACCAAAGTAGACCTCAGATAGACCTTAGTAGACCTTTTGTAAGTAGAGGTAAGAATATTACCTGTAATAAAGAAATTATTTCATGAAGATATAGGAGCAATTCATCAAGAGGATACAATAATCCTAAGTGTTTATGGATCTATTAGATAACAGAGCTTCAAGACATTAAAGAAACAATTGAGAGAAATGTAAGGAGCAATGGACACATCCAAAAAATTTTATGAGATTATAATTAATACCTTTCCCTCAATAATCAATAGAACAAATATGTATAAAATCAATAAATATGATATAGATGACTTTGAAAATACTATCCACCACTTTGACTTAATTGTTGTATATAGAACATGCCACTCAAATGCAGCATAATACATATTCCTTTCAAGTGCCTATGGAACAATTTCCATGATAGGATATATTTTGGGCCATAAAATGTCTCAATAAATATAAAAGGTGACAAATTGTATAAATCCTCTTCTCTGATCAAAATGAAATCAAGTTAAATCAATTTAAGCTCTCTAAAAAATTACAAATGTTTTGAAACAAAATAACACTTTTCTATATAGTCTATGAAAAAAACCCCACAGAAATCCAAAAGAGTATTAGAAAATAAACTGAACTGAATGAAAACGAAAGTACAATATAACAAAATTTGTGGGATACTGCTAAAGCAGTACTTATGGGAAAGTTTATAGAATTTGGTACCTCTATTAGAAAACAAGAAAAGCACCAAATCAATGACCTAAGCTTCAACCTAAAGAAACTAGAAATATTAGAGCAAATAAAATCAAAATAAGCAGAAGAACAGGAATAACAAAGATCAGAACAGAAATCTTTGAAATGGAAACCAAAAATAATTGAGAAAATTCAATGGAAGCCAAAAGTGATTCTTTGAGAATAACATTGATGCCCATCTAGGGAGACTGATTGAGGGAGAAGGGGATAGAGCATATCTTCCTGATTTAAAGAAATAGAGAGGTAAAATCTCTATAGATTCTTCAGGTATTAAGAGAAAAATAAAGGGATATATTGAACAATTTTATAACAAGACACTTGACATCTTAGAATAAATGGAAAAATATCTTGGAAAACACAAAGACAACCAAAGCTCACTCATAAAGGGAGGGAAAATTCCATGCCCAGATGACATCATTGATAAATACTACCAATTATTTACAGAAGAAATATTACAAATTATATGGAAACTTTTCCTTTAATGTAAAGATGATGGCATACTTCCTAATTCATTTTAACAGCTTAGCTTTATCGTGATACCAAAAACAGACAAAAACTTACAAGAGAATTAGACTACAGATCATCATCCCTCCTAAACATAGATGCAAAAATTTTAAGCATATGTTAGGTAAATGAACCCACAATAAATAAAAAGATAATACATCATGACCAAGAAGACTTCATTCCAAGAATGCAAGGTTGGTATAACATTTAAAAATCAATGCAATTGGCCCTATTACAAAACAAAAAATTAGAACCTTATGATCATCTCTATAAAGACAAAACATTTTAGAAAAGCCAACATCTATCTCTGATAAGAATTTTCAGTTAATTAGGAACAGAAGGGAATTTCCTTGACCTGATAGAAATCCTACAATTAACATTGCTCTTACTTGAAATGGGCTGAATATATATACTCCCTAATCTTTGAAAAATAGAAAAAATGCCCACTCTTGCCACTTATATTCAACATTTTGTTACAGAAACTATATAGTACAATAAGGCATACAATAAGTGCAATAATGCAAAAAGATGAAATTAAAGTCATGCAGATTCCAAAAGAAGATCAGGAAGATCAGTATTTGCAGACAACATGAACTTCTATGGAGAAAATCTATAGATAACTACAAAACAGCTACTAGAACTAAATGATTTTAACAAGATTGGAGGGTAGAAGATAAATAGAAATAAATAATCTGAAAATGAAATTATAAAACAGTGGCACTTACAGTAGCAGGAAACAATATGACACATTAGGCAAAAATCTGACCAGATCCAAAAGATCTGTACAGTGCAAACTAAAAAATAGTGCTGAGAAAAATGAAAGCGGTCTAAATAAACATAGTGATATACCATGCTCATAAGTCAGAAGATGGAATATTACTATATGTCTATTCTCCTAAAATAGATCTATACATTTAATGCTCTTAACTAATATTCAAACAGATCATTTATAGACATTGACATGCTGATTCTAAAGAACATATGGAAATGCAAAGGACCTGTTTGGCCAGAGCAATCCTGAAAAAGAGGTACAAAGTTGGAGGGCTAACAGCACCTTATTGGAGACAAATAAAAAATATACAGTAATCAAGACTGTGGGATATCAGCACAAACATAGATAAAGTGCATTAATGGATTTGAATATAAGGTCTAGAAAAAGCTAAATACATATTTGGACAACAGGTTTTGACAAAACTGCAAAAGAAATTCAATGAAGAAAGAATAGTCTTTTCAAGAAATTGTGCTGCAGCAATTAGATATCCAGACACAAAACAACAATATATTACATCGCAATATATACAAAAATTAACCTGAAATGGATCATAGAAATAAATGGAAATCTTAAATCTATAAATCTTTTAAAATAAAATGTAGGAGAAAGTTACTTATTTATTAACTTTTATTGAGATATAATCAACAGATACCATTATATTAGTTTCAGGTGTACAACATAATGATTCAATGTTTGTATGCATCAAGAAATGATCATCACATTGTCTAATTGACATTAGCACAATTCCCTCAAGGTCCATCCATATAGTTGCAAATGACAAGATTTCCTTGTTTTCTGTGGCTAATATTCATAGGAGAAAGTTTTGTAATCTTAGATCAGGTAAAGACTTTTTAGACACAATTCCAAAAGCACCATCCATTAAAAAACACATTGACAAAAAACTTAATCAAAACAGAACTTTTGCTCTTCAAAAGACACTGTTAAGAAAATGATAATATGATCGACACACTGCAAATCACATATCTAATAAAGGACTTCTGTCTATAATATATAAAACAATTCTCAAAATTCAATAACTGAACAAGCCAATTCTAAAAATGGGCAAACTATTTAAGAGAAAATTCACCAAAAAGAATATACAGACGACAAATAGAACACGAAAAGATGCTCTAGATCATTAGTAGTCAGGGGATGTAACTTAAGATCACACTGAGGTAATCGTCCACACCTACTAGAATGTCTATTATAAGATAATTGGCCTCGTCAAGTGGTGGGAGGATGTGGAGCATCTGGCACTCTCATGCACTCTCATAGGAATGGAAAGTGCTATAAACACAAATCTTCATGTCACTTTGTTTTTGATAGCCCAAACTGGAAATGGCAAAATCGTCCACCATGAGGTGAATAGATAAACTAATTGTGCTATATCCATACAACGGAATACTACTCAGTTACAAAACAAATTGAAACAGTGATATACACAACAATATGGGTAAACCTCAAAATAATTTTACTGAAAAAAGAAGGCAAACAACAGAGAGTACATACTTATGATTTTCATTTACACAAAATTCTATAAACTGTAAACTAATTCATAATGACAGAAAACATATCTCTGTTGATCTGGGAATAGTTTGGAGTAGAATGGGGTAGGAGGGAAAGATTACTAAGGGGCTTAATGAAACTTTTGGGGTAACAGATATGTTCATTATCCTCATTTTGGTGGTTTCATGGGTCTATGCATGTGTCAAAGCTCATCAAATTGTATATTTTACATAAGTGCAATTAATGTCCATTATACCTCACTAAAATTAAAATAATTAAAATACCAGTATCACTGAAGCAATATGCTTCCCACAAAAAAAATGAATTTTTTCTGATGTACATTAAAATAAATATGACATATCAGATATTTGGTTATTATGTCAAAAGCAAAAAATAAATTCAATGCTAGCATTTATATTTTATTTGTTTTGTTTTTGTTTTTTTTGAGGAAGATTAGCCCTGAGTTAACTACTGCCAATCCTCCTCTTTTTGCTGAGGAAGACTGGCCCTGAGCTAACATTGGTGCCCATCTTCCTCTACTTTATATGTGGGATGCCTACCACAGCATGGCTTGCCAAACGGCACCATGTCCGCACCCAGGATCCAAAATGGTGAACCACTGGCCGCCGAAGCAGAATGTGTGAACTTAACCACTGCACCACTGGGCTGGCCCCTATATTTTATTTTTTTTAAACTTATTGAATTTTTAAGCATCAGCATTTAGGAAATTAAATGTTTAATTAATTGATTTTTATACAAATCCAAAATGTTTCATTTGAGTAAATTAAATTGATTAACTTATGTCATTAATTTGGCACCACATAGCCACATCCAAAACTCAAAATCAAAAGACATTTTTGCAAAAATATTCATAATGGTAACCACATAAATTTAATATTTTTCACAGTTAAAATACCTGCTTTTATGTATATGTTGTGCAATCAGTATACATGGAAAAGTTTACAAAATATATAAAGAAATTAACACTTGCTGAATATTATTCCCAATAAGCCTATAATCTTTATGAAGTCATGCACACATGTATTTCAACTGAATAAAACAAAATTATTCACAATAATATACTTCAAAGGAAAGAAAAATATGTTTTTGTTTGAAATAATCAGACATGGATTTATAGACAAGAAGAGGTATGAACTCAGTTTAGATCATTTGTGGAGTTTGAATAAGCTAATAGGGACAGTGGGAATGAAGCACCATTGCTCTAGTTGGGAACTAACTGTAATTCATAGCTATGAGTTAAGTCATAACTCACACAGCTTCTTTTTTATTACTCAATAAAATATAAATATCATTGAAATATAATAGGATATAAAAGGAGTCCTCATAAATCATATAAACACTAAATCTAGTAAAAATAGTTGAAATAAAGACAAATATTCAAACAGATAATTAAATTCACCAGGATCTTTTTATATTAAATGCTTTCATCCAACAAACATTTCTGGAACATAGTCTATGAGCTGAGCACTTTAGAGGTACCAGAATGTTTTCAGGGATATAAGAATATAAACAAATAAAAGTCGATTATGAGATAATATGTTGAGGTTTGAAGTACGCCAGGGTTTATGCAAGGTACTAGAGGATCACATTAATTTTTTTTCTAGAAATGTTTTCCTTTAAGTTCCAATGATTGAATATGTACCCAGAAATAAGAGCACCCAGGAGGATGGCTTGAGGGCTAGAATACAGGATTTTGGCTTTCACTGAGACTAGGAAAAAAAAAAAAGAAACAGGAAGAGGAGACTGGAGAGTCAGCTCTAGTCAGGTTGACTTTCAGTTGCTAGAGAACCAAGCAAATACGCATATTAGGCCATGTGGTACAAGAGAATGGAATGAAAGGGAGTCATAAAGTCAAGAGTCATCAACACAGATGCTAAGTGAAATCAGGAAACAGTATGAGTTGACTCAACAAGATCCGTTAGATTAAGAATGGAAGAACGTATTGGACAGCCTTGAGAAGAGAAATATACGGATGGAACATAGGTGGAGACGGCAACACAGGCTGCTCGGGTGATTAGAGAGAGAAGAAGGTACGTGTGTCTCCCTCTACAAAAGCCAACTGCAAGCTATTTATACATAAAGGTATGCTACATACACTTTTCAGAGTTAAAAAAATACCTGGTTAAACATTTAAACTAATGTATGTTTAGTTATATAAAAACTGACTTCCACGGCCGTATCACACTTGATGAGTATGCGCGGAACTATGGAGCTTTAGTAGAAAGTAAAACATTATTACTTAAAGATTTGTGATCATATTTGTTTTCTGCAGTATCCTACATATAATATATATTATTCCAGATGGAAAAACTCAGAAAGATTTTCCAAATAAAATAAACAATATTAGATTCACAGTTTTTTGAGAGAATTGCAACCTTTGGGGTCTTTGAGCAAGTCACAATTCACTCAGGTTTTTGAGAGACATAATTAACATCACATTTGGTTTCTATAGTTCTGGATGTCTTAAATTATGATCATGGTTGCAGGGCCACAGACTTTATTCAGTAATATGCTCTATTGATGTAAACAAGAAACTGGTTTTTGAAAGAGTACTGAATTACCCCGAACAAGCCACATACTCCTTTCGTATGACAGGGATTTTAAAAGGATGCTCACATGATAATTATTATCTGCTTCCTGTTGGCAGCTGCCCTATTTCAGAAACATAGAATTTGTGATGTTCCAAGTGACATATTTTGCACTTCTCTGTGGATAAAAAATAAAGAAAGATTAAACAGATTTAAATTAGATTTAGGGAAATAATGATTCAAAGTTTAAGTACCTATATGCCAAGTTTCAGGGAAAAGCAAATAAAAACAGCCAAGGTATAAATCACTCAAGAAGGGGGATTTATGTTGGAAACAACAAGCCAACTTCAACTATAGTTTCCTGCTGGGTGACGCTCTATAGAACGGTTATAATAAATTGTGCAACGAATGAATAGAAAATAGAATTGTTTTAACTTCCTAAGGATAAACTCCGGAGACTTACTTCTCTCTGACTTTGTGTGCTAATGCATGCACATCTCTTTGTTTATTACAGATATTTTACACTGTATTGACTGCGCCATGCTCACTATATTTCAGCAAACAAATTAGACATCTCTGTATGCTCAGATGGATATGCTTTCTCTATTTTTCATTCTAATTTGCTATATTGTGTATTTGCATATGCAGTGTCAGGGTTTCAGTACACTTTGCTGTAAGAAGACTTGCTATTCTCAAGCCGTCTTTGAAGAGGCTATGGAGAGCATGTTTCAAATATAGCTAGAAATGCCATTTGCAATTTTATAAACAACTAGAACAGTATTTAAAATCTTTTTTTTTCAAAATTTTAGAGTTCCTTTTTAGACTTGTTAGAAATATTCCTCCTCTCTAATCATTGTCCTAAATCCATCTTATGAAATAAGTTTACTTAAGAGACGAACTAGGCTGGGCCTGTACATTATTTTCAGAACTGGTGTAGTTTTTTTCTACTTCCATTTAACTTAGTCAAAAGCTTGTAAGGTTTTGGGAAAGGAACTGTTAGAATTAAGCAAATAAAGAAAATAGTAAAAGATAGAGCAGATTTGGGGAATAAGAAGAAAGAAGAAAGAGGAGACAAGGAGAATGGCAAGAAGTAGCAGAGAGATGAAGACGATAAATTGAAAGAAATATAAGGAAAAAACATCACAATCATTTGTCTTTCAAACACAGGACTCTCGGTATTTAATCTTCTGGATACTTTGTGTGCATTCACCACCTAAGAAACTGGAACAAATATAGAGAGGTTTAGGGAAGGAATATAAGAGAATAACTAAAAAGATACAAAATTTTAAATGTTCACATCTCTAGAATTTTCCTGCAGACTAAACAACTACTCAATGGTTTGATGCAGCTTACTAAGATGAGAAAATGCCTCGGGTGACTTGGAATCAGAAAGTTATAAGAACCTTGCCAGTTACTTTTCACACTATAGACTTGTTTCGCAGGTAACCAGTAATAATTATTTTCTGGGGAAAAGCATTGTCAAATTAATTTGTTTCAAATTTTCAGTCAAAACATGATTTTGTGCTAACTAAAGTAGAAAGTAAATGAGATTTAGGGCAAGAGGTCTTTCTGGTCATCCTTAGAATGGTGTGCAAAGCGCTCAGCATGTCCAAGAGCCATTAGGTATTTTCTGAGAAACTGCGGCCTCCGAGTTCAGAGACCAGGAAAGGACATCTACTCTACAGCATGCATTTCAAAAGTTAGCAGGAAAGTCGATGGGAAGAGCTTTGAGAAGTTCACCAGCCTGGGTTCTCTTCCAGAGCTTGCTCATGAAGATGAGGCCGGGAAGTGAGGAGAAAGCTTAAGGCTAGGGAGGCAGCAAAAACAGAGAGAAGACAGTGTGACAAAAGGGAGAGCGCCACATTATTCTTGATTGCAACATGTCTGTGAGATTTAGCAAAGAGCAGAAAGCGGCAGGTGGGAGAAAGAGGTGCACCCTGCACTAGGCTGTGGTATTGGGTTCACGGCAAGACTTTTGAGTAGATTTATAGGCATTTATGTACTCTGGAATGGACAACTGGATTTTACTTACAACTGACAGCCCACATAATTAGAAAAGACTGTCCCCAATCTTTCTATGTGATTTAGTTTGTAAACAACATCCCAAACTTTGTTTTCTTTAATGATGTTTGTAAGAAATAAAAGAAAATGAAAAGAAATGCTCATGGTTAATTGTAAGGTGCCACTTCACACAGCAAGGCTTAACTTTGACCCACAGTCAGCAGAAGGACAGCAGGTGAAGTGGAAAAAGCAATGGACCAAGAATCAGGAGACGAGAGTTTCCTCTTGGTGTTTCCGTCAATTAGCTGTTTGACTAAGAGCATCTCAGTGTCTCTGAATTAGAATTTTCTCATCTGCAAAATGAGGCAGTTGTGGAGCTCTAAAGCCCTTCCCAGGGCTAAAAATCTGTATACATTGCGTTCTTTTTTCTAGCAGCATAGAGAGATTTATGCTGACCTAACCATGCGCACTTTTCTGTCCTTTTGTGAGTAATGCTCCAGCAGCCTTGACTGGTGATGTTTATGGGTATAGTCTGTGTGACAGACTATAAGAGACTCAAAGTGATTCGTTCAAGAATCAAAATTCCCATTACCGCCAATTAGCAAAGGTCCCCATAAATGAAGTAGCCCAGTGATACTGTGATGCCAATGATTCCTTGGGGCTCTGCTTCCACGGATGCGTATTTGACTAAGAACGAACTGCATACACAGTGAAATAATCTATTAAAATTTCAATAACAACTTGATAAGACATATTCTCTTGAGAGCAAAATTACAGCTTATATTACTTCTGTAACTGTACCTATACGAGACAGATGGAAAAGATGGAAAAAGATAAGTGAATTAAGGAGATTATAAATCAGCACCTATGATGTTGAGAGCATTTCTGTGAGCTAAAGTAGTGCGTGTAAGTATACTTAGATTTTAATAGTCCAACCTAATAAACATCAGCTGAGAAACAGTGATGTTTAAATATATAAAATATTATATAATTATATATAATATCATATATAATGTGTATATATATGTATACATTATGGAGGACTGGGGACATTCTAACTGTCATAGATATTGTATTGACTGCATGATTCCAAGTCTTTCAATCTCATCTCAAAATCACTGGTATGTGCCATGATATCTTGTGGAAATGTTGATACATTATAGTTAAATTTTAATAAGTGTGTTCAATTTGTGTTGCATTTAACAATCTGAAAACAAAATGATAAGTGACAAATACACTTTTCAATATCTCTTAAACATGATATAAATAATGGAGTTTTGCCCTCTTTTTATTAACCTATTTATCTAAGGCACATTGTTTAGGAGAACAAGGTCATGAATTTGAAACTAATATGAACTTTATTCTGTTATGTAGGTACAAACTTTATTACTAGTGCTTTCAAAGCTCTTTTTCAAAAGGCTTTCTTTTGTCTAAAAAAAGATGTTATGAGATAATATAGATAAATGAATGATAACCCTTCACGTCACTTATCAGGAGTCATAAGCTAATAATGGGTCAGTACTGACATAAAATTCAAATTTTACTTGTATACAAGACTGAACAGACCATACGGTCCAACCCATTGTCTGTGGACCAACCAAAGCAGATTGCTCTTCCCTTTCTCTCTCTTTCTTTTCTACTTCTCTCCTAGGGTCTCTGTTACATAATGTAAAACTCTTAATGCTTTGAAATATAATTTAACTTGAAAAATACTCATCCAACCCAGTCTGATTACAGATGAGTTCACTGAGTTCCAGAGAGTTAAAGTAACTTAGGTTTCGTGACTTCAAAGGCAGCAATTACCTTTTAGCCTTCAGACATTTATCACTTAGGTCTTGTATAGACTAAAATCAAGACCAGTTATTTTTAATGTGATTTTCTTTTGGTATTCAAAATCTTGAGTTTATTCAGGAAGTTAAAACTCACAATTTTTATGCAAATTAGGTTCTTGCTCAGAAGATGAAATTAATTAAGTGAGAAAGGAGAAGCCAAGGTTCTCAGCAATTACAGGCAGATCCAACAGTTTAGAATCCTTCACTGGACAGGTGTGGAGGAAGCACTAAATGGCAGGTCCAGATGTTGTTGCTATCCGTTTGAGCACAAGTGTGCAATGTAGCATCTTGACCTAGGATCACAGGAGAAAAGAGTCTTCGTACAGTTACCTGCCTAAACTTCCAAGAGAATGCTCTCAGAATTTTTCAAGTAAGGAGTAGCACAGTGACTAGTAAACTTTGCAAAGGCAAATGTCAATTAGCAGAAACTTTGCCCTCTGCAGATCCAATGTACAGGACTAATTAATGGAGAAATAAGGGGTGAGCCTTTTAAGGAAGTAGATAAATGGGCCAGAGAACTTCTAAATTTCCAGCAGGGGAGGTCTATGTACAGTTCACAATTTGAAGGGACAGAGAGCCTGATATTAGAAGATTTTAAATGGAATAGTTAAATTAACAAAACCAATGCATTAGATTAGACACAGAAATACTTGGGTTAACTGCCAAGAAGCCTTTCATGTTGGCCTTTGGCCAATTGAGCACAATCTAGAGTCAGCCCCTTCTCAGGGCATGTACCCAGAAACTTTGGCATATACAGAGTGAACCCACATAAAATATATTTAATTAAACCATTTAGACTAAAATATTTGCCTTCTGTAGTGGATCAACCGGAAACCAAATATAATTTAAAAACTCGCTTTTTGAGCATGTAATCAGGACTAAGTATGTGATGATACATACTTTTAAATTTTTAACACTTTATTTTGGAATAATCTTACACAAAAGTCAAGAGGAGAAGTGAAATTTTAATGGTATTGGGATAAATGAGCCTGATGCATCTATCTTCATACTGGGGACATGATTATCAACGTGACTGGAATCCCACAGTCTGATGGCTTGAAAGGAATGTGCCAATTTTTGCCTCTGTGGCTCTCATTTTGCTTTTAAGCCCAATTCATTCATAAAGGGCCAGTTCTCAGCATGACATGCTGTATGTCATTTGGATTGTCTCCATGTTCAGCCTCTGAGTCGATTCATGTTTTAATCCTAGGGAGTTAGAAGGCTGTAAGTAAAAATTGAAAGATCTGTTTCCCTAAACCCTCTTTGTAAGATGCTGGATCAAAAGCTGCACTGTTTGGTACTTAAGTAAGAGAATATAATGGTAGGAACGAGAAATTTCCCCTAACGTTCCCCCACCATCAGCTCTGCTGGGAGGTGACAGCTTTCAGCGGCTATCATGCCGTCATGGAAGCTGTGGTTTCAGGAGGGTGTCGCCGTTGAGCCTGATATTTTCAGTGATGACAGACTAGAATTCTTCATGAGTGGGTGTAAGCGTTCCTTCGCCTCCCTGGCAGTACTTTGAGAGTGTTGTGTTGAGGATAAACATGAAGAAGTTGGAGCAACAGCCTATGAAATGTAAGTTATCGATGGTAATATAACATCATTTTATCCATTGGCTATTAAAGACTAGGGAAAATTGACTTGCAAAGAATTTAATTTTCAAAGGAAAACTTTAGATCTTCTTGTATCAAATTTGCGTGACATCTTACTATTCCTATTCTTATGTGACAACATGTTTGGCAGCACCACCACTTCCTCCAAGCCCTGGAGAGCTCATCTATCGTTGAGCTGTCGGTGAGAACGTGACCGTGTAAAGGCTTATGTGGGATCTGGGGCAACAGTCTGAATTGTAACCCCGTGGTTACTCTGGACTTCGAGGCTAGAGAGCTAACGCCTCAGTCTTCTGGCCCTAGCAGGGTCAAACATGGCCCCCTCGAACTGCTCGCTAGGGGGTTAAGTATTCTAGTCACATCAATTACTGGGAGAAAAACAGGGACTTTTAATTTTTCAACAAGGTCACCTTTCTAGGACTGCTGACATAGTGAAAAATATTTACTAAATTCGGTCACTATTTGAAAGTTTTTCATTGTTCCAAGGGGTAATGCTAATTCCATTAAATGTTGATGACTGGGGAGAAAATTACCATTCATGAGACTAGTAATACATTTTTTTATACTCAGGAAATTATTATTAACTTCCATTTAACTGGTCCCCCAAATTATCACACATCTTAAAGTCCCTGTGTAAAACATACTGACAATGCCCACAGGAATCTGTACACCTGTAGCTAGTAGAATACTATAGTTTTTCTCTGTATTTATATGGCCTTAAGATGTAAATTTAAGATTACCAAGATTCAGTTGTATTTATTCCCAAACCTATTTATGCCAGTTGAACTTACCACATTTGTTTGAATCATGCAAAGTACTAAACAATAAGGAGGAAAAAAATAAATCTTTTTATATAAAAATATTTTGAATGTGACAAAAGATGTGTTAAAAGTGACTTGCTAAAAAATATGATGAATGAACAGAACTGTAAAAATTTGAATTTAAAATAATTAAAGGAACTCTGCATTTAATTTATTTCATAAGTTAAGAATTAATTTATTCTTTAGACTCTGCAACTTGAAATCATAGATTTCAATTATGGAAGTTATGCATTTTTGTAAGAAAGGTAATAATAAAATCCTCAAGTAAACCACATTCTAAAGTAAGACCATATCCTCACACTACTAGGTTGGTTAATGAATGTCAGCTTCTATATTTTAAATCTAAATAAAAATGTCATGTATTCTTATATTAAACTTCATGTTTTCCTGGCTAGTAACAGTTTTAAACTTACTGAAAATTAACCACTTGAACCAATCGTGGAAGGTAGGTAAACCTCTAAATAATTTCTACACGAAGGCTTGTGTAATCCAATCTTATCTGAGGATTTCCCTGCTGTTATCGTTTATTTGTTTGTTTTGCATGGGTAATACAGATATAAAAGAGGAATAAAGCCCAGTCTATATCGAGCGAGATATCTGTATATTAAAAACATTAATTTTCTTATTTTTTAAACTAAAAGCACTGAAGATCAGTTGAAAAGGGAGTGGAAATGTTTAGACTCATTTAAATTCTGGAAATTATTAAATAAGCAGATGATGAATTCCCAGTACGATATCCTATTTGGTTATCTTTTTTAGTATGTATAAGATGATTTTGAAGGAAGACAATAGACGAATGTATCATTATGTAGATCTAAGCACAGAAAATAATGCATACTAAAAAAGTAACCGGAACACACAGTCAGTGGTGCAGCAAGTGGAAAACACAACAAAAGAACAGAACAAACGCCTGTGTTGAGATTCAGTAGTCTATTCTGAGATTCAGGAATAAATGAATAATTGCTGTAATAATGAGTTGGAAACTCTTTAACTTCATATAATAAAGTTGAAACCAAATTTTGGTATATGTAGGTTTTAGCGCATACTTGTTGCCAAAATGATACTGGTTGCGGCATCCTCTTCCACCGCCTCCTTTATTGGGAAGATTACACATGTAATTGTTCTACAACAAAGAAGAAATAGCGTGTGCTCTTTGTGTTCAGCTATTTTGTGTTCCAAAGCATGATGAGAATGTCCTCTGGAACGCTCTGGAATGAATGCCTTACAAACCATCCTACAACTCTAGGGATAGGGAAATGACAAAGTAGTTTGAGGTTGTTAAGCAGAAGTTGGAGGACAAATCCCTTTCAGCATTTTAGTTAGGGATTTTTAACTGCCTGGAACATTTTGTTTGGGTTCGACAGCACAGAACACACTGCAGCATAGAACACTCCTTTGTCTGAAACCACTGTGGCCACGCTGGCATGTCTTGGTTGACTGATTCTCAAGTTGCAATGCAGTTTGAGCCTAACTTTCGTAGGGAATCTAGGACAGGGAAGAAGACGGTGACGATGAGGCTCTGGGAAAGGTAAAAGACTAGCCCGCCACTGAGGACGAGAAGCCTTTGTAAATAACTTCTCAAGCAAAACCTTCACACAAGAAACAAAACAATAATCTCCATAATTATAACATATTACATTTTCTTTTTCACAGGAAGATAACTCACTTTCGTTTAGTAAATGTTCCGAAAGAACTCTTTATAATACTATTTTCAAGTTATTACATATATCAAAGAATAGATAAAACTGGGAAATTGTATTATATCAGTTTAACATTTGATCTATTTCTCTTCTATTTTACAAAGAATTTTCTTTGCTAAACAGTATAGTATTAAAAATATTAGGGAAATTTCACAAAAATTACTTTTACACATTGTGAAATAACAAGAAATTTATGTATATTGGTCTCTGCCCCCAGTTCCTGCCACAGAGCTCCTCCTAAAACTCTTGCAAATAGGAGGCTAGGAGAGTCTTTTAATCTAACATTTAGTCTTTGACCCAGCTCTTTGTAACTTCCTGAGTGATAGCAACATCTGACACCAAACTCCTAAATCCCTTGGAATTTCCTGGGAGATAAGAATGTCTGTTATTTAGTGAGGTGACTCTTGTTACGCTCCTGGATGGGGATTGGTCACTGGCCGTGATTGAAGCTTGGGACTTTCAGTGCCACCCTCCATTCTCCAAAGACAGGAGAGGGGATGGAAATCGAGTTAATAATTGATCATTACATGATGATCCTACATGATGAAGCCTCCGTAAAAATTCTAATAGTACCTGGTCTGGGAAACTTCCAAGTTGGTGAACACAACCAAATAATGGGAGGGTGGTGCACCCCATCTCCACAGCGACAGATGCTCTTGCACTCAGAATCCTCCCAGACTTCCTCCCCGTTATCTTTTCATCTGGCTATTCATCTCTATCCTTTATCATGTCCTTTGTAATATCATAAACCAGTAAAAGTAAGTAAGAGTTTCCCTGAGTTCTGTGAGTGATTCTAGGCAATTAATGAACCCAAGGAGGGGATCATGGGAACCTCAATTTCTAACCAGTCGGTCAGAAGTACAGATGACAAATTGAGATTTTCTATTAATAAGAAGCAATATTTCTTATTATTTCACAATGTATGAGTAACTTTTGTGAAATTGCGCTATTTATCTTATATTGTTTGACAAAGAAAATTCTTTGTAAATAACAGGAAGAGAAATACATCAAATGTTAAATTGATAAAATCGAGGGCAGTCTTGTGAGACTGAGCTCTTAATTTGTGGGATCTAGGGCTGACTTCTTGTAAATAGTGTCAAAAATTGAATTGAATTTTAGTCCCAGAGAATTGCTTGGTGTGGGAAAAAACCCACACAGTGGGTTACCAGTGATTGATTCTTTGCTTGACCAAACTTTAGTCAAGCTCCTAAACCTTTTCCTAGGTCCATCTGTGCACTTCCTTGTAAAATCCGGTTTCAGCCAGAACCCTGCTAAGTCCGTTTAACCAGAACCCCCACCCTCGATATCTGATCACCCTTGCTATCTGATTAATGTCCTCATCCTCCACCATCCCCCAGGTGGTGTCTGATCACCCTGGTGCTTTCAGCAAGAATCCTGTTGGGTGGGTTTAGCCAGAATCCCTGTCGCTCCTGACGTTTCCTCTGGGTAATTTTCCATCCCCGGACCTCCTCCCCTGCTCCTTGGCTGTAAATTCCCACTTGCCCACGCTGTATTTGGAGTTGAGCCTGTTCTCTCTCCCACTGTAAAATCCCATCGCAGTGGTCCTAAATAAAGTCTACCTTTCCATCTTCAACAAGCATCACTAAATAATTTTTTCCCTTAAAACCAAAAGTGTCATCAATAAAGTGTTTCAAGTGAGTAGCAAAGGAAAAACACACTGGAGTGTTTTTTCCTTTACTCACTTTTATAGATGACTCAATTTTCAATAATTAAAATGAACTAAATATTTTTTATTCATTTTTGTTCTCTACATTTAAGATAGTGCCAACATGGCAAATAGGTCATGAAGAATTCTTTATTAAAAGTCGTAGTATCTGCTTCAGTAGAACTCAAACATTCACAAAATAACTTAAAATATGTAGAAACCATCCCTGAGAAAAGCTTGTGTCACCCACACATAGTGGACGTGAGAAAGTCCAGTAGCCAAGTTCCAGGCACCAGGGAGGGTGCGTGCCTGATAGTGTCATTAAACAGCTGACATAGAATCAGTTACTTCTGCTCAGTAGGGAAGACTTTTTTTTTCAGGTAATCTCTAAGTTATTTTCCTCCCACAGCTCTTAATTCAGATCCCTCCTACTACTGCCACAGAGCTCATCAAAGACAGGATGTGGGGCAGAGATTTAGCACGAAAAGAACGAATCCATTCCTGGGCATCTAGGAGATGTTGGTGACATTTTGATGAAAGTACCCTGAAGGAGAGCAAAACTAATATTTCTATATTGCATGAATCTCTTCAGAATCAAATTAGGAAAAGCCGTACCTAGAGATTTGGAATGTGTTTAATAAGGACTCCATTTTAATCTGTGTTGAAAGATAAGACACTGACTTTTAACATAGTTGTCTCATATGAGGTGGAGAGAAATAGTGTATCTACGATGTATAAAAAACTCCAACAAATCACTAAAAGCAAATCACCCAATAGACAAATGTCAAGTGATATGAACTAAATAGGAACAGAAAATAAACATATTAAACAGTGTCTAATCTTATCAGTAATCAGAAAAATGGGGAGAGGGAGAAATGTGTTGAGATACACATTTATACTTACTAAAGATAGCAATAATTTAAAAGAAGGTGAATAATACTTAGTAAATATTGGAAAAGTTTTGCAGAAATGGGAACTCTTATAGCCTGTTGTGGAGAGGCAAAATTGATACAACCACTGTGTGGTATACTACAGAATATCTAAGAGAAGTTAAAATGTGGGGTTTTTTTTGAAGAAGATTAGCCCTGAGCTAACATCTTCTGCCAATCCTCCTCTTTTTGCTGAGGAAGACTGGCCCTGAGCTAACATTGGTGCCCATCTTCTTCTACTTTATATGTGGGACGCCTGCCACAGCATGGCTTGCCAAGTGGTGCCACGTCCACACCCGGGATCCAAACTGGTGAACCCCAGGCTGCCAAAGTAAAACCTGTGAACTTAACCACTGTGCCACCGGGCCTGCCCCTAAAATGTTTTTAATGTGTGGATAAGCTTACACTTGTAGATATATAACCTACATATATTTTTTGAATTTTTTTTATGTTTACAGGTATACAGTAGAAAAATTTTATAGGGATGTTTATTGGGTTGCTCTTTTCAAAGAAGAAAACCGGAAAAAACCCAAAAGTTCTTCTGATGGGATGTAGATAAATAAGAGAGGTACATTAATAAAATGAATTATAATCAGTAGTTAAAATGAGTAAATGAAATCCTTCTGTATCATATGGATATAAAAAACCTACAGATAGATGAGACATTAGGAATTACATAATAATAGAAATTTATGTAAGCTTAAAGGCAAATCTTACAAAATTTTCCATAAAATTAGATATGTTATCAATATATTTGGAAAGGGAGGGACAGAAATGGATCCAGGAGAGTAATGGAGGGAATTTCTATTTTATTTCTACTATTTATTAAAAATAATCTGAAGCTGATATAGTACATGTTTATATTTACTAATTGTATGTTGTAAAATAATAATATGACCCTCAAAAACTATTAAACATGCAATGTACATTTTGCATTAGGAAACCGATGTCCTAGATCCTTTCACAGTTCATCTTCTTAGTCCGCTCATGGACAGAACAGCTGTGAGGTGCTGTTAGCTGTTAATTACTAGAAATGCTACTTGTTTAACCAAGACCACACTTCAAATCTTTAACATGGAAATTGTTACAGACTTACTAAAAAGACATTTTAATCAAATTTTGCTTTGATTTTAAACATTAATATTAAAAAATGATTGCAATAACATATATGTGAGTAAAAAGTATCTATATTGATATTTAATAAAACTGTTTGCCCTATTCGATTTCTATAATAGGACTTTTATTAATTATTTCAGTCCAAGGAAGAATTTGACACTCTGAAACATAGCATGTATGCTGTTGGGTTATTTAATAACATAACTTGTAATATAAAATGTGTCATGCCAGTTTCATGATATATTTACCCATAATTTCTAAGGTTCAGTATTGTGAAGTAAGACACAGGTTGATGAATCAGGTTATATTTGCCTTGATAGAAAAACTGGATTTTCTACAGTTCCCTTTTGCCACAAGACTGTCAGTAAGTCAATGAAATTAATTTATTCATCACACATAACTCTTTGAAGGGTAACATCACTGACTCGTCTCCCCATCCTCTTGACTTTTCAAAGCCACCTATTATCTTTATAAAGTGACAAGAGGAACAAAATCACAGCCGTAAAATGATATATTTTATTACACTGTTGGTCAGCTCACAACAGAGCAATTCTATAGGTAAGGAAATGCAGAAAGAGCAGAATTATAGAAAATCAAAATTGTAGTTAAGGATAGATACAGAACATACTTCAGGAAATGTACTAGACAAGGCAAGATTCAAAAATATTGTGAGATGCGATCAATATCAAGGGTGATTTATAGAACATGTGGGAAGTCACATCTTTAAACTCTTTTTATTTGTGTCACTTTATCTTTTTCCACCTCGAGTTCCTTTGAACATACACATTTCCTATACTAGTTTTATCATTTTCTCATTTGCTGAGGATCAACTGCAGTATTCTAGGTAACTGGAAAATGTCTTTTGTGTTTGTACAAAAGATATGACAGTGAATTTAGATACCCACATTTTGTCTGGAAGTGAAATAGTAGAAATTTACTTTTGTACTTTTTGATATTGAGAAGTTTATATCAAATTGAAACAAAAAAACTATACTATATTTCATTGAACATAACCTCAATCACTCAAATGCAAAAGATGGGATAACTGTATTCATCTTTCTCTCTTCATCTCTTCTCATTTTCCTTCCCTTTTGGTCATTTTGATATTCAGTATCATTTATTCAGTACCAAGGTAGAAAATGTTATGAAACAGACACATGCAATTTTTACATATTTTTTTTCTCGTAACTGATTTGCGTGGAGCTGGGGTAGAATGAGTACCTTTCGTTATAATTATTACTGTTATTATTAAATTAAGAAATAAGAGAGATCTTTGTATGGTGCTATAGGTTGCAGGAGAAATCTGCAAAGTTCCTGAGTCCATGTTGGTCATACATACACAGTGCTCTTTAAAAAAAACAAGAACAAACATACCAAAACTGGGCTAAAGTGATTAATTCCTCCCTAGAAATCATTGTTCATGTTATCTTTTGTTTTTTTTAATGAAGCCAATCCTATTACTATACCTGTAACTGATTGCAAACTGGAAATTAATTTGCTGCGGTCAAAGGCCGCCATGTAAAAGAACAGAGACCCTGGGTTTCACTCTACACAATAAGGCACTGCTGATTGAGTGGAACAAACCCGCCCAGTCAAATCTTCTTAGCTGGAAAGAGTGAACGGTTATG
Source organism: Equus asinus (assembly GCF_041296235.1). Taxonomy (NCBI): domain Eukaryota; kingdom Metazoa; phylum Chordata; class Mammalia; order Perissodactyla; family Equidae; genus Equus; species Equus asinus. The sequence goes on along the minus strand of NC_091797.1, from coordinate 5,208,480 downwards.
TGAACAGAGAAAATCTGGGTCTCTTCTCACTTTGCTGCCCCAACCGATACTACCCAGCTCATCAGAGTTCTGTAAAGCGTAGAGCCCTTGCCAGTTTCAGTATATAGTCCACAGAGTCTGAAATATAAAAGTGCTATCTCACATTCTTTCATGTCTTCCTACAGAATGCACTCATTAATGGGAATCTGTGCACTTGTTTTCTTTGCAAATTTTAAGGGTCTGACTAATGACTATGGGTCATCAGATTCAAGGACCCCTTCCCATTGACAGTTTTATAAATATGTCTGTATTTAGTGTTAGACACAGCATAGACATCTCCTTTCTCTATTCTGAGTTGGAAATATTTTGATCACTTAAGGCAGGAGAAAAGTATCATGGTAAGTTGTCCTTTGCAAATCTATTCCGTTTTCATGATCCACGCTGCGTTATTAAGACCGGATTGTGGCAGAGTTGAGTTTTTGAATCAGACAGATTTCGGGTGGAGCCCCACTTCTTCCATTTACTAGTGGTGAGATCTAGGGCACTCTACACAATGCCTCTGAGAATCAGTTTCTTCTTAGAAAAAAGTGAGAATATTAATACCAGGTCACAGAGATATTACACTTAAAGCACTTAGCAGTTCCTGAAATACATCACCGCCCCTATAAATGATAGCAGTTATTATTATTAAAAGAAAGACTGAGAATAACTAGAAGATGGAGAGTATTATCATGGCAATTGAAAATAAGAATCATAAGAAAAGAAGAAAAACAAGTAGGATAGAGGAATTAACATTCAGAGAAAAAAATTAAAGTGACAGGATCTAAAAATGTTAAATGCCTATGCTGAGTACGATTATTTCTGGTCCCATTCAATTACTAAAAGGTAGTTATTGAAAAATATCATTAACTGTCACACACTAGCACCGTGTGATATTAATATTTCAACAAATATTTATTTAGTGAACAATCAGCAAGACAAGTGCTAGCTTTGTGAATCAGCCAGACATGGATGCCATCCTGATAAAACATAAAGCATGAAATGTGAAACATATAGCATACCATCACCAGATTCCTGACCCTAGAGTGGAGGGAGGTTAGTTTCAGGAAAAAAAGAGCTAAAATTGCCATTATTCTGAGTACTCGATGGAGCAGCAGTGTGATCGATGGGCCAGCATCCAACCACCAACTGTTAGCATTCCACCAGAACTTTACTACAGAAATTTAGAGGAAGGACTCAGAAACTTGAACAGTAATTTGACAGAGTATGTTATGTTTGTTGAATCTAATTAAATGGGCTCAAATGTTTGTATGTTTGTTTTTATTTTACTTTTATAGTGATATATATATTTTTAAGTATCAGTGTACAGTGGATTGAAAATGATTCTTTTAACAGCTGATCTTTCACACAGTTTGTGAAGAACTGAAATACATTCCTGCTACTCAAATTACAGTATTCAGACTAGTAGTTTTGGTATCACCTGAGATCTGGTTAGAAATGCAGGCTCTCAGGCTCCAATCCAGACTGATGGAGTCCAGATCCGCACTTTAACAACATCCCCAGGTAATTACAATGCACGTTGAATTTTTAACAGTTTAATGGGGTATAGTTGACATATGATAAACAGCACATACTTAAATTGTGCAATATGGTAAGTTTTGACATATTTCCACAACAGTGAAACCACGACCACAGTGAAGATAACAAATATATTCATCACCCCCCCGAGTTTCCTTGGGCCTCTTTGCAAACACTCCGTCCTGCTGCTCACCCCCATTTGTAGGCAATCACTACTGTGCTTTCTGTCACTCTACATTTCTTTGCATTTTCTAGAATCTGTTAGAATGGAATCATACATTTTGCATTCTCTTTTGTCTGGCTTCATTCACTCAACATAATTATTTTGTGATTTATCCAGTTTGTTACATATATCGATAGTAAGGTTTTTTTTTAATGCTGAGTAATATTCTCTTATATGGGTATACCACAGTCTACTCATTTCCCTGTTGGTGGACATTTGGTTTGTTTCCAGGTTTGGGGCTATTATAAATAAAGTTATTGTGAACACTTGTATACAAGCCTCTGTATCGACATACACATTATTTTCTCTTCCACAAATACATAGAAGTATAAGGTCTCAATCCTATGATAGGTACACGTTTCACTTGTTAAGAATGGTCAAATTACAGTTGTACCATTTTACATTCCCACCAACAGCATATTAGCATGCCAGTAGCTCTGCATCCTTGTCAACATTTGGCATGATCAATCTTTACTTTTAAACAGTTCGATAGGTGTGTGGCGTTATTTCATTGTGTTTTCATTTACTTTTCTTTGATAAATAATGGGATAGAGCAGCTTTTCTTCTGCTAATTTGAATCCGTATATCTCCTTTGGTGAAATGCCTGTTAAAAACTTTTGCCGACTTTTAATGGTTAGATTTTACTGAGTTTTGAAACTTTAAATATTCTGGATACAATACTTTATCAGCCATATGATATATAAGTATTTTCTCATATTAACTTACATTGTCATCCTCTTAAAAGTGACTTTTATCATGTTTTTCTTTTATGTATCATGCTTTTGTTGGCATAGCTAAAATATATTTTCCTAACTCAGGTCACAAAGATTTTCTCTTATGTCTTTTTCTGCAAGTTTTATAGTATTAGTTCTCAAATTTAAGACTCGGGTCCATTCTAAGTTAATTTCTACATATAATTTGAGATTAGGGTCCAAGTTCTCTTTTTTTATTTTCACATATGCATATCCAATTGTTCCAGCATTGTTTGCTGAAAAGATTAGGATATGCTACTAGTTTTTCCACCTTTATTGAAAATGTGTTGTCCAAATATGGAATCTCTGTTCTGTTCCATTGGTCTATTTATCTATTTTGATGACCATATCACCCTTTCTTGGTAAATGTATCTTAACAATAAGACTTGAAATCAGTATTGTTAGTCATCCAACTTTGTTTTTCTTCAAAGTTATTCTGGCTATTTTAGATTCTTCATATATTCACATGAATTTTAAAGTCAGGTTGTCAATTTCTACTGAAAAAATCTGTGTGGGTTTTGATTGGGAATACATTGAATTTTTAGATCATTTTGGGAAAATTGATATCTTAACTATATTGAGTCTTCCAATCCATGAACATAGTTTGTCTCTCACTTTATTTAATTCTCCTGTAACTTCTCTCAGCTCTATTTTGTAATGTTCAGAGTAAAGATCCTACGTGTCTTTGTTCTGATTTATCTCTAAGTATTTTGCATTTTGGATGCTATCTTAAAATGGAAATAATTCATTAATTCAATTTCCAACTGTTTGTTGCAGGTAAAAACACAAATGAGTGATTTATTTACTTATTTTTTGTATATTGATCTTATATGCTGTAACCTTGATAAAAACACGAATGGGTTCTAGTAATATTTTAGTAGATTCCATAATCTTTTCTATTGTAGATGATCATGACTGTTTATACAGACAGTTTTAGTTACTTTTATTCTAATTTGGTTAACTTTTATTATTTTTTCTTATTTTTTGCATGAATTGAACCTCCAGTAAAATGTTGAATAGAATCGGCAAAAGCAAACACCTTTGTTTTGTTGTCGATCTTGGGGGAAAGCATTTACTATTTCACTATGAGATAAGACGTTAGCTCTAGCTTATTCATAGGTGCCACTTTTTCAGATAAAAGAAGTTCCTTTCTATTACTATTTTTCTGATAGTTTTTAAACAGCATCCTTATCAGCATCTACTAAGAGTATTATATAGTCTGTCTTTTAACTTTGGTAATTTGATGAATTACCTTGATTGATTTTTCAATGGTAAACCCCTCTTGCATTCTTAATATAATGCCCACTTGATCATGATTGATTATCCTTTTCACACACTTCTTGGCTTATTTGCTTAAATTTGTTTAGAATATTTACATCTTTTTCATGAAGGATATTGGTCTGTGGTTTTCTTTCTGTATAATGACTTTGTTTATTTTTGGTATCAGAATAATGATAGCCTCACACAGTGTGTTGGGAGGTACTCATACAGTGTGTTGGGAAGTATGCTTCCTTTTTTCAATTTGTTTAGAAGATATTGTGCAGAGTTTATGTCATTTCTTCATTAAATGTTTGGTAATGTTCAGCAGCAAAGCTACATAATCCTGGATTATACACACACATGCATATTCATATCAATATAGGATCTTAAGGGACACCTGAAATTAGAAAGGTCCTTGACCTCAACTTACAATCTTAAAAACTAAAATAATGAGTGGAACCAATGGCAAGGAGAAGAAAGAAAATAATAAAGGTTATAACAGAAGTCAATAAAGTAGGAAACCAAAAACAATTGAGAAAAATTTTTGGAATCAAATCTTGCTGTTTAAGAATACCGAACCAAATTTTGATTCATTCTTTTGCATGTACATATACAATTTTTCCAGCACCATTTGTTGAAAAGACTGTCCTTTCTCCAGTGAATGTTCTTGGCACACTTGTCAAAAATCATTTGACCATACATGTGAGGATTTATTTCTGGGCTTTCTATTCTGCTCCCTTGGTCTATATGTCTGTCCTTATGCCAGTACCACACTGATTTGATTATTTTAACTTTGTAGTAAGTTTTGAAATCAGGAAGTATAAGTCTTCCAGCTTTGTTCTTTTTTGAGATTGGTTTGGTTTTCTGGGGTCCCTTAAGGTGCTACATCAATTTTAGGAGGAGATTTTTCATTTCTGAAAAATTATTATGAATTACGCAAAAGTACACAATAAACAGATCAAATTTCTTTAATGAAATTTCTTGGACATTGAAACTCACCCATGCTAAAAAAGTATCATAATGAAGTAAAGAAGAAAGATGCCTAAATACGTGAGATTTATAGTATAATAGATGAGAGACTGAGGAATAAAAGTAATTTTAGTTGATACATTCTAGTAAAATATCTTTTCCTCTTTTCTTGATATGCTGTGTATACGCCAGTTTGAAGCTCTATTACAATGGGAGAAAAAATGAGTGAAGAATGAATTCATAAAACTTGTTATGTTGGCTTAAAGAACTTTGAAATGTAGACCATTCCTTTTGATAGCAAGATCATATTTTAGTTGGTACATTTGAACAAATAAATATAGAGACTCAGCATAGCCTCGCAATTACGAAGCTTCCTAGTATCATATATTTTCCACTGTTCCTGCATTTCTCTGTCATTGAGTAATATAATTACTATACTCAATGTTCTTTATGTCTTGCAAAGTTATTCTTCATTTCCTGTTTTCCTGTTTTGCAATGCAGTTGAAAATATGTTGATACATTGAAAACTGCTCAATGTTAAAATGAATACATCATAACTTGCTTATTTTTAAGAGCAAATAGAAATATTTCTTCAATAGTATGATTTCAACCTGTGTGTGTGAGTTAGCCTATACAAAAGGGCTATGTTTTTATTATAAAAATGTAGAGAATGATTAAGCTAACTAAAAATTAGAAACAGAAAAATGTAAAGTATAACATGTCCATGAAGTTTACTTCTGTTCCTTCAGTTAGTAGTTCTGTATGTAAGTTTGTAATTTTAGTAGTAATCATTTTAATAGTATTCTTGAGAAAGTTAGTTTCTGTAACTTGAGAACTTGAAGCACTTTCATTTGTTCCTATTCTGGAAACTCATAATGTTGAAGCTCTATTGTAGAATAATTTTGTTAAATTGAAAATTCAGCCAGATATGCCCTTAAACCATTTGAGATAGATGAATTGTCAATAAATATTTAATAGTTCTTCTTTTCTCAACATTTTTTGAAATTTAGTATCTATCAGAAAAAAAAATGAGGTGGTTGGATTCATATCTAATGCCTGCTTCCAATTGACTCTCCACTCTTCTGACACAGAGTTCTTGTATCTTTTACAGAGTTACCATACTCTAGCAACAAATTATGTTTGCTTGCAATAAGGAGGCAAAATGAATGAAGTTGAGACATTTTGCCACTATTAACACTAATATATTTTATTTTAATATAAAAGGGGCTAACTAGTTGCCCTAAAATTATGCATAGTTAAAAATAATATCTAAGCTGCAAGGTCAGTTTCAGTTATGCAGCCATTTTGAAATTTTTGAGGTTAACATTTTCGTACAGACTACTAGTAGATCATATCATTAATGGGATAATATAATTCTGGAAGAATTAGATAGCTCTTAAGCGGATGTGGGATTTATCTCAGCTCCAGCTAGGAAAGAACATAATCAAAATAAAGAAATATATCATTTCAGCATGACTCGACGACAAGAGATTTTCTAATTGAAGACCAAATAAAATCTAAACCAATTACCTGCCTTTACAAACACAGCTAGACAGAATTGTCCCTAACTGGCTTAAAGATACAAGATGTAAGATTAATCACAGAATCTGGGTTTCCCTGTCTCTCCCACGCATTCTTCAGCAAACCCAGCAAACCATAAATGAAAATAGATAGATGAAAGCATAAATAGATAGATGATAGAGAGATAGACTACATGTCTATACACACACACAGATGTTCTCTGACTCATGATGGTTCAACTTATGATTTTTTGACTTTACAATGGTGTGAAAGCGATACACCGTCAGTAAAAAGCATACTTCAAATTTTGAATTTTGATCTTTTCCTGGGCTAGCAATATGCAATACAATTTTTTTCTTGTGATACTGGGCAGCAGTAGAAGCCACAGCTCCCAGTCACATGATCACAAGGGTAAACAACAAATACACTTACAACCGTTCTGTGCCCACCTAACCATTTTGTTCTGATTTTCAGTACAGTATTCAACAAATTACATGAGATATTCAACATTTTATTATAGAATAGCCTTTGTGTTAGATGCTTTTGTCCAATTGCCAGCTAATATATGTGTTCAGAGCATATTTGAGGTAGGCTAGGCCAAACTATGGTGTTCCATAGGTTAGGTGTATCAAATGCATTTCCGACTTGTGAAATTTTCAACTTACTTTGGGCTTATCAGGATATGACCTCATCATAAGTTGAGGAAGAGCTGTGTATATATATATATGCATATGTATGTGTGTGTCATCTATAATTAGATATGTAGTATAAATATGCATAGTAGATATGTACTGTGTGTATACATATATACTCTCACATATATACATACATATGAAATTTGAGTTATTTGTTTAGAATCAACATCACAGGCACCTGCAATTAGAGTTAAAAGTCACAAATAGTACATTCACTTTCCTCTGCTTTGATGACTTAGGACTGATGGTGAGTATGGATCACCTAGTGAGTGAAGGCGCTGGATATGTGTGAGTGTGTGCATTTGGCCTCCAGATTTGTTTTGAAGTAAGCTGGAAGACTCCTTTTAATCTATTTCCTACTTCTTTAATAAGAAAATGCTCAACCCAAGCTGCCAGTCATAGCAGTAATAAGAGACCAGGCTCTGACTTGTTCTACCCTAGAAAAAATTCTACCTTTTGAAACACACAAAAGTTTAACTTAATCAAGGACCCAGACCTCTTGCATGCCAGGCTTATGTAGCCCCATCACAGCATAGAAACCGGAGAATAAGGTACAGCACAGCAAGAGAAAAAAATAGTATGAAATGATCATTGGTTTTAATTTACTGAAATTCTTCTTGTACACCCAAAGTAAAAGTCTTCCCATGATTGATGTCACTTATAAACTTGTTCTAAACTTTGTGACACTAATAAGCAGTAAAATTATTTTGACATTACTTCTTTTAAACTAGGAAAGCTGTCGAAATGTCTCCCTGCTCTCCAAACTGCTCCCCCGTCCATCACCCCTCCCTGCCCGTGGTTTCATCTGGTTATATGGATTTGGTCATATGAACTCCAACAGGGTCCTGATGAAAGTCAGCCCTGATGTTCTTTTGTTCATTTTCTGAGTCTCTTGAATTTCCACTTTGGAGAAAAGTTGCAAGAGTCACCTTTGTAGCTTCAAATTGGGGACAATCTACATGAGGAGAGAAACACATTTTTCTTGTTGCAAAGATAACTTTACAATGCATTAAGTGCACCTCTGGCCTTATTTGTCAGCATCATTGCTACTCTAGGGGAAGAAGACATTTCCTCTACCGGCTCTGTGTCCTTCTGGCTGGAGAACAAATTAAATTCACATTAGACAGAATAACAGGAGAAAATCAAACAAAGCTTTATAACATGTATACATGGGAAAGGCTCAGGCAAACTGAGCAACTCGCCCAAATAGCTGAAGCCACCACCTTAAATATCATCTTCAGCTAAAGACAAAAGAGGATGTTGGGGGTGGAGGGAGTCAGTTACAGGAGGTTACCAGACAAGTATGGTAAACAAGAGTAAGATTATTATGCAGATTTAAGTCCTTGCCTTTGGCATTGATTAAGAGTTTCTAGAGATAAGGTCATCCCCCTTCTTCCTGGTACAGAGAGGGAGACAGGTTCACAGATGGAGATTTCCTTTACAAATGTAAAGTCTCTTAACAAAGGGCAAGTAAATTCTACTTTTCAGAGTTTCTTTCCTGTCTACAGTTTTTAAAAGTAACCAACCCAAAATATTCCTCATGCCAAACATATCTTGAGGAGACATATCTTGAGCTGGCCAATTCCAGTCCCCCACACTACTAGACATAGGTGCAATGTTACTTTTCCTTCAAATTTGATCAACTTTCTCCTGGTGATATGCTCAGGAATGTAAAGTCAATTTATGCTCTTTTAAACTTACACTATGTTAAAGATGTAAAAATGTTAATGTTAAAGATGGCTTACAAATCAAAAAAAACAAAGAAAACTAACGTTTTGAAGAAGTTGTGTGTGTGTGTGTGTGTGTGTGAGTATGAATATGTATGTGTGAGGGTGTGTGCAACAACAAAGCATTGCTTAGTCTAAGGGTTTTTTGGTGGTGTTTTAAAAACTCTTGTAATGAAATAAAAGAAAAAGTAAAATTTCCTAAATTCCTCCCAAACTTGCATTTTGATATCCTTATAAAAGCAACCACCACCTTGAATTCCTCTGTATCTTCAAGTCATCTTTAAAACTTGGCAGAAAAAAAGGGCTATAATTTTGAAGTCTCTACTCAAGATTCTTCAATATTTGTAAATATATCCTTCATTTTCAGGTATAATTAATTTGAAGACAACAATAAGAATAATTCTGTATATGTGTTTCTCATATTTACATTTTAAAGAGAAGAGTCCAATTGATTACTGTGGGATTATGGATAAAATTCTTTCAATTTCCAAGCATGTTACTATTATTACACAGAACTTTGAGAGTTTTTTTATGTGTATTTTAGGAGGTTCCCATTAATTTTATTTATTGCCTTTTCAATATTAAATATTATAGGGTAACTATAGAATTGAAATTCCTAAATCTTTCTGTCTCCTTCTATTTTTAGTATGCCACAATTCTAAGTTAGGCTTTCCACATAATATAAGGTCTGAATATTCTCAATTGATTGTTGAAATATTCCACAACTAATGAATAAACCACGTTGGATTAAGATTGAAGGAACATTTCTTCAGATCAATCAATTTGCTACTAAAATGTATTTTGTGATAAGACTAAATCATTCTTAAGATAACAACCACAGTTAAGAAGCATACTTGAAAAACTAAAGAACTATTCCATTTTTCTTTGAAAGACTGAATCAAAGCTAAACATTTTCTGAAATATTAGGCACTGTGCCAGAACTCTGCAGGAATGCGTTCCGCAGTTAGTATCGCACTCAAATGGCCACTTTCTTATACAGCCCTTTAAACTTTCATCCTAAAAATAATGATATTAACTTAGCCAGTGAATTTCTACTTGTTCTTTTAATCATTCTGACCTCTTTGTAAAAACATCGCACATGGTTTTCGAATATTTAATGAGTGTCTCTGAGGAGGCATTTCCCATTAATTACTTTAGACCATTACTAGAACTTGTATGTAGAAACACGCATATGAAGAAGAAATTACGTTTCTAATTAAGCAGTCCGCATTAAGGTTGTCTGCCAGATGTGAATTAATCTTAAGGGCATTTATAAAGAGATGTTGTTTGGGGAATATTTGTGTCCATGTCCTCACGAGTCAGGGAATTATTTGGCAAAGTTCTGGCACAATTCCTCTAGAAGCAAGCAGGTTGCTGCTCTGCTTGTTTGTTTGCCCTTAGAGGCTGCTAACAAAGAAGTGGGGGTATCTGTTCATGGTTTAGCCCTGAGCGGTGATTTTAATCAAAGAATTTCGGAAGAGATGATCAAAGGCAATGGTGCATATCTACTGCAAAAGGAAATTTCAAGCAGGTAGGAACTTTCTAAACCTTTCAATATGAAGATTAGACCACCTAAAAGGTGGTTGATTTGACTATAGTGTCTATTTTTTCCCAGATCTGAAAAAGAGGCTATTATAGATCTTGGGAGATTGGTGGTACTCTGCATTCAATAATCTAAAAGGAACTAGAGATTCTGATATATATCTCCAAAATTATTTTTCAATAATCTGCTATTGATATTTTCTGTTGTACCATTTAGATGTTTCTTCTTCCCATGCCCTAAATTATCCCATACCAACCCACTTCTGGGCAGGTTTTAAAGTAGAAATAATCTTGAAAAGAATACAAGGATAAATGGAAACTCAATGTGGAATGAATTGGTTTGCTGTCAAGGAGCAGTAAAAGCAGCATTGGAGAGCTGAGCACAAAAAGAAGGCAAAGGAGTAAAATACAAAATGAGTGGATATGGAAAGTGAATGAAAACTTCACCTACATTAAAACTGTGCAAGCACTCTGCACAAATGTATGATGGCATCCATTAGCAAGCAATTAGTTTAAAAACAGATCATAAAATGGATTTTAATACTAAATAAGCTTTTAAATCTATTAGCATTTACCTTGCTTATATGTAATTGAAAACATGCAATCTTTATTGAATGTTGATTAGTTGATTGAAAGCATTAGAAGCACCATATTACTCTGACTTTGCTTAATTCAAACAACAAATAATTTTGACTAATATCTAATTTCATATATACAAAAATGTGTTGAGAACATATGATAAAATAAAGACACACATATTAAGATTTAATAGAGTAATATGTTTATATGATTTTAAATTACTCTAAATATAAAAGTCCACACTTACATAAAATACAACATTGCAACATCTGGTGACTACAAATTGAAAGTCAATTTAAATTGCAACTAGTTCAGAGAGAGAGATATATACTAATTTTGGAAATTATTTCTTAGGGGATATCGAGATGAAAATAATCTGTTACAAACAAACATATTAAATATTATTTACTTATAATGACTGAAACACTTTTTAAAAAGTAAAAATGACCCAATTAAATATATGATATGTTCTTAAATTTTCTACTTTCTATTTAATTTTTTTTTATCATACATGATCTGCTTTTCATTTCATTTGTTTTGGGAGTCACTATCAATACAACATAAAAGTTAGAGACCTTTACAATTAGAAATCTTTGTTATGGCAGACAGTCTAATACTTAGGAGCTGTCTGCTCTTCCGATTGACTGATCCACACCATGTCTCCTCCTTATCTGTGGTGCATAAGACATGCAAAGAAGCAAAACACTCAGGAGAAGAGGTCTCTTATTAGTTCTAACAGTTTTTTGTGTGGTCTTTAGGGTTTTCTACATATAAGATCACATCACCTGCTAACAAAGATAATTTTACTTCTTCCTTTCTGATTGGACGCCCTTTATTCCTCTTTCCTTTTTTTTTTTTTTTTTTTTTTTTTTGCCTAATTGCTCTGGCTAGGACTCTCAGTACTATGCTGAATGGAGGTAGCAGGAGTGAGCATCCTTGCCTTGTTCCTGATCTCAGGGGAAAGTTATCAGATTTTCACCATTGCAGATGATGTTAGCTGTAGGCTTTTTATATATGGATTTTATTATGCTAAGATAAATTTATTCTATACCTAGCACATTCAGTAAAGTTGCAGGATATAAAAATCAACATACAAAAATCAATAGCATTTCTATTCACTAACAATTAACTATCTAAAAGGAAAGTGACAAACAATCTTGTTTATAATAGCATGAAAGAGCATAAAATACTGAAGATTAAACAACCAAAGGTGAAAGACATGCACACTGAAAAGAACAAAATATTGATGATAGAAATTAAAGTAGACACAAATAAATGGAAAAACATCTCATGCATTGGAAAGTTCCAAGGCAGGTTCATGCATTGAAAGATTTAATAGTGTTAAATGTCTATACTCTCCAAAGAAATCTACAGATTCAATGAAATCCCTGTTAAAATCTCCATGACATGTTTGACAGAAATAGAAAAAACAATCTTAAAATTCATATGAAACCACAAAATACCCTTAATAGCCAAAGCAAACTCAAGAAAAGAAGCATCATGCTTCCCAATTTCAAAATGTAATACAAAGCTACAGTAATCAATACAGTATGATATTGACATCAAAAGAGACATAGAGATTCACGGAACAGAATAGAGAGCTTGGAAATAAACCAACGTGTGTATACAGTCAACTGAGATTCAACAAGTGGGCAAGAATGCATAGTGGAGAAAGAATGATTTCTTTAACAAATGGTGTTCCACATGCAGAAGAATGAAACTAGACCCTTACCTTACACCATCAACAAACATTAAATCAGAATTGATAAAGACTTAAACGTAAGAATTGAAGCTGTAAACTCTTAGAAGAAAACATAGGGGGAAAATTTCTTGACAGTGGTCTTAGCAAAGGTTCCTTACGTGACACCAAAAGCACAAGCAACAAAGGCAAAAATAGACAAGTGGGACTATGTCAAGCTAAAACTAAACAGTAAAAGAAATAATCAGTCGATTGAAAATGTAACCTATGGAATGGGAAAAAAATATTTTCAAACCATGTATCTGATAAAGTTTTAATATCTAAAATATATAGAGCTCATACAAGTCAGTAGCAAAAAACCAAACAACCTGACTTAAAAATGAGCAAAAAAGTTGAATAGATATTTCCCCAAAGAAGATGTACAAATGCTTAACAGGTAAACAGGTATATGAAAAGATGCCCAACATCACTAATCATCAGGGAAATTCAAATCAAAACCACAAAGAGGTATATCATCTCAAACTTGTTAGGATGGCTAACGTCAAAAAAAAGAAAGAAGAAAACAATGTTGGTGAGGATGTGGAGAAAGTGAAATCTTTGTACACTGTTGACAGAAATGTAAATTGGTATAGCTACTATGAAGAACAGTATAGACACGCCTCAAAAAACCTAAAAGTAGAACTACCATCTGATTCAGCAATCCTCCTTCTAAGTATGTATCCAAAATAATTGTAATTGGCATCTCAAAGAGATATCTGCACTTGCGTGTTCAACGCAGTGTTATTCCCAGTAGCCAAGATACAGAAGGATGAATGAATAAAGAAATGTGGTATATACATAGAATAGAATATTATTCAGCCTTAAAAAAAGAAGAAACTTTTGCCATATGCAACAACATGGGTGAATCCTCGAGGACATTATGGTAAATGAGATAAGCCAGTCACAGAAAGATAAATACCTCATGATTCCATTTATATGAGGTACCTAAAATAGTTAAATTCATAGAAACAGAAAGTCGAATGGTGGTTGCCAGAGGACAGGGGCAGGGGAGGGAGAATGAGGGGCGGCCGTTCAATGGGTATAAAGTTTCAGTTGTGTGAGATGAGTAAGTTCTAGAGATCTGTTGTACAACATGGTGCCTATTCTTAGCAATACTGTATTGTGCACTTAAAAAATTGTAAAGAATGTTGTACTTAAGTTGTGTTTTTTTAAAAAATGAAGTCTCAATAAGTGTTTTCTTGTAGATTAAATTCATGAGCCTATAGTTCTCTAAGACTACCATTTTCACTTAACTATTGTATTCTATTATACTATGATTGAAAAAAATTATACCATGCTTAACATAGATTTGTTAATAAAATGTATTATACGTGACTGTTATCTAAACCTGTGGTAGAATTTCTCACCACAGTGACTGGTGGCATTGTCAACAGCAGTGCTGGCAAATTTGAAATTTCTCTTTAAAACTTTTTCTTTTACATTCATCAACTTTTTACTTACTCCAATTACTTTTTTCTTCTCAACATCCTTTGAGTTTCCTTCTTCTTGTTTCCTCACTGGTTAATTTAATCTGCTCCTCTTCTGGATGAGTTTAGTTGTTATAATATATAATATAATTTAATACCCACTGTGTATATAGGCACATACGTTTCTTGCTGCACTGTCTCAGACATGGCAAGAGGTTTTTTATTTTTTGGTGAGGAAGATTGGCCCTGAGCTAACATCTGCTGCCAATCCTCCTCTTTTTGCTGAGGAAGACTGGCCCTGAGCTAACATCCGTGACCATCTTCCTCTGCTTTCTATGTGGGAAGCCTACCACAGCATGGCTTGCCAAGCAGTGCCCTGTCCACACCCGGGATCTGAACTGGCAAACCCAGGGCCACAAACCGGAATGTGTGCAGTTAACCACTGTGCCACCAGGCCAGCCCCGACATGGCAAGGGTTTTGTGTCTGCCTGCACCTCCCCATCACACTTATTTGCTGTCATCACGCCTTTTCCAGTAATCAGTCTCTCCAAGGTTCCCTGCAGTCGCCTGTCTTCCTCCATTTAATCCAGCAAGATCAGGTTTTCACAAAAATATTCCAGAGGAAGTTCTCTCTAGAGTGTGTAAATGGGTGCTATGCTCAAATCATGTGTCAATAGGTACATATATTTATAAATATAACAAATGAACAAGTATTTTTCTTCATTGCAAAGACTTTAATGTGCTAATATATCTTGTAAAAACTGAAATGGAAGGAAAGGAAGCAAGTAGTTTTCCCCCCAAATAGTTTTATGATGGAAATAAATTCTCCTTACCTCAGGGCGCCCAATTTGGGAATTGCTGGTGTAAATCTGTGTAGACTGAATCTGTGTTCCTTTAGCAAGTACACATGCCCTTCTATAATATTTGGCTTTGAAAAACGCCCTGAATCTCTCTTTATTTCCTCCTATGCATGTGTGTGTGTGTGTGTGTGAGTGTGTATGTTAAAGAAATAAAACAATCTTGTCACCAGAAGATCATTCCATGCGAGTATGGAAAGAAAGAAAATGCAATTTATTACTGTGTTAGCATTAACAGACTTACATGCATATGAATTAGCTTGAAAGGGACTATGAAGTTAGGACAAATGTCACACATTTCATACAGCAAAGTAGAAGAAAGAACAATAACTTCCTTCTCTGCACAAACAAAAGGGGCTCACCCTTGTGACAGAATTCTGTGAGTCTCCTGTAGGACCCCTGAGCTAATGCCAAAGGAATGTTTTCACAAATCTAGAGGTTATTTGAGAAAAGCGGTGGATTTTCTACATAGTCCCTGCAGATATCTCTTCATCGTAAAAACTGGAGCCTAAGCTTATCCTCAGAGACATGTATTTCTATTCTAAAAGTTAGAATAAAAACTCAGATTCACTAGGTCTCCAAGGAAATCTTCTGAGAAGGCAGTGAAGAAGATAATTTTTTGCCCTTTACAAAGAAAGAAAGTCATTTTCATTTACCCTCACAGTATTTCCTATTGTGGCACAAGTTGTAAACTCAGAAAAGAGAACTATCCCTTGAATTTTTTTCATGTTCTTGCCGATTCCATCGCCTCACTTCTGCATCTTCTACTTTATTGCACACGACTTTTTCATCCAGAACAGTGCTGTATGGAGCGGGCCCTTGATACGTATTGTTCAATAACTCACTTACAAGTCAATCCCATGAAAGCTCTAGAGTAAAAATTGCTTCGAAATCTCCACGCGTAATATAGATAAACAGTAAATCACTGCCGCATTCATAGTGAGGTGCTATATTTCTCACGATATTGGATTATTATATAAAGTGTCATCAGATTGTTAAGAGATTAATTCAACAAAATGGAGTTCTTACATCATATATTCTAGATTAAAATTCCACATTGCGCTATCCCTGATAAGTCTCTTGGAGTGGTTGAAATCATCCAGTAAAATAAGTATTAAACTGACTCTATAAAACATTATGTTGAGCTAAAGAAAAAACTAAATAATGCCCATGTTTCCTATGCTAAATGATCTGCTGTTTAAAATTTAATTAATATTAGAATGTGCCCAATTGTAAATACATTTAATTTGCTGATGCTACAAACTTGAGGAAGCATTGGACCAAGAAACAGGCAGCGAGTGAAATTAAAAAGAACTGTGATCTTGTCTTTATGTAACTGCTGACACAAGATATTACAAAGGCTCTGGAATTGTGATTATAAATACTGCCAGCACATCCATAAAACTGGGATACTTTTAAATTCTGAGAAAAAAAATGAATTTGAGGCCATTCACTTTTCAGGGAGTGAAAAGAGGGGGAAAAAAATCTAGAGACCCTTTGTACACACCAATTATAGAAGCCTAACTTCTCTTTTGATTAGAGTCACAGAGGTGACGGAGTTGACTAAAGAGCTGTCATCTACTTAAAAATAACACAAATTTTGCTTATCCAGAAGTATAATAACAACACAAATTATAGAAAAGCAAATTAAAAACCCAAAAACTTAAAGCACATCTCAAACTGTACACCTATTTTCAGATTCTTCTTCTCTACATCATATTACCATCGCAAGAATTGGTATCCGGGTTGGAATTCTTTAGTAATGCCATGAACGGGTTACAGCTTTGTGACATTACAGAGGGTCACGGAGCAATAACTGTGTCAAGTCTGATGCTTCATGTTAGCGCATTTGGATAAAGTGTCATACAAGTGGCTGGACATAAAGGACCCTAAGAAGAAAGGCAGTACAACTCCTGCAAATACTAGGCATTTTGTGAAGTTTTCACTGCCATTTAATTAACACTAAATAAGATTGTTCCCCCAAACTATTCATATTTATGAGTTAACCTCGTTACATTCATTGTCTTTATACTAGTTTGTTAAAAATTATGGTGTATAAATATTGGGCATTTTTATACCTCTTCTCCTTTGGGATGCATATTAGTTAAGATCGTTAAGATTTTTTTCCCCCGTTAACTGTCAGAAAGTGAACAGTTTGATTTCTGATGCTATTGGGAGCAAGACCCAATTTACATTGCAGTTGACGTTTTCTGAAGGTCTTCAATGAAAAAAAAAAAGATGTGGCAAATGTCTTCAAACTGGTTAAAAAAAAAAAACCCTTGAAGGATCCCATTTAAAATAAAAATAGCATAAACTGAGCATCACAGAATATGTGATTATTTCTTCTGCAGCAAATATAGTTTGAGCGCTAATTGTGTATCAGGCCCTCTGCTAAGTGGCGTGGATATAAAAATAAATAAAATGCACAGTGCAATCCATATTTTCAATGCGAGCACGATTAGGGGCAGGAGTGGAAAATCAACCTATAAACACATCATTGCTATTCCACATGCTAAGTGATACAGTAGTCATGAACCAATTGCTAAGAAAAATATGCAGGAGACTAAGTTGCATGCATGAAGAAGGTGGGAACTGAGCTCCGGGAAAGTGATGTCAGGAATGAGCTGTGAAAGGTAAGTAAGAGTTTCTCAGACAGAGAACGAGGACTGAGGGAAAAAATAATTTCAAGAAGAGAGAATAATCACACACACAGAGTGTCTCACCCATAGTACAGAAATATGAATTGATTTTTTAAAAGACTCTCAGGAGGACTGAGCATGTAGGCCTCTGAGAGACGCCCAAATGTGCTGAGAATTTGGACTAGAGAGTTCATGATGACAGCCTCCAAGATGGGTTCTGTAAGGCACAGGGATTTCAGTGAATCAAATTTTGTATTTTTATCTGTTTCCTCAGACCAGCAAAGATCCTGTCCACTGAACTACAGCGTCCAGGGACACTGTGTTGTATTCATCCGTTACTTATTGAGTGGCTATTGCTTAAGGGCAAATGGTGGTCTGGACTTTCTTTTATTTGGTTTTGCTTCTGAGTCAGAGATTCAGCATAAGTAAAATTGTACTGAAGAATTAAAAACTACAGGTATAAAAAGTTGCAGTTAATGAGAACCTCTTTTCAAATTTTAGCTCTATTAAAATTGGTAAAATCTTCCAATTCTCAAACATATGTGAGTACCAAAGGAAACCATGAGTCTGATATGGAAAGTCAGTTTGAACCACAATATGTTGTGACTGGATAAAAGAGAGCTGGCATACAACTAAATTATGTAAGTTGCTTCTTTCTGGGATATTCTGTGACTTCAAAGAAACCCCGGTTATAAAAACTAGCATCTATGATTGCTTCTGATCAGGAGAATGTGCATGCTCCTCTAAATACAGATCTAAAGAAACCTAGATTCTCTCTTGAATTTCAGACATGTGCATAAAAACCCACTATGCATGTTATTTGTTACTCCTCCACTAAGGCACAGGAGTGAATGACTGCAGTGGCAAGCATTTTGGGCACACTCTGAGAAATGCAATTATTAAAATACCAGCATTTTAGAAATAATTTGTGTTAAAATTATAGTTGCATCGAGTTACCTAAAAAGGACGAACTCAGGTAAAAAACTGATGATGTGTGATGTAAAAAACCATCATATTAAAATGTACTTCTTCTCTCCTTTATAGAAAATTATAACTATATTTAAAAACAGAGCATACCGTCTCAGGAAAATGGGTTTTCAACATAATCATCCTGAATGGAAACAAACAGAACAATTACTCGTCTCCTTTAGACTAACTTGGTGGATAAATGACATAGAAAGGTGTTACACAATTCAAACAATGTCTCATCTCATGAAAGTCACTTTAAATAAATATGCAATCAGCATAAACATGGTATTATTAATATAATGAATTCACACAATTTTCTCTTTTGAAAAATAGAACTTATTGATACAGTATATAATAATAAACATTTTTATTACTTAGTGACATTGCTTATATTATTTTTAAAAATAACAAATTTATAATAAACGTAAAATGAGCAGTATAAGTGTAGAATACATTCAACCAAAAATGGAAAATAAAAGACGGAAATACTTGTTTTCCAATCTAATCTTCTGGTACTCTCTATGACATTGGTTATAAGCACTCACCTCTTCACTCTTTAAGATAAACACTTCAAAGACAAAAATCTATAAATGAAAAAATTAGCTTAGTAAATACTTGAATATATTCTAAAAAATTCAAACAGTGAACATAAATAAAACTTTCTTTTTGGTTTACAACTTCTTCTTTTCAAACAAAATCTGATATATCTGGACAATAGTACAAAAACATCTAAGTTTCATTTTCCCTAACATAAACAGTTATTCAATCTCTTTTAAATAAGTGGCCTTTCTTAGTGAACACAATTTCAAGTCAAATGTGTAAATAATTAAATCAATTAAAAGCTGAAATGTATATGCTCAATCTTTCCCCAAAGAATATTATTTGAGAAACACAGTAGTATGAGAATTTTGATAAGCATTTTCCTAGATTATCTCATTTAAACCTCCTAACCAGCCTATGTGGTACATGCTGTTAGTCCTCCTACTTTAAAAATCAGAAACTATAACTTTTAGGAGATGAGACAAAATGCCAAGGACACATGGATTTGTAAATTATGGGGAATATGAAATCAAAACCAGTTTGTTTATACTTTTTTTCTCCTCTTTTAAAGCACCAACATAGCATTGCAAAAAAAAATCTTGCCCTAGGGAACAATATTGGACTAAGTACAAAGCGTTGCATTAACATTTTAAAAATTGCACATTTTTCTTGAGAATGGACTTATCTTTTATTGTTTTGTGGAAGAGTCCCATAAATCATTTATATTTGAAATGCTGATTTAACATCATAATCACTTTCCTGCCCCGAAGAAATTCTTCACAACTAAGTTATTCATCTTTGTTTAGTTATGTTTTTATAGGTTAAATGACTGCTTTTATTTGACAAATTAAGGACTTCAGAATTTATTATTGGGTTTTGGTTTTAATGGTGTGATTTCATTGCAGTTCTCTCAGTGCTCATATAAAAGATGAATAGTTTTGAGGTTTGAAATAAGGCTGAAAAGTTAAAAGCATTGCTCATATGATCAAGTAAGACATTTAATAAACAAATGTGATTCTTAAAGTGAGCAATCACATCGTTTTAAGGTTTTTCTTTATAAAAATAATTTTCAACATACAATTCTAGTTGGGAATCAGAATTAGTTTTTATAGATTATAGAATATATTGTCTCTATTTCAACTCTTAAAATAATGCTTACATTTTTAAAATGATGAAAATGAGCTGTGAACTAAATTTATCAAGAGAGAAAATAAGGATGTCAATGTTCATACAAATAGGCCAAAATGACTAAAAATGTTTCTTATAAAATTAACCTAATGTGACTTAAACACGCATGAAGAATTATATAGTTATTTCATGAGGCATCATGAGTTGAAGCCACTTTTGATTAAAGCTGTGCTTGGAAACATACCTGAAGGAGAGGTGATAGAGACAAGGAAGCAGCATTTCCTGAAGTGTGAATCCATGGACTGGAATGCCCTAACAGACCCCGACCCTCCTCCACCCATGTTAAGTAGTCAAAGACGCTTCAGAAACACTGCAAATAAAAATCCCTCTGTGATGATCGTGATACCACAAGCATATTCGTAATTCTGAAAGTCTGCCTAGGTAGATTTTCCATAGTAATAAACCATTCATGTAATTAATGAGCATCTGTCACGCGCCAAAATGATATGTTGAATACCTTAAATAGATTCTCTTATACACGCACATAGCAATCTTGAGAAGGAATTTATTGCTGTTCCTATTTTCAAGGGGAAGAAACTAAGCCTATGGGAATTAAAGTGACAGACTCAAAGTCACATAGTTACCTGGGAAGTTAAGCAGATATTGTTTCCAAATGCTGAACTTGGGAGAAATTTATGTAGATTTCTTTATCATAGTAAATATTGTATTTACTAACATTTTACATTGATTAGAAACCATTAAGTATGCACAAACCTGACACAGTGTGCAAAAACCACCAATAACGAGGCATTTTACTTTAGTGCTTCTGCCCAAAAGAAGAAAAATGGTTCTAAAAATGGGTGTGGAAATATTACAGCAAACGTTGTCAACTAGAAGAAGCAAGTTCAGAACTGTATTTCAAATGATTTAGCATAATAAATTCTTAAGGATCATGCAAACTATAGCACAAATAAATACGACAAACATCATTTACTCATCTTTAGAGTATAAATCACATTGGCAAAAGATGACCTTCTTATAACTGTTATTGTTTTAAGTGATTAACCAAATGTGTTGATACCTCCTTCATGATGTCTATTATTTCTATTTCTTCCTTTCCATTTTCATTGCAGGCATCCTGGTTTTGACAGTGATGTATATCCCATCAGGTCTTTCTTGTCTCCATTTCTCTCCACACTTCTTGTACATTAAAGTTCTAACAGAAATGTGTGTTGAGCAGGTACCTTCCATTGTAGCTGTGTTCAGAATGGTCACACTATTTAGAACTAAGGAACCCTAGGGCTCATTTTGACTGTATTTTGGCGGAGAGGGGAGATGATTTTAGCTGACAGTCTGACACATGAAAGCATGGCGGATCCAAGATTGGGTTCAAAGTACACCCCGTCAGTCATGTGATCTTACTTTTATGCCTTGTTTATTCTAACTTTAGGCTTCATCTATCCTACTTTGTCATCAATTACATTTTAATAGTTCTGGAAGGTCAAGCAAAAGGGCCAAAATTAATATATAAAATGTATACACTAATCAAATGTAATGAATATTTACAATTATTAGTAGAGATATGTGCAAATAAGCAGTGTAAATGAAGAAAAATTGGTTTGTGACATATGAAGGTATGGCAATGTTACTTTCAGTGTATAAACAAGAGCAGATTTAGTGTCTCAAAAGAAATTTTAAGTAGTCATTTAACAAAAATGTTTTATACTTCATTTGAGGTATACATGATTTTGAAATGGCTTCAAAGTGAATATTGGAATAAATTTAAATAAGAAATAAAATAATATCTCTAATTTGCCTTTCACACTCATGGCACTTATGAATAAAAATTTTGTTAATTGTTAGGCAAATAAGAGAAATCCCAAAGAAATCTCTTTGATATAAAATAATTAACATCTTTTTAGATGCATCTTTGGAGTTAGTTCTCCGTTGAAATAATTCCTTCTAATGTATTACATTTGTGTATCTTTCTATAATATCACAGTCATCAAAATATTTGTCAGTTTGAATTGTATTATATATTTTGGAAATTCTTTTTTACTGAAACTAATTCTTAGAGAATATACAAGGAATTAACTCTGAAATAGAAACTTTTGTATGCTTTCATGGAGAAAAACGGTGACTAAAGATGCTCTGGGCATCTTAATACACAAGGACTGACTAGGCAGAGGTCTTCTTATGCTTCCATGGGAATAGTCTGCAACTTGTACCAAAAATTGTATTATATATTATTGTGACATATATGGCAAATATTATAAAAGTTTAAATTGTTAATATGTCAATATATTAACCTGATGTTATATCACAGTGCCTTCTAATAGAAATGAAATTTAACCCTACAGTTTGTATTTATCCAAATCAATGTCTAGTAAATATACACATATTGGGATAATAAGAAATGTTACTGCGGAACATCATTGTTTAGGTATCTGGGTGTGGATGAGACACAATTAAAAATGGCAACCTTCCTGTTGATGGAAATGAGATCATAAAGCACAGTGGGAATGCCTCCTCCCCCACTTAAGCCTCAGTTAAATTAAAAAAAAAAGTACTTAAAGCAGGCATGAACACACAAAGATAACAAACAAATGAAGACAGGAGACAAGAGCACGGAGAGAGAACACCAGAATTTTAAATATGAAAAAAAAATGAAGTGAACGAATTTTCTCATCTCAGTGGAGAAGGCTGAAACTCATTGCTGCAAGAAGGAAACCAAAGTAGCATTTAGCTATGGAGCTCCAGAATGTTCACAAAATTAGCACAATCAGGACCATCCAAAGTTGGAATGGAAGCAGAAGTTGAGATTAGGATTACTTGTTGAAAGTCCTGTGTAGGTAGCATTTAGAAACCTAGATCCTTTTGCTCCAAACGTACATAGCTGTTAGAACACTCGTCACAAGGGAAGAATAGGAATTTATTTTTTTGAAGTTGTTGGGGTAGAGTGATTCTGCCTTTGGAGACACAAGGCACATAGGGAAGTAGGCATGCCATCCTGAAACCAACACATGAAAGAAGCCCCATTCTTAGTTATCAGAACATGAGGACAATGGTTAGCCCAATTTCTATTTCCATCATAGGCTTGTGCCTTATGGAGTTTTCAGGGTGGTTGTAAGCCAAGCTTGTACCTTTACTACCTGATTGTAAGCCAAGTTTATACCCTCAACACCAAAGCAGAGACTGAAGATTTCTTTCCATGAAACTGATTGTTATACAAAGAATTTTGCCACTTAATAAGACTTGCTCATGCATACAACTCCCAAGTAATTTTTTCATTCTTAAATATAAATAGATCATTGAGAGGGTGAAAAAGCAACCATAGATTGGGAGAAGATATTCACAATTTGTATATCTAACAATAGAATCCAGAAGATATAAAATATATATTTGAAATCCAAATACATAAAGAACTCATAAATCAGTAAGTAAGGAAAAGATAGGCAATCCAATAGAAAAATGAGCAAAAATCTTGAATAGATTTTACAAAAGAGATGCAATAAATAGGCAATACATATGTGAAAGGTATTTGATATCATTAGTTATCAGGGAAATGCAAATTGAAACAAAATTAAGATACCACAATACATCCACCAAAATCACTAAGATAAAATTTTCCGGAATTAGCAAGTACTGACAAGGGTATGGAATTGAACTAATTCTCATACGTTAATGATGGAGTCCAAATTGTTACAGCCACTTTGAAGAATGGGCACTACATACATTGTAAGACCCAGCAAAGAGACTCCCAGTACACGAACAAAAACATGTGCATATGTGCACAAAAAGATGTTTGCAAGAACCTTGATAACAGCACTATGTGTATTAGCCCCTAAGTAGAGACTACCTATATTCCAGTCATCAACTAAATAGGTAAAATAATCATAGTATATTCATACCTCACTATATGGCAAGAAGAATAAACAGTCTAGAATTATGCAAGAGGACGATTGGAATTAATAAAATAAACATAACATTGAACAAAAGAAGCCAGACACAGAGAGACTACATATTGTATGATTCCATTTATATAAAGATGACAAGGGTTTCAAGAGTGCTGTTAAAGCTGTATTTCTTGGTCTGAGTGCTAGCTACATGAAAGTGCTCAGTTCGTGAAAATATTGTTAACTGTACCATTAAGATTTTCCTGTGTTTATGTTATTCTTAAGTGAAAATTTGTTATTTCTCTCTCTATATATATGTATATGTTTATACATATATATATTTCTACATATAATAGATATGTATATCTATGAATATATAATAAGATATTCCAAGGTAGATTCTTAAATGAAACAGATTGAGAAAACAATACATAAAACTAAGAATGAAAAGAGAACACAGAGAAAAAAACTAATGAAGGAGTAAAAAGAATTTTTATAGGAATATAATTAATATCCTCTGAGAGATAAAATAATGTAAATTGAAACAAAATCAATATAAAACCTGGAAGATAAAGTTGAGAAATTCTCCACAGAATAAAATAAAAAATTAAAAGATAAAGAGATGGAACATAGCAAAGGAATATATATGTTGTATATATGTCTATTTTAGTAAGTGATTAGACCAAAGAGCTCAACATCCAAATCATACAAATTCCATCTACATTTCACTCCACAAAAATGACAACGAGGTGATAAAAGAGGAACAAGTGAGATTAACAATGGAAAGACATGAATTCAGAAGCTAATGACAAAGGGAAAGGTGAGGAAATGGCTGGAAGCAGCGTTAGAGATGATACGCTCCAGATGGGAAGAGGAAGACTTGGTTCTCAGAGGGTTGTCTACAGGTGAAAAAATGAAACTCATATATTTCCTTATGTATTTGGGTGCCTTGAAAGGAAAATTACCCTTTTGTCAGAGTTGTGTGGATGAATTGCTGTAACAGTAAAAAGTCAGGTAATAACACATAGAGAAACTAAAAGTTGAACTCAAGAGAAACTGTACATCACATACCCCAATTATGAATATTACTTGTAAAGTCACAAACATGTAATCATTGTCTAGTAATTTTACAAATCATTGGGATACACGCTTTAGAAAAATTTAGAAGAAATGAGGGAAAAATAGTTAAGTTCTTATTTTCCATGATAGGACAGTAACAGATAACTAAATCCGAAAATGAAGAACCAACAGTATAAACAATCTTTTAAAATAGTATGTTGGTAAATATCAGACGAAACAACTAAGAAAAAAAATCTATATTGGAAGTTAGAAGGTATGGGGCAAGCAATTGCTATTTTTTCTGTAATAAATCTGGAAAAGAGGCTGACTTTTAAAATTGTACACTAGTATTTGTTATTCTGATAAAAATAGTTATTTTTAAAAACATGAAGACAATCAATTGAAGAATCCTATTAAAGAAGAAAATATTTGAGGAGATAGCTACAAAGTGAGGTGGATGTTGTCAATCTTTAAAAAAATTTAATAATATAAACATAAAGTTTCCAAATCTGATGTAAAACAGGAATAGTGGTATTTACTTTGGTCAGATTGCTAATTTATGGAAATTGTCAGTTATTATGTTCCTGAAATAATGTTTATGATAAAAGTATCTGCATAATTGAATTGGTTTTGAAATTAAGAAAAGTTTTTAGATGACTTGGCTTTAGGAAATAAAACATGAGAGTATATTTTTTAACAAGACTTTTGGGTTTATTTTTTGCTTCTGATTAAACTAAAAGCTTGATTCTTACTAGTATCATTTTATTATTAATATATTCAATATGCATATATTTTCTGATATATATATATCCATTATTGTAATGACTAATATTAGTTTACTACTAATGTAATACATGTATCTCTCTGATCAATTTTACCCATTTACTAAACAAGTGCTCTGAAGATGAATCAAATTTCCAAAAAGTATCATCAATGTTCAAAAGAAAAGATATAATGATATCAAGAGAGACTTCTTCTTTCATGTTGACCACCACCCCCAAAATCTAACATTCTAAGACATGATATTGTAACAAGGCAGCTATTTAAAATGTCAGGTAGCAAAAAGGTCATTTGAGTTAAAGCAGCAACAGATGAAGAGAAACCTCACCTGATACATCACCTATATAGGAAAAAAGTATTTGCCCTGCTTGGAAATTAGATCAATGAAAACAACAGCTGGAAGTCTTCCTACGGGTGTACGCATTCACTTTGACATGAAACATGAGTGAACCATCACCGTCTCCTTCTGTGAAGAATCCATTGGTCTGCAGCCTATGAATCTCATTATCTTTGCTTCACGATGCTACCCAATTCTATTTGTATTTTCGAGTTTTTAATGGTTGATTTAACATTTTCAGACATTGTTCATCTTTATAATATTCATGTTTATATGACTGAAGTAATCTAGATTGAATCCTTACTATTTTACCAGTACTGCATCAGACAATTTCACGTGCATTATTCATGTTATTTCAACCATTTCAAGGTATTAACATCATTTTTTCCACCATTAGCCGAAATGAAAATGAAATTTCTTTTCATTTTTATTTTTCTTAGACATGTCTATATTTTAGATATTTAATAGCACATACAATATAACACAATGGTATTCAACTTTACCTGGATTTGCCCCACAAGGGACATTTGACAATGTCTAGAAACTTTTTTGCTTGTCATACCTAAGGGGCATTACTGGCATCTAGTAAGTAGAGGCCAGGGATCTGGAAAATATTCTACAGTGTACAGACTAGCACCCTCACAACAAAAAAATTATCTTGCTCAAGAGGTCAACAGAGTCAAGTTAAGAAACTATGATATAACATAATCAATCTTTATGGATTTGTATTGATAAAATGTGTAATTGTTCCAAGTCAAATATTCTTATGGAAAATTGGAATGGAATCCACTGGACAATACCTATCCTGAAAGACGTAGAGTGTGGGAAAGGCATTAGGGACAGTGGCAGGGATAGAACATCCCATGTGTACTTGAAATCTTCCCCTCAGTGACAAGCACAGCTCCTCTGGTCAGAAGCTCTACGGGACAGTCGGCTTGATTTGAGTATAGTTTCTTCTCAAACATTAAAACTGAAGCACGAAGTAAGCTCATAATTTAAAATTTAGAATTTAAAAATCACCCTGAATGCTTTTATTCAGTTGTCTCTAAAGAGCCAAGAAAACGTGAGTTACTAAAAGATGTGGAAAGAAAAAAAAGGTTAACCAAAATGATTATGAAAACTCACATAAATGGACATTAAATATGCATACAAAAGGTATCTTATCTTCTAAAAACATGTTTCTTGTCAGTTTTTTGCCCTTGAATGTTTAAATGATTGGTTTTTCAATAATACACATCGAATTCAATGCACCCCAAAGCAGCAGATTATGTAAACATGTTAGCTCATAAATAGCCCCCAAACAAAGTCAGTTCATGCCAGGAAGGTATTATATAATTAACGGTATGGGAAACTAGAAATGTCTTTGTTTCCATCCCTAACTTTTCATCTTATTTTTGGAAAGGAAGCTGAACATGCCCTTGTCAAAAATATCCTGTGATCCAATTGTCATATAGAATATATCTGCAGGATAAACTGAAGATCTTTTCCAATAAAGACATTCTTATTATTTATATTATTTTATTCAAACAGCATGTTATAAATACAAATATACAGTTACAATTAACATGTAAACTAATTTTAGTAAGGTATTCCACAAAATTGGGAGTTCATTCAGCAATTTTAAGTAAATTAAATAGAAATTATTTTTAAAAGAAAGAAAAGAGGAGATCTGTATTTGCTTAAAATTCTCCCCGGTGAAGGATCAATGGTGAGGTATCAACGCTGAGCTACATCATTTTACTGATGGCTGGAAGATGCTACTGGGTACCCTGATCTCTTCATTTAGAAGCTATGCCCTTTTGCAGCAGTCATTTGCATTTTCTGAACCTAACTTTACTTTTCATCTTGAAATGAGAATGAAATACCACCTGTCTTTTTCATCTCATGAGAGGCTATGTGGTGATGTGAGTGAATGAATTGTATAAACCCTAGTACTTAACAGGAAAGTTCCAGTTTGTGGATTTTGGTATAATAAATTGAACATATGAGCCTTTCTTAGAAAAAAATAATTTATTAGAGAAGTTTCCTTCTCTGAATTTTATAAAAATTAGTAAGTGTGACATCCAGGCTTTAAAGTTGTCCTTGTGAACCTCACTTCCTGTGCTTGGGATTTTGTGTGATACCCTCTGTTGGACCTGTGACCTGTGACTTGTTTCTAACTGATGAAATGCATCAAAGATGATGGTATGTACAAGATTACACACACATGATTACAGAAGAGTGGAGTGTGCATCTTGCTAGAATCTCTTTGTGCTGACTTTGAAGAAGCAAGCTGACATAAATTCTACAGCTGCAAGGAAATGAATTCTGTCTGCACCCTTGGAGATTTAAGAAACAGATCATTTTTGGGTGATGCTTCAGATGAGAACCCAGAACTGACCAACACCTTGATCACAGCCTTGAGATTCTCTAAGCAGAGGACTCAGCTAAGCCATATCCTGATTCCTGACTAATAGAACCTGTGAGATAATAAATGTGTATGGGTTTGGGCTGCCAATTCTGTGGTGATTTGTTATGCAATGTAGAAACTAATACAGTCAATAATTCAGCATATTTGTTTCCAGGTATAAAGTGTTTGGCCCATTTCAATTTCTATTTCTTCTCATAATATGATTCTCCTTCATGTGCAAGATTTGGTGACCCACTTGTAAGTCCTCCCAAACTCAATTCACGTGGAACATCTCTCATACTTTGCCCCAAGATAAAAGAAAGGACTACCAGTACTATTTTAATAGAATTTCCTAAAATACTATGAAAAGTCATATAAAGTTGAACAATTCTATGTTATTTTTTAAATTTGGGACATTTTAAAGCCTATGATACACTAACATGCATAGGGTTCTCCAAAAGGAAGGTATATAACATTCAGGACTTCAGGAAATTATCTCAGCAAGTAAGCCCCTCAAAGCACCTATGAACAGCTCATGGGACACTGTACTGCTTAGAACAGTTTAGGAAATGTATGTCCAGACTTTCTGTTGGTCATTATACTAAAGCTGATGACTAATGATCTGAAATCAGAAATGACATTTATTCCTCTCCCACAGAGCATTTGTAAGTTATCCATGAAAGGGAAAAAGCAGACTAACTTTTACTGAAATTTTACTATGAGCTAGGCACTGTGCTAGGCTCATT
This sequence comes from Equus asinus, assembly GCF_041296235.1. Lineage (NCBI taxonomy): Eukaryota > Metazoa > Chordata > Mammalia > Perissodactyla > Equidae > Equus > Equus asinus. Next base: position 5,179,150 of record NC_091797.1, on the reverse strand, counting down.
GCACTCATTGGATCATTTCTTCCTCAACAAAATATTGTAAAGAGAAATTATTCCCACTTTACCAACTGTAGACATTGAGGATCAATGGGAACAAGAGATTCGCAAAGGATCCACATCTACCACTGTCAAGGCTTGGACTCAATCCCAACTAGTCCTGGATCTTAAATTCACTTACTTCTCACCACGTAATTCATTCTGCGTTCCTAAGGACATGTAAAACTACACGCTATTTTGTTTGTGAAGCAGAGTGGTTAATCAAGAGACTATATAAATATTGAGTACCATTTGGCAAATGAGTATTGATTTATTTATATAATTAAATGATAATTAGAAATGTACTAAAATCCATGACATAGTTCCAGTTAACAATCAGTATTCCCTTGATGCCTTCTGAGAAACAAGATGTCAGTTATTGCTGATCAATTATATTTTTGGCCTTTTGCATTGCTTAACTAGGTTTTCAAATATCTGTATATAAAAGTTTGGTGCTATATTAAAAACTGGGAAGTAAATATTGAGAACTTTTTAAAATGTCCACCTGTCCTTCTTGAACATACACAGGTGGACACAGCAGGCCCACGTAGCACATATCTGCTCCAATGCTTGCTTGGCAATATCTGTATCACAGCAAAGACTCACCTTTTCCCTGGGGTAAAGTTAGAAACGTTGTCTCATGGGATACCCATCCTAAACTCAAAGATTTGGCAAAATCTGGGGTACTAGCTTTAAACTTCCTGTGAATTTTGAATTCTTATCCATGCTGTTTTAAATGTAAAACATTTAAAACTATTTCAAGAACAAAATCTTGTTGCAATTAGTCTATTGATTTGGAAATTAGGATGAGTTAAAGAGAGCTGAAAACACATCTCAAGGTAAAGACGCGTTAATCTCTCTTCTCTGTCTTCAGATTACATTCAAGACAAGAGACTCCCACCAATATATGGGCACAAAGAGCTAACATTTCCTCCCACTACTTTATGAACTGTGTCAAGATAACCTAGGAAAGCTATTTTAATCCTATCAATAATAAAAAATTCAGGATACTGTTAGTAAAATATTTTAAAAACAAATACATTGTCTTTTGGAAAAGATAGCCCACTAATTTTGTACTGTGGAGTAAAAGAATGTCTGATTCACATTGATTAATCTCCTTGTAACACAGGGGAAAATGAGTCCAAGGCCTTTTTTTCAATGAGAGTAGATGAGTAATGATCTTTATTTTAGCACCAATTTTCATTCCAGGGAGACGAATTGAGACCTTTGGATGACTCATGGATCTCATGATAAACTCTTAGCCAGCTATCAAACCGCATTCCCATTGCAGAGGTCTATTAAGGACAATTCATTTTATTCAGAGCTATCTTACATTTGGTGATTTGTGTTGCATTCTTGAAGAAATAGCTCCTGAAAGAGTTGAATTTGTAATTGTCAAAATTGACTATAGAATACACGTTCTTTTCAAATGCCCATGGAACATTCTCCAGGATTGATCACATATTAGGCCACAAAACAAGTCTCAATAAATTTAAAAAGATTGAAATAATACCATGCATCTTTTCTTACCACAAAGGCATGAAACTGGAAATCAACTACAGAAAGAAAACCAGAAAAGCCACAAAAATGTGGAGATTGAACAAAATGCTACTGAACAATGATTGGGTCAATGAAGAAATCAAAGAAGAATTCAAAAAATTCCTGGAGACAAATGAAAATGAAAACACGACATGCCAAAATCTGTGGGATACAGCAAAAGCGGTTCTATGAGGGAAGTTTATAGCAATTCAGGCCCACCTCAACAAAGAAGAAAAATCCCAAATAGACAATCTAAAAGTGCATCTAAAGGTACTGGAAAAAGAACAACAAACAAAGCCCAGAATCAGCAGAAGGAAGGAAATAATAAAAATCAGAGCAGAAATAAACGAAATAGAGACTAAAAAAACATAGAAAAAATTAATGAAACCAAAAGCTGTTTCTTTGAAAAGATAAACAAAATTGACAAACCCTTAGCTAGACTTACCAAGAAAAAAAGAGAGAAGTCTCAAATAAATAAAATCAGAAATAAAAGAGGAGAGATTACAATGGACACCTCAGAAATACAAAAGATAATAAGACAATACTATGAAAAGCTATACGCCAACAAATTGGAGAATCTAGAGGAAATTGATAAATTCTTAGAAACATACAACCTTCCAAAACTGGACCAAGAAGGTGTAGAAAATTTGAATAGACCGATCACCAGTAAGGAGATCGAAACAGTAATCCAAAACATCCCCCCCAAAAAAAGTCCAGGACCAGATGGCTTCCCTGGTGAATTCTACCAAACATTCAAAGAAGACTTAATACCTATCCTTCTCAAACTCTTCCAAAAAATTGAAGAGGAGGGGAGGCTTCCTAACTCCTTCTACAAAGCAAACATTATCCTGATACCAAAACCACACAAGGACAACACAAAACAAGAAAGTTACAGGCTAATATCACTGACGAACATCAATGCAAAAATCCTCAACAAAATACTAGCAAATCGAATACAACATTACATTAAAAAGATCACACATCATGACCAAGTGGGTTTCATTCCAGGGACGCAGGGATGGTTCAACATCCACAAATCTATCAACAGGATACATCACATTAACAAAATGAAGAATAAAAATCACATGATCATCTCAATAGATGCAGAGAAAGCATTTGACAAGATACAGCATCTATTTATGATAAAAACTCTAAATAAAATGGGTATAGAAGGAAAATACCTCAACATAATAAAGGCCATATATGACAAACCCATAGCAAATATCATTCTCAATGGAGAAAAACTGAAAGCTATCCCTCTAAGAACAGGAACCAGACAAGGATGCCCACTGTCACCACTCATTTAACATAGTGTTGGAAGTCCTAGCCAGAGCAATCAGTCAAGAAAAAGAAATAAAAGGGATCCACATTGGAAAAGAAGAAGTGAAACTGTCACTCTTTGCAGATGACGTGATTTTATATCTAGAAAACCCTAAAGAGTCCACTAAAAAACTTTTAGAAATAATAAAGGAATACAGTCAAGTTGCAGGATACAAAATCAACGTACAAAAATTGGTTGCATTTCTATACACTAACAACAAAGTAGCAGAAAGAGAAATTAAGAACACAATCCCATTTACAATTTCAACAAAAAGAATAAAATACCTAGGAATAAACTTAACAAAAGAGGTGAAAGATCTGTACACTGAAAACTACAAAACATTGTTGAAAGAAATCGAAGAAAGAAAGAAAGACACAAAGAAATGGAAAGATATTCCATGCTCTTGGATTGGAAGAATTAACATTGTTAAAATGTCCATACTTCCTAAAGCAATCTACAGATTCAATGCAATCCCTATCAAAGTTCCAACAACATTTTTTACAGAAATAGAACAAAGAATCCTAAAATTTTTACGGAACAACAAAAGATCCCAAATAGCCAAAGGATTCCTGAGAAAAAAGAACAAAGCTGGAAGTATCACACTCCCTGACTTCAATTTATACTACAAAGCCATAGTAACCAAAACAGCATGGTACTGGCACAAAAACAGACACACAGATCAATGGAACAAAATTGAGAGCCCAGAAGTAAACCCACACGTTTATGGACAGCTAATATTCGACAAGGGAGCCAAGAGCATACGATGGAGAAAGGAGAGTCTCTTCAATAAATGGTGTTGGGAAAACTGGACAGCCACATTCAAAAGAATAAAAGTAGACCATTCCCTTACACCATGCACAAAAATCAACTCAAAATGGATTAAAGACTTGAATGCAAGACCAGAAACGATGAGACTTCTAGAAGAAAACATAGGCAGTGCACTCTATGACATTGGTCTGAGCAGCATATTTTCAAGTCCCATTTCTGACCGAACAAGGGAAACAAAAGAAAAAATGAACAAATGGGACTACATCAAACTAAAAATCTTCTGCACAGCAAAGGAAACCATCAACAAAACGAAAAGGCAACCTAACAATTGGGAGAAGATATTTGCAAACCATATATCAGATAAGGGGTTAATATCCAAAATATACAAAGAACTCATACAGCTCAACAACAAAAAAAACAAGAATCCAATTAGAAAACGGGCAAAAGATCTGAACAGAGATTTCTCCAAAGAAGATATACGGATGGCCAAACAAGCATATGAAAAGATGCTCAACATCATTAGCTATCAGGGAAATGCAAATCAAAACTACAATGAGGTATCATCTCACTCTGGTCAGAATGGCTATAATTAACAAGACAGGAAACAACAAATGTTGGAGAGGATGTGGAGAGAAAGGAACCCTTGTTCACTGCTGGTGGCAGTGCAAACCGGTGCAGCCACTAGGGAAAGCAGTATGGAGTATCCTCAGAAAATTAAGGCTAGATCTATCATATGATCCAGCTATTCCACTGCTGGGTATTTATCCAAAGAACTTGAAAACACAAAGGCATAAAGATACCTGCACCCCTATGTTCACTGCGGCATTATACACAATAGCCAAGACATGGAAGCAACCTATGTGCCCATCAAGGGACGAATGGATAAAGAAGATGTGGTATTTATACATGATAGACTACTACTCAGCCATAAGAAACAATGAAATCCGGCCATTTGTGACAACATGGATGGACCTTGAGGGTATTATGTTGGGTGAAATAAGTCAGAGGGAGAAAGTCAAATACCATATGATCTCACTCATAAGTAGAAGATAAAAACAACAACAACAACAAAAACACATAGCATTGGAGATTGGAGTGGTGGTTACCATTGGGGAAGGGGGGAGGGGGGAGGGTAAAAGGGGTGATTAGGGTCACATGTGAGGGGATGCACTATAATTAGTGTTCGGGTGGTGAACATGATGTAATGTATCCAGAATTTGAAATATGATGTACATCTGAAAAAAAATGAGAAAGTAAACAAATTAATTCATATAGATTGGCACCTGGGCTAACAACTATTGCCAATCTTCCTTTTTTCTTTTTTTTTTTTTTTAAGGATTGGTACCTGGGCTATCAACTCTTGCCAATCTTTTTTTTTTTTCTTTCTGCTTTATCTCCCCCAACCCCCGCCCACCCACCCCGCTACACAGTTGTATATCTTAGTAGCAGGTCCTTCTAGTCGTGGGATGTGGGACGCCGCCTCAATGTGGCCTGACGAGTGGCGCCATGTCCACAGGATCCGAACCCTGGGCTGCCGTAGTGGAGCGTGTGAACTTAACCACTCAGCCAAGGAGCCGGCCCCTTGACCAAATATTTTATCCATGTGATATCTACATAAAATTTTCCTTTACTTCGGTGGGGAGGATGCTTTCCTGCCTCTTTATTTTTAGCTTTCCAAGTTGGTGAAAGAAATTCAAATCACTTAGGGGCCAAATGGTATCTGAAGACACAAATTCAGGTCAGTTCAATAAACCTCAACCAAAAGAAAAAAAAAAATTGACTATAGTGGAACTATTTTAAAATGGAGTTGGAGCTGCCTTTCCAGGGAAACTGCTGTGCTGTTTTGAATCTTGGACTGGGCCAAACTTTTGGACTGGGCCAAAATGACAATTGTTTTACCGCCAATTGTTTGAGAAGTCACCAGGAAACAGACATCCTGATCACAAAGACTGAGGATGGTGGATTTTCTGAAGATAGATCAATGTTTAGCTGAGACCAGCTCTCTGCCTCCAGCTTCAATTAAAATTCTTTGCAATACAACTTCCCTTCTTTGCCTTTAAAAGCCTCTAACTTTTCTCCCTAGGGGAACATGTTTTGGGTTTCTACCTGCGGCTGTGTCTCCTGACTTGCAATTCTATTTGCTCAAATAAATATCTGCTATTTAAATTGTAATGATTTTTCTTCGGTTGACATAATCTATTCTTAATAAATAAACAAAAATTTGAGTAACTTATCTAGATTTTAAGCGTATGCTTTAAAGTCTTTTGCTCTCTTTCTAAAGAAAAATTAAGAAATTTTGGTCAAGACAGCATAGTATGTTCATCCATGAATCTTCTTCAAAAACATATGAAAGACAGAAAAATATGAAAAAGATTTAAAAAAATGTGAGTTAAAAAAACAAATCGAACAAGCATGCCTAGGCTTTGTCAAAGCAAAAATTGCACTTGACCAAATTATATGGATAAGAAGGTGGCAATGGGGGCGGGGGGGGAAATCAGAGTGTAGTCTGAACTCAACTGCACTAAAAGGTTGAAGAGTTTTAAAAGCTGACTGGGGGTGGTGGGGTGGGCTGCGTTCAGGCCTTCTGTGTTGCCTAATTGGCCTTACACAAAGGAAAAGTAAACTTTCTTGTATCTTCAGGACAGAAGGTGGTTTTACAGCTTGGAGCTAGGAGCCTATCTTGGGGCTATCTTCCTTGATTATTACATTTCAATGGCTGGCTCCCAGCCACTTGAAAAAGATAGCCCTGGATTGTAACACTGGCAAGAAGCTTTTAAAAATATTTTCATCTCAAAAGAGCAGACAAAGAATATACAATGACAGGTTTTCTAAGTAAATGCTCTAAGAAAACAGAGGAGGGGCCTCTGTAGTTAAGCCATTTGGATTCTGGAAGGGCCAGGGTGAGAGGGAGGTCAGGGACCTAGGGGCAGGAAGAAGCCAGCTAAAATTTACTCAAGCTAAGGGAAACATTAAGGCCCACTTGGTCAGCCTAAAATAGGAAAAGGTTTTGTTCTTGAAACCAGGGGCCAAATGGGTCCAGATTCCATTGACTCTGAAGGGAAGTGGGGCTACAAGCGATCCATGGGAGATGTGGGTCAGAGCCATAGTCACTGCTTTATACCAAGGCTGTAGTTCAGCTCTTGTTCATATGATCTGAGCTGAATAACAATTAGTCACTATTTTTGAGACTAGGAAGGACTAGAGATATAGGATGGAATTACAACCAGGAAGTGAAGAAAGCCATCTGCAATTCTGTGACTAGATCCACAATCTTTCCAAGACCACCTTGGGGTAGGAATCTTGACTGACCAATAAGACAACCTCATTCTGCATGGTGGATATGCTACCGAACCAGGTTTATTTTACCCACTGCACAATTATGCCGATCACTGAGATGACAAGTTTGCAAAGAGAAGGGATTTAATCACAACACACGGTCAGGTGAGGAGGTAAGAGAATCAATCCTCCCTGAAAATGGGGACTCAGGGATATTTATGGGATAAGAGGCAAGGTGGTCTGGCTCCTGGCTCCTTCTCTCTCGACAAGATGGCCACACCGACGGTACCGGCGAGTGCTCCTTCTGCAGCTCCAGCCCCAGCCACGGCTGCTGCCCCAGCCTCGGCCTCAGCCCCAGCCCCGGCCTCACCCACAGCTCCGGCCCCAGGCTCAGCGCCGGCTCCAGCGCCGGTTCCGGCCCCGACGGCGGCTCCAGCCTCATCCTCAGACCCGGCGGCAGCGGCGACTGCGACCGCGGCTTCCGGCCAGCCCCCGGCCTCGGCGCCAGCCCCAGCGCAGACCCCGGCGCAGTCTTTGCCGGGTCCTGCTCTCCCGGGCCCCTTCCCCGGCGGCCGCGTGGTCCGCCTGCACCCGGTCATTTTGGCCTCCATCGTGGACAGCTACGAGCGACGCAACGAGGGCGCTGCCCGCGTTATCGGGACCCTGCTGGGAACCGTTGACAAGCACTCTGTGGAAGTCACCAATTGCTTTTCAGTGCCACACAACGAGTCAGAAGATGAGGTGGCTGTTGACATGGAATTTGCTAAGAACATGTATGAATTGCACAAGAAGGTCTCTCCAAATGAGCTCATCCTGGGCTGGTACGCTACAGGCCATGACATCACAGAGCACTCTGTGCTGATCCATGAGTACTACAGCCGGGAAGCCCCCAACCCCATTCACCTCACTGTGGACACGAGCCTCCAGAACGGCCGCATGAGCATCAAGGCCTATGTCAGCAGTTTAATGGGTGTCCCTGGGAGGACCATGGGGGTGATGTTCACACCTCTGACAGTGAAATATGCATATTATGACACAGAACGCATCGGAGTTGACCTGATCATGAAGACCTGTTTTAGCCCCAACCGGGTGATCGGACTCTCAAGTGACTTTCAGCAAGTAGGAGGGGCGTCGGCTCGCATCCAGGATGCCCTAAGCACAGTGTTGCAGTACGCAGAGGATGTACTGTCTGGAAAGGTGTCAGCTGACAATACAGTGGGCCGCTTCTTGATGAGTCTGGTTAACCAAGTACCCAAGATAGTTCCTGATGACTTCGAGACCATGCTCAACAGCAACATCAATGACCTGCTGATGGTGACCTACTTGGCCAATCTCACACAGTCACAAATTGCCCTCAATGAGAAACTCGTAAACCTGTGAATGGGCCCCAATCCTAGGACTCAGAATGGAGTGAAATAGCTGGTTTCTTTATGGTTTGAGTCACACCGAGTCAGTCAACTGCTTGTGAGTCTAAATAAACATAGCCTACCTTTTGTAAATGAAAAAAAAAAAAAAAAAAAAAAGAGGCAAGGTGGTCTGAAGTGTGGGAATAGATAATTGGATGTGAGGAGAAGTGAGGTAAATGATGATCTGGGCTTGCATAGTCAAGCTTGACGCCTCTTCATAGGATGCGTGCTCACAAAATGGTGGCATTACAATGATGTGAGAGTGGAGTTTTTAGCTCCTTGACCTAAGAAAGCTCACTTGTCGAGCATTTGCACAGGCCCAGTTGATGGGTTGGTGGTCTCAACCGACCTGAACTGGACAAGGAGTCTGAGTTCCTGAAACATCCTTCTTAATTACTCTGTTGATAAGATGGGGTCGGTTGAACTGGTCCTGGAGGTCCCGTGGTTACACATAGGGGGCTAGTAGGATAGAACAGCAGCAAACCAAGAAGCAAACAAAAATTCCCCTGGAAGTTAGGGGAAAAATGACAAGAAAAGGAATCCCATTCATAGTATCTTAAATAATGTGATAATATAATGAGAGATAAAAAAGACCAATGAAGTTAGTTAGGACTCTTCAAAATAGGGAATAATGATTGAGATTATTCTAGAGGGGAGTTGTGGGCTTAGAAATTGAAATAGGATAGTTGAAAAGGCCTCAGAGAGAATGTAACATTTGAGCAAAGACATGCAGCAGGTTGACAAGCTAGTTCTACAGCTATCTGGGGGCAGGGAGGGGAGGAGCACAAGGCAGAAGAAACAGTGCAAACGTTTAAGGAACAGCAAGGAAACCATTGTGGAGATTGAGGGAAGATGAGTTCAGATGTGTAATGAGACTGGTTCGGGCTCAGTGAGCCAAGGAGTTGAAAGAAAGATTTCTTAGACTCTCAAGGTCTGGCAGTAGTGCTCTTTTATTTAGAGAATAGCATGGGGACAGGACCCATGGGTAGTAAGACCTGCTGCAAACATGGGTTGAGGGTAGGGCTAAATTTAAGGTGTAGGTATGTGAGTTATCTCTTTACAAGACAAGGAAAGAATATGTCAAAAAGTTGTTAAAATGGTATCAATGCAGGTGGGGTCTGGTTATTGGGTGGTACTACAACTCTAGATAAGAATCAGACCAGATTAAGTCAGGATGTCCTATGCTTCCCAGAGGATGTTGGTGGTGGGGGGAGTCAGCTACTTGAGGTTACCAGACAAGCACAATAAACAAGACTTAAGTCCTTGCCATCCTCATTAAGAGTTTCTAGAGATAAGGTCATTCCCCCCTTCATCCTGGTGCAGAGAGGGAGACACCCCCAACAGATGCAGACTTCCTTCACAAACGCAGAAGTCTCTCATCAAAGGGTGAACAAATTCCACTCCTCAGAGCCTCCTTCTCGTCTGCAGTTTTTAAAAGTAACCAGCCCAAAGTAATCCTCATCATGACCAGTTTGTGTAGAGTTTATAAGGATTTTGAGTTAGGGAAAGTCCTGAGCAGAGGTGTTTCATGATCTGACTTATGTTTCAAAAGGATCTTTCTGCTGTGTTAAGACTACATGGAAGGCAAGCAAGTGCAAGGCGAGCAGTGATGGTGGCTTGAACCAGAGAGTTGCTTGCAATGTGTGACCATGGATTTATATAATATATAAGGAGTGAATAACAGTAATATTTCATATATTTCATTAATTGTCATGTATTTTCAAATTCTGATATAGGAACCAAACTGAAGCACCATCCCCTTTATTTCTCATTATGAAGAGAAGTAAATCTCTTCAAAATGTAAACATTTTCTTACTGAATCATCCTATACTTTTCTTTTATAGTATACCTAAATTGCCTTTTTCATTTATTAGAATTTTTTAGCTGAAATGGTGACTCATACAATGATAAAATAAACATGTTTTAAGAGATTTTATCTCTTTAATGAGGAAAGAGGTAAGATGTTTCAATAAGTTCCAGGGAGAATTCAAAGAAATAATAACTATTGTACAATAAAGCAATGTTGAAATAGTTTATAAAATGAACACCAAACTGGCTTTTCTTAGAGAAGGTGAAGTCAATTGAAATTCCACCAAATCAATTTTATTTTTAGATCTATAGAAAATACCTGTGCATTGCTGTTAATTATCTACAATTGGCATAATTTTAAATTAGCTCAAAGGTGTCAACCTAACTAAAGAGATAAACTGAAGACATCCAGTAATCTCTTTTTAACTTCAAATCTACTTATAATTCTAGAAAGTGATATAGTTTAAAAGCAATTCATGTAATCATGGTTAGAGATAGTAATTCGTAGAATCAAGTTAAAGATAGAAAATAGGATACCCAGAACAATCAAATACTAAATTAGTAATAAAAGGACACGCACCTCCAGCCCATACCTTTCCCAGCTATGCTAATGCTCCGTTCACCCCTGTGGAGAATCAAAGCTCTTCATGGTGAGTTGTAGAGGTGTGTGGTTAAAACGAGTCAACTTTGACTTCATATTACAGTACTGTCCTCATTGGCTTTGAGCAAGTATCCTTCATGTTCTTTACCAAATATGTATTCACTATGGTGGAAGGCAGTTCAAGAGATTTTGCAGAATGAGCACACCAACCAGAAGTGAAAGTATTCTTTAAATGTATATATCAACAGTTAAAGTCTTACGCCGTGATTCTCTGCTGTCTGAATTATCACTTAATTATATGTAGAATGCTTTTGTAAAAAGAAAATCACCATCTCTGTCCACTGAAAAACACCTCACTTTCTTTCCCTTAAATATGGTTATAATTCTCTGGTTTCTGAAAAATAAAAGTGAAACTCTTATTCTTAATCTATGAGGGCTTTTTATTATAAAACTCTAGATGATCTATTTTCATGTCCTACTTCCTTTTTACTCACTTTTAAAATACCCAACCATCATTCTCTCTCAAACTGTGGTGTTGTTATGTGATTTATGGTTCTTATGACCCTATCAAAAATATTAACTTAAATGGCTTCTGCTAAATATTTTCCTTTGGAGATTGCTTCTCATCTTTCTATTTTGCCTTTTCTTTTGAAGATAAAGTCTTTATCTTTGTCTGAAGTAGTGGTAAGAGACATTCAGGCATTGAATAAAGGTGTCAATAGAGGTTTAGAAATGAAACTTAGAGGTTTAGTGTCTCACCGACACTGTGTGATTCTCTAATCAGGGTCATAGAAAAAAAATGTAACAAAAAAAGCTTGCACTTATTGAACCACAGAGCAATGTGAGTTCGGACTACTCACCAGCCAAGTGACCTCTCTAAGTTAACCTGACTTTAGTTAACTACCATTTATAAAATGAAATAAAATACTGACTGGACACTGTGTGAACAGTAAAGAGATATAATTGCTATTATTCAGACTGCTTGGATAATGCCGGTCAAGAGATTCTCTCCTCCAACAAAACATCCTGGAGCATCCTTGGTTAGTTTTAGATATTAGAAAACTTTCTTTATAAAAGGTCAAGGATTATTTGCTTATGACTTCAACTCATTGGATGATATTTCTGCAGACTCATACAAAATACATCTTTTAGATTGTCTGCTGAAAGGTGTACCTTTAAGGAGAAAGAAACGAAGATCCAGAGAGATTAGGAGCAGCTCTAAAAATATAGAATGGATGGTGATGATATGGTGTAAAGTGGACAGTAAAAGTACCCTGCCACACGTTATCTGAATAAACTCTACATTATCCATATCGACATATGTGTATATGTACAAACGTGTCATATTTGTGATGTTATGTGTCAAACTCTCTGTTTATAACACATGCTCAAATTTGAAATTACCTACAGGGGTGGCCCAACGGCGTAGTGGTTGGGTTCATGCACTCCACTTTGGTTGTCCAGGGTTCGTGGGTTCAGATCCCGGGCACGGACCTATGCACTGCTCATCAAGCTATGCTGTGGTAGCATCCCACATGCAAAATGCAGGAGGATTGGCACAGATGTTAGCTCAGGGCAAATCTTCCTCACCAAAAAAAAAGAATAAAAAGAAAAGAAATTACCTACAAATAGCACAAAATCCAACTAACTGAATAGTCACAATAGTTTTTTTCAGTTTTTCCCTTTCAAGTATTATTTAGCATTTTTTCATAAGGTTCTGATTTGCTACATCTGGATTCCTAGATTTATTTATTTTTTACAAATGGGTTTGGTAGTTTACTTATTAGAAATAGAGACAATTTACTGGAAAAATCAAATATATAGTATTGTACATTCATAATAGAAACATGAAAAGTCCCTTGCTTCCTATGATTCAAAATATGTCACAGTACCACGGATAACTATTTGTAAGTAACCATGACACATGCTAGAAGTCAAGTATTTAAATGTATACATAAATAAAGTCTTACACTGTGGTTCTCTGCTGTCTGAATTATTACTTTATTACTGAATTTATCACTAAAACAAAAGAATTTTATTCACATTCATATAATTTATATTTGGGAAAATTTTAGCTAAGGTAGTAAGATTTCATGAGCCGAATAAATAATGATGGATATTAAGATGTACATTAAGGGAATGAATGGTTTTTATATTAGGAAATTAAACTCAGAAATTTAGCATGTTGAGGAAAGGACTGGGAAAAAGTCACATGTTAATCCCAGTAGGAAGCACCTGGAAAATGTGTCTTCTGTTCTGAAACAGGTGCCAATACAATATTCAAAGTTGGTGCTCCCGAACATGGTGGCACTGTTCATGGCTCTGTGGTAGGCAGCGTTTACGCGCCTGTGTTAGCACCTGAGCACGAACGAAGATGGACGAGGGAGAATCAAGTGGTGGAACACAGTGGTTCATGTGCTGGAAGCAAAAGTAATAGTCTGAGCTGCTGAAAGGAAATGATGCAATTCATTTAAAAAATCCTCAATGGGCTTGTTTAGTTCTCAAATTCCTTGAATTTTTTAAACAGATGTGTAAAATATGAGAAAATGAATATGTACCACATTCAAAAACTTGTTATAAATAGAAATGAATAAAATGATGTATGTGTGTATTTTTTTTCCAGTGACAAATAAAAATGGCAAGTAAGAGGATATATTGGAGAATACGAAGAAGCCATTTGATATAAACCTAATTCGGCCTGACCTTGTCTTTCCAAAAGGGCCTGACCGTGGCCATTGAGCATGCATTGTATATCTGCTTTAGACATTCCCTATGGCAAGAACAAAGGCCCTTGAGATAAAGGTGCAACTTCCCTCCCCCTCCCAAGGCTGGCATTCCCTTAAGGATTAAGCATCTTTCCTTAGGCTAGGAACTGATTGCTGCACTCACCTGTGACCACCCAGCTTGAGATAGTAGACTTGCCTCCTGATGCACCCTCTGAGATAGCAGACCCACTACCTGCCGTGTCCATCAAGCACTGTGCTGACAGGGCAATCTTGTGAATATTGTGGGAGGGACACTTCAATCATATGTGAAACGTCCTGTATGGGGGTATATAACCACTCTGTATACCTCACTTCTTTGGTGCCCTTTCTTCTTTTGGGAAGAAAAGCCTGGGCCATGGTCCTCACATTTCACCTCAGAATAAACTCACCCAAATTTTCATTTATAGATTGGTTATGGATTATTTTCGTTGACACCAATATTTAAAATGTCCTCCAAAAAGATTCAAATTGTCCTACAGGTTTGTAGTAAACATGTATTTGGGGTAACAAGACACTTCCTTTCAATTGTTTTGGGGACAACGAGGGACTCTTGTCTTTACTGTCCTGCATGCACATTTGTGCATATTAAAATGCCAAGAGTTTCTAAGACTACCTGTACTTGGTAAAAATTAAAGCGAGAAATAGTAAGTAAATGAATGCTCAATCTACCTTGATATTACACATTTTAGTTGTATAAGATTTGGCTGAAAGAACAAATAACAATAGTTTGAGGCTGTTTTCTGTCTGCACTTAGTCCAAAGTTTTATGTAAAAGCAATACTTTTACAAGTATCTTGCAAGTAACCCCATCCCACTCAACACACATAAACGGAAATGTTGCCATATTGCAGCTAGAGTATGGCATTCTAGGTTCTGGATAGCAGGTATGAGTTTTAGTAGAGAGAAGATGGCTCCAGGTTTTTATTTGCTGTGGCTATTATATTATTTTTGTCATAATGCTGTTTTTTCTTCATGATTCTTGATAATAGCTGGTTCATATATTTGCAGAGGGGGAGGGGAGTTATTTTCTAATGATATCACTCACTCATTGTTCATTAATTAGCTAGCATTATCCTATGAAGAAATTGTTCTTTCAGGAATTGGAGATAAACTAAAGTTCATCCTTTAAAAAATGTAAATATTAAATCCCTTCTATTTAAATGTCTTTTTTTCAGGGTGAAGAGTCGGTTAACAATCAATTCTAATTGTGGCAAACGAACTTTTTCTTCTTTCTTCCTCCCACCCCCTCCCTTCTTCCTCCCTTCCTTTCATTTTTTATTTACTTTTCATTTTCTCTTGTTTTGTGCATTACTATGCACTCATGGATTTTTATAAATTCAATATTTTACTTTAAATTACAGTCATCTCTCTTTTTGTTGCTTATATTACTATAAGAAACTTTTCAAACTCAACAATGATGTGCGGTCAGTGAGCCGAGGAGTCGCAAGAAAGATTTCTTAGACTCTCAAGATCTGGCAATAGTGCTCTTTTATTTAGAGAATAGAATAGCATGGGGACAGAACCCATGGGCAGTCAGAGCTTCTGCTGCCGGCATGGGGACAGGGCCCATGGGCAGGCAGAGCCGCTGCTGCTGCCCCGAGTTGAGGGTTAGGGCTAATTTTATAAGGCATGGGTATGTGAGTCATTTCTTTACAAGACAAGGGAAAGAACATGAAAAAAAAGTTAAAATGGTATCAGTGCAGGTGGGGTCTGGTCATTGGGTGATCCCATGACTTTTAGACAAGAATCAAATTGGATTAAGTAAAGGTTAGAAAGGTTAGAAGACACCCCCTTAAATCAGTTACATGAGATTGCCAGACAGCAACCAACTTAAGTTGTTGCCTTCCCCATTAAGATTTTCTAGGGACAAGGTTATCTCTCTTCTTCTTCCTGGTACAGAGAGGGAGGCACCTTTTACAGATAGAGATTTACCTTACAAATGTAAATGTGTCCCAACAAGGGCAAGTTTCATTCCCCAGAGCCTCCCTCTCTGTCCCAGTTTATCAAAAGCAATCAGCCCCAAACAATCCTGATGCCAAAGAGACATATCCTGGGGTGGCCAATTTCAGGTCCCTACAAGGTCATCCCCCCTTCCTTCACAAATGCAAATATCTCTCCAAGGGCAAGCAAATTCCAGTCCTCAGAGCCTGCTTCTCATCTGCAGTTTTTAAAATTAACCAGCCTAAAATCCTCATCAAACAACACAAAGACAAACAACCCAATTAAAACGTGGGCAAAGGACTTGAATAGATATTTCTCCAAATAATACATACAAATAACCATAAAGCACATGAAAATGTTCAACGTCATTAGTAATGAGAGAAAGACAAATCAAAACCACAATGAAGTATTACTTCATACCCACCAGGATGGCTATAATAAAAATTATATTTATTAAAAAAATGGTAAGTGTTGGTAAGGAAATGGAGAAATCTAAACCCTTATGCATTGCTTGTGGGGACATAAAATGGTTCAACTGCAGTGGAAAACAGTTTGGAATTTCCTCAAAAATTTAAATATGGAATAATCATATTACCTCTCAATTATGCTCCTAGATATTTACCCAAAAGAATTGAATACAAGTATTCAAACAAGTACATGTATGTTCATATTCATAGCAGCACTATTCATAATAGCCAATAAGTGGAAGCAACCCAAATGCCCATCAACAGATAAAGGAATAAACAAATTTGGGATATGTTTTGGAAAAATTCCACGTACAATGGAATATTATTCAACCAAAAAAGGATGAAGTACCTACACATGCTATAACATGGATAAACCTCAAAACATTATGCTATAAATGAAAGAAGCCAGCCACTATTTTTCCTTTCAATTCTGTCCATTTTTGCCTCATATATTTGGAGGCTGTATTGTCAGGGGCATATCCATTTAAGATTGTTATGCCTTCTAGATGAATTGACTGTTTTATCAATGTGTAATGGCCATTTTTATACCTGGCAATTTTCTTTGCTCTGACAACTACTTCTTCTGATTTATGGCCACTGCAGCTTTCTTTGACTAATGTTTGAATGGGATATCTTTTTTCATTTTTTACATTAAACCTACCTACACTATGGCATTTGATGTGAGTTGCCAGGAGACAGAATAATGTAAGGCAACATTTTTTCTTTCTTTGTTTTTGTTTTGTTTTGTTTGTTTTCTGTCCACTCTGACAATCTTTGTCTTTTAATTGATATGTTTATGCCATATACATTTGGCATGTATTCATCGATATGTTAATATATTTATTGATATGTTAATATATTTACTGATATGTTGGGATTTAGATCTATTATTTTACTATTTCTCTTTTGTTTATTTCCTCTATTTTTTTATTCCTATATTTACTCCTTCCTACTTTCTTATGGCTGTTGGATTTATTTTAGTATTCCATTTAATTTGCACATTTTTTTTTTTAAAGATTCACACCTGAGCTAACATCAGTTGCAAATCTCCCTATCTTTTTTCTTCTTCTCCCCAAAGCCCCCCATATGTAGTTTTATATTCTAGTTGTGAGTACCTCTGGCTGTGCTGGGTGGGACGCCACCTCAGGATGGCCTGATGAGTGGTGCAATGTCCGTGCCCAGGATCTGAACCTGCAAAACCCTGGGCCGCCAACTGGAGCTCATGAATTTAACCACTTGGCCACCAGGCTGGCCCTAACTTATCATCCATTTTTTATTACATTTCTTTGTATAATTTTTATTGCTCGTTTTAGATCCTACAGTTTATACAATTAACTTTTCACAGTCTACTTGGAATTAATATTTTACCACTAAAAGTGGAGTTTAGAAATCTTGTGGCCATATATATCCCTTTAGTCTTTCGTTTATTTTATAGATGTCTTATATATTATTGCTACAAACATTAAAGATCACATCAGTTATAAATTTTGATTTCAACCGAGTATAATTTTAAGAAGTTTAGAATAGAATAGTCTCTCATATATACCCACCCATGTAGTTACCATTTCTTTTGATTCCTTCATTCTCCTGTTTTACGATGTTTCTTTCTGGTATCGTTTAACTTCTTTCTGAACAACTTCTTTTAGCAATTTTTTTAGAGCAGGTCTACCTGCTGGCAATAAATTTTTTGAGTTTGCTACTGGCAATAAATTCTTTTAGTGTTCCTTCATCTGAGAATGTCTTTATTTCACCTTCTTTCCCAAATGTTATTTTCACTGGATATATAATTCTGTAGTAATGATTCTTTTCTTCTGTACTTCAATTTTTTCCACTTCCTTGTGCCCTGCATGAATTCTGATGAAATATCTAGTCTGTTGAATCATTTTCTCCTGTAAATAAAGCTTTGATTTTCTCTGGTTGTTTTCAATATTATTTTTTTTCTATTCACACTGTTTTATTGCGATATTAATGGGCTTTTTTTTCCTTAGTTTATCTTGTTTAAATGTTTTTGCTCCTTGAATCTATTGGTATATGTTTTCTCAAAATTTAGGAAGTTTTCAGGCATTATTTCTTCAAACATTATTGGAACCTTTATCCTCTCTTTAGAATCTGTTGACATGCATGTTAATTCTTTTGTTATATTTGCAGAGGTCCCTAAGTCTCTGCTTATTTTTTTCCAATCTTTTAAAAAAATTTCTGTTGTTCAGGTTAGATAATTTCCGCCATTCTATCTTCAAGTTCTTTTCTCTGTCGTCTCCAAAGTACTGTTGAACTCATCCTGTGTGATTTTTTTTACTTGTTCTTGTATTTCTTTTTTCTTTATATATTCTATTTCTTTGCTAAGTCTATTTTAAATTTTTTTCAGGAGTGCTCACAATTGCTTATTGAAACATTTCTATAAGAGTAGCTTTAAAATCTTTGCCAATTAATTCCAACATCTTTTATCTTGGCGTTTTTCTCTGTTAATTGTCTTACTGCATGCCAGCTGAGTGTTTCCTGGTTCTTATATGCTGAATAATTGTGGATAGTATTCCGGACATTTTGGATATTATGTTATGAATCTATGATCTTGTTTAAGTCATATGGAAAATGCTAATATATTTTCTTTAATCAGGCAACTGACCTAGCTAGCTCCAAGCTACAAATTTCCACCCAACTTCTGCAGACTGGAGATCCAATGTCAGTTCAGTTTTCAAAGACTGGGCAGTGCCATTTGATCTGTCTCTGGTGTTACCCAACAACTCTGAGGCCTGAGTGGCAGTATCTGCTAATTTAGTTCTCAAAGTCTTCAGCTTGCTAGTTAGGGTCAGATTCATTCATGCATAGCTTGGGGTCAACCTCCAAGATTTCATAAAAAAACTGATGGGATTGTATTCCAAATACCACACCCTCTGTGGTTTCTAGGTACCTACAACTCCCCTTTGTTCCTCCAGCCAGAAAGCTGAAGGTTAGTTATCCCACTCTGTTTCATACTTCTGCAGTGCCCACTACATTCGAGACCAAGCAGTGGGATAGAGAGAGACAAAAACAAAAGTCAAAGGATTCTCCCCACCCTCGTGGTACCAGAACACCACTTGTCAGAGAAAGTTTCTCTCCATCAGGGTTTTGGCTCCTGTAGACTTTTATTGCACTGAAGCTTTTGCCAACATTGCCAAAAGATTGCTTGGCAAATGGGCATGAGCAATGAGAGGGAAGAAAAACAAATGAGAGTGGAGGTATCCCTGCCCTATCTCCGTAGCCAACTATTCAACCAGAACCAGCAGCTTCTCCTAGAGCGTCCTCCATCCATGCTCACGCCCACTTTGGTATTTCAGGTTGTTTTGCGTGATAGCTAGGGAATACCACCAGGGCAAAAAATGCTAAAGTCACTGCTGGTTCTGTGGCATTTAGGATTCTAGTCTTTTTCTACAAAGTGCCTGCTATTATTTATTGTTCAGAGTCTTCAAATGCCTGACCATGCGTTCCATCCAGATTGTTTACTTACCCTCACTGTGAAAGACAAGGTGGAGTGTGCTTACTTTATCTCACCCTGGGCAAGCGTAAATAATCTAGATCTCCAGTTTTTTCTATTAATAGTGATTGTTATGTTCTAACTGGTATACGATGCCAAAGTCCATGATGTGTGTGTTTTATTGGCCGTGTTATTCCTCTAATTAGTAACCAGTGCACACAAGTACTTTACATTATTCTGTGGGATTCTTAGTCATCTCGCGGCTATCTGAGTAAACTGTCAGTCAGTTTACTTATCTCTTGATGTGTTTTCCTGGTTTTCTGTTAAATTTGGCATATATGATGTCTCTTTCTTCCTCTTTAAGTCACTTGGTGAGCCGTAAACCTTGTCATTTTCCTGTTATGTCTATCATTCAGTTTTTGTGAATTTCCTGATTCATAATTGATTACCACAATATCAAAGCAAGGAGTACCTCACTGTAATTTTTTTTTATTTGAGTAGGACTGTTCAAGCTTTCTATTCTCTCTCAAGTCAGTTTTGGTAATTTCTTTTTTATTTTCTAGGAGAGTATCAGTTTCACATAAGTTTTCAAGTTTAATGACATATATTAATAATACCCCATTAGCTTTTAAATCTGGCTTAATATTAGTAAGAATCACCTACGTTTCTATTGCACACATTTAGTGCCCAGTACTGTTCTACATATTTCACTAATAATAACATGCTTAATCCTCTCGATTAAAGAGCAACAACTCATAAGTTAGGTACCAGTGATATGATTCTCCCCATTTTAGAGTTGAAGTAACTGAGGCATAAGCCCAAGTTTACCCAACTGGTACAGCGTAGAGCCAGGAGTCTGGATTCCCAGTGTTTGGTCTTAATGTCTTTATCTCCTTCCTATTACTGGATTCTGTGTTTATTTTCTTCAGTACCTCATTTTTCTTCTGTCTGAGATTATTATTTTTATGTTACTCTTCTTCATGCTACTTCTCTCACGCTTATTACTCTTTACATCTCTGCTCTCTTTTGTGAAATATTCAACTTGATCTTATTTCTCAGCAGTAACAGCCTATTAAATATTATGAATTATTATTTTAATTTGGAAATCAGGTTTCAGTTCTAGAAGGTATTTATTTTTTATCCTTCAATGGCAACTCCTTGAGGATTATCATTATTTTTAATTAATATTTTCATCTCTCTCTATTTAGTACTATTTCAGTGTTGTTCAGCATGATCTTATTCTTCGATATTACTAATTTGTTTTGTGGAAGTTGTAACTTTTCTCTTTTTTTAGTTCCCATAATTCTAGATAAGTCTATTAGAGTCCCTAAGACAATGGTAAATAAGCAAATAGGGGCAAGTGTACATTTGGGGAGGGCTAGGAAATGGTTTCCTCTGAGCTGAGATGCATAGAAAAAGCCCCTTGTTCCCAGCCCTTGCTGCATGTAAGAGGCTAAATCCACTTCTCTTCTCGCGGACTGAGTAATCTGGGCTCTTGCTGCCTGAATTCCTTTGGATGCTCCCCACAGCGGAATTGAGGATTGCTTCCACAGATCATTCGAGTCAACAGTACAGATGGATCTCCTTGATTTCTCATAAAATATACAGCTTTCTCTTCATGTTTTAGAGGAGAGTTAAATCTTTTTGTTAGTGGTCTTCCAGTTCTCTCATTGCACTACAGAAAATGAGAGCCATCCCTGGGAATTTACTAGAATAAAAGAGGCCTTAAGTATATTATCTAAGCTAAGCAAGTATGCTTAGGTTTTTTGCTGTCTTATTTCAAGGACAGAGACACTATGGGAAGGGATCAGGGATGTGTGTGCAAGCTGCAGCTTCTCAGAATGCCCTATTTTTACGCTGCTTTTCAAAATGTACCTTTCTGACTCTCTTACTGCACACTTAATGTAATAAAATATTAAAAGTAGCATCTTAGGCTTTTCATTACTCATTTTACATTTAGAAATGCAAAATCCATTGCATTTTATTTAAAAAATGTGTAAGCTGTGAAAAATTCACCCACTGATTAATGAACTATTCATTAGTTTGCTCTTTAGCATAAGATGGAAAGCTAAATAAAAACATTTTAAAGCAAAATTATGTTTCGCAACATTATGTGGCAAATTTAAATGTGCTGAATAATTATTGCTGAGAACAACAGCAATTAATGTTCAAGATAATGTGCCTATCTTGCAGGATTCAGTCATAGAAATAGAACCACTAGAAATGAGAGAGTGTGGAATTTATACAAAAGATTTGAATGCATACAGTTGCAAGTATCCATTATAGTTTTTGTATACCTGCTGCTTTTGCTTTTGGTGCTGGGCATGAAGAGCAGTGCAGTCTATCAGGAAGGAAAGAAGGATGTGAAATACAGGAGAGTAAAGGCAAACTGGAACCCGTGAAGACCAACTGGAACCCATCAAGACCAGTTTTGATGATCGAGGTGACATGCTGGAGAAATTGATGCCCAGCAGTTGCAGAAAATGAAGACGATCTGGTAGGAGCTGAAGGAGCCATGGGCCAGGCTGCTATACCAGGCCCACAAGGTGAGCCGGTGCACCTGCAGCAATATGCATGAACTACAACAGCGCTGGCTCTGCGCTGCCTTTCCGAACCTCAAAACACTTGGCCACTGCCTCAGTTTTGTTATCCAGATCCCACACAAAATGTCTCTTGTGGCCGATGATGATCTAGAAATATGGAACTGGAAAACTTTGGACCACTTTAGTTCAGTTGACCTAGTACAGATCCACAATGAGTACGACAATGTTGATTGGTCTATGTCATTTATTTCATTTTATTTTATTATTTTTTTAAAGAATGGCACCTGAGCTAACAACTGTTGCCCATCATTTTTTGTTTGTTTTCCTTCTCTGAAAGCCCCGCAGTACATAGTTGCACATTTTAGTTGTGGGTCTTTCTAGTTGTGGCATGTGGGATGCCGCCTCAGCGTGGCCTGATGAGTGGTGCCATGTCTGCACTCAGGATCCAAACTGGCGAAACCCTGGGCCCCTGAAGTGGAGTGTGCGAACTTAATCACTCAGCCACGGTGCTGGCCCCCAAGTGTATGTTATTTTAAAGAAAAAGTTATTTTAAAAGCCTATCTTTGCTCTGAAAAGAATCATAAAGCATGCCATCCTGAGGAATAACTATATTAGTGTGATAATTTGAAGTATTATAGTCTTTAAAAAAATGTATGATTACATCAATGAATTATATTTCAGGAAATAAAAGCATGCTACTGATGGATTTCTGAACTATATTAGGATTGGAGCTCTCTGTGTCCACTTGGATTTTTTTTCCAATGTCTTTTCCTGTGTTTTTTCCCTCATAATTCCTACAAGTGCGTACATGGTAATTTCAGTACAGTCATGTATAAACCATAATATTGGTAAAATATTGTTAGTAGGAGTAATCACGAACTGCCTAGAAGAGACATAAAATGCATATTTATCCAAAAAGAAGTGGCGTTGTTCTGTAACAGGATCCAACGAACCACAGTGTAATCAAAGTGGGATAAACCTAACGCGGTGTGAGAGTGCTTTGTAAAGCCGAAGTGCAAGAAACAGAACCCAAAGCTTATCTTGCACTTTTTCACACCAATTTAATGCCCATTAAGGATCATGAAAGATAAAGTTAAATTGATTCTGCACTAAAATTCTATGATGCTTTTCAAATGAATGTAATGAGAATGTATTATTCAGATTTTGGGTTTCATTAACACTGAAACAAAATGAGAGTAGAAGTTGTATATTTTCTTCCTAGAAATATCAAAATGCTAGATAATTCCACTGAACACTATGGTATTAGAATAATAAAGAAATCGAGCCAAATTAGAATATTGTTATTTTAAATAGCATAATATTTGGGGCTGGCCCCGTGGCCGAGTGGTTAAGTTCGCGCGCTCTGCTGCAGGCGGCCCAGTGTTTCGTTAGTTCGAATCCTGGGCGCGGACATGGCACTGCTCATCAGACCACGCTGAGGCAGCGTCCCACATGCCACAACTAGAAGAACCCACAACGAAGAATACACAACTATGTACCGGGGGCTTTGGGGAGAAAAAGGAAAAAATAAAATCTTTAAAAAAAAATAAATAAATAAATAGCATAATATTTTATTAATGATATAAATCTTTGACCTATATATTGAACTATTCTAAAAAGTTGCCAAGGGGCCTGCCTGGTGGCGCAGCGGTTAAGTTCTCACGTTCCACTTTGGCAGCCCAGGGTTCACCGGTTCCAATCCCAGGTGCAGACATGGCACCGCTTGGCAAGCTGTGCTGGGGTAGGCATCCCACGTATAAAGTGGAGGAAGATGGGCATGGATGTCAGCTCAGGGCCAGGCTTCCTCAGAAAAAAGAGGAGGATTGGCACCAGATGCTAGCTCAGGGCTAATCTTCCTCAAAAAAAAAAAAAAAGTTACCAAATATAAACAAAAAAATCTGTCTTTGTTTTTAAGCAATGAGGAGCATTTAGTTAAACACAGAAATTTCTGTGTGTTTTGTCCAGTCTCGCCTTCCTCTCACTGGGTTAACTACATCAGGGGTCAGCAAACTGGAAAACTGGAACCAGATCCTCCTCACACATTTTTCTATATGGGCCCCAAAGTAAGAATGTATTGTACATTCTTAAAGCTGGTAAAAAACACCAACAACAAAACAACCAACCCACGAAACAAAGAAGATGTAATAAGGTCCGTACGTGACCCACAAAACTTAAAATGCGTACAACCTGGCCATTCACAGCACGTTTGCCAACCCCTGGACTAGACTGTAAGTTCTTGAACGTCATCATTTACACGCTGTTCACCTCGATATACTTAGCTTGATGCATCATACATACTCAATAAATTTGTTGAATTTATGAAAAAGTACTTGGTGTTCACTATACGGGGCAGTCATATCAAATCTGGAGCTAACGGTACAGCTATGTAAGTTCCCAAGTGGCTGTTACCAGCACATCAGAGGAAGAGACTTGAACATGGACTGGGGGAAAAATGGCTATTGTACAAACAAAATTTCCCTTAATATGAATTTGTTGTGGAAGGTGACTTCATAGCTGGGGATTGTATTTCCTAGCCAAACTGACATCTAGGCGTGGACTTGTGACCAGCTCTTATTTGAATGAGCCAGAGATTTGTCTTTTCCCTTCATCTTTCTGGATTTGGAGAGCAACCAAAATACAACATACATACACACACGCAAGCAATGCATAAATCGTAATATTGTATCTTGAATGGTTTGCATGTAGCAGGAGGGATCATGCATTAAACTGCATCTCAAAACCACTCATCTAAATACATAATTTGACCAACAAAGCTATAGGTGTATATTCATTCAACTGTAACAAAAATTTTGCACACAGATCTGACTTTGTCAGTGTCCCCATTGGTTTCATACAAGTTCAGAAGTACTGGCATGGACCCTTTAACTTTCTGCCAGCTGCTTGACCCCAGAGTGCCTCATTATTTTTATGCAATTATAAAATTTATTATTGAGAGGCTACTTTTAGAGTATAAAACGAACTTGACCAGAATATCTAAACAAACCCAACACCATATACAATTGGTTGAGAGAAACAGGTGATATGAGTGACAATCTTTAACCTAGTTTATTTTCTTTTTTTCTGGCAAGAACTTTCTGAGGCATTGCTTTTATATTAAACTCGTAAAATCTATTATAATCTAAAATATTATGCATTATTTCTTCACTAAAAATTGTCCTCTTTAAATTATTTCTGACAGTGTTGCCACAGTAAGTACAAGTGCTTCAGTAGAGATGTGCTTAAAAGAATGGTGGACCCATACAAAAGCACTGATGCGGAGGGAACTGCGAGAGCGGAGGCAAGAACCTGTAGGTCAATCCACTCCTTGTCCAGTGTGGTAGATGATACTGGCTTACCCAGTGCCCGTTTTCTCTTCCTCTTTCCTTGGTTTTGTTTAGGAAACAGGTGAAAGTATCTTGATGTTACAGAAGTTAAGTCACTTATTAGTCCCCAAATCATCATTGGTCTAAACATGTATGGGTTATTCTATTCCATAAAGCAATATGATGTTAGAAGATTTCTTCTGGTAGATTCTAGGAAGATTTTCTTCCTTATTAACAAAGAATGGTTAGAAGAAACCTGTGTTTTTGTGGTACCTCTTTCTGTTTGAATACTGGTGTGTGTTCTGATGGCTTTTTGCCACGTTGAGTTGGCAGACATGAGTTTTGAAAGCTAGGTCTCAGCAGATATGAAATAGAATGGTGAAAAGTACCTCAGTTCTTCTTTTTAAAATTATTTTATTGAGGTCCTGTTGGCTTTTAACACTGTAAATTTCAGTTGTACACTATTATATATCAGTTTCTGTATAGATTGCATTGTATTCACTACCAATAGTTTAGTTTTTATCTGTCACCATCCCAGGTGCAGACTCACACCACTCATCAAGCCATGCTGCGGTGGTGAAACACACACGAAATAGAGGAAGATTATACAGATATTAGCTTAGGGCCACTCTCCCTCAAGCAAAAAGAGGAAGACTGACAACATGCTTTAACTCAGGGCCAAGCTTCCTCATTAAAAATATAAATAAGTAAAAAAATGAGAAATAAATGGTGTTGGGAAAACTGAACAGCCACGTGCAAAAGAATGAAAGTAGACCATTATATTATTCCACACACAAAAATTAACTCAAAATGGATTAAAAACTTGCATGTAAAACCCAAAACCATAAAACTCCTGGGTGAAAATATAGACAGTACTCTTTAACATTAGTCTTAGCAGTATCTTTTCAAATACCATGTCTACTAAGGTAAGAGAAACAAAAGAAAAAATAAACAAATGGGCCTACCTCAGACTAATCCAAAATATAAAGCATTTCAGTTCTTGAGAAAATCTATGAGCCATTGAATGGAACTCTGGACAATCTGTTTTAAAACTTTTGTGAAGGAAAACATAAATACCTTGAAGTTTTAAACCAAGGTCAGGATTTGTCAATGAAAGCCTTTCTAATTTCTGTTGACAGGGTATAAGCACTGACGGAAAGCATATAATAAAGATAAATCTGAGAATGAACCCTTATTTTAGTGCTTTGAAACCTTTTTCTAAGTGTTTTGATTATATCAACTCAATCTTTAAAACAACATTCTGAGAAAAACATTAATATATTGACCAAAGAGAAAACTGAGATACAAAGGTATATAACTTGAAAAAGATATTATATCTAGGTGATAATTGAACCAGCTTTGAAACTTAGCCAGTTGGGCTTGGGAGTCTAGGGTTTACCAGTAAATTACATAATTTCTATAGAAAAAAAAACTCCATGAGAAATGACAATATTCCCTCCTAACTTCCCTTCTTATAAAATGCAGCAAGCGTACCATGAACATTACAGTGCAAGTTGCAATGTCTAATTTTTAATTACTGTGTGTACTAATTAATAATCTGCCAATGAGATTTGAAAGTCTCTAAATTTATCATAAAAACCTATTTATTTTCTTCTTGTCAGATGCCAATCCACTTCCTGACATTTATTTATTTTTCTCCAGTCCAGAAAAGACAGGAAGAGTAGAACTATGGAGGAGTAATTGAAAAGGTGGAACAGACGGGGAAAGTCTTACACTTCTCAGATTCTCATAAATAGTTAAATATAAATTTTTATGAGAAGAATCATATAATTGCACAACTAAATTTCTAACTTTTCCTCTAAGAAAGGGTTGAGCTGTGTGAGCACATCTACATTCCTGGGTCACTGAGTTTTTGTATTTCACTCACTGGAGACAGAAGTAAAACGAATGCCTATAAGGTAGAAATTAAATTAGGTATGATCTAGTTTTCTGCTTCTTTCTTTCTTTTTTTTTTTTTTTTTGAGGAAGATTAGCCCTGAGCTAACTGCTGCCAATCCTCCTCTTTTCACTGAGTAAGACTGGCCCTGAGCTAACATCCGTGCCCACCTTCCTCTACTTTTTATATGTGGGACACCTACCACAGCATGGCTTGACAAGAGGTGCGGTGTCCGCACCCGGGATCTGAACCTGCGAAGCCCGGGCTGCTGAAGTGTCAAGTGCGAACTTAACCACTGTGCCACCGGGCCAGTCCCTCTGCTTGTTTCTATTATTGGAAATATTTAATAATGTCAGAGAATATATTTTGGCTCCATTAATATGATCACCTATATTTACACAAGATAGTATGCTAGGAAATGTGATCGAATCCTATTTGATATGTTATTTTCCTATAGAACAAGTAGAATGATATGATTTTAAACTGACCTCCAAATTATTTATTTCATTCAATACTCTCATAACCAGATACTCTCTGTGAGCCTTTTTGCTGGGGTCTAATACTCCAGGCTTTCATCCCACTGCCTGGTGCCTTAGTTGGCCCTTTATTTACACTGTAAATTATTGCTTCACTTTGATATTTCAGATTTTGCTTCTGAACCTTTTCTAAAGGATTAACCTATTTTTTATGCTCACCAAACTCTAAGTCAAGGAATAATTCCTCCTGAGCTCAATTTAAGCCTGAGGGTATGCATACTACATTCAATGTCCAGGGCACAGACTTGCCTTGGGGGAAGAAGAGAAGGAACCAGGGCACTACTGGCAGAATCTGAAAGGACAAACGAAATATTCTTTGAGCTCTTATTTAACTCTGCAGTACATATTTTCAGACATACTACAGGCTATTTCAGTGCAGGCTATGGATTTTGCATGGAATTATTTTTTAAATAAACAGGAAGGAAGAGAATCCTGCATTATGTGGAATGAATTACATTGACTAAATTTTCCTTCCAGTTGTCATGACAACCCTCATATTTTCCATAATGTGTAGACTATTAAGTGTTGAACTAGATGTGATTATAAAAAAAGATACTAACATTCAAGGAGACATTTTCCATTAGGACTCTTTGAAAGGACCACAGGATTATTATGCTTCAACAAACAACCTATCGTCCTTATGCTATTCCTTTGGATCACAAAATAGAGTGAGAAAAGCATGAAAAAATCCTCTACTATCAGGGTTCAATGATATTTTCTTTAAATGTCATACTTCAACAATTAGCAGATGCTTGAGTCCTCTCTATGGAATCTGTGACAGCTGTGGTCCAGGAATGTTGAATGTCTCCAGTGACTGTGAACTCACCGCTTCTGTGGGGAATTTTCTTCAGACTAAAGAAATTCTGAACGTTGGAACAGTCTTCTAAAACCATCTCCCTTTATCTTTCCCCCATTTTTCTTTCTTTCATAGTTATAAATTTAAAACCTCTTCCCAATCACTGCCCTTAAAATAATTAAAGCTGATGTTGAACTGAGTTCTCTAGTTATTGGATTAAATCATACGATTCCCAACAACTCTTTTCATAGGCTAATCGTAAATCTATTTTTCATCCTGATATATTTTTTGAGAAAGATCCTTCTGATTGGTCTAAATCAAAATTTAGAGAGCATACATCTCTTCTATTGTGCTATATGCTTGATTAATCGAGAAGTATTGAGTTTATAATAATTTATAGATAGCTGTCACATGATTTCTAAAACAAGTTTGACCTTAAAACAAAGGGTCTCCTTGGATAACTTTGCCACTTCTAAATCCAATAAGTCACCCTACCACCACCAGTTTAATCTGCACAGGTCCCTCAGCCTGACTCATTAAAGTTTCCTTTCGTCCAGTCGCTCATTCCTTCCTGAAGTTGAAATAGGGAACAAAGGTGCCCAAGAAAGTTCAAGGCAGAGCATATTTTATAATATACATTTCCATCTTGTTTATAAAGCATGCACTACATAAGCCTGCTTAGAGTGACTTTTATTTTTCCTTAAATCTATCCAATTTTCAAAATCAATTTAGACAGCATGTGCCAACCACTTTGCTAGAAGACAGAGGAACCGAGGTGAATAAACTAGTATTGTTAATCTAGGAAGGAAAGCAAATACCTACACATAAATTTCAATTTAATAGGTTGAGTTAGTATTCCGTAGTGCCATAGACTGAATACTTGTGTCCTTCACAAATTCTTATGTCAAAACAGAATCCCTAACCTACTGTTATTTAGAGGTGGAGCCTTTGGAAGGTGATTAGGTCATGATGGTGGAGCCCTCATGACTGGGATTAATGCCCTTATAAAAGAGACCCCAGGGAGCTCCCTCATCTCTCCTGCCTTGTGAAGACACAGCAAGAAGACAGCTATCTATGAAGCAGGAAGTGGACTCTCACCAGACATCAAATCTGCCAGCCCCTGGTCGTGGCCTTCCGTGCAGCGGGAACAGTGAGAAAAAAATTTCGCTGGTTTATGTGCCACTCAGTCTATTCTGTTACAGCAACCTGAAGACCAAGATACGTAGAGACCCCATTCCAACACAGAGGAGAAAAACTGAGACAATTTCAAATGTTTTCCCTGCACTGATGAAGACGGAGATAATTCTTAAGGATATAAGGAAGAATTTGTCCAAGATCTGTGGGAAGAGCATTTCAGGCAGAGGGAACATTGTGATGAGAAGATGCAGCTGTGTAAAACAGTAAGAGGTGTGTGGGGAACTGCAATTTCTCAAGCATTTTCTTTATTTTTTATTTTTATTTTTTTAAAGATTGGCACCTGAGCTAACCACTGTCGCCAATCTTCTTTTATTTTTTTTTTTATGCTTTTTCTCCCCAAGTCCCCCAAGGACATAGTTGTATATTTTAGTTGTGGGTCTTTCTAGTTGTGGTATGTAGGACACCACCTCAGTGTGGCCTAATGAGCAGTGCCAAGCCGCGCCCAGAATCCTAACCAGTGAAACCCTGGGCCGCTGAAGCGGAGTGCGTAAACTTAACCACTCGGCCACGGGGCCGGCCCCTCTCAAGCATTTTAAAACATAAATCTAGATGGGAAAGAGCGGAGATAGATATGTGCCAAGCCATGTTGAAGCTTGAATGATAAATTTGGATTTATCTGGCCTAGTCATGTATTGATGAATTTTAAGCACATTTGTAATGGTGATCTGTATTGTCTTCTCATGGGGCTCTATATTGTTTCCTTAAACAGCTGGAAATAATATTTGAAGGTAAAACCTTACTTCTAACATATTATTATAATATCTAGCATGGTTCAGGAGACATTTAATAAAAAGAGAAATAAAGGAAAACATTGACCTGACCCTATGTCACTAAATATTTAATGTAAGATGTCATCTGATGTTTCTTTCAAAGCTTGTCATCAGTCAACTGTTTTGTCCTCAGATTCCATAATCATTATATATTAGATAAATCCTAAAAACATTCA
This sequence comes from Equus asinus, assembly GCF_041296235.1. Taxonomy (NCBI): domain Eukaryota; kingdom Metazoa; phylum Chordata; class Mammalia; order Perissodactyla; family Equidae; genus Equus; species Equus asinus. The sequence continues at coordinate 5,148,536 of NC_091797.1, read as the reverse complement.
TGTAATTCCTCATTGTAAAACATTAGCCACTTTAAAATCTTTTATGTGCAAAGAATTTTGGATTCTGCAACTGGGAAAGTTTTGGATTCTTCAGTACATCTGTGAGACAGCTTGACATCTGCCTTATAATATGTAAATTGTTGAAAAAACCCATTGAAGATCAAATCTTTTTAAAACATACTTCTATCAGAGCAATCATTTGCAAATCTTCAATCTCAAAGCATACAGTCTCTAGTGGGTTCACTGTGTTGATTCACTTTACGTGTCTGGGAACTAATTCATATATACATGGAATTACAGAATCATTATTCTTCTGTGACAATTCACACTCCAGAAGACAAAGCTGTGTCCTGGCACAAGGTGAATGAGATTGCTGCCTAGTCAAAACAAGCCAAAATACATGGCAGAAAACAGACATCACTCATAAGTGATAAATTACAGCACATATTTGCTACTAAATCCTGAAAGAAAGTCTTTTATGATGGTATTTAATAGCTCTGTTAGACACACAGAAAATAGACATGAATATCAATAGATTAATTTATGACCAATTTAGCCACTAGAAAATGTAAGTAATCATGGGAAAAATATTAAGACCAAGATTCTGCTCTGTGTTATAGGCAGGTGACATTGGGAACACTTTGGTTTTGATGGAGTAAGTTTTTGTGTTTGTTGAAGGATGCAGTAGGTCCATCAAAATCAGGCAAAACGTTAGCTGTGCTATGTATAGATCTTTTTCTAATCACAGTGTTTTTAAAAGAATAATGTCAATTATTCTTTGGCAGATCTGAACCAGTTAATTTTATCAATTCATGTGCAGGGTTAAGAGGTCAAAGTCCTGATTTCAGTCTCTACAGGAGGCCAGTGAGCCTCACACAGGAAGTGTTGTCCTAGTGCAATGAATTGTACTCTGCCATAATCCTGAGCAGCTGTATCTCCTATGTCAGCTCTTAATCATAAGGAAAATTCGTGAGGGTGAAACCATCCCCACTTGTGGAAAAGAAAATACGTAGCACAGTTTCCTCTCTAGGCCAAGCCATGAGTATAATTTTGAAAGTGTGTTTTTCAAGTATTTTCTAAAGAAGTTTTTCATTAATTTTTATTTTATTGTATTGATTTTTCAGATTATCTTATTAAAGAATACTAAATAAATACTTACATCGCACATGTGGGGGACTGGAATTGGCCACCCCAAGATATGTTTCTTCGGCATGAGGATTATTTGGGGATAGATACTTTTAATAAACTGCAGACAGGAAGGCAACTTTGAAAGGCAGAGTTTACTTACCCTTTGTTAAGAGACATTTACATTGTAAAGGAAATCTCCATCTGTAAAGGTGTCTCCCTCTCTGTACCAGGAAGAAGGGAGTATGACCTTATCTCTAGAAACTCTTAATCAATGCCAAAGGCAAGGACTTAAATCTGCATCTTTTTTTTCTGTACTTGTCCCATAACCTCCTGTAAGTGACTCCCCCTACCACCAACATCCTCCTTTGTCTTTAGCTGAGGAGGATTTTTAAGGTGGTGGCTTCAGCCATTTTGGCGAGTTGCTCAGCTTGTCTGAGCCTCTCCCATGTATACATGTTATAAAGCTTTGTTTAGTTTTCTCCTGTTATTCTGTCTCATGTGAATTTAGTTTGTTCTCCAGCCAGAAGAACCCAGAGAGGGTAGAGGAAATGGCTTCCTCCCCTATACACATTTATAATGTCATTTTAGTGTGTTATTTGTAACTTGCTTACTTAAAATATATTTATTTTAGAGGCTGGCCCTGTGGCCAAGTGGTTAAGTTCCCACGCTCCGCTTCAGCTGCCCAGGGTTTCACAGGTTCAGATCCTGGGTGGGGACATGGCACCACACATCAGGCCATGGTGAGGCAGCATCCCACATGGGACAGCCAGAAGGACACACAACTAGAATATACAACTATGTCTTGGGGGGGTTTGGGGAGAGGAAGAGAAAAAAAGGATTGGCCACAAATGTTAGCTCAGGTGACAATCTTAAAACAAATAAAAAAGGTTAAAATGATAAGCTACAAAAATAAATAAAGTGTATTTATTTTAAAACATTATTTAATGTACGTCTCAGATAGATATGTGCTAGACTTCTTAAATTACATAGGCTGTATAAACACAATAAGTGATTTGTAACATGTTCAAGCATCTTTCACACATAATCTACTGCTTCATCTTCAATAAATAGGGACATTATGTATATCTTTGAGTCAGAAAAACATCATCCAAAGAATGTAAGTATTAAGATTATGTCTAAACTGTATCCTCTTTCTTTAATTTTTAGTATGAATTATACATTCCCCAAGTTACCTGTGTAAATACTCTTATTTCATGAACATTAAACAGAATTTTATACTTATATTCTCCCACAAAAAGAAAATATTTGTAAATGTGTGTTAAGGCCACCAAATCCTGCATTTTAAAGGCCAGGGTGCTTACATTCCAACCATTTCTTATTTTTAAAATTATTATAAGTTCATCAGTATTATACATAAAAAATATTTGTAAGTGCTGCATTAAAAAATAAAAGATTATTAGACTAAACAAGGCAAAATTAAATAGAATGGAGACCTCTATCCCTTTCTACTTTTCAAATTTAATATGAGCTATAATCTCCACACAAATCCAGTGAATCATTGTTTAATTTTGTGCTCTAGTTTCTCTGGAGAATCACAACTTCTGTCAAAAGCACGCATTGTTGCCCTTTGTGAAAGGGAAAGTGTTCTACCCAAAAACAACAAAGAAAGAAATTCTTCAGTACTTTCTATTCATTTCCAGATTTTATTTGCAAGCCAACTTAATGTATTTTGGGGTCTAAGTGCTTCCTTTTTTTGATTTATAAACAAATCCTCTCTGATCCAAGAATAAGCAGATTGGGTAGAAAGTCTAAACAACTAGTAAAATCCCATAGTTATCATAATTATAACACCAATAGTATCAACTAGTTAGTCTCTTGATTGCTGCCTCATTGACTTATAAAAATTGAAGAAGAGCGTATCAGTTAGATGTTGCTAAATTATGTAAACTTGGCATACATGAACCTAGTGGTAAAAAAAAGACCCAAAACTTTAGTGGCTTGGAACAGAAATAGTATATTGCACCCTCGCTTAAAATCCATCCCTAGCCTGGAGAACAAACTCAGGCCTCCTCCTTCAGGTGTGGCCTCAGGGTGTCAGACATCTTCAAGCTTCCAGAACCACTGTAACAAAGGAGCTTCCATAATTGAGTTAAAGTCAGCAGATTAGGCCCTAGGTGAAGTTGTGCACGTTAAGCCCCACATCAGCAAACCAAAATTTAGCTAAGTTTCAGTGCTCTGCTCTTCCAGAAAAGGAAGGCCTAGGTCAACCACTCAGCGTTTTCCTGCTTAGCACAAGTTACCCAACCCAACTCCTAGGCTTCCTTTTGCTCCATATAAGAAGATCAACCCTGCCTTAATCAAGCAGCAAATGCCCAGTATAACTTCCTTGCTCTTGCTCACTTTAGTCTATAAAAATCTCTCACCTTTTACGGCTCTTGGGAGCTCCATTCTGTCTGCTAGATTGGATGCTGCCTGATTCATGAACCACTGAATAAAGGTCTATTTGATTAGTAAATTGTCTGTGGAAAATTTTCTTTTAACAATTATTATGGCACCAGCAATTAGATGCTTTGACAATGTTGAATTTTATCCAAGCCCTGTGATCCTAAAAAAACATCCACAGTTGAAGAAATCCCCTATCCTTTGCAGTCCAGAAAACAGCTTACCACAAGGAAATATTTGTAGGGAAGCAGAGTGGTGGCCCAAGATGTGTCTTTTTGGTTTGGTTATTTTTAAGAACAAAAGACTCAGGCAGAAAATTTAAAAGTCCCCCTAAATGCCTAAAAGAATTGAAGATAGAAGGCCTCTTTGGAGAAGGAGCTATCACCGTAGATAACTGTAGTGTAATATGAACTAGGTGTGGTAGACAGGGAGGAACCTAGCAAGGTCCATTTGGTCAAAGTCCTCTCCATGTCCCACTGTCTCTGCAATGCTCGGCAAATGTTTGTTTTCCAGACATTTACCTTTCCATATGAAAATTGCCTTCCTCCCCTCTGAAGTCCCAAACCACTACCCCAACATCCTCCTTTATCTTTAGCTGAAGATGGTATTTAAGGTGGTGGCTTTGGCTATTTTTGTGAGTTACTCAGTTTTCCTGGATTTCTCCCATGTATATATGTTATTAAAGTTGTTTGATTTTCTTCTGTTATTCTGTCTCATGTCAATTTAATTCTTAGGCAAGCCAAAAAAAAAAACCTATAAGGGTAGAGGAAAGTTTCTTCCTCCCATACAATCCTTCCTCACAGGATTTGGATAAGACTTACAGGTGTCCCTGTGATTAACTAGGGACCATACATAGACCCTCCAGATCCCCATTCTTCACCTCATAAATGATTAGCTGAACTACTTGTTCCCACTGATCAAGTGGAACAAAATGCTTATTAACTAAGTACTAGTTAAGGTTTTGTCCTTCTCCAGGCTACTGAACTTTGGCCCACTCTCAGCCAGAGCCGGGTTGTGGCCTTTCCTTAAAAGGCACTCAGGGGAATAAGCTGGCCTCAGGGTAAAACATGCTCTGATCTACCCTCTGCCATTCCATCCCATTCATCCCACTTCCCCACACTCAGGTCTTGTTGGCCTTGTTTACTTTCCCTAAAACAATAACCCATTTCGCCTAACCCTTGAGACACCTGCACATCTTATGGTCTGAATGTTTCCCCGATTGCAATCATTTCTTTACCCTATTGCCATTGTTCCTTCTACCCACTTGCAATCATCCTTTTGACTTACATCTCTTTTTACTGAATCTGGATTGTTTTTGTGTTTGTCAGCTTCTATTCAGGATTGGCATATTTCAATTCTGCTCATATTTCATTGGACAAGGAATTCCCATAGCCCTGTTTGACCTCAAGGTCAATGGCTAGGAAAGAGTAGAAATTATTGGTTCCTTTAGGGAATTCACAACAAAACAGGTGAACAAATTCTCTCCTTAAGGAGAGATGAAATACCCTCTCATTGTGACTCTCACAAGACTGTAATAATTTTTTAAACAAAAACTTACACTCAATTTTTGGTCATGACTTTTGTTCTTTCTAATATCATGGTATCATTTTAAGCTTTATTTATATCTATTTCCATTTTCTTTCAAGTTTGACAGCTTTCTGTCATGCTACCCAACATAACATCACAGTACTCTAAATTTGAAAACTTAGGTGCCCTGTTGAATGTAATTTTAAAATTTACTTTGATAAAGTCACTGACTATGTGACATATTCATCCCAACAATGATTTTCCAAACAGTACTTAAAAGAAAGACTAAGATGGTGTCACTTTGTCATTATTTGTTTTAAGATTCACAAAAGTGCTTATATTCTAAATGTGATAATTTAGACCAGTAGTTGGCAAACTACATCTTGTGGGTCAAATATAGTTCACTGCCAGTTTTTTACAGACCAAGAGCGAAATTTTTTTAAATTTGTTTACATTTTTAACATGTTGAAAAACAACAGCTACCAAGGAAAAAAATTTATGCCTTTTGTAACTCACAAGTCAAAAAAATCTACTATTTGTAAAATAGCTTTGCAGACTCCTGATTTAGATAATTATATGTTGGAGTCATGAACAACATTAAGCTAGTGACTAGTGTTAATATGTTTTTATATTTTATGAAAAATGCAGCTTAGAAAAGACTAAAGATGTATGGCAAATATTATATTTAAATTATCTGTCATTCCTAAAATGTTTGGGTTACCTCATGCTTAGATTTTAAATCTATATAAACGCTATACAATATCCACTACTTTGATGGTATGAGTTATTTCAAGTTACTAGTAGAAATATTTGATGACTCTCCTTAAAAGCATTAAATAAATTTATAGCGTAATTTTTTAAAGGTAAAATGTTGATATTTCAACCAAAATGTTAAGTAAGAACATATAAATTTCACGTCTTTTGAAATTGTACTCTATTTCTCAGCACATTTGTTTCCCCAACAAACTTCAGTGAGGACCCAAGGTAAATAAACGTAGTGTATTTCCAGTGTAATAAGCTTTGCCAGGGCTCACTTATGCCACTAGATGGAGCATTTAGCACTGCAGAGAGCTCTGAAGAAAACTCTTGGTTTTTTAAAATAGATTTTAAGGGGAAATATATAAAAAGTGTAACGAAAAGAACATTTTCTGAACTTCTATTGACAAAGTCATCTCAACACCATGTGATTGTTTTACAGTCAAAAATTATTTTTTAAGCTACTTAAATTGATACACAACTTGAGAGATCAGACTTTATCAAAAGAAAATTGCAATCACCTTCTTAATGGACTTTTCTATAGTATTCTTTATTTCCTCTGATATGACGTGTTCCAATACGTGTTTTTGTGAGTTTTGAGAACAAAGAAAACCTGCTACTATTAACATTAGAAAACGACAGTTTTTAACAATGATACTGCAGTCTGTGTGAGTTGGCACGTGTGAGAGGAAAAAAGAAAGAAGAAAAAGGCAGTTGTACATCAATGGAAAGGAAGGAGCAGTGGCTGCTGCTCTGTCACCGCGTGGCTCTGAAAGAAAGGATAGGGAAGCAAAGAGTTCTTTCAAACGCCTGGGCCTGAGCAGGTCAATCACGATGTCTGAGAGCCCTGAGGTAGGAGGTCAGGGTCTACAGGTTCAAGCCACAGGGCTGAGCAAAAGCATATTGTGCATCATTCATCAGTCTCCATTTTAACCCATCGCCTCCATTCTGTGAAACAACATATACGTTTAGGAGGATAAACGAGAGTCAAATTTCTGGAAGTTGGCTTTTGTCCAGGTTAATTTATACATCTCCAAACTTATGCTTCACCAACTTACTAAAACCCATCATTTAGCCTCGTTCCAATGTCTAGCTGTTCAAATGAGGTTGGAAGCAATTTTGCCACATGATGCTGATGTCAGTTAAAAGCTGTGTACTAGCGGAATGAGAAAACCTCAGATGAGTGCATCTGCTGTGTGCTTGAGTGTTCCCCAAATTCTAATGGATCCGACTGATGGAGAGGCCCAGCTCATTGGCCTAGAAAGTGAAATTCAGACCTATTGACTATTACAGACATGCGTGTATCCAAGGGGAAGCATTTAAAATTGAACAAGAATTAGATTTTTTTTCCTCCCTGGAAAAAAGCCAGGAAAATTCTGAATGAAGACTTGCAGGCAAGGCAGGATGCAAAACTGCCAAGTGTGAAAATGATTACAAACGGCAGTTTATGTGGAAAAGCACTAACCAGAAAGGATTTCCAGTTTCAGGACTATGTTCTGTGATGACATAACTCCACCCAAATCTAATAGTGTTCCAGAACAGAGGATGGTAATTGCTTCAATATTTGTTTGTAAATCTTTTTTAAAAATGACATGCAAAAGGAATATTTTTAGAAAGATATTTGCTTTCAAGAGTTCATTGAAAAATATTATTTTAACGTAAATTGTATTTGCAATATATGGTAGGCATTTATAATAAGACTTAAATAGTTATTTTGGGAGTAATTATATTTAGGTAAATATAGTCGATGTTTTACAGAGTTTTGAGATCTATTGTGTGGTTTGTTCATCTCTCAAGCATTCACAAATGCTCTCGGTTGCTTTGCAAAACGGTCTCATGATGAACTCACCTACTTTGAGATGGCTGTTTCTTTCTTCTTTTAAATTTGTTGATTCAGGTCAACTGTCAAGAGAAAATGATGAGGGATAAAGAAAAACATTGTTTAAACTTAAAAATTTACAAGTAGTAAAAGTCATCTAGGAAAAGATCAATGACTGTAGAGTATAGAAAAATAGATATATTTCCCAAAGATGAAAAATATGCTTTAAAAAATCTTCGCACTATTTACTTATACTGTTAATTGTCATTTTACAATGTTGATCTGATGAAGGTGAGAAAATTCGTTAACTGATCAGATTGTGACCAAACGAATTGGGCAGAGATAAAACTCATCACTTTACTTGATGGGATAGTTTATCTTAGATATCAGCATAAATTATTCAATTGAAAAACAAGCATTTGGAAGTCAAAAGACCATAGCTGAAATTATGACTGACTTCCAGCTACTTATTGTGCATCATCTACGTCAACTTACTGTACTCTAAGCTTTCCACGTTGAAATGGAGATCATGATGTCATCTCACAAATTTATGAGGATTATATGACATAAAGGATTACTTTTAATCTTTCATTACTAGTAGTAACAGTTGCTAAGGTTAATATTTTTATTTTGAAGCCATATTTATAGTTTTGTGTTGTGTTCTTCCCTAATACTCTTGGTTAACAAAATACAACTATTCTGGAATCTCTAGTAAATATATAGAGAGGATGAAAATGGAAATATGGATGTAGATCATCTGCTATGTGCCAGTTGGTACATAGGCCTTGATATATACTGTTGAAAAGACATTGCTGCTTCACTTGAAAATAATTGAGAACAATTACATCATCATGTTTTAAGTATTAACAACAATTATGAAAAGATAACTATCAGAACACAGATAAAAGCTATCAAAAGCTGTGTTGATAAACAAGTTCAGCTAAGATTCTGAGGTTTCGCTTCTATTGCCAATATATATGTGCAAACATGTTCATAATAGGCAAAGCTAAATGTAGTGCAGCCTGGCTTATTTCTCTTCCAAACACAAGGCCCGTTTTTATTATGAGCTTCCTAAAATATGTGGAAGCAGGATGAGTTGGTCCTAGGGTATTAACTTGAAGAAGTCTAAAAGTAGACCCCAAATATACATATTTCCAATCATTGGTCTATAAATCTATTCATCCATCATCCATCCAATTGATACATTAATGTTGAGTTCTTTTCGTGGCTTTAGAATATGAATTGATCAACATTATTTTTTATTCCCTCACTATTATTAGTTCTCATGAAAATATTACTTAAACTGTAACTACAAAGGCAGAGTAAGAGGTAACTGGTGTAATAAGCCAAACTAACTGGAGCATTAACAAAACAGCAAATAGTTTTTTGTCCTAGGTAATTGATATTGTTATTAATTTTTCTAACATAACTAAACAACTAGTGGACTCTACGGTTCATTTTCTCAAATTTAGAAAATTTTCTATTTGAGAGCATCATTGAACATTGTCATTTGGAAACTGACATAATGCATTCAACAAAATTAAGACTCTTAAAAAAGTATATTATTGACTTCCTTGCTGTAATTACCTCTTCATAGCCATTGCAATCATTCATGTATATACATGTTGAGTGAGACATCAAAAGCAGATTATTCACCTAGTGGAGCATGACAGCTCCAGAGGATTTACTGTGCTCATTTCTGCACTTGTCACCAAAAACTTTAGTTCGCAAGCAAAGCTACCCGCTTTTACCTGTAAAGATCTATCATTCATTATTTCCCCTCATTATATCAAAGGGAAGTCAACTCTGTATGGAACTAAATCTTAGAATTATTTAGAAAAAGTTTAATATAAAAAGAACAAAAGTTCTTCAGTAATGACGTTCCCAAAAGAACATATTAATCTAAATACCTTTCTCTTAAGAACTATGGGCAAATATTCAACAGTACTGGGTAGGATGCACTTAGTATCTCATTTTCGAGAAAAAGGACACATAATTTGGAATGAGAGCTTGTAGTTGTCTTCTAGTTAATATTCTATAATTCAGGCTCAAAAATACAGACGCAGCACTGAGTGAGGCAATCCTCAAACGCGTGATGAATATCGGCCATCCGCATGGCACGCTTGTGGAGTCAGAAAGCTGTGGAGTGGACCCTTCCTTCGTTCTTTTTCTCGATGGGAAAGTTTCTGGCTGCTGATTACAGGACATGGCGGGATGACTGGGAGGGTGGACTGAGTAATTCCCACATTTAGAAGATGCCAGAATAGTTTCTGTTTCTTTTTTTGCTCTCTTGCACTTTCTTGTCTGTTCATGGTAATTAAGGGAAAACTTATTCCAGAATTGCTTTTCATCAGGTGATAGAGATAAATAGATGATAGATTCGTAGATAGATCAATAGATCGATAGGAAGAAAGAACATTAGCTAGAGAGCATCATATATTATTTGTGGTGCCTTACGCCTTCCTGTAATTAGTCGATAAACATTCTTTTAACTGTAGGGAATGTATATGGAAGAAGATAACTTATTCTATTCTTTTCACAATGAGAATTTTTTAAATGCTAAAATCAAAATCTGAATTGAATATTCCATTTCACGTAATCATGCTCAGCTCTTTTATGAGCAGATCTTCTGCGGATTCAACCAGCTACCTCTTACTCTGTCCTGTGACCATGGGTACTTGTTCCTTGCCGATATGGCAGATTGGGGCAATACGCTCACTTTAGAGGACGTACGCTGATTTTGCTTTCTCTTCTATTAGTTCCATCTGTTCCTGGCACTAACCAAAGCCCCCAAATTCTGGCAAAAGTACTGAGTATTCTATTTTTGGTATCACAGCGTAAACCCACTATTAGTCACAACTCCTCTCTGAGCTTATTATTCCAATATGCAGTGATGAGATAATTTTCTTTCAACCTCCAAACATTTTGAGAGAACTAATGATACAAAATGCATCAGACATTCTAAAATCCTTAGAAAAACCACTCACTACAAACTATTAATTTGAGTTTTGAGGACATTGAAAATACTCCTTGGCATAAGTGGAAGGCACAGTTTATATTAATTATATAGCCTGACTGCTCTGGGAGGTCTTGGTTACATCCTTATGCAATAGCCCAAATGAAAGGACTTTGTAGACTATAACTTTCATTCAAGTAAATGTAGCATCAGAATTATAAAAAATATTTTTTTCCATTGTGGTAGTAGTTCTGTTCTTTTTTTTTTAAACTAAAAGTAGTTGAGGGCAGTTCACAGACTTTATATCCATCTATTCAATGTAACTAATGTAACTAATGTCAATTATATTTTATCAAGAGTCTAAAGTGATTTATTTCTTGTACATTTGTTAACTATAGTATCAGGAGAAAAGCATAAGTTTGATTTATATTCAGCTGTAAGCATTTGAAAATAATTGTATACAATATCTATACACTGGAATAAATATACTGAGACATTTAATTTTACCCTTAATACATGGATGGTTCTATCCATGTATTAAGGGTAAAATTAAATGTCTTAGTAGATATATGTGCATTTTTGTAAATTTTAGTTGCTCTTATTATATAGCTCTTTGGTTCATTTTTCACTTCTGCCCTGAGGATTCACATTGCTTGTCTTCAAAATAGGAGATTTCTTCCCTTTGTGTTTATTGCAGTATAACCTGGTTTTCTGTCCAAGAGAATGTTATTGGCCTAAAACCTATGGAATGAGGAGCAGGCTTGCACCGGCTTACAGGAGCTGCTGTACCCATCTCTCCCCAAGTCTGTGAGCAGTAACATCTCCTGGGAAGCTTGAAATCAACAACGGAGGGGCATTTACCACATGGAGACTGGCAAAGACAACAACTCAGAATTTATTCCCTCTGGAGAACCAGGTATTAAATGTTCGCTTCCTCACCATTGCCTACAACTGAAATTCAAAGGAACCTGTTCCCACTGTAATTAATGGTGAAAAGAGAAAGCACATGAACTCAGGTGGTATACCTTTGTTGATAAATGAACCCTAGAAAATACACATTCGCCTTATGTATATGACACAAAAAGAGCAGTGGAGTGACATGTAAAGGTACTTCACGACTTCAATAGGAAATATAGAGGTATAACTTCAAAAAGTTTTTCTACAGGAAGATAATATATCTTCTTATCAATTTTTGAAAGAAGACAAGTGGTAATGCTGCGCATGCAAATTTCTTGACACTTTCCTCTTCCATTCATTCTGATGCAAGGAACTCTCTGCAGTCTAACAGGAGGAGACAGAAAGAGATCTTTCTTCCAAGAAGAGACATTGCTCTTGAATTCCAGTGTGTAGGTCTACTCACTAAGTATGGCATGTTGTTATGTCAAACTCAGTGTGTCCAAACTGAAAAAAAAAGCATCTCTTTCCTCAAAACTGCTTCACATTCTCTACCCTCACCTTGGTAAATGACTCTATAATACCCACCCCTAACCCCACCATCTGGTCCAGAAACACGCTTCCTCACACTACACTCCTCCATGTGTTATCTTCAATTTTTAATCACTAGCCAGATGAAAGTTATCCTGTTGAAATTACTGAACCAGAAATTTTGAGAGACTCATTTATAAAATGGAATCTAATTTTGCCAATTTTCTGCTTCAAGTCTTTCCAAAGTTTTATTATCTATGGCTTAAAACTTAAAATCCTTAATAAGTTGAGTAAGATCTTCCCTGACCTGCCTGTTACCTGGGTATATTCCAATGACTTCCTACCCCTTGCATTCAATATTTCAACCATGTTAAACTATCAATTGCCTCTTCTCTGCCTTCAACATTTTCTCTCCTAGAATAACCTGTCCATCTTTCCTACAACACCCTATCCCATCTCTCCTACAGCACTCTATCTCCTCTCTCCTATCTACCCTTCTTAATCAGGATAACTCTTGCATCAGCAAATCTGAATATGGTGATCTCCTGGACGCTCAGTCACTAGCAGCCGTTACTAACCTCCTCTGAGAATGCTTTAATTTTCATCTGTCTTAGTCATCTCTGAGCTCTTTGAGGGCAAATATCACAAATACTCAATTTTATGGGCCAGTATTCAGCACATAGTTGAATGAACGAATATATTTGCCATACTAGTTATAAAAGTACTTTTTGAATATAATAATAATAACAACTTATTCCTTCCTGTGAATTCAGGTAAAACATGAGTTGTATGGTGAGATCTACACTAAGACCAAGGGCAGATAGTGAGATGATATTTCTATCAAACAGCTCAGATTGGAGAAGGAGAGGAAAATTAGCAAGATAGGAGTAGGCAGATTTGGGCAAGGTCATGAGGCCTTCAATGTTAGCAATAGCGAAGGTTCTAAGAACATCAAACATTCTTATATTTAGACCCCAAGACTGCCCTTAATACTTTTGTATTAGCCATTTTCTCCAAGTTGCTCCTTTTTTTATTAGTTCACATAATCGACATTTTGATTTCACGAAGATGTTTTCGGAAAATTCAAATGTCTATACCAACCTATACCACAGGTTGAACCCCATTCCTTCTACATCATCATTTAAGGCACCTAAGTCATTTCACATGCATTAAATATTATTAAATATATTAAATCTATGGAAAGCTTCATATTTTTAAATTCCCCTTCAGTTTAGATAACCAAGTTGGAAGTTTCCTTAGAACAATCAGCAGTTACATTCAAAAGCCAGCTCCTTATGAAAGTGAATAATAAAGTACTGTAGACATCACAGGGCTGTCCTTCCTTCCTGCCTTCCCAGTGCACACAGACTCTAATGAAACTGAAGTGAAAATCTGCCCAAAGCTGCAGCAATACAAGCTATTCTCTGAAAAATAGGTGCTTTAGTAACTCTGTTTTTGGTGCTGTAGAGCTGTGCAGAGCTGGAAATTGAGTAGTAATTTTCTGTGAAGGATACACCAAAGCAAAGTTCGTCTGCTGAGAGAGAAAGATAAAATAAGCTCAAAGAACCAGAGACAAAAGTTCATGAAATTTTAGAAAAAAAATTTTGCCTCCAAATCTTCTAGTTCTAGTGCCAGCCTCTGATGACTGTATTTTTTACCATTTGAATTTGTGGGATATCCTCTTGTGAACTGAAGCAGTTAAGTAATGATCTCTATTTCTTGCAACCAAACGCCCTCTGATAAACAGCCAACTCTGCTTTTTTGCTCCAACTAACAACCTCTATAATTCTGATCTCTTTTTGTAATTTCCACCTTATCATTCTTGGCCTTTTTCAGTCTTTATTTTTAATATATTTATTTAGCACTTCTGAGAGTCCAGACACTGTTCTAAGCCCTTTACAAATATGAATTAATATAATTCTTATAACAATTCTTTGCAACAGAGAGTACTATTGGCCTGATGTACCGGTGAAGAAATGAGGCACTGGCAAAGTAGATTGCTGACGATCACACAGTGAATCTGTGGCAGTGAAGACTGAACCCCAGGCACCTGGCTCCAGGGACACAACCAATACCCTCTGCTCCCTCCATCTCCGCTTGGAAGGACTTTAGAGGATATGCATACATTTGCTATTTAGACTAGCTTTCGACTTCTGAAAATCTACAAGGCATTACGTAACATGTGTCCAAGCTTAGCTCAGGGTCTAACAGAAGAGAGATCTTGGTAAACAGTGTAGGAATGTTGACTGTAGCTGGATATAGCTATCCTTTAAAAATATAATTTTTAAATTAATTTCGATTAGCATATTAAGAGGAATGGACTATATTCTCTCCTTTGCATGAGATAGGCTGGGCTCCCTGACAAGAAACAGCTCTCTTTGTATCAAAACAGAGTGTCCTTGGGGCTGGCCCAGTGGCATGGTGTTTGGGTTCACGCGCTCCACTTAGATGGCCCAGGGTTCACGGGTTTGGATCCCACACCATTCATTAGGCCATGCTGTGGTGGCGTCTCACATACAAAATGGAGGAGGATTGGCACAGATGTTAGCTCAGGAACAATCTTTCTCATAAAACAAAACAAAACAAAACAAAAACATAGAGTCCTTCTACAGTCAGGCTTATTTACCAAAAGCATGAGAGCCTTCAATGGCTTCTTTAAAGAGGTGCAGCAATGCCCCTGCCTGGACACTGAGCACTGTATTTCTGAGCTCCTGGCTACTTGCCTATCGTGTGACACTGCCAAAACTCAGTATGAAGGACCCAAACAATGCCTCCCTCAAGGGCTGTAAGCAAGGGGTAGGCAAAGTCTGAAGGAAGTGTGTATCCCAGCTCCTGAGCTGGAATTTACGTAGGCTTATTCCTTATTGGAAACAAAACTAATTCCTTATACCAAGGAAGTGAGGCAAAAAATAAAAATGTTAATATTTTGCTTGCCTTTGAAAATGAGAAACAAATACCTGGCCATAGGGTGACCCAAGGAAGCAAAGGTTCCATCAAGTTCCTTTTAGTAGCTGCCAAGAGAATGGAATTTAATATTAAAAAGTATTGACTTTTTACTCTGTCTCCTGGGTAAGGTTCTTTCAGGCAGATATAGCAGAAAACCTTCTGACTTGTGGTGATGATATAGTCATCAACCTGTAATCATTCCTCCCATTACTGTTTTAGTTTTCTATTGCTGCTGTAACAAATTACTATAAACTGAAAATGAAGCAAGTTTATTCTCTTGCAGTTCTGGCTATCAGAAGTCTGAGATGTTTCACCAGGCTAAAGTCAAGGTGTCCATGGGGCTGGCTCCTTCTGGAGGCTTTGGGAGAGAAGCCATGCCCTTGCCTTTTTCAGCTTCTAATGGTTGTTGGCTCATGGTCCCTTCCACCATCTTCAAAGCTTATTACTCTAATCGACCATCACATCATCTTCTCCTCTGACTCTGATTCCTCCTGCATCCCTTTTACAAGGACCACTGTGATTATATCAGGCCCACTGGGATAATCCCCTCTTCTCAAGATCCTTGACTTAACCACGTGTGTGAAGTCCTTTATGCCATATGAGATAACATGCACTGGTTCTGGGAATTGGGACATGCACACATTTTGGCAACCAGTATTCAGCCACAATTACATACTCGTATTGTTTCCTTTCCTTGTTGTGCTTAGGAGCTTTTCCTTTTGTTTTCTTGTGAAATGTGGAGGACTTTTGATGGGCACAAGATTTGGGAAGTCAAAGACAACAAAGAAAGAATGTATGGTTGGAAGCTGTTTCCCATTTGACTAGAGGAATGAGCACCTATTGGGAAGAGAAGTAAATAGGTTAACAACCCGATTAAAAGATTTGGCCAAAGGCAAGCCACGGATCTTCTGTTTCTCAGGTATTCCTACACCCCGTGGAATAGGAGAGAAGACTCTTTTCCCTGCCTCTGCTCAGAGCTCAGATCTGTTCTGGTCCCTCAATCATAGGCCAGTTGTGGTTTTCAAGATCTTCAGAGTCAATAGTATATGTTCTGCAAAAACATCAACAAACAACAGCAAATTTTTTTTAACTCAACTGAGGGCAGTTAGTTTGAAGTCAGTTTGGGAGCCAGAACAAGGGAGGAAAAAAAAAAAAGCCAGTGCTACAGGAGGATTCCATAGGTGATTGGTTCATGAGGAACAAACCATTGGTGACTATTTCACCTATCTAGTGCTGGCAGAACAAGTAATCTCATCATTTAGTGGCTAAAACCAACATCCACTGTACTATATCTTACCCCTTCCGTGAGTTTACTGGATTAGCTGAGCACTCCTTTGGGTGATCCCGCTTGGATTTCTTAGCTACTTGCAGCCAAATAGTTATTCAGCCTTGAGTCATCTGAAGGTTCAATAGAAAGACCGTATTGGTTGGAATTTTCTCATTGTTCAGTCTCAAGACCTCTCTGACTGTATGTCTTTCTATGCACTCTCTCTTTATAGTCTCTCCAGCAGAGTGGCCAGATTTCTTGCAGCTCTGGGTTTCCAGAAAACACAAATGCAAATGCTTCCAGGCTCTGAATGCTTAGGCTTAGACATCCAGAACATTTCTTTGCCTTCTCTTTGTAGTGAAGGCAGCTGCCAGACCAGATTCAATGAGGACCACACAGAAGCATGAATGCCAGGAGCATCATTTATTGTGGGCCACGCTTTTAGTGATGATAAAATAATAGAGTGGAACAACTGTTCCAGGTTTCCCAGGACTAAGCAAGTTCCCTAGACTTGGAACTTTCATTGCTGAAACTGGGAAATTTGTAGGAAAAGTGAAAAGACTTGTTCACTCAAAAATAAAGCAACCACTGGAGACTTTGCAGATGGGAAGTATAATGGTCTGATGTTACACAAATAGGGGAAATTGAGGCAAAAGATATTTGCATTATATAGATTAACCCATTTTTCTTTACCCCAGTATTAGACCTAAGTACTATATTAACTGTCTTTAGAGATAAGGATACACAGGCTTAAGAAAAACTTAGTTTTCCAATCCAACTATAGGTAGAAGAGCTTGGATTTAAATTCCGTACTTTTTCTGTCACAGCACATGGTCTTTTTCTATCACAGTCTAGAAGCCCATTACATTAAATTTGCCTATATTTTTGCTTGCTTTTTGTTCCATTAAAACTTGATGTTTGGCCTTCTGGCTATTTTAGACATAAAGTATGGATGGGGCCTGCCACTGTATCATGAGATCCTGAGGAGGAGAGCATACGTATTGATCTTCATGGTAGCTGTCACAGAGCTTGGTACGTGATATCTGTTCAATAAATGTTTGTGAGTTATAAATTGTAATTGTTCAACTACTTAGTACCCTTGCATTCTGTAATTCTATACTACTGTTGCCAAATGTGTGAAAATTCCATAGTCTTTTCTCATTTTCATTTTCCGAGTGTACTGTATTACCTTCCTGAGGCTGCAATAACAAATTATGACAAATTTAAGGGCTTTAAACAGCAGAAATTTATTCTCTCACAGTTCTAGAAGGTAGACTTCTGAATCTTGCAGGGCCACCCTCTCTCTGGAGGGATAAAAGAAAGAAGAATTTTGTCTTTGCCTCTGCCAGCTTCTAGTGGCTGTCGGCACTCCTTGGCTTGCAGCCGTACCCCCCCAATCACTCCAGCTTCTAAGCTTATGCTCACGTTGGCTCCTCCAGGTGTGCAATCACCCTCTCCTCACTTGTACAAGGAGACCCATTGGATTTAGGGCTGATCTGTGTAACTCCAGGATAACTGCCTCCTCTCAAAATGCTTAACTTAATCACATCTTTTGCTACCCAAAGTAATATTCTCAGAATCTTGGGATTAGGATGTGGAAGAATCTTCTGGAGGGCTACCATTGAGCTCATTACAGTTGCATATATAGCTGTGTGTACAAACACTCAAAGCTAAAAATAAAAGTCTCAAGTATTTTATAGGATAATTAAAACAAACACTACAAATCTCTGGATGGTGAAAGCAAGAGTATTTTAACCCAAATTATTATGAGTGTTATGCTTTTTATGTTCATATGGCCAAAGAAATTCCTATTTACTTAGTTTTCTTAAATTATAAAAAAGATCTAAATACAAAATTGAAGAAATGAATTTTCAGTTTCCACAAGGGGACATTGGAATTCGTGAGTCCAGGGGAAGCTCTGATTTGCTCAGCTAGACATTTTGTAACTCTTCCAGATAATGAGTTGCACAGTCAGGTACTGACGTCAGCTGAGAAGCAGTCAAAGGAAAACCTCTTCCTGGAGAAGAAAAAGAAGCAATGGATCTTCCTCTTTTTCCTTCTGAAGGAGGGGGTTGTGTGTGTGTGTGTTATTTACTGATCCAGGCATTGACATATTTCTAAGAAAGAGAGTTGAGTTAATTAAGAGAGAGACAGTTATCTAAAGCCAGAGTATTAATACTGCACAGCTATCTAAAACCGTCCTTGGACTCATGCCATAAATAACTTGACAACAAAATGCATGTATTTAGAGAATAACGTATATTTTATAAAACAATACTTTGATACTTATAAACTGTTTTCTACAAATATTTAAATTAATTAACATAAAAATACTTTCATCAGTTTTCATTCCCTACAATATGGAAATATCCACAATACATTTAATTAATGAATGCAGCCCAACAACAGGTTTCTTAATCTGTTAGTCATTCTCAGGAATGGTCTGAAGAAGATTTGTTTTACTTGACATGTGTAAGGAATATTAGCTTTCTATGTAAATATTTCTAAACACATTGAAATCAGGGTATGATGAAAAGATCCAGCTTTTATTCTTATTCTGTCTTGTTCTGAACTATAACCTTCTTCCTAGTCTACTTATTTTGGTTCCTTTCCCTTTGATACAGTATATCCCTTTGAACTGCGTTTTAACACGAATGTCCAGAAATGTCTATTGTCCTTCTCTTTACAGAAGCTTACACGGCAGACGGTGCAATGTTCCGGCATACATTTGCAGGATTGATATAAAAATGATCTGCCAGCATGCTAACTTTTTTGGTATTTTGTCAAATTATATCAATGACATGTTAAAGAATTTCAGAACATGTAAAATAATTGCAATGTTTGCCTCTTATTTTCCAAGTCTCTAGTCTATTTTAGCAAAGTATGATGTAATCTCATCTTCTAAAAGCAGACTTCTTCTCAAATCCTTTCCTCACTCTGCTTCTAAGTTATCATCTCTGACCACGTTATTTTTTTCTCTTTATCTTCTTCTATGAAAGTCTCAAATATTTAGTTTCTCCTAACCCACAGCAGATTAAAATTAGATAGATGTGAATTTTTATTCTACATTCATTTTATAATGTATAAAAATTGAGGACCATGAAAATGCTTTTTGTTACTTTAAAAATACTTTCTCAATATAGATTTTTTAATGAATAAAAATTATTTAAAAAATAGATCAGTGAAAGAAATCTTAGTGCAACTGATTATCCTTTGAGCTATTTTTAAATAAAATAACAAATTGAAAACAGTACAAAAATAAAAGTACCAACTATGACTTTTTTAAGTGTTTCATCTATTTCTGTATTCTTTGTTACATATTTTATACAGATTTTGTTGAGACGTTGTTCCTGAGAAGCAGTCTGGGAAGGAGAAGTGACATACAAACCTGAGCCTTTCAGCCCTGACTTCCCAGTAGGAAGGGGCCAGGAAAGGACAGAATCAATGGAAGGCAAGGGAGCTTGGCCCAAGATAACCAAAGATGACAGAAGTGAGGCCATGGGAGTTGTTTTGGGGATTTGTGTTGAAATCTTTTGTGTCATCTACAGCTTCAGACTGAAATGCTTAATGTCTTGTAGTTATACTAAATATGCGTACTACCAGCATAATGCAATGAAGCTAATTGTACATAATTCACTTCCTAAAGATTTCAGGATATTTTGGGCCAAGATTTCTTCACAATATACTGAACAAAGGAATTAAATATGAAATAGACTGAAGTCTAATTGGTTCACCTCATGAGAAAAAAAAAAGATAAAATTTTTTAAAAAGTATCATGAACTGAGTTTGGGTCATAGCATTTAATTGACTATTAAAATGAATTAATTCACTCTTTGGAAAAGGTACTATAAAATACTGTAATCTTCTGGATTGGTCTTGTTCCTCTAGCCCCTGAAACAACCTTTTATTTTTTCCAGTAGATATAAAATTAAATACTGCTAACTATCACACATTTGGTAGGTTTCACTGTTGGCTCCATGTCTCCACCACTCCCTGCATTTACACCCCGCCATGGCTCAGTGGCAGAATGAGTGTGCTCCCTTCTGCTTTCCTTTGGCTCTGACTGTGTAACTTCTCCAGCCAGTTGAATTTAGGTGGATGGAGCATGCTGGTTCTGATTCCAGGCCATAAGAGGTCTTGCATTTTTCCATTTGCCCTCTTGTGCCTTTACCAACATCTTGAGAATAATACACTCCAGGTGGACAAAGGAGGACAGGAGATATGTGAAGAGACGTCACAGTATTGAAAAGAGAAGCCTCCACAACTACCACAGTCTGAAGCAGAGTAATGAAAAGAGCGAGCAAAGCGTGGAGAACACGGAGTTTGCAGACGTAGGTTAATGTGTTTTACGCGAAAAATGTGGTGATGCTACAAAGTGGCAAAGTGGAGTGTCCATTTAATTTTAAAATCACAAATTTTAAAATAAAACTACTTTGGCAAGTGCATGATTCTTCTCAACAATCGTAAGCTCCTCTCTTGCAGGCCCAGAGAAGAAAAGGACAAAATTGTCCCTGGCGATGGTCTGGCCATGGATCACAGGAGGGTGGAGGTAGTTCATAGTAGCTTCAGTAAAGTAACCATAATACGTTCCAAGTAACTTAAGTTGAAAAAGTAGAGAGAGGAGAGTGGCACCACTGAGAGACCTTGAGAAGAACGTGGCATTATGACCTCATAAGACAAAAAAAAAGTGGAAAAATTGCAACAAGTGAGCTGAAAAGGTGTACCTTTACATTTGAGAGTAAGTATATGAATTTTACATTTCATAAATGGTGTCATTTTTATGGTAGTTTTAACCATGCATTTATTTTATTTTTTCTCCTCTTGCTCAGGTTTGGTAAAGCAGAATTACACAGTAAGAAAAATATAGGCTTTATATGCCAACATTTTAAGATTCCAGTCCTCACTGAGTGAATTCCTAAACATAAAACTTTGGAGTTATAATTTGAAAATACTTACCCTCTGTTTTTTAACTCATAAAATGAATAAATAAAATAATGGTGTGATAATTGCATTGAATGTATCCAAAATATAAGAAGCACTTAGTGATTATAGCAAATATAATTGTAATAAAAATATCTCTGGTTACTTCAGAAAATTTGCATGAAGAAATATATAAATATATATTCATTTTATTTATAAATAATGATAAACTTATAAAATTATTATTAATAATTATATACATATGTCCTCAATTACCATGCCAGGGTCTCCATTATAAGGATTTAGTAGTACTAACTCATTTAGTCATCACATCGCATCCCTGAAATTGATGCTACTATTATCTGTATTTTGTGGATGAGAAAACAGAGAAGTTAACTAGGTTTTTCAGAGCTCATAGGTATTTTAGCCCAGATTCAAACATGGACAACCTGGCTCTAGAAGCTAGAGGCTCTTATCTTCTGCAATACATTAAATATAGTTGGCATAATAAATTAAATACAGTGTATACAGTGTTTAATATACACTTTTAAATATTTACATTTTCTTCTAAAAATATATCAGTGTCAATTAAAAGTCTGGGAAATATATTTTTGCAATGATGGCAAATATTCCTTTTGTTGATTATACCTTGATATTTTTAAGGTTCTGTTATTGAAAATATGTCACTTATACTTTTTAATTATATAAATGCCACTTCAATGAACATTGTTTATTAATTTTTTAAAAAACATTACAAAGCTTATTTTTAACTTCATGCAGCTAGAACTTACAAATATATTTAGGGAGAAAGCAGTTGGAGACAAGTCCAGAAAAGTGATCTGACAGCCAGATTTAGAAGAGAGGAGAGTCTGGCAACATGGGAACAAATAAGAGCTAAAATAATTGTCTAGTTGCGTTGTAATGAGAGCACGAACCAGGACAGGAGCTGTGGAGATGCATGATTAGAGGCAAAATGTGCGGGTAACATATTTAAACTGGTGAAAACTGGGAGGTGGCAGGAAACAGGAACTAGGAAAGAGCAGATAAGGGAAGCATGAAAACCAAGAACAAACAATGTTGACTCGAATGTACTGAGCTCAGGAGAATGGAACGATGGTGCTGTCAAGAAATATTATTTATGAGACTGGATTTTTGAAATAAAATATCCAGCTTACTTGCACATTGAATGTAATCCTCTTTTCTACTTATCCTCTACTTTCATTTTCTACCTATGCCATAAATATATCAGCCTCAGGGAGAACCTTATGAATTAATCTTATGGAAATAATTTCAAATGTTTTTTAAGTGCACTAAGGTAGACCTACATGAAATCACCATCTTCTGTTTTCTGGGCGAATATATAGCAAAAGATGTATGCACATTCTTCGACAGTAAGTCTTCAATCTCTCAATGGATTCTTAAGATCTCATCCAAGATATTCCAGAGGCATATCTCGTAACTGTCAGCTCGTGTGTTTTAAGAGAATATAAATTAATTATCACACAATCCTGAATAAGAGTTGATTGGTAAGACAATTATGCTTTGAATTGCATATAATAAATTTAAATAATATTACTATGGCTTCTTTCTACTGAAATATTGATGATTACATATGTCTTTCTCAGTGCTTCAGAGATGCTATCATTTCTGAATATTACCTTTATTCTCCTTTTTGATTCTTTATTTTTAATAGCATCTTTAATACTACAAAATATTATCATTTCCCCAGTGAGATGGCAAGTTTATGATACTCATTTATTTGTGATTGCAAGCACTAGAAAAGAATATTGAAGAGGCAGGACTGGCAGAATGGAAGAAACGTCTGAAATTATCTTAATCCATTAAAGTATAAATCTACCCTGAAGCAAGATCATAGCCTATGAAATGTTTTAACTCTTCATTAGTGAGTGGGTGGACATTTCAAAAGTTGTCAGAGCCCTACACAGCATCATATCCAATCATGTTACCTATTTTTCCCTATTCCAGCACCTCACCACTTTCCTTATGCATCTGCCTACAGGCTCTTCACGTGATCCCTGGCCAGGGACATTCTCTTCTCACTCTCAACGGTAGATCTACACTGGAGACCTTCATTTATACTTCCATACTCCGCTTGGATCAATGACAAAAGTTCTTTTTTTTTTTCTCGGTAATATTAATAATATGGAAATTGACTAGAGGTTTCAAACTTCCCATCAGCAAAGGTTCACAGTCCAAGTCTTATGTTTCAGGTTTCTAGTGGCTAATATATCATGTAGCATTGTGCTCTTACTTCTTTTTCTATTTCTAGTCTGAATTATTACAGCATAGGTCTATAAAACACAGTACAAGAAGATGGTAAAACTTCACTTAAAATGTATTTGCATAAGTTTCCCATTAGTAAGGAACTGTAGTCCTAAACTGCTCAGATTCCAAAAAAGAGAAGAGCCAATAAAACCGAAATCAATGACTACCAAGTTCCTAGTCATGACAAAGGAGTTTCATTGACCCTGACATTCCTCGGGTCAGCCCAGTCAATTTAGATTAGGAATGTCACTTTCAACACGCCTTTCCCAGTCCAACCTCTGTATTAGTTAGACTCGTTGGTGCTAGTGATACATACATTAAGTTAACTTAAACAGTTACATTAAATTTGCATCTGGAAAACAGGTGTGAACATGGAACTCATGCTGCTTGCTGTGCTCTGGGTGACAACATCCATTGTCTCCGACCCATAAGTTTCACGTCCTTGACCAGCATCCATGAAACTGTGGCAGGCTAATTTTGAGCTTGAAAGTAGAGTGAAAACTCAGACTCTTCACAGTTCTTGACACCATTCACCTTTTGATGGATATTTAAATTGTTTCCAGTTTGGGACTATTAAAAATAAAGAGGCTATAAATATTTGTGTACATGTTTTTGTTTTCTTTTCTCTTCAGTAAATATCTAGGAGTAGAATGGCTAGATCGTAAAGTGCATGTGTGTTTAACCTACTTAAAAAACTGAGGAACTATTTCTAAAGTGGTTGTACCTTTTCACAGTCTCATCAGAAAGGTATGAGAGGAGCATTTCCTCCACATGTTCCTATTTGTTATAATTAAGTTAACGTTTTCCTAATGACTATTAATGTGCATCTTTTCCTATAGTTGTTATCTTTATATATGTTGGTTATTTGTATATCTTCCTTGGTATAATGCCTATTCAAATATTGACCCATTTTTGTATTGGGGTATTTATTATTATTATTAGCTTTTAGGAATTTTTCACATATTCTGGATGCAAGTTCTTTATCAGATATATAATTTGCAAATATTTTCTTCCAGTCTATAACTTGCCTATTCATTTTCTTAACAGTGTCTTTTGAAGAATAGGTTTTTTTGTATGTTTGTTTGTTTTATTTTCATGAAGTCGATTATTCCACATTGTTCTTTTATGAATACTGACTAGTGTATCTAAGAAAACTTTTCTTAATCTAATGTCATAAATATCTTCTCTGGCTGCTTTTTATTTCTTTTTTGTGCCTGAGAGCTCTGACCAGAACCTCGAGTACTATATTGAATAGCAATGATGAAAGATCCTTGTCTGGTTCCAGATATTAGGGGGAAAGCATTCAGTTTTTCACTGTTGAATATGATGTTAGCTGTAGGTTTTCTATAAATGCCCTTTTCTGCTTGGGGATGTTTTCCTCTATTTTAAGGTGTCTGAATCATTTTATCATGATGGGTTGTTGTATTTTGTCAAATGCTTTTTCTGCATCAGTTGAGATGGCCACATGGTTTCTTTCCTTCATTATACTAAAGTGTGTTACATTGATTGAGTTTCTTAATTAGAAGCACATGGATTCTGAAATCCCAGAGCTGGGATATATGTGATTTGGCTATGACGTATAATCCTTTCAATATGCTGTTGGATTCACTTTACTAGTATAGTTTGGAAGATCTTTGCATTATTTTCATAAGGTGTATTGACGATCCGTAGTTTTCTTTCCCTGTGATGTCTTTATCTGGCTTTGGTATCAGAACAATAATTGCTTCATAGATTTAACTAAGAAGTCTTTCCTCCTCTTCTATTTTTTGGGAAGAGTTTAGAAAGGGTTAGTGTTTATTTAAATATTTGGTAGAATTCTCTAGTGGAGCCATCTGGCCTTAGGCCATTCTTTGATGAAAGATTTTTGAATACTGATTCAATTTCTTTGCTTGTTGTGGGTCTGTTGATATTTTCCATTTCTTCTTGAGTCAATTTGGTAATTTGTGTGCTTCTAAGAATTTGTTCATTTCATCTAGGTTTTCTAATTCGTTGGCATAAAGTTGTTCATAGTAGTCTCTAGTAATCCTTTTGATTTCTGTAGGTTGGTAGTTGCCCCCACTGTAAATTTTAACTTTAGTCATTTCCATTTTCTCTCTAGTTTTCTTAGTACAGTTTCTGAGTTTGTAAAGCCTAGTAAGTCTATGGACAGAACACTGGAACCGACACCCATTATCTTCTTTACCTTAAGACTGGCTGATATTCTAAGTGGGCCACCTCCTCTACGGTAGCCAGTGCCCACGTGAATGTGGCATACAGTGGAACAGGCTCCCACAGGCACTGAAGACAGTCTCTCTGAAGGTAGTCAAGGGATCCATTAGAAAAGGGAGGGAACGTTTCATCTCAAAAGCAAACAATAAGCAAATAAGGAGAAACTCTTTATAGTTCCTCTGAAGGCCATTAAAAAGGAGACCTAATTGTGAAATACGGTGCAGGAAGAAGACATTTTTACCATAATAAGGCTAGCATTGGCAAATTAAATTTTTAGCAGTTCAAATATTTTGAGTAAAATATATCTAAATGTATAACTACAGCTCTATCTATGTCTGAGAGTGATCCCCCCTCAAACAAGAAGTGAATGGTCAACTTGGAGGCAGAGCACCTTGATGGCCCTATCCTCTTCTCCAACTGACAATCAGATCTCCAACAAGGAGCATCAAAATGGGCCAGGAACTAGGGTAGGGGACAATGAGGGGAAATAATATAAGGACAGTTAACAAAGATAGAGTCCAACTGTTGAGTCAGGAGGACATGGGAAGTGGACTTGCTGACACAGCCAAGGCCATCCTGCCAACTTCGGGAACATATACGCAGGAATACTGCTAAAGCCTGGGTAGTAACTTGCTCCTGCACAAGTGCAAGTTAGCTGGACTAGGAAAATGCTGGGACTCCACAGTTTCCCCCACTACCATCTGTCTTTTCTTTACAATTGGTATGATATCATAGACCCTGAAATAAGGAACTGACTGATCTTCATACTATTGTATCTATATGTCTGGCTATGATGATGAAATTTATGCACTTTACAAAGGTACCCAGCTGAGCGGACGATGGAGGGCTGACATATATACTGTGACACTCTGCCTATACGAACTCAAGTACCTTCTCTTCTTTGCAAAAGCCTTCATCTCTTCACTAGGGCATGCTCCTGCAGAGCTGTATCCCCTAAGAGGGATTGCCTTTTTCAAATTTGCTTAAAGATACTCTATAGTTGTGATGTGGGGGGGCATATTTGCATATGTATATATCCATATGCCCATATACATACTTTCATTTGACTGGCAGAGGGAGGGATAAAGAGTAAACGCTATTTTCTGTTCTCTTCTACTGATGACCAGTACAAATACCTGAGACTCCTTTGTAATTTGAAACTGGGTGGCCAATGAATCTAACAAATGAATCTAACATATGTCTATAACATTTTTTTTTTGAGGAAGATTAGCCCTGATCTAACATCTGTTGCCAATCATCCTCTTTTTTGCTGAGAAAGACTGGCCCTGAGCTAACATCCAGGCCTATCTTCCTCTACTTTATATGCTGGACACCTGCCACAGCGTGGCTTGATCAGTGATGTGTAAGTCCTCCCCCGGGATCCGAACTGGCAAAACTCGAGCCACTGAAGTGGAATGTGAGAACTTAACCACTGCGTCACCGGGCTGGACCCTGTCCATAACACTTTTTAGTATTACAAATTAAAGCTTGGAATATAAGAATGATGGAGAAATAGGATTTTTGTCCTTATTATATCTTTAATCTGCCCTACCTCTTTAAGCTATAACCTGTCTTCTGGGTCCAATTGCAAGCAAATAATATTTCTCTAACTCTAGAAATGACTACGGAAATCAAAGAGCATGTGAATAAGCTTTGAAAAGTATAGATTATACTTAGTATAATTACTACTTACTTAGTAATGCTTAGTAGTACTTAATGTACTTAGTAATACTTACTACTTAGTATACTTAGTATCCTTACTACCCTGAACTGGACTTCCAGTCTTACTACTAAGCTATATTCATGTACTTTGGCCAAATTGAGCTTAACTCCCCGATTTTTAACTGTAGTGTATTAGTTTACCCACCATAAGCACATCTTCTTCTTCTCGTTTATTGAATCCCACTGGATTCCGTCCATATTGTGAAGCAAGCATGAAGATGATGCCGTATCTGATCTTTTAAATTACATGAAAACGAAAGAGCATATTTCATGCTATTCTCCTTACACATGTACATGCCTCCAGTCTTGAAATAATTTGCTTGGATTTTGTACTAAGCATAGAATGAGGAAAAAAAATCCTCTGGAGAATAACTAAAATTGGGATAGTGGCTACCTTCATACTGATTTGCAGGTTTTCACTGAAAATCTTATTTCACTTCATCGAGTCAAATCATACTTAATATATCTTTGCCTGGTTATGTTATTGTGTACCAGAAACGAAGTTACATAAGACTTTGGAAATCACAAACATTTTTACATTTCAGTGAGTGTGAATCCACCTTAACGCCAAGGTTAAGCCTACAGCCCACACACAAAATCAATCCAGTTGATAGTCAATATAGACAAATCTAATTGATTGTCAGATTTTGTTAAAAAATTTCATGACTTAGGAATTTTTTATTATTTGAGTATTACAAAACCTCATCTACCATATTTACTTTATAGAAATACAACAATGAATGTAAATGTACAGTAGAAATTGTATATTAACTATACTTCTAATGTATAGGTTTTTGGCACTATAATGTGAACTTAAAAATGATTTCCCATCTACGAAACCTTTTAATTGTTGACAAGAAAATTTTCTACATTGCTTTCTAGATCAAATTTATTTCATATTCAATACAGACTTACTGTTTCTTTTTATTAAAACTATGATTTGAAATTTGTACTTTACTGTAGAATTATTTTTTCCACACTTTTTTAATCTTCATTTATTTTGTCTTTAGTACTAGATGCCTGACTAAAATAGAAACAATTAAGCTTGAGCTGTATTTTCCAATACTGTAACTGTTAGAAGTCTTCACAAAAGGTTACTAACACTGCTAAGTCAATTTCTTCCCTGTCAGCCACAAGTGATATCTTTCACTTTTCTTTTGATAACAAATATTATTTATTTCAGTTAACTGAACCTTAGCTAACCAACGTGAGCGAAGATAATGCATCTTTGATAATGTATGTCTTGTAAACAAAATCCTTCATTTAAATGAATGAGTTTGTTTTCCTGTTATTTCACGAGGGCTCTTAGCTTCATTATTTACAAATCATACATTTATATGTAGAGTGTGGAGAGCAATTTCTCATATGGGTGAATGTGATGAAAAGTGTTTTCCTAGAGTTACTAACATGCTTTTTTTGTCTTGAGGGATTCTGCAAAAATATATTTTTTAAGAATGTCATCTTTGGAAGAAAAGAAGTTTAAATTTCTCTATTTCTAATAGCATGAGGGGGAGGGAGTATATAGAAAATTGAATCAAGCAATTATCCAAAAGTGCTCATTAGATTATCTCACCTATAAATTTTATGACAATTGTTAAATAATTCAAAATTGACCCATTTAGATATATATTGTATTAATTAAATTATAAATTTATAATAATTTATAATATTATATAAAATATTGGATAAAATTATGTTATTTATAATAATAAATATAAATATTTTATATTTATATAATAAATATAATATGAATAAATATAAGAATAATAAAGAGATGCTTAATGTAAAATGGTGTACACATGATACAAGCGCATTTTGCTCTCAGGCAATAGATGAAGGTGGGGGCTGTTTGTTGGTAGGTGGTCCCCTTCTGTATAGTGAGTCAAGGATCCAGCCTGTTTTTCCATCTTACATCTTTGTCATTCCCTTGGCCACCTTGTCCTCCATATCTGGTCAGCTCAAGGAGAATACGGTTTTATCTGAGATAACGTGCTTCCTCAAAAGCCTTTGTCCCAAAGTGTCATTCCTCACTTCCACTCACATTCATAGATGAAGTCACATGCAAGAATTGGAAGTGGCATAAAATTATTTACCTAGGTAGAGAGAAAATTTGGTGAACAGCTATCTGGCTCTATCTTATAACCCCTCTTGTGGGTTCAGATTCTAAGACATAATGGGCAGAAGTAAGCAACTGAAAGCACAGGAGAAATCAAAGGTGGATCGATAACTGCGCTGGATTACAGCTCCCCGAATAACTTAAGGGTTAATATTAGAATGTTTGCATTTTCATTTTACATGTAAAAATTAATACGAAATGAAACCTTCTACCTTAGAATACATCAGAAAAGTAGAATTAAACAATAAAATTATTTTCAAACATAAAAGTATTTTAACACTTCAAATTTTCTATTTCCATGTGCAGAAATAAGCCATTCTCAGTGTTTTCTACAGTGAGGTTGTGAAGCTTTGAAGAATTAGTTTTCCTCTGAAAATTTCAGTATCAACTCAGCTCAGTAATTGACTATCATCAAATTTTATGAAAAAGAGTAATTGTCTTTTCCTCATAATAATTTTTAGTGCATTATGATAATGGATTTTAGTTTTCCATCAGTTTCCTCTGTATACATGGATTTATTATATTTTTCGTTAAAAGTAGTAGACTTCATTGTAAAATTGGTTCAAAAAGCCTGAATACTGTAAAGAAATAAGAACTATATGAACATAAATGACTTGTAAGACACTAATAAATCGTTCCATGCACTAGCCAGATATTAACTATTTTCTGTTTTACCTGTTGTATCAACTACAAAGCATATTATTCTGTGGTGCACTACATAAATAAAAATATCTTATATATTCTAGTTTATGGGAAAATATCAAAGATTTTAATAAATTTTCCTCTGACTGAAATTGTGATATTACTGGCAAAAGATCATTTTTTAAATGAATTATTATATAGGTACTATTTTAATTTTTCCCTCAAACAACTAATGTACAAGAGAAACTATATTTTCTTGGACTAAACACACAGAGAAATATTTATCAAAACTAGAAAGGAAGGAGAGAAAGAGGAAAGAAAAGAGGGAAAAAAGAAAATAAAGAAAAAGATTCATTCAATGCATCATCCAAAAATGTGAAGTGCCACCAGCTACGTATCCAAAATTATCAAATGTTGGCATTCAACTTAAGTCTTGGTGCATCTATTTTTTAATGTGACACAGTCAAAATGGATTTGCTCTTGTCTGACACCAAAATTATCACCACATGATTTGTTGAGTTCACTTCACGGAAGTTCACCCATTCAACAACATTTGCAGGGGTTCTTTAATTCAAGGGTTTTAGAAATGACAAAACTATTAAGATGACCCCAAAATGAATTTCTAATCAAATGAACTTAGCTATATGTAAATGTAATTGGTTATATTTAAAACATGCATTTTTATGGAAGGAAGAAGTAGAGATTCTCCTTTGACAGCTTTGTCTCATTATTAGATCTTATCTTCTAATTGACAAATGAGAGAAAAAGTTCTTAAAATAGCATCCTAAGATCCTCTTTGGGTCCGAGTTTCCTACCAGGAATGTGCTTTCCTTTGTGTACATACCTGGCACACTTCTGCCCTTTCCTGACACTCCAGAAGTGCTCTTTTCTCTGATGCATTTCTGCACTCTCCTAGAGTGAGTTCTCTGTGCTTCCTCAGGGACCTCCTCAAATGTTTGTTATGATTTCAGTGGGTGTATTGCAAAGTCCTCTCTCCATTTTTCCCCTTATCAGATTGTGGGTGCTTTGAAGTCTGGAAATTGGTCTTTTAATTTTATTACTAGACACCTATCATCTAATATAGTTCCTGTAAAATAGATGTTTTTTAAAAAAATGCTTGTTCAATAAATGAATGATTTAACTACTGAATTACTAAAATATGATGTCATGAATCTCAAACGTTAAGGTTTAAAACAAATACTTTGGAGTTTATTGAAAAAGCAGATTTCCCAAATTATTCTCTGAGGTTCTGATTCCATAGATTTCAGGTGAGGAATAGGTTGTTACAATTTTGATGCATCTATTTGTTTGTCATTAAAATGACACATGTTCATTTTTAAGTCGAAATAGATATATAGAGAAGTAGAACTATGAGGAACCCCTCCACCAAATCACGCATCTCACTATCCAGAAAGAATTATTACAAACAGTAGGTGAACAGCAATACAAACATTTCCACTGTCAGGGAAACATAAGTTTTTAAAAAGAGGCTCAATTCTCCCTGCTGAAAGTAAGGGAAGAAACATCCCTCTTCCTTTGCTTAGACCATTTACTTTAAAAAACTTCGTCATTGTCAGTTCTTTGTCTGTCTCTGAAATGTATATAAATCTTTTTAAAAGCTAAATAAGCCTCTTGACAGCAGAGTCTTCCTCAAGGACCTCAAGGACGTGGGGACCATCTTCTGAAATGCAAGCCTGCTGTCTATCTCCCAGTTTCTGTGGGAGAAACCAACTTCAGCAGTGCCTATGGACTGACAAGTGGCGAGACTCTCTCTTGTCATGAAGACGGGAGAAGTTCATTGTTCCTTTGGATAAGGCCAATTAACTTAAAACAGGTGGTCACCCCAATTACCAGGTGAGATTAGGATGAATGTTGTATGACAAATGGTGCTGTGAAGTCCTTTTACTTGAGGACTGGTTGTTGTTTATCTCGAGATGGATGTAATGGGTTGTATCTTCTTGGCTATAGAAAAGTTGAAGATTTCTTTCTTTGCAATCTTTTAGCAGATTGCCTGTGATGTACTTTCCATTCTGGTTTAATTCTTTTTCAATAATAAAATTGTTTTCTTTCTCCTCTACCTTTGTGAAGACGTTTTCTGGGTCGGGAGATTTTGTTCAAATTGTATTTCTTAAACACTACTACTTCTGCAACAGCTTCTCTCTCTTTTGAGTATTTTTTAATGTGATTCACATTTTGATTGGTTAAATTTCATTATTGAGCAGAACCACCATTTCTTCCCATCCTCCCCTTGCTCAGCCAAAGGGTCAATAAATGCTCTATTTCTAATTCTTAAATTTAAAATTTTCTTTATAATTTCTAATTTATTTATTCCTAAGGTGTTTTTTCCCTGGATTTAAAGGATTGTATCAAATTTCTCCTAATTTTTCCCAGTTGTATCTGTCTTGAACTTTCCATATCCTTCTTCAAACTTGGACTTAGTACTTTTCCAGAACTGTGTCATATTCATCTAATTGAACATTTTGGAACAGTTAAGGCCTATTAATTGACTATTTTAACCTTTGCCAACCTTAAAAGTGAGGGCAGTTACCAAAATATCCTCTGGAGATTTGACGTGGGCAAAAGGGAGGGGCCACCACATTTTCTGTTTCTGCTTACTCATAAATAACTGCCCTGATCATTGATTGGGTTTCCTGTGCAACTAATGAATTGTTCAGTTCATTAATGCAGCAAATTTGATCTCATCTTTGAGGAATCTTATTTTTTAAAATGTGTGTTTGCTATTTTTATCTTAAACTTTAATGAAGGTATAGACTTTATGTTTTATTTTCAGAAGGACATTTTTAAGGTTAATAAACATTTGATTCTTTTACATGATAGTGTTACACCCCAATCAAAAGTAAGCAAAGCTTATAAGACAGTGAGCAAATTAGGGGTTTCGTAAGTAAATTCAAATAATTGAAACTACTTAGTATCAACTTCTCAATGACTCAGAGCCACAGCTCACCATTATATATCAGTGATAAATTCCACACCAATAATAATCGTTCATGTAGTCAAGCATTTCCATTTTGAATCACAGAGAAAATAAGAAAATGAAGAACTAAAGATCTTGTTAAGCCAGTCCTAGAAGGAACAGAAAGAATAAAAATTTGTTATACAATATCTCCCATTAAAACAGTAGGAGAAAAAATAATGTGGCTTGTGTATAAGGCACTTCCATTCTTTCAGATTTTATTACTTTCTAGTTATGTCTGTTATATATGAAGTCTTTAGAGAAACCCCCATAAACTTTTTTTCTTCAAGATGGGAAATTTGCCTCAATATTTTTTGATTCTTTCATAAATTTACTTTTAAATCACCCTTATTGTCAGACTATTTGTCACAGGTAAGAAGTCAAATGCTAGAAGAAATGTTTCAGATGATACAAAGAGTAATCAGTTTCAGCAGACTGGAAACAGTCAACCGCCCCGAGGGCTGGATGTTTTCCCTTGGGCCCTCCATTCTTCACTCCTCTCTGCCTTTGCTTAGGCAGGAAAGCTGATTTCTCACCACAGTAGCTCTGGGGTTCCTTTGCCCTCTGGCTGTCTTTTGGGTCCCTCCTGGAGGAGGCAGTGGCCTGGGATCAGAGAACCACTCGCTCCTCCACTCCATCTCGCCAGGCCCCAGCGCTCAGGATCTTCTGAAGCACTTTGTCCTTCCCTGGCCTCTGAGAGTGGTGATGGTGATGGCTTCTTGTTTCACTGATCCCTGGGGGCCTTACATCCTTTCTTGGGCCATTAGCCCCTCTGGTATGGTGATCCTGAGTTATCTCCGTTTCCTGCTGGAACCCTATCTGAGACACAGAAGTGGATTTACCATTAAACTAATTAATAACATTTTGAGCTTTAGGGCCTCCACTTGCAGGAGCCCCTGCGAGTCCTGCAGTCACTGAATGTTGGGGACTATTCTAGGTAGAGAGGTGGGAATTAGGAAGTATTTCTTTGGAAAATTTCTGAGAAAAGGCATAAAGACATGTCAGAAGAAAGAAACTGTATCTCTAAAGCTCAAGTTTAATTTTTTTCTCATCATAAATAAATATTTACTTTCATGGCAGTTTTTCTATTTGTAATTTTATAAGCTTTTTTCCTAAAAGAAGGCCTCCAAATTTAAAAGCTTCATTTCCCCAAAATCTATATTTAGCACTACTGATCCATCATGTATCTAGCAAAGCTTTTGAGGTTGCATTTGACTAAGTATAAGCATCATGATCATAATTCTTTGAGATCTTCATTTTAAACCATAATACCAATAGCAATAATATAGAAAATCTTAAATTAGATAATGTAAATGCAATGTTATTTGCTTGGAAATGAAATTCAAATATTAATTAGCAGATCTATCTAAACCGATTCAGAATGTGGAGGGGGTGTGAAGATTATGCACAGGCGGCATAGGCTTGTTGGGGAAGAGCACTCTTAGGAAGTGACATTTGAAGGCAGTTCTGGATCGTGACAAGGACGTAGGAGGACAAGGTTGTAGGAAGCCCGGGACTAGGGGACGGCCAGTGAGGCACCTGCCTCGGGCAGAAATTTATGAATGGACCAGGTAAATCAGTAATGAAGATATATAATAAATTAGTCTACATTTTAAAAACTCAAATGAATGAAAAATGAAGAATAAATAAAGTACCAAAAAGTTTCAATAAAAACAAGATCAATATGGCTGATGTGTTTCCTTTGCCTCGGTCTCCAATAGGGCTCGGCCTGGCACTGGATCTTGCTATAATCTATCTCCAACTCAAGCTCCAGCCCAGAAAACTCTCTTTTTATTGCCACTTTGCTCCAGGCACATTGGACATTTGTTGCTGCTCCTTGACATATCGGATATTTGCACGCTCTTTTCACGTTCACTGGAATACCCTTCTCTGAAATTTCTCACAGCTCATTCCTTCTTCTTACTTAGTTCTCAGCTCACGAGCTACCTTCTCAGGGAGCCTTGTCTTAACAACTGTTACAAATTTATTTCCCAGTTTCTCCCTACCATCTTATACTTTAATTTCACAATAAAAATTATCTTATTTATTGTAATACATGTCATGTTTGTCTTTCCCTAATACTATGTGAGTTTCAAGGAACCGTTCCCTTCTGTCTCATCTAAAGCTGAAACCATATAACTTAGAACAAATCCTGGTACTTGATAGAAATCCAGTCAATGCATGTTGATGATAAATGCACAGCATTAGTGAGTTCTCCACAACTGGAGAAACTATGAGGTCTTTCTTTTGGATCACGTTAAGACATTTGCTTGCTCTGGATGGGAGGTTATACTAGCACCCAGTTTCAAGCACTCACTTAAATCTGCAACCTGAATAACCAACACCTTCCATCTGTTCTGTAATTGGTCCTTCTCTCCTGAATTGAATTAACAGTGAATGTCTAAGCTATCGCTGTACCTTCTACTTTATAAGATAACGTTTGGAAGGTTCTGGACTATAAAATGATGAATAGACAAAACTCCCTATATTGTGATGTTTTACCTCTTAAAAATCCACTCAGAAATATTTTAATGCATTTTTTAAACGTAAAAATAGTCTTTATTTTCAAGGACAAGTCAATGTATTTAATAAGAGAGCTTAGTTCATATTTCCCTTAATTATGGTTAATAGACAAAGACTCTTTATTATTAGAGTTGTGTTAATACAATCATTTGAAGAATCGTAACCTATCATCCACCAAAATTATCATATGTCATAGATCCTAAGAACACTGGAAACCTTATGGGATAAAGAGGTTCCGGGTCAGAGGTGAAACAAAAATTACTTGATTATACACAACAAGGATACTGGTGTTATCTTCAATAATGCCAGTGAAACAGAGAGGGAGTATCAGAGAGAAAGCTATATTTTTATAAAGTAAGTTGAGTGTGAGATCAAAATTAAAGTGTATTAATAGAAACACCTATCAGATCATAGAAATAGATATTCTTACATCTACTTGCAGGATTTTTACAAATATTCATTCATTCAACAAATATTTATTGAGTTTCTGTGATATACCAGTCTCTGTACTAGCGAGTAGTGATACATTAGTGACCAACACAAAGACCTTGTTCTTGTGGAGATTGTGTTCTTATGGGAGGAGGTGGTAGAAAGAACTCTATATAATATGTTGAGTGGCTATATGGGCCATAGAGAAAATCCAAATAGAGTAAGAAGCTTCTGATAGAGAGTGACATGGGGACTGATATTTTAAATAGAGTGATGAGTAACAGATCTCTGATGAGATAACATTTGGACCAAGATCTTACAGAAGTCAGGAAAGAATGTTAAGGGTAAAGAAAAGAGCAAGTGCAAAGCTCTTTTAAGGAGAAAGTGCTTAGAGATTTTGAGAAATATCAAGGAAACCACGGTAGCTGTGGAACAAAGAATGGGGGTGTCTGAGGGAAAGTCATACAGGTAGGGGAGAACAGGAACTCACCCTGAGTCAAATGGGAAGCCATTGGAAGATTTTGAACAAAGAATGACGTGATCTCACTTGTGTTTTAAAAAGACTGGTGTGAGAATAGATTAAAAGAAAGAATGGTAGGTAAAGAGACAATTTAGGCTATGACGGCAATAAATTGGGTAAGAAGTGAAGAAGTATGGAAGAAAGCTGGAGATATAATTTGTGAGTCACCCACATTTAATGGTGGTTAAGTACTAGAGCTAGTTAAGAACATTTACAGGGTCCATGGTCTTGATATAACAAAGTGGCTAGGTTCTTACAGCTGTTTCTTAGGTGTTAGGAAAAGGTTGGAATATTGACTTGAGAATTATCTGCACAGAGATCATAGGTGATACCGAGAAGGGTAAATCCTCTAGTTATATTTCATCTTGAATTACCAAATTGCAAAATGTATCACTGGGCAATGATGATGTCAGAAATGTCCTCTCTACTGCTGAGCATGAGAAAATAAACAAACACCTACAGTCAAATGTCTTTAATATTAAAGGCATCAAGCTATGCAATGGCACTCTCACGGCACCTGTAGAAAACATCTACGGTGGACACGGCATTCAGTAATGCTATCTTAAAAACAGAGTTGTGCCACAACTAGAGGGACCCACAATGAACAATATACAACTATATACCGGGGGGCTTTGGGGAGAAAAAGGAAAAAAAATAAAATCTAAAAAACAGAGTTGTATTTAACTAAAATTTTTTGCCATCATGATGCTAGATGTTAATACAATAAATATCTCTGTATGTTTCATATTTAAATAATAAGCAGATTTTTTAATTGCTCAGTTATTAATTATTCTGCTTTTTAATAGCCTTTTTGCTATGAATGTTTTCTAGTCCTTTATAGTTTACTTCACTGTCAAACTCCCACTGAGCAGCTCTGATTGTCCAGATACTATCAAGTTCAGTTTTGCGTTTAAGCAGATGTTGTGAAATATTTGAGGACTTTTGATGTGTTTGTAGGTTATCTTGTCTGCTATATTTGTGGAAACAGAAGTTAAAATCAAATTTGGAAGAATCTTTTTTCCTTATGTTAAGAGAGAGAAACTCCTCTCAATTTTAGTCGCTCTTTCTTGTTGTTTTCTGTTTCAGCGAGGAGCCATTTAAGTGTTTGACGGTGGTGAACACATAACACAATGAATGCGTGGTAATTTATTTAAATGTTCTCAACTTATCCAGAAATTTTAAATACAGGGATAAGTTAGATGGTCTGACATTTCTATGATTCTAAGGATTCCATCTTATCCATGCTGTGAATCTGTGCATCAGTTCAGAGACTTAGAAAATTGTGCAGTTTGTGCCCTTGTTAAAGTAAATTTTATCCTGTTGATACTTATATCTCTAGCATCATGAATAAGGCCAGCACACACTGGGCACTGGCATCGACGTAATTAAATCATATGTCACTGCTAGTACGTGCCAGGCAAAGTGGGCTAGATGACTGGCACAGGCAGCAACTATGCTGAGATGTGAAATTAACTCAACCACATGATGCCAGAGCAACTGGACTCAGATTTCCTGTTTGTTCCCCAGGACATCATCCTGGTTCATGATATTACTAAGAATTTTTCAAGATTTTAATAGAAACTGACTACCATTTTCTAATCTCTTTTGTAATATCCACTTTCTTGAATCACCGTCACAGTGGGTATTTTGTTATACTCGCACAGTAAATTTTGGGTATATCCTATCTTCTTGCATAGTTTCTCCCCTGGCAAATGTTTGTCCTAATCTTTTTTCTATCTTCTCAGTTTCTAAGAGAAAATATGTGCATTATTTTATTTTTCCTTCACAATATTTCCAACTTGGTTAGTTTCCAGTAGAATAACAGCTCTAAAAGTTTAATTGGGGGAGTGAATCATAGTCTGAGACTCTAAGTGATATTAATTTATCAAAGATGGTTAGGTTGTCTGAGTTAGAGTCAAAGACTACTGTAAAAAGATAATGAAACTAGGTTCAGTAACAACTATAGAGAAATACATATGTATATAACTCTTTTCTTTGGAATCTTTCCCACACCTTATTTTAGAGATAAAGTAACTGAAAAGGAGATTTCCAATTGGCTAAAATAACTTAATCTTTTGGGAAATAGTTGTTTTTATCATTATTATTAATTTTAATGATCTAAATGTGTATTAAATGTGACAGGGAAGGACTATAATGTGAATTTTCATTCCCTTGTTTTTTAGCAGCTTCTATGTTCTGGGTATTATAATGTACGTTTCTAATGGATATAAGGATATAAGGGTATACTTCTTTCTCTCAAGGAATTTAAATTCTGGTGGGGTTCATTTTAGTCATTAAATATAAAAACAACATATATATAGTATCTGTAAATATATATATATAATCTGTGTATATATATAAAATCTGAGATGAGAATCTCAATAGGCATTTTGGTGAATTGTATTAACTGTGTTTAATAATAAGTACAAAGTCATTTCAAAATCTACTAATTTTAATTATCTTAATGATAGAATCAGTCGTATGATTATATATCTGAATGCTTCTCAACTTACTTGCATATAGTAGTTCCAAATAAAAAATTCATTGCACCCAAATCCTACTCTCTTCAACTAAACACAATCATTCAATGCTATTAATTGGTATTATAGAGATAAACATTACCAATTATGTGACTCTATTTTGATATTTAATAAGCAAAAATGTATTAGTTACCTCAAATCAGCTTCTCCTGGATTTAATCAATTGAAAATATTCACAATGTTCACTAAATGAAAACTATTTTAAGCTCATTTTATGCCTTACATCACAATTGAACTCAAGGATTTGACTCATGGTTACAGAAGACAAATGTTTATATAGTAATTTATTATCTGCAAAAGAGGAATATTGCTGACTGATAAACCCACTAAACTATGCTTAATAAGCTTAATTTTAATGAACTACTTTTAATACATATTTTTCTGTCAGTGGAATATAAACAAAAGTTAAATCAATACACACAACTCCTTTGGCTTAAAATCACATTTAATCTGGCCCCAAAATGCACTATATTAAAAATCGCTAATGATGAGAAAAAACACACAAAACTGTATTTGAAAGATAATTCACAGTTTGTCTCAATTTTTCACAGACTTCCCCAGATCTTGAGTCAGGACTCGCCCTCCCTTCCTTCCCTGTGCCCTTTCAACTTATGGCGGCTGGAGAAATCTGTTCCTCCAACCTCCCCGGGCCTTCAGCACTGCCTGGGAGTCTTGTTCTTCCACAACTCTCAGTCCAGGTCTTCTTAACGTCTTTTCCAAATATAGACAGCTCTTCTATTTGGCTCTGTTCACCACTTATCCTTAGCTCAGAGCACAATCTGTCACTCAAGAGTGACTCAACAAGAAAATATCTCAAGAGTAAACGCCTTCCATGCTCACCTGTGGTGAATTCTAACCTCAGGAGCTTACCCAAACCCTTACCTTTCTTTCTTCAGTGACTTCCATGCCTTTTAATGTCCATTTTTCTCAACTTGTAAATATGTTTATGTCTACATTGTCTTTATCTCATAATCACTTCTTTATTTTGTACTATCTTCCAGTGTAGTATTTTGCAAAATTTCTGCTATGCTCAAAGTCTACCAGGAATTTGACACAAAAGCAGACCACAAATTTCCTGTAAATTAAAAACACCATCACAGTGTTTAAACTCTAAAAATAAAATGTAAACATTGAAAAGGAAAAGAACTATCAACAGTTTCAAAGGACAAGAGAATTAATATTGCTTGTAATTGTTTCCAAGCTCTCTATATCTACATTGCTGATGAATGGTTAAAACATTCATCTGGTTTGACCTTTATTAGATTTCTTTGTTTATTCATTACATATAATAAATTAGAATATCCTAACTTATAATTATCATTCATATGGAATGGCAGGAAGTGTTTGACAGTTTTGTCAGGCAATTTAAGATATTTGGATTGAATATGGACCCAGAAATTATGAAGAGATTTCTCACTTGTCAAGGAAAACTTACTTTGCATTCCTTCTTGGAAATGAATCTGTTAAAGTCACAAAATTTATCTTCCCAAAAAGGCATGTAAAGATAACTTTATAACACAAAAAACTTACTTTTTCTGACTATGGAGTCAAGGCATTTACACACAAGTGAGGCAGCCAAGTGAAATTAATATGGCTCTATATAGTGAGTTCAACATCATATCTTACAAATAAAATTTTCTACGAAACTTTGTAACAAGAAAATAAAAATGTCACTGACAAAAATGTAAATAAGTAGAAATTTGAAAAGACAACAATAAAATATTAAATGTTTTAGAGTTCAATGCAAGAATGTCAAAGGAGGTCTTCTTGCAAATATGCTAATCAAATTCACTTTGATTATGAAATCATGTCATTAATATAGGAATAATGTGAATAGTATATACAATAACAAAGACCCCGTTTTGAGTTATATGAACATTTTAGTTTTTCCATATGTACAACTTGTAAATATTCTTCAGCCTTCTACTTCATGCTTTCTACAAAATATAATTGTGTACACAAACTATGCTTGCTTCTATGCTCTAGATGTCTTATTCAGACATGTTGAAACTTTTGCCCTCTAGTTTCCACTACAATTGTAGAAAAGCTGCATCAAACCATTTAATGTTTTTAATCTCTTTATTACACACGGAATATGTTCAATGCTCTAGCAGCTGTATAATAGTTTTCAAATCTAGAAGATTGGCTGTGTTTTGGCAGAAACAATCCACTGACTACTTTTGTTTAAATAAAACTCTGAAAAATTTTTTATTTTATGGATATAGTTATCAAATTTGCCAATGAAATGTTATCTGTTTTCCAAATCATAATGAAGTCTCCAGTGTTAGGGAAGTATCAAATTCTCAATGATTGTGCCATCTCTACCAGTTGGCTTTCCCAAGAAGTATGGAAATAGCATTCTTTTTTTTTTTTTTTCAATTTTTACTTTTTTCGGATGTACATCATATTTCAAATTCTGGATACATTACATCATGTTCACCACCCGAACACTAATTATAGTGCATCCCCTCACATGTGACCCTAATCACCCCTTTTGCCCTCCCCCCTCGCCCCTTCCCCAATGGTAACCATCAGTCCAATCTCCAATGCTATGTGTGCTTTTTTTTTTGTCGTTTTTATCTTCTGCTTATGAGTGAGATCATATGGTATTTGACTTTCTCCCTCTGACTTATTTCACTCAGCACAATACCCTCAAGTTCCATCCATGTTGTCACAAATGGCTGGATTTCGTCATTTCTTATGGCTGAGTAGTAGTCCATTGTGTATAAATACCACATTTTCTTTATCCATTCATCCCTTGATGGACACCTAGGTTGCTTCCAAGTCTTGGCTCTTGTGTATAATGCCGCAATGAACGTAGGGGTGCAAGTATCTTTATGCCTTTGTGTTTTCAAGTTCTTTGGATAAATACCCAGCAGTAGAATAGCTGGATCATATGGTGGATCTATCCTTAATTTTCTGAGGATACTCCAAACTGCTTTCCATAGTGGCTGCACCACTAAAATACCTAGGAATAAACTTAACGAAAGAGGTGAAAGATCTGTACACCGAAAACTATAAAACATTGTTGAAAGAAATCGAAGAAGACACAAAGAAATGGAAAGATATTCCATGCTCTTGGATTGGAAGAATTAACATTGTTAGAATGTCCATACTTCCTAAAGCAATCTATAGATTCAACGCAATTCCTATCAAAGTTCCAACAACATGTTTTACAGAAATAGAACAAAGAATCCTAAAATTTATATGGAACAACAAAAGACCCCGAATAGCCAAAGGATTCCTGAGAAAAAAGAACAAAGCTGGAGGTATCACACTCCCCGATTTCAAATTATACTACAATGCCATAGTAACCAAAACAGCATGGTACTGGCACAAAAACAGACACACAGATCAATGGAACAAA
Source organism: Equus asinus (assembly GCF_041296235.1). Lineage (NCBI taxonomy): Eukaryota > Metazoa > Chordata > Mammalia > Perissodactyla > Equidae > Equus > Equus asinus. The sequence continues at coordinate 5,106,062 of NC_091797.1, read as the reverse complement.
ATTGAGAGCCCAGAAGTAAACCCACACGTTTATGGACAGCTAATATTCGACAAGGGAGCCAAGAGCATGCGATGGAGAAAGGAGAGTCTTTTCAATAAATGGTGTTGGGAAAACTGGACAGCCACATGCAAGAGAATGAAAGTAGACCATTCCCTTGCACCATGCACAAAAATTAACTCAAAATGGATTAAAGACTTGAATGTAAGACCCGAAACCATGAGACATCTAGAAGCAAACATAGGCAGTATGCTCTGTGACAATAGCACTCTTAATATTAAAAATCCTAACATTTCTACCTGAGGTAAAAGAATCTGGATATTAAAAATATAGGACACATATCACTGAACTATTGTGGTTTAATAATCTGACAAATTTTAAATTTTCTCTTTATTGACTATCAACATCAGGAAATCTAACCAAAAGTAATCACTAACATATAGACTTGGATTGCCCTGAATTTTCCATTTCTATTTGCACATGAATGACTTTCCTTGCTGTACTCACAGGTGGATGTCTATCAATATCAACCTCAACTCATCTTTTCTAGTCTCGTCTCCTCCGTGATAACCAGTCACAGAGTAGTTGACACACACGCACTCGTGCATGCACACACACAAAATACTTACTTCAACAGCTAATTTCATCACTGAAGATCATTGGTTTCATCAATAATTACATAATACGTAGTGCTCACTCTTCCACAATATATATCTTTGACATCATTTGACATTAATTAGTATAATCTTATGAAGAAATTTTGTATCTAAGGAATTTTTCTTTATACAGATTAAAACATTTAACATCTTAGGAATAATGAAACTTGTATCTAGTTTTGCTCCTAAGATGGTCATTTTTAATAAAGTCTCTGTAGTTCTCATTGTTTTTCCTCTTCTAGGGATAAAATTATCAGTTTTTTACTCAAAATATTTACTTTTGATAGTTCCAATAGACAAAATTGCATAAATATAGTTTTAAAACACTAAACACTTATGAATAATGGAAAATATGCAAGATTGCTAAACTGGACATTATAAAAAATGTTAAAAGAAATTAAAGGAGTTCTAAATAAATGTATATTTCATGTGGATGGATTGGAAGATTTGCTATTAGAGTCTTTGGGAAGATGTCAGTTCTTGTCTAATCAATAGATTGAATACAATCCAAATCAAAATTTAAAACAGGCCTTTGAGGCTGGAAATTTGTGGGTAACTGAGTTAATAGATTATAAAATTAATATCGAAATACAAAGTAATAGAATAGTCAAAATTAAGTGAGTAAATTTATATACATTAATATTTTTCTATATGCTTTATATATGTATATAAGGAAAGTTGTATTTACAGATATATACACACACGTATAGTACATATATATACATACATATATATACTATTACTACCTGGTTTTGAAACTGACTATAAAGCTACAGTAATTCAGAAGAGTGTAGAACTGGTAGAAGAACAAAATAATAATCAAATGAAACAGAATAGAAAGTCCAGAAATAGACCCCCACATACAGCATGAATGAATTTTCTCAATAGGCACCAGGACAATTCAATAGGAAAAGGAAAGTCTCTTCAGAAAATAGTGCAGACATAACTGGATAAATGTCTGGAAAAAAGGGGAACTTCAACATTTGTATCAAACAAAACTTAACCCAAATATTAAGAAATATATTCATAACATCGGAGGAAGCAAAAGTTCCTAGACGAGGAAACAAAAGCACCAACCATAAAAGGAAAAAATGCTATTTAGGCTTCATTGAGATTAAACTTTAGGCAACTCTGTAGGCATTATTTAGAAAATGAACATTGCTGAACAGTATTAGCTATCTGGGAAATATATGTCAAATTAAATTTGAAAATTTGACAGTTACCTAAATGGCAAATAGTAAAATCACAGGCAGAAATCAAATGTTGGTGAGCATATGAACTGCTGGAAGTTTCCTCCTTTGCTCGAGGGCTGTAAAATTATACAACCACCTCAGAAAACTAGTAAATAGTTTTTTGTAAAATTAAATATACATGTGTCTTTTTACTCAGTTTCATTCTCAAGTATTTACAAAAGAGATACGAAAAATTATTTTCAGACAAAAAAGATATAAACAAGAATATTTGTATCAGCTTCATTTATAACAGATCAAAATCCAAACAACCCAATAGGATAAGTAACAATTTGTCCATCAAATGGATAATTGACAAACAAATTTGGTATTTCGATCAGTGGGATATTACTCAACAAAATACGAACAATTAACTACTGACATTCACAATGTAGATGAATCTTAAAAACACTACAGTGTCCCCCCTTATTTATGGGGGATACATTTCAAGACCCCCAGTGGATGCCTGAAACCACAGATAGTATTGAACCCTATGTATAGTGTCTTTTCCTAACTAATGGTAGACAGATGGATGAACTTGACAAAGGGATGATTCATGTTTGAGCAGGACAGAGCAGGTTGGCTGAGGTTTCATCACACTACCAATAATGGAGTGCAATTTAAAACTTATGAGTCGTGTATTTACGGAATTTTCCATTTCACATTTTCAGACAGTGGTTGACTGCAGACAAATGAAATCACGGAAAGTGAAACCGCAGTAAGGGAGAATTCCTGTACACTGAGCAAAAGAAAAGTCAGAAACAATAGGGTCATTCCATGAATGAATTATTGCATTTATATGAAGATCAAGAACAGGTGAAACTAATTTGTGGTAACAGAAATCAGAAGATTGGCTTCCTGTGCAGGTAAAGAACGACATGAAGAGTCAGAAAGCAATTCTCTGAGGTGATGAAATGTTTAATAAGTTGATCGGGGTGTTGGTTACATGGGTGCATATAAATATCAAAATTAAACAAACAGTACACTTAAGATGTACTCATATATATTTATACTGTATATAAATTTGGCCCCAATTAAAAAAAATTAAATGCAGTGAGGATTAGGTGAAAAACAATCAACAATGTAATAAAAGCAATAAAGTCCAGATTTCGTTTAAACTTTTTAAATTTTGGTTGCTTGCATGAATCCTCACTCCAGCAGACTAATTTTTTTAGTACAGCTGGAATCTCATTTTATCATCTTATTAGATTCCTCTTTACTATTACTAAAAAGAGAACCAGATAGGAGCTTAACTGTTTTTTAATGAATGTTAAGCAAACGGATATTATATATCCACGGCAAAATGTATAATTTTGATAATTTAATGCTTTCAATGAACCCTCCTTCATGCCAGATACTTTGTTTCAATTAGGAATGCAACACAGAACAATAATGACATCAAAAATTATCAAATTGTCAAATGTCAACCTTTTAACATAAAAATTCGTGAAAATACTTTTGCCCAAATCAACTGCGCTCATTTAACTAAATGTTAGCTGAATTTAGACTAGGACAGCAAAGGATACAATCCTTGTGTCACATAAGCAACCAACAAGAGTCGAATATTACTAACAGCACAGCCAGATTTCTACATACTTATAAAAATAATGTTAAGTCACAAATTGTGGACATATATGATAGTAAAGTTTTTAATCATTTCTTTTCTTCTGAAGCTTACAAAGCTCCTTTAGTTCTCTTAACTGAATGCCGTAAGTCATCAAAGGTCCACAAACGATTCTTTAAATGAAAACCTACTCTAGTCCAATATACGCTTCCTACCATCACCATTCTCATCTAATCTGTTCAAAGGAATTTTTTTCTATGAATGGTATTCACTTCATTTTCATCTTTCTCTATGAACTTCATTTTGACCTTAGTCCCGTTCAATTCTTCAATAAAATAGCTCTACTATGTGCCAAATTTAAAGGCCAATTTCTGTGTCCTCATTTTAACAGCCCACTTTCTTGTATTAGTCACAGTAAATCTATATTTCCTCTTGAAAATTGATTCTATAGGACTATGTGATGCCTTATTCTTTGAATATTTTTAACCATTTCTTTAGATTCTTCTCATAGAAGTAATTCCTTTTTAAGCCCCCTAAGATGGCTTTTATGCTCCTTTTCTATCCTCTCTAAATACCCTCACACTGTAATAGTATATTGTATTATAGTATTTATATTTTTCTCTCTCCTTCACTTGATTGTCAGCTTCTTGGGGAATGAAAGCTTGCCTTACCATCTTTGTTTCCCCAATGCTTGCCTTTTGTTAGATGCTCAGTAAAAATGTTCTTAATGAATGAATGATGAAGATATGCAGTCATGCATCTCTTAAGGATGGCGATACGTCCTGAGAAGTGCATCATTAGGCAATTTTGTCACTGTGAGAACATCAGAGAGTGTACTGAAAGGGAACAAAATGTGCCAACTCAAAATGTGTTTGTTTAACACGAGGATTATTTTAGGCTGTTTATAAGAAACAAAAGACTCAGAAACTTTTTCTTGTTACCTCCCCCTCAACTGCCTAAAAGAATTCACATGAAAAAACCTGTCTCAGGAAGTAAGCTATCACCTTAGCATCACATGAACTAAGCAGTAGAAAAGGCAGAAATTTGAAAAGCCTGTTTGTTGGGCTCTCCTCTGTGTTCTTCTGTTTCTGTGTGGCCAAACAAACAATTGTTTTCCAAACCTCTGCCCCTTTTCACCTACCTGTGAATTGCCTTCCTTCCCTTCGAAGTTCCTGACTCTCCCCGTCCCCAACATCTTGTTTTGTCTTTAGTTGAGAATGGTATTCAAGATGAAGACTTTGGCCATTTTGGCAAATTACTTGATTTTCTCCCATGTACACTTTATTAAACTTTTGTTTGTTTTTCTCCTGTTAATCTGTCTCATGTCAATTTAATTCTTAGACCAGACAGAAGAACCTAGAAGTGTAGAGAAAAATTTCTTCCTCTCCTACAATATTTACACAAACCTAGATAGTATAGCCTACTACACACTTAGGCTATATGTACTAATCTTATGGGACTACCATCATATATGTGGTCCATTGTTGACCAAAACATCATTATGCAATGCACAACTATATGAAAAATCCTAACATTAATATACATCAGTATGTATGATTTCTAATTGCAGGCAAAGAGAACATAATGAGGATGATTTATGATCTGGAAAAATTTTCTTGTAGAGATTACTCTTTTTTCTGGTTCTTAAGAGGTAATTGGAAATGAGAAAGTAATAGAGACGAAGACATACCATTTAAAAGGAAGACTATTCAAAATAATCAAGAGAAATACAAGTACCTTATAGTTTGAGGAAGATCAGCCCTGAGCTAACACTTGCTGTCAATCCTCCTCTTTTTGCTGAGGAAGACTGGCCCTGAGCTAACATTTGTGCACATCTTCCTCTTCTTTATATGTGGGATGCCTACCACAGCATGGCTTGCCAAGTGGTGCCATGTCTGCACCTGGGATCTGAACTGGTGAACCCCAGGCAGCCAAAGCAGAATGTGTACACTTAACCGCTGCACCACCAGGTTGGCCCCTGTTGTTGTTCTTGTGTGATGGTTACTTTTGTCTGTCAACCTGGCTAGGCAATGGAACGTGGATATTTGGTCAAATGTGTCTGGATATTGCTGTGAAGGTAGTTTTTTTAGGTGAGATTAACATTTAAATCAATAGGCTTGGAGTAAAGCAGATTATTCTCCATAACATGGGTGGGCCTAATCCAACCAGTTAAAGACCTTAAAAAAAGAATGAACTCTCTTAAAGAAGAGGGAGTTTGGCCAGCAGACTGCCTTTGGACTTGAGCTGACATCAGTTCTTTCCTAGTCTCCAGCCTGCTGGCCTACCTTGTAGATTTTGGACTTGCCAGCCTCCACAACTGAATGAGTCCATTCTTCATAATATCTTTCTCTCAATAAATAGATAGATAGATAGATAGATAGATAGATAGACAGACAGGTAGAAAGAAAGACAGATAGATATAGATACACACACACATACTATTAGTTCTGTTTCTCTGGAGAACCCTGACTACAACATCCTGTTTGTAAGTTTATGTTTAAGCATGGCTATTTGAAAGACATTAGCTCTTTCTTTAGACATGAAACTAGATTTATAAATGCTTACTCATGTTTTTACTTACAACATAAGAGCTCAAGGGAAGAGTTGAAGGCTATGTGCAACAGGTGCTGACATTTTTAATGTTACAAATTATATTCTATAGGAAGTACAGAAAAATGTCACAGATAACTTAATTCACTGAAAATAATATAAAATATTGAGAAGGAAAAAGATTTTGATTAACAATAATAAAAAGACAGGAAGTTTGCCTGAAAATATTTGGTAGAAAATAATATTTCAAAACTAAGTTTACTATCTATTTGATTAAAGTCAGCATCTGGGCCAAATATTAATATCACCTTGTTACTGTTATTTTAATTATAGTGCTTTACAGGGCTGTAAAATAGCACTTCATTTGTTTAAATTATTATCATCTATTTCTCAGAGATTTTGTTAGGGTGATGAGCTGTTTTGAAGTTTCTAATTCATTTCCATTCAATTCTTGACTTATGCAAATTAGAAGAATAACAGCATGCAACACTTAAGAATTATTTGACAGGAAAAATATATAATGATAAATTTAAAGCAATTGAGAATTATATGTGTGTGTATCATGTTTTGGAAAATTAATTTATGATTGATACAGTTTTGTATGGAAATATGCAAAGAAAAAATATCAGTATATAAAAACTTAAGATGATAAACATGAAGATATCTTGTCTCTGGGTGAAAGAGATTGAGTACACTTAGTGCTACTGTTTGTCATTGTTTAATATTGTTTTCTATCAAAAACTAGCTTTTCAAAAGACCTTTGAAAAAAGTAGACAGTAGAATTTTTCCATAGTGGTAAGTTTAGTATAATGAAATGATTTAAGTTTATTTGTTATAATTAATATCATCTCTGATCTTTTAAAATATATTTCAAGAATTTCCTTATCTTTATTACTCTGAAATTATATACTCAGTGAAGTGAGGATAAAACGATGGCAGCTCACTACCTCTCAGTGATGGAAAGATGCAATGTAATCAACCTACCACCAGAGAGTTGGCTGGTGTTTTTGCACAACGGTGACCCTTAAGTATTTAGTTTACTGTTGGCTTCGGCTCTTGGCTGCCTGCTCACTCAGCAGTCAGATAATCAAATCAGCCTACCACATACACCTTGATACAGAAGAAGGTGGTGTAACAGAGATTGACCGGCCAACTGAAGAGTGCCAAATGGTAAACTATACCCAATGAGGTTAGTGAGCTGTCCTTCAATATTGTTGAATCCCTTACAAATCTACGGTACTGTTTTGCACCATAGGCCAGATTATACAGATCAGAAAACCAAAGATTTATGTAAAAATAATTCCTCTGACTATTAAATAATAATCCACTTGGAGATTTTTGGGTTCTTGTCTCTGCAACCTTGCTTTGATGTTCCATGGTTCTTAGTTTCCAAACAAGAATGTTTCCATCAGGGGGACAATAGTGATCTTATTAAATGGAGAGCTGATACTGCAACTAGGATATTTCTGGCTCCTCAAGACACTACACTATACTGGTCAGAAAATATACACTATTGAGCAAATAAAAATTTAATTGCTGCTGCACGATGCTTGCAAGAAAGTAGCTGTCTGGAACTCAGGCAATTTGGGGGAGATACCTCTTTGTAAGTTCACAATAGAGGTAACTGGAAAACTAGAGCAATATAATAAAAGCAGAATGAATAATAATTTAGAAATTTTATAAATAAATTTTTAACACCAGGTTAAAAGTACAGAAACAAAACAGTGAGCTGAGATACTAACTAAAGACAAAAATTAAATGATGTAGGTGGTGAATACAGGAAATAATAAATATCAAGCACATTTCTGTATTCGCTTTCAAAATGAGTACTACAACAGCTGTGCATGCATTTCTTTTTTTGTCTTCTCTTTCTCTAGTTCCTTTGCATGAAGGGTATTGGTTAGGTTTGACCTGACATTTAACTCATGGGTCATTAGCAGATTGTGAGGAGACACATCAAAATATGGTCATTTCCCTGGCAAGATTGGCCTGGAAATGGATACAGGACTGCTAGGATGTTTGCTGAGCAGAAGGTAGACAGCCTTTGTTTATATGAGGGATCACCGTCTTAAATTCAGCAAGCAGAAGTATGAAAGTTTTTTGAGACAGTTAAATACACAAAAAGAAACAGAAAATGCACACAGAGTAGAGATAGATGGGCTGTGCCATTCCTGGCCCTGTGTGCCCTAAGAATTTTTCTTTGCCATTCCTCTCCTCTAGTCTTTATTGCAGAAGGACTGACTGCAATAGGGATGTTTCTCAGGCCTCTTTGTCAGCTGACTTCCAGCTAGATGTTTCCTATGAGAAGAAACAATGGAAGATTGGAAGGCGATGTGCTCCCCTCTACAGGGGGGCAGCATCTCTGTCAGTGTCTGAAGCTCTCACATGCAACCAGCTCTCCCCAGGCTCCCTAGTTATATAGTTTCCTCTTGGAAACTGCATCCTTTGGGCTCAATTAGAATAGCTCTTCCCTTTGCCTCCCTTCCTAATGGTGGAGGTGGTTACACATCATTGCTTATTTCTAGATTGCCTTATTGTTCCCTGCTTAGATTATAAATTCTTCCATGACTTATGTGAGCAAATTGCCTTTATTGAAGTCTCTCTATTTTGGTTATTACATGTGTTTCTGTTTCCTTATTAGACACTGTCTACATGGTACCCAATACACCTCATAAACCCAATATAAACATTTTGAGCATGCACTATCTCTTTTCATAAAATAAAGCATTTTTTAAACTAAGATATTATGCACATCTCAAGATACACACACAAAAAAGATGTATTAAGATTGCTTTACAATAATGGAGTTAACGTAATATCTGCAATTTTCCTGGTTTTCCAGGGAAGAACATACTCTGAGTCAGGCAAGTCTTGAAGTGTAGTTTAAAATAAACCATTTCCATGTCTCTAAGAAGTCTGTCTTCTGGAATCTAAGGTAGATTTTCCAAACCTGGAAACCTAAGACTTATCGCCAGGCAAATAATTTGTGATCTGGAACTGGGCCCGCCTCCAAACAGCTATTTGTGATAAGGTCACAGTCTCACCAGGTCTCACGTTGTGGACCTCAGTAAAGTGTATATCAGTATGCAGTATAATCTGAGTTGGAAAGCACTTCTGTAGAGAGCTGTGGAAACACAGGGTGAAGTGCACAACACTAAATTTCTTCTGGGAAATATTGGACATGTGCGATATACGGGAAAGACGCAATGAATGAACACTGTATATTTGTTGATGGCTTAAATTAATTAATATACGCTAAGTAGAAGAAGTCTTGTTTTGTTTCCATTTTTCAGGTATTTATAGTATAATCATTTACAACATGACCTTTTTCTGATTTTTTTTCCCAATTTCTGCAGTCATGCTCCCCACTAAAGACAAAGGAAATGCATTTGTTTTTTGTGACTATATAAAATTGTTCTTCATGAAATTCCTTATTCCTGTGACTTGGGCTTCATAATGTTGGAGGCTGTAAGCAAAATTTCTATTAAGAAAGCTGTCTTTAGGGGCCGGCCCCGTGGCCAAGTGGTTAAGTTCGTGTGCTCTGCTTCAGCTGCCCAGGGGTTCCCCGGTTTGGATCCTAGCAGTGCTCATCAAGCCATGCTGAGGTGGCATCCCACATAGCAGAACTAGGAGGACCTACAACTAGAATATATATACAACTATGTACTGGGGGGCTTTGGGGAGAAGAAGAAGAAGAAAAAAAGAAGATCGGCAACAGATGTTAGCTCAGGTGCCAGTCTTAAAAAAAAAAAAGAAAGCAAGCTTTCTTTAAACTCAAGTTCATGTCATAGCCTTTGATAATCAGAAGCCATAAATAGATTTGTAGAGTGCCATTGAGTCTCTGAAAATAACAATTAACGACCAGTTCCACTTGCAGCTGAATTCCACAATGCTTTTGATGACTGTTCATTTCAGCAGATCTTTAGACACACGGCATTGCTCAAGCATCGCCCTCAGAGATATGAAATAAAGTAAAATGAAACCACTTTGCTTATTTTAATTAACAATGCTATCACCTCCCCAACTGTTACAATGAGGATAAACAAGAAAGGGTCACCTATTGAAAAACTTTTTCTCACTTAATCTTGACTTTTTCTCCATTATAACCCTATATTCTCTGTTACCTTGGTCACCAAACTTTCAAAACATCTTCTGCCCAATATCTGACCCTTTCTAGTCAGGACATTCTGTAGTGGACCAGAATCCCTTCTCTCTTCATCAATGTGGTTGCTGAGTCTGTACAGTTTTTTGGCTAACTTCATCATTACACGGATATACAAAAAATGCCTTAAGATGTTATTAAATACTATTTATTTGAGAAATGTTAACATGTCAAAATTTATACAAGGAAGTATGTACTGAGTTATATGTAACTCCTTTGAAATCTGGGCCACACAATCTCTTCTGGTATTTGGTGATACAACTTAGAATGGAGATTTAGCTGAAACATTACTAGGCCTGTTTGTTAAAAATTACTACTTATTCCTACAGGATAAATTTCAACCAGTTCTATTTAAGTGTTGCAACTATAGTGTCATCAAATCAGAACCTGATATCTTTACTGCCAGGGTCCAGCAGAGGATGAAAAACCTGGCTACGAGGTTTGAAAACTGTTGCCATGGTCAACATCATAAGAACTGTGTCTGATATTATGCTTTTTTCATATGATGGATTCTGTCATCTGAATTGTCCTTCCACGCAGCTCCTGTTCTGGTTCAAACATTCTGATATCAGAGAATAGAAAAATAGTAGGATAAAATGGGATACTTGTCAATATAAATCTAAAAGCTTAAAGTTAGAACAACAAGATAAATTTTTGCTAATTTGAAGCAGAAACTTTTTTCTTAAGTATAAAGGTAATTATATAACAATTATAGGAAAAATTGGAAATTTGTGTCTTTAAAGTTAAAATGATGCATAATTTTCTCCTCTAAATCAGTGAAGTGTCACTTGTGTAAATCATTAGTATATTCATTGCTAATTTATGCCTAAATTATAAAAATTAATAGGTTTTTAAGAAAATTATTTTAACATAAATCATTATCAAATTAATATCACTCAAGTCACTAAAATAAATATTTCATTAGTGTGGGAAAATAAAATAATGATGCAATTAGATGTTCTTCATGTTTTTAAAGAGAAAAAAAGTCAATTTGTTTTAAGGTGATCTAAAAGAAAAATATGCTCAGGATAAAACTTGCTTTTATGCTCTGAAAAATATTGCATCTCATACTCCAGTTTTACATCAACTTTTCAAGAATAAGGAAAATAAGATTACTTTGAAAACCACAAATGCTTAGAAATTAACATATTGGGTGCATGTGTGCATATCGTGATAAATTTTGCATGTACCCCAATTAGGTATTGTTTACAAAAATACTTCATTGGGGAGAATTGAAAAATACAAAATTTAATAAGTACAAATGGTGAAATTAAAAAATTAGAATATATGTAGGTAATTATTGAATTAATTTAAAAAATACATAATGGCTTTGTACTATGAACCCGACACTATTGTAGACAATGGCTTTACAATAATAAAAAGTAATGGAATGCCTGCTTCGAAGCTTGCTTTAACTTGGGGGAACTGAACAACAAACAACAAAAACATGAATGCGTAATATGTCCTGTGGTTCCACGCGCTATGGATAGAATAAGACAGACTGAGGGGACTAGAGAACCCCAGAGACAGTGGGGAAGGGGTTTCTCTGTTACGTTAGAGGAAGGCTCTCTCAAGAGGTGGTCCGAAAAGGAAGCTGAACTAGGCAGATGAGGAAACAAACTAGGCAGATGTGCAAGACCAGAATGTTCCAGTCAGAGAAGGTAGCAAATCCCTAAATCCTGAGCGGGGGCGTTACTTGGAGATGGCAGTAAACACCAAGAGGCCGGTGTGAGGCTGTGAGAATAACCGACGGGAAAGATACTGGCGACACGGACATTAGTCGCCCTGATCCTGCCTTAATGTGTATGAGGAAGATGGTCTCAGACACACACCGCACCTGTGTTGGTTTTGTTTTCATGTTCACATAGTCCAGGATGAGTATCTTCCTTGGGAGCAGCTATCATATCAAGTTGCTCCCCATTGTTCCTGAAATACTGAAGTGCTATTTTCGAGTTTCTTATTTTGTTTTGAAGATGATTTTTAAAATTTAGTAACAACTTAAATAAATCTAATGGTATGATTTAAAAACTGATTTTAAAAGGAAAAAAAAGGAAGGAAGCATATGCGTATAAGTTTGTGTTGAAAGCAGACATATGAATGTAGACTCAATGGTGTATCATTGATAGATGGTAACAAAAATTTTAGTGTATACTTAGAATTGTATATATTATAAAATCAATTATAAAATGCTCATTATCTGCAAACATAAACACATCTGGTTAATTAACTAGGAAAAGGATTATTTCATAATAAATATTTAAAAATCAACAAATAAGTGTGAAACAATTTCAATAAATTTTCTTGCTATTTTAATTAATCTGTAAAAGAACTAAACTTTGGATTTCTACGCACATTTGAAATAAACAGGATCTATTACGGATCGATATTTTGCTTTCTTTGAACTGTTTTTTCAGATACTCATCTGGAAGGAACCAATGAAAGCAATTTGTATGTACACACGCACACACCCCCCCCCCCCCCCCCACACACACACACAGTCTCAGGCATGCTGGAACCATTATGAGAAGATGCAAAGATCACAGGCTTTGTGGTTAGGCTTATGCTTAAATTTTGTCTCCAGCAGTGGAATATATACATGTTCTGAGAATTTGCTTAATTTGAACAATTAGGATATGAAATATGCATAATAATACCTGTTGTATAAAGTAGATGAAATATTAATGACAACACATGTAAAATATTAAGCATATATCAGGTACATAATACTCGATTTCAGTTGATTATTATTATATCAATTGTGTGCTTTCTATGCTCTGGGAAATAAGTCACAGACATAGCTTCAAGGTATACAAATACAAAGCATGTACTCAAAATCCTTCAGAACAACCCCATCATCTGCAAATAGTATAAAAATAACTTCTGTTAGGTTCTTGTCAGATACATAGAAGACAATTTAGGGGATTTGTTGGTTTCCTTATTACCCATTATTACAGGATAAGGAATGTAGCATTTTCTTCAGTTCCATGCTTAACTGACTTCTCCAGCACTGTGCTGTCAGAAATTGTTCAATAAATGATAAATGAACAAATGACTTCAAATAGCAATAAACAAATCTTGGTAGCTCTACCTGAGATATATGTCAAATATGTCTGAAGCAGCATTACATGCTAACTTATGCAGCATGCAACACTGTCAACTAAAAATTAAAATAATTCATTGTCTTTTTTTTCCTTTCTACTTGGTGGGAAGTGACTAGCAATATACAGAATGCATTAAACTTCCAGCCCTATTTTATTGTTCTAAATCATTTCATGTGTTTTGTTTTAAGTACACCCAGGCCGGAAACAGCAAAACTATGTGTTTTTGAAACAAAAATATAAAGAAATTTTTCTGAGTTATTGCCAAGTTGCATACCATAACAAAGTATTCTTAATAACTAATTGGATTTACACAACATTTTTTCTAATACTTTTTCTTATATATTATTAAAGTTATTTTCATATTTAAAATATATATATATTTTTTGAGGAAGATTAGCCCTGAGCTAACTGCTGCCAATCCTCCTCTTTTTGCTGAGGAAGACTGGCCCTGAGCTAACATCCGTGCCCATCTTCCTCTACTTTACACGTGGGACACCTACCACAGCATGGTGTGCCAAGCGGTGCCATGTCCGCACCCAGGATCCGAACCGGTGAAACCCAGGCTGCTGAAGCGGAATGTGTGCACTTAACCGCTGCACCACCAGGCCGGGCCCAATAGTTAAAAGATTTTAAAGTGATAAACTAAACAGGAATTAAAAGATCATTGTCTTAATTGAAAGAACTAACAATTTACTGGTTAGTTTGTCTTTTAAAATAAATAGCAAGTTTGAAAATTGTTTTAAATTCTCTCACTCTCTAATGTTGTCTTTGATTCTCTCTCTCGCTCATTACACACATACACACCATTTTAGTCACTAAGCCCAGAACTACTATTGACACTCAATACAAACTGCTACAACACTAAGTATATGGCATGTGCTTAGAAAGAACTTTCCTCCTTAATTTCTATTCCATAGCGGTGGTTTGGATGTCTGTTAAAAATTATACAGCTCAGGATCATTCAAAACATCAGGAACCGTTATTTATTACTCATTGCTCCCTGGTATATAATCAATTATGATAATTTCTTTAAAGGCAAGTGATATATGTTATTCACTTTTGTGTGTCCTTGTTCTTAGAAATGTACCTTTTCTAAGTAGCAGACTCTCAATAAGCAATTATTTAATGGAGTACGCATAATTCTGTTCCTAGCAAATTAGCCCAAATTCTGTACTTTCTTTTCACCTTGTACTTTCTGCACCTTTACCTGCAAATATCTACCTCATTTCTGACTAAGAGCAGGACTGATGAATTTATTAACCTAGTGAGCACATGTGGAAATGAGCATGTAATAAACATTTTGTTTTATAAAGGTAGCCTTCCTCTCAATAAACTTTTTGTAATATATTTCCAATTATTACCAAATGAAGAGATGAAAACACCTTGTTATGTTTATGTAACGTGTCCTTATAAGAGAGAGGCAGAGAAAGATTTGACAAAGAATAAGAGAAGGCAATTTGGCCATGGAGGCAGAGATTGGAGTGATGTGACCATGAGCCAAGGAATGACAGTAGCTACCAGGAGCTGGAACAAGCAGAGAATGGACTCAGCCCTGCTAACAGCTTGATTTCATCCTCATGAAACTGATTGTGGACTTCTGGCCTCCAAAACTGTGAGGGAGTACATTTCTGTTGTTTTAAGCAACCAAGTCTGTGGTCCTTTGTTACGTCAGCCACAGGACCCTAATACACAGCTCAACCCCAGCTCCTGTCTAATGCCTACAGAAGGTCCCGTAAAACAAGCTGAACAAAGAGGAAAAACCTGGAGGTTGGTGCATAGATATAATTATAAGGTGAAAATGGACAGTAGCTGCATTGTAACCATGTTCAAGAGTGGCTTTAACAGGGTGGAGATGGAAAGTCTGACATACAAGTAGGACACTGTGTCATCCACTTTGCACAGATAAAATGGCCTGAAGAAAAAAATGCATGCTGATTCCTAAGCAATGGCCAAGGGTCTAATCATCTGATCAGGTTCTAGAAGGAAATGATCTGGAAGGCTGACGATACAAATATCCGGTGAGAGGTATGTCAATGGACATACGTGAATGAACATGAAGCGTCAAGACTTGTTTCATCACCTGTTAATTCTCTCCAGAAAGCTTCCATCATGAGAGAGGCACTGAACCACCAAATAGACTAAATGACTCAGCCACTTAAACCTCCGGCTCTGAATTGATATAACAGACGCAAGATCAGAGTAGTCATGGTGGCAGAAGGATGGCGTCCTCTCACTGTGTGAGCAAAGGAGACAAATATTGAACGTCCAGGATGGCACTATTCCTTGAAGAGTTAAAGAGCCAGTTGATCACAAGCCACCTACACTGGGACCATCCCTTCTTGGGTTGACTTTCCTGTCCGCAGAGCCTCAGCCAACACAAATGAAGCATATTATGAGTTCATGCTCTTCTTTCTAATCTCTATAGTTTTTATCCTTTTTCTAGTTAATTTTCTGTGCTTTTTCTCATATGAAAGATTGTGTTCTCAGTACACAATATTCAATATTGTTACTTCTATATGGCTTTTAACTTTGTAGTTTGTTATCTTCCCTTTATTTTCTGAAGCATAAGATAAATGAGAAATATGATTAGCTTTGGCTGATCTGTGAGCTAAATTTCATCTCTCTTTCGCTCTCAATTATATCCCAATTTGGAATTGTTGTTTCAAGGTATTTTTTTTCCCCTGTAATTTGCTGAGAACACGGAGTTTCTCATTCTGATGCATAATATCCTTCTCACATTTTTGTGTGTTTTCTGTTTCTGAGATACTCCATAAGCATAAGTTATCTGATGCTTACTGTTTGTTTGATGGGAGTGGCTCAGTGCTGGCCTTCTATGTGCTAAAAAACACGGTGTGAATAGGTAAAGACAGGATCTAAAGCAGCTGGAAGTGTTAATCACCTGTCACACATTAGCTTTTTTTGGTGATGTGGATATAAGGCGTCCCCCAGTTTTCAGCTTTCCAATTCTTAGGGCTGAGCAGGAGGTTTCCATAACTCGTTGTGAGGCTAAGCATAAACTAGGAGTTTTTTTTTTTTTTTTTTTAATTTACATATCTCTGCTTGGTTGCATCAGGCTAATAGCAGAAAGCTTCTCTAGTTTAGGAAGGTAGGCCAAAAGAAAAAAACTAGAATGCCATTTCTTTTTAAGGATTCCTTCTCTGACATGCTGGGTGTGGAATTCAAAGGACGAGTTTTTGTTCCTTCTCTGTAGTCATGCCCTAACGACTGAATTTTCATTGTTCTCATACTTTGCTTGGGTTTTCAAACATGTACCATTTGTTATTAGAAAAATCTGTACCCTGTCACTTTATTCAATGTATTTCAATAAAGCAAGGAGTGTAGAAATAGACAGCTCACGTTTATCTTGAGAATTGTGCTCTTGATTGTTAATTCGCCCATCCTGTATTCACATCTCCATGAGTGTGTGTGGATGTGCATAAGTGTGTGTGTTGGAGACATGATTATAAAGAGCAAGCATGCACAAGTGATTATTTCTCTCCTTGTTTCCTTTGAGTCAGATATCACTAGAGTAATAAAAGCTAGCGTCACTCACTCAGAAAAACTCTAATCCTCTTTTTCATTCATGCACCGGGTACCAGTTTAGTTTTTAATAGCTTGATGTCGTTGTAAATTATTTCTGACAGTCTAACCAATCTGAGGGCGCAATTTGATCGTATTATTGATAACTATCATATTTTATTCACTTTGGGTTTCATTTCCTAATACTGAACACGGTCCACCGTCTTTCTTATTGGTTCTGATAAACAAGCCCAGGCAGCTACCATAAAGCTTCTTTCAGACACTGCAACTGTTACTATCTCCTTTGCACAAGGAACAGTGACTTCTCTTAGCTTTTCAACACAGTCGGTGACCATTCTTTGCTGACAGTGTTCCACGGATCTGGAAACTTCAGACCAGCAAACTACCAAGGTGTTCTGTGGCTCCCATACTCCTGAAATACACTCAGATAAATGGGTCGCAATACATTGCTACTTTTCCTTTAGTGTTTTACCAATTTTTGTTTAAACAGCTTTTTAAAAAGGCCTTTCTTTTTATGTGATTTAAACATAACTCCATAGACCAGACAGGTGACATGTGTTAATGACAGATGCCTTGCTATACTGAGAATCACTCCATCCTTCTGACAACCAAGGCTTTGATAATGAAACAAACTCCTTGAATGTGTCTTCACCTTCCTTTAAAGTAAGTTTTCTCCCAGAAAGCACATCAATTCTTTATGAAAGTAGAATCTATGGGTCTCAATGCACCGTTTCTCAATTATGCCCACAAACCTGAATCTGTCTGTTTTATAGAGTCTGACCTCAAGCTAGGATACCCTCTAACTGCATTATGCATATAAGAGAGTGCATGTTTCATTATGGTACTAGATGTTTCATGCTAGCAGGTATTTTATATGTAAAATATGAACACTGTGACTCATTAAATTGCTTTAAGTTGCATTTTTTCAAGTTAACATTTATAACATTCTGTAGCATGTAACAACGATCCAAATTCTTCAGATAATTTGATTAGTTTTATCTTCAGTCTTCAACCTTGGAAGTACTTTTCTAAGCACTTTCTTGAACCTACTTTTGAGGTTAAATCATCGTGTCATTAATATTTTAAAAAGACTAAATGGAAAGAGATGCTCATAAAGTCCAGACATCTTTGTCACTGATATAATAGGGCAACGAGACAATTTCCCTCCTAAGAACCGGAAGATAGCTCTGTCTGTTCTGTGTTAGCTCATTTATCTCTGTTACATTGATGAATTCATTTTCATGACAATACTTGGTCTGAATAATGAAGAGCTGGAGAGATAGTCTGATGGTGGAGATGGAATATTTAAAATTTTCTTTCCAATTATAGCTAACCATTTTTTTGAGATTCACCATTGAGATGATCAATCATTTTGGGTGAACAAAAATTTCTAGATGATATTTTTAAACTACATTACATGTCATTTGAATAGTATAATCTCTTTTAAAGCTTTATTGAATGAGTGTGAACTCCAACTCCTTATATTTTCTTAAACACAAGTTCATAAAATATAACAATGTGTTTCCAAGTCTTCATTTGCTAATAATTTGAATATACATTGTAATAAACAGTTTACTGAAAGAACGATAACCTTTATAAAACAAATAAACTTTGTATTGCATGCTTATTTCCATATATCTTTAGAATACATTAAATAGATTCATTAGTCCTCTTCTTGTTTCTACAAGATGATTGAAAGCAGTGCTTTTCAAATTCTAGCATGCCAGTCAAATGCTGGAGCATCTCCAGGGAGCCTGAGATGTTGCATTTTTAACAAGCTTTCTCAACATCCACCCAACTAGTCAAAATTGAACCCCAAGTTTTCTCCATGAAAAGGTCATGTACTTGAATTTGATTTTGTTTTTTGATTGGCAGTTAAAATACATGTAATCCTGAAATAAATAATGCTTTAAATTATTTAAATACTGTTTTAAATAATGTAAGAGGCAACTTACAGTAAATTTTTTTAATGATAAATCATGGGAAAATTTAGTTCTATTTGTGAGCTAATTTGAACCAAATTTTGACTATGAATTTTAGCAATAAAACAGTATATTATCATTAAAATGGCTAACCTGCTTTCATAATTGTTATAACAGCACACTTTACATAGCTTTTTTGGGTGCCAGGAACTTTTCTAAGACTTTATATATAATCAAATAATTTCATTCTTGCAATGATCTTTTCAGTTATGCAGAATAATTACCCCCATTTTATGGATGATAAAACTGAGGTAGAGAGCATTTAAGTAATTTGGTCAAGATGACAGAACTCAGAAGTAAATGAAGGAGCCAGAATTAAAATGTAAACAGTCTACATAGTCTGAATCCTTAAACACTTTGCTATGCTGCTTGTATTTCAGAATGAAAGCATTACGGCAACTGTAAACTGAAAAAATTGAACCAATGATTCCATCAAGGAAGAAATGGAAGGAAAAAATTAAGAATTTGTAAAGATGCTGTTGGAACGAGTGACGTGAATATGTATAGTCATGTTCCTCTTGCTAAAGAAAGGACACGTGGAAATGTGGGCAGTCAGAGATGCTCATTCACTGTTTCTGGTTCCACGGAAAAGATATTCCCCAAACCCAAGCATTACCTTAATGTACATTAGATGTTGCTAAATTAAAGGAAATATCAAAATCAAGCTAATTGAATGAGTGATAGGACACTCAAATTTATTGCCCTAGAAATAAAGAAATTGGAATGCGGGGCCTGCCCGATGGCACAGTGGTTAAGCTTGCGCGTTCCACTTCAGCGGCCTGCGGTTTGCTGTTTTGGATCCCGGGTGCGGACACGGTACTACTTGACAAGCCACACGTGGTAGGTGTCCCACATATAAAGTAGAGGAAGATGGGCACATATGTTAGCTCAGAGCCAGTCTTCCTCAGCAAAAAGAGGAGGATTGGCAGCAGATGTTAGCTCAGGGCTAATCTTTCTTAAAAAAAGAAAGAAATGGGAATGGATTTCTACAGAGATTGTATATGGAAAAATCTGAAAACGACCGCCTGCTTTCTTAGGTAAAGCGTGATGAGCTGTCCATGCAGGGGAGTCAGAAGGTGTGCATATGTGCTCACTGTTTCCAAACATCGTAACTAACAAATAGGCAAAAAGTATAATATTTCATCAGTTATTTGTGCTAAGGTCTTATTTATAAAAAAAATTGTTTGCTTTTGATTGGCCAGTTTTAGTTCGGTTTAGATGGTGGATGAGAATATAAAACAGTTCTCTGGAAGTATTGTACTCTGTAGAATATCAAGTACATTTATTTGAAATCTTCCTTTGTAGTTATAGACACAACAAAATTCATCATAATGCTTGCGACAGACTGAATTGTGTCTCTCCTCAAATTTTATAAGTTGAAGCCCTAACTTCCAATGTGATGGTATTTGCGGATGGGGTTTGAGGAGATAATTAGGTCTAGTCGAGGCCATGATGGTGGGGCCTTTGTGATTGGATTAGTGCCCTTATAGGAAGAGATACCAGAGAGCTCACTCCCTCTGTCTCTCTCTGACTCTGCCATGTGAGCACACAGCAGGAAGGGGCCATCTCAGCCAGGAAGGGAGCTCTCACTAGAACCCAACCATGCTGGCACTCTACCTCAGATTTCCAGCCTCCAGAATTGTGAAAATATATATATATATATATTTTTTTTTTTAAAGATTGGTACCTGAGCTAACATCTGTTGCCAATCTTCTTTTTCTTCTTCTTTGTCTTCTCCTCAAAGCCCCCCAGCTTATAGTTGTATATTCCAGTTGTAGGTCCTTCTGGTTGTGCTATGTGGGACACTGCTGCAGCATGGCTCTGAGCCAGTGAAACCTCGGGCTGTGGAAGCAGAGCGAGTGAACTTAACTGCTGGGCCACGGGGCTGGCCCCTGAGAAAATAAATTTATACTGCTTAAGCCACCCAGTCTAAGATGTGGTATTAAGAAGTGGGTCCTGCTGTATCAAACACCTAAACATGTGGAAGTGGCTTTGGAATTGGGTAATGGGTAGAGGCTGGGTGAGTGTTGAAGTATCTGCCAGAAAAATGGATGTTAAAGGTGCTCCTGGTGAAGTCTGAGATGGAAATGAGGAATACGTCACTGGAAACTGGAGGAAAAGTTGTCCTTGATATAAAGTGGCAGAGAACTTGGCTAGACTGTATTCTAGTGTTTTGTGGAAGGTAGAACTTGAGTGTCGAAATTGGGTGTTTAGCTGAGGAGATATCTAATCAAGGTGCTGAATAAGAGACTTAGTTCTTCCTGACTGCTTATGGTAAAATGTGAAAGAAGGGAGATGAATTGAAGAAGAAATTGTCCAACGAAAAACAATGAGAACTTGAAGATTTAGAAAATGCTTAGCCTAGAGAACACTGATGGTATGGCTGAATAACCATTTGATAAAAAATTTGTGAGATGATATGAGCAGAAGCACAGCCAGCTTTAACTGAAAGGGTAGAGATTGGGCCAAATGAAGGACTCCTTGGATCTGCCAAGACTCGATGATAGAGCTTTTTGCTTGCAAAGCTATTCTTCAAGAAGAGGGAAAAATTATTGGGAAGTCAATTCAGAGATCATTAGGGCCACCACCTTGGTTCAAAATGCAAGATGACGTCTGCTCAAAGCTGTGGGGGTAGGGCCACGCAATGGAGCCTTGAGGATGTGACCTCCCCATGAACTAGAACCTGGGGTGATGCTACTGACACCCCAAAGGCCTAGAAGACAGGACATTGAGACAAGCAGAACTATTCTTGAGCCTTAAGAGCTAATGGAATTTTGCCTCAGGATTAATCGTGCAAGTCTCACCCATATCTAATTAGTTGATATTTAGATGAGATTTTGGACTTTAGACTTCAGAGTTGATGCTGGAATGAATTAAGACTCTTGAGCCTGTTGGAGTGGAATGAATATATTTTGCACATGAGAAGGACATGTAATTGAAGGAAGCAGGGGCAGAAGATGCTTTCAAAATACAGCAAACCTCTAAAAAATTGCAGAGTGATAAAGGTTTGATGTGGGCAAGAGGTATCAAGAAAGTACTGGGGAAAATGTGACAAGCCTGTGGAGGGAAAATGGAGCCAGATGGGCCAGCAGGAGATGCCAAATAGAGAAAAGAAAAAGAGGGAAGGCAGAGGGAGAGAGAAAAGTGTAATTTTCATTATGACACTCTTATCTGTGCATGAACTATGAACTGATGGAAACTCTATCTAAATGGATATGAACAGAGTTGGCCATATGGTTATTGTCAGTAATGGAAGAGCTAGGATGGTTTTTCTTTTAAATAATGTGTATATATAATGACTCACTGATTTATTACTACTTTAAATGTGGATTGATTGAGTGCCAACTCTGTGCAAAGCATCTTGCTTGACACTCAGAATTGGAAAAGCTCTCCAAAACTTAATTTTGGATGCCTAGTGGACTGAAAGAATGCTAAAAAAGCAGAAGAAACAGCTATTATTTGTGGGATTTTGTTTAAGGTATCTTATACAGGACCCGCTGTCCTCATCTGAGAATGGACAATGGTTGGGAACTGAGCAAGATCTGTGTTGACCCTGGTTTTGTACACACATACTCCCGGTTTTCAAAAGACACGTTGATTTTACTTTCGGGATGTTTCCAGAGCCTTTGAGTCCATGATGCTGCAACATTAGTAGCCAGTGGTGGGGACAAGCTCTTTTTGACCATTTCTCTCTACTTTTATATCTCCTTCCCCACGGAGGGGCCTCTTCGTCTCACAGCATCTATTGCTCAGTATCCTCTGCAATACCCAACCATTTCTTTATACCTCTCCTTTGGTTCCTCCCCATCCTTCAGCATCACGTCTGCTTTCCCTTTGACCTGCCCTCCGTTAGTCCTCATTTTCTCCAAACTTGGCTTCCCCCTGCCAGGTCCTTTTTCCTAAAACTTACCTTGGTCTCAGTTCTCCTTTATTATTATTTCAGTCCCCACCATGGTTGCCTTTCCTTAGGCCCTACCCTCTATCAGGACCAAACATTTTTTCTTCAGTTACTACCACCCCTTACCTGAAATTCTTTCCTTAGAGTCCCAATATCCATTTCAGGTTTCCCATCTTTCAGTTTTTATCTCCTTTCAAAATTTCACCTTACAGATCTGGATAAGTCATGCCTGGCTCCCCCTTACATGTACCCAGTAACTGGCTGTCAGGCCCGGCTTTTTGGGAGTACAATCAAGGCAGTCACCCAGGACCCTGAGCTCAAAAAGGTCCTGTGCTCAGGGTTTGATGCTCTGTGGTTACTGTTTTGAAATTCTTAATAATCTTATGTTTGCCTTCATGTTTTCTAAGTGGAGTCTGATCACCATGGAGTGTGCACCAGAGGTTTGGAGCCTCCATTCTTGGGCCGGCGGGAAATCTCTTGTCACAGCTGCGAGACCTATTCTGAGCTGCCCATACCCCCACCTCCGGCACCCCAGACCCATCAAGGCCTCTTTCTCCCTGCTCTGGCCCAGAGGCCAGGGCCACACTACCCTGCTTGGGGGTGTCTGTGTGTATGCGTGTGCATGTATAAATGTGTGGGGGTGGCAGGGCCAGATTAGCATATCTTGTCTTTTTCCATCTTCATTGAAGGAAGTCATGGAAAGGATGTGACTACCTGTTGACCCATGAGCTGGATCCGGGAAATCTGAGGCTCCTCAGCCATCCCCTGTCCTTGGAAATACGTGCTCCACCCACCGTTCACACACTGGGAGCTTTTTCAAGGACACAGCTTTGAGAGAGTAAGGTGTCCTTGAGACCATCTGCACTGCGTGTGTGACTGAACCCAGTTAAGGCCTTGATATAAGCTTTTAGGATTCCGTTGGGCGGGTGCCGAGATCTACTCGTCTTGTGGTGCCCAGGACAGGCCTCCCATGTAAGTTCACTCACTTAAACAGCCACCTCTGACACTGGAGTGGCCCGCCTCTCTTCCATCTCTCCTTGTCCTCATTTATGAGGTTTGTTCCAGACTTCCCCTGGGAAGCTCCCCAGCTTTCGAAGTCACAGTCTTCAGAGGAGGCAGGCAGAACTGCCGGTGCCCCAGGCTGAAAGCTCCACAGCCCGTTTGGTGAGCAGCTGGCTGGAGGCTGCTTCTTGGTGGGACCAAAGCTCTCCCCACCCCAGTGGAGGTACAGAGCACAGCCCCGTGTGAGGTTGAAACTCCCTGAGCGTTGCCCTTGGGCCAGTCTCCCTGTACACGTGATATTCCCTAGGCCGGCTCTGTGTCTGGTTTGGACAGATCCTTCCTTCCTTCCAAATGAGTCTGTTGTGCATTCCTGTCTTTGGGCCAGATTGAGGCATCCTCCAGGATGAACTACGAAATAGCAATGCTGCTAATGATCATTTTAATTTTTCTGTATGTAGAACAATATCATGTAGAAAATAAAACCACCATGACAAATAGAGAGAGGAGAGAGAGACACACAATAGTAAAAGGATAAAACTTTCTATTTACCATTAGCAGAACTTTTTAATTGATTGTTTTTTAACAGAAAGCCCTGCATCTTCATTTTGCACTGAGCCCCACAGACTAAGTGGCTGGTCCTTGATGTTCACTGCTATCCTCAGGCCCTGGGATGCCGAGCCCTGACCTCAAAGCCACTGCGTTTCGTCTGGCTCCAGCATTTCTTTTTTCTGCTGTAATTTGATATGTAGCTTTCTTTTAAGATCTTGTTACTCCTGGTCCATCCACTCATTCCCTTTTAAAATATTTTTAAGTAAAATTGTCAGATTTTAAAAATACATGTACTAATCATGATTATACAGGCATTATACAAAGTACAAGGTTGTGCAGAAATTTTAATAAATTAAGAACTGTGAGCAATGGGCTCCATTAAATGCCTCTTTGTTTAAAATAGCTAGAGTATTTTCCCTTCTCCTGAGTGGATGCTGAATGACACAGCTTAAAAATTAGAATGGACCAAAAGAAATCCCCATTTCTTTTTCTTTAATATTGCAAAATATCAACAGTCACTGGAATGAGATTTCTAATGATATTCGGAGAAGGTCATAGAGCTGTGAGGTGTATCCATGGACAGTTGGCAGAGTGGGAATTTGGAAGCAGAAGACTTGAGTTTAAGTCTAGGCTCTGAGTTTACAGGTGGGAGACTTTTGCCAGGTTTGGCAACATCTCTAAGATTCAGCTCCCTCATGTATACAACACAGAGAACGGTGCTTTTCACGTGGTTGAAGAAAGATCACATGGATATTAACACTTTGCAAATACTATGCAAACTCTTGCTGTAATTCACTGTAATACATTAGCGTCAGAGTTATTTTTAGGGGGTTTGGTACATAGAAGGTTGGAAATTTTTAATAGCTCCTTTTTTCTAGCTCTTAAGCCCCCAGTACTGGACATTTGGTTTGGTGCTATGAGGTGCTGGGGGGGAGCAGAATATGCCACCCCAAAATGTGCCACTTCGGCATGTAGATTAGTTTGAGTTGAAGACAGTCTGGGCCCAGCAGACTCAGGAAGAGCTTTTGAGCTCCCCCTTAACTGTCTAAGAGAATTTAGATGGGGGTCTGTACCAGGAAGAGATCCATCACCAGAGATAACTTTTTTTATATTGGAAAGACTTATCTGCATGGCAGGGCAGACATTTATTGACCAAACATCTGCTCTTCTCATCCTCCTATGAATTACCCTCCTTCCCTTTGAAGCCCCTGACCCCTACCCCTTCTCCTTCGCTCAGGGGATCGTATAAGCCTCAATTTCCCAACTGCTGGGGAGTCTCACATTTTTAAGGGGCCCCCATATGTACAAAATTTGTCTTCTGTTAATCTGTCTTATGTCAATTTATTTATTAGACCAGCCAAAGAACCTAGAAGGGAAGAGTTTTCTGCCCCTACAGTGCCAACCACATAAATTTAAATAACTCAGAATTTTTTTCTCCTAACAATGTAGTATGCCAAGGATTACCCTCTATCCCACTACGCCCTTTTATAATTTTTTGCTTTATATTGCATCCTTAACATTTTTCATGCCATTGGATTTTCTTCTCTAATATTAGTATACAATGGAACACAGTGAGGTCATATTTTATTTAATCACTTGTTTATTTCCAATGATGTGATTGCTTTCAACCTTTCATTTTTATAGCAAAATTGTAGTGAGCCTCCTTGAGGCTAAATTTTGTAGAAATATGATTATTTATTTAAATTTTATTCTTAAACGATGTAATTGTTAGCTTAGAGTTATCAAATAAAATTTCTAGGCTTAACTGCTTTATTTTTATGTTTTAGTGGGTAGGAAGGTTAACAAAATTAAATTCCATCAATATAGGTCATCCTAAAAACAGCTTGCTTATCTTCACTCAAATTTGAATAGTATATGATTGATCTTTGTTACTTAAGTTTATTCACCAGGCAGTTTTCAAACATCTATTAAGGATAATGGGGATATTAAGTAACCAAGTTCTTATATTAAAGACTGCAAAGGATTGAAGATGCATCCACACTCTTGAAAAATTTAGGAAAATTCAACAGATTAATTATAATATTTTTCCACTATGCATAAAACAGTGTGTGCTATGGATATAAAGTAACAAGAAAAAAATGTTATGTAAGACTCAAGACATTTTGTAATTTTCTGGTAACATGATTTAATCACTTTTTCACTTAAATTTTGCTAAGGTAAATCAGGATCATGATCAACAAAGGGAAGACAACTACTCTTGTTAACAACCTGGGTACTATTGCCAAGATTGTTGAAAGAAACAAACCATCTATGTCTTAGTGTCTTTTGCTCAACAAGCATATTTAAAAATCATTCCACGGTATGCCTCATCAAGCTACTGCTTCATTTCTTCCCACATGATTTTGACAGAATTATTTGGAAAATCAATGCTCAGAGCTGTGTTTGGATTTACTGCTGAATCCAATTACTGTGTATTATCATAAAAAGCATCAAAGTGAAAATTATTGATGGTGCTTGTTTTGTGAGCATGCAACTGTTAACTCTGAATATAAATATTTTAATGGCACAATTTCTCACTACTATAGAAAAGAAAAAGAAATAAGATTTCTAATATGGAACAATAAACTACTTTGATTTAAATAAAGTTCTTAAAAACATAAATGCAATGCTATTTTACACACCAGTCAGAAAGAAGAGTAGTTTAAACAGCTATGATTAACAATACTTGCCTAAGATTACATGAGAGAATATTGTTATGCAAAGAAAATAGTTTGTCAGGAATGTTGATTTAAAAATTTTATATATGTCTCAACTGCACTTATATTTTAAAGCAAGAGTTGGCAAATGATAGCCTGTAGACCAAAGCTGTCCACTCCCATCCGTTTATTTATAGGCTGTTTGCATTACAACAGTAGAGTGGAGTAGTTGTGACAGAGACCTTATAGCCAGCAAAGTGTAAAATATTTACTATTGGCCTTTTACAAAAAAAAGTCTGCTGGCTCTGATTTAAAGCCTTAAAAGTAGATTTTTATATAACAATTTTAATGTTTCAAGGAAGGTTTCAACCTTCAAAATGATCTTTAATTTGTTAGCCATATATAATCGAGACTTTAAAGTTTTATGTAGCAAATGTAATTTCTACCTATCAATCATCGATCCATGCCATTTGCAACATGAATATGATTGCAATTATAACTAAAGCTCATTAAGATTATTTACAAGAATGGTTTACTCCTCACAAACTCCTACAGACTCTTCTCAGAAAGGCATATTTTCAAAAATGTTAAATACAATGAAACAATGACTTGGGTAAAATGATGCTCGAAAGAGATTGAGTTGTATACAAATATCACAAACTCAAGGAACAGCTGGTTCATTAAATGGGCACTAAAAGATCTGAGAATGCACATCCAGATTCTGAGTCTAAATAAACTCTTTCATTTTCTCAAATCTAGTTTTTCTAGTATGAGAACATATCCCATTGCCCACCTCTGTGAGTATCTCCAGTATGAAGGTGTTGACTCCTACAGGGAAGATGGCTTTGGGAGAAATAAGAGAAAATAAGCTCATCACAGAACTCACTGTGAAGAGGGCCGTCCAGTTTCAGACACCAAGAGGGGAGAATTTAATTTTCTTTGCCAGGGGCAAAGATAGTACTCTTTTTTTCCCCTCAAAAAGAAAAAATAAAGATATAGAGCTGTAAGTATAGTTATCACAGTTTTTAATTGATGATAATCAGACTATGGAGATTGTTATGACATAGTCACTGGGATTTTCAAATTTTTAGCATGTTGACCATGCCCCAAATGTTAGTACAGGCACCTGCTGCATAGTGACGTTTGTGACGGACCACATATGCATCAGTGGTCCCGTAAGATTCACACCATATAGCCTGGGGGTATAGTAGGCTATACCGTCTAGGTTTGTGTAAATGCACTCTGTAATGTTTGCACGAGGACGAAATCATGTAATGATGTATTTCTCAGAACATATCTCTGTAGTTAAGCGATGCCTGTCTGTATTGTCAGTAAGGGGAAATTCCTCCTTCTACCCTGCTTATAGTCTTGTGGCTGGACTAATAATAAAACTGACACAAGACCAAATTAACAAGAGTAAAACCAGTTTGATACATATGTATTGGAGATCATATTAATGATACTCTCTGAGATGGGCAAAGCAGAATGCTTATATATCATTTTATGTAAAGAATCAGGGGCTGTCCCATGGTCGAGTGGTTAAAGTTCTGTATGCTCCAGTTTGGCAGCCCAGGTTCACAGGTTCAGTCAGGTCCTGGTTGCAAACCTAATCCACTCATCAGCCATGCTGTGGTGGCATCCCACATGCAAAGTGGAGGAACAATGGCACAGATGTTAGCTCAAGGTTAATCTTCCTCAAGCAAAAAAAGAGGAAGATTAGCAATCGATGTTAGCTCAGGGCGAAACTTCCTTACCAAAAAAAAGACATTCATGAGGAATAACAGGACAAAGGAACAGATTTGGGGTATATAATAAGTGAGGAATTTAAGCAGAGTTTAGGCTTGAGGTAGAAATTAGTAAAAGTAACAAGCTTTGTTTACACAGAGTTCTCAGCCCTGAATCCCCAGCTCTGGTCCAGGGAGAGCCCCTTTCACAAGGAAGGTTTATTTCCTGTTTTCAAGGGGAACAGAGACAGGAAGGTCAAAAATGCCTTTTCTACATTGGCTGCTTCTCAAATAACTTTAATTCAAAATAATCAATATGCTGTTGTGTGGTATTTTGGGGTGGCCTACCCTGGGCCACAACACTAGGACAATTGATTATCACATGCAAAATTAAAAATATCATATAATTCATACGGTTACGTCTTCAGTATTTTTCATCATGAGAATTATATTTAATATTAAAATTTTAAGCTACTTTTTCCTTCTTTGTAACCTTCTTTTTATTTCTATTGTAACAATAGCTTTATAAAGGCCATATAAAAAGCAGCAATCATTTGTTTAGTAAGCCTATAGGAATCTTGCTGGTATTAATTTTCCATCCAACATTTAAGATCTTCTTGTTTTCTTATCACTTTTGTTTTTTTTAGACACTCTTTTTGTATTATGACTCTTCTAAGTTGCGAAGCAGAAGCTTCATGGCAGGGTATATGAACCCACAAGATCTGGTTGTCATTTCCTCTTTGCAAAGCCTGGCATAACTCTCAGCCTCCCTAAGATTCCACATTTGCAAAAATGTGGAAAAGCCCATCTCATAGATTTGTCTGAAGGACTGAACAAAGTGAAACACGTAGAAACATTTTGTGAATTTTAAACATCTTTCAAGCAGGTATTATCATGATCATTGTAAAATCTGTCTTAATTAGGAATGAACCCATTGTTCTTGATACATTGTTGTTTAATAGATAATCCAAAAAGATGACTCCTAGTAAATTAGTATGTAGGCTCATGTTCAAAAATTATTTAATTCATTAAACAAGTATATCTAGTTTGCATTAATATCACACCAAAATGTTATTTACTAAAGTTAGATAATTGATGATTCCTTCAGTAACACTAGTGTTTAAATTGAACAAACCCAGTAAGAAAATGTGAACATTCTATTTGACAATGACAATGGGGACATTTACAGAATTTTAATCTAACAGACACAAATCTTAGAAGAAGAGAAAAGTAAACCCAGATCCTTACTTCTCTTAAAAAAAAAAAAACAGTTAACACTGTTTTAGTTTGTTGTTATTATTTAGTTTGTGTTGGTATGTTGTTTTGGAGAGCTATGAATAAAACAACTTAGAATAAATATGCCACTTCATTATTTCCTGATTTCTGGAAAGAATCGTTCATAAACAAAAGGATATATAATTTTTCTAGGAAAAATTGCCATATCATTTATTTCCTTTCCTAATAACAATAACATTATCAGCAATGATGCAATCATACACATAATAACATTTATATTATAAGCAATTTATTCTATTAGTAGTTGCTGAATAATTAATACAGTACAAGTACACAGTTATTAGACTGAACACCTGAGAAATATCATTTTGAAAATAAAAACAATTTAGACTTTAATTTCCATAAAACTTTCCATGTGTTTTAAACAATCTGCAAATCACATGAGTTGGAAGAAACTGCACTTGGAAATGGAAAATAAAAGATTTCTCTTCAATGCTCTTTGATGGGCTAACCAGGTACTGAATTCATCATTTAACCACAAGAAGCTCGTGAGCCCCAGGAGCAGGTATGAGAATTCATGTTTCTACTCACATTCAAGCACTGAGGCTACAAGAAGTTACAGAATTATGACTTTCAAAAAGTGAATTCGATGAATGAGTAAATATCATTACTAGTCAAAGCATTTTAATTCAATTTAGCTAATAATTGCTAAGCAATTTCCATGCACAAATTATTTGCCAAGTATTATAAGATATAAAATATGAGACAGTAATAATTCACATTTTTAAGAAACTTATATTCAGCGTGAATCTCCAGAACCTGAGGCTAGAATGTGTTTAGAAGAAAAACAAAAACTTTCTCGACTATGATTCTAATGTGCATTTTGGAGGCTGAAATAGTTCCGCTGCAGGTGGAACTCTGCTCTTCGATCTTTGTTATTTGCTTTGCATTTTAATACCTTGGTTTCACTTTTTAACATTTCATTTCACTCAAACTTTTAGAAAATGCTTATAAATAGTTTATTTGATTTTTCACTATCACATTTATGCCTTATGAATATCACACAAGGTCGACATTTAAATGTATATTTTAGATACAATGGAATATTTTATGAAACTCAAAGAAAACTTTGGACATTGTTAAATATTAACATTCAATCTCCTTTTTTAAGAGTGTATTTTGTGTCATTGCAACTAAAGTATGATTAATAATTATCTAGTGGAACAAGAGTGACATCCAGTGAATGGACCATTAAATCTGGTAGGCTTCAGTGTATAGACTCAGGATATAGATTCTACTCTAAACTTGAACATCAGGGTTTTATATACTTTAATCATTAGTTTATACATTAAATGGCTATTATAGTGATACATTATGATTAAACAAGACCTTTAATAATGATAAATTGTATTATTATCTCCATATACCAACTTATAGAGACAAACACAATTGAGTACAAGTGTTTAAACTTATCATGTGTTCCGTATCCCTAGGGATGTTATTGATTGTAGAGAATGAAGCCAGATATAAGCTAGGAATGAAATTGCACTACTCAATTGAAGTAATATGCAAGTGCTGAATTGACGCAGTTGTTTCTTAGCACCATTAACATTTAGGCAACTCGGACTAGCTACTCAGGGTGTGGAGGGGTCAAACTGTATTGCATAAAGATGTTTGAGTAATTGCCTTGTGTCTTTTTTTAAGATTTTTTTTTTCCAAGATTGATCTATACTGAGAGTTGCCTATAGGTTATTTAGCAAGTGCTGAATAAACAGTGAAAATATTGAGGGATGATCAGGCTAGACACTGCTTTACATATATTAGTTGTTTACATTCTCCCAATTATTTTCAGGTGCAGATACTGTTTTTCCTCATTTGGCATGTGAGGAGATGAGACACAGAAAAAGAAATCGATTTGCTAGTAAGCAGGTAAGCCAGAACTCGGACCAAGAGAGTCTGACTTTGGAAGCTATGCTCCAGTCCCGCCCTCTAACACCTCCCCACTGGCCCAGGGCAATAGTCAGAAATGCGAGGAGACTTTGTAGACTACTGTTAAAAGATAGATGTCTTCTGCAGTATCTTTCCGGGACTAAGAGGGCATCTGGCCATTCAAGGGATGCAAAGAACAGTACAGCACAGGTTTGCAAGCCAAACAAGCTAGCTCTTGTTTCGGATCCAGAAAACTTGCCAGTTCTGTGAATTTGGGTAATGTTCTATTAAAGGTCAATTTTTCCATCCATAGAGTGAAGGTAATAACAGAATTTGCCAAACAGATTCTGTAAAATGAGATTGAGGACGTTGGAAAGGTTTAATGTAGTGCTAAATATTAGTGTCAGCCATTGCCATAGGGAGATTGGAGAGAGAGAGAACTGGGTAATAGATAGTAAAGAGACAGATAACTTTCAAAGTTCTTGTTCCATTTTTACCTTTTCTTTTTTTTTTTTTTTTTTAGATTTTTTTTATTTTTTCCTTTTTCTCCCCAAAGCCCCCCGGTACATAGTTGTGTATTCTTCGTTGTGGGTTCTTCTAGTTGTGGCATGTGGGATGCTGCCTCAGCGTGGTCTGACGAGCAGTGCCATGTCCGCGCCCAGGATTCGAACCAACGAAACACTGGGCTGCCTGCAGCAGAGCGCGCGAACTTAACCACTCGGCCACGGGGCCAGCCCCTTTTTTTTTTTTTTTTTTAGATTTTTTTTATTTCTACCTTTTCTTAAACGTACTGCTTCTACCCATCCAGGAAGCACCTCAAGCGACATAAACCTGTACGAAATGCAGGGCTTTGCCGTTTCAGGGCAGTGCTGTTGTCGGGGAAATGTAATGGTCTGGGGGTTTCCTAAGGGCTGCAACACTATTGTATAATTAAATACTTTTAAAGTATAAAAAAGTACTATTTCTTCTTAATTTTTTCTATTTTTTTTTGCCATTCCCTTCTTTTCTCCACATTACCTTCTATATTATTTTTATTACTCACCTCTTACCATTTTCTCTAAATGGTTTAGAGTCTCAATACCCCTTGTCTTTGATCCTGAATGGAATCTGTTTTGCACTTTGATTTATTCAACCCTGAATAGTATCTCCAGGTTTCCACCTATCTGTTTCTCAGCAAGAATAAAACTAGTTCATCATAGTTTATCTGAAATTTGACAATTTTTTGTTTGCCAATATTAACATTTTTGCCATAATACCATTAATGTGTTCCTTTTGGCAGCAATATTTACACTTTTAAAAGAAAAACATTGTGTATATATATATATATATATAGAATAACAGAAAGCGGTGCAAATAATATAGATAATTCTGTAAAGAAAGCATAAATTTAACATTTTAATAAATATAAATTTTATTCAAATAATTAAAAGGATTTTATTTATTTTCTTTATGAATTAACTTATGTGCTTCAAAGTGTGAAGTAGTTGATAACACTTTTCTAGATAAAAAAAGTATATAATTTGTTTTATTTTTAAGTATGTCCAAAATGTTAAATTTCCTAAACTCATATTTTTTTGCAGATCCCACTAAAATACTGTCTCAAGGTGTTCTTTTTCATATTCTAGTTGGAAATATAACATACAATGATCATAACTTAAGAAATCATATGTGGGACATGTCACTATCTACATCTTAAAAAAGCCAAATCCTTAAGTAACCCAGCAGGTAAAACCCATCATACAAATTGCTCATAATTTAAAAGCAGAGCAACAGTTGTTACATAACCAATTTAGTTGTAAAATCTTGCTTTGTAAACAGTATTCTATCTTTTTATATAAAAATCATGTTATCCCAACAAAAATCTATTCCTGAGAGGTTATTTTAGAATCACATGATTGGATATGTAAGATTAAATTTGTGTCATTTGAAATGGAGAAAAAAATAAGAAGGAAAGGAAATAAACTGTCTTCTTAATGGTTCATTGAGCTAATCTGATCTGGTTCAAGTACAGCTGACCAAATTTTATCATTGTAATTGGGTGGCTACAGGATCGTAGTCTTCCTAGAAACAACCTTCTGAAATAAAAGGAAGAAAAGGAGAGGGAGGGAAGGAGACAGGGAGGGAGGAAGGGAGGAAAAAAGATCAGAAAGAAAGAGAGAAAGAAAAATATGGCATATAGTAGCAGGGAAAATAGAGGCAGAACAGATAATTTTAACACTATACTTTTCTTAGGAAAATGCAGCCTTCATCATTAAAAAGTCCAAAAAACACGGAAATGTCCCTAATGAGACTTACAGTAAGCCACACTTTAAATTGCACTAATAACCTGGCTATATGGGGCCAAATGTCTTTACACTGATTTTTATTGATCATGAAATTATTTTTTTAAAATTCATGTAGATTACATTGTTGCTCTTAATAAGTGTAGAAGGTCAGTACATTTCAGTGAAAGTCTTGGTGTAATTCATTTGTGTGGCTCATTGAATCGGTACCACAGCTGCTTCACAGTTTTTTAAACTTTCTATCTGTATTTCATTGTTTTGCATATTTGAATATTCAACTTCTGGTAAAGTTTAGTGCATTACTACCAGTAACTTATAAGATGTAAACACACACCATTTCAGCCGAGATACATATCATTACTTTCAAGGAACGGTGAACAAATTTTTAAATATCTCAGTTATAGATACCCACTTACTCGAAGTGAACAATAACAAAACTCCACTACGGAAACACACAGAATCATGCTCAGTGAGTGTTCTGCTTGTAGTTTTAAAATACTACAGACTTTGGCATTTCTTAGGAAATATGTCCCATGACTTTTAAAAATATACAAATAATAAATGACAACACAGATTGTCCTTGAAATGTTTGAAGACACACAGAAAAGTTTTGAGAAACTACTATGTCTGGTTGTTTCTGAATAGAGAATATGATTGATCTATTCATATTCTTTAAGTAATTGCCAATTCCGAATTTGATAATCTACTCTCAGTGCAAATGTTTTGGTAACTAAGGGCCACTCATTTCAAAGAAATAGCCTTTCTCTATATATTCATTTTATTACTAAGATTAGCGATTGGATTTATATCAATAGCAGTCTTCCCCAAAAAAACAGAAAATTATTATGTCATAAGAACTACTATGCTGCCGAAAAGTTGGAGAAGAGTACAGTTTATTTGATGTCAGAATTCTGTGTGACTGCCTAGAATCACTTATGGAGAGAGTAATTCATCCAGAATCAAAGTATTTTTCATTTTCTTGTGGAATGTGTAATTCTTTCCTTCAGAATTTAGAATTTGAGACTTGGCAGCGATCTCAGGTACCACTTGATACATTGTAACATCTGAAGAAGATTCCCCTTTTTGAGCATCTTGAACATAGGACTTTTGTCTTCTGCTTCACTACATGCAGAGGCCACCATGTGTTGTGTTAAAGACAGCCATTCTCATTTCCCCTTTGCTGAACCAAAGTTACTACAACTTCTTATTTATATCAGCATTATTACTTATAAAGCAGCTCTATCTGTGATTTTATTTTGTTTTCATCATGACCTATGAAACAGACAAGGTAGATGGATATTACTAGTCCCCGCTTATGGATAGAATCATGATTGATAGAGGTTGTAGCTTTTTCAAGATGTTATATCCAACAATTGAGAACTGAGACATCACCCCAGGCTATCTGATTTCCAATCAGGACTCATTGTCCCCCACACCCTACTGCCAAATTCTCCATTAAGCTTTTCAGAGACTCCATTAAAGCTTTTTCACACGTGGATTCCCTTTATCATTTGACACCATCCCTCCTGGTAGCTCTACAAGGCAGGCTTTCAAGACCAAGTGTGCATTATTCCTTTAAATATCTAAATATCCTTAAGTTACCTGATTTCTCATGATTCTTGATTCTCCTCTCAGACAGGTAACCAATATATCCGAGCTTCTGTAATGGTGTGGGTCAAGATATGCACACTATCTGATATGATCTATATAGGATCATTTTCAGTTGTTATCTTTCCTGTACTGGACCCCACATTTCAGTTAATACATTCACTATTTAAAAATCACATAACTTTACTGGTTCATATTCAGCAAAAGATATTTTTAAAAAGCCTTTAACAAGTACCACAGTGGATCCAGTTCTTACCAATTCTTGTACTTGTATATTTTTTAACCTAAATGCATTCATTTCCATTTATTCTTGTTAAACACAATCCTCTTGAATTTTATACATCCATTCTGTCAGGAACCTTCTGAATCTTAATTTTGTCACCCATCATATTATATATTTTACTGCCTTCTTTCATCTACAAAATTGATAAATATAACTTCTTTATTTTGATCCAGATTGTTTGAAAAATACTTGCACAGGACAAAGCTGTGAATTGTAGATGAGTATTTCTGAGCCTTGGTTTTCCCATTTTTAAAATATTTTAAAGATAGAGTTGAGCTAGATGATCTCAATGGTCTTCTCCAGCTCTAAAGTTCCATGACAAGCAAATAATAGCCATATTGTGATAAATATGTCTTCTTATAATATATACATAAACATATGTATACAATAGATCATATACATAACATGCTTAACACGCCCAAAGTCTCTAGTTCTTTAATAATTTTATCATTAGTTATTACTTTTTAAATATAATATGTATACTAAAAATTCTCAAGTGTAGGGTTTTGCTGTGATTACCTGTAAGGCATTCCCAATTAATTTGTCAATACTAATAATGAAGTATCTAGGTTATTGTTATTTTTTAATTTTGTCATTCTTATATGAGGGAATTCAATTATATCTCAAAGATAAATTTATTCTCATTCAGTTAGATTCCAATGGTGTTCGTGAGTGGGAAAGAAAGAGGTGGAGTTACAGATACTGTGCCATGCCTGTTGTACTCAGAGACATGAACTCCAGCCTACTTAATGTAAAATGTGAAAGGAAAATTTGGGACAGCTAAATTGAACTGTAAGCTCCTTGACTAAGATATTGTATCTTATTTGCCATTGTATCCCTGAAATGTAGCTTGGTACACAGCACTTTTGTTTTATTTTCTACTTGTATAACAAATGAATGGATAGATTAATGGAAGAGATGTTTTAAAGTAATCCCTG
Organism: Equus asinus; assembly: GCF_041296235.1. NCBI lineage: Eukaryota > Metazoa > Chordata > Mammalia > Perissodactyla > Equidae > Equus > Equus asinus. The sequence goes on along the minus strand of NC_091797.1, from coordinate 5,069,175 downwards.
AATTAGCTTACTTACATATAACAAAAACTCATTTCTAGGCATACCACAATCTAGCATTTTACTTGAAACATAGTTTTGTTTGGTAATAATTGTTTCACCAAATGGTGCATATATTTATCTAATGATATGAATGTGTAGAAGTCTTATAGCTAGATAAAAATTTTTACAATTACAGGACACAAGAGCATGGTAGATCAAACCTGTATTATCTTAAAGACTACATATAGTCATTCAAATACGAACAGTGAAGGCACCTCAAGTGAGGGCTCAGAAGTAAATGAAGAACATCTTATTGGAAACTGAAGGAAAGATGATGCTTATTATTATATGACTATTTAATTTTAAGGGGTTTATTTTTATTATTCCTTAGTGTCTGGAAGATGCATTCATGTCTGCAGATAAGCATTTATAATATAGACCCTTAAGGGCTCTCAAATAAGCTCACTCAAATATGAGTTCCCAACAAATATTACCACGTAGACAGAAAAGCAAGACACCATGAACATGAATCAACCGTAGTAAGCAATGGATTTAAATCTCAAGGACGCTGATATTAACAGATACGGAGTATAAAATTATTATTCAATCAATGTTTGAATAGAAAAGAAAAAATTATAAAACCAATATGAAATATAACCAAAAATGACTTGTGGAAATTAAAAAAGCTAGTAATGAAAAAACTCATTAAAAACAAAACTTAGAGACTGAGTTATATCATATTTACCCAGATGGATAAAAGCATATAAAAATGAAAACATTATTAAAGAAATTATCTGGAGTATATTACAGAAAGACAGGAAATAGAAGATATAAAACAAGATAGGGGATATTGAAGGCAGACTATTAAGGCTTAGCATATATCTAGTCAAGGTTCCAGCGGGGGAAAAAAGAGAGAGAGAATAAAAAGACTAGATCAAAATTCATCACTCAAGAAGAAATGGATGATGATTTTCCAGAATTGATGATAAATATGAGTAACAAACATGATAAGAAAAACGTTATCCTCATGTACCTATATTTATGCAAAATATTAAAAAATACAGCAAAAATATGTCAAAAAAGAGCTAGAGAAAAAGGTACTCATAAAGCTATATGCATGGATGAACAGTGAAGCACAAATGGATTTTACAATGTTTAGAGAACAAAGAAATAAACCATTTGATTTACTTAACAATGCAGAAATAAAACACCTTTGACAAAATTCAACAACCATTTACGATAGAAGTCTTAAGTACTGAAGATAACTTTTTGAAGTTGATTAAATGTAACTACAAAAATAATCCATCAGCTTCATAATTAAAGTAAATATTACAAATATTTCATGAATATTAGGAACTAGACAGGCATGGTAAATATCACTATATCATTGCTATATAAGCCAATACAATCAGTAAAGAACATAAAAGGATATACGGATTGAAAATTGAAAAAGAAAAAGTAAAGGAAATAAAATTCTCATCGTTGAGAGATGATATATTTGTTTCCAAAATGAGTCAAAAGAATCTAGGGTCAAAATATCAGAAAAAAAGAGTGGAGTTTAGAAAAACTGTAAGATCAACATTCAAAAATCAATTGTAATCCTAAACATTAGCAAAACTAAAAGCATGGTTTTGTAAAATGACATAAATTAAAATTAAAACCAAAACTATAAATTATCTTAGATGAACTGTATAGAAAATGTGAAAGATGTGTACATAGAAACTTTTGAGGAGGCATTAAAAGAGACAAAAATAAAGAGAGAAACCATGACCATCAACTGGAAGGCTCAGTATCAGAAAGATACAAGTTTACCCTTAGAGAAGGTATAGGTCCCCATATTCAATGTCATGCCAACAGTTGGACACCTTGGATTTGACAAGCAGAACATAAAATTTACACAGAAAACAAAAGACCACAAATAGACAAGACACTACTGAAGAATAAGAAGAACATACAGGGAGACCTGCCCTATGAGTTATCTAGATCGATTTCAAAGCAATAATAAGCCAAGGGCAAAATTGGTACAGGAATAGGCAAATTGATCAAGATATCACAGTATAAAGCATAGAAAAAGACCCAAACATGAAGTTGACTCTCATTATGCACTAATAAAGTCTCTGCGAACACTGAGTTAGCAAAGGCTGAACCGTGGCTCCTGGGGAGTTAAGGAATTAACTTCCTGGGAGCTCTGGTCACAGTGTCATCCAGGGATCAATCCATAACCTTATTTTCTGTTTAAAGATGCCTTATTTGATACATGTTGCTGATTCGTTAACATTGAACTCACGGCCACCACCACCATAACTCACACCTGAGCAAAGCTTACACATATTTTCCCCATAGTGCACATCGCAGCCTTCTTGCTCTTAGGAGCACTAGACGGCACCTCAGCACTGTGCTTGGGGGGCCATATTAAACAACAAGTTACCCTTTAAAGAGACCTCAAATTTGAAAAATGTAGTATTAAATAGACCTCAAAAAGGGTGTTCATTTACAGTATGAGAGAGAAAACAAGAAGGCAGATGTTGCCTTGTTCAGCCTCAGCTGGGAATATGTACATTGGGTGACTTAAATTGTTTTGCTGCTCTGGACATCCATGAAGGATCAGGAAAGCATCAAGAGTCTTGGTATTGGGGTTACAAATTAATTTTCACAAGTAGGCAAATTTGTAAATACAGAATCAGCAGATAACGAAGACCGATTGTTTAAAGAAACTTGGTATATGACTGAATTGTAACTGAAATCTATGAGAAAAACCTGGATGTGTTAATTATATAATGATTTCATTGGGAATTCCCATTTAAAAAATAAAATTTATATCTTCCTTATAACTAAAAACAATCAATTTGATGACTATTACAAAATTAAATAGTGAAAATTGTGTTAAATGATTAGAAGAAAATAGAGGAGAATATCTTTATGATCTTATATTAAGGAAGAAGTTCTTCAAAAAGAGAAAATCCAAGACTAAAAACATATATTTTACTACATTAAATATAAAACTTGTGTTCATCAAAGGAGACCATAGAAAATTAACAATAAGTCATATATTAGGAGAAGCTCCTTGTAATGTATAAAACCAAGAAAATATTAAATTTATATTACATATAAAGATATAACCTCACAATTCCATTTCTGGTCAAATGCTCTAGGAAAATTCTTTTCCAAGTATCCTCAGATGTACTGGAAATGTGTACAAGAATGTTCATAGCTGCATACTTTTTAATAGAAAAATAAAGAAAGTTGAGATCTCTTACATGCCTTGATAGAAGAATGTAGGCATAAGCAGTGGTATATAAATGAGGAAGATTGGCCCTGAGCTAACATCTGTTGCCAATCTTCCTATTTTTTCCCCTTTTCTCCCCACATGCCCAGTACGTAGTTGTATATGCTAGTTGTAAGTCATGCTAGTTCTTTCTTTGTAGGCTTGATGATCTGAACTGGCGAACCCTGGGCTGCCAAAGTGGAGTGTGCAAACTTAACCACTGAGCCATGGGGCCAGCCCTCAGCTGTGCTGTATTTTGAAGAGCTACTTGTAGAGACGGAAACGAATGAAATACAATTACAAACATCAACACAGCTAAATTCACAAACATGAGATTGGGCAAGAAAAGAAGTTTCAGGAGAACGTACACATTATGATAAGATGTATGCATTTCCAAAGTATTAAAAAAATTCATTATGCACTGTAAAAAGAAACATGTATATAATGACATATAAACCATCTTGGAAAGAAGAGGAAATGAGTACAAAATACAGACTGGTGAATACGTGAGGCCGTGTTTGAGGCATGAGGATAGAGAGTGACGCAAATGGGGTGCCAGGCAAGTGCTCGAATAGCATTGGTATTTTATTTTCAATCTTGTATTGTATAAATATTTTCCCCTACATTTCTTGATATTTTATCAATTGATTATATTTTTTTACATAAAATATAGTAAAATAGAAGTTCAACAAAAGTGAGATAAATTGGTATCTGAAAATTATATTTCTGGAGTAAGAATATATGAAATGAATATTTAGGGATGATGAAAACAATTTAAATGCTGATAAACAGCCAAAAAATTAGAATTATTGAAGACAATCCTTGCAATTACTAAGAGACCGGAAAACAATGATGTGTCTATCAGAGCCTTTCAGTCTAGAGGTTTACCTTTCAACGCGGCCCGTGTATCTGTTTTTTTTTTTTTTAAAGGTTGGCACCTAGGCTAACAACTGTTGACAATCTTCCCTTTTTTTTTTCTGCTTTATTTCCCAACCCCCCACCCCGTACATAGTTGTATATCTTAGTTGCAGGTCCTTCTAGCTGTGGGATGTGGGACGCCGCCTCAACGTGGCCTGAGGAGCAGTGCCAGGTCGCGCCCAGGATCCGAACCCTGGGCCGCACAGCAGAGGGCGCGAACTTAGCGACTGGGCCACAGAGCCGGGCTCTGGTTTTGATGCTACCTAAAGGCACTTTCAAGGGCCTGAGATATATAATTTAATTCAATTTTAAGTTACCAATCATATTAATGACTTTATTTGGGTTCCTAAAAGGAACTTTTTGAACTGATGATAATGAGTTTTTCAGGCAGGTTAAATATTTGGATCTATTTAGCAGATTTATTTCAGAAATTAACGGATGGACATTTTAGTTTCGGAAAATCTTTTGTGGGTTTAGTTAAGAAGTTTAGCAAATATGAACGAAATGAATGGCTCGAGTCAAAGCCATGCCCTTTGCAGTGGCTGCCTCCCCACGCCCCGCTCCGAGAGCCTCGCAGCACCGGGCCCTCTGTCTTCCACTCTGCACTTTAGCTACTGCCGCCATGGTAGAACGCTCTCTGCAGAGCGTTGTCCGGGTGCTCCGTCTCTTTCTCTCTCCATCTTTGTCTTCCTCGTTCCTTCTCTCTCTTATTCTTGCTCACCGGCTTCTTTTCAAACATCACTTCATTCATAAAATCATTCCCAGTGGCTTCCAGTTTAATAGAATTTCAATGTGAGTAGGATTTTAGTTGAAATGCTCTCTGGCACAGGTTTCGTTATGATCATTTGCAGACGACATATTTCCTTTACTATACATCAAAATCCTTGAAAGCAGGAACTGCTTCTCTCCCATTTTCTATTTCTTGTAATTCAGAGGTTACACAGATGAGTTAACAAAAATTCATGGTTTAGGGGCCAGCCTGGTGGCGTAGTGGTTAAATGTGTGCACTCGCTTTGGTGGCCCGAGGTTGACCATTTGGATCCTGGGTGTTGGACCTACACATTGTTCATCGAGCCATGCTACGGCAGGCATCCCACATATGAAGTAGAGGAAGATGGGCACAGATGTTAGCTCAGGGCCAGTCTTCCTCAGCAAAAAGAGGAGGATTGGTGGCAGATGTTAGCTCAGGGCTAATCTTCCTCAAAAAACAAAAACAAAAATTTATGATTTAGACTGAATCTGATCCAGGTCCCTGGATTTCCAATTTTTGTCAAATCGATATGCCTAAAAAAAATTCTTCCAGATAGTTACTAAATTAAATCCAACTTTTGATAGTTTTTCTCCAATAACTGCATTTCCTAATCTTTATATTTTTCTAATATAAATGTTTTGTTGCTGTTATAGTTCTATGATTGTATCTGCTTATTGTGAATAAGCAAAGAAAACGTTTGTGTGTGATCTGAGGTGCACCAAGCAGCAGCGTTAGTGTAGTAGGCATGCTGTTGCTCCAGATCAAACCTGCTGATTATATCTGTCAGAGCTAATCTAGCACGGGACACTCTCCATGAAGGTCACAGCCACTCATATGGGTAAAGTCCAAACTGCAAAATTCATATGGTGGTAATGTTGCCACACGGCTAAAGAAAGGTGAGACACTCCTGTTTTCAGATAGACTATTTGTTAAGTATGCACTATAAGCTTTATCTGTGATTAAACCAAAAATAGGCTTCCTATAGGTAGAAACATTTTATCTGTTCCAAGTACAGTAGAGAAGACAATGTTACATATTTAAAAAGGCCACTAAATTGCAATAGAACAACAGCTTTTCTCCCGAGAGGTAACAGACACAAATAAGACAGTATGTCGCTTTTTCACCTCATAGGATTTCCTATTAGTGTCTCCGTGTAAAATCCCAGATGACAAATATCTTAATCCTATGACATAGAGTAATATACATAAATAATTGTATTAATTATGATTCCGACATTCTATGGCATTTAACATGCCTTTTAGTGTAATAAAATGAAGCAACATCTGCCTTTTTGTCTCTGATAGATTTCATTTGGAAAACAAACAAAAATATATTGCTGTCTATTATTCAAACAAAAAATATGTGGCTAACCAATTGTCTTATTAGAATTGTAAACTAAGGCAAATCAGCTGTTCTCTCTCAGCCTCAGTTCCCTCGATATGATTAGTTAAATAGCTGTTTTGGTTCTAACATGGTGAACTTGAACTGAGCGTCCAGAATCTCCTCTTTATACAACAATAAAGACACCATATTTACTGCCAACATGCTACATCAGATGTTCTGCTTTATCTTCCCAGAAACTTGACGTTATTTAGAATTTTGAATACGGCATTAATGTTTATGCTTCTGAAACACACTCGCAGCCTCGGAGATCAGGGAGTCCTCTGAATGAACTCAGTCATTTTTTGGTGCACTTACTACAGTTTAAGGTTATGCTTTCGGTGTTGTATCCAAAAGCCATTGCGGTACCAAACGTTGTCTAAGCTTTCTCCTAAATTCTAAGGAGAACTCCTTTTCTTCTAAGTAATCTAGGAGTTTTAAAGTTTTGCATTTTACAGTTAGGGCTGTGGTCGGTTTAGAGTTAGTTTTAAGAATGGTGTATTGTCTGTGTCTAGCACATTTTTAAACAACTAAAAACATCAAAAAAAATCTGTTGTGGGTGAGTTAGTGAATGTTCATCAGCGTATAAAAGAGGAATTAGACAGTAAATAAGGAGGTAAGGGATTGAATTATCTGACTATTGAAAATGAACAACGGGTCACTCAGCTAGAACCTCAATAAGAGAAAGGGCTTATTATGTTATTATTTATATTACCAACACCTAGAAGAGTGTTCATTAGCTCTTTGTTAAATGGAACAGAACATTCATCCATCCAGCCAATGACCATGTTCAAACCTTATTCATTGGTAAAAATAAAAGAATGAGCAGCATGTAAACATATAAACACATAAGCTGATGAGTTATCATAAAACATAAGTTCGTTACACATGTGGTGTGTAGTGATCAGAGTCAGTGAACAGGTTAGTCTGCAGGTAACTTAACGTGTATGTGTGTGTGTGCGACAAATTCAAGGAAGTCTACATGGATTGGACGAGAATTACGGAGAATTTTAATGAATGTGAATTGTAGCCAAATGAGTAACAAGAGGTGGTACCTTCATAGCAGTTCTGGATGACAAAAGGTTTCCTGTAACAACAGGGACCGAGCAATTTCAGATTTAACTAATTACAGGGTATGAGATGGGGAAAGCGGGTGGTTAGTAGGTCAGAGGGGGCTTCTTTCTGGAGATGATATTTGACCGGATGAGAAGACAGCTGCTCGGAAGCACTGCAGGGATTTCTGTGGCAGTGGAGGGTGCAGCCGTTCAGGTAAAGGAAACAAAGTGCGAGCTTCTGGGGACCCGCGGACAGTGCGTGCGGAGGGTGTAAAATACCAGGTCGGAGGGGCCAACGGAGCCATGGCTGGGGCATTACTGGATGGAATTGTTGGCTAAGTATGAAGTCAGTGGAAGACGTTAAGCGGAAATAACTCTGGAAAAATGCTGTAGGAGGGCAAGTGTTGAAGAGGGGACACCAGATAAGGGATCGTTGTGGTCCAGACAAGAGATTATGGGAACTGGGACTAGTATGATAGCGCTGAGATAGGGAGAGTGAGAAGGGAGCTTTTATTTAATGTGAAAAAATATTACTTGCTAATATAAATGTGTATCCTTTTCTAAAGGATGGAACATTGTGCTTATTTGAAGAGCATATATGAATTTTACTGTACTTTCAAAAAAATTCACCTTTCCAAAGCAGAAATTTATATGTATATGTTCTCCATAATTTGTGTGATTATATGTTGTAATTGTACATAAAATTATATAAATATGATTATATTTATTATAAAATCTTTGACAAAAACTGAAAGAAAATCTCAAAAATTTCAGTATTTTATGAAATTTTCCAAAATAAATCTTGAGAGATTGAACAATACAACAAAATGAATAAAGTTTTCTGCTATAGAGCAGAAAATTCATGTGAAATCAATAAAAATGAAATGAAGGCTCCAATAAAATATGAGGAGAATGCATTAGAGGTAAGATCCAATTTTACAGCCTCCTCAGAACCAGACCTTCTGAACTCCAATTTCTATATATTCCAGTGAAGGATTCTCCTAGGTCCCGTGAGCACTCCTATGGGCAATGACTCTTACTGAGGCATGGCGTATGACAGTGAGGAGAATGTCATTTATATGTCCATCTCTAATTTTTGTGCACAGAGGATGGTTTTATATGGCTGAAAATTCTGGTAGGGTCACATAGACTTGGGGAGATCCTGGTCTCAAAGAAATTCCTTCCTTTGGCAACAGAATGTTTTTCCTTTAATTACAATTTTAAAAATTGCCATGCCTGCCGCAATGACACTATTCCTTATTAAAAGAGAAAGAAAAAGATGAAAATTTACCTCTCTCCAAAAATATACACCTCAAAGTCATATCTAGCTATTGCATCAAATTCCCATTTTCTGGTGGTGCTCTTTCTTCTTAAGGATTCAGTCATTACTCCACTTAACAAGAATTAGACCCATCCGGTGTAAAATGGTGGAGTGTAAATAGGATAATCAAAATAACAATTCTCACTTGAAAACGAAAAAAGGCAAATACACTTGCTTGACGTTATCCTTGTCAGGAATAGCAAGAACTCCCTAAGAAGTCAACTGAGTCCTTTATGAGTCTCTTGGCCCTGCACTGTGCCCACTGAGCACGTCACTATGTCCATCATCGTATTACATGATGATGACTGAGAACTGCACCACAGCTGGCTTATGTGACTATCTTGATTGAGAGATTACATGAACACTAGCAACAATATGGACTAATAAACTAAGCAAATATTCTTATCTTGATATGATATTTCAATGTTGACCTTGTCTTTTAAATTTCTAACTCCACAGCAGGCTAATAGTCAAATCTCCAGCCCCTCAAGTTGTGGCTTCCACCTTTGTAAATGCCTGAGTGCAACGTGAAATATTTTCTTCCAGGCTATACTCAAAGATGTGCTGTAACTCAACTTCACGGGGCCTCTCAGAGTTCAGGCACCTTCCACTTCTTCGGTCCCAGCGTCTATCCAGTCCTCTCTCATGCTCAGCTTCTCTGTAAAATGCCTTCATTTGTAACATGCAATTGTGCATAGAGAATTCAGGTTTTCTGTTTTTACAAACTTCATGATTATTTGACTCCCAGCCAGTTTTTGTTGCTGGGTGAAGGGAGAAGGGACTTTAACACACCTGCATGCTTTCCTCTCCGCTTTCATACTGGCCAACTTAGACTAAAATCATAAAAAGTACATAAAAACAGCTTATCCCCAAACCTAAACCTTTCATTCTCTGACTTCCGCCCCAAACCTTCAGTATCATCAAATTTAAAGATGTAAAAAGTAGGGACCTAACCGTCTTGTTTGCTGTTGCACAAAAAATACTATCTTAATCCCAGTCAGATAGGGAAGTCCTTTCTGCTGCTTTCCAGAACTTGAATCTGCTGGTTCTACAATTTAGAGTTTGCTCTTACAATATTCTGCTTCTGCTACTAATTTCTGTATGTTTCCAGGCACTGCTTGTTACACGTATAAAGACACTCAGGTCGAACAAGCCAGGAGGGACTTTATTCTTGATTGGTTTATATAACTGCAACTCCAGCAGTGGATGTAGCCTCATACACAGTAGAATACAGAGCTTAAATCATGGAGTCAAGCCTCTCTTTCTCTCCCCTGTCTCTCTTCCTCCTCACCTTCTCTCCCAACTTCTTTCCCCCTCTCAGTTTTGCTTCCTTCTCTATTTCGCCCTCACTTTCTTTCTCATTGTACATTTAGCTTTTGCCATTTGACCTTGAAACATGGCCATCAAAAGGACCAAATTTTACATCCTTTGGGCTTAGTAACCCTTGGAAAGTCCTGATATTATCATCATTTTGTTAATTACAGGGTTCAGTTTTGACTAAACCTGCTGCATAACAGGTCCCTACTCTTTCCACTACGCAGAGTGGTGTGCGTACTATGCAAAAGTGGGGCACGTATCCACCTTGAAGTTCTTATGATACCATACTAAAGAGAAGAGTCTACTTCCTAAGGAAGGTGCACTGTGCATATACAACTAACAAAACAACAGTTAAGGTGTGAAATAAAAATTCAAAAAGGGGTAGGTAGAAATCCTAATAAACAATTTTTAATCTCATTTATAATTCAAGTAATCATCATTAGAACATATTCCTTGACCTCTTCAATTTGAAAACAATTTTGTAGATAGTAATAAAATGAGATGAAATGATTTAAGGTAAATTCTCATGCTAAGCTAGTGTAAAATAATTTTTATTTAATTTATTTGGAAGTCAATTTGGAATGTGTATCAAGGCCCTTAATAGGGTCATTATTATAATTGAATCATATATATACTTCCATTAATCTATCCAAAAGAAGAATCATAAAATCACAATAGATTTATATAGACCATTGTTCATTGTAGAATTATCTATCCTAATAAATTGTAAATAGTCTGAAAAATTCAAACATAAAAGACTGTGAATGCATGGTATGCTATCCTATGATAGATTTAGGGATTGTTAAGTCGACTAAAATTATTTTTTTTAGTGAATATTATAAAACTTAACAAAAATTACATTTACTTAAAAACAGGATGCAAGATATCACGTGAATATGAATGATAGAATATCATTCTTAGATAATACTAATAAACACACTCCACATTCATAAATAGTGAAAAAACATATAGTAACATAGAAAAATAGTAAAGACCCAAATTAGGAATGATATACATATTATAGAAATATGAACAGAAAATGATAGTATAAAACACTAGATAAATTGTATACTAAAATATTTAGGAACCTCAGTGATATAAGTAATTTGAATGCTCTATATTAAAAATTGCATGACATCTATATACCACGGCATACGAAGAACACAAGGAAATGCATTTATAAGTAAAATCCTTATGAACATAGATGAGTCAAACTCAAAATATTATAAAATCATATGTGAAAAATAACAACATAATAGTACATGAGTAATAATATCAAGAGTATGACACCAGGAATAATACAACAGAGAAGACACATTTTATACCAAAAATAAGCATTGGAAATCTAATAAGGTAACATCTTACGTGTATTGGTTAAATGAATAAAACCAAGTGGTCACTTGTTATGGATGAAAATGTTTTTAATAAAATTTTATATTTTCTCCTGATTTAAGAAAGGGCAATTTTTAAAAGAATATTAGTAATTAAAATGTGTCTTTAACATGATAAATATTATTTAAAAACCAAACTCTAGACTCATATTTATGTTGAACACCTAGATGTAATCAGCATTGGATATAGTGATAATACAAATATTCCTATTCTTAATGTTATTATTTCACGAAGTTATGGACATTCTAAATAATGCAATAGTTAAGAAATATACTTGTGAATTATAAAATAATGGAAAGGAAGAAGTAATTTTATCATTTTTGGTAATGATGACTTTCTAGTAAACAAAATATATTGCAGCTAATAAGAAAGTTCAGTAAAGTGGTTGGTTACAAAATAAATACACAAAATCAACTGTATTTCTGTATGGTGATAATAATCAGCTAGAATTTATATAAAAAAGTAGTACAAAACAGGAAAATTATTATATATCTAAGAATTAAGAAAGCAATATTGCTGAGGTACTTTAGAAAACTATACTTGTAATTAAAGTTAATGAAAAAATATCAAATATTTTTCCATGAAATGACTCAAATTTAGTAAAATGTTATTTTGTTAACTCCAAATAATTACAAAAATGAATATAACCAAAAATAACATAAATTTATTTTAATCTGATTGCTTATTATATAAAAAGTAGCTCATTAAATTTTTAACAAGGAGCATAATGATATGGGCATATCTCACCAACAATTGAAATTAGTCTAAACCTTCACTAAAAAATAATGATTTGTCTTTAGTACGATGTTATGGATGGATTTTTTTAATTATTCATTTTACACCTGTGTGATATAATGTTTTTCTTTGATTAATGTGTGTTCCCTGGAAAATTTAACAATATATTATAAACAAAGAAAAATAATCTAAAAAATATATACCCAGAAGTTGCTGGATCATATGGTAGTTCTATTGTTAGTTTTTTGGAGGAACTTTTGTACTGTTTTCCATAGTGACTGAACCAATTTACGTTTCCACCAAAAGTACCCAAGGGTTCCCTTTTCTCCACACTCTTGCCAACACCTACCTTTTGTGTTTTTTTTTTTTGATAATAGCCATCCTAACAGGTGTGAAGTGATATCTCAGTTTGGTTTTGATTAACATTTCCTTGATAATTAGCGAAGTTGAGCACTTTTCATGCCTATTCAGTTCCTTTGTGCATTTTTTTTCAAAAATAATTTAGCAAAAACCATGTCAGCAAGTCAAATAAAATAAATCACTGGTTAAAAGCCATAGAAAATTATTCATGCCACTTAAATAGAAAAATCACTTTGAAGTTGCAGTAAGATGCAGCTTTCACTATTCAAATTAGAAAACCTTAAATATGTAAGCCTGCTTCACTGGAGATGGCCACATAAGAAGCTTTAGTGTATCATAATTATTGTTTGAGATAGGTTACTTTTAGGAATCTCTACTAATGTTCTAAATAAAAGTATTTTATTAATTTTGATATAATTGAAAAAAATACCTCTATGTTTCCGTTATGTGAAATCAAAAGGATTATACATTTTTGTAAAAATTGATGTGACTTGGATGTTAATGAAAAGCATGCAGAAATATATAAACAGGAAGGACGTATAACCAGAATGTTAATAGAATTTAGTTTTTGGTAGACTATCACTTTTCTTCTTCTTTCCAAATTTTTTTCTTTTGATTTTACATAGTTTATACTCATGCATATTTTTTGTAACAAAAAAATAAATACAAATCATCCTTGAACTATACTACTGGTTATTTGAACAGTACTTGATTATGAATGGGTTAAAAAAACCCACAAAAATAAAGGAAAATACCTTTGTTCAGTCATCACACAGGACATTATTTTGCTTTGAATGATTAAATCAGAGCTTTTCAATATTTGGTCAATTTTGTTATGGGTTTTAAGGCATATTAAAATGTTTACATAATCATTCATAATAGAGAGCATTTATCTGTATAGAATGAACATTTATTTCATTTCCCAAAAAGGACATAAAACCACACTTGGGAAATACTGGATCACTGCACACTAGCCAGCAGGATGGAAGACGTGTTTGAGCTCTTTCAAACTCCTTAATTTTTGCAGGAGTAAATACTCCCTTGCTTAAATAAACAAAAGCGAGAGGAGATGAGAATACTTTAAAATCAATGAAAATTAGCTGAAGAAGATCCTTAATTTTCTGATGTTTTACTGCATCTTTTGAATCTATGCGTTTAATACGTACAAGCCAAGACATAGAGTAACTACAGTTAGCTCAATCAGTGATTTAAATGGACCTATAAAATATTGTCTCGTTTGATGAATTAAAGTGTAAAACATTAATGAAAATAAAAAATGCATTTATTTAATTAATTTGTACTTTAAAATATATTCTATATAATAAGCAATAATGAAAATTATATTGAACTTGTGTGCATTAAGGAGACCCTGACTTCGTGGTATATGTTATTTTATAATTATCTGTTTATGCATTCAATGAACGTTCATTTACCAGGCATTCAGGCTCTATTGCAGTCTTTAATAATAAATGGTTTATGTATTAGCATAATTTGGAGACAACTGTTAGAATATGAGAATATAGTTTATTATTTCAATTTTCAAAAATTTATGTATTGTTTCCACTATACTTCAGATACTTTGCCAGGATATAGGTATATAAAGTCCCTGTTGTAAAGAAAATTACAATTTAATAGCCATGATTGTTTTAATAAAGCACTGCTGAATCAAAATATCTATTTGAATGTGGATTGCTAATCATGATCAACTCTAAAATGTTTTATTTAATCTGAAGCATATACTGTATATATTAAACAAAACTTAAATAAACCTATATATTTTTACCCACCTGTTATTTATCTATTTACCATTTATCTATCTATATCTTTTATTGTTGTTTCTTAAAAAATGAAGTTATCAGGGGCTGGCCCCGTGGTCGAGTGGTTAAGTTCGCGCGCTCCGTTGCAGGCGGCCCAGTGTTTCATTGGTTCGAATCCTGGGCGCGGACATGGCACTGCTCGTCAAGCCACACTGAGGCAGCGTCCCACATACCACAACTAGAAGGACCCACAACGAAGAACATACAACTATGTACCAGGGGGCTTTGGGGAGAAAAAGGAAAAAGAATTTAAAAAAAAATGAAGTTATCAGTTTTAGTTTTAGTCCAATATAATAACATAGAATGACTTGATGCACTATTTCTTGTTCACAAACTGTTGATCTTTTGTGAATGTAAATTAGGAATAAAACGTCTCCAGTAAGTGCCCTCTATAGAGCAGATCATATATGGCTAGCCACGTCTTATGTATTGCTAATAAATTTCACAGCACATGCTTTAAAAGGACAGCACCTCTTTCCAAGCATGTTAGAAATACACTTCAGCAGTATATTTGCATGTTATAGATCTATTATTTATGAAAACATCATAAAACTTATCTAAAAAATATCAGCATATGTGAGACTCTTTATAAACATCAGTATTTCAATCTGGCTAAATATTTATTTTACTGAAGGGTAAATGGCATGCATAATGCTTGACATCAAAACCTTTTCCCATCTTAACCGTGTGTAGGCTTAGGAGGTTGGCGATATTGTAGTTTTTTTGTTCTGGGGAGAGATAAAACTGTCTTGAGAGTACATAAAGTAGGTTTAATTCTTTTGGTAAGTCTGAGTTTTGTTTAGGAACAGATTTTTGCAGCCAACTTTAAAAACCTGTAAATGAAATGGAAATTAAAAAACTCAAAACTGTTGCTGCCAAATTATAGAAGATATTGAATTCAAACCACAACTTTTATGAAAAGTATAAGTTAAAACTATTTTGATGCTGTCTGAATATTAAAATCTAGCCAATGTTTTGCTGTTGTTGCTTTTACATAACCATCCAATTCTAAGACTCTTAGCCTGAATTTAATTTTCTTATCCAGTTCTCACATTCCTCCTCTGTATTTCTTTTAGTTTCCACCTTTCCCCTACCGTTTGTCCCTTAAAAAAAAATTTACCTCTCTTCATTCTCTATTCATTTCTGTCTTCTTCCATCTCCTTTTTTCGATCATTTACATTGAATAATAGTCTCTTAATAAATATTTTTCCATCTTCAGTGGTGTTTTCCAGGAGAGCGTGGTTTTGCATACTTTCTTTTCCTCTTCCTAATTATTGTAGACCATGGCATCCAACCTACTTCCATCAGATTATGGAGAAAGCCAGGGTCCTGATGTCAGTGCTGTATACCCATTTCTCGCCACCCTCTCTCTGCTAAGTAAGGAATCAAAATGTGTGTCTGGACTGTCACTTTGCTCTGGAGAAATCTGAATCTGGTGAATTGAAGTGAGATTTCACCTGACCCACCATAGAACCGGTACAAAAATATTTCACAAAGCTCCTCCCCGGAGCACTGCTGTAGGGTTCTGTGCTATTTTTCATTCTGTGGATGATCTAAAATTTAACATGGGATAAACAGGTGGAGCAGAAAAGATGTTTAGGGCAGAGAAAATACTGTGTGATACAATAATAATGTATACATGTCATTATACATTTGTCCAAATCTACAGAACATACAACATTAAGAGTGAACTGTAGTGTAAACTACGGACTTTGGGTGATAATAATGCATCAATGTAGGCTCTTCAGTTGTAAAAAATGTACCACTATGGTAGGGGATGCTGATACTGGGGGAGACTGTGCATGAGTCGGGCAGTGGGTATATGGGAAATCTCTGTACTTTGTGGTAAATCTTGCATGAAGATAAAATTACACTGAAAAATAAAGTCTATTAGAAAAAAGCGCTACTAGATAAAGAAAAATGTGAAATGTTAAATAAATATAACATTTAAATATCCAATGCAGCACTATTTGTAGTGGCGGACAACTAACGACCATCAACAGGGAATAAAGAAATTACTCAGATGCTTAAAAATGGAATACCGTGTAGCTCTGACACAACAAAGCAAACCTTCAGAAAATGATAAAAAAACAATTTCAAGATTTGTTATTATGTGGAGATAAGAAGGTATGGAGCAGCCTTCGCTTGTATAATAAAGGAATGTGTGTATATATTAATTATACACACACACACTTGCACACATACATATACACAAACAGATGATTTCTAGGATGATAACAAGAAATGGTAACAGTGGCTGGTTCTGTGTAGAGGAGGAGGGACTCAGGGGTTACCTAAGGGGGGAAAACTGAGCCGCCACTCCACGTTCTTTATTCTGCTTGTTTGTTTCTCATTTGTTTGTTTCATCATGTGCATGTGTTCCTTATTAATTTTTTAAAAATAAGGTGCACAGCATTTGATTATAAAAATTAATAGAAGCGTACTTAGAATATGTGGATAATATCATGCCTGTACTTTAACAAACATGATGTACAGTAGTCTGGATTTAATTATGATAGGTTAATAAGAAAAGAACAAGGGACAAGATAACTTGCAAGGGATATATTTCAGTCAATGAAGGCCTGTGTAGCTTTTGCCTGGGTTTGGAAAAAGCTGTGGGAGAGTGAGTCAACACGTGGAGATGCACAGCACCGTCAGAACAAACATCAAAGCTCCTGTGGGAGGGTGATGAGCGCCAAATTCGTCTTGTGATAAATCGTTTCATTCAGCAAAACAGCATGATGAGGGGCATTACAGAGTTGCTAGTAGTTTACATTTCATTTGTTTTATATAATTTTCATAGATTTTTATACATTTGATTTGCCTCCATAATTTTTAATACGTTAAGCATGAGGAGTTGAATCCTTGTTCAGACTGTTTATTGGTCTAAATAATTCAGATCAGCATAGAAGATCTACATAATTTTCTTTTTCTAAAATACTGTATATTTCTGTCGCCTACACAAAACAAAAACAAAAAGGAAAAACAACTCTTGTTTTGTAAAAGATTCCTTGAATGACTTGATGTGAATTTCCTGGCATGAGAGAGGTATAACACTTTTCACGTAGAAATACTTTGTCACAATTTTGTTCTTTGGAACTCTCAGCAACATTTATTATTTCTTTTTCTTTTTCTTTTCTTTTGCTGGGAAAGATTCACCCTGAGCTAACATATGTTACCAGTCTTCTTCTCTTTTTTTTCCCCCTCCCCAAAGCCCCAGTACATAGTTGTATATTTTAGTGTAATCCTTCTAGTTCTTCTATGTGAGGCACCGCCACATCATGGCTACTGACAGATGAGCGGTGTGGTTCTGTCCCTAGGAACTGAACCCCGGGCAGCCAAAGTGGAGCATGACAAACTTTAACTGCTAGGCTATCAGGGTTGTCAGCAACCTTTATTTTTGTCATGGTTTAATTATTTCCTCAGATTCTGTTTAAATTCCGTACTTAATCCCTTACTGCTTCAGGCTCAGCAGAAAATCTTGTACGTCATCAAACCAATTGAGATCAGCAGACAGCCTCTCTCTCTTTTCACCCTCCTCCCCACATTAAATAAACTCCCCCTCCCAGCTTCTTCCATAGTCCTGGTACTTGTAAGCCTGTGATGGAATATGCTTAAGAGGGATGGGAGTAATGCCCTTGATTTTTGACAGAGTATAACTTTCACTCAAATATAGTCTCCTATCTCTATTTGAAAAGCATCATGTCAGAAATATGTTAGATCTTTATTTAATGTGTGTTGAAATAAAGTAAAATTTGAATACCTGAGACTTCATCCAAAGTTTGCTTTCCCATAGCACTTTTTTAAAGGAAACAATATTATAATGCTTGATTTAGTTTTCTATTGCTGCTCTAACAAACTACCACAAATTAAGCAGCTTAAGGCAACCCTCATGCATTATCTCACAGTTTCTGTGAGTCACAAGTCTGGGCTTAGTGTGGCTCAGCCAGTGCCACTATTCCAGATTTCACAGGACCAAAATCCAGATGTTCCCAGGGCTCTGTTCTTCTCAGAGTCTCTGGAGATGAATCTCCTTCCAAGCTCATTCAGGTTGATAGCTTGATTCAGTTTGTTGCAATTGTAGGATTGAGGGCTCCACTTCCTTGCAGACCGTCAGCCAGGGTCTGCCTTTGCTCCTGGAGAATGCCCCTATTACTTCTCATGTTTTCATGAGGCCTCCCTCCCATACCTGTGGGTTGAGACCCATCGAGCTTTGAATCTCTCAGACTTCTCCTTCGGCTACGTCTCTCTGATCGACTCTTCTGCCTTCCTCTTTTGCTTCTAAGGGTCCATGTGATTACATTTAGCTTCCTTGGATAACCCAGAATAATCTCCCTATCTTAAAGTCAGCTGGTTAGTTGCCTTAATTTATCAGCAAAGTCCTTTCATGGAGTTATCTAGATTAGTGTTTGACTGAATAACCAGGGGAAGAGAATTTTGAGGGGATATCTTTATAATTCTGCTTTCCACATTATTCTTGTCATCCACATAATCAAAACTTCAGATGCAATAGATCTAATGATAATAACTTCCTCATAGGCTCAGACTAAACTAATCTGTTTATTCATTTCTTCTGTTTATTCATTCATTTAGTGAAGAATTATTGAGCGCCTATCTTGCAATTGGCACCGTGATGGGCGTTAGTGATACAGTGATCACAATATAGACATCTTATTTCCATTTGTTTTGTTTACAATCTACATGTAATAAGCAGATGAATACAAAACAAATAACCACATTTTGTGAAGGAAAAGAATGGGGAAGGTTCTAACAGGGACCTGTAATCATTTTGACTAAATTCAGTCTCTAATGGCCTCATTTACTTAATTTGTTCAGTGGATGCATTTCCCTCTCTAAAACTCTTGAAAGTTATCCATTTCTCTTCGATACTGTGCAGCCTCTCCCTCTCATCTCATCTTTGTCGATCATCAGTCCTATTCACTCAATACTTTCAACATGCTGAACTGCGTGTAATCTCTGAATAATGCAGTCTTACTTCAGATTTCTCCTAGCTAGAGGCATCCTGAACCAGTGTCCTAATCATTACCTTAAATAATCATTCTTTGAACCCTTCAGACTTTACCATTCTTCCATTTTCTGTGTCCCATAGCTGCCTGCAGAGAGCTATGATATGGCACATAGAATTTTATAAATACTCTCTGTCTTTCTCCACTATGATATTGAGTAACTCACAGGTAGGGGCAATATCTTACGTTACTCGGAATCACTAGTCCAGAATACTGAGCCTTACCTAATAAAAGTGATCAATGAACTCTGAATTTAAAAGAAAGAAAGAAGAAATCAATGGGAAATAATTAAAGAAAGAAGAATGAAGAGGAGGAAGGAAGAACGGAGGGGAGAAGGGAATGAAAGGAAATGGGAGGTACCTCGGATTCTGTACATCATATCTTCAATATGTGCTTCCTTCCTACACAGCACCTCTCACAGATTTACTTGCAAAATATCATGACTATAGTGTGAAGATCTTCACATTTGATACAATTTTACTGGTGAATGTTACTGATGAAAATTGTTTACTTTAATATTATTAAAATATTTTTAAGATTACTCTGCTACTGTGAATGCCCATTTCAGGGGTACTATAGTCATTTATTAATTAATGTTCAGTATGTAGTTTCCAGAACTTAAAAAAATACTGATGGAAATTTTAGTCTGTTCTATTTTTTCCCTTTAATTTAAATTAATGGGATTGTTGCAGGACTCATGAAGTATTTCATTCTCCCCTCACATTGATAACTCTCCTTGGTTTTCTTTATGTTTCAAATTGCATTGACTGATAATGAAATTGTTGTTAATATCTTTCTGTTAGCTCTGGTTGTTTTATCTAAGTAGAAATCCCGCATTTCCAAAAACAGTCATGATATCATTGCCATTATTTTAAATTTCATTATTTCAAGCAATTTAAATAGGTATAAAATGTAGCATTTTTAAAGTTTCTTTTTTTAACTTTGTTTGGTCATACACTGACTGGTGGAACAATTGCAAGCCGAGTGGAATAAACACCTTGGAGGCATAGGATGTATCTTTGACCTCTAGGGATCCATTTCCATATGATTCTGCTATAAGTTGTGACAGTTTCTTGGACACCCTGCTTTATGACCGCCGAATCATCATCACCTCGGAACATCCTGCATTTGCCTGCAAATAGTGCTCTGCTGCACTTCCCTTCATTCTATTGCCAATTTTTTTGGTATTAAATAAATTCAAAGGCACAATTTGAAAATGAGATTGTCCACATCCATCATGTCGGCTTTCATGAAGCAAAAAGTGCCGAGTGTTTTATGCCCCATTGGCGGGGTAGGTTGTAGCATTTCACATACATCACGGAGACTCTATTTAAATCAGCCATCAGACACATCTGTGACAGACCTGAGCCTCTCCTCCCCTCGGTTTGGAGTAGAGTTAATGAAGTTTGTATGTAGAAGGAAGTCTCTTTATACTCGAGTAAATCAAAACTAATAAAAGTCTAGAAGGTGTAAAAGAGAAATATTCTATAAGAAATAAAAGACAGTGACTAAAGACTGAGATATGCAGCTTGGTTTACTTTGTGTAGAACAATCAGTACTCGGACTCCCCATTTATTTTTTTTCACATTTGGTACTCCTTCATTCAAATCCACTTTCTCCCTTCAGTGCTGGTTAATTATCATGCACATTCCTCCGCTCTACATTTATCTTTGGAAAAACTTTCCTTTATCTATTGGAAAAAGCACTTAGAATGTTCTTTTACAAATTCCTCCACTGTTGATTTTGTGATGATTTCAAGCCAACGAAGATAATAAGAAATGACTCAACACCTGACCCACTAAGAAATAGCCCCAACATCAATTCTGTTTCTTCACATTCATGTTTGGTGAGAGAAGTAACCTTGGCTTGAGTAATTTTAGTTCTGACATCTTCATTCTCTCTTTCTCACCCCAATTCATAGCACCCACTTCACCTCACTTCACCTCAAATCCAACTATCTACACTTCAGAGAAAATTGTACAGGCTCTCGTGGGGTGCTAATTTAAACAGAAAATTAGAATACCATTTCTCCTAGGACAGAATGGATATGGGGACCTCTCCCAGGGGAACTCTGCAAATTTAGAACCAGTGTAGTGACAACTTTGTGCCCCTCCATGTAACTGTGTGGACTGGTTCTGTGGAGAAGAAACAGAGCCTAATTGATTATTATGGGAGAAGTAGAATACCGAGATGGGAATGAGGGTTCTGAACATTCTAAACTGTTACCATGCTTATAACGCAAGCCACAAATTGAATTCCAAAGACTAGTATTATTGCGGCAGCATGTAAGAAATCTTAGGACTTTGCCTTAGGACTCTGCAGGCAGACGAGGTGTAACCAGGTGGATAAGACTAAAAAGGAGGGCCTCCCTGAGTCTATACTTGGTACCTGCTAATGTCCAACTCTAATGGGAGTGAAAGTCTTCCTTTGTTGGTAATTTAGTATAGTCAGAGAGATGTAGTGCAAAGAGAGTAACATGGAGCGCATGACAAGGATGCTGGCAGGAGAGGGCAAGTACAGCTCACAAAAACCGTGTGTGACACCATATGAGAAACAGGCACTTTGGGACCTTGGGGTGCCATAGAACTTTTGGTGGTTTATGCAACAGCGCTGTACTGAGTGAGGATTGCTGAACATTGCTTATTTCGTTGTCCATTTCTAAACATATGTTCTTCTCTGGTGTTGCTGGCATAGCTCCAAATTGGGTGCTATACAACAGAAGGATTATTTTTGAGGGTGTAAAGGTGAATTGAATATTAATCCAATGAAAATATATATGGCGATGTTATATAGTGAAATATTACATTGATTTTGTCTTCGTTGAAATTCTCTCTTTTTACTGATTAATCAGAAAGCCAGGTTTTGTGATACCTTGCCTCAAGTAATATTTTCAGAATAGCAAGATGAAGCAACAAAAGGTTTCTGATACTTACTGCATTTTGTAAAACCCTAGATCCACCTAGATCACATTTGTTAACGTTAATGAATGTACTCACATATTATCATAACACAAACTCATTTATAATATTTTGCTAATGGTATTCTTTTTTTAAATGCATTTATGACATTATTCTGAGAATGGATCCATAGGCATCATCAGAATGTTAGACTGGTCTACGGCACACAAAAGGCTAGACACCTTGATTTGTAAGGTGATCTGAAGTATTAATGTTCTTTGGAGAACTCCTGAACTGGGGAGAGAGACAACAGTAAGTCTCATAAGCACCAGAAACCCAGGCAGCGCATCTAGGCAACGTCTTGGGAGATGCCAAGTTCTCAGAGGGGACTAGCTAAATTTAACACCCAAGGAAAATGTATTCTAGGCACTGAATGTCTCAGACTCACAATAGAGTCTTATGTCCCTGGAATGTCCTCGAATCAGCACAGAGCCACCTGCTCTGAGAGAACATATGAGGCAGAAGAATGGCTATCTCAGGTAAGAACGAGGTGGGGCAATGGAATATGATCAATGGGTTTTCCCAGTTGCTTCACAACTTCGTTAAGATCGAAACCTCACCATACTGATACCCTGTTTCTTTGGCCTCATATTCTGGTTCAACTTTTAGTTTCAAATAGAAGGATTGAGTACATAAAACTCTAGGCTGTATTTTTGGCTCATTTAGCGCAACTGTAGTAAACAATATTCCCATGGATGGCAATGTCTAAAAGTGTCATAGAATCTCTATAAACTTGTTGCCTTTGGAATACAGGATAAGACATAAGTTGATTTAAACAAAAATGTAAAAAGAATTCTTGAGCATGCCTGTATTTGGAACTGAGATACAAAATTTTTACAGATGATATCTCCAAAAAGACATCTGGACCTTTTATACCATAAGCATCTTATACTTTCAATCTTTATAAATGTTGTCATTTATTCAAAGTTTTTTAATTCAAGAAAAACAAACTTTATGAAAACATGGAGCTTTACGTGTAAATGTGAAACTTTTGGTCTTGCCAGGTTTTTGGTGTGTGTGTGCGTGTTTGTGTGTGTGCGCCTGTGAATGTGCACTTATGTGCTTCTGTTGAGGGAACAGTTTATGTCTTATGAGATCCATGTTAGCCAAATTTAAGTGCTAGCTATTGGTCTGGTGGAAGATTAATAAAGTCTCCAGCTATTTCTTTCTTTATTCTGCAGAAAAGACGTGTTTTTCTTTTTCCATCTGTGGTCATTCTCTACTGTGCAATAAATAAAAGTCAAGAGGATCTTTGGTTCACCTCCCTCGGGTGCTCTGAATCACTCTCCTAAAGCTATTACACTGAAGGACATGGATGCCAGCACATTTACTCAGAATTTGCTTTGAGCCCTTTCAGTGAACAGATATGAATAAGCCCTTAATTTTTCAATCACTTATTTTCCTTCCACAGTAAAAGTTAGAAATAGGAAATAGCAATAGAAATAAAAGTAAGAAATATATTCTGATTTTTACCTTGTTATTTTCTTTTCTGAGTTAGATTTCCCCTTGCTTTTCAGAAATCTTGGGGACTGAAAAACTTCTCCAATGTCAGTAAAAACTGCTAAGTACCAACACAATTACGAAGGAGGGGGATGGAATTTTTTGATAATTAATTGTGAACTCTACCAGGTGCAATATTCCTTGTTTCTTGTTGCAAGATATATTAACAGTGCATAATTATAATGAAGTATGACAAATCTTTTTTCTCAGATAGTGTGTATGCTTTAACAAATAAAGTCTTGGGGCAAATTTTCCTCATTAGTGAAAACTGACCCATACAAACCCTTTGTGCACAAAGACCCAACAATGATGAGAGCATTGTCCTCACTTGCCATCCTACCCTTTCTATCTTTCTCCGTTTGCTTCACTTTTTTATCTAAGACTGAAAATGAGCCATGAATTTTCTGATTGCATAATTAGCTAATAAAACTTGTAAAAACATTTTATTAACATTTTTGGAATGTGCTGCCAGGTTTTGCATGTGATTACCAGATACACCTGCCAAATGTGCAAATCTACCTGACACCTAATAGTCAAGGAAATTCAGGGTGTGTCACATTTCTTCAAACTGGGAACATTTGGTAGCGGTGGTGGGGACAGGAAGGGAAGTTAGCTTTATTGTATATAATATCATGAGTCTATTTCAGGAATATGGACTTCCTTATATGTCAATTTATGTATTACAAAAGAAAAATGGAGAAAGAGAATTGGTGTTGGTGGATGGTAAATTTCGATGTGGTTCCAATAGAAAAAAACATGCTGGTTCTAGCATAGAAATTTATTAAAGACATTGACAAATAACCCTGAAAATTCAAAGGAAATTAAGCAGAAGAATATTTGAATCACAAGTCTTGTGGCATCTACAGTGAGAATTATGAAATTTGTTAGTCATATTGAAAAGTCTGAAGTTCAATCAACTAGAATTCTTTAATCTCTCAAGAATCTTCTTGAAACCTTAGTAATCTGTTTCATGTCACCCTTTCCTTTATAAGAATGTCAAAAAATCTAACATAATTTTTTTCAGTATATTGTTTCTGAGATAATTTGAAAAGACTCTACAGTCACAACGTAAACCCAAATTGCCAATGTCTTCCAAGAATTTAGAACTATAAGTGGAAAATTCATATGCTTTGAGTGCATCCCAGTACAGATCTGCATTCCTGAGGGCAAGAATTAGGGGCGGGGGGGATAAGGAATGCTATACTTTAATGTTTTGAAAAAAGCCCAACAACATAAGCCTTATAACTTCTTGGTCAAACATCTTGATTTATAAGTGCAACAATGACCTGAAGATAAACATACATGTTTCTAACTACATCAAAATATTTCAATTTAAATTCTGATTTAACATAGGTTAATTATGGATAAAGAGAATTTGGTTAGTTCAGAACTTCACTGATATCAGAAATGGAGAGATTGGTAATGAGTTTGTCTGGACATGGTACCAGGTACCTTTAGTACCTAGTGAGGTATCTGTCATTCAAGATACATTGTGAAGTTAGTAAGACAAATCATGCTTTGGGAAATTAAAGAGATCCAGAAATGCTATCCATCTCAGCGATTTTAAGGCAAGATGCCCCATCTGCTCTCTTTCTGCAAACCAATTACACAAATGTTGGAGATCCTCTATCTAGGATTTGTTTTTGTTAACTTTCAAATATTCCATCTCTTCTTTTCTCTAGAAGTTTGATAAATTTTCCACAATCCCGTCTTACAGTTAGGTGGTCCGTCTTTAGCTTCATCCAGTCCACAGTTTTAGACCCACTATTCAGTTTACAAAAAAATCATGTCCATATTTTTATTCTTGAAATTTCAGATTTGTTCTTTTTTGCATTTTCACATATTTATGACATGACCTCTTAACATCTCTTCGGGTGGTTTTAAGTCAATTGCTGTACGTTCTACTGTAGCAGGATTTTCTTTGTCGGATCTTCTAACTAATGCTCATAGATCTGGAATATCTCATGAGCTCCCTAATATTTATTCACAATCCATGGAAGTCTCTCCCAGGACAGCTATGGAATAGATTTGAGGTTGCATTTGCCATGACTCCCTATAATGTACTACTAAGAAACATGTCTTTTGCAGCTGGTTTTATGGTGTATGTCAGTTAGAATATTGCAGACTGTTAAAAGTAAAGACTTTAGCTTCATTTGAGGGAATCCTTTGCCCTGGTCCAACCAAGAGCTAGCTGGGTGTTCCTGGTTCACAGAACAAAGGTAAAAACATGGTTAACATGAACATATCTAAATGACTTGCAAATGTGTTCTCTCCGTGGGTGACCGGGTATGCAGAAAGAAAGGGACGATAGACTTTGTGTAAACAATTAGCATCTGTCATAATTTGTAAATAAACATTCAAGCTTTATACACTAGAGTTTGTTTATATCATGTGGATTTGTTCTGAAAGTCTCCTTTTTTTTTTTAACAGCTGTATGCACAGTGCTCCTCAGATTTTGTTTTCTTCTGAAATTTTGGAAATTAATTTTGGAAATTAATTAATTAGTGTTGAAGTGATTAATAAAGTTGTTTAACTTGATGATTTAAAGATATAACTTTTTAAGAGAAGAAGGTTTTTATGTGATAAATATCTTGTTCTTTCACATCCCGGTAGTCCCAACTGTAGAAGCGATAGGAGGCCTGCTGAACTCACAGCGTATGTGGCATTTACATTACAAACACTGATCACTTTGGTTTTTTTTTTCTATAGACACCTAAGATCTTCAAATGTCTTCCTTCAGTTTCATGTGCCAGTTGTGGTGACTGCTCTCATTCACTGGCTTTTTAACAATTTTGAACTTCTATTCCAAAAATATTTTAAATGCAATATATTGAATCTTATATAGTTTGTGAGTTGGTTATAAAATAAATATTTAAGGTTGCCACTTAGGATAGTGGTTTAGAACTAACTTCATAGGCAAACTCTGAACTGGATCCTACCTCAGCCATTTATTAGCTGTGTGCTTTTCAACAAGTTACTTAAATTTTATGTGCCTCAGTTTCCTCATCTGAGAAATGATGTGCATATAATACCTGCAAAGGGAAAAATTCAGTCCGTCTACCTCCTGTAAGTCTCCTTTACTACTCACACAGAATACTTCATTTCTGACACTCTGATCACCAAATGAGTGCCACTTTGCCCACACCTCCACCTGTTCACCAACGTGGAAGCTCTCTGAAGCCCATCCTATTGGATTTTATGGAGGCTTCATCACATAGGCATGATGAATCATTAACTGTTGGAGCCCTTCTCCCTTCTCAAGAGAATCTGGGGTAGAGCTGAAAATTCCAAGCTTCTAATCATGGCTTTGTCTTTCCAGTGACCAACCCTCATCCAGGAGACCACCCAGAGTTGCCTCATTGGAAAAAAAAACACTCCTATTTCCCAGGAAATTACAAGGGTTCCAGGACCTCTGTGTCAGGGACAGGGTCAAAGACTAAATATTGGAACAGGGATGCTCCTAGTGATCTTATCACTTAGGAAATGACGAGGGTTCTAGGAGCTCTGTGCCAGGAGGTGGGAGCAGAGACATACATGTATTTTGTATTATATCACAATACTTAAATCATATGATTTTCCTTTCATCATTTTTATCATTCTACGTTCAGAATGTAGTAAATAACTCTTTGTTAATAGATAGTTCTATATTGCCCCAAGCACTAAACTCTAAACTTAAAGCTTTGCTCACTGCTTTCATCCTAACAGTGGAATGAAATAATTTTTTTGCTTAAATCTACCAGTTGTATTACTAGTTCTATTCTAAATAAATGTGCTGCCTTGTGATTTTGATATATTTATTTTTTCCTCAGTTTATGTATTTGTTCTTTGAAGGCAGGACTACACCTAATACATATGGAAAAACATGTAATTAGTGACACATTTTGAATTGCTAAACCAATCGTGGCATATTGTACACGCTGTTCCACAGCATACATCTTTCACTAAATGATATATTTTGGGCATTTCTTTATATTAGTACATAAAGCGATGACTCATTATTTTTTCTCCAACTTTTTATTTTGAAAATATTAACACCTACAAAATGTTGAAAGAATAGGACAGAGATCAGCAGCATAACTTCACCTTATATTCAGCATTGTCAACTTTTTCTCTATTTGCTTTCTCTCTTCTTACAGGAGTATGTGCATGTGTGTGTGTTTGCTGAACAATTAGAATGAAAGTTGTAGACATCATGACAGTCTACTCTCAGTTAGGCATGTGTATTATGAAATATCAGCAACAGGGGCATTCTTCTGTATAACCTTATACCTTTATCACTACAAAGATACAGTAATATTTTCTGGTATAGACATCATATTCAAATTTCCTTTTCTATCATACTTAAATATGTTTGTTTATTTTATTTATTTATTTTTTTTGAGGAAGATTAGCCCTGAGCTAACTGTTGCCAATCCTCCTCTTTTTGCTGAGGAAGACTGGCCCTGAGCTAACGTCTGTGCCCATCTTCCTCTACTTTATATGTTGGGATGCCTACCACAGCATAGCATGCCAAGTGGTGCCATGTCTGCACCTGGGATCTGAACCAGTGAACCCTGGGCCACCAAAACAGAATGAGCACACTTAACTGTTACACCACCAGGCCAGCCCCTGTTTGTTTATTTTTTACCTTTACACCTTGTGATTCTATCAAGGATCCTCCATTGCATTTGATATCAGAGCTCTTTAGATCTGTTTAATGTAGAACAAACTCACTGTCTTTTTTGGGGGGAGGGAATTTTTGCTATTGACATCATGAAGAATTCAGGTCACATGTCTGGACTGTGTCCTACTGACTAGATTCACATTATAGGTAAAGATACTAAAAATGTATTGTACTTTCCATTGTATCACTTCAAAGGGCAAGATATAATGAAGAGACATCAATATGAAATAAAGAATGGTGAGGAAGATCTCTGGGATGTTGGTTTTTAATGGAATTATTAGATTTATTTCCTGATTAAATATATATATATATATATATATATATATATATTTCAACTCTATCCACTGAAATAAATTAAGTACCATGAAATTGCAATTGCCACGAATTCATCAATGGCCAGAATTTAGCTTTTAGACACCATTCCCTATTAAATGGCTGTACATCTGGGCAGAGTAAATTCAAGATGAGCCTGGAACACCTTATGGTTTCAGAAAGCAAAGAAATGCTCATAAACAGGAACAATTCAGAAGGACAGAAAAACTGATCTATATCTTCAATTTTGGTACAATCTTGAAATCAAAAGCAATAATGATGGTAATGCATTTTGACAGAAATATTGTTCTAATTATCTCAAAATTACATCACGTCACAGGAAGAGCAACATTATTCTATTCCCAAACTATCCTAATTTCAGTTTTTTCTGAAACAAGGAACATGATGTATTTAAATATTTCATTATATGGTACGATAAAAATAAATTATAGAAGAGTAGACATAATTTCTTAGTTGGCAACATATTCTGGGTATACAGTGCACAGAAGAAATGAAAAGGTTTCTCTGAGGATGTATAGAATTTAATAAAGAAATGAAAATACAAATTTTCATGGAGATGATTTTATCATATTCTCATCATGGCTTATTTTATAAACATATTTTTTAAATATTTGATTTAAGCATCAATAAAGTAGTGTTTTAATATAAAAAATAGTTTTCAAATAAATATTTTCAAAAGGTCCTGGTAATTGTATTTTGAGGCTTTTGAGATAGTGAGTTAGATTTACCATGGGTGTCCGAGGCAGTTCGCTAATATTTGGATCCGTCCCTGCCATTCTATGTTCTCCTGTGTACCCCAGCAGAATACAATCTGAAAAATACATTTCCCAAGCCTCATTGCCAGTGTGATTTTTCTTGATATCCTCCAATAAAAGTCACTCATACATGTTACTAATATAGCGTATATGTTATATCTGAAAGGGAGAGGATAAGGAGAAACTATGATTTTTCTGGCAGTGATTTCAACCCGTTTTGAGCACCATTTTGGTACTTCTGGGCATGTGAGCACCTTGGAGGTGGCTTCCCTTAG
Source organism: Equus asinus (assembly GCF_041296235.1). Classification (NCBI taxonomy): domain Eukaryota; kingdom Metazoa; phylum Chordata; class Mammalia; order Perissodactyla; family Equidae; genus Equus; species Equus asinus. The sequence goes on along the minus strand of NC_091797.1, from coordinate 5,039,375 downwards.
TGCCTGAGATTACCTGAAAGCAGCTCCCATGATATTTGCCTCCCAGCCTTCAAACTTCTGTGTAAGCCTATAGTTCCCTGTGATCAGCCTCTTCCTAATTTAAATAGCTTAAGTGCCTTCTGTTTTCCGACAAACTGGTACAGTATTAGTTATGGGCATTGGTTCAAAGATGCTTAGATTTAAAGAATGTAATGATCACACCGCTAATGGAAAATGAAACCCTGGGAGTCTACTATATGCAATGGCAAAATAGTTTCTTAAATAATCTCCTGTAATCGCCTGATAAAAAGTTCCTATAGAAGGCAACACTATGTGATCTCAAGTTGTTCTCGCACTAGAACCTCTTGGTGAGAATGATGGCTACAAAAGAAAAGCAAGATTAGAGGATTAGTGAAAAGTATTTCTGGAGAAGAGAATGGCACAACATGTGAGGAAATCTGTGACACATGCAAGTGCTCACGAAAGGGCATCCGCAGCAAAGGAAGCTTACAAAAGCAGGTGGACAAGATGACCCATTCAGTGGATGCCAGTCAGCCTTTTCTCTCAACTGTGTGCATGGCCAATGGACTCATAGACTAAATAATAATGGAATTTTGAGATGAATGTTATGCATATTCTCAACAGCCACGGTTTTCTCTTTACTACGTCTGATGAGGCTACCTCCTGTGCTATATTGCCACTGTGGACATAAGAGACCATCATTCTACCTCTGCTGTGACACCATTCTATGGCAAACTAACCATCACTTGGTATTAAACTGATTACATCAGAATCTTCTCATCGTAGAGCAGGCACTTGTTCAGAATGCAGATATGTATTCCCTGTCTACAGTGCTACAACGTAACAGTGGGTTGGAGTATTTCTAGAGTTCAGAGGAATTCCTGGGTTGCCTATAAGTTCTTCTATGTTTGCAGATAAATGCTAATGAAAGATCATAACAGCACAATATGGGCAAGATAACTATGACTCAGATCTTTCTGGAATGAAATTTTGTCCTCACATGAGCTCAAGAACTGTGTGTAGCTGAGATGTTGACTGAAACCAAAAGAAATATGGAAGAGATAGTGGAAGAACATGTCACTTAAAAACTACAGGTTCTTTTCCAGTTGCAGAAATAAAAGCTGTAGTGGCTGTGAATATTCTTCTTTCTTTGTTATTTATATATATTTTTATATGTTAGCCATTCTTTTCTCTACATTTTCCCCACAATGTTATATAAAGTACATTGCCAGTGGTGATACTGATTCAGTCCTTAAATTACAGGATATCAAAGGAAGAATGTGAAGTGGTTAGAAGACCAACGAATATCACTCAGAGATGAGTATATATGGATATAGAACTTTGAGTCTTCCATGTTGGGGAGAAGTTGAGAGAGCCTTTATTTGGAAGAAGGATAGATGTATAATGTTAGATAGAGAGGCAAGATGATGCTGTTTTTGTGGTTTCTTGGGAGATAAACATGCACAGAAAGGATCACATGAAAAATGAGTGTCCGGAAGTATGGACTGTGCAGGAGATTTTTTTCCTCCTCCAGTGTTCTGCCCTGAACCTCAGGAGCCAGAGTCTGGAAATTAGATTTCCTGGAATCCATTTGAATCTTGGTTCCGGATATATTCCATCAACTGGAACCATATGCATGCAGACCTGGAGTTTTGCTTATAGCTTTTAAATAATATGCTGAGAATCACCTTTATTAATACTGTAGGTACCAGACTGCAGACTATTGGAGGCAACTTCTCTAATCCTTCGCGTTTAGCCCTTCAATGCTTATGTAAGCCTCCAGTTTTCTATGATGTATTCTATCAAAATACATAGATCTAAGTATATATTTGATTCAAAAATTATGCATTAAGCAGAAGCCTCTAGACAGATCATTTGAATAATAAATTTGAGTGACCTCAGATAAAACGGTCTATTCACTTAATAATATATCTTTTAGTAAAGAAAATCTTTGCTCTGTTTGTCAGGAATTTTGATGATAGCAATTACAAAAATGTATCAAGAGTAAGATCTTCATGGTTTAAATCAGAAACCAAAGTCCATGGAGGTGGAAGGGCTTGTCCAAGGTAGACCCTACAGAGTGATGACTGATATAGAGCCCCTTTTTCCTAATCTCTAAGCCAGGTCCCTTTCAAAGTTACTACCTACTTCCCGAAAAAATAAATAAAGTCTATTAATCTTAAGTGACTAAATGACATGCCGGTATTTCTTGGCATCACAATGTTGAATAGAAAAAAAGTAGGAGTGTGTATTTCAAATGAGATAAACGGGAAGGAAATTTAGCAACCTATCATAATAGAAATATTGAGAATGCAAAAGATAATGTGCAGATAATTTTTTAAAAGACTGTCCCTCTTTAATTTCCATCCTAAACTCTGATTATGGAATCAAGGATGAATTGTCCATTTAGAGCTTGAAACTGGTGTTGTAAGAATGATCTTGAGCAAAAGGATGAGAGTGGAGGTAAAATACTGAACACATTGTGCTCTAGCCGGATGGTTCTTAGACGCCAAGGCTAGGTCAGTGGTGCAGCCGGTTCGTCACATCATTTTACTCATTTCATTCTCCCCACCCACTTGCTTTTGGCCAAAACAAATTCATTTGTAAAATGTTCTTTAATATTGACATAGCCTTGGGCACCAAGACAGTCAAGACTAACCACAATATATATATGTATATACTTAAGTAATTTAGTGCAAATTTTAAAATGATTTTTACTTCTAACACATATTGGTTCAAATGGACATTTTTCTATTATTTTTATTGAGAAAGATACATTTCACTTCATGTCTTTTGCACAAGATAACCTACACTTTTAAAGATAACAAAAATAACTTTTCCCCGTTAACTGAATATTTTCCACGTTTATATTTTTTAAATTACCTAGTATTTTAAAATATTAATCAAATATTACATATCCTATGGAAAGTATCTTAAAATGATGAAATAGAATTAATATTTATCTTTTTTTAATGTGTTTGAATGCTTGGAAGTATCAGGGATAGTAAGTCCAAAAGGAACGTCTTCGAGAGGAGCTGATGTTTACAGAAACTGAGTGGTCTCAGTTAACCTGTAGAGAAATATTTGGTTTGTTACCAAACCAAGTAGTAGTAGTGATTAGGAATTACTCCTTTATCATTCTTTAACTATTTTTATTAATGCCTAAATATCTCACTTAAAGAGCAGAAAAATTTGACCATTTTCTCTGTTTGTGAATATCTTAGCTTGGGTACCTTAAAAAACTACCCAGAGGCCAAATATATGTACTGTTGCCTTGTTGCAAGAGGCAGGGTTCTGGGTCCAATGTTAGAGTGAGGACAAACAGGTTAAGGTACGGAAGGAGGGAAAACCATCAAAAAGAAGTGTGATACCAAGCCTTAGCTTCATCAGAAAACACGTCTAGTTGGCTGTTGCGGGAGAAGACTGCTGGAGTCACGTGGAGCACTGTGTCTGAAATCACACCCTCAGCAATGAGGAAGGGAGAAGAATTTACCCACCATTCCATTCTCTGGTCTCCTGTTATACTTCACCACAGCACAGAAGCCCTGAGCGTGGGAGCAGAGCTATCATACGTGACCTCCGGAGGCAATACCAAATCTCAGTGAGCCTCCGCAGTGCAGACCCAAACTTCTCCTCCATGGCCCAAGAGTAGCTAAATAGTGTGTGGGGCTCAGTGTCAAATGAACATATGGGTCCCCCTTAAAAATTATTAAGAATTTCAAAGTGGCACAGAGAGCATTAACCAGGCACCAGTTCCTTCTGAGCTGGGAACCCTGTGCCACTGCACAGGTCAAACACATACGAAGTCATCTCTGCCATGGCCTACACAATGATATCGGTTGCCAGGTGGTCTTCCTGGAGAGTAACAAACATTCTCTCCTTGACCAAACTCTAGCCAGGCTCCTCTGAATTCTCTTCTTGCCTAGGCCTTAACCTTGGCCTATAAGGTCTTGACCAAAGCACTAACATAGTTTCTAACAGCCACATCCCTAGTGTGACCCTACCGCCCTTAAAGTGTCTGCCTGAGACAACTCAAGGCTGCCAAAGAATTTACTGTCCATTCCAGCCAACACCTGAAGATGGGGCGGGGACCTAACTCCTAGTCCCTGCAGGAGGATAGATGCCTAAACTCCGTAAGCAGCAGTTAATAAACCCATATGTGTTCGCACGGACCAACCCCACCTTCCTGCTTTTTCTAATTTCCCACTTCCCTGACTCCAGTGAACGCTGCTCATCCCTCTCTCTGTTCCCTCTTCTCCCTTTAAACTCCCTGCCCCTCTCTACAAATTGAAGTTGAGTTCAGTTCACGCTGGACTCTGCTTCCTCTTGCAATGGAATATTACTGATTAAAATCTCTCTTTACCACTCTAATCAGTGTCCGGCTTGGTTTATCTTTGACAAGGGTCATCAGTAGCATTAGCCCTGTGAGTCTGGGGAGGCCCCCAGTCAGAGCCTGTTGCCTTGAAAGCATAGTTTTTGAAATTGGATGAAAATTCCTGCTCTTGCAACATCTCTTGTTAGTTTCCTGGTTATTATTTCTTAAAAACATTCATTATTTTTAGCTTTTCATTGAGTAAAAAATGTGAGTCATGAATCACTGGCAGTTATGACAAGTTAGGAAAGCATTTAACTTATTGGATTTCCAGGCAGAGAAGTCTTTCTTTTTCTTTTCTCCAAATTCATGTCCAAATTTTTCTGTGTCACATCTGAAGCATAGCACACCTGTGAGACAGTATTGGTAAAGTGTGATGGAATTAAAACATCAAGGACCATTTGTCTTAAGGCTTACACCTGATTCCAATATTTACTTGATTTTTTTTCCCTACACCTCTTAGTACACTTTTAGAAGTTGGGCTTTAAACTATAATTTCTGGCATTAGCCTTTGGTGTCATGGTAAGACAGTGTATTTTTCATATTTAAATCCTGTCCCATGTATGCTGAATTTTGCTTCAAGAAATTAAAAAAGCGGTGGTCTTTTAATGTTTATATTAAGCAACTGTATTGGATCAATTTGAATAAATCAGATCTGATTTGAATCAAAACTAAGCATGTGAAGCATTTAGAAAATATTTCTTATATGCATACATATATTACAAAAATAAAATCTTTTTTACTTAGAAATGTATATGAAATTTAACATATAATTTTTTAAATGACAGAAAAAAATGAGTTTGGTTATTTTATTTTTTTCACCATTAATTAGCTCCTGCCTAGTTAAGTAACAACTTACAGTATTAATATGTTTCTTTCTTTTTTTTTTTTTCTGAGGAAGATTAGCCCAGAGTTAATTACTGCCAGTCCACCTCTTTTTTGCTGAGGAAGCCTGGCCCTGAGCTAACACCCATGCCCATCTTCCCCTACTTTATATGTGGGACTCCTGCCACAACACGGCATGCCAAGCGGTGCCATGTCCACACCCGGGATGTGAACCGGCAAGCCCCTGGCCGCTGATAAGCAGAACGTGCGAACTTAACCACTGTGCCATGGGGCCGGCCCCCAATGTGTTTCTTGACTATTGCAAACACCATACATAATGGCATCTCTTTGAATGTATTGGCATCATATTTTTATATCGGTATTACAGTCTTGATTAGAAAAATTGCATAATTTGTAATATTGTACAAGATGTTTTCTTCTAACAATATTGAAATTCAACTGGGTCAATTTGGGCTAATTTAAAGTTGTATATCTTCATCAGATAATGAAATCACAAATGAAAAGATGAATTGATTGTTTGAACACACACACATGTAAAGTGTTTACAGACCCCAGCATTGGATCATAGACATATTCTCAATTGCTGTCTTGACGTCCAATATCTTTCTTCTCTTCAATTCTTTTCTCTCCCTGTTGTCACACTGATAGCATATTTCATTAACTAGACTCACTGTCAGACCAGTCAGTTCTTCAGAGACTTCTCTGGCCTGAGAGGGCTCTGGAAACCCTTTTTTTCCGTATTTTTTCAATCAAGAAATGTAATTGAATTTATTGAAATGTTATTTAAACACTATTGTTATCATTCAGATGGATATTAAGTGGTTTTATATTACATGAAGAGATGCTTTCGTTCTTTCAAAGGGTTATTCTAAGCAGAAGTTACTTTGAGATACTCACCTATCTGGGATATTAAAGATATTTTTGGTGAGTCACCTGTCCTGCAAAACTGTGGAGAGATCCAGGGCCAAGAAGAAACCTTAAGATTCTGAAAGGGAAGTAAAGGATTTATTCTTTGTTGTCATTTATTCTAGACTTACCATGTTCTTCCTGGTTGGGAAAATACTGTGTAGCAAAATCACACCCTACGTGACTTCATAAGAAACTGAAGGGAAAGAAAAAAAATAAGGAATTAGAAGAAGTTTTGTCTGTTTTTTTATTTTATTTTGGTAATAAAAAGAGAAAGGCAATGAGGACATCAATGGAGAAATACAAGTATGAACATGAGGAATTATCTATTTCTAGCCATCTGGGAAAACAATCACAGGAATTGACCAGAATACCAGGCATTCACAATTGAAGGCAATATGTTTTTCTACTAATACATCCATCAATTCTAAAAGCCTATTAATAAAAGCTGAGGCCTCCTGCTTTTGCTTGTCTCTAATAATTTTTGTCTATATTTTTACTTTAACATAATAGACTCACATTTATTTTCATAGGATGTGAAACTATTTTATGACATAAATATCTCTGAGTTCAAACTTAAACTGTGTGTTATTGGCGAGCCAATTTTCATTGGCTTGTTTCTGAGTTTTGTCTACACACATTTATTCTCTCTAAAATATGGTTCTTCGATGTGAAAAAGCTTAGATTTCTGCTCTTTTGTTGCCTATGGATTAACTTCTCTGTTTAATATCCTGAAAGTAGTCTATCCCAAAGTAAACTCAGAGAAAAGATGCACTAGCTTATCGTGAATAGAGTTACTTATTGACACTTAACCAAAGCACAATGGTTTAAAATTTCAAAAATTCTGTCATACATGTAATATTTACAATAAAACAGTGTTACTGAACATGTACTATATTCCACAGTATGCTAAGGGCTAAACAAAGTGAATAAGCCATGACCTCTGTCCTGAAGAAGATCGAAAGTGAGTGTCAGCCTGCTTTACATTTATTTAAAATGCAGTAAGTATTTTAGAGGTAATAGAGGATGGACCAGAAGATAGAACCTAAAAGGAGAAAGAATAATATGGTAACTTCATCTTAAGGTGAATAATAATCTACGATTGGAAACTGGCTTCTTCTGCACTTGACGGCCTGTGAATAAACGAGAGATCACGTTAACAGTGATATTCAAACTGTTGCTGTTTTCTGGCTGCAGCTACTTACATGTTATCTCCAGATATACCCTCAAAATCTTAAGTAGCTATTTCTGAACATTCCCAAAGGTTGTCTCATGCGTACACACAAAGAAAGATTAGGATTACAGTTACAGCTCGACGGGTACCTGCATACAGTTACAGCATGGTCTTAACCGCTTGCTCCAGTCCTTCATTTCAATCTGTTGCTTGTAAAGTCTTCAGCTCTTTAATTACAACATTTGTCAATTTTATGAACACTGATGGGTACACAAAGGTGGTTCCTCACCAGGCACATAATGCTGGCACTCTGGAAGTTCCCAATCGCCACTATGTTTTTGGCACACTCAATGTGTTGAAGCTCTGCTGGGCCTGTTGGAAAGTGGACCAAACATCATATTAGTTCCTATGGCAGCAGAGCGATCAGAACAGCGCAGAGAGACAAAGGCCCCTTCAGGTGTAGATGCCTCATGGTCAACCTGTTCCCTAAGTCCATCAGGCATAAATTGTGATGTATGAATCTACTCAGTGAATTCAACCTGGGTTTACAGTAGAAAATTAGTTTAATTTAAAAATGATAAGGAAGTTCATACTTTCCTTTCAATGATTACAGATTTCCTTCATGCTGTTGTGCAGGACCGGGGATTGATAATAAGCTACTTTAGGCAAATATTTTATTTTAACTTTAAAAATCCAGGCATAGAGTTCTAGCCTTTCAAAGTTTAATATAGCTGAACAAGTTTCAAACAATGATAACTAATGACAAAATTGACTCCATCTAATTATTAATAGCCCAAATTACATCAAAAAGCCCAAGAATTGTTCTTTGCTCAAAAGATAACAGATAAATAATTCAATTCTAAAAGCACAATATATACCATAGGGCTAACTTTGATTGCTATACCACCATAGCGGGCTCATAAAGATCTGTGCTCTATTCATCAAAAAATGCAAGAAATGTGAATAACAAATTCAAATCAATATTCTGTTGACTGAGATGTTATAGTGTTTTTTTTTTCTTTCTCCCAAACAGGACGATAGCTGTGTTTCATAATGTCGACTGAATCTTTATTTCTTCAAATTACATAGCACAATATATCATGACATCCTTGTGAAATAGGTTGAGGGATGTGAAGGGAATGAGCATAATTTAAGAGAATGATAATTTGATGAACTAGGTAATCAGAACCCATAAATTCGATGTCTATCTGGAAAGTGGTCTCCGGCAGCCAGTCCAGGCCCCTGCCTCAAGCTTCTCCTAACCAATGATTCTTATACATACTTTGATGAGGATAGTCATGGTGTGCAAAAGGATTATCAATGACATAAGTTTTAAAATATCTCAAGTATACAGAAGTAGAGAATCACCATAAAAGAAAATCTGGACAGGCAGAGACAATAGGACAAATTTAATCAATGAAACATAATAGAGATCAATGTATATTCTCTGCTTTGAGTACAATAGGAGTGTAGACATGCTCCTAAAACAGGTGGTAGGAATAGAACCTAAGGAATTGATTAAATGCGGTATAAATCAATCGTATAAATTGTTTTTAAAATAATCTACTGATGCTCAGGTATACCTCATTAGAATTATGGCAGTGGTCTCTCCTCTATACATGTGTTAGACAAACCACACCTGGAACATTGTGTTTGATACTGGGCATCATACTTTTGGAGGAAACATAATGCACTGATCTTGTCCTGAGGCTAGTGACAAGAATTTTAAGGAGAGAAGAAACCAGGATGGGGGAAAGAAAAAAAAAAAAAAAACACCTAACTTTCATTGATTATTTGCTTATTACCACATTTTCTCATAAACATCATCCCATTTACATTTTGCATATGCCCTACAAGATAGGTAAGACTGTATCTTATTTATAGGTGAAAAAACAGAAATATAGACAGTTGAGACAATGGATCGTGGTGACAAATTTGGTAAGAGCTAAAGCCAAGTTTGGACCTATAACTGTCTGCTTGTCAACAACTATGTTATTGACATCATTCTGTGGTCCCTTTACTATGCGAAATTAAAGGATGTTAAGTGAGCACCACATTCATTTAAATTTAGTCAAAATATTTGAAAGCCTGTCATGTTCTAGGCACTGAGAATACACTTTACTGCGAGGAGCTCATGGTCTTGCTCTGGACTGACTTCCAAACAACAAATCCTGGAATTAGGGAATGAGAATATAATCCTAGTCCATTCCACTTTGAGTATGCTGTTTGTTTTGTTTGTTTTTGTTTTGATTGTCTTCATCTTTTTCTCCTCCTCATGCTAGGATTGAAAAAACTGCTTAGATTTGAGGCCAAATAAGATTGGGCTTCTCAACACTCTCCCTTGAACCAGAACTGGAGTTGGCAAGAGGTGTGTATACAGAGACAATGTTTAGTTTGGCAGTTGCTGCCTCACACGTTGTTCGGTGAAGACTCAAGAGCACAAAAGAGGAATGTTTTATTTTCTCAGTATTTTAACACTTTCAGTCTACACGGGCAGATAAATGTGACCAACCCTTGTCAGCTTTGACCTGGCTGATCTATCAGATCACACTGCCTGTTCCTCTTAAAGTGAGGAGAGGCTAAGAGGTGGAATAAACTATCAGATATATGGTGTATTTGGCACACAGCGTGAATTTCCACAGCTAAAAACGATATTTTTCTAACTCCCTTGTGATTAGGTGTATGAACGCAAATTGACTTTCACAATTAAATTCACTGATGCAAGGTTTAAAAGGTGGAGCTTAGAGGAAAGCAATATTCCTGCTGCTTTTTTTGCAGTTTTCTGCTGGCAAGCCAGGCTGTGGACGTGTGGAAGTTTCTACAGCAGCATTGCTATCTCCCAGCTCCGGTGTGTGGGTGTTGAGGGAACAGCTGATAACCTCTTGCCCCACACTTCCTTATCCCTGAAGCCCAGCTAGAGAGTGTATTCTTAAACTAACAAATCCAGTGGCGTCTTCCTAATTCCATCCTCCCTCTCATGACAGAGGCAGAAGAACCCTTAGTAGCTTAGTTCCATGATGGACTGGGAACTGTGTGTGGAGTACTAATCAATCAGGCTCCTCTAGCACTTCCAACATTTTTTAACCATCTACTTCTCTCTGTGAAGCCATTTTCTGTCTGAAATACCAGAGTTGTTTCTGTCTCCTTCAGTGACTGCTAAATGATAGTGTATTGAGGGATGTGTCCTCTCTAATGCCATAAATGGGAAGAAATTTCTGTATTTTGGGAATTTGAGGAGCTGAGAAAGGAAAAAACCTTCTACTCCCATTAACTACCTTATAAATGGCATTAAAAGAATAAAATGATACACAGATGAAGAAGCTATTAATCTTGCCTGCAGGATCAGGAGAGGCTTTGCAGTAGATTTGACATTTGAATGCGATATGAGGAAAGAAAAAGGATTTTATCAGGATGACATGGTGGAGGTGGAATATTTTAGCTATGAGAAATAGCTAGAATAAATGCATGGCAAGTTGAAAGTTGATGATGTATTTAGGGAGTCATGAATCTGCTGTGTGACTGAAGAACTGGAGACAAGTTTGGGCGCTGCAGGAGGTAAGACTTGGAAGGACAATTATGGCCAGAACATCAAGTATGTTATTATTTCTCTAACACCAGAAGAATAGTTAAAGGAAATAAATAGTTTTTCGTAAATACGGAAAATACATAAGGATTTGTGTACGGATAGCTGAGTCTTTTTTTCCTCCGCAAAGTCCGGGTACATAGCTGTGTATCCTAGTTGTAAGTCCTTCTAGTTCTTCTATGTGGGGCGCCGCCACAGCATGGCTTGATGTGGTGGGTAGGTCCGCACCCAGGATCCAAACTTCAAACCCTGGGCCACCAAAGCAGAGTGAGTGAACTTGGCCACAGGGCTGACCCCAGGAAACTGTTAAAGAAATAGATCTTTTTTGTGGGGCTGAGAGAGAAATTTAGAAACTAGTAGGTAAAAGCTATAACTACTACATGTGGTAGGTTGGGGTATTGTTTCCGATTCCTTACTTTCTCTCTGGTAGCATTATACATCCATACCCCTGGCCATGTGTCTTTGCTGCCCTTCCACTTGAAGTAGATGGTATATTTCTTTGCCACATTGACGTTAAACTGATCCATTTCCTTGCTTTGGAAAATATGTGGTTTGAAGGGACAGTTTGCCAGCTTCAAGGAGAGACTCAAACACACTTGCATGGTTTGCTTGGCCCCTGACGCTTTCTCCATTGTCATGAGAAGAACACTTCTTGAATAGCCACTGTTCCAAAGAAACCGGGAATGCTCACTGAGCAAACCTAGCCTCAGGCCTAAGTCTTTGGCCAAGTCCATCGAAATCTAGCAAAGTTATCGCTGCCCTGCATACCAGTAAGAAGAAAATGTACATTTGGTGAAGGTGAGAAACATATTTGTGTTGTGATCTTGCTGCCTACATCAGGTTAATGTATATTAATCAAGCAAAATAAAAAACAGATTAAATGAGTAAATGAATATATCATTAGAGACATAACAGTATAGGTTTAATTATTGGATAGAGATTGAATAAAATGAACTCCATTATCATTTTATCTCAAAAATCCCTGCGTGATTAGACTTGCACGCTTTACTAAAACGTAACTGTAAGAATGTGGGACCGTATTTCAGTCCTTTCCTTCTTCCTTTTTTGCATGGTCAACCTTGATCTAACCTAGGCCAACAAAGTGAATAACAACTAAGAACTAACGGTGCTCCCATGCTAGTCTAAGTTGTACCAAAATGCCGTCAAAGTGAACTTTACAAATTCTGACACAGGGCATGCAAGAAAGAGGAAGGCACTTCCATATTCAGATGGCATTTTTTTCTCCAACGTGGGTTAGACTTTATTTTTCCTGGTAATTTACTGACCTCTAGAGATGTGCATGTCATTAAATAAACAGGCTTGTCTAACATCCAAAGTGATGTGATAATTCAAAAGGAAATCAGGGTTGGAGTACCATGCAAATTTAAATCAGAGGGATTGGAGCACCAGAATCTACTCCCACCAGCCAAGCACCAAACTTCACCAGCACCTCCTCTCACAGTCTATTTTATAGGAACTTTGTGTGTGTGTGTGTGTGTGTGTGTGTGTATGTGTGTGTGTGTGAAAGCTAGTGTTTCATATTTGAAGCACTAAGAAAAAATGGCTAGGCAAAGATGCATTAAAAAGCTTATAATGATATATAAGAGCCAAAAAGTGGAAACGACCCAAAAGTCCATCAAGAAATGAATGGGTAAATTCAATGTGGTATATCCATGCAATAGAATATTATTCAACATAAAAAGGAATAAAGTACTAGTACATGCTACTACATGGAGGAAACTTCAACACAGCATATTAAGTAGAAGAAGCCAGTCACAGAAGGATGCAATATGTATGGTTCCATTTTATGAAATGACCAGAATAGCAAATCAGTAGATTAGTATTAGTAGATTAGTATTTGCCAGGATGTGAGGAAGGAGGAAACAGTGAGCGACTGCTAATGGGTACACGACTTCTTTTGAGAGGGACAAAATATTCTAAAATTAAATAATTGTGGCAGTTGCAAAAAAATACTGAACTGTACACTTTAAAAGTGGGGAATTTTATAGTATGTGAATTATATATCAATAAAAGTGTCATAAAAAATGCTTGTGAGGCAAGACCTTAATCTAGTAGGGTTGTTCTCAAATTAGCAAAAGATTCACATAGACTTGTTTCACAGAAGACATCTCCTATTTATGTCCTCTGTAACAGGGAAATATATGACCAGGCCTATTTAATTGTTTATATATTCAGTAGTGGATCAATAAATTGTCACTGGATTTCTCAGTGTAGACATGACCTATGCTTCACTAATTCTGAACATTTGTTTTCCTCATCTCTTTTTTGCTTTTTATAAAAAAGTCCCTTAGAGGTAGAAAAGATTCTGATATCACTGAGATTACTAAACATAATCTATTCTGGAAAACTGTTAAATAATTATTCCACAACTGAGGATAGAAAAGAGGATAGAATTTTTTTATAGAAAAAGGATAGCAATTTCACATGTGTCTCTGCAATTGCTAAAACTATCCTTTTGATTCTATTCATCAAACGATATCGTGTTGAAGTTGTAATAGATCCAAAAAATATTTTTGTCTCTGAGAACTTTATTAGTCTTAGAATCAGCACATTCTTCACTATTTTTAATAGACACATCCATATATAAATAGGTATACATATACATACACATACAATTAAATATATATTTACTCATCATAATCAGGTGTTTCCTTGTAAACTAACATATCACTTGCTTCTTGTATCTTTTATTTCTTTTGCGTCTAAACCTCTCTTTGTGTCTAGACAACCTCCTACATCTTGATCTAGAAAGCTCAAACTGTCACCCAGATTTGGTGAACTGTGGGACATGAGTTTAGAGATACAACCTCTTTAGTAGGAACTTTTTCTAGAGCATGATCCACAGAGTACAGATCTCATGACGTGGATTACTAAAGGGAAAAAATGACAATAATGAAAGGTTCTACTGGCGAGTAAGACGGGACGTTTTGCCTACTACTGCCCCATCCCAGAGCGTCACAAGAATCTTTGAAATCTTAGAGTCTCTGAGCCATCTTGGAAAATAAACCTATTACGTCAATTTCCCGGTGTGATGTTATGTTAGGCTTATGTAGGATGTTACCATCAGGTGAAACTGTATGACGGTTAGATGGATGTTATCTGTATTGTTTCCTACAATGAATGTGAATTTACAATTATCCCAAGATAAAAGATTAACAAAATGCACACAAACAATGTGGAATCAACTCTGGCATTCTCCTTTTAGCATCAAATAAGTACATTTCTTTGTAACTAAATAAGTAAGTAAATGAATTAACAGATTTGTTTAATTTTGTTTACCCTAATATTTTCAAAATGTATTTGATTAAAGAATATTTTCTTTCAATATTTATAGCACATTTTTCTAAACACTGTCTAGAAGATGTCCAGCTGAAGTAGCAGTGTTTGAATTGCAAAATTGTGTGTACATGTATAACATATATTCACATAAATATAAAATATATATAAAATATGGAATCTGATCATAAATATAGGTCCCTGCAAAATTACCTAATGCTAAAATATGCAAAACTAGTTATAAAATAGTCATGTTAGTCATATATATTCATTTCCTTTAAAACATATTTTGTTCCTTTTTTAACTTGTTCTATTTTCCTTACTTCCTGTTTTTCTTATATTTTCTGCTTCTTATTCACAGTTAAAACATTCACATTTTTATTTTTATAATTTAGAGACTTTACAGATATAACAATCACACAGTGCATTTTAAAAATTTTGCTATTAATGCTGTTTAGGTTCTTTAAATACACTTTTTCTCTTTTCACGGTACAGTTTATCTTGATGGGTGAGTTTCTTAGTACAAGAGCTTTTATCTCATGTTGATGTTTCTGACAGCAAATGTAATATGCAGAAAAATATTCCAATTTCAAAAATGGGAAGAAAAAAGACTTAGTTGTGTTAAAGTTATTCAAGAGAAATATATTTTAATTTATTTTGATAAAACAGCATTCCTTCTAAATAGGGTATTCTTGGGTTAAGATGGGCAGATCACCCAAACTATACAAATTTCAAAAGAGCATTAGAACCTGAACACTTCAGCTGATATCCAAAAGCAAATATCTATTCAGATAACTTTAAATACATTCTAATATGTACTATTACGTTATAAAAATTATAAATTTTAATTTCACATTTTCCATTTACTTTTATTACATTACTTTTTTTTTTTTTTTTTGCAGGGGAAGATTTGCCATAAGCTCACATCTGTTGCCAAATTCCTCCTTGTTTTTTCTTCCCTTTTCCTGCTCAAACTCCCAGCACATAGTAGTGCATAGTTGTAAGTTCTTCTGGTTCTTCTATGTGAGCTGCCACCACAGCATGGCTACTGACAGATGAGTGGTGTGTTTCCTCGTCCAGGAATCAAACCTGGGCCGCCAAAGTGGAGCACACCAAGCTTCAACCAATATGCCATCAGGGGTGGTTCTTACAGTACTTTTTCAAATTTCCTTTTTATTCTTTTCATTTCTCAATAAAGTACAGACAACAATAGAGAGCATTGTTTTAAATATTAACTACTCAAACTGTATTACATTCTACAATTTTCTAACAGTAGAAGCGCTGAAATTTTAACAAGATGAAAAGAACGTGCAATATCACCACATGCTCTCCATTCACAGAAAGCAGTGATTATGCAAAGCAGCCTTCCACTCTCCAGTAATGCTCAAAGGAGGGCCCTGGGGAAATGTCTCCAGTGCCTGCTGTGCGGCAGGGACTGTGGTAAGCCTGGGAGGAACACAAGTGACTGAGACACAATCTTTTAGTCTGCAGTCATTGTAAAGTCTACAATTCAATGTAAATTCTTGAGTGAGGCAATCGTTGATATCATTAACATAACAACACTGAGAAGAATAAAGATCACCAGGCTGCAGGTAAAAAATCATGTGTTAAAGTCACAATTCTTTTTAATACCTTGATTAAACTTGGGTAGGTAATTAACCTTCTCTAACTCTCCTCTGAAATACGAGATTTTTAATATAGAATCAATGAACTCTAATCCCCCTTCATATTCCAGTGTATTAGTCAGTACTGCCCTATATAATTCTAGAGCATTAAAGACTTTTAATCTCAAATTGATGAGGAGATGACTAAAATGAAACTTTTTTTTCCTAGGAATTCTTTGTATATTGTGAAGGTTAGCACTTGGAGACATGAGTTACAATTTTTTCCCAGTTTGTCATTGGTCTTTAGATTTTGCTTTTTACCCCACACAGAATTTATTTTTATGTTTATAAATAAATTTTATATATAATACAATATATTTATGCATATTTTATATAGTTACAAATTTTATATTTTATATAAATGGTGAAATTTACTAATTTTACTTTTATGACTTCTAGGTTTTAAGTCATAGTTAGAGAGGACTTTTATTTCTTCTTTCCTCTAATATGTTATGGTTTCCTTTACTTGCAACTAAATTTGGAATCTATTTGGAATTACTCTTGATTCCAGCTGTGAGGTGTGGATCTAAATTATTTTTTTCTCCATGACTGTTAAGATATCCAACCTCAATTCATTGCATACTTCATTTTTTCTTGGCAACTTGATATCCTACTCATCATGTTGTATGCTGCCATATCTATTGAGGTCAATTTCTGGATATGTTACTGTATATTGTCTAGTCATTTTGATTGCCAGATTGTCTTTTTTTTTTTAAAGATTGGCACCCGAGCTAACAGCTATTGCCAATCTTTTTTTTTTTTTTTTTTTCTGCTTTATCTTCCCCAAATCCCCCCTGGTACATAGTTGTATACTTAGTTGCAGATCCTTCGAGTTGTGGTATGTGGGATGCTGCCTCAGTGTGGCCTGATGAGTGGTGCCATGTCCTTGCCCAGGATCCGAACTGAGGAAACCCTAGGCTGCTGCATCGGAACAAGCGAACTTAACCTCTCCGCCACAGGGCTGGCTCCCAGATTGTTTTAATGAATAAAGTTTTATAGTATATTTTATTACATGGTAGATTTAGATTCTGCCCTCCCTCATTACTTTTCCTTTCCAGCATTTCCCAGCTATTTCTGTTTTTTATTCCATGTGAATTTTAGAATCAACATGATAGTATTTCCCTTACCCCTCAAAAAAATAAAACACCATAGGACTTTTCAACTTACCCTTATGCTTATTCTTGTCAAATGTGTTAAGATTAATGAATGTCCAAATACCTTTGGGTGATTTTATATATAATCATATTTGTTTTTTTGCTACTATAAAACTTGTAAAAGTGATTGAAAGTATTCAAGGTATAATGTTTGAGATGTACAAATATACATGAAATGATGGATATAGTTACTTTCCGAAGGAAAACAGTAATCTGTTTATTAATATAGGAATTCTTATATAAAACATACAGTTATGGTAAATATGTTTAGAAAATTAATTATAGTTTAAAGGTAAGATTAAAAGTTTGATTTCCATCTATTTGGTTATATATTTATGTTTACCTAACAACATACTAATAAATTTTATTCAGATTATAAATGTTATGAATAATAAAATACATATAAAAGAAATAATAAAATGTTACATCTTGAAAAAATTGACTCAATTTATTCATAAAGATCAAACTTTATAATGTTTTTTTTACAAAGTATTACATCAAAAATATAAAGATAGTAAAACTGGAATCTGAGATTCTTTCTGTGGAATAAGCCAATTATTTCTTGCCCAGATAACAAACGTTCCCCTTTTTGAAAGTTGTATTTCCATTAAGAGTTGTTCTTGATTGCTGGAGGTTTTTAATAGCTATTTTTTTGGCTTTGTAAAACAATTATTATTATTTATGTCTTATCTTTTCTATCAATTCCTTTGACTTTTATTTTCTCAAATTCTGGCCTCTGGAATAGAAATAGGAAGTTTGTGGAAAAGACAGTAAAATCTGAATAAATTTTGTTTAATTCTATATGTTGTACCTTGGTTAATTCCCTAATTTTAGTAATTAGTCTATGGATTTGTAACATGCTAAAGGGCATCCTGGGTGAACATAATATGGAAACTCTGTTCTATTTTTGTTCCTTTATTGTAAGTGTGAAATTATCTCAAAAAAACTAAACAAAGTTCCCAATTATGAATAATATAATTAAAACATCTTCTTTGCTAAAACCGTCTTTTTGTTTCTTAGAATAGCTACCAGTTAACACAATGATCTGCCGTCTCATTTTATAGAGGGAAGGATAGTAAAAATAATCAGGTTTTGGGGCATTCGCTAAATTATAATTAACTCATAACTATTGTGAATATTCTTTATCAAAATAAGAAAAATGACATTAAAAGTACAGTTTTCATAGTTTCACTACATTTAAATAAGATATGTGTGTATAATAAATATATATATACATACAAAAATTGCCTATTTCTAAATTAAAGATATTTATTTATATTAAAGTAACAATTGTCTGCAAGTATAATAACTGTCTACAAATTGTTTTTGTTTATGAATTTTAATACATTTGTCAATTAACAAGAGACAATTGTGGTATGCTTCACCACATAAATGAAACGTCACTGAAGAATTGCTCATGTCTTCACTGGGCAATCACTAACTTAGTCCTTACACATTGACTGTGTTAGGCCTCAAGAGGGTATGCCACTCACTTGCATTCTAATAATTTTGGCCAACATAATTTATTGCCCAGGACTGTTCACTTTTATCTCTATAGCACAGATTAATTGACATCAAATTTAAACCCACATTGCTAGGGCCACTTTACTCAAAATAGATGAGGACCCTCTGGCCCAGGTCCCATATGCTGAACTCAACCCAGGCCAAACTGTAAAAATGGGACATGGGTTAGAACTAAAGTCTTAAAGTCTATTTAAACCTTTGCAGATGGATTTTTACAATTACATCTTGGACATATGTGAACATCTTCTTGATATTATCTAACTATATTCTGAATGGCTAGAAGATTTTCCCTGTCAAAAAGCAACTGCATAAATAGTAGAAAAAGAAACCACCAACCAACAAAGCAAAGAGACTTAAAAAAAATATTCTAGGATTTGTGTTTCCAACTTCTGTTCTACCAACTGATTTATCAAGTAAGAGAGCTGCTCATTCATAGAAAGCTTGATCAATAACCTCTGTAAGACACTGCTCACATGCAAAAATGAATTGCCTTTATCATTGTAGGTCATCAATGAAAACTGAAAGAGCAAATGACTCCATGAAATCAAACTTGCAAGTTTATTTGAAGAGTTATTATAAAGTATTAATGGAATAGATACAAATTTTTCACTAAGGTGTAAGTGCCTTGTTCCATGTTTAAGTACAGAAACTCTTGCACGCCATCAGCTCTCAGAACTGCCTTAAGGAGATGACACTAATGTAAGACTGCTGGTGAAGCTTACTGGAATGAACTAGGTCAGGAACTCTCACCTACTAACCCGTAGTTAGGTTAAAGACATAGATTCTAAGATCCACATTTCACAATTACAGAAACATGATCCAAAGGCGTGATGTCTTCACTGCTGACAAACTTAACACTGGAAATCTCTCAAGATTCTTTGGGAACAGGTGGCATCATGAAGGAAACAACTTTCCCAAGAACCTCAAGTTAAGCAGTGGACTTTCATATGTAGACAGCTTCCACCTACGGTTCCCAGACAAAGATGCTTCAGTGCCAGCATCTGTCACACAATTTATTTGTCTCTATCTCCTCCTTCTCGTGTGTATCTTTTAAATTTTCTTTAGTTTAGATTTTTAGATTATTAATTATCAAGGATAGAAACTTTCAGGTTTTTTCACCTTTAATTCTTGTGGTTTGGTTTTCAAGGTCTAATCTCCAGTGTTTTTCCCCCCTGCTTTTTTCTCCCCAAATCCCCCCAGTACACAGTTGTATATTTTAGTTGTGGGTTCTTCTAGTTGTGGCATGTAGGATGCCGCTTCAACATGGCCCAATGAGCGGTGCCATGTCCGCACCCAGGATCTGAACCCTGGGCCGCCGAAGCAGAGCTTGCAAACTTAGCCACTCGGCCATGGGGCAGGCCCCTAATCCCCAGTGTTTTGTCAACATCTGACAAACAGGGTAAAGATTGAGATGGAAAATAGAATTAAGCTTAGAAACCTGACCACTAAGTCAACTTCTGGGTCATCTGGTTTAGGAAACTCAGATGAAGAATAGAGTCGGTCTTCCTTGTTAGGAACACATAATATAAGTGAGTGGCTGAAGGAAGCATCCTAGAGCCTTTTAACAAATCATCTTCTTGCTACCCTTCCCATCCCAGTCCTCTGCATTCTTTTCTACATCTACACACCAGCTAACTCAACAGATGATTGAAGTCAACACAAAAAAACAAAATCACACGAGAAAATAATGATCTCATTCAAGATGACTATTTCCTCAGTTTATGGGCCTCAGTAGTTTTTCACACTTTGAAATATCATCTAGCAATGAAAGTCTGCTCTCTGACTTGTGCTTAAGCATGTCAGTCCTGAGGCCAGTGCTGGATGAACAGAAGGACTGGGAAAGACCTTGAAGGACTAAGAATTTCCCATTAAGCCTTGAGAGGCCTTAGCCCCATCTTAGTTGGTTAAGTCTGCTATCACAAAAACACCACAGACAGGGTGGCTTCATAACAGAAATTTATTCCTCACCGTTCTGGAGACTGGGAAGTCCAAGATCAAGGCGCTGGCAGACCTGGTGTCTGATGAAAGCTCACTTCTTGGTTTGCAGATAGCCCTCTTTTAGTTGTTTTCTCACATGGAGAAAGTAAAAGGAGAAGCAGCAAACTATCTGGTGTCTTCTTTTTTTTTGGTGAAGAAGATTGGCCCTGAGCTAAGCTGTTGCCTCAATCTTCCTCTTGTTTTTTTCTTTTTCTCCTCAAAGCCCCAGTACATAGTCGTATATCCTAGTTGTAAGTCATTCTAGTTCTTCTACGTGGGATGCCGCCACAGCATGGCCTGATGAACAGTGGGTAGGTCCACACTCAGGATCTGAACAGGCCAACTCCTGTCTGCCAAAGTGGAGTGTGTAACTTAACCATCCGGCCACAGATCCAGCCCCTCCATTGTCTTCTTATAAGGGCACTAATCCCATCCTGAGGGTTCCATCTCACGACCTAAGTACCTCCCAAAGCCCTCACCTGCAAATACCATGATACTGGGGATTAGGGTTTCAACATATGAATTTTGGGTGGACACAGATATTCAGTTCATAGCAGCCCCCACTCATTCATTGTAAAGCTTGTGTTAACCTCAGATGGTCTGGGCAATGTCTACTAAACTGAGACCCTTGTCTTGCTGCCTCTATACCCTGTCCCATGCCTAATACAACTTCAATTTCCCTATACCTTCTGAGCAATTGAACGGCAAACAATTTTCAGAACAAGATGTACTCTGACTGAAATTCCCCTACCTGTGCTACAAAATCTTTAAATTCTTTCCTCCCTGCAAAAGAGTTATTTTAGAGTTAGTCTCAGGTTGCCAAGATTTAATAAAGATTTAGCTAAAGGCGTTTGGTGTGTTATTTTTCAGTCCATGTGTATAATAATACATAAACTAAAATTTCATGGAGAATACTTTTAGTTTTTTCCTTTTGATTTCTTATTTTTCTAATTAACGAGGTTACAGATTAATGCTACTGTATATTTAAAATATATGTGAGGATCACATAGCTTATTAAATTATCATTGAGGAAACAAATATTTGTGAGCCTACAATGTGTAAGTCATTGTGTTGAAGATAAAGTAAGTTTTATTCAAAAATTATGTTGTTATGATTTAATTAGCAGATAATATTTTTAACAAGATCAGATATGCTAAGTAAATGCTAATATGCAGATAAACTAAACAGATATCCTATTAGTTTTCACTCAGTACCATTTTAAAGTATGTATTAAAAATATGCTTGCAATAGAATTATAATTTTGAGATGAATATGAATTAAAAAAAAGATTGACAAGCACCTAGAACTTATCTCAATATTACGCAATTTTCTGCCAAAATGTGTTTTTAAGGTGCAAAGTCTGACTATGTCTATGTCAAAAGTTAGCTCTATTAACTTTACAGTGGGCTTTTTACCGAAAGAAAAACGATCAACTCATTGGTGGTTATTGTTGTTACTATTCTGACTTTCTTTTCAACAAAAAGTCAATTGCAGTTTCAAATTCCCATTGTGCAGCAAAGAAAGAATGGCTTATAAAGGGCACGCCTAAAATGTCATCCTCCTAAGTTTTATATGGAGGCAGTGATGTCACTTTGAGATGATGAGTTAATTCTTCCCCTGGGAAAATACAAATACTTTGAAGCCATATATAATAAACACTGTTTCACATTAGCTAAAAAAAAAAAAATCTATCTTTAGTATACTAAATAGGAATCAGTTACCTAAAATTTCTTATTCACTTTGATGAAAATGTCACAATTTTTCGTTAAAGTACAGATCATTAAAAAGAAGAAGAAGAAGAAAAACGGATTGAGTTAATATTTCAATAACCCTTCTCACTTTTAGCTCTGGTCAAATACATTCCGTGACTCTGAAACAAACATAAAGTAGAATCTACATACAGTCTTTGGATTGTGCAATGAATTTTGAATAATACTACACTATTTGATCATGCCTTGCTTTGCTTTTATTGACATTTTTTCTTTCTAAGATTCTTTAACATTTGCAGCTGAAGAACATTGTGCATCTCTGTGGAAATACGGAAGGAAGAAGGGAAAACACAAAAAGGACACAAGAACATGAAAGTGTTAGGTCATCGTTTCCTTCCATGTCCAGTCCCCAGAGCTCTACTTGACCCCTGTCAACCTATATGTCATTGTTAAATAGGTTCCAGGTACTTTTTCCCTAGACATCTTTATGCAAGCATTTTTGCTGCATTACTAATTGGCTGAAAGGCTATTTTGCCATAAAAGACAAAATAAGGAAAAATAAAGGAGGGATGTCAAAAAATGACATGATGGAACATTGAAAATGAATGACAAAATTTCAAATACAAAATATGTAAATATATTTCAAATGTGTGTAGATTCCTGAGAATTATGCGCAAATAACTGATTTTAGTTTGCGATTGTACCTAAGCATGTGTCTTCAAAGTCTTTCTTTCACAGCACTTTCTTTCACATACGTTTTATTTTTTGCTTTTTGATTTGTCTCCCAGTGGCATCCATTGCATTTTTTCTTCTTTGCACAATTTCTTCCTTCATTGAGGTATCAGTGTCCAAAGCCTAGGATGCATGTTTGTAACTGAGCTTTGTATTCCGTTGTGAAAGCCTTCCACACTGTTGTTTCTTCTTGGCATGTTGTTGCATGTCTGTTGATAGATGTTCCGAAGTTCTATGGGAAATGTGGAGCTAAGATTTATATAATATAAAAATGAGAGTGCTGTGTCAATGGAGAAATGAAACCAAACTGTTAACCAGTTATTTTATCTTTCAGATCAAAATCGCCTTACGCCAATTAGTTATGCAGCCAAAATGTTTGCAGTGAAAATGCTTGCAGCAAAGATGCTTACTGAGAAAACACCAGGCACTGTAAAGTAGTCATTGAAATTCTCATAGAGCTTGTTAGTGTGCATATAGAGTAGATACAGTAACTGTAACATGTAGAATATGGAAATGTGATTAATATATGCTTGTTGCTTGCAAGAAGCCATACATTTCAGAATAATATTAGTACAACTGTTTATTTCACTTGGTAAAAGACGTCTAAAATCATTTGGTGCTTTGTTTTTAACAAGAACAATAAAATCTTAGATGAAGATGACCAATATTTCTTTAACAGTTCCTATCTCAGACTTAGCCAATGGAATTTGAAAAGGTAAATTTTGAGATCATATCATAATAAGATATCCCTTTAATGTATTTATCCTTTAGAAAGTCCATTCTACTCTAATCATTGTTATTGCTTATTTATATGTTTGAGCATATCAGGGATACCGTTATGCTTAATGAAAGACAAAAATATACAAGCAAAACAACTGTGGTTAGAAAAAACAAACAAACAAACAAATGTGTTACATAAGATGGTAAACCAAAGAATGACAAAGCAGAGTTAATCACATTCAGTCACCGATAACCACAATTTAGAACATAACGTGGTATTCTATCTACTTCCATATATGCCCTTTCTCTTCAGGATGCTTTCTTTATAGCCTTCCTAATTTTGTACTGGATGAATAAAGGTGAGAGACTACCCAGAGCAAAATCAAGGTTTGAAATCCACAGATTGAACTGGGTAAAAAGAAAAGGACTGTAGATTCTGCACAGCTCCTAAAGCTTTTAATCGTACTTAAAAAGTACTGTTCTAAATTCTGTAAAGAGTGTTTAAAGTCATTTACGGAAATAAAACAATTCACGTCTAGAACTAACATATCATTAAATAAGTCATTAGTGATATGTCATCTTACTTGTATATTGTAGTCCTCCCTCAAAAATTAAAGATATTCCTGATATTATTTACTCCATATATAAAGGTTGAATTTTATTATGGTAATGCTGCTACAAAAGAACAAGAGAAGTATAAATTGGGTGTGTATCTATGAGTAATGGAGTTCAGTAAGAATACCAAACACTTCTGTAACACTTACCAAACTATTCACCTAATATGTTTACTTGAATCTCTTAACTAATACTAACTTAGAGAAGAGAGCGCCAAGGGCAGTGTAGTCACAAGGAAACACATCTGTTAAGGTGGGAGCTTCGATTCAATCCTAGACCGTCTGGTCAGAGTCTGTGCTCTTAAGAACGATGTCGTATAGAGGAAATATAAAGGCAAAAGTGGAGACACTTGGGGATGGGAGAAAAGAGAGCTGGAGATGGACGAAGGAGAGATAGATGAGAGAGAGAGAGAGAGAGGTGATAGATGGAGACAGAGAGAGAAACAGATGGACAAATGGCAGACAGAATTACAGCCTAATGGGCTCTCTGATTACCATCTTCAGCTTACACTGGCGGCACAATGAATCTACATAAGAAATGTGATGACTGCTCTTTCCCCCTTCAGCAGCCTTCCCGCCTGACTCTCTGTTCAGAACCACAACTCGGGAAACATCTCAAGTACAGCATCAGTGAGGCAATGCCCGGTCACTCGGCCACACATTCCCCAGGCAAGTAAATCAAATGCACTCACTGTTGATACAAGTAATTTGAACATTTTTATTTTCCCTTTGATGGATGAGCAGAGGGCACTGGCCTCTTCCCAAATAGTTGCAATGCAAAAGAGCTGTGGTTTTGGGTTATTTTACTACAGAAAACATCTTTTGCCATGAGTCATGGTAGGTTTTATTTCAAGGAGATTAATCCTTCTGAAGGGGAAAGATAAAGTTGTGGCATAATAATTCTGAGTAGCTCTCATGGACGTGCAGAATTAACCGATAATGATGCTTACTGATGCCATTGAGGACGAGGGGTATTCAGTCCAGTGCTGCATTCATCATCCAGGGATGTCTAGGGGGAATTCAAGGATCCTACACAAACTTCTTTTCCTATTTCTGTGCATTGTGAGCTTGGACTGAGGGATTAGACTTGGCATAGCCTTTACCCAGGGAAGAGGAACAGGCCGCTGCTAGTATAGCTGTTTTTTGATCTCCCACATACTTATGGATTTCCACCTGCTAATTTCTCCCAGTTGTTTTGGATCAAAGATGGGGCCAAAACATTGGATGAGCAGTTGCCCTTGCCCAATGGCAAACACCACATTGCAAAATGGATATTTTTTTCCTGATATATTCTTCTGAAGAGATAGAATTAGATTGAAAAAAATAACTTTTATTTAATATCAGATAGTGTTGATAATAGTCTTTTAATAGTTTTACTACTTTAAAAATCCCAAATCTGAATACTTTTGTTTTCATACTTTTACTTTTCACTTGAATTAACAGAATAGTTAGACTGCATTAAATATCAAAATACTAATGTGTAAATTTTTCTCCTTATATCCTTTAAAATTTTGTGTATTTTAAAATGAAATGTATTCTTTGAATATTTTTTTTTAAAATACATCTTTAGCTATTACAAATTTCCTCTTAAAAAGTTCATAACTCTTCTACCCTCACCAGAGCTGTTTCAAGCTGTATGGATCTTCACACCTGAGACACGGTCCATCACACAAGAGACAGAGTCACAGAACTCCTGGACCGGGGTCATTCTGAAAAAAAAATCTATTCTCAAATGTTCTTTCTTTTTTTAAAATTCATGCCCTTCATCTCACACTCTGCCCTTCCCTGTGTTTTCTTTCTATTTCTCATCCACATTTCAACCCTCTTTCCTCTGGAAGCATTGCACCATCTTGTTCCACCTTATTTATTTTGTAAAATTTGATTCTTATTCCTTTTGAAACTAGTTCATTATGGAAAAGACAGATAGTTACATGAGGTGATGAGACATGAGACCACCTTCGACAACAATGATAGAAACGAGAAACAAGTTGACAGTGCTCTCAAGTTATGACATGCAGCTCCTTAGAAGACCAGAAATTTCTGCGTGAGCTGATGTTACTGAAGCACAAATGTCTTCTAAAGTTTAAAAACAATAATAACAGCTACAAAAACCCAACAGTCTTTTATCATCCATGTTAAACATTGGTGTAATTATAAGAAGGCTCGTGAATCTTAAGGGCGGCCACCTCCCAGTGAACCAGAATTCTGATTATGAATATTTCATGATTTAATGATACTTAGAGTGAACAAACAATTTCTTTCCTTTTACAAACCTCAGACATTTTAATCTGTAACCTAAAACACTTGTGTTTTGGAAAGTTTAAAAAGAAATGGAGAGAAAATAAGCTACATACACAGAAATCAACATTTTGCTGAAAAAATAATGGTTCTGAGTGACAATGAATTGTTACTCTGTCTGGAAAACATTTTCTCAGTCTAAATGAAATCATACTTTATCCCACATTTGTAATCTGAGATATGGTCTTTTCTTTCTACTATGTAGTTACCTTTTAAGGTATGTATTACAATTCTGTTACTTCTGTTGCCCTTTTCTTCTATTGACTATAACTCTTTAGTAAAATAGATAGAAATAGAATGCTGAGAATTATACATGTTTGTATGTATATACATCTGTGCTGTTTTATATTTTATATACGTTAAGGTAAATTTCAAAGAACATGTATCATGATAAAATTATATACTTTTTTATTAATCTGGAAGTGCCATCATATTTTGATATGATGTTATGCACAGACTTTGGTGAAGAATGTTATGTTCTAAGTAACCTTGAATTCTGTCTCAGAGTCCCAGCTCCCCTGTTCCAGGATATATCATTGAAGTTTCAGGGTAGCTAGAGGATGATTTCTGGAATGATTTCTTTAGTAGTTTTTAGCTCTTCTTGTTCATCCATTCATCAAACAATTATTGGGCTCTTATGTGTGCCAGATGCTGATATTAACTAGATGGAAGACATGCGGTTTTCATCAAGACCTGCATAATTTATTGAGGGATGCTAAACTTGAAGGGGAAGTTTCATTATACTGCAACAAACCTTATAGCAGAAATTTGCACTGGGCGCTCTAACCTCACAGAAGAGGAAAACTAGTAGTAAGCTATTCTGAAAAACTGAAGCTGAGTTACACTAAACAAAAAAGTGAGAGAAATAATATTTTGGTTGAAAGAAACAGCATAAGCAAGTACATTGAGGAATGGAAAAAACACATGTAATTGCTAATAATTTGTTGACTGTAATACACGAATATTGAGGGTGAGGATGGGGTGGAGTGTGGTGGGATTGACCAGCAATACACAAAACTGGAGAAATGTGCAGTGGACAGAGTGTGAAGAGCCTCTGGTGATAAGCTAAGAACATTTTCCTGAAGGCAATAAAAGACTTAGGGAGGTGATGGAGGACTATAAGCCAGGAAGAAACCTGAAGAGATGCAGATTTGACAGGGAAGAACAGGGCAGCATTGGAGAGGGTGCACTGGAGGGCAAAGTTAGGAATCAGTCCAACAATTTAAGAGCCTTTCTTAGCAATGCTTATGAGAAATGACAAGGCCCTTAATTAAAGAGCATCCTTGGTGAGAGAGAGGATGGCTATGAGAAACAGTCAAGTGGAGCTGACAACAAACAATATGTTATTGACAGCAGTTCTCCCGTCTTTCTTGTACATCATTATGTTTTCCCTTTTTTTACTGAGGAAGATTTGCCCTGAGCTAATATCTGTGCCAATCTTCCTCTATTGTTTTCTTGTAGAATGTGGGCTGCCATCACAGCATGGCCGCTAACAGAGCAGTGCAGGTCCATCCCTGGGAGCCGAACCTGGGCTGCAGAAGGAGAGTGTGAAGAATTTAACCACTAGGCTGGCTCACATTTTCCCTTTTTACTGGATCATTTCCATGAAAATATGCTGACATTTCTTCTTTAAAAAATATACAAATAAAAATAAGTCAAGGACTCTCTTACTGCTACTTTGCGTTCAATCAATTTCATATATTTTACCGCAAAACTATTTGAGGGAATGGTTCCTTCTCACTCTATAACTCCTCCCTTCGTAGTTTCTCTGAAACTCATTCACTCAACATTCTGTCTTAATCTTACTTGGCTTCGTAGACGCAGTAGATACATTTGGTAGCTTTCATCTTCTTGAAACTCTTTCTACCCTTGGCTTCTAGGAATCAACACTCTCCCATTCTTTCTGCTACCACTGGTCTTTCTTTCTTTGCCTTCTTGACTGGTGTGTCCTTGTTTCCCAGACCTTTGATAGTGGCGTTTTTCATGGCTCAGTCAAATATCCTCTTTTCTCTATCAATATCCACTTCTTGGGTAATTTTATCCTCTCTCAGGGCCTCACTTGCCACGTACAGCTAATGGACCACAAATTTAAATCTTCTGGTAGTTTTCTCTCCCGAACTCAGGCTTCTAGCTTTTATACTGAACTGCCTCATCCACATCTCACAGCATCTCAGAATCAATATGTCTGAAAACAAAATCCTGAGCATCCCCTCCAAATGATCTCTGCTTGAAATCTCCCCAGTTTCACTTAGTGGAGCTTTCCTCTATTCTGTTGCTCAGGACAAATACTTCTTGAGTCAAAATGGGCCCTCTTCTGCTAGAATATAAGCTCCAAGAGGGCAGAAAGTTTGTCTCTTTTGTTCACTGATGCATCTCCAAAACCTGGAAAAATGATCAATGTATTGTAGATACTCGAAAACTGTGGAATTAAAATGAAAATTTATCTTAATGCTTACACTTAGACAGGAAATAAAGTCAACTTTATTTACTTTTTTAAACTCCAGAATCAAAGTACTAATTATTACCTCTGTGGATACCAAGACAACTTTGTCCCTTCGGCAAGATTATTGCAATAGCTTCTTGTTCCTGCAATCAGTCTGTCTCTTGCATCTTTTTCTCTCACTTTACTCTTCTCCAGGCTAGCACGTCCCTCACTGTTTCTCAAACTCAAGATCTACTTCTGCCTCTGGGTCTTTGCACAGGCTGTTTCCTGCATCTGGATTGCCCTCCCTTTAGATATCTGTAGGACTTTTCACCTCAGCACCTTACGTCTGTACTCAAATAATATGAATGAGGACTTCCTTGACCATGACATTCAAATTATAACATCTCTCCTATCTCTGACACAATTTTCTAGCTTCATATTTTTCTTTGTCACTTCCTTCATCAGAGCATACATCTTTTATTTATTTTTTTTTGAGGAAGGTTAGCCCTGAGCTAACATCTGCTGCCAATCCTCCTCTTTTTCCTGAGAAAGACTGGCCCTGAGCTAACATCTGTGCACATCTTCCTCTACTTTATCTGTGGGATGCCTACCACAGCTTGGCTTGCCAAGAGGTGCCGTGTCCACACCCGGGATCCAAACCAGCAAACCCAGGGCTGCCAAAGCGGAATGTGCACACACAGCTACTGCGCCACCGGGCCGCCCCCAGAACATACATTTTAATTTGCTTATTTTTTGATTGCCTATCTCTCCATTAGAACGTAAGCCCTATGAGAAGAGGAATTCTTGTTTTATTTACTGAAAAATCACCAGTGCCAAGAATGGTGCCTGGTGTATAGTATGAAATTGCTTAGATTCCCTAAACCTTGCTTTCTTCCTAAAGTTGCCTTGGGAGTCATATCTGAATTATTTTATTAGCCCTCTAATTGGTCTTCCTGTCTCCATTTTTATATCTCTATAGGCAATTGCCCACAAATAATCGGAGTCATCTTTTTCAATCATGACTTCTTCCAATTTCTCTCCATCTTTATCTTCTCAGTCGAATTATTTCCTTCACAGCTCTAATCAACATCTGAATTTATATTGTTCATTATCTTTTCTTTTTTTACTAGAAGAAAAATTCCACAAGAACAGGGAATTCACCTGCTTTACTGTTTGCTATCTCCCTATATCTTAGCAAAATGATGATGCATAACTATCCTTCAAAGAGGATTTGTTGAATAAATAAATGGTGATAAAACCTCTGTTATGAATATAAATTAATCGTCATGCTTATGGCACTTCTGAAATAAAATGCATCTCTATTCCAATAAGATGTTTTTACTAAATAAAGGATACTTTAATAATGATTCAAGTTCTATTAACATCTAATTAAAATAAATCAAACTAATGTGGAGGCATAACACAAATTTGGAACAAAATTAATGTTTACACATAATAATCTTATTTATTTTTTAACATTGAGAGTAAACTCAGAAATGGAATATTACTATTAAAACTTTCACATTTGATACATATCTTTTGGGGCTATTTATATGGTAACCATAATTTTTCATTCCAATCACCCTCCAATGCTGGAAGGAGGTCTTCCTGATGAACATTGATGTGTCCTACTTTAATACACCCTTCAAATTCCCATAGTGATTTCCATAAGGTTGTGTTCCATGTGGGTCTCTTTAATAGGCCAAGTTTCCGTTGCCCTCTGCCTGCTCATATGGCCAGGCCATTGGCCACTTGCCATGAGTTGGTCAAAACCAAAATATCATGTCAAGAAGCGTTCAGTTCAGCCTACCAAGCTGACTTGTTTTTGCCTTCTTTAACCAGAGTGGCAGCCTTCCAAACAGGTCGCTATCCATTTACCTTAGAACTGCCATATACAAAGCAAGCAGATCTTTTTTGATCGATTGAGAGCTGTTTATATGGCATTGTCCAAGTGATGATGGAATCTGGCAGCTCCTGGTGTAGTTCCAAAGGCAGTCCTAGGGCAAAAGAGGCTCCCTGCTCATAAATATCTCCTCCTTGCATTCCCTCAGGATCAGAACCCTGTATAAACCATTTCTATTTTATTATGGAACTCTTCTGGGAATTGCCTTCCCCATTAGAATGCTATGTCCTCAGTCATAGGGGCAGTTTCAATTAGAGTCCAGGAGCAGGCTAGCAATTGCCCCTCAAATGGAAAATCTCTACTCTAAGGTCCCAGTTGTGTCTTTGGCAGTGCTCTGAGGCTTTTTCCATAAGCACGGTCTGTGCTCCACATGGAGCTATCAAACAAAGTTTGTCTGTCCCAGCATTCCAGCTGCTTCTCTACACAATATGGTCTCAGGCAATCTGATTTGTTCTCATTTAGCATGTCTGATTAACATTGCCTGAAGGGCAGGTTTACATGCCTTCTGTTTTATAGGAATAGTTCCCTTGTCAGATACAATGTCCACCCCAAAATATATCCAGGTAAAAGAGACACAATCACTGAACTATATCAATTTTTGTCCCAACTTTCATCTTAATTTTGTTTTTCTTGAACATGGAAATTAAATTCAGAAATGGAATATTACTTTCAAAACTTTCACA
The DNA here is from genome assembly GCF_041296235.1 of Equus asinus. Lineage (NCBI taxonomy): Eukaryota > Metazoa > Chordata > Mammalia > Perissodactyla > Equidae > Equus > Equus asinus. Next base: position 5,007,794 of record NC_091797.1, on the reverse strand, counting down.
TCTTTGGTAAATAACTTTGGGAACTATTTATATGGAAACTGTAATTTGTATCTTAGGATTCATGATTGTAATTTGTTAGGAGACTAGAGAATGAAAGCTAAACATCTGTAAAATAAGATGAAATGGAAAAAAGTATACAAAGTCTGAACTGCTTCTAACATATTTTCATGTGTTTCAGTTTACTTGGCTTTCCATCCATAAAATTAATTAGGTTTTGATCTCATATAAATCTCCATAAATTCTAAACTATGTGAATCTAGTTACAAAGTTTTTAAAGTCAATATAGGTCAATATATTTCTCATAGACAACTACTTGGATTAAGATGAATTCTTTGGAATAACATTGCTCTAATTTAACCAGAAATGTAATTTAACTTATTCTATTTCATCTCGAGTGTAGTTAACTAGACTTCAGATTTATTCCTTGGGTTTTTCTCTCTCTAAAAAGCAAGGAAAGAAATATTAAGAGAAAAAAGAGAGAAAAATAGTCTCTGTCACTGTGGCATTAGTAAGAAATAAAGAAGAATGGATGTTTGACACTCCTGGATGTCTGGATAATGTCAATCCCAGTATGTTTCTCTAATACAACTATATACATCCAAGTTTTCAAGTTCTTAATTTCCTGCTCAGCTGCCTTTCCTGGACTTGGAGTCCTCTTATCTAACTCCATAAAGATTTGACAAAAGATCTAAGTACTGTTTAAGAGCTTAGACAAGAATAATTAACATTTTTTTCCAATTCTAAATGTGATAAAATTTGAAATAGTGAAAGAAAGTAAAAGAATGGTCTCTTCTCATTATTCTTTTTCTTCAATTTCTGTATTTTGAGTAACTTTTCTTCCTTTCACTTCACGTAAGGAGAAATAAAGCAGATGTAGTGAAATTTAGTTTCAATTGATAACTTTAAAAGTCAAATTAAAATGCAGGGCAAAAAATTTAAATAAACAACAAAAGAACTAGCACCCTGTCCCCTTGATTCTTGAACTTGCTCCTTCTTAACTATAAAATATCCTAATTTTCTGATCATAGAGTCTATTGATCAATTGCGAGCATTAACGTATCTTCTGCAAAGGGCATCCTATGACATCCCTGCTGCTCATCCGGAATGGTTCTATGTCCTTCTTGTATTTAGGGCCAGATGCAGCCTCTCTCACTACACAGGTTGTGTGAGAGGACTTAGCAGGTCAACCTGAATGAACTCAGCCTCTACTGCTGTTCCTAGGGACACACCGAAAACCAGGAGCCATGGCAGGATAATCTTTATTGCTTTAAATCGATTGACAGCTTCTGCCTCCTGTGTAGCAGGAGCAAGTACTGAATATCGCTTTGAGTCTCCTGAGTATATCATTAACGTAAATAGTATTTATTCTCTGTGATACAAAATTGATTGAAAATGACATGGCCATCTTTAGTCTGATTCACGAAGAATTATTTCAATTGGATTGTTAATGCCATGGTTTTTTCTGCATGACACTCACAGGGATGATTCTGTTCTTCCCAACCTGTTATTAACTAGACAATTTACATTCGTCCCCTTGCAATTTCCCTTCCATAGAAGAGTGAACATGGACTGAATATGAGCTTGTATAAAAAGACCTAATTTAACTTGGGGTTCTTATCTTTGTTCACATGCCTATATATTTTTAAATATTAACTGGGTTAAGGGAAAGAGTGACTGAATAGCTCCCAGACCTTCAAAGAGATTTAGAACATTCTTTTTTTATGTGTTCACAATTTGAAAAGGGAGAAAAATCCTAGATTGTAAACTCAGAGACACAGTCTTATCTTCCCCCTGGAGAAATGTATTAATGCTCTAAAGCACCCAGTGTTCTTCCTCCTCTCTTAAGAGAGTAGATATTCTCACTTCAATGTAAGTAGAGAAATCCATATATTTAGATCCCTCTCCTGGAGCATGATCCTTCTGCACATGCAGGTTTATAACATCTGGCTCTCACTGTAGTACCTGTGGGGTGTTGTCATGGGGGACCAACCTGGCCAAGTTACTCTGCCTGATGTCTTAATTCTGATCTCTGAACAAGGTACCTCATGTTTCTGCTAGCAAGTATATATATATATATATGTGTGTGTGTGTGTGTGTGTGTGTGTGTATAATGTGTGTGTATAGGGTGAACTTTCAGACTCTTACATATTTCTGATTTATTAGGGTGTAGATCCCTAGGTTTAGAGACTGTGAGGTCCCTCACTGGGCAGCAAAGTTGACTGACGACATCTGTATTGAGGAAAAGCAACCCCAAAGCTGGAATTTTTAATAAAGTAAATTCTGAGGGAAACTCATCCTCCAAGGCAATCTGATTACAAGTTGTTTTTCTTGGAAACTTGAAGTCAAAGGAAGAAAGCTAAATATGTGCATATTTTTGTCTTTGATACAACGAAACTATTCTTTAGTTCCCTCATCTCTTGGAAAAGTATGTATCCGGGGGTATATAATAATTGTCTTATTTCATTCACAGGACCATTATTAAAATTCACAATATGATGGAAGCGTTTTGTCCTCTTTGATGTGTTACACCAATGAGTTATTCGAGATAAGTCTACGTTTCCATTCTCTACCTTCAAAAGGCTTTGGAGAGTAAATACATAATTTGGGAAATGCTGCATATTTATTCCCTTGCTTGAAGAATTGCAACATTGTATAATACAGAGAGTTCTACAAAATTCAATATAAATTTTTTCCACTCGGAGTTTCACCTAGTTATTTGACCATAGAAAACTCTTTTGCTTAACAGCATTAGTCAACAGATATTAGATATCTTTGGAAACAACAGCAAACAAACAATAGCCCTCAATGAGCTTTCTTTTGACTCTTCAAGGAATAATGAATATTGCCAGCTGTCAGTTCCTGTGGTCTAGTAACTACCAGAAAAGTTCTCCCTTGGGGGAACCATGACCACCTTTATAGCTTACTCTCCTCTTCTCTGGGTGGAACTGCTGTATTTCATTCCCATGATGTTTCTTCTCTGTCAGCTTGACAGTGGAGCTATGAGCTCTGCGAGCACAGCACTGAAGGGTCCAAGGAAGGCCAAGCAGACTTTTCCATCTTTGTTATGTCTCATGAGTTCTTATTTTTTAAAAGTTAAGACTTCACTTAAAAGAAACTAAAGAATTTTGATTCTGACCATTCACAATTCTGTTGTAATTTCAGGTGTTTCATAATGAAAAGAAAGGAAAAATGTAACTTCAATGCCACTTTTATTTCTATTCTCTGTGCCTCATTATTTGGCACCAGGAGATGTGCACTGACGCCAAGCTGTTAAGTTTTAGACTTGGCCAGGTCTGTAGGACTGGTGCTGTGTGTCCTCAGACTGAGGCTATGACGAGTGTCAACTACTTTTCCCCATCTCTTCTTTTCTGTGCTTAGCTCCCTAAGGGCTGTTCAATCAAGACTCAATAAAAGTTGTTGAACTGTTCAGCTTTTTATTGAGAGCCTTGACGCTACAGCCCCACAGGAGTCCAATGAAGAGAGGATTAGCTTCATTACCATAAAGTAGCAAAGAGAATGCCAAGGACAAGGAGAGGCATAAAACAAGAGACTGAAATGCGCTGAAATTGACCAGCTTATCCACCTTTAGAAAGGGAGAAGGTAAGCAAGACACTGACATCAGAAGAAAGCTAAGACTGTAAAAGGACAAAGTATTTATTAAAAAGAGCTTTCATTTAGAACTTGTATTTACCCATTTTTATTTACATAATGTAATACAAATGGTACCTATTAAGTAAAATTATTTTCTTCCACGAAAGAGTTCAATATATCTTGATATAGAGGAATTTATTTAAGTTTCATTTCATATATAAAGCTCCTCTATTAAGACAGGTCACGTTTTGATACCTTTTTCATTATAAAAGCATACAACCACAAGATATTAGCAACATTCTCAAGAACTTTTGCTTTGTTGTCTTTCTTTATGAAAAGATTGAGAATTTATTTTAACAATTCTGTAGAAAAATTGTAAACTACAACATAAATCTGCTGGAATCACTTTATTTGTGGGAAAAAGAAAAGCCACATTATAATTTAGACAACCGAATTAGAAGAACCAAAAATGTCTATGCTCGTTGGAGCTTCTCGTTCATTCATTCACTTGACTTCATCAGGCAGGCACTCTACTTTATCTGGGCATATACACATGAATATGACCCCAATTTTGACCTTAAGACCTATATTCAAATCACTTGAATGAACTAAAAAGTCATGTATAGACAGATGCAGGAAAATTAATAATAATATTTGTGTCAATAGAGACTGAAATGTGATGAAACAAAGTGATCATTTGGTTTTTAATAAATCAGGAATAATTTACTGAGCAATTTATAATGGTAAATAAGCTCTAATTATAAGGAATATTATGCATCTTTTTGGTCTGTGTTAGGTTCTGTTGAAAATGAAGAATTACAAGGCATTTCACAAAATGAATGTCTTCATGTTTTAAGATTTTATAGAAAGCTTAGTAGGTAACTCTTTTTGCCTAAAATACAAAAAGTCAACCGTGTCTGAAAAAATATTTTAGACAAAATAGTTATTACATTTTATTTTTGTATTATTGTTAATTCCCTTGTATAAAAACAAGATGCTATTCATTTGCCATAGTAGGAGATGAAGTGTTTATCTATCAATACCTCTTGCTCAGTTACTCTCGTAGTTGATCTTAGAACAGAAAGCAATAAATTGGCTGACCATCATTACCAACATCTCTAACCTGGTGTTTCTCCACTCTGGCTGGGTCCGTGTTTCTCTCCTTGGTGACTAGAGAAAAGGGGAATGCTCGTGCATTACCCAGACCAATTACATTACATTCTTGGGTGCAGCGTGGGCAGGTGAATATTTAAAACCCTGACCGAGTGAGTCTAATGTGGAGTCAAGTTTCAGATGCACTCCTCTAACCTTAATTTTTAAAAAATTTAGAACCCAAGAGCATCCTTAATAGTTTACTTTTCTAGGAATTTTTTTAACACACTTTGGAAAAGATGTTTTAAATAATATAGATGACAATGTGTGCATTACAAAAAATGAGAACAGTTGACATATTAATAAAATAGTAATTAGTAAATAAGCATTATTCATTAATAAATCATGCATAATTGATAAAATAGAAACATACGATAGTTCTACTAAAAATATAAATAAACATTTTTGTTTTGTTTTTATTTTGAAGTAATTTCAAATTTACACTAAAGCAGCAGATATAGTAAGAGAGTTTCTTTTTTCCTAAGACATTTGAAAATAAGTTGCTGACAGGATGCCCCATCACCCTGAAATCTACAGGGAATATTTCGTAACAACAAAAAAAAGGGATATTCTTTTGTGTAATCAAAATATGAACACAAAAAGTAGGAAATTAACACTGATATATTATGCCATTCGAATTCATGCTCACCATTTGCGATTCAGCAGCTGTTCGATAATGTTCTTTACAGCAAAATGATTCAATCCGGGATAATGTGTCACACTCGGTTAGTAGACTTTCTGGCTTCCTTCACTCTGGAACAACTCCATGGTCTTGCATTGACATTCACGACCTTGAAACTTCTGAAGATTTCTAGCAGTCATTTTGAAGACTGGGCCTCAACTTGGGTTTGTTTGATGTTTCCTCAGAATTCAATTCTGGTAATGCACTTTTGGCAAAATCTCATAGAAGCAATGATGCATTCTTCTCACTGCATCCCTTACATGGCACGCAATGTAATGCCCCCCGTTCTTCATGATGTCAACACTGCTCACTTGACTGAGGGGGTGTCTGATGACTCTCCACTGTTGAGTTGCTATTTTTTCCTTTTATAATCAGTAAGCATTTTGTAGGGAGGCTATATAAATATTTCATTGTTCATCAAACTTTTATCCATTCATTTTAGCATCCTTTGATTTGTTTTTCTTTGCTGAATTAATTATTAATGTAATGGTATTGCTCTTTGTGATACCCTTTAGCAAGAAATATTAAATCATTGAGTTCGAGGTATGTAAAAATAAGTCTATGTTCAACTCTCTCAGCCAAATACTCCTACCTAGACGGTATTTCCCCTTCTTCTCCCAGGCTTGGACTTAACTTATCCTCTCCTTCAATTGTCCTTTTTGGCTCTCTTTCTGTTTCTTTACTTAGAAGTCTAAGAATATAAGTTTCTAGGGCATGCATGCTCAGATCACTACCAGAGTTTCACTTTCGCCTACAATAATTGTGCCACCTTAGAACTCAAGTGTGATGTAATCAGCATTTCCTCATGACCAGTGTAATGTGGACTTCCCTTCCCCAATCTGTTCACATTTCTAGTAGGTGTTGGGAGACAATTCATTCTAAATATTGCCACATTTTGGCATGCTCTGGGTCTTCTCAGCAAATTGTAAACAGCAAGATGAAAGAGAGAATTTGACCTCTATTGTAGTTATTATTGTTGTCATTATTATTATTGTAACCTTAAGAAAACAGTTCTCCATAGTTTCCTTAATTTACATTTCCTAACGTGGCTTCATTCCAGTCCGATCCTTGAAATCTATTCCCTTTTAATCTACTAAATTTCTTTCACAAGAGTTACTCTTTTTGATCTAACAAAGGTTAATGTCGCAAAAGAAATCCTTACTTTTAAAAAATTTATGTGACAAAATAATGAAAAAAAGGAAATATATTCCAAATATAAGACAATACACAAAAATAATGAATGCCATGAAGACTGAATCAGGAAAGTGTACAAAAGAGGCTCAAAGAGAGTTCAAAACTCCCTGTGGACAATCATGAAAACCAACTAAGGCTCTAAATGTATGGAGGATAGATAAACCAATCAGTGTGCAGGAGCTTTCTACTGCGTCTGGATCAGTGTCAAAATGAAAGCGCACACTCAAGGTCATTCTGAGTGTTTCCTGCATCAAAGAAACCACGAGTCTGAAGAGTTTCCCCTTCTCCCTCATTTTCCTCTTCTCAGACCAGTTTTAAGGGAGAAGCTTGAGGACGATTCAGGAACCTCTGCATCGTTTCCCTCTGTGATCACTGTGCCCCAGTACACACCTCAGCTCTCAGGTGCTGGAAGTTGATTAGTTTGTGCCACCTTTATACAGATTACGTTAGGTGCTAATCTTCTCTTAAAAATGTAAGAGGTAAGCATAAGTTTACTGTATTCATTTATACAAGCATGAAGATACTGTGTTTGAAGCTTTATGTCTAAGGGAAGAACAAAAAGGATAAAGGAATGTTGCTACAGTGGATCATGTATGTGTGTGTGTGTGTGATTTTTTCCCAGATTGGGGAAATTAGGGAGGGATGGAACAATTAGTATGAAACCCAAAGCACTAGTAAGCACTTTAATTAAAGGGTTGTTCAGGTAGAAAGAACAGGCCTTATGTTTATATTAAATACATAGAATTAAAAGAGCACGTGGCATATTTAGGAATTAGAAAAATGTTCAGCAAATCTGGAGGTTACAGTAGGAAGAAAAAGATGTGCCTGGAGAGAAAAATAGAACCTGAATTAGGAAGAACTTTTGTAGTCATCCAGAGGAAAGTGGCCTTAAACCCAAGAGTTTTTAAGAGGGTATACATATGGCCATATAGAAGCTTTCAGAAGAGCTTCTGATTGCCACGTGGGAATGCGACTGTGAAGAGAGAGTGTCAAGACAATTGGTCTTGAGTCCAGTTGTAAAGCTGTTGCTTAATGCAGAATAGCAATCGTTGGGGTCTTAATGTGAGTGATCCTCGTGGATCTGGATGAGTAGAGACGTTTTGGAATGAGAGTTTACAGGACGTGGTATTGGATATATCTGTGATGGGGAAGTGAGGGCCACAAATGAGAGGAAGATGCACAGTAATTCCTTGTGCCCCACCTCAGCTACTAACTGGATGATAGGGCCTTTCACTAACAGGGAGAACAATAGAGAAAGGGTAGATGTGTGGGGACCGGGGGAGAATTCAGCTTTGAACAGGCTTTGTTGTAGGTGCCCGTGGGGCATTTCAGAGTCAAACTTCAGTAGACATTTACACCCACAGGGCTGGAGCTTACAGGAGAGCTCTGGAGTGGGGACACGATTGGGAAGTCGTAAACAAGAAAAGACAATGAAATATCCCAGGGACAGTAAGTAGAGCGAGAGGAAAATAACTGTGATAAACGTCAGCATTTAAAGAGAGTAGGAGGGAAGGGTGTCACCAAGTGCCTGAAAGGAGCAGCAAGTGAGATGGAAGAGAAGTAGGAGGGAGCAGCGCCACGTGGCTGAGTGCAAGGCACTCAGCTCAACACTTCAAAGTTGCCTTTGATGTCTGAGACCTCAAAGCAAAACAGGCTGGTTTGTGCCACAGGGAAGCAATTCTGTGAAGATGCAATTTTTAGTGTAAACAGCTCAAGAAGGCTAAAAATATAAAAACAAGAGTATACTTAGGTTTGACTCAAGACAAATACACTGATGATATGGGAAAGAGAGCAAAGCAGTTTCAGAATGTTTTAAGAAAAAACCCCAAACACTAAAGTTAATATTTCTTTTAAAAATTTGCCACAAATTTTTGTGTCCTACATTATTTCTTATAACAGTTTATTAATATGCTTCCTCTTTAATAGTATATTTTGACTAGAAAAAAATTTAAATCTATTGAAAATGTCTCTGTATGTACCCATGTTGGTATTTGTTACTGGGATCTTTACTACCTAATTGGGAGATAGAGCTAAATAGGGTAGACTATTTCAAATATCTGCCAGTAGTCCCGGCAGAATAATTCTTTTATCTTTCAGAAGGACAAGTAAAATTTGTCATCTTCACGTGCAGCTCCTCCTCTATTTCCATTTCCAGCACTTGCGCTTAAATTCAGTGTTTCTAGTCTGTGTTACATGACACAATGACAACAGGTATATATTTCTGATATAGCATGACGGCTACATACTCAATCTTTTTTTTCCCAGACACACCCAAAGTAAAGACCCCCCTGCTTTTAAAGGTGGTATATTTCAAAAGCAAAAGTTTGCATTTTGCTACGTAAGCAATGGTTTTACTAAGAGAGAGTACAATTGCTGTCTTAATAATGCATGTATTTTTAGAATAGATATACAAAATATATAGGTTTATAATAAATATTGATGTATAACAGCAGATCCTGGTACTCAATTCCCATTCTCCCTTTCCTGAATCCAATTTTATAAGAGCAGCAACCTACTTTAAGTTCCTCAATTTCAGTCTGAGCCTCTCATACAGTTAGAGAGGACCATGTGACTGAGTTCTAGCCAATGAGAAGTGACCTGAAATTCTTGGGTGGTCCTCCAGTGAGGAGAAGGCAGCTGATTTACATTTCTTTCTTCTTCTGCCCTTCCTTCTTCCTAATGCATGGAATACAGATGCAATGGCTAGACCTCTAGAAGCCACTTTGTAGGTATTTGGACAAGGGTCATGCTCTAGAGATGATATAGAAGAAGGCTGATTCCCTGGCAACACAGTAGTACAGTCATTCTACCTTTATCTCCTACTCTACACTTGTATTTTTAGGATGTTAAAATATTCTTTTCTGTTTGAGCCACTTTTTTGGGGTGTGTGGTAGGCTGAATATTGGCCCTTGAAGATATCTATATTCTAATCCCTGGAATCTGTGAATATTATCTTATGTGGAAAAATTGACTGCAGACGTGATTTAAGTACAGATTTTGAGAAGGGGCCATTATCCTGGATTATCTGGGTGAATGCAACTTAATCAAAAGGATCCTTAAAAGAAGGAAGCGGGGCCAGTCTGGTGGCACAGGAGTTAAGTTCATACGTTCCGCTTCAGCGGCCCAGGGTTCATTGGTTCAGATCCTGGGTGCAGACCTACACACTGGTCATCAAGCCATGCTGTGGCCAGCGTCCCACATATAAAGTAGCTCAGGGCCAGTCTTCCTCAGCCAAAAAAGGAGGATTGGTGACAGATGTTAGCTCAGGGCTAATCTTCCCCCCCTCGATAAATGAAGGAAGCAAAGGGAGACTTGATTACAGAGACAGATGCTACCCTGGAGCTGCTGGTTTGAAGATGGAGAAAGGGGCCATGAGCCAAGGAATGCAGCTCTAGAGGTAAGGGAAAAAGCAAGGAAATGAACTCTCCCATGGAGTCTCCAAAAATAGTGCAGCTGTGCCAACAGCTAGACTTGAACTCAGGGACACTGATTTCAAACTTCTGACCCCCAGAACTCTAAGAAAATAAATCTGAGTTGTTTTCAGTCACAGGTTGTGGTAATTTGTTAGAGCAGCAATAGGAAACTTACAGGGTCCTTGTTATTTGTAGGTGAAGACAATTCTTGAATAACGGATTTCAGCTGCTCATTGTGCGTGCTAAAGAAGGAGTTTTGAAAAAGAAAACAATCAGGTATTTCCTCTTCCATAATTTGAATGTGACATTGAATTCTATTTTTCTGTTGATTTGTAGTTCTGCAGGTGTACAACAGCAATCATTTTAGATATAATTAATATTTACAAGGAAATGAAAATGTTTTGGGGAATTTCTATGATTGAATCAAAATAATCAAATTTCTAGTTGAATTTCCTGTCTATTGAGTCTGAAATACAACCACATCTTCCAATAATTTCCAAAAGAAATCATGTTCGTATGGTTTGTCTAGGTTTGTCTTAGGCCAAAATCTATCGATATAAATGTCATAGGTGATATAAACTTAATTCTTGTTCTAAGATAAATTATTTGCTCACTGACTCTGAGTCTATGTAAAAGCATACACCTCACACCCAACTACTTTGTTGCTAAAGGAAAACAAAGCAGATAACTAAACATTTAAAGTCAAACACCTGTTTTACTATATTTCTATGTATTCAGTTGATTTTGAAAATTTCCTAATTTTTAGACTCATTTTATGATTATATAGTCTAGTGCATCTTAAACCACACAGTGGATAAGAAACACAACCCATTATGAAAATGGAGATGTGGGGCTTTCTTCATGTGGCTTCTGATCCAGTAGGTGTGGGTAAAATGGGGAAATTTATATTTGAACAATCTCTCCACAGCATCCTGATACAGGCGGTCGGACATTCACAGATTTAGGCCCATAAATGGAAAAGAAATTTTACAATAACCTTTTGCATGGCAATTAAGAGACAGCTTGAGTTACTCATCTTACTCCAGTACATTTTGTTTTAGTGCAAATATTTTTGTGAAACTCATAATAAATAGTGTTTTAATTGGAGAATTTCCATCCTCTAAACAATTGAATCTAGAGTCATAGTTTCCTATGTAGACAACTTTATTTGAGGGAGAATTCCCAGGGTGAAACATTAAGGAACATCTGTCATCTTTGCAGAGTGTCATAAAACAGGGGGCACTGCAAGTTTTAGTAAATGGATTATGCTACATAAAACACTCTGAGAGTACCTTCATGCATTGAAACACCACAGAGTGCGTTTTACTGTCTTCCACTACTAAAAGGTGGTTAATATTACTCTATAATCTGCATGATAAATTTTCAGAGACTTGCTGGGGAAAACAAAGCATCTAGGGACTACAATAAAAAATAGTAAAATTGAAAGTATTCTTCCACATATAAGAAGGTATATTTAATTTTTAGATGAACTCTAAAATATTCAAGAATAATTAGTGTCTAAGTCTGGTTTGGTTCATATAAATATAGTTCTTTATTTTTATAGTTAAGATAATGCATTCATAGTTTCTTAAGTTGGTAATGAATAGGAACCTCCTGGTAAATAGCAGGAGCCAGTATTTATTGTGTCCTTACTATTTGCCAGGCATTGTGCTAGAGCCCAATATATTTAAGCCACATAACAGCCCTGAGAGATAGCATATTAGTCAGCATCATCCAGAGAGAGAGAACCAATAGGATATATACATACTGAGAGAAACTTTAAGGAATTGGCTCACATGACTGTGTGGCTGGCAAGTCTGCTATCTACAGGGCAGGGCTGTGGGCTGAAAATTCCAGCAAGGGTTGGTGTTGTAGTCTTGAGTCTGAAGGCCGTCTGAAGACAGAATTCCTTCTTCTTCGGGTCTTTCTCTTAAGGCTTTCAACTGATTGTATGAGACCCAGCCATGTTACAGAGGGTAATCTCTTTTACTCAAAGTCTACTGATTTAAATGTAAATTACATCTAAAAAATATTTTCACAGTAACATCTAGACTGGTGTTTGACCATATACCTGGTCACAGTAGCCAGCCAAGTTGACATATTAAATTAATCATCACAGGTCATTTCCGTGTTACAGAGGAGTAAACTGAGACAAAAAGAAATTTAAAATTTGTCCAAGATCACAAACAAGTGAAGGCAAGATTCAGGCCTCAAAGCCAGGCTGTGGAATACCTGGAGATGTACCACCCAGTTCTCCCTTTAAGAAAAGACTTGCTGCCCAGCTGTGTGTTGGAGAGAAGACACGAGGTAGGAGGGAGGGGGAGTGGTTGGGAGAATGCAGTCAGCAAACAGACAGCCTTCAGTTTGCAGTTTCTTTGGGTCTGCCTCAGCTGCAGAAAACCCTCTCACTCTTCCAAGGGAAGCTTTCATCTGGTGTGTAAGGCACAGGTATAAGGACCAGGCCCTTTAGGCCCCGTGTAGAAAATTCTGAAGGGCAATAATCACTCTGGAGTCCCCTCCCAGATTTCTGGGCTTTTGTCCACACCACACCGAACTTTGACTTCTTTCTCTGCCCAAACTTGCTTCTTCCCTCTTTCCTTCACAGGTGTTGATTCCTGTGCACTCAAACCTCATCTTCGTGTCTTCTTCCAGAATACTCAACGTGTGACACAGGCCATCTTATGCTGAGCATGAGTTCATAAACCACTACTGAGACATCTTAAGTAGCATACAGTAATGGCCCTTTTTCTATAAATATAAAAATTCTTAGGCACAAATGTACAGTCATGGTTGGCTCAACAACAGGGACGTGTTCTGAGAAATGTGTCGCTAAGCAATTGCGTTGTTGTGTGAATGTCACAGAGTCTACTTACACAAACCTAGATGATATAGCCTACTACACGTCTAGGCTGTATGGTACTAATCTTATGGGACCACTGTCCTATGTGTGGTCCTTCGTTGACCAAAATGCCGTTGTGTGATGCACGACTGTAATAATTAAATCTTAACGGACTATGGCAAATTGGATTATAGCTGGAAAAATGCATTTGTCAAGATTTTTTTAATCCTACCCTCTTTGACTATTCTTCTTTCCTGCCCCCTACAGTAATAATGAAGATGGTGACTGTATCAGTGAGGATCAGGGAAAATCGGAAAAAATAGGCCATGCCAAGTAGTTCATTGGAGTGAAATTAATGTGAGGAAATCATTACAAAGGCATGCAAGAGATGAAAGCCAATCAAGAAGCAGTGAGGAAACTCAGAGGTTGGCACCCCTTGGGAGCACCCTTAGAGACAGGTGATTTTCTTGAGCCCTAATGGGAGGCTGTATGGAGGGAGCTAGAAACACGGATGGTCTCTCCAAAAAGAGCTGGGAACACAGAAAGAGGTACTGTTGAGAAGGAACTGAAACATCAAGAAAAAGCTGCCTAAAATCCAGAGGGATGGGGACGCACATCCTAGCTTCATTCTTTTCCCTTCCAGCTTTCCTCCTTTCCTGTACTCTTCCACCATCTAACACTGAGGGGCTCTGGCAAATGTAGTTGAACAGGCCAGCCCTTTGAGAGACCTGACAAAATTGGAGGAGTGGGAAAGGGAAGGGTCTTCAGACAGATTGATTGATGACAAGCATGCCATCAAGATGTTTAGGGGAGTCAGTGACAAAGATTTTTAACCACAGAGAAACGAAGACCAAGTCCTAAGTTAGGTTGCCCTTCCTGTCGTGATGACTAATCTGGCGTCAACCTGAGTAACCAATGAATCCCAGCCCTTCTTCCATTACACAGTTCCTTTCGATCACAAAATTTTGTGATATAAATTGAAAATTTGCAACAGAAATGAAGACATGCTATCTGTAGCCATTCATTCACCAGTCGACCAGTAGCCCTTCTGGAAGAAATCAAGCATCACTTGATTTTCTATTCAAATCTGCAAGAGTCACATTTATCTTTCAAGCACACTGGAAGAAAACATAGACACAGTTGCTGAGATTTTATCACAATAGCAAAATAAATTAGACAATTTATATAAAGATGGTATAGGTATATGCAAGGGTATTCAATTTCACTTCCTACTTACATGGAAAAAAGATCCTTCCTCTACAACAAACATTTTCTAGATTATTTGAACCTTGTGATGTTTTACATACTTTGAAGTTGAAGGTTGTTTACAGTGAGATTAAAAAAAGAACCGTGTACTAAATAGCTCAGGGAACATTTTGTTACCACTTATGAATGATCGTAGGATGTTTTTAGCTCTTTCCCAATAATCATAATAAGAGAGTGAGTAAACAAATTTAAATTTCAATAAGACCCTTCTCCCTTCTGGTGCCTTTGTTCTATAAGAACCTGAAGCCATAGTTAAACTCATCTCCATACTCCCTTCCCTTATCTTAGCAAGAACCTAATTATTAGCTTATACATTAAAACTGAAAGCGACTAATATGCGATTTTTCTTCCCACCTAACAGTTTAGTAATACTATTGTGATTTATGGCTTCTTTTAACATTTAAAGTACATTTTATCAAGATATAACTTATGAACAGTTAAATGCACCCAGTGTAGCTGTACATTTTGGTGAGTTTTGATAAATTGATATATTCATCTAACCCCCACCACAATCGAAATACAGAATATTTCCATCACTCCAAAGGAGGCCCCTCCTGTTTCTTCTCAGCACTGTTCCTCGCTCCAGGCAACCATGGATCTGCTGTCTGTCACTGCAGATTTGATTCGTCCTTTCAGACTTTTGCATAAATGGAATCATATAGTAAGTACTCTTTCCTGTCTGGCTTTTTTCAATATGATGTTTGTGAGATCCACCTATGGTTTTGCATGTATCAGCGATCATTTCTTTTATTTATTTATTTATCTATTCCCTTGTTGAGATAACACCACAATTCTGCTGTTCTTTCACACGCTGATGGACGACTGGGTTGTGTCTAGTTTTTGTCATAACGTAGTGAGAATGCAAAATGGTACAACTATGTTGGAAAACAATTTGAAAGTTTCTAATAAGTCAAACAAAAATTTACTATTGACCTAGATGACCTGGATGTTCCCCTCAGCTTGACTAAATGTTAGATGGATTTTTTCCTGATACAAACCTATAACCTCCCTTTTCTTGGAGCATTTATTTTAGAAAACTTTCAAAAATTCTTCTTCTGCCCCTTGGAGACATAAATCTTCTCCCAGCCTCCTGCCAGGTTTAGGACCCAGAGAATGTCTTTCTCAAGGACTTGAGAGCCATCCCTTTGAAACATAATCAAGAGAGATAGAGTTCCTACCCCGCCATCTCTCTGGGAGCTAGGAGCCTAATTGATAAGAGCCTATTAGCAAACACAAATGGCCTAATCCCACTGACTGCCCTCCCTGTCCAGTCTCCTCCAATGCT
This sequence comes from Equus asinus, assembly GCF_041296235.1. Lineage (NCBI taxonomy): Eukaryota > Metazoa > Chordata > Mammalia > Perissodactyla > Equidae > Equus > Equus asinus. Next base: position 4,992,372 of record NC_091797.1, on the reverse strand, counting down.
TTTCCACTAGCTCATCCCAGTGCTGAAAAATCCTCCTGCCTTTTGTTTCGGTGGAATTGAGTTCCATCTCTCTACCCTATTGCAAAAGTCTCAGATAGAATCTTCCGTTGCCCATATAACTCTCGCTGGTACGATTTTTCTTTGACATCCTATGACTCAGAGATTCCATTCCTAGCTAACTATCAGAGAAAAATAAAAACACATCTATACTAATACACGTACATTGACAATGTTGAAGTTTACCAAGGCCTGTGGTGCTGGAAAACCGGTATGGTTAAAAAATTCCTTTTGAATCCCAGAAAAAAGCTTACTAGAATCACTCTTTCCTACGTGACTCACAGATTCCCTCCTTGTTTACCTATGACGAGGCCAGGCAGAGACCCTCCAAAATACCCTTCTGTATTTGTCCCCAGTGATCAATCAGAACAAAATGCCCATGGACATTTAACTTGATCAAACTTTGGTTAAACTTCTCTCCTTCCCTCAGTCGCCTGACCCTTGACCCACCGTCAGCCTGAGCCAGTTTACAAACCCTGCAGAAAAACCCCTCCCAGAGAGAGGCTAGGATGACATCAGGTAACACATTCTCTGATCAACTGCCCCACCACAGCTCCCACACCCACTCTTTTCATTTCCTCATGCCTCTTTCTTCCTAGCTTTGTTTATTCTTCTTTATAAAAGAAAAGTCTTTTTCCGTCTGACCTTTGAGATTCTTCCCGATCTCATGGTCAGGAGCGCTCTCCTCCTTGTAACGGTCTTCCTCCTCCTTCTGGTGCAATACCTCTCTTCCCCTTATTGAAATAATCTACTGGAAGAAAGTCTCTCCTTTCCTAACTCCAGATTTGTTTTTATTTAACAATGCTAATGTTCATAGCTTTTTAGAATTTTACTCACATTTTATTTGCACACACAAAGAAATATGTTTTGTTTGGGATGTTTTGCCCTTGCCAACGAAAGAATCACATAGTCGCAGGTTTATAAAGTGTTCTAGTTAAAAGAGAACTCAACTAGTGGCTGATATGATCTTTCATTTTTTAGCTGACAAAACTCATAAATTAAAATCAGATATCTTGACTAGGGTTACAGAATAAGGAAGTTAAAAGATAAGGTTTAGCATCTTCACATTATGGCTCTTTGGCAACTACAAATTTGCTTACAAACCATCTGGTTTATAATTAATACTCAAACTTTGCCAAGGACGACTTTTGGTGCACTCTGCCTGTAAGCTCCAGAATACATCGTTTTCTCATTTATAAATAGTATAGTAGCATTTGCCTGTTTTTAAATTCTAACCCTAATCCTACTATTCATAATACTTCATAGATAGCCAACAATGATTGCACAATCACACTTTAAATTATTTATCAAGTCATATTTATAATCCTCAGTGTCTAGAGCCTTCATTTCATTTAATGTGTTCCTTGACTTGTCACAGGCAAGAAGTCTCTCCCTATAAATCACTAACACTTTCCAGCTTGCAAATTGTTCTTTTTGACAGAGAAAAAGCAAACATTTTATATTTAGCAGTCCTTTTCATTTCTTTAAGATTTGCCTAAAATGGTGAGTATATCCATAATCATAAATATTCTTGTTCTTTTGATATATTTTACAAGTACCAGATTATTTTTGATAACAGGCACACTGGGACTATTATATTTTCATTCTATTGATGTATTTTTCCACAGTTAAGTATTCTTTCTTTGCATATTTATAAAAAAGTCCATGTATCCTTAATAGAGAAACATCTGAGCTGCTACATTGCTGGTTTTTGTACTCCTCCATTATTTTCCACTTACCGTTCATTGAATTGATAGAATTTCATTATCAAAATCCCTCAATAAGATCCTTTGCCAGGTACTGTTCTAAGCACTTTACACATTTTAATACATTCAAACCTCCTAACAAGCCCTTGAGGTATGCATGATTATTATCCATATTTTACAAATAACGCAGAAGGTTCTGTCATCAGTAAGCGGTATGGCTAGAATTAGGTGTTCTTAGTCACTCTGCCATGTTGCCTCCAATCTCTGAGAATCTTCTGTATTCTAATATTCTATTATCACAGAATTATTCCACTATCTTTTAAAATCTCTTTTTCTGTGGAGAATAGACTAATGCAACTACTATAGTGGAACAGCGCTTGTGACTATACCCAGAAAGTTGATACTTTTCTCCCCAAATTTCTCATCCCTATTCCTCAGCAGGCAGGACATTTTTGTTAAAATTAAGTAAAAATTGAAGTTCCTTGGTTATGTTCTCAATCTTCTGGAAGATGACCCTGTCAGCCAGGCAAAGAAAGAATTCATTACATGGTTTTATTAGATGTACAGATGGAAGAAAATGATCCCTTTCTGAATCCTCACTCAAATACACTCTCTCCTGCTTGCCCTGTCATTTCACTGATGTAGGACCAAATCAAGATCACTGTTGAAAATTTTATCCATAGAAATAAAAACCATACGTTTGAAGGTAAAATTTTCAAGTTGTTGCTGGAGGCTTAGCAGGTTAGATCAGCACGGCAATCCTGTCCTGAGACGGTGCCGTGCTGCTGAGGATGGACCACGCTAAGCTCATGACGGGTTGAGATAAGAAATAGGCCAAGTTAGAAAAGCACAGAGCCGTGGGCTGGGATGCTCATGCTCCTTTCAGTTGGGGGAGTGAAAAAGCGGTCTTGATGAGTTCCCCTAGTACCCCACATGCATACTTTTATTCTGCCAGAATTATATGCTTTGCCATTTTGTTTATCAAGGACTCATCAGAGCTATTTGAGATTTTATTGTAGAAAAAGTGACCATCATTTACTGAGATCCTGATGACTTGTATAAAATACGTTTTCTGAATTTAATTTGGAAGTATGTATATGGTTCCCTTTGGTTATATCAAAGTTTACTGACTGCATTATCCATCCATAGATAAGAATTCACAGGGAGGTTTCAAAACGAATACGTAGATATCTGAATGTCGAAAAAATGTGTGTAAACTGAACCAGTACAACTCACAGATATCGTTGCTACCTTCCGTCCTCCACCTAAATTATGGATTTTAGTAAATTTACATGTAACGTTTAAGAGGAGAAACTGACAATCTGGAATGTAACTCCAAGAAAGCAAAGCACATAGCCAACGTCTATGAATTGTGACAAATGAGGAACAAATGGAAATTTCACCCTGAATAAAAGGATACTTAGAAGAACATGACAGATTCCGTAAAGTATTTAGAGAATTTCTATAAAGTGTGGATAGAAGGTCTGTTCTATGCTTTGTTAAAGTGTGCATTTAGAGCTGAGCATTAGGACACTGTAAGGAAAGGTGCATAGAAATGCCTGGTGGCGACAGTGAGTAACTTGGAAGATTTGAAAATAAGGTAAATAGAAATGTTTTTACTGGATTAAATATAAAGCCAACACAAATGCGATCATTGCAGATATGTAAATTTGTATTAATGAGACAAAATATTTCTCTCAATAGCACCAACTTTGACTGTAAACTAATTACATTAGAGAAACTAATTACTAGAAAGAGAGTGATGGTTAGTAAGCAATAGAAGTCAAAACAGAACATGAATTGGAAAACCCCTCTGGGATTCTTTTTCAGGTTTAAACTGACAAGACTTGTAACATAAGCATGTTTAAGAAAAAAATAATAATTTTTGGCTCACTTAACTGGGAAAGCTAGATGTGGTTCTAGTTTTAAGAAATATTGGACCCTGGGCCTCAAAGAACGCCCACTAGGCTCTGAATCCATCTATAACCTGTGTTTGTCTATGACCACCTTCATTTTAAATGCAAAGTTTTTCAGGACTGTGAATGTGGTCGATGTCAACTGCATTTTCCAACATCAGCAGAAAGAAAAGGTTTTGATTTCTTTCCTCAGATATCAAGCCCATAAGCTAATCCGAATGATCTTTATTGGATCTCAGCCACCCACTTGGACCAAACTCTGAGAAAGAAGTAAATAGTACTAGGATAGTAGCCCTCAAGAATTCCAAGGAGAAATAATATAATAATATAATTTACTCAACATAAAGCAATATTTGGTCGCATCCTGATTTTTTCTATAGCTGGCACATGTACATGAACAACAATATTTTTATTCAAAAGAGTAGAAAACAACAGACTGAAATAATTGGAATAAACATAAAGTGGCTCTTATATTTCAAAGAATCAAAACCAAAAAGAAATCTTTTGTATTCCCAAAGAATTCAGAATTAGGTCAGTCAGCAAGATGGCAGTCAAATAATACCAGATCAGAGGTGACTAAATCATTTTACCAGATTAAAAAGGAGAAGGAAGAGGAGGAGGACGAGAAGAAAAGATGTTCAATTGCATTGCTCTATGTCCACTTGAATGAAGCCTAAAATCAAACAATGAAATTTTCCCAGTTGCACAGAAGCTTCATGGATATGAATTTAAACATTTTAATTTCTCTCCAACATTTTGTTTGGCATCACAGCAGCATGGCAAGAATCATACATGAATGCCATTGAGAAGAGGTGGTCGAGTTCATAAATCAAATCCCAGTGAATGCTTCCTCTCGGCTGTTTTTGTCAAAGTTGAACATTACTCCGTTTGGAAGTACATTTTCCAATTTGTTTATAGGATGCATTGGGGCCTTCTAAGTGAAACCAATAAAGGAGAAAATAAAGAGTGATGAGTAGGTAAAGATATTTATAATAACAGCCAAACATTTTGACTTTTAAAAGTGGGAAAGTATTGAGACGGACAGGTGATATAATACTAAATAATGGAAACAGTATGTAGAAAATTCCATTCCGTGGAAATAAGAGAGAGAATGAGAATGGAAGCCTATAATTTTATTTTTTAATGCTCGTGAAGTATAACAATTGACTTACAAAAATAAAATATAGGTTATATTGATAGGAAGATTGTCTGAGGGAAGATGTGCAACTCAGGATCATAAAGTGTTCTTAAAACGACATAGAAGACGTGTTATGGAAGCTCAGCCTTGGCATAGCACAGTGATAGACCCACTTCCCTTTAATTATTGTTATGATCTTTTTTTTAACTTAAAACATAATGTTCAGCTAGAACTAGATTGACTTCTTGGAAATTGTAGCCTATTTCATTTCTGGTGAGTGGAGACACTGCAGAAAAAGCTTACTAGGCCTAACTGCTTCAAGATCAATGTGCAGATGTTGCTGTTTATGGAGGCAGAATCATGGAGCAGAATCAGTGAGTGGAACACTCTTTTTAACAAAATTTTCTATATTTTATCATTTTGAGAGTTCTGTCTTTCTATTGCATCAGAAAAGACTAATATTAAGCTGAGATAAATTTGATCTTCACCTCTCTGTTGTCAGAAAGGACAGTTTAGTATTCATTTAAATATTTTAAAAGTGTGACGTCTATGGGGACAAAAACCATAGCAGCTCACACTGTTTGGTTTTTCTCTGGTTTTTCGGTAAAGGCAAGTAATTTAAAAATAAACATGACATGAGAATAAAGAAGTGCTATTCATTGTGTATACTTACAATGTTAAATTTAAAAGAAAGATGATTATTACTTAAGGAAATTTATTCAGACTTTAAAATGAAAATTTATACTTGAATAGCTAATAGTAATTTGTATATTTATCTCTAATTTTATAGAATGATATTAGAAATGTGAACAGAAAATTGATAAATTGGTAAAAATGAGATTAAATTTCCTGAGACCTGAATAAATATATAAATATCTACATAACAGAGGATATTTTTCTTTTGGAAGGAATTTTGTTAAAATTATTCAAGATAAATGTTTATTAGAATTGACTGTTTAGTTTGCCAAATTAATCATATTAAAATTAACCATTTATCAGTTTCCTTCTGTGAAACATTCTGTTAGGCCTATATCATGCTTTGTTCATACCATTCTCCCCATCACTGTTTATTGTCTTCATTTAGTTCAAGATGCTAGAGTGAAAGTAACATAAGGTATTACTACTACATACCAAAATCCTGCCCTACACAAGGAAAAGCATTTATAGTTCTTGGGGGAAAAAAAAAGTCATAGACTGATCTTTTGTTTCGTAAGCTTTAAGTCATAAACTTTCTGGTGTTACCAGTGATCTTTAAAACTTAGGTATTATCCATAGTACTTATAAAGTATTCCTGTTCTCAGGAATCAGGGCTCTATCTCTGATATACGTTGAATTCAGCTCAATATAGAAGCCATCATTTATGTAGAATATTGTCACATAAATTTACCTATATTCTTTATATTGCAAAATAGTTTTTTTTTTGGTGGTCCATATGAAAAGAAACCCATTGTCACCTTCTGAGTGAAAATATTTAGATCATTTTATGTCCTCCCTGTTAACTGCTTAGTGAAGATAACCTGATCTGGGTAAACACAGTAGGTGAGAACCATAAGTTTCTTTTTATGTGAGAGAAGATGATATACCAAACCCCATGTACAGACCTTCATAAATCTGACCTTCTTTCATACACTGAGTCACTTAGTAAGTGTTGATTGAGCACCAAGTTTGTGCCAATCACAGTGATAAGATTCAAGGAATGGATTGATAAAAAGATAAAGTCCTTTCTTCAAGTTACTTAATGATTTAGGAGTGGAGGCAAACTAGAAACAATACGTATTCTGACTAATTATATAGAAATGAAGATCATGGCTATTAGTTTTAAAAGAGAGTGAGGAGGCTTGAAAGTTTCAGAAGACTAGAAATCCTTCATTGGCGAATTCTGTTCCATGTGGTTTCATGAAGTAACTGTTAATTCCACTCCTCAGAAAACAAAACAAAATAAAATAGGAATGTAAACATGCCATATAGTTAAAGAAGAAACTAAAGTGTTTCATGTTTTCTTGAATAGACTGTTACATTTTTCAAAAAAGAATAGTTATGAAAAAGTATAATAAGAATTTCTTTGTCAGATTGTCCTGACCTTGTGACTGAAGCCATACGGAAAACAGTATTTTCTCCTGTGGTTTTATATTTAATTTTCATCAATTTATGCTCACTTACCAAAGTTATCAGATCATAAATCTAATTGACACAAATAAATGTCCAATATCACGTTGATATTGTACATTTACATAAGACAAATCTGTGGCAAAATAGCTCTAGCATTTGAAATGACTAGAGATAAAGAACATAAAAGATACCCAAGAATATTCATGCTTTTATCTTTTTTAAAAGTGTGACAGTTTTCAGCATCTAAAGTCTAAACAGCAAATGGGAATTAGTATGAATTCTGTATTTTCAGTTATCAAATCAGATGTGTTCTAATACATTCAAACATCATTTCCCACCTTTCTTAGAAACATAGAAGGAGAGACTATTCTGGTGATAATTGAATATGTATACCATTTTTTAAAAATTAACATTTTATTCAATAAAGAGTAAAGTGATGAATAAAAGGCATGAATAAGGGTTATCACTCTTTTATTATCAAAATTTTCCAAGTGATATTTAAATTAATCTTACTAGAGGTCATCCCACTAATAAAATACAACATTACAGAAAACCATATGACTAGAGGGCACTTGAGAAAGGTGGATTAGCATAAATGCCTAAATATAATGTATATCACAGATAAAACAACTCATTTTCCCAATGAGGAGATTCCGCAAAGTAGCTTTTGGTCCAGCTTTATAATAAAAATGTTTAGGGATTTAAAATTTATAATTTAACACTAAACAATTAGGGCATAATAGTTGATGTTACAGGTGCATCTAAAATTACATATAAATTAATGTTTAGAAATATTGCTATTTTCAATAGCAAGTTATAAAGAAAAGTTTTTTCAGATCCAATAGAAGCACTGATAAACATGATTGACTTTTTCATCATTATAGCCATTTTTGAATCATTTAACTTAATTTTCCAGAACAAGTCACCTTCCATTCTCGTAAGCTGATTGTGACATAGCACTTAAATTCCTTAGGGATGTGGTCACTAAAAATTTTATCCTAATTGACATGTAATAATGATACCAGCCCAACCTCTTAATATCGAGATCATGTGCCCAATGCTTAATAAGTCAATCACTGAGACATGGGGTGCTTGGAGATGGAGACAGTCTTATTCAAATTGGCCAAAATGAGAAGGTGGGAGGATCAGTTCTATCAAATCTGCTTTAAGGAAAGAAGAAAGCAGGGAGTCTTTATAGAGCTATGGGGCTTGGCAGGAGGAGGTTTGGAGAAACAAAGGGGAAATCCCTGTTCTTTGACTCCGGTTAAGCCCTTGGGCAATCAGACTTCTGGGCGTCCAGTGCAGATGGGGTCTGAGTATCTGGTGATCATAACTTCCTTAAAGGAATTCTTTTTCTTCTGAAAAATAAGCTCACAAATCCTTGTGACCCCTGAGTCTCCCCTCAGGTTAAACCAGAAAATAGCAAATTTACAAGATGAACTTATTTTCATCTGTGTCTGTACTGTGTTGGGAACAAGGTTGAAGGGTAATCATGTTCTTACTGAATATTTACAGTAACCCTAAAGTACCCGGATTCAATAACACAAAATATTGGGATAGTTTTAAAAATTATTATTCACACAAGATGTGCATATTTGTCATCTATACAATGTAGCAATTGCTGTTTTAATGATCTGTACTGTCAGTTTTATTGATTTTCAAAAGGCTTGCATGTTTTAATTTCCAACACTCGGAATTGTGAGGTCACACTTTGAAAAAGAATTACCAAAACGTAATTAATATACTTTATTTCCCTTTGTTTTCTCCCCCCCTCCTTCCCTCCCTCCCTTCTCCTCCTCCCTAGCCCTACCTTTCCCCTTCCTTCCTTCCATCCCTTCCTTTCTCTTTCTCCCACTTTATAACTCACTACCACAATAAACATTTTAAACTATCATTAAATGAAGATAAATCAGCTCTCATTTAACAAATGTTTCTTCACTAATTCTGATGTCTACTATGTACAAAGCTCTCTTCTGGGTGGGATTATAAATGATCAAGATAGAATAGAAAAATACAGTTGTCAAAATAAAATTATTTGAAAAGCACCCCACCATAATTAAATAAACTCAACAAATATTTATTGAATTATTTGATATTATATTATGTATGTACACACGCATACATGCGCGTGAACACAATATACATACACTTGTGCACACACAAAACAAATAGTCTTGCCCTCGTGGAACTTATAACACATGTTTGGATTTTTTTTTATAAAAAAGATAATGCTCATTTTTAAAAATTTTGTATAGTGTTTATATTATATCAACTAAACTACTGTATGGAAGAAAAATTTCCCACCCCAAAATGTGTTTCCTTGGCCTGAGGAAGTGTTTCTTTTACTTCTCCCTTAACTACCTAAGAGAATTTTGATAAAGGGCCTGTTCCAGGAAGAAGAGCCATGACCCAAGATATCTACAAAGTGGAGGCGCTAGGTGTGGTAACTGGGGGAAATTAGCAGGGCCTGTTAGATCAAAGTCCTCTCTGTGTCCCATTGTTTCCAGATGAACTAGCAAAGATTTGTTTACCAAACATTTACTCTTTTCATTCTTCTGATGAATTGCCTTCCTTCCCTTTGAAGTCCCGGAACCCTACCCCCTTCTCCTTAGCTCAGGACAGCGTATAAACCTCAATTACCTGACTGTTGGGGACCTCACATCTTTGGGGTTCTCATACATATGTAATTACATTTGATCTTCTCCTGTTAATCTGTCTCATGTCAGTTTAATTATTAGCCCAGCCAGAAGAACTTAGAAGGATGGAGGAGAAACTTTTTCTCCCTGACACTATGATTATATCTTCATGTAAAAATAAAAATCACATCAATTAGTGGTTGACTGTTGTCTAAAGTCATCTTTTATGGTCAGATTTTGTAGCTAAGTAAGAACAAAGAAATTGCACTTTGCTATATAGACAAATAATTCATTTTTTCACTTTATATGTGTGTGAAAAGAAGCCAGTCTAATGATATTATCATGGACCATTTTGAACTTCTGATACAAACATTTTTAACAACTAAGTGTTTATTGAGTATATTCTATGTATATTCAGCTATTTTAGGTATAGGCAAAATGAGTACAAACACAATAAAGGAAGATTATAGTCCTTGACTTGAGAAGTAATTTCAATCTAATTTAGCCAGCAGTGCATATATTAAAACATAAAGACAAAGCATTATCTAACTAGGTGACAAAACAGAATTAAGAGCTATGCATATGTGTCTCATTTAGTCTCTTTGCAAAATCTTAATAAGTAGCTGTCATCTGAAATCTGAAGAACCTGAGACTTCTGGTTAAAGATGAAGGATTGAAATAATTTATCTCTGTTTTCTCAAATGTTCAAATGAAGTCACACTAACAGAATAAAATTTTAAAAATATATAAAGACAAAGTACACAAAGCACAAGAAGAGACCACGGAAGACAAGAAAAGCCAACACCATTTTGGAAGATGAAGTGTAGATAGATAAATGCTGACATTATCAGGACAGGGGATGCTCAAATCTAAACGTCAGTACAAGAATGTACGAATGGGAAGGAAGTCTATTGAAATCAGGCAGATTCTGAAAGTCTCATGGATCATAATCACCTGAACTTGGATTTGCGAGGAATGGGAAAAAAAGCTGAAGAATTGGTTGAAAGTAAAGTATAGGGAATATTTAGATTCTCACCTCTCTCTCCAAACCAGGCAAACCATTCTCCCAGCAATCAAGGGAGGATGAGGTCAGGGGTGATGCTCTACTGAGGTTAAGAGGATTAAATTAGAATTTGCTTACTGAAAGGTGAGATTTGAAGACCACTTCAACTCATCTCTCAAAATAATGGTACCATTTCCATATTTTCCAGCAAGACATTAGACAATTCATCTCTAGAAAAACTGACCCATGGGAGAAGGGCTAAAATAACACCTGAAAACCTCTACGAAACATCTCAGATCAGGTCCAATACCCCATACCTATCAAAAAGGGTAACTCATGCACCTATCATTTCTAGTTAATTTATAATTGGTTTATTCTTGTATATGAAGGTTGTGGGGAAGGAAGAAATTTTCCCCAAATGATCCTCATATTAAAGAGACATTTTGTAGTGGCAGATTTTGTTCCTCTTCAACATGTACATAGTGAGCTTAATACATTAAAGAGAGCCTCCAAAATGAAAACAGGGAAAGGAACACTGGAGGAAATTTAGATGGTTCATGGCACAAAGAAAACTTTCAAAGATACCTGTTAGTGAAATATTATTTCTGTGAAAGAATTATAGAATGCTTTCAAATCAATAATCCAAGAACAAAAAATGTTATGGGAAATTTTTAAAAAATAATAGGAGAGAAAGCAATTTTTGTATAATGTTAAAAATGAAATAGAAGAAATTTCCCAAAAAGTAGATCAAGCTGATGAAGTAACAGAAAATCATTTTGGCCCAGTTCATGAGTTTCTGAACTGAAAGGCCCCATGAATCCCAGCACAGTGAATGAAAAAGGTGTCTCAGAGGGGCCTCAAGACATGTCAGAGAACTGGGGACAGAGACAAGCGTCTAAAGGCTCTCAGGAATTGAGGAAAAGTCACACAAGAGGGAACTGGAAAACAAATGTCAAAAGATATGTCAACAGCAATGCTAGAAGTAAGAGAATGAGAGATGAATGCTTCAAACTTCGGAGGGAAAATTATTGCCAACATAGGTTTCCATACTCAACCCACAAAGTATACAGTTGTGAAGATAATGCTGCATAATCCTCATCATAACAATAAGTGGGGTTCAAAAACTTAAAGCTCATAATTTGATTATTAAGGTTGTATTAGTGTGAAGTTAAGCCTTCACACTTCCCTGTCGGGAAGCTCTGTGTCCTGGCCATATGCTCTACTTCTTTCGAGGCCCAGGTCATTGGATTTACATGTTGGGGTTTGTCCACTCTGGTCAGAAGGGTCAGTAGGGATGATTTCGTGTCCACTTGTTAGACTGCCAAAATTGAGGAGGGATCCTGGTAAATGAAGGGTTATTCAGTGCCAGTTTCCTTGGTTCCCCAAATGGGTCAGGAACAAAATGGGGACTTTGAGACCATTTTGTGCTTTCCTTCTACCTGAGAAAAAATTGACTCCCCTTTTCACACACACGCAATTTTAACTCCCTCCTCCCCCATTTAGAATCTCTCTCTCAGAAGATAGGAATTGTAATCTGCTGCATTTTGAGAAGGGGGCTGGGTGAAGGAGAGAATCCATTCACCACTTTTAGTATATACCTAAATGCATTTTTATAATGCCTTATTTTTGAAAATAAAATGTTTCAGCATGCAAGTTCTCAAAACTAATGTATCATCAAATACACATGTTCAGGATGCTACTGTGATTGTATGCCTTTTCTAAACAAGATAGTAAACCAAAGCAGATTCAACAGAGAGTCCAGAAGTCCATACCATACAAGAGACGCAACACGAGAGAGGCTTCAGGAAGTCCCAAGAAGGTATCTGTGAGGGCAATCTTCACAATATCCACTTGAGATTGGAGCAGCAAGAGCGACTGCTCAAGGAGGCCAGAAATCTCCAACAAAAAAGAAAGCTACGTTATCTGACGTGGTCTGCCATCTTGAATGGACATTAGGAGGCTGCCAGCCAGACTGGAAAGCCAGAAAAAAAAAAAAAAAATTCATACATGTAAGGACATATAAGAAAAAAAAAGAGTGTAGTCAATATTTTTCTAAAGAAAACTATGAAGATGTTCAAGAAAGAGAATGTAAACATACTCTATTTGCTCAGTGATGAAAAGAATTTACATGGTCCAAGTAATGTATTGATTCAACTAGAAACTGTAGTATAAATGTACTGGGAGGTTGGGGAGTAGGGAAGGGAGAGAGAGAAAGTTTTAAAGTGTGCATGTGAAGGGGGTGGTTTTAAGAATGCAATATCTCTATTGTCTATGTTTAGAAGTCAGTAAATAATAAATGAAATGAAAACATTATAAAAGTCAGTACTTTATTTTATGTAAAGTACGGAGGCAGGTACCAGGAGACACAACTGAAGGAAGTGAGAGTGGTTAGCTCCAACAAGTGTGATCCAGAAGGGAAAAGAATTTAGAGCAGAGATTCATGGGTTTGGTTGTAATTCTTGATGTAGCATTAATTTTTAACGCAGTTATATGTTAGAGATAAAAGTAAATTGAGGCCATTAAGACTCAGAATATTTAAACATTAAATCCATCAGAAATAGTGGAATGGGATTCAAGTAAATGGCAGTTTTAGTCCATTGCTCCTTGACACTTATGTTTTCCTGTGTTTATGGAGAATTTAATTTAAATGTTCTTGTGAGAAAGAAAAATATAAGAATTATAATGCTGGGATAGAGTTAGTCAGGAAGGGTGTTGAGAAGAATTCCATATTCCAGCGCCGCTCTGCCCAACAAAGTAGCCACTTGTCCCTTTTGTCTATTAGAAGACTTGAAATGTAGATAGAAATGATAATATCCTTGACACATAGAGTAAAATAAATTATAATAATAAAACAAAGTTCATCTGTTGATTTTTTATTTGTTTAAGTGGCTACTATAGAACATAGAATTACATGCATAGCTCTTATTTGTGGTCCGTCTTATATTTCTGCTGGGAAGCACACTTCTAAAGGTCAGAATGGGAATAGACAGAAGAGAAGCTTTTGGTAAGGAGAACATGGGCACATTGTACACAAATTATCAAGGATCATGTTTCTGTCTTGGGAATGACACTAGCCAGATTGGAGCTGAAGGTGGTTTTGTGTGAGAGGGGAAGACAGGTATAGTTTGAAGGTTCTGTTGAAAGTGGTGATGAAACACAGCCTTAAACAACAGTAAAAGACTTCAAGAGGGTGTGGCTCATCACATGCACCCATTAAATGTTGGACGGATATAGAAAGAGTGAAAAGGTGTCATGGAAATTTCAGAGGGTTTACCCAAGCAATGGTGAAGCTGATTGCAGGACGGATAAATGTTAAGAGATATAAGAAATCAAAGTGTGCTATGTTTAAGCATAAGGCTATGATTTCCAAATTAGCTAAGCTGAGAAAGAATTGAATATGAAAGAGACTTTGAAAAATAACTGAGCACATATGATGAAGGAGAAGAAAGAAAAATAATCAAAAGGTTATAGTCTTGTTAATTTGAAGTTGCAGTTCTAAATAGTCTAGAAATTCTAGAAATAATAAAGGGAAATTGTAAATAAGTGCATGGTTAAACGGAAATTTATTTTTCAATATATTAAGTTTGGTTTCAACCAATTCTAAGTAAAGAATGCTGAATCTTGAAGAAAAGATTGGAAACTACAATGTGTGAAATGCACTTTGGATCTACTTACACAGAAATGAGAGTTGAAATTGTGAAACTCAATTATTTTCTAAGAAATAAATGTGAAAAGCTGAAGGAGCCTTACCTTGAAACGTGCCATGATGTGGTTATGCAGTGACCAAATCACCACACATGCACCCACATGATGTGGTAGGCATATTATCATCATTACCAACAAAAACTTGCACTGACGTCCTAGTATTTTAAAATAACTGGGGATGATCACATTTATAGATCAAGAGAAGAAAATAGAACTATCAAGGAGATGCTAGAATGAGCAGAGATCAGAGAATAAAATTCGAGAATGATTAATTATTGATCAAGGGCCATGAACTAGTCTTTGGATATCAAGATCACCTTACTTTTTTTCAACTTTATTGAGGAATAATTGACAAATACAATTGCATATATTTCAAGTGTGCAGCATGATGATATGATATACATATACACTGTGAAATGATTACCATGGTCAAGATAATTAACACATCCACTGCCTCACATAGTTAACTCTTTTCTGTGTGGGGATGTGGTGAGAACACAAAAGATCTACTCTCAGCAACTTTGAAGTATATACCACCATATTATGAAATATAGTCACCATCCTGTACATGAGATCCTCAGAAGCTATTCGTCTTACAACTGAAAGTTTGTACCCTTTGACCAATATCTACCCATTTCTCCCAGCCCCCATCCCCTGTCAACCTCCATTATATTCTCTGTTTCTATGAAAGCAGCTTTTTCTTAGATTCCATATATAAGCAATATCACACAGGATTTGTTTTACTCTGTCTGGCGTATTTCACTTAGCATAATGCCCTCAAGTTTCATCCATGTTGTCACAAATTTCAGGATTTTCTCTTTTTTATGGCAGTATAATATTTTAATATATATTTCTGTATTATAACAAATATATAATATTCCATATAGTATGTAATGATAACTATATAATATATATATATATAATCACATCTTAATTAGCCATTCATCTGTTGAAGGACATTTAGGTTGTTTCCATATCTTGGCTAATGTGAATAATGTTCCAAGGACACAGGAGTGCAGATATCTCCTCAAGATCCTGATTACAAATCCTTCAGATATATACGCAGGAGTGGGATTGCTGGCTAATACGGCAGTTCTATTTTTAATTTTTGGGGGACCCACTATACTGTTTTCCATAATGGCTGAACCAATTTACATTGCCACTGACAGTGTACAAGAGTTCCCATTTCTCCACATCCTCACGACATTTGTTACCTTTTGTCTTTGTTATAACTGCCATCTTGTGATGACACCTCATTGTGGTTTTGATTTGCACTTCTGTGATGAGTAGTGAGATTGAGCACCTTTTCATGAACTGTTGGCCACCTGCATGTCTTCTTTGAAAAATGTCTATTCGAGTCCTTTGCCCCTTTTTAAATTGGGTTGTTTGGCTTTTTGCTATTCAGTTGTATGACTTCTCTATATATTTTGGATATTAGCCCCTTATCCAATACATGGTTTGCAAACATTTTCTCCCATTCTGTAGGTTACCTTTTCAATCTGTTGATTGTTTCCTTTGCTGTGCAGGAGCTCTTTAGTTTGATGTAATCCCACTTGCTTATTTTAGCTTTTGCTGACTGTGCTTTTGGTGTCCTATCCAAGAAATCATTGCCAAGAAAGAGTTTTTTCCTTATGTTTTATTCTAGGAGTTTTATGGTTTCATGCCTTATGTTCAAGTCTCTAATCCATTTTCAGTTGATTTTTGTATGTGGTGCAATCATGTCTCATTTTTTTTGCATTTGTCTATCAGTTTTCCCAAAAAAGCATTTGTTCAAGAAACTGTCTGTTTCCCATTGTATATTCTTGACTCCTTTGTTGTAAATTAATTGCCCATATACGTATGGGTTTATTTGTGGACACTCTATTCCATTCCATTGATCTGAATGTCTGTTTTCATGCTGATGCCATACTTTTTTGATCACTATGGCTTTCAATATAATTTGAAATCAGTAATGCTATGCCTTCAGCTTTGTTCTTCTCAAGATTGTTTTGGCTATTCAGAGCCTTTTATTTTCTACACAAATTTTAGGATAATCTTTTCTATTTCTGTTAAAAATTGTTGTTGGAATTTTGATAAGTATGGCATTGAATCTGTAGATCACTTTGGGTAGTATGGACATTTTCACAATATTATTTCTTCCAAGCCAAGAACTTGGGATATCTTTCCATTTGTTTGTGTCTTCTTCAATTTCTTTCATCAATGTCTTATTATTTGTAGTGTCCAGGTCTTTCACCTGTTTTATTAAATTGATTTCTAAGTTTTGATTTTTGATTAAATTGATTTTGTTAGTTTTGATGCTATTTTAAATGGGATTATTTTCTTGATTTCTCTTTCAATAGTTAATTGTTAGTATATAGAAACACAATTGATTTTTGCATGTTGATTTTGCATCCTACAACTTTACTGAATTGATTTATTAGTTCTAGTGGGTTTTTGACAGTCTTTAAGGTTTTCTATACATGAGGTCATGTCATCTTCAAACAGAGGCAATTTTAGTTCTTCCTTTCATATTTGGATGTCTTTATTTCTTTTTCTGGCCAAATTGCTGTGGCTAGGACTACCAGTACTATGTTGAATAGAAGGTATAAGAGTGGACATCCTTGTCTTCTTCCAATCACCATATGTTTTTAAACAAAATTTGATGAAATTCTGCGTGACACACCATCCTGATATTATTTTCTATTTATCTTACACTAAAATAATATACTGCTTTATCTCTACTAAAATTAAGAAAACCTAAGCATGAGTGGGTCAACCGGAGATGCACAAAAGATAAGACATTAAGTGAAAAAACACTTAACGATACGAAAATGATTCTTTAAACATCTAGCAAGGAAAAAGATATTCATTTCATTTGGAGAAAGCTGAAGGGTTGACTGTATTTAATACCACTCTTTAAATAATAACATTATTATAACTTTATTAATGTCTGGAGGAAACATCACTTAAGTCTTTTGCCAAAGTACCAGTGCTTGCCTATCATTTAGTAGTTTTCTCATTCCTAATTTTTTTTCCTGGAAGCTGTTTGCATATTCCACAGGCTCATTTGTTATGTTTATTTTTCATACCATATCTAATTGAATGGAATAGGGGGATTTGGCTCATCCTGTGCACAGTGTGGTCTCTGCAGGAATGCTTCTCAATGCATTTTAATATCCTAAAAGAAAAGCCTATTACTGCAAGATGACTTTCAGGTTAAAATGTAAACATACCACTCTATTGTCTTACCTTGTTTAGAACGTCAGGAGTAATGAGATAGAAACTCTTGAGTCCAGTGTCAACATTTTTGAAATAAGCATAATGAACTTTGTATCCTAGAGAATAAAGCTCCGGAAGAGTCTTCTACTTTCTTCTGGCCATGTAGAGATGCTCTGCACTCTTTATCATGTTCTTCTAATTCACTTTCACATTATGGCTGCAGAAAAGGAGAGCTAGAAAGACTCTTTGGAAGATATAAATGTATTTTAAGAAACATTAAATAAGAGGAAGGCCAAGACAAGGTCAGCAAGTCAAATAAGACTAAGTGAGAATCAGACGTTTATGGGTTCAATATGTCCATTTCTAGAATCCATAGGCCAAGATGTGATAGAGAATAATTATTAAAGAATTAGGAAATTAAATTTAAGGACAAAGAAATGAGACCATAAGGTATCATAAACACTAAAGACTAATTTAAATGGCATAAAATGAAGTCATCAGGTCTTCATAATTTCAAGTTAAAATAGGAAACTTTGGAGCCAGGCTAATTGACAAGAAAAGGTTTCCTACCCATTTGGAGAGCTTTAAATTTGGTGATACATATGTGTTTATCTCTCATATGGCGGTTATTCCAAGGCTTCCTCTATGAGTAACTGGGGTACACGGAAAAGTTTTTGTACTGAAATTTGGGTATATGCAAAGCAACATGATGGCACAGCAAACTAAATATGAAGAGCAGAGCTACATGTAGAGGAAAAAGGTAGTGAGAAAACATAGAAGCAAAGGAATAATAAAAATCTCTATCAACAAGAAGAGCATCCACATCTATGAGAATCTATAAACTCACAATGTCCCTACCTCCAACTTGGCACATTTTGGCAACTGTAGTTTCAGAAGCCAGTCAAGGTGAAAATGAATCCCGATTTCAAGAGAACAATCTGCCAAGGTTATTTGAGAAAATAGTCACAAGTTGTTTGTTCATTTGTTGCATTCACACAAGCCAGAGCACGAGGCCTGCTCTGCTTTTCTAAGATTTTCTAAGATCATGCTTTTCTAAGATTGCTCTGAGCTCTCTGGCTAAGCACAGGGTTTAATTTATACTAATGTAAACCCAGTAAACAGATAAAGCATGAGTTCTCAAATTTTAGCAGGCCCAAAGTTACCTGGAAGACCTGTGAAAATATAGCTTGTTAGGTCTTAACTCCAGAGTTTCTGAGTCAGTAGGTCTTCATGGAGCCTGAGAATTTGCATTTGTAATAATGTCCCAGTGGTGCTGACGTTCTGGTCTGGAGAACACCTCTGGAGGATTAGTTCTACAAGTCATAGTATAAACATTGTGAGCATACTAATTTTGCAAAAGATGTAACAATTTATATCCAACTAGTTGGTCTTGATTCATATAACTTTGTGTATTTGTATATTATATAACATTTCTACCATTTGTTAATATACATTATGTCATACAAATTGTTTAAATTGAGCACAGATGTTTGTACATTCAGGAAAACAAGCATGAGACATACTACAAGTCAATAATTTGAGTATTATTCCCAATCTATGTACAAATTTTATGTAATTTTGCAAAACTTTCATCATTTGAAGACATATAGACATCTGCAAATAGAAGTGAATTATTTGAGGTAACATATTATTCTGTATAAACTTGACTTACTGAAAATGCAACATCTTACCTGGTCATTTGCAGCTAAGTAGCCTGATCAGAAAAACTATATGGACTCTTAGGTCACCAGAGTACTTCATAAGAGCAACCTTTCACACTATAAATAGGCAATTAATATAACTTAGAAAACAGATGGAACATACACACGATGGTGAGTTATGCTGCAGGATAAAAATCAATATTATGACTAATATTCTCCCTGTGGAGATATTAATATTGTGACCTTGGTTTTAGATGAAGCTGTAGCTGACACATACAAGCCAGTTTCTGCAATGAATAAAATGACAACCAAGGCACTAAAATATGTTACCATCTTAGGCTTTGTAAATCTGTAAATTTCTGTATATGTTATTGCTCAAATTTTGCTTTTTCTTTTCTTTCAGATTGGATATTTACACTTTTATTTTTTTCCTTGGGAAAAAAATGTTGCTTTCTCATTTTCGTCTAAACATTTTTGTGTTAAAGATAAGCCAAGTGAACAATATGATCCAAGTAACTGGTTAGCTTCAAAGAGATGGCAAGAAATTTATATTAACATTGGGAATTTCCAATTATGTTTTCTGTTATCCTTAAATTATTCATTTAGCTAATATTAACACTTGCTGTGCAAGACAAACTGAGACGGATTTAGAGAAATTAAGCAAGTGAGCGTTGTAGACACCCTCACACATTATACACACCTGTAGAGTAAATCCCAATGACTTTAAGGATTAGATTTCCAAAAACCTCAAATGTTGTAGACATATTGAAAGTCACAAAATGGCCACACCAATATGTATTCTCTCTCAGAAGCTCTTCTGTGACCTTGGCTCACCTCCTTCCAGAGAGCTCTGTTCCCTCCTCCAGAACATTGGCTAAGCACTGTAACCACCTTATCCCAGAGAATGTAGCAGAAGGGATGCTATGGGACATCCAAGAACAGGCAATAAGAGGTAGTACGCGTTCCTCCTGGCACGCTCTCCCCCATCCTGTGTGTGTGTGTCTTATTTTTATCTCCAGTGTTTCAAGCTTTTTTAGTGTGTTCTGCACATTCTACATCCTTAAAAATTTTTATTTTCCTTAGTTTCTGAGACATATTAAAATAATTCAATCATGTTTTAAAATGAAACAATTTATATTTGTTTCCATCAGTTTCTGCCTGTGTATTTTGACACTATGAGGTTAGGTGCATGCAGTTCATTTTAAAAAATATTTTGGAAGATATTGTTTTCTTTCTTTCAATAATTATTGTTCCCGTTTGTCCTTGACAGTTTCTTTATGTCTTAAAAACTATTATGAAGGATATCATTATTATTGTACCAGCCATCTTCATTGATCTTTTAAAAAAACTTTCTTTAGATTCTGTTTCTTATGATTCTCTTCTAAGAGTGATATAGGTCAGTCACAGATTCTCTTAAAATCTCAGTGCCTCTGTCTTTTAAGAGACGGCATTAATTTATTAAAAGCTACTGTGATAATATAAGATTTGAACCATTTCCTAATGTTCCTTTGTATTTTGCCTACAATACTTTCTCTGTGTATTATTTTTCCTTCATCTTTACTTGAAAGGTATATGTTAGTAAACACTTTTTCTCATGATGGTTCTTCTTCTTTACTAATTTATCTCAAATATTTTTTTCACCCAAAGATGTTTAATGTATCTATCAGTTCCTGGATCAAGGTAAGCAACTTAGCATGTCTTAGATTCCTCTGAAATGTATTCCTACACCTTATTTGTTATTGTTGTGCAGCATTTAGATTTGTTTTTCTTAAGTCATCTGTAAATTGATCATTACTATTTAAAATTAATTAGATTTATTGTTATATTTTATTAAGCATTGGCTAACCATTCCTTCTTTAATCACTTGTGTTTTAGCTGATACATATTTCAGCAACAATTTCAGAAACGATATACATTTGTAGTGGTCTACCTAAAACTATTTTTATATATTTCTTTAAGTCTGGAAAGATAACATTTTATTTTCTCTAAAAATTTAAGCTAGTATTGTAAATGTCTTTTTAAAACTATTTTTGAATATAAGAAGTCTTTGTTAATCTATTTTCTTGTTCATTAGGAATTTTAAATTTTCTTTCTAGTTGTCTTTAATATTTTCTCATTTACTTCATATTTTTTAGTTCTTTGTAACGTTTGTTTATATTTATTCATACTTATTTTCCTTTATGTGTCTTTTAAATTTAAAGACTCATATCTTTCTCAATTTAAGAGAAATTCCAGCTAATATCTATTTGAATTTTCCTTTCCATCATTTCCTGTATTCTTCTAGAATGTCTATTAAAGGTGTATTTGAACCCAATCTACAGTTTATCTCACTTACTGATGTATTTTTTACTTCAAGAACTGATTTTCATTTTTATTTATATATTTTTTCATATTCACATGTTTTCCACTTATATTGTTAGTGAGTGTGTTTCTTTCATAAGCCTTTTCCTTTGGTTATGAGTGAATTATTTCCTTTAGATTTGAGAAACTTAAACACACTTATAAAGTGCCCTTTTCACATTGTTTTATAATTGTAATTTCCTCAGGAATGAATTATGTAATTTGTTGGCTTTGTTGAAATTGATACAAATTTTTCTCCTGATTTCAAAATTTAAGTTTGCAGATTGATCTTTTCTGATAGCTAATTTTTCTCTCTTCTCATGCCTACTCCTATATTTGTGGTGACTTTATTGTCATCCTTCCCTTTTTTCTGCACTGCCTGTGAATCTCATGGAGAAGAACATTCATATATTGGCAATTTAACTGTAATATCTTGTAAGGAATTGATAGTGATCCTTCAAGCCAGTGCTCTGCTGTCCCGTCTGTGGGGTGGTGCACAATCTAACCAGTCAGCGTAAGGAAGCAGCTACTTGTTAGGAGCCACAGTACAGGCTTGAGTAGTGGGCACATTTTGTAAGTCTTTGGTCCATGCAATGACCCTGGGTCCAATGCCCGGGCACACACGTGTATGAATTCTCATTCCTTCACAGGAGTTAAAACTCCAGACCCCATTGTCTGTTTTCTATTCTAGTTTCTACCTCCACAATCTGCCTTATTTGCTTACTCATTTAAGGTTCACAGAGTAAGTTTTCCTTTTATTTTACAAGTGCTGTTACGCTTGTATTTCTTCATAAATTATTGTCTCTACTACCTTGACCAGAATTGCAAATATATACACGTATGTTTATATATATAGGCATGTATGTATATAATCATATGTCTTTTTTTAAAGATCATGATATTCCCTTTTGAAGTGGGGTGCAGGGTATAGATACTGCACGAAGAAGAAGATCAACCTCTTTAAGGCTTTTTCTGTATGTTTACTTCAGTGTTATGCTTGCCGTAGAATGATATGAAGACTACGCCACGACTATTCAAGAAGTGTGATGCTGTCAGACACCCTTTCTTCAAGACCATTAGAATTCCAAATTTCTTCTAGTCATAAGCCTCTTAATTTTTAAAATCTGACCTCATTTAAGAAATATCTTTTCTAATGTATCTGTTTTCACCACACGCACAGAATTATTATAGATTTCCTCAATAGTTTAGGTCATATGCAATAGTTTGAGAACTGGCTAGATCTCAGTATAATGTGTTATCAGACCTATGGACTCACCAGCTGTATGGTTTCCAACAGGAGCTATTCTAAAGAGACTAAATATACTTAACAGTGAAGTGTATCTGTTGCTGCTTGAAAATGCGCTGTCTTTTTTAAAGAAAAATAAGTAAAGCTTTTAGACTGCCGTATACATTCTTGGATATGTTTCATGTGGCTACATCAATCACTACTTTTCTATTTTAGATAAATGGGTGGTTAATACTAGTGTATTTATATAGTATATCTATACATTAGCATATTCACATTTATATATAGTGTGTGTATATATATATATACTTATATATATGTACATCAGAAACTTCCTCTTACAAGAATTCTACGCCTCCTATAACCCTTTTAACATAAGTTTACAGAAATAATCATGTGGTGTAACCAGAATCTGTGTCGAGAATGTTTGATATAACATTCTGATTGCACACATGTTCTTTTGGAGAACTGCCAACCTTAGGAATAAGAAAGGAGAACCCTAACAGAAAAAAAACAAACACAAAAAGGTGGAGCGCTTCAAGGCACAGAGAATATCTGAATAGGGTCGACAAGAAAACCTTTTGTAATGCTGCTACCTAGAGGTTGGAATATTAATCAAAGCTAAATATTAATTCTCTTTCTTACCTCTACATCTGGATCTTTGATTTAGTTTTTTGCTTTTCAAGTAAAGCCATAGTCACAAGCCTTATTAAAATTAATCGTTCTTTTCATTTTTAACCAGACTTGTCAAAAATTATGATTTCAAAACTATAACTTTCCAACTTGCCATTACTATGAAGAAAGAGCATGAAAATTTGAGAGTACAGCAAAAGAAAAATCAGTTTAAAAAGAAAGATCTACTATTCCTTACAACAAGGACCAATTAGCGCAATCTGTTTTTTGTTCTCTAGTGTATTTCTTCAATATCTGGGAGTTAATGTGCTGTACTTACACTTTGTTTACCTTAAACTATTTAGTATGCAGCATTTTCCACGAAAACGTCAATATTTTGAAAATAAACAGTATACTTATATTTTAGTAAAGCTTTAACTTCATAAATGTGAATGAACTAATGCAGGTGAAGATTTGCCTCACTATTTTCAGGCTCAGTACACCGTCATAATTCCCAAGACAGGCTGTGCTCACCCTCCCCTCATCTCCTCTATCTAAATGTCTCTCATCACCATCTACCTAGGCACACGCCTGCATTCTTACAGGTGTCTGAGAGAACCCACTCCCCTTTGTCCTCCACCTCCTAGGCCTCGTCAATTACCAGATCACAGACTCTGCTCTCCACTCTTTTTCTGTAATAATCTCCCAAATGAGGAACATTTTAAAATTTCTTATCCTTCAGATTCATCAATCCCGTCAGTCACAAGTGATTTTTCAAGCCTTTTCAGATCTGATAACACTACTTTCCTAACTAAATCTTTTAAAGGGCTCCTCCTTTTTCTTCAGAATAAAATTCACCTTCATATTAAGGTTCTTCATGATTTTGCCCCACTCTTTATCATATTTTTATATATTAAACACTTTATAGTGCTTACTATTTATCAAGTACTGTTCTAAATGCTTTACAACGACCTGTTGTGTAAGTAGCTATGACTATCACTTGCATTTAACAGCTGAGGAAGCTGAGGCACAGAGCAGTAAAGTAACTTGTCCACAGTCACACAGCTACCAAGTGGCAAAGCCTGCATTTCAGTCTAGGCTCTCTGGCTCTAGAATCTTTGCCTTTGATCACCCCTCCTCCTGCTTCTGCTTCATGAAAAAATCAGCCAGACTTGAAAATCCTAATTGTAGGGTTTTTTCCACTAGATGATTCATATTTATTTTGTCTTGGTGCCTTCAAATATTCTGTACTTTGTCTTTGGAATGTGGATGTGTTTCTCTGTATATTTTTTCTCACATTATAAAACAAACTCAAACAGGAATTCTCTGAGACTTTAAATCTCAAATCTTTCTGTGATTCCTTTTTTCCTTGTCTTCTCACAGTCAACAAGATATCAAGTGCACATGTCTTTAACATAAAAGAGAAAGAAAAGAACAACTTTTATACCATCACTTCTTTATGCTCACAGACATTAGTGCAGGTCTAGCCGTGCATCCCTTATGCACACGCCTCAGAAAGGAACAAAAGCTACATTCCAGTTACAATAATTTACAGAGAGTTTAACAAAGGGGCTAATTCACAGTGTGGCCAGGGTAAAGGGGAACCACACGGAATAGTGCATGGACTGCTAACTCCAGTCCTTTCTGAGAGGGGTTGGAGGAGAAAACTGTTCAGGGAACCAGGAAGCAGGGCCCTGTGGAGAAGCCCACTTTGCATGGAGCTGTGACCTTTGGGAGAGGGAGGTGTCCAGGCTGAGGCCACCCCGCAGCACCGAGCTAGGGAAATGAACACCCTGATCTCAACCTCTCTCCCTACAGTTTTCTCTTCGGGCTCTCACCGAGGGAATCCACCCAGCATCCACAAGCCAAGGGGCTCATTGATTCAGTCCACACAGGTCAGGCTCCTGGGGCAGAGAGCAGAATGGAAAGAGTGTAGGGTGCAAGTGGGGGAGCAAGACGAAGATTCCCAGAACACATCTGGCCACTAGATTTCTCAATCCTTAGGCACTCACCAGGACATAAGCTTCAAAATAGATGTCTCTATATTAATGATGAAAATGCTTAGGTCTGTCTAAGACTGATGATTTAAGCAGAGTGAGTGTTTGAAAATATGAACGGTGTTAACTTTTGTGGTTGTCAAAAGCTAATCCATGTTAGGCCCAGGCAGACAGATAAAACTTACACAAAATGATTGACTGCTTGCTTGACTAGTTTAACATTTTTTTCTTATTTGATTGCTATTTGGAAGTATTAGACTGCAGATCTGGGCTTCTGTTATGTTCCCACTTGAGTATCAGAGAATATGAATATCCGCCAGTACTAATACTTTATATCAATCACTAAACACATTGTGATGTGACAAATTAGTTCTCTGATAAGATACACAAAGCAACTACTTGGATATTTTTAGCAGCCTGTTATTATAAATATCATTTTGACTCAGTTATAGATGATTACAGTAAGAAAAGGGGGAGAGATTAGCAAGATTTTGGTCAATTAAAGCAAATCAAATGAAAAGAAGGGATCTCAGGATAGTGATTATTAATTTAGTGATTCCTGATTTCTTTTCTCTGTTCTTAAGTAGCATAAATTTCTAATATTTCTTTCTGGTACACACAGTGGTCCCTGTGTTCTTGTTATGAGCACTGAAATTCAGCACAGACTTATGATACCTGTAGTCTTCCTCACAAAGGATTAGTAAGAATGACTATGTATGCCAATGAAGACAGAGAAAAAAAGAGGCTGCTATAAAGAGCTGTTAATGGCACAGAACTCAATGTAACCAGTATAAGCTATAAGGATATTTCTATTTATGGTATTATGTGAATCTAGATACCCTGTACTACCAATGTTGCATTTGAAAAACTAAATATGCTGGAGAAAATTATATATGCATAGCTGAGCTGGCAAAAACAAAAGGATCCCCAGAAAGTAACACCAAGTGCAATTGCTAATCGTGAGAGGTAAGAAAGAAATCAAGCTGATTTTGCTTTAGGGTGGGTTCCAAATCCTGGTGACTTCAGTTTCAGTATCTACTGCCACCTGGTCTTCAAGGGACAAGAGAAAAACCTTGGGATTCCACTCTAAGTGGGGGTCTAACAGGAATCTGCACAAAACTCTTTTTACCTGAGAAGGTGAAATTATGAAAATTGCCTGACTTGAATTTGGCTCTGCAGGGAGTGAAAAACATTATCCACTGAGAAATAACAAGCGTAAAATAGATTTCATGCAGATTTGAAGCTCAAAGTCACACAGTTTGGTCTGAGAAAACTTTGCAAGAGCTTGGTAAATGTTACCCTGTGTTGGGGGAGCCCATAAAACTGTGGGATGAACTATTACAAACGAAAATCACCATCAAACCAGGCCTCATTCCGGAAGATAGAAGAATGAGAGCTCACAGTCAAGAAGGACCAGATGTAGAGGAAATGCAGCACCGTGAGTAACAGAGGGCGGCACTGACAACAGAATGAGGTCAGCACAGATTCACATGCTGGAATTACCAAACATTGACTGTAAAGTAAATAAGTTAAATATGCTTTAAATGCAAAAGACAGGTATTAAAATATGTGTATAAAACAAGAGGAGTGTAATAATGAGTAAACTGATCCAAAAGCTATTAAAGAGATCATCTAGAAATAAAAATACATAATAACTGAAAAAATATTGAGGAGAATATTTAAACAGTGGAAAAAAACCTTTATGAATCGGAAACATATGTGATGATTACCTAGAGTCAGTAAAAAGGGCCAGCCATGCGGGTATGGGCACGCGGCCTCTGAAGTGCAGAAATGCTGGACAGTGACGCCAGTGTGTGGTGATCCCGTGGAAGGGACGGGAAAAACACAAAAGCAAGAACAAGACAGAGGAGCGAGAGCGGTGGTTCTGACTGACACCTACTTAGAGGTAAGGAAAGAAATAAGGAGAGAATAGCTTAAAATTGCCAGTGTTGATGGAAGATACACAAACTCTGTAATTGCAACCTAAAGAAAATTAAATTTTAAAAACTGTAACCAGACATATCTTACTGAAAGTATAAAACACCAAGTACAAATGTTATTTCTTAAAAAACGAGAGTGTTTCACTTAAAAAAATTTTAAAACAAAAAGCTATAAATGAACTGTTGACTAACATTTCACACCCCAACAACAGGAGAAATAAAAGTAAGAGAGGAGAAAAAAATGGAAAAAATTTCAAAGAATACAAGAATGTAAAAAAAATGAGAAAAAAACATAATGAAGAGATTAATTTACATAAGATGGCAAAAATAAATCTAAATGTAACCATAATCACATTTAATGCAAGTGGGTTAAACTCTCCAGTCAAAAGACAAAAATTGAAAAAAGTTCCTAAAATAAAGTTATGTGTTGTTTATTAAAGACAGGTCTAAAATATACGGACATAGGATGTTTGTTTCAGTTGTAATTTGATAGCTTATGTAAATCACTAAGTTTGGCAAACCAACGGTGCATTAGGTATACAGTGGAAATGCATTATGTGCTTAGAATTATGCTAGATTTCCTAGGTAATTTGGAGGAAAAAAATAGGAAAATAAATTCTGGTTCTAGAAAAAAATCACATATATTAAGAATAAAGTCATATTTTTTTCTGTAGTGTCCAGACACGATGAAGAACAAGAATGGCTCACTTGGGTGAATTGCTTTATAGGAAATAGGGCAAGAATCATTGAGACTATTTTGGAATTCATCTGACAGAGCAAAGAAAGTCTGCTTATGTGTTTCTCAAATTTGAAAGTTTTTATTCTCAGAGATACACTAACAGCAATGCATGACAAAGGAACATTAAAGTCTGTATTAGAGATGCATTCCCTTTTAAACAATTCCCAATATGTACATTCGAAACAAAGGACAAATGGTTAGAAAGCAATAGTGAGATGAGTGAGAGGTTTTTTTGCTTGTTTATGATTTTGTTTGTTTATTTAATATTTGACCATATTGCCTATACTCAAAATGCCTCTGGAAAAAAAAAAAAAACTTAAATACCAATTGGAATCTGAAATGAAAAACTCACCCAATGTCCCTGTGATAGGCAGAATCATGGCCCTAAAAGATGTACACATCCTAATCCCCAGACCTGTGAATACGCAAAGCTACAGAGTAAAGTGGAATTATGATTACAGTTGGAATTCAGGTTACTAATCAACTGAATTTAAGACAGGGAGTTTATCCTGGAGTATTTGAGTGAGCTCAATGTAACCACAAGGGTTCCTCAAAGTGGATCTCCCCTACAGCTGTTAGAAAGAAACGCAGCCCACCAACACCTTGACTTTAGCCCGGGGAGACTGTCAGACTCCTGACCTCCAGAACAGTAAAATGATGAGTTTCTGTTGTTTTAAGCTGCCACGTTTGTGGCAACTTGTTACAACAGTAGTAAAGTGAATACAGTTCCCAAGAAGGAGGTCAGATCGTGCGTTCTTCCGCTACTTCTATTCCAGAAAGGCTGACAAAATGGTCTAAATTATTAAAGTCAATCAAACTTTATTAAGCAATTGCTATATATTCAACAGTTTGCAGCCCCAATGAAAATTAAATACTATGGTCAGTTAAAATCTGTTTAAAGAACTGGAGGAAAGAGAATATATGTGTAAATCCAAACGTTAAAACATGCTTAGCTGTTAACCTAGAGACAAATGTGGCTCAAAGCAATGAGAGAAGACAGAGGGTGATAAACTCTAAGTCGGAGGAGTTTGCATGTACATAGGAGGAAGAGGGTGAGGACCGTCTCTAGGACTAGTCGGAGCGGAGGAATACCACCCGAACGAGCATCTGTCCAGGGCAGACGCAGAGGGGAGGGGCCACAGCATAGGCGCCTGCCTAACAGTCCATGACTCTTGCCGCACACCTTCTCACAGTCCACACCCAGGTGCACTCCATTTTCGTATTCTTAAAACACGAATTTCTTTTCTCCCCCGCTTCTGTGGCTTTGCTCAACACCACCCCACCCTGCTGGGCGTGCCTTATCACCTCTTACTCCAGTGAGGTCATAAACTATTCATCTTTCAAGACGCAGCTCAAGGCTCACTTTTCCCGTTGAATTCTCTCTGCCGCATGAGTTCTTTGCCTTCTCCTCACGGGCTCAAAACAATTCTCTGAGTTTATTAATCTGCCTCGCTCTTCCTACTGCAGGTTCCTCATGGAACGATTTTTAGGCACCTGTCTTCTGTATCTGACCTCCAGATAGAGTGTGTAAACTCCTAGTAGGCATTAAAAAAAAGTAGGGAGTGAAGTAATCGTGTGATTTTTTCACACCAACACACCAAATTTTGAAAAATCCATAAATCTCGAGGAAATTTGTTTAAACTTCAGAGAAAGACAATAGCTCACTAAACTTTCCTGTTATTTAGGTCAGGTGACTCTTTTGTCAGATATCCTTCATAAAAGATAGAACAAGTCCCTGAAACAGAATTTGAAAGATACGTTTTCTGCCACTCAAATCATTTGCTGCTGCTTCCTTAAGACAGAAGTCGCGATCTTATTTTCCAGTTTAAAGAAAAATAGAGTCCTTCGTAATACCTAGAAGCTCTAAATAGGTCAGAAACATTCTTTTTCAGAATTCAGTAAGGAAAATTGAGTGATTGTAATTAAAGAAAACCCCAACAATTATAGAAATGATTCCATATTCCAGTGAATTTAACTTCATTTCTTAGTTCCCTCTTCCTGCAAATGTTGGCGTACTGAATAAAGCATACTTTGTTTGAAAAAAAAAATATGTAAATTAGAAAGGGACTAGATGGGCAGAAGTATCATTTGGCAGATTTGTATCACATTTCACTGAGTACTGAATCTATTGGAAATGGGTTTTGGAGGGAGAAAATTACAATAATGCCTTTATTTAAATTCCTGTAAGTACCACAGAGAAATAAGCAAAAATATCGAGACATTTTTCAAAAAAAACCCCCACAAAACTCTGGACATTTAAAGGAAATAGTGGCAAACCGTAGTATTTGAAAAATATGGACTGTCCCAAGAGGTACACAAGCCAAGGCCAGTAGGAAAAAAAAGCAACTCTCAATCAATTTAGAAATTTTAGTTTTTCATTCTTTCCAGAGAATTGCATTTAAAAAAGAAAAAAACCCACATATGGATGCAATAATATTTTGTTGAACCTTTCTTCTATTTCTTGTTGTGTCTCTTTTGCAGTAACATTTTCCCTGTCATAATGTTTCCAGGGAACAAAGAAAAGGAAATTATACGCTTGGGAAAATGTTAAATGTAACAGCAACATAAGCTTTTCCCGCCTAGGTAACCAAATTTCTCACAAGATTTAGATTTTCTACCGAACAAAATAGAAAAAAAAATGGGAAGAGTGTTTTCCATGTTTATCTCCTCTTTATTTTTGAAAGATAAAGGACAAGTTATAATGGCTATTAGAATGATTATTTCAGTGAATTAGCACATTCATTGTGAAGGGAAGCTGGATTTTCCACTAAAAATCAGATCTCCATTTTGATTACTACAGATCTGAGCAGAGATGAGACATTAAATGCATTTGAATCCTACTAAACTTCTTCATCACCAACCAACAGATAGCGGCCATACTTTCATATTAATTTGAGCATGATAGTAAAAAAAAAAAAATCATTTTATTCTTCTTTTCCTACCATGACCAATAAAAATTTATTTTAGATGGAGGTTTGTATGGTTCCTACGAGGGGACAGTATTTTGTTTGACAGCAAAGATGTGGCAATTTTGCTGGATTAAGAGATTAGAAATGACTTGGGGTTGCCCTCCTTTGAGGAGAGGCTGAGTGTATTCTGTCGGCAGGAGGAAGAGTAGAATGGATGGTTGATTATCAGAAGGAGACTGGCTGCCTCTTCACCAATTGTGGTATCTTTCTCCTGAGCACAGACCTAGACTTCATTTGCCACTCTCCTTTTTAATGGGATGTCACCATGTGGCTGGGCTGTAGCCAATAGAATTTGAGAAGAAGATAGAAGTGCCACTCTAGACCCCTTCTATGATTAGATGCAAAGAAATCTAGGAAAAAAATCCTGGAAGCCACATATCAAAATTAACAATGAAGCCTTGATCCTGAACGAGCACTTTGAAAAGAACTGCTTCCTGATGTGAACTATGTACCTCAACTGGTGTGTGGGGTCGTCATCCTTAACAGTAGCTTGTAATTACACCAACTAATACAAGGATATACCATAGAAGATCACGCTTTTTGAGTAACTACTTTATGATAAGCAGTTTTCCAGATAAGGATAACAAACACAAATAAAATGCTTCAGAGTTATGCAATAAGCATAGATTCTAAAATTAAACTCTGTATATATTTTGACCCTACCAACCATTGTTAATGACTATTAGTTACTTAAACTTAAAGATAATTATCTGTTGACTGTTAATAGCAGTGCCTTCTTTTGGGGAGTGTTTTTCAATTGAAAGAGCATTTGTGAATTTACTAATATACTGTCAATACCAAGAAAGTGCTCAAGATGCTGGTTCCAAATGTCGTAAGATGCAGCTACTCTTCATAAAGAGCTCTCCATTCAGTGTGGTTAGAGTTTCTGTTGCCTCTACAGATTTGATTTATGTTAATCACAAGAAGATACTTATTTTATGGTTGAGAAAATTTAAATTAACAAATGTATAAACTTTTATTATTGTTATGTTTTGCTATACCTATTATATGTTATTTGTTTATCTTTTGGTGTCATGGCTTTAGGCTTCTGGATTCTTTTTTTCCTTTTCTTTCTCTTCTCTTCAAGAAGATCTCTTCTAGGAACCCCCTTGACACTATAAAACTATGGTTTAATATCTAGAACAACTCCCAGGGAAAAGTTCACATAGTTTAAGGCTATAACTTGAACAACTCATAGTTTTTAAACTACTTCGGAAAGCTTTATCTCACACCCGGTTATGAAACTCAACAGCTGAAAAGAGGTAAGTCACATATCTGAAAACGTGATTCTGCCTATGTCTATTAAGGCTTCTGAACTAAAATAAAAGTTTTCTCTCATAACTATTTTATAGGAAAATCATCTTTTGGTAAGTAAGCAAATAGGTAAATAAATAATCAAATAATTGTAATAAATAAATCATTTAGTTTATACAGTTAAATGAGATTTAAAACTGGAGGCAGATAAAGACTTGAATACTACTTACATTATACATAATCTATCCATGCTTACTTTAAGATGTTGACGTCTCTCCTCCCTTGTGAGAAAATCAAGATTGAAACTGCTCATGGAAGAGTCCAGTATGTTTATTTTTCCAACATGTAACGGGTGAAATGAGAGACGGTGCTTCGAGTTTTTATATGACAGATGTGGTTACAGTATAAGAAGGCAGCGTATTTGAAAACAAGTTTTTCATATTTGGAGAAGATGTGCTTGTTCACATGTTATGGAGATGAAGGGAAGCAATTTTCATGTAAGTCAGACTCATACCTAATGTGGAATTCTGCTGCCTTCAGTGGAAGCCTGCCCATTCAAGGACGGGTCCTCCAGGAGACACGCCGGGGAAACAAATGGAAAGTACATTGGCTGTTCTTTTAATCTCAGGAGATCATTCAGTCTAGATGTGAGGAAAAGCAACCTGGGGTAGAGGGAAGAAAAATCCATGGTGAAATATAGATCCCACTACGTGTGCTTAGGATTTTATTCCTATTTCAAATTCTTGCCCCTTATAATCTTTCTATTATCTATCTGAAAAGTCTTTTGGCTGCTATATAAATTTTTGAGAAACAAAAATAAACCCTCTGTGGGTTTTTCTGAACTAATTTTCAAGCATTGTAAAGGCAACGCGATGACTTGGTAATATGCTGTGACCTGCAAAGCTGCCTTGTGGCTGTTTCTTCAGATTTTGCTGTCAACTTTCTCTGAGTAAATATTTTATTCTTTCGATGTTAGCTAAACAATTCAAATCTGCATAAAGTAATCTAAGGTAACAGTTAATATTTTGGTATTTCTTTTATTCAGAGGTTAATGCATTATTTTGTTTGTTTATTGAATACATATTTATGGAGCGCTAGAAATTCTCCAGCCACTGTTCTAACTTTTGTAAATGTACCAATGAATAAGTAAGATCTGAAGATAGTGAGACAAAGTGGTCAATAAATTCTCACCAATAAATTAAAATGCGTGATTTTAAAGACTGTTAACAGTATTTTGAATGAAATAAAATAGGGATGATAGGAGAGTGACGGGGTATGGAGGGTTTCCTTAAATATAAGGGTAGTGAAGAAGTCTTGGAAAAGGAGATATTTTAATTAGATCAGAAAAGCAGTTAGACGTATAAACTTCCTAGTACAGACTACATTTAGCAGAGGAAAAAACAAGTTTAAAGGAATAAGGGGAAGAAAACTTTGGAAAACTGTGAAAGGAAAAAGGAAAGAGTCTGGAGCATCAGAGTGCTGGCGAAGTAGACAGAGGTCTGAGTTTGAAGGGTGTGGCAGCTTAGTCTCAGTGTGATGTAGCTAATGGAATCCCTTTGAAATGCGTTCCACTGGTCCTCGGTGGGCCAGAGTTTAAGCAAGGAAACCAGTTAGGCAGTAATTGTAGAAGTTTAGGAAAGAAGAAAGAGTATCTTGGACTAGGATTGTGACAGGAGTGGTGGGTTAAAGGAGTAGACTTTGGAGAGATAATCAATAGTATTACAATTAGTTTGGATGAGGAGAGATCAGGGAAATGAAATTATTAAGGGTGACTGCTAGATTTGTGGTTTGACCATTTACTGATACTGGGAAGGCTAGGTGAAATTCTTATCGGGAGGTGGAGGGGCATTAATATTTTCATATTAGAGAGTTAAATCTCAGATATTTAATTAGAAATCTAAACGGAGATTAAAGTTGCTATACTAATTAGTTTGTATTAATTTAGAGCTCTAGCACCATTAAGAAATGAGGGTGTGAAATGGTTTGGCAGCATGTAGATGGAATTGTCATCAGGGACCTGAGTGGGTTCACTCAGAGAGAAACTGCAAATGCAATGTTAGAAAGGATAGAGAAGAGCAAAAGAGAAGACCTAAGGACTGAGACCTATATGTCCTTTTGGAGGAGGAAGTTCCAGCAAAGGAACTGAGAAGGAGTGCCCAGTGCCAGGGGTAAGAAGGACTGGAGTACAACATATTGGAAGACAAGAGAAAATGTATTTCAAGAAGGGAAAGATTAACTGCGAGGGATAATAAATAACAATAAGCATTGAAATGAATCATAGGAAAAAGTATTGAAGAGCGTGTCTATTTTTGTACAAGAGCTATATTGTGGAAAATTATGGATGAAGAATGTACCAGTATCAAAAATTGTGCTGAAAAATATATCTCGTCCATGTTTTCTTCCCAATGAATAGTTCTTTTGGTGCGTAAATGAAAAGGCAATATAAATAGTAAAGAGTTTTAAATAGAATGAGCCCATGAAATCTGTCTTTTTGCAGCTTTTATTGAGGATACTTTTAAAGAGCTTATTTAGTGTATTTCAGATTCTTAGGCTATATTGTATCAATGCACCTACAACTTATTAAATGGTGGTATGTTAATTATATGAGAGAGTAACATTTCTAGAGTGTAGGAAATATAAATGGATCATTCTCTCTCTCTCTGTCTCCCTCCCTCCCTCTCTCCCTCTCTCCCTCTCTCTTGCTCCCTAAAGAGTGAAAATGAAACAGTGGAATTGTAATTCTTGATTGAATTAATAGCACTTAAAATTTCCCTTAATTTTTTGTCCAAGAGAAATGTTATTTCTTTTCTTTAATTCATTTTTACCTTTACAAAACCTCTGAAAGATGAATAAGTTATATCTTGAATTGCTTTTTACTTTCAAGAGACACTGTGTAGGGTGTGTGTGTGTGTGCGTGTGTGTGAAAGAGAGAGAGGTAGAGAGAGAACATAGTAGTTTATTACATGAATTACTTTGCCTAGGACTCTATCTTATCATATGCTAGTTGCACAAATGTTACTTAACCTTTATTTATCTCACTTTCCTTATCTATAAAATGAGGAACATGATAGCACTTGTCTTCATAAAGTCATTGTCAAGATTAAATGTGTTAATATATTTGAGCTCATAGGAAGAGTACCTTGGTGTTTTGAAATAATCAATAAATGTTAGCTATTATTATTATTATCATATTTTATTGCTGTTGGTCTTAGTGTACAGAGTGAAAATTTATTAGACAATCCATATATATTTGGTACATATTAAGTGTAATATATTTAATGTGTGTTCATGGGGACATCAATTATACAAGACAGTAATTGATGAAAAATATTTTTATAATTTCTTTAAATTTTAATGGATATTTTATGAATTGTATAGTCCATGCAAAATCTGCATACTCACAACTCTTTTTATTAATTTATTCAACTCATATTAAAATATTAGTCTCAAAGTTTTATCAAAAAATGTTCTAGATAGTTGAACTTTCAGAAATGAAAATTAGACAGAACAATCCTATGAGATATTCTATGCTGGGGCTGCCTTTCTTGTATGTAGAGACACACAATTTTGGTCAGATCTCCCTGGTATGCCCTGGAATTTATGAGGCTCCAGTTTGTGAGCTTCTCTCACCCCGCCTGCTACTGCTTCATACTTGCTCAGTGAAGCTTGTTCTCAATGTCTGGTTCTCCATTTTTCTGAAGAGTCTCCGGCTTCCTTGATGACTCCTCCTCCTGCCTCTACCAACTTCTCCGTAAAACGCCCTAGTGTGTTTATAGTTTATACGCTGTAAAGCTAACTCTGCCAAGGAAAGTTAAAATTTTTCTAATGATTCATAGAAGAGAATATTTTGCCAAAGACCAAACAGACCGATAAGGGAAACAAATGAAGGCACTTTTCTCATTTGTAGAAGCTTATCAAAATTAATTTGACACCTGAGTAAGGGATCAGAAAACCCAATATTTTTACTAAAGAGTAAGGGTAAAAGTCATGTCATATTCATGCACAGTGATCAGTTGGAAATGCAAAACAAGGTGGATTGGATTAACGCAAGGTGGTGCAGTTCTTTAACAAAGAAACGTTTTCATTGTTGGAATAATCAACAAGGTCAACGTAATTGCACTTAGTTTTCTAGTTCAACGATTAGATTAAGTTTACATTGACAGTCCATTTTCACAAACTGCTGTGGCCATTACTTCTAAACGTTGACAGTCTTACTTAATTTTGCCTGATAGACATGAGTGCCGTGTTTCTTTGCTGCCTATCATTTCATTCAAAATTGCATTTTCTTCTTATATCTTTTAATAAGGAATTCACTTAAGCATCTATTATTGTTAAACATTCATATAACTGGTTGAACTATATGATTGCTAAGAATGAGCACTGGTCATTTAATACCTGTGTGATAAAATCTAAAGTTGTTAGGCCAGGTGACTGTAGACTTCTCGGGCCAGATTACAGCCCTTTATTCAAACTGAAGTCAGTTCCTAGGAAAGCCCCTGTGGAATAATCCATTACGATTTTACAAAACTTTTTTTATCTTATGATGTCATCATTTCTCTAATATTAGAAGAACTAATGTATCACTAATAAAGGAAAAATATTGAACTAGAAACTTTCCCCAAATATCTAAGCCCTTAAAAATGTGTTGTTTTACTAACAAATGCAAAAAGAAAGGAGAAGAGTTTGTAAGATAGAGAGCAATGAAGGAAAAGTGAGCAGTTAAGCGAGTAAAATCAAAGAGGAAAACAAAAAAAAAAAATACATTGATAAAAAATCTTAGAAAACGGTGAAAGCAAAGCAGAGGCTTAGAGAGTGAGCTTCACAGTATTAAGCAAGACCAGCTGCAACTAAACGACAAAACTAGTTTTACCTCTTTTTCTGATTTTGAAACTATCATTTGAGATGCTCAAGTATTTGTTATTCGATTGCTTAAGCAAGGATTGAACTAGAATGGTCTTTAAAGTCCTATAAAGCTTGAAATTAATGAGCATTATATTTATATCATATTCTATTATGATTACATAATGCTAATATAAACTATCAAAGATGTAGAGTCATCAGGCCAAGTAGTGTCTATAAGTGTTAAATAAATATTTTTGAATGAGTAAGTGAATCACTATGTTCATGATTTCCATTCCTCTTATGTAATAGTAGGTATTACTTTCTTGGTAATAGCGATGAAGTTCAATTTAGTCTCTTTTCTATCCCAGTGTCAATGTTTCTTTGCTCATCACCTGCAGATATTCATTAGCAAATCCCCGACTTGCATGCTGAGCTGCTGACCAATAAGGGTTGTAAAAGAATGCGCATTTTCACTCTGACATTTTCTCAACAAGGACATGATATTAACCTCCCACACAATAAAATAGTTCCACCCAATTTCCCAGAATGAGTTCTTAATTTAATTGGTCATTTGAAGTGCATTTATGTGTAAAGAGAGTATAGCCTTATCCGAAAGGAGGAAACCACTTATAGATTAAAATTTTTAATGTAAGACAGAAAAATAAGAAGAATTTTGATGGAACTGGTTAAGGTTAAGAAGAAAATACTAACTAAGAAAATTCTTTTGAAATTCATTGGAACAATCAAATGTACAGAATTTAATTATATATATATATATATATATATACTTTTTATTGTGTGAGGAAGATTAGCCCTGAGCTAACATCTGCTGCCAATCCTCCTCTTTTTGATGAGGAAGCCTGGTCCTGAGCTAATATCCCTGCCCATCTTCCTCCATTTTATATCTGGGACACCTACCACAGCATGGCATGCCAAGGAGTGCCACGTCCGCACTGGGGATAAGAATCGGCAAACCTCAGGCCACTGAAGTGGAACGTGTGAGCTTAACAGCTGCACCACGGAGCCGGCCCCTAATGATATATTTTTAATGTATATACTTAAAAGATGAGGACTGGCGTATTTAATATGTAATAGTTAAATATTTGGAAGAATTTCTGAGGAACAAAACTGCAAAGAACTAGAATATTTCATTAAGAGAGCCGTTAGGGCCTGTTCTTCAGAAAAGAAATTACCCTCAAGTGCTATAATGCAATTGTGACATCCATGTCCTCAGAAGAAAGCAACACTGAAAAGAAAAGCACAGAAATCTGGATCTATAGCAATATTGACAGCATTGCTATGCATTTTATATAGCGTATCAAGAAATAGATTATATTCTCTCTAACTCGGATTCCAATTTATACGTTGAGGTCCTGTACATCAGAGAAAACCTTTTCCTTCAAGACTTAGGAACTGACTTGAAAAACAGCCTTTCCTTGTTATCATCTCCCATGAACTCTTGTATTCTGATATCATATATGTTTATTTTAACATTTTCATATTGCAGATTGCATTTTAATATAAAACTTGTAGTATTTGGTTGCTTGAACTTATATTCCTCTAATTATTAGTGAAATTAATTTACACTGAAACAACCATATAAAAACAAATGAAAAGTCCCCTCTATTCTGGTTCTTATTTGTTAACAATTTAAGATAAAACAAGAAGATTTAAGGGAAGTCCCCTTTATCTGCTTATTTCTTGAAAAATTGTGTGTTAAAATAATTGTCTATTTTCTTGAGTCTATGTAATGTTTACTTTTAAAGAAATATACCCTGAAGTTCTTCAAATTTAACTTAGCCAGGACCTAAAAGTTAGCTAGAAATCTCCACTACTGCATGAGTCAGAAAGATAAAAAGTGAATTTTAAGAACAAACTCTATCTGAAATGAAATTTTCAAACTGAAAATTCTTTAATCCAAGAGGTTTTTATTTTTTCCATGAGCACAACTTTCTAAATCAAATAATATAACTGTCATTTTTTGAAAGTCCAACTTCACACTAAAACTTTTTATTTTCATTACACTGCTTTTTATTAAGAAAAAAGGAAAAAGTTTTTACCATGAAAAATAGTTTTGCTGACAGCCTTGTTCCCATTTTTTATTTCATTGCAATGTGGTTTCAGCGACTCAAGAAATGGTCACGCTTTTTAAACCTCATGACGCAGCCCACTTGTTTCAGGTGTCTTTCTATGTAAGGGCACAGTTCCTAATGATCTGGCAGGATCGTCTTGCCTGGAATAGATAGGCAATGATGCAGAGAAAATGACAGGACACTCAGGTTCCCTATTTTTCATATATCTGACTATTTGTACTCAGTTTGCCTAATAACGCCACAATGTAGAGTATTGTCTAGCAAAACGTGACAGACACTTTGGATGTGTCTTAACTAATTCTAGTGATCTGGAATAATTGATTATTTTCTGTTTTCTCTATTATCAGATGGAAACAACAGTGCCAACCAGACATTTTTGGACTTCCTAATTTAACTGTTTTACTCTTCTCTTGAGTTGTCTTTTATTTGGTCCCTAAAGTCTTGATCATTCTGCTCTTGCATATTCACCCAAATTTTTATGACAGCTTACTTCCTTCATATACTACTTTCTTGAATAATTAGAATAAGCAGTCATGAGAAACTGCCCTGAATTTCAATATACTGAAGTAATCAAGTTTGGTGCAGTCTCCTCTATGTCTGGATAATTCTCAAGAGCCATTTCTGGCCCCGAACTGATTTTGTTTTTAACCCATCACTCTCTCTCTTTAAAATTATTCTCCTTTTTGCTACACCGTGAGCCTCTCTACAATGGAGTTTTGTGTGCTTTTTGTTTACAAGTATGGATATTAGTATTAGTATAAATTTTTAATATTATGTATCTATTATTAAGCACAATATCAGGCGAAGAGTAGACATTCAATAAATATTGGCTGAATGAGTATATACGTATGTGTATAGATATATATGAACACATACATATATACGTGTAGTTTTCCCTTCCAGTTTGAGCTTAAAAGCATGAGATATGCTCTATCCTGTTTCAGTGATGCTATCGAATGAGTAGAAAGAGGGACTGGTTTCTCACGGTAGCCTTGTCACCAACATTCAAAGAATATCCTCATAAGAGGTGTGTTAGATTAAAATGTATTTGTGAGATATTTTCCCCTCTCTCAGTTTCCTATTTTTACTTTCTCTGATAACTAGTTTTTTCAAGGACTGTTATATTTAATTTTCTGTCTCCCTCTTTGAATCCTGTTTTTTCTCAGACTCTTGCAGTTTGCCATTTCAGTAATGAGGAGAAAGTCAAAGCTTCAGCAAGCTGGAGTCAGTGAATTATGAAAGCTCCAAAGAACAAATCAGTGATGTTGATGGGGATCTGTTCTTTATTTCGGCAGCAAACAGTTCTTTACAGCTTTCTATTATCCCGTCGCACTTGGAAACCTGAAATTTAGGTGCACAAGCAAGGCGACTGAGGCTTCTTTGCTAATGGTTTTGGGTTCCAAGTATTTTCCCAGAATCCTTAAAAGGCAGGAAGATAATGTTGTGGAGACTTAGGAGCCCATGAAAACCATTTAAATTCGTACTTATAATAAGATCTGTCACAAAATATATTTTAAATGTAGTAATTGACCAAGGGGACACAGGTTTTTGCCTGAAGGTGGTGCAACTTAATATAACTAAAATCACCTCATTCATTTAGCAAATACTTATTGAGCGCTTATTCTGTGACAGCCATGGGGCTCCACATGGGCATATCGTGCTGACTGAAGTAGGTAGGACTAGTGACTTTGTGGAATATCAACGGAAGACACATGATTAAATATAATTACTTGAGAGCAAAATCTTGCTAAGTCATCTTGCTTTGTTTCTCAAAGCCACGTAATGAGAAAACTTAATAGGAAGTTCTTATTACAGTAACCATCTAGGAAATCTCTCTCTGAATAAGTGATGTTGAAAAATAAGACCTTAAAATTAAGTAGCAGTCATTTCTCATAACTTGTGGGAGGAGAGGAAGGCCAGCAGTGGACCTAGCATATGGAAAGACTGAACCGGAGCTTGCGAAAAATCCTTTGGCAGTGACTGTCTGAAACTTAGCAGAAAAATATACAAAAAGTTTTGTTTAAGAAATCGGATGAACGATTTCTTACCATTTATGTCATCACTGTGGACCAGAACAGTGTACAAAAAATAGGAATAAACCCAATGATATATTGATTTGAACTGTGTTTCTAACCAAAAAATAGCACATCTATCATGTAGAAAATGAAGAAAATTGTCATGTAAATTGGAAAAAACAGTTGGCACTGTGGGAGCTCATAGAATAATTTTAATGAAACAATTATAATAAAGTAAATGGTGAATACCTACTATTTTCTGATACCATATTAACACCTATACTTATGTTTCTCATTTTAATTTAAGCATCCTATTTTATGCATTAATTTTATATAAAATAAAATTAAAATCAATTACGCATTGCCTTTTTAACTGAACAGTCTTTTCTTAAACTGATTAAAAAACTTATTAAAAATAAGCTATATTTATTCAAATACAAGCAGTTGTGAATGGCCTCTAGAACTTCAATTACGTATTACACACACATCTGCCTCTTTTCTTATGTTTAATTAGATATTAAAAGAGTAAAATTATTTTTGATCATGAAAATTATAATAATGTTTAATTCAGTCATTTAAATTCTGCATCACTATGTATTGAATAGAATTCTCATCTCTTGCTACCTGTCTCAGTCAAATAACTGAGCAAAGCAGATTCCAGTGGTCACCAAAATATCAATGTCATCTAAAATTTCAATATATAGAAAATAGAAATATATATACAGTACTGCATTGCTTAACAATGGGGATACGTTCTAAGAAATGCATTATTAGCGATTCCATCATTGTATGAATATCACAGAGTGTACTTACACAAACCTAAACGGTAAAGCCTACTACACACGTAGGCTCTGTGGTACTAATCTCATGGGACCACTGTCAAATATGTAATGTGTCATTAACTGAAACTTTGTTACGTGGTGTGTGACTGTATGTGTAATTACAACTATACCTAATCCTATACGTATACTTATCTATATCCCATTCTCTAGTCGTGCCCTCTGTACTTTTCATATGTATCTTTCCAGAATTTTTATGCATAGACTTCAATGTTATTATATAAATACAAACATAAAATGTCTTTTGATCTAAATGAAATTATGAATTTGGTCTTTTGAATTTAACAAACTATTGTGAAATGTTTAATATACAAGATTTAACATATAATTGTGCCGTTGAACCATAATTTATTTAGATAATCTCATTTACTTCTTTTCTGATTTCTTTACCTTTCCAAATAATTCTGGTATGAATATCTGTTTTCACAATAAAGGGAAATGATTTAGGAATATTTCAACAGGATAAATACCTAAAGTGGAGTTACTCAATCAAAAAACTTTGACATGTTTATTTGTGCTGGCCATGACCACACCACTCTTGAGAGTGTTAGAATTTTTCTTCCAAAACAGTAAGAATAACCATTTCCTTATACACTGGTAACATTATTACCAGTATTTAAATTTAAAGTCGTTTTTTGTTAAATTGGGGTCATCAGAACATTATTTTAGTTTATATTCCTTTGATTGTTAGTCTAAATAATACTATAAAGACCTTTTAATCGTTATCCTGGAATTTTAGAATGACATTTCTTTATGAATTTTTATTTCACATAAAACTATCTTCTCAGCATATGACATAAGTTAGGGAGTCTCAATGAAATTTTTAGACCAATAATGTTTAAGAAATGTATCATGAATAAGAGCAATCATCCAAAGATTTATCACAATGAATTAAATTTAGAACTAGTATTTTTTATTATGTTTTTCAAAGAAATTACAAGAAAAAGCTAATGGCCAACTTTATTTCATTTTAGATGAATACAAATGATGATGATGATGATGATGATGATGATGATGATGATGTTATTAAAGACCCCTTATGAATGTAAGATCTTTATAGCAGTGTGATCTTTGTAGGAAATACAAATGTTAAGACTCTGTCCCTTAATCTCCATGTGACTTGGAAGATTTTCTCAGGAAAATATCTGCTAAACCAAATCCAAAGATTTTGGAAAATTCCTGAAAGATAAATAGGAAGTCAATATAAATCTAGATTTACAAAAGACAGCATATAAGAAATTAAAGGGAGGCATTTTTGTAAAATTAAAATGGTAATCTTATTAAATTAAATCAACCTATATTTTAAGGGGATATGTCACTTTTAAAATGACCAATAAACGTATGTATCAGCATTCTTCATTTTCCACTTTATTAAGCACATGTTTATATATGTGACTAGTCTTGGTATAGTGATTTATATTATGATGTAGAGCTGTAGTCTCAGGTCTCAGGAAGCATACAATTTAGTAAAAAAAAAAATTCTCTATTGATATATATAGCTATATGTCTATATATCTGTATCCGTATATCTATCTAATGTAGGGCAGTATTTCATGAGCACTATATGAGGATTATCAATTTAGTGTTTTGTGAGAGGGGAGCTGACAGCTACTATTTCTAAGTAAGATGAATAGGAAGGTTCTCATGGACTTAATCTTGTAAGAGAAGGTTCTATTTTTAACGGATGGATCTGCATTCTAAACCCAGAGAAAGCTGTGGACAAAGAATGTAATGGCACTGATATGCCCTTGTCTGTTTATTGTTTATGAAATTGACTAGGGAACATTCAAGATAATAGATACATAGTAACATGAAAGAAATGAGAACCCCAAATTCAACTTTGTTATACAGAAATGCATTGCAAATAGCAGAAGGATGCTGAAGACATATCATTTACAGAGCTTTTTTGAATACCAAGACAGAAGCTGAGATGGTTGAAAATGAATCAGTATGACTTTAAGAGGTAAACTAGAGATGAAAAATTACCTACCACAAAGAAAAAAAAACAAAGGCGCGGACGTGATCATCAACATTGTCTACAAAAGTCTTTTATTTTTAATTTAG
This sequence comes from Equus asinus, assembly GCF_041296235.1. Taxonomy (NCBI): domain Eukaryota; kingdom Metazoa; phylum Chordata; class Mammalia; order Perissodactyla; family Equidae; genus Equus; species Equus asinus. The sequence goes on along the minus strand of NC_091797.1, from coordinate 4,948,293 downwards.
GTATAATTGACATGGAATATATTACTTTCAGTTGTACCACACAATGACTCAATATTTGTATATGTTGAAAAATGACCACCGCAACAAGTCTAGTTAACATCCGTCACCATACATTGCTACTGAGGACTTTTCCTTGCAATCCCTGTAGCAATTGTAATTTATAACTGACCATGTGTATTTCATGTGTAATTTCTCTCATATTTTTGCTATTTGTCCATGTGCATCAGTCTTTTTCACAGAATCTATAAACACTTTGAGGTTGGCACCATGCAGATTACTTTTTCTAGATCCTCTATTGTTTCTATCACAAAGCTGAGAATACATTGGGTGAATTCCAACCTTCTAATATGAGATTGAGATAATATATTCTACGGTTCATTTACATTCTAAAAAGCAGCCCTAACAATGGTAGCATCAAGTGCTCAGTAAACTTGATACTTGGTAATTGATTTCATAACACATAGTCCATTTCTTCACCTTAAGAAAAATTTTAAAAAAATTAAAATCCAAAATATCTTCCATTTGAAAGTGCAACGGTGAAAATGAAAAATAAGTATGGATATTTTTGACATTTCTATTAAAGAAGTATGCTTTGAAAAGGTGTTGCATTCAAGTCTGTAAAATTTGCTCTTCCTGTGCTATAATTCAGAATTCTCTAGTCCTTTGCCCTGATATGGTATTATAGGTAGATATTTAACTTTAAAGTTGCTGTTATTTCTAAATATATATCAATACTACAGATTATGTCTTTAACAAGGATTATAATAAAAAAGTAAAAGCTAATAGTAGCTCTTCCAAAGAATTCTATTTCTTGAATTGGCTTATATTTATTTATACAAGTATACAATAAGTCTCTTCAGTAATATAAATTTCTATGTACGTTTAGGTGGTTTTATGATGTCTGGCTTTTAAATATACACAATATTAAACAGAAAAGTATGGAAAATTGTACACCTTGTCGAAAATGGAATCATATATATAATAATGTCCAAAAATAGTTTTGAGACCACCTCATCATGTAGATTATTAAGGAATCAATTGTGATTATTTCAAATTATGTTATATTTTTTATGATCTTATATATTTACTAAAAATGACTTAGAAATGGTATTATTTCCCTCTAAATGCCACATAAAACATAGACTATAGATATTGATGTTACACATTAATTTTTAAACTGGAGCCTTTAGGTTCAACATTTATAGATTTTCCTTGCTTTTTATTTTAGATAATATTATAAACAATATTTGAAAGTTGCTATGGGTTACTATGAAAAATTTCCATTTATACAAAGGAAAAGGTTATAATAAACGTAGTCAACGAATACTTTTCAAACTCTTCAGTGATGATTTCAGCCTTTCATCTCATCTCCTGATGGACAGCGGTAACTCATGTCGGGAGGCTGTGTCGCATGGTGTTAAGAGCTTACCATTTGCGTTCAGACTGCTGAGAACCGAAGTAAACTGTAATCCTGGACCATGGAGTCCCTTTCTCTCTGTGTTACACGTTTCTTCTCCATAAAATAGAGAGAGTGATAGTAGCCACACTGGTGATCTACTTAGATTTTTTTTATGATATAGCAAATACGCAACAAATACCTATTATTATTGTATTTATTTGGATTTTAGGATTTTCGCTAAGCTCGAATGTATGATCAAACAATAACTCATCATTCATAACAAACTCTCAGAGCACATTCTTATGAACCAATATTTAATGGCAAAACATTGATTGTTTTAAAACATATAAAGTAGTATTTTATCACACTGAGATTTACATGAACCTTTCACTTTACATTTTTGTAAATTTTAATTGACCTTACAGATATAGATTTTTCTGGGAAGAAAAATAAAATTATTTTTTTCTTTGCTGTAATTGCCTGACATAAATGAAATCTGGTTGCTTCTTTAGTAAACATTATTTTTCTTAAAGGTTAAAACCCCGAAATAACTATGAATTATAAGAGAAAACTGCTATTCAACCAGTATCCTGACCAAGTCATTATGGTCAGTGTGGATATTTTTTTCCTCTGTATTTTTATAGGTAGCAGTAGTTATACTCCAGAAGCTTAGACATTTTTATAAATGCTGACAGAAGTGCTCACTTAAAAAACGCATGGCATCTGAGGATTTATGAATGCATGTGTACACCCAAAAGGTAGTTTGGTGTGAAATAGATGACACTCAACTACTTCCTGTTAGAAGTAAGAAAATGTGTTAATTGCATTTAATATAGTTTATTACGCTATAGTCAACATAGGCCATCTGTCCACACAGCTGCCTCTGGGTGGTTTCAGCAAAGTAAGTGAGTCTAAGTATTTAAGGGAAAGCACAATTGTAAAAAGCACAACAGACCACATTGATTACATTTGTGTCACACAACTACATGCTAAATAAATTTTTTAAAAACTTCATACCAGAGTAAATATGCTATACACCAGATTTCTCCTGGGGGAAGAAATGACTTTGTTAGGAGTCTATAAATAACTTTGAGGTTTTGCATTGACTAAAGACAAAAAATTAAAAAAAAAAAAACACCAAAAACAAAGAACTACTAAAGTACTTTGCTTAATATACAAGTGGAAATGTGGGATTGGGACTAAAAAGAGGTGAGAGATGCAGGGAGAGCAGGGCCAGAGTGGGTGAGACACGTGGCAGAGACCTAGAGCTTATGCTGAGGAAATAAGTTGAGGTACTTTCAGGAAAATGAATGTTACATATTCCATTGGTTGTTAGCATTTCTGTGATGCGCTCTGGCTCATTAAGAGTTCAGTACAGTCTACCAGCCACACAAAAACTGTCGTGAATATTATGGTCTTGCTTGATAAAGATCAAGGACAGTGCTGTGTTGATGGCTGGGTTCAGGTAAGGATCGAAAGGAAAAGCGTGAGGAAATGGGTTCCTACCTAAACTGGATACACTTGGGAGACGAAGAAACATCTAGAAAGATGGAGATAATCTTGCAAACATATTAACCCCTTCTAAGTTCACAGATATCTTGAGATGGGGATGCGAGTTTCCCCAAGTAGATGAACCTTAATTAATTTTAACTGAATTTAATATAATTAATTTTACTATAAATGGCACAAGCTTATTTTAAGGGGAGAGGTGTCCTCAGCAGGTAACTATGCTGTTGCTTTGAGGAGAATGACACTAAGAGGAAAACTTCATGAATTTCAATCATTATTTATTTAGTGCTTTTCTGTGCCAGGTGATTTTTAAGTCACTGCGTATATCACAGTGAATAAAGAAAGCAGAAATCTTCGCCCATTTGATGGTTACATTCTAGTGGAGACAAGCGACAGGAAGAAAAAAGCAAATGAGTAAACTATACAGTATGTTAGTGGATGATAAGTGCTCAGAGGTAATTCAAACTGGCAAGAGAGTATCACGGAGAAGACACAATTTTAATTTGAGCAAAGACCTGAAAGGGATGAAGGCACAAATTAGAGATTTGTGTTAGAGTCCCAAATATAGAAACTTCTAAAGGCTCTGAGGCTCAATTGAACCTGGAAGTTCCAGAAAGACTGGGAAGGTCTGTGTTCACAAACTATGGTAGAAACTTAGGGGCCATTTCCTCTTGATGGAAATGTCACCAAATTTGTAAGTACTAGCTCAACTAATCAATGTAGATTTATTTCATAACCAGAAATATTGAATAAGATTTCAAATTGTTTTATCTGAACAATTTAGAACCCCTAACCTATGCAAGGTCTTATGCTATCCTGGAATGTTATTTTAATTTCTCTCTTCTTATCTCACTCCGTAAGTAAAGTAATTAGGTATTACTTTGGATCCCTGTGTTATTTGATTTCATGGTTAGACAGGAGGATGAGCCAAAATATGTGAAGTATTTCTGGAGCTTTTTATTCTCCTTTGTCAGAATAAAACCAAAAGGGTGTCAGAAGTACCAGAGGAAAGAAACAGGAAATATAAAATATTCATGCATTCTTTTATTCATTTCAACATATTTGTTGAGCAACTGCCATATGCCAGCAGTGTGTTAAGCTCTGGAATTACAATACTCTAAACAGACAAGATTTTGTCCTTAAGAAGGTTTCGTTTGGTAGGAAAGTCACGCGTTATGCAAATGATACCAAGAGAATTGGAAAGGATGTCTTATGGAAGCATGAAGCGGCAGAGACTCCTGTCTCGGAGATCGGGGAAGACCTCACAAAATAAGAAGAGATTAAACTGCATTATGGAATAAAAAAACATTATTTTGGTCAAAGAGAGAGGGACTAAAGATACTAAATTATGCTGTTAATAGCACTATTTCAAGATCTAAAAGTTGACCCCAAGATTGGGCAAAGTGGATATGATATCATTTGTATCTCTGATAAGTGCGTTTTGGACAGAGTGGTAAAAATAAGAGTTTGACTAAAGCAAGTTCATGAGAGAATGCAGGAGAGGAACTGAAACCCTCGACCTAGACCTGTAGACAATCCTTTTACGGAGCTTCGTGATGAATAGTGATGAAAAATGAGACAAGAAATGAAGGTGGAATTAAGTGATTCTTTTTTCAAGATTGGTGTTATATAGCATTTTTCTGTTTATAACCAAATTTCAAATCTGATGATAGAGTAAAAAATTGATATCCATGACCCAGTGAATTTCCTTACATAGATAGGAGTGGAAAGGATTTAACAGAGAGGTGAAAGAGTGGGCTTTAGATAATGGCCAGAGCTAGGGCCAGCCCCATGGCCGAGTAGTGAAGTTCGATTGCTCCGCTGCAGGGGCCCAGGGTGTCACCGGTTTGGATCCTGGGTGCGGACATGGAACCACTCATCGGGGGCATTGAGGTGGCATCCCACGTACTACAACTGGAAGGACCCACAACTAAAATATGTACACCTATGTGCGGGGAGGATTTGGGGAGAGAAAGCAGAAAGAGAAAAAAAAAAGATTGGCAACAGTTGTTAGCTCAGGCGCCAATCTTTAAAAAAAAAAAGATAATGGCTAGAGCTGTCCATCCGGAAGGCAAAGTACCTGTTTCCAATGCAAGTAGATTCAGGTATGTAGGAAGATAAAGAATTTCTCTTCACATGTCTTCAGCTTTCTCAATGGGAAAAAAGGGCAAGTTTATTAGTTAACAGTGGCAATTCGGAGGGGGAGTCTTGGTGATTTAATGACAAAAATACGTAAAGCAGTTGCTGAGTTGATTGCCCCCCTCAAGGGTAATGGTTGAGAATTTAAATTAAAACCTTCAGATGGCCAACAAGCACATGAAAAGGTGTTCAACATCACTAATTGTTAGGGGAATGCAAATCAAAACTACAATGAGATTTCACCATATACTCATCAGAATGGCTGTAATTAACAGCACAAGAAATAACAGGTGTTGGAAAGGATGTGGAGAAAATGGAACCCTCATACACTGCTGGTAGGAATGCAAACTGGTGCAGCCACTATGGAAAACAGTATAGAGATTTATCAAGAAATTAAAAATAGAAATACCACACAATCCAGCTGTCCCACTACTGACTATTTATCCAAAGAACATGAAATCAACAATACAAAGATATCTCTGCACACTTATGTTCATTGCAGCATTATCCACAATAGCCAAGATGTGCAATAAGCTGAAGTGTCCATCAACTGATGAATGGATAAAGAAGATTTGATGTATATACATACAATGGAATACTACTCAGTCATAAAAAAGACAAAGTTGTCCCATTTGCAAAAAGATGGATGGACCTTGAGGATGTTATGTTAAGCGAAAAAAGGCAGATTGAGAAAGAAAAACACCACTTGTTCTCACTCATATGTGGGAGATAAACAAACACATGGATAGAGAGAACAGATTGATAGTTACCAGAGGGGAAAAGGTGAGTGGGGGGAGTGATAGTGGTAAAGGGGCACTTATGTATGGTGACGGATAAAAAGTAGACTATTGGGAGTGAGCAAGATGCCGTCTATACAGAAACTGATATATAATAATGCGCACCTGAGATTACACAGTGTTATAAATGAATACGACCCCAATAAAATAATTTAAAAAATAAAATAAAATCTCAGCAGCCACGTTCAAGGACTGGGTTGCAGGTGGGGTATAGGTGTGGTTTGGATTAAACTAAATGTTGGAGTTTTATCAGGTGAATATGATGAAGGGAAAGAGCTGCAGGCAAGTTGAGGGTGTGTACAAGGGAGAAGTTATATGAGGGGCCATGGAATCTAATCTAACAGAATCTAATCTAAAGAGAGGAGTAAAGACATTAGGGGCTATGGACGTTACAAATGTACTTGGGTCAGTGGATAAAACATTCTCGTGGCATCTGCGAGTTATTGGAGATGGGATGCCAGGAGTGAATTGGAAAGATGGAGGTGATGTTTAATGACTAGAGGGTTGATATTGAGATCATAGTGGTACAGCTATTGGTATTGACAAGGGTAGGTGATGACCAAGGGATTAGGTAATATTCATTGGAGGAGAGGTGGAATTCTCTAGAATGAAGAGTATTAGATGAAGCCAGAATATTAGCTACATTATCTACATGGATTTTGAAATCATTATGAATTAGGATTAGTGTTGCAAAACGTTTAAGTGTGTCAACCACCTTCCACATCCAGCTCCATGTCTGTGCCAAAGTTATTAAACATTTACAATTTGAGAGTTGTTCCAGCTCCTTGTATCCCCAATAATACTAAAAATTAAGGTGGCCATGAGGCATTTGAGGAACGCTTATCTCACTAGGTGTGACACAGTCTCCCCGCTCACACATAAACACCAGTTTCCTTAGTGAATGTTCAGGAAATCACTTGACTAACAATTTGCATTCATAGGCAAAGTAGAAAATTGGCATGCACTTTAAATTTATTAAACTCTGGCTCTCTGGCTCTGGCTTTGTTCTACCCAGGCAGAGGTCAGCATTTGTTGGAAGTGTGTTAACTCTCCTCGCTGGCAGAGCAGGCAAGAGGGCCCAGTGGTGTATTCTTGGCAGACAACGGGCCTGAGGATCCCAGTTGGCAGATAGATAGTGGCCTTAGGATGCCACAATGTCTTCCAGGAACCATCGGTAATTTTCTAAATTTTCCAAGTGTTCATTTTATAAGATCTGTAGATAATCTGTGAAATTTGCATCATTGGAGAATGCAGGATATAAGGTCATTCGCCTCGTGCTTAACATCCCATATGTTCGTACCTCTGTAATAGGAAATAATTTTACACCACTGTTCATATCTATAAATGAGAAATGCATTATTAAAGAATGTTCTTATTTAGTAAGAAGTTATATTAATTTACCAGAGTCCTATATAACACGTAGTATTATCAAATTACAAAGGAATGGGCTTCACATCTATTTCCTAACTAGTCTTTGGATAATATGAAACTAACCAGTTTCTGCATGTTATCTACCCACCGTGTCTTAAGGGCTATTTCCCACACTGGTCGTCTAGGTACTGGGGTAAATGAAGCGAAGAGTGAAAAGAAGGAGATATTTTGTACATAATTCTTATGACTACTCCTGATGATATTTTTGGAATAGAAATATTCTGATAGGACCAACAGAAATACATCTTTAAAACTAGCAGTGAAATGGTACTAATAAAACAGAGATGTGAACATTTCTGTTATAAAGACAGAGTTAGTGATCACTGTAATCCTGACATGAAATAAACTCTCCTGTTAAATTCACACTATCTTCGCTTTACTAGAGAGAGGCTTTTCAAGTGTACAAGTGCAGATGTATTGTTGCTCTAAATATTTTTTCTATTAAAAATGATGCTGCAAAGAATATCTTGTATATCAATAATTCTGCACATATGAGTATACCTTCCTATATGTAGCATATATTACTTAAAACAGAATTGATAGATTAAAGGATATGAATTTCCAAACTGATAAATATTGACAAAATATTTAATAAAATAAATAAATTTTATAAATTTATATATTTTTAATAAAATACATATTTTATAAAATTTATTTATATATTTTATTAATTTATTACATATATTGTATATATTTATTAAAATTTAAATATTTAATAAATTTAATAATAAAATGAAATGTAAATTTTATTTTAAATGACTACCCAATTGTTAGAAAAAAGTTATTACATAATGACTCATTTCCTCACCAAAATGAAGAACTACACTTATCGTTTAACAAAAGGTTCTATTATTTTCTACTGATGTGTGTATTCTCGTCATAATATATAGATAGGTAGATATAAATATAGATATACTAGTTATATATTTGAAATGGTTAATATTTGAGAGTTCTCCTTTCAAAAATTTTCTAGTCATTTTGAGTATTTCTCTTCCAACATGAAATTTAGGAATAGTTAGTCTAGTTTCAAAAATCTCCTTCTGATACTGTGGTTTGGGTTGCTCTGAATTATAGACGTGCTGTGACTTCCTGTAGGACTTGACACTTTCACTCCAGTGTGTCTTCCTATCCAGGGAAATGCCTGGCTTTCCATCTATAGTCTTCCTTGTGTCACTCCTTAGAAACATAAAATTTTCTTTATATAGGCCTTGTACAGCTTTTATTAATTTATTCACTAATGTTGTTTTCTTTTCCTTTATTTGGCTCCTGAAATCGCTATCTATTCTTCCCTCATGTTATCTAGCTAGTTGCTATTTTTATATGGTTGTACTGTTCACATCTATAGTTTCGTAACCAGCCGTTTACCTGAATTTTAATATTGGGTCCATAATATTTTAGCATTATCTTTGAAGTTTTTGTAGCCCCATCGCCTGTTGATAGTAACTTTTTTCTTTTCAAAATATACCCCTGATTCTTTTTCTCTTACCAAATTTCTTCAGACAAACTTACAGAATAGGTGTTAACGAGAGAAGTAAGAGTGTGCTTACTTGTATTGTTCATAAATATTAAACATATTTTTAGGGGTCGGCAGGGTGGTTAAGGGTTTGCCAGTTTGGATCCTGGGCGCGGACCTAGCACCACTCATCAAGCCAAGGTGTGGCAGCATCCCACATAAAATAGAGGAACATTGGCACAGATGTTAGTTCAGTGACAGTTTTCCTCAAACAAAAAGAAGAAGATGGGCAGCAGATGTTAGCTCAGGGCCAATCTTCCTCACACACACACAAAAACATTTTTAGTTGGTAAATACTAAGCATCATCCTAGAATAACCTTGTTAAAAGATTAAAATTCATTGGTAATGGGATAATATCAATTATATATGTTTGTGAATAACTTTCAACATCAAAACTTTTTTATTCATTTTATTAGTGACACCATTTTGACTGAGACTGTTTGATCTGGAGCTAACTGATAAAATGTACCTTCCAGATTCCAACAAAGCACACTTCACTAGTGGAAAGCACACTGCAGGGCTTCAATGCACAAAGTCTGTATGTTAACACCTCTGCCTGCTACCCCTTTGTCCCATAACGAGAGCATCAGATGAAGGAAATATCTTCTTCCTGGGAGACAAGAGTTCCAGATTTTAATAATGTCTTCCACACTCATCCCCATGGTATGGTTTCTGTCCAGGGCTTCATGTTCCACAGACACCCATTAAATCAGAGACTGTCTTACTCTTCCACCTGAAAGACTCTGGTCTACTGAGCTGACTGAATTTCATAACGCAAAGTGGAAGAGAGTGAAGGCAGCTCACACTCTCTCTGCTTGCATGGAAAGGGTCCTTGCATACTCCCGGGCTATGGAAAACGCCACTGAAAGTGGATGTGACTGCAGCTTGCTTGCCAGCACTTCTAGCAGCTGCCCATGGAGACACCATGAAAGTAGGCTTGGGTGGATTGCCTACTATGGGGCAAGGGGAGAAAAAGGCCACAGCTGGCAACTGCCATGGGGAAGCCCGATAGAGCCCCAGGAAGCAGTCAGGGAGCTATGGATGCAGGAGCACAGAGGAGCCTGCGAGCAGCCAGTGGTAGTACAGGAGATGCAAACTCATCAGCAACTGCTGATAGTTAATTTCATAAACTTCTTCCCCTCCCCTCCTGTTCTCTCCCTCCTCCCACAGCTTCGAGCGTAACACTCAGGTGAGCCTCATGCTTGGGCAAGTGGGACCAGGAGTCAGAGGCAGGGAAATACCCACGAAGCAAGGAAACTCTAATACTGAGGTCAGAAATGATGTAGTGACTAAAACTTCCATAATTGAATTATACTGCAAAATCACCAGAAAATACTAAATTTACCCCACAGATGAGATATGTTAATTGACAACTTAAAAATTTCTCCACAGCTATCAAGCCATATGGTCTTGATTTATTAGCCAAACAAAATATCACTTATTAGCAAAAACAAAAATATCTTATGTTTATACACAATTCGTACCTGATACATATGCTGTACTCTAGTTCTCCAATCTAGACCAATATTTTTAAAGATTATTATTGCCTGGGACCTACTGCAGACTACTTTAACTAAAATTGTGGGTTTGAGGTCCATTGTCTATTTTCTTTTTCCTGTTTTTTGTCTGTTTGTTTGTTTTACAGCTTTCTGGGTGATTCTAACCTGTAAACGATGCTGAGAAGGACTCTAATGCAGGACAGCTCATACATTCACCTACATATGAATTTCTAGGGTGTTTTGTTAAGACTGCAGACTCCGTGTCAGTGCGTCCATCAGGCTGCCTAGTGACGGCCAGGCTGCTTGTCCAGGACCACACCTCAGAACAAGACCCCACAGCACATTCTAAATGGAGAATCGGAATGATCTGTTTTGAGAAATTTGTATTCAAACTTCTGAAATATCTGTGCCTTGTGTTTGGTGTGTGTATGTGTGTGTGTGTGTGTGAGAGAGAAAGAGATTGATCATTGAAAACTTACTGGCTTTTTCACATGTCAATTTGCTTTCAACTTTATTTCTAAGATAAGCAAATTATTATCTCATAACTCAGTACATTTCTCTTGAATTTATGTTTACTTTTTCTTTCTTATTTGCAATTTTTCAACTTGATGCATTTATGATACTTTTTTTTCTTGATTAGGTTAGCTAATGGCATATCTGTATTATTATAGTTAATGGATAATTCCTTGTGGCTCTGTGAAAAACATACATTTTACTATTTTATTATTTTCCTACTTAATTTCTTATTTTATTTTTCATTACATTATTTCTACTGTTTTTCCTATATTAATTTTATTTTTTCTATCATTTTTAGTCAATACATAATTAATTTTTTCTTTTCTTGTTTAGAAATATATGTCTTTAAATCTTTAAATCTAAGTCTCTAGCACCTGTTAGCCAAACAGCTGTCTTTAGTCAGAAACAGGAGTCTGGAGATGTATGTTCATCACAGCTATTATCTGTCTTCTGCGATTTGTATTTTAATGTTTCTCCTAATTCAATAGTTCTTTTTTTCTTTAACTTCATTGGTAGTTTTTTGTTTGTTTTCTTTTTACTATTTATTAATTTTTTCTTCCATTTCATCAGAGAATATGATTTGACTTTCTGTAAATGTTGATGTTTTCTGTTTGACCTAATATGTGGGTAATTTTTACAATATTTTCATTCATTCCTTAGAAGAATAATAGTCCCTGTTTTCAGATCATATGGGAATGGACTAACGTATTAGATAAGATTTATCACTAGGATGATTGTTTCTCTATACGCTTTTAAACTTTATCTGTTATTGCTCATGTACTTACCATTTCTCTCTTTGTTTCTTACCACGTTAGAATTTTTATGTAATATTTTCTGGTCACCATATATTCATGGTTAATATATTTTGTGTACCTTTTTTTTTTACCTACTGTTTTTACCTTGATTTCAAGCTCTGCTTTCCTTTCTTTCATGCATTTATCATATATTTGGCCAAACTTTTATTTCCAATCATTTTGAGCCACTTTGTATTACATGTGTCTGTAGCAATCCAAATATTGTTATTCAATTTTTAAAATTTAACTGGATACATTCATCCTATGTACATTTATTTATATAAAAGCTATATATGGTCTTAGAATCACAATTTTGTTTTCACTTTTGTTTTTTATGTTTCTTTCACTTTTTTTTGCTCTTTGGGTCCTTTTTTTCTGTTTATCTTCATGATAACTTTATGTACATTTGAAGTTTTATAGATTGTTTTGCATATCATAAACTATATTTATTAGCTTTTATATCAACTGTTTTTTAAGTGTAAAAAAATGAGGAAACTCTCGTCCAAATACTTCCTCCTACCTTTCCTTCTTGCTACTTTTGTTAGGTATATTATTATTGTGTATTTTCAAGAGTCACACTACTATATTCTGTTTATGAAGTAATAAAACAAACTTCCACAGTCATCCAGACTTGGATATACACTTAAATTAATACGATTGACCCACCTACTCTTTCTTTCACAGCTTCTCCATTTTTAAGCTCTATAATATGTGTTATTTATTGGTTGTTTAGATTTACCATTCAGTCATTTTTTTGCACACATCCAAAAATGTAGTCTCTAATTTTTGGCTTTTTTCATATTTGCTAAGGTTTGTCTATTGCTTCTATATTTGAATCATCTTGGATAGATTTAGAAATCTTGAGTCAATTTCTTTTCCTTGGGCATTAACTGTTATGGGAGAGCCCAGATGCCAGTTTGAGTTTTCACTTTTAGGTTACTTGATATTTGTTTTATTTTTTTTCCTAGGTATTCATTTTCAGTGGCTTTTAAATTTTAACATGGAAGAATTGTTTAAAGGTGAATTACTAAAACCCAGACTCAGAGGGTTTGTATAAGGAAGCCATTGGTGGGGCCTGAGAATTTGCCTTTCTGACAAATTCCCAAGTGATGCTGATGCTACTGGTCTGGCAACCATATGTTGAAAGTGATTGCTCTATAGAATTCTCTTTTTATCACTGGGATGCAGTGATGTCATTAGGGCACATCTCAGTGTGATGTAATTACCATACCATGTCATTTTCAAATGCATATTCTGACCTCTCTTTCAGAGAAAATGTTTCTGCTGTTATCACTCAGAACATTATTTTCAATTTCATTTTTAGTTTGGCCTCTTCATGGCCATCAATTAATTCCAATATATTTTCCCTATATTTTTCTTCAGTAGTCATCCCTTCTTTTTAAAAAAAATAATTCACTTTCCCAGGGCCCCTCACTGTGCGTGTGTGTTTGTGGGAAGGGAGGCGCAATAGACTGAATGTTTATGTTCCTCCAAAATTCATCTGCTGAAACCCCGGTCCCCAAAGTGATGTACTAGGAGGTGGGGCCTTTAGGAGGCAGTTAGGGTTAGATTAGGCTGTGAGGGTGGAGCCCCCAGGATGAAGTTATCGTCTTTATAAGAAGAGGAGGGGACTGAGATCTCTATCTACACACATGCGCCATGGAAAGGCCACCTGAGGACAGGATCCTGCTGGCGCCCAAACTCAGACTCCCAGCCTGCAGGATGGTGAGAACAAATTTCTGCTGCTTAATCTACACAGTCCGCGGTGATTTGCTGCAGCGGCCTGAACTAAAAGGGAGATACCTCTCTGTTTTATTTCTTTATAAACTTTCTGTTGTCATTGTGAAGTCTAACACATGTACCTGGAGGGCATAAAGCTTGCTTTTACAGTATAATAATTATAAAGTAAATCCCATGTAAGCAACAGTCAAGAGATTAAATCTTACTGATCCCCTAGAAGCTTCTGAGTGTCTGTGTAAGATTGCATCCCCTTCTTTCCACCCTAACCTGACTTATGGGCTATTGTTTCCTTGTTTGTCTTATTTTTCCAACCAGAAAATGCATCCCTAAACAAAATCATTTTATTTGACCTGAATTTTAACATTTGTATAAATGGAATAGTGTAACAAGTATTCTTTTATACAATGCTTCTTTTTCACATCATTATGTCTTGGAGATTCATCTTTGTTATATACAGCCCTTGCCTGTTGATTTTCACTGCTGTATAGTAGTCCATTGTTTAAACAAAACTCAGTTTAATTATCCACTCTATTGCTCCAGGACATTTTGGTTATTTTCAATTATGAGCTATTATGAACAATGAGCTTTGTATATTCTTGTATGTATTTTCTGGTACATAAGTGCACACAGCTCCCTGTGGTGTACATTAAAATATTTGTATCATAAGGTAAGTACAGCTTCTATTTTACCAAGGAATGATTTACTTCCCAATATATTTTTATCAATTTCTGATATCGTAAGAGTTCTTGTTGCTCCACATTTTGCCCATACTTGATAGAGTCAGAAGTAATTTTAGATATTCTGGTAGGCACGGTTTCTAATCAGTATTTTTAATTACCTATGAATTTAACATATTTTCCTACATACTGGCAATTTGAATAAACATTTTAGCAAACTGTCTCAATTTTTTTTCTTTTTATTTTATATCTGGCTTTCTCCTTGGTTTGAAACAGCTCTTTATATTTTCTGTATATAAGTCTTTTAAAGCTTGAATGTTGTAAATATAAACTCACATTTTGCAGCTTATTTTGTCATGTTCTTGATTGTATCTTTTGATGGTTATAACTTTTTAAATTAATTGTCACCATTGTATTTTCCTTAATGGTTGGTATGATTTATAAATTGTTTAAAAAATCTATATCCATGGTCATGAAAATATTCTCATGGATTATATTTTTTAAGTTTTACTATATATTTATTTATCTATTTATTTGATTTGCCTTTTCACTTAGTTTTATAATCTATCTACACTTAATTTTTTAATACAGTGGAGGTAGCGAACCTCATTTGGTAGCTTATACATTAATTTCCTATTTTTCCATCACCATTCATGGAAAAGACAGTCTCTTCCACTTTACTGAAGTACCTTCTTGTTATAAATAATATATCGAGTACCATTCAAAAATGATTATGTTTCTATTTTAGTTCCATTTCTATGTTTGCTAGACATAGACCGATAATAGGATGACAAAAATTATAGCATTAATATAAATCTTGAGAGTGAAAATTTTTCTACCTTCTTTTTCTTATCTTGGCTACCTGAGACTCTTTTATTTTTCTAGTAAATCTTTTTTTCTTTTAGTTATTTTGTTGAGGTCAGATTGGCTCATAACATTGTGCAAATTTCACGTGTACATTATTATCTATCAGTTTCTGTATAGATGCACTGCATTCACCACCAATAGTCTAGTCTCTATCCATCGCCATACATATGTGCCCCTTTATCCCTTTTGTCCTCTCCCCACCTCCTTCCCTTCTGGTAACTGCTAATCTGTTCTCCTTATCCATGGGTTTGTTTATCTTCCACATATGCGTGAACTCATATGGTGTTTGTCTTTCTCTGTCTGGCTTATTTCACTTAGCATAATCCCACCAAGTCCATCTATGTTGTTGCAAATGCCATGATTTTGTCTTTTTTATGACTGAGTAATATTACATTTTAGTGTAGTGTGTAGTATATATACTATATATATAGATATATACATGTATACCACATTTTCTCTATCCATTCATCCATTGGTGGACGCTTTGGTTGCTTCCACATCTTGGCTAATATGAATAATGTTGTGATGAACAAAGGGACGCTTAAAAGCAACTTGTGAAGGTTCAAAGAATTCTATTGGGATTTTGAGTATTATTATATTAAATGTATAAAATAATATAGAGATAATTGGCTTTATTACAACACTGAGACATAATCATAGTTATACGATGGTATAAACTTCATTTATTTAGGACTCTAATGTCTTTCAATAAAATATTTAGGTTTTCTATAATATCTCAATAAATAAACTAAAGCAATGTTATAAATTTTCCATATGAGCC
Organism: Equus asinus; assembly: GCF_041296235.1. Classification (NCBI taxonomy): domain Eukaryota; kingdom Metazoa; phylum Chordata; class Mammalia; order Perissodactyla; family Equidae; genus Equus; species Equus asinus. Next base: position 4,932,630 of record NC_091797.1, on the reverse strand, counting down.
TTGAATATATTTTGTGATATTTTTCTTAAACACTTGTTTTGTCATTTTGTTTATTTAAAACCTCTTTTTCTGTGTTAGTTGGTATGTGAAAACAAAATATTGGGTACATTGTTTTGTGTCAAAAACCTTCATAAACTCTTAGTAAATCTTTAAAATTCATTTTTAGGTCCTCTAAGTTTTCTACATACATAATCATATCACCTTCCTTCACAATCTTCATAGATTATGTACCTTCTTTTCTTTTCTTTTGCTCTAACTTGTGTTGAATAAAAGTGATTGTAGTGAATCTCTTTACTATCTTCTCAATTTCAGAGGGAAAGCATCATTTATTTATTTGTTTGTTGTATACAAACTGGTGATTTAATATATTTACACATTGTGAATGATAATCAAGTTAACTAACACACTATCATCTCATTTAACAGTTTACTTTTAAGTATGACAGTGACTGCAAATTCTTAGTAAAAGTCTTTATCAGTTTAAGTATGTCAACTTCTATTTTTAGTTTATCAGTAAAGTGTTTTTGTTTTTAAAAGTGTTAAATCTATGTTCATGAATGATATTAGACTACAATTTTCCTACCTGATAGTGTCCTTATTGGATTTTTTAATCAAAGTTTTACTGACCTCATAAAATGAGTTGGAAAGTGTAATATGTATTTTATTCTCTCTAGGCTTTTGTGTGTTATTAGGATAATTTCTTCCTTGAGTATTCAGTGTAATTCACTAATAAAGACAAGTGAACGTGGAAGTATTTCTTTACAGAATTTTCTTTTTTTCTGATGCAATTTATTTCCTACTGTTTTGTTCAGTCATGCTATTTATTTTACAGATAGTTTTGGTAGTGATATTAATTAAAGTATATAAAGTACATTAGCTAAGGTATCATAGCTTTTTAAGGGTTAAATAGCAGAATCTCAATATCTCAATAAAAAATGAGTTAATTTCATGTTTGTGTAAAATTTGTCAGTGGATGTTCCTGATTGTCAGGTGGTTCCCTTCTAATCCGTGACTTCATGGACCCTGACTCTTTTTTTTACTGTGGCTTCCTCACCCACGGTGCATGGAGTATGTGAGACCATAAATGATGGAGCATGTCAGCTTTGGAAGATCAACCTGGAAACGTAATGCTTTCATCACTTTTAACTGACTGACATAGGGCTCAGTCACGTGGCCCTTCCCTACTGTAAATCTGGTCCACTTGTTTGTCAAGAAAAAGAGATTGATTAGGTAGTTTAGCTGACAGTCACTGGCATGGCATATTGTTTCTAGTAATGTGCGTATTTATATTCAAATTATCTTTCCTAAAAGAATTCATACTATAATTTAATTATCTTGCTAATGATGTCAGTTATAAAGTGATTTCCACTTTTTAAATCAATCTATTTATTATTTGTGCCATACCTTTTTGTTTCTTGGTCAATGTCACCAGACCATTAACTTTTTATTTCTCTGTTGAAAGAACTAACTTGTCTTTGTTGACCCACCCTAATAGCTTTCTACAGGTGTAATTGATCTCTGCTCTTCCTTTTTTCTGTTCCCTGTTCTGTTTTCTTTCATGTTCCATGTGTGTGTGTGTGTGTGTGTGAGTATATGTTAATACTGATCGTTTATGTCTGATAATCAAGTCTCTTCTTACAACTTTTTAGCTTAAGAAAAAATTCTAATTACACTTTTTATTTAATTTGCCAACAACCTGACTAATTTACATATCTTTTTGTTTCTCAACTATTCAACTCTGAGAACCCTAATATCTCTTCTCCACCAAGAGATTTTAGAATCCACTCAATCCAATTGCCCAACTAGAAGATACTTAGCATGATGATTTTTTACAATACCTATGAGGATGAGAGTGAGATTGTGGGAAGGTGTGGAGGATCCTAAATTTTGGTTGTTCTCCAAAAGCAAATTCACAATAACTAGTATTGCTTACTGGATTTTTTTTTCCTCTGATTTACGGTTATTTCCACTACAAATTCCTCAATATATGTTATAGGACAGGCAAAATTGGTTCCTGTATGAAACACTATATTTACTCTCCTGGGAGCAGTCACCTTATTTTTGGCACAGAGACTTAGTTTTAGCTGTATGTTGCTCCTAGATATTTGAATCTGAGATAAGGCTGCTCAACGACAGATATCGGGGATGATGACTGCTCACTAAATCTTTTGACCATTGCTTTCTCAGGATTCCAAATTCCCATGATCTAACATTCTGTTTGGATGCTCCAAACCTTATTTCTATTGTATAATCTTCCTAAACAATTAATGAGATTTGGATGTCCCCCAAACATTGTCACATACTGATGATTCGTGGTTAAATTGCTCAGCACTGGATGACATCTCACTCAGATCTTACTCCACAGATGACTCAATCTAAATGATTGCGTACAGTCTCCTGTGTCATGAGTTCACAGATCCTTCAAAGGCAGGCTGTTTTTTATATGCAGCTAAAAATATATATAGAGAAAGAGAGCCCAGAGGATGGGAGCTGAAAAGAGGAGCTAGGAGAGAGACATACTCAAGTTTGAAAGATAAGTAAAAATGTGTTTAAGTGGCAGATTGGTGTAGGAGGCAAGCAAGAGGTTTAATGTATGTTGGTGGTAGACCAATTCCAGTGCTTAGGTTTCAAGTAGATCTACCATGTGTTTGCACATGTATGTCTAGCACAATAAAAAGAACTAGGAACAGAATAAACAAACGCAAATCATAAAATTAGATGCTTATATGACTTCACTGTCCATAATTTCAGGCTTTCACTCGTTCATCCATTTATTCAACAAGTTTGCAAGTCCTTCTGTTTAGGACACAGATGCAATGTACACAATGCCTGCCTTCATGAAGCTCACAGAAAAATAAATAAATAGATCTGAATATGATAACTCTGTTACAGAAATAATAGTATGTATTTAAGTGGGCAAAGAGAGGAACATAGGACCTACTCACATTGGATGGTGGGCATATTGGGGAAATTTTCCTGCAGGAAATGATGCTTAGGTGGATCTTGTAGAATAAGCAAGGTATCCTAGGGATACATGCGAGCAGGGATCAGAAATAAGGCGGCAATGGAGACATTCTGGGAAAAGAGAACAACATGTGCAAAGACAAGAAATCTGAATGAACATGATATAATCAAACAAATTTAAATAGCATAAGGTGAAACTGGAAAAGATCTTTTATGGTATTTTAATGTTTTAGTACTTAGATTGAATTGAAATCAAACTCAAGAAATATAAGCAATATGACAGGGAAAAGGCTGTAATGGAGGCTATATATATATATATATATATATATATATGTAACAGGCAAATTGGAATGGAGAGGAAGGAATAGCATGAAGAGAAATTTAGAAAATGCAGGAGCGGTGCTGTCTGACCAGTGGGATGAGGGGCAGTGGGGGAAAGGGAGTCTCTCATCCTCTAGAGAAAAGGACCCTCTAGAGTGTTTCTTGGGTTTCGGGTGTGAGTGGCTAGACAATTGATGTGGAAACTAGAACAGAAAATGACGGAATGGGTGCTACAAGGGACATGAGGGTTGAATGTTAGCATGTACAATTACAGATACAGGTGGGACACCCCAGTGAAATCTCCCTGACATAGTGCTCATCAGCAAATCTGTGATAGTTGAAAATGTTGATTTGAGTGACAAAGCCAAGCAATATTTAGAGGACTAAGAATTGTGTGGGTCTGTAAGACCATCTCCAAGGACGGAGCCTGAAAAAGCAATTCTTTGTGGGTAGGCCCACAATGGGAAAAAAAAAAAAAAAAGAAGAAGATAGAAAAGTAGTGAGAAAAGGAGTTGATAGAAAACTAATCATTTTATCTTACAATCCAGGAGAAGTGAGTTTCAGAATGTAGGAAGTACAGAATCATGTCACAGAAAGAACACAGTGTACATTAAGGTCTAGGATGTACCTCACAGATCTAGCCTCAAAACAATCATCAGTGATCTAGGGATGTGTCCTGTCTCTGGCAGGTCATTATCAGAAATGCAGATGGAGGAAGAATAAAGGAGAAATTGGGAAGCGCAAAGTAAAGTGTAATCTACCCTTTTCACTAAGAGTACATTGGAAGTTAAGGAGAGGCTGGAGACAGGAGGGAGTTTAAATGAAGGAAGAAAGTGCTTATTTTGAAAATGAAGAAAAAGAAGTAAATTTTTTACCCAATGTCTAGTGAAATGTCAATTAAAGATAAAAAACTATGTGAAACAACCTAAGCTGATTTTTTTAAAAGTAGAGTTTATAAATTGATCAACAAACGTGTTGTGAACTTAAAAATAAAAATGGTTTATGTTAGTAAACTGAGGCCAGTTTATGGATGACGTTGAAAGTCAACGAGAGATTAGGAAGAATAGATGTTACTTATACCTTTCCAGACAGAGGAATAACTTTCTTCTTTTAGCAAATGTTCAAAAGAGATAACTAAGCTATTATAATTTTCAAAATCTTATTCCAGTACTTTGAATATCATTGTCTAACAATTTACCTTTATTCCATCTGATTGTATTATCAGCACAATTAGACACCAGCTGCTCAATAGCTACATTGTAACAGCTTTTGGTATGTCCACTAACTACCTATGAATTATTTCACATTTTTTGCCAATGTGAAAATTGCCCCCAATTTTACTTCAACAGATCATGGTGAAGGGAAAAAACAGATAAAAATTATTAATGTAATCATAGCCTCTTAGTTTCACATAGGATATATTAGGAGACATTTTATGTATTAGGAGGTAAATACTGTCCTTTTATTCCAATTTGTGTTTTCTTAGGACACTAATGATGCCATTTTTGAGGACTCAGCCCTCAGGACCTCATCTAATCCCAACTACCTCCCAAAGACCCCACCTCTTAATCTCACCATGTTGTGAGGTAGGGTTTCAACAAAGGAAATTTGAGGGAAGATAAATAGTCTATAACAAAAACTTCAATATCTTTTTAATTTTGTAATACAAAAAAAAATTTTGAAATCATTAAGAAGAGGTGAACTGAAAGTACCCAAGTCATTTTAAGAGTTCATATTCCTGAGGAAACCAGCACTTCTTACAAAACAATGCCTCAATGTGGCATTCTGGCTGTAGGAGTGTGCCATTTCTTACACCAACACAGTAAACACACGTAAGAATTACTGGAAGGTGTAGTACACACAGACCACCAGGAACAAAGCCACGGTGGTCACCCCCTTACCACCGATCACCTGTCTGGAACGCCTGTTTCCATAGGCTCAAAACTCAAGACAGTGCTTGCTTGAAATTCATCAGTACCAACTCAACAAGATCAGATACTAAAAATCAATGCAGGATAAATTGTTTTAGGACAGGCTTCCAGATAACTTTTGTGCTGCATTTTCATGGGGATTTCCACTTTGAATTAACTCAATGTACATCTTTAGAAGGTAGATTTTTTTTAGTTCTTATTTTCTAGTCATGTGTTAGTGACCATTGAGTAAATTGTTCTAATCAGATAAATAGAACTAAACAAAATAAAGGCTTGCAGATGAAAACATCCTTAGACTTTTTACAATCCCTATTCAATATTTTAAAGACAAAGTATCCAAAAAGTCTGTCTGTCTGAGTCCTATTCAAATTGCCTTAATTTTAAATTGGTAGCATTTTCCCTTTTTTGCTGACTTAGCTGGTGCGATTTTAGTGTGACCCCTATATGCTGGTGCCCACAGTACTTTAAACGTTTTATGTTGAGCGATTTGTCAATATTATATGTCAGTGAGGATTTTTTGACAAAGACCATAATAGTAGCCATAGCCGTGCACCTTCTTCTGTAAGTAAATGGTGCAGCAATTACGAAACAATGCATTTTTAAGGCACTTCTTGTTGTCATTTCAGGTCTGGATACACGTGCACGCTTTGATTCTCTGACCGTGAATGTCAAACATTTCTATCCGTCCTCACACATATTACTGGCCTTTTTTTTTTTTTTAACATCACACCTGCCTCAACCTCTTCTAGGCTACATCCCCATTTCTCTTCAGTCTGTCTCAGGCCCATCTCTATTTGCAATTACTGGGCATTTATATCTACATATTGTAACCGTGATCCAGTTCCAACCCCATTTAGACAAGATTCTGTCTCAGTCTTTGCTCTGTGAGAATGTCTTTCCTGCTCCTTCTGCTCGTATGCCCCTGATTCCAACCCAGTAACTTAGGCAGCTAACTACAGAGACAGAGGTAGTTTTATTTTTTGCATATGATTTTTAACCTGTCATTCTCTGTTTTCAAGAACATTTACATTAAAACTCTGCCCTTCATTCTCAAATGCCCATCTGTTCCTGCTGTTTATTTCTGGACTTAAATACTGAGTGACATCATTATAATTTCTATGGCAACCAACTGCATTGACATTAAAAGATGATACAGCCTTCAGATAGTATAAAAACAGCAGAAGCTTGTGAACTGTTAAAAACAATGTCTTCTGTTCATGCAAATGTCTTTAATAAAAAAAAGGAAAGATTTATTGTAACTCTTTGAAGGCATATATACTCTGAGGTTCCAAAATTCTGATGAGTCCAAGAAAATCTTTTATGTACTAAATGTTCTTAAGTTTTCCACTTTGATGTTTTCCCAAATTCCATACAAGCACTCCAATTTTCTAATTTTGGAATGAGAAATCACGAGGGGGTAAAACAGTGTTTATAAAAATGCTGTTGTAAAATTGTAATATAATGGCTCATGGGTTTACTCAATCTTCCAAGTCTTAAAATCTAAGATCGTGCAGAGCCAGGTGTTTATAATTGTACCAGATATGGAGATCGTGTTAGAAGGAACTGTTAGGAACCTGACAGTGTAGAATAAGCTCTGACATTGAAAGGGTGAAGGTGGAGGCAGGCAGTCTGAGACCCTCAGTCAGTCATATGGTGTACGTAGGTCCTAGTCAAGGCCACTGTGTGTGTGTGTACGTGTGTCTGTGTAAGAGACGATATATTGCACAGTATGATGGATAATGTAAATAAGAATGTTGAAAAGTTGGAATGGAAGCTATGATGTACCAACCAGATCCTCTACTCAGGCACACATCCCCCAGCTACTGAGAGTGTTGGTAGATGACCACTCTCAAACGAGGAGCTCTCTGAAAATTGCCCTCAGCCAACGAGAGAGAGCTGTCACATCCAATGCCACCCTGTATCCCATGCCCAGCTTGCATTCTATGGCAAGAATATAGAGGCCATTCTATACGCAAGAATATACAGGTTCAGTTACCTTTCTTCAGGGATAGACAATTCCAAAGGGCCAGCGAGCTCCAGATCTCCCTGAAGATAGACTGAGACCTTTGTGCTGTGACTGTTTCACACTTTAATTCCTCCTTTTCCCTAAATATACTTCCTTCATTTTTCCATGGCATTGATTACTAGGGTATCCTTAATAATTTCCTGCATACAAATTTCTATCTTAGAGTTTAATCCTTGGAAACTTAACCCAAGACGATTAATGTCAGGAGTAGACCAGGGAAGTAGGCTCTAAAATGAGATCATTGAGGTTGATCACCTAATGGCTAACTGGCAATAAAAAGATCTTCACAGCTCGTAAGTGAACAACACCCCTGTGGTGTTCTTGATGGGAAACTAGTGGAAGAGAATGCATTGGTGGGGGCCATAGCACAGTCACTTGAGAAGTTCAGAGGAAGTCCTTACTGTAGGACTACAGAATTGGTTGGCTGTTGCTGGGATTGATTGATGTATTGCAGAAAGAGAACGAAAAGCTGAGCATGTGAAAATAAAGGTAAGTCTTTGCAGCCAGTATATAAATAAGCTCTGGAAATCTAGTGTACAGAATGATGACAATAGACAACAATACTGTATTACGAACTTCAAAGTTGCTAAGAGACTAGATCTTGTTCCCACCGCAAAAAAGAAATGATACTTGTGTGATGTGATAGAGCAATCTTAGTGCAAAATATAAATGCATCAAATCAACATATTGCACACCTTAAACTTACACAATGTTATAGGTCAAGTACATCTCAATTAAAAAAAGACACTAAGTCTGAAAGCAAGAGAAACTCCTTGGCAACACAGAGAAAGTGTCATCCCCTGGGCCAGAGGTCAGAAAAAACTGAAGATTAAACCAAGAACTTAGTTATATGGGTAACAGAGCTCCGAGAGGAGATTAAATGCTCAACTTCAACAAGTTGGCTACACTAAGATTGGCACCTTGATTAGGAAGGAATGAGACCTTCGGAAGTGGCATGAAGACACTGGAAAACTCTAAATTCCTATATCCCCTTTAATCCTTTGGATGGGCAAGAGTGCCCATTACTTTCTGTTGAAGCCTATTATGCCCTCCTTGCTGGAAGATGTGACTGTGGCCTCTGCCTTGCAAGAAAATGAGCATCCCACTCACAGTTTACCCCATCTCCCCTCCAGGCCATTGGAATAATAACTGGAGTTAATTGACCACATAGTCTGGCTAGAGAAGTGCTGAGACTGTTACGAGAGAAAAAGGGACTGTATGTCAAAGGAATTGTAGGAACTAACTAATATGTCCAACAGGAGCCTGGACAACATGCATGGGAGTGGATTCTGAGGTGTTGGATCATGGGGGAGCAGAGTATAACTTTATGGAAGGACAAGTTTATTGATATGGGATTACTCCCCTTGGTGCAGGGGTTAATGCCCTGGTAAGGACCCCAAGAAATTGTGCTTACACATTACTAGAATGGTCTTTGGAACCTTGGAGGACATGATGACCAACACTAAGAGAAGTAGAAATGAGAGAAGTATCTTGGTAAACAGTGAAAGAAAAAACCAAAAGATTCAGAGAAGGGAGTGGATGTCCTAGGTAAGGTCTGAACCCTCACCAACTGACTATGCTCCTTGGATGCTGGGAGTGTCTGTCAAAGTTGTAGACACTGTCTGTGTCTATGAAAGGAGTAGGCACTGTCCAGCAGAAAGGGGCAACATCACAGAGAAACTCAGTATTGGTTTTTCTGTGCAAGTCAGGGTTGAGGGTAGATGATGCCATTGCAGAACTGGGTTTCCAGATAGCAATGGGGAGGATAAGATCTCAATATATTCGAGGCTGTATGTTGATGCTTAACTATCAGAAGCAAGGGAGTAGGAGCATAATTATTGTAATGAGTGGCAAGATTACAACAGCAGTTCCACTTTTGGGAATATAGATTCAGCACATTTTCCTGAGTGATGTGGAAGGCTGCCGGCCCTTAGTGCATCTAGGAGCAAGAATGGGCCCTGCAGCCGATCTAATCCATTTGAATTATACCCATTCAAAACAGCTACTGGAGTGCTCCTGAGTCCTGGAGGAGAAAAGTACCTGACTATGGGACATCAGGTGAATATGAAGCCAGAACAGTCTGTCATGGCCTGGATTCTGCCAAACCCACCACGTCTGCTGCCCAACAGCAATCCATCTTAAGATAGAAGTGGTCTGCCCAGGATTGAAAATGAGGATGGTCGAAGTTCACAAGCAAGCTGCACGAGCAGGTAGCCTGGAAACCAGTATCATTAGACATTATTCCCCCAGTGAGCTTCCCTCAGCTCACACCATGGCCAGATTAGAGGATGGGTGTCCCTTGTGACCAATGGATCGAGGAGGAAATAGGCCCCTCTTGGTTAAGAGGTGGTTTGACTCAGTGATTGCAAACTGACAATGGAAGTCTGCTGCACTATAGTTCACCTCTGTGTGGCCCTGAAAGACAATGACCAGAGACAACACGCCTGGTGGCCAGATCTTTGGGTAATGTTCCTTTTCATCTACTGTTTTAAAAAGAGAAGTGGTCGTAGCTAAGGACACATACTGCAGATTCATGAATGGCTTGGCTAGTTGATTAGAGGCCTGCGAATAGGAAGATTGTAACATCAAGGACAAAGATTACTGGAGAAAAGGCATGTGGACAGACTTCACAAACTGTGATGGTCTTTGTATTGTATGTTAATTAAGAACCACCATGGAAGAGGCACTAAACAACCAAGAGAATAGAGACTCTACCAGCCGTCCTCTCTTGTCAGTCTCCAGCACTGGCACAAAGGCAGCAGGATTAGGGTGACCACCGTAGCAGTGATGCAGACTACACGTGACCCCACCCAACAAGGCGGATCTACCTATTGCTGTTGCTGAAAATCCAAGCCACCCACAACAGAGATGAGCATTTATCTCCTAATATGGCACTTCCCTCAAGAAGACTTATCAGCCAGTCAGACCCTGTAAACCCTGACATCTTAACTGAATCCATATATCTTCCTCATGTGGGTTTACCCCCCCTGCGTTCAGGCCCTTAGCCAGCACCATCCTCTGAGTGCTTATCAAGTGTTTGATTTTCTGACTTCATATAACATCTCATCAGACCAAGAGTCCAATTTATAGCAAAGGAAATGGGCACATGGCAATGAGATCCACTGGTCATATCAAAGAGTGTCACCAGAAGCTGCTCGCCCAACGGAGCGGAGCATGTCCTCTAAAAGTGAAACTGAAGGGCCAACCTGTACTTGATGCTGTGAGAATGAGCTTCCATCCTTCAGGATGCCTTTTACCTCCTAGCCGATGGTTATAATAGGACGTTGTGTGCTCAGCAGGTAGAAAACTTGCATCTGGGGAACCACTGGTAAAAGTAGGAGTGACTTTGCTTACCATCATACCTAGCTTCCTGCTCAGGGAATTTTTATTTCTGATGCCAACTTTGTGGGTTTAGAGGTGCCTCTTCTTAATAGAAATGATTTCCCCAGTGGATATGGCAATCGTTCTAATAACTTTAGTTTAGGCCTGCTGCTTGGTTAGTTCAGGCTCCTTATGCCAAGAAACCATGAGGCAAGAAGAGGAGTTATTCTCCTGCCCAGGATAATTGACCACAATTATCAACAGGAGACTGGGCTACTGTTAAAATTTGGCGACATGGAAGCAGATAAGTGGTTCTTCAGGTGACCCTTTGGGGCATCTCTTGGTATTATTTCATGAAAATTTGAAAGTAAATGTACTATTGTATTTGCCATGACCTGAAAGAGGCAGGGTACCCAGGGACTTCGAGCATCAGAAATGAGATTCTTGATCATCTCTCCACAGAAGTACTAGCCTAGGTTAAGAAAAATCTTGAATGAGATTGTTGAGAGTGTTGTTGAACATTAGCTGAGGCCTCTGGTCCAGTGGCAGTGGTAGGAGGGGAAGACGGGGTGTGTAGTTCATCCCATTAACCGTCTTAAACGTTTTCTCAGGAAGGAAGATCAACCAGAATCTTGTGGAGCTGTTTGAACATTTTATTATTAAAAGAAAATTGATGCCAGTGGAGCAAGGGTTGGTCTGAGTAAAATTTTTCGTGAGTCACACAGATCCATCCTTTAGGATTGAAGCATTCCTTGCCCCAGCTTCTGGGTGTGTTGAAGGCTGACAGCTCACAGTTAAGTTGCTTTCTAAGAAATCCTACCTCCATCAAGGTTGTAGGCCCTCCCCAGGGGCAACCTAATTGCAATGACTGGTTTATAGAGTGGTATAAAGAATGAGTCCCTCTGTCTGAAGTCAGGGTAACTGAAGGGTATTGCTAGCTCCAGAGTTCGCTGTCACCTTCGTTGAGGTCTTTAGGCAATTGCATTCCGGTTCAATTCCTTCCTCTGTGTAGTCCTTCCTTCACTCTCGCACAGATGTTGATTCCAAGGACACTTCTGTCCTACATTAAATAAACCTCCTGCGTGGGCTCCTAGGCAGCTCAATCTAAGAAAAATGTCTATGAATTGAAAGTTATTAGAGGTGCATGTCATGACGCATTTTCTTTTACTGGAAGCAAGTAAGTACAAACTTGGCTAACTCCAAGAGATTTTAGATTAGATGAGGGTTTGAATTACATAACTTCTAAATAATCTTTAAATTATGAATTAATCTTTTAGATTCAAACTTTCATCCTACATAAGAATCTCCATCTAGAATATGTCTATTGGAGTTAGCTAAGTTTGTGCTTACTTGCTTCCAGTAAAAGAAAATACGCTGTATCATGCGTGACATATGCCTCTAACGACTTTAACGTCAGACATTTTTCATGGACCTATATATACATATATATGTCTTTTCTTCATAGACATATATATGTGTACATATATAATAGACATAAAATAAATGCATCTGTATTCCTATGTGTATTAAAATAAGAATGACATCTTCCTACAGGCTGAGAATATTCTATTTTTCCCAAGATTAAGCTTAAATCTACTTAAGTAAGACTATATAGTTGTGAATCTGGATTAAGTAAATGAGTATATACTTAAAGTAAGGAGAAATTCTGATTTAAAGTAAATTGATATATTAGTACCCCAAAAGTTAAAAATTTGGTAAATTATAATCATATGCATTTTTAGAAAAATCTTTTATTAGCATTTTAAATAGAGATTTACATTTTTTTTTTATTCCTGTCTTCTCATATTGGTGCTACTATCAGCACTTTTTCTTCCTAGAATCGTCAGGCTTCTAGAAATATGTTTAACTGCTTGACTAAGAAAATAAATTAAACTTTGAAGATGATAATTTAACTTCAGTTTACTTGATAGGGAGAACTGATGAGAGGAGGTGAGTCAGGCATTCCCAGCCACACGGCCTGCTTGCTGCCTCAAGCCTATTATGTTCCACATGCTCTTTCCAACTAAATAGTGGTTTCTTTCCATATTGTGATCGACTTGTGATTGAAAGAGCAGTAACATATAACTCCAGATGCATTCTTACTTATAACATTATTTTTACTTTTCTAGCACCTACAAAAACATTTGTTCTGCAAAAGTCATTATCATATCTTTAGATTCATATCAATAAATATGAAATAAAAGGTACATTTCTGATTATCGTAAATACACATATTAGAAATTCATTATATTGTGTTAAAATAAAGTTTAATTTTATCCTTTCTCTCTTTCATCTTTTAATTTTTCTTGCCTTATTTTTCAAACCATGCTACCCCTAACTAAATTTAAAGTTCACACATACATGCATTACATATATGTTATATATAATATATATCATTACTAAAAGTTCTGAAACAAAGGAAAATTCATGATAACCCTTCTCTCCTACTCCTTTGAGAAAACTTTTTAATTGAGATGGCACACCATGCCAATATATTCTTTGAATATACAACTGTCTTTCACATATTTTATGAAATTGCATTTAGTGAAGATAAATAAAGAATATAAGGAGAAAAATGCAATAATAGTGAAGATATTACTTATTAAATATAGCAGATGCATATTAATCCACTTATTAATTATTTATTAAATATAACTTCTTGTTCTGAAGAATAATTTCTTTAACATGGCAAAAGCAAAATGTGAAAACTGACTGGTTTTGCTACCAACTCTTGCCTTTCCGTTATGGTTATACAAGTGAAAGAATAAACCAGATTTTGCATGTCTTTAGAGGTTATGATATGTGGAACATATTAGAGAGACTCGCATGCTCCTTCACTTTTCCTTTAGAATGAGGAAATATCCTCACTTGCTTCTGACTAGAAAAGCTGGTTTTCTTGGTTTATTCCCTTTTTTCCAAAATAGAATTGTTTCCTTGCATTGTGATATGTTTTATCAGATGGTTTGAAAATATGCTCCCGGAGATTCCCTCTATAAAAGTTTGAAATGATTAGAAACTTATCATCACAGACTATCTCCTGTGTGGAAATGTTTACTTTATCTCCTTTCAAATATCTGCTGCCCCGGCGTCGAGAAGACTCACTTTGAGCCTATCTATACTTAAGCCGAATTGTGTGGCTAATTTTGGTCAATACTAAGTGAGCTAAAGTGATATACCTCACATCTTGGCTGAGGCAGAAACAAGTCTCTACTTACTTTTCCAGTCTCTTTTTTCCTCTTCTTGCTGATGAGAAAGGACTCATGTTTCATGTTTCAACTCAAAATAGTGGAGCCTCCATCACACTGAAGCCCTGAGCAACTGTGTGGCACAGAAGCCTGCACCAGCTCGCAGTTCAAATGGTATACATTGAAATGGTATCAACGTTTATCACATTACACTACTAAAATTCGGGGGCTAATTGTCACTTTACTCTAAACTAACCTATCCTGGCCAATAATATGCTTGCACTAAGAGATATTCTTAGACAAAATTAGTATTTGATCAAGATTGAAATAACAACAATCAATGTAGTAAAATATTATTTCAGAAATCTTAACAGACTGTTATTTTTGTTTTCCAGCTTTGTTTTCCTTTTTTTCCATCTTATCTTCATTTAACCAGACTTGATATTTGGGTTCCTTGCTTTTGCAGAGATATGGCAAGATATATTCATATGTGCCCTCCCTTTGGGCTTCTTTTGTATCTCTCAATGAGCATATCTCATACTGGGCACAAATAAATTTATTGGAAAATGGAATTTGGGGAATGAAAGACTTTCTTAAGTACAATGAATGGAAGGAGACAGAGCAGAAATGATAGGGCATTGGTATATTCTAGAAAAAGGCCTCTGCTCCTTATTCTCAGGCAAAGCAACAGGGAGGTTGCAGGAAAATCAAAATGGAAAAGTTAGAGAGTAAGAATAGATAAGTGGGGCCTATGGAGATTTCTCTACACAGAGTATTACAGGAAGAGCAAAGTGAGTCACAAGTCCACACGAATGGCCTTGAACTAGAAGGAAGATCCAATAGACATGAAAAGGCCTGGAGGACAGAATGATATCCCATGATGAACTGCCAAGATTACCAAGAGGAAATGCCTTACAGAATATTGGACAGCTCTAGAATCTTGTGCATGGATTAATGACCAAAACCAGGTTAGAACAATTGTCAAAGTAGAAGACAGAGCAGGCAACATCTATAACTACTGTACCCAATACTTCTGTAACTCAGACAGACACAGAAATTGTGGAATGAGAAAAATCTACAAGTTGACACACTAAGTTTAAATTTTTCCTACCCTGGAGAACTATGGGTTCAAAATAGAAATTATATTGAAAACATGTAAAAGTACACATTGTATACTGTTGTTGTGGGCTGAGATCTCATCCCTGTTTTAATAACAAAGAAAGAAAGTGAAAAGAATTACAATCTAGACTTATAAATCACTCTACTGTTTATCTATAATTTACTGACAGCAAAAGACTTAAAGAGATCCAAAATCCAAAGTTAAAGGTGTCTAGTTTTGTGAACTTTCTAGCCAAAAAAATTTTCTCTACACCTATATACTATTTTATAACTCAAATGGCATAAATCTCAAGATAAAAGAAATTATCTTGGTCTAACCAGGGGTCAGCAAAATAGTAAAGGCTAAATAGTGAGTATTTCAGGCTTTATGGATCATATGGTATTTTTTGCAGCTACTCCATTCAACTATTACAGCATGAAAGCTGCCATGGTTAATACTGAAATAGATCGGTGGGGCTGGTTCCAAGAAATCTTTACAGAAATAGGCAATGCTGGACTTGGCCCATGGCCAGAGTTTCTCTACACCCCGCCCCCCCCCGCCCCCCAGTGTAGATTACTGTTTAATTCTCTGAAGTTAAAATCAGGCTCAAAGCATAGATGTGGGTATTTCTTTAAACTTTTGGATCCTTATTTTCTTTATTTTTAAAAAATATTTTAATATATCTTCCTTTCATGTGTTTATGTATAAAAAGTAATTTGGCTTTATCTATTGACAAATAATTCCAAATAATCCCCCAAATTTAGATGAAATGGTTTTATGATTAGGAGGCTGGAATGAGTGATGAGTGCATGTGTTTTGAAGGGAACGGGAGATTGACAGACAACTCCTATAAATTGGCAGTCAGAGAAAAAGTAACAGAAAAAGAAAATATGTCACATTGGGATATCTTGAAATATATTGAAACTTGTGGCATTTTTTTTTTGTCATTTAACCATGCCTGTTTGTGCTATTTCGTTTTTGCAAAGCAGAGATGTGCAATGCTGAATATGGCCCAAATTTCAATACTTTTCACAAGTAAGAATCTACTGTGCAGAATATATTTCTTTTGCACAGTTAACAGCATTCCTAATGAGCTGTTAATGAGCTGTCAATTTCTAATATATGCTAAAGAGCTAGAGTAGTCACTGAGGGATTCTAGAAGCAGAAATACGTTACATCCCAAAAAACATGATCAAATGAATTATTGTAAGATTTATAATTGCTCTTAAATTATACTGACTTTTTGAGTCATTTCTAAAGTACTAACAGTGTTTTTGAAGATCAACTTATGATGTTTAGTTTTTCATTGCACAATGTTGCTATTTCTAACATGAGTTATTTGAATTATTACTAAATATTATTTGTTAAGGAACTACTCTGTGCCAGTCAATGTATTCTCAGAAGTTATAGTCTTTTAGCGAAGATTCTGAGATGTGTGATGATTTTAACAACAATAAATGGTACTATGGTAACCCGTCTTAAGGTAAACACCCTGACTTATCTTAGGAACCCACAGAGGACGACTGAAACAGTTCTAGTGGAATTTATTTTCCCTAATTCAGAACTGCAAATAAAACGCAAATTTTGTTTGTTTTGTATTTTGTTTTATTTTAGTAAGACCACTAAACATGAGATCTACATAGAAATTTTTTAAGTATACAATACAGTATTTTTAACAATAGGCATCAAGTTGTACAGCAGATCTCCAGAACTTATTCATTTTGCATAATTGAAACTTTATGACTACTGATTGGCACCTCCATAATTC
This sequence comes from Equus asinus, assembly GCF_041296235.1. Classification (NCBI taxonomy): domain Eukaryota; kingdom Metazoa; phylum Chordata; class Mammalia; order Perissodactyla; family Equidae; genus Equus; species Equus asinus. Next base: position 4,916,016 of record NC_091797.1, on the reverse strand, counting down.
CTCTTTCCCCCGGCCGTTGGCAACCATAATTGCACTCTGATTCTATGAGTTTGACTAATTCAGATACCTCACATAAGTAGAATCAGGCAGTATTTCCCCTTCCGTGACTGGCTTATTTCACTTTGCATGATGTCCTACAGGTTAATCCATATTGTCACATATGGCAGGGTTTCCATTTTTTTAAGATTGAATAATATTTCATTGTATATATATATATATATATATACATATATAACATATATAATTTGTGGTTCATCCATCTGTGAACACTTAGGTTGATTCCATTTCTTGGCTATTGTGAAGTGCTGCAATAAATATGGGAGTACAGATATCTGTTTGAGATCCTGATTTCAATTCTTTTGGATAAATACCTAGAAGTGGGATTACTGGTCACATGATAGCTTTAAGTTTTTAGAGACCTCCATATTGTTTTCCATAGAGGCTGAACCATTTTGCATTCCCTCCAACAGTGAACAAGGGTTGCAATTTCTCCACATCTTCACCAACACTTACCTTCTGGGTTTTTCTGTAAGATCCATCCTAACAGGAGTGAGGTGGTATTTCACTGTGGTTGTAAGTTGCATTTTCCTGATGATTAGTGATGTTGAGCATGTTTTCATGTGCCTGTTGTTCCTTTGTATGTCTTCTTTTAAGAAGCATTGGTTCAAGTCTTTAGCTCAGTTTTTAATTGGGTTCTTAATTTTTTGACTATTGAGTTGTAAGAATTCCTTATATATTTTGGAAATTAATCTCTTATCAGATAAATGACTTGGAAATATTTTCTCTCATTTCATAGATGGCCTTTACACTCTACTCATTGTTTCCTTCGCTTCACAGAGGCTCTTTACTTTGATATAGTCCCACTTGTCTATTTTTGCTTTTATTTCCTGTGCTTTGGTATTATATTCATAAACTCATGATTCAGTCTTGGAAGGTTGTATGTTTCTAAGAATTTATCCAATTTTGGCATATCATTGTTCACGATAGTCTCTTATGATCATTTTATTTCTGGGGCATCATTTGGAATGTCTCTTCTTTCATTTCTGATTTTATTTTCCTGTCTATTGGCTGAATTGTACCATTTCAACAAACCAAGCCACTCTATAATATTCACTCCCCAGTTTGTACAAAGGATAGAAGCAAGCACATGGTGGCCATGACAACAGTCTCTTTGAGGGAGATTGTCATTCTTGAAATGGAGCTATTTGCCTCTTTCACTGCCCCATAGAGGTACCAAAATTATGGTTGACTGAAATATTCTTCCAATTCATAAAGTCAGAACTACAGAGCAAGAGGCAGGGGAGAAATTGTAGAATTTTCCAGTGAGAGGGCTTGTCAATGAGTCCTATTGCGTTTCTACAGTGTATGGCATAGGTAGGTTTCCCGGAACCATGAATCAAGAAGACACAAGATTAAACTGTGTTTCTAGTATCCCATTCAAGAAGTTCATCCTCTGGGAAAGAGAGGACTCAAGACATCTCTCATTCTCACTACAAACACATTGAAATTCCAGATGAAATACAATAGGATATTTTAAATGCATACTCCAGCTCTGCAGTAACAAAGGGAATTCCCATGTGCTAGAAATGAAGAAGGAAAGGATGTGATTATAGAGAACAAAGTAAAGATGCAAAGCTTTGGGGAATATTGGAATGGGCTACTTCCCTTGAGCAGGGCTTCACTAATAAATAAGTTAGGATTCTGGGTCCAAAATCTCCTCTCCTGCTTAGAGCTGAAACTCCAGGGAAGGGCAGATCAAATGACTCTTAAGAGAGTTTAAAATCGTTTCAGCCCTTGGCCCAGTGATATGGCAGGGAAGTGGGCCAATCATACTGGGCAGTGTGTATAGTAAAAAGTGTCACTGGCAAGAAATGAGAAACTCAAACTCTGCCATTTGTTGGTTTGGGTCTATACACACACTAACTGTGTTGTTGAGGTAACTGGAGATGAGATAGTGACATCTTTTACATGATTAGTAGAAAGATACAATATCACAATAGAGTGATATTTCAGGCAATGGAAACTCAAAACTTCCCCTGTTTCTATAGCATGTGAAGCTGCACAAGTAGATACCTCAGAAGACAAAGAGAAGCTCATGGATTAGAAAGCCTGCTGAGGATTCCTTCTCAATCGAAGTCATCAAGCACGAGGGAAACAAACTCATGCGAGAGAATCAGCAAGATGAAACAGGGCTGAGATTTGACACCCAAGAAACACGAGAGATACTTCAAAATACATGTATTAAGATGTTCAATAAGATACATTAAAAAATACAGTAGATAAAGCAAGAATAGTGCATTTTGAAAAAGCAGATGAATCTGAAAAGGAACAAAACATAAATTCTTATTTAAAAAAAACTCTACAAATTGAAATAAATATTAAAATTTGATTGGGCAAATTGTACACAGTTGAAAAGAAGAAATCATCCAAAAGTGGCACAAAGTTAATGTTTGCCTGTCAGCAAGTTATTAATCTGTGTCTTTTGGATTCCAACATGATTCTTAGGAGTGAAATGCGAAATTCTCACACAGTTCCAGGCACATATTTAGTGTACAGCGATGATAGCTCCTATGATTATGTGTGATTATCAAAATGTGTTTCAAAAGATAAAAGGATGGGAACAGAGGATGGACTGAGAAGGTCCTGCATTAATCTGTAATGAGTTCCATTAAGGCACAATAGAAAAAACGGGAACCAGACAACATTTGAAGTGATTAAAGCTGATAATCTTTCAGAGTGGATGGTATAAATCCTAAGATTCTGAAGAAGCACAAAATTAAACATATTATTGTGACACTGCAGAAGATCAAAGATAAAGGGAAAAAAGATGTTATGTGGTACAAAGCCCCAAAGTACAAAGGAATTACAATCAGAAATCACATCAGCTTTTTTGAATGCAAGGGGCAGTGAAATATTTCAGTGATGGAAAGAAAATAGAATTAAATTATATTAAATTTCTCTACTGTTCTAAATTTTGTTTGTCTATTTTTTTCAGATTTATAAAAGAATTTGAATTTGAATTAGCTAAATTTTTATAGTTTTCACTTCTCTGAGAACAATTTTCAGACTTGGCTTAGTATGTTATGATCTGTTTCTTAATTCCATTATCTGAGGTGCCTATGGATCTTTTTCTGTTGTTTATTGTTTCGCTAGTTTCCCCCTAGTCTATCTTATCTCTTCAGGTATTTGAAAAATTATATATAGAAAGAAATGGAAGCACAGGATTTTATCTTCTCTCACAGATGCTTCTCTCATTTGCTCCTGCCCAGATGCTAAGACGCACTAGCAATTCTGGATCATCTTGATAGGGTGCCTGAATATCTAGTTGGCCTGGAGAAGCCTGATTTGTGCCTATTTTCCTGGCATTCTATCTGGTTTAGTATTTGCACACATTTTTATTTTTTAATAAATAATTATTAAAAAATTGTTACATTAAAATAAGCCACTATGATTTGGGTAAACTTCTGCATTTAGGCAGATTCTCCTGAGTGCAGGAGACTTAGAATGAGAACGACCTATTCACATTCCTAAACTTTGCTCTGAAGGGACTGAAGGAGATTCGGAAACCATCTACTTCAGTTCTAAGTGCCCACTCCGGGCAACAGCAGAGCTGAGACAGCTGTGGTCCTATGGGAAAATTTGATCTTCTGAGATACGAATTGTGAATTACATAAGCAGAGCTCACAGGCCTACCAGGATGTTTATGCAAATCTAGGGGCACGGAGCAGAAAGCACTGGGTCTCTACTAGTAGGAAAGATCCTGATACAGGAAATGGAAATATGTGAGATGAATGAGAGGGAGCTGTCACCCGCTGCACCAGTGGCTTCTCCCTTTTACGTGGAGTCTGTTAATGCTTTTCTCAGACATCTCGCCTGAGGAAGTTACCTAGTGAGGTGAAGCCGCTTCATCCTGGGCCTCCCAGGTGACTGACCTCGTTTCCTCAAATTCAGAGTCAGGTCCCAACACACTTGGCAAAATTGGACTCTCTCACCACAGGTTTATCTGCATCAACTCTCCCTCTCTCTGCTACCATTTAGGACTCAAAGTTCTCGGTCGTCTGACCCTACAACAGGATATGTTGCCGGCCTCTTCGATTCACAATCTTATGCTGACAGGTCCCCAAGTGCAGGGAGTAACAGGCAATCTAGATGCTTGAGCAAGACTGACATGCGTGTCAAAGCATGAGACAAAACCCACAAAGATACAGTGGCTTGCTTCCTCAATGAAATTTTTGAGAGCCCGTGGTCAGTTGAGATGTCTCCTGCATAACCTAAGGAAAGGAACACTGCGCTTGACACAGTGGCACTTCATATGTGGATGGTTAGGCCCTGTTTAGTTGGTATTTTGAGGGGCTGCTGTCTTACATAGAGACCTAAAGTGATAAAAGCCTTTCTAGACTGCAGTGCGAGGAGTTCTGTGACTAAGCAACTTGGCGTTAAGACCCAGAGAACCAATACAGATGGGTCGGCCTTATAGACACTGTGCATGAGCCAGTATAAAATGATAATAAAGGCTTCCTAGCATTTTAGGGGGAAAAAAACCCAAGCACTCTTTAACAAGTAACCATTTTTAGTGGTGTACTCAAGTCCATGTGCAACGATACTAATTAGATTTGATTGATAATATGCAAATTTGAAACATCTTAAGTATATAAAATATATACACAAATGTATTATAAAATAATAACATATAGCAATTATATACCGCTATCTATCTATCTGTCTGTCTGTCTTCAAATCTCATTTAATCACATAGATGATAGACCTAAATTTTAAGGGAAAAATGACATAATAACATCATATATAGTATGATATTGATTTTATATAGTGCCTGGCACATATTAGATATTCAATAACATTAACTTCATTGATGAATAAAACAGCAAAATCTTTATTGTCTTAAAACAATCAAAAGACACATTCTTTCTCAAACGTAAATATCCCTCACTATGTCACCTTGGTTTTCTTTTCCAGAGAACAGGTTTTGTTGTGTATGCGTATATATTCTTTTTTTTTAATATGAGAGCATATTTCCTGTCTTATGTTCCTCAGATCATATTTGCTCTTTCCACCCACTGCAATCTGGTCTCACTTCTATATTCCACTAAAATATTCTGGTAAAGATGTGAAATGATCTTTCACTGGCTACATCCAAGGAGCTCGTAGCCCCAGTTGCCGCCTGCCCCATCTCGCTCTGTGTATCCCCCTCAGCTCCAGAGCATGTTTTTCCTTGGTTTCTCAGACGGCACCAAATGTTGTCTGAGAACCACCCCCAGCACCGCCTCTGCTCCATCCTTTGTGTTCGCTCCTCTTCTCCTGCCTGTTCCTTTAATGTCGGTGACTTTCATCATTGACTAATTCTCTTTTTTTCTCCCTCCAGGGTTTTATCATTCCTGCAACTACCGTTCCAAACGCTGGGTAATTCCCAAATTGCATTTCCACTGAGCTCTCTCTTGAAACACTTCCAATTTCATCTATTCACTTCATTATCTTTATCCCTACTCTCAATCTTGCTCCATCTTCTGTATTTCCAATCTTAGTTAATGACACCTTCCTCCCCTGACAAGCAAATCAGAAACAAAAGAGCAATCTCACTCTCGGCCTCTGCCTAATAACACAGAGCATTTTTATTTCACTTTGTGAACATTTCTCTCTTTCCTCCCATCATCCCCCTTCCCACTGCTCCTCCCTTAAATTTAAGCCCTATTATTCTTTCTCTGGATTATTGCAAGGGCCTCTCGATTGGCAGTTACCTTCTATCTTACTTCGTTGAAATTCATACAACTGCCAGTGTAGAAACACTACAAGTGCTAATCTGACCTTGACATTCCTTGACATTCATCTGAGAATGCTGTTACTGATTTTTTAAAAAGGCTAAAGATTTTTGCCAGAACTCAAAAGACTGACTGCCTGTCTTTCCAGATTTGACTTCGTGATGCTCTTGTCCAAACAGCTTGCAGTATTCTGCATGCAGAATCCTTTTCCACATTGCACTGCCTCTTTATGCTAAACCTTCTGCTTGAAAAACTGCTGTATGCAGCTCTCTTCCTTCCTTACTTTGTCATTCTAATTGCACTTTTCCTGTGTCATAGGAAACTGCTTTTCTCATATTATTTTATATGTGCTTATTTATGTTAATGTTTGGGGTGGAGTGTTTCCTCACGATATTTAAAAGTCATCTTAACTTCCCAGGAAAAGCATCCCTAAATTACATGCAGAATAAACTTTTAGGCCCTCACATCACATAATATATAATATCTAGAGTGTTCCGTCTCAAGAATCGCACATTCTTCCTTTTGTCTCTTGCTTTTTCCATGAAGTCAATCTTGGATGGCATTTTAAATTAATACTTCCCTTTTCTTCCTGGAACTTACATTAGAAATTCTAGTGTCCTGCAACCAGACCATTATCACAGCCTAGTAATGGCAAAAGTCAAATATTTTCCTCTTTGATGTGCAAACACACATACACAAACACCCTAATGCACACAAATACACACACACAGCCAATAGATAATTATATGGTTTATTATAGGATCTTTTGTAAAATCAGAAGGTTAAAGTAATGTCATGTGTTGTACTTAGTGAAAATACAAAAAAACAAACTCTATCATACCCAGAAGAAATAGGTCATGTGAAAGCATTCTGTAAGGGGTCCTGTTTTCTTATTTATCAATGTTCCATATTAGAAACTGAAACAGGGTCTATCCACCCAGGTCTATGTGTAAATGGACCTAGAAAGCATATTTTTTAAATCCTAAACTTTATAGAGACACAAGATTTCTTGAAGATAACTGAAGACACCCTAAAATAAAATTTATTTATTTTATTATAAGGCATATGAGATTAAAAGACTGTAGAAGCCAAGAGCTCAATGTTAGACTGAAAGTTAGTGTTCTCTACTGAATTTAACAAGGCAAAAATTTCACAGGATGTCAAAAATATTTGGACATGCTTAAAAACAAGATCAATCTGGCCTCATTTCTAAACATAAGCCAAAGAAACAGACATTGTACCATCACAAAAATAATCAAATAAGCCCCTTTCTCTTGGCTCCCTGCCTGGCTCCTTACATTTACAGATGACACATCCAGCACTTTTGTTTCTTTCACATTCTAGATAAAAACTATGAAGGCCAATCATCAAATTCCCTCTGCTTCCTGAGAGCACCCAACCTAGTACATACCCTCCATGCCCTAAGCCCTCCTTCCAATCACCCAGGACAACCTCCAACACCACAGTAAGCTTTCCTTGGGTCCCTCTTACTGAGAAGTTCCCAGGTTCCCCATAGAGTGTGATGTTCTTAAGAAGCAATTAATAAGCCTCATTTTATTAAATTGCAGGTATATTCTTGGTGCTTTTGTTCAATGGGATTTATCAATGGTATACATTAAGCAATAATGACTGCAAGGTGTGATCTGATATAATTATCCAGATTTATCTTAAGATAATAATCTGATGAGAAATTCCAGCCCTTTCAATGTGCAGCAAACCTGGTGGCCATTAGAATCACCCAGGAGTTGTAATTTTAATTTGTGTTGAGTAGGGCTTCATTATGGCCACTTTATAGAAGTTCTGAGATGACACTAATATATGGGAAAGCTTGAGTAACTCTGGTTTAAGAGAGTGATTTTAGTTTAGTTTGCATCATTACTCTTACAAGATTTGATTCCAGTTCTGTGTATTCCGTGGCATCTTGCGCTGGGTAGGAGGGTCTTACTGTTAGGCAGTAGGCAGGTTGCTCTTTGCTTACACAATTGGTAAAGACCTTTTAAAGGAGTCTTTCTATAGTAAGGATCTATCAGATAGTTTCATTAGAAGGCTTGGCTTCTCTTCAATATTTTCTTTGAAATTCTGAACTTTAATAGAATTATAAAACTGTTTCTTTGTCTTAATCAATCTGTCTTTTCATTGTTGGCCACATTATTTCTGATCCGCTCAGCATTCTCTTTGCCCACTAGGCATAGGAGGAACAATTTTACCCCAATTTGAGTGAAGAGTAATTTCCTGAAAATATTTCTCTTCCTGTTTGGGCCCATTTAACTCTCCTGTGTTCAGCCATTAAACATCTCCCAGTCCCAGCAACTCAGAGACCTTGCTGTTTAATGAGCTGGTGTCTGATGAATTTTACTCTGTGGATGCTCTTCAATTTACCTTTACTGGATATTTTAGAACAGCTTTGGACTTTTAATTTTCATGAACCAGTATAATCTCAGGGTAAAATAAAAAAGGCAATTGACACAAGTCATTTCCTTTTTATTTTATTTTATCTATTTATTTTTTTTTTGTTGAGGAAGATTGTCCCTGAGCTAACATCTGTGCCAATCTTCCTTCATTTTGTATATGGGATGCTGCCACAGCATGGCTTGATGAGCAGTGTGTAGATCCATGCCCAGGGCCCAAACCCTCTAACCCCAGGCTGCCAAAGTGGAGTGCGTGAACCACTACACCACTGGGATGGCCCCTACTTCCTTTTTTTTTGTTTTTTAAAGATTTTTATTTTTTCCTTTTTCTCCCCAAAGCCCCGCAGTACATAGTTGTATATTCTTTGTTGTGGGTCCTTCTAGTTGTGGCATGTGGGATGCTGCCTCAGCGTGGTTTGATGAACAGTGCCATGTCCGCGTCCAGGATTCGAACCAATGAAACACTGGGCCACCTGCAGCGGAGTGCGTGAACTTAACCACTCGGCCACGGGGCCAGCCCTGCCCCTACTTCCTTTTTAAATATAATTATGGACTTTGGTGTCAAGATGGTGGCATAGGCAGACTCTGAACTCACTTCCTCCCATGGACACAACCAATTTTACAAATACTCTTGGAACAATTACCCCTGAGAGAGAACTGAAAATTGGATAAAAAGAACCCCCACAACAAGGAACAATCCTAACTGAGGTGGAAGAGACATAAATTCCTTTCTGGAGAGAAAAAAAGCCACCTTCACAAGCTGGCTGGCCAGGAGCAATAATAAGGTACGTAGCCTTCCCTGGAGGAGGGGGGGACCTGAGTGGGGGGGCATTACCACTATAAGCATATTTTGGACTCAGCACAACTGAGACGGGAGTCATAATATCTGGCTTTGCTGGCTATTAACAACAACGGGGAATACCCTCAGAACAGCTATTGGACATAAGGGGACGAAAGCCGACCCTTAAAGGGCCCATGTACAAATTCACTCATTTCAGATAGCAACCTAAAATCAACTGCAAGAAAGGTACATGGTTCTTTGGTGAAAAGAGACTCACCTCATAGGGTCTGGGTGCATCTTGATGAGAGGCGAGACCTCTCCAAGGACTGAGACATTGGCAGTAGCCATTATTGTAACCTAGTACAGGTCTGCTGACACAGATACTGGCAGACACCATTGGAGTTCTTCCACTGGCCTGTTAGTGCAGGGGTCTGCCCCACTCACTAGAGCACCAATTTAATCCAGCTCAGCCAGGGCAGGAAGCCTGCCCTAGGGACTGGCCCAACCCAACAGGAGGCCCTTGGGCAACTTGTGGGCTTGCATAAGCTGGGTGCCTGGATCCTCTGCAGCTCAGTTAGTGGGTCCACCTCTGAAGGGCAGGGTATGCACAAGGATCAGGTGGAGAGTGAGGCATTGGTGGAGTGTGTGAGGCCTCTGCAGTGGGGCTACTGGGTCTGCTTCACGGGGTCAGGGCATCTGCAAGGGGAAGAACTGTTTTTACAGTGTGTGTGGCCCTGTGGGCAGTGGGGCTTGTCAGCTGCAGAAGAGTTTGCTTCTCATAGCCACATAGGGGATTGGCCCCACCTCTCAAAGCCTAAAATAATTGGGTGCTCCCATGCTTGGGTCCAGCCGCACTCAGGTGCAATCTTGAAAGAACTGACAATAGCCTTGCACACTGGGGGCCTACAGAAATTGTAAGCCCTGAGCCTAGAAACCAGGCATACTAGGGGCATACCAACTTAACAGAAAAACTGCAACAGGAGTGAGCCATTAGACCTTGAAGCTGATGGTGCTAGGGCTCCCCATGTCCAATAAAGTGACTGAAATGTCCATAGCAGCCACATGCAGCTGAACATTACAACCAGCCAGCCAGGGGCACAGTCTAGACTCTCTGGATAGATCATCCAAACATAAGATCAATAAGGAAAGATTGTCCTTAAATGACACTTTAAACCAGATGGACTTAATAGATATATACAGAACATTCCATTCAAAACCCACAGAATTCACATTTTTTTCAAATGCACATGTAAGATTCTCCAGGATTGATCACAATTTAGGCCACAAAAGAAATCTCAATAAATTTAAGAAGTTTAAAATAATACTAAGCATCTTTTATGACCACAAAGGTATGAAACTAGAAATCAACTATAGGAAGAAAATCAGAAAAGCCACAAATATGTGGAGATTAAACAAAATGCTACTGAAAAATGATTGACTTGATAAAGAAATCAGAGAGGAAATCAAGAAATACCTGGAGACAAATGAAAATGAAAATATGGTGTGCCAACGTTTACTGGATACAGCGAAAGCAGTTCTAAGAGAGAAGTTTATAACAACAAAGGCCTACATCAACAAACAATAAAAATCTCAATAAATAATGTAACATTGCCCCTAAAGGAACTGGAAAGAGAAGAACAAAAAAGCCCAAAATTAGTAGAAGGAAGGAAATAATAAATATTAGAGCAGAAATAAATGAAGTAGAGACTAAAAAAAAATAGAAAAAATCAGTGAAACCAAGAACTGGTTCTTTGAAAAGATAAAAAATAGTGACAAAACTTTAGCTAGGCTCACCAAAAAAAGAGAGAGAGAGAAGCCTCAAATAAATAAAATCAGAAATGAAAGAGCAGAAATTACAATGGACATTTCAGAAATACAAAAGATTATAAGAGAATACTATCGAAAGCTATATGCCAACTAATTGGATAATCCAGAAGAAATGGATAAATTTTTAGAATCAGATAACCTGCCAAAACTGAATCAAGAAGAAATAGAGAATTTAAATACAACAATCACCAGTAAGGAGATCAAAAGAGTAATCAAAAACTTCCCAAAAAATAAAAGGACCACACACATTCCCAAGTGATTTCTACAAAACATTCAAAGACTTAATACCTCTCCTTCTCAAACTCTTCCAAAAAATTGAAGAGAAAGGGAAGCTTCTTAACTTATCCAACAAGGTCAACATTACCCTAATACTAAAACCGGACAAGGACAACACAAAAAAAAGAAGATTATAGGCCAATATCACTGATGAACATAGATTCAAAAATCTTCCCCCAAATACTAGCAAACTGAACACAACAATCCAGTACAAAGATCATAAACCATGATCAAGGGAGATTTATTCCAGGGATACAGGGAAGATTCAACATCTGCATATCGATATAATACACCACATTAGCAAAATGAAGAATAAAAATCACATGATCATCTGAATAGATGCAGACAAAGCATTCCCAAGATACAGCATCCATTTATGATTAAAAAACATTCTGAATAAAATGGATATAGAAGGAATGTACCTCAACATAATAAAGTCCTTATATGACAAAGTCTCAGCTAATATCATTCTCAATGGAGAAAAACTGAAAGCTATCCCCCTAAGGCCAGGAAATAGACAAGGATGCCCACTTTCATCACTCTTATTTAACATGGTATTGGAAGTCTTACCCAGAACAATCAGGCAAGAGAAAGAAATAACAGTGATCCAAATTGGAAAGGAAGAAGTAAAATTGTCACTATTTGCAGATGACATGATTTTATATATAGGAAACCTAAGAATCCACTAAAACTTTTAGAAATAATCAATGAATATAATCAAGTTTCAGGATACAAAACCAATATACAAAAGTCAGATGCATTTCTATACAATAACAGCGAAGTAGCAGAAAGAGATTAAGAATATATTCCCATTTATAATTGCAACAAAAGAATAAAATACCTAGAAATAAACTTAGCCAAAGAGGTGAAAGACCTGTACAACAAAAACTATAAAGCATTGTTGAAAGAAATTGAACAAGATACAAAGAAATGGAAAGATATTCTGTGCTATTGGATGGAAGAATTAACATAGTTAAAATGTCCATACTTGCTAAAGCAATCTACAGATTCAATGAAATCCCTATGAAAGTTCCAATGACATTTTTCACAGAAACAGGACACAGAATCCTAAAACTTACATGGACCAACAAAAGACCCCAAATATCCAAAGGAATTCTGGGATAAAAAAGAACAAAGCTGGAGGTATCACACTCCCTGATTTAAAAATATCCTACAAAGCTATAGTAACCAAAACAGCATGGTACTGGCACAAAAACACACACGCATGTATAAATGGAACAGAATCAAGAGCCCAGAAATAAACCCCCACATCTATGGACAGTTAATTTTTGACAATGGAGCCAAGAACATAAAATGGAGGAAGGAAAGACTCTTGAATGAATGGTGTTGGGAAAACTGGACAGCCACATGCAAAAGACTGAAAGTAGACCATTATCCTACAACATACACAAAAATTAACCGAAAATGCATTAAAGCCTTGAATGTAAGGCCTGAAACCATTAAAATTCTAGAAGAAAGCATAGGCAGTACACTCTTTGACACTGGTGTTAGCAGGATATTTTCAGATACCGTGTCTGTCCAGATAAGATCTAACAATTGGGAGAATATAGTTGCAAACCATATATCTGATAAGGGTTTAATATCCAAAATATGCAAGGAAGTCATACATCTCAACAACAAAATAACTAACAACTCAGTTTAGAAATGGGCAAAAGATCTGAACAGAGATTTCTCCAAAGAAGACATACAGATGGCCAACAGGCACCTGAAAAGATGTTCAACATCATTAACGATCAGGGAAATGCAAATCAAAACTACAATAAGATATCACCTTACTCCTGTCAGAGTGGCTATATTTAACAAGACAGGAAACAATAAATGTTGGAGAGAATGGGGAGAGAAGCTAACCCTGGTACACTTCTAGTGGGAGTGCAAACGGGTGCAGCCACTTTGGAAAACAGTATGGAGATTCCTCAAAAAGTTAAGAATAGAGCTACCATATAATCCAGCTGTTCCACTGCTGGGTATTTATCCAAAGAACGTGAAAACACGGAGTCATAAAGATACATGTACCCCAAGTTCATTGCAGCATTATTCACAATAGCCAAAACTTGAAGCAACCTAGGTGCCCATCAAGGGATGAGTGGTTAAAGAAGATGTGGTGCATATATACAGATTGGAATACTACTCAGCCGTGAGAAATGATGAAATCTGGTCATTTGTGACAAGATGGATGGACCTTGAGGGTAATATGCTAAGTGAAATAAGTCAGAGGGAGAAAGTCAAATACCATATGATCTCACTCATAAGTAGAAGATAAAAACAATGACAAACAAAGACATAGAGACAGAGATTGGATTGGTGGTTACCAGAAGAGAAGGGGAGAGTGAGGAAGGCAAAAGGGGTGATTTGGCACATGTGTGTGGTGATGGGTTGTAATTACTCTTTGGGTGGTGAACATGATGTAATCTACACAGAAATAGAAATATGATGTACACCTGAAATTTATGTAATGTTTTAAACTGTTACTGCAATAAGAAAGAAAGAAAGACAGAGAGAGAGAAAGAAAGAAATAAAGTTGTTTCATTAAAAATATGCTCTATTTTCTTTTGTTTTTCTCTTTCCCTGCCCCGTTCCAACTTAGAAATATTTCACCACAAGCTAATATTGACCAGTATCTAGAACCTGTGTATGTATTTGATACTAGAAGAGTCAACTTGCAATTAAAAAAATTAAACATATATAAGGAAAACTGGCTCATTAACTGAACTTTTTGTTATTCAGCTGAATCCACCAGCATAATTTTAATACATTCACAGGTAAAATGCAAGAATCATATTTATATACCGAGCAAACTTATTTTAAGCTAAAAATATTTAGAGGGTAACTTTAAACCTACCATATGTTTGAATCTCAAAATTAAGATTGTATTTTACTTTAAAGAATTAACAAATCTTTCTTTTCCTTGCTGTCCTATGTTAATGGTGTCCTCAGTGGCTTCAGACAAAAACTCAGTAAATTCCTATAATAGTTTATGTTAGCACCCAGCAGATAGAGTCAAAGCAAATCTTTTGTAAGTTCAGTTATTAAAGGTGAAACATCCAACATTATTGTGAGTTCTACTGTAAATCCAGTTTAAAATTTCAACACTGAGGATGGAATCACTTGTATTTGCAGAAATAATTAAAATGAAAATTCTGGTGAAGCGTCTTGAAAAAAGCAATATTCTCACTAAATTAAAGAACTTATAGACAGAAATGTACTTAAACTTTGCAACTGGAAATTTTAAAGCATTAAAATATATCTTTATAAAAGCAAAGCATTAATTAAAATTAAAATTGAGAATTCTGCTTGCAGATACAAGGTTTAATTTTGAAATGCAAGATTTCAACCTGTAAGATTAATTTTCATGAATATTCTGTTTTTAATTGGATAAATACATATTCGACACTGATGAATCAAAATTGAAAAGGCTTATAATTTTGCCAATCAAATTGGCAAAACCTTTAATAATTGTAGAGAGATAACTTACTGATAAATTTTGACTTGTAAAGTATTTGTTGAAGAAAGGTGTTCCAAAGAAGACAAAAAGACAGTTATCAATGAAAATATTTTGGCTGAACTATTCATTTTTCAATATTAAAAGTATGTAGATTTGAGAATAATTTCCATTTAGCAGGAATTGTTCTGAGCTTAGTAAGTATCGGCATCTGTGGAATGAGCGGTTTCTCATTCAAAACATCATAAACTTCAGGGAAAATTTACGTGGAGAGAAAAATTATTTAAAACAAATTTTATCTTTATTTCAACCATAGCACACAACTTAGAAAAAATTGCTGTCAATTTTTTAAAAATTAAAGCTATCACCATTAAGATGATATTGGAAAAAAATCCTCAGAAAATACTACCAAACATTGTATGAAAGTTTGATTTGACTGAGTATTAAAATACATGGACGTGTATCAAGAATAATTTGTTTCTGCTATTTTAAGTGTTTACATAATTAGTCTATTCCATTTGACTTTTATGTACATGAATATGGTATTTTGGGTTTTTTAATACTAATTTTATGTTTTTAAAATAGTTTTTGAGGGAAGTATCTTACAAGTCTATCATGAATAATGGAAAACCAGTTTATTGGTCAATACCATATTTTAAAAGGTTTTTATGAATTTAATTGTTTTTAGTGTCCCCTTACACTCTTAAAGCTGTCACTGTTAGGAAATAATTTATGTGAATACCAAGCAGTCCTAGGATTCGCAATTGTCTGGGCAGCCTGGAAGCCAGGCTTGTCACAGCGTTGGTGAGGACAGTTTGCTTCAGCTCTCTTTCCTCTGCAGACCACCAACCCCTAACAGCAGGACTTCACAAACCCTGGAACCCGTCTGCCTTGGAATGGTCATCCTGCTTCATTCTCATACTTTCTTAGATTTTCGTGATCTTAGATGTTCACTATCTTGTAAGCTTCTTGATGCTTTTTAAAAGATATATTTTAAATTATGTGCAGACATCTTTTTAAAAAACTTGTCTTCAGCAGAATGTTTTGTCTGAAGTTCCTAGGCTGCCTTTGAGATACCAAATCTATTAAAACCACACACACACACACACACACACACACACACACACTATCACAAGTCTTTGTATCCTTTGAGTAATATTTTGGTATAATTTAAACTAGGACTCAGATTTTCTGACCCTTTCTTACTTTAAGATATTATTTTTTGTCACTATCACCTTCATGTTTAATTGGACATTACTTAGAAGAATACAGCAATCAGATTTTCCTACTTACATTTGCTTCTACACAAATCTTATACATGTGAATTAATTTCCATGAAGTTTGTAGAAATGATATATATATATGTACTTAAAGTATACAAGTTGTATGAAGAAATATTTCTTTTTATTTATAAAGTTCTTATAAGTTAATCTAATTTAACTGAAATTATCCAGTAGCAAAATAAGTAAAACAAAATGTCATCTCTGTGGTCACTTAGAACCTTGCAAAATGACTAATTTATCAAAGTAATAAATATATAATTTAGAACTGTTCTATTAACTTCAAATATGCTGCTCTTTTTACCTATTCAGACTTATTTTAATGAAGTAATTAATCTACAGTGACAAAGTCCTTTTCAAAACAGTTAGGTACTAAGCACTACAAAAAAAGTTGCTTAGTTATTTCTTTTCTCTCTCAGTAACCTAATTTAGCATTTACCAAACAACAGTTGAGCAAGATATAACAAGCCATTTTCTTCCTCAAGTTCTGTGGTTCAATAAGACTGGGACACTCTTTGTTTAAAGATAACTGAATTGGTTGCTGTGTTGTGGAATGGTTTAAACCTTTCAGTATGAATTTCAGAGGGAAGAAGAGAGTAGGCACTGGTACACAAATCTACTTAAGTACAATCCATTTTTTATCTTGTCTGGGGCAAAAATTGCATATTTTAGTCTCTACTTAGAATATCTGGCATGCAGTAAGTAATCATGAGACTTGGAAAAATCTTGAGTTTGACCCATATTAAAAAAAATAACCAATGAAAGAAGAAGGAAACCCAGGGATAGTCCAGATGTTGGAACTGGAATTACCAGACAAGGGCTGTAAAATATCCGTTAAAATATTTTTAAGGACTTAGCTTATAAAGGGAAATTATGCATAATTAGATGAGAAATTTTAGTAGAGAGATGAAAAGTATATAAACATTGCATTTGAAGAGATTGCGATAAAAATTATGCAAACTGAAATCCAAACTGAAAAGAATTACCAAAAAAAAAAAAAAGCCTACTAGAAATCTGTGTTAGTGGATATAACATTGTATTCAGTGGAATCCCAGAGTAAAGGAGTGAAGAAGAGAGTGATATGGCAGGAGAAATTTATGAAGAGATAATGCCAAGAGTTTTCTAAAAGTGATGAAAGACAGAAACTGACAAATCAAAAAAGCTCAGAGAAGCCTAAATAAGATAAACACAAAGAAAACCACACCTAAACATATCACAATAAAACTACTGAAACCAAAGAAAATGAGAAAATCTTAAAAGCTATCAGAGAAAAAGACACATCACATACAGAAGAGCAATCAGAAACAATGGCTTCCAAAAGACACTGAAAGCATGTCGTTAAGTCTTGAAAGGAAAAAAAAAGTCACTAACAATCTAGAATTTAATATGGAGTAAAAATTAAGTCCAAAATATATGCAAAATAAAGAGCTTTTCAAATAGGCAAAAGCTGAGAGAATTTATCTTTAGAAGACCTGCATTACAAGAAATGCTAAAAGAAATGCCTTAAGTGGAAGAGAAATCATACCAGATGGAAGGGCACATCTACCGGAAGGGATGATGAGGACCAGAAAACAAGTATATGGACAAAAGGAAAAAAAAGTATTCTTTCTCTCTCTCTTTCTGTCTCTCTTTAATAGAAAAAAGCCAGATACAAAAGGTCACACGTTTTATTATTCCATATGTATGAAATATCCAGAATAAACAGAACACAGATTGTTCTTTGCCAAGGACTGAGGGAAGGGGGAGATGGGGAGAGGCTGCTTAATAAGTAAGGAGTTTTACTCGGAGTGATGGAAATATTTTGGAGCAAGATGGAGATGGTGGTTTGCACCACATTGTGAATGGAATCGATGTCGCTGATTGTACACTCAAAATTGTTAAAATAGAAAATGTTATGTGATATATATTTTTACTACAATAAAAAAAGAAAAACTTGAAATACAAAGAAAAAGAGTTGAATGTAAAAGGGTGGGAAAAACATTCCATGAAAATACTAAAAATATGAAAGAAGGTGTGGATCTATTAATATCAGAAAAATAGATTTTGAACAAAGAGTATTACCAGAGATAAGGAGAAGCATTTCATATTAATCAAAGGGTAAAGGCATCAAAGAGATAATACAATCCTAAATGAAAAATAGAACTAAAATGTGAAATTGAAAAATGTAAAAAATATTTGCATCTTTTGATACAACTAGCTTAGAAGTTAATAAATTAAGTGAAAACAATCTTTAAGGATATAGAAGATTTTGACAGTACTATGAAGAAACACAGTACAACTAACAATGACAGAATTCACATTCTTTTCAAGTGCATGCAGGTACACAAATATAATTCACAAAGTGGATCATATAACTATTATCAATAAATTTCAAAGGACTAAAATCTTATAGTATATTTTCTTACCACAATAGTTTAATATAGGAATAAATGAAAATAATAAATTTAAAAACTCCAATTTTTGGAAAAAATCTGGAACTTTTTTCATTTCCCTCCCTTAATCATCCTTAAGTCCTACAAGGAGTTAAAAGAGAAATTAAAACATATTTTGCACTGGGCCCAGCCCTGTGGCGTAATGGCTAATTTTGTGTGCTCTGCTTCAGCAGCCCATGGTTCACAGGTTTGGATCCTGATCGTGAGCTTACATACCATTCATGAAGCCATGCTGTGGCAGCGTCCCACATAGAAGAACTAGAAGGACCTACAACTAGGATACACAGCTATGTACTGGGGCATGGGGAGAAAAAAAAGAGGAAGAATGGCAACAGATGTTAGCTCGGGGCCAATCTTCCTCACAAAAAAAAATCTATATATTTTTCATTGAATAGAAATAAAAACGAAATATATCAAAGTTTGCTATTGGCAATCATACAATTGTTTATGGGATATTGGAAAGATGAAATGCTTACATTGGAAAAGCAAAACAGTGAAAAATCAATGTTCTAAGCTTCAACCTTAAGAAATAGAAAATGATAAGCAAATTAAATGTGAATCAGTAGAAGGAAAAAATTAGTAAATATAAAACCCAAAATTAATAATATAGATGAGTAATTAAAAGAGAAAAATTAACAAAGCCAAAAGCCTCTTCGTTGAGAAGATTAATAAAATTGATAGGCCCTAGCAAGACTAAACAAGGGGAAAAAGAAATATCAATTTTTAAGTCAGGAATAAAAATGGTAGTTATCACTACAAATCCATAGTCATTAAAGGAATGAGCATACAGGCGATCCCCAGCTTAGGATGGTTCACCTTACGATTTTTCAACTTATGATGGTGAAAGAGCAATACTCACTCAGTAAAAAACACACTTCAAATTTTGAATTTTGATCTCTTCCCTGGGTAGGAATATGCAGTAGGATCCTCTCTCATGGTGCTGGGCAGCAGCAGCAGCAGCAGCAGCTCCCACTCAGGCACTCGGTCATGAGGATAAACAATCGATACACTTACACCCATTTTGTACCCACCTGACCATTCTGTTTTCACTTTCAGAACAGTATTCAATAAATTACATGACATATTCAACACTTTATCATGAAATAGGCTTTATGTCAGATGATTTTGCCCAATTGTAGGCTAACTTGAGTGTTCTGAGCACGTTTAAGGCAGGTTAGGGTAAGCTGTGATGTTCGGTAGGTTAGGTGTATTAAATGCAGTTTCAACTTACGATACTTTCAACTTACAATAGGTTCATCGGGATGCAACCCCATCATAAGTTGAGGAAGAGCTGTATTAACAGTAAGAACAAGTTAATGTCAATGATTCTGAAAGCAAAATTAAATTGACACATTTTTAAAAAGCATAACCTATAAAATAAAGAAGTTCCTCTCCATGAAGAAAACTTTAGGTACAAGTGAGTTCACCAAGTAATACTATCAAATATTTAAAGAAGAAATGATACTAATTGTGACAGGTAATTTTATGTGTCAACTTGGCTGGCCATGGGGTGCCCAGATTGACATTTCTGGGGGTATCTGTGAGGGTGTTTCTGGATGAGATTCACTCCACATGGATCATAAATATATTAAATATGTTTGTAAATGCAAAAACATTTTGTTTCTAAAAACATAGGAGAATGTTTTTGCATTTTAAATAAATAGCCAATAAATGCATGAAACTTTGCTCAATATCTTATTAGGTATTGGGAAATCATCATCAAACCCCAGTGAAATATTTCACACTCACCAGAGTGACTCTAAAGGATGGAGACAGCAAAACAAAACAACACACACACACACACACACACACAAACACAATGTAAGATAATAACTCCTAAAATAGAGCAAGAAGAATCCTGGGAAACATTTTAATTCGAATATTGTGATAAATATTTGGGACACACCAGAGGAAAATTCCTTTTGTTAGTTACGTATTAGGTAAAAACGAAAATGTGAAAAAAAAGTCAAACAATCCATTCTATCAAGTAGTCGTGAATTACTTCTTGTTCTTTGGAGGCCCCTAATATGTTTAAAAGACGTTAAATCTAGATTGTCTACTGGAAGATGAGAATTTCCAATTAAAAAAAGAATAAAGAAGGTGGAACGATTAGATTCTCTATCAAATCTTTAGAATGTTTTACACAGCAAAGGAGTAGAAGACTGATTTCTGTGAGTCCGTGGAATTCCAAGTATCTCTCTTTTCAACTTAGAAGAAAGATGGCATATAATTTAATAAGCAATGAGCTGTTATTCAACAAATGCCAATTAAATTGAAATATGTAAAGAATTTGTCTCATTCATTTCAAGTCACATATTCATGCTTCAGGACAATGTGTTTATAGATTGACACTTGACCTATATATTCTACTGAGGTTATTAATAGGGAAAAGAACAATCATGGTGGACTTACGCAATTTAGAGGTGGGGCAAATGAAGCCGTGAGTAAGGAAGAACTCTGTCCTATAGTTCTCATCCCAAGTGACGTTAATTTTTGTTTTTCAAAGATAAATATAAAAATGTAGACAGTGATTCTCTGTTAGATGGAGCTAATGTCCTAATAAAAACTCCTCAATAAATGCCTCATACTATTATTGCTATTCTTTGTAGAACGGTAGTAGAGGTTACAACAGTATTACTAGATGCAGTAGCTCATGGATTTGTGGCTGATTTACACGGGCTAAAAGTAAGGACAGCACACAGCATGGCTGCACCCTGCCCTCGGCTAGGTGAAGACAGAGTGCACTCAGAACACAAATAAACAGGCAATCAGTTTTACTTGTTACTTTAAAGAAAATTTTTCTATGAAATTGGCAATTAAATGAGGATAAATAGATGACAGTCATGACTGTTCTTTTTCTTATCTTTCTCTTATATTCCTTTCTCCTTTTCCTATCCCCAAATTTATTTTCTTCTTTCTACTCTTAACTTTCACTCTACTTTTCTATTCTTTTTTAGTATTTTAAAACCATGTCCCTGTTTAGTTACTTTTCTTTTATTCTTCTCTGAATTTTCCATTGTTGTTTATTGGTCACCACCAAAATTCAAGTCATTTCATTTGGGAGGAAGTGGCTTCAGTTATAACATGGACCCCAGAGAAGAAAACATTGAAATACAGTGCAGAAATCTTCGAGGATTGACCAAGATCTGACAAGCTTTGAGATTTGGCGTCTCTGAAACACATACTCCTGAAGAGGGAACAAGTGCGAAACCAAATACTAGTGAAGCTCACGATTGAACTAGTTAGGAAAACAATGTAACTAACAAAATTTTAAAGTGCAATTGAACATGATTTTCCTCCAATAAGCGTAGTCTTATTATGAATCCTAGCTCTGCTGTTTTGCAGAAGTTTGACTTCAGAGAGTACTCTTAATCTCTCAGAGTTTGAAAAACATTATCTCTAGCACTGGGGATATGATATTCTCCTATTCACCTCATAAGATTGCTCTTGTAAGGATAAGGAGAGATAACACATGGAAAATTTCTTTATAATCTGGAAAGCACTCTACTAATGCACAAAGGAAAGTAAAAACAAGTGAAATTGTTTCAAGTTCTTTGGTGCTGTACACATATTTTCCCAGATAAATATGGAGTCATATATTATTCTAAATGCAATGTATCTTGTTGGGCTTATAATTTTTAAAGCTGGGTCAATTCTATGTTCAATAAAGGGTGGAATTTTGGATTAGAGAATAACATTCTATTGGTGTTTTGGTGTATTTTATTTAACACGAAGTGCTCACATACCATAATTGAATTCATTTTAAATTTGAAAATCTACCTTTTTTAATAGCATATTGAACCCTACTTCAAATATATTGAAAATCCAAATTTTGTGTATACAAACACATATAATTGCACACACACTTGCATATGCAATTTATAGTTATATATAGATGATCAATTTAGTTGATCATCTTAATAATCAAACTAGTTACAGAAATGGTGTGTATAACACTTTGGTGCACTGGAAGAAATGTATTATTAGTATACAGTTTTCTTTTGGTTGCCCAGCAGTAGTGACAGGCTAAAAGAGTCATTCATTTTGTACTATCTAATCCTTTACACATTTGCAAGACAGTAAACTAGACTGGCTTAAAGCAATTTTTCTCTTTCTGATCATTTTTGTTTTGTTCATGTATTTAAATCATGAACTTTGATGCGCAAATTT
Source organism: Equus asinus (assembly GCF_041296235.1). NCBI lineage: Eukaryota > Metazoa > Chordata > Mammalia > Perissodactyla > Equidae > Equus > Equus asinus. The sequence continues at coordinate 4,893,608 of NC_091797.1, read as the reverse complement.
CCCTGTATCATAAACAATTGAGAGGTAAATGATAACTTTGGAATTACGAACAAGGGATATATATATATAGTAGTTCTTTAAAATTTTAGTTTTTTACATGTTGGCCATACCCTCTCCATGCCAGTGAAGGAGACTGATCACTTGTCCTATAGAAGGACACACAATTGTAATCTTCATTTGCTCCTTCTCAGTGGCTCTTCTCATTATCCTTTCCTGTGACTTACTATCTCCTTAGAACATGTGATGCTGTAATAGCTTCTTTATTCACGGGAATGATATAATGCCATGCTAGGCAATCAAATGTCTTGAAGGAAGGTCAATTTCACAGATTTTTTAAAATTAAAATATGAAACTTGTCAAAACTAACCCTTGTCTCTACAATTTTTATACAGAAAATTTTCCTATGGCTGGATCCTGAAAATATACCCCTGGAAAAAGTTCTAACCTCCTTTTCTATACTAGCAACACTAACAATAAGTGACAGGGATAATAATTACATTATTATCCTGACGCTCAGCTCAATACTGCACCAGTTCCAGACCAGAGTAATTTTCTTTATAAATCCACTCATCTGTGTATGTGTAATGGCTTTCTTCCAAGGAATTCAAAATCCCACACTTAACTACCTCATTTGTTTCCAAAATGTGGCTTTAAAAATGTGTCATGATTAGGAGTGAAAGCAAAAATAGAAAGTATTTACACATCAGCTAAGTGAAATATATTGTTTCAACATGCTGGTGGCTGCAGCCACGCTAGCCTTTCTGTAGGAGGAGTAAGAGAAGAATTACAGTGTATCCGCCCTCTAATGTGTTACTGCTGATTTCACGTGGCCACTCAGATGTGTATTTGGATGTGCCACGCTAAGTGCAAAGCAACAATTAAATAAAGAATAACGCATCACTAGCAATCTCTGCAAGATTAAAACTAGGATTTGGCTATTGGAACACAGGTAGTCATTTGGTGACGCCGCTGTTCCATCTGCCAATTTCATATTATATAATGTATATCCCTTGTTATACAGAACCAGTAAAATTTCAAAAAAATATATATGACTTTTAATAGTATTTAATTTATTCAGTATATGAATGGTCAGGAGTCTTTAGAGAAGTGATCAAGGACAGAATTGATGGCAGAGTTGTGTCTGACATGGAGATTTTGAATTTTTTTTCCTGTACACATTCAATAAAAAACAGATTAAGCTATTGAACTTCCAGAGGTGTTTATAGAGAATTGAAATCACTTCCTGACTCCCTCCCAGATCCTTTTGTGGTCAGTAGAGTCTCCCTTGCTAATACATCCAGATATTGGCTGATATCTGCCAGGAGAGTAGTTAAACTCTTGGAGCAGCTTCTCAGTGGGGCTATGATTTTTAAGTCACTGTGTAATGGAGTGTATTACCATTTACCATACGAAGAAATAGCCTGTCTGTCAGCCAGGGAGCTATTTAAAGTTATATATAGGTCAAATGAGCCAAAAAGAGCAAAGGAAGATCAAGAATATTAAACATCTCAGAAAAAAAAGATCCAAATAGTTTGGGTACCAGGTGATTTCTTCCAATGTTTGTTTCTAATCTATTGATGAAATTAATTGTGAATCACTGACTGCGTTAAGAAAAATGTATTTCACGGGCATGCATTTTCCCTCTTGAATCAACCATATTGTGTACAGATCTGTTTTCTACAAAAGGTTTTATATTACTATTCCTACTTACTAATGAAATGTGTCTTAACATTTCCAATTTCCACTTCTGGGATCAAATTTTGTTTTCATCTCATTAAGAATCGCTAAACGCTGTTTTCTTAGGGTTTCTTTTGTAGCTAAAACTACCATTCATTTACCATTCACTGTTTAAAGATGTTAAATAAATTATGTTGAATGATGAAAAGAAACATATTTCATCTGTCTTTCCAAAGGCACCTTCACTATTAGGAACTCTGTACTAGCTTGCAAAACAAGGTGATGTTTGATATGTATACATTGAGGGATTTAAAACAGGAGATGCATTATTTTTCTTATTCTGTAGTTAAGTAGTTTGAAAATGAAAAACAAGACATTTTAAAATTATTTGAATAACTTTAACTGCAGACTAGATGAACATTGGTATTTAAGATGTAAATATGTCTCTTATTAGAGGTTTTCTTTTTATTTTGTTGTAATTTATCAAAAAATATTATTCAATGTCCCTTTCATATTTGGTTATACAACTTATTTTGTTGTTAATCCTTCTATCAAAATGATTTATAACAGAGAGTGTTTTATAGGAGACCAACTAGTAAGTATTTGAAATGAAAAAATATTAAAAGAGTTCACATAAGAAAAACACAGAACACTTAGCAAATGCCAGGCAAAATCTGACGCTCTAAGGGTAAGACGCTTTCTTAGTAGCGTGATAATCCTGCATTAGGAGAATGACGATCTTGTATCCAGCATTCTGAAGACCAGTTTTCAACCAGCTGTTAACTCTTTTAGCTTCAATATTTTGCTGCTATCTCCATTTCTAACTGAAATGCTTTCAAATTATTAGATCACAAATAATACAACTTGCAGGAAATTGTCTTCCTGTTTTATACAACTCAGGTCCTTATCATCATTTCTAGAAAGACAACATTTCTACTGACCCCTAACTCCCTGTCACATATTCCGTATAATCGGCTTCTGTAAGAGCATTAGTCACGCGGAAAGATAGAGATCTAATTTCAACTCAAATCTTAGTTTAGTGGAATCTCTGTCCATAGAATTGAGAGCTGAAAAATATTTAAAAGGTCAACAGTGCTTTGTGGTTTCAATTGATTTCTTCATAACGAGACATGACTCTTCCTAAGGCCCTTTGCACACCGCCTCCGGAAGTGTCAATTAATACAGCCAAATTTGGGAGACAATTCAGCATGTACCATTTAACCCATTCTTCCACTTTTCTAATACACACTAGAGAAAAGCCCATTTATGCATACAGTAAAACATATGAAAACAGGCTTATTTGAATGTATATAATAGCACTGAATTGGAAACAACATATGTTAATCTGTTGGTAAAGAATCTAAATGAACTATGATAACTATGGTAACTGCAGCTTTTAAAAGAATGAGTGATGTTGATAGCTGAGAAGGCTCATCATTGTAAAGCCATGTAATACTCTGTCAGGCACTACAGTGAGGCGGAACGATAAATTGGTGTTTAAGACAGGCAGACCTTCTGGAATCGAATAGCAGCTCTGCCACTTAATCTCCGTGTGATATGGAAGTTGTTTAATCTGTTTTTTAGTCTCCCCATCTGAAAACTAGAGTTAATGTTATTTACCCCATTTGTATGATGTTGTGAAAATTAGTGTGTGTGTGTATAATACATATATACTCTAATACTTATGTATAGATATAGATAGATATGTACGTATATTATAACACTATAATATAGTTAATAAATCTCAAAGATCAGTGTAGACAGCTATCAAATAAATAACAATACTTGTATTTGGAGAAAGGTATAGGGGAACATCATTCTTATCTGTTGTATTTTGATTCTTAAATATGAATGTTTTCATGTATTAAACACAATATAAAAGAAAAAATAAGTAAATCAAGTAAAGCTAATAGTAATATTCATCTTAATGTCAACTTTTTCTGGTGTGCTACGTTTTAATCCACTCTTCCTTCATTTTTTGAAATTGCCATTTTAAAGTGTATGGTAGTAGTTATAATTAAATAGGGAAATAAAAATACAAATAAATTGATATGGCCTGAGGTCAGGAAATTTTTTAAGGGTGACGCCTTGAGTTGGAACTTTCACGCTGAGTAAGATGGACTGGAAATGATGTTGGGTGGCAGATTTCAGGTAACTGGGACAGAATAAGACAAGACATGGAATGAGAACAAGGAGAAAAAAATGAGATTTATTTTCAGAATACTTTGCATGAAATGTGCTTTGAACGAGTCATCTTGCCTCTCTAAGCCTCTGTCTTACCACTGAAAACCCGGTATAAAACTGCTATCTCGAAGGTATAGTGCAGGGTTGAAAGCAGTAGTACATGAGAAAGGGATTTGTAAACTATAAACCCCCAAATATATGTTAGTTATTATTATATTTGTTTTTAAGAAATACATATACGGAAACAGGGCGCTCAACCTGGCTGGAATGAAAGGATTACTTTGACAAGAATTAGAAAAGTGTTGCTATACTGGATACACCAGATTATGGAGGCATTTGGAAAACATACAGAAATTTTGGATTTGAAGGATTTGTTCAAAAGCTGTGCTTTGAAAAATAATTAATTTGACGATAATACGTATAACCATGTCTGTTTCAATAAGCTAACATTTTGAAGCATATGTGCTTTAAATGTACTAATTTCTTTAATCTTGAAAAAGGAAGAAAAAAGCACTATTATCCTAGAGTTATAAATTAATAAACTGTGTGTCTCTGTGTCACAAAGAGGTTAGATAACTGAGCAAGGAAACATCTAGAGAGTATGAGAGCTGGGATCTAGCATGCACAGTCCTGCTTTCAATGGCTCTGCCGTGGGCCTCCTTTGCAGACCTTACTTCCTTAGGTAATGGGTATCAACTGGGAAAATTGGGACTATGCAAATGTGTTTTTGACTGGAATACAAAAAAAACGAGTGACTTACATTAAGGTAAAACAGATCAGCAAGAATGAGTTAGGAATTAAGAAAACTGTAGACCAGAATAGGTAGATGATGTCCCATTAACACTCTGCTTCCTAATACCCTCTTGTGGAGGAACCATTTAAGGTATCACAAAGAATAGGTGTGCATAATGGAAAAGTTTTTGATGGTAAAAGAACTAGATAGAAGTTCTTCATCTTCTCTCCATGATCTTTTCTATTCTCCTTCAGGAGTAGTTGTTTGGCCTCAAGACTTGGGAAGAAGGATAGAATACATTTCTAGATGTAGTTTCTGTTTGGGAAATAGGTTTCCTTGGCTCTTAAGAACAAAGTTACTGAGAATGAAGCACACATATGTTTAAATAATTAGGGTAGGCTCTAGTTTCTTAACTGAGTAGGGAAAATGAGAATTAACTTTTTCTTATACATAATCCTACCCATGGATTTAGATGTGAAGTCCTTGACGGTAATGAGAAGTATATGTATCTTCTGCTGTTAAAAAATCTATACAGAACAATAGACAAACAAGCACCCAAATTTAATGGAAAAAAGTGAACCCTGAAAAGATAGGAACAAAAATTCAAAATGAAGATGAATAAAGGAAAATAAGTATTCAAATATCTGAGCCAAAATAAGATGAAACACTGAAATGAAAAATCAGATGGAAAAGTACCAAATACTGGGAAGACTTCCTGTTAGTCAGAAAATGTTTCTGTGATTCTAGAAATACTGGAACCAGTCCTTCCTTATATTATCCTAGGACATGATCAATGGGAGCATCTATTTGAAATAAAGAGGCTAATAATAGGGAAAATATTTTCTGATAGGAAATAATTCAGATTTGATAGGAACCTTGTTTAATAATATAGGAATCGTACTAATGATTCTGTTATTAGGTATGGAAAAAAAGAGGAAAAAAACCCTATGTATTTGGAGCAGGAAAGGATTCAATACAAAGAATGAGAAACTTACACAACTTTAGAAGAGCTTAAGGAGCAAAGGTTGGGAAGATCATTTCTAACTTCAAGGGACTCCAGAAGTGAAGAAATGGGATGGAAGCCGTTGATAATGCCTTCAGTTGCCAACAGCGCTTAAGTAGGTGATTCTCACAACAGGATGAAGCTGCTGGCAATACATCAGCAGCTTCATAGAAAGGTAGAGGCAAATATTCTTGTTGGTTGCAATTCAAGAGCAAGCTAATGAAATCATGGGTAAGAATCAATGGAAGCTGAGAAGATGAATAAATCATAACACACATAGCTAACATTTGATATATGACGGGTGTTTTTGAGTGCTTACAATGTGCCAGGAACTATGCCCTACTGTATATGTAGATATGGCCATTATTTAACAAATACCTAGCACTGCCTGTGTGTTAGCAAGAATTCTAAAAGCTTTACAAATATTTGCTCATTTATTTGCTCATTTAATCCTCATAACTCCTCTGTGAAGTAGATTCTCATTATCTGCCTTTTACTGGTGGAAGAATTGAGTCATGGGGATCACAGGGGTAGTAACTGGCTAGAATTCTCAGGGCTAGTGCCGGGCAGAGGCAGAATCAACCCCGGGCAATTTGGCTCCAGAGTCCATGCTCTGAACCACTACAGTACAGTGCATCTTATTGTAGCTTCAATAGGTTATCCTCTTCATGAGAAAGGCACTCATTTTGATCTGTCAAATGGGAAAATGGAGGCCCAGAATGTAAAATAATTTGCCCGATATGATACGTAGAGTAAATGATCTAAGTATTTTGTCTTAGTTTTGCAGTTACAGGATTTGGTAACCAATTAACCCTAGGAAATACAGTAAAGGGAGAATTTGAAGATAATTTTTAAGCTACCTATCCTGGGAGATCTGAAGACCAGTGGTGTCGCTGAAGGAAGTAGTGTAGTAAAGCAGACGATCATATTTCAAAAATGATATTCAAATTGGAACGGGTTGAACATGAGCAGTAACAGAACATTTGGGCAGAAATGTTTTCTACCCAGTTACACATCAGTTACATACCAAGGATGGGTTCCTCCCAAAGCAGAGAAGTACTGATGGAGTGTGTCTGAGGACCAAACCCAGGCTTGTGTATCAGGGCAGGATTGGCAGAATGAGCACTGCCCTCACGATGATATTGCACCTTTGAAGAAGACATGAGGTACAAGGGATAGACAGTCTCAGCAGGAATGCAAAAGAGTGGATGATGGGGTATATAAAAAGCAGGAGTGGTTGACCAAATAGAATAGAGAAGTAGTTAATTCCACGAGCTTTTTCACCTACCCTATTGAATCCCCCACTATCACATTCCACATAGGTCACATCAGATAAAACACTATCTTCTGAAAAGCCAGAAGCCAGTTAATGTCATCCTGCCTCACATCCCAGTGATCCTTAATAACTTCCCAAATATGACCACATATTTTCATTGATTTTTTTTATCATTTCCTCATCTCCTTTATTATTCCTGATGGAGCGTTTATTCTGGAGCTTCTTCAAGGAAAATAACTCCTTCATGGAAAATAACTTGTATGTATTCCCATACGGTTTAGTGAATGTTCCTTCCACTCCATTGGCCTAACAGGAGCATCTGATCCCTTAGTACTCTATTAATGACGGTTCAGTCTCCTTGCACCACATACAAGGGAGGGTGGGTATGGGTTTGGGACTTGGGGTGTCAGTTTTCTTCACTCCTTAAGATATATTCTGGATCATTACTCATACACCTACATTAAAACATATGTTAAATCATTTAATGCTGCTGAGTTACTTCTCTATATTTATTGATGGTTTAGAAATTAGACTCAAAGTCAACATCAGATTCTGCCATCATTCTTGGTGAACTAACACAGTTTGCTTCAACTCTCGTTTAGAAGGCTACACTGAGGACATCATCCATTCAGAACTCTCTTTGAAATCTTATTTAAATAGTCTAATCTGTATTTAGCTATGTCACCTCATGTTACTCCACCTGCCATCTGCCCAATTGCTTAAACCTGGAATCCCAAATCATCCTGAAATCTACTATTTATCATTCCTATATTCATTAGTCATCAAAGCCTTTCCATTCTCTCTACTTTATACACTCCTTTCCATCTCCTCTGACTGATCTAGTCTAAGCCACCATCGTTCCTTATCTATGAGTAAAAACCAAAATGGCCTCTTCATTTCTATTTAGACTTGACCCTCTCCAATCCATTTTTTTATACTGCATGCAGAGTGAAATTTTTTGTGTGTGTAAGGAAGATTGGTCCTGAGCTAAGATCTGTTGCCAATCTTCCTCTTTTTGCTTGAGGAAGATTGTTGCTAAGCTAACACCTATGCCAGTCTTCCTCTATTTTATGTGGGATGCCTCCACAGTGTGGCTCGATGAGTGACGTTAGGTCCACACCTGGGATCTGAACCAGTGAGCCCTGGGCCACCTAGGCAGAGCACACAAGCTTAACCACCATGCCACCAGGCTGGCCCCAGAGTGATATTTTTAGATGCAAATTAATCCTGTCACTTTCCTGCTTGGCACTTTGGATTTTCATTCTATTGCCTATAACAAAGGTCAGTAACCTTTTTCTGCAAATGACCAGATAGTAAATATCTTATGCTTTGCAAGTCTACAGTCTTGCAAGTTTATGGTCTCTGTTGCAACTGCTTAATCCTGACGCTATAGCACAAAGTAAATCATAGACATCACAAACTCATGGGTGTAGCTGGATTCCAATGAAATTTTATTTATAAGAACAGATGGCAGGTAGATTTGGCCCATGGGGTCACAGTTTCTTCATCCCTAGTCTCCAGGATAAAGCTCGAAACCCTGACCATTGCTTGTAAGTTTCTACTTTTCTATTCACTATTTCATATGTTACTGCCTCCATCTGGAACACTTCCTGCAACTGTTTACGAAGAAGCAAATTCTTTTCTTTGGTCTCGACCTAAATGTCAGTTCCTCAAAGGAGGCTGTCCTGATCCCTGATTAGGAAGTATGTTTGCGTGGCATCCTGTTTTTCTTCCCCCTTCCACATTTGCACATATTTCAGAAATAACATAGTGTTGTGATTCAGTGAGTGGAGTCATACTTCTTGGTTAAAATCCTGGCTACATTGCATTCCAGGTGCATAATTTTAAGCAAATTATTTAACCTTTTTTTGTCTGTTTTGCTCATTTATAAAAGATGTTACAAGGATTACAAGAGTTAACATTTGTAAAGTATTTAAAGCAGTGCCTGACATATAGTAAATGTAACTGTTTGTTTTTATTAGTTTTCCTATTTCCCACTAAACCATAAACACCAGAGGGTGAAAGCCGTGTGTCTCCTGCTTGTGATTCTATATCTAGGATTTGTCATAAAGAATGTGCACTACAAACAGTGAATTAACAAGTGTATTTTATCAATTATTCAAGCATTATACAAAGGTACTTGATTGTTTCACTGTCAAATTGTTTGTTGACCTGATTTTTGTCTGCTATGTTCTCTAGAGTCTAGAGTCTAGAATATAAACTCTATGAGGACAAAGCCTACTACATTCAGAACTGTGTAACCAAACAGCAGTGGATTAACAAATCTTTGTGATTGAGTGTGTACCTGCCCACAATTCTCAGGATCAAGCCCCAGCTCTGTGGCTCCAAGGCCATTGTTTCCGCTGGAGCCTCATCTCTCACATTTTTTTAGTATGTTCCAAGCATGATAAAATACTTGCAGTTCCCGTCAGCTCTCTCTATCTCTATGCCTGTGCATGTGCTCTTCGCCCATCTGGAACACTCCTTACTCCTTCTGCATACACACACGACCAAGACAAGCCTTTCTGCAGTATTAGGAGTAAGCTCTTATTCGTCTTCCTGGTTTAAACATATGCTTATTTTTTCACAATCATAATTATTTCCTGACTCCCCAAACTTGAGTTAGGTACCCCTTCTTTATGTTCCGGTAGCAAGCACCCTGTCCTCTCACAATCAGTGCCCTTACAATGGTCTGTTTGGTTGTCTTCTCCACTAAATTGGGTTTGTCTCTGCCAGGGACTATATTTTCCTCACTATTGTATCCCAAGAACTTAGCACAGTGACTTGGAAAGAGTAAATATCCAACACTTGTTTGATGAATAAATGAAAACAAATGTTTATTGAGTACCTAGTAGATTTGGTATAAAAAATGTCAAACCAATCATCTTCCACTTAAGAAATCCATAATTTGGCCCATACTTTGAGACTTAAAGCGTAAAAGTTACATTGTACTTGCATTAAATTTTATTGTGAAAATGAGGCAAATGTCATTCCAAGAGGTTAGAAGTGATTGAATTGCTTTAGAATGTAGAAAGAAGATCTCAGTACGTGGTCACTTAACTGGTGATTGGATCACCTAAATTTTATAAAATTCACAAATTAAAGAGTCTGTTTTTATGAGGAACCGTAAGTTGATTTGTCTACTTTAAGCAGTCTGTAGACGTTATTTTACACCCAGATCTACTCTTCCAATTTCATATTTTACTAGTCATCTTTATTACCCTCTCACATCACATTAGAGATAATTCTCATCTGTTAGGATGATTTTTATTTGACATTCTGAGTCTAACTGGTCTCTTGCTCTTCAGAGACATGGAAAGAAAACAACCTGCTAAAACACAAAATAAATTCTTATTGAAATTTATTTTTGATTACCTTTACAACAGCTTTTCTTCTAACTCTTTGTCATGATTACTTAGAGATCAGATTGCTTAGCTAAAAACAGTCTGCCTTGGCAAGGAGTTTGTTAGAATTTGATACAAATGAAAATGTCAGATTTGCTTTTTTGTGTGTGAGGAAGATTGGCCCTGAGCTAACATCTGTGCCAATCTTCCTCTAGTTTGTATATGGGATGCTGTCACAGCATGGCTTGATGAGCAGTGTGTGGGTCTGTGCCCTGGATCCGAACCTGTGAACCCTGACCCACTGAAGTGGAGTGTGTGAATTTAACCACAATGCCACAGGGCCGGCCCCAGATTTGCATTTTTTTAATGAAGTCTTCCTTTAGTTGTAGAGCAAAACAAAGCGTATTCTGTAAATAAATAACGTATATTTCTCAAATTTACTCGGTCATCAAAATCTCCTTTAACTAATGCATTAATGCCCTCTTTCCCTAAAGTTGCCAAAATACGGCAACACGTACATAGCATTTTATGTTATTTAAACTTTTTATTTGGGCGTACTCTTTTTTAAGATTCACCAATTGTTAACCTTTTATCAGATTTGTTTTATCATTTCCTCCATCTCAGTAGATCTTTCTGTCTCTCTCTTTTTACGTTCAAGGTTAAGCTGCATGTTTCATGGGCTTTTCCCCTAAACACATTAGTTTGCAATTACTAAGAATAGCAATATTATTCAGTAAATTTCATATTGACTCTAATATACCATCCAAATTCCACATTCGTCAGTTGCTGCTATATTGCTATTTACAGGATCTTTTCGTCTCCAGAACAAGATTCAGTCGAAGGAGAGGTATTACATTTGGTTGGCATGTCACTTCAGCCTCGTATAATGTGGGACATTTCAAGGCTTTTCTCTGTCTTTCATAAAACTGACTTTCATTGAATAGTACTATTTCCTCCTCATTTAAAAAAAAATAGAACATTTTCATTTGGGATTTGTCCAGTGTTTCCTCATGATGACAATCAGGTTATGGATTATCGGCTGGAATCTGATAGGCCAAGCTTTGTCCTTTTCAGGGCATCAGATCTGGAGGCACACAATGTCCAGCTCTCCTCTCTGGAGATGCTAATTCTGATGAATTTGTCAAGGTATTGTCTGATTTATTTTTTATTATAAATATATAGTATGGCCATATTTTACTGTTTATTTTTTTCTTGCAAACAATAAGCAGTTTTTAGATAAACAGTTTAAGAACACCCAAATAACCTGTTCCTCATCATGATTTTTACTAGATGTAACATCCACTCATGATTCTCGCTTGATCCACTCTTAATGTGATGGATGCTTGAGGTTGGTTTTTCAACTCTAACACTCCCTCCTTTTTCCTTCAGGTATGTATTTATATTCTTATTTATTGATTTATTATCTTTATGGACTCAAATATCTATGCTTTTAATGATTTATAATTCATTAATTCATTGCATTATTTTGTTCCCCAAAGTGTCCCAGATTTGGCCAATAACATGCCCTGTTTTATTCTCTTTATCGTTACTTCTTAATTATGTTCTGGCATAAGACATTCCAGGTTCATCTTGTATGTACATTGACCCAGCCCTATAAGATAAATTTCTTTGGGGATCTCTGTTTTTTTTCAGCGAAGAATGGTATTAGTGACCAAGATCAGGGACTAAATGTGCTCCCTGCTATCAGAGTATCATTGCTACATGTCTCTTTTAGGGCACAGAGCTAGAAAATATATGCATGCATGTCCATGTATATATATAGCCATGCATATACACAAACGTAGACTTGTATATGCATATGAGTGTACATATACATACATGAAATTATGAATATGCATATTGTAGAAATCATGATTTACATTGATACCTCCAATTCCAGTGCATTGTCACGTGGTTCTTTCTTGCTTCCTCCATTTCATATTTGTCATCTCTTCTTTCTCAGAGAGAACCATGGCTCCCAAAAGTATCAACACATGCAAAGTTTTGCTCAATCCTATAACAATTCTACAATTGTTTCAGATTTCTGTACCCATACCACTGCAACTGCCTACGACAAAGTTGTCAAGTCTTGTTTGCGACTTCCACCCTAAGCAGAGACCTAGGAGATAATTGTCAAATGTCATGTTCCTAGATTACTGTGGTTCATTCTTCTTCCATCCTTCTCTTTCTCTTTCCTTCCCTCCCTCCCTCTCTCTACTCTTCCCTGGTTCTCGCCCTCTTTTTCTCTGTCTCTTTATTTTCCTTCCTTCCGGATGGTTATGGTGTTCGTTTGAAATACATCTGGATGCATTTATTTAAGTTTACTTCCTTGCTACATGTATCCTTTGCACTGCCACTGATTTAATTCAATTTGTATTGAAAAGTAGAGCATTAACCTGCTTACAAAAGTCAAAACAAAATAAAAATAAGGTCTCTCTTCTACCTTGTTTCTCCCAACCTCTTGTAGGTAAACGATTGAATGACTGTTTTATCCCTCCTGTATTTCTTTTGTAAAGATAAGTATATGTATGCATGCTATCTAGTTTTTCTTGCCTTTTTTTTAGTAGAAAGAGTATATATATAATAGATAATATATAATATAATATATTAATATAATATGTAATATAATATATATATAGTTTACCTTTTTATATTTTGGTATTCTTTTTACTCAGAATATCACCTGTAACTAATTCTATATCTATTCATAGACATCCCTTTTACAGTTGCATGTTGTAATTGTACATTCTAAATTGTGTGAATGTATGAAGGTATATTCACCCAATCTCCTATGATTGGTTTCCAATATTTTGCAATTGCAAATAATGCTGCACTAAATAACCTCACGCATGTGAATTTTGTATTGTTGGAGTTGTATCATCAAGCTGCATTCCTATGAGTGGGATTGCTGGGTAGAAAGACAAAGGCACATACAATGCGTAGTTTTGTTGAATATTGCCAAATTTCTCTCCAAAGGGATTGTATCAATTTTCATTCCTGTCACACAAAATAAGTGAGTACCTGATTTCTCACGGCCTTGCCAATTCCTAAGTTTCTGTTGTTCTGCTCATCTAGTGGGTGAGAAATGGAATTTCAGCATACATTTCATTGCATTTCTCTCATTATGAGTGAAGTTGAACTTCACGTTACATGTTTAAAAGTTATTTTTATATATCATTTTGTGGATTGTTTGTTCATGTCTTTTCCCTATTTCCCAGATTTTTGGACATCTTACCTCAATTTTTGAGTGTTCTTTATATATTAGCATAGTAATCTTGTATCTGTGATATATGATGCAAGTATTTTCTTTTTGTTTGTTATCTGTCTTTTGATTTTACTTCTTGCACTTTTTCCATGGAAATTTTTTCCTTATTTTTAGATACTTAAATCAGTCAATCTTATTTCAATTGCATTCAGAATTTTAGTAATAGAAAATCTTTCCCTATTCCCAGGTTATTGTAAAATATATACATATATATTATATGTATATATATGTTTACATCATTGATACATTTGGAGTTTATTTCTGTGGATGGTATGAAGAGTTTTAACTTTTTCCAAAAATCTTCAGTGCTTCCAAGAGCATTAATTTTCCAAAAAAATTTCATCCCTGTGATTTGAAGTACAACGAATTATCATATAGTAGATTTTAAAAAATCCTGTAGTTGACTCTATTTCTGGAGCCTTTTTCTGTTCCATTGAACTTTCTATCAATTCATGAGCTTGTTTTAATTGCAGAGAGTTTGTAATATGCTTTAATACCTGGTAGGACTGCATCTCCCTCATAGTTCTTCCTATGTACTGTTTTCCTAGTTATTGTAACATCAGAATTTTTTAAACTTACAAAAAATGAAATCTTAGTTTTATTTGTAATTTCCCCTAATAGCTATACATCTCAAGGTTTGTGTTAATTTTTAGAGAACTGTCAAGACCCTTCAATCAAAGCTATGCCTGAAATTCTTATTATTTTATTACATCTTGCGGTTCTGCCTCATAGTACATATCAATATGCATAATTCTATGTTTGTTTTTGAGACCATTTGCTTAGCATCCTAGCTTCTTGCCTGCAGTAGGCCCTTGCTGATGGTTATCATGCTGGAGGAAAGCCAGAGTACAAAAGGCAGGACATGGAAGGTGTCATACAGAGCTGAAAACCTTGTTTATGAGCACATACAGAGAACATACCTGGCACTCCCATAAATAATCCACGGGCTTTGTGGAGAAGCAAGGGTTCTGCAATAGCAAGTAAGAGAATGAATCAATGAAACACGCAGTAAGATTTACAGGACTGAGCTTTCTGTCACTTAGGTGCAATAAAACATCCATGAGGGAAGAGCAGACAATGGGTCACAAGTCCCTACTGAGCTGATGAATATCCAGGAAGTTAGATGGTGGATAGCATGGAGAGTGAAATGAGGTGTGAATTTTTGAGTCATTGCCATCACCAGGGATATCCAATGTGACTGTGTACTCTTCGTCCTTTCCAAATTCAGCTTGGTCAAAGTCTCTGATACATTTTAAGAATGCAATATTATAAAACAAAACATCATTTATAATATCTCAAAAAAATAGAAATGACAAAAACATAATGCATCCAGGGAAAATTAATCAAATAGAAAAAAAATTGGTTTAGAAGAAATATATTAATACCAATCTAAACATTAATGTGTCTGATGATCATTTCAAGACACAAGTATTAGCACTGGGTTGTATAAAATACACTTCACCATAATATTTATGTTTAAGCCTCAGATCTTAATGGAAAGATATTTTCTTTGAAAAATATTAGAAAAGTATTCCCTTTTGAACTATACTAGAAGTCATTTCCCAGAATTAGCCAAATGGATAAACTATATCTTTCTTAATTGGTGTTACCAAATTCTACTTAATGACTTTCATTACTGGAAGAGATTGAATCTTGACTTCTGTAATATAAGAACGGAGTGAATCGTTTTGAAAACATGCTATACATTTTAATATTTAAATCTCACAACAAACTCTATAAATTGACAAATCTTAGCATGTGGTAGAATTAGAAATTGAACCATAACAGACTTTTTTTTTCCAATATTGATGTCCTATCCTCTACAAGATATTCTTTGATGAGTATTACTGGTATGAAATATTTATGAATTATACCACATAGTTTTATTGATATTTTTAAGGTCTTTGAATTCTTGGAAGAGAAGTTGCTAGACTCTTCGTCCAGTTAATCATAACAAATATGGTAGACTATTCACACTTTCTAAATAAGTTGACTAAAAAAAAATGAATTAATAAAAAGTAAAAGATGGTAATTTCTTTAAATAAAAGTATACAAAGTATATGCGCAATTAAACTCTAATTAGAAAGGATCAATTAGCAAACAAGAGAACTGGTTAGAGATCTTAAGCAACGTACTGAAAATTCAAGGCTTTGGAGATTCTACTCTTCCAATGAGAGAAGTCAGAGTTAAAGCATGATGAAGGATAAAGTAATTACCCGGTAAACTTCAGTATGTTCACATTACAATCTTGAGAAATCATGCAGATAAAATATCTTTAGAGCCTTGATTGACTATGTTAATAGACCCAATGTGTGGAAAGATTTCAACAATGCTTGTTTTATTTTTGTTTCTTGACATGGACAAGATATGTGACTTGAACAACTATAATTAATTAATACTTATTTAGGCAGGGCTAGCCCAGTGGTTTAGTGGTTAAGTTCACACGCTCTGCTTTGTTGGCCTGGGGTTCACAGGTTTGAATCCTGGGTGCAGACCTAACACAGCTCATCAAGCCGTGCTGTGGGGGCATCCCACATGAAAAATAGAGGAAGATGGGCACAGATGTTAGCTCAGGGCCAATCTTCCTCAGGCAAATAAGAGGAAGATTGGCAACAGATGTTAGCTCAGGGCCAATCTTCCTCACACACACACACACACACACACAAATACATATTTAGCATTAATCTATACATAGCACAAACATAGATTTGTAAATAAACTATTAAGAAATAATTTATAATAGTCATTCCACATACTTCAGATCTTGCATTTCACGGAAGAACAGTATTAAAAGTAACACTCAGGTGGATGTGCCACTTTAAGCCTGTACGAATTCTACAGTAAAGAGGTTTTAAAAGCTGTATCTGTGTGAGAGTGCTATATTTTATGTTTTGGGAATAGTATCACTTTGATGAGAGCTGTTTGTCTGAAGGTTGCTTAGTGATTTAAAAGGTCAAGTGATTTAAAAAGAAAAGATGGGATAGGACAGGAGTGAAAATGTTGCTGAATTACCTATTCTAAAATTACCTACAGCTATATTCGCATAAGTTTTTGGCTTAAATTTAACCTTTTCTCAGGTAATTGTCTTATTGTCCTCATAGGTGAACAGAGCGAACTAGAAATATCCATTTAATTACTTGTTAGAATAATCCACAAAGCTGCATTATTGATTTGACTGTGTTGCATAGAGGAAATCATTTAGTAATTGGCAGATTAAAAGATTTAGGAATTTCCTTGAAGAGTGGCATTGAGTATATGTCTATATGTTAGTTCTATATGGCTGAAAGAACCAGAATAAGGCCAATTAATAGATTGTCGTGGACATCCATGAGTAGCTTTAAAGCAATCCAAGTAAATGACATCTACATTGACCACGGACAAAGTAACAGAAACAGTGTATCGATCAAATAGACGACAATCAGGTATGCTCAGAAAATGATCAAATGATTCTGATAAACTCTACTGAATTTCAGTTGTTTCAGCTGTGTATATCTGACATTTGTTCTAGGCAGTAGATTCTGCATTGGGGGAATCAGGCTCATTAACTGTTAAACACTTTGGGGTATAAAAATTCCAGTGCTTCATTTCTTATGACAAAATTTAATAAAGGACAGAAATTAACACAGCATTAATCTAGTCTAGTGACAAGGATTGAAATATAAATGAGAACTGGAAAAGGTTTCTTACTTGTTACCACCTTCAGATTGTAATTCAATATTACTCTTTATTTTTATATGTCCAAATATAAAATCATATAACCTATGGATTTTTATGACATATTGTGTTTATATATTTATTCTTTCACCTATTTATTAAATTTCTTGAAACTAATTTTCTCCCCCAAAACTCATGGCACCGTATGCAAAACATTATATATATACAGATGCGAAGACAGAATTGAAAATGAGGAAAGCAGAAGAGGAAGCGTGAGAAGGATAGTAAAGGTTAACATCCCCTCAGGCTAAGTAACTAAATGAGAATGGAGTCAGCAAGGTCTTGGAATAAAAGTGCCCGACAGATCCCATAGCATCCAAATGATACAAGTCTGTTTTTTTGGATTCTTATGAGATACTTTCAGATTGCCAAGTAATTCAGGGTAATGACTTTTCTGGAATTTCTTTTATCTTATCTTCTAAATGTATTAAACAACATTTAAACATATATGTAATTACAAGAAGAACCTCCAAATTTGTAACCTAGCAGAGAGAAGTGAGGTTGGATAAGGAATGTTGAAAATAAAGAATTATTGATATGGAAATACCTTTAGTATCTATACATAAATTTGTGAAGTATTATGTCCTCCTAATGTGAACAAAATCTAAATCAATACTTACATAGTGATATGAATTATTACATTTACTTTTCAAATGTATTTTATTTGAAGATAAATTCTATTTCGTAGGTTGCCACATGCTAACTATAAGTTTAAATTTTGAGTTATGACCCTTTAGTGCAAACATAATACTTTCCTTATAATGTAATTCATTCTAGATATAATTATGAGATTTTTCTTGAATAATTAACATCAAGTGAATATCAAAACCCTAAAATTTCAAGATTATTTTTGTTCAGAGCTAGCAGAATTTTGCGAAGTTTTGCAGTATTTTAATCCAATTCAATCAGTGCAAAGTATGTGTCTAAAGTCCTCCATTAATTAAATCAGACTCACACTACTGACTCTCAGAGAAGTCTCTAATGCCTTCATGATTCCCCAGAACTCTAACTTTGCAATCTTTTGGAGGTCTTCTTATATACTCAGGCAAAAAGATGCTATTTAGTCTAATTCTCCAGACAAGAAAAACGTGATCATTAAGAACATTTCTTATCCTCTGAAGGCTACTGGTTCATAAATGCTTTTACTAAATTAAGGAACAAAAAACTAAAAGCTAATAAAAGTAATAGAATAATAATAAGAGAAATTGGGAATAATGTGAAATATCTAATTTTATTTAGTTTGTGAAGGAAAGTAACTATAGTTCTCACAGTTGATTGAGCGTTTTGGCATGTACGGCAAAGGCAGGGAGTCTTGGAAGTGTATGTTTAAATACATGGGAAAAGGAAAATGTGAAAATATGAGCTTTTCTTTGAGAACTTTTCAATCTATATCATGTTGCCATGAAGTACAATTAAATAATTTGACTAAGCAAGACTTTTAACAACAGAGCAAATCACTGAAATACCTTGATAAGTTTTCATTGACTGGAAGGAAGGCCTTATCTGGCATTCCTGGCTTGACTCTGCGTGATTCTGTCTCAGCCACTTTCACATCCCTTCCTGCATAAGCCCCCGAGCGACCTCTAGCACCGCAATTGGATAGTTGGCTTCACCATCATTCAGACTATTTCCTCAGTCTAAAATATTCTCCTTTTGTCCCTTGTTCGTAATATTTCTCTTCCTACGAAGTTAGTCAGAATTACTCCTCTTTGACCAATCATCATCTTTTCTCCCCCAAGTCTCAAGGGGAAAATTAACCTCTCTTTAATCTAGATTTTAAAACTCATTTAATGCAATTTAGCATGATTAGGAGTTGGTTGTTGATAACGGTACTTGTAAATCATATTATCCATCTGACTTAAAAGATAAACTGAAGTTGAGGTTTTATTTGTCTGTCATGAAAAGTCAGCCCTTAATGAGATATATTAGAGGAGGTCATCTTTGTGGCGGATCAGAACATGGCTTCTGGGGAGGGTCAATGCACATCTTGGCCACTGACTAGTTGTGTGATGGAACCAAGGTTATTTAACTCCTGAGAAATTATTCAGTTTACAGTTCTCTCATTTGTTAAATGTGAGAAAGAATATTTTCCTCATGGACCTATAAGGAGGAGAAAGTAAGTTTATGTATGTAAGTCTCTTCAAATATGTTAAACAAAAAATATTGCATCCCCCAAATTACGTCTGTTCTTATTGTTGATGTTAATTTTTTATTTATTTCTTTTCTTGGGGAGGTAGATTGGCCCTCAGCTAACATCTATTGGCACTCTTCATCTTTTTGCTTGAGGAAGATTGTTGCTGAGCTATCATCTGTGCCAGTCTTCGTCTGTTTTGTATGTAGGACACCACTATAGCATGGCCTGAGGAATGGTTTGTAGGTCTGTGCCCAGGATCCGACACTGCGAACCCCAGGCTGCTGGAGCGGAGTGTGTGAACCCAACCTCTGTGTCACTGGGCTTGCCCTGATATTTATTTTTTTAATTGAGAAATTTCAAACAAGCATAGAAAATAATGTAAGACTTGTCCATAAACGCTTCACCCAGATTACTTGGTTTGCCATATGTAAGTCTGGGTAACTATTATAAAGAAGGTATTACACCTGAAAGATGTAATGGATGCCTCAGTCAACCTATTCCTATCATTTGCCAGAATTAACCTTATATATAAATTGGTGTTTATCCTCTTCATTGATAGTTTTCTATTTTTACTGAATATGTAAATAGGTACAATGTATTTAAATATGTACAGTATAAACTGCAGTACTCTTATGATTTTAAAATATCCCTTCAAGACCAGAAGTGAAAAGTGTGTATCACAAGATGGACTAGCTATTTTCAATTGGTTCTCCAAAATGACTATATTAACATATACTCCTCTATCAGTGTACGGAGCCCCTTGATTCCCATATATTCCACAACATTCGGTAATGGGGAGCTGTAATGTTGCCTGTCTATTGGATGTGAAATGTTATCTCTTTGTGATCATAATTTCAATTTCTCTCAGTTAAATAGCACTTCAGATTCCTTTGGCCTTTTGTTTTTCTACTTTGTAAATGTCTGTTGCTTTTTTTTTGATGTTTCTATCTAGTTCTATTTTTCATTTATTTAAATAATTTTTTATCTATCTTAATATGCTAATCCTTTGTCAGTTTGATGTGAACACCTTCTCATGGTCTATAACTTCTCTTTTTAACTTCATTTAGAATACAGTCTTAAATTATTTTTAAGTTTGAAGAACTCAAATTCATCAACAATTTTATTTGTGTTTTTTCTATTTTATGACTTGTCTAGGAAACCTTAATTGGGACCTTAGCACTCCCCAGAACTCCTCCTACATTTCTCCAACTCAACTTATTTTCCTAATCTCAAATGATTTTAGATATGTTCTCCCCTCTCTTCAAACCTCAACTACCAAACGCACTCTTAGATGTGGATTTGGTTTCTTGGGTTTTTTTTTTTTTTTTTGATCTCTTATTTCAATAAAATAAATTCAACAAAGAAGAATTGCTACATTTACTTACCAACTGATGTGTTAACCTACCTTACCTACCTGCATCTTTGTCCCTTTGCTTTCTTTTAATCAATGACCTGTCTATTCCCATCAAATTCCAAGAATTTCTCTTGTTCACTGGATCCTATTCCATCTCTTCCCTCCCAAGAGTTACTTTTGAAGTTCTTCCTTTTATCATCTCTGTCTTACCTTATCAGTTTTCCCTCTCTCTACTGGATTATTCCCATCAGCACAAAAACTTTTTAAAAATGATTCTCCCTTAACTATGTATCTTCTTCCAGCCACTACTTTATCTCTTAACTTGTTCTTTCACCAAAATGCCTTGCAAAATTATCTATACTTGGTATCTGTGCTTCGTATAGAATTTTTCCCTTAATAAACTAAAAATGCATCCCACTGAAGTAATATTTGCCATTGTCACATAAGATCTCAATCTTGCCAAGCTGATGGCTAAGCCCATCTTCATTTTGCTTCATCTCTTAGCACTTTTTGATACTGTTGGTCTCACCTTGAAACTTTATTCTGCATGTTATCTTCATACTTCACTGGGTGTTACTTGTTTAATAGGGAGACTCTCATCCTCTTTAAACAGTGAAGTAATTTCTCTTTTATTTTCTAACCTCACTTCTAATATATGATTTTAAATACTGAATCACATTGATAATTCCAAATTTATGTCTTGGTCTTTGAGTCTAACTCATCCAACTCTATTTGTAACATCTCCACTTGGATGTCTAATGAGCACTTCAAATGTACCCATCTAAGAACAAATCTTTGATTTTTCTATCTCAAACTTACTTCTTCCCCAATCTATATTAATTCAGTAATTCTCCACTATCCCCCCAAATGCTTAGGCTCCAAACCAGAATTAAACCTTAATTGTTTTTCTCTCACATCCACATGCAATCCATTAATATTAACAAGTTTAATTGGCTTTGCTTTAAAATGTTATTCTAAATCTAATAACCATGTACTATCTCCACATCCTAGTCAAGCCACCACGTTCTCTCTTTTTGACAATGCAATGATCTCTAAACTAGTCTCCCTGATGCCTTACTTTGGCCCTGTAGTTGATTCTCCAATCAGAGTAATGTTTTTAAAATGCAAATCAGATCATGTGATGCACTTGCACAGAACTTTCCAAAGATTTCCCATGACAACTGGGATAAAATTTAGCCTCATTAACATGATCTTTAAAAGTTTTCAAAGTATTTCATGCTTAACCTAAAGTTTTAGTTACTAAATCTTCAAACTAAATCTTGATATTTGAGTTGGTGCCCATGCTTACTTTTCTTATTCAAATTTTCCTGGATATCCTTTATCCCTACCCCTGCATTTTTGGATCATATTGCTCAGTTACACAAAACTTCTCTTGGGATTTTGATTGGAACTTAAGTGAACTTCAGACAATCTTAGATATTTTCTTAGTGGATATGCTTCAAATTTTTCAATATAATAAGAAATCATAAAAAAATTACTCATTCAAGAAGAAAACAGAAAGATGAATTAATCAAAAAACCTGAAACAATCATAAGTTATTAAGAAGAGTATAAAACTAAAATGACTATAAGAAAGATTATGAAAATACATTTTTAAATAAGTAAATTTGACTCGAGGAGAGAAAAAATAGTTTATTAACAATGGAGATAAACTGTCTTTTAAAGAGGACAAATATTAGCCCCATAATGTAAAACTAAGAACACACAACTAGTAAATGATTGTATGCAGATAAACTGTTATTTCTAAAACTAGAAAATGACAAAAAAAAATTTAAGTTCATAATCATAAGGAGCATTTAAACTTAACATTTGAAATAAGGACTTAAGAAAAGGAATACAAAAGAAAACAAATTAGATCACGAAAATCTCAAAATCAAGTGTTAAGAAAATATATACACATTCACATGCATTATACAAGGAGACAATCCTAAAAAGTTCGAATTGCCGCAGAATGGGAGCCAAATCACTGCAGAACATAAAATAATACTAAAAACTGACTGATGCACATGGCCTGTGTGTTTTGTAATGGCCTTTGAACAAAGACATTTTCTTGAACGTAATTTTGTGTAGGTTCACCCCTAATCTCTTGACGTGGCAAGGCTTTGGATAGAGAGCCAGCTGCAGCACTCCCGGTGTGTGCTCACATTGCTGTCTCCTGTCAGTGACACCCCCTCACTCATCTGCAGCCTGAGGCAGCTGCAACCACAGGGGTCTCCACTGCTAACACTCAACCGATGTTCCTGCAATGAGCAAGATTTTAAGTTGTGAACAAACGCATTGTTAAGGAAAAAAAATTCCTGTGAAATGTTACAATATTTAAATAAGTATAATAATACATTTCAATTGAAATTTGAATGAGAAAATAAATGTAATAAGATTTGTTAGAAAGAGGAAATGAAATTGAAACTGAAAGTTCATGAACTAGATTAGGGTTCCTGAAGATCCATGATGAGAAAGAAGAGGACAGAAGATGAACAGAAGCCACAGGGAGTGAAGTGATGAGTAAATATTAAGAGAGACAGGTAGCAGAGGAACAGACCCATGGGGAGTGATTGAGCCGAGGTTAATGACAAAGTGACTACTTCTGAGGTTGCTAGCATATCCAGAGGTCCCAGTTCTTCATAAGGTCTCTGCAATACAACACTTTTTGTTATTTTCTTTCTTTGTGGTTATGTCTTTTTTTCTCTTCATATATTTATACCAAGCTTTCATCACTTAAGCTAGCCTGAATGAGTTCATCTTCATAAACTAACATGTCACATAAAAAATACTCCCAAAGAGTTTGGGTGAACTTTTCTTTGAAGAAAGTAAGAAACCACTAGGTGTAGAATCATAAAGGGTATTATTTTGAGGATGACTGGAATTAATAACAATAGTAAACATGATCAAAGTGCATTTCTAGTCAAAGCGCAAAGGGAAAATATTCACATTTTTTTTAGGCATATGAATAAAAATACTTTCTGCCATTTGGTTTTATACTTTCAAGTTGTTCTAATTATTCCAATCACAAAAGTTTGATGCAAGCTTTTACCAACCAGACAAGGCAAATGATAGTGTGACTGTTATTTTCAAACAAAAGGTGATTTATAATATAATAAAAACAGTATGAGGAAACGTTCAATATATAAAGCTGGGCAATTGATTTCACTGAGATGCAGAAAATCTACAGAAAATGCAAATGGATTTGTGCCACATATTCATTTTACTTTAGCTTTTATAAATAAAAATACCTTTTGATAAAATTTTGTCTTTTAGGCTGCAGTTTGTTTCCCTAGTTATTATGTTAAGTTTCTTTTCATAATTATTGCTATCTAAATCTTTTTTCAAGGTCTATTTTACAATAATTACAACTTACATGGGTTAGCCTCTGTTTTTTCCTTTGCTCCAGCTAGACTTGACTTTTAATACTTCCAACCCACACTGTGCCTTCCTCCCGTTATATTTTTTTCTCCAGTAATAGCTGTCTTTTAGTCTATTGTTTAAATCCTGCCATTTTTAATTAGCTAGAAAACACAGACAAGTAATACATTCTCATTACAAAAAACCCCCACAAAATAGAAGTAAAAATAAAATGATGAGTATAGTAGAAATGAGTAGCAATATTATTAATAGTAGAAATACAGTAAAAAGTAATAACAGCTATATGATTAAAATAGTAATTATTTACTATCTTTGAACTGATAGAGCGCTTTGGCCTTCCCTGTCTTAGAGTATTTACTATCTTTTGATATGAATCCTTATTATTTGCATATTTTTAAAAGCTATTCCAAGGTGGATTTTACATTTTTTGAGGACAAGGACTGATTTTATCCTATTTGTGTCATCATAGCACCTTGCAAAACTTCAGTAAAACAAATTTGAATCACTTGAGCACATTTTGCCGTTTATTTATTGTACATATTTATTTTTGTAATTTTACGTATACTATGTGTGAATAATGGCAATGTTGCCAATAAATGTCCACATTTGCTTTCATGGAACTATCAAATGTGTTCACGCCATTTTCTTCTTTGGACCGCATCCCCCTCCCCACATTGTAACTGATGCGCCAACATGGGCTGGAGCTCATTCTGCAAGTAGTGTTATCAATAACATGTCTCTCGAGTTTTGTAGTGTTTTTTTTTTCTTTATAATTTTAGCACACTTTAAAGAATAAGGAACAGTCCCACTGAAAATGTTAGCCAGTGATACCATCTTTAAAGGCTGGAGAGGAAAAACTTTGTCTTTATTTTATTTTAATATTTTATCTTTACTACGTCACTCTCCTTACACTGTCTATGCCTTCTAGGCACCAACCTGACTAATGTGACACGGTGGCAAAGAATTGAGTTTTCACTCATGAGTGGAGACCTTTACTGATTTTTTACCCCTCCCTGGCTAGAATTCATGTTAACCACTTCCCTCTGCCCAGTTCCACAGGACAGTGACACTGAAACATACAAGTTGTGAGTAGAATAACTTTAATTCCACACCACCAGGGTAACTCCTAGTTAATCTGATTAACAAATCATACTATTGGCTTAATGAGGCTTTGACGAATTTAATAAGAGAATTCCTGACAATTAATTTTTGATGAAAATACTATGCCTCATAGGCTTCAAGTAGCAAGGCTTTCCCCGTAGATAACAAATGCTCTCTGGGACAATTCATAATATGCTGTCAAGTTATGTAAGAATTACTCTCAATGTATTTTTAATGAACTTGTCTTTGAATAAAGTAAGAAACTAGGAAAAGAATCATCAAATATATTGTTTTGATGATGATTAGAATTAAGAACATAATAATAAAATGGCCAAAGTACACTTTGGTCAAAGTACAGGGGGAAACATTTACAAGTTCTCAAAGATACATGAATAAAAACATTTTCTACCATCTGCTTTCTAATTTTAAATAATAATTTATGTATATATATTTTATATATAAATTTATGAATATATTATAATATATGTAATATATATTTCACATCTATATATAACTCATCTATAAATACTCACACATTCACAGGAGGAATATTTGCTCTCACTTTCTCCCGTCTCTGGAATTTCTGACTAAATAACTTCTGTCTTTTATTGCCAAGGCATTAGGTAAGCCACTTCTTGGAGCAATGACATTTTTGCTCCTGCTGATGCCCTTTACACCAAGCTTCATGCTTAGCTGTCTGGAATCTTTATCGTTCACCTACGCGCTCTCCACAAAGCTCCTGCTGCTTCCCCGCAATTGAGCTCTATCACAGAGCATCCTTATCTTCCTGACTTGCATCACATCATGCTTCTAGGCTGCATCTCAATTTGGGGGCAGCCTAGAAGGAATATGGAGAAACACATTCCTTTAAAAATAATAATAGTCAAGACAGTTTTCCAGGTAGCACTGGGGATTAGTTTTCTATATTCCAGGTGGTTTTCCTTAAATATATTTCTTTCCTCATGTTTGCATAATTCCATTTTTGTTATTATAATTCTATTTGGCTTTCAAATAGAAAGATGGAAATAAGTAAAAATAATGAACAGACATCTTTTCAGATAGCAGCCAAAACCACAATTGTTCGCTATTCAAGGTAGACTTGACAGAACTTTGATTTCGTAGGGAAAGCTAACATTTAAAATATATAAGAAAGAGTTAAAAAGAAGAGTTAAAGATCCGGTGGTAACCTAAATAGTTAAAATGAAGTCAATACTCCATACAGAATTAAAGATAATTGAGTAAACCTTGTTCACTCGCTTTCCCTGGGCGTCTACCTAGCACGTCCCTGGAAACACCAAGTTTAACAGTAAGTTGTATTAATTTCCAGTGTATTGATAACTTGGGTTATGATAAAAGTAATAAAATGCTAAAGTTTTGAGGACTATCAGAACTATGGCAGTGAAAAATCTCTCGGAGGATTCAAGTAAATCTAAAGTCTGTTTAACTTTAAAATAGCTCCTATGACAAATGATAAAATACATTTCCAAATGTATTAGAAATTGTAGCTTATAGTATTCTCTAAATGCATAGATGCAAAACTTAGATGTGGCATATTTGTGTATAAGCATAAAATGACCTCAATCTTCTCTCTTTTTGTTTGTGAATTGTTCCTTTAAATGTCTTAATTTCACAGTGAGTGAAGATATGTTTATCCTCAGATGCGTGGAGGCATTTTCTGTTTAGATTGGAATAAATTTTCCAGCATCTGCTTATTTTGATGCCTCTTTGCTGCTATGATCTGTGTGTTGTTTTTGTGCTCAAATTTGGCAATTCTATTCAATCAGCAACTTTATGTGAACACTGTTTTGGCCCCACACTGGGAAATAGTAGACAGTGCAGGTTCCTCTCCAAGATGCCGCCTCACATCACTGCACTCTATGACTCACTATGAGTCCTGGTTAACAGCTACTCACTGCTAATTACTCACTACATACGCATATCTCATTGAATCTCGGCACCACTCAAGGTAGCTACCATGAATTCTATTAATTCACAAGAAGTAATTTCATATTTAGAAAAGTTAAACCACATGCCCAATGTCAACAACTGATACCTTAGAGAATTGAGATTTGAGCCCAGATTCTTGGACCATAGAGCTTCTGTTCTTAACTATCATGTTATAGAGCCTCAAACTTAATGAGTATTTAATTAAGTAATTCAAAATACAAAAAACTTTCTTCATTCAACATCTGTGCTCTTCTTTCCTTGTCATCTATTTAGATATATATTGACTTATTGAAACAGCAAAAGTTGTGTTAAGAAGCAGTATGATCCAGTGTGACAGTAAGTCACATTTTTTGAAAGTAGACTAATTCAGGAGAAAAATATTTGAAGCATAAATCCTTTTTTTTTTTAATTCAAAATTAAAATAATGGTAAGAAGACTTGGGAAAGAAATCTAGTCTCAAAACTTTGGTTAATTATGTTAAGGACTAGACAAATGTCAATTAGCTTATTGTTGCTAATTTAAAAATTAAAATATAGATTTTCTTACTTTCCCTGAAGTTGAATTTGTGTCCCATAAAGGAAAGGCATGTTATAGGTAATGCAGGGTCCAAAAAATTGCTCTTCATTGCTATATATGAAAGAGGCTTGACTTTGAAATTATTCAGAGATGGGTGGAACTTATTTCTCTGATATTCTTTAATTGGATTACTGATTTATGGTACAAAGAGAAATAATAACACTGACTCTATAGATTTAGGCATTAAATGATATACGTAAAAAATAGCATAGATTCTGGCACTATTCTAGATGATCAAGAAATATTATGTGTCTAGCATGAGAATTATTTTAGAATGATTACTTTTAAGAAACAAAAGACTCGGAAAGTTCTTGTTACCTTCCCCTTGACTTCCTAAAAGAATTCAGATAAAAATAACTGTCTCAGGAAGTGAGCTCTCACCTTAGCATCACATGAACTAGTTGGCAGACAGGGAGGAACCTGGAAAAACCTGTTTGCTGACCACCCCTTTGTGTTCTGTTTCTGTGTGGCCGAACACTCGTTTTCCAAACATTTGCTCCTGTTCACCTACCTGTGAATTGCCTTCTTTCCCTTTGAAGTCCCTGACTCTCCCCATCCTGCAACACTTCTTTGTCTTTAGCTGAGGATGGTATTTAAGGTGAGGGCTTTGGCCATTCTGGCAAGTTACTTGATTTTGTTGGGTTTCTCCAATGTATGCAGGTTATTAAATTTTTGTTTGTTTTACCCCTTTTAAGGTGTCTCATGTCGATTTCATTCTTAGATCAGACAGAAGAACCTAGAAGGGTCCAGGAAGATTTCTTCCTCCCCTACACATTCATATATTCATTTATTGATGAAGTCATTCATCCAACACATATTTATTCATGGTACCTCCCTCTTTGAATATTGAAGATTCATGGGACACAGGCAGATAGACACTTGATAGTGAATAACAAATCTCTGAATGAGATTTTCAAAGATTTGAATAAAGTTGAGTTATATAAAAGTTGTTTATGGAAACATTCAGCTGCAAATATGAAACTTTTTCTCAATGCTTTATTAAAATAAACGTTCAATAAATTTAATTGTAGTTAAAATCAGACCTCTCATTTATAGAATATTCTTTGGAAAAGAATGAGAGATTAAACTTAAAGAACTTTTGGAAGAAATATTGAAAAGATTATCTCTTTCTAAAAACAAAACAACAAAAACCATGAAAGTCATAAAAGTGAATAAAGTGAGCATGTGAGAAGGGAAAGGCCTTTCTAAGTTACACCTAGGCTGGAAACTACTCAGAAAAATAGTGATGGGAAGTTGAAATGGTATTCCAACCAAAAATAATTTCTACAAGAAGAATTTAAAGGTGTTGGGTAATTAAATGGAGAATATATATACTGATTATATATATTATTAATATTTACATAGTTGATTAGTTAAATGGGAAATAAACGAATACTTAAATAGAAAAATGTGCCCAAGGTTGGAACAGGCAATTATCCAAGGAATCAAGGGGCCAATAAATGTGTAAACCTTTAAATATGCTGTTAATATTTGCAAAGACTTCATATCAAGAAACAAAGCTTGTAATTAGATGAACAAACACTTAAAGGAAATCCAGAGGGCAATATGAAAACAGCTTTTCCTTTTCCCCTTATGTCAGCTGACAGCCCATGCTGAGGCTTTCTCTTGCCTGTCTCCCTCATATTTTCTTTGATAAAATTAACTCCTCACCCAGTCGCTCTGGACATACTTCTAGTATGTGGCAGAAAAATATGAAGTTTTTCAGCAAAAGTTGAAACAGAAACACCGGATTGGGGATTAGACTAATAAAGGAAACTGCCTCTGAAATCCTACCTGCAAAATTTTCC
Source organism: Equus asinus (assembly GCF_041296235.1). Lineage (NCBI taxonomy): Eukaryota > Metazoa > Chordata > Mammalia > Perissodactyla > Equidae > Equus > Equus asinus. The sequence continues at coordinate 4,864,112 of NC_091797.1, read as the reverse complement.
ATAAGTACCTCTTTCTCTGTTTCTTCTCTGCAGTTATCTTTGCAATTAACACAGAACAAGAAATCAACAATGGCACGACTTAGCCTAGGTAATAATTTGGATATATCAAAAAATTTTAGAGTTATAAATTGCTCTCTTACTTCTGTTAATTTTTTGTATGAATAAAATCCTCTGGATTTAAGACCAAATTCTTTGGAAATTATTTGTAAAAATATAGAACATCATAGTGATTCAAATATAAATTTAATATTTTGTGAAAACTGGAACATGTGGAACCAATTCTATATGATGATATAAATATAATATGAACTACTGAAATAGAGCCTATCAAATTGTTTTACTTGAGCTTTTTGGGTAAAAGTTTACAATTTGATTACATTTGCTGGCATTGCTTGTTGGTTGTTGATAGAAAGACAGAAGCAATTCTAGGATAACGGAATATCTATTTTTCATCTAAAGAACTTTAAATAATGAGAGTTTAACACTAAAGATGCCTAGGACAAAAGATAAAGTAGGACACTAGAGCCCATGAAAGCAGAGAACTTCAGAGAATTTTAGATAAAGATTTACATCACACGTTCGTTTATGTTGCTCCTATTTTCTCATTTGTGTACAATTCTATATGAGTACTGGGCACCCTGGCATGCGTATCCTAGTGTTAATTTAAAATCGAACTGAGAATTTTTATTCTTTCAGGCAGTTGAGGCTCAAAATAAAACGACAAAGAAAAGGATCAGAAGTTGAAAACCAGGAGCCGATTTCAGGATGTAAGAGCTAGGGTTCAAAGACATGAAGTGAGTTTGAGGAAATCTTGTAATCTGAACTCATTCTTAGTACTGCCAAATGTAGCAGGGATATCAAAGTTGGAAAAAGAGGGAAAATTATAAAAATACCCTCTCTTCCAGGCCTCAAGATAAAAGACACGAATTGGGAATAACAGTAGATTTCTTTAAGTTTTGAGGGAAAACAAAGATTTTTCTGCTCCGCAGCTATAATAATATCAACATCTCCTCCGCTGAGATACAATATTGAAGGCAGAAGTTGGTTAGACAGGTCCTCGGAGGAATGTATACCTCTGAGGAATTGAGGGAGGCAGGGTCGGGTAGAGCAAGAACCTGACTGCTAATGTGGCTGCACATGAGGCCTCAGCCCATCATACAGGGAGCTTTGGAGCTGGGATGGCCATTCAGAGCTGGCCCAGACTGAGGCAGGCCCGCCAACCTTTGCATTCCTGTATCATTGGACACTGGATGACTGCTTGGTGGGAGTGTAACTGTAGGGTAGGTAGATCCCTTTGACCAGAGCAATTCTCATTGACAGTTAAAGCTATAATCCAGCAGCAGCCAAAATTCCTAGCAACCATGTGGTGAGTGTCTTCCCTGAAGAAGGTGTTGGGCAGAACACTGCAGTAGCCTCTGCAGGAAATATGCATGTTTGAAGGTGATAAATCTTTCAGAGAGAAATGAAGCAGGGCAAGAAGTCTCTTGTGACTGGAAGGGTCAGTCTGTGGCAGAACGGCATTCGCTTGCAAAATGGTTTTATGACACATGCACTTTTTGAATGCTAGACGTAAGTATAATATTTTTTTCAAGGAGAGACTAACATAATATCATGAGGCACAGGAAAGTTCCAAGTATACAAGTTGACTCCGACCCTGTAATTTTTACCAAAACGTTCACAATTAATTAGAAATATGACCTAATGAAATTCCCAGGGCTCGGCTCTTCAAAGTGGACGTGGCATTTTCTTTTGCACCGTTATTGTACCCACATTTCTGAGAGAGGGCTGCACCTCCTCATGCCTGACTCAATTCTCACCTTTGTTTTCCAATGAGTTTGCATAAGAGTCTTTCTGAAAATGAAGTATAGCACTAAGTTGAAAGCATCCTTTTTGGAAGTAGGCTTGCTTTGGATTCCAAATCCCCAGGATCACATTGGTCAGGAGCTTGAACCTATAATTCTCAATTGTTTTCTTTATAAACAATGACAACGTTCATCACACAGGGTAGTTTTAATGATAAAACAAGAACACGTTTGTCAACAGCTATGTCAAGCTCTTAACACAGCACATCACACACGCTAGGCATTGAACAGACTGATACCTGTAGTGGCAGTAGTGAGTAAGGAAGAAAGCAACTCTTGCAGCAGACTCCACTGTTTCTATTAACTTTAAGTGGATAAGTTTAACATAACAGGACTGAATTAAACTGATGAATCATCTATATTTTTAAAATGTTGCCTAATGCTAAACTTCACAGTGCTACCAACTGCCATGTTTTCTTTTTTCTCGTGTCCATTTCTCCGAGCTCAATAGATTCTGAGTTACATGTACATGTTTGCAAATCAGTTAATTTAATTATTGAATTTAGTTGTAGTAATCCGAACTCAATGAATCTTACCAAATTGTAGCATAGGTTATATAAAGTCTTAAAAACAAACATACATCTGGAAGATATTAGGGAACAAATTTTAAATATGAGTAGGACAGGTGATGCATTCAGGTTACCATGACAACCCTGTAAGAAGACTTTATTTCAGTGCTTAGCACTACACCACAGAAAATGTCCTTTCTAAGCTGACGATTCTGTGATAGAGACACCCACAGAGCCTATCATTTGAATCTAAGGAATCAGAAAAAAATTTAATTTTGCCTTTTCTGGTGAAATTCCTCCCTTACTACCTGAAGAGAAATAAAGTGGTTCTTATGAATGATTTATTTTGAACAAGTCACTGCTATATAAATGGAATAATCTTTGGAAAATGAAGAGACCCTGGGCAGTAATCTGCTGAAGGAAAAAGGAACAGACTTAAGTGGACACTTTTTCTAAGGTCCATTGGGGCTGGGGAATGATCGACTGAGTCTCAAAAAAGAATGTACACTTCAGACCACCTACAAACTGCATGAAGCCAAGGGCAACAGATCTGATGAAGCTGAAGAACTGCATTTGGTCAATTTAGTGTGAATGTTAATTATGAACTTAAATTGTACCCCCTCCTAGGCCCTAGAAAAGTCATTCCCGAATTTTCGGTGATTTGGCCCTCCTCCGAGATAGTATCTAGAATACTTCCTTTAATGCTTTGAAGATTACTACACAAACAGTATGTAAGTTCTCCTTGGCCACAGGTCATATACTAATTATTTTTATATGTGTAATCCTCAGGATATAGTAGATATTCCAAACATATCTGCATAATGATTGAGTTTAGGTTTGTGGGACATTAACATATTTGCAGTATTGGAAAAGAACTACACAAAATGTTAAATAAGGAGTCAGTATTGTAAACTATGTTTTTTTATCTATATAATATTTATATTTGGACCAATACCACTTCTGATCATACCTTCTGCACAATATCATGTTCTCAAGAAAAATTGTCAGCACAAGACTTTTGTATTTAAGGGCTTGAGGATACATGAGAGAAACACAGTTCTGTCCCTATGTTGACATGATGAAGAGGTGAGAAGTTACAAGTCTCCCATTAGACAACTTCCCTGTGGAGCTGGAAAGAGTTTGTTCTCAGGAGTCATTTGGGAATCACATCCACAAGGTGGAAAAATCTGATTTTGAAAATAAATTGTTTTGGACTCAGGTTAAGGATAGACCATTTATCTAGTGGCAGAAATTCAACAAAGATACATTTTAGGAAGGAAAGAAGACATTTCATACCTATACAAATTGTTCTGAAACATTTGTCTACCTGACATGACACAGCAGGTGACAGTGGATGGATGTCTGAATGGACCTCTGCGATCCCAATTCTCTTCGCACTCCTGATTCTAAGCCAGAACTATTCAGTTTCCCAGGTGTGACTGTCTTCTAGTCTGACACATATTCTTGATGATCAAGCTTAAGTTTTTGGATGTCAAGTTTTACATGGTAGTTTAAAACCAACGGATGTGGTTGTGTGTGTGTGTGTGTGTGTGTGTGTGTATGTGTTCTTCAAGAAATGCTGGTCATCTTAGTTTTCTTGAGCACATTACATGTAAAAATGAAGAACTTGTATCACATTTAGTTATGTACTGCCCATGTAGAACTCACGATAGAATTCCCCTGATGTGAGTCAGTGTAAGGTTGAAGAATTTGCTTTTTTATAGTGTTTTTCCCCTTAAAATGAAACTATTAGAACTGATTTTAAAGCGTTAGATTATTTTCCAATTCTGATGCCAATTAAACATTTAATTCAGTTCCTAAAAGAATGGTCTTATCAAATGAGATGCTTTCAAGCTTTATTAACAGTATATGTTTCAAAATATTTGAATAGCATAAGTTTTGTTGCCACAGTGAAATAAATTGATTTATGTCTATTGTGTATAAAGTCTCCTATGCTATCTTTCATATTTTCTTTTACAGCGTATGTCTTTCATTGAGTCTTCTGCAAGCAGATGCTGCAGAATTGGGGAAAAGTATACTTGGACAAAGAAGAAAATGGACTTGTGATTCAGGTCTTCCAAAACCACAGCCAGCCTGGCGGAGAGGTCTGGGGTGAGAACTGTACATCAGAGTCGTCCTGCATCGGCCTGAAGTAGTCAAGCTTTTAAACCTCCATTTTGCTCAGTCTCAGGATGTGGGCTGCCCCCAAAAGACGACTTTGGATGAGGGGCTATCCGCAGCTGAGGCAGGTCCCGAAGGAGCTGGCAGCTATGGGCTATCTGCTGACCATACCACCTGCACCTGGACTTCAGAACATCCTTCCTTGATGAAGGCACTGAATGACACATGTTGGGGCCTACCACACTCTACCATTTGCATCAAAAGTGTCTACTTTTTGGGCCTGCCCTGTGACATAGTGGTTAAGTTTGGCACACTCTGATTTGGCGGCCCGGCTTCACGGGTTTGGATCCTGAGGGCAGACCTACACTGCTTGTCGGCCATACTGTGGCAGTGACCTACATATGAAGTGGAAGAAGATTGGCACAGATGTTAGCTCAGGGCTAATCATCCTCAAGCAAAAAAAAAAGAAGAAGAAAAAGAAGACTTGGAACAGATGTGAGCTCAGGGCTAATTTTTCTCAGCAAAAACAGCAATAAAAAGAGTCTATTTCTACATGAACATACAAGCTAAGCTCTTCTTGGTGTTTGGTGGAACTTTAATTATATGGGACTTTAGAAGAGAGATGTTGATGGAACAAACTAGAGTGTGCACCCATAAAGTTGGCCTCAACTCAATGCTGCAATTGATATTAGTCTTCCCTCCCTCCAATTATCCATTCTGAGCTCCCCTTCCCTTCAGAAGCCATGTTTGCTTATCTCTGAGGGCTTCCCTGGTGGTGTAACCCAGACACTCATCACTAGTGCTCTGGCACTCTGGCTGTCTGTCCTTCTGAAGCTGCGCTTCATAAGCTTGTGCACAGACAGTCACAATCACACAAGAAAATATCAAGAGGCGCCTAAAGAAATGCTTCTCTCCTGGGTCTCACACTCTTCCTTTCTCTCACATATTCTTCCTTTCCCTTACTGTGTAATAGCATCTCTACTTCTCCTGATGATCAAAGATAATTACCCATAATATGATGCTCACTCTTTTCTTCCTGTTTCTTTGATACTAGAAGCCAAAAGTACCAGGAAGCAGCCATAGTTCATAATTCACTGCGATTCTTGCTGTGACACCTAGCTAAAGTACCGCATTCTGGGAAATCAGAATGTCTAACTCTGTAGATCGGAGAGTTGTAAAACCAGGGAATACAAAGTCTCCTAGTGGGTCATTGGAAGTGATAATGAATGGAGGCTTTCCTGTTTCCATCCCTCGAATGATTGTTAATTTTGTGTGTGAGTCTGACTGGGCTACGGTGCCCAGACATGTGATCAAACATTATGGTGGATGTTTCTGCGAGGGTGTTTCTATATCAGAGTCACATCTGCATAGGCAAACTTTGAGGAAAGCAGATCACCCTCCGTAATGCGACTGACTCTTATTCAGTCAGCTCAAGGTCTGAGTAGAACAAACAACTGACCTCTCTGTAATGAGAAGCAATTCAACCAGCAGACGGCCCTGGGACTTGAACTGCAACATGGACCCTTCCTCGGATCTCCAGCCTGATGGCCTTTGGACTTGATTTGTAGCATTGGCCCTGCCAGCCCACACTGCAGATTTTGGACTTGCTGGCTTCCATAATCATTTGAGCCAATTCCTTACAATAAATCTTTCTCTCTCTCCACATACTCACACACACACACACACACACACACACACACATTTTGCTTTTTTTACAATAATGGTTACTTCTTCTACAAACACTGTTTTAAATATTTCTTGGTGTGCCCGTGAAAGTATTTCCCTAGGGTATATACTTAAGCTTGAAACTACTGGGTCATAGTTTATGAGCAAATTAAAATTTGCAGGAAAAATGTGGCTGTATTAATTTAGCCTACTCACAAGATCCAGCTAAATGCTTTATACTATAAATGTGACATATTAAAAAATTAATGGATTTAGCAATTAATTTTAGAATTAACCTAAATAATTTTGAAGAATAAAATAATATACACAAGATCAGAAAATAAAGTAATAGAAAACAAATATAAAACATAGAGATCAATAAGGCCAGAAGTTGATTCACTGAAGAAATTAATAAAGTGAACAAATGTAGGGCAAGTTTATTATGACAAAAAGAAAGAATGTATACTCACAAACAGCAATTGCAACCACAAAAACACGAGAGTTTATAACAGCGACCATTGAATTTATCAAAAACTTTATTCCAACAAATTTAAATTTCGTATTAAACATTTGAAAAATAGATACCATACTCAGCCCAACCTAAACATTCTGTCCCATGTAAAGGGAGAGAAAAAACTGAGAAACACTTGTGAAGTTCACAGTCCAGAGACACAGGCTCACTGGGAGACTGAGACCAACCATAGGACTGTGAACACTTCCTTTCTCCCACACCTCACCACCACATCATTAAAGCCCTACTTACAGCAATTCTTTGTATCTGGCATATGTTGTCTGGCTGTCAAGAAAAATTACAAGGCATACCAAAGGCAAAAAGTACAATTTGAAGAGATAGAGCAAGCATCAGAACAAGACATGAAAGGGATGTTGAAATTATCAGACTGGTAATTCGAAACAACTATGATTAAGATGCTAAGGACTCTAATTGATGAAGTAGAAAGCTTGTCAGAAAAGATGGACAAGATAAGCAGAGAGATGGACATTCTAAGGAAAAAACAAAAGGAAATGCTAGAGAACAAAAACACTGTAACAGAAGTAAAGAATGCCTTTGATAGGCTTCTCAGCAAACTGGACATGGCTGAGGAAAGAATCTCTGAGCTAGAGGATATATTAGAATCCCCCAAAACCAGAAAGCAAAAACAAAGACAAAAAAAACCAAAAACAAAACAGAATACCCAAGGACTGTGGGACAATTACAAAGGATGTAAAATATGTGTAATGGGAATACCGGAGGGAAAACATTTGCAAAAAGACACATCTGATAAAGGAATTTTATCTAAAATATACACAGAGCTCTTAAAAATCAACCATAAGAAAACAAATAACCCAATAAAAAATAGAACAGACTTTAACAGATACTTCATTAAAGAAGATTTACAGATAGCAAAGAAACATGTAAAAAGATGCTCCACATCGTATGACATCAGGGAAATGGAAATTAAAACATCAATGAAATATCACTACACATCTAGTAGAATGGACAAAATCTGGAACCCTGACAAGACCAAATGCAGGTGAGGATGCAGAGCAGCAGGAGCTCTTAGGTGGAATGCACAATGGTACAGCCACTACCATTTTATAAGACAGTTTGGTGGTTTCTTACAAAACTAAGATACTATACTATACTATACTAACCAGTAATTGTGCTCCTATATTATACGACCCAACAATCATGCTCCTTGGGATTTACCCAAAGAATTTGAAAACTTATGATCATGGAAAAAATTGCACATGGATATTTATAGTAACTTTATTCACAATTGTCAACGCTTGAAAGCAACCAAGATGTCCTTCAATAGGTAGACGGATAAACTGTGGTAGATCCAGACAATGGAATGCTATTCACCGCTAAAAAGAAATGAGCTACCAAGACATGAAGGAAACTTAAATGCATATTGCTAAGTGAAGTCAATCTGAGGCTTATGTGCCGTATGATTCCAACTATGTGATATTCTGGGAAGAGCAACACTATGGAGATGGTAGAAAGATCAGTGATGACCAGGGATGGGGGTGGGGAGGGAGGAAGGATTAACAGGCAGATCCTGGAGGAGTTCTGGGACAGTGAAAATAATCTGTGTGATATTATAATGGTGGATATATGTCATTTTAGCCAACCCTGGTGGTCTAGTGGTTAAGACCCATCGCTTTCACACCTGCAGCCCAAGTTCATTTCCCTGTCAGGGAACCACACCACCCACCAGTATGTTTGTCGGTTATCATAGTATGGCAGCTGCATATTGCTGTGGTGCTGAAAACTCTGCTAGAGAGATTTCAAATACCAACAGGGTCCCCTGTGGTGGACAGGTTTCAACAGAGCTTCTTTTCTAAAATAGACTAGGAAGAAGGAACTGGCCACCCACTTCTGAAAAAATTGGCGGTGAAAACCCTGTGAACAGAGGTGGAACACTGTCTGATACAGCATTGGAAGGTGAGAGGCCAAAAGCCCAGGGGAGTTCTGCCCTGCTGGACATAGGGGCATTAGGAGTCAGAATTGACTCTACAGCAATAAGTTCAACAACGTATGTCATTTTGCTTTTATCTAAACCCAAAGAATGTGCAACAGCAAGAGTGAATCCTGCTGTAAACTATGGTCGTTGAGTGATAATGATGTGTCAGTGTAGGTTCATCCTTGGTAAAAATGTATCATTCTGCTGGATGATCTTGATAACAGGAGAGGGGATGCACGTGTGGAGGCAGGGAGTATATGCGAAATCTCTGCATTCTCCTTTCCATTTTGTTGTGAACTTAAAACTGCTCTAAAAAAATAAGATAAATAAATTAGAGGCAAAACGAAAAAAATAAGGCATATGAGTCAGAATTTGATAATTTCTTGTAACAGTTAATCTGTGAATATGCTTTTATCTGCTTTATTTAATCCAGTCAAGAATTAGCATTCTTAAATTTTTATTGGTACTCTATCAACATATTATCCCTTGTAAAATTGTTGTGGTGTCAAGTTAGTATGCCAGTTAGATAATGAAAAGAAGCAAAGTTAAAAATATTTAGGATTTAGCTAACGTCTATGCCAATCTTCCTCCATTTTGTACGTGGGATGCCACCACAGCATGGCTTGATGAGTGGTGTGTGGGTCCGCACCTGGGATCTGAACCTGTGAACCCTTGGCTGCTGAAGTGAAGCAGGGAACTTAACCACTGCACCACTGGACTGGCCCCGAGATTTTTTAAAATAACAAACAAAGTGCTTTGATACTTTTAAGAACAAAAATTATTTTCAAAATAATGAATGAAAGAATGACAGTTTTAGGAAGTTGGCAATAGTTCCGGGGTAATTGGCCATTTAATTTTTTTAGCTAAATTCTGCAGTTGTTGACATATTTTTATCCAAATGCTATAAATTGGAAATGCAAATTCATAAGTTATAAAGTTGTACATTTAGCTTCGCTTCCTCCAGGTGTGAGGTAGAAACATACACGTTAACTAACATGTTTCCTACATTTTTTTTACTCATTATTTCAGCTATTGTAATTTAAAAAATGAAAAGAATACCCTGAAATGATTAGAAATGGAATATTTTATTTAACTGTTAAGTCAATTTTACCAGAATATTCATAATAATGATTTTGTGTTATTAGGTTTCATATTGATAGTAAATAAAATGTTGACTTGTAAGCTCTTTGTATACAAGTCCATCTGTATTTGCTAAAGAAAGTAGTAAAAGATTTAGTCATCATTGTAAAATTAAATTATAACTGTACTGTACTTTGAAAAATACGGAGGCATGAACTTTTTTATTGCATCCTAAATTAGTTCTGTTTTACTTTGCTTTGGTTTCTTTTATTAGACAATATTTTATGACAAATATGGTGATTTAATAGAGTGCTTTTGTTCGACGGCTTCTATTGAAATTTTCCTATAATGGTGATTGCTTGCATGATTAAAAACAGTTTTTCAGATTGAAGGCCATCAAAAAACATAACCCACATGTGCATCTAGAAGATTCTTAATAACTATTTTTGGTAGTTAATTCAAATAAATAAATAAATAGCCTAGGCCGTAATCTACAGACCAGCAAGAATAAGAATACTTTACCACCGCACTTTTAACCCATTGTTTATCAAAAAATCTCATAGATTTGGTAAAATGCTCTGTAAAGTTATGTAGTTTTACTTTTTATTTTTTTTGAGGAAGATTAGCCCTGAGCTAACATCTGCTGCCAATCCTCCTCTTTTTGCTGAGGAAGACTGGCCCAGAGCTCACATCTGTGCCCCTCTTCCTCTACTTTATATGTGGGACACCCGCCACAGCATGGTTTGACAATCGGTGTGTAGGTCCACACCTGGGATCCAAACCAGCAAACCCAGGGCTGCAGAAGCAGAATGTGTGAACTTAACTGCTGAGCCACCAGGCAGCCCCTTTAGTTTGTTCTTTTTGTCTCCTGTATGCACATAGTCTTTTGTTCTATGATCTTTTGCCAACCCTAGTCAAAACCGTTTCATTGTGGTGGCCAGCTGCGTAGCAGTCTTACAGCTATTTTGTTCTCCTGGTTCAGTTTTCTGCCCTTGTCATCATCTCTACGAGTCTGACACAAAACTCTGTGAACATTTTTGCTCTTCTGCTTTTCATTTGCAGAATTAACATTGGAATAGATTGATAAGTATGCAGGATTATTTTCTCTCTCTCCAATCCTCCGCAGGAGCTATATTTTGTTTTCATAAACTGAGACCCTGCATTCCTGTAAATACTCAGCGCAAGTGTCCAGCAAAAGTTGTCTGTCTTCAGATGCAAGTAACTGAACAGTCGAGTTTGTCAAGCAGTCTTAGAAGTTCGTGCTGACAGTTTTTATATCATTTACTGTCATCTCTTTCTCTCTTGAGTCCTTCTTATTTATATCGGAATCCATGAGTATGCTAGTTGTAGGAGACAGATAAAACACCAGCTTAGCCTGTTCCTTCAGGCTGTATAGCAATTGCTTTGAAGCTTAGAGAATAAAAAGCATATATTCATGCTCATCCACTTTACCTATTTGAAAGTCATTTAGAGATTGCTTTTGCCCTGTGATATGGAATCATATAATTTCTTCCTAGTAATCAAGAGATTTTTCTGTGTCTCTGTGTAAGATTGATTTGGCCAACATGCCCTAGATTCTGAGTTCAGATTTCATGATACTTGTTAGCTCGAGATCCAAAAGTACGTTGTAGACAGGATAGTCCATAAAAGCAAAATACATTCATCAATACTGCATGCCCCATCCAAGCGGGATTTGGTGCCTGAGGTCAGCAGAAGAGCTGTACTTCATATCTCTTGCTGCTAATAATAGTTTCTGGTCTTCCTAGATATTCTGTGCCATCTTTTCTGTAGCTGTCTTCCTTCTGTGCTTGGGATAACATTTGAAAATGGAGTGAATTTACAGCCACTATTTCCTTTTTTATTCTTCAAGTCATCATGCTATAAATATGATTTTCTCCATCTCAGAAACTGTTTCCACTGCTTCTTAGAAAAATCCTTGTCAGTCCTCATTCTATTCCTTCTTTTAACTGTCCATCTATTCCTATCTCAGAGGAATAATGGCACAATATTTTTTATGCTTATTTCCTTAGTGTTTGTATTTGGGTTGTGGCTTCTCTGGTGGGAAGATTGTTGTTTATATACTAAAAAGAAAGGCTGTAGCAAGTTCAAATTGAGAAGAAATAATGGATTTTTTTGATGGTTCTGATATTTTCTGTGTCCAACCTTAGGCCAAAGCCAACCACTTCTTTTTTACTTCCTTTTTCTCTTTCAGAAACATATATTTCTTGGCCACTCTTGTAATGGACTTGCCACCTACATAGTTATCTCTTTTCAGCGTTTGTTATATTTTCTTTGATATTATCCCCTATAATGGCTATCATTTAATAGGCACTCAATAAATTTTGGCTGAGCTTAATGAAATATGTTAACTTAAATCTTGATAAGCATAAAGGAAATATCCATCTTCATTTTTTTCTTTCCATCTCAAAAGAAATATGCAATTTCACACAGAGAAAATGCAAATTCACACGGTTTTTCCTTTGCTCACTAGTGACTTTTCTGGCACTGACATTTCCTCTTCCCATAGTTGCCTAGTATTAAGAAAAATAAGTGGGATAAAATATTTCACAGAAGCAGACAGTTGTAGTTCTTTGAACACTAAGTTAAAAAACAAAAAGAAAACCAACAGCCCAGGCTTTTTCAGTCCTGGAAACAAACCAGGCTTATTTCTGCTTCAGAAGCCGTGCACTAGCCTGTGCCTCAGAGTGTCAGGGGTGAAACCCGTAACGTCCTGTTCTGAGGTGGGAGCCTGTCTCCTCTCCTTGGAGAGTCCTTGGCTGCCTGCTTGCCAAGTACGTGTAAAGAATCTTTTGTTTTTTCTCCACTATAGAGCAAAGTTTAATTTTAATTATATTATTTTATTTCTATGTTTCCTCCCAAGAATGGCAGCATCTAAGTGCGGAGACCCTGTCAATGTGGTTCAGGACTATATCCTCAATGCCTGGAGTAGCGCCTGCACCCAGGAGGCATGCGATCAAAGCATGTTTAAGGAATGAATGAATGAGGCTCATCCTCTTCCTATACAAAATAAAGATAAGATGCTATCCTACAAAGAGTTCATGAATATTAGATTCAAATGATATGTATGTGACATATATAACATTTAGGTACAAATAGGTAATTTATAGTGTATATATATACACACACATTTATGCTTACACACACAGGCATACATATATACACACAGTTTATCTATCTATATCTATCAATCTATTTACCTATCAATCTATATTTATCTATCTATCTACCTACCTATCTTCTATAATATTTTAAATAGTCTATTCTAGAAGGCTTGTTTTCTTTTAAGAAATATCTTCTTTTTTCCAAGACCTGAAAATTACTTGCTGTGTGCCCAGCTTGGCAAGTCACTTTCTGAGTCTTGGTACATTCATCTCTAAGTAATGTCTACTTTCTAGTTTGTTATGAGGCTTATATAAGATAATGTATATGAAGTGCTTTCTCTGTAGAAGGTGATAAAAATATTTAAAGCCACAGTTAACTATAATTTTTACCAATAAACAATTACTGCTGCAGTAATAAAACATGGTGTGACACAGCCTTTGAACTAGATTATTTCTTCTGATAAACTACTGCATAGCATGCATGGGCATTTTCTTGTACAAACCTTCATCAGAGATTGAGTACTTTGCATATCCAGAATCAGACATTAAAACAAATTTTGAATCAAGTTCTCAAAATTAAAAGTTCCTAATTAACTGCCAATGAGTGAGATTCTTGCCAGGTTTGGCTTTAGGATTTTCTCTGGCTTAATGAATATAGAAACTATTAAGGGTGAGAAATATTTTAAGCGTAATTCTCAGAAATATTTGTTTGCTGTGAATTGGGTGGTCTTTTAAAAATATTGATTTCAGGAAACACCTAATTTACATAAACTAACCTTTTGGGTTGTGTTATAGATGAACATGGTTTCTATTGCTAAGAAGTAGTGGCTTCCATAAGAATCAGCTAAAAGACTAAAAAAGATGTGCTCATTTTTCATGTGGCTGACACTTTATGTTTTCTATTTGCTTCATGATAATGTTGATCATATTTTCACCTTTTAGGTATTATCTATCTATCTATCTATCTATCTATCTATCTATCTATCTGTCATCTGCTACCTATCATCTGTCTATCTATAGATCATCTCTCTAATTTCTTTAAGCACTAGAAGAAATGTCGCATGGCATATAAGAACACAGACTGCATCCAGATTTGAAAGCTCTATAATCTTTGGCAAGTCTCTTCGTGTTTTCCGATTTCATCCCCCTCATCTGTAAAGTGTGAATAATAACAGCAACCACCTCAGTGGATTATGGTGAGGTTTCAAGGACTTAATATATAGATAGAGAGCTTGGAAAAGCACTTGGTACATATTGTGCCAAATGTGTTGGGTACTATTATTTAGAAATAAAATTTGAACTATATTTTCTGACTGTAAGTGTGGCACATATATTACTGAAAAATGGTGTAACTTGGTTTTATACTATTTAATTTATGATGAATGGATCTTTGGCTTGAGCAGTGGTTATAAAAATATACTGTGCCAAATAATCAACAGAAATGTTGATTGAAACCCAGATTTCCACACCTGTCCTTGGAGGGGCTGAGTAACAGCCTGAGGGGGAGGCCAAGGGCTTCTGCAGTGTAAACAAGGCCAGCAGATAATTCCAATGCACATTGCAAGGAGGAAACAGACAGAATAATTGATTTAGCTATAAATAAACAAAATGACAGACTCCTACAAGAGTATGATCTTCACCATCTCAAAATCTGCTCAGGGGTATAGCCAGCATCACACCAATAATTCAAATAGGCTCGCCATACCAGTCATATGGAGATTTTTTAAAAGTTCTATGGATTCACAAAGGAGGAAGAGATCAATTTTGGTGGCATTGGAAAAGGCTTCTAGTTGGATGTGAAACTTGAAGAATAAATGAAATTTCAATTAGCCAATAAATCAATCAGTGAAGGAGAAGCGAAGAGGAGACTATAGAGAAGATGGAAAGAAAAGACTACAGTTTGGGCTTGATGACATGAATACATATATATATTCACACACACAGGTGTTCACATAGAGATACTGGGATATACACACACACACAGGTGTGCATACATATATACAAACATGTATGTATGTATATATATACAGTGCTTACTGTATTAATAATTTAAAAAATTTTCTGTATATTATGATGTTTTGACATCTTAAAAAAACTCTCTGGCTGGGGAGAGACTGCTCCTCCTGTGAGTAGCCAGTTCTTAGAGACAGCAAGGGACTGGCCAGGAGCACACCTTTGACATGGAGACTCACTAATCGGGAGCCAGACCTCCTGAATCTGCCTGCACACCCCAGGAGGCAATACTCCTCTGCCTTCATCATCCCAGGGCCAGCTACTAGCAACCAAGACCCCCTCTAGATCCCAAAGGCCAACAAAACTATTCAAACCAGCCACTCCTGGACTGTTTACCCTGCTTTGCTTCACCCTCAATAAAGGCTTCGGGCCTAGGTACCCCACCTGCCTGCTGCTTCTGCTTCCTGACCAAAACCTGGTGTTCCTCCTGCGGCTCTGAGTGGTGAGCTGAGCCTCTATTTCTAGGGGAACTGTGAGCAACATTAAACTTTTCTTTCAATGGCAGTGACCTCTCTATGTCGTCATTCGGTCACTTGTATAAATTAAGATCCAGGCACAGAACACACATGTGCATTATGCCCACACACACATATACAAAGGAGTGGAATAATGCAATCTGAGCCTAAGACGATGAGGCAGATTGCGGGAGTTAGAGCTTCAAATTATGAAACTATTTAGGAAGCTGTTAAAGTTTTGTACAAGCGAAAGTTCAGAAATTAAATTTAAGATAATGTTTGTTAAAACTGAAATATACTTAACTTATTGGCAATGAAAAGTGGCAGATAAAGGAAAGGAAGAAATTAAAGACCGTCTATAACTTAGATTCTCTGACACGCTGATCCATGCTTTCAGAAATAATGATCGAGCTCACCCTTTGGGGTGTGGTGACCGGGAAGAGGAGCAAGAGGAAATTTTAGGGGCTGTTAATCTTCTGCTTCTTTATCTGAGTGCTGGTTACATGGGTGTGTTTAATTTGTAAAATTTTGCTAAGATATACACTTATGATATACACTTGACTACATACATATTACATTTTTAAATTAAGAAATAAGAATTTTGATAGAAATGACTTATTTTAAAACAATAGAATGCAGTTTAATTTTCATAATTATTACTGACTTTTACGAAGTAGACATTCTAAGAGGGTATCTAATTTTTCTAAAATTCTGCTATTTTTCTAAATGTCTTTCAGCTTCTCTTCTTAAGCTACTTTCATAGTTTGTCAAATATTTTTTCAAATAATTTTTATTGGCATGTAATTTAAATATTACAAAACGTATAGGTCATATGTGTTTGATGAGTTTTATACAACCTCCAACCTGATCAAAACATCAAAAATTTCCATTATCCTTGAATTTCCCCCATGTCAGTTTTACAGTCAAACCACATCCACCACACTGTTATCATTTCAATTTCTGTAGCTTAGTTTTGACTTTATTTAGAACTTCATAAACTGGTATTAACCAGGAACTATTTTATATATAGAATCACTATATGTGTATATATTTTATATGTATTCCATATGTGTGTATATGTGGCGTGCATATATGTGTACATATACGTATAAAATAATGAAGTAATAAAGAAACATATAATAATGAAATAATCTATATAATATAATGAAATGTCTTCCATTGTATTAAGCCACTGAAGCTTGTTAATATGCTAACATACTGATAGACATTTGGGTTCTTTCCAGTTTTTGGCTATTGTTAATAAAAGTACTGATAACATCCTTGTAGAGATTTTTTTGTCAATGTATACTTTTGTTTGTTTGGGTAAATGCACAGGAATAAAATTTCTGAATCATTATCACCTCTTTACATAGTACGTAATTCACTTACTCATTATGTTTGTTATCTCATTTCACTCCACTAAAATATAAGCTGCATGAAAGCAGGAATATTTTTATTTTGTCTGAGTACATCCCATGTGAGAGAAAGTGCCTAACACTTGGTAGTTGTATACTGAATTGATAAGAAATGACCAAACTATTTCCCTAGGCGGCTGTACATTATACACTCTAACCCGCAATTACGAGCTCCAGTTAAACCACCCTCACTCAAACCGGTGTTATTAATCCCTTTAATTTTATCAATCCTTGTGCGTATGAATTAGTTCGTCATTATGGTTTAAATTAGCTTTTCCCTCATGACTAAGATTCTTGAACATCTTTTCATATACTTATTAGCCATTTTTATATCTTCTTTTGCGAAAGGTGTGTTCAAAATCTGCCTATTTTGATTTCATTGTTTTTTCTCTGTTTAATTATAACTTTGTATATTCTGAATACAGTGACACAGCAGTGTGAACATTTTTCTTTGGTGGCAAATTGGACTTTTTGGAACATCTGCAGCTTATGGCTATGCATATAACAAAAAGTGGGTAATCACAATTGAAAAACTAAAATGAATAAAAGAAAGACTTTAAAATAATAGCCTCATTCTTGTGTGAGATATAAACCAAATCTTTATTAAAAATGGAAGGTTTAAACATTACTTTTGGTGATGTTTTTGTAAATCTCTAGTTAGGAGACACAACACTGGTTGGATGGCGCAATACTCATTTGCATGTGATATCCTGGTCTGGCAGAAAAGTAAGTAGAATTTTGTTATATTGTGTGATTTAATTTTTGTCCTTCTTAGGATTATTTAGATATTTTTAATAGACATTACTTTTAGAGAAATTTTAGGTTCACACAAAATTAATGAGGAAGTATAGAGATTTCCCATGCACCTTCTAACCCGACACATGCACAGCATCCCCACCATCAACATCCTTCACCAAAAGATCAACTGTTGCAATCAATGGACCTGTACTGACACATCATTATCACCTAAAGTTCATTGTTCACAATAAGATTCACTCTTGGTGGTGTGCATTCTATGGGTTTTGACAAATGTAATGATGTACATCCATGATTATAGCATCAAGCAAAATAGCTTCACTGCCCTAAAAACTGCCTGTGTGCCACCTATTCATCTCTACTGCCCCCTAACCTGGCAACCACTGATTGTTTTACTGTCTCCATAGTTTTGCCTTTTCCAGAATGTGATATAGTTGGGGTCATATGGTACGTAGCCTTTTCAGATTGGCTTCTTTCACTTATTAATATGCATTTAGGGTTTGTGTATGTCTTTTTGTGGCTTGATAGCTCATTTCTTTTTATCACTCATTATTATTACATTGTCTGGATATATTACAGTTTGTTTACCTGTTTACCTACTAAAAAACATATTGGTTGTTTTCAAGTTTTGCAAATTATGAATAAAGCTTCTATAAACATCCATGTGTAAGTTTTTGTGTAGACACAAGTTTTCAACTCATTTGGAAAAATACGAAGGCACGCAATTGCTGCATTCTATGGTAAGAATATGTTTAGTTTTGTAAAACACCACCAAACTCCTTTCCAAACTGGTGGTACCATTTTGTGTTCTGACTATCAATGAATGGGAGTTTCTGTTGCTTCAAGCCTCACCAGCATTTGGTGTCATCAGTGGCCCCGATTTTGGCCATCTAGTAGATGTGTAGTTGTATATCATGTTGTTTTAACTTGTGATTCCCTAAAGATGTATGATGTAGAGCATCTTTTCATTTGCTCACTTGATATGTGTATACATGTCTTCTTTGGTGAGGTATCTGTTCAGATCTTTTGTACATTTTTAATCAGGTTGTTCATTTTCTTATTGTTAAGTTTTTATGTAATCTATGAGTCCATTTTTTACTTCACACTTGCCAATAAGATGCAATGCCTCAATGGTTTCTAAACTAAAAGGTGGCGAGTGTGAATGTGATCAATATGTCCAATAGATCAGTGACTCCTCAATCAGGAGGAGAGTCAAAATCCTTTGGAATCCTTTAAAAAGATAAAAATCTCTCTCTTCACAAGAGATTCTATAAAGTCTGTGTTTGGTCTGAAAATTTATGTTGAAAAGAATAAAGGAACTGAGGTCATTTAATGACTACATGATTGGGACAACCACTAGACTAATACACCCTAGAACTCTAGTGACATTCAGGTGGGTAACCAAAGCTTAGTAGGTTCTTATCAAGTACTAATCTCCACACTAACTGCTGGGAACAAATATAAGCTTTCATTCCACAATGTCGTGCAGTAAAAGTGGAAAGCAGAGAAGTAAGCTGATGAGTAAAAGTAAGACATAGTCATTCACGTAATAACCATAAACATTGGAACCAAGGGACAATGAAGGAGTGGGCATTCAGATTGGAAAGGTGAGCAACAACTTCTTAGCTCTAAGCTGTGACTTTAAGAACAAGTAGGAGTCAACTAAGCAAAGAAAGAAGGGTAAGTATATTCAAATACTCTTGCAAAGACAAAGAGATGAGAAAGTCTACTATGTCAGAAACAGCAAAAATTCCCTATGAACTCAGGGTTGGGTTTAAGTGGGGATTGATGACAAATCGGGGTCCTCCATAAATAACACCCATATCAAAGGTGGACATAGGTGTCCTGCCTTACCCTACGTTGCTCTGGTTCTCTTTTTCTCTACTACTGTCTTCTTTCTAGCAAGAAAGAAAAAAACAATCCACATATAGATACTTTATATACATATATACTATAAGCTTGTCTATGCACTATAAGCTTCATGAAAAAAACAGGAAACCTTCTGTGGTTTTCCCTCAGCATACCACATGAGACTAGAAAAGTGCCTAGCACTTGATAGGTGATGAGTATTGGTTCGTTAAATGTTAAATAAATGGCAGACCAGATATCTCCTATCTGTAAATTCTGTGATATTGTGGAAAGAATTATTGCCATTAATAATTAAATTTAAAAAATTAAATAAATAAAAAGAAAGACTTCTGGGACAGAATTATAATATTTTTAGAGACAGGCCACTATTTGCGCCAGTCTCTTAAACTCTGTCAATTTTCTCACATGTAATGAGGGAAAGGAATGCAGCACTGTAGCTTCATAAGGAGAGTAGCTATTATGATGTGTGTGAAAGAGCTCTGTAAACTACCTCTTGCACAAAATAAGGATTTTTGTTTATTTTAATGATTTGAGTGGCAGCACGGTGTTATGGAAAGAGCACTAGGCTGAGAGGAAAAAACAGAATGAAATCTTTATTCTATGTCATTTACTTTACCATTCACCTTTTAATTTTTATATTCTCTGCAAAATTGCATCATTTGAATGCACTTCAATATATAAATTGGTTTCAAACGTCATTATTCATCACTTCTGCTGCCTGCCACGGTGGGTTATTATACAGATCATGGGTGATAGTTTATGTAAAATTGCGGGTTTGAAGAGCTTTCAAAGCATAAATGTTTAAATATTTCGTTGCTGTTGCTACTTCTTCGTTTTTACTTCCATCTTTCCTTTGAAGTGTTTCTCTGAGAGTACATCGGACCCTGGCCCTCCATCTACTGCCACAACTCAATATTCAGTGTACTTTCAAGATCCCTCCTGTGTGTCTCCTTCATGTCGGATGCTGTCATGTTGTGTGCAGGTCATACCGTGGTTGATTCGGTTGTGACAATTAGCGGAGGTGAGAAAGAAGGTTCATGCATCCAATTCCTTTACAGTGAATGATGCCTTATTGTCTCCTTTGGGTTCTGTGAAGGGAGGTCACATCATCTTAATGACATAGGGTAGAAAATGTAAAAGGTCAGGGAGAACCTGACTTTTCTTCATGATCCTATTCGCCTGTATTTTGAAGAAAAAGCTGGCATGGATTCTATGGGTTAGAAACAGTAGGATATTAATTTCAGAGAAAATGTTTTTAAAACTGTTCTGGTGAAAACAACAACAGTAACAACAAGGCACCAGGCAGTAAAATGTGTATTTACTGGGCAATAATCATTTTGAGGGCTATTTCAGAGATATTTCCAAAGGAATGAATTGCCTACCTGGAGTGCAATGATATTATGCAAGAGATGGCTAAGTTTGCTGGTGTGTAGTTAGCAACAGCTTGTATTTAGCTATGATGTGTCTATTTACACCAATAATTTTGTTGCAAGAGTTTTAGTGATGTGACATGTACCAGGATGCTTTTAAAATGTCTTTCCACAAATGAAACGATGAAGACAGGCTATAATAAATAGATTTTAACAGGAAAATAAGGCAAAGGAGGCGGTTGTGATAATAATTCAGCACTCCATTAGAAAAAACTGGCTGTGTTTGAACAAAGGAGAAACATTTTCTTGGAGGAACTGGAGTTCCCTGGATAGTATGAAATGTTAAACCTCAAACTCTGCTCTGTGCATGAAAACATATCTATTACCTAAGGCGTATAATGATCATGCTCTAAGATAAAGTGGATATGCAACACATTGAATGGCTATTAATTTCACACTGGAATTTTAGAAAAAACTTTAAATACAAGATTTTAGGTTAAGAATACAAGAAAATAAAGTAGTTAAATCAGATCAAATTATATAGACTGTACATATTCTATACCACAAATCAAGATGAACTTATATTAATATATCTAATGAATTGTTAAAAATTCCAAAACACATAAAAACTAAAAATGTTGCTAATACTCTCTTTTGCCCTCACTTTCTCTCCTTTTTCCCCAACAATAGTTTGAATTTTCATGTAGTTTACTAGTGTACTAAATTATGTCCTTCTGGTTTGAATAAATCAATATTATTTTCTCCTTGGGAACAGACTATTCTCCACAGAATTTAGGGCATCTTTTGTAATTGTACATTCTGCCATATGTTGGAATTGTACATTCTTTCAAATATGCATTTAATATCAAACTTTCTCGGTTTCACTCGTGCTGTATTTGTAACACATTTGAGACTCAGTTATACGGAGACGATGGCATGTCAGGTAATCTATTACAACGCAGTTTCCTTTCATGTTAAAACTTTCCAAAAGGAAGTTAATATTCTTTCTTTGTAGGACATATGAAGAACTTAAAGTTTCTTAGTTTCTTACTGCATTTATGTTTCATCTAAATCTTAGTCATATAATCATTTTCCTTTCTTTAAAAATGATTCATAATTACAAAGATTCTCCCAACTCTTCAGATTGTTCTGGGACTGTGGCAAATTATATTCATTGTTGCATCAGTTCAACATTTTTGAAGGAAAGGGTAAAATCGTGTTAGCAGATTTTGGCAAATGTATTATTCAGGAAAAGTTACCGAAGCACTTCTAGCTGAGCCAGAATACCCAGTCTTGTTTTATCTTGTAAAAACAAAAGCATACATGAAGATTTCCCCATTGTGCTCAACCAGCCTGCTGAACCTACACAGAATGGAGCACTCACTCAGAATCATTCCTAATGAGTTCCTACACAGCCAGACCGGAAACCTAAAGCTCTTTAATATTCTAGCCTCATTATTCTCATTTTCTATAATTTAACAACTCCTCATATTATTCTTAATGGAAAAGTCATGCAATATTGAGCAGTAACTGCTGTTAATTTCCTGCTGTATATCATTTGCATTTTTCGTTGCTGTGGAGAGTAATTAACATGCTCTAATTATCATACTGATTGTCTTTTTTAGCTTATGAGAATATAGTCATCTCAACCCTCGTTGATCTTACAATAGTATATTTTATTGTTTCCAATAATAGTATCCTGGGAGATATAAGACAAATTTTTACAGAAAAATTCTGTGATTCTGCAGTCACAGGTTTTCTAAATGGTTCAATTTAGAACAGAACAATGCAAAGTTTTATAGTTCCTATCAAAAAACATGGAGTTTTATTTCTGCAGCAGGACAATGCTATTTTTTTCATGAAGCAAATTACATTTATATTACAGTATTATCACAGAAGAAAATGTTTTCTTGTATTCTGTTCAGATTGTATCTTTTATTCCTTCATATTTCAAAGGTTTATGTAAAAATTTGCTATGAATATACTTCTAAGTAATAATAAAAAAGTTACTTTGTGAAAACTTTTAGTACATTAGATTTTCTACCAAAAAACATTTTTCTCAATTTAAAATATCTACTGTATAATTCCTAAAATTATCAGCTAACATTCTATAAAATAGAAGGAAACAGAAAAATATCAAAGAAATCATACTGTATTTTTGAAATAGTAGAAAAAAAGCTATTGATGGTATAAAAAATATTAATAGTAAAAAAAAATTGTTGACAATGTTCACCTCATAATTTATGTCCAAACGCACTCTGAGCATAGCTAGCTGCATTATTTGGGCTAGTTTATACATTCATTGGGTGAAGGCAGATTTCAGGACAGAGTCATTATTTATGACAGATGTATGATATCCACAGAATCCCACTGCACAGAACTCACGGACCGTGAGGAATAGAACTCCTTTCCATAGTAACTTCCATTTATTTCCAGTCTTCAATGTACTCTGTACCATGAAAAAGCCAAAAATTGAGAAAACCACAAAGATGATCTGAATCTAAACCACTAAACAAAGGTGCTCTTTTTATTTTTATTTAGGGAAGAGCTTGAATTAAAACAGAGTATCAAAAAGCTATAAAATAGGTTAGAAAGAAAGGTAATGATAATTCCTTCCTATATATGGAAGGACATTTGTGGTCATAAGGGCAGAAAAGCAAATCACACTTGCTCAAAAATATCCATAGAGAGTAAATTTGAACTCTACATTCTGATTGACTCAACTCTAACCATGGCTCTACCATTTGTCCAAATTCAGCCATATTACAAGTTATATACAAACATTTTACTTTATTTCCTTTATCTCTTAAATTAAGATAACATTAACATCTATCTCACATGGTTGTTTTGAACATTAAAAAATTACTAAAAATTACTTCATCAGGTAAAGTACTTACATACTGATGGGCTCAGAGAAAAAGCTCAATAAAAAATTGGCTATTAATGGGTTATTTTAAAAAGAGCTGTAGGTGGACATAACTGGCTTTGGAAATTTTTGATTTCTAGACTCTAGCCACATCATCAGAACTAGGTTTGCTTCTGTCTCTTGGTTCAGCTCTGCTCTTAACATGTTGGTTTTATTCTCAGTTGCCCATGGTTGCAGTTAAAACTAGATCACATGCTTGCCTATTCGCAGAGGCGGAGGCCCACTCAAACCGCATGCCTTAAGAATGATGGAGATTTTGATCCTCAAATGAAAACTGTGGGAATTTACCACAAATTTGGCACATAGATAGTGGAGACTCAAACAATAAAGCTAGCAAGCCAGCAAAAAGCAAAGGACATAAGAATTGTGTGATATAAATATTATTGAAATAGTTTAGTTTTGGCTTAATCTTAAAAAAAAATACATAGTATGTGAGCCTAAGCAAACCTTCTAAACTTTCAGAATCTCAAGTTGTTCATCAATAAGAAAAGTAATGGTTTCTCCTCAAGGTTTTTTTGTCATAATAGAGATGGTACTTACAAAATGCTTAGCTCTGTATTTGACAGAGAAGTGTTACATGGCAGATAACTGTCATATTAAAATAACACAATACATATAAAGGATAAAAAAAAAATACTCAAAGAAACCTGAAAGTTTAGTAATAGGAACTGGTTAAATAGTGTTTTATTTGTATAATGTAAAAACAAGAAGTAATTAGAATGTTTTGGAAAATGAATAAAGTTATAGATGAAATTGTTACATTGTTAAAGGAAAATATAAAACTTGTAAAGAAGTGTGGCTAGTGTACTCTTTATGAGCACAAAAAATCTAATATAAATACTTATAGAAAGATAAATATGGAAAGAACATTTTTCAAATCTGTAAGAAAAACTTCAAGCAAACAGGAAGACCTTTCAAAGCAAAGAGAAAGAAGAAAGCCCCTTCTTTCTCCTCCAGCTTCGTTCTCCACTCTCAACCCCAACTGGCAAAGATTAACGTGAAGCTAGCTGGCAAAGCAGAAATGGGATTTGCAGATTCTAATATCAAACATCTCAAAGCAGATTCTGGAAGGGTGATTCTGCAGCTGAAACTGTCTCAGGTAATTAGATCTATATCAACTTGTCTATCAACGGAATGGCAGAAGGAACAGTGGAAGCTGGAATACAAAGGGATGATATATTCAAAGTGAATAAAGAAAATAACCATTGAACCAGAATATTTCCCCACTGAAAATTTTCAGAAGTGAAGTGAAATACACACGTTTTGGACAAATAGAAAGTATGAAAAAATGTTACCAGAACACATACACTAAACAAAGCACAAAGATGTGCTCGTAGGTAGAGAGAAAAGATTTTGTTTCAACTACTTTAACAGAGACTAAACAAAAACAAGGTAGAAGGCTTATTTCTCTTCCCATGTAAGTGTCCAAACTGAGAAGCAATCTAGAGAAACAGGGTGGGTTTCCTCTATAAGGTCCCTCAGGAACACAGATTCATCCTTTTTGTTGCTCTGCCCTTGCCTAAGACTTGTCCTCATCTCAAGTCCTAAGCTGACTCACCATCACACTGTGTCCCAGACTGCAGGAAAGGGTGGGGCAGAAGAGCAAAGGGGAATGAGATTCTTTTCAAGACACCACTTGAAGGTTGGACATAATACTGTTCATATCCCTTCATCCAGAACTTGATCAGCTGGACACTCTCAGCTGAAAGAGAGGCTGGAAAATGTGATATAAGAACAATTAAGGTTTAAGGTAACTCCAAGCAATTTATTCTGAGTGCCTCTCTGATGTGCCCTGGCAAATTCATCTCATTATATGTTGGAAGAGTGGCTGACGTTTTTGAATAGAACAATAGAAGCCAACAATCTATTGGCTATTCTGGTATAAGATTTGTTTTTTCTGAAAGAATAACAATGTTCTGGACAATTTCAGCACCACACATTCAATTTGGGGATCCTCCGAGCTACACCAGAAATATTAGCCTCAATTTGTAATCATAGTTTTCTCTTGACAAAGATGGTCCATGGCCATTTTTAAACTCTGATGTCTGTGAGATTTAATCTAAGTGTGTTACTCATACAAAGAACCCTTCCCCATTTACACACATGAAGAAACATCTATGGGTGATTTAAAATCATGAACAATATTTAAATATTGCAGAAAGTCCTTGCCAAAAAGGTTAAAGATTCTTCCCATAGCACACATTTGTCTTTCAGGAGGCTATGAGGACAGGGTAGACTATCACTCATTCTTACTCCTTTCTTAGGCCACTAGCTCAGTGAATTGAATTGAGGTAAAGCAATTTTGTAAGTCTTCTTGGAAGCTGTGGTTTAATGCCATCTCAATTCAATTCTAGTTGTTCGTTCTTTCCTAATTCACTAGAATTGAAGGGAAGATAGAATAGAAAAAGAAGTAAGTAGCTCTTCATATTCTTAAAACAAAGAGTTAATTTAGAATACTACATTGGATATGTTGGTTTTAATATTTCCTATCCCTTTGGAAGTCTTGAAATTTCTTCTCTGATGAAGGCATTTTTAAGTGGTAGTTCTAATGTGAAATCATGTAACTTCTTCGTGTATCATATTATGTACAGTGACAGGTCCATGAACACGGTGTTCGGTGGCAGAATTCCTTCTGAGATGTTCGCCTAGTTATTTTCAGAAAGCCCTTCTACCATGGAAAAAGGTGCACATGTCAGAAACTCTTCAAGATTTATTTTTGTGTATGTGCATTTCAGTATAATTCCTAAAATCTTTTAAATATACCATTTGATAGAAAGCTGTGATTCAATTAATTTGCTGGTAATTTATCACTTTAGTTAGAAACAAGAGATAATTTATCCCTAGAATTTATAAAAATATATCTCACCACCTTCCAATCATCTCCCAACAAAATTATCCAGGAACCAGTTTTCTTTTTCTTGAGGTCATAATGGTTTACAACAGTGTGAAATTCCAGTTGTAAGTTGTTATTTGTGCATCACTTTATAAATGTGCCCCTTAACCCTTATGCCCACTCCCCAACCCCCTCCCCTCTGGTACCCACGGGTCATCCCCACCGGCAATATGGTCTCTTTGTCCAAGCATTCTGTAAGCAAATATAAAAGACTTGAAATGTTTATTCCCTTTGATTCATTAATCTCATTTAAAGGAATGTCATTAGTTTACTTAAATTATCCAAATTTACTAATGTATCCAAAGGAAGCAATAAAAAAAGTGCTCAAAACTTTAGGTCAAAAGATTATCTGAACAGTGCAATGTGATAAGATAATTCGGATAAAACAGTCCCTATAAGGACTTGGTTATATTATTTATAATATTTTGATTTTTTTGAATATAATTTTCAAAGAATATTTGACGTCAAGGGAAAATTTCTATTTTGGTGTAGGAAGGACATGGCATAAAAATGTGCCAAAATATACAGAGATATTGGGGCCGGCCGGATGGCATAATGATTAACTTCACACATTCTGCTTTTGTGGCCCCGGGTTTTCTGGTTTGGATCCCTAGGTGTGGACATGGCACCGCTTGACAAGCCATGCTGTGGCAGGCGTCCCACATATAAAGTAGAGGAAGATGGGTATGGATGTTAGCTCAGGGCCAGTCTTCCTCAGCAAAAAGAGGAGGATTGGCAGCAGATGTTAGCTCAGGGCTAATCTTCCTCAAAAAAAAAAAACGTAGGGGGAAACAAATATACAGAGATATTGTCTCTGGGCGGTGAAGACCCAAACACACACCTGCACACGCACCTATTAAAATCTTTGCTTTTTCACTTAACTATCTACAAAACAAACATGTCACTATTGCTACTATCAGAAACTTCAATAATTTACATTTCATTCAAGGTTTACAAGGATGGGAAAAATATACGATGGTAAAACTTTGGTTGTATGATTTTACATAGTGTTGGCAATTATACGTTTAAGAAAATGTCTTTACATCGCATGACCTATTTAAACTTAAGCAAATTGCAGATTTACCAGCATTTTTCTTCTGGATCTTTCTAAAAATGATTCATAAATGGTTGGCAACATGGAATCACTTCTAAATAAATTTTACAAATGGACCCAGGTTAAACAAAAATGATAACATTGGACATAAAAAGTCACAGTAACTATAATACTTAATTGTCAAAACTGGCTTTTAAAATCATAAAAATTTATTTTCATTCTGCACTGTTTATTAGACTTCTCTTTCAGGAATGTTGTTGTACCCTAAAATTTATATTCTATTTTAAAGAAGAAAGATATATTTAAAGGTGTTTAATTATCAAATACACAGTTACTTGGAATAATTCTCAATATGACACACAAAATGGTAATAAGAGCTCCACAAATCACATTTTAGATATCTAAGAAGGCTTTTTAAATCGTTGTAGTTAGTAATAATTTTGATAAAATTTTCAGAAGAAAAGTCAGAAATTGGACTTTTGTGTTCGATGAGTCAATGAAAACGACTAAAGAAAACCTCAAAGAAAGTTTCAATACTTTTCCAGCTCTTTTATATAACAAGTTAAAACTAACAGAATGAAGATCAAATTACAGAATATTTTTATAATGCATATTTTCCAATAAGCCCATTTGCTAATATTTTTAAGTGGCATTCTGTAGCCATGTATCAACAGTCAACACGAACTTTATGAAATCATTCTTTTCAATCACCAAATTGGGACGGGAGGAGGGAGCTGTCCTTTGACCACAAATAAAAGGGCTCCCTCTGCCAGGAAAACTAATTAGGACACAGCGTGGGCCTGATGACTTGGCCCAGGCTCTGCTGTGTGTCCTCACAAGCACCTCCAGAGACTAAAGCATTCCACCACCTTGTGATTTGATCTTTCATCAAAGTGAAACGAAGCAACATAAGGGGTCAAATTGCAAAATAATTCATTGCATTGTTCCCTACTATTGCTCTACAAGCGATCCCATAAATGTATTACCAATAAGTACTTTAAAAATCTACCCTAGGGGCCAGCCTGGTGGTGTAAGTGGTGAGGTTCACGCAGTCTACTTCCGTGGCCTGGGGTTCTCAGGTTCGGATCCTGGGGGCAGACGTGTACACCCCTCATCAAACCAAGCTGTGATGGCATCCCACGTACAAAATGGAGGAAGATTGGCAGGGATGTTAGCTCAGGGACAATCTTTCTCACACACACACACGAAATCTATCCTAAAGCAATCCTCCATGAATTTGTCTAAACATTTCTACATTTATTGCCTTTCGAGCCTGTGTGTACTTCTTGGGGAAAAGATTTCCATTCACATATTTGCCATGTATTTCTGTCAGACAATATTTTGAAACAAATCTCATCAAGCGACACAAGAAGCATTTTTTTCCCAAGATCATATGTCTAACCTCCGAGTCAGATTCATTCTCTCTTAAAAGAAGGGCAATCAATTCATTTTAGACAAATTGAGTGTATTAGAGATCTAAGATATGCCAAGTGCCCAGAACAGTGCCCAAGACACAGTAGCCACTCAACAAATTTAGTTTCATTTTGTGTTTTCCACAATTGCCCTCGAGCCACTCCTTCAGATATTAAAGCCCTGTCTTCTACTTCAGTGCTTTGCAATTTGATCTCTTGATCTTCATCAAGCCATATTCACGTGTTCATGGTTTTATGAAGTCTAGACATTTGCCGTCATCTTCTGCCAGAATTATTATAGTATCTTCACACTGGTTTCTCCAGTTCTGTTTTCACTTCCATGGAAGTCTATTTTCAAGACAGATGTTACAATTTTTCTGAAAAACAATAGCAACAAAACATCAGAGATTTGAGTCCCTTGTGTCACTTTGCTGCTGAACTCCAATGGTTTGTAACTTCAGTTGAAACGTACAGACTCCATGTTCTCATTCCTTGCTGCCTTTTACTGATTATCCCTTTCTGCTCTAGACCCACTGATCTGCTTGTGTTTTTTTTCAGTGAGAAAAGCATAAAGACGCTCCTTCTCCTGGAGCGTTGCAGAAAGAGCTTCCCATTACCAGCCTACAGCGAATTCCTTCTCAGCCACACCCTATATCAGATACTCGAAAAGTGAAAGACAATTTCTTGCAACATCTCCACATTTTCTTAAATAGACAAACAAATTTTACACATGCAAAAATATGGAACTACATGCATACAAAGTAATACAACAAACGAATTTATTATATAAAGATATTGAAGGCGAAGGGAAACCAAGAGGCCACAGAGATATAAAAGGGATAGGAAGTTATTGTGTCTCCAAAAAGGAAGAAAATGGTAAGGAAATTGAAAAAAAAACGAGAGTAAATATGATTGCAGAACAGTTCACTTGAGGTAAATACTCTTTTACTTCTAACATCAAATATATGTGCTATATAAGAGGCTAATGTTTTAAATTCTGAAGCAGGAAATGGGAAAAAATAATTGGAAGTATTTCAGAACAACTTTGCCAGATAATGTTAATTGCTTCCTGCATTTTACCCATACAATGCTGATTACACGTATTTATATGACTGTATACTTAATAAACCACATGGTAAGTTTGGCATAACAGAGCTTGTTCTAAATTTCACTTATTTCCGAAGTTCTAAAGAAAGAGAAAGAGAGGAAATATTTCGGGGAATTTGTGAAAGATTGCCTCTATTACAAGACAATATGAAGTCTGAGGACAGGAAAAGGATGCAGTCCGATTCTCAAAGGATCATCTTACCACCATGGTGCATTCAGCTAGTGTTTTAGGACTAATTATACATTGAAAAAAGGACATGATTTGTTTTAAGGACAAAAATATGTTATCACTTAATTCCTCATGGTTCAGAAATATTTACTTAAGTAAATTACATATGAAAAATTCCAGTATCATTCTTCACTGTGAATTCAGAAAAATCCCAGAAATCATCTTTGTGGATGCAAAAGTGAGAAATGTTTCCACATGTGCCCCCAACCTCATACACTACTATGATTTTCATTTTGCTTATCTTATTTTTGCTTCATTTTATTTCGTTTGTTCTGTTTTATTTTTACAGAAAACTCTAAGTAACTTGAGTAACAAACATTTATTGTTCCTTTTCCTTCCAGAAAATAACAAATGCCTGGCTATTGTTCACTTATTATAGAATGCTAGAGAGAATTTTTGTTGGTCATATAATTCTATGATCTTTAAAAGGGCAAATGTTCTCAAATAGAGAAAGCAATAAAACTCCTCATTTTTTTTCATAAAATAAACCCAAGGTATTTGCAATATAAGTTATATTTTAAGAAAAAAGTCATTTTTCAAATTGTTCCCAAGGTATTTCTTACATAAAATTCTAGTATTTCCAAATTTAAAACACTCAAATTAATTTCCAACAGAAAGCATTACATGGGTTGAAAAGTATGAGTCGTCTTAAAGAAAGGATGGAGATAAAGTGCAGGGCATGAAAAGACACTGATGTGTGCACCAGGCGGTACAGAAAGAGGTGTTAGACCTAATTTTATTTAAGACCCTCACTAAATGCCACTTAGAATGGTAAACAGCAAATTAATTTAACCCACAGTGAACAAGATATTGGGAAATCCTGTGAGCATTTTTTATATCAGACAAACTGAGTTTAGTTCTGCAGAATCATTTAAAATGAGATTTACACCATATGTTTTATGTATTTATTTATCAAAAAAAATCATTTAAAGTATATACTGAATACAGGAGATTTTGTTTAAAAGATGTTAAGAAACTAGATTAGAATAAGATTTTAAAAATGTACCTAAAAGTTTAATCTAATAACAGGAAATATGCCCACCATTCTTCAGAGGTATAATTTGATGAGAGCTTGAAAATTATATTGTTACTTCTTGTAAATGCTAGAAAGTGGATCATACAATAACCTAGTGACTTTGTGTGCTTCAGATCGTTCTTTCATGAAGGTAAAAATAAACTGGAGTAACATAAAAAGAAACAATTATGAATGGAGTCCTTATAAAAAATGTGTAAGGCAGAAATATGGTTAAAATATTTAAAATAGCAATGCTTTAAAATGTAATATTCCATATCCCATGAAGAAAGCGGTAAAGGATAAAATTTGTTCTTTGACACATCTTGGGATACTGCCCTGCAAAAGATCCAAGATGGGGCATCCACCAGAAAGCCAGGATCCAGAGGTGCCTGGGGAAGGTAGCCCACAGCACTGAGAAATGCACTTCTGGCACCAGAGGTGACAGCTGCTGTGTCAGTGGGCACACATCTCCTTGGGCAACTTCACAGGAAGCTCCAGTCAGTCTCATCTTTCTGCTCCAGCTGTGTGGGATGTCTTTCCACATAAGATAAGAACTTGCAGGGGCTGGCCTGGTGAAATAGTGGTTCAGTTCACGTGCTCCACTTTGGAGGCCAGGGGTTCACCGGTTCAGATCCAGATGCCAACCCACACACCACTCATCAAGCCACGCTGTGGTGGCCTCCCACCTACAAGATAGAGGAATATTGGCACAGATGTTAGCTCAGCAACAATCTTTCTCGCCAAGAGAACAGATAAAAACCTGCAGCCCATCTTTCTACTGAGCAAATCTGTCTTTTCAATCTTCAAGTGATAGTTAAAAACTGAGTATTGTCTTGGTAGTTGATAATTGATTGACATGAAGTGTTTATATTTAAAGAATGAGATATGCATCTAGCTATTAGAAACAACTCTGGCTTACAGTGGAATTTCTGAAGCATAAGCAAGAAAGAATGAACAGAGGAAGGAGCAATAGTTAGAAAAATGAGAAGAGAACAAGGAGAGTGTATTATAGAATTTATTTTTAAACTATCATAAACATACTTCCTTTGTCTTTGGTTGATTCAAAAATGAATGAAATTCTTCTAATAATGTCTTATAAAATGAGCATGTGCATGTAATATATGAAGAAAGTGAGCAGAGGGGTCAAAAGTGCCAGCTCTCTAAGCAGACAGTCTGGATTCAAATTCCACAGCCATCATTTATTAACCATGTGACCTGTGATAGATTCAGTATACTGTCTATGCTTCAGGGTTCTCATCTAACAAATCACATCACAATAATATGTAATATTTGCATAATTATTAAATTAAATGATATATGAGAAGCACTTAAAATTGTGCCTGGTGCATATGAACACTCAAAGATTATTAATTGTACATACTTTCTAAGTTCTGCTCTTTTACTTTCTTTTTATAATGTCTTTATTAAACAAATACTATATTTCTTTTATAAACAGTACTTAGAAATATCACACTTGTCTTATATTTTTAAAGTATTAAGTTCTTAATAAGTAACAAGACTCTACTATCATCCTACTTCTGCAGAGTTTTCTATATTAGATAAGAACATTTTGTGAAAACTCAGATCACTATTTCTCTTATATACCTCTCCAACTGCAGCTAGTGTGTATGTATATATATAACATGTGTGTATATATATATTTATATATACATAATCATATAGACGTATTTTCAATTCTTCAAATGAAATTTCCTCTTCCATCCCTGATTTGGACAAACCTCTTTCTTAGGTTGGTACTTTTCCTCCTAATATCTAATTACCTGACCTTCCCTTCCTCAAGATTCAACTAACTCAACACTCCCTCTTTGAAACCTTTTTCTTAAGCATTAAGATGAACAGATGAAGAGGTCGATCCCATTTCCTCTAAAATGCTACCTGCAGGGCACATTCTGTCATATTTGCTTACGTCCATTGATAAGTCTATTTTCTGCTCTCTCTCAATCAGGAAGTTTGTCTTAAAGATTGCTCATATTATAGAATTATCTTTCAGTAAAAAGTAAAGGAAGAAAAATCTTAAATGAGTTAAAAACTATAGGAAACCAGCATTTATCGAGGTAAATTGTATCTTCTAAACAATATTATCACTGATAAACTACTTGGAAGTTTTAAGATAACTTTGAATATGTGGATAAGCATAATCTGATAATAAATAAGGTTCCTGTTACAAGGCAATTCATCACAAATTTAAATAAAATGAGAACGGAAGGAACTACACAATAGATGAACAACAGAATTTGGAAAAGAGAAGAGCTGTCCAAAAGGGCACTCAACGGTGACAGCTGATTTAGCCAAAACTGGATAGAGATTCTCAATAGGGACTAGACACGTGAAATTCTATAAAACCTTTCTATAGCTCACTTACAATTTGTTGTAAAGACTTGTGTTTATTTAATTGCATCATAAAATGTATACAATGTTAGAAAAGGCAAGTGTTCTGTATGGTAATACATGGTTTTTATTATTCTGAACTAGAAATAGATTCTGGACTAACTAGTCCTGCTGTCTGATTAGCAGTTAAAGAAAAATCCCTTTTTGAATAGACTCCAAACCCAATTTATTTTCTTTAACAACCTTGTAGCCTAGAGCAAGAAGTTATCTTCACTTATATATCACAGCTAATTCATCTCAATGATGCAGCAGGAATTAGGTTACTTAAAATAGAAATCCTATGGTTTCCAATTCGCTTATTACAAGTTATATTAAAACTTTTATGGGAAAGGGGAAAACTTGATTAAATAATATTTTTGACTGAAGTCGTTATAGCTGTGTTTTTGGAGTGGCGATTTGGGGCCTCAATCATATGTTGGTTTAAGTGTTTATGTGAAAAACATGGACACTACCAGTAAGCTCACCTATTCCACAAAATATCTGAGAAGATATCAACTCCATCGTTGTTTAATCACTGTTAAAGTGCATGGGAATACCTTTAGCATTAAAAATAGAATCTCTGGAATACAGGTTTTTCAGAGAGAAAATGATATCAAAATCTATGCATTTTAATAATTATCAAATATTTTTGAAAGAGAGAGATTGTTGTGGAGGATTGGCTAGATAGATAGTCCATGCTGTGCCCCACATATTACAGTGTGTAACTGCATTGAGACAGATCATCAGAGATCTTTATATGTGGTCATATCATTTTGGCTCTTTACAGAGCCTTTTCCTAGATATTATACGAGATTTTGTCCATAAGTCTCATTGTGGGGCTTTTTAAAAACGAGAGTGCAATATAATTTTCTAGATTATTTACCTATAATAAATTATTGAGGATATAGTCTCATATGGTCCATCAGTGTATGGGAAGCTATTGGTCTGTATAATATAATGGCATAGCCACCAGTTAACATAAAACCAGAAATCTGTTGTGAACCAGTCCATATGAAGAGCAACTATGAGGCTATGCACAAACACCAGTTTTATTTTGTGTTTTGCACACTCTTTGGTAAATAAAAGGTGGCTTGTCTAGTGGAACTCTAGTTTTTTTAAAATCTAATTACAGTTAAAGTCAATTTTTTAATGAATAGCTTTATGACAGAATTTTTTCTCAGTGCAGTGGATATATAAAATTCATAACTGAAATAGAAGTTTTGGGAATTCCTTCATTTATTTACCCATTCAACAAACCAATAAATATTTATAAAATTTTGTGAGGGCTTTATCAGGAACTGAATTAGCTAAGGAATAAATTCCAGTAATGAATAAAATAAAAACTTACATACGTAAAAATTATATTTTCTTTACTTGAGGTGATCTTACTTAATGAGAAAATATAACTATCACTGTATTAGTCAGGATTCTCAAAAAAAAAAAATAGAGAAAAATCAATCAATAGGATATATATGTTCGCATAGAGAGAGTTGTGCTTTTTTTTTAAGAAATTGGCTTATGTGACTGTGGGGGCTTACAAGTCCAAAATCTGCAAGGCAAGCTGACAGACTGCAGATTCAGGTAAGAGTTAATGTTGTGATGTTGAGTCTGAAATCTGCAGACAGTCTGGAAACTCGGGCAGGTTCTTTTGTATTGCAGTCTCAAGGCTTCTTTGAAAAACCTCAGTCTTTGTTCCTAAGGCCTTCAATTGATTGGATGAGGCCCACCAGCATGATGTAGAGTAATCTGCTTTACCCAATGTCTGCTGATTTAAATGTTGATCATAGAAAAAATACACAGCAACATCTAGCCTGGTGTTTGACCAAGCAGTTGGGAACCATTGCCTAGCCAGGTTGACACATACAATTAACCATTACAGGCACTCAATTGCCAAATCTCTTGTGTGACTAAATTGCTTGGCAATATTTATTCTATTTGCATTTCTAGGATCTGAAATGGAATTTCAATTGCATAGATTTATTGACATTTTTAAAAAGTTGACTTAACTTCCTGGGACACAGTGTTCTCCTATCTACAGTGATGACAAAAGTAACCTTTTCCAATGTAGGAGGACTGACTTTTAGGAACAAACCAATTATCCAGAAGCAAGTTCCTTTACTATATAAGTCATAGACTATAAACCACCAGGTGGTCAACTCTTCCACTTGGCCTCCTTAGGCAGATTTCCTGACTGACACCATCTGCATCTACAGTCAGTCTAACCACTGATTAAACTGACCTCACACTGACCGAGTTATCAATGTATTCATTGTATCATATTGAATTGGGCAATGCTGAAAGATGGAGCCTCACTAGTGAAATCCCAAGAGGCTGGACCCAAAGAGGTTTCATTAGGTGACACAAATTTGATTATTGCAACACGGTCTACTAAGGTCCTCAAAATTTTGGTTGAATTAACTATGATATTTATCAGGTAAAATTACCAAGGTTATGCAGCTCAAAAGTGCTCAAAGTAGGCTCTGAACCCTCCTGTCTGACTCTGTCTGTCTCCTTAACAACTGCTACCTTTCTTCTAAGTTTCTTTTAAGCTTCGGTTTTATTTGGACCAATTCAACCAATAGTTCTTGAATCCTGCCTCTGTGCCAGGAACTCTTACAGGCTGTAGAGACGCCCGAATGAAGATGCGCTGCTTTCAGTTAATGCAGATGCTCCAGGCTGTACTCTACTTTCAAAGTCTATGTTCCTGTAACTCTTAAAGATGACTTATTCCTTGAGGAAGAATCGTGTCAAAAACAGATAGATTAAATGGGAAAGAAATACTGACCATTGTATCTTCTATCAATAAATGCAGTTACACTAAGTACTTTACTAATACATAGCCATATAGATGAAATGGTATATCTTATCAGATCATCAGAATTTTATATTTATACAAGTCAGTCCCAATTCTATTTAAGGAAGAAAGTGACTTTGATGGCTTCTTACCACAGCAATAATATTAATCCAATTCCACAGAACCCAATTTGACTAGTCGTGTGTATGAATATAAATAGATAGCATGGACTCCAGAAACCTCTGCATTAGTTATACTTACTCCAAATGGGTCTACCACTGAGAAGTTTTGATTTTCGTCTTTCAAAAATAACTTTTCACATATGTGGGTTGACAACAGCTGGGCTTGCTTTCTGACTCCTCACACCACTCACGCCCCTGAGAGGGAGCATTTGTGTCCTCTCCCTCTGAATCTGGGCTGGCACTCTGACTGGTTTGCCTGCCAGAAGGTGGTGGGAGTGATGCCGCTCGACTTATGGGACAGCCTGGAAGAGGCTCCTTGTACTTTTGCATTTGGGTGTCCTGAGTGTGATACAGGAGGACAGACTACCCTGGATAGAGCATGTGGGAGGGCCACAGGGAGGAGTGCCTGAACACTCCATGAAGGACCGCCCGCCCCAGAATCCCTCCAAGCATCCCCTCCGAGACAGCAGAACTCTGAAGGAGTCATCTCGCAGGTCCCAGCTCACTGGAGCCCCTGCTTTCCTTTGGCCCTGTTCACACAGAATTGCCCACCCAGCTAAGCCCAGTCAGTCCAAACTATTATCAGAGATTGAAAACTTGTTGTCAATCCATGCCACGTAGTATTGGGGTTTATTTTTACAAAACGATAAATATTTACACCACTCTCGTAGCGAGACTTCCAACGGACTCAAACCAAAAGTCGGTGATGTGGCTGACACTGCCCCCAGGAAAAGAAACATGACAGGGTCAAGAGGAGTAAAGTCAGCAAGACAAACTTTCTGATTTATTCCTGGGACAGTGTTTTCTTCAATTCCACAATCTTCAACCAAAAGCCTCTACTGCTTTACTTTTTTTAAATATTAGCCCTGAGCTAACATCTGTGGCTAATCTTTTTTTCCTACTTCTTCTCCCCAAATCCCCCCAGAACATAGATGCATATTCTAGTTGTGGGTCCTTCTAGTTGTGGCATGTGGGATGCTGCCTCATCATGGCCTGATGAGCGGTGCTATGTTCGAGCCCAGGATCTGAACCCACGAAACCCTGGGCGGCCTAAGCAGAGCACGTGAACCCAACTGCTTGGACAGGAGACGGCCCTGCCTTACTTTTAATAATATATTCTAATAGTTAGACAAAGGACTGTGAGCAATACAAATATTGCTCAATTTTATCAGTTTTCAAGCACAGTTTAAGCTTAAAAATTAAAAATAATTCTTACGAAAGTAATATGCAGATAAGGCTGCTGGTCAAATGCTCTATTTTACTATGCTATTTTAGTTGTGAGCCATTAAAAATATTTGTTTGCATTGCAATTGTGGAATAATGTGTTTGAAATTTTGATAGGCTTTAATGTTTTAAAAACCAGTGAAAGGGTCAGCCTGTTGGCGCAGCAGTTAAGTTCGCATGTTCTGCATCAGTGGCCCAGGGTTCACCAGTTCAGATCCCTGGGTGCAGACATGGCATTGCTTGACAAGCCATGCTGTGGCAGGCATCCCACATATAAAGTAGAGGAAGATGGGCACAGATGTTAGCTCAGGGCCAGTCTTCCTCAGCAAAAAGAGGAGGATTAGCAGCAGATGTTAGTCCAGGGCTAATCTTCAAAGAAAAAATTTAAAAACCAGCTAAAATTATTAAGAAAAATAAATTCTATGACTTGCCATGGTTTCTTCCTCAACTCAATACTTTAAAAATAAACTAATTATCTCTCACACTAAAACTAGTTTTCTTCCTTGAATCTTTGTTATAGCTAATGCCAGAACATCAAGTGAAATATTTGTGACAACTGAGATTAATATTATCAAAAACTATCTGCACTTATTAGCATCTCTGAGCCTCATAATCAAGCATGTAAACTGATCATAAAAATGCGTGCCTTATCTCTCAACATAAACTTGAAGATTAAAATGAGGACATACATATTCTTTGCAAACTGCAAGATATTACAAAGAAATGAAGTTATAGGCACTGCACAATACACGCAATGCATCGTGTGGACTGTAGAGGCAGTGTTGTACAGCAGATATCTAGAACTTACTCATCTTCCGTAAGCGAACCTTTGTGCCCCGCAATTAGTAACCCTCAGTTTCCCTTCACCCAGGCCCTGGAAACCACCATTCAACATATTGATTTTATGAAGTTGACTATTTTAGATACCTCATATAACTGGAATCAGGAAGAGTTTCTCCTTCTGTGACTGGCTTATTTCACTTAGCATAATGTCTTCCTGGTTACTCCAAATTGTCACATATTGCAGAATTTCCTTCTTAATGCTGAATAGTGTGCCATTGTATGTATATCTTCGTCCAATGCTGGACATTAGGGTCGTTTCTGCCTCCCGGCTATTGTGAACGGTGCTTCAATGAACAGGACTGCTAATATCTCTTTGAGATCCCGATTTCAATACTTTTGGATAAATACCCAGAATTGGCATTGCAGGACCATATGGTAGTTCTACTTTTAATTTTTCGAGGAACCTCCATATTGTTTTCCACAACAGCTGCACCTTTTGAAATCCTCGGCAACAGTGTACAAGGGTTCCAATTTTTCCACATTCTCACCAATACTTGTTGTCACCTGCTTTTTTCCCCCTTTTGTCTGATAATATCCATCCTAACAGGTGTGAGGTATCTCATTGTGATTTTGCTTTGTATTTCCCTGATGACTAGTGATGTTGAATATCTTTTCATCTACTGGTTGGCCATTTGTAGGTTTTCTTTGGAGAAATGTCTTTCAAGTCTTTAGCCCATTTTCTAATTGGGTATTAGTTTTTTGGCTTCTGAATTATAGACATTCTTTATATATTTTGGAGATGAAATTAACCCGTCATCATATATACAGTTTGTAATTATTTTCTCCCATTCCACAGGTAGACTTTTCACACTGTTGGTTGTTTTCTTTGCTGTGCAGAAGATCTTTTCCTTTGGTGTAGTCTCATTTGTCTAATTTTTTCTTCTATTGCCTGTGCTTTTGGCATCATACCCATGGAGTCATTGCCAAGCTCAGCGTCATGAAGCTTTTCCCCTGCATTTTCTTCTAGGAGTTTTATAGTTTCATGTCCTATGTTTAAGTCTTTAATCCATTTTGAGTTGATTTTTGTGTATAATGTATGATAAGGGTCCAATTTCATTCTTTCACAGGTAAATATTTAATTTTCCCAATAACATTTGTTGAAGAGACTTTCCTTTTCTTCACTGTATATTCTTGGCACCCTTGTCAAAGATCAGGTGACCATATATGCAGGGATTTACTTCTGGGCTGTTTATTCTCTTCCATTGCCCTATATGTCTGTCTTTATGACAGCATCACACTGTTTTAACTACTAGATTTGCAATATATTTTGAAATCAAGAAGTATGATGTCTCTAGCTTTGTTCTTCTCAAGGTTGCTTTGCCTATTTGAGGTCCTTTGTGGCTCCATATGAATTTTAGAATTTATTTTTCTATTTCTGTAAAAAAAAAATCATTGGGTTTTTGATGGGACTACATTAAATATATAGATCACTTTGGGTAGTATGGACATTTTAACAATATTAAGACTTCCAGGGGCCGGCTCCGTGGCCGAGTGGTTAAGTTCGCACTCTCCGCTGCAGTGGCCCAGGGTTCAGATCCTGGGCGCAGACATGGCACCGCTCGTCAGGACACGTTAAGGTGGCGTCCCACATCCCACAACTAGAAGGACCTGCAACTAAGATATACAACTGTGTTTCGGGGGGGGGGGTTGGGGAGATAAAACAGAAAAAAAGGAAATTGGCAACAGTTGTTAGCCCAGGTGTCAATCTTTAAAAAAAAAAACAAAAAGACTTCCAATGCATGAATATGGGATGTCTTTCTATTAGTTTATATGTCCCTTAATTTCTTTCATCAATGCTTTATAATTTTTAATGTAAGTCTTCCACCTCCTTGGTTAAATTTATTCTTAAGTATTTTATGCGTTTTGGTGCTATTGTAAATGGGATTGTGTTCCTAACTTCTTTTTCAGATAATTCATTGGTAATATAATGAAATGCAACTGATTTTTGATGTTGACTTTGTATCCTGCAACTTTACTGTTTGTTTATGACATCTAACAGGTTTTTTTTAATGGCACCTATAGAGTTTTCTATATATAAGACTATGTCATCTGAAAAGACAATTTTACTTCTTCCTTTATGAATTGGCTGCCTTCTTTTTTTTTCTTGCCTAACTGTTCTCACTAGGACTTCCAGCACTATGATGAATAGCCATGGAGAGAGTGGGTCTCCTTGCCTTGTTCCTGATCTTAGAGGAAAAGTTCTTAGTAGTTTACTATTGAATATGATATTAGCTGTAGGCTTTTCATGTATAGCCTTTATTATCTTGAGATATTTTCCTTCTATTCCTAGTTTGTTGAGAGTTTTTATCATGAAAGGATATTGAATTTTGTCAATTTTTTACTGTATCTATTGACATGATCATATGATTTTTATTCTTTATTCTGTTACTGTGGTACATTACATTGATTAATTTTCATATGTTGAACCATCCTTGCATTCCAGGGATAAATCCCATTTGGTCATATTGTATGATCCTTTTATTGTGCTTTTGATTTGATTTGAAAGTATGTTGTTGAGGAGTTTTGCATGTATACTCAGCAGGGATATTAGCCTGTAATTTATTTTCTTCCGGTATCTTTGTTTTGTTTGGTGTCAAAGTAACGCTGGCCTTATAAAATGATTTTGGAAATGTTTCCTCCTCTTCCATTTTTTAGAAGAGTTTGAGAAGGATTCACATTACTTCTTTAAATGTTTGGTAGAATTCCACACTGAAGGCATCTAGCCCTGGGCTTGTCTTTGTTGGGAGGTTTTTAATTACTGATTCAAATTCCATACTGGGTACAGGCCTGGTTTGTAAAAACGATGAATTTGGCAAACCCTTAGCTAGCCCAACTAGGGAAAAAGGGAGAAGACTCAAATAAAATCAGAAATGAAAGAAGAGACGTACAACAGATGCAACAGAAATAAAAAGTATCATATGAGACTACTGTAGGAAATTCTATGTGAAAAAACTTGATAATCTAGAAGAAATAGATAAATTCCTAGAAACATACAATCTACCAAGACCAATCATGAAGAAATAGAAAGTCTCAATAAATACATATGATTTTTAAAAAGAACCAGTTAAACTTTCAGATAACACTCACGACTTTCCAAGGTTAATTAAAAATGCTGCTTATTGCAGAAATTCAATATTAAGCTAGCCATAAAATTAGATACTTGAGAACAAATAATAATTTATTTTTCTTATCTATTTTATTTTCCTCTACCTTTCCTTCTCCTTTACGTTCTTCCTCTCTCTTATCTTCTTCTCCTTCTATTTTTCTTCCAATGAACATGGGCTACCAGAGATTTTTCTAATCTCTATGCTTTTACTTCAAACACCCAGAATGTTTTCTCACCACCTCTTAGGATAACCAACCCACCATCTTCTCAATTTTCATGCTTTTTATGGATTATATCTCTGAGGCACTTTGAAGCACTGGCCTAAATTTGGTGCTCCAAATGTCATTCTTTGTACCTCCTTTAAGCCAGTAAATTGATCATTATAAAGAATTTCTTCTCATTCCCATAAAATGTCATCTTAGCTCTTTTGTCTCAAGTCATCTCACACCTTTCATTACTTGTTATTGCAAATTGAATAGACCTCTTCTTCCCCTACATGTCGATGGCAGTTATTTTGTGCAAGTCATTTGACAATTAGTCTTGGCTTTCAATTGTTGTCAAAGATTTTGTATTCATTTTCTATTCATGGGTAACTGATTACTACAAATCTCGTGGCTTGAAATAAAACAGATTTACTCTCTCAGCATTTCTGTGAATGAGGATTCAGGGGGCAGGTTTGCTGTGTGCTCAAGGTCTCAGAAGGTTGTCATCAAGATGTCAGCCAGCTGTGAAGTCTATTTCAAGGTCCTCTTCTAAGCTCATTCAGCTTGTTGGAAGAACATATTTCCTTGCGCAGTAGGACTGAGGTCTTTATTTTCTGTTAGCTATCGTCTAGGGAACGCTCTCAGGTCCTAGAGACTGCAGCAGTCCCTCGCCACGTGGCCCCATAGACAGTTTGCATAATGGGTGTTTGCTCTCTTTCAGGGCACCTGGAATGTGCCTCTCTGACTCTTCCCCTTCTTTTCAAGGCTCCTTTGCTTAGGTCAGGCCCACTTATGGTAATCTCTCTTTAATTTAGAGTCAGCTGATTAGTACCTTAATCAGGGGAGTGATATTCTATCACATTCACAGATTTAACCCACACTCAGGGGGACTGAATTATATGGGTTATGTACAACAGTGAGTGAGAATCCTGGTGACCATCTAATAGTTTTTCCTAATATGGATTGCTATTGACACTTGTCATTTTTACTTCTATTTCCACAAGTGTAATTTTTATCTACCATAGTGTTGTAAATCATAGATCATAAAAGGGCATGGATCATTATTATAGCATCCACTTAGTAGAATCTTGCATATGTTGGATATTTTTATAACATATTTATTTTAAATTTTTATTATATGTTGATTAAATATATATAAATGCATTTACACTTACACATGTCAAGATTACTTGGACCATAGCATTCCCTTAACCTAATCCTAATTCACATAATATCAATAATTAGAAACTTCAATTATCGTTTTCTATTCATTTGTCTTTCAAGGACTTAGGTTCTTATAGCATGAAGTATTTTATTTTCAATGCATGTTCTAATATAATAAGTACCAATTTTGCATCGACTCCCACTTATCCTAACTGTAGCTCCGTCATATTTCAATCTTATTCTATATCTAAAACACTGAAATAGCTACTAGGCTACCAAGTTTCTTCTCCGAGAAACATTTTCATCTAGATAAGATGCAGATATCAATCTTTCTACTTATCAATTATCATTTATTTATCATATCTAAGAGATAAAAGCAATATATATGATAAATTCCGAGTAATTGGAATAAATACTTAGTGCTACAGAAATTATGTATATACTTTGTTTCCTGACGAGCCTCTATCACTTCATCAGTTAAGTAACTTAGGAGATTGAAAACATGCACTTCAAACTGGCTCTTCTATTTACTTTGGGTTAGATTTAATTTTATTCATATATATTTCCCCTTTTTATTAAACTATATCACAATATACCTTGGTGAGTTTAGTACAACTAAAGAGATATTCCATGGTTCCTTCTCAAGTATCTTTGTATCCTTCTCGTACCTATACTGAAGATGAAATTCTTTATCTTAACACACTCAATGGACAACATGTAATTTTTATTTTTTATTATTATTCATCAGTGCTGGAGCACTAGATGGATTCTCTGAACGGCATGACAAAGAGAGTCTTATTTACGACGTACTTTTGAGAGTATAGTCAGATACACATTTAGAATCTGTTAAGTATTTTGCTTACTGATCTATCCAGTTATGGAGATGTCTCAGTGAGCTTCACTGTAATTTTCTTCTCATGCAACATTTTAGTGCTGATGAACTTGGACATTGTCAAAAAAAAAG
Source organism: Equus asinus (assembly GCF_041296235.1). Classification (NCBI taxonomy): domain Eukaryota; kingdom Metazoa; phylum Chordata; class Mammalia; order Perissodactyla; family Equidae; genus Equus; species Equus asinus. The sequence goes on along the minus strand of NC_091797.1, from coordinate 4,819,906 downwards.
GTCGAGAACAGACAGAACAAAGTCTGTTCTGGTCTATATTTTACCTCTTCACTGGATACTGACATAAACTATAATTTTAATATGCAGCCAAGTCAGTCCATGAAGGAGAAGTGCACAATGCTGAAAATAGTAATCATTGAAATAGTTTCCTTTAGGCTGTCTCATAAACCAACAAAAAAGTTATAGTAAAAAAGGCAGAAGTAGTCAAGATATATGAGTAGAATTATTAAGCTTGGGTACTAATCACAAGCCTTATAAAAAAGTAAAAGTTATGACTTCTTTTAATCTTTTCTATAGGCATCACATAAGGCTTTCATATTTCTTCTGAATTGCAAGTAGATTTATCACAATGACCACCTGTATACTTTCCCCACAGGAATTAATTGACTTTATCATTCAGAGCTCAATACTTCTAAGTTATGTTACATTTCACCTTGAATTTGATTGGCAGAATTGTCCCATGTGGAACTGTGCCAATTAGTAGAATTACTTTGTATTTTGCAAATGTATTATTTTAATGCAAATAATAAAATGCATAAAAACGAAAGCCATAGAAACATTGCTCAGATACCACCTCTTTCACTGCCAATTGCTCAGAGCTAAAAGCTCTCTATTATCAATGGTGAATATGATATCAGGGGGAACTCAATTTCAGACAGAGCCTTTCACCTGTAAGCGAACTGGTAGATTCCGTTTGCAAATGCAACACCTAATGTCATTCTCTTAATAGATCCACAAACAAAGTAATTTTGGACAGAGTCTTCAGTCCATCTCTGCTAATGATGACTAGGACAAATATTACAGGAGGCAGAGCCGCTGACTCTACAAACCCTCCTTGATGAACTAATTTCAAAAACTGATGATTAGGTCCTCCCTAACTGGAGAAGTTACAGATACTAGTCACAGATTACTATGATATTTTTGGTATTTTTTGTTGTTGTTACATGATAGCATTGAATATTATTATAATGTAGTGCTGATTATTATTTTATTATATTTCATATCAGTACTAGATCATAAGGAAGACTCGTCAGGAAAATTTTTAGTGCTTAAGTCATCATCTTTTTATAGATTTATAAAACAATCAGAAAGGTCTTCCATCGTTTTCTCTGTTCTAGTATCATTTAAATAATATAGAATAATCTGTTCCTGGAACTCACATGTAAAAACTATCTGGAATTTAAATTATTTTTGAAAATTTTATTTTTCATTGTCCTTTTCTTTAGGCAGACTTTTTAAATTACTTTCTGTTCAGAACTTCTATAAAATAATCTTTGAATTTCACATTTTTTAAAGGAAAACATTGATCTCATATATGATGCTATAGAACAATATGGATACGATCTTAATATTCTGCATTCTCCATATCTTTGTTTATATTTTATGTCACATTTATAAAGTTTTATGCTTTCTTCCTTTGTTAAATTTTCAAAGAGCATTTAAAAATTATGTCTACTGGGGGCTGGCTTGATGGCATAGTAGTTAACTTCGCATGCTCAGCTTTGGCTGCCCCGGGTTGTGGCTTTTGGTGCCAGGTGCAGACCTACACACTGCTCATCACGCCACCCTGTGGCAGCATCCCACAGAGAAAATAGAGGAAGATTTGCATGGATGTTAGCTCAGGGACAATCTTCCTCAGGCAAAAAAGAGGAAGACTGGCAATAGATGTTAGTCCTGGGTCAATCTTCCTCACCAAAAAACAAAATGAAACATTACAAATCTATTAAATTAAATAGAGAACTTTTTTATCATTCCTATCATTTTCCATACCATGGAACATGTATTTATTTTTATTTACTGTTTACCTCAATATTCTTCAGGTATACTTGGTTGTTTGTTTTATGTCTTCATAAGTTGAAGGTTTAATTATTTTTCTCTTTCTTTCTTGGTGGCTATGGGATTTTTGTGATACATTTATGTCGAAATAGCTTTTACTTTATCCAGTAAACATTTACATATAGGTTACTGATTGTCACTCTATTCGTTTTCTAAACACCTTTAATTGCAATTTTATTCCCTCTTTTATTTTGAGCTAAGATTTAGCATTTTCTTTAATTTTTCTGGTAAATCTCCAGGATGAGCTAAGCCATTCTAAAATTTATTAGTATAGTTATTTTTTAATTTAAATCTAATTTTAAGTTTTCTTTAAATTGTTTTAAGAGATCACCATCTATTTTATTAATTTGTTTTAGAATGCTCTGATATTTGAGTGTGTGTGTCCCAGAATGTGATCAAGATGAGAAGTATTCACGGATATGCTTTTGGGTGAGTGAGAGAGAGAGGAAAAGGAAAAGTGAGAGAGAGCATGTGAACATAAGTATGCTCAAGAGAAGATTCAGAGGAAAAAAAAATACTCTAGCTCAATTCATTATTCAATAAAATATGAAATTAAAATTCTAATACTTTTAAAATTATACATTAAATTTTTAAAATTTCACTGAATTTCATAAACTTCTAATCTTTGGAACAACCTTACACCGTAAGAACTATTAATAACTCTATTTTACAGATGAGTAAACTGACACCTTGAGAGATTAAGCATTGACCACTCTTGGCCCAAGCCTTGGTTCTGCTGGGTCTGTGTCAGATTAGAGCAAAGACAACACTCCCACTCAGAAAGAGAGTCTTTGTGACTGCTGTGACCAACAGAGTGTGATGTAACAAGGCTGCACTGCAGTGGTTCTTAGCCCCTCATTTTGGGAGATTGGCCATTTCCACTCCCTTTCTCTCAGAGGCCTGAGCTGCCACATTTGAAGTCTGAGCATCCCGAGCCAGCACACCGTGTGTAAGTCTAAGGTGGGGAGGGAAGAAGCCTTCAGGAGAAAGAGAGACAGAGAGAGAAAGAGAAAGATGGCTGTCTAGTCAGACCCCAGATGTTCCAGCTTCCAGCTGTGGCCACAGGCATCCTGGAGCAGAGATGAGCCATTTCCACTAAACCCTTCTGACCCACGTAATGTGAGATATTATAATAAATTGCTGATTTACAGTCTGTTATACAGCAGTAGCTAAACAGAATAAGGGCATTTCTTTCCCTCTCTCACATTCTCATGTTTTGGACAGTATGTAGCCAGCACTTATTTATAATGGCAATTTTTGTCTCTAAAACATATTTAACATAATTTATGAAGTTATCCTCATATATTAACTGCTATTTACTGTCATAAATATAAATGTAAAATGAAAAAATTAGGATGAAATGGTATAATTTCTGTAACCTAATACATGAATCTATGTTAAAATTTTCTAACTTTTTAAATATGTATCAACCTTAATAGTTTTCTCTTTAGTAACTAATATTTAAATTCTATTTTATCTTTTAATCACATTAAAATAGCCTTCACGTGCTTTATTTTTTTATCTTATTTTTATCCACAGCAACATTTGGTCCCTTACTAACTTGAATGACCACATGGATAGATACAATATTTGGGGTTTGTAATATTTTTTATTTTCCAAAAAATACATTGCAGTATCAATATCTATTGGGATTTAGTGTGGGGGAGGCATTTGCTGTGTATCTAATTTTTATCACTTAGTCAATCATTTTATATTTTCTATCTTGGATATGTTTAGTGTGGTAATTTTTATAGAGAGAAAAGGATAGATAGCTAAAGATACATATATTTTTAAATGTAATGAGCTCTTTTGCTTTTCTGGTTTAGTTTTTCATGATGAACCAAATCGTTAAATTTATTTGAGATTTTCTCTTCCCCTTTTCAAACTCTTAGTTTAGGAACGTTGTTGCGTGAGTATAGACTGGTCTATTTAATGCATCTGCCATATTCTTTTCTTTTCCTCACCATTCTCACCTATTCACTAATATTTTCTGAATTCCAGGGCTGGGAGAATTTCTTGCATTTACTTTCTACTTTATCACTTTAACTTTCTGCAGCATAGAAAATGTTCGCTGCATAGTGCGGATCCCAATTCACCATGTGGATCTTTCATCTTAGCGAAATCTTTTTTCTGGCTCTGTAAAGAACTCTTCAATCTCTTGAGACTATGAATTCAAATTTGTCTAAAATTTACTCCTATTTCTTGGAAAAACACTATTTATTCCTAGTTAGGATGGCATTTTTCTTAGCTCACACTTAAAGAATGAAGTCTATACTTTGCTACTAAGGCTTGATAGGAAATTCGAGTTGAGCTTGGTTTTGTCAGAGATCGATACAGGTCCTAATCCAAATGTCTAAGGACGTGCAAAGTGAAAAAAGAAAATTTAAGATATACTTTAAAGATTTTTATCACATTACAAAAGAGGTGCCATGAGCTAGGAAGAGCCGGGAAGGGAGGAAGCTGGAAATAGTCTAGTCATTCACGGCAGGGAGTTCAGCCTTCTGTCTGAGAGTGTCTTTTTAGTGGCTGGTGTGGCAGCCAGTAGTCAGCGTCGGCAGAGTCCCTGGTGTTTGCCTGGAATATCTGACTTTCTTAAGAGCCAACCACAGCATATCCCATGATTTTGCCTGTTAGAGCCTTCTGCTCTAGGAGGGCTCCAAGTCTAAGCCAGGAACAAACCTGGCCAGACACACTCTCATTTTTTTGGCTTAAAGTAACAAAAATGCATCCCCAGTGGCATTGCCAAGGTTGGAAATTCACTCTCATTTGCCCCATGGTTCATCTTATTGAACACAAATGGCACTCTGCCAGGATCTGATCTGGCAGGCTTTCCAGAGATTGAATGAGTCCTAGATTTGTTATTATTTTAATATGTTTCCTTACACTCTACATAGCAAACAATTACTTGGTGCTTCTAACATGGTGAAGAAACATTCTCTAATTTCACATGGATTTCCATTCCCCTCTCTTTTTGTATTTCATTAGTCATTTCAGTTAGAAGCAGGTGTGGGAAAGTCTGGAGAGCAAGTAGGTGGAGGTTCAGTTGCCTCTCAACAAGTGTCTCTTTCTCCATTTTAAACACAAATAGTCTCACCAAAATATTACTTCTTCAGGGCTTGAAGTTATCTTCTGCTTATAAATTAAACAGAAAAAAGGTAGAAATTTGCCTGTCCTCCAGAAGTCCTTTCTGATGGAAGATACTTTTAATGTAAATTACACAAGCATTGATATTGCAAAAGCCATGTTGCATGTCAGGAAGCTGCATGTGTTTTATCATCTTTATCTTTCAGTGTTTCTAAGGCTCTGTGAAAATGACAACCTCTATAAGCCCAGCATATTACTTATAAACTGAGCCAATTACTCACTTTTTCTAATTTTCCAGAGTGTAGTAATCAGTACCTGTTTGGTTTCAAATGATAGACACTGTTAGAAACATAATTCAAAGTTTATGAGAGAGAGAGAGAAAATAATCTGGCACATGAAAGTGAATGACCAAGGAGTTCTCTGCTTCGAAGGCTGAATCCGGAGGACCAAATGCAGGCTCTGTTTGTTTCTATCTTTGCTACTTTTGTTTTCAGAAGGGATATAGCCTAGTGCTTAAAGCATCTGGTAGATGGTAGCTCTCCTTATTATGAAGATCATCACTAATACCAATATTATCACTAGCACACGATTCTGTTACCTATGAAAGTATTTTTGTTTGTTGCTCTTTTGTTGTTGCTTTTGTAGTACATAACAATAGTTTCATTCAGTTATAACATTTTGATCACCTATATGTGTCAGACAACGAGTTTGCCATCAGGGAACACAAAGATTAATAAGAAATTCTTTTTGTCCTTAAATCTGTCTCTATTTCAGAAATGAAATATGCCACTAATAACTAATTAGTAAAGATGACACATATTAGAAAATGAAATTAATATTAAAGATTACCCCCGCCATTGTCCACATAAAAACCAATTTTACTTGAAAGCTATATCATAAAAAAGATTGGCACACCATTCCTCCTTCATTAGATGGAGACTGCCTACAAAATAATTCATTCTGAGGCCAGTGGTTAGGGAAGGTTATAGGGTGATGGAAACCTAAAGAAATGTTAGTGTACAGCTTTTATGTTTTTAATCGGCCTCTCCTGATACAGCAATAAATAACTACCCTTAATGAAGGTTTACCTTGTGTCAACCTGTTGGCTTTTATTGGCTGGGAACTCCCTCCAGATTAACCCACGTTCATTCCTGGGCATGTGGTTATACCCACTTACTGTTGAGAGCTGAACTGGAGATTGTTGGTTGATTAAAACAACAAGCGAAAATCAAGCAACAGTTACGAATTTACTAACTGCAATAGTATAACCAAGAAACCAGAAAGAAAGTATCCGCATCGCCAACATTCCCCTTTTCCTCGTGGAACCACAACGAGTGAGGGCAGGTGATCAGCACACATGGGGTAAATCAACTCATCGCCAAAGGCTTCCTAAATAAAAGGTTCCTGCCCTTCTATGAAGCCCCGGGAGCTGAGAGGAGGGAGAGAGGGTGGGACTAAGAGTGGAAAATACTGATTACCAAGTCAGAGGGGAGAAAGGTGTCTTTAAGGCACCCCCACCTCCCCTACTGGAGTCTCACCAGGGGCACCTGAGGAAGGCCGCAACAGAAGGCTCCCACAAGGCAGCTTCCAAGTGGAGGCACCTGGGCTAGCAATAAGGAAGTTCCACTGTGATGGATTCTTGCGCCTCACCCAGGGTCTCCAGCTGACAGCTTCAGAAACATCGTTAGTTACTATTTTTGTCACCTATTACATCCATTAGTCACCAAGCATTGTTGAATATGTTTACTAAATAATTCTTGATTCTCTATGGCACATCTCCTGCTTCTTTGTTGCAGATCTTTTGTATCTGTCTCCATGAAATTTTGTATTTTTGTTCCTGCTGATTTCCTATTCTTTCCTTCTTTCAATTCTTTTTCTTTTCCACCGACAGCAGATCTTTTCAAAACGTGTATTCATCAAGTCCATTACAATCCTAAAATTTCTTTATCTCTGATGTCCATAGGATAGAATAATTCTAGACTTTAATTTCCCACTCCTCTCAAATTCTCAGTAACTAAAAAACAGCACATTGAGCTTCCAACTTTTTATTGATAGGTTATCTTCCTTTGCTATTCGTACGTTTGCACAAACTTTTTTCCTTGACCGAGAAATTTCTCCTTACCCTTTCTCCACTGTTAAACTCCTATGTAGCTATCAAAGTTTAGTAGTTCAAATATCACCCTTTATCTCTTCTCAGGGATCACTCAGTATAAACCTCACAGAGCTAACAATCATTGTAGCATTCTCTAATCATGTGTTTACAGGTCTATTTCCTTTATTAGACTGAAAGCTACTCAAGCCTGGGGTGTTTCATTCATTTTTGTGTCCCTACCCTCGCTATGTGGCTGACACATCTAAAAAGCTAATGCATGAGTTTTCATAAAGGACAATTAATTTCAAAATAATTATGATTGCTAGGGTACTAATATATTCTGAAAAATATAGAACATACAGAGATATTTTAGTAAAAATTTCCTTGTGCAATATACCTATATTTCCCTTTCTTTTGTAGTTGATACTGCCTCCTATTGTCAGATTCAAAAGGATTTATTAAGTATACATATTTATCTGTATAAACTACCACATGCTGTATATAATGCTTTCAACACGTTTCCTGCCCTCTATAAAATTAAAATTTAAGACATATGCTTTATCACTGAATTAAGATAATTTGCTAATAAAATTTCACAGCTATTTTCTTTAAAAAAATGTAAGAAAAATTAATTTAGTACATGAAATATTTTCAATATGACAAATTTATACTCCCCAATGCATAATTTGTGTATCCAATGAAGCATGAAGAACAATGATATATGTCTACTTTAGTAAATATAACTTACGTTATTTTTCTTGACAATAAAATATTAACAATTTAAAAATATAAACTAATTTACTGTAAATATAATTTAATTTTAAATATCAAAATTGTCATGTAACTAAGTAGCATTATATGTCAACAAATTTTAAAAGGTTTTACTTAAAATAGTAATAATGCTGGTTATTAACAAAGTTAAAATTTTAAGCTCATGGCAGGTTTAAACAGATTGTTTCTCATCACTTGAAATTATGCAACAGCTAATTTTTTAGTGTGAAAATTAATGTCAAATGGTAATTTTCAGGAATATATACAACCTTTAAAATGTAATAAAATGGCTGTTAAAAATAATACTTTATGTAAATAACCATTTCTACTCATTTAACCAAACTCCCACAAACAATTTAGAATATGTAGGATGTATGTTCAGAATCTGTTAAGAATTACTAACTTTACTTCCAAATTGAAAGTTCATTCTGGTTAACATCGACCATTTTGGAATACTGGGAAGTGCACAGTACCTGGAGTATGAGTACGTGGGGTAAGGACAGGCTCTGTCGCTTAAGAATGATTTCACCTACGAGGAAGTGCTTCCCTTCTTTGACCTTACTCACGTGAATTAAACACATCTATTGCTGCGCTAACTCTTCAAATATTCTCTATATGCAGGAAAACTGAAGTATGTGAAAATTACTTTTTAGATGATGATGAAGATCATGATGTTGAATGAAGGCAGAGACAGTGTATAATAGACGCTTTCTGTGGACAATGTGCAATCAGAGCTAGAGAATTAGAAGGGATATCACAGTGCATGGGGTCCTTGCCACTTCCCTCCAACCAAAAAACAGGCTAGCCTAAATAAAAGGAGAAATAAATATTTTAATTGGAAATTAAATCAATGCTACAGTGTCTTTTCACAGTCGCTAGTTTGAGATAAAGTCTATTGTCAGGCAGCCATTTCAAGCCTGATTCTAGTTGTGAGCTTTTGGTAAGTTTTTTGACCTCTGTGTGCCTTAATTTCTGGTTCAAAAAAACAAAAGGATACAGTAGTATAGGGGTTTTCTTAGGAACTACTTAGGTGACAATTTTAAAGTACTTAAAAGAATGCTTGGCATATAGCAATACCTCGTAAATGTTAGAGATGATATCATCATCATCATCATTATTATTATTACACCCTTTTCTTCATCATCATTAATGTAGATTAGTATATAAATTGAAACCTTTCAGGCATAAATCTTTAGAGAAGGATGTTGCTATATCATTTGAATATGTCATCTCACTTTTATTTCAACAATAACTTCAATGCAAAAATTTAACAACAGTATTACCATTTTATTGATGAGCAAACTGAATATTTCAGAAAATTTAAATGTTATCTGAGATACCAGATCAGTAACAAGCAGCACCTGTGTTCAAGTCCTTGCCTGTCTATTTTTATTTCACGTCTTTGGAATAATGTTGGAAGAAGATAGAGGATTTGGAAATGAGTTATTGCATGCAAGTGGATAGAATTAAAAACTAATTGCTCTACTCTTATTCATTCAATTTAGTAGAACATATATTGTTTCATTTTTCCTTAAATGATATAGTACATAACTTTAAACCATTTTTATTCTAAATAATCCTTAAATATTTGCAATTGATGCATCATTGGACTTAAGCCATCATTTTAAACACAATTTTGCTAGATGTAGGGGGGTTTTTTTGCACTTTCTTTGCTGAGGAAGATTTACTCTGAGGTAACATCCACAGCCAAGCTTCTTTCTGTATGTGAGCCGCTGCCACAGCATGGCCACTGACAGGCGAGTGGTGTAGGTCCATGCCTGGGAACTGAACGTAGGCCACCAAAGTGGAATGTGCTGTACTTAACCACTAGGCCACTGGGGCTGGCCCTAGATATGTTTTTTTCCCATTGAAAATAGAGTTTACCTCCACTCGTTTTCCCAATTTGGCATGTTTCACTTTGCAACTAGTTGGCATAAGGGAATTCTTTTGTAAACGTGTTTTTACAAGTATGGACAAAAGCACCCTGAATTGTCGTTACTGGAGCAGAGCTTTTAATGAAGTTCTGATGTCACCCATCTTCTCAGGGCTGCAGAGGCCTGTTCAGAAGCACTAGGACTGTGTGAAGACCGTCAGTGCTGATCCAGATTACTCTCCTCCTTCGTAAGCTCGCTGGGGCGCTTTATAATAGCATGCTCTTGGGTTCCCTCTTAGAATGAAAATCTTGTAAAGGATACAAATAGGCACAATTAATTTCCAAGAGAAAGGAATATGATGTAAACTTGAGAATAAAATAGTTTGAGGTAATTTAAGCAAACTTTCATAAAATATTCTTTTAGAAAACATAAACAAAACCAAAAAAAAGCTCATTTTTTCAATATTAATAATTTCTCTATAAATGGGAAATCCCACATATTATTTCAACAATGAAATCCATGGCCTGAATAATCTGTTAGAGTATATGTTTTGAATAACTTTAGATATTTTCTCTTTCTATTTCATAGTGTTGTAGTAAGCATTAATTAAATAAGATGTAGGAGATTACTTCTAAAATACCTCATTTTTTAGCCAACATTAAACCAACTTTGATTTTCAGACTGTTTTGTGGAAATTCACCTCATTGTTTCCTCCATGATCATCAGGCCCAGGCTGAACCACCAGCCCACTGCACAGACAAAATGCATGCATATTCTATGATGTCAAATAAGATACGACAATACCATGAAAGTTTTTATCCATTTCTGCATGGAGATTGACAAATGGCTATTTTATATTCATGAACAAAATAGAGAATGCAAATAAAACCATGCATTTCTCTGAACTTGTTCTCAATTCTATTAATCTGTATCAGTTTAAAAATCAATGTTACAAACTTCTTTCCTTAGTTGATATTTACACATATGCAAAATCATCCATATAATTCAGATCCCAGAGCTACATGACTTTGCTTATTTCTTTTACCAGTTTAGATAAAAACATATTCCATCAATTTCAGAAAAAAATTAGCAATTTCTCATGTAGAACTGGACTTGAAAAGAATGGGAAATAAAGGAGAATATAAAACATATTTTTATCCTGTAAAATCTCTTTTATAGAATTAAGTATTACAAAGTTAATAAACAAAAGTTTTAAAAATATATTAGATATAGTAATTTTCTCAGCATCTGTTTTTAATGTCATATGAAATATAGGGTTTTCCTGCAAGGACCTTATATGAAATGAAAAATTGATAGTAAGTTTGTGAATTTGTTTTTAGGAAACTAATAATAGTCATAGGACAATTTCTCTAAAACTATTGCATGTCTTTAAGGAGAAGGGAAAAGAACCAACATGTATTGATTACCTTGTATGCATTTTGAATTTCCATATTTATTTATTGAATTTATCTCATTTACTTAATATTAATTCAAAAGGAGAATAAACTATTTTAAAACATTCTTATCAATATAATGTGGGCAAGAAAATACTGTATTCAAAATTTCTATTTATTGTATAAACAAGATTATTCTAATATTATGGTCTGCTTTCTCAGATATTCATGAATTCTACACTGAATCAACATGGTTTAAAAAAAGGCACACTAATAAAAAATAGTCTTCATTTTTAGATATAGCTTAAATATAAATATTGTTAAACTATTCTTACATGAGATTATATGATATTCCTCTTTAATAAAAAAAATGTATCTTTAGCCAAATCCCAATAAGGCAATTTATATCATTATAGGTCACATAAAATAAAATTTTTAGTTTTTTAGAGGGACTTTAATCTTTTATTTTACATATGAAAATATTAAATCATTGCTGTAATTTTATAGAGCAATGTTTTATATAATCAAGAATAGAAAAGAAAATTAAAATAAGTATAATTTCTAGAATTTGGAGTGAAATGAGAATTTACACTACCATAAAATCTATTTTTGGTAACAAAGTGGGTGATTTCCAAAGTACACATTCACTTCAGCAACTGAGAGTTCAGAATGACATTGAAACTATCCTGCGTGCAGATCGGTTGATGTGTTGGTTTTGTGCTATGGTTAGGTGTGTGACAAGCTGTTGATAAAGTCCAGGAGTCACATGCAGGCCTGAGATAGTTGCTAGCATACCTCTCTTATGTATTTTGAGGTTTGTTGTTATCCTTTTTTGACACAATTCAAATGGAGAGTAGGAGAAGTTAAATGATCTCAAAACGTCGTCAAACGCAGTGTGAACTGCGTAGGGCCAGCCAAGCACACGTGCACAAAAACCTGTATCTTTGCTGGACTTGAAGAACCACTCTGAGTTACAGCCATTCTTTTAAAAGGTCTATGCTATAGTTTTATAAGCAAATTTGAATAATATTCATCTATTATTCCAATCATTCCATGTTATTCTTATATAACACATATTAGACACAACCACCAGTTACAGAGCCTTTGAAGACTTCATGATTCAGAAGTGGCCTGCACTGTCTGAAATAGTAACTTCTGCTCTCAAACTACTCAGGCAGCTCTCTCTTTTTTTTAAATCTAGATGTTACTTTTAAACTTATTTTTAACTATGCAAGTTTTTCAGGCTAATAATTAATTCATTAAAAGAGGCTGCTTTTGAGGTAGAGAAATGAGAATGGATAATTTTTCAGTGTATTTTAATCAGTTTTGCTATTTATGGTATTATCCCTCGTATTTCTAAATGACATGCTTATCTACTTTATTTCAATGCAGTCATTATCAACTATTTCTTATTGTGGAGAATCAGAACGCCCTCCTCCTTGCCTCCCTGCCCCTCTCAGCTCGCAAAATCCCCATGTGGTTCCTGAAGTTTATGCAATTTGAAGGAGGGGCCACCTTTATGAAATAAGTAAACTGTGTACTTATTTCAAACAAGTAAATAAATCATAACACATTTTATGTAAAAGCTGAGAAATGGCATAAATATTATAAAATTTAGAAAATAACATGATATTTGAATTAGGTAACTGCCTAACAAACATTTATAATAGTTTTCTATGTGCTTTTTGCTCTATCCTATTGATTGTTTCTTTATATGGTGACAAACAGAAAATAGTATTTTCTATAAGGGGCTTAGAAAGACAGTTCAGTCATTTTCCTATGATGGTTTTTTAATGTTATTAAAATGTGTTAATTTTGAAATTATTTATAATTTAGAAATATTTTTAGGGTTACAATGTGTTATTGACAATGTTATGTAAATTTTTTGTATGATCACCAAATTACAGGAAAAGTCCATCAAATTTTTCATACATGACATGTAAGATGTGGGAGAATTTCTCACAGTGTAGTTTAAAATAATTTAAACCTATTTCTCCTCTATTATACACATTCTTCAGTGCTATCTTGCATATGATGCATCATATCTTAATATGACTCTGGCTTATATCCATGTAACGTTGCAGCTGGAATGAACAGTAGGAGTATAACTGGAGACCGTCCCCACACCGAAATAGCTATCCGTGACTTTACAACTCACAGAAATGAAGAGAATCATAAAAACATAGCCCATTACCTCCAAACTAGTTAGTTAGAGGTTACTAAATCAACCACTCCTTAGCCAGATCCTGAAAATGCCCATGGTCGTTGTAGCACTACCAAAATGGTGGAAAACAAGATCAATGGGAATTTAAGTGGAAAGAAACAATATTCTTTACAAATTGCAATTAAAATACTTTACTTTTGCAAACTTTACAAAAAGTACGTGAACATATGAACACATTACTAAGACTCCACACATTTAAATTTTATTAGCCTTGTGGTAAATCCACTTCCATAAGCACATGTTGCTTCCTGGTTTTCATCAGCCTGGGGCAGTTAAAGGATAATTTTGAATAGAGCAATAGTCACTGTTTACATTAACACTCCTAAGCAAATACTTTTGCAGGAATTCCCTTTCTTTCTTTCGTGTTTCAATCTCCTGTTCACTAGATCTGATGGTTTCATCTTTCTTAGTTTCTTCCCTAAATTTATGTGAAACATTGCTTCCTGTACCTTCTCGACAAAAAGCATATGGAGGTAAACTTTTTGAATTGAATACCTGAAAATTATTTCTATTGAAATCTTATGTTTAATTACTAATTTACGGAGTATGGAATTCTAGGCTGTTTGTAGAATTCTAGTTGCAAATATTTTTTTCCTTAGAATTTTAAGGATATTGCTCTCTGACATGTTGGCTTTCAGTGTTGCTCATGAGAAGCACTGTGACTCTTGAACTTACATGTAAATCCTCCCACAGGGAAGAAAACAAAACAAAACAACTCTCGGTGTTTATTAAGGAGAGATGATTTAGATGATAAACTGTAAGGGACTATCTTTTGCAGCCATGGCTATAATCAGGATTGTGGCTGAGAGGACGTGATGTGGGGCCCAGGAACATCTGATATATGGACCAAAATTGAAGTATATCATTATGAAATTTCAGAACACTATGGATGAAGAGAAGATCCAAAGAACTTCCAAAGAGGTAGAAATCAAATTACATATAACCTCAACAATCAGAAAGGCCTCAAACTTCTTAGTAGCAGCACTGGAAGCCAAGGTACAGTCCTGAAGTCCTGGACATCTTCTGAACAGCCCTGTGGAATTGAGTGGCAGTTGTCCATAGCGGTGAGCACACATTCTTCTGTTAGCTTTTGTGTTCCAGCTTCCCTGCTCCCCCTTTTTCCTCCCAGGAATCACCTCCCAAACAAACTACCTGCAACCAAGTCCTTCTCTCACCTTTTGCTTTCAGCACCCAGGTTGACAGAGTCCATTTACTGTGCTGGGGATGACATGACACATTTAAATCAAATATCAAATTTCTATAATTCAGAAAAATTTTCTTTAATTATTTGTTTGAAGATTCCCTCCATTGTTTTCTCTTTCTTTCTAAAATTCATTTTATTTGGATATTTAGTGTTTGGAACACACATTTTATTATTATTTTTCAATCTGTTTTCTTCAAGCTCTGTCTCTCCTTGTCTTTTTTTTTCCCTTTATTTTTAACTTAATTTTTTTGAGAATTTTAGACTCATATGCAGTTGTAATAAAATATATAGACATGTACCCTTTCCCCAGTTTTCCTTAAAGGCAATATCTTGCAAAACTATACTACAGTATCACAACCAGGATATTCCAGTGACACAGCCACAATGCAGAATATTGCTGTCACCACAGGGACCCCTCATGTTGCCCATCTGTCTCCCTCGCCATTTCTCTCCCTCCTCCTAAACCCCATTAGTCACTGGCAAATACTAATATGTTTCCCATCTTTATAATTTTATCCTTTCAAAAATGTTGTATATAAATCAAATTATATGGTATGTAACCTTAGATATTGGCTTTTTGCACTCAGCTTAATACTCTGGAGATTCTTCCAAAATGTTGCATATATCAATAGTTCATCCTTTCGTCTCAGGTTTTTTAAGATCACCTACTGAAGCACATCTGGATTACTAGATTTTGGCTATTATGAACAAAGCTACTACAAATGTAGATGTACACTCTTTGGTCGGACGTAAGTTTTCATTCCTCTGGGATAAAAGCCCAGGAGTGGAATTGCTAGGTCGTTTGTTAGTTACATGTTTAGTTTTTTAAAACATAGCCAAACTGTTTTAACGGCATTGCATTCCAAATAGCAACGCATGAATCATGTGGTGTCCCCACATCCTCACCAGCATTTGGTCCTGTTATTGTGTTTAATTCTAGCCGTTTTTAATAAGTATGTGATGACATCTTATTGTGGTTTAAATTTGCATTTCTCTAATAGCTAATAATGTTGAACATCTTTTCATAGGCATTTTTGCCATTTGTATATCCTCTTTGCTGAAATAATTCTTCATGTCTTTTGTTCACTTTCTAAATTGTTTGTTTACTCTTGAGTTTTGAGAGTTTTTATGTATTCCAGGTAGCAGTCCTATGTCGATATATGATCTGCAAATATATTCTCTCAGTTGGTAGCTTGTATTTTTATTCTATTAACAGAGTCTTTCACTGAGCGATGTTTTAAATTTAATATAAGTATCAGTTTTGTCCAACTTATCAAAATTTCCTTTTATCAATTTTTATCTTATTGACTTCTCCTCATCGAATTTTCCTTTTATTAATTGTCTTTTGCTGTAAAATCTCTTTGCCTAGCCTTATGTTTCCCAAATTTTCTTCTGTGATGTTTTTCTGAAAATTTTGTGGGTTTTGCTTTATATTTAAATCTATGATCCCTTTTGAGTGATTTTTGCATTAGACGTTCGATTTGTGAAATTTCATGTCCCAGCACTATTTGTTGAAAAGAGTATCTTTCCTCCACTACTTTTGCACCTTTGTCAAAAACTATCTGGGCGTATTTATGTGAGTTTACCTCTTGGTTCTCTACTCCATTCCATGGATCCATGTCTATGCCTGCACAAATAGCAGAGTCTTTATTGCTGTAGCTGTGTAATAAGTCATGGCGTCAAGTAGACTTATTCTTCCCTCTTCATTCTATTTTCCCCAAATTGTTTTAACTATTCATTTCCTTTATCTTGTCATGTATATTTTAGAATAATCTTATACATATCTAAAAAATATCTTGCTGGGATTTTGATAGGAATTGCACTAAACATTTTCATCAATTTGGGGAGAATTGACATCTTTACTATGTTGAGTCTTCCAATCCATAAATATAGTATGTTTGTTTATATCTTTTTTTGATTTCTTTCATCAATGTTGTGTAGTTTTAAGTATACAAATCCTTCACAGGTTTTGCTAAATTTGCATCTCAATATATATATTTTTTGGAATTGTAAATGATATATATATATATTTTTTTTTTTTTGAGGAAGATTAGCCCAGAGCTAACATCTGCTTCCAATCCTCCTCTTTTTGCTGAGGAAGACTAGCCCTGAGCTAACATCTGTGCCCATCTTCCTTTATTGTAAATGTGGGATGCCTGTCACAGCATGGCTTGATAAGAAGTGCGTTAGGACCGTGCTGGGGATCTGAACTGGAGAACCCCAGGTCACCAAAGCAGAACGTGCAAGCTTAACTGCTGCACCACAGGGTCGGCCCCTTAAATTATATGTTATTTTTAATTTCAGTTGCACATATTCATTACTACTCTATGGAAATACAAAAGATCCTTTGGTATTTATTTTGCATCCTTTGACCTTGCTGAACTTATTAATTCTTGGAGAGGTTTTTTTTTGGTGTTTTTAGATTTCTTAAGATTTCCAATGCAGATCAGATTACAACTCTAGACAGGTTACAATCATGTAATCTGTCATTAGAGACAGTTTAATGTCTTCCTTTCTGATTTGTGTAAATTTTATTTATCTTTCTTACTTTATTGCACAGGTAAAACATCCACCATGATAATAAATAAGAATGGTAAGAACTGATTTCCTTGCTCTTTGCCTGATCTTAGGAGGAAGACATTCAGTCTTTCACCCCTCAGTATAATGTTATTGATTTTCAAATAATAGGCAAGAGTTGTACCCCTAGAACAAATCCTATTTGGTTACTGTGTAAATTTCTTTTTATATATTGCCGAATTCCTTTTGATAATATTTTGTTGAGGATTTTTTGCCTTTACATTTATGAGGGATAATGCTTTATAATTTTCATTCTTTTTTTTTATTGTCTTTCTCAAGTTTTGAATTTAGTAGGATACTAGCTTCATAAAATTAAATGGGAGGGTTTCCTCCACTAGTATTTTCTGGGAGAGATTGGTTAGAATAGGTATTAATTCTTCTTTACATATTTGGTAGGATTTTTCAGTAAAACCACCTGGGACTGGAAATTTCTGTTATAGTAGCGTTTAAAGGACAAATTCACTTTCCTTAATAGTTATAGAGCTATTCCAATAATTTATTTAACCTTGGGTAATTTCTAGTAGTTTGTGTTTTTCAGTGAATTGCTCCATTTCATCAAGGTTGTTAAATTTATGTGTATAAAGTTTTAGATAGCGTTCTTTGTTATCGTTTGATATTTGAAGGGTCTGTACTAGTATTCCCAGTTTCAGTCCTGATATTGGTTATCTACATCTTCTCTAATTTTTTCATCATCAATTTGGCTAGGACTTTCTTAATTTTATTAAAAATTTCAAAGAACCAGCTATTTGCTTCATTGATTTTCTCTATTATTTTTCTATGTTAATTATTGACATCCTTCTGCTCTCTTTGGACTTATACTCTTCTTTTTCTAAGGTTCTTGAATTGGAAGCTTGGATTATTGATATGAAATTGTTCCTCTTTTCTTTTTTTTTAATTTTAAGATTGGCACCTGAGTTAACATCTGTTGCCATTCTTCATTTTTTTGTTTTCTTTTCTTCTTCTTCTCCCCAAAGACCCCAGCACATAGTTGTATATTCTAGTTGTAGGTCCTTCTGGCTGTGCCATGTGGGACACCACCTCAGCATGGCTTCATGAGTGGTGCCATGTCTGGACCCAGGATCCGAATTGGCAAAACCCTGGGCCACTGAAGCAGAACATGGGAACTTAACCACTCAGCAGTGGGGCTGGCCCCCCTCTTTTCTAATGTTCGCATTTTTATTATACTTTTCCCTCTTAGCAATGCTCTGATACATTGTATTTTATTTTCATTCAGTTAAAAAGATTGTTTTACTTCCCTTGAGATTCCTCCTTGATCCATGGATAATTTAGAACTGTACTGATAGTTTCCAAGTGTTTGAATATTTCCCTGTTATTTATTTCTAGTTGATTCTATGTGAACAGAGAGAATATTCTGCATTGTTTCAATTATTTTAAATGTGTTAAGGTTTGCTTCATCGCCTGGGATATGGTCTATCTGATATAATGCTCCACGGGCACTTGAAACGAATGTATATGCTATTGTTCCATCAACGGTTCTATAAATATTGGTTAAATCCTGTTGGTTTATGGTGTCCTCCAAATTCTTGCTAATTTTCTGTCAAGTTCTGTCAGATGAATTATTTATTTAAATGTTTTTCAGGCCCGCCCTCTTTCTCCTCTCCTTCCAGAAGTACATGGCACAGATTTTTTGATCTTTTGGTATAGTCCTCCAGGACACTCAGACTCTTTGGGGGATTTCAGCCTTTTTTGGGGGGTTGGGGATGGATTATTTTCTGTTTTTCTCTCTCTAGGTTACTAGTTATTTCCTTTCTCCTCTCCATTCTGTTGTTGAGCCCCTCGATTGAGATTTTTTTTTTAAATGTAGCTATTTTACTTTTTCATTCTAAAATTTCCATTTGATTCTTCATGTTTTTAAGTTCTTTGCCAAAACTTTATTTCTTTGCTGAGTTTTTCTACTTTTTCATTTGTTTCACGCATGTTGGTGATTGCTATTTGAAGCAATTTCATGATGAGTACTTTAAAATATTTGTTGGATAGTTCTAATATCTCTGTCCTCTTGGTATGAGTACTCATTGATTGTCGTTTTTTTTAACTTTGAGATCTTTATAGTTCTTGGTATGGTGTATGATTTTCGATTGAAACTTGGGCATTGTGAGTATTATTTTATGAGACTGGATCTTACTTAAACATTCTGTTTTAACTAGCTTCTTCTACAACAGCCTCGGCAGAGGAAGGGCGGGCATCGCTTCCTTATATGAGGTAGGGGTACAAGTCTAGCTTCTCCACTTGGCCTCTGTTGACAATTGGGTGGGTGGGCTTATGACTCATGTGGAGGTTGGAATTTTAGCTCCCTACTTGGCTTCCATTGATGCCTTCCTGTTTGGGATGAATAAGAGTGCCTCCTTACTTCTTCCCACAGGAATAGAGTAAAAATCCTGACTCTCTACGAGACCTTCTTTGAGACTGTCCCTTCATTATTGCTACATGAGGATGAAAATCTATGCTCCCCAAACAATTTCCACTGGGCTCATCTCTGGAAGTGCAGGTGTTCATTATTGCCTAGTAGAGATGGAAGTCTTGGCTCACTTCTTGGCCTTCTCTAACATTTTCCTGATTGGAATTTTAGGGCTCCTCATTACAGCTAGTGAAGTGGAAGTCTAGGTTCCCCTTTGGCCTTTGCTGACATGGATGGGGGTAGAACCATATGTCTTCTGTGGTGTTTGGCTGGAGTAGAGCAGTAATTGTCTAAAAGTTTACTGTCTTGTTAGTAATCGTCTGAAAGTTAGACTGCATCTGTCTTTTTCCTGGTCTTTTATTTATTTATTTTTTTAAAGTCTTTATTTTTCCTTTTTCTCCCAAAAGCCTCCCAGTACACAATTGTATATTTTTAGCTATGGGTCCTTGTAGTTGTGCCATGTGGGACGCTGCCTCAGTGTGGCTTGTTGAGTGATGCCATGTCCACACCCTGGGCCTCTGAAGCGCAGTGCATGAACTCAACCACTCAGCCATGGGGCTGGCCCCCTTTTCCTGGTCTTTTAGCTAGAGAGAGTAGACTTTTGTTGGAAATTTCTTTGTCTACATCCCTTGCAGTACCCAGCTTTATGGTTTCTCCAGCACCCACATTGGAGTATATGAGAAAAAAAAGAAAATCCAGGGAACTCACCACCTTGTCATTTTTCAGCTCCCAAGATGAAATGTGGAAAACCTGAATTTACTAAAATCAAGAATGAAAGACAACATTTTGATACTGACCTTGTAGGAATCAAAAGTATTTTACAAGAAAGATATAAACAATGCATGCCAACAGATTAGATAACCTAAATGAAATGGCTGATTTGTAGAAAGACACAAGTTACCAAAACTTACTCAAGAAGAATTACAAAATTTGAAAATATCTGTAGAAAGTAAAAAGATTGAATTAGTAATTAAAAACTTCACAAAAAGAAAAGCCCAGAACCACATGGTTTCACTGGCGAATTCTTTCAAATGTTTAAAGAAAGATTAATACCAACTCTTCACAAAGTCTTCAAAAATTAGAAGAGGATGCATATTCCTTGTTTCCAGCATCACCCTGAGGCCATAACCAGACAAGGCTATCACTAGGAAAGAACAGTGCAGACCAATACATCTTATGCATGTAGATGCAAAACTCGTCAACAAAATACTAGCAAAACAAGTTTAGTCACATATAAAAAAAGATCATGCACCATGACTGATGTGTTTTATCCCAGGAATGTAAGGAAATTTCAATCTATAAAACCAATCAATTTAATAAACCACATTAACAGAATTCAAGGACATACACAACACGATCATTTCAATAGATAAAGAAAAAGTGTTTGAGAAAACTCAGAGTTGTTTTATGATAACAACAATCAACAAAATTAGAATAGAACTGAAATTCCTCAGCTTGATAAAGGGCATCTACAAACCACAACTATTATCATACTTGTTGATAAAACTGAATATTTTCCTTATAAGATCAGGAATAGAACTAGTATGTCCAGTGTTGCATGAAGTTTTAGTTTTGAAAAGATGTAAAAAAAGTTACAAACAAATTAAGTTTAAATTGTCTTTTAAATTCACTTATTTGGTTATCAGGTTATCTTTACCAGTGCTTTTTATCTCTTCTATGGATTCAAGACTATCTTTAGCCTGAAGACTTCCATCAGTATTTCTTGGAGGACAGGAATGCCAGAAACATATTCTCTCAGTTCTTTGTTTATCTTGGAATCTCTTCATTTCTCTTTAGCTTTTGAAAATTAGTTTTACTGGATATAGAATTATTGGGTTTCTATTTTGTTCCTGATTTTCCCAACTACTATCACTGTCTCAGCAGCTATGATATTTAACAGTTTGCCACTGATTGTTTTCAACAAATACTCAAGAGATAGGGCAGTAACATTGAGTGAACTCTGAGTCAGGCCAAATAATATTTTGTGGAATATCATATATGTAGAGAGAGCTGAAGTAAATGACAGTAATATCACATCAGTCTCATAATAAGTAAATGGAGAAAAAATGTAAGAATATCAAGAATTTTTATAAAGATAATGCAAATAAGACTATGTAGTATTGGTTTCAAGAGAAATAGACTATAAAATAGAATAGAAAGACCAGAAACAGGATTATATATTAGGCTAATTTTTTAATGATATTCTTAAGAAAAATACAAATTAGTCTTGTCATATACTTCACACTATAAAGCAATCTCAAGTTAATGTGTTGTCTAGACTTATATGGAAAATACCAAGCAATGACTTTCTAGAATATAACATAGAAATATATCCTCATGACCCTGGGTTAGGAAAAGATTATTTAAGAAAGACACTGAAAGATTTTACTATAAAGGAAAAGATTGATAAATTGGACACATTTTTTCATAACTTATGATTATCAAAAGACAAAGTGAAAGCCCAAAGAAAAAAAATCCATGAGGTATGAAATATATCTGATATGGGTGTATATCTTATCATCGTTATATGACAGAACTACTAGTATAATGAGTTAGAGGCTTGAACATAAGAGAATATTTAAATGGCCAATATGCTTATGAAAAGCTAGTGAATCTCAGTAGCAATCAGACAAAGACTAAAATCTGTTACCACAACTCACACTCTGTAGTGGCTAAAATTAGACAGTCTGACTCTATCAAGTTTTGGTGAGGATGTGGGCAGAGGTAACTGTCAGAGATTTGAGTTGGAGTGACTTCAGCTTACTGTTTAACAGGAGCTATTGAAGCTGAATATACTTGTATTTACTTCAACTTACTAAAGGTGAGTATACACACACTCTATAACATAGAAAATGAGTATATGTGTGCGTGTGTATTAATCAGAAATGCGGGTGTGTGTATGTTATGTATGTATTTATATATCAGAAATGCATGTGTCACATTCACTAAAAGACATCTGTAAGTATGTTCACAGCACCTTTATTTATTATTCATTGTATCTAATCCTTGAAATAGCCCAAATATCTATCGAGTCAAATAGATAGATTATATTGTACTCATACGTGGAATAATATATGAAAAATAAGTTGAATTGATTATTGCTACATGAATATGATGTTATGATATTGAATTAGATAAATGTTGCAAATGTAATATTGAATGTAAAACTGTAGACGCTAGGGAAAACATACTATATAAATCGATTTGTATAAACGGTGAAACAGCCTAGTTAATCTATGGTGTTAGAAATTAGTGGTTACCTTTCAAAAGGGATGAAGAGTTAGTGAGTAGGAGGAGACACATGGCACATTCTTAATATCTATATCTTGACTGAAGTACTTGTTCAAATCGAGAATGGTTACTTTGAATAATTATTGGGTTACCTGCTTATGATTTACATGTATGCCTATTTTTGCATTTTACTTGAAAAAAACTTTTAAAAATCACCACAATAAGTAGCAATGTTTTTACTATATGTAATAGAAGAATGAGATGTGTGAGATTGCTTGTCCATGTCCTAGAGAACATGATTTTGCCTAGTTCTTTATATTTTTAAAATTTTTTCTGAAAATACTATTATGATATCCTGTTTTCTCCATTTCTTCATCATTGGTATAATTTGTTTTGAATAATCTACTAATATGGAAGTTAGGATTGCCAGAAAACATAAAGACTATCTCATTGAACTTGAAATTTAGATAAACAATGAACAATTTTTAAATATAAGGTGTGCCCAATACTTTGCATGTGAAATACTTATTCTAAAAATTATTTATTTATGCATTTATTCATCTGAGTTTCAAATTTGTGTCTTTTTTTTTTTTTTTTTTTTTTTTGCTAAATCTGGCTATCCTAACTGAAGTAATTCTACTTGGGGCAAAATGAAGATTGAATAAAAAGAGATTCCATGGGACAAAATACACAATATTTAATAGATCTGCAGAGGTGTTTGGTAAATATTTCTAATTTCCTAGTGGTCTGTTAAGGGATTAAAAATAAATATAGTTTTGGTGTATATGAGAAAATACTTATGAGCTCTACCTCATTAAATAGCTTCCACAGTCCTTCGAAGCCTAAATTTAATGGTGCTATCTCTCTACTATTATCAAAACAAATATAAGAGAATTGTTTAATAATGCAAAGGATACTTATCAAATAATGATTCTGCAATATACATTTCATCAGACGTTTCTGTGCTTTAAAAATAAATAACTCATTGCTTTCACTTCTGAGTTATAGTGTTTCAAAGTTGTTTTCTACAACTGCAGTTCATTTATTTTCGAGCTAATGATTTGCAGTAAGCAGTGCTCATTGGCACTGATGAATGGGTAACTAAAGAGGAAACATTACAGCAAAAGCAATTGCTTGTCTGAACTTAAATAATTGAACCACTGATTTTATAAATGGAGAAGAAGTATAGAGATGCTAGTTGCTTAGGTGTCTGCTTTTAGTAAGATCACTAAAGACCCAATATTTACAAAGATCCCTGAAACTCAACACATGTATTTGAATGGAGAGGTAAAGGCGAAAACAGAAATAAATGTGAATAGGGAAATGAGCTGTTGATGAGAGGCTGAGGTCTGGAATGTATTCCAGATCATTGCAGTGCAAGACGAGACACAGATCAAAGGTCCACTGGCGACAACTGGCTAGAGCATTGTATTCTGGGAACTGCATAGTGGGGAACTTGAGGTGCTCAGTCCTGAGAATAGGTTTATGAGGTGTAATTCAAATCCCAGAGTTTGTAAGAGAGGCAAGGCAGGAAGATGAAAGTCCAGTAGGGTTCAATTCAGAAACTATTTAGTGAGATTCTCATTGATAAAGCAGATGGCTGGTGCTGTGGGAAAAGAAATGTAAAAGAAAGACATCTTTTCCTCAAGGAGACTTTGTGTAGTGGGAGGGACACAGATATGTAAAATAATAATAGTAAATAAAACCAGACAAACTATGATGTGATGCTATATGACATTCAGTAAGCCAAGAGTCAGGGAACCCAACTCAAATATGACCAGTTTTTGCAAGCAATGTATAAATGGAAAATTTCCCCCCATTTTTTTAACTTAACTGTATTTTTTTCAGATAAGTGTGGAGAAATATTCCCAATATTATGCCACAATTATACTGCATAATAAAGTGACTACAACATAACCTGCAAAACCAGAGTCTGGGAAACTCCTCTTATCAAACATATTAACATTCTGAAATAAAATGTGTGAACATTCACAATAAATAGGATAAAGAAGAACTATAAATGCCCTCAGGTCAAGTTTACTTCCAAATGCGTTTTGGCACCACAATTGTAGAAGAAATACTCAGTTTTCAATGCTCATTTTGTATAAGGGATGGTGGACCTGCTCATTCCTTACTAAATAACCGTCACTGGGTTACATTTTCGCTCTTTGGGGCAACTCTTTCCCTATCAAATAGGATGCAATTATTTTTAAGAGAAAACTGAGATTGCGATTCAAATAAGAAGCCTACACTGGCACAGCGGGTAAGAAGCAGAGACAGGAATTGTCTCGGGATTCAGATGTCACTGGATTGCTATCTTCCCCCTCATGCTCCAAGGTGTTCTCAATGACCCTGAACTGGCCAATTGTCTCCACTTCTGTACCACAGGGAAGTTACAGCTCCTGAGGGGAATGTCGTGTATTTGTCCCCTTCCTACTTATATCTGATCATTTAGTTCCACAGAAACTATGCACAGCCTGGCGAGCCATGCTGTGGCAGGCATCTCACATATAAAGTAGAGGAAGATGGGCATGGCTGTTAGCTCAGGGCCAGTCTTCCTCAGCAAAAAGAGGAAGATTGTCAGCAGATGTTAGCTCAGGGCTAATCTTCCTCAAAAAAAAAAATTATCCTGAAGAAGGTGATAAAACTTGGAGGTGTACATTTTGGCAGAGGTTCTTTTAGTCCGTCTGAGATAACCCACATACAAAGAAAGATCTTCTTTAAATATTATTAGAGAAAGATAATTAAAACATAGACAATTTCAAAGATTAAAGTTAGGCTTTCAAAATTCCATTGTTAGGGGTAGGCCTAGTGGCGTAGTGGTTAAGTTGGCATGCTCCACTTCAACAGCCCAGAGTTCACAGGTTCGGATCCCGGTTGCAGACCTAGCATCACTCATCGAGCCATGCTGTGGTGGTGTCCTACAGAAAATAGAGGAAGATTGGCAACAGATGTTAGCTTAGGGCCAATCTTCCTCAAAAAAATTTTAAAAATCCATTTTTAAATACTACTGGCCCTTGTTGTGATCCTCTTGTCATTTTTATGTTCTTTATATACTCACATTTGTCCATAGAATTATATGCATTTCATATCACATAATTGTCTAGACCTATTTGATTCTACAGTGTCAATATTTCTCTATTTTTCTCTGAATCCTTAAGAATAAAACTACCACAAGTATATAACTTTTGTGTTTCACCCTGTACTGGCGTATTAAAGGATATTGCCCAAGTATATTTTAGAAATGACCATTTGCAAAAATTACCTATTCCCAAGCAGTTTATTATTTAAAAATCTTAAGTAGGTGGCTATTTTATCTGCATAGAATATGTTTGAAATTTTGAATGTTTCTTACTGATTTGACTGAAGTAAACAGGTTTATATATTTGAAATAGATACCAAGTTGGCAAATCTTGAAGAATTCACTTCATGAATCACTTTCCTGGGAAAATTGTCATAACACTTTTTTGACCTATGTGCCAAGGGAAATATCCTGTCTGGAACCAGATGTCAAAGTAGGGACCCTGGACAGTCCTTGACCTGGAGTAGCCATGTTTCCTTTCATGTGTTCCATTCTAAGACATGGCTAAATTCAGGAGAGATGCCATACAATTCAAGACCAGAGAACCCCCAGGCACACCTGGACATTATGAGTTAGTATGACACAAAACTCTGCTCAAGTGGAATAAGTAGAACAATCAATTGATCATTATCCTTTTTTCAGATCTATTGACTGGAATGTTTTAAGACTTATGGGACTTGTTTCCCTGTACTGATAGCCCTTAATATACTGATGATCAACCAAAAGCACAGCAACATAGGAGTGGGAGAACCTAGTTGATGTTATCGGCACATGGTTCCCCCCCATAACATCTCAATCAACGCTCAGGCTTAAGCTACTCTTTGAGAGTGAAGCTTTCTCAAGCTTCCAATAAGGCAGATTTACCCAATCATGTTCCACAGACATCACTCCCCTCCACGTAATATGAGCAGAGCCATCCACAGGGGATAAGGGTGGAAGAAAATATATCAGAAGAGAAATACTAAAGTAAATTGTTGCTAATACCCTTAACATGTTGCCTTAAAAGTTTTTGTTCCCATCTTGTCACTTGGCTTTGCCTTATTCCTTGATATCACAAATTGATCTTGACAAAATTCCTTGGTGACCCATGCTAAATCTCAGAAATACATATTTCATGTTTTCCACCTGTCATTCTCAGACACCTATATATGTATTTTAATTCAGCGCAAATGTCTGCCAGTGAAATCAGAAGATATGTATATCTATATCTATCAAGTTTTCTATCTGGATTTCTTTAGGAATACTAGCTGGAGATATGCTTGAGGAAGATTGACAACAGTGATGAGGAAACAGTTCCTGTATGAAATTAGTTTTGTTTTGCATCCACCATTCATTTATTCAACCAATGAGTGTATTGAATATTGGCCAGGCACTGTTTTAGGTCTTGGAGATATATCCGTGAAAAATAAAAATATTGAAAAAGCCCTGACTTTGTGAAGCTTACATTATCGAGACTAATAAAGACATAAAATGATCAGATTACTGGATTGCTCGACACAGTCATCTTTCTCCATCTGTTCTTTTCATTGTTCTGAGTATCCGTAAATAATAATTGATAATCTTCATTGGCAAATTAATAAGCCACAAATGATGCTGCAATTAATACTTTTCTAGAGAAACCTCTTGGAATATAAACAAACAAAAAGAAGAAGAAAAACAGTATTCTCAATTTGGCAAGGAATAATTTCATTCTTTAAAGCAACTGATACTTTCAGAATTATTTTGCAAATAGATTTGTTAAATTGATGCTTTGGGGAATTTCAGTTTTCCCGTAGTGGTATAAAATCAATTCTTTTTCATTATTCATGGCATGGAAGGCAGTTCAAATTCAGAATTTTATTTTAGTCCTCCTAAACCATTTCTCTAAAGCTAGACTTTGCTTCTTTCTTCTTCTGACTTGAAGAGAAAGCCAAGACTCGTCTCCCCAAATGTGTATAAAATACCAAATATCAATGTTTGCTTCCAACATCTAGAGTTGGCAGGGTAGCTAAGAAGCTTGAGAAACTTTTGTTTGAGGTAATAAAATGTAAACCTACATTCAAGATAATTACCAGGAAGTATAATTGGATAACGTGATAGCAACTTGGACACACTTCCAAAAATGTCTACTTGGTTAGAGACTGAAAACAGGTAAAAAATTAGAAACCAAATATAGATATGGGTTTTCCCCTCAATAATTTGCTGTGTTATTTTTAGGGGGGAAGTAGGGTGGGTGATGACCTAGATTGATGCTTCACAAATCATTCAACCTAAACATTCCTAAAAGGAGGAAAGAATGAATGTTGGGCTTTTTAACTCCAAGGATACAGGGGGAAGGACTGAGCTCTCTCCCTAAATCAAAAGAATTTTTCAGTGACTTGTTATTAAAAGTAAAAGTTTAGATAAATTTTATTTTGTATGCCTTGATATAAGTTTTTCTAAACTTGCCTAATTCCCAAACCTAAAGAACTTGTACCTAGCTGTCCCATCTATCAATGTATCAACTGACTTTCCCAGACTCTTATGATTTAACATGTTGGGAAACACTGAAATAATCTATTTATCATCTTTAATGTGAAACCAGTCATACGTTGAAATACTGGGATGAACGATATTCCAAGGTAACGTGGTTCACATGTCAATTCCTGCAGCAATGCCCCGGGGAAGCGATTCTCAAGTGTTGAATGGCACATAATTCCCCTGGGGATCTTCTCAAAATTCAGTCTGACTCTGTGGGTCTGTGGAGGGGCCTAAGATTTGATATTTTTAGCCACCTCCCAGGAGATGAAATTGTTGATGGAATTATGGCCTGGAAAAGATTCACCCGGAGCAATTTTGCAGCTGAAACAACTAGTTTTGGTTTTGCTTTTTATTTTTTTGCATTTTTAATTGAGGTAAAATTGACATAACACAAAATACCCTTTTTAAAGTGAAGAATTTAGTCTTATTTAGCACATTCACAGTGTTGTACAACCACCACCTATATCCAGTTCCAAAACGTTTTCATCACCCTGAAAGTAAACCCAGCACACATGAAGCAGTTGTGCCTCGTTTGTCCCTGTCTCTGATCCTTGACGTACACCAATCCACCTTTTTTGTCGTGATTTACCAATTTTGGATATTTCACATAGGTAGAATCATATAATACGTGACCTTTTTTGTCTAGCTTCTCTCATTCAGCATAATGTTTTTGAAGTTCATCCATGTCGTAGTATGTATCAGTACTTCACTCCTTTTTATGATTGAATAATATTCCATTTTATCTATAGACTACAATTTCTTTATCCATTCATCCACTGATAGATATTTGGGGCATAAATTTTTGCTGTTGTGAATAGTGCTGCTATGAACATGTGTGTAAATGTAGTAGTTTGAGTACTTGTTTTCAATTATATCACCATATATGTGGAAATGGAATTGCTGGGTCACGAAGTTATTCTATATTTAATTTTTGGAGGAACCACCAAATTATCCCAGTAGCTGAACCATTTTACATTGACATCTGCAATGTACAAGGGTACCAATTTGTCCACATTCTTGCCAATACTTGTTATTTTCTCCTTTTTGATGATAGCCATCCTCGTGGTGTGAAGTAGTCGCTCACTGTGGGTTTTGATTGGCATGTGCCTGATGACTGACAGTGTTGAGAATATTTTCCTGTGCTTATTGACCATTTGTATATCTTCTTGGGGAAAATGTCTAATCAAGTCCTTTGTCCATTTTTAAAATTAGGTTATTTGTCTTTATGTTATTGAGTTGAAATGTTCTTTATATATTCTGGGTACCAGACACATCAAATATATGATTTACAAATATTTTTTTACATTCTGTTTCATGCAGGAAACAGTTGTCTTTCCTTTTTTATCAGTCTTAAAATCTCTTTCTTTTTTCTTGACTATTTTTACTCTGCTATTACACGGGTTATTTTCGTTTCCTCTTTCTATTTTCTTTACAAATTGGAAATTATACAATTAATGGCTGCCCATGAAATTTAATATTCATAAATAATAAAACCTAATTAACCAATATTTTTATGTTAATCCTGAGAAGTAAGCTGGTAGATAAAATATTGCTTTACAAATTATCCTCTTTTATTTAATTTTGCTCAAGAATTTTCATTTTTTATATCCAAAATAACAGATGTTATGATTATTTTATACAATTAATCATTTAGATTTCTAAATATATTTACCTATTTATTAGCTTAGCACAGATAAAAATGTAACCACATTTTCTAAACCAATAGATTAGCGAAAAGAGCAGCTTTATTTTACATACATCTAAGTCTCTTTGAAACTTGTCTGAATAGAAGAAGGCTATCTTCTCTTCTCATTCAATACATATGATGTAGCCTTCAGAAAATTCACTGTATACTCAAGACAGACTGAGAGCCAGACAGGCGGATGACGTTGTCTTAGTATAATTATAAAAATAGTTTTCACCTTGTAGAACTACTGAAAGTTTAGGGGAGCCCGGGAAAGACTGGACCACGTTTTGAATACCACCATGGAGCCATATACAGGAAACATATTTCAATGTCTGTGTTGAGAGAAGCCTTGAAGTCAGCATTTCTTTGTTAAAGGATTTGTGAAAACAAAGTCTGGAGACTTTGCCTGAAGAAGATCAAAGTTCTCCAGCAGTGATAGGACTGTTTCATCTCTCCTCTGGGCTGTGAGCATCTTAATGGTAATGGTTTTAATTTTGTGTCTACAGCATAAAGTTGATTCTCAGTAAGTATTTAGTTAATTAATCTTATTTTTCTCCCTTTTGCAAAAATGAATTAAAGTGATTCAAAGCTCTATTTATATTACTGTGCTTTTATAGCGTTTAAATAGTCAGCAGATAGAAATTGTGAAGTGTTAAGGTACTTTTGAGAGATTATCACTCATAACAGAAAAAGTATTCTTCTTCCAGAATGTTACATTTCCTTCCATCTCTAGCAAGAAAAAAATGAATTCTGCACGCGGATAATCTAGGTCCAGGTCAATTGCAAAGGTCCTCAAGTCCTTCGGATTTAATCTGTAGCAATCTCCTTACTTCTGCTTTCATCCCAGGCAGCCTCTCACCAACACCAAATTGTTTTCTTTGTTTGGTTTGTTATATTAATGGGCGAATATTGCCTTTGACCCAAGTGCCGACATTTCAGAAGAAATATTAACGTATTTTTATTTTCAAAGCATATAATTGTATGATTGATAAATCACAAAAGCAACTTAAAATTATTTCTAAAATAAAAGATCTATGTTCAGAACACACAAAAGATTGCAGTTATTACTCATCAATCCTGGCACACTTCTAAGTCACTATAAAGAAAATTGCTTCAAGAAATCTATGATCAAAATAAGCAAATATTCGAATATATGTGTATACCATTGTAAAAATATTTAAGATTAAGAAAAAACTGAACTAATCAGACAAAGCTATCTTGCAGTACAACCTTCTTAATCTACCATTACATTTGCCCCTGTTGTGCGTTGGTGTTACAGCATGAGTCAAGTGCTTTTATACTGCAGATAAATTCTTCCATGAGGAAGGATCCTCTCCTTTGGCCTCTTGCCTTTGGAGACTTCAGGCTTTTTTTTTTTTTTTTTTTTTGAGGAAGATATGCCCTGAGCTAACATCTGTGCCCATCTTCCTCTACTTTATACGTGGGATTCCTGCCACAGCATGGCTTGACAAGCGGTGTGTATGTTCGCACCCAGGATGCAAACCGCCGAATCCCAGGCCACAGAAGCCAAATGTGCAAACTTAACTGCTGCTCCACCGGGCTGGCCCCTCAGGCTTATTTTTAAGTCAGTCCTCAGAAGACCCATGAGGAGCCAGGATCTTTGGCTAAGTGAGTGTGCTTTCTGAGATACACAGATTGGATAATGTTTCCATCAATTTTATGAATATTTTGCATATGCTTGGAATGACAAATGGGTTTTCACTTTGGTGGTAAATCCAAATAAGTGACAGTGACGTGGATGTTGGCTATTTAGGATTATGAGGCTCCAGAGTAAGGACAAACTGGACCAGAGTTTGCATATTTAGACACTGGTTTACAACTTGGAAACACTCAGATATTATTATATTTCAGGTATATATATCTTGTATGTGAAAATGTCGGAGAAAACATCAGTAATAGAGTGTTAAAGGTGAAAAAGTGGAATCATATGATTGTAAATAGAGTAAACTTTGTTTTTATTGAGACTGGGTTATGGAAAATCTTGAATGTTAGTAAATCTTAAATGTCTTGAATGTCATTTGATAGTTAACAGAAACCATTAAAGATTTGTGGTAGTTTCATGAATTGCATGCCAACAATGTTTGATTAGAGTGTGAACTGTGTTTGTAATGTTTAGAATACCCATTTTTTAATATGTAAATTAATTTTTCCCAAACTCAACTAAAATCGTAGCTTCTCTTTATGAGCTTTCTTAATCTCCCCTCTCCTCCTCCAGCAGACACAGGACACAGTCTCACACCCCTGACAATTTCTAAGGTGTTGATACACACTTCTTTTAGGGCCCTTTGCACGTATTCTCTGCCACTGTGATTGTTTATGTGCCTGCCACATAGTCACTGGTGGGAAATCGGATTCTTGAGTCTGATTCATCTCTGTATAGTGTCTTCTGGAGTAAATCGCTTAAAAAAGATGTTCAATAAGTGTTCATTAGTTGAAGAAATCATTTAGTTTGAAAACACAAAGTATCAAAGATATGACCTTAACACAGAAGAAGCAGAAATATTATAGAAGACCCATCAAAAACATACCTGAAAACCACCAAGAGTGAACACTCAGGTAAACCATAGGCTTTGAGGGATCATGATGTGCCAATGCAAGTTCATTCTTGGTAAAAAAAAATACACTGTTCTGGTGACTGATGTTAATTATAGGGGAGGCTATGTATGTGTGGGGTCAAGTGTATATGAGAAATCTCTCTACCTCTGTCTCAATTTTGTTACGAATCTAAAACTGCACTAAAAAAAATAAAAGTCTAAAAACAAGAACCAAATGCTTGGGATGATGGATCAAATTTTCACTTTTGCTGGATGCTTAACTCAGCCCAACTTCAATATACATGGCCATTTTCTTTTGGGAAAAAAGAAAGAAAGGAAAAAACAACTTGTAGAAAAGCCAAATAAGCAAGGCAGGCAAGGTTTTGTTTTCAATCTTATTTGCATGACTGCGCCTTCTGACTCATAAAATGCTTTTCCAGAAGCACACTGAAATGCCCGCTGAGAACTCACAGCTCCATTGTATTTTAATGCTGAGGCAAACTTTACTTCTGTTTATAAAAGATTTTACTTTTAAGTCCAATTAAGAAAGAAAAAAGAACTGTTGAGGCAAATTGCACAAATAGATGCGTAGAAGAACTGCCGTCTTGTTACAATCGCAGTCTCTTTCAAACTACTTTGAATTTCTTTTAGAAAAGATTCATTGTTGAATTCTGTCTCTTCTTTCCGTCCCCTAGGCATAGTGTATAATCTAATTGGGGGCCATGGAAAGATTTAAGAATTCAGCTTTCCTTTCATAAATGTGAAAAAGTTCATAACAACGTCTTTATTGAGCTTTCTGCCTGTATTTCACATAAACAATATCTTAAAATGGCTCCTGAAAGAATAAGATGACCATAATTTACCTGCATAATGAGTATACCATAAGTAACTCTACAATATTTGGGACTTCTGGATGATATAACCAATGCAGTGGCAAAACTAAGATTGATTCTGAAAGAATCCATGCCACGATCATACAGCATGTGATATAGTTAAAATATTTTAAAACAATAAAACATTGGAAATTCAAAAGCAGAGACTTACAACAGTATAGTTTTAATGGTCCACGTTTTGGATAAGTATCAGCATTCTAGTAGGACTTAATTTTTGTATCTATCTAAAGGAGACAAGTAAAAGTTTGAAAATTATAAAAATCTAGTTTAAATTCTACTTTCTAATAGTCATAAAATTGATTTTAAGCAAGTTGACTTTCTGTTATTGCTACTTTCCTAGTTATTGAAATAAAACAAACAGAAGCTGTCCTCTCACTGTGCTGTAGTATCTCCCACATACTGTGCTTGATGGACTCCCTTCCAAGGACCACGCCTCCCACCTTCTCACTCTAATTTTTCTACCTGAGTGAGTACCGCCCCTCCGAAGTATGGGAATCTCAGATGATCAGAGCCACGTAGGTGCTACCTTTCTGATTACCCTCTTGAGAGCCAGATCTATTCATTCGCTTACTTTCTCACTTGGATAGCTCATAAAAAGTCAAAATATAAGTCTAAAACCCAGGTTTTAGTTTCTCCTACGGAACGTTCTCTTCCTCGTGAGTGCGCTATATTGATGAATGACTCTACCACACGCCTCATTGCTCAAGCTAGTCTCTCTCTCCTTCATTACCATCAGCAATAATCAATGATTCTTTTTTTTAGTTTTACCCGCTTAATCACTCTTAAATTTTCTCCCCCTCTGTGTTCCAACTATCACCAATTTAAGTTAGGTTCTCATGATTGATTGCTTTGATTAGGGCAACAATTGCCCAACTATTCGTTAAGATATTTGTCTTCCTTCATATCCATAGCCCATTCTCCAGACTGTAGTCTGTTGTCTGGACAAGTGTTTATGCTTCATGTCTGCCTCTGTATTTCGAACTGGGCTTTATGTTAGAGTTCATAGAAGCCATCCCATGGGATAATTTTTTTAACTTTTCCTAAATGTGAATTTTCAAAACTTATTTTTTTTAATTACGTACCTTTTGTTAAATAATAGCCACTAATATTTAGGACAATACACTTTATAAAACGATCCAAAGTGTTCAGGCCTGAGATAAGTCAGTGGCATTGCAGATGAGAGGAAGAAAGATATATGAGAGATATTTATGTGATATTATGAAAAAGAGTAGAAAGCTAATTGAATATGAAAGATTTGGTATCAAGAATAACTCTTGAGTTTTTGTTCAGTTGCTCTAAAACTTACTGTGTAAGTTTCTTTATCTAGAATGTGCAGATGAGGATAAAAGAATGTTTGGAGAATGAAATGAGTTTGTGTGTGTAAGGAACTTACCTTACTTTGCTGGAGTCACATGAGTCCTTTATGGCCATTCCATTTTCCACTGCTTAAATACTGTATCCTAGGCATCATGTTATACACTGGGCATAGAAAATGCGTAAGTACAATCTGTGTCTCATCTTCCTGTCCAGGACAGGCCACCCCAGCCAGATGGAACTGGAAGATAGGGAGGGGTATGGAGATCAGCAGTGAAAATGTAAGAAACCCAGAGCCATTGGTCCTCTGTGCCCTGCAGGATTCTCGTGTTAAGGTGAGGGCCTCTGAGTTCTTTTCCTCTTCTCAGTTTGTATCAGTGATGAAATACTGGCTTCCTCTTAAAAAGCCTCAGGAACCCAGAATAAATCTTTTTTTTTTATTTTTTAATTGGCAGCAGTGTATTGTTGGACATTCAGGGTATGATACCCAGAAAACTAGGGATGAATATGGCAAATTAGATCTTTATTGCATTAAAAAAATTGCTTTGTAAATAGATAAAATGAAATTTCTACTGAGTGTAAACATCTGATAGCCTCTGGCTAGCGTTTAGAAACATTTTAATCACTGTAAAAGCTGACTAGGACCAACAAAATACGTAGGTTATAACAAAGGCCGAATCATGCCCATGTGTTTCAATTAAACGGTGAATTTCATGTAACAAATATTCTATGAATATTTAATGTAAGTGAATTACATATATTTGGTGTAAGAGTGCATAAAAGCAGTTAATGTTCAATGAATATGAGTAGTCTAATAATACTTAAAATAAAAAAGATATAGAATGACATACTCGAAAGGATGGGTGATGACACCTTGGGACATGTAGGCAAATCAACTTAGAGAAAGGCAAAAGCATGTTCTCATCTTTGTTCTTAATGTAAATGCAATATGGTTAAATAGAAATGACAGAAATAGGGCCTTAGGTGACCCCTCCAAGGGAAATGACTGCGAACACGTTGCATCATTGTATATCCCAGGTTACTTTGCACTTTGTAGCATGAAGTCGTTAAAAAATGCATATTGAATTTGATATTCATGAACACACTTTTCTGGGCTCAATATCCATAAAAAGTATGAGATTTGGAAAAATAATATCTAGGATTTTTTCTAATTCTTCACTTACTCATTAACACATTAATTAATTCATTATATCCTGAGGACTCACTACATGAAAGAAGCTATATTAAATACTAGGATAAAAGATGAGTAAGTTCTGTCTCTGTCCCTCAGTTTCTAAAAATGGACAATGGGAGATTGATATAAAAAACAGACAATTTCCTCCCATTTTGGCAAAAGTGGTAAGGAAAGCACTAAAACCCTCTTGAGATAGCACCAGAAAGAACAAAAACCATATAAGAGACCTGTGATGTCTTTGGTGATTTTGATGGTGAATCACGCTATGGGTCTGGTTTTTTGTTAACAGCAGCATCTGATTGTCTCCTTTTATACCAGGAAGTCAGCACCTGAGCTACCAAACACTGTTAATATGTCATTGTTGGAAGACATGAGGACAAATTAAAATAAACCAACTCAATTCTTTTACATGGAACACACCACTGAGACCTGAGATTCAGGAAGTCCCTGGAGGCCTCTACACTAATTGCAACTGAAAAAACAAAGTAAAAAGAATCCTAATAGAGTAGACTAAAGGAAGATCATATCCAAATTTCTATTTCACCAAGCTCTCTCTTTTTAAAAATACAAGTGATTGATATTACACAACAGATTTTCGACATCTATTTAGCGAACATTCAAATGATATTTATGCTGAAACTCAATCTGTAATCCTGGTAGAAAAATTTAAAACTGTACAAATAATCCACCATAAAAAAAAAAAAAAAGGAAGTAAAACCAGTCTGAAGCAAACTCTTTTTGGTATGTAGTCTTTATGATGTATGCAATTTTGACAAAATCTCAGTTACTGATGGACAGGAAATAAGAGAATTTTCCTTACTCTATGTTATTTTGGCAGCTCAAAGTCAAAATATAGCCAGAGATATCAATGTTCTTTGTCAGAGGACTCTCTTATTTTAGTAATAACTTTAATAGTAACATCTGTAAATACCCGGTTATGGGTATTCATTACCTGAACCCTGCATTTCATTCACTCAAATAACAAAGGAAAATACCGTGAGTCACTGAGGACCTTCATTAGAGCAGAATCACATCTAGGTATGCAACTGATTCCAGGCTTTGCTGTTTCTGTGCAAGGAATAAAAAACATAATATTTTAACTCCATCAGAATATATGCTTCTTTTCAAATTACCGGTACACAAGATAGAAAAAATAATGCATTTTATTTTATAGTAGCTTCTGCAATATTTACTTTTCTGGTACTGTCTATGTTTGTGATAATCTAAGTAGTCAAGTTTCTGATACCTACACCTTATCTCTATGAGCACTGCTTTAATTAAATGATATTCTGCACATAGTTTTAGAATAGAGTGAAAGTTGTCTTGCCTTCTTTAAATGAATTAATCCACCATTAACTTCTCTTCAGTAGAGACTTTACATAATCTCAACAAACTTCAGTTGCCATAATGCCTTTAGGAGGAGATACTGAGGTATGCGGGTCTTTTGGCCTGACACTTGTTGACTCCAGGTGGATTTGTGAATTGTGTTCCATATGCTTCAATTGCTTTTCCCTTTAATGTCTACCTGTTCAGAGCCAATTTCTTTCACTATCTGCTTCTCTCTCTGTGCCTTTTAAAGTGAAAGACCTAAAGGTTGTCTGGGCAAATCTGATAACTAAACATGTCAATTCAGTAGGCTTAACATTACAATAATTCTAAGTAATAGACTAAACTGTGGGGAAATTTGTAATAGTTTTATGGTTCTCCTACATAAGGTTTGTGATGGCCATTTTTCCTCACTGGTTAGAGATATTTTCTCTAATAAATCTCAGTTTCTGGATTTCTTCCAGATAATGTATATTGTGAGAAATCTGATGAGTAGATAAATATGATATTGAAACATGAAATTTAGTGGATTGTACATGTACTAGCGAATTTTATATTCTTAAAATAATATATTACATAAGACAAATTTGAAGAGAATTCAACACAATTAAAAAAATTTAAGATATAGGTGTTTTGTGCTATTTCTTTGTTAATATCTTTATTTGAAGGTGAATCACATTAAAAAATAATGCACAAAAAACTTTGGCTAATAGAATTAAATAGTACTTATTTTAGCATTTATGATTATATATGCGTTTTTTGACATATCCACACCTATCTAGTCCTTACAGATGGAGTGGAAGAGCATGAGAAAAAGCCCTGACTCATCTAAGACGAAGCATAAAGAGCACTCTGCCGACAGTGACCAGTAGCCTTCTCATTGATCACTGCATTGTCATGTTCGATTTCAATGGTGATCCGTACAGCACAGCTCATAATCAATAGTGTTGAGTGTTGATAACACAGTAAGTCTGTGTCAGCTCAGAGAAGCCTCTGCAAGTTATGGTTTGAACACAAGCCTGCAGATGAATCATTCACTCTGCCTTTTCCTCTCTCTGTCACTCTGCGATAAATTACACAGTAACTCCTTACAACTTACAAACCTTAATTGCTAAATATAAATGGGCTACATTTGCAATGTTTTCTTTGTCATAGAAATCTAAGAAGCATACTTTTTTTAAATGATATTTTCATGCTAATTAGAATAAAGTGCAATTAGTTCATTCGTTAAGAAGAAAAGGAAGTGGGATTGAAAGAAAAATAAAATAATGCCTTATGATAGGGCACACCTTTAAATAATAATGAAATTTATTCACTTTTTAAGTTAAAATTGAGTAGACATAGAATATGAAAAATGCAGCTGAAATGAAACAAAACTAGTATATGTATGTAGGGCTTTTTTACAGCAACATATTTAATTACTGACTTTCTAGATGCAGGGAAACAAAACTGTGTCCTTTACTGTGATCATATTAACACGTTTGCGTTTCAGATATACCTAGAAGAAATAGATTTCAATGTGTTTGAAATACACAGATTTGTTTCAATCTTGATTAAATTTGCTGATTTTTTTTCTCTTGCCCAAATTGTGACATTTGTGTATATCTGGATGTATACTGTTTACTTCTTTCCTTTGTTAAAGTGCCCCATGTATCTTATTTCTGTGGCTTGTGCTTACCAGGCTAGCTCAGTCGATGGAAATAGTAGAATTTAACGTACTCACAAAGAGATGACAATGATACTAGTGGAAATACATTAAGTTGGTTTGTTACGGGATGGGAAAGTCACAGGAATAAGAAATCAAATCAAGTTGCATAGTAGTGTTTCTGCGTGCCCCATCTATTGCAACTTAACTTTCCTTCATAATTCAATCCACATTCATCCATTGTTATGTATTACATGTTTATTTTCTGACTCTTCCATTGGCATTTTTTTCTGTTATACGCCCTTAAT
The DNA here is from genome assembly GCF_041296235.1 of Equus asinus. Classification (NCBI taxonomy): domain Eukaryota; kingdom Metazoa; phylum Chordata; class Mammalia; order Perissodactyla; family Equidae; genus Equus; species Equus asinus. The sequence continues at coordinate 4,780,699 of NC_091797.1, read as the reverse complement.
GTAATTGACAAATGGAAAATGTTTGATAAATGTTAAATAAATGACAGTTGTTTACTAAAAACGTTAGCCAAGAAATGGGTACTATGTTGTTGCTTTGTCTTTGCTTCTCTTTTTTTCCCCAGCTTTATTGAGATATAATTGACATAAAACACTATGTAAGTTTCAAGTGCGCAGTTTGTTCATTTAATACACTTATACATTGCAAAATGACTAATTACCATTTTTTTTTGAGGTGAAAACATTTAAGATCTACTCCTTTGGCCATTTTCAAGAATATAATACAATGCTATTAGCTATAATCACCATTTATTGAATTCTCTTCTGACTTATTTGAGTATGTGTGTGTGTGTAGTCATTTAAAGTCAGAAATCTAACTAACGTCAGCGTTGACTTTCCTTTTAGCATATGTGCATCAGTAAAAGTATATATCTAGATTACCTTTATAGACATTTTTAACCTTTCACTTTTATACTTTATGGTTGTAGGATTATACATTTATTGGCAGCAGGAATTCCAGGTAGTAGTTTGGAGTTGAAATTAATACATTATTTGTATTACTTTTAAAGCTATTTCTTTAGCTTAAAATACAGTAGAAGTAATATGTTCTACTTTTTAAGGTCACTATACACTGTCAAGAGATAGTGGAAAAGCACCTTTGTCTATCCCTTCCAACTCCATCATGTTTGTTTCTACTTCATGCAGAATTTTAAGTTCTATAATGGCTAAAGATGAATAGATTAAAAAGTGATATGCATCAGGGGAAGAGTCTGGGTGGGGTAGAATTCTAGAACAACATTCTCCAAAGCCAGTCTTCAGAAATTATTTTTACCCACCTATAAGTAGAAGCGTTCTATAGAACTAACCTAAGAAATGTGTTGCAACAGCTCTACAAGTCCCATTGGAATTAACTATCAGAAAATGCCGAGGAAAGTCAACAGTAATTCAAGACTCTGAAACCAGAGCTGTGACTTTGAAAGCATTTTCAGTGTTAAGTTCTACCTTCCACGTATTTAGACAGATTCTCTGGGTTGTGGTATGTATTTACGTTTATTTTTAAATGGCAGTTTCACTAGTGACGCCATATAAACAACATACCCTTTTCATTCTACTTCAAAAGGGCAATAAAATGTTGCCCTTCTGAAAATGACTACAGTGTATTGTGTATGCTTTAGTCGAGTATGGTCTGTTTCTGGTATTTGAAAGTTCTAAGGGAAGAATGGGAATTGAGAAAAGATCAAAAGATATTCGTGTGGCATATCCAGGGCCATGCTGATAGTAAGGCTCTGTTGCCACAGGCAAAACATGATCAAGGATGTTTTATTCTGAGAAGTAAGTTGCCCCTCTCCCATTCTGTTACACTGAGCCTCACAGCCCAATTGAATAAGTTTAAAATCAAATTAATATTTGAATGAATATGCTTGTGGCTTTGGTCACCAGAGAATAGGGTGGATTACCACTGATACTTTAGTGTTTATGTACAGATGGACAGATAGATAAATACATAGATACATAGATTTAATGTACATGTACATATTTTATAATATATAACATACATATTACATACATATATATATGTGCATGTGTGTGTGTATAAAATCAGAGGAGGATATAAATACAATACGGAAGAGAAACAGACCAGGGAAAAAATATTTTTTTGAACCCTCTCCTGCTATTTGTTAGCATCTCTGACCAGGTTCACGAGTTTGGTTATTCTTCGTTTAGAAAACATCTCTTTCATTTTTTGAGAGAGATTGACTAATGAAAAGCCATGCCCCCCATCAATATCAATTTATTCACATTTTAAAGCAATGTTTGAAATTATGAACTCCATTGCTATCTGTTTTGAAATGAGAAATTGACTGAAATAGATTTGATAATCCCCACTTGCTAAAACAGATGTTAAGAAAAGATTTCTCAACTACCTGGATATTGTATAGCTGCAAATTTAATATTAATGGCTTTCTTTGACAGCCTTCCAGAGATAAGAAGGAAATTCTCACTTTTCAATTTAGTAAGCTCTTTGCTCGGTATGTGTGTGTGTTTCCCTGTACCTGAATATAAAGTTCATAACAGCAACAAGAACAAAGATTGCATATACTGCTTCTATTTATGTGCTCAAATACCTTTCATCTATATAAACTTTAAATTATCTTCTTATTATGTCACTCATTTAAGGCAATATACAAATATTTGAGATGCAGTATATGAAGCATGCATAGTGAATCTGGTTTATAATATTCTTAGGAATCTCTTAAATATTAGTGCTTAACTCTATTTAAGACAGATATTTTCACTACGAAAGCATAATCTAAACTGAGGCTTGCAAGATGAGGTAGAGGTTCATTTGACAGAGATGTTTGGGAGGATGAATCAGAAAGAACATTGAGCGTACAGAAAGGCATAAAGACTGGAAAATATGTGATACGTTTAAGAATGTGTATCAGAGTGTAGTTGCAGTCCAAGGTCCAAAAAACAGAAGGGAAAGAGGTGGAGGTGAATGTGAAAGAAGACATTCATCTACATTTAAGCTCAAGGTTAAAGACACTTGTGTACAATTTCAAAAACTTTAAACTTCATGCATCCAATATGCAGGTGCCTTCGGAATTGCTTAAAGCATGTGGAATGGGTTGCCTTTGGGATTGCTCAAATTGCTTAAAGGGGAGGTGGTATCGTAGCCCATTCACACTGCGTTATGGGATGCCCCTGAAAGCAGAATTGGACATTGCAAAGAAGACCCAAAACTTATTCACAACACTGAGAAGGAGAGCCAGGAAGTTAGCTTACCTTGCAGGAATGAAAAATGAATCCTGAATGGCTAAAAGGAAATAAACGGTTGATTTTTCTTTTTAATTGCTGACTAAACTTACAATGGATTTTACCATTTGATAACATGTTCTTTCGTATCATATAAAGGAACAATGTAGGCTACTGTGTATGTTAAACTTTAAAGCGTAATAAGGAATTACAAGGTAAAAGTAATACCTCTGAAAATGTTTCCTAATATTCAGTGAAACTTGCTTCAAGAAATCAATAGTAAAAGAAGTTTCTATAGTAACCTCTTCCAAGGAGAAATAGTGTAATCACAATAGAAAAGAAACACAACACACAAACACACACAGAGATTGCATCTGATGAATAAGTCATCTTGTCAATTCAGAAGAGCTAACAAAATGAAGAATCAATTTTCTGTAGAGCAAAGTCTATTTTTTTTTGTTGAGTTCATAACAGTTTACAACATTGTGAACTTTCAGTTGTACATTATTTCTTGTCCATCCCCATATAAGTGCTCCCTTCACCCCCTGTGCTCCCCCACTCCTTCCCCTGGTAACCACTGAGCTGTTCTCTTTATCCATGTGTTTATTTATCTTCCACAAATGAATGAAGTCATATGGTGTTTATCTTTCTCAGTCTGGCTTATTTTGCTTAACATGATACCCTCCAGGTCATCCATGTTGTTGCAAATGGAATGATTTTGTCTTTTTGTATGGCTGAGTAGTATTCCATTGTATATGTATATGCCATATCTTCTTATCCAATCATTTGTCAATGGGCACATGGATTGCTTCCATGTCTATGCTATTGTGAATAGTGCCACAATGAACATAGGGGTACATGGGTCACTTTGGATTGTTGATTTCAAGTTGTTTGGGTAGATACCCCAGCAAAGTCTATTTTGGAGCAGAGTTGTTCACTGAGACTAGTGAGTTAGGTTAAATGGCATAGTTTCAATATTTTTCAAATGTATCTTAATTGCTTCAAAAATACTATGCATGTACTTTATTTGCATTTTCTTGTGTACTGTGTGTATACATCTCTTAATTATGGGTTCATTTATCCTTTCTAAGTTGAGGAGGAAATACACCATAAACCACATTATAGTTGATTTAAAGTAAGAAAATGCAGGCCAAGAAAATCGCTAAAGAGTAGAAAAATGTAACCTCTAATTTCTGGAGTATGTAGTGATTTTTCAATCTAAATCTACACTATTTGTCAGTTGTAGAGATGCCTTTTGGAAGGCTCTTAGTGTATCAAAACTTAATTTTGAATTGAATATTTTATAGATTCTAGAGATGACAAGTGCTATATATATAAAATATATATGTATATATAACTAAGTGAAGAAATGCATGTATCATTTCATTTTACATTATATAAAATCAGAAAAAAGACTGATCTTGCATTTGGAGGCTTAACATTTCTGGAAGGTCAAAAAATTACATCATTATTTTTAACAAAATATTAAAATGGGCAAAAAATAAAAAGGCAAAGCAGGGTCAAAATTGTTTTCATGTTATTTCTACTATAAATTATAACTTTCAAAATTCAGAACAACTTTTTGGTTGTACTCTCAGCTAAATTTCTTATGCATTATACTGATGGACTTTAGATATTAAAGATTATTAAAGTTGGTATAATTTGATTGTTTCAAAAAAGATTACCTCTATTCTATTTCCCCAACATACTACACTTCTCAACTCCATCCAGATGCTGGGAGACTGGATGACCCTTGAGTTAGATTCCATCAACGTTGGCTTGCATACACACTGAAATAATTCAAATGATTGCCATTTCCAGTTCTTAGTTGCAAACTTCCCGTAAAGTTTATAATTTATACTGCCCAGTTTCTTTTAAATTGTGTAAATGTGTCTTTAATGAAGCCACATTGGAAATAGGGGAGGCTTTGGAATCTTAAACATTTGTGAAGGGCAGATTTCATCAGGAATTTTGACGTTATCACCTGCCAGCTATGCAATAAGGATTGTTACCTATCCCAGAGTGCCTTTCAAATTGTTTGAAATATATTGGGTCCTAAAAAAGAGTTAACAAAGGTAAATTGAAAACATTTAATTCAATTCAGCAGACATTCATTAACCATTCACTTTAAGGATGATACTGTGTTGAATATGAAGGATTCCGTGACCAAAATTCCATAACTAAGAAAGTAGAATCTAGTAGGGCAAATAAAACAAGTACATAGACATCTCAAATGCAGTAGAATAAAATACCTAAGATAAAGTAAATCAAAGCGTTACACAATGATGATATAGTCATTTTTTTGCTGTATGTTTTTCGTAAATATACATATAATCTTGATTTTGACCACTAGATGTAGAAATACATGCTAAGTTGAGTCCACAAATGAGTAGGGTTATTAAGTATCTCCCAAACTGAATGTTATTGTGTATAACTTGTAACAGCAAATTGAAACTCAAAATGTGGATGACTAAGTATGGAGATAAGTGATAGTCTGGAGGTTGGTGGTCGTCTCTCCTTTATTACATGAAAATAACATTAAAAAAATTACATTATGGAACATGGCCACTGAGAGTCACACGGTTCCTCCAGGTTAGCCTAACCTAGCTGTTTGGTAACTTATGGTTGTGTTCATGTCAATTTCCTTCTCTCCACCTTCATAGGAGATTTATATAAGCTTCTATTTTCCTGATGTCACTTCATATTGTCTTAAGTTATGAAACATGCATCTACCTAATTCATCTTAATATTTTTTCTCATTTTTACATATTCAATTTTTGAGAGAGTAGGCTCTCTAGTGATTTCAGAAAGATGAATTATTTTATTTTGATACTTAATTATAAAATAATTCCATAGGAACAGAAACTTGACGGAAATAATCATATTTTGCTTGATAGTCTTTATTGCAAGTGCAATTACATCCTTTGATCAATGTATTCCTTTGAAACTTGTAAAAATTATTTCACACATCATACTGCTCATTTACAGTTGCTCTTCATGAATTCATTCCTTCAGTCTGATTGGAACTTAAAAATTCTTTTGTGATACTGAGAATAAACTGCAGATTTCTTTCTCAAGACTCACAGTTTCTTCCTTTGGATTACACCAGATGGATTCTGAGTGGTATCTTCCCACCTCCTCTGTTTCTAATATTATTCTTTCTATACCTTCAGTCATGTGAAGTCCTCTTGCAGACTCCTCATCTTTATCTCCTTCTGTGTGAAACTCTGATATGTATTTTAATATCTTATGTTGCCAGAGGAATAAGAATTGCACTCAATAAGAAAGATGTGACCAGCCGCAACACCACGCTGTCCATGTGGTATGATTTCAGAGGCATGGAGATGGAAAATTTACAAGAAACTACTTCCTACTTGTGACTCATGGATGGTTGGAATTTCTTAACTGAAGCATTTCTAGGGCTTAAGGGTTAATTTATAAATTTTGAAAATAATGTATACTTTATCTAACATATACAATCATATGCCCCGTAATGATGTTTCGCATGGACAGTGGTCCCATAAGACTAGTACCATCTAGCCTAGGTGCGTAGTAAGCTACATCATCTAGGGCTATATAAGTATTGTAGGAGAGCAAGAAGTTTTCCTCTACCTTTCTAGGTTCTTCTGGCTGGTCTAAGAATTAAATTGACATGAGACAGATTAATAGGAGAAAAACAAAAATTTAGTAACACGTATACATGACAGAAACCCAGGAAAACTGAACAACTCGCCAAAGTGACTGAAGCCTTCACCTTAAATGCCATCCTCAGCTTCATTTAACTATGGGGATATGTTCTGAGAAATGCACCATTAGACGATTTCATGGTCATACAAACATGATAGAGTGTACTGAAGGGGAACAAAATTTGCCACCCTAAAATGAATCTCTTTAACATAAGGTTTATTTTAGGCTGATTATTTTTAAGAAACAAAAGATTCGGAAAGTTTTTATCAGCATTATTATTCATTAGATAAATGCAAATGAAAACCATGAGATGACAGAATACAGCAAAGATAACATCTAAAATTAGAAACAAAAACAAAACAAAATCCTGACATTTCCAAATGTTGGCAAGAATGTGTAACAACTGGAACTCTGCATCACGGGAGGGAGCCTGATGGAAGTGTAAAATGGTACAATCACTTTGTAAGAATTTTTACATATTAATAAATTTTAAAGTAGGTACATGTACTTACAACTGCCTATGATTCAGTAATTCCACTTTTAGGAATATACCCAAGATAAATAGATGCATATGCTAAGAAAAAAATCTTTGTGGCAGCTTCTTTCACAAAGGTCCAAAACTGTAAACAATCAAATGTCTATCAACAAGAGAATGGATTAAAAAATCATAGTATATTCACACTATAGTAATATTCACGGAATATACACCACAGATGCATAGTATATGATCCCTTATATGAAAGTCAAGAAAAAGCCAAACTATTTACAGTGATACAAATCAGAAAATTGCCTTGGGATGGGGAGGGTTTTGAATGCAAAGAGGCATAATGAAACTTTCTGGGGTGACAGAAATAGTTTCTATCTCAACCTCACTAGTAATTACCTGATATATATATTTGTCAAAATTCATTAAGCAATATGTTAAGATTGTATACATATATATGTGTATACGTACATATAATATATATCGTGTATGTAGCATACATCACTAAAGTATTAATAAGATAAACAAATAATTTACATTAGAGAAACATTTTTATATGAAATATATGAACATTCAAAAATAAGTTGAATAGAATATTCATGTATTTTAATCAGTTTCTTGGTTACATCTCTCTCTGAAGCATTGCCACTGATATTTTATTAAAGATGTATTTTTTATATGTTTTTTTCAAAATTTTCTGTGATCTTTATAGTTGCATCTTTTGACACATAAATTTGAAATTGTCAACATTATTAATTGACATTTCTTTATATTCCATAATTCTTTTTTTTTGAGAAAATAACCTGTATAGGTGCTAAGGGACCAGTAAGCTAAAAAAAACAAATCTTTTTTTTTTTCTGCTTTATCTCCCCAAATCCCCCCGGTACATAGTTGTATATTTTAGTTGCAGGTCCTTCTAATTGTGGCATATGAGATGCCGCCTCAACGTGGCCTGAAGAGCCGTGCCATGTCTGCGCCCAGGATCTGAACCCTGGGCCGCAGCAGCAGAGCGCGCGAACTTAACCACTAGGCCACGGGGCCGGCCCCCAGATCTTTTAAATGGAAGCAATTTTCTCCTTTTTTTGAGGAAGATTAGCCCTGAGATAACATCTGTCGCCAATTCTCCTCTTTTTGCTGAGGAAGACTGGCCCAGAGCTAACATCCGTGCTCATCTTCCTCTACTTTATATGTGGGATGCCTGCCACAGCATGGCTTGTCAAGCAGTGCCATTTCCGCACCCAGGAGAACCCCGGATGCCGAGAAGCGGAATGTGGGAACTTCACCGCTGCACCGCTGGGCTGGCCCCATGGGACAATTTTCAATTCTAATCTTTGGTTTAAACATTTTAGCCAATGGTGTAATGATTTCACACAGTATTTTTGAGTCCTTGAAGATTACTATTCTTTGAGGAGTTAGTGCAGGTCCTCCAAGAAGCAGACACCAAGATGGGATTAGACTTGTAGAAGATACATTGAAGAAAATGCCCATGAGGATGAAAGAGAGGCAGCTGTTGGAGAGGAGGCAGCTTTGGACTCTGATGCAGGCACAGGGGACAGGGAAGGTAGGAGGTTGGAAGGGTACTTTCAGACAGCAGTGCAGTTCTGAGAAGTTTTCCGTGAGACTGATGGAAGTCCTTAAACCAAGGTTTCCCTAAGAGAAATGCAAACCTCATCCACACTCAATATCTCTGCTTTGCTCAGCCTGGCTGTTTCTCTTCGTCTAAAGCACAGTTATCTGACTAGATGGCCTTAGGTCCTTTTTAGAAAGGAATGAAAGAATTGTCTCAGTATATACCTGCCATCCTTCCTTCTCTGAACCCAGCTAGTTCTTCAGTGAATGGAATTTACACCTGAAAATTGGCTCACATCTCATATAAGAGTAAGAGATGGTGATTTTTCATTGTGACTCCTCCTCCCACCCTGCAACCTCCCACCCTCCCCTCCGACCTGGACCTTCTGCTTCTCCATTCTCACCATTTTTTGATTCTAGTTGCTAAGCAGCATCTCTGTTGGCTGGCTGTCTATTTTGCCTCCAGGGACAACAGTGCCTGAGGTCCTTGTCAGGATGATAAATTCCATGTTCTAAAAACGTGCCTACAAGTCGATCCAGTCTTATACTCTGGCCCTCTTCACCAAGATCACTCAAAATACAAACTACTGGCACATGCTAGTTGATCACTGCACTTCCTTTCCTTCTTCATCAGGCCCATCACATCTCCAGACAAGGTACACTGTCATTAACTAGAGGTACTGTCCTGAAATCCAAGATCTTGAGGGTGACACTCACTTCCTTGCAAGAGCAAGGACTCTCTTGTGTCTTCCATCAAAGTAAAGGTGCTACCTCTTAGTAGGAGAGACCACCTTGAAAGTGCAGAGCTCAGGCAGAAGAGCAGAACCAACATATTCAGGATCATTCATCCATAAATCCTCATCACATGTGTTAAAGTTCTAGGCTTTCTCAATAAGGAACCTCTAGCATAACAGATCTGCTTTGAGTGAGCATGGAAACATCTTTGGTATTCCATGATACTATTTTCAGGCTGCTGCTTAGCTATATCTATTATTCTACTGTAGGAGATAATGACCTTTTCATCAGCTACCAAAGAGCCCTCTGGCTCCCATTTAGCTGCTTGTGAATGGCCCTGAGTCTCTCATTATTCCTATGCATGGGCCCCACACAATTTAACAGTACCAGCCAACTCTACTCTTTTATCAGACACTCTTCCTCCGCATCTTTCAATGCCCTGACTCATCATTCCTGAACTATCGATTTTATAAATCAATTACAAGGGGGAAAAAACATGTCAAGAAAATTGTCTCTGTTTATTATTATTTTGAATGGCTTGCATTTTAGATGCTACACTAATACATGCTTATTTCAATTTTCACCCTGGTTCAAATTATAAAATTATCAAATTCAAAATAGGAGCTCTATCAAAATTTTCTTCCCACGAGGCAAGAAATTCCAAGGAAAAATTTTAAAATTAAATCTTAGGCTCTCAGAGTTTAATTTTCCCTAATATGGCCTTGATTTTTAAGAATAAATATCAATATTCTCCTGTTTGCAAGCTTTGATTCATTAAATGTAATTCATTTAAAGCATGCAAAGCAAAATATTTGGGAGGGGTGCTGTATTTGAATATCCTGATGAAGGATTTCCAATAATTCTTGAACTAAAATTTAGAATATTATTTAATTTAAAATTTCACTACCATTATAGATCACTTAGTCAATTTTACAAAGCAGTTTTCAAAAGCTCAGACTTTTCTGAAATTCAATAAACATTGAGCAGCCAAAAGAGAACTCACATTCCAATATGCTAAAGTATGTTTTCTATTCCACGTCAGCTTGCCATGAAACTTGGTAGTTCAGTGTCTCAGTACATGTGAGTTTGTGAGTTTGACAACTGCAGCATCTATAAATGTTGCAGCAATTCTAGTTCTGTAATGGGCAATGACTCTACACTCTGTAAAGAAACCCATCACCACTACCTTTACATGGAGCTCACCTGGGCCCGTGGCTCAGTGACTTTCTAACCACGGTGAGCCGAAGCCCTTCTCTCAATCACCACAGTCCAGAAGTTAGACCAGCGTGGGTTGATCTAGGAATACTGAGTCCGCCATGCTGTCCATCAGACGGTCCCGAGACGGGCTTTCTGGATGGAAAGCCCTCAAAAGATAGTGAGTAGAGAATAAAAGAAAACCTCAAGTTAAAGTGCTTTTAATACCAAGATTTGTCTAAATTCTTCACTTTGCAGGTAAATTAATATTTATTTGAATATTGTTCTGAATGTCCTAGTTAGAAGCATTTTAAACTACAGTAACTTTATTTTTGTCAAGACAACTCAAAGTTGGAAAGAGATAGCCAAGACCATGAAGAAAGTACTCCTTTCTGCCACCAGCAAGGCAGTATGTGCACAAGATTCTTCTTAACCCAGCTTAGAAATACCAGCAGGGGGAATTGAGTCCCTGAATAAAGCACCCCACTGGTGGAGGAATCATAGAATGTGATTTACTTTTCAAACGAAGTGACTATGCTGTCTTTATGCATCCAACAGAAAAAGGGCTTAGAGTCAGAAAATACACTGAATATTGAAAAATAATTAAAGTTATGTTTCTTTGTATAATTTTTGTGACTGTAGTTACCTATTCCCACTACAAAAGATCAACTCTCTATAATTCTCAGGTACCAGAGATTGCAAAATAATCCATCAATTTACTCTCTACCACATTAAATGTATCATGCCCGTAGTATGTATCTTGATTTCAGAAACCTTACAACGTGAAAAGGAAAAGACTTAGAATTGAGGAAATTTGGCATTGCTTTGAAGACCTAAAATATGCCATACATCCCAGAAAAGGGAATTTATCTTAAAAAATAGCTATTATTATTACCATCTAGGTGAAGGATAATCACAGCAACATTCTCATTAAACTTAACATTTTATGGTCACTATTTAGCAAGTTTTCTATGTGTCACTTGCTTTATCTTGAAACAGTCTGAGACTAGTTAATTTTAAAACCATGTTAAGGAGCAATAGAGACTTTTTCTCCTAATTTAACTACTGCTGAACTGGATTCACTAACTCATCAATTCATTTATTCATTTTTTTTTTGTCAACTGAAAATGATCATGTGCTTACTGATTTGTATATGCTGTTGCCTCATTAATTCTTTCATTTATCTTAGTTCATAGATGTTGGATCTGAGACTTTGAAGACTTAAGCACTTTATGCAAGGATCAGCAGATAGTAAATAACCCTGATCTATGTTAGTCGAATCTACACCAATTCTGTTAAGGTCTACCATCTTTTGCTATCATGTCTCTCTCTTCCTTAGAAGCAAAATTCAGGTTATCGATAGGCAGCAAATCTCTGCACTGGAGTGGCAATGCTCATCTATTTACAAATCACGATCAGTGATTTTTGTTACACGCAAAAGATTGTAATACATCTTGATGCCATGTATAACGACATGAGTGCAGAATGAAAAGAAAACTCTGTGCCAGAGATTTGAAATGACATACAAATGTTTAGCTTCTAAAAACTTGTTGATTAAACCAATTATACCAAGCTACACCTTTTAATTTCACACAAACATAAAGCAGAAGACGAGATAAAATGGTCAAAGTATTTGAATTAGGCCCAAAATGGTTTGACATTTCTCCTTTAGTTTTAACATAATCGATCAATTCAGTATCTTTCTAACACCAGAGTATCTGGAAGTTATATAAATCAGCATTACCTGTTCTTTTTCTTGGAGCATTTTTGTAGTATTCTTACCCATGACCCACCTCCCTTCCAAAAAAGTGAAATCCTTCACAGTGCTCTGAACAGGCCCATTTGCCACTTCATGCACTTGGGCACTTACACATTCATATGACCGTCTATGTCTTCCCCCTGAAAAGTCGAATCATTCTGTGTCAACAGATTCATCTCAGTTGCACAGTACCGTCATTGAGAACTTCCACCTGCAATGTCCTTGACCACCTGGTTTGGCACAATCCACTCAATCCACATTTCCTTGCTTAAATCACATCTATTAACCCTAAATAGATTTCCTTTTTAAAAAACTGCTCAAAATCCCAGAATTGTTTTTTGATTGTTGTAGACCTTGCCCGTGATACTATTAACTCCACATATTTCAATCCTCTGATCATCCTTAAATCCAGGAGTCCTTAAATTAAGGTTGATTTTAAATCCTATTATTTTAAATCCAACTATTTTAAATCCTAAAATCATGACGTTGAATGTTTTATTTTCTGACTGCATTTTTTAATCCTCTCTGATTGTCAGTTGTCTTAATACCATTTTAGATCTTATATTTAAGTTCAGACCCTGAACTCTCCTGAATGTTTTAATCTTCTAGGCTTCACCTGATTTCACATACTTCCCAATCTAGACTTGAGTTCATGATCAGCAACTGAACCTTCAATTGGTGTAGTGCATTTATTGTCTCATATCTCACCAACCTTCACCACTGAATTAATCATTTGATTAATTCAATTTGTCAGCCAATATTTATCAACAACCTACTCTGGGCTCGACAATGAACTAGTCAAGGATACAGTGGCAACAAGATAGATGAGATCCTCATTCTCATACAGCTTATAATCTAATGAGTGGAAATAATAAATATACAAGTAAATAAATGAATAAGTGAAATATGTCAGAAGGTGATAATGCCACTATGCAATACCTGAAATAAAAAGATACAGCTGAATTCATTGCTTTTGGAGGGAGCTATGCTGATCAGTCACAGTCTCCTTCAGCACAACAAGCTGATGATCTTATTATAGCATTAAAAGGAAATGGGAAGTTCAGTGATTAGAGGACTTTTATAGCTGACAGAGTCAGCATGGTTCCTCAGATGAGATGATTGTCGATTGGTTGCCACTCAGAGGTAAGATTATTAGATGTAATCCATTCCTGATGGGCTGACATTGAGAAGCAAGGGGCTGACACTGATTGGTTAGCTTGCCCAAAAATGATCACCAAGATGAGTTGTCACTGAATGATTTAACAGATTCTGATGAGTACTCGTCACCATGGAAACAGACAATCAGTCTTCCCCTAAGTTTGTGGAAACTTTTAAATTCTCAGACAAAGGAAATAAGAGAGAGTGGTAATGATTGTTGGGAGACAGTTCTCTATTGGTTTCTCACATTTCTGCATATCTGAGCAGAGACATTGAAAGTTTTTGCTTCAGACTTTCTTTTCAAGACTATGAAACAAGAGGCCCGCTCCGTGGCTGAGTGGTTAAGTTCGCTCGCTCCGCTGCGGTGGCCCAGGATTCAGATCCTGGGCTGGGACATGGCACCGCTCATCAGGCCATGTTGAGGTGGCGTCCCACATCCCACAACTAGCAGGACCTGCAACTAAGATACACAACTGTGTACAGGTGGGGTTTGGGGAGATAAAGCAGAAAGAAAAAAAAAAAAGATTGGCAACAGTTGTTAGCCCAGCTGCCAATCTTTAAAAAAAAAAAAAAAAGACAGTGAAACAAGCAAATGTGGGAATCAGGGTGTCCTTCTTCAGGGCAGAGGGCAGATTTGTTTACTGTCCAACATAATAAAGATAATGGCTCCCTCCAGGGCAAGGTTTGGGAAAACTTGACTGGGGTCTCTTTAAAATATTGAGGTCTCTTAAGATTGGGTTTCTTTGGCTTTGATGCAAATCTGCTGCTTATGCAGAAGCTACCTGGGCCGTTCCACATTGCTCCCATAGGGGCAAGGGGAATAAATGCAAGCATGAAGTTTGTACTGCTTGATGGGCAGTGATAAAGTCCTTTGTCTCTGACGTAGGTATCTTGTGTATCCTGCTGAAACCAGGAAAGTGGCTAACTTATGTGTTACCTTGTAAGAAGGGAAACATCTTAGATCGTTCCTAGCTCTTGAAAGGGTAAGATTGAATGGTCCAGTAGAGTAGAATCTCCTCTAGGTAGTGTACAAAAAGTAGCGATGTTTGAACTGTGATTTGAATCTATCTTGCCTACTCACTGGTGAAAAACAGTTAAAGTTTAAAAAAAGAAGAGAATAATTTTGTTCATTAGTAAACTGCAAATTCCAATCTATGTTTACTTCCTTGTAGTCGGTTCCCTTTCTCTTTTCTAGTTGTGTTTCCCAATCCAAACATATGCATTTTTCATGAGCACTTTGACAAACTTAACCCTGGATAAAAGATAACACAAGGTTTGGTGGAGGAGGGGAGGTGTTAGAAATTTGTACTATTTTGGGCTTTACTTTAAGAAAAATAATATGAAATTAGGCAAAGCGCCTTGCAGGAAGCCCATGGAAGTAAGGGGCCCTGAAGCTCAGGTTTCACTGGCTTCACTGTGAATCTATTTGCCTCTATGACAAACCGATGCCTTACTTTCCATCGCAATAAAAAGTAAAAACAGAAACCCAACTTTTAATTTCCTTTCTTTGAAAGAAAATTATATATTTTTGATTTCTATGACATATTTCTTTTTATATCTCAAATCACTACAATTTTATATATCCTTGAATAGCACTGCTGTGAAATTATTATTTATAAAAGTCACCAAAAACTACTTAATTTTCACCAAGCTTCTCTTCAGACCTCAAACTATTCATCTTCATCAATAGCAAATGCTATCTTTGGAAATGGAATTGGGGTCAGTTTTACCCTTGAAATTTTCTAAAGTCTAGCGCTTGTAGAGGAGCTGTCTCTGAATTGAATTTGCTGATGAACATGGACTATGAGTAGCGAGCTGATTTTGGAATCTAAAAAACCAAAAATAAAAAAATGATGTTATATTAAACTCATTGCCAATCTGTGTGAGAGAAATTGCTTTAAAAACATATTGCAAGGTTTTTTGCAATCACTGTTTTTTGAAACCTATTCATTAGGCAGTTGCAAACATCAATGTGTATTACAGTGTTTATATCCTATTTGATGGCATCTCCTCTGTTGGCTTACTCTTACCCGTAGTCCTGCCCTCATCTCCCTCCATTTCTGGCCTTTAATAGATTCCTGACCAGATTAAGCCTGATCTCTTTTTGTTGCATCCTCCTAAATGATACTATGATACTTACATGCTCCACATCCTTCCAAGAATCATTACACAATGTTCTCTTTCTCAGAATTCCCTAATTCCATTTCTCCAACTGAAGAGTCGTTCCTTATCGTTCAGTTGGGATAAGCTCTTCTTGCTGCCATACTACAATGATACACCACTGACACACCATTTCTCCCAGTCTCTCTCTCTGTCTTAGTTTGCATTAATTATTCATTTATATATGTAACCCTCAGTTTTGACCTCAATATGGGTAGATACTGCCTCATTTATGTCTGTATCCTTAGTATCTTCCTTACAGCTTGTTCAGTACCTCACAGTTACTCAAACATTATCAATCAAATGAGTAAATTGAATGTATGTGTGATATTTCATTCATACACATTTACTTGCATATACGTTTTAGCCCCGAGCCTTGAGCACAGTGAGGGCAGAGATTGTGTCATCATTTTTATATACCCCACACTGAACATACTGCCTAACTAATCCTGTGATGCCCACAATGATTTGAAGTGAATTGAATTAAATGAAGTGTCAGGAAATATATATACTCACTTATTTCTTATGCTTGTTTATTTCCTAAAAATTTAAATTGGTTTTAAATTTAAAGACATAATTAAGAATAGAAAGAACAAAAGAATCTTTCTAGGAAAAAGGACAGTAATTAACCTCAGTAATACTTAGCTTTGTAATAAGTTAACTCAAGATATTTGTAGTATTTCATGCATGAGCAAATAAATGGTAGTAGAATGAAATTAAAGGAAGATGTTTTGAGAAAATGTACAGTCACTTTGATGGGTCACTCAAAAACTGAAATCTCCTCTTAGAGTTTACTGAATACCTACTATGCTGTGTAATATTTTAATGTTTCCAAACTGGTTTTTGTCTATGAATACATGTAAGAGAAATGCATTGTGAACACATAAATCTAAGTAAAAACAAAGTATGTTTCTTTTTAGCTCCTTGTTTGGAATTTTATTCATAAAATTTAGGCACATAACGGGAGAAATTCATTTTTATAAATTTATAGCACATTATGGTAACTTTAGAAAGTATAAAAAATTTAAAAATACAAAGAACTCAAGTTAAACTAAATCAAATTCCCTACTCTTCCATTATAGGTTTCCTCTTATGCCTTACTTATTTAAATGCATTGTGTCTAAAAGTAAGCAGTGATAGTGAACATTAGTGTTTATGAGACAGAATATGTTAGCATTGTGGTATTTATAGTATGAAAACAATGACTTCGAGTAATTTCAATAAAGTAAGGTTCAAAAAAATGAGATAAATGTGTCCTAAGTTTCCTGAATGACTTGACTTAATTTGAAATATCAACTTGAATGTTAAAAATACAAGAAATATACCCTCAGTAGACTTTTTCCATCCAAACATTGCCAAAATATGAAGAAACCATTGAACCATGTATTTCTTAGCGTGACTCTTTCGACTTTATAGGAAATATTGGTCCCTTATGAACATCTTTTGAGAACTTAAATGTTAGCAAAATTAATTATGTTTGTAGTGTCCTTTCTAAATTGTATTTGATGTAATGATAAAGGAAATGATTCTCTTTATAATTATTTTCAAACTCATTCATCCTAGGCACTGTGAAAATTCTCACGATTCTTCTGATTTTTCCCCCTGATAGCCTTACTTCCCCCTCCTGCAATCTTCTTACATGTCTTCATGTGAAAGCGTAAATACTTCTACCCTCACCCAAGTATACACACACACATACACACAAATACATTCTGCAGGGGATTGTATTACTTTGTATTTTATTTTTGAGCTGTTGATCTATTAAGCAAACCCATTTATCATCTTTTGACTTTTCTTCAATTCAGAAGTGACCAAATTTTTTCCTAAAGATGATTAAATTTTTAGTCTAGAATAGAAGAATGAACATGCCAGAGGTCAGATATGAATATCAAAAGCAGAAGCTATGAGATGAGAGTGGTCATTAGGGAGCAGAAAACAGCACAGATGGTAGTAAATACTGATGGGTTTGACACTGTCATTGAAAGAAAGTCCACCAGTCTGAAGGGGAAAATAATCAAGTCTGCTTGCATTGGATCTTGAAAAGCTTTACTCCAGAACAGATGTTCAAGTTCCTGACAAATATATGCATAAAAGCATTCCTAGGAACGGGAACCATTTGTCAATATATGTACGTATAAAATAGTAGGATCTGTTCATAGAACTTTAAACATTCAGAGCCTTACTGACCAATGGAAACATAATGCAAGCCTTAAATTTGCTTCAATAATTAGATAAAAATAAGAGTGAAATAATTAGGTGAAATGTATTTTCACCCCAATGTATCTGAATATTATAATTTTGACATTTACTCAATATAAAAATTATTACTAAATGATTTTCCATTTTTATCTTTTATTAAGTTGTCAGAAATTAGGGTACATTTTACCTTGATAGGACATCTTTATCAAATTAATCATATTTCAATTGCTCAATAGCCCATGTGGCCTATGGGTGCCATATTGGACAGTATAGATTTTGGTCAACTTAAAAAATATATACATGTAGAAAAAAGGTGTGGTAAATGTGGAAGAGTAGAAGTTAGACAAGTAATTAGAGGTCGTATTATGGAAGTTCTTATACAAGATACTAAGGATTTTGTATTTCACTCCAGAGTATACATATATATATATATATATATATATATATAAAACCATTGAACACTTTAAAGTAATGATCAGGTCAGACATGTCTGATTTATACTTTGTAAATGACCCTCTTCTGACACTGTGGAAGATGAATTTGACAGATGAGAGACCAGGGCAGAAGGAAAAGTTAGGAGATTATTGAAATAATGAAGAACTGAAGAAAGTTTGCAAGAATCTGGAAGAAAGGAAGAGAGGGAGAGTGAGAGATGAGATATTTAGGATGAGTAGAGTTTTCAGTGTTTAGGACATAATTACTGAGGTGGGTGAAAGGGCAATGGAGGAAATAGGGTCAGTCAGGCTTGTGACCAGGTGGATATGGCACTAGTACCCAAGAAAGGAAATACCAAGAAGTGGATTTCTGAAAGAAAAATAATAGTTCTTGTTTTGGACAAGCTGACTTTTACCACTTTCTGCACAGTGTTGGTAGATGGAGTATCCTTAAGTTATTCTTATGGTTGTGTTAAAAGACTGATTTGCATAAGACCTAATTTAATTAGAATTCTTTTAAAAATACCATTTCATCAACTTATTATGAAGTATATTAAATATTTGTTTGCCTTTTGAACAATGATTTTATCATTATAATCTAGTCTTAGTTACTGCCCACTTAGCTATTGCGTAATCTGTAAACACAGCATGCTGAGTCAGCAGCTCAGCCCAGAGGGATGAGTCCACCAGGGTTAGGAGTCAGGAACTCCACTTCCACAAAGTAGCAAAGAGTTTTAAAAACTGAGATACATTTAGGAAACCAGACACTTCAATTTCTACTTTAAATTTTCATGGTAAATTTTGTTGTAAAATACAATAGCCTTCTATATTATCAAATATATTCAAATATATTTCAAAGCTGAATGGAATGGTTTATCATAGCAACTCACGTTCCTCTAAGTACTGATTCTGAGATATTCTCTTTCCTATCACCATTGACCATCTGGATCTCTCCTCAAGGACTTGCAAAACCATTATTGTCAAGGAGCAAGTTCGGCCTCGCCTCTGCTCCCGAAACAGTCCATATTTAGACTGCTCAGAGTCTTTCAGAATTCTAAAAAAGAAAAATTATGTGATCCAAATGGATTAACACATCCTAGGTAATTAGTATTAACAGATTTCTTGTCTATTAAGTGTTAAATACAAAAAAGTTCCAGAAATTTGATATTTAAAAAAATGAATATAAAAACGCCACAGGGCACATGAAGGAATACCTGTTTCCCTTTATGCTCAAAATCACAACTATTTAATAATAAAATTCTTTAAGACTAGTATCCTAAACCACTAACTGACTAGTAAACATTCCAATTTTCCTTCAACTTAGGACGCAGAGCACAAATTCACTTAATACAAGCATTCAGAAAAGGAAAAGTTCACGCACATCCATATATTATCAAATATATTTTCCTAAAAAAATGATGAAGCCAATAGCACTAATTTGGTATTTTGATATTTATTAATAACTCTTAAGTGTCCCTCATATGCCCTTGACTCAAGAAAATAAAAAATTCTAGACCATCCTGGAGCACTGCGAGTAAGGTTCAGTCCTATTCTCAGAGTCTCACTGTGAGTACAACCGACATACTGTTTTTAGGGGAAAAAAAACTCTATATTCCTCTTGCCTATGAGTCTATTGCTTCAGTGAAAATTCCACCCTGGATATCAGGAAAACAGAGCTCTTTTCTTTGATTTGGTGAATTTCCCATTAAACAAAATCAGGGCGAAGAGCGGAGGATGACAACCTATGTCTCTGTCCGTCTACTCTCTTTCCCCGGGCACCGGCACTCTGACTGTGATGGAGGGCTGCTCTCTACCCAGGACTGTGAAGGTTCCCAAGGGTGGAGTTTACTCCAATCTGCGCCTACTTCTCCAGTCCCAGGTCTGTGGATAAAATATAGTGAGCATCTATCTCCACTGAGACAATTGCTTACTCTTTAGTAAGAGACAGTTTAACCACGACAGGAACATGAAAAAATAAGAGAGAGTGGATGGATTTAGAAAATAGTTCATGATGAAAATTCAGAAGACTGGACAATTGTCTGGAAATGGGGAGAAAAATACATGGAGTTACTGCTTCTTGGATTTTCTGAAATCTGCAGATTATATGTAGAACCCATATAGGAGGGGAAAGGAAATTTGGGTGTGTGCATAACATATATATTTTTGTATATAAATGTGTGTATATATAAACAGACATATATAACAGAAATAAAATTCACGTATATGTATATACATATGTAAACATATGCAAAAATACATAGCTATCTGGTAAACCATCTAGAGAATGTGGAATAACTGGAACTTTCTTACGTGCTTATGGGATTGTAAAATGGTACCGGTTCGATGGCAAATGTAACAGAATGTATACAATTGTTCAGCCTCATTAAAAGGCCCATAGGCATTCTCTGTACTATTCATGAAACTTTTCTGTAAGTTTGAAATCATATCAAAATAAAAAATTATAAAAATAAAAAACTGAAAAAGATAGAATCAGAAGAATACCTCCTGACTGAAGTCATTTATTTCTGCTTTTCCATATTTGCCATCCGGCAGGAAGTGAATGGTGCATTTCCCTATTCCCTCAGTTCTCATTCATTAGCCCTAACTGGCTTTGCAGCGCTGCATCAGACACCCTTTGTGCACATCTTTAGATCTTCTTCCCCTCACTTACTTGCTTTTCCTGCTCCGTGTGGGCTCTGCCCGCACTCTGAAGGATCTGATAGTACCTCGCCTACAGCTTCAGGGCTTCTCCACTGTGACTGCTTGGGTCCCGTGTCCACTCCTGTGAAACCCAGAGATATGATGGAATTAATGCTCTGTGGGATATGCTTTTTTTATTGGAATATGTGGGCCTGAGGCAGAGTTTATACAGCTTCCTGGGGGCATGCTTCCATGATCAAGCCGTCCGTCACACTTAGCAGTGGTCAGATAACAGCATCATTTTGTAGTCTCATTTTTTCTCTGCTGCCCAGAATACAGCAAGTGCTCAACTGGACAGAGCAGGTTTAGAGGCTGCAGGAAGAGTTAAGAGGCCTCCGCAAGAGTTTAGGTATGTAAGTCGGCAATGAGTGAAGGGGCCAGGGGAGCATTTGACCTGTTCATAAGAGGCAAGAAATTCTTACCCTTAGCTTATAACCTTTAGAATATCAGGCCAGTGTTTTAAAACTTCACATTATTTGAGAATGTGGAAATTCAGGATTTATTTGTAAGCTTTCCAATTTCTCAATGGCCACTTAATTTTTTTTTTTTAATAAACGTTCTGCTAGCACATAAGAAAATCTACACATCTGATCCAGCCTATGGTCAGCAAGTGCAACCTCAGGATTAGGGGAATGAATTACACGGAATAAACAAGCAGATGGGCAGCTGGGACTCAAGCAGCGGTTGGGAGAAGATGAGAAGGAGGCCCGACATCAACACGTTGTGTCACCACAACGGAAACATTCTCTTCAACTTAATATTTAGCCTTTGTACCTGGGAAAATTGTGATATTTAAACAAAGTGTGCAATATAGATTGAGTGAATGATGGCAAAATAGAAATAAAATTTTAGTTGTGGTTGAGAAAGTGATCCACATAAGACCAATATAGCACATGACTTCCAAATATTCTTTGAATATTTGATCATTATCTAATTGTGAAAATAAAGCAAAATTTAAAACGATAACATTTTCCCCACTGAGTTTAATAGATTGTCATAAATATGAAAATGTGCACTTGGCCATAATACCTCTCTCTCTCTCTCCCTCTCTCTCTTTCTTTCTTGAAACATTAATTCAAGATGGAAATAGAACTTCCCAGCCAGGGATCTGCTCTCTGGATCAGTGTTTAATTGTAATAAGTCTCGGGCTCTGCTAGAGGAACCCATGACAAATTTGGGCACTTAGATTCTAGAGCTTTACAGAGCTCCAAAGTAATTTATAAATTGTTACAGAATGGCCAAGCTAAAACCTGCCATCTTAAACCCAATTTTCTTCAATCATCTCTCAGCCCTATATTTTATTTATTTATTTTGCTTTATTATAATAGTGCATCAGGATCTATGATGAATGAACAGCTGTTGTGATACTACTGACATTTGAAGAAAAGATGAATGCATGTGGCTGTGTATTAATTATTTGACTTGACCCCAGTGAAAGGCACATTAAATAAAAATATTTGAAAACAATTGCTGTATTTCCCAGAAGTAACTGTAAAATAAAATATAGCAAATACATCCAGAAACACTTCATGGTGAAAGAAATGAAATCTTGAAAGCAACAGGCAACTGATATAGAATCAGATGTAAGTTCAAGACAAAGAGCGTGGGAAACCTGGAAACAAATACTAGCAATCACTTGAGCCGTATCATCTCGTTCAAGTTAAAAACTCCCTCATCCTCAATTTTTCCAGTTCCAACATTGAGATGATAGTATTGTTCATTTACTACATTGATGAGGTAAAATATCCCATACTAATAAAATGTCTCACAATAAGCATTCAAATTGTTAGTTCTTTACTAACGTCATTCAAAACCAAATACTAATCATCAGATATTTGGTGATAAGATTCTATAGGCTCAGTAGCCCAGCATGGAAAATATGCATTTGTTCTCAATTTAGGGAAGAAAGACAATGCCCAAGTCAAACTATAACTGTTTTGGGGGAAATAAATTATCATATTTTTGTGGTATGAGTAGGTGTGTGTGTGTGTTGAGAAACACAGAGAGAGAAGAGAGGAAGTGACAGAGAGAGAGAAACCAGAGCTTGAGCTAGCAGAATTTAGCTTTCACTATTAGAATCAGAACCAAAAAGACTGCCCTGAGTTCAGGGTTGACATCTCCTAGACTTGAAATCTTTGAGAAGATACTAAATCTTTCTAAATTTCCATTTTTTCATCTGAAGATATCTCTTTGTGCTGTTGCCTGGTGAAATATTTCATTATTTCTCATAATGAAATAATTATGAGAAAGTTCTTTGTAAGGGATAACATTTTACACAACTTTAAAATTTTATAATTATTCAGTTAAAGTGCATAGAATAAAAAGTTTTTTTGACGTGTGAGTGTGTGTGAGAGACAGAAACAGAGAGCAAACCTCTCAGAACCTTCACATTCTGCGGAGGTTTCTTAAAAAGATGATTCTTAGAGAGATGCAAGGTGTGGAGAGGCCTGTCCTTGGGATAGGCAGTTACAAATATCTATGTATTCTGAAGGCATCAAAAAGATTAAAGAGTGTGCAAGAATAAGTATACAGTGGGCATCCTCCTGTCTAGTTTTCTGAAGTGAGAAAAGAGGATGTATTTCCAGTGCAAAAAGTTTTTACGATTCCAACTTCTTAATAGATCCTTATATCATCATGCATATTTTACAATGTCAGCGTCTCAATGTCATCTATATTACTATTTCTTTCACATAGCATATACCATTCTCCTGCTACTTGGAGCGTCTTTCTAAAATGTCTAATGAAATATTCATTCAGTTTCACATTTTAGAAAAGATCAAGGTAGGTAACCTTAACATAAGATACATTGAGTTTTATAAAGTTTCTGTTGTACTTCGAGACTCTGCAACTAATTATGAGATAGGCCTAAGTGAGCCAGAGATCTGGGCAGCCCGCGTGATATCCTCCAGGTGCCCACACACCTTCAAGCACATTAACGTGTCTCTGCAGAATCAGACCGCTTATCAGTACATTGCTGCATCGCGGAGGCAGGGTGATGTGGTGAAAAAAATCTAGATTTATCAGTGAATCATATTAGACTTGGTATCAAACTTTGTCTCAGCTTTTACAAACAGAATGAATTTGAGAAATTAGCTAGATTGCTCAGAAACATCAATTTCTTCCCTGGGAAATGGGAATGTGGGCACTCTCTTTTCAAAGTTTTTGCGTAACTTCATTCATTCTCTTAAATGACAAACATTGATTCAATGTATACTGTTTTCCATGCACACAGATACAGCACAGAGAGGCCCTGTCTTCACCATGCTTATATTCCAGTGGGGGAAATGGAAAGTAAACAAATAAACCTATAAATGTATAATAAGATAGCAGCTATTGATAAGTGCTATCAACACAAATTATCAGGGTAAGAGGATAGAGTGACAAGAGATGCTATTTAGATAAAGTCATTGGTAAATAACTCTCCACGAGACAATGTGAATAAACTATCCAGTGGCTGTTAGCTTTATCATCAGGATTTATAACATTAGAACAAAATCCAGAGAAGAAGCAAAAGATTTTTAAATACAAGACTAGCTGAAAGTGATTGACTCAAATTACCTCTTTCTTCTCACCTAACTTTTTAATAGTTAATGGTTAATAAGGTCAAGATTTTGTTCTATACTTCTTGTTACACCGTTGACAAGCACCATAATAATTTTTAATGTGATCTATAAGATTTTTGTTATGATAATTGCATTCAACTTACAGAGCCAAGAATTTCATAATAAAATAACTTTTTAAATTATTATTATTATTTAAATATGGAATAAAATAAAATAAGCAATAAAATGAAATAACCAAAATCTTGCTCTATAAAAATTATACAAACACAGTCTAGAAGATTTTCAAATTTACAGTTAAAACACAAAATACAAATATCTAGGAAGATTACTAAACATTGCAGAATCATTTGAGGAAACATGACTTAAAAAGTTGGAATAAATAGTATTTCTATACTAAAATTATACCACATTTTGGTGAGTGGCCATCCTTAAGTCTCGGCTTGTCTTCCCCAGCTACCACCATTGAAGCAGAGCCTGAGACAAGGAGTGTGGAGGGTGTAGATTCTTTTGGAAGTAGTTCCAAAGAGCATGAGCAAAGATGAAAATTCAATAAGAGTGTATCATTCAGTCAATTCTAAGGCAAACTGGGGCTCAGTGCACTTGAGAACTTCAGAGTATGTGGAATGCTTTTCAGAACTGTCCACCTGAGAGTCAAGGATTGACAGGAAGAAGTAGTTATCAGTCAGCTCCCATTTCCCACTGGTTTAGAGTTGTCCCTCTGGGCAGAAGATCCCCTCCATTTCAAGGTTCTGCATGTCTGCCTGTAGAGTGAGCTCTGAAGGCGGGGACAGCACTGGAGAAATGTAGGAGCAGGAAGTGAGAGGTGGGGCTCAAGGGTCAAGGGGGCAAGTACAAACTGAACACAAGGCTAAACTCAGAGACGAGACTGAGAAAATGTGACACAACAGGTACTACGCAAACCAGATTCTTCTATGATGATAACAGTAGAACAAAAATAGATGTGATATTTGGAGCCATCAACAAATACATTTATAAAGCAGGTTATCTTACCCTCTTACGCTCACACACACTTTTATTTTTAAGTAGAAATTTTGCTTTTCCTCATCGTCCATAGCATACTTATTTCTTTTTCTTTCCATTTTCTTGGATTTATTCCCCCTTGTTTAAAAATTTGCCCCTAGGAAAGGCTCTGATAATGTCCATTTATCCTTTAGAGGAAATTGATTCAATATGCTATCTCATATTTTAATTTAAGCTTGTTTTTTACATTCCATTAAAGAAGTTTCAAAAGAGTAATAAAATCGTAAATATATTCGGCAGACCACACAAGTGCAGGCCCATTGAATCGTGCTTGAACTCTTCTCTCATGCGCTGCTATTGTCTGAGCACTTTGAGAAGAGGCAGTTTAACCGGTTTATATGAAATAAAAAACCTCCTTGTTTCTTGGTTCCTCTTTCCTCTCTTTGCGTATTACTTCCAAAACAAACTGTATTCAAATAAATCCTTGCCAACTGTCTACTTTGAATTTTGCTGTGGGTCGGGGGGGACCTACACAAAAACACACGTAATACTGCACAACTAATTTAATGTAAAAAATATATATTCCAAAAGAAACGGTGTGTGCACGTCTAAGTCTAGCTTTTATGTAAATTTCTACCATCAGATTAACATAATATAAACTTTAAAATAATTACTCATTCCAGAACTTGGTAACTCAGCCTAAACAAATATAAATATAATAAAAATTAATATAAGTGTAAGAAAAACTTATCTCTCAAATATTGTTCGTATTCCATATGTTAGTTTATTACACAGTTAAGTGAGAAGATTATGATTCTAGAGTCTTGATTGCAAGGGAAAACAACCACAAGATGCCAATTACTAGTCAACAAATACGTATTTTAAAAATAACAGGTACACATTCTTAAAGTAATTTTATATTTCTATAATTTAAGTACTTCTTGAGCTATAAGAAAATTGGCATGTCCTGAAACTGACATTTCAGTCTAGTTCATAGTACGATAGTTTAATTTGATAGCATAATTCTCCAAATTTTTTACATTGATAGAAAGAAATCACATTTCTTCCTATTCCTACTTTATGTTTTCTTGGACAATATGTTACATAAACATTATTGTATAAGCTTTACATGTTTATTTCCATTTTCTAACGTCTCCTAATATAGACTTCTTTCAAGTTCTATTATATCATGTTAATGACATTATTCCAAGCAGCATTTCTTCTGTATTCCTAGTTTAACATTTATAAGTAACCATAATGTGCTAATAAACATTTTAATATATGATCTTTTTGTAACCACAAGTACTTTATTCTTTCATTATTCTAATTGGTGAAGCTCCACACATTCAATTATCTTACTATCTTCTCTTTTGTAATAAAACATTTTTTAGACTTTAAATTTCAGTGCACTTTTCAGAAGCGTTTTGTTATAACCAAAGGTTGACTGGTAGTTCGCACCCATGCAAACCAGCAGCACATTATTTTGCTGACAGCGTGGTGTTCGATATCCCATGAACATGGTTCTTAGAGTTTCTACACTTGGGGACCTGAACTGGGAATCTCACTTGCTCTTTTGGAATTCCTTGAAACGCAGTGATAATTTTTTTTTTTAATATGAAATAGTCGTCCATTATATATGGCATATTTATGTTCACCAGTATTTTTTAAATCTTAGTCATAATGAATATCATATTTTTACTGGTAAAACAACTATTACGAAGAGATTATGATGAGCTAAAAGAGTTATCACCTTCGGACATTTTATGAAATAGGTGGAGTAGTGCTTATTTCACTCCCTCTTATACCGTAGTTAATGACTTTCCCTCCCTCAGGAGAGAATAAATCTCTCAGGAGCTTCTGAGTTATTTCATGGAGAGGGCCGTGCTTTATTTATCTTACAACCTCAGACATCCAGAGGCAAATAGAGAACGTTGCATATAATAGGGAATTGCTTCATGTTTTTAGTTTTTGAATTAATCCATGAGTATGCGGACAAATGATTGTTTTCATGAGAAAATAAACTAGGCAATTTTACTAATAAATATTATAATAAAAATTCTACTGTATGCTTTTATATTTCTCTCAGGTGTTGAAAAGAAGATATTTACATTTCCTAATTTGTAGTTAGTGTTTGGTTGACCTACATAAAATACTTAAAAGTATGTCTGTTGGGGAAATATAATTAAAAACAAATCCTTCTTGGGCCAGCCTGGTGGCGCAGCAGTTAAGTTCACACATTCCGCTTCGGTGACCCGGGGTTCGCTGGTTCGGATCCTGGGTGAGTGCCTATGCACCGCTTGACCAGCCATGCTGCGGCAGGCGTCCCACATATAAAATAGAGGAAGATAGGCATAGATGCTAGCTCAGGGCCAGTCTTCCTCAGCAGAAAGAGGAGGATTGGCAGCAGATGTTAGCTCAGGGCTAACCTTCCTCAAAAAACAAAAAAAAAAAACACAAATCCTTCCCTCAGCCCAGAAAACCTCTCCACAAATGTTGTAGAAAAAGAAAACACTTTTATTATTGAATAAGTATTAAAACAGAATGTGATGCACATCACAGGCAATCTGCTAAGAGAATGCAAAGACAGAAAGAGTCTCATCCTTTTACAGAGCCCAGCAGATACAAGCATGACATGCCTGTTTTAGAATGAGCAATGACTAGTCCTTCAGTAAAAGGACTGGATAGCACCTTTTGCCATACAAATTTCATCCTAGATTCATCTGGTAACTGGGGTGACCATCTGTGTTAGCGAAGTTGGCTTTATCCAGAGGAGAAACAAACTTCTCTTATCTTTATGATGAGATGTGGTTTTCAACTTGGAGCAAGGTGCCCACCAAAATTTCTAGCTCTTCCCGCAGAAACTAGGAGATAGAAGCGCTGTCTCCCTTGTGTTTACACTTCAGAGATGGTCCCTTAGCCCTTGCGAAAGGCATGCCTGGGTCATAAAGCTGCCAAAAGGCCTATCTCGTTTTCAAAATAATTTATATTACAAGTGTTCTAAAGAAAAAGGGAAAAGGGAGATGGCAATTTTCTTATTTTCACCTGGGAGAGTTGTCTCTTATTTTTAATTTTTATTTGTCCTCATAATCATAACACATAATGAATCACACACAAGTACACAAGTAGTATCATAATTTGATGAAATATGAAAGAAATAACTTATGTCTGGAATTTATTACAGGAAGTTTTTTAATTTTTACTAAAAATTTTTATGAGTCAGATCCTTGATGATGAGTAGTTTTGAGCACAATTTTAGGCCAATTATCTTAACGTGACATATTTGACGGAGTAAAGAACCACAGTCACACACTATTATTATTATTATCATTGATATTACTATCATTTTACCAAGCTGCTGACTGGCAGGTCTAAAATCCTAATTTAAAATTACCAATATTCAATATTTTTATTGCCGTATGAGAATTATGCTGTAATCCTGTTTACTTATAGATTCAGATAAAACTTTTATTTGGCAAGCGTGTTATAAATCCTAGGCAACCAAGAAATAAAATAAGTTCTTTGGTGAAAAGAGTAATGATGAATATTGAATCCATCTAAACATAGATAATGAGTTAAAAACATCAATAGTCTAGCTAAAAATGAGGGATATTATAAATGTCAACATTGTAAAATATTAGTATATTGTGTATGTATGTATAGAAAATATAAAGAAATTTATATGTGTTAATTTCTTCATCTTTCTTCACAAAGCATCGATATATTATGTCTAAATTGGATGAAATAGGACATGGTGGAGTACCCATAGAACTTAAGTCATCAAACTATCTAGGAGAAAATATAAACTTAAGTTATTACCAATCCCCAATGAAAAATTCAGGAAGATGAGGTGGGATATATGGGATTGGGTACGGGAGGAAGTAGTTTTGTTGTTGTGTAGAGAGAAGATATAGGATGCTTATGAAGATTTTAAATCAAGAAAGCAAGCATGAGTACAAGCCATACATCTGAAAAATAGTTAAAGCACTTAGGAAACACTTAAGTACGTGCTATTAACTGTTCTAAGTGACTTTCAAATCTGGCTGTCTCACTTACAAAAATTGACTCAAACCTTTTAAATAAAATGTTAATAAACAGAATTCACTGTTAGCCTATCAGACTAGTACTCCACAACCATATGTAGTGATTAACAAGAATGCAATTTTGCTCATCCTTAATAAAGCACAAAGTAAATTTTAAAACAAATATTACATAATCTTGAGTTGCCAAATAAATATTTAACAAAATTCAACATCAATTTATGCATATATTTATAAAATTTATGTATGCATATATATACACATATATACATTTATATATATATATATATATGGCATGCCCCTAACATGACTACATGATTACTTAATACAACATAGTAAAAAAAGAAAAGTATATTCTTTAAGGTTCTGAACAAATTATGAATGTCCACAATTATTTAATATATTTATGAAGGAATAAGCCACTAGAAAAGAAATTATGGATATTGATAATAGAAACAAAATTATCATTATTTGCAGATAATATATTTATACATTTGAACTGAAGATAATTGCCTGAAAGTCTATTAGAAACAATAAAAGGACTCAGTTTTTTCTAAGCTTTGAAAATATTTCTTATATTAATTTTTATCTTTGAAAATTTACAATTAAAGTGTCCATCAATAGGCAACAAATAAAATAAATGACGGTACTCTTAAATTAGAGAAATTAATTTTAGTAATTATTGCACTACTCTGCATATTTGGAAAAAGATTTGAATTTTTAATGTTACAGCATTTGAGGAAAAATGTTTTATCATCAGAATTTTTAATCTCACTTTTCCAATATGACCTTGAAAAGATGTCTATCCTTCTCCTAGATTTTTTCCCATATTTTTTTACTTTTTTTCATATATGGTTACTTGAGTAAGCAATAATCTAATATATTTAAGTTAGTGTATTTTCACATCCAATCTCTTTTTTACAGCAGTTTAAATATACAATTAATGTTTAACTCAGACAATTCCCAGATTATCTAATTAATCATTCAAGAGAAATGGAGGTCTGGATTTTAAGTGAAATGCCTCATTTTTAAAGAATATAAACTTTGTCAATTTTAAAACAGTGTGTTGGTCAATCAACTCCTGTCTTCAGGACATACGCTTGTCCCCACTTATAAAGAGGCTGTTAAGGAAGCTCAGATCAGAGACTATAATGGACTACGTTATGGTAAATTAGAAGTAATGCAGAGAATTATCAATTTTAAGATGCGCAAAGAATATGAAACCAGTGGGTGCATTTAAGAGCGTTAAAAGATGAACTGAGGCATATTAAAAATTGTGAGGGTTTATATAAGCAAAACTCAACTCTAATCGGGCAGCATTAGAAGGAAGACGGCAGAAGGTAGCAGGAACAAAATAGTTCTACTGGGCAAAAACGTAGGTTGGGTTGGTTATTGCAAAGTTGCTTTCCTTCAGCGATGGCAGTGGTCTGTGAGGCCGATTACCTCACTAGTGCTCATCAGGGGATTCCTGATTGACTGCTTTAAGATTCCGTATTTCGAAGCACTGAAACTGTAATTAAATACGTCTCAGTCTGGTGCTGTGAGGCTTAGCAGAAGCCACTCTGTTTTGGACTTGTAGTCTTGTTTTTTAACAGGAGTTAAGAGAAAGATCTAATTTAAAAATAGCGCTCAAGTTTCTGACCTGACCTATTGAGTATCTGACAACTCTGCTAAGTGAAGTTTAAAATATTCCCTCAGGCAGTTACGTTAACTTAGCATCAGGGAGAAATATGAATTAAAGGGAGCGATCTGGACACCAATGGGCGACGAGCAGCAATGGAACAGCGAGGGAGGGTGAGATCTTCCTGGAAGATCAGTGGCTGCAAGCCATTGATGCAGGGGCTGGACAAGGAGAAACCCTAAAGGACCACAGAGGAGGAACTGCCATCAAGGTGAAGGAGCGTGAGGAGAGTTTGTCCTTAGTGGAACAGAGGGTGTGGAACTTTAAAAATGCCACTGACTGATTGGGTAAAATCAGCCGCTTGTAACTTTCTAAACGGGATTGTAGTAATTGAGAAGTGAATGGGAAAGGGGCAGATTTAGAATTAAGGAAAGGTTTTGGCCGTTTGTGTTTGGTTTTGACTTTATTTGCTTTGTCTGATTTATCTTTGTGTGTGGGCTTAGGTGAGGAGGCCATTTGAATGGAAAGAGAGCCGCAAGGAGACATTTTCAAAAGAAAGAGGGGACTCAAGTCTAGCTAAAGGCTGAAGCCTAGAAGAATACGCCATGCCAAAGATGTCTCCTTGCCATGAGGATTATTTTGGGCTGATTATTTTGAGAAACTGCAGATACAGGAGAAGCTCTAAAACAGAGCTGAAGTTACCTTTTTGTAAGACAAGTCTAATTTCCATTAGAAAGAATGGCTGTACCAGAAAGAGAGCTATTACCAGAGATGACTTTTCCGCCTGAGACACTGTCTGCAAGGCTGGACAAGCTTTGTTTACCAAACATTTCCTCCTCTCACCATGCTGTGAATTCTGCCTCCACCCCCCCAACCCCATCTCTCTTTAGTCTCCAGGCTGAAGCTGGTATTCAAGGTGGTGGCTTGAGCGTCTCAGAGAGTTTACTCACTACAGGTATAATACATTTCTGTTCGTTTTTCTCTTGTTTATCTGACGTTTATTACAGGGGTCTCGGCCAAAAACTCAGAAGTGTAGAGGTAAAATTATTCTCCTCCTCTGCAAGGTCAAGGGAAGGAATACCACGTTCTGAGTTGAAATCTAACTCCCTGGGTTTACACTGCAACTGTTAAAATGACTTCTCTATTACATTCAAACTCTTGCCAGTCAAAACAGATTGTGTGGGTTAGTTAGGGCCACGTCCTTCAGTCTTGGAGAACTTTTATTAGATTAAAAAAAATAAGTAGGCCTCTCAGTGTCAACACAACAAAGAATAAAAAGGAGTTGTTTTGGAACCTCTCAGTATTGATTTAGTCCTTGAAGGCATCTATTTTGGGCTAAAAAAATCTGAAGCATGTCTTAACTATCTTAAATTATTTTGTTAACTAGACAAATTTTGAAATTCTTATTTTTATACAGGCTTATTCTAATACTATAAGGAATGGAGAAATTGTATTTAAGTTTTACATAAATAAGAAAGGCTTCTGTTTTCTCCCCACACCCCCGTCCTTTCTGTTTCAATACTCCATTACTCTCGTAAAGAGTTTGTAGAAAGTAGCATTCAACACTCTGATTCTTTCTATTATCTTCAGTCAAGGTGATTATTGTTTACGCCAAACCTGAAGCTTATAGTTCTCTACACTGAAATGTGTCCTTGAATCTTTCTTTGGAGTTTGTTTTCCTTCACTTACATATTGTCCTGTCAGTTTTATTCAGCTGAAATAGTGACTGAAGCTGAAAACACGTGGTTTATGAACATATTTTTGATATTTCATGTACATTTAAGCTTCTCAGATTTTGATAACTTAAGAATTCTTATTAAAACTCATTGAATGCTTCTTAGCAAACGTTCTTGCTTTCTTAAAGATTTCACAAGTAAGACACATGCTTGTCAAACAAATTTCTTTCGATGGCAACATGATAGGCTTTGTCAATAGCAAGAAAGAGCAAATGTGATCATCTTGTCTCCAGGAAAGCAGTTCCGATTCTTCCAAATGACACATTCTTTTTCCCTGACAGACTGACTGTGCTTTAGATAATGTTGTTGTTGTGTAGGCATTCTGCTGGCCAGGCGCTTAAACACAATGATTAGCAGTTTGTAATTTAGTATTGATTCAGCACAGTGTTCCAGTTCTTCTCCCAATCTTTACCTAATACAAATTGATA